>NW_023425350.1:35344476-40144476 GCF_014108415.1 Molossus molossus
TTAAGCATGTTAGTAACATAGAAAAAGGGCAAAAAAACTTTACAAGAAAAAAGCAGACTAACAAATAGGCCTCCCACAGAGGTAATATTTTTCCTGCCAGTATTGTTCATAACTTGCTACGAGACAGAAACAGACATATGGCAATGTTCCCTTTGTCTCCCTGCGTATATCTGACAGACATTTAGAAAGTTTAAAAGGGATTCAAAGGCCTAAAGCTCATCAGCTGACCACTGCTGCGCTAAGCCCATAAGTGACCCCTCCCCCGCCCTGGCCCTCCCCAGACCCAGCAAATTTATAAGAATGGTTGGCATTGCCCTACTACTCAATTTTACAGCATACAAGGACTCCTTCTCAACTCCAAAACTTCCTTCGGTCATATTGATGGACTTTAGGGTCACAGTTTACTGCAATGAAACAAAGCAAAGATCCTGACACACAAAATGAGTAGAATGGATTTATTTTTAATCTGTCCTGCCACACATGCACCCCGGCTGTACAACTACGGTTTCCTTTGAGCTACCAATTCGTAGTTTGGTTTGTAACCTGAGCAAAGGCAAATCTAGAAAGTGGGCTCCTCAAGCCCCACCCTTCCTTCTGTGCTTCTCTCAAATGAGCCTCCGGTCTCTTGGTGAGTATCTGAGAGAAGAAATAAAAAAGGAAAACCAAAGAGACAGACTTGTCGGAAATTCGTGTTCTATAGCTGTCCTGATGGTGGGCTACCATCTCCCGAGACAGGTGTGATGCATGCAGGGCCCCTCCCACGCCAGTCAGGCCTCTGAAAGGTCTTTGGGGGAGTCTCGAGAATCCTTCCGCTTTACTTGTCTGCCTTAGCTAGACTGTATCTGCACTCTTAAAATCCACCTTTGCTTCTCTACCTTGGGTAGGTTAAGCCTTTCGGAAGTGGGAAAGAAAAGGTTAGACAGTTAACAGCTCAGAGAGAGGGCTGTTTTAGTAAAGGAGAACCAGAGACAATCCGGTCATTCTGCAACTGTTCAGAGAAACAACACATATGTTAAGGATATTAGTTCTGAGATCAGCATGTACTGCAGAAAAATTAGTCACTGTCAACACTTCACAAAATGGTACATTGTAATTTAATTAAATTTCAAATAATAACCAAAACTTATCAACTTATCATGTTCAATAAATAAGGACAATCTACTTACTTTCATCTCTGATATATATTTATATATATATGTGTATATGTATATATATGTATACACACATATATATGGTGTAATAATATGTCTCAGTTAAAAACATACAGTATATGTGGACCCATAGATTTACTAAAGAATTGATATTTTCCTAGTACATAGACTTTTGCAAGATTTTTTTTTAAATGCAATTAAATAGAAATGGGCACCTAGAATGTAAACTGGCCTTTCTGGAGTCATTTGGGGTTTAATTTAAAGTGTCTGTGCTAAAAATAAAAATATCTTTATAAACAGACTCTTCGGGAGATATGTAAACTCCCAGAGTCACTTTCCCCCTCAGGAAGTTTTCTTGTCCCCGTTTCACAGGTGGGGGTGGGAAGGAAGTAGGGATCAATATAATCCCAAGTCACAAACACATGTTTATTGACTACAAAAAAGGAACTGTGATTTAATGACCCCAATGTGCATGCTTCCAAATGATCACCATGAAAACTATAATTTAAAATCAAACAAAATAAAAAAAAATAAAATAAAAACACAACAAAATCACACACATCACAGGAAGGGCAGGTCGCAGAGATATCCTTGCAGCCCTCTGGGAAATTATCATATGTCGCTGCATCAAAATAGCCTTTGGGCCCCCAGAACTTTCTAGATATGCCCCTGCTCAAGTATGGCAGGAAGATTCATCTCAAAAGAAAAAAAAAAAAACTGCTAATGTGTAAGCGACTCTGAGGAGCCCTACGTCATGTTGTTAGGGTTTTCAAGTACCACACACACAGCTGTAGCGAGAAACAAAGCCAGTTACTCTCTTATCCACTGCGCTGTTACCTGACGCAGATTTCTGGTGACTTTCACATCATGCCAGGCATTATCATTAAACTTCCCATTCACGGGCTCCACTAGTGCTTCAAAGGCCCCTGATCCCAAATTAATGACCAGAGAGACAGCTCCATTTTTCAGGGCAAGATTGACATAATCAGCTGACTTCCCAGTGTGAAGCATCAGTCCATTCCTTTGAAGGGTTTTAAAGGATAGAGTTATTTCATCGCTGCTGCTTTGAATGGGGTTTTGAGACAAGTCGTAGCAGAAGTATTCAGATCCCTTGAACGTGGCAATATATTCTTCTTTTCCTAGAGGAAAACAGATACATACGTGCATAAGTAAAGCAATATAATATGTAAATCAGCAGATCGCAACACAAAAGAACCAGTCTACAAATGAACTCTTAGGCTAATCAACATTCCTGACTGACGAGAGCCCTGTCAAAGAAAGTCCAACAGTACTGTAGGTGGCAGCATATACTGTTTAATAAACCTCCTCAGCCATTGGGCCATTGGCTGTGGTGGCTGAAGCTGACATTCTTGAAAATTCAATTAATTTTTAAGTATAACCACAAGAGCTCTGATCAGAAAGAAGTAGCCCTGCAGTATCTGCAGGGCATGAATCGGGTCCTGTGAATGCATCTGGGATGGTTCTGCTCTGCTGACAACAATGGCTGCCACCGTGTTCGCAGCATCCTGTCTATCGGAGGCATTACTTTAATTTTCAGTGAGACATGTATATTCAAAGATCTTCTCAGTGAAGAACCAAACATGTTCATCACTGAGAAACCATAACAAATTATCTGGTGAGGGGAAAGCCTAGAAAAAAAAAATTAGAATTTGGTCTGGGAGCAAATAGATCTCCTATAGATCATATGCATGTTTTCTCCCTGGATAAAGGGAGCAGTGGCGGAAAACGTAATGGAGTCAGCTGGGTTGTTGACTCATTCCCTGATCCCACCAAGCAGATGGCAGGGCTGGCTTCTATGAGACTGGTAGGAATTTAAGCACCATCATGGGGATAGCATATAAATGAAGTCTCAAAATTGTCTATATATCTCGGTCTTTACCATAGTTAGGAGTAAAAATGTGAATCCCACAAGATACAAGCGAGATCCAACAGAAATGTGGCTGTTTGGAAAGAACATCTTTTCCCACTGATGAAATGAGTTTAACCAAAGGAAAAGGGTGAGCCCAAAGCTCCCTCAACATCCTGGGTGATAATGGCATTGTGCCAAGAACAATGAGATGGTATGGTCTGGAAGCAGCTTCTGATAAAATATAAACATGTAACTACAAGTGGTACTGAAGAATCTTAATTCACTTCACTGGTAATATAGGATCACTACTATGCCCAGTGGAGGGTCCATATTCCAAAAGAAGTCTCACTCTAATGGTGGCAACAGTGTGTGTGTGTGTGTGTGTGTGTGTGTGTGTGTGTGTTAACTTCAGGGCTCTTTGCATTTCATAGTCAAATAACTCATGTCTTTGCATAAGAGCTCATATCAAGGTTTCAGCTCACCAGGGTCCAATTACCTGACTCCCTAGATGTAGAAAGTGACATTGGTGGCTATAAGTAGCCAACACATGACACTAAGTAAGACAGTGAGCACCTAGGGACTTTCTCAAAGGAGTGTGACACTGAAGAACAGTCACTGCCTAGTAGTCAGCTACTAGTGAAGACTAGTGGTCTGGGCAAACCCACCGCATTCTGAGCCTGAGTCATAGCTAAGGCAACCCAAAGAGTACGGAGGGTCCTTCCCATTCATACGTTCAAAATCTTGGCTCAACACCTCCCAAGTGTTAAAGCAGTACTAGTCTTCAAGGATAATGAAGTGAACCAATGCTAACCTAATTTCTGTCTCTTAAAGTTTACAGCCATGTGTCTGCTTCCCTGGTTAGTTCAATATGGCAAGTGGCTTCATATTGGGAGCCAGCACAGCTAAATATTTCTGATATACTTGGGGGGGGGGGGAGCAAGCCAAAATATAAATTTAGATCCTAGCACAGCCACTGTCTAACTACACTGAGGGCAATTGTGTATCTTTTAAAATCTCAGTTTCTTAAAATGGTTAGTGATACAATCTTTCAGGATAAATGGAGATGTCTAGAGAGGCATCTGGCAAAGTTGGTGGGCACTAGAAATGGTAGATATCTTTCTCCTTGCCTACCTAATATGATAAATGTGATAAATGATCTAAAACAAATAGGATATGTCATACTTTACTGTGAAATCAAGAATATTTTTGTTAAGGTCAGAAACAGAACAAAGAAGCCCACTATAATTATCAACACACTACACTTGAAGTCCTAGCTAATGGAGGAAGACAAGAAAAACATGAGCATTATAAAGAGTATACACAGGGGGAAAAAATAACATCATATTATTAAGTATTATTGTATAAATTAAAATATCAAAATAACTCTGGCCTGTTTGGCTCAGTGGTAGAGCGTTGGCCCATGGATCAATGAGTCACGGGTTCAATTCCGGCCAAGGGCACGCACCTCAGTTGTGGTTCATGCTCGGCCCTGGTCAGGGTCATGCGAGAGGCAACCAGTCGATGTACCCCTCTCAAATGGATATTTCTCTCTCTCTCCATTTCTCTCCCTCTCCCTCTCACTCTATCTGAAGATAAACAGAAAAAGGTCCTCGGATGAGGATTAAAAATAAATAAAAATTAAAAGATCAAAACAATCTTTAAAGTTTATTGGTCTTAAGATATTTCAGAAAGATTGTACTGGGAACAATCAATGTTTTAAATATATAAATAGATATACGGCTTCAATGATTTTTCAATATAAATCTCAATGAATTTTTAAATGAATATAAAAAGCTGATTCTATAAGCTCTATGGGAAAAACTAAGCCTAAAATAGCCAAGATATGACAGAGTAAGAAAATAAAGACACTTTCCTAATTAAAGATGGACATTTATTAGAAAATTATGATAACTAAGGTAATGTATTAGCACACACAAAAGGGGAGAATAAAGATAATCTAACTAAAAATAATCTTAAACATATATGAAAATGATTTATATCAAGTCAAGCACTCCAGATAAGTAAGCAAAGCATAAATTAATAAATGATGTTGGGAAAACTGGTTATCTATATGAATAAAGTTAAATGGCTCTTTACATTATTTTGTTTACAAAAATCAATTCTTCGTTGACTATGGATATAAACCAGTGATGCAAAGCTGACAGTTTTTATAAAACAAGAAATTATGATACTGAAGTATACAAGGATTTATTAAACAGGCATTAAAAATCACTAATAATAGGTTGATAAATTCAATCACACTAAAATTAAGAAAGCCTACTCATAAAAGTAATACCATAAAAGGAATAAGAATCTAAAGAAAATTGAGAGAAAATATTTTCATACTAGATTAATCAACAAAGGACTACAATTTAGGGTACACAAAATACTCTGATAAATCAATATTTTTTAAAAAATCTAACAATAGGAAAATCGCAAAAGAACTATATAGTAGTTTCATAAAAGAACTTATATGCATGTATGCATAACCAATGGACATAGACAACAAAGCCAGGGACAGGGCGTGGGGCAGGGGGGAGGGGGGAGCCAATGGGGTAAAAATGGAGAAACATCTCTAACAACAACAACAACAAAAAAAATTAAAAAAAAAAAACATTTTCAAAAAAAGAAAAAATATATCTGTATCTATCTACATAGATATAGATATACATATACATATACATATACATATACATATACATATACATATACATATATATATATCCTATGTTAAAAGATCCTCAATCCTACAAGTTTTTAGGAAAAGGCATAAATCAAACTATCTTCAGATATCATTTCTTGGTCATAAAATTGACCCAAAAATGTTTTTTAATTAGAAAATTCCAGGTTTTGAAAAAGCTGTGAATAAACAGTAATTCACATCCACTGTTGAGGAGACTGCTGACAAGATGCAAATTGACCAACTATAATAAGCACTATTTGGCACCATACAGTCCTGTGGGAATTTTGCATGTAATAAAGGTCTCAGTCCTTAGAAAATGGTTACCGTGATCAATAAAAATAACACTCCCCAGTTCTTTCAATTAATTTCTCTCTGCTCATTGAATTGATCATTAGATGATGGGTAGTCGAGTGAATTCTGGTTCACATACATGTACATACATCATATATGGTGATCCTCTTATCTGAATATGATAGTCACAAAATTCTCATCCCCAGTGAATATTCACAACAGGTCTCTGAGCCACAGAGAGTATGAGAGACCTTCGTCTAGCCCAAACCTTCAATTTTTATTATTAAGAAAGTGTGGCCTATTTAGTTTAAATGAATTATAAAATTCAGGAAGTGGGCCAATGACAGAAGCAGGGCTAGAACTCAGCTCCTGACTACCTTTAGGTAATTACAAAGTCAGGGGACTTGAAGAGGACTGGTCTAGTTAAAAGGCTGTAGCATTTTATCTGTGTGAACTGATATCACTCCAACTCTGCATAGTGGGAACGAATTGCGACAAAAGATTCGTTTGCCAGATAATATGGCAGAGTCAAAGGAAGTCATGTTAAACAGAGTTCACAATTCATTAAACAGCAAGCTTTTAACATATGTATTGACTTTTAACACTATGATATTCCTTTTACTTAAAAATGAAAATACAGTATCACTCCTTTTGTATTGTTTAATTTCAAATTTGGGTAAATGGGTAATTCAGATTTGCCTTAAATGCAACCAATTTTGGAAAAATTCACTCTGTGGAATATGCCATTACCTTAGAACATCATAAATAAGACAATGTTCTTTTTAAAAAATGATGTGTACAACACAAATACATAAATGATTCCACTTTCCATAATATGACTTTTCTCCAATGCTTTTCTTCTTTGTTACTGTATAGTTCACTAAGTTTTGTACTATGTCATATATAAATAGCAGCACAATAAAGAGTTGTATATGCTTGACTGTTGAACACTTAAAGAATGGGTTTATGCCCATTGGAAAATATAGCCCCAAACATCTAGTTCACTTCTAAAATGTGCTAAAATAAACATCAAAAAGAAATTTGATCCACAGCAATATATGTATTTGAAAACAAATATTTATATCCAGGATACATAAATAATTTATATAAATCAATAAGAAAAAAGACTAGACAAACCAACAGGAAAAACAAATAAAATATACTTGAACAGACACTCCATGATACAAGGGCATACGTATGAAAAGATATTCAACTTCATTTTTATTCTATTTTTCTTTATTGATTTTAGAGAGAGGAAGAGAGAGGGAGAGAGAGCGATAGAAACATTGATTGGCTGCCTCCTGCATGCTCCCCACTGGGGATTTGGGCCCCAACCCCGGCATACGCCCAGACTGGGAATCGAACTGGAACGTCTTGGTGCATGGGTTGATGCCCAACCACTGAGCCACACTGGCTGGGCAATGTTCAACTTTGTTGATCAGTCTTCAGGGAAATAAAAAATAAAACCATGGTAAAATATTGATGCATTCCACTACAATGAATAAAATGAAGAATACAAAAAGTATCAAGTGTTTGTGAGGATGTGGAGTGACTAAAACTCTCTTAAATTACTGGTGGGAACTAATTTTTGAAATTGTTTGGTAATATATTTTAAAGCTGAACATATGTCTACCCTACGATCCAGAAATTCTGCTTGTAGGTATATATCAGACAAAAATGCACACAAAGATCATCAGAAAAACACATCAGAATGTTTTGAGTAGTGCTCTTCATAATACCAAAAGGAATACTACTGAAACACAATCAATCGTAGATTGGAAAAATAAATGGGGGCATAGTCACACAGGGATTATTAAACAGCAATGAGAATATATGAGCTACTTACAAAAATATGGATACATCACAATACTAATGTCGAGCCAAACAAAAACAAAACTAACAAACAAACAAAAAACAAAGCCAGGCACAAAAGAGAACATATTTATGATCTCACATATATAAAAACTTTAAAACCAAGTAAAACTAATCTGTGCTATTGTAAGTCAAGATAATGGCTAGCCTTGGTAGAAATGGAGGGGGTACTAGTGAGGAGAACTTTTGGGGTGCTAGTAAAATTCTGCTCTTGATCTGGATGCTGGTTATGGGTGTGCAAAAATTTATATAGCTCTATACTTATGATATGTGCACTTCCTAGTATTATATTTAAATAAAAAGTTTAAATAATATGAATAACTGAGAACAAAACAAATTAATCTGATAAAATGATTTCTTACTGATTAATGGATGATCAGCAAGACACTACTCCTGTTAATGCGACATTTATTAGTAAAAACTAAAACAATACCAATAGTAATAACACTACTTATGTTGCATTTAAACACTTTTCAATGCATAGTAATATCCAGTAATATTATTTGTTCTTCAAAATAACCTCATAAAATTTAGAGAAATACATTAGGCTGCATAGATGCAATTATAGTGGTTTGAAGGACTATCTAAATGTATATTGATCAATGGATCAATGTTAAAATAAAGGGACTCTATTACTAATCATAACAATGTTATGATAGAATGAGAGAAACAATTAAATAATAAACGTGGAGTATTTATTTAATATTCTATATCAATTTACTTTATGTTGCTATAAACTGAAGGAAGAGACCTAATAGGGTGACCTTGTATAGTAGTCCTATTCAATTTTCATCCCCCCAATAGCTTAGATAAAAATACATAGTTCTTACGATTCTAATTTTCTGAGGGAAATTTCATTGAGAAAATTGGAATTCTATAATTTCTTCTAAAGCTGACTGGATGAGCTGACTTAAACAAAGTTAAATCTGATGGGAATAAACCCGAGTTCTAGCCTCTGGTCCCAAACCATCCAATTGAACAAGTAATAATATACAGGAAACATGAGTCCCTAGACACAACAGAAACAAAGCAAAATCTGTGGAAGACTTAGAACATGAATCATCAGCATGATCAAGGTGCTCAAAAAGTCCATGTCAGCATGGGTTCTATCCATGCGAGCACCTAGAAGAGGGAGGGATGGTCCTGTACTTTGGTGCTGGCCAGCTCCTGACTGACACTTCCACCTGGGCAAGCTGGAATGTGCTTGGAGATACCTGCTAAGATGGTAAAAGGCTTCTAGACTATGTGAGGCGTCGTAAAGAACTCTCTGATGAAAGGCTTCAGGTATAAATTGCAGCATCTCCAAATATCAGGAAAGATGTCCTTCAGAAGAATAATTCCATTTTGTATCAATTCAGGGGTGTAAATAGAATCAAAGCATAAAAGCTATAGGAAACTATTTCTCAATATGACAAATACCTTCTAACAGATCGATCCATACATGGAGCACTCCATTTGATAGAAAACTGATTTCTTATCACAGAAAGGACTTAACCTTCTATAACTGAACTATTTAGTTGGGTGTGGTAGAAGGTGTTCAAACTTTGGATGTTAGATTGAACAAATGGATTCTTTTCAACACAAAGTATCCCTGCTTTCTGATTTATAAAGGGGAATGTTAGACAAAGAGAGGTTAAGTGACTTCCCAAATTCACAGAGAAATTAATTCTCAGGACAGTGCCCCTTCCTATGTGCATGGGGTAAAATCTCATTAATTAGCTTTGTTTCCACAACTTTCAAGTTCACAGGGCTTTACTAAGGGAAGGATGACTATGGGTAGACAGAAGTCTCCCTGCATACATGAAGAATTTCAGGCCATTTTCCTATGCCAAGAAACGGGCCTACATTATTGTTCTTGATGTCTGTGCTTTTCATATACACAAGCCCGAATCACAGAGTTTTGTCAGGTTTTAGTATATTCATGTGATTTTAAGGTTGTGTTCAAACACAAACCAGAAACTAAAATCAACATGTAAAAAAAACAAACAAAAACAGACATTTAAGGTAAAGACTGGCTTCATTTGTTTTTCTACTCTAGAAGTCAAATACACAGAAATATTTTGCCAAAACATCCTTGACTAAACAAAGGTACACACTAGAAGTTTACATTATTAAATTAAATAGTAAGCCTGGCTTCTCTGACTGTAAGGATAAAGCATGTGTAGGAAAAAGAAAAAGAAAGTCTGCCTATTGAAAATCACATCAGGTTAAATCTTCAGTCCCTAAGAAGTATAATAGAAAACAGCACTGTTTTATTTTCCACAAACCTGTGTAGTTTAGAAATTAAAACAATCAATTGATTACAACAGGGGGAAAAAACGCATTACTTTAAAAGTAGTCACTTTTTCCTTAGATGTTGTACCTACTACAATGTTGTAAAACATCCCCAAATTCCCAAATGTGATTCAACCTATGTAAGTTCTGAAGCTAACTTCTATTATCTGAGGTAAGAAATTTTATAAAATATTCATTCTTCAAGGTTTTATTTCAATTTAGGTACACCTCAAGGCAACCAATCTGAAAATAAGTTGCCAAACATCCATCAGATAGCTCCAAAGAATAGATACACTTTAAATGATATTCTTGAGGTCATTAAATATGAAAACTAAATAAGACTTAGATATTACTTAGTTTACTGCCTTCATTTATTACATAAAGAGACTGAGGACCCAACAGATAAAGTTATGGTCACATAACTAATTGGAGTAGAATCACAATATAACCTTGCCCTCTTGATTCCAATTTCTTACTTATTTCTCAGACATTGCCACGAAATTAGCCTCTAATTCATGACCAAAAACTAAATGCAGCTTAAACTTGAACATAGCTAAAAAAAAAAAAAAAGAAAAGATATGGTCCAAAACTTTAGTGCAACAATGTTCCAGTTCTCTTTTGCAACTAATTTGCATTTTTGTAAGTAACTTTAGATGCTGTGAAACAAAGAGGAGTCTGTGCCTGTCTGGGCTGGTGACCAGTCAGTTCTGCACAGGTCATATGATTCCCAGGGAAAGTAATAAACAAATGCTCTCGCATTAAGCAGGTATGCAATATTGCAATTGTATGAAATCACCTTATTGTCCCCCTGGTCTGTGCAATATATACTGAACAATTTGCCTCTATAACCATGCTCCAAAGAGTGGCTAATTTATAAAACACTGCTTTCTTCCTAGAATCAGAATTGGGGTGCCTCTAATTCTAAAAAGCTATTATTTTAGCTCTCCAAATATTTTGTCCATAGAGTAAACTATTAGACACTATAGAATGTGACTTTTTTAATATATAGAAGTTGTCACACATTGGAAGGCAAAAGCAGAGTAGAGAACTTCATAGAGAAGAGCAAAGTGTTAGCTAACTGCTTTAAAAAATATATATGATCTCTGAACACCTGCTACTCAGAGTGTGATCTGGAGAACAGAATCATCAGCATCACTTGGAGCTTGTCAGAAATGTTATCCCCAGGAACTCTCTCCAACTTACTGGTGCAGAGACTGTTTTAAGGAGATCCCAGGGGATTCAAATGCACACTGAAGTATAAGAGTCCTATGTTTTATCAGACTTTAGATTACTGTGATTTAGAATGCCTTCTAAGAATGGTAAGGGAGTGCTTTTGTGTGTGTACCACATCTTCATCAATGATTAAAAACAAAATATTTTGACATCATGTCACTTTTCATAAGAGGTAAACATTCAGCCCTGGCCGTTTTGGCTCAACGGTTAGAATGTCAGCCTGTGGACCAGAGAGTCCTGGGTTCGGTTCCTGCTAAGGGCATGTACCTCAGTTGCAGTTTGTCCTCAGCCCTGGTTGGGGTCGTGTGGGTGGCAGCCAGTCAATGTGTCTCTTTTGCATCAAATGTTTCTCTCTCTCTCTTCCCCCTCTCTCCCTCCCACTCTATCTGAAGATAAATGCAAAAATGTCCTCGGGTGAGGATTAAAAAAAATAATAAAATAAAATAAAAGAGGTAGACATTCAAATCAGCTACATTGCATCTATTGTTTGGATAAAAACAAGGCCTACAAAAAAAGAAGAAGAAGAAGAAGAATTGAAGAGATCTCATCCATGTGTAGATGTGTCCAGATCTATTGAATCTACATTCCAGCAGAGAGTTCCACCATTAAATCACTGGAGGTAGTCACTGAATTCTTATTTCAATGTGTTTCACCTTTAGGCAATATTACAATAGAATTCTCTGTGGGTTGGGAACTTAGTACTCCTAGTACAGTCTAGCAAGTCATCATGATCAGTAAATATCCTTAAAGAGGTTCATTAAACTACATTATGTCTCTCTAGAAATACCTGGGTTCATCCACTGCTCCAACTGAAAAGAAACCATCATGCATCTAGATGTGACATGACTTAGTGAAAACTAACGGACCTGGGCCAGCACATTTCTACTTACTACAGTTAAGTGAACTTGGAACATTTTAAAGTCAATAATAACTGCCAATGGGTAACACATACACTGCTAAGTCAAAGTCTACTACGTTTAAAACAAGAATGGCAATTTCTTAAAAGGAAGGACTAAATTTATCTTAACATCCCCAGTGTTTTATGTAGAGATAGGAATAAATAAATATGCGACAAATATCATGAAGAATTATACTTGGAGGCAGCGAAGATTTTTGTTTTGCTTAATTTTATTGCACTTATTTATTTTTCTCGGATTGCTAACTTGTTATTGAAATGTTGCAAAGTAGTCAGTCAGTATACTCTAATACCAGTATAAACTAGGAACCTCTGCATGGGAGAATCCCACTCTTTGCACTAAGAGAAGAAGGGATACTGGAAACCCATGGCTCGCCTTCCTGTCCTCTTAAGACAGAAAGAACAATGAATCTGAAAGACACACATGTGAGGTACCTACGACTGAAACCGTGATTGAGAGGGAGATTCATATTCATTGAGGCATCATGCATTTTACATTATACATAAGATAACCACAATTTGGAGACACTATTCTAGGTATTAGAAATACATCCGTACACAAGGCCTCAGGGTCTCCACTCTCATTAGAGTAGTGAGGGGGAGACAACCGCAAAGAAGTAAGCAGTTGTATGTGACGGTGAGCAAACGCACGGTCCAGTGAGACAGCAGGTGTTTGATTTAGGTGATGAGAAAGCTCTCTCAGCAGATGACACAAACGACAACCTGAATGCTGACAAGCCACTTGTGGGAAGGTATGGGCAAAGTGTGTCCCAAACATAAACAAATTCAAAGCGCAACTTCCTGAAAGGAGAAAAATCCAGTGAACACAGAGCAGTTAAATGGGGACCACGTGGAATGGGATGAGATCTGAGGCTGGGTTAGATAGGGCCCTCCCAATCTTGGTTAGCTTTGTCCATTAAATTCCATGTACAATGGAAAGCCACTCGAATATTGTAGCCTGGGGGTGAGGGAGTGGACATGACTTGATTTATATTTCAAAAAGGTAAGTCTGGCTTCTGTGCGGAGATTAAATTCTGACAACTGAGACTGGTAGTAACAAGACCAACATTTATGAAGTTATAAATAGACTATGAATTCATACACACCTGGAATAAAATCCCATTCTCATATGGTGAGTACTTGGATCAATAGTCACCTTAACATCTCAGTTTTTTTCAGCAGTAAATGGAGCCACTGACATCGGGAACTATCTGACAGGGTAGAATTAAATAATATAATGTATGTATAGTAATTTATTAAAGAGTCAAAACCCATGGCATTACTCATGGTATACAGACACGGAGGATTATTTTTTATGGATTTATTGTATTTCTTCAGCCACTGCTTTTAAACATGCACTGTTACTTTTCTTTTTTTCTCCATCTCTTAATGATATCTTGGGTAGAATCACTAAATTTCTGGTCACTTTGGTTATTAAAAACAGGATAACTTATAACTTTAACCTAACATTTTATATAAATTGTATCCCTTACCTCATAGTCAGAGTTGAAGAAGAGGTGGAGGATAAAGTCTAGTTCTACACATCTTAACACCAGCCTTAAGTCTCAGCCCTTCTTGCATTTTGAGAGAGAGAGAGAAGAGAAAGAAAGAGGGAAAGAGAGAGATTCAGATGGCTCAACCTCCTTCATCCTTCAGCGTCAATCTTCACAAAATATCCCAGAGCATCTGGCTACTGTAATCCCCTGACCCAGCAAGTGGCCTTCTTGTGAGTAATACTGGCCAGATGGCTCAAGCCCCAGACAACACAAAATGTCTGCTTGACCCACAGATTCTTAGTTATCCTGGCTACGCCAAATGTTGAGAGTACAGACTATACTCCTGTTGTCTCTTCACACTCTGCCAGCTCTTCTCCCCTCCGCAGAAGGGCATGGGCAGGGCAGCAAGTCTGAGGTGTGCTCTGCCGTGGATCAGAAACGCAGACTGCTGGCCTTCCCTTCCTGCGGGTACACTCACGCAGGCTCTACATGTGACTCTACAGTAGTCTCCCCAGTTTGCCTGGACAAAGGAAGCACACTTCTCCTTGAACAGTACATTTTCTTTCCTTCTTTTTCCGTTATTGATTTTAGAGAGAGAGGAAGTGAGAGGGAGAGAGAGATAGAAACATTGATGAGGGAGAACACTGATTGACCACCTCCTGCATGCCCACCACTGGAGATCTGGCCCACAACCTGGGCATGTGTCCTGACTGGGAATTGAACTGATGACCTCTTGGTGCATATGTTGACTCTAAACCACCAGGCCACACAGGCTGGACTGAACAGCACATTTTCACAGGGCCTATGACCTAATGACTTTTTCCCCTACACCCTGTCCCTGAATGCTTGGTAGACAGGGAAGGTGGGAGGTGGGGAGGAGGACAGTGAGTTAGGAATGGTCAATGGGTCAGTTTTGCAGACTTCTAGTAGGTGCTGGGGGAGATAACGTGGCCAGTTTTTAGAGGTTCTCTTTATAGTGGAGGTTACTTAAATCCTTTGGTTTCAGGAGACTTTGTCAATAATTCTATGAGGAAAATTTCTCTGAATGTGCCATTATGTAAATAAATTCATACTGGGCAATTATCAGTTATTATTAGCATTCCTTGAAATAAATACTACAATTTAAAGGATTATCCGGCAGTTTGTTTTTTTTTTAAATCATATTTTTACCAAACTTTATTAACTATGACATCATTACGCCCAACATCCTAATTCTAGGAAAATTTTTAGTTAATCAAAGTTCGTGGAATTAGAAAGAAATGGAAATACTGCAAATAACCTAAAGGAAGGAAAAATACATCTCCGTTGATGGTTTATTCTTTTAAACAGGTTTGTACCTAGGTGATTTATAAAATGATTTCATGAAATTTTTGTGCTTTTTATTTTATTTTTTTTTATTCTTTCAGGGAAAAACCTTCAGAATTGAGCACAGGTTTCTATGTAGCCACTTTTCAGCTCTCTGACCTTGGCCACCCCACTTAGCCCCATTGGGTCTAATTTTTTCCCTAGCAAAGTCACATAGCTGGACTAAGTGATCTCCAGTGTTTAATTCTAAATTCTATGGTTCTATAACATTCTTGATTTATTGAGCCACTGCTTCATTGATTCATTCAGTAAACATTTACTGAGGCTCAATTCTGTGCCAAACTCTATTGCTTTCCTGCTATCAAAATCAGGCAACATACTAGAGTTAAAATGTCTTTCAAGATTTCTGATGGTGGCTGCTTTTAAGAGGAGATTTTTATAGCAACCTCTGTCTCTTTGGGCTTCTAGAGCTAGTACTTCTTGAACTGTAAGGGTTTAAAAATTGAGAAAAGCAAAGGGACATGAAAAGATGTTCTGGTCACACTCTGTAAGAAATAAACTTTCTATTCTGATCACCTTTCTTCCTTAGCTCTCCAAAAAAATACCTTCAACGGATTTTCTGATCCTATGTGGCTGGAGTGTTAAAAGAATATAGTTAATGTTTTTCTCCCAAATCTAAGATATTTATCCATGTAAATGCAATTCCTAGAATAATAAAATATTTTAAGAGAAAGCTGATATTACTTACTGTAAGTTTATATGAATTAACTTGGGATTATACACCTTTCTCCAATAAAAGTATAGAAGAATCAGTCAATACTAAATAGTGCTTTGCCATGGTTTGTGCGGCTAATTTGGAATTAATCAGAAGCCCAGGGTTCAGTTTCCCACTTTATGATCAGTGCTATCTGACTACAGGTAACTAACTGTAGCAGAGTCTGAGTTTCCTTCTGCAATGGTTATATTCATGCTGTCATGCCACACTTTTAGATTTTTTAAAAAGGAGGGTCTATCACATAATGATGATGGAGTTTTTCTTATTATTAATGACACATTGACTTTTCCATAACCTCCCCTTATCCCATTCACTGTAGTGGTGTTGAAAACATTATCAACACGGTTTAGCTCAGCGTTTTTCATCCCCGGTCCCTCATCTGATTTGAATAGTCTTTTCTTAATTCTCCCAAGGATGATACAAAACTAGCACATAAGAGAGAAGTTAATTCATTATTTACAATGTATTCCTTGGGGCTGTATTCCTTTCCCTACACCAGTAGAGGTCAAGCTTAAGTGCAAACACACAGATTTTAGCAGAAATATTTTGGAAATAGCTCACATAACAGAAGGAATCACTGAACCACCAAGTCTTGGAAAGAAAAAAAACACAGGAAAGGTCTCAGCTCCCCACAGTAGAGTTGTATGTGGGGTTGTATCACTTATGTAACTTTACAACAGTGAACCCCAAACTCAAGTAACTCCTTTCAAGTTTTGAATTCCCCAAAGAAGATTAACTTTGATTAGCTCAGTTTGTGTTAGTCAGGATTCGTTACTCTCAGAGTAGACTTTTAAAATTGAAGTGGGAAGTGGGGGTGGTGGGGGGAGGGAAGAGATAAACCATAGAACTTATATGCATGTACGCATAACCAATGGACATGGACAACAAAGCCAGGGATGGGGCGGGGGGGGGGGGGGGAGGAGGGTGTCAATGGGGTAGAAAAGGAGAAACATCTGTAACAAAAATAAAATAAAATAAAATTGGAGTGGGGACAATGGCAGGATTATAAAACACAAACATGTGGGGGGAGCTTTGTGACAGGACCACCTACTCATTAACACTTCACACTGTCCACAAGTTTCTGCTGGGGCCTAATACTAAAAGAGCATCCTTCCTAGGATGTGAAGAGTTGTTATAATTTCCTTTTTAGTTTTACCTATGTTATAAACTTAGGTTTAGGGTCCATTGTAAAAAAGACAAAAATGGACATTGGTTCATTTGTGACTAATTTTATTCGAACTGTGAAACTTTAGTAAAAAATCATAGAATATCAGAGTGAATCACAAAATATAAACTTTAGAGTTGGAAGAGGGAAACCCATGAGGGTTATGAGATTTTCTCTGACTTCTATAGGGTATACGTAAAGGATTTCTAGACCAGTTGATCCCAAACAGGGCTGGCCAGAGTTCCCTAGAAAGCCCTTTTTAAGAAGCCTATGTGTAGCACCTGCTGTCATAAGCCAAAATTTAATAAGCTTAGGGGTGGTATTCCTGATACTTTAAAAATTACTTGTTAGGTCCTAATTACTTCCAATAAACAGCTTAGCATGAAACTCAATGTTTTTTTTGTCAAGTACTAGAACTTCCCTCAATTTACTCTTCACAGAAAGAACCCATATCCCAACAGACAGTGACCATAGAAAATGAGAGAAAATAAAATGAAGCAATTAAAAAGCAAAGCACATTCTCACTTTTTAGTTTGGAAGCGATCTGACTGGTGAGAGAACATTCTGGCCAGACTAAATAAGGCCACCTTCTTGGATGAGAAACTATAATTCACAATGCATCCACTCACTTCTCAGGGAGAGTTCTCTGGTCTCAAGGATCCAACACATACCCACATTCACAGACTGAAATGCTTTTCTTCTTTTTTACTTATTGTAAGCAAACCAAATACCTGTTTGAAACAAGTTTTTTCTTTTTAAAGATCATTTGTAATGACACTATATGGAAAGAATATATGATATGTTTTATATTCCATGCAAAAATAAGTTGCCTCTACCTCCATTCCCCGATTACATGCCTTTTCCATGAATAATTCATAAAACGATAAAAGTTAAAGTGATCTAATTCAAGGGATTTCAACATTTTTTCCCCAGTTACCCAGAATTCACATGAAATATATCAGCTTTCTATTTTCAATTCACTCTTCTATTTTTTATAGAAATAGAAATTGTTTTAAATTAACTTTATTTTACAGATAAGAAAACTATAACCCAGGGAACTTAAGAGATTTGGCGAAAACCACTTACTTTGCAAATGTCTGAGACTAGAATTTGGATCTCTGACTCTGAATCCCATGCTTTTTCTACCACCTGCTCTTGCATTTCTAATGCTGTTTTGTATGGGTTTGATGGACACCTTTGCAGTTTTAGAGGAAAGAATATATTCATTTTGAAGAATATAGGACAGTCTGGGTTTTTTTTTCCAACATAACATTTAATCCTAATTTATTCTCTTTCTCAGATACCTTGTTTTTATAACTGAGAGAAAATACACAAAATTTTAGCTTCATAGTTTGCATATGATCAACAATATTACTATTATTTTTCTCAGCTACAATCTCAAAGGGAAGCAATTATCTCAACTCCCTCGCCATACTTGCAATAATCACACTGATCTTCTCATCATCAAAATTTGAATTTTGTAGTTTTTTTATACACAGAATCATAATAAAAGCCTCTAACTCAAATGTTCAGATATTCCTACTTCAAAACTGACAATGTATTTTAAGACTACAGTATTGCTCATGATATGAAAATTGCTCATGATATAAAAAAATTCTATATTATTTTACAATAAAATAAATATAAATTGAATGCATATAACTCTCTTGACAAGAACTAAATTACTAGCTAATTAAGTATATCAGGTTGAGATGATATAATAAAATGCTTAATATTCATAGTGAGTCTCAACGTGGCATCACAATGTGATCACCTAAGGAGCCTTCAAACATATTTATATCTAGGTCCCTCCCCCCCACTTCAATATTCGCATTTAATTGGTTCAGTGTGTGGCCTGGGCATTGAGATTTTCAGAGGTTTCCCAGGTGATCCTAACATGCAGACGAGGAAAGAAGCAAATGTTTAGAGAGATAAGACCTAGATATTTATTGTTTAATAATCGTGCCTCTATAAGTATACTAATTTAATTATATTGATGTGACAAAATGATACGGCTCTTTAAGATATAATTTACACTTTAGATATGCCCATAGTATTGCTTTACATGTGCATATTGCTTGAGTAATTAATAAGCAGTCGGAACGCTTTATCTTATAAATTGGGAACACGTAAGTGAATTTCCTCTCTCCTCTTCAGTGGTGCATTATCTGACTGACTTTAGACTTTTAAGTCACATTTTCCTTTTTAAGGGCCAATATTTATGCAAAATTGTATCACAGAGTACTCAACCCCTTCAAGATAACATGGAAAGCTAAAACCTGTGCTGATATTACATACGTGTCTAGCTACCCACTTAATCACATTAGCCAAACACACAGAAACCCCTCCAATTAGCTGGATTCAATTGCTTTCATCTTTTGAAATTTAAAAAACAACGTAGCCCATCTTCAAAATTTTCCTTATACAAATAGATAAGGTTCAAATATTTCCAGCAACACCTAATTCAAAGTCATAGAAGGAAAATGTTCCAAATCCTTAAAAGCCTGTGCTTTTTATTTGCTGGTTAGAATAAAACCCGAAGCTGATAAAAAGAATATGGAAGCCAAATACCCCTCTATGGATATTTTTTAAAAAGAACATTCTACTCCAAAAGGAAAGTCACAGGAGGAAGTCCTGGGGAAAATCAGATAATATATAAAGAAAGAGGCAGAACCAGAGCCAGCCCTGATACAGTTAACAAGGAGAGCCAACACCCATTCATCATCAACCCCTCAGTGACAGGCCCATCTTTCTTCCCCACATTGGCATGTCTCTGCACACTGCAGGCTGAAATTTTAAATGTCGAAGTCCCCCTTCCTTGTTCTAATAGGCAAATGCACAAAGGGCTGACTTTTGCTTCTCTCGCTGCTGTGCCTTGATAAATAGTCGGCTCAGGATTTTAACCTAGTCCAATGCTGACTAAAAGCCTCCCCACAAGAGCTTTTAATAAATTTCTGCTTGGGTTTGCTTTACATGTATTTCAGTTTGAAAACAAAGAGTTTCCTCCCCATGTCCCCCTTTTGCTGTTGCTTGTTCGACTAATTAAAAAGCAGGCGATGGGAACGAACGCTGAACGGAGAGGGAACGGGAGAGTGGGTGGATCGGTCGAGATGGAATGTCCCTGGCTTTGGCAGGCCTTGTGATTCTCTTCCCGGAAACAAAACTTTTATTCTTCTTCCAGCTGGATTTAAGGAAGGCACAGAAGCAGCCCTTCAGCCTCTCCTACTTCAGGTCAGAGTCCTTTTTATACTTGGCATACAACCGAGACACATCAGAATTCTGAACAAAATGGAAAGTTTTATGCTTCCAAGCAATTCGAGTGCATTCTGTGGTTCTTTCGTCCTGTGGGCTGCCTTAGCAGATTTGAGGCATCTCTTAGAGCAAAGTGGTTTGAAAACTTTGAGGTTTTCTTGGCGGCCAGGAAGAATAATTTGACTTCTCTTGGAATAAGATCATATTCAGCAGAAAAGATCTGCTGTGCTCAAGGTCATGGACCCTGGCTCAGTGGATATTCGGTTATTCAGCAGAATAGCCACTCCGAGCCTTCAAAACACTTTCTGTTGCTGCTGCAGGTGTCCTCTGTGGAGACCTCCCTGACAGCCACAGAGTCCTTGCATCCGCACGACACCTTCTTGCTGGTGTCTTTTCTGCTCTCTTGAAAACCGTATTCCCTTTATACTTACAGATTTGTGTGCAAGGCCATACATTTTCAAAGAAACACTTCCATAAATCAAGATCTGTATATACATAGATGACTAAATAGTTATATTTCAAGGAAGAATAGATATTTTAAATTGGTGCATTTTTAAAGCCTTAAATCTTAAGCATCATTTTAGAATATGTTATTTGCAAAATAAGCTATGGACGCCCTAAGGAATTAATTAAACTATTAATTTAAAAATAATACTAAAGACCTACTATGTGTGAGACTTTATGTTAATTGCTTTGAGGAAAACAAAGATGAAGAAGACAGAGATCTATGTTACAAGTTATTCACAATGTGAAGAGGTACAAGGCATAGAAAAGGCCACAGAAATGAAAAAGAGATTATTTCCAAAGTGTTGAGATAGATTTCATACAAAAGATAACAGATAATAACTTGAAAGATGACATATATGACATTTAGGGGATTCAGGGAAAAGATGGTCTAGGTGAAGAGATGGATATGAGTAAAAGTTTTGAGGTGAGAAATCAAACAATTAATAAAATTTAACTAGAACTAAGGTGGCATGAAGAAAAATGGCAAAGGAAGTGAGGGTGTTTGGTTTAGGCTGAGTTGTAAAAGGCCTTGATAAAGGCCTGAGAGTAAATGGTGAATTATTGACTAGCATGAATTGAGGGACAATTGCACCCTGTTTTTGTTGTTAACCCTCACCTGAGGATATTTTTTTTCCCATTGATTGTTTTGTGTTTTTTTTTGGTTTTTTTAGAGAGTGGAAGGGCCAAAGCGGGGAGAAAGAGAGAGAGAAACATGGGTGTGAGAGAGATACATGGATTGGTTGCCTCCCACACATGCACCAACCTGGGCCAGGGATCAAACCTGCAACCCAGATATGTACCCTTGACTGGGAATCGAACTCACAACATTTGGTGCAGTGTCACTCTAACCACCGAGCACACTGGCTAGGGCAAGTGCACCTCAGTTTTTGTTTTGAGTATAATAGTTTGGAACAATCCAGTCTACCTAAGACAAAGGTAATAATTTCAGTATAAAAATAAGGAGAGTTAAGCATTTGGAAAGCACTATTTAGGCTTGGTTCAGAGCGGGAAAGAACAGATGGATGGTCCATCACAAGATATTTTTATTCTTATTCCCTATCAAACAGACAAACATTTATGAGAAAAAAGCCTTGGTGTAAAAAGGGTTTACTTTGCATTTATCTGCCAAAGAGGATACTGCTCTAAGGATTCGAGAAAGTAAAACTAAGTTATATTCTATTTAACTGTGATATATATTCTAGTAAGTTGCATTAAATATGATTAAAGAATATAATAAAAAGCCTTTAGAGTTTTAAAGGCTACAATATTGAACACATAAGAAATAATAGTGCAAAGTACTATTTTAAAATGTCCTATGTGACTGCCAACTTTTCTTACAGGATAAATTCACTTGCAAATGAATACAGAGCCTAGATATGTTTTCTTTTACTTGTTCCTGGTGTTGTGGTAAATAACCTCGTTTCTAGAATCACCGGAGACAAATCACTCCATCACTTACTAGTTTTGTGATGAGGGGCAAGTTTACTCAAAGGTTAATGAGTTGATGCCTATAAAATTATGAACATAGGATCTGGCCACAAATGTCATCCAGTTTTCCTGTACACAATGATTAGATTTTTTAAATCTTATAAAATCAGCTCTAACAATTTTATTTCATGACAAGTGCTTTGTTATCTTGATTAAGGAAATATTCCCTATCCCCAAAATTATAAAGGTATTTTTTCTCTTTTTTCCTAGTATTTCTATAGTATTGCAATCCCTTTATTGTTTGCCGATATAAATGTTGTGTTGAGATGGATCTAATTTTACTTTTCCACACATGTAATCAGTTCTTCCAATACTATCCACTAAATATTACATATTTTCCTTACAGTTTTTAAACACCACATTTGTCACATACGAAGCTCCAAATGTACTTACTTGATCCATTTCTAGACTCCATTCTTGTCCACACACCTGTTTGTTTCTGTGCCAAAACCAGACTGTTTTAATAATAGTCATTTTATAGTATTCTTTAATATCATGTTGGAAACTTACCCAAATCACTGTTTCTCAAAATAAAACAAAAAAAAAACCTAGCCTTTTATGCAAATATATTCTTGTATATTAACTTTAGAATCAATTTTTCAAGTCTCCAACCCCTCTCCTCAAAATAAGATTATGAGGTGAACTGCCCTAAATCTATAATTTAATTTAAAGCTTGAATATTAAATCTATCATTTAATTTAAAGCAGGGGCATATGGTTTATTTCCCACTTATTTGGGTCTTGTTTTATATCCTTCAGTAAAGTTTTATTTTCTTTATGTAAATCTTGCACATGTATTTTTAATGTTTGGGTAAGCTTTTCATATTCCTAAAAATATTAATGAGGTAAAAATTCCTATTTAAACATCTACATTAATTTAATATACCCAATGATTGGAAAGAAAATCACATCAGAATTATTGCCTTCCCATTTTAACCTTCTATCCTGATTATGCGAAGTAATTGAATTCATAAGAAAAATTTTATGTTCTTCTTTTGGATCTGAAAATAATAGCTTTTATTTTTTTCCCACTAGACTTTCAGATGCATCATGAAAGCCATCAAGCTATACTTTAAAAATATATCTATGGCAAAAAACAACCCCTCCCTATAAATTTCAGAAGAAATTATCAAAAATGAAAAAATAATAAGAAACCACATAATTTAACTAAAAACAAAGCAGCAGTCCCATATTATCATCAACATGACCCACAGTCAAAAAGTAAAGACTAGCCCGGCCGGTGTGGCTCAGTGGTTGAGCATCGACCCATGCACCAGGAGGTCGCAGGTTCGACTCCCAGTCAGGGCACATGGCCAGGTTGTGGACCAGTCCCCAGTGAGGGGCAAGCAGGAGGTGGCCAATCGATGTTCTCTTTCATCAATGTCTCTGTCTCTCTCCCTTTCCCTTCCTCTCTTTCTCAAATCAATAAAAGAAAAGATTTTTTTTAAAAAAGTAAGGACTACACCATCCTGATAAATGGTTATCAATTTTAATCTTATACATTTATAGGATGGGATAAAATTCTTCTCCTTATTGGAGGACATTCTTTCCTCCTAGTTCAATCTCTTCGTTTAGTCTATCTCCCGGGTTGAAGGAAAGTAACTCTTCACTATTACTCCCCAGCAACAACCATGATGGACAGAAACTCACAGTGAAAGTCAAATAGCCACCTTCCTCCCACAATAACCCAGGAAATAAAATGCTGCAGTCTCAGCCAATTCAAGATTCTAGGGAGTATCTACAGGTTTATTAAATATAATTGTTTCTTTGTAAAAGCACACATTTCTTGATTTTGATATTGAAAAGAACATATCAAATTACAGATTCAAATGTGACCCAAAATAAACATTCAAAGCCACAACTCAGAAAGCAGTATTTTTCTGTAAAGTGTCTCTAATTTTCATTTCTAAAAGAAAACAAATAATATAAGAATGAATAAAAATAGAACCTGAATCTGTCTCTTTACCAGGCTTCATTTTTTTTTTTCTGTAATGCTTTTATCATTACCTAACTTATGAGATATTTATTCATTTCTCCATCGCCCAGTAACATGTGAGCCCCATATGACATGGAAGTTTTGTTTGGGTAACTGTATGGTGGCTGTCTTCTACTATGTCCCAGGGACTTGAACAGTAACTAGCACCTAGGAGGCACTCAATAACTTCCTACTGATTGAATTATTCATAAATACTTCATTTAAAATGTGTCCATGAACTAAAAATTAACTAAATAAACCATTTCAAAATACAAATGGAACTTTGTGTCGTTATCTATGACCCTTTAAAATGTTACTGTCCTAACCCTGGCCGGTTTGGCTCAGCAGTTAGAGCGTCGGCCTGCGGTCCAGAGAGACCCCGGTTCGGTTCCCGCTAAGGGCACATACCTCAGTTGAAGTTTGTCCCCGGCCCTGGTTGGGTCATGTGGGTGGCAACCACTCCATGTGTAAAAATGTCCTTGGGTGAGGATAATAAAAAAATAAAATGTTACTGTCCTTAAAAGTAAAAATCAAATTTCATTATAGAGCTAAGGGAAAGCTACTGCCTGAAAAGCTACTTCAGGAATAATTTCTATTTACATGACTCCCAGTCTAAGGAGGGAAAACAGATAGTTATGACACATTAAACACATTATTCAATGCAAAGCCCCACCAAGGAAGAAAAACTGAAATGTGCCTTTAGGGCAGACACTCAGGTGGCTCTAGGAGCTTCCCTGTAAAGGAAGGTTTCAATTGCGGGGACCTAGAGAAAGAGGAAGAGATAAGTAGGTGGAAAAGCAGGGAACATTCTAGGTATTACAAAGATCTATAAAGTACTGAGGCCAGAAAGATCTTGGACTTCTAGAAGCTATGAGAACTGAGACGGACTAGAAAAAGGACCAGGACAAAGCAGGTGGACAGCAGCAATCCGCTGGCCTGGCGGAGTTTCTCCCCTCACTGAGTTAGCCAGGCGAGTCCTTGGGACTTCCCTGAACTTCCCTGTCCCAGCCAGATGCTGCGTCATAACAGGTGGAAACAGAAAATACTCCAACATCGGCGGCCTTATTTAGTGACGAGGGTGACTCCTGGCTGGTGGAAAAGGGCATTTTGTATTCAAAAAGTTTGAAGTTCCTTAGATCGCTTTCCAGATTTCATCAGCAGACTGTGATACGAGAGATCAAACCGAGGAGCCCAGCGCTCTGGCTGCAGATCTGAGATCTTTCTATGGGCGGGCAAATGGAGCCCAACCTCATCACTCTAACACTCGTGACACAAACCGGGTTGAAGCAAGTTTTCTTATAATTCTTTAAACCCGTAATTGTTCCTACCTCTGTGCTTTCCTCTTTTCTCTGACCTCGTCCAATATTTCATACCTTTATTACACAGTTCCTCCCTCAACTATATGTGATTCCTGAGGAGAAGGGGAGAAGGAGGCAGGAGAGACATAAGAAGGGAGAGAGACTACATATGTGAATGTATTTTTCTAAAAAAGAACATTTCTAATGAGGATATAAAAGACCAGTTTGAGGTCAGGCATTATATTCTATGGGAGACCATTTTTCAATCGGATCACTCTGCTTTAATACTTTTCTACAGTATATCTGTGCAATAGGGGGTCCTCTCAAATAATTACTTGCTAAGCAAATCATATCTGCCAAACACATCTCAATTTTAGACATGTTTGCTCCAGTCATTCTCTAGAGATTGTCCTAAAGAAGGAAAAAAGAGTAGAAACTTGTAGATAGTAGGCCAGTGGAAAATATAATACTATTTTCATTTATCATCCAGTTTGGATGTCTCGTATTTATTGTTTCAGGTGCTCAGGATACACATGGAAGGTGTAAAATCTTTATTATTGAATTCAGTTCAGAAAAATTCCTTGGCCCTCCAACAGAAATAGAGACAAGAGCATGAATAAACCATCCATGGAATTAAAAACAAATGATAAATAAATCTATGAAAAACTATACAATTTACAGGCAGTTAAATAAATGCATGGGAAAGCATGAAAGAAATGTCTGTTTCCCTTACAATATTCAACGGTAGTTGTGTGTAATAAGATAATTATTTCAGCCCTGGCCAGTTTGGCCCAGCCATTAGAGTGCTGGCTCGTGGACCAAGGAGTTGCAGGTTCAATTCCGGTCAAGGGCATGTACCTCGGTTGTGGTTCGTCCTGGTCTTGGTTGGGTCGTGCAGGAGGCAACCAGTCGATGTGTCTCTCTCACATCGATGTTTCTCTCTCTCTCTCCCTCCCACTCTATCTGATGATAAACAGAAAAATATCCTCAGGTAAGGATTAAAAAAAAAAAGGACAATTACTTCATATATTTTTATTTATTTATTTATCTTTAGTGTTAAAAGTATTACAGATGTCTCTCCTTTTACCCCCATTAACCCCCCTCTTCCCCGTTCCCACCCCCTCCTGCCTTCCCCACACTACTGTCTGTGTCCATTCATTATGCATATATGCATGTAAGTTCTTTGGTTTATCTCTCCCCATCCCCCCACCCCCTTCCCTCTGAGGTTTATCAGACTAACAGCCATTTTTCCTTTTAATCCCTTCACGTTTTTCATCCATTCCCCAACCCCCCTGCCATCTGGCAACCATCAAAAAGTTCCTGTATCTATGAGTCTACTTCTGTTCTGCTTGTTCATTTTGTTTGTAGATACAATTGTCAATAGACATGTATTTAGTGCCATTTTGTTGTTCGTATTTTTAGTGGTGGTGCTTTGACATGGTCTGAAGCTGTCCACTGGGTGTGCTGGCTCAGGGGCAAGGTCAGCCACTGCCTGTGTTCTATCAAGCCACCGAGTATAAGCAACAAACAGATCTGCACATGGCTGCTCTTGTGCTGGTCTTGGAGGTGCCCAGGTGAAGCCAAGCTGTGAACCAAGGCTGGCTGCTTCTAGGACCAGGCCTGGGGCAACTTAGCGAGTGGTATGGCCAGATGCTGTTTGTTTGAGAGAATTTAGGAAAATCTGAAGCAGGAGCCAAGACAGGCCAATCCTATGGTAAAGCCACTGGAAATAGCTTGGGTGAGCCTGAAAGATGGATGGGACAGGGCCTCAGGGAATCACCAGGGCAGGGCAAACAGTGTGAGCCAGGTTGCTGGAGTCCAAGTTATAGTGCCCCCTGCTGGGCCCATGGGGGAGGGGCTCACCAAAGGAACAACAGCCTCCCCCCCCCCACGTCTATCTGGGAGAACACTGCCTCTCCAGCTTTCACCCTGATGCCCAACAACTCAGTTCTTCCCCTTATGTCTCTGGTGCCTTTCAAGCTGCTTCCCCCATGCTGGAGGCCAGGGGGAGCGAGTGCGAGTGAGAAAGTCCTGTGCAGGCCCTTTAAGAGGAACTGCCTGGGACTCCAGCAGCCTCAGCCTCAGAGCCTGGTGTGGGGCGGGGACCCCTCACTCCTCAGGGAGGACCTTCCCAGCAGAGGGGTCCCTCCTGAATTTTTTCCGCACATGTGGGTGTGGGACCAGCCTGTCTACATCTCCATCCCTCCTACCAGTCTCCATGTGGTTTCTTTAATTTCATAGTTGTAAAACTTCTGTTCAGCTTAATTTCAGGTGGTTCTCATGATGGTTGTGCTGTAGTTTAGTTGTAATTTTGATGTGGTTGTGGGAGGAGGTGAAACAGCATTTACCTACGTCGCCATCATGACCGGGACTCTCTAGAGCACTTCATATCTTAACCAGCAGAAATACAAAGTGGTGCAAAAAATGGGAAATATGAATTGGCAGTTTTTTAAACACTCAAAGTAAATGTCTACCCTTGTTCTAATAACTCCTCTTTCAGATAACACATCTATGGACAAAAAATCAGAAACATGGAAAAAATGTGTATTATAATGTATAATACAGCCCTAATATTCAGGAAAATTATAAATAATTAAACTATTCAATTACTGGAAAATAATTTATGAAAGAATATTAAGATGGAATAGTTTGCTGTCACTAAAAATCATGTTTCACATTCTAATGAAGAGAGGAAAAGATTACTCCTTAGATACAACTAAGCAAAATAAGACTTGGACATACAAACTGCATTATAAGTTGTATGATTACAGCAATACATGTGCACATATATGATATACACACATACACATGTAAATACATTTCTGCAAGGAAATACACCAGAATGTTACCATTTCTGTTATATAAAAAAGTGTGTTTTCTTTGTTTAAATCTTTCTTTGTTTAAATCTTTCTGTATCTTCCAAATTTTCTGCGAGATTTTTTTTATAACCAGAAAAAGCTAATAATATTAAATGATTAATTGAGACTTATTTTGTCATGTTAATGAATTATTGTACATAAATAGCTTCCTTTTACAAGTCAAGCCAAATTGATGCAAAACCATATTGGGTTCTACAGAGACTCG
Organism: Molossus molossus; assembly: GCF_014108415.1. Classification (NCBI taxonomy): domain Eukaryota; kingdom Metazoa; phylum Chordata; class Mammalia; order Chiroptera; family Molossidae; genus Molossus; species Molossus molossus. The sequence goes on from NW_023425350.1 coordinate 35,373,111, forward strand.
ACTGCCAACAATGACAAAACGCAAAATCTCCCACAGAGACCCTCTTCTCTTTCACACAACACTGCAATTTTTAGCAGTGTTTAACAGTTGGAAATACTGAGAGGCTACAGATGAGAACATTAGTAGAAAATATTTCCCATCACGCTTTTTCAGAGAAAATCCCTTAGTAGATCTATTTCTGAGTTACGTTTATACCCAGGCTGACAAAATTTAAAGCAGAGTATATAAAACATGTATTTATGAGCATCTTTCTCAATCAAATGAAATTCACTTTGGTCCCATCACACTGACAAAGATCATTTGTTCTGGGCTTGTCCACCACATGACCCTGTATTTGGAGGGTGTGAAAGACCGAAAGAGGGCAGTGGTCAGAGCCTAAAATAGTACCTGAGCAACCACTTCTCCTAAAAGTGACCAGAAATACCAGAAAAATAGCCTGATGACAATTTGCAATGCTTTGTGGTCCATAATTCAAGTGTACTATCTGGATCTAACCAACAGACTTAATGGATCAATCAAGTTCATGCAAACCTCGGATGGACTTGGCTTCTGCAAACAGCCTCTCCAGACTTCTACTCCAGTGTAACCCAGCATGCCGGACTGAGAAGCTGAGGACTTGTTTAGACAGACAGACAGATCCACTTTCCTTATAAAGAAGTCCTCACCTTCATGGTCCACCTTTGCCTTTGGTGGCTGAGACCATCTTCTCTCTCTTCTGTACATATATATCCATGTAAATCCTCAAAATTCATGGCCTCTGCATTTCCCTGGTTAGTTTATCTGGGGTTCTGTCCCATGGGTCCTAATACTTCTGTGCTGGGTCAGGTTTTCCCTGCTTTGCCCAACAGTGCAGTCAGAATAATTAAACACCCACACAGTCGGAGTCTTTATTTTCCCTTTATCAACCTACAGGACTGATGAAGAATACTTAGAATTTATATTCAAATTTTAGGCAGTCTGAGTTGCATACTATTTTGGGGAGGAGGGGATCCTCTTCCAAGGAAAAGAATACAGAATTAGGTACTTGCACACACACAAAGAAGTCACAACTAACTTCTGAGAGTTCTTTAGTTATTTACTAAAGCATTACCATGGAAATGCTTTCAGATTACAAGGTGGCTTCCTCTCCTTGCAGAGAACACTCTACAGCTCCTACAACTTCCCTAAAGGCAGCTACCAATGAGGGTTCTGGAGAGACAATCAAAGTAGAAACTTCTGTGTACAGAAATGGCTCATTTATTTACTGATAGATGGATTTTGCCTTTTACTGTGTGTCAGCCTTGCTAGGTGTCCATCTCTGCTACTGACATTGTGACTCTGGCTAAGTTATTTCCATGTGATATCTGAAGTCATCTCACACGGCACTAGTAATACATATTGCATTGCTTAATCCCTGGGATGATTAAACGCCAATTGTAGTAAAATGGATTTATATACCATTGTCTGAAAATTCTTATCCTAGAAGATGATTCCTTCAGGGCACTTCCTGGCACACAATACAGATTTCACTGATTAGGGACTGATGTATTTGATGGATGGAAATGAATCTTACATGCCATCCCTGCCCCGGCTCTGTCCCTAAAATGAAGAAAAACGAGGCAGCTGTGGTCATCTACATTTTCTCCAACAGACACAAGTGCTCTGAGTCCAGATTAAAATAATGTGGACCCTGGTGGCATTTATATTTCTTTTCCAGCTGTTTCTGTCTCCCAGTTTTACCAATTTCTATCTGCAATGCTCTCATTCCTGAGAAATTTGAAGAACTGCATCAATTGTGCACTGTCCTCTGGGTGTTTGGATAAAACATAAAGGTCTACTGTGATGATAGTGTTCTGAACCTTATTTAAGCTATTGCAAGGTAGTTGAAAAAGTGGCTCCAATACAAAGAGAGAGAGCGAGAGAGAGATCCTGAGAGTGAGCCCCTGCTCCGTGAGGCCAGGCCTCCTTGTCCTTGCCTGAGATATAGGACAAAATTGGATTTCACTGGGAGCCTACAGTGTGCAGTCCCGAGGTCCTGTGATAACGCAGCATGTTTCTGGGGAGATGTCAACACAGTTCTCAGAGGATAATTCCCTTTCCGGTTCTACGCTCTCTTCCCCTGGATCTAAGAACATGCTCTGGAATTTAAACATAGAATAAAAATGCTTCCAAACAATTAATGTGGCAGCAGACACACCGATGGGCCTATCGGCAGCAGCCTGGCATTTTACCCTTGTCTTTAATGTCAGGTTTCTTTTTATTCCAGAGGTCAGGAAAACACACACTCTGTGAGCTCATTATGTGCATGCCCAAGAGTAGAAAAATAGGCGCCTTTCCAGATGCCAGACAAATAAAACCTAGGATTTTTCTTTGTACCTCACTGTAATTTGGGTGATAAAGCACTTGCTAATACAAGCTATTAAAAAAAAAGCAACAAACGGAAACCAGTCTTTCTTGTCTATTTTAAAAACCCCTCACTGTGTTCTTAATTAACTGCTGACTTATAAACCAAAAATGTCAGTCAAGAAGTACAAAGTTATCTTTAGCACCATCTAACTTAAAGTTTTGAGATTCTGAATATTTGAAGATGGGAAAAAAAAGGATAAAAATAAATAATATGCAACTCATTTTAGCCAAAACTTTGGAATCATTTTGAAGTGGCCACAAATTACACAATAAGAACCCGTTTTTCCACAGTCTCTGGTGTCCAGTAAATTAGATTATAGTAAAATTTATTACCTGGCACTCTGAATAATCTCTCAACAACAGATTCTTTCAATAGCTCGTAAGAACTAATTGATATCCATAATAATGACCTCAAAACATGGTGAATTCTTGAAACATAGATCATAGGGAAAAACACATAATTCTGAGTAATTTTATTATTATCATAATTCTGAGCTCATTTTATGTTTAATTTATTAGAAATGAGTGATCTATGTGTTGTGCCTATATATAGCAATTCTCCTCTACACAGATAGAATCTCTCTGACCATGCTGAAAAATTAAATGGACTCTATATTTAGGAGCTTTTCTAAACAAAAATTATCTCTATAAAGCAAGGAATGTGAACTTGTGGACAGAACATGTTCTCTTCTATTCCTCCCTCCTCCAACCCCACCCCCCCTTTTCCCTCAATCACTCCCAATGATAGTATTAGTACAGCTTGTACTGGGGCTTTAGAACTATAATAAACAAGAGCAATTTTCTGGTCCTAATTAACTCCTGTTCAAATAAGCACTGCACAACAATAGCCTACCCAGAATCACATTGAACAAAACCAACAACAAACTAACATTCTATTCACAATGAACCCTATTTAAATGGGCAGATTATTGTAGGGTCTTCTGAGCTGCTCCATGGCCGCCGGGCAGGTATGGTAGCCAGGAGTGATGGACACTTACAAGCTGGGCTGTCAGCAGAATGGCTTCCCTGTAAAATCTGAGAGGCAACATCATCGATGGTTTAATTACCTGACTTTCCTCTGCCTGGTATATTTTCTCCCAGGTATCTGCATTACTTGCTCTCTCACCGCCTTCAAATTTTTGTTCCAATATCACTCACACTTTGCCTTCCACTTGCCCTGCTTTATTTTTCTCCACAGAACTCACATACTCTCTATATAGTATATAATTACTCATGCTACTACTCGTTGTCCGTCTACCACAATGGAAAGCAATTGACACAGGGCGGGAATCTTTGTCTTTCGTCTGTTCGGTGGCTTCTCTGGGGCCTAGACTCATGACCCGGATGGGTTTTAAATGACGGTTGTGTTCCTGGTGTTAGAAGGGCACATGTGGCCTAGGACAGCCCTTTCCTTCTGCCCAAGTGGCGAGTGTCTCTGCTTCCTATTGATTAATGCTCAGTCTGAACTGGAGCATAGACATGAGATAAGACTTCTGTGTTCTGCCCTCAAAAAGAAAAAAAAAAACACACAAAAAAAACTGGATGTCTTTTGAACTCTTTTACACTTGAAACTCCCACCTTCTTTTAAATCACAAGAATAATCTGTTGACCCTTACAACAGCTCTGAGCTATCATTACCCCCAAGTGAGAGAGAAAGAGAGAGGCAGCAGGGTTCACAGAGGCCCTAAGTGGCAGAACCAGGACCTGTAAACCACATTACTGCGTTTTCTCTTCTATATGCTCACAATAAACCTCGGCCATATCTCAGATGACAGTACATGAGCAAGTAGACAGGAGTCTCCTTCTCCGCCATCAAAAGAAGCTTTTAGCCTTTGTAACTAGCTTCTGAATAAAGAGACAAAAATGGCTGCTTTATTGATATGCTTTCAGTAGGTCTTAGCCTTTCCTTCATTTATTTGTTGCCTGTTGATACATACAATGCGCAGGGCTTACCCTGAATCTCTGTTTGACTTAATTTTACCCTATTATTTAAACACGACATTTATAGAGCCCCTCCCAGGGTCCAAAGCATTCATTCATATCTTATTTGTTTGATTCAACCTCCCAACAACCCGAGGTAAGAGCAGGTGAGTGCGTCCTCACTTCAGAGAAACGGATGACCTGTCCTAGGAGGCATAACAGCTAAGGCTTAGAACCTGGACACCGACACAGGCCTTTGAAGTACAAGCACAAAGTTTGTAACTTACTGGAAACGCATTCACTGTTTTTGTTTCTGTTGATATTGGGGAGTGTGTGTGTGGGGGAAGGGTACAATTATTATTGAGAAGAAATTTATCTAAATTATTTGTAGTACAAATGTCTTCTAGGAGCCTTTCACGTTTGTACTTCACTTCCATTTCCTGGCGGCTACTCTTCCAGCATCATCCACGAACACGGACTCCTTGGACTTCCTGCTGATTTCTTTCCCTACTGTCCCTACACTCTCTTCAGCTTCCTGTTTCTCAGCCTCGGCTGCTGCCACCTCTCTGCCATCCGTATGGCACCTCCGTGGACTTCTGCCAGATTCCAGGTCGGAATTAACATCACCTTCTTTGGTCACACTAGTAAAGAGCTTCCTTCTGATTGCTCAATATTCACCTGCTGCCCAATCATGTATAAGTTTTAGAACTGTTTAAGCTTCCTGAGAACAGGCTGGACGACTTCATACATCCAGACAGAATGCACCAAGCATAGCATTTATAATAGTGCCTTTTATACTGTGGGAAAGCAACAGGTATTTGAAGAATGAACCATAAACTCAAAAGACAGCAGCAGGTGATTAGAGAGGGTGGTGGCAGGAAGCATCTGCTGGCCTCTCTTCACCACTCAACTTGAGCAATCTTGGCTACTTCCTAGCCCTTCATTTGCTCACCATTTATATGTCACACACATACAGGATGGCATGAGCTATGGCTGTCTGTTTCCATCAAGAAGGGCAAATGCTAAATGCATCAATAACACATTGCTCTAAGGTTCCATTGCACTATAAATGGATTTATAAGCAATTGTTCTTTTGCCAATGCACAGTTTTTGATTTAGTAACCTATTTTTCATTTTGCTGGATACTTTTTACAACATTTACCCACTACAAAGGGATTCATTACATTTAATATGTATAGTTTCTCCTGCACGGAAGGCATGTTGATTTGATAGGTTTATTACTTGACCTATTTTACTTGAATGTAGAGGATAATAAAACTCTTTCAAGAAAAAAGTAAGGTATTGTTGATTTAAGAAATTTAAAAATTACTCTTTTGGGAGTATGCAGCACATTAATATACAGTTTGGGGGTAAGCTTGGTAAATGAACACATCCTATTTAAAAATCATTTCATGACATAAATTATTGAAGATTTTATCATTTAAAAAGAAATAAATCTTTTAAAATTTCAAACCAAAGAGACCTCTATAAATGCCAAACTTATTTTGAGATATATATTTGTATATTAGGAATTACACCTTTATTTTTTAGATTACTGAACAAAAAATAGCAATTTATTCTTTAACCAATATGAATTATGGCTTTCATCTTTTTTTTTTTTCTGAATCTACAACTTTAAAAAATTTCAACTTGTTCCCCTGAAAATTAATCAATGCCTTAACATATAACCACCATTTATACTTAATTTTGCTATGATTTTACCCTAAATTAAGTTTCTATTTTAATAAGGGTAGAAGTTTTGAAGATGTATTGGAAACTATGAAATACCTTTTACTTTATATTAAAGAATAGAAGTACATTAAAATTGCTTCACCATGATGAGGCTTTTTGTGTTTTGTTCAGTGATTTACCCCAGCATCTAGAACAGTCCCTCTTACACAGGGGTTCTCAACAAATACAGCCAGGGAATGAATGAGAGCTACTCACCACTGCACTTTACCCACTTGGAGAGGAGGACGGTCAGGAGAAGCTATTTCTCGGCCAGGAATTAGGCCAAGCAATTTGCATACATCATCCCCTTAACCAGCCTAAACATTCTTTGTTGTAGGTGTTATTGTCTGTATTTCACAGATGAGTAAAAAGATGCATTAGAAGTTGTATTTACTAAAAATAACAGAGCCAATAAATTGCAGAGATAAGATCCAAGACATAATGTCTGTCTACTAAGTCTGGCCTCATAACAACTTCGCATGGTGCCCTCCCTCGCTGAAAGCATTATATCTAGAAGGAAAGTCAACTACTTCTCCAGTTTTGCATTGTAAGAATGTCGAGACCCATTAAAGTAAAAATAACTTTCTTATATCTTTGCAAGTCAGTGCCATAACTGAGTCATAACCTTGTACTACCAACCTGTTTGGATTTTTAAGAGGGTGGAGTTCCCCTACCTTGAACATCAAAACTCATCTGGGCAGAAAAAGAGACCTCAAGTAAGGGCAACGTGTAACCTGCATTAGAGTAGATGAGAGGCTTGGCAATGAGCAGGCCCCTGACTTACATCAATTTGAACATCTGGTGTTTGTGCTCCCCAGGAAGCAGGCCAGTGCCCCACATATCTGGCTGGCTGCTTCTGACTTGTATTCAGGGACTCTGGAGTTACTGGAGCAGGATGTCCCAGAACCTCAGAGTCCATTCATCAATATATCCAACAAGAACATGCAGTGTCTCAACTATCTGCTAGGCACTAGAATGAGGGCTGGATATATTGAGATAAGATATAAGATGAATAAGCTCTGGCCCTGGCCGGTTTGGCTCAGCGGTTGGAGTGTCGGCCTGCGGACCAGAGAGTCCTGGGTTCGGTTCCCGCTAGGGGCATGTACCAAAAAAAAAAAGATGAATAAGCTCTGGTGATCTAAGATACAGCATGGTAATTATAGTTAACAATACTGTCTTAGGTAGATCTTAAGTATTCTCACCACACACACAATGATAACCATGTGAGGTGATGGATGTGTTAATTAATTTGATTGTGATAATCATTTCATAATGTATACACATATATCAAATCATCACATTGTACACCTTAAAATATATACTATTTTATTTGTCAGTCATGCCTCAATAAAGCTGGCAGGGGGCAGAAAACAGTTTCTGACCTCAGAAAGTTCAAAAACATTCGGACGTGCACATACATTTGTCTAAAGTTAAAATGGTAAGGCACTTCATGTAGTTTGCAATCATTATTATGAGAATGATTATCATGTGCAGTGATCATTCCTGCCATTACCCATGCTAGTACTTTTACTATCCACATTAGACAGGTAAAGGAACTGAGTGTCAGAGATGTCAGTGACTGGCGTAGTTTCCCACAGCAAAGAGTGACAAATCCAGGATTTGGAAGCATCTCAGGTTTCTCTGGTAACAAAGACAAGGTTCCCAACCCATCAGGGAAGGGCAGGTTCAGAAAAGGATTCACAGAAAACCTTGACAATAAAATATGTCTTCGATCCTATTTCTGATTTGTACTTCGGCCCAGGTTGTATTCTCATCCTAGCCTCCGCTTAACTCAGACTGCCTGAGTCTAAAAACAAATTACGTAGATGGATTTCTGTTTCCTTTTTTAGAATCATTTCTCATTCCATTTAGCAATTGTCCATTTAGCTTTGCTCTGTCACAATGACCAACTGTAGCTTATTCTTAACAGCCTCCACTTTTCCTAGCTTGTGCCTTAAAGGTTCCCAATAATCTCCCATCAGCTGTTTAGACACACAGCCCTAGAGGCTGGTTTGGTCTTCCGTTTGCGACATCAGGGAAATTCTGTGATGCAGTAACAAGAGTGACAGCCCCAGTATGCCTTCATAAACCACACAATTCCACAGAGCTGGGGTTTCCCCTTCCTTCTGATAAATTTTACTTTTTCATGGCATTTAAGATCCAAAACAGCATTATTCCTTCTGCTGATGCATCATCTGAAGAGCATCTCATACACATTTATATTAATTAAAAACCGAAATGCTTAACATGAAACGCTGAGTAGCTGCCTCTCCCCAGGCAGGCCTGTTACCATATGCATGAAGTGCTTCCTAAAGGCTCCTTAGACTTGCAGAGACTAAGAGAGGAATTTTTTGGTCTGTCCATCACTGCAACTCCTCCTAATTATTATTTGTATCATTCCTTAAGGCTTTCACTCCCTGCAGATTCTGTGACAGGATTGGTATTATAATGTACATAGCATATATTTTTCAAGAGTCTGAGGGCGCCATGTATAAAATCTATTTCAGTTCCTCCCACAGGCACTGACATGCTACAAACTAAACAGAATGTCCTTGCCACGGCTTGTGTAAGCTAGAAAAGTCTATCACTAGCAAGGAAAAGCTGCTGGTTCTATTTTGCCTCCAGTATTTTGAACACTACGCCTGCCCTGCTATATTCAGCTTAGATCTCTGCACAGGCAGAGTTAGTGGCCACCTACACAGTGCGTTTTGAGACATACAGAGATAATCATGTTGTTACAAACATATCCCCATTAGTACTCCATGTCCCACTTTCCTTCTTCAAAGTCTAGACAAGAGAAATATGAATAGTTAAACTATCAAGAGAGGGAGATTGTCCGTAGATATATTTCCTACAAAATAAGCTTACTACTCCAATTCATGCAATAGAAGGCTTTTGGGTACTAAATATCACTTTTTTATCCTTTGGTTTTTGAAGGAACAAAATTCTTGGCCAAGAAATGTCTGTGTAGCAGAGGAAGGTCCAACCTAATTTTACCTGGTGGGGGCAATAAAATTTCTTGGTCCTGCCCTGGCCAGTTTGGCTCAGGGGTTAGAGCACCTGCCTGCGCGGACTGGAGAGTCCCGGGTTCGGTTCCTGCTAAGGGCACATACCTCAGTTGCAGTTTGTCCCCGGCCCCGGTTGGGGTCATGTGGGTGGCAACCACTTGATGTATCTCTCTCACATCGATGTTTCTCTCTCTCTCTTCCCACCTCTCTCCCTCCCACTCTATCTGAAGATACATGCAAAAATGTCCTGAGGTGAGGATTAAAAAAAAAATCATTCGGTCCTTCTGAACTTTGAGGCTTATTCTCACATCTCTCTGTTTTTTTACTGATTCCTGGGGTTTCAGAAGATTTCTGGTTCTTTCAGGAACAAATTTCTGGGCTCTCCTTTCTGCTTCTTAGAAATTGGCTTTTTGCTCAATTATCAAGTTCAGCTTCAACTACTATTTTTAGTGCACTGACCTCCTATCCATGATATCTGATAAAACTTGCCTAGTCCAACCCTGACACTATGGGGCCTTTACATTACAAGGTGACAGAATTGAAAATAAACAGTCAAGACAAATAAAATATAAGAGAAAACTACAAACACATCACCTTGACTTAGAATTGTCTTTCTAATTCTGTTTTGCTTAGGCTAATTTTACAATGAGTTGCATTCATTTGGGACATAAGATAATTGGTACAGTATAGGTGATCCCAACTCATTCTGGGTTCCAGAAGGAAACAAATCTGGAATTTTCAAAAGCAGATATGTAATTCACGTATGTGAAATTCAGAATTCACAATCTATAGGTATAACAATATGAAGTGTTCATTCTTGCACTAGAGGTTTCTGTATGCCAAAAATATAATTATGAGTTTAAAGATTTAAGAATACATGCATTATTTTAACTCTTGTTAAAATTTGGGTTGGCTAGAATTATCTAGGACCTGTCTCCCAACAGCCAAAATCCTGCTTTCTGTATCTATGCATCTGAAAATCTCAATGGCATTGGTCTCTGGGGAAACCATTATTTAAATGCTGAAAATGTATTTTGCTTATTGATTTCATTAATTCACTCTTTAATAAAGAGGTATTTAGGGGTCTCCTTCTAAGGTTCAGTCACTGTGCTCAGAAGCTAGGAATACAACGTGAACAAACAGATTCTCTTGGAATTTACAAACTATTAGATCAGAGAGAAGGCAAACACAGTCATACAAGGCAATTATTTCAATAATTTCTAAGGGCTAAAAGGATCTTGAAATTCAAAGAAAATATCTTTACATTTTATATTTGCAAATCAGCATGCATGCCCTTTCTCTCTCTTCAAAAATAAAACAATTATAATACAAACTAAAGAATGGCATGCTTCCCTCTTCAGAGAAACTTGCATAAGCCATGTAGCAGAAAATAGTTATCCAAAATCTGTAGCTTAGGGAGAACTCTTGAGAATTCAAAGCTTAAGAAATTCTATAATGAGGGAAAGGAGATAGATGAGCAGGCACTGGACATTTCTTTCTGTGTCTTTAGGAATAGCCTTCTCCAATTTTTGGCCCAGAATTACCACGTGGAAACAAAAGCAAAGCACTTGATTCTTTTGGAAGACTTAACAGGAAAGTGTCTGTAGTTAGTTTTGGCTTATGTAGTTAGTTTTAGACAATGTCCTTCACGGTCTGGGCATAGAGAAGCTGACCATCTCATCTCAACCATCAACTGTCCTGAGTTTAGAAACCAAATCACATACTTTGCTATTCATTCTGAGGCTGAGATAAAGCTTTAGGTTCACATAATAGGAAACAGCGCTGATATTCCTTGAAAAGTAATAACAATAATAAAGCTGTGGGATAGATTTTAGTCTTGTTTTCCAATAAAAAGAACCTAACACTATCACCTTTTGTGCAAAACAATAATTCTTAAAATGCAAAGAGATGTTTATCTTTCAAACAGAAGCTTTTATGTAATGTTTGGTTCTCGCACATGTAAGGTTTTTGAAAAGAAAAAATAAATCGTGTTAACCTTTACAGCATCAAAAATAGAATAAAGTATAATTAACTTTGTTCTTTTAACATAACATGGTTTCTTTGATAGATCCTAGCTTACTAGTGTCTCCACAGGAGATTTTGTTTCTCAGTATGCACAAATGAATAAAGATATTAAACAATTTTTGTGACCTACAGTAAGGTCAGATTTTAATTGTTATGCTAATTTCATGCACTAGATTCACTATGTTCCTACTAGTTAATAAACATACTTAAAGACATTGTCTGGGTTAATGGGAGGGAACCCAACCCTCTCATCTCTGAAGATACTGTTAGAATAGATGTGAAGTCCAGTAGAAAGGATTTCTATATTGCTATTGATCCTGAATCTTCTAACTGCTTAATCCCAGTTGGAATTAATTTAGTGAGTGTAGCTACATCTCAACTGTCTACATTGTATTATCAAATTTCCCTACTAGTTAAATAATCTGTCAAATCAAATCACAGATCTATTGGCAATCACAACTGATCCAATAGACTAGAACAAATTAATCAAGAAAAATACCTAGAACTTAAAGTCAGAAATACAGGTTTTGTGCCGTCCTCAACTAATTCTGCAGAAGAGGTTGAGCTCCGTGTTGGTAATGTCACAATCTGTAACGACCCAGAATATAGAAAGGGGCTGATTTTCCTTTATTTTTGAAGGTCTGTAAAATCAAAGTGGTGCTCCTTAATAATACCTAAGAACTAAATCAACTCAAAATCCATATTTGGCTGGATAATGTAATTTAAAATCAGGACCATGTCATAACCTAGTAGTGCAAAAAAGGGCAGAGGCCTGGTTTCTATCTGTAGCTCTTCCAGTAATTAACTCTGCCTCCCCCATCTTTAAAACAAATACGAAGAGCGTTTCCAGGTATAGTTGGCATGCAGCACATATATAAAATGTATAATTTCACAAATTTTTATCTATGTGTATACTTCTGAAACTATCACTATAGTTGAGACAGTGAACATATCCATCACCCATAGGTTTTCTCGTGACTCTTTGTAACCCCTCCTACCCATCCTCATGGCACCAGTCAACTGACCGCTGATCTGCTTTCTGTCACTATATCAGCCTTTCATCGTCAAGGGTGTAATGTAATTGGGACCGACAGGATGTAGGCTGGAGGCTTTTTTGGTCTGGCTTCAGTCACCGTGATGGTTAACTTTATATTTACTAAGAGATGCCCAGATAACTGGTAAAATGTTATTTCTGTGAGGGTTTTTCCAGAAGAGATTAGCATGTAAATCAGTAGACTGAGGGAAGAAACCCCCCCTCACCACTGTGGGTGGGCATCATCCATTGAGGGCTCTACTACAACAAAAGGCAGAGAAAATGTGAATTCACACTCTCTCTTCTTGAGCTGGGACTTTCACCTTCTGCCTTCAGACACTGGAGCTCCGGTTTTTGGGTCTTCAGGTTCAGACTGAACCCTGCCACCAGCTCTCCAGGTTTTCTAACTTGCAGATGGCAGATATATCTTAGGTTCTGTAATTCTGTGAGCCAATTCCCATGAATCTAATTTGTCTATCTCCTACCTACCTACCTATCTCTCCTATTGGTTTTTTTTCTTTCTGGATGACCCCAACTAATAGTGCTATTTGGGTATAATGATTTTGAGATCACCATGTTACCTGCAATGAACTTTAATGCCTTTTTATTGCTCAGTAGTATTACCTTGTATGGATATACCATATTTGTTTACCTATCTACTTGTTCATAGACATTTTGGCTGTTTCCAGTTTTTGTCTCTTACAATTAAAGTAGCATAAACGTTTGAATGTAAGTCATTGTAGTAAAGTAAGGCTTTCCTTTCTCTTGAGCAAATATTGGGGAGTGGAATGGCAGATTATATGATAGGTATATGTTTAACTTTTAAAGAATGTGCTAAGCTTCTTTCCAAAGAGTTATACCATTTCACATCCCCCCCAGCAGTGTGGGAGAATCCGCGTTCTCCCCTGGCTCACACTTGGCATGGCCATGATAATATATGCCTTCTCTGCTTTGTGGGAATCCAGGATCACGCTGGGATTGTTAGGAGGCTGATACGTTATTCTGTACTTCTGTTTAGCATGTCAAAAACTTATACTTCATTTTTTTCTCTTTTCATTATTTTCTAATCAGGAAATATGTGCCTTGAACAAACTAGAGCTAAGCTCATTTATTTAGAAAGACAAAAACAGTGAATCACATCATTGATTTCCCAAATACTGTATATATAAATTAAATTAAAGAGGATAACTGGTAGTAACAAGAAGTAGCCCATTATAGATAAAAAGATCAAAAGCTCTGTCATTCAGAATAGATTATGCAATGAAAAGAATAGTAAGAACTGCTTTAAGTATTAGTGGTAATGGTTGTTGAATTATTTCAGAGAACTTTTCACCCAGCTTCCTTGGTCAAACAAGGTAAATAGTGCTCATGTTCCAGAAAACAAGACAATATTTTGTTTTTCTTTTTTGTGAAGACCAGTGAACAAACGTATAGATTCTACATTTAGAGAACAAGGGGGTGGCATGGTGACTGTAGAAGGCTATGTAGCTGGTGTGAAATAACTTCATTTTGCTTTTCAATGGCAAAGGAAAAATAATTTTGTGTTTGTTCTATCTTAATGTGACTTGTTTGTTTGTACACAATTTTCCTTTGTTTTTCAAAAGCAATTGGGGTGTTTTAATCATTTATTAACTGTGCTCTTATTCTAAAGACAAAAACTATAAATGTGAAATATAGAGAAATCGAAAAGAATTAAGACATGTTCTTCCATTTTGGAAAATTTAACTCTGTCAAGTAAATTTTGATAATGCATCTTAATTGCATGCTATCAGCATGGTTTCCTATTCATCGGGGACAATTTGCTAATTGCTATCTTTGGGGAAGTAAAATAACAGAGGGCTGTTCTATTAACATTTAGCAAAGTGTTACCGAGAGCACTGGGTGAATAGAGGGCTTCAAATTATTAGAAGGACATAATACTGGTTACACATGTTCATAGAATAAGAAAGATATTTTTAGTTTCATTCACTATTACAATTGCTGTGAAATAAATAGCATCTGCAAATACTGATACATTCATAGGGCTGGTGGTTATTTTGCTGTGTAAGGAATGAGGGTGGAATATGATATAAACAGTGTACCCAAAAGTTCACTGAGATACAGCTACATCTAAATCTGAACTCTGAATTTTCCCTTCATATCCATCCTGCAATGCTCAGCTCGAATTGGAGGATGAGAAACTTCTCTTATTACTTCTGATTATAAATGATATTTTCCTTATTTAAAATGCAGTAATCCTTCTTATTTTTACCACTTATATGCCTCTGTGTTATCCCTACTTAGCCTTTTATTCCTAGCTATTATTGATCTCTGTACATTTTATTTATTCACTGCATTGAAAGCTCCCCAAGTCCTCAAACCATGTTCTGAAGTTGGTATGTCCCATCCACAGTTTACTATCATCTTTGTCATTATTTACATAAGTCTCAGAGCAAAACAATTTTCAAATATTTACATTTGATCTCTTCTCTGATCTAAGAAAATATCTTGAACCAAGTAAGTGTTCTAGGCAATACATATTGACATTTTATCTTTAAGTAATAAGATAAACTACCTTTTAGGAAAGAGGAAAATTCAAAAAAAGTTTGGATGGCATTTTAGTCCTGGAAGTCAATACAGAATCTAACATCGCAAACTCCTTTTTCTCCTTCACCCGAGGGCTCTGTTTTCAGCTATCCAAGGCCATCTTCGGTTTGCCAACTCTGTGCTTTTAGTGTTTTTATGGAGCATCTACTACAAGCTATGTGGGACAATAAAGTACAGAAAGAGAGTGGTTGTGTCAAGCATTCCTGCTTAACCCTTGCTCTTCTTCTTTTTTTTTTTTTAATTTTTGTTGTTGTTGTTGTTACAGATGTTTCTCCTTTTTTACCCCATTGGCACCCCCTCCCCATCTCCCCCGCCCAATCCCCAGCTTAGTTGTCCATGTCCATTGGTCATGCATACATGCATATCAGTTCTGTGGTTTATCTCTTCCCACCCCCACCACCCCCTCTTCTGAGGGATGTCAGTCTGTGCCCTACTTCCATGTTTCTGGGTTTACTGTATTCCTCAGACTGTTATGTTCATTATATTTCGTATATAAGTGAGATCATGTGGTATTTGTCTTTTTCTGCTTGGCTTATTTCACTTAGGATAATAATTTTCAGGTCCCTCCATGTCGTCTCAAAGGATAAGAGATCTTTCTTTCTTACCGCTGCATAGTACTCCATTGTGTATATGTACCACTGCTTTTTTATCCATTCGTCAACTGATGGACACTTGGGCTGTTTTCAGATCTTAGCTATTGTAAATAGTGCTGCTATGAACATGGGGGTACATATATTCTTCCTGATTGGCGTTTCAGGCTTCTTAGGGTATATTCCTAGAAGCGGGATCACTGGGTCAAATGGAAGTTCAATTTTCAATTTTTTGAGGTAACACCATATTGTTTTCCACAGTGGCTGCACCAGTCTGCATTCCCACCAGCAGTGTACTAGAGTCCCCTTTTCTCCACACCCTCGCCAACACTTCTTGTTTGATGATTCGTTGATGGCGGCCATTCTGACAGGTGTGAGGTGATACCTCATTGTTGTTTTAGTTTGCATCTCTCTGATGATTAGTGATGTTGAACATTTCTTCATATGTCTTTTGGCCATTTGCATGTCTTGTTTGAAGAGGTGTCTATTCAGCTCCTCTGCCCATTTTCTAATTGGGTTCTTTGTCTTCCTTTTGTGGAGTTGTATGAGCACTCTCTATATATAATGGAAATTAATCCCTTATCTGATACATCATTGGCAATGATGTTCTCCCATACAGTGGGTTGCCTTTCCATTTTGATGGTTGTTTCTTTTGCTGTACAGAAGCTCTTTAGTTTCATGTAGTCCTATGTGTTTATTTTTTCCTTTGTTTCTGTTGCCTTAGGTGATGTATCAGTGAAAATTCTGCTGCGTATGATGTCTGAAATTTTGTTGCCTACATTTTCTTCTAGAATTTTTATGGATTCACGGGTCACGTTTAAGTCTTTTATCCATTTTTAGTTTATTTTTGTGTATGGTGTAAGTTGATGGTCTAGTTTCATTTTTTTGCATGTAGCTGTCCAATTTTCCCAACACCATTTATTAAAGAGGCTGTCTTTGCTGCACTGTATGCTCTTGCCACCTTTGTCAAATATTAATTGCCCTTGCTCTTCTTTTTAGAGCTTAAATGAATGGCTCAAAGAGTAGAAAAATAAAGTCAATATGTGGACAGCTTTTGTTTGCTCACTTACAACCTACAAACTATTAAACCACTACTGCAGGATATCCTCAAGTCAGAAACAGAATTCATATAAAAGGAGTCATTGCATAGCATGCATCAGGGAGGAAGAAATATATTTGTATAGGGTTCGAGAAGCATTAATGCTTTGTACAATTACTTAGTGCAGGGAGCTGGGTTATACTGAAAACTGGGCAGTTGTGCTAGGATATCAGTACCTCTGTCCTGGAACAGCTAGGTAAACCAGGGGCAAGCAGCTTCCTGTTTAGTTCAGTGTGCTCTTCAAATATCATCATTTTCTTGGGTATCGTGATGTGAAAAGGAGTGGAAAGCACAGAGAGTTTCGAGAGCATAGGCATTTATCAACCTAATGATCACAGGACATGCCTATCATTGGCTTCAAGCTTTAGAATTAAATCAGCATGGCATGGAGATTTCAGGAGAGAATTTCGTAATGGAGAGTTTTCTTCAGGGGCAAGAGAAAGGAAGGAGGTGGATGGAAGAGAAGTCATATAAATAATATTTGGGTTTGAATAATAACTCATATAATGATGTTCTCTTCCACAAATTAAAGTAGAATTAGTTCTTTACAGGTCCCCACAGTGTTGCTGGAGAGGCATAGGGAGAAAAGACGGGGGGGTTCCCAGGCTGGGATTGCTGACACTCTCGTTGGGAGGCCAGAATGATGTATCCAAGACTAGATGAGTTGTCACATACAGGAAGTGCAGTCTGAGTTTCTCAGTGTAGGCATAGAGACCACTGCGGACTGTGCTGGTCAGGGGATAGAGGACCTCCATGTAACTGATCTAATGGGGTGCACAGAACATGGGGAGAAGGGAATCTAAGCAGGAGATATGGGAGGGAGGGGGTGGTCAGGAAAGTGTGGACCAGCAGGTCGGGAAAAAAGGTTCACCCAGAGAAATATCAAGAAGTAGGTTTGGGGATCTAAGCTGTGAGCTCCTAAAAACAGGTCTCAGTTTTACACCCTTTGTATCCTGATCATAGTCGTAAGACTCAGACAATGCAGGAGCGTATATGTTAATTAAGTGCGGTAGCAATGAGATTTGAATTTTTTGCAAGATTAGGGAGCTTGAGTTTTATCTTGTTTAAGGCTGTGAAAAAATTCTTGAATGATTTCATATAAAAGTCTTCTCTGAAATTATCATTATAATAGAAATACAAAGCAATATCAAAAATACAAACAAAAATCATTTATTTGTTGTATGGTATTTTAAACTTTACAAGAAGCTTCCATAATCACTGGTTATCACCCTCACTTGAAGATATAATTGTTAAATAATCATTTAATTAGAGCTAAGAAATTAAACAATATAGCTATAGCAAGTTTCATGACAATTATTTTGGTGACAGTTAAGGCCACCTGATAAAATACTATGTAATAAAATATTTCTTCTAATAATAAGTTTTTTTAAATTTCCATTTGCTAACCATTGTCAAACCTGTCATCACAGGTTTCCAGAGTAAACTAACAGAGTAACCACAGTTACAGGTAGACAGACTGAAATACAAATAGTGACTTTACAGGAAAGTATACTGGCTTACCCATAGTTATTCGAAACACTGAATCAACCAGACCTCAGTTTAGAACAGCAATCTTCCAAACAACTGCAGCTAGCACACTTTTCAAAGCTATTTCAGAAGGAAAATATAATATAAACTAGAATTTTTAACACATAATTTTGCTCTGTACAAATTAAAGTTTTAAAAACAAGGTTATGCACCTATAATCAGCATTGTCTTACTGTATTCAATTCTTTTTTCAAAATGTATCCTATCTAAATATATTCATCCAGGGAAAACATTAATTTTAACAAGACCACTGCACTATAAAGAAAAAAATACAGATGTTTTCTTACACTACTCTGTTCCAAAAGGTTGCTTCAAGCTGAGAAAACATTAGACCTATCCCAGAAATTTTCCTTAGGATCATGTAGTAAGCTGTTCACATTTGCATATTAAGTGAACAATCTTTTCTTTATCATTTAAAAAGAAGGCAAGTGAAAACTTTACAAATGTTCTTCCAAACCATTAATGCCATATGTATTTCCATTATAATATATTTCAATAAGACATGAGTATGGCCTTTTGTTGTTACTATAAGGTAAACAGCATTAGAAGAATGACTTGGATTTTAATAAATTATTTGGAAATAATTTTAGACTTGCAGAAAAATTATAAAGACGGCACAGAGGATTACTACTCACTATTCACTCAACTTCCCCTAATGATAACATCTTATATAATCGTAGGACAAGCAACAAAGAAAGTAACATTGGCCCAATACTACTAACCAAAGAACAGACTTTATTTGGATTTTACCAGTTTTTCCACTAATATTCTTATTCTGTCCCACGATCCAATCCAGAATCCTACCTTACCTGGTATTGTCACATCTCCTCCATCCCCTTGTGGGGACCATGCACAATGACACTTTGAGAGAACTGATCACTTACTTAATACTTTTAAAAGTATGTTTTTATTTATTTTTTTAGAGAGAGAGAAACATTGATGTGAGAGAGAAACATCGATCGGCTGCCTCCTGCACACCCCCTTCTGGGGATCAAGCCTGCAACCCGGACATGTGCCCTGACCTGGAGTTGGACCTGGACCCTCAGTCCATGGGACGATGCTCAATCCACTGAGCCACACCAGCCAGGCTGATCACTTCCTTAGTAGAATGCTCTTTAATTTGGGTTCATCTGATGTCTCCTCATGATTACATTGAGGTAATGCATTTTTGCAAGAATATTCCAGAAGTGATCTACCTTCACAGTGTACTAGGTCTGGGGGTAAATGATGTTGCTATGTCTTATTACTGGTGATTTTAACTTTAGTGATTTGATTGAGTTAGTGTCTGCTATATTTCTCCACCATAAAAGTTATTATTTTTCTCTTCATAGTTAATAAATACCCTGGGGAAGTATTTTGAAACTATATAAATATTCTTTGACTCTTAAACTTTTGCCTATTGATTTTAGCATCCATCTGTGGATTTTGTCTGCTGTAACAGTATTCCTTTGTAATTCAGAATGTATATGTGAAACAACTAAAAAAATCTGATTGCTATACATCTTAGTTTTTTTATTTCCTCCCTTTTTTTTTTCTTTCCCTGACAATACAAACAAAATGTCAAGGAATTTCTCTTGAGCATTTTCTAAGTTGCTATAGAAACCAAGTACTGATAGAAAAGATTAATGACAGTTTATATTCTGCATATTATATAATGAACTTAATAGATTTTTTAGTTTTTAATCTATTTGTACAGAAAACAATACACCATTTTTTCACATTGATCGTTAAAACTCAGTTGCTGAATACAGTGAAATGATATAATATTACCTCATATTCCACTTGATTAATGTTATATTACCAATCTTATTATTTTCAAATCATTTTATTCTACTGATGGTAAATATTTATTACAGCAAAGTTATTAAATATTTACTATGCCTCAAGTAACTCAAATCAATTTTTGCTTATTGCATGCACATCTTGTAACTAAATATATGTTATCAATAGTAAGAAGCTGCAGTATAATGTTTTTAGTAAGAAAGCATGCTGGCCTTGGGGAGAAGCTTTTGTATTTCAACATGATGTTGCATTTTACAAACAAAAATAAAGAATTAAGGACTGAAGTGGAGCTTTGCTAACTCAGCAGTTAAGCATCAGTTTTTATCTTTTACTTGTTAAACTAATGTAAGTAAAACTGCCAGTAAACACATGATAGATATTGGTGTAATAAAACTTTTTTTTTTTTTTAATGGGACTTTTTCATCCATTGTCATGACAGAAAGAATCAAACTAAAAAAGACAAAAAAAAAAAAAGTGTTTGTTAGGACTGGAACTCCTCTTTATGTATCCTCCACTGCTGTTACATTTATCTAATTCTTGTTACTTTTCAGCCTTCTGTTCAAATTCTAAACATTCAACTTAGCTCCTAACCTAGTATATGCCACATGCAGCAATCAATGAGAACATATCTCTTTATGATAATACACATTACTGAATGATTTATAAAACAATTCTGAAAACAAATATAACCATAATTTGCCATAGTAGCCATTAATCTGCATTGGCTAGTCATAGCAAATCATAAGAATGGAAATAATGTGACTTTTCAAACAGCAATTAAAGGTTTTCTTATTGACTCCTTCAGTTCACCGTCAGCTGCTATAAGCTATCCCTTCAATCATTCACATTAAAAGAATACAATTCAAAGTTAGTCCAGTGAAAATGCCTTGTAAATCATTTTGTTTGTTTTTCAAGTGTAATTTCTTAAGTTCTCTAAACCAATGACTTTAATAAAATATGGCTATACTTTTGTTCTTCTACAAAGAACAACACCTTGGTCTTTAATTACTGTGGTCAAGAGGAATTAGAAGCTTGAAATTTTAAATTGAACTTGAATCCCTAGAGGAAAAACAAAAAATTCACTATAGCGGTCTTAGGACAGACAACCAAGTTAGAAATAAGTGTTACAATCCTCCACTCTGAAGTTTTGTTTCCCTCCTCATTTCTGTTTTCTTTTAAGTAAAATGTGAATGTCAATAGTTTGCCTAGTACAGTTTTGAGAAAAGTCACTAAGTGAAGCCAAAATGATATTCGGTTTAATTTCCCAGCTGTGTTATGAATAAAACCCTGGACACTTTTCATTATTTATTAGAAAATGAATTTGATTATTATCATTTAAATTTATTAAATACAGTTTAGATGGCTATATTCAGTGAAACTTTTCCATGAAGTCACCTGAAATGGCAGATCCCTTGTGAAAAAGTACCTATTAAATCAAACATGCTTTTGTGAGCATATATGAACTTATAATTAAAAAATATCTTTATATTTGCAAAACAAGACATTTAGACCACATCTAATATAATGCACCCATCATTTGGTTCTGGTTTATTAAACAAAAAAGTGAACTGTTTACTTAACTGGTATTTCTTTATCCTACACATATCTGTATACTTTACAAAATAGGTGGTAAGAATGAGTAATACGACTCTTCAAAGAAGTTCTTAACAAAATGAAGAGAATGACAGTAATTAAAATTCAGAGTACTGTAGTTTAAAAAGTATGCCAGCACTTAGCTCTCATATTTGCCTATTTACTCTGAGAATAGATGTTTAAAAATGCATCTCCATTATGGACCAGAAGATTATCCAGATAATATTTTTAATTGCAATTTATTAGTTTAGAAATGATGATGCTTCTGAAACTTTTTAAAAAGAAAATGTTTGCCCTGGTCAGTGTGGCTCACAGTTGGTTGGGTATCATCCCAGGTCAGGGCACATGACCAGGTTGCAAGCTTGATCCCTTGTACAGGAGGCAGCCAACTGATGTTTAGCTCTCTCCCTCTCTTTTTAAAAACTAACTTAAAAATCTTAAAAGAAAATGTTTGAAATGTATTAGTTTCTCTACAAATACTAGCAAAAGAAGTGCCAAATTTTATACCTATTAGAATAAAAATAATATTAAGCCAGTGACTTTGGAGTTATACATTATACAATGTCTACACTATAATATTTCTTCAGGTAGAAGTAAATGTATAAACGTACTGAGCTCCCCCATTCTACATAGAATACAAGAGAAGGACAATTTGCAGGACTGTTTCTAGAAGATGTTTACATAAGCAGTATACGAACCATGGCTGGGTAAGTTAAATTATTAGATTGCTTCAGAAAAGTAACCAGCAGAATTATTTTATGGAAAGAGTGATTTGTTGGAATATACTAGCACTGAAGACGAAATGGACCCAGCATTCAACACTGATTAAACACTATTTATCAAGCTCCATTTAAAACTTTGCTCACTTGATTTTAGAGAAAGAGAAAGGAAGGGGAGAGAGATGATTTGTTGTTCCACTTTTTCATACATTCATTGGTTGCTTCTTGTATGTGCCCTGACCAGGGATTGAACCCACAACCTTGGCATATGGGGATGATGCTCCAACCAAATGAGCTACTAGCCAGGGCCCAGGCTTTATTTTAGATAGGGGGAAATTAATGACAAGGAAGGCACAGAACACCATCTTCAAAATCTGTCTAGTAGAAAAGACAAATGGGTAAATAATTATAATCTTGTGATAAAACCCTAAGGAAGCTGTGTACACCTGGCCAGTGTGGCTCAGTGGTTGAGCATTGACCTATGCACCAAGAGGTCACCGGTTCGATTCCCGGTCAGGGCACATGCCCAGGTTGTGGGCCAAACCCCCATGGGGAGCATTCAGGAGGCGGCCAATTGATGTTCTCTCTCATCAATGTTTCTATCTCTCTCTCCTTCTACCTTCCTCTCTCTCTCTAAAATCAATAAAGAAAAAAAAATTTAAAAAGACGTGTACAAGCTATAGTGGCACTTAGAGAAGAATAAGGACCTCTTGGGAGGTGTGGTCAGGAGGGAAAAAGAGAATAAAAGGAAGGGCATTGGCTCTAGAGATAAAAGCCCGAGGAAAGCACAAAGGCCCCAAACAGGAAGGTGGTGGTCAGGGACCCGATGGCGGCAGGTCGGGGTGGGGGTGGGGCAGCAGAGGAACACACAGCGGATGACCGAGGCCAAGGCTCGATCAAGGAGGCCTGTCCGCTCTGCCACGAAGCTTAGCATTTATTCTCAGGCCCCGGGGATGTGTGGAATGATTTTTAAAATGGAAGTTAACATCATCACATTTCATTTTTACTAACCGTGGAAAATGGAAAGGAGACAAAATCGGAGTCCTGGAGGTCAGCTGGGAGGTTATCACAATAGTTTGGGTGAGAAATGATACCTGTAGCCACAGCAGTGACAGGGAGGAGAGGGAAGAAACCCGAGAGCAGAATGTTATGTTCACTTATACACAGAGATGAGAGAGGTAAAAGTTGAGAATGACTCACAGGTTTTTGGCTTGAATGAATGGTGGCCCAGTTAACACAAGGAGAAAATAAAAAAAGAGGAATATGGTTTGGAGCAAGGATAATGAAGTTAATTTTAGATGTGTTGAATCTGAACTGAAAAAGACTAGCTAAGAAAGAAAGAAAATAACCCAGCAATTCTATATACCACAAATGCTATTTTGAGAATTAATACATTTTTAAATTGATTGGCAATACTATTTGTTCCTAATAGGCTGTTTGGGTATTTTGGGTTATTAGTTAGTAACAGAAACACAAACAGATTTCAAGAATGGCTTAATTTGATGGGTTAGATTACCACTGCTTTTGTAAAACATAATTTAAATATGGGCTGTATGAGAAAATCAACTAGATTTGACTCGTCTGTGTAAATAAGCAGCACCATGAGGAAAAATAAGCATTTGTTTTGGCTGGTGAAGTGATGATAAACCAGAAGATTCCTTTTGGAACAACAGCAAAATATGTTAACTCAAGCCACTTCAACACGATGTAAATAAATAATATTTATACATCTCATCAATTAAACCATGAATCACTTTTGGCATTATAGTTACTCCAGTTTAAAATCAACATGGTACAAATATACACTATAGTTGATAAACTCAATCATACCATTCTTTGAGAAATTTGAATTTTATGAACTATTGTCAGAGCAATAATAAAAATGAAAAGTATATTAGCTAAGAATATCCATAATTAATAAATCGAGTTTGTGTTAGTGACTTGTGTTGTGGTTAGCTCTATCAGGGGCACTATGCAGGATACAGTTAAGTCTTAGTATTGACTGGGTTTGATTCTCAATTCTGCTGGTTGCTAGCCATGTGTTATTGGGCAAGTTATGCACCTTCCCTGAGCCTCTGTTCTCATCTATACAATGTGGTGATATTTGTGTCGATGTCACTAGTCGTTATGAGAATTAAAGGAAATAATACATACTCTGTGCTTAAGACAGTGCCGTGCACATGTTAACCATTCAGAGTTAGCTCTAATAATAATAGTAGTGTGTATTACTATACCAATTAATAACTAATTGGTGAAATATGCAAGTGATAAAGGATTTCAAAAGAGGAAAAGTTTAGTTGTGTCTGGAGCATATCAACTATGTTATTGAGGCTTTAAACACAAGATAAGCTTGTGAAGTAAAGAGGAAACAAGAAACCATTATAAATCCATGACCATTCATTCATTCATTCATTCAGCAGTCATTAATTAACTGATTAATTAATTATTTTGCATTTATCTTCAGATAAAGCGGGAGGGAGAGAGGGAGGCAGAGAGAGAGAAACATTGATGTAAGAGAGATACATCGACTGGTTGCCACACTCACAATCCCAACTGGGGCCCAGGGATAAACTGCAACCGAGGTACGTGCCCTTAGCGAGAACCAAACCTGGGACTCTCTGGTCCGCAGGCCGCCACTGTAACTGCTGAGCCAAACTGGCCAGGGCTCAGCGGTCGTTAATTTATTTTAAAACTGCATGTGAGAACACTGAACCATTATTTGATATCAGGTGTTAAAGTTCATGAGGCGGCAAGAGGAACCACAATAAGGGTTTGTCTGGAAGACCAGAGGGTAGTTCCACCACAGTTCTCATTGCAGCAGGACTTTGCTACCCAGTAAACACAAACTGTATAATAAGCCAGGAAGGGGCATGCTGGCCCACGTACCTCCTTAGGTCTTTTCTTTCTGAAACACTCGGGTTAAAAATCTGCGTCTTTAGAAACAGTACATTCTAGGCAGGAAAAAGCACAGGAAACGCCAGTTTGGGACATTCCCACACTTTTTGTCCTGGCTCTGTGAAGAATCTCACGGTCAGACTTTCAAAGAGTTTTTCAATCGTCAACGTCTAATTAATACTGTCTCCCAGAATTTAACTCTGGCAATGTCCATGTGCAGGCTACTGAAAGACTGTGAAGTAAGTTAGTTGAATTGTAACTTAAGGATACAAGTCTTAAGTTGGCCTTCCTACTCCCTGACATTCTAAGAAACTCGACTGTATTTCAGTCTCTTTTGCCAACTTGAGGTTTTTGTGTTTGCACTCAGTTGCTTTGACTACATTTACTGGCCTACTTCGGTCACACAGCCAATCAATTTAGTTAATTCAATTGGTTTGAAGAACTTTTCACTGAACTGATGGAATTTTTTTTTTTTTAACCTCATCTAGACCGGACTTCAGGAAATGTATTCTCTGAGCACATACAAAGGACAATTGTTTCTTTGTTCAATCTTGATATATAGGCCATGAAGATCTGCATGGACAAAAGCCCAGAAAAAGACAAAATTATAAATGGATATTCCCCTTCTCAGGTCAATATCTGGAAAAGCCATTTCCCTCTCCGACCCTTCCATTCTCAAGCCCACCCTTGCTTCATGCCCACGGAGCACAGCACCAGTGCTTTATCATATACGTTACAATGTTGCCTCTGGTGTTTGTACAAATCACCTTTTACTTTGAAATGCCACCTCAGGAATCATTTTAAACCGTAGCTTACGGGAAGATACAGTCTACAAGTCATGCTCATGATATTCAATTTTCCTTCACAGGGTTTCTTTTAAAATTCTACCAACCTCTTTAGTATTCAAAATAGATTTTTTTAAAAAATGTCAGTTGGGTAAGGGTCTGAGGAATTAGCAGAGCCATTTTATTCCATCCTCTCAACTGATAATGACATTTATTTAGAGCGCTGCATTTTCTTTTCTGCCCAATGAATCTAATTTTATCAAGTCACCATTCTGAGCATTGCATCTGGTGTTTTATTTGGTAGGACAGATTTGTGGGGCAAGTTCACCAACACATTATGATAAAGCATTGTTTGGATTAACATAATATGAAGATGCAAGCCTGCATTACAATTCAAATTATATTTCCAATGGAAAAAAAACCTCTTCATAGAATTTAGATGAGTTCCATGGGTTGCTATTGAAAATCCTTAGGAAAATATCTGATTGTTCTAAATGGCATCCTTGTAAAAATGCAGTGCAGCTACCATGGAAAGTGAATAAGTTATATAAAAGTAACTCGTTTCTGAGTGAGACTATATTTATTTTATGTTTTAACTAGAATGAACTAGAATCTGTCTTCAACCATTCACTGACCAGCCCTGGTAAATCTTGTTTTCAAGATTCTAGCATCTTTTTAATATGGATCTTTGATGACTAGTTAACCCTAGGGCCCCCTTTTCCAGACAATCTTTTAAATCATATGTGGTCATCTTCCCTAATTGAGACATTTCTACTGCTTGTTGCTAGTGCAGGGAATATTCTGGTCTCTTCCACTGTTCCAACTCAGCGCTATCTGATATGTGATGATGATGATGATGAAGAAAGGAGGAGCGCCCTGGCCGGTTTGGCTCAGCGGTTGGAGCATCAGCCTGTGGACCAGAGAGTCCTGGGTTCGGCTCCTGCAGTTTGTCCCCGGCTCCAGTTGGGGTCATGTGGGTGGCAGCCACTCGGTGTGTCTCTCTCACATCGATGTTTTGCTCTCTTCCTCCTTTTCTCCCTCCCACTGCAAATAAATGAATAAATGAATAAATAAAATGTCCTCGAGTGAGGATAAAAAAAAAAAAAGGAGAGAGCAAGCAGTGGTGGAAGAAGAGAGACTGAAAAGTTCATTGGGATTTATGAGGTCCATTTTACTGGTTTTATCCTTGCAAGACACAGTGGTCAGAGTGATTCAAAGGAGATGTGTGTGAATAAGGGCCACAGAGAGAAGCATTAGAAATCTGAGTGACAAAGGGAGGCCCAGAGTTGGGAAGGAAAGAAATATCTGCTTGTCACAAAAGGAGCCCAGAGTGTGGCGGCTCTTGGGAGATGTGCAGACAGAGGCTTGATGTGAACTGGGACAGTGCTACACTGATATTTTCTTCTCCAAAGTGCTTCACTGGAAAAAGAGGATGTGGAGGGATGGCTCTCAGAAAGGATAATAGTAGGTGGAAGTATAGCAAGGACTAAAAATGATGAGATCGTTTCTGAGTATGAAGCAGCTACCCCCTGAGAGAAATCTCTGAACATGGGGCAGGGTCTGAGGTCCTCTCTCATCTGGACAAGCACAGTCAAGTTGGCAGACAATTAGGCTGCACAGAATCAAAGACGGACAAGAGGTAATGTTGTCTTATTTTAGCATAAAGGATGGGGGAGAAAAAGTTTAAATTATATAGGCAAGAAAGAAAAGCTAAAAATATTTAAGCTCTTCCGGAATCAAGGTTTCAGTGCAGTTCCATTAGTAAGGCACTCTGAAATAAATTCCTTTGACTTACACGAGTCTCACAAAAATAAAAAAGATAAATCAAACTATATTCATTTTATCGATAAAACAATGTATGTGAAGAAAACACATCTTATAAAGTTCAACCATGAGTGACGTGGTTGGTAAGTTAGAGTCAGGATTTTTGTCTGTTTAACACCCTGTCCTCTAAATTATGCTTCCTCTACATCACCTCAGGAAATCCCCAATGTGCTCTGTTTAAAATTTAATTTAGGAAATATTAATATCACATCTATTATTTTTTTAAATACACAAATGGCACAATAAACATATAAATATAAGGTAAGATAATATATATTACTTTAGTTAATTCATTTAGATATTAGGTACCTACAGTAATATATATAGTAGCATATAGTAATACTATATACTAGTATATATAGTATCTGAAAAAAATATATATATACTATCTAAAATTATTTTTATTTTCTTTTTATCAAATATATTTCCCAAGCCATATGGAGATCTATAAAGGATTCTGATGTGATTTACCTTAAAATTTTCAAAAAAATATTTAAGACAGTAGGTAAATTAATTTTTTTCTTCTGAAGTAAAGAAAATAGTCTCTCTATACACACACACACACACACAATAAAGTTCAAGAGAAATTTTGTTGTAATGTTGATATAATGTCAAATATATGAATGAAAACAATAAAAATTCAATTGACCGTGTCCTCTCAAGTGTCTCCCCTATGATCGGGAGGACACCAAACTTTTCCATTTTTAAACTAATAACCTGTAGAATGTTAACAAGGATATTACATGGCCTTTCAGAGATGGAAGTCATTTTCACATATGTGATAATTAGCAGATGTCAAAATAGTTTGACATGTGAAAAGGATTTCCTTTCTTGAGTGTCTTTAGGTAAAACTAAGCTGACAATGACAACAAAAACTAGGCATGCAATAGACAAAAATGATAATCTGCTGGAATTCAAAGTTATGCTATCAAATTCTCAAGTCAAGTCGCTGGACACCATTGTTTATAAAATGACACTCTCAGGTTTCTCAACTAGAACACTGGATGCAGGTTAGTGTATCTTGCAGCACTACATTTTCTAATGTTACAATAGTAACAGATTCCTTTTTTAAAGAAAATAACCCCATCGTTGATCTTTATGTATATCTGTGCTTCTTCATCACCGCCTGTCACAAATCCAAGGGGTTTAGTCATCAGTCTGCAGCCAAGACATGAAAAAACAGTGAAGTTGGTCTCTCACAGCAATTGGTTTTCATACTGTCTGCGAAATTTAAGTGCATGAAGCTACCACTACAAACATGAAAAGTCATGCAAAAACTGGGCTGCTCTCTACTTTTTTTTTTTTAAATCAGAGCCTATTTTTCCAATGTCTATGAAGAATAGATTACTTGCTCCGAAGACTAGCCCAACTAGAAATGGAATGACCTTGAACTATTTAAAAAAAAAAATCAGAATTAAATCTTCCAAGGAACAAAATAATTTCGTCTGTCTTATTCTTCTATTATGTGTATCACGCCAGGCACTGGTCTGAACAGCCCATCCTGCCCTGGAGGACAGGAGCTGAAGGAATAGAAATACTGTACTTTATGTGGGCATGAGAGAATAGTATACAGAAGCAGTCTGGAATCAAGGAGTTTGATTTTCCTTAGACACACGTGAATCAACAAGCACATCTGCAGATTTTGTTACAAACATGTAAATACTAATGAATATGTATTCTTATTGACAGTGATAAGGAAATCTTATTAAATACAAATTAGTTAACATCAATCTAGAGGTAATATTCTAGTATTGATGAATTTCAACCCCTCCCCTGGAGCCCATCAAGCCATAAAAGCTTGGGAGAAAACAAAGAAACAGAAGTTTTGCTTTGTTGAACTATTTGATGGTAGTAAATATTGGTACTTGGCAGCCATGCCATGTTTATGACTAATCAAAGCAAATGGTTTGATGTGAAGTCGATGATATTTATATAAATTTGACTTATTAGATGTGGTCACATTTACATTATGGCTGGAAATCAGCATAGTAATTATAACTGTGTTCTGACACGAGCTGTGTGATTCTGGATATGACACTTTATCTTTCTAAACGTTGAGCTGCCTTGTTTATAAATACGGCCTGATAATATCAATTTTTAAAGCTTCTGTGAGGTTTAAATGAGGATGGCACACAAAGCATAAAGCACAATTCCTGGCACAGGGTAAAAGGCAATAAATGGCAGCTATCAGTTATTAAATAAATACAAGGCCATTTAACTTGCAGTACACAGTGCCAAGGTTACAGGCTTGAATTTCCACCTAAATTAAGTAATTTCCCTTTTCCATGTCCTAAAACTGCCTAATACAGTATCTCTACCTATGAACCCTGTGCGACCATGAATATGCCCCCAGTAAATTACCCAAACTGAAGACAATAACTTCATCTTTCTATCTACAAAGAACCATATCATTTTCCCCAAGAAAATCTCCATAAAACCTTAGTCCATTTAGTATAATATACAATCAACTCATCTTAAAATTGTTCTTGTTCACTTATACCATCCAATCTCTACAATCTCTTTCTATGTTAAAAAAAAGAAAAAGGTGAGAATTGACTTTCAACACAAAGTGATGACCACAGTATCAAAATTATGGTGCTCAATTTCCTTGGCTTATTGAGATTAAATAAGGGAGAAGAAAATCTATTAGGGGCGCCACACATTGGTTGGTGTAAGAGCACTAAAGTTAGGGCAATACTAATTTTTCGCATTTAGCAATGTTCTACGTTGGTGTCAATCCAGAGGCAGAAAAGGGTAAAACAAAGCAAGTCACGGTGACATGCAATATTGTTTTCATTTTTAGGAGACAATTCCATCCCATAATGGCTGACATAAAATGCCATTTTCAATAGCTAATATTTCCAAGGGTCTAGTGAGACACAATGCAAAAGCATATAGCATATTTTAAGGTATAGAAAACTAACACAATCTCAGTAATACAGGAGTCATTTTAAAAGATAGCCCTGGCCGATTTGGCTCAGCGGTTAGAGCATCAGCCTGCAGTCCACAGAGACCCGGGTTCGGTTCCCGCTAAGGGCATGTACCTTGGCTGCAGTTTGTCCCTGGCCCTGGTTGGGTCGTGTGGGTGGCGGCCACTCGATGTGTCCCTTTCACATCGATGTTTCTCTCTTTTCCTCTCTCTCCTTCCCATTCTATCTGAGTAAAAAATGGAAAAATGTCCTTGGGTGAGGATAAAAAAAAAAAAAAGATAGAGCTCATATACATATTTTTATTGACCTAAATAGCTGTATTAATTATGATACTTTGGGGGAGTGACCTCAATACTTTATAATGTTGCCTCATACATAGTAGCACATTTATGTACAAGTTTTAAATATATATATGCACATCATCTACATATATAGTTATATAACTAAACATATACTTACTCATCAACTATTGAGGACCTACTAAGTGTGATATGCTTTGATAATACAGAAGAGAAGAGGCCACTTTGGATTGCTTTGGACACAGATCACATTTATCTTGAAAGTATTTATTCTGAAAACCCAACTCCCAGGAACACAGATAAGAATCAGGAAGCAAATAAAGAAAATATAGTATCTAGAAGCTAAAGTAACTATTACTAAGTTCCTATGCAGACTTTTATTCGCCTTGCCCATGGACGTGCTCCTTCGAACCTCCTTTATGAAACAGTCGCTTTATCTTTGACACAATTTTCAATCCGGTGCTATTTGGCATTCCAGCCCACAGCAGATCAGAAGCAAACAGCTGGGCTGGCATGGAAATGGCTTCAATAAGCAGGCACACTGGTGATAACAACAAGCAATTGCTCTCTTAATAAGAGAGGAGGATTTAAAAAAACTGAATTACAAAAGATAGATATAGGAACTTAGAAAGCATAGCAGCTTAGCATGAGGGCAAACAGCTTTACACACCTCAGCAACCACAAGGAATTACTGTATTATAGCACAGCACAGTGATTAATGTTCATAATGATGACCTTGAGTTATCAGAAAGAGGTTAACTTGTTAGCAGGTCCCATTTAACAAGGTAGAAAGTGTGTATTACTTTGAAGATGGTAAAATGAAAAAGAGAAGTTTTGTTGCATAAAATAAAAAGTATTAGTTATCTGGAAAGCTCATTTTGGAAAACAATCTTTCTAATGGTTTCAGATAGTTATTATATGTACACATCTATCCATCTATGTATCTCATTTCCTGCAATTTTCTGTTCTGTTAGTTTATTTAGGTTACCCACTACTCCTACCATAGTAAATCTCACCAAACTATAAAAACCAAACTAAATTCATAATGAGGGCTGAACTTTATAATTTTATTTTTAGATCAATTCTTAAATGTGCTGATAGATTTATTTAATTATTTATTTATTTATTTATCCTCACCTGAGGACATTTTTCCATTTTTTGTTCAGATAGAGTGGGAGGGAGAGAGAGAGAGAGAGAGAGAGGGAAACATCAACATGAAAGGGACACATCGAGTGGCTGCCACCCGCACAACCCAACCAGGGCCGGGGACAAACTGCAACCGAGGCACGCGCCCCTAGTGGGAACCCAACCCGGGTCTCTCTGGACCGCAGGCTGACGCTCTAACCACTGAGCCAAACCGGCCAGGGCTGTGATGATAGATTTAAATAATTCCATAAAAATACATTCCCGAAAGCTTAGAGAGCTTGAAGCAGGTTTCTGTTCTATTTCCCAGATATCGCCTCAATCCTTCAATGCAGACACATATTAACAGACCCTCAGCAACTTCATGGATTATTGAATGTATGTCAACATGCAAATTATGAGATGGAGGCTTTGTCCAGATCTCCAGTTTATCTGTATATTAAATTTATTAAGGAAAAACTGTGAAATCCCACTTTCTGTTTCAAGTATCCTCTACTTTATTTTAGATAAGAATAAATTGGCATGTTTAGTTTTCATAAAATTATATAATTCTTGGTTCACAAATTATATTTCTCTTAGAGATATGTTGGGAAAATTTCCCCCATCCATGTTGACAAATGTGAACAGAAGATGATTCAGAGAACTTGACTTGGGATCGCATATGAGCTGGACCATTACATAGTAAAAGCACCAACAATGGGAAGATGCAACTGCTTTTCAAAATATGATTTCTAAGAACTAGTATACATTACTAATTTTTATAAACTGGCTTAATTTGTTTTGTTTTGTTTTTTTCTGTCTTAAAGTTGAATGAAAGCAGTTTTTTATGTTCCACAAATGAACACATCATTTAAGAAGATGTAATACGGCCCTGGCCGGTTTGGCTCAGCGGTTAGAGCATCAGCCTGCATTCTGGAGAGACCCGGGTTCGGTTCCCGCTAAGGGCACGTACCTCGGTTAGAGTTTGTGCCCGGCCCTTGTTGGGTCATGTGGGTGGCAACCACTCAATGTGTCCCTTTCACATCGGTGTTTCTCTCTCTCTCTCCCCCTCCCACTCTATCTGAACAAAATGTCAAAAAATGTCCTCGGGTGAGGATAAAAAAAAAAAAAGATGTAGTACAGCCAGTGGGGCTCAGTGGTTGAGCGTCGAACCATGCACCAAGAGGTTGCCCATTCGATTCCCAGTCAGGACACATGCCCAGGTTGTGGGCCTCATCCTCAATGGGGGGGGGGGCATGCAGGAGGTGGCCAATCAATGTTCTCTTTCATCAATGTTTCTGTTTCTGTCTCTTTCTCCCTCTCACTTCCCCTCTCTCTATAATCAATAAAGGAAAAAAAAATTTAATGTATTATTATCATTTTTATTACTATTATTATTGTTGGTGGTGTTGTTTTAATTCTCTTCCTTCCACCTTAAGTGGGTTGGTTGTTCTCCTTTATATTCTTTTTCATTCTTTATATTCATTTGGACACTATGTCTTGTCACTTTTCCTTTTGGAATATTTTTCTTTTCCATCCCTTTACCTCCAACCTCCTCCAACTAGTACAGGGCCCATTAAGTTCAGACCTGAATTACCATAGCAGCCTCTAGTCTCTTTTCTCTTCAAATCCATTTTACAATCCATATTCCTAATTTTGTATTATCCTAACTGAACAGCTTGTTCCATTTTCTTCTTTCTGACCTAAACGCAGCCATGGAAAGAATAAACTTACGTTCTTTGCCTCATTAAATCCCAATGTTTCTTTTGCATCTGAAAAATCACAGCAGATTTGTTTTAACATCTCTGTATTTCCAGAGTTGCCATCAGGGGCTTCACACCTAGAAGCTTCTCTGCTGTGTTCTTTTCTCCTACACTCAAGCTTGTCCAAGCCAAAGATACAAATCCTGCTTCTTAAGACCGTCTTAACAGTAGACAGGCTTTCTGTAAAGTTTAATTTCTGGGGCTTAGAGCTACTTACTCCTCTGCCTCCCAAATTCCTTCCTCCACTTTCTGATGCCTACAGTTCCACAACTAGAAATACATTCTTTCAGGCTTAAAGCTGAATCTTCATAACTTCCCCATCTCCTTGGAAAAATAAAAATGTCTAAAGATACTTTGAATTTAAATTAAATTTTAGAAACTGACTTGCAGATGGTTTTATTTAGCCATCTTGATGCTTAAAAAAAAAAAAAAACTGACGTGGTTGCCCACATTTATAAATTTTAACTTTCAAATAAAACTAAGTTTTCATTTTTCTTGCACAAATCAAAATATCTAGCTTTGTTGGGTCTTCTTTCCTGTGTAACAGAAATAAGGGGGGTTCAGTCATGAGTTTCACGGGTTACATACTCTGCAATTCACAGACGGTGCCTTCCCGTCTCATTTTACCCCCAGACAGGTGCCCTCTCCATACACCTGCCGGGCACTGGATCCTGAGACCCCTTCTTCATACTGCTGGTCACTTACACCTTAACAATATATGAGCTACTTTCTTCAGGGTTGGGTTTAATAGGATCAAAATGGAGCGTGAGTTGGCTGATATTTACGGAAAAGGAAAGAACACTGGGGTGGGGAGTGAGCACCTCGAAGAGACTGCCTTAGGATAATCAGAAAAGGTGACCCATTTCACTCTTCTGTGAGGTCTTGGCCCTATTTGCTGCTCTCTACTATAAGAACCGTGCCTGCAATTTTATATTTTTAAGAAAATAATCTGTTTCCAAATTATGTTAGAAAAGAGCTCAGATAGCTGCTGGTCTGCAGATAACAAAGAGCAGTAAGAAAGGAACTGGCGATCCCCAAATCCAGAGCCTAAATGATACCAGCCCAAGTTACAATCGTTTTGGATTTCATTATGAATTGAAACAATAGATCTGTATCCACATGGGCTTCCTGGGAGTGCTATAATGTTTCTCTGGCCAAGTCCACTGTTACCACCGTATATGTAACTGGATGAGGCTGCCACTGAAAATTGCACCAGATTCCTGTCACATTTCTTGGGCCTTTCTAAAAGGAGATTGTTTGCAGGAAAACAAGATTATTTTATACAGATGAAAGGGCATCTTGCCTCATAAGACCATGCAAGCCTGACTCAGAAAAAAACAAAATTAGCCCACTTGCTTTAGGTCCTCTGACAATCTACAAAAATGCTGCTGCTGTCTTATTTAATAAATGAAAGTAAAAATAAAATAAAATAAAAAACCTCATTTTATAAAATGCTACATAAAACCACATTAAAATACAGAAGTAAAAAATCGACATCCAACAAAATCCTGCTTTCAAATCCAATTTCTTAGAAAGGCCTTGATTCTGCTATGTCCACCACATCCTCATTCCCCCCCCCCCCCGGGGAGAGTATAACAGCATTAAAGGTCACTGGTAGGGACTGTTGCCAAGTCCATGAGACAAGGACTCTCTCCCTTCAGAGATGCATCTGAATGCGCAGTGATGGGCTGATTAGGTCAGGGCATCTTTTGTATTATGCATGTAAATGGAAATGAATGTCCACAGAGTGCCAGCAGCTCTTTTGTTGAGTTTGGTAAAAATGAAACCCTGTACTTAACCCTCAGTTCACTTCTCTGAAGTCTGTGTTGGGAGGAGGATGCAAGACTCTTAATATTTCCATAATTAGGCAGTTGGTATGTGACTTATCAATTGTTTTAACTGAGAATTCAAAATGTCTAGCATTGAGTGGAAAAAGAAAACATCTTTCATTAGAACTGCTTTAGGTTTATTTTGTTCTGTAACAAGGTAACTGCTGCAAATCAGTGACGAGTGAGGCTATTTATGGCCAAATTGTAGGAGAAAATCAGTAGAGTGTTTAAAGATGAGATTAGTAACACCTCATTTACCTGGGTATATCCTGGGAAAGAGCAGTTCTGGGGAACTGAATTTTCTATGTAGCTAAGCTTATGCCCATTTAAGACCCACATTTTAGATGGTAATCTTTATAAGATATATTATCCACTGGCTTCCTGCCTTCCTACATTGATATCTCTAAACATAATATTATCTTCTTTTTTTTCCCGTGATGACCATGGGGTCATGTTGATGAGCATTTATTATTGTACCATATGGTTATATAGTTAGCTCTCTGCCTACTATATCATTTTTCTCTCTCCTCCCTCAATGTTAAGTGTCACCTGTCACGTCGGCTGCCACTTTGCCTCTTCTCAGCTTCTCCTTTTCTGTTTCTAATCTGTTGTGGGCTGGGAAACCAGATAACCAGGCTCATTAAGAATGACATGCAGGATAAAAGTCAGTAAGGTCAGAGTGCAGGTCTCCAATGTGGAGTGTTTGTGAAAACTATCATGGATATGCAGAAGATTTTCACTTCATTTTAGATTCAGACAACCCCTATGGTGAAGTTGGTATATGAATTGCTAGAATATTTCTTTATTTAGTGCCAAAGTATCTCTAGAGAGACACTTTTGACACGATACAGGCAAGATAAGCTGAGTGGACCCGCTAGAAGCAAAGACGTCGGGTGGAACACTCATCTGAACCTTCAGTAAATTGTGAGGACCAAGAT
This sequence comes from Molossus molossus, assembly GCF_014108415.1. NCBI lineage: Eukaryota > Metazoa > Chordata > Mammalia > Chiroptera > Molossidae > Molossus > Molossus molossus. The sequence goes on from NW_023425350.1 coordinate 35,409,515, forward strand.
ATTCCCTGGACCACCAGAAGATGTCCTATTCTTCTTCATATGGAGATGGAGGAAAATATCCAGAATGATAAAAAACAAAGAATAATTGGTGAAATGTATAGTTTCCTGTTGGCATCTTTCAGAATTGTATCTTTCGCCCTCCTAAGAGAGTGTTGGCTTGATGAGATGGAGGTCATCTAGGAAAGAACAAGCCAAGAACTAGCTGTATGTTCACATGTATTAAGCTATCTACTTCACTTCCATCTCTTTCAAGATAATGCCCAAGGGACCCCTACCCAAGGTCTCTGTCTTTGTGCCTAATGCAGTCCCTAAGAATAGCTTATGGGTTCCCCCAAATGCCCGTGGCCTCGGCTAAAACAGACTCACCCATTCTCCTATTTGTATGTGAATAACTTCATCTTAATGGCTTAGCAACAAGAATTCTCCCCAGGTCCTGCTATATATATTTCATTTATTCATGGCATATGCACTCTATTTTGTCATTTCATCTTTGTCATTTTAAAGGGATTTCACCTCTACCCTTAGGTAGTGGCTGTCAGATCGTCACTTGTAATTAGTAAAGATTTCTCAGATTCTGCCTGGCAGACTTGGCTCAGTTGGTTGGGTGTTGTCTCAATGCACCAAGAGGTTGCCTGTTCAATTCCTGGTCAGGGCACATGCCCGGATTGTGGGTTCGACCTCCAGTAGGGGGTGTGCAGGAGGCAGTCGATCAATGTTTCTATCTCTCCCTCTCCCTTCCTCACTCTAAAAAAATCAATAAAAATATATATTTGTTTAATTTCTCAGATTCAAAGATAAAAGCAACAGAAAGGAGCATTCCTTTTCTTCTCAGAGACTTACTTTCTTTTCTGCATTACAATGGACTTGTTTTTTTATTTATTTTATTTAATGCCAACCCATGTGCTGAACAGCATGGCCCTCCATGTCCCAAACAGTCAAGAGTAACACTAGTATAAGATCCAGTAGAAGACTACTGACTATACAATTAGTCCCAAGGCTCAAAGGCCACAGGGAAACACATGGGCTTGTTCCTGGTAATCACAGGGTTTCCTCTCAGTGACATGTTCCATTCCAGGTCCTTTGCACCACATAAGCTATGCTTGCATCCTCCCCACCCACTGCCATAGAGCCTTTCCAACCTGAGGCTTAAAAATAAATAGAAATATCCCTTGACTACTATTAGTTGGATTTTCTGCAACTGTATCTAAGTTATTGGAACATGAGTCATGGTAATCAAGACATGGCATTGAAATCCCCATCAAAACCATTTAAATCAACATTCAACTAGATTTAATATATACAGACTTACTACATCAGAAGAAAAGTAAAACAAAATACCTCAGTAGACAAACCAATAAACGTATAATCTCTGTAGCCCTCATTTTATCCCTTCTTCCAGAAATGTTAAAAGCCTGACAAAAATAATAGCCTTGAAAACAAAACCAGTTTAACAGTTCCATTAGCCTCACATACTTCAGTCGGTACAACTACACATAAGTATGGATAATCACTTGTATAGACCAAGGCATTTATTTTCTAAATGTCATGTCCATATAGACAAATGGGCTCCATTTATTAAATTCTCTATATAGCAAAGCCCAGCTCAAAACCATATCGTCTAGCAAGCTATCCAGTTTCCCCAGTCAGAAGCCCTTGGTTTATATCTTGCCTCTAAGCATCGAATGGTTGTTTGGTTTTGCACTATGGTTGTGGTAATTTGCACCATATGATCTCTTACCTAGTAAGTAATACGATCTCCATATTCTCCAAAAGTACCTAGAAAAGAGTTCAATGTAGGGATGGAATTACATTCAGGATTGTCATCCACTGTGTTGTGTACAAAAACAGTTGTTTTGAAATGACAAAACAAAGGCTAATGACTTTAGAAAGCCATTTGGAGATTCACATCAGTTTGTACTTTGAATAACAACTGCAAACAGAATGCTGTGACATTAACATTGCATTTTTACATCAAATTTTAGGTGAAACTCAACTTCCCGACTGATACAATTTGCTGCTAGGCTAGTCGATAATTGTACATAACCTGAAGTTCAAAACACAATAGAAAGCGTGGTGTTATAGAACAGAATATTCCAGGCATTCATAAATATGCATGCAGTGGTCTCTTCTATGAATGATTCAGCACACAGGCCTATGAAATTCTGATGGTGTTCTTTATGTATAGAGTAAAAACCACTTAGAGGCAACAAAATGGATGAATTCTCTCGTGCATCAGGCCATGAAGCCTCGGAGCCTTGCACATGAGACTTGGGAGGAATAGGGAAACCTTTGCAAGTCTCCAGACTTCTCTTGCTCTTTACTCAGAGATGCCACACACAACTACGATCTGGGTGTGAAAGTGAGTGTCACAAGAGTGACTTTTAATGTGCCACCCTCCAACCCCACCCCCAAAAAACTGAGTTTCCTTTACTCCCAACACTTCTAACACAAAGTGAGTGTGTGTGGAGTTTCCTCCATCAACCAATTCTGCAACTCTCTGGACTCCAACTGGGCATCCTACAATTCTGACACTACCCACCAGGAGTTAGAGCTGACCCCACGGGCTAAGGCTCAGTCACACAAGACTTCTCCCTGCTTCAGATGCCAATTGCTAGTCCCAGGCTGTCACCTGGACTTCTGTTACCTAGACTTCTGTGCCCCATGACTCCCTTCTCAAGTTTGACAATTTGCTAGGACAGCTCACAGAACTCAGGAAAGAACTTGACTTACTATTACCCATTTATTATAAAGAATATAACCCAGAAACAGCCATATGGAAGAGACAGGTATAAGGAAAGGGGCATGGAGCATCCACGCCTTCTCCCTCCAGATGTGCACCCTTCCCACACCTTGGTGTGTTCACTACCCTGGAAGCTCTCTGAGTTCCTTTGGTTAGGGTTTTCATGGAGGCTTTGTTAGGAAGATTTGCTAGAAGAAATCGTTGGCCATTGGTGACTGCACACAATCTCCAGCCCTTCTCCCCTCCACAGAGGGTCAGCAGGTGATGTTACCAGTTCCAATCCTATAATCACATAGTCGGTTCCTGTGGTACCAGATCCCATCCCCCTCGAGTCACATCATTAGCATAACTCAAGTAAGGTGGAAAGGGGCTTATCGTTAACAACAAAGTCACTCTTCTTACACCTATCACTTGGGAAATCCCAAGGATTTCAGGAACTCTGCCAGGAACTAGGGAGGAAGACCACAGCATTCTGTACACACACACACATATATGTATACATATATACATATGTATGTATATATGTATGCACTTCCTATCACAATATTACAGTCTTTAATAAGTGGCCCTGAAAACATACATTTGTGTAGAAATACAGTACATAACTATGCCGACACACTCTCATCCTAAATGTCATCTTGCAGCACAGGTCTAATCAAACTCTGGACTTCGAGAGTATAATTTCTTTGGTCCAAGTGGCACATGCCAAAGGAGATTAAACCATGTCAAGTACTCTTCCTGAGTCTCTCCTTCACGAACACACCCAGACAGTAAATTAGCCACTCCCCTCCCCGTTTGTTTCCTCTGACCGGGAGAACTGTTCAGGTAGGTTCCCCGCCTCCTCCATGAGAAATAACTGTCCCTCGTTGGGAATAGTAGAGTGAATGCTGTATTAAGCTGGATGCTTCATTTAGATTGCTCACTGTATTGGGATGACATTTTTCTAAAGGCATGTTCTTTTAATACTTCAAAAGTCAATGATTACATTTTAGAGGGAGGCCTGATAGAAATCTCCAACGGCCTCGCTGTCTTTGTAGGCAAATAGACAGAGGCTTTAAAATGTGAGGAGGGTCATGCATAGTTAGTTTCATACACTATGTGATTTTCAGAAGTGAAATTTCTTAGCTTAAAAGTAAACAAAAAATGAGTAAGCGGTTTGACATGGGGAAAGGAAATCTCAGGAAGACAGAACTGGGCTTGGCCAGCTGTATGGTATTGGAATAAATGTATTGCATGTAAACGGAAGTGCTTGTTCTCAGAATAGTTTTTATAAGCTTGACTTTGCGCTAACAGGCTCGGATTGATCTTGTTATCTCATAAGATATTTTGAAAGCAATTCAAATAAATGAGGTTTTCTTTTTTTTAACATCAAAGTTGAACAAAAACTTAATCTCTTTAAATGTTCATTTTATTTCATTAGGAAGGATAAAACTGTCTTATTTCCTTGTGTGGAAATAATACACATGACCAGTTTTATTCTGAAATGCCACTGTAAAGATTTGAAATGTTTTCATTTTATTTTATTATTTTATTTTTACAATCAGGGTTGCACTGCAGAATAATACCACATCTTAGAAAACTGAGAGATGGAACCAAAGAAGACAAAAAAGAAAAACATTGAAAAACCAACCAAACACTTGCTTCTGGGCCTCTTGCCCCATCGCACATTAACAGCCCTCCTTGGCTTCAGTGGATCTTCTTGTGGCTGTAAAACCCCAAGTACTGACTCAGGGCTACTTCCTTAGGAAACCCTCCCTTTGGTTTCTCACTCTGAACTATAATAGCCTACAGGTGCTATACCTATGAAGAAGACAGAATATTCATTTATAAAGTCTTCCAAAATATACTTAGCTTTACTTCTCTATAAATTTGAAGCTAACTAAAGGGAAGTTACCTCTACTCATCAGGAAAGCCTTTCATTTATATCCTATACTAATTCAGGTTGACTTTTGGGGGATATATCTGGGTATAAAAACAAAGAAAAAAATGGCTTGAGAACATAAAAAAGAAGATTCTATCTAATCTTTACTAATTCCCCTTCCTCTTTTATTTTCCAAGAAACTCTAGTTAACCAAAATATTTATAGAAAATTTATTTTGCAACATGTTATCTAAAGGATCCTCCATAAGAAAAGCAAGCTCTATTTCATAAATGGAATAAAAAATGCCTTTGAATAGTAGTAGAGTGTATCATTATATCATGCTATTTTAAAAATAATTCTTGTTTTTATTTTCCGGATGTTTCTTTCTATTGTTACTTTGTGATGCAATAAGATACTTGCATAGTATGCTAGCAATAATACTGTGTGCTGTTTTTAGCTTGTTCTGAATTTATCTTTTCAAGGTCAAAGCATTCCAGTCTGCCTAAGAAGCTACTCTGTGGAGATCTTTTTTCCATAACTTCTATTTCTTCTTAATTCCCAGACATGTTTAAAATTCTAATCAGAGTGTGAGGGACCATACTTGAATATGATATTAACACAGAGAATCTGAAATCACTCATTCACTGTTATTTTATCCCTGTTTATTTTATGACCCATCAACAAAAAGTTGTTTTTGCAATCAATCTCATTAGACTTGCCAGCAATGATGACCTGAGATTAAAAATTAAGGATAGGTTTTTCTTTTTTCTTTCCTTCCCTTTGGGTAGTGTGAGTCACTCTGTCACTGCTGCACTTAAACAATCACTCACACCACTTCCAGTCTGTCCTTGTCAGTTTCTTCATGTTAGCATAACACAGAAGTCCCACTATCAATCACATCTCTTCATCTGCCAGTCAGAATGTTAATTTTGTGAAAACTGGCCCTGAGTCCTAATCTGTGACGATCTATGAGTTTCATATTTAATTGAAACATTTCACTGTAGGAAAGACACGAAACTAATAGTGGATTCTTGCAGATGGGTTGTCCCAAATGATCAGTGGCAGGGCCACCACCATTCATGGGTGGAACAGAGAAACACCTGCTCCACCAGAGTCAGGGAACTTACTGTTCACCAGGTTCCATCTCCCTGCACTGGCCTTACTGGTTCTGCTGAATGCTGACAAGGGTATAGACGCGGATGGGGCAAGGTTTTGCACATCACAGTAGAATGCACATTTAGAAAGTAAAAATTCAAAGGAAAGAGAACAAAAAAAATTAAACCATGCTTGGGTCAACTTCTAAGCTGTAGAAGTAACAAAAACCCTTGAAATCTATCATTGTATCCTTCCACAATCTTCTTTATCTGTGTATTGCAATAATTATTTCTAAATTTGAGGGTTGTCTATTTAAAATTGAACACTTAAGAAGACTGATTTGTCTGTTCTTTACAAAGTCAAAATCTAAGAAGCATTATTTTATTTGGTTAAATTCAAGGTAGAGAAAAAAATTCCACCAAAAGGCAAACCAATTATTATTTGATTAGAAGAAGGCAAGGGTTACATTCTTTGTCTTATCTAATTGACTTTGAGATGAAATCAGATCTTCCTTTTATCTCCAATCATCGTATTTAATGCAGAAAAGTGTTCTATTAAAAACAATCACTATAAAAGTAAAAATGTTGTTATTTTAGCATTACAACCTTTCTTGGCTTTAAAAAAATTAATTGCTAGTTTCTCTCCCTATGGGGCACTTTAAGTCCTGTGACTGCTCCTAACTGGGAGGAAGAGAATTCCCTATTTCATAGCCCCATCACCCCCATGCAGATTAACCTGACAGTGCCTTTGGTCTGACAGCAGCTGGATTCTCTACAGCTATTTTTGGGTTCAATGTCTCAGGCTTAATTTTGATTTATAACTATTGAAATTAAGTCCAGCATTTTCACTGCCTAAAAGGGTCGCTTTGATTTCACCAATTCCACAGGGAGACTATTTACGAACATACTGTGTCAGTCACATTTCAATTTGGGTAAGGGCAAAGGAAACAAAATGGCTTCTTATCGCTGAGGTTTCCACTTGAGATTCCTGAGTAATTTCACAGAGATAAGCACAGGAAGGGTTCAGATGAAGCATCTTGTTCCCTATGGTGACTGTGACATGCCTCAGGTAGCCCCACTTCATAGATCCCGTATTCTACTCACTCGTAGAGGAAATCCTTAGCTAGGGGCATCCCGCAAAGCGTAGAGGTAAGTATCTTCCTTTGAGCAAATATCATTAATCTATTTACACAAAGGTCCAGTTAACAGGTGATTAGACCAAGTTCCCTTTGATTTTCTCTGAGGTAACCGGCCAAATGATCTAACTCCTCCCTCCAAGTAATAATTACATAATTGTGTTAGAGTATAATTAAGGCAAACAACTGTACAATAAAAGAAATAGAGCCTGGCCAGGTGGCTCAATTGGTTGAGCATTATCCCATACATCAAAGGGTTGCAGGTTCGATTCCTGGTCAGGGCACATGTCTGGGTTGTGGGTTTAATTGCTGGTTGCGGCATGTACGGGAGGTAACTCTCTCTCTCCCCCCACCCCCTTCTTCTCTCTCTAAAATGTAACAAAAAAAGAAAGAAAAAGTATTCTTGGGTGAAGATTAAAAAAAACACACCAGAATTTGAAGTAATAAAATTTATTAACCATTATGAAATAAAAAAGTGTTTTATCCAGAATGTAATAATAAAATCAAAGTGAACTAATAGTAAAAATTGAAGACCAATGGTTACATCTAGACATCACTTTTTGGCCTTATGAAATTGCACACTGATTTCCTGAGCCTCAGTGTTACTCATGTTCAAACAAGTCAGAGTGAGATGAACCTAACCAGAGTGACTGGAGATTTTAAAAGGCATTATAAAAGGTAAATCTTTGAAGGCCATAAAATGTTCTTTAGATGAGATAATAATGAAAGTTAAACTGGACTCCACTCCTTACTTCACCCAAGTGACCAAGTGTTATAAACCTCCTTGCTTATAGACTAGGGAAAAGCGGAGCCCAAAGTATGCAATATTTTGGTGGAGGGTTAGAAATGGGAACCCAAATCTATAAAGCTCTTTAAATGTGCCTCCACACTCAGCCAAATCATAATTTGATAAAGAAGGTAATGATCAGGTATATGGAAGCCAAGGCAAGCCAAGAGAGGGGGGACGCAGACAGAGGAAACTGTCTAAGTCAATTCTTCCCATTTCTGTTCATTTTCCTCTTGGTTCCCAAGAACTATTACTTTTAAAAAAAATCTCATATCTGTCAAAGTAGCTCTCAATAAAGGCACTGATACACCTATTAAAATAAGAGCATGAATTTAGGGTGAGGGTTACTGGGTGTCTCTTGGATTATTTTGATTTTAATAGGGAGTAAAGTATTTATTTGACTGAAGTTGAAGAAATTGTAATTATAAAGTTTCACATGTTAGCAACAGTTATAGAAGAGGCATTTTGAAAACCAAATGAATCACTCTGGCCCATGAAATCAAACCATTTGAGCAACTACTTATTCTATCTAATCGTAAGGAAATCCTAACATATACATTCTTTAAAAAAGTGAACAGTATCATTCTTCATTTCAACTTTTATTTCCAAATCTTTGATTTTGTCTTATTGAGAGCTTAGTAACTCCAAGCAGTCTAATGAACAAACATGGCTCATGAACAAACTTGCCTGACATTATCAGCAAGTTGACAGTGCTTGATGTCCTACAATCTCTCATCAAACAGGAGACAAAGATGCATTTGGCGAAGGGACAATGGGAAGGTAGAAAGAGCAATGGCAAATATACTTTGAATAGGATATTTTGCACATAAAAGTCTCAGTGTCATATTTTTAGCCTGTAATAGCAACTTTCACTAATCTTCATTTTGAATAGGCAAGAAAAGTTGCTCTAGAAAAGACTGACCGGCCAATGAGGTAAGTTTTGCCAGAATATGACTAATATGCTACGATCATGTCTAAGAGAGAGGATGCTCATTAAAGTTGTGGGTGACAGTAAGAGGGAAAAAATACTAGGCCCTTGCAAGATTGGCAAATATTTAATAGTGAATTGGGTGAGTTTTAGAGAAAAGGTCAAGGAAAGATATGGATTTTAATTAGACTAAAGGAAAAATTAATGTATCAGTTCTGTCCATTTTGCCTACATTGTGCATCTGATGACTGCCCATCATTTCCTCTGCTGTGCCCAGTAAAAACCACCATCATCTCTTATCCGCCTAATGCATGGTCCCCTTCTTCCTTTCTTGCTCTTATATAGACCAGTCTTCAAGTAACAGTTAGAGTGGTATTTTGAAAATGTAAATTAGATTATATCATTTTCTTAAAATTCTCAAATAATATTCAGGATACAATCTGAAATCCTGGCCGTGGTCTACAAGGCCAGTGATGACATGGGTCCTGCCCACATCCCTGATTCTTTCTCTTGGCATATGCTCTGCTCTAGGTTGGTCTTTTCGCTCCTTTAACTCTTCAGTTTACCTTGGAGCCTTTGCACCAACTGTCCCCGAGAGTACACGTTTTCTCTCCTCAGATGGCCGCACTTCCTGCAGCCCTGGATTCAAGTCACTGCCTTGAGCCAACTGATGACCACCTTGTATCTAAATCTCCTATAACTCAGATCCATGTACACCAAGGTCCATCCATACACCTATTTTCCTTTCTTGATAGGACCTACCATTATCTGAAACCATCTCATTTGGTTCATTTCAAGGTCAGCCTTCTCTCATGGGAAAGTAAGCATTGTGAGGGCCCAGCTGTCTTCCGTCTTATTTGCCCTGTATTTATCACCTCAGAGCTGGGTTTGGTTGGTACTCAGTGCTCATTCGATGTTTGTTGACAATATAGGAACACAGACCTCAAAGCATTATCCAAGGCAGTTGGTGGTTTGTGAAGTCATTTTGGGGATCCAAGTGTCACAACCATTTTTATTTTCTCACCAATACACAAGGGAATTGTCTAGAGGATAAGCAACATGTAATATCACAACAAGCTGACTGCAGGGGGAATGTTCAATAATGTAAAACAATGCTACTCTTTCTACCAGGTATTTTAGTTTTGAAAATGGAGCTATAAAGGTAAAAACTTATTTTAACATGCAATCGGGTAGTTATTGTTATTTTTAAATAGATAAATAAATATTGAAATGTTTTCTCAGTTTCATTCTCATTATAGCAAATGGTAATAGATATAACCTACATGAGCAGAAGTTGGAGATCCTCAATAAATTTCAAGTGTGCAAAGGGATTCTGAATCCAAATTATGAAAATTGCTGTAACAGGATATCTCAAATTCTCCTCTCTTATTCCCTATAAAGTATCCAGTAGAACTGTTCCTCTGGTTAGAATTTCCCCCAAATAGGGTTTTATCTTTCCTAATTCCTGGTTCTGCTTTTCATTATTCATTAAAAGACTTTTTTTTTTTTTTAATCCATCTCTCCAAATCCTAAGTATTCTTTTTTTTTTTAATCCTCACCCGAGGACATTTTTCCATTTTTTGCTCAGTTAGAGTGGGAGGGAGAGAGAGAAAAAGAGAGAGAGGATCGACATGAAAGGGACACATCGAGTGGCTGCCACCCGCACAACCAACCAGGGCCGGGGACAAACTGCAACCGAGGTACGTGCCCTTAGCGGGAACCGAACCCGGGTCTCTCTGGACCGCAGGCCAATGCTCTAACCGCTGAGCCAAACCGGCCCGGGCTAAGTATTCTTTAAGACTATCTAAAATATTTCCTGTTCTGTGAAATCTTCCCCAGAGCTCTGGCAACAAAAGTTCTCTCTGTACATACCTTTAGAGCACTAATCACCTATATTACTCAGTGACTGGTATTGTTACTTATTTTCCCAAATTTCCTGTAAACATTGTGGTTGGGGCAGGAACTCATGATCTTTCACAGACAATAGTGGATCCTGTGTCTGCCAAGCAGACAGCAAAAAAGGAAAATAGAACCTTGTCCTCAGTAAATCTCTTATCTGAAAACCTAGAGCATGGGACCATAAAGATTAAATTGCAACAAAACTAAATTAAATCTCCACCTCAAATTACAGAATTACAGTATAATATTCACAACCCGTATCTTTTGGGATTTACTACTTGAAGTGGGCAGAATCCTCACCGCCACCTCCCCCGATTATTCCCTGGGCCCACACCCTAATCCCTGGATCCTGTAAACATTTATTTACATGGCAAAAGGGATTTTATAATTAAGATTATGGACCTTAAAATTGGGGTTATACCCTGAATTAGCTGAGGTGGCCAAATCTAATTGCATGAGTCCCTAAAAGCAGAGAACTTTGTCTAGAAGGAGAGATGTCCAGAAGGGTAGTCAGAGAGAACTGAACCATGAAAGGGACTTGACATCCATGGGCACAGGGGAAAGGGCACCGTGAGAAAGAAATAGAAAAGAAAAGAAAAGAAAAGAAAAGAAAAGAAAAGAAAAGAAAAGAAAAGAAAAGAAAAGAAAAGAAAAGAAAAGAAAAGAAAAGAAAAGAAAGGGCAGCATCTAGGCAAACCCCACCCCACTGCTCACAGCCAGAAAGGAAACGGGACCTCAGTCCTTCAAGCCCAAGGAACTGAACTCAGCCAAAAACCTGAATTGACTTGGAAGCAGACTATCCTCAGAGCTTCCAAAAAGGAATGCAGCCCTGCCAAGGCCTTCTTTGTGCCCTAAGAGAAGACGACAGCCTAAACACACTGTCTCTAGACTTTCAACCTAAAGAAGTATGAGGTAATACATTTTGCATTGTTTTAAGCCATTTTTTGGTAATTTTTATAGCAATATGAAACTAACACAACATCAATGGTGTGTTAAATGCCATATATTCTTACAGCACACACAAAATACAACCGATATCCTTTCAACTCCATATACTTCACTCTTTCTACTCATCCTGATGCCTTCTTAGCATACAAATTATGCACACAGTAGACAGGCTTATATGATTAAAGACTAGGTAGAAGCAGTAATAAATGCTTACTGTTTTAATTTTTTGTTTTCCTCATTTGTAATAAATGTATGCTTGCCCTACGATAAGGACCTGTTTGCAAGGTTGCTGTATGAAACTTTATGCTTAAACTTTTTGTTCAATTACGTTAAAAGTGTGTCCAGAAAGCTGTTCAAATCTGAAGCTATCTGCATTGTTAATAGTGTCAAATGAGACTGTTTCACCACCAGCTCCATTTAAAAAAGTAACCAGCACCTATCTCCAGCTGAGTTTCAGGTAATTTAGTTGTCAAAGTGATGGAGCACAACTCTTCCATTTAATTTATATGAAATCATTATCGACTTGCCTGTATCCTTTGCCCGGCTAATGGTAATTTTTCTGGACAAGATACTCATACTCTGTAAATGGTGAGGCCAAAACAAAAAAGAAAAGTTGAGGGGAAATAAAAAATAAGATAAAAGATGGCACGCTCTCTAGCTGTCCTACATTCAAACCAGCTCTTTTATGCCATGAAACTGAGTTTCTGTGACCTTGTTGTTCCAGTAATAATAGCACCAAGGTGAAAGTCCTTGGAATCCTCCTACAAGACAGATCATTAATGTAGTGCTAATAAAATGGATTTTGTTCCTACTGTATGTCATTTTGGTAAGGCATATCTTTGAGTTAAGAAAGAAAGAATGGCTTTATTTATTGATTGTTCAGTCTCTTCAGAGAAAAATGTGAGGATACTTGTTTATTTTGATACCTAGACCAAAAGATTTCTAAAGAGCAAGGAGAAAGAACGCAAGATGTGTTTTAAATGTCTTACATTGTCCAAAAGGTGGTCCTGCCCTGGCCGGGTTTTGCTCAGTGGTTAGAGCAACGGCCTGCGGTCCGGAGACCCGGGTTCAGTTCCCACTGAGGGCACGTACCTCGGTTGCAGTTTGTCCCCGGCTCAGTTGGGGGTGGCAACCACTCGATGTGTCCCTTTCACATTGATGTTTCTCTCTCTCTCTCTCTCTCTCTCTCTCTCTCTCTTTCTCCCCCTCCCACTCTATCTGAACAAAAAATGGAAAAAAATGTCCTCGGATGAGGATTAAAAAAAAAACAAAAGGTGGTCCTCCCAGCACACCATAGAGAAAAGTAAACTCCAGTCCTCCCTAGACACTCTGTTCTTAGACGTTAACAGTTATTCATCATAATTTGTCTATTTTTTAATGGGTAATATTTCCATCATCTAAAAAAAATAAAATATACAGAGAAAAGTATCTTTCCCATTTGTCTACTATTTGTCCAGTTTCCTTCCAAACCACCACTGCCTTCAAAGGTAACAGCTCTTTTGTTGTGTTGTTATTATTTTGATTCTTCCAGAATTGCTTCAGGCATATACAACAAAAACGAACGTAAGTTGTTTTGTTAAAGCATGTGGGGACAAACTCTACAGACTATTGTACCCCATGATTAATTTTAAATATCACATCTATAATCTTTCAGAATAGTTCAGCATGGAATTCCTATAGTCCTGCAGGACACCTCCAGGAAGATCTGCAAGTCATGAATACACAACGTGCTGACCTGGTGCATCAACTTTTACAGAGGAAGAGCAGTTCTTAGGGCTATTTTACAGATTAGGATGTTGAGGCTCAGGAAGGTTAAATCTTTTGCTTGGCATTATACTGACAATTTGGAGTCTGTGTTTCTCCAAACTGTATTTTATATCTACTCTGCCTTGTTCTGTCTCTTAGCATTTGATTGTCTACAGTGATGTATTATTCTATGTCATTTTTTAAAATTTTTATTTATTAAATGTTTTTGTTACAGATGTTTCTCATTTTTCCTCCATTGACACCCTCCGCCCCTTCCCCCCTGCTGCATCCCCAGCTTTGTTGTCTATGTTCATTGGTCATGCATACCATTCTATGTCATTTTATGCACATAAATCATTTGATTGAATGGCCTTTGGACTGATCACATCCATCTACCTAGTCAATGTTTGTATCAAATGTTATCATCCATATCTCCTCAATGCCTGGATACCTCTAATAGGTAAGAAAAACATTTTTTTTTAATAAAGAAAAAGAAAAAAACCCTTAAGGGTGGAAAATACATTTTCTCCTACTCTTTTCTCTCTTCTGCCATTCTTCCAGTTATGTCTTGATATGTACTTATATGTCTTCGCAATCAGAATTACTATAGTGACTGTAAGAATCATTTATAGGAGTCCCTCAAAGGATCCCAGTGCTTGATCATAGTTGTTTTTCATATATTCAATAAACATTTACTATGAAAAAAGTATTTGTTAATAATTTGTTCATCTTTAACTATATACCAGTGACTGAAAGTAATCATTATAATGCCCTACTTCTTTAACTAGATTTCTGAAAAGATTGTTTAATCAGAAATAAGACTTGGAAAAGGCATCATATGATCGAGTGAGTTCTAGAAATGTTACATATTATTAAAAGCTCCAAGAAGTGAGTATAACTTTCTCTAAACCAGTGCTTCCTAAACACATCTGCATCTGTAATTCCTTTCCAAATAGCATACATGAGCACCCTTTAGATCATTTTCACGGACCATACCATGGGTAAAAATGTTATAAAATATGTTTGTCTTAATAAACATAGTGGTAAAAAATAGTCAATAGGATCCAGAACGGGTGAAACACAGAAGACAAGGCCTATCTGAAAGAATGACGTAAATAGCTTAGTTCTCCTCCACAAGCTTCACAAAGCTACACTCTCATCTCCTCAACATCAGTCAAGAGGAACAGGAAAATTTTTCTTTATGCCCGTAAACATATGCATGACTTTTTTTGAATTTATAATGCTTTGGCCTCCAGAGCTCAGACTGAAGAATTTAAAACAATGCTATTGCAGCCCGGCCGGTGTGGCTCAGTGGTTGAGCGTCGACCCATGCACCAAGAGGTTGCTGGTTGGACTCCTGGTCAGGGCACATGCCCAGAATGTGGGCCCAATCCCCAGTGAGGGGCATGCAGGAGGCGGCCAATCGATGTTCTCTCTCATCGATGTTTGCCTCTCTCTCTCCCTCTCCCTTCCTCTCTCTCTAAAAAATCAAGAAAGAAAAAAAAAATTAAAATAAATAAAATAAAACAATATTATTCCATCATATGTCCTTGATTTTTAAAAATTTCTCGTAGCCAAGAGCTCATACATTGCTGTATTTATAGTGCATGATTATTTGTTTTTTAGCTAACTCCTCAAATAAGTTCATTAAAATAAATTTATAAACTATGGCTAATATATTTTGTTTTTTTTAATTGGACAGTCTTTTATGGCAATATATAACATAAAATCATAGTTAATCATTGTCAGTGTTGTAATTATTTCCCTAATGTTAAAAACAGTCACACACAAATATCTTTTCAGAATTCTCTATTATCTCTGTCTGAACGCCTCTACAAAAACGCCTTTTTTGTTTTACTCTTCTCCCACCTCCTAATAACATGGTATGAAAAAGAGATCACAGGTAAATCTCCAGTGGGAGGAAGAAAAACATAAAACCTACCCCCAAAAAAGAAAGAGAGAGTTTATGTTTTGGTAAAGCACTTTATTACTGTTAAGATCTTATTCCATTTAAATTGTAAATAAGGTAGATTTTTTTTTATAGCAGAGCAAAATAATGATAGGGCTAAATCTTCCCAAGGACAAACAGTTCTAAGAATGTCTATACCCCAGAGAAGTTGACAGAAAAAGCAAATGCAATTTTTAATAGTAAGGGGTGGGGCTCGGGGGAGGGGACCAAGACTGAAATGTACTTGTCATGAAGTTGGAATATGTTTAATAAAACCAGGCAGCTGTTTTCGGATGACTGCTGTCAGGCACAAATGAAACTGATTTCTGCGCCACATGGTTCTAAGTGTCAGGATGACAAGGGAAGGGAGCAATCTTGTCTTAAAAGTTTTATTTTGGGTGAAAAAAGAAAGAGAGAGAAAACTAGTTGATGTTATAGTCTGTTTGTACATGCTTCATATCAGGTCAGTTTTGATGATCAGTGGTTGCTTAGATAGGCCCTTGTCTAGGTAGAGGAACCATGGAGAAACATGAAGGTCATTACTGTATGAAAGAATGACTTAGAGTAGGTTAAAAGAATACTCAGATTAAGTTAAATGGCAGTTTAATTCAGATCAAAACTATGGGACAATGAGGATGGCTAACGATAGGCAAGTCTCACTATGCCAGCCTTTATGTTAGGAATTTAACAGATTGTAGAGTACCCACTTTAATCCTACAGACAGAACTATGAGATATATAAATCCATTTTCCAGGTAAAAAAATAGAAACAGAATAAATAAGAAACTTGCCTAAGATCATATATTTGCTAGGTGGTAAAGTCAGGAATCAAACCCAGAGCTCTACATTTTAAGCTCTGCCATTATATAAAATAAAATAAAAACATAATGCAAAAATATGAGTAGACCAAAGGGTATCTACGAGAGCAAACTTTGATTTGTATATATGTAGTTTATACAAATTCTGGAGGTTCTGATGGGTTCCAATGTTGACCAACCTGGGTATGTTATAGTAATACATAAGTGGGGAATTTCTGGTTATAGAAATGTATAAACTGGATCAGATTCTAGAAGAGAGCTGGTGACGATTCGCTCTTTTATCTTCTACCTATAGAATGGCATTCACTCTCTTATGTTAATGTGAACATAAAATGAATTATAAAATAATTCTAGTATTCCAAATATAGTCCCTTTCAACTGTTTCCAAGCTATTCTTTTTATGGTTCACAATTAGGTCAAGTCTGATTTTTCCAAATATATATTGCTCATCTTTGGCAAGTTTCCTTTATAATTCTTATTTCCTTTTTTTTTAATTTTACTTTTTTTACTTTACTGATTTAGAGAGAGAGGAAGGGAGATGGAAAGAGAGATAGAAACATCGGTGAGAGAGAACATCAACTGGCCGCCTCATGCATGCCCCCACTGGAGATTGGGCCCACAACCCGGGCATGTGCCCTGATCGGGAATCAAACTGGCGACCTCTTGGTGCATGGGTCGATGCTCAACCACGGAGCCACACCGGCTGGACTATAATTCTTATTTCTAAGAGAGTAGAAATGTTGTGTCATCTTCAAAAAATGAAAAAATAAACATGGAACAGATTATTAGATCAGTATACTACAGAAAACTTACAAAAATATTTCAAAAAAAGATTTTAAGGCATTAATTTAGAAGCTAAATAATTGAAAATTGAATTGATAAATCATGATTTCATTTTGAAAAAAATCTTAAAGTATTTTATTAGAAAATCATATCAGATAATATAACCTTGATATCTTCATCACTCTAAATCTTTAAGATTTGGGGACTCATTTACATGTGTAAATTGTAGCTTTCGCCTGTTGTTGATATTTTAAGTCTCTACATTTCCTTTCCTTTACTTCCTTCTCATTATTCACAATCAATGACAACTTTTCAAAACCTAATTTATCTCAAGGTAAATACTAATAAGAAAAATAACAAAACATTGGTCTTCCTATCCAATTAATGGGGCTTATTAATAAATACAATATTATAATTTATAAAACTTTCTAATTGTAATTTTTTTCATCTTCAGTTACATAAGGCAGAAATTAATCATTTTTTACAGCTAAAGAAACTGAGTTTCCAAGTGGTAAAATGACTCGCCTAGAGTGATGCAGCTGGATAATGTTTAAATTGTGTGTGTGTGTGTTTTAAATACATATATATATAATAAACATAACCTCCCCAAGCAATTGCTGATTTTTAGCATACATTTATTGCAACTCATAATTGAATAAATAATTATCTAGTTTGGTATGAAACTACTATTTTGACAATATATTAATTATAATAGAAAATAAGGTAAAAATTAATGTTTTATCAGGGTTACTTGAATCATACCTCTAATGGTCTAAATGTCTAACTCTTTATTTAATCTGTCCATGTTTTGTCAATTTTTATTTAAACAAATCCAATTCCATTGCTTCTAATAGGTTTAAATTTCATCAGACTGACAGTATCAATTTCATTTGACTGATAGTATCAATAGTTATATATCAAATACTTTCAAAGAATTTTAATGTTTTATGGTCAAGATTTAATGTGATAATATATACACACATATTTAGCTAAGTGTCTGGTACCTATTAAATGCCCAATAAATATGAGAGTAACAATGTTTCCTTTATACAAACCACAAAGTGTATCATGACCTTCATTATTTGAAATTTCTTATCTCCTAAACTATGGAACTGAATTACTTATAACTTCCCACATATAATGTTTTTCACTAATCATTCAGGGGAAAAAAAGTTAGATAAGTTAATCCTCAAACTATCTTTTACTCCTTCAGCCTCATTATAATATTTCCTTCTAAGTGTTTCCATTGAGTGGACTGCTGGTTGCCAGCCCGCTGGCCACAGTCGATCGGCCTGTGGATTCCTGATCCAAAAAATGCCCTTGTACAGACTGACCTTTGGACCATAATGTGCTCACCCATTAAAGATCTTCACAGACAGAAAGAATAATAATACTAAATTTAAATCTAATGACATCTCTCATACACATTCAAACTAGAGATGTAGGAGTCAGTTGGTAGAAGAAAAAGTAGAAAAATCCCATACAGAAATGAGAGACAAACTGAGCAGTTAAATCATTCAGTGGTAGAGTACTAGATCAGTGACTGCCAAACTCTGCCTTGGGCCCCAGTCAACCCTCCAGGTGCCAGGTGCTGAAGTCCATTCTGTTCTCTATAGACCCGACTATCATGAGGTTCTTGTTTTTCCTTGAAGCTTAGACATGTAGATATTTATGTAACACTATGAATGCTGTCTTTTTCTTTCCTTTGTCAATTTTTAAAATGCATTTCCTTTATTTAAATAACATTATTGTACTCTTTTTTAAACCAATTAACAACATAGTCTACTAACCTTACTAGGGTTTTTGTTGTTGTTGTTTTTAATTTATTTTGACGTATTTACCTGCTGAGTTATCAATTCATTTCCTGTTCTGACTCTGAGAAAGCCTTTAAGGCAAAAATCACATGGTGCATAGTATACATTCTACATTTTATCCCAAGTGTTAGCAAACATTTTTGTTAGTGTCAGGGAGACTTTTACATTAGTAAATGATCTCAGTTAACTGATAAGACAATCTTGGGGGCAATTAGAGATTCTCCAACTGATAAACGACCCTTCTGAAAACTTTGATTAAGATGAACATTGATTTTAAATATGTTTTCTCTTTTTAAAATTTATTTCAGAGACAGGAATGGAGAGAGAGAGAGAAAGATAGAAACATTGATGAGAGAGAAACATCAACTAGTTGCTTCTTACACACCGCCTACTGGGGATAAGCCTGCAACCCAGTCATGTGCCCTGACCAGGAATTGAACCAGTAACTTCCTAGTGCATGGGATGACACTCAACCAACTAAGCCACACTGGCCTGGCTGAACATTGATTTCATTTTATTTATTTTATTATTTTTTATTTTTTTTATTTTTTTATCCTCACCCGAGGGCATTTTTCCATTTTTTGTTCAGGTAGAGTGGGAGGGAGAGAGAGGAAGAAAGAGAGAGAGAGAAACATCGATGTGAAAGGAACACATCGAGTGGCTGCCACCCGCACGACCGACCAGGGCCGGGGACAAACTGCAACCGAGGTACGTGCCCTTAGTGGGAACTGAACCCGGGTCTCTCTGACCGCAGGCCGACGCTCTAACCGCTGAGCCAAACCGGCCGGGGCATGAACATTGATTTTAAAAGAAATTTTCACAGGCAAGTATATACTAGTTGTGGTTTATTACAAATTAAAAGCATTATTAAATATTTCAATTCACTTTGATAATATATATGGACTATACTCAAGCACATGTGTACATTTTACATGAAATCTCTTTTGTATAATAGGAATGCTATCAAGGACTGGGGCATCTTTAATCTCAAGGTGATGATAGAAGACAACTCCAGTGTTATGACTAAAAAGGCATAATTTCTTTCTATCTTTTTTTAAACTAAGAAGCAAGGGTTATCCGAAATATTTGCCATTTTCAATTCTACCTATTTTCCCTTAAGTGTTGGTCGTAAAGCCTCTTACTTTTCCCTGTTTTATAAAATTTGAACAACCACAGTGAGGTAGTAGTAGCCAATTCATCTTATCTCATGACGGATTTCAAATGAATTTGCACGTCATTTAGATAGGTTTAAGTGGTGACTGTAATTTCTGTTGGGTATATGCAGCTGTCTCTCATGTTTCAGGTCATAAATCTTCCACTTTATTGTCTTGAATATTTTCTGAGGAAGGAGAAAAAGGAACATAGGTGTATGTATTTGCTTGGCTTAACTTTGATCGGTCTTGCTGGCTTTCATCACCTTTGGAAGAAAACGCATTTCACACTTAAGCTGTTCCACTGTGGAATAAGTGATGACCATCCTGTGGATTTTCACAGCTGTACAAAAGACATCCAGGTGCACCTGTCTTTTGACTCAGAACCCAGTTAGCCCCTTTCACATTTACAAAATTGCTTTCAGGAGACTCAACCCTGGATGACTTCCAAGCTAGTTAAAAATAAGTCTGGAAGAAAAGTGCAGGGCTGCTTCTTGGCGGCACCAACGTGAGTGATGTTCCACGGCAGCGGATTCCTTTCAGCGGGCTCCGGTGCCCATTTCAACTTTCAAATTTCTTGCAGAAGTGATCTTGCACTTTCAGCTTTTTTTTCTTTCTGATAAACATTGAAAATGCAGTCAAACAGCTTTATATCATTTAACAACTTGAGCTCAAATTTAATCCTGCTGCCCTGAAGCCAAGAAAGCTGCAGGGGCATTTTCATTATATCCAGAACTGCCTGCAGAACTCCTCGTCATTCTTTAAAGCCCTGACAGCATCATTCATTTAGAACAATGTGATCGATCCAGAAGAAGCCAGTGGCAATGAACTCTAGGGACTCGTACAGGAGAGAATATCCTATCTAGTTGAAAAATATCTCCCTCTTCATTCTTTGCCTAGAGATAAAGTCCACCATCATTTGGATTTGAGACCCTGGTAAATCTTACAGATTTTCCTGTATGGTGTTGACGGTGCTTGCATTTAAAACTGTTATCAGTTGCCCTTGCGTAATCTCTAGTCAACTATATTAGAGATGCCTGTCATTACTACATTACTATTCCTAATAAAATGTAGATTGCTAGCTGAACATTCTATATTTTTTAGAGATTGCAGGTATTATACGGAAGCAGCCTACTAATCTTTGATTTATATAGAAATAGAACATTCATTAGTATTTTAGGACTCACCTAAGAAAATTACTGCAAAGGCAGGTGTTTCTAGGCTAGCCAACACTCTGGAAAATAGAACTGATATGAATGAATCTGAGATTCAAGGAACTGTAGAGTTATAGATTATCTCATGTAATGAATCCTAATGTAGGGTCCTCGGTATTCAGGCAACAGATAAGCAGGTGTTGGTACTTCATGGACTATTTTCATTATTTCCCCAATTATGATAGCAATTGTAACAGAAAGGACTGCACAAGTTAACTAAAATGTCAATTTTATCAGCATTCGGTTGGAATTATATCAGCTTAGTGTGGCTTGGCTTGGCATTTATTCTTATTGTCCAATTAATTTTATCTGTGGTAAGATTCTTTGTCCTTATTATTGGGCACAGGGCTGTGGTTTGCCTGCCACATCCTCACTGCCAAGATAACGGATTCCAAGGACCTGGGAAAAGGCAAGCTTCACAGTTTAAAGGGAGTTTCATGACCTTGAGAGGAGGTCCTCATTAATGGGAAGGGTATCTAAGTTACACAAGAAAAAACTTAGTTCCCCATAGGCCATGATACCCCTGCCCAAAACAACTCCATAACCTGGATGAGAAGCATGAGGTCACAGAAGAGGAGAAATGAATCGATGGTGTTAGGTACCAATGAGATCTACTCTGCTTCTCTCCATCCCTCATTCCAGCCCTCTGCCTGTTCTCCCTCTTTCTTTTCTAGAGACGACTCGAGTAGGGAGCCAGGGCACGGTCCCTACTGAGGTGGGAGAAACCCGAGGCCACTAACACCAGAGTCAAGACCCTAAGTGAGCTTTCAGTCTTAGCTCAAAGCCAGGCAGTCTCCTCAGGCCTCTGGCCATGGCCTCTGTCCTCTGCTAAGGACAACACGAGTTCCATACGGACATCAGTCATTTCTCAGGGGGATTTCCCTCTGCTCTTCACCTCCTAAGAACTCGCTTCTAGGGGAGCCACCCAGAGGGGTTAAGGGCAGTGTAGGCCCCTCCACATAGCATCAGCAGATGGCATTTGCTCCTTTCATGGGTGACTACATAGGCTCACTTGTTGAGGAACAGGCTTGGCCTTGGTAAAGGGCATGTGCTATATGCATGTGTTTGTTCAACAGATGCATGCGTTTGAACACCTGTTATATGCTTGCTAGGCATCAAGATCTCACTCTGAACCATACAGAGATTCTGTTCTCATAGAGCTTATATTCTCACAGGGAAAATATATATTAACTATATAGTTACCAAAAATCACTTATAATTATGGTAAGAACAATGAAGTAGAAATGCATAATGCTATGAGTGCACAACAGGAGAATCCAGTCTACTCTAGAGGGTCAAGAAGGGCTTCCCAAAGGAAGTACCTGGTAAGGTATGCTAACAGTGGCCATGTAATTGGATACTTTATCATCTAAACTGATGGAGCCACTTTAGAGAAGGGGCATCATTAACAAGCTTCACAGGATCACAGGCACAGACAGGGATTTGATCACTCTCATTATCCCTGAAGGAATAAATCAGAAAGGCTGAAAGAAATCTGAAAATACCCAACATCTTGTTCTCTGGCCTGGGACCTTTGTTTTGAATCGATCCTGGCAGACTTCTTGGCACACTGGATAAGAACTCTTGTTTTACGCTTAAGGAATAAAATATCCATTGGTTTAAGACTAGAATATTAGAACTTTGGCTTATACCAACATTTAAAAAAATTTTTTTTCTTTATTGATTTTAGAGAGAGAGGAAGGGAGAGGGACAGAGAGATAGAAACATCAATGAGAGAGAACATCAACTGGCCGCCTCTTGCATGTCCCCACTGGGGATTTGGCCCACAACCTGGGCATGTGTCCTGACTGGGAATCGAACTGTTGACCTCTTGGTGCATGGGTCGACACTTAACCATGAAGCCACACTGGCTTGGCAGGCTTATACTAATTTGTACATTCCTACAAGGAGGCCACCACCTGCCAGATCAAGAGATTCCACGAAAATCACAAGAATACCAAGAACTCAACTGAGACAGAGGCACTTTGATGGTTCAATTACATGGCAATCCCATTCCAGATGGTATATTGTGAGCTAATATCTCTAAGACTATACTCTTATTGATCAACGAGTGAGAACAGATCTTGGGGCATCCGAATTGTGGGCTGGAAAGCATCCACAGAACATGTGCAGTAGGTAGTCAAGGCTCTCTCATGAAGGAAAGGCTGGTGAAAATGGGGGGCAGGTAAACTCATCTACTTTCAACTTTACATTTTGGGTGAACAGAAAGCTTTCAAAGAACCTGTAAACTTCTATTACCATTGAAAGTAACACCGCTGTTGACTACGTGCTAGGAAAGAACCTCTCGAACAGAAAAGAGGTATTCCTAATAACTGTCAAAGGCAAGTTGCAAAACAGAAGAAATTTAGAACTCACATCTTGCTCATATAACGTATCAACTACAGACCACTAAAGAGAACATTTCAGTTCCTGCTGCTATAAATATACACCTGTTACTCATCCGTGAGGCACCCTGCCCCCCCAACACACACACACACACACACACACACGCACACACACACACTTCCTCTCCACAGACAGATCCTTATATTATTCTTGCTTTGCCTGCTCTTGAGTTTGACTTCTATACTTTTCAACAGGCTATTAGATGTCATTAATATTCTCTGTAATTTCCATAGTTTATTCTTTGGATAAGGTTCAGGCATTTAATTAACATCAAACTGACATTTTTTTAGTCTGAACGTATTTTATCCATTTTAAAGGGTTATGAATATAGATTAAAATGTGTCAAAAATAAATAGACTCAACATTTAGCTTACACATGTTAAAAATGTATGCCTAACTCTTTGCTGGTGAGTGAGCTTGAATATATTTGTTTGCCTCTTTGACATTTTGGCAAGGAAGGGACAGACTTTCATTTGACCATGGTTAATATGGTTATCAATTTTAAACTAGTTTCTTGATATGTCAAATTTAATATTCCTTTATTTCTTATTAAATTATTTTCTGTTTCCAAATATATCTAATGTTAAATTGCAACTAGATGCAATAAAACCAGAAGAACACATTTACCCCGTAGGACTCCTAAAAGAATATTTAATGCCTTTTCTGGACTTTGGGATGAAGAAGCAAATGACAACAAAGTAAACAAAATAAATATAAAATTGGAACTTCCATGAAGCTACTGGGTCAGTTCAGCTTAAAATTCAGCTCCTATATTCTCAAATTCAACAACTCTGCATAGCAAGTATTAGCCTCTACTTCAGGGTTCCATCTAAATCAGTAGTTGCAATTCTGACAATTTTAACAAGTAGCTGAGCCCTGGACAGTGTGCCCAGTGGTTAGAGTGTGGCCCATGCACCAAAGGGCGATGGGTTCGATTCCTGGTCAAGAGTACATACCTAGGTTGCAGGTTCGATCACCAGCCCCTGTCAGGGTGCTTGTGAGAGGCAACCAATGGATGTGTCACACTCACATAAATATCTCTCTCTCTCTCTCTCTCCCCACCTTCCCCTCCCTCCTTTCCTTCCACTCTCTGTAAAAATCTATAGAAAAATTATTCTCAGGTGAGGATTAACAATAACAACAAAAAAAAGAGTAAAAAATAATAAATAAAGAATTAGATGAAATGTTTATGGAAGTACATTCCCAAGACCCACTGTAGAACACCTAGAACAGGCCTCAGGACTCTCCAGGTGACTCTAAAACACTTTTTGCGACACTGACCTACATTATTACTGGTAGGGAAGAGAATTAGGGTTCTCTTCATGCTTACGAACTGCTAGACACATGTTAAGTATTATAGGTTATGTGAAATCATTTGATCTACACAAAGATATCATGTGTTAAATATCACTAACTCTATTTCACAGGTTTAGAGTGCTTAATTAACCAGACTGCAATCACACATTAAAAGATGGAAATCAAGTTCCAAAAAAGAAAAGTCATAACCAACCAACAAACAAACCCAAATAAAACAAATCTATAGACACAGAGACCAAAGTGGTAAGTTACCAGATCAGTGGAAAAGATAAGGGGGAGAATTAGACAACAATATTGTGATGTTTGTACAGTGACAGATAATTACTGGAATTTGTGGGGTAAGGTATAAAAATGTCAACTCATATTTTACATCTAAAACTAACATAAACTAATGCAATAAGTGCATATCAATTATACTTAAATTAAAAAATTAATTAAAAAATAAACTACAGCCCTGGCCGGTTTGGCTCAGCGGTTAGAGTGTCAGCCTGCGGTCCAGAGAGACCCGGGTTCAGTTCCCGCTAAGGGCATGTACCTCAGTTGCAGTTTGTCCCAGGCCCTGGTTGGGTCATGTAGGTGGCGACCACTTGAAGTGTCCCTTTCACGTCGATGTTTCTCTCTCTCTCTCTCTTCCTCTCTCTCCCTCCCACTCTGTCTGAACAAAAAATGGAAAAATGTCCTCAGGTGAGGATCAAAACAAAACAAAAAAAACTACGGGGCAAAGTCAAATTTCAAAACTTTTTTTTTTCCTTTCTAATGCTGCAACTCTATATTCTTAAACAATAAAATTACTATTTTTCAAAGAAAATGTATCAACCACAAGGATTTAAACTTTTAAAAAAGCTTCCAGGTTTATCAATTTAATACACAAAATATCTCCTTTCATCAAGCTCTCCTTTATCAGAATTTGATGGTAGTCCAGGCTCTTAGTTACCCCTGTGGTCAACCACTCCTCAGCTAATCAAAGATCTTGATATGATGCAGGTCAAACAGGATCCCTGTGTCCTTACGTAGCTTTTCACACTTTTCAAAGGGATTTTAGATACATTATCTCCCTTGAATTTCCTAACAACACTAATAGATCACACAAAATAGATGGCATCTCTCTCTGTTAATACCAAAGTCACAACAGGGTTCTCACTCTGCTCCTTAATTTAGAGGCATCATCCTCTCGGCACTTTAATAAGCAGAATTTATTTGAGTTGTTCCCCTGCACTGTGAGCCTGGTGGCGACTGCAGCCTCTGTCCAAGGGGGTCAGGCTGCCCAGCGAAGGATGACCACTAATTAAGAGGGGATCTGGATGAAGTGCTTTGATTTATTTTTCTCTGGGAAAATACGTAATTGCAGAAAAATTGTTCTCCCGTTATTCAAATGGAAACATTCATTTGATAAAGAAGATATATTTTACTCATTTTATATCTGTTTAAAACTCTGGCTTCATATCCTCTGTGCTTGTATCTCTGATAGTTGCTTTAAATTTAAAATGTTACATTTACAATGCCTAATTTAACCCTGTGTCCATTTGGAAACAATCTTATTCTAATGTAATATCTTCACACATGACAACAGAATTTTACCATAACCCTTTCAACAGTAACATTTGAAGTAATCAGCAGAGCAGACACCCGGCAAGTGCTCGGCTGGCAGAGGCTGCACATCTGGGCCGTTCCAGCTGCACCAGGCAGCAGCCAGCCCCGGGGGACTGGCCTGATGGTGAGTTAAAGTCCGCTCAGAGAAAGAAATACAAAACCATCCCGCCCCTTTCAAATACACGTTATAATTTCATTTCCACTCCCAATTTACAAATGTACAAGGAGAAACTAGTTAGGAGCAGAGTATGTGTATCTAAATGTACTTGGCAAATAAATGTAGAGAGTCAAATAATTAACAGTGGTATGTGCCAAAACATATAACCTCACATGCAAATATAAAAAGCTGTTTGGTCTATTGAGAAGTAACCTGAACTATATGAGATTATTCATTAGCCAAAATCAAATGTTGCAAGATCCTTGCCCTTCTTGGAAAGTGTAATAAAAATGTGATGTGCTTTTGATATATATATTTTAAAATCTTTTTTTTTTTCTTTATTGATTTTAGAGAGAGAAAAGGAGAGGGAGAGAGATAGAAACATTAATGAGAGAGAACATTGATTGGCCACCTCCTGAATGTCCCCACTGAGGATTTGGTCCACAACCTGGGCATGTGTCCTGACCAGGAATTGAACCAGTGACCTCTTAGTGCATGGGTTGACTCTCAACCACTGAGCCACACAGGCCGGGCTGCGCTTTTTATATTTTTATTATCACCCAAATGTTAAGTAAACTAAAGTGTTGCTGAATTCTAATCATATCATCCCATCCTGGGCAATGTTATACAAATACCAAAGGTAAAGAGAGACGAGCAAGCCATCTGACTAATATCTATCAGTAAATAAGGCATACATTTTTGTTTTTTCACATTAAAATTGTTGAAACATTATATAAGTGGCAAAATATGTGATAAAGTATAGTGTTAGCTGGCATCTATCTTCCACGCCCCTGCCTGTGACCATTTCCAGGAACTAAATTAACTTCAGTCAAGATTAACTAACTCTATTCTATTCCTGTGAATGGGTCCCTTGGCTATATGATTTGTTCTTTAATCCTTCTGGAAATTGCAAGAGGCCAAATGAAATCTTTCCCATTTGGCCAGAGGGAGGAAAGAAGAAAGCCATAATTCAGAATTCACTGTAATATATTATGAGAAACTTGTCTTTTTAGTGTCATTGCCTATAGGAAAATAACCCTTTCTTGTCTCTAGCACGTAGAAGCTAGGTCTGTGCATACCTAGCATCAGGGTCATGGCCATTTTTCTGCTACAGAGCTCATCTTGGAAGTGAAAGATACTTTCCTCCCTCCGTCAATCATTAGCCAAGGTAAGTGTCGTATATGGTTGCATGAGCTAAAAATAGATGAATGTTAGTTCATTTTATAGCATGAAACACAATAAGGAGGAGCCTGGAGCTCAGAGTTAGAAATTGCAAGTTTCTTGGAAGAATGCAAAGACACTACATTCTGAACAGATACTTCTGAATCCTAAATTGTACTGTCAAATGCGAATTGTCATGAATGTCCTGGGCAGCAACCTACAATTGTGGACTGGGTCTGCCTGAGTCAGGGTACCTGGCTCAACCACTAATATGGGTAGGATGATGTGTAGACTGTTCTGTTTACCTTCATGCATCTGTTAAATGGGAATAATAATTAATATCTGCTTTGTAACCTCCCCCCTTTGTTTTTCAATCCTCACTGGAAGATATGTTATTATTGATTATAGAAAGAGAGGAAGGGGGAGAGAGAGAAATAGAAACATGGATGTGAGAGAAACATCAATCAGTTGCCTTCCATATATGCCTCAACCGGGCATTGAACCCGAAATCTAGGTAGGTGCTCTGACTGGAAATTGAACCAACAACCTTTTGACACTCCAACAAACTGAGCCACTCAGCCAAGGGAATATCTGCTATGTTTATATTATGGAGATGTCGTAACATTTCGGTATAAGAACATGATGTCAAATCAAGTGGAAAGCCCTGGCCGGTTTGGCTCAGTGGTTAGAGCATCAGCCCGTGGACCAGAGAGTCCTGGGTTTGGTTCCCACTAAGGGCATGTACCTCGGTTGCAGTTTGTCCCTGGCCCCGGTTGGGGTCGTGTGGGTGGCAACCACTCGATGTGTCTCTCTCACATTGATGTTTCTCTCTCTCTCTTCCTCCCTCTCTCCCTCCTGTTCTGTCTGAGGATAAATGCAAAAATGTCCTTGGGTGAGGATTAAAAAAAGGGAAAAAAAATCAAGTGGAAAAAGTAGAAAGTGCTATTTAGTTATATGTTATAATAACATGGAATGTGGTTTAAAACATCTCCAGAGAAATTTAGGATACAATTTACTGGTGATCTGTTTACTGGTAAAGGTGGCAGAATCATGAATGAGTCATTATTCCATTGAAAACTCTGCAGAGAATGCACAGGAAAACCACCTCTTCTACTCAAAGGGTTATCTCACCTTCACCCATTCGAATGCTATTATCTAGCCAGAAATGAGTTCATTTCTTAACACTATGCAGGGAATGGAATTGTGTATATAATATGTACACAGACATGTACACAGACACATTCTGATCATATGCTAATGATTAATAATCATCTTCTGACACGTAGAGTGGAACGGCGAGGTGAACATGGGATTTACGGTCATAGCTGGATTCATATCTGTGTTCTGACAGTCGAGCTGTGTAACACTGGGTAAGCATCAACCACCTGACCCTCAGTTTCTATTATCTATGATTACAATAAGAATGTCTTTTGCAGGGTTGCTGCAAAGATCAAATGAGAAACTGTATATAAAACGGATTTATAAACTGAAAATTGCTTTGAAATACCATTATTATTACATGGATACATAAATATGCCATGTACTGCTGAGGATATTTAAATAACATCCAAAACCTATTTTGGATATTCCAGACACTTTTTAATACTCGTCACACTGAGCCTGCATCCCATACAGCATCGTAAACTCGCTGTCTCCTGCCTTGTGCAGTCTTGCCTTTTTGCTTAGTCCACGTGCCACATGCTCTTTTCCTATCCACATGAAGCACTTTCCCCACTCGTGTCTGTCCATCCTTCAAGGCCGAGCTCGACTGCCACCTCTGCTGTGAAGCCCTCCCTGATCACCAGATTCCAAACTTACTGATCTCCTTTCCAATGCTACTGC
The DNA here is from genome assembly GCF_014108415.1 of Molossus molossus. NCBI lineage: Eukaryota > Metazoa > Chordata > Mammalia > Chiroptera > Molossidae > Molossus > Molossus molossus. Next base: position 35,438,854 of record NW_023425350.1, read on the forward strand.
TGCCAGAACTCTTAAAGCACTTCTTTTGGTGTCACTCATTTGGCACTTACCATATCTACATCCCTTTGCACAGTTATCTTTTCAAGTAATGTGTATATATCCCATCTCTACCTTTACGATAAATGTCCTTGAGTTTACAGTATATGACTCATACCTTTCTAGATCCAACATATCTAGTAAGGCGTCTTATAAGCAGTAATCAGTGTGTGCGATGAAAATGTAATGAATGATATAAAACTTGAGACCTAAATGTTTACTGCATGTGACAAGAAGTATTCTAAAATGATCTTCCATTTGCAATTGGCATGGTGTGACATTTCAGTGTACACATGTCTAACAGAATTGCCAGAGATGACCTGCTATAAAACAACCCATATCAGAGTTTAGAAGGCTACCACCAATTATAATCAAACCAATTTCTGTTCATGAAGGAGAAGCACTTAAGAAGCTCTGATCCATTTGGAAAGAATCCACTCACTACTGACCAGATTAAAACACAAATCACTGATGAAAAAGAGTAGACTTAAGCAATTGGCTAAGTAATAATGGAAAACAAAATTATAGAACATGGGTGAAAGACAATCGTAGTCTATATTTCAAATAAGAAACTATAAAATAAAAACAAAGGAAATAGCCTGGCTGGTGTGACTTAGTGGTTGAGTGTCGACCCATGCACCAAGAGGTCACCGGTTCGATTCCCAGTCCGGGCACATGCCCAGGTTGTGGGCCAAATCCCCAGTGTGGGCATGCAGGAGGCAGCCAATTGATGTTCTCTCTAATCTATGTTTCTATCTCTCTTTCTCCCCACCTCCTCTCTAAAATAAATAAAGAAAAAAATATTAAAATAAACAATAACAAAGGAAATAAATTTACTTATATAAGTGATTACCTGACTGCCAACTTATTAACTGTCATAAAAATAATTTATTTCATTCCAGTTGACCTAAATTATCATCTGTCTCAATCCATAGATATCTATCTCTAGGTATAGAAAAGTCATGGTTTACTCTATTACCATACTAAACTTCAGGAGCTAAGAACTAACAATTGTTAGGATTTAATAAATGTCAGACCTCATGATGGGCACCTTCACAAATGTAATTTCTTTTATCCTCTCAATGGTCATCTTCAGAACTTCTTAACTACTTATTTACTTTATCTTTAATTTGACCTGTCATTCTATACTATTTTGTGATATCTCTTTTATCATTTATGAGAACTACTATCTCTCTTATCCTTCCAATGGTTTATCCATTTATCTATTCTGGTTAAATATTTAATGAGTGATTATTGTACTTAGCTCTGGGTATAGATTAGCAGATAAGACAAAGTCCATTACCTAATAGATCCCTCATGTTGGTTTTACTCAATTCTTTGTATATATGTGTCCCCAAACTAGATAATTAACTTATTAGATAGCTAGTTCCTTAATTTTATGTCTTTTTTCTTTAAATCCTCATCTGAGGATATGCTTAGAGAGAGGAAGGGAGAGGGGTGAATGGCAGGAGGGAAGGAGGAAGAGAGAGAGAGAGAGAGAGAAACATTGATGTGAGAAACATCAATTGGTTATCTTCTGTATGTGCCCCAACTGGGGCTCAAACCTGCAACCCAGGCATGTGCCCTGACCAGGAATAGAACCAGGAACCTGGCAGTGCATGGGGTGACACTCAACCAACTGTGGCCCTCTGGCTGGGCTAATTTTGTTTATTTGTATCCTCTGCAGTATCTAACATAGTAGGTACTTAATGCAAAATTGGCATTTAATAGACGTGTTTGTTTTTAAATGTTTAAATGTCATTATTAGATTAAATAATATTTATTTAATAAGTATTCAATTATTAAATGTTTATTCTAAGAATAATACTACATCTGCCCTGGCTGGTTTGGCTCAGAGGTTAGAGCGTCGGCCTGCATTCCAAAGAGACCCGGGTTCGGTTCCCGCTAAGGGTACGTACCTCGGTTGCAGTTTGTCCCCGGCCCTGGTTGGTCGTGCGAGTGGCAGCCACTCGATGTGTCCCTTTCATGTCGATGTTTCTCTCTCTCTCTTCCTCTCTCTCCCTCCCACTCTATCTGAACAAAAAATGTCCTCGGGTAAGGATTTAAAAAATAATAATAATAATAATACATCCAATCTTAATTATCTGGTGAGGACTCAAAGTAAAATCTAGTAAGTTGGTATTCCCCACTCTCCACAAAACCCACATCTCCCACCCCTCACATCAAAGCATAATCTTTGATACAGATTTCTGTTCTAATAATGACTAGCTTATCTTCTAATGTGCATTTGTATGATGATTCTCAATAACAGGATGTCATCTTAATAGATATCTCCTCCAACAAGACTATTAAGACTATACCTTCAATTATTTTGATAAGATTTTGCATTTGAAAATAGGAACTCTTGTTTCTATAGAAGATAGAAGATTTCACACATCCTGTTCATGTTTCTCGGGCAGCCAGAAGCTGGGGCAGTATTTCTGATCTCTGGTCTCCAGATCTTCTGCTATTTTCTTTGCTATGCTTTGAAAGGCAGCCTAGCATAGTGGTTAAATGCATGGGTTTTTTCAAGACATGACTTCAGATAAAATAATTTCCTTTTCTTAGGATTCTTGTGAAAGCTACATTACAAAAATGCATATAAACATGAATACCGAGCTTGTCATACAATAAGTGCTCATCAAATGGCACATCTTTGTATGTGAGTCAAGGAAAAATGAAAAGACCTTTATAGAAAGCTTATCTCTTTTCAGAAAAATGTATCTTTCAACTTTCCTGGGGCCAGATACAAAAGGATATGTGTGTTATACAAATATGTTGCATACGTATGTGAATATGAAAGCCCCCAAAATTGGTTTAGCCACACGAGCAAGGGTCAGTTGGCTGTGGATTGGCACAGACAACACCAGGGCTGGTGCAGGGCAGTGGGAAGGGGACAGCATGTTTACAGATTGATGAAAGATAAAGTTATTCTGCTCTCAAAAGCAAGACAAACTGTTTATAACGCTGTATTCAATCCCAACACGATATGGTTATTACTCTGTATTCTGTTTGCGTTACAAATGAAGAAACCAGGGTCAGAAGCTTGAAGTGATAGGCACACTTCACGTAATCACTGCATGCAGGTTCCAAAGCTGGACAACCAGCCAAAGGCCTCATTAATTAAAGCATCAGGAAAATAGGGACCTTTCAGCACAGGTTTCAAGCTCAAAGCTTTTTAAGGTACAAGTATGAAAGACTGTGTGTATGTGTACATGCACTCATGTGTGCACACACACACTGTGGATAACGGTGAGCACAAACCTAAGGAAAGTGATGGACACTCAGTGTTCTCCCTTCCCTCCTTCCCTCTGTCCCCGCTTCCTTTCTTTCTTTATCACTATGTTGATGAAACAAAACAGAACATTTCTAACCACTGCTTTTGGATGTGTTTCAAAGATGTTGTAAATAAAATTAAAAAAAAAAAAAATCCTACAGCTTCCATCAATGTGAATGCCCTGAAGGATATTTAAAAAATTGAAGATTCGGAGACTTGCCAGTGTAAGATGGGAGAATCTTCATCTTAATCCCTCAACAATTGTGTTTGTTTATATTATGTTCTGTTCATTAAACTTCTAAGCATAACTCCAGATTATGACCCTTATAATGGATTGAATTTGGTGGTGGTGGTGGGGGGAATACAGCTTAGTCTGTATAATCAGCATATTAAAGCAAAGAAGGACACTGAAAATATAAATTCTTTTCATTTTAAAATAATTTTATTATTTAAAATAAAAGCCATTCGGGTTGTTCCTGGTTGTGGCTATTGGCATGGAGGTTTCACAGAGATTGCATATAACAGAAACTTCCGGTTCTTTACCTCCCCAACCTTGAAAGCATTCCTTAGGCCATTTTGCTTATTTAAATTCTTTCTCTCTTCCTAAAACTCCATTCATATTCTATGGCCTTCCTGAGTTCTCCCCGTCATCGCAAATGAAATGCTTGGAACAACAGAAGGGATGAGGCTGAGTGCAGCCACTAGACAAGCCCAATGTAGCCCTCACACTTCCATACAAATAAATGCAGGCCCATGTTTAAAGAACAAATTATAAAAGCATTAAATCATTAATCTCCTCAGGGTGTCAAATTTCAGCCTGCATAGATGTCTAGCGTGGCTCATGCCCTTTGCTGCAAATCTGTGTAGCAGGAGATTTGATTTTTGGATTAGAAAAAGCAGTTTCCATGTAACTAACACAAAAGAACATATATTGTCTCTCTGAATATTTTTTGGTTTTAGGCCACAAGTTGACCCTTGGGAGAAGTTACAATGGGAAACTTTACTTCAAGAAATTCCCATAAATAAAAGAGAGCAGAATTTATGTAAAATTGATTCCACACGTCTCCTTCAGCCTACTGCCTTTCCTAAAATCTAGCTACACATCAGACACATTTCAAAAGGCAGAGCTGCATCCTGCAGGTAATTTGAACTCTTTGCCTGTCTCTATCCATCCATAAGCAAATGAAACATCCCTGGGCCGCAGGGGCTCTGCTGGCATGAGCCCCTTCTTTTATGCAGTGTTGTTGGTATGGAGCGAAGGCAGTGGCTGAAGCGGGACCTGTATTCCTCTTACAGGACTAATGCACAGGGCTGCACTTTTTCTTCATGGAACTTAGAGCATTCAGGAGGGCAAAGGATCCATGCTCAGCCACAATGTGCTATTTTGCATTTATAAACCACTAATTGTATTTCTCTGGGATCTCCTGCATGTCCAAAGACACTCAAACCCAAATATAGATCAAAAAAAGAGATTCTCTGTTCCTGCTCCTAAGTCTTTGAATACATGAAAATAATTATGGTTCAGAGAAACACTAGAACACCAGGAGAACTCCCAGGCGCCACTTAGCTATGCCTTCCTGCCTCCCCCCCTGACTCCATCTCTGAAACCGGAGCCGGCCAATTAGGTGAGCAGCCTGATAGCCACGGCCAGATGCAGCGCAATGCCCGCATCCTACTGCAGCTGTTAGACAACTCAATTCTAGCCTAGATTCCAGTGGCAAAACTCCTCCCGGTCCTATGGGTCAGACGACTCTCCTCATCCATCTTTGCACCTCAGTGGATAGGCATTTATCTCCAACCACGTGGAAAGCCTGGTTCTATAAAGATGGATGTGGACGTGGCAGCTGCGACCTTGGCCACTAGCTAACTCAGCTGGGGTGGGATGCTCAGTCTGAGGGCAGCTCACACATTGCTCTCTCAGTCAGAGACGAGTGTCCAAGGAAGCATCAATGTCCCTGGAGCTTCCAACCACAGACTTCCCCCTTAGCAGTTTGGATAACCCGCAATGGTCTTTCCTGTGTCTATCCCGCTGTGAAATCCGTTCTCATTTACAAAGGACTCTAGAAAGGATCAGGGCCAAGAGCAGGACCCTGAGCATGCATTTCAGAGTGGACTACACAGACGACGATATGCAGCATCCAGGCTCCCCTGATGCGCAGTAACGACTTTTGTATTTATAGCTATTTTTTAAAAAGGGAAAGTAAGAAAGCAAGGGCTACCCCATTTTTCTTGCACACAATGTGTTCCCCTTTGCCTCTGCCAAACAGAGGAGGACTATATGAAGCACAATCCTCAGGAAGCCACGTCACTGACTGTGTGAAGTGGAATGAGTCCTAAGTGTCAAGAGGATTTAAGGAAAGGAAAAATAAAAATAAAAAAATAGTTTAAGGAGTCATGCTTATTAATTATCTGGTACATACAAGGCACTGTTTTGTTTTTTATATGTTATTTATTTTACTTTTATAAACCTAATTAATTTTTCCTCATAAACATTTGGGGGTGGATATTTTTAGTCACATTTTTTTACGAATAGGAAAAAGCAATAAACAAAGACTTTAAATAACTTATCCAAAGTTATATAACTAGTGAGGTGCACAGTTGGAGTTAAAAACCCAATCTACATACCATACTGTATTTAACCGAGTTAAACTATGATTGTTGCCCTTAGAGTTCTCAGGAAATGCCTCCTTGGTGATTAAAAAAAAAAATCAATGATTTAAAAAACCAAACCCGAAGCTAAAAGTGTTGACAGCAAAAGGGGGCATCAAGCATAATCACAATGAACCATAATATCATGCAATCTGTATATAAGAAGTATGAGAACAGTACTGAGAGATGATAAAGAAAGAAGTAATAACAGTGGCAAATTAAAAATAACATTAATGATCAAGAAGGTATTGGCCAGGAAAATTATTGTATATCCACATGATAGAAAAATAGACAGCCATTAAAATCACAGTGTAGCAGAATACTTAATGCCTTTGGAATCTTTTTATGTGTATATTGTTAAGTGGACAAGTAGGCTGCAACATATAAACAATATGATTTCATTTTTTAAAATGTATGGAAAGAACATTTCATCAAATGTTAATAATGGTTATATAAAGGTCAGAATCATCTCTTCCTACTGCTTTTTTATGTTTTCTAAATTTTCTACAGTGAATATGTTTTTTGAAATCAGGAAAAAATTTAATGCCTTTTTATTTAAAATTCAAATAAAGAGAGCTAGCAATGACTTAAAAAAATCTATTTGAAATTTCTCCAAATTGAGGAAAAATAAAATTCCTAAAATAATTAACATTTATTTTCACAGAGGGCCGCTTGAATTCCAAGATGCCTCACTCTGACTAATCTTACTGCCTTGAATTTCTCGTTAGTGTTTTGGAATCATGCCAAATGTGCTATCTTGCCTTGTTCTAAATCCTCACTCATGATCTTAAAGGTCTTTCATATTTGCAATACTAAACCAGAGGGGCTCTCCTGCTTGGCAGCTTTTGGAAAAGAACAGATCATTTGGTTGCATATTATCATCCAGTAGGTAAAAGTGTTGGTTAATTTTTAACCCAGTTAACACACCACTCCTACCAAGAAATTCAGGTCTTCTATTCTTTCTCTCCCTTTCTGTAAATCCCAAAAGTTGTAAAGGAGAAAAAGAGCAAGAATCCTTCAAGATCTACAGTTGGACAGACCCCCAGGAAAGAAACATGAAGATAAAATGTAAAATAAGACCGGAAATGCAGAAGTGCTTGACCATCGTCTGCAGGTGGAGAGCTTTATGAACGGAGTCAGGATGCAATGTGTCTTGTCTGGCTTAGAGAATTGGTACCCAAACCTTTCTATTTATTTATAACCAAAATGCTATGGTACGTTTCTCTTCAAATTCCAGTGTTTTGATGACTAGCTACGTTATCCGTGCATCTTAAACCGTGCCACTGGGAAAAGAGAAAGAGTAATTTGAACTATTGTTATTATTGGGGATGCCAGAATTATAAACAACCAACTAATCTATGAGAAAAGCCAGATCTCTGAGAGAGCTGTTCAATATCTCTGGGTCACTTTGTCTAAATTCAAAAACTGGAGAAAGATTTGTACTTAGAAAGTGACCCAGAGTCAGGAGAAGATCCCCCATCTTCCAGAGGCTGAGCATAGATCACCAGCTCAGATCATTTACCGCCTGGGGGCCGCCGGCTGTCCTAATGCAGCCTGGGCTGCAGACGCAACGTGGCCAGCATTCCAACAGCAGGCTCGGGGAAAAGGAGACTGCTTCTGGAGAGCACTGTGAATCATCTGTTGTGCACTAACCTGTGTTTTTTTTTTCCAACGTGCACGGCAAAACAGCATAATTTATACATGCTCATATATCGCCAGCTTGTTAATTCAACACTAAAGCAAAGAGATGACAGGAATACAGGTTCTTACATCTTTTTTTCTGTTTTCCTCTTTCTCTCGGTTTTGCTTTTTTGTTGTAATAGATGAATAGAACATGCACACTGTTTTAGGTGCTTGCTCAAACACAAGATTCATTTTGATGATCTTTATTACTTTTGTTAGACTGAACCCCATAGTTGTGGTTAATCATAAGATTCTCTGGGGTGACACTCTAAATTAAGCTACTGAGAATTTATATTTTAAGCCAAGCTATCTTCTTGGTTTATTAGTATCTGAGCCGAGACAAGAAATCACACAATGTTAGCAGCAGGGCATATATAAGGTGCCTAGATCCTCTTGAATAAGGAAAAGAAGATGATAAAACATTCCTGGAAAACCACTTCACACACAATAAAGGCTGTGATTGGGAGGAGACTTTAGAATTCGTTTTACTATTTGGGCAAATGTTTCTAAACCTGTGTTTTCTCATGGACACGTTCAATACCATCAAGTTAGCCTTAGTAGAGCAATTTAACCCATGATTATTTTCAGTTGTAGCGCTTTACATCACAAAATTAAACAGTTCGACACATATTAACAAATGAATGAATGCATTTAATCAATTAAATTAGAAAAATAATAATCACAGTTGTATGACTTCATATGGTAAAACACTGGCTGGCTGGCTGAACATTACAGCATTAATGTAGCAGTGAGATTATATATAATATATACATATTTAATCTATAATTAAAAAAAGCAAAACAAATTATCTGGACAGTGAAAGAAATAAAACACAATTAACACTAGTTTAAAAGCCAGGTATTAAGAGAAAAAACAATGTGTGTATGTGAAGGGGTATCATTCAACTAACCATTCATTTATTTATTCAAAAAGATGTATTGAGCATCTGCTAGAGGACATGCACCGTTCTAGGTACCAGGAGTGCAGTCATGAACAAAACATCAGAGTGTCTGCTCTCTTGGATGTTTATGATTACTGGAAGAGTAACAAGTATCCACATTTCGATCTGCACATTTAGACTGAGTTCACTGCTAATACTAATCCACTTTATGTGTGAATTACAGAGCCACGAGAGCAATGAACAAAGATTTAAGAGGTCTGGTCTCTTACATAATCACAATGTGACCTTGGCCTTGGCACTTAACCTCTGAACCCCCCCTTTTATCCCCATCCTTTAAATGTGTTGATTGCTAAGACTAGCTGATCATTAACATCTATTTAAGTTATAAAATTCCATAATTTGTGTTTCCTACTGAGAAAAAAAATATGTCTTGACTCATGTTTATAGTTTGTATAAGTGAAAAGCTCTTAACAATTATAAAAAAATAACTCTGACTAATTGTAATCAAGAGCAAACTGAGAAAGTATGAGTATCACAGGACTTAAAAATATGTAGGTGAAGCGCTGATGGGCAGCTCCAGGCAAAGTTCATGGGAAAAATCACTGTGTTAATTACAGCCATTGTGAAGGGCTGTCAGAACCAGCAAGCAAATTACGGAGAGAAGGATCCACAAATCAACTCCTGAAAATCACTGCTATTATCATGGTGTTAACTGGGTAATTTTTCCAACACAAGGGACAAATGCATTTTTAAAAAACATAATCAATTGAATGGTACACATAGAAAATGCAATTCTTACAACAGCTAATCTGAGGTTATACCATTAGATAAACTAAGCAAAAAATCACACACACAAACCCACATTACATATTGGTACAAAAATTATCTATGTAAAATGATAGATCTTTTAGGTAAGTATTTATTTACTCAGGTTTCCTTTTAGAGTAGGGGACAAAAGAAGAAATCTCAGAAATCATGACTACTTCACATATGGACAGACCTCATTAATATTAAATATAATAGTCATAAAAATAATCTTGAATTAATTATGTTTGGATTATCTAGTATTTTCATTAAAGAACAAGAGAGCACAGAGTTGACTGCAAAATGACATTTGTTTCTAACTGCTCATGCTTTAAATAAACAAATGTTAGATTAAAAAGCTTTTACTTTCAGTATTATAGAAGCTTTACCCTGGGCACAGTTTGTGATTCTAGAGTCACTGAAAATCCTATTCTTCATTAATTACATCCCATATGCAGAAACTGCTTCTTTTACTCTTCACTGCTTGTATATCTAGCAAGTACCAGTTAATATAAATTTTATTTGTTTTCTTTAACTCCAACAATCCCTTACCTACTTTTTTAAAAAATATGTTTTATTATTGATTTTTTAGAGAGAGACGAAGGGACAAAGAGATAGAAACATCGATGTGAGAGAGAAACATTGATTGGCTGCCTACTGCACACCCCCTACTGGGGATTGAGCCCGAATCCCAGGTGTGTGCTCTGACCAGGAATCGAACCGGGACCTGTCAGTCCATAGGACAACTGCTCAATCCCCTGAGCCACACCAGCCAGGCCCTTTACCTCCTTTTATTTGTACTATCACTTATGTTTTCAAAAGTGCTTTGCTATTGTTTATGTTGCTTAAATCTCAAACACTCCTTAGCGGTAGATAAGGCAGGAATTAACCTCTCTGAGCCTCAGTTTCCATGTTTGTAATATGGGAATAATACTAATATTTCATCATAAAGTATTGTAAAGATAAATGATGTAATTCAAATGATGACAGTTTTTTCATTATTTACTATATACTAAATACTATTCTAATTGTGCTACATAAGTTATTTAATTTTCACAGTATCATAAAAAATAGGTCCTATTATTATCCCCAGTTTAAAGTAGAGAAAACTGAGTCACAGAAAGGCAGAAATAGTTTGAGGTTACAAAGAAAGTGATAGTGATAGATGCACAAGGTAACGATGTAAGCTACCTAGAATTATATCTGGAATCATGTTACTTCCTTTAGTCAATAAAGAAATGTTTACATTGACTCCTGGTTTCAACAGGACTCCAAAGCAGTCATTTCAAATCCTTAACTGAAAAAGAAAAAATTCTATCAATTCTGAATAACTCATTTTGATCCTATACTTACAGAAAAATACAGAGGTCGGACTGCATCTTAATCCATCAATATCATATATCATGTTCATAAAAACAATTTGCGAAACTTAAAAGAAATTAGAATATGGCTAGAAAGAGTCATGCAAGAGGACAAAGAGTAAGAGGCATATTAAACATTATTAAATGTTTTTGGAGCTCATGGACTTGGAAGGGGTTATGAAAAGAGTTAGCAAGTACAGGTCCTGTATTTCACAGCAAAACAAAACAAAACAAAACACCTAATTTTTTAAACCTATGATGCAAGAATGATCAAAAGATGACTTTTAAAATAGTTATTTTATCAAAAATCCCTTATGCTTGAAGAAAAATAATTCCTATTAAATTACATTACAATTTTTTTTCTAAAAGAAAACCACCACTCCTGAAGTTACATCTTAAACAATTCATATTTTATTCTAAGCAAGATTCTGATCACAACATACATGTTCTTTAATGACAGAATCAATGTCTTAATGCTATAATATGAATGCCTGAGCCATATAACACCCAATATATGCTCATTTGTGAAATTTGGAACCCAACTCTTGCTATTCTACAAACGATATTATTTATTACACACACATGCACAAGCACACATTCTTTCTTATCGCTAAAAATGCACTTTATTTGTTTGTTTTTCTTCTACCAAGTTCCTACTAACAACAATTGGTCATGATGATCTCCTAAAGATCATTTTTTAAAGAAAGTAAATGTTTAAAAAAAACTAATAGCTAGATAGTGATTTTCAAATACAAGAGTAAAACTATTGATTAGCATAATGAGAAAATGAAAGTATTTAGAAAGGGCTCTAAAGATTTCAATCTACTCAGAAGATGTATATGTTTAATTAAACCTATTGCCTATGCAATATAGGAGAAGAATATACTGGCTCCAGTGTCAGGTTAAATAAAGTTAGCATTACATGTATCAGGAGAGAAAAAAAAAAGAGGCTTTGAATAGAAAAAGGTGGGTGAAAAGGGAGGAGGAAGGGCATGAAGAGATAAATCGATAGATGCATAACCAATGGACACAGACAATAGTGTGGGGAAGGCAGCAGGAGGTCGGGATTGGGGAGAAGGGAGTCAGTGTGTGTGGGGGGGGGCATCTGTAATACATTCAACACTAGATGTCACCTAGGTTCTAAAAGGTTAAGACAGTAACTGCCTGCTAAATATAGAACCGATAAAGCATAGTATCAGCTGGGCACTTGCGACATTGCTCTGACAGGCAACTCTGATTATCTCTTGCATTTCTGGGTCCAATAACACAACTTCCACATAACCAATAAAGGAACAGTATTTATTAAAATAGGGGCTAGTACGTTCTAGAAAAGTCTGCTCAAAACTACCAAGCTAGTATACTTACAAAATTTTCCTTTGCTCTGAATCAAAAAAGTATGTGTGCATGGTTTATAACAATGTACTGAAAACACTAGGGAAAGCATATGGGAGATGTGATCATTATCTACCATTTTTAGAAGGGTCTACTGTACTATTGAGAAACCCATTTATAAAAATTATTTTTTACACATCCACAGAATAACATTTTTTTACTGTTAACTGTATATTTCTCCACTGGATAGAGCACGATGCTCATTCCAATCTATACCAATTTCCAACTCATTTTTCTCTCAGATAATTTTTTTTAAAACTGCATTCTTATATTCCAGACATTTTTTATTTCTTATTGGCAATAATTATATCTTAATTTGTATGATCTCTCTCTTTGGATTATAAATTCTCTGAAAAGTAGAAGAGTGCTGTAAATGAAATTTTAGTTCAGACATTAAGCTTGATAGTTAATATTTATTTAGGGGCTTTATTGTGCCCCTCCATATGCTATACACTTTACAAAGCTTGTCTTAGCGGACCCACACAATATTGTAATTTGGGTAAAATAACTATTCCTGTTTCATAAATGAAAAGATAAAATAATAAAGATAAACAGAATGTAAGTTGTGCTCTTTTTATTTTATTTTTAAAATTTTTTCCCTTTATTGATTTTAGAGAGAGAGGAAGTGAGAGGGGGAGAGAGATAGAAACATCGATGAGAGAGAAAACATCAATTGGCTGCCTTCTGCATGCCCCCCACTGGGGATCATGCCCACAACTTGGGCATGTGTCCTGACCAGGAATCAAACCAGTGACCTCTTGGTGCACGGGCCGATGCTCAACCACTGAGCCACACTGACCAGACTGTTGTGCTATTTTTAAAAAGATGAGAAACATATCACAGTCTATTGAGCCAGGGTTTGAACCCAGAAACCCTAACTCCAGAACTGCAGTCTTAACTACCACGCTACACTATGCTGGACAACCTCTGCAAAGATTTTGTGCATGGTCTTCTGAGGGTAAGTGAGATGGCAATTCCAAATGCTATGGAAAATGATGACCAAATGCTTCCCAGTTGTCCTCTATGATTTGTTCTACTTGTCTTCAGGCCTCTGCTTTATCTATCAGTACTTCTCACCCTCTCATCAGCATCAAGACCAGCATCCCTCCAGGAGTGCAGAGAGTTGCTCCCTGACATCACCAAATTCACACCTTGCTATGCATCTGCCCTTGGGTCTGCTTCAGACTCACAATCCTCATCAGGCTTGGTTTTGAAAGCAAGGCTCAAAATGTCTGTTCTTTTCTGAGCCTTGTCAATCCCTCACATTCACACAATACCCCCTTTCACATGACAGAGATGCCCAAGTTCATTATCCACAGGCTGCTGCTGAGTGAGATTTCATCCTTTCTTTACATTCTCCACTAAAGCAGCTCTCTTTACCTCTGTCATCTTGTAACCACTCCGTGAGACAGATGAGACACCCAGCATGTTCTATTTCCATAACATTTACATATTATTAATAGAAACACCGACCAGTATCTCAAAGATGACATTGGAGAAAAGTTTGTTCACATTTTACAATATAACTCCCCAAGAAGATGATCTTGCCAGTGTTCTCTTGAAACAAGTTCCTTTTTCTCAAGTGAGAGAAGTGGTTTTTAGGTATTGTCTCTGGAAGATTTTATGTTCTACTAATTTAAAAAATTCTCCTCTTGTCAGTCTGACTGGTACTATGAAGTAACATCAATATTGTCAGATTTGCTCTGGCTGGTTTGGCTCAGCAGTTAGAGTGTCAGCCCGCAGACTAAAGGGTCTCAAGTTTGATATCTGGTCCAGGGCACATACCTGGGTTGCAGGTTCGATCCCTCGCAGGGTGGTGAGGAAGGCAACCAACCAATCAATGTGCCTCTCTCACACAGATGTTTTTCTCTCTCTCTCTCCATTCTTCCCTCCCTCTCTCCCTCGCTCCCTTCCACTCTATCTAAAATCAGTGGGAAAATATCCTCGGAGAGGATTAAAAAAGAAGAAGAAAAAATATATATCAGATTCAACCAAGAGACATTAGAGCCACAATAAAATGTCTATATAAACTATTTATTATAGTACAAAAATAATCAAATATAAGTTTAATATGATTTCTCAGATGGTGTGCCTTTGCCTAAAAGAAGCTCATTTTATACGTCTAGACAAGCGGAAGTTCAGAGGTGTTTCCTACTTTCTGCCATCTTCTTTTTGACCAGCGTAGCACTTAAAGAGAACCAAAGGCGACTCCCTGCATCTCTTAGAGTGTACGTAACCTGTGGTGCATTGTGGTGGTCTGTGACTGTATGTAACTTGGCTTTGGTTTTTCTTCTACTTTTGCTTCATATTTTCCCCTTCTCTCTCTTACTGTGATTGTCTTCACTTTGAGACCTCCAGCTTCCTCCTTGACTGAAACTCAAACACATTACTCATCACAGCCCCTTTAGTGCTCTGCTCCGGACTTCTTGCCTTGGTCCTAAGTTCTACTGTAGCACCAACAAGAGTTAATTTTGATTTTTGACACACAGGAATAAAATGAAACTTGGGTTACTCCTTTCACAGAATACATGTTTTGCCTCCTACATAAGAACAAACATACATCAACTCAAATAAAAATAACAAGAAACTGAAATAAAACATAGGGATGAATTAATAAGAATTGGTGTAACTTTTTAAAACAGTAAGAACTACTGAATGTGCTACAAAAATTTACCAGGAAGTTCCCGAGTTAAAAACAAGTGTATTCTGATTATTCTTTTTTTTGTCCTCACCTGAGGAGAGTTTTGCATTTATCTTCAGGTAGAGCAGGAGGGAGGGGGGGGGAGGAGAGAGAGAAACATCAATGCGAGAGAGACACATTGACTGGTTGCACCCACATGACCCCAACCGGGGCTGGGGACAAACTGCAACTGAGGTACATGCCCTTAGCAGGAACTGAACCCGGGACTCTCTGGTCCACGGGCCGATGCTCTAACTGCTGAGCCAAACCAGCCAGGGCCTGATTATTCTTTTATAGATGAATTGCTTAGAGTTTTAAAAACACTTACATAAACTACCAAATTCAGGTCAATAGTCTTGGTAAATGAAGATTTTAAAATAAGAGTTAGAGCAGTTGTTACCAAGGAGATGGAGGAACCGAGTGATCATGTAACCACACAGGAACTTCATTTCTTTAATATGACTTTTGTCCTTCACTCAAGCCAGCTTTGCCCAGTCTAACAGCAGTACAACTCACTTGCCTCCTTTCAACCAGGTCCTTCCACTATTGCACAAACTGCACATCCACTCCCTTAATCACTAAGCCCTTAGAACATCAGGTTCTGGCCAGCATCAGAGGGTCTTAAGAATAAAGCCTCAGGTCTACAGATCATGAGAATAGAATTTCAGTCAAATAAAAGATAACATCTTGACCTCAGTTATGTTTAACCCCAACCCATGAAGCGGAATGACCCCTCCATCCACATCCTCATGAAACCACACAGGACAATGCCATGGCTGACATCAGTACTTAGTACAATAATCAACTACCCCTTACCCTAGCCCCTACCAATCAGCAGAGGCCAAGAGCTCAACTCCCTTAGCCACCATGACTAATGACTTCTCCCCTGTATGATCTGTCCCCTAGAGGCCATTGAGGAGCTAGGTCTTAGAGCATTAGCTCACCTATGTCTCTGGACTTGGTGCCAATTCCTTAATTAAACTTTTATTTCTTTCCTGCAAACTCCTATGTGCATCTTATTGGGCTTTGATGTACACAGGCAAATGAATCCCTTTAGTTCTGTATCAATAGGGGAGAGGATGAGCTACCTAATTAGACCTGGGCAAGACCAAAATCGCCAATGACCTAGAGAAGTGGATACTGGCTCACAAGATGTAGTTAAGGGAAAACAGGGTTAACCTGCATCAACATCAACATAAGTGCCTGTTAGGCACACATTCCCAGAACCTACCTGTGATCTACTGTGTCAGAATTTCTGGGAGTGGAGTCCTGGAATCTGCATTGCAGAGAACCCTGCAGGTGCCCGTGTAACCGAATTAAAGAAACTTTTCATAGCTATCAACGTACAGATAATCAATGCAGAACCTCATGAAAACTAAAACTAAAATAAAAGGTGCAGACCAACGTCCTTTACTTTTTGTGCATTAAGAATTCTTCTATCCAGGGGAAAGGGTGACAGGAACCATGTCCAGCCGAGAAGGTGGCAAGAAGAAGCTCCTGAAGCAGCCCAAGAAGCAGGCCAAGGAGATGGAGGAGCAAGATAAGGTATTCGAGCAGAAGCAAAAAGGGCAGAAGAAACTTGAAGAGCTAAAAGCAAAGGCTACAGGCAAGAGCCCCCACAGGTGGAATTAAGACATCTAGCAAAATGTGAGCTGTGGCTTTTGCCTGGAGCAATGGTGATCCTTAGTTCCATTCCTGTTTTAACATCTGCATTCCCTGTCATAACATCTCTTGTCATCTACAGCTAGAATGAAGTGTTGTCTTGGAGCCTATTGTACATGTAAGAATAAACTTTTGTAAAATGATGAT
This sequence comes from Molossus molossus, assembly GCF_014108415.1. NCBI lineage: Eukaryota > Metazoa > Chordata > Mammalia > Chiroptera > Molossidae > Molossus > Molossus molossus. The sequence goes on from NW_023425350.1 coordinate 35,455,446, forward strand.
GATGATGATAATAATAATAGTAATTATTATTATTGTTATGACACGAAATGGCTCATATCTTTAGTTCTTCACACTCTGCCATTTCTGCCTTAGGTGTGAGGTCAGAGTCAACCCAGCCCTGCCAAAGAGTGTTCTTCAGTCTTTGCTCTATCCTGAATTCTGTACTGCCTGGAATTAAACCAACTCCTTTGGGAGAAAAAAAAAAAAAAGAATTCTTCTATCCAATTGCCTGATTTTGCTTTGTTTTCATTTGGCAGCTGACCTGATGGGTCAAGTTCTTTATTTTATATCTGCTCTCAGTGCTGTTACTGTCAGAGAAAAGGCTAATTTGAGTCTTGGTGGAAATTTCTGCCTCTATCTGGATCATAAAAGTTAGGCATGACCTTTAAATAGTTCATATTTTCATAAAACTGTGTCAGGATCATGCATATATGTATGTGACCAATGGGTTTATATATTACCTTTCAGGCTAGATATACAACCACATGTACTTTCTCTACCTCTGACGCAGAAAAGTGAATATTTAAAAATATATCATTTCTTGTATTCCTACATGTACATATACACATGAGAACAATGGCATGATTTTCTTCCTAGAATGAAGAGGAAAAACAAATAAGTAAATAAATAAATAGATAGATAAATAAATAAATAAGGGAAGTGAGAAGAACATGGTCAACTGAAAGAAAGGAGAGAAAACAAATTTCCGGGAAAGTACTGTGCTCAACTCAGTGTTCTCAGCCAATAACTGAACATCATAATGATGGTTAGAATAGAAACCCTGTTCGTAAGACCTGAAGCCAGTGATCAGCTGCTAGAAGGAGCAGCAGTGATCAACATCACAAGAATGTCAGTAATAAAGGAGGAGTGTGTCACCTTCTGAACTTTTCAGTGAGTGGAGCCTAGAGTATTTATATCACATCTTATTTTAAGATTTTTACATGTGCTTAGTACTGCAGATACAACTGTCCTGTCATTCACTGGGTGAAATACTGCGGGAAAAGCTTTTTAAATTATACTATAAATAAACAATGAACACTTCAGAGGTTTAAATGATACAGCGAGCAAACATTTGGGTAGATTGAAATGTTTTTACCTATGACTGGACCAGTACTTTGCAAGGTGGCACACTTACAGAAAAATCAAATTTAATTGGATACATTAACTGATGAGAACCCAAACTAAGAGAAGTAAGAAATGGAAAATAATTTATTTTTATTGCTCACATCATAGACTGAGATGAAAAAAAGTTTCAACTTATATAATTTGTTTCTTTTATATTATGACAAATGGAAGAATACAATAACAAAATAAAAAACAAAGCCAATCTTCCTTTTTGCTTCATTTGGGGTGAAAAACGAGCACTAAGTGAATATTGGCCAATAGTGACAAATGCCTGTTAGTTATCTTTGCAGACTATTCTTTTCTCTGTAATGTTTCATTTCTTTAGATAGATAACACCGTTGCACTTAATGAATAAGTAAATGTAGTCATAACTTATTTCTATTAGACTGCCAGAATCAACTGTTGGATAAAGACACCAACATGTGATGAGAATTGGCATGATCTTCCAAAGTTGCTAATCTTTAGAAAAGATTAATACTTTAGAATACAGTTTTGATAATGATCAACCATTGAAAATGAGGTTAAAGAAAACCAATTCTTAGCAGGATTAATCAATGTTTTATAAGGATCTTTCTAAAAATAAAAATTAGATAGAACCAAGATGCTGTTCTCATTCTTATTTTAAGGTAATGTATAATCTATTTTTAAACATTTTAACTGCCTAAGAATTCTATTTTTTTCATATTTGCATGCATGTGTGAATGAGGTACAGGTCTGAAATGTTTGTGCATCATAGGTTTTCATTTTTCTTCACTACTAAAGTTATTCTTTGTGTTTTTTTTTTAAACTTATCTTTATTGTTGATTACAGATGTCCCTCTTTTTTCCCACATTGATCCCCTCCTCCCCACTCCTGCACCCCTCCTGTCTTCCCAACCTAATGTCTGTGTCCATTACTTATGCATATATGTATATAAGTTCTTTGGTTTATCTCTTCCCATCCCTCTTCCCCCTTAACTTTGACGTTTTTCAGTCTAACAACCAATTTGTACTTCTCAATTTCTTCACAAATCCCCCTAACCCCCTGCCATCTGGCAACCAACAAAAAGTTCTCTGTATCTATGAATCTATTTCTGTTCTGCTTGTTCATTTTGTTTGTAGATTCAATTACTGATATATATGTATTTATTGCCATTTTACTGTTCATATTTTTTGTTCTTTTTCTTCTTTAAGAAGACCCTTCAACATTTCATATAATATTGGTTTGGTGGTGATGAACTCCTTTAGGTTTTTCTCGTCTGGAAAACTCTTGATATGTCCATCAATTCTAAATGATAGCTTTACAGGATAGAGTAATCTTGATTGTAGATCCTTGCTTTTCATCACTTGGAATAACTTGCCACTTCCCTCTGGCCTGCAAAGTTTCTTTTGAGAAATCAGCTGACAGACTTGTGGAAGCTCACTTGTAAGTAACTAATTGCTTTTCTCTTGCTATTTTTAAGATTCTCTCTTTGTATTTAACCTTTTGCATTTTGATGATGATGTGTCTTGGTGTGGGCCTCTTGGGGTTCATCTTGTTTGGGACTCTCTGTGCTTCCTGGACTTGTATGTCTGTTTCCTTCACCAAGTTAGGAAAGTTTTCTGTCATTTTTTAAAATAGGTTTTCAATTTCTTGCTCTCTCTCTTCTCCTTCTGGCACCCCCATGATGCAAATGTTGTTAAGCTCGAAATTGTCCCAGAGGCTCCTTATACTATCCTCTTTTTTGTGGATTCTCTTTTCTATTTGCTTTTCTGATTGGGTGTTTTTTTGCTTCCTTATATTCCAAGTTGGTGGTTTGCTTCTCGGCTTCACCTACTCTTCTATTGATTCCCTGTAAATAATTCTTTATTTCAGTTAGTGCATCCTTCATTTATGACTGGTCCCATTTTATGCTCTAGAGCTCCTCACTAAGTTCCTTGACATTCTCACTAAGTTCCTTGAAATCCTAAGTTCCTTGATCATCCATTTAACCAGTGTTTGAACTCTGCATCTGTTAGATTGCTTATCTCTATTTCATTTAATTCTTTTCCTGGAGTTTTGTTCTGTTCTTTCATTTGGAACATGTTTCTGTCTCCTCATTTTGGCTGCCTCTCTGTGTTTGTTTCTATGTAATAGGTAGAGTTGCTATGTCTCCTAGGCTTTGTAGGGTGGCCTGTTGTAGTAGGTGTCCAATAGGGTCCAGTGGCACAGCCTCCATGATCACCCTGGTTGGGCCCTCAAGGTGCACCCCTCATGTGGGCTGTACATCCTTCTGTTGTAATTGAGTCTTGGTTGCTGTTGGCTCATCAATGAGAGGGATTTACTCAGGTTGATGAGATTGAAGGACTGGCTATGCCCAATGATCACTGACCTCTGACTACATTGGAGGACCAGCTGTGCAGGGGCCCACCACACAGAGCAAGACTTACTTCAATTGGGCTCTGGTACCCACTGAGTCCACTCCTTGACTGTTTCGCTTGTGGAGGTGGTTGGGTGGTGGTGCTTTGATGCTGTCTGAAGCTGTCCACTGGGTGTGCTAGCTCAGGGGCAAGGTCAGCCACTGCCTGTGTTCTACCCAAGCTCACCAAGTATAAGCAACAAACAGTTCTGCACATGGCTGCTCTTGTGCTGGTCTTGGAGGTGCCCAGGTGAAGCCAAGCTATGAACCAAGGCTGGTTGCTTCTAGTACCAGGCCTGGGGCAACTCAGTGAGTGGTATGGGGCTCGCTAAGGCCAGATACTGTTTGTTTGAGAGAATTTAGGAAAATCTGAAGCAGGAGCCAAGACAGGCCAATCCTATGATAAAGCCACTAGAAATAGCTTGGGTGAGCCTGAAAGATGGATGGGACAGGGTCTCAGGGAATCACCAGGGCAGGGCAAACAGTGTGAGCCAGGTTGCTGGAGTCCAAGTTATAGTGCCCCCTGCTGGTCCCATGGGGGAAGGGCTCTCCAAAGGAACAACAGCCTCCACCAGCAAGTCTGTCTGGGAGAACACTGCCTCTCCAGCTTTCACCTCGATGCCAAATAACTCAGTTCTTCCCCTTATGTCTCTGGTGCCTTTCAAGCTGCCTCCCCTATGCTGGAGCCTGCCTGAAGGGAGCGGTCCGAGTAAGTCCATGTGCGGGGTCCTTTAAGAGGAGCTGCCTGGGGCTCTAGCAGCCTCAGCGTCCCTCAGCCTTAGTTCCGGCTGATTTTTACAGCCAGAAGTTATGGGGACTTCTCTTCCTGAGCTGGGGGACCTGGTTTGGGAAGGGGACCCCTCATTTCTCAAGGAGGACCTTTACAGCTGAGGTGTCCTCTTGATTTTTATTTGCCACACATGGGGTTGGGACCAGCTCATCAGCACCTCTGCCCCTCCCACCAGTCTCAATGTGGCTTCTTTAATTTCATAGCTGTAGGACTTCCATTCAGCTCCATTTCAGGCAGTTCTGAATAATGGTTGTTCCGTAGTTTAGTTATAATTTTGATGTGGTTGTGGGAGGAGGCAACTACCACAATTACCTATGCCACCATCTTAACCGGAAGTCTAAAAGTTATTCTTAAATTACCTGAAGCTAGTAGTTGTGAATTAGGGGTGATTTTCCCCTCCCCCTAGGACATTTGGTAATGTCTAGAGACATTTTTGATTATCACAATTAAGTGTGTGTGTGTGTGGGGGGGGGTGCTGGCATATAGTGAGTGGAGGCATACTATATTGCTAAATATCCTGCAATATACAGGACAGGCACTCATGGAAAAGAGCAATCTATACCAAAATGTCAACACTGCCACGCTCCAGAAACCCTATTCCTAAACCTCATCTTTGACCCTAATCTCCAGGAAATTCTTAGTTCAGAATGAAGCACTTTTCGGTGGAACACAGGGCACAGCTTCCGGGTAGCACCTATCATCTGCAGGACTGCTGGAGGGGTAATGCACTGATTCTAGTTAATGTGAATCTAAAATAAGGGCAAGTCATAATTTCAAGATACAGTGACTAAGATAAAACTTCAATAGCCCTAAGTGTTTTAAGGTGTTTTTTATTTGTTTGTTTGTTTATGTGACAATAAACATCCTATTTATGCTTTCTTTCTCTTTTGCTAGGTGTGAAGATAGAATTCTAATGAACCATCAAATGTCATAATAAGGAAGTGAGAACAAGCATCTGGCTCAAAGGTCCACTGCCTGCTCATATAAGGTCCTCAATTCACTCTGGCAGTCTCTATAAAACAAATGAGCTGGAGAGAAGTGCTTTTCCTGGCAGTGTACCTAAAACTTAAAATATTTTTCAACAGAAAGTGCACACACACATACACACATGAGCGTGCGCGCACACACACACACCAACAATACAACTCTTCTGTCCTTTCTGTTAGCTAAAAAGACAGAGCAGACATATTTCAAGGTACGTAGGTAATACATTTCACAGATATATTATTTTAAGCAATAAATCTAGAAAACAAAAATGAAATATACAGGACTCCAACATGTCCAAGTGTCAACAAATGGTACCTAGTTGAAAAGGCAGCCAAGACCAATTCTTCAGCTACAACATACCTATGCATATACACTTTCTTTTAAAAAATCTACTTCAAGGTGAAGTATGTGTTGGAAGATATTCTACTCATTTAAATATTTCTACTTGGCCTTTGGAGTGAAATGGTGTTAGTCTAGCCATATTAAATGTAAGAGCTTAAATGAAAAGGCAGAATTTTGAATTCTCAAGAGTTAATAGGTCTTTCTTTTATTGTCAATCTTAATAAAAATTCACAAGGAGAAAGATGCCCATACATATTTGCCTTGCTAGGTACATTTGTAAAATATTTAGGGACAATTTAAATAAACCAATAATTATAGATTTTATATTTTAATTTGTTTATACTCTACCATATTTCAAAAAATATATTTTTATAAGCCACTTTATGGCTAACAACGCTAGACACAAAATAGCAAAGAAAAAAATTTAAAATTTTAATAAAAAACAACCAAGCATAGAGAAAAAAGGAAAAATAAGAATAATGAGATGGAAACAGGAGTTAAGAGCATACAACGTATTGTCCTAGAGACGGCAGAGCTGGATCACATATATGATTCTTGTTCATTTAAAGGTACTTGTTAAAGTTTGCTGAAGCCAGAGAGAGGGAGACGGGGGGGGGGGGGAGGGAAGGGGGGAGAGGGAGGGAGAGAGACAATAGATTACTTTTTTGGGCGATTCAGAAAGGACGTTTGATTCAATTAGACTAACTTCTATGCATAGTATCTCTCCTCATACCAGAAACACCTCTACAAGTCACCGAAAAGTTCAGAAACACTAGCTTAGATCTCAATAACAGCTATGAACTATAACCTCAACACATCCAATATCCACCTAAGATATCACAGGTTCTCATTTTAGTAAAACTCTTGCCTCTGTCTTTTCATTGCCTTATCTAAAAGAAACCCCCTCCAATTTTGTTATCATTCAGTAATTTCCTTTGTCCTTTTTATGCCAAGTCCCCTCTATTACTGCCCACACCCAGATGACTCACAAATACTTAATCCCAGCACAGATCTCTTTTCTCAGTCGAACTGCCTATTTGGCATCTTCTCTTACACAACCATAGGTTCCTCTTTGTTATTCCCGACAACACTGTCTGCTTCATGCTATAATTTACACATCAGATGCAGTGCCAGCTTTCCATCTTCACTACCTCCATCCAGGTCCAAGGCATCATAACAGGAACCACTGCAATGTCTTCCTAACGAATGGGTCCTCACACAGTCCTTCCAAACATCAGTACTCTGTGAAAGCAAATCTGATCACATTAGCTCATCATAAAACCTTTGTTACTTTAGAATAAAACTCTTTCATGTGACCTAGAAACTAGGCTTGGCTAGTATAATTTCCAGTCTAATTTCAAACCACTGACCTCTGCTCCCTGTATTCCAGCTACAATAACCTTTCACTTGTATTCCCCCTTCTCCATCCTACCACAGGTCCTTTGAACAACAGTTTTTCTCCACATGGAACTTGTTTTCTCGCTTCACCTGCTTTACTTCCATTCGACCTTCCAATTCTATCATAAACACCATTTTTGGGGGAAATGTTTTCTCACAGCCTTTGACTAGGGCAAATCAGTCCAGGAGAGACTCCTACAACTCTGTTTCTCTCCTTTTAGATGCCTGATACTGTTGCAATTTCAGGTTTGTTTGTGGACCTGCCTAGTGTCTTTATTCCTTAAGACTATCAGAGGAAAGGAACAGAACCACGTTTTTCTGTGCATTGCTAGACACTCAAGTATTACAGCAGTGCACGGCACCCAACGCATGCCCAATAAATATTTGTCAAATATGTAAATGGGCACTGCAATAATGCCTAAATCATGAGTAATAAAATTTAGCTATGTGAAATGTTAGTCCACATTTCTGAAGCAATGATGCATGCTAGGGAAAGACACATGATTCTGACAATAGTATAAAAGGCCAGAGCTTGCAAAATATTAAAAGGAAAATATAATGACACGAGACCAACAACAAATTCTCGCTTACGGAACTCTTACTGTATCATTCAGGTGCATTATTTTATTTTACTATCCCAATTGCTCTCTGAGACATATGGTATTATTTCCATTTTAAATATGAGAAAACTGAGCTTGAAAAGGGCAAATTTACCCAGGGTCTTGAGAAATGTAAACGTTAGAGCTAGAATTTGAAGCCTGGTGGTAGTAATTCTAAAGTCAATGCCCTTAATTTCTATAGTTATATAATATTAGTAACTCCTAAATTCAAGATACTGTTTAGGGGAGAAGGACATGAATGACTTTTTCATGTTAATACCTCTCAGCCATTTAATAATTTTGGAGGATCATTCTCTATATAGAAGATCCTTAATCTATCCTCCCTGTAAATATACAAGAGTAATACTTTGCAATTTTGTTGTCACACTGCTGACTATAAGATGTGGTTATTCAAGGAAAGTCAATTACTCAAATGGCCAAAAGAGTTCATTACAAAAAAGCTTACTGACAGTCACTCAAAGACATTGATTATAACAAGGATCTCAGGTGGAAGACAGTCTTTTCCTTAAAGACCTTTTTTGTTCTCATTTTTTTTTTTTTAAATCAAGGGTACTACAATTTTATAATATCAACATATCAGAGTCACAAAGGCTTATCCAGGAAGGATTATAGGAAGCACATTTCTACAAGCATGTAAATTCTAAAGAGAATGACTAGAGATAGGTATTATAAATTGCTTGGAAATTGTGTGTACTGGCAAATATGTAATTACAGAATTACTTTTTTAGACTAAATGCTATTTCTTAGGGCAACTTCTCGTTTACAATGGCAGAAATGAAAAAAAGCACAATATAGAGTTGCATTAGGATTTTAGAGTACCAACCACAGAGTGTGACCTTTCTAAGAATTGGGTTTTAGATCATGTTCACTTTTTGCAAAATGAGTAATTCTTGCTGAATTCAGTGAAATTACTGGTTTGAGAAAAGACCTATTGGGGACCAATTTATTTTTTTAATTCAATATTGCTGATGCACTTGGTAAATTTTCACATTAATGGCATCAATATTCCACTGACCTCCCTAGGTTGATGGAAATAGAAATTTTGTGTGTGTTTCAAATTTAAAAAGCAATTCTCTGGTTCAAATACTAGCTCTCTGCCTGGCTTTAGACAATACATAGCCATTAAATATGTAATTTATTCAGAACTAAAAGAATGTCAAACAAAATGCTTCCCTTTTTCGTACTATAAATTTATGGAAACTGCAGATATTTCTCAGCAATAATAGAAAAATAATGCAACACTCCAGCCCTTAGAGTTAACAGAGAGTGCATGAGTTCTTTTGTGGAAACTGGCAGATGTCAGCAAGTTTTTGAAATCTCACACCACTTTTCAAAAATTATTGGCATTTTAATAAAAGCTTTGAATTGGGGTGGGAAGAGAAAACATTTCCATAATCAAGTACCAAACATAATTCTAGCAAAGACTCAAGGCTCTCAGCTATATTAAGAATTAAGGAGCACCCTGGCTGGTTTGGCTTAGCGGTTAGAGCATCAGCCGGCGGACCAGAGGGACCTGGGTTTGGTTTCTGCTAAGGGCACGTGCCTCAGCTGCAGTTTGTCCCAGCCTGGTTGGGGTTGTGTGGCAATGTGTCTCTCTCACATCAATGTTTCTCTCTTTCTTTTCCTCCCTCTCTCCCTCCCTATCTGAATATGAATGCAAAAAATGTCCTCAGGTGAGGATTAAAAAAAAAAAATTAAGGAGCAAGTTTATACCTTCAAGGAATAACAGAATGCAATTAAAACATGAAACAAAAGTCTCCCAATCATGATGGTAAAAGGTGAGCAGAACCCCAGACATTGGAGGGCAGCACCTTGACTCTATCATCAGTACAGAGAGAAGAACTCTGGAGGGACAGATGGAACTGTCACAGTCTGTCTTGGATAAGTCACTAAATGTCTCCATCTTTGGTATATGGCTTGAACTAGTGCTAAGACCTAGTCTAGACCGAAAATCCGAGGGCTTCTACATTGTTTGTAGGAACACTACCTGCAAACTAAGCTAGAGCTGGATTCTAAGTTTCTGAGTTCTAATTTACTACATTGATATTTCCGGTAGCATTGCATGTTGTAAATCTGTAGATGGAACTTTTTTTTTTGTATATGCCCTTAGTGGGAACGGAACCCTGGACCCTCTAGTCCGCAGGTTGACACTCCAACTGCTGAGCCAAACTAGCCAGGGCGGCAACATTTCTTTAAAATCTTTATTATTATGGATTTTTTTGGTATCATAGTAGAAACAGACCAACGGCATTAGATTTATTAACTACAGGTTATTAATGAGACATCCCATAATTAAAAATTAAAAATTAATATTGTTTTCAAGAGACCTTCATTATGCAGTGGGGCTGAACATACAGTATACTAGTCAGAAAGTAAAACAACTTGATTACCTCCAAATAGTTCCCCTGCACCCCAGCTGTTTAAAAATCTTTGGTTGACCATATGATATTTCATTTTCTTTTGACCTGAACAAACATTTTATGTTGTGTAACCTGCACTAATTTGTACTTATGTCTGTCTGTGTGTATGTATATGTGTATGTATACATGCATGTAAAACACTAATTAAAATGTTAGTAAATTCAATAATCAATGTGGTTACCTGCATTATCAGAAGCCTTATTAAATGAAGTAAGCTTTTATGGGCTACTCAGTCAATTACATTGGACATTCCCTATTACATGATAGCAAAGTTTTAATCAATATGTATTTATTTATCATTTTTATAAACACTTACAGGAGGAGGGGGTTTTCACATCACCTTCATTATTTAACAGTGAGATATCCAACGTGAAGCAAGTTTCTTGCCCATTGGGCCATGATTTAAAGATGGGCTAAAGTCTTCTCAGGCTTAAAACTGTGTATGTACACAGTGAAACGTGTGTAGTGATTCAGACACATGTCTTCTATTGTCACTGAGCCATAGTAAAATTTGGTTACATTTATTGTCACTTCAAAACTTGAAAAATTATCCATGACTTAAAAAAATCAGTTGGCCATGCAAACATTGTTATCAGCATATGTTGATTTCTTTGAGTCCCTCAGCCATTACCATATTACTTTTTACTCATACGTATAGTGCACGATGCATTGTATGTTTCTCAGACAAGAATTTGGAGTTTGATTGTTAGTATTTACCTCTAAGTAGCATGTAAACCTGTGCCACAGACCTTCCCGTACTTGAATAGGCATCCAGGGAGCATGTGTTTCTGGGGAAGGCTGACCCTTGCTCAATCCCAGGGGCATGGAACTTGATCAGCCAAGACATTCCTGGCGATTCCTTTCTCGCCGCATTAGCCTGGGATTGGCTTAGAAAAGTGTCAATGTGCCCGGCCGGTGTGGCTTAGCAGTTGAGCATTGACCCAAGCACCAAGAGGTCACTGGTTCGGTTCCCGCCGGTCAGGGCACATGCCCAGGTTGTGGGCCAAATCCCCGCAAATCCCCTCCAGCTGGGGGCATGCAGGAGGCGGCTAATAGATGTTCTCTCTCATCAATGTTTCTCTCTTCCCCTCTCCCTTTCTCTCTCTCTAAAATCAGTAAAAGAAAAAACATTTTTAAAGGAAAGTGTCCATGAAATTGGAGAGAAACTGGTAGAGAATTTGTGGGAAAGATGAGTGTGTGCGCGTGCACACACACACACACACACACACACGTACACACACACAGAGCCCCAGTCAATATTAAGATCTGGTTATATGCAGATATGATGCATGAAGCTACTGCACCCATCTTGTGATCACACCTGGACCGACCTAAGGACAAGTCAACATGCTGAAGACGGCAGAGTGAAGATGACCAGATTCAAAAGAATATGTGCTGCCAAATTACCTGATCTCTGGATTTTTGGTTATGTGACATAATAACCTTGTATATTTTATTCCTTGATGAGGGAAATATCCTGACACAGATAAAAACTAAGTCTTAACATTTTCTGTCAATCTTACTTTTCAAGACTCTTGTAAAGTATAGTGCATACACTGTAGAATGTGAAGTAAGCATTCAGGACATTATTACTGAGCACTTCTATAGGGATAACATTGACTTTTTTAAAGGCCATCTCAGTATGATGAAGCTCAACTTTTTACTAAATCAGTGTAACTGATTCATGACACTTTCAAAGAAACTGCATATATGCATAGTATCAATTTAAATGAAAATGTCAGATATGTCTGTGTTTGACCGTGAGAATGTGTGTTTATATTTATATAAAATAGTCAGTAAGCTGGTTGGTGCTGAATTTTTTAAAAATGAGTTGTTCCACAGTATTTCTTTCCTGAAAGAATTAAAGTAGTTTACAAATGTCCCCACTTTTTATGCATTTTCTACTATTTAGAAGAGTGAGGACGAAAGGGGAAGAGAAAGGACAGAATAAAGGTTCATTTTAGAATCAGAAATTGATTAGTAAGAAGAGTGATTTTAAGCAATTCACTTTTGAAAAACGTGTCATAATCGATAACATCCCACAGCTTGGTTCATGAACCTTACTTTTAGTTGAATAGTAACATAGGAAACAATTAGACATCACCACCAACCTTTTCATGCAGTCATGCCAGTGCAAATTAACTCCTACCACTAAACACACTCCTTCTCTCTGTCAAAATCTGTGAAGGGTATGACTTAATGCACTTAGGGCATAATTGTGTCTCCCTGCCTATATAAAACTGACACATAAAAATCAATATTAATTAAAAAAATATCAAAACTGTCTTCATTATCCTATTTAGCTGTCTCTCCAAAATGGGGTTACCGTGTACGACAGCCACACGACAGAATCTGAACTTACCCAATTTTTGCTGCCAAATACTAATACATGTTCATTAACTGGTTGGGTCTAAGTACCTGTTTTCCTAAGAACAGAGTTATTTATAGTGCAGCCTCTGAAAAGAAGCTGATGTCTAACTATAAGTTTCATCTTAACTATATAAAAAATGTTTTCAAAATGTCTCTGCTCACAGATCTGTATTTTCTGTGTTCTTTCCCTCTATGCCACCCTATCGCCAATACTTCTAATAGGAGAAAAAATAAAAATGTCTTGCAGATGTCCGGAATCACTGTACTCTAAAGGAAGTATAAAATGTATTTGATATCTTCTATTTTTTCTTAAAAATTCATATATCTTTAATTTCATTGTGCTCTTACACATTTATTTTAATGCAAAAGTAGCGATGCACTGTATTCATCTGGTGGCTTTGCAAATGCGTGCCTCAAGTTTGTAAAGTCTCATGATACTTCTTTATCTGCCTACCCTTTCTCCATTTTATTGATGCTAGTTATCTTTCCACAGGGCGCTCTTAATAAAGAAAATGGTAACAATCCCAGAAAACCATCACTGAGGTTGTAACTCTGGAATCCTACCGCTAATCATGTCAAACACACTGACCCAGGAAGAGAAACACAGGGTTGAAGTCTGTCCTTTCCTTGTCCTGGTCCGGGTCCCTGTTATGCTGAGTCCTGGGATTCCAAGTAATGTGATATTTTTATCAAGTACAAAAAAACTAATTCAAATGATTCTAGTTTTAACAAGCTGGTGTTCACGTGCAAATAAATATCATAAACCAGTTATATATCACCATTATCAAAAAGCAAAAAATTAAAATAGATAAGTGATTTATAAATATTGATCAAACATCTTTAGGTGTAGGTAATTTTATCACTTATTTTGGTTCCATTTTAATAATTTATACTCAAGGTATAGAAAAATAAAGTGTAGTTTAAATATTTTGCTAAAAGTTCCAGAAGGAAAGAAATTTACCTTTGAGATTTAAAATATATGAATATATGGAGTAATTTCTGGCCTCAAATTGTCACTCACATAGAGTACATGGCCCAGCAGTCAGAACGGTTTGGTTTGTGTTAGAAATCCAAGTCTATGCAATCACGGGCAAATTACTTAATCTCCAATTTTCAGTGTTCTAATCTATGAATGGGCATAATAATAGTACTTATCTAACAGGCCCTTTGAAAAGAGTAAATGAGTGCTTAATACATGGTAACTTTTACTCTTTGTAAATAATACCATTGGTCAAGACTTGGATTCAGTCATGTAGACAATGATTTCAGGAAATACTCTCCAAAACATTACTTATTACCATTTTTTCACTCAAGGTGAGAAAATGTGATTTTCTGAGGCCCGTAGAGAGACAGACCCAAAGGTCCCCTAATTTGCTGGTGGCATAGACTGAACACGTGGAGAGTTTTTGTTCAAAGTTACCGGAATTTGTAGCACATTTCAAAATTGTAATAATAAAAAAAAAAAGGCATCAGAAAAAAATGGTGACTTCCAAAGTCATATTGGTATTTTCACTTAGGAAGGGATAGCAAACACAATTAGAACATTCAAATATCTTTGAAAAGAGTGTGTTTTGTCTACTATAACAGAACTTGTTTTTACTTGTGAATTAGTGAAATGATTTGCTATTTGAACTGAGTTTAAGTGGATCTTTACTGCATGCATTTGTTGCTATCAGTTTAGATAATTTAAATATAAATGCCCTGGAATTAGTGAGCTATGTACTTGAAATCGCTGACATTTTTAAAAGTGCATACTCTATTAACAGAATTAATAAAGAGTTGCTAATGGAGGAAGGCAAACTAAATCTAGGGGACTGGTCAGCACTTTTTGTCAGAAAATATTTCAAATAAGACAATGTTTTGGTTCAGTAGTTCATGTTAGCAGAGAAATGGTGAAGGGAATTTGGGGGAATGTTTAAAGAAGGAGGGGACTATTTAATGAGCATTAAATACATACCAGATTTAATGCGAAGCACTTTCCATATCAATTAGTTTTTCCAGAAACCCGGTGAGAAAGGCAATTTGCAGATGAAAAAATAAAACTTGAATATCAGTTAAATTAAAAAATGACATTTAAAAAGAAATTGAACCTTTTCTAACTAATTCAGTTGACCCATGATGATCTTCAAAAAGCTCACTACAGTCCTATCTTAGGCATTGTTTGTTTTTGATAAGACAGCCCTAAAATTCTTTTTGGTAGTAAATACTAATATACCTTGGACAAGAGTAAGAAATAACGACTTTATACTAAATTGTATTCAACAGCAAAGGATTTCAGAGCAAATTTCCAGGGAATTACACCTGTGTGACAGAATGTAGACTAATGAAAAGAAATAATGTCCTGCCTCACAGAATCACCATATATTCACTAGTCTTGGACCTAGTTTTAGCTCAAGATTGCCCTGAAACCAGAGCTAATACAGAACTGGCCCGATGGACACCATGTAACTGTGAAGGGTGGGAATGCTCACCCACACGGAGCCATTTCTTCTACAGGTTATTTCTGTTCTCACATCTTTTGATACATTTATGTACTAGCAAGACCTCAGCAATATAATTTAAAAGATATGACTATAAAATATAAGGTATGTCTTTATAGTCAGAACTATAGAATAGCTTTGTACTATAAAAATAGTAAAACAAAAGCTGTCTTTTCCAGTGTTTTGATGAAAACAGAATGTATTTTAATAATGAATCTAGGAAGAGAACATCTGTAACAACTGGAAAGCTCCGGTCGAGAAAGTATGAACAGTACGTAAGAGCAGAGGAGACAGATCTTTCTCGTCGGTGCTCATCTCCCCAAACAGGAATAACTGATATTGGGAAATATTTTATTTCTAATAATAACAACAATAATAATACTAGACATCAACAATATTCATAGAACATCTATTATTTGTTGAGAACGTATTATCTCCAAAGCACTATGTTCAGCACTTTCTATACATTTCTATTGACCTCTGTAAACCTGTTTTCCCATTTTACAGATCATCAAATTCAGGTACCAGACTAGTTAAATGCCTTCCCTAAAACAAATCAAAGCAGAGAGGTGTTATCTATTTAATTAGCTGTCTTGAAAAGAGCTTTCAATCACCAATATGTATTTATAATAATATAATTACACTTATTATTTTCTTGCAAAATAAATGTAGGCTTAGCACAGAATGTAAAGGCAGCATGGGATAGTGCTGGATCAAATTATTATGCTATCAAAATTATAGAAATAAAAGCATAAAAAAGAGTTTTTTCCAAATCAAAGGGGTTTAACTAAATCACAATTTTCTGACTGAATCACTTGATAGTTCCCTCTTCATTGCTCCATGCATCACGTTCTGTCCTCTCGATGAAAAGCAACTCTGAGCAGGCACTCTACAGTTGAATACGTGCCTGAAAAACGTGCACCATCATGGTTAATTAGACAGACTTCAGAATCCAAACAACATGGTGGAATCCTAGCTTCATCCCTCACTAACTACGCAACTTTGGGCAAGACACTTAATCCCTTTAAATCTCTGTTATTCATTCATACAATGAAGTTGATTATGGCATCTACACGAAACTATCATTGCTAGGATTAAATGAGATAATGCAAGTGAAGGGTCAGCACGGTATATGGTCCATAGCAACCACTTAGTAAATCAACAATACTTTTACATTTATGACTGCCCCTTTGGGATTTTAAAGGAACTGCCTAACTTTTTCCTCCACAAGTGCCACTGCTAATAAGCACCCTCCATTCCTTTCATTTCCTTTCCTTCATTTTTCTCTTTCCATTAAGCAAGTCAAATCTAACTTGAACACGGCCTTCCTCTTTCTGTCTTGGCCTCGCTCATCATGTGTTGATTTACCACGGGGTTAATAGATGGTGGTGGGACATATGGAGGTAATTAAGAAGCACCTAGGCAAAAAGGTAGGATCACTTCCCCTCACTGCCAAGGGGTCCCCAGGTCCAGCTTCCTCCCTGTGCAGATGTCCAGACCATCTAGCAGTGACTTAAAGCTAGGGGCTCCCCATTCCAATTTCTGAGCTACAACACAGCCTCCTGGCATTCAAGGTCACAGTTCTGAATCAGCTTTGCCATCGATAAATTGATAGGCACGGTGACAAAGTTCTGTGGTTGCTGTACCTGCATCACGGACATTAAGGGTTTAGGAGGCTTCCATGAGATCACTAGCCAGAGGAACAAAAGACAATGTATACTGTTTTATCAATGAAAAAAAAAAAAAAAAAATGATGTCTTAGTTTCAAGCAACCAGTTCACAAAGGCACTTTTGAAACACAATCCACTCAAGGACTGGGGCCTGGCTTCCTTTTTTTGTTGTTGGCTGAGCCCTCACTGGCCACTAGAGGGTTGTTATGTGTCATCTCCCTTATCAGAGGCTTTTAATGCTCAGTTCTGAAATAAGGATACATTTCATGAGCAGAACCATATTCTCTTCCACCCCGACAGTATCTGCACAGAGTGTCTAGAAATGAGAAGGACCGTTTCAAGAGCTGATCAATATCCTGTTATGGAAGACAGATAAAGGCAATGGTTTGAAAGAATTTTTTTTTAAAAAGGCAGACATGAGGAACAGCTGAACACTCCAGTTAGCTTCCCCAACCCACTCGGGCTGTCTGGAGACTGCTTACACTCCTACACAAACAAGGAGACTGAACTCCAGGAAGAATATTCGAGTATACACATGAACCCAACGAACTGTTCTTAGAGGCTCTGTGTTTCAGAACAGAGTCTAACTTAAGACAGACAGGGACTGGCATTACAGGGTGTAGTTTTAATCCACACTCCCATGCAGGAGGTCATTTAGATTGCACAGGAATCAGAAAAAGTTGACCATAGCTCAGAAGTGGCTTTGTGCTTAGGCCACTGGCCTCGAGCTTGTCTTTCTAAGGAACTTCTGTCCTGCCATTCAGAGTGTACTTGGTATATTCTTGGCACTTGGGACAGGAGTGGGGAGGAGCAGGCAAGTGGGAGGGCAGGAAGAGAGCAGAGACTATTCCCATCTGGAGAGATGTTGCCGATTCCCACAGATTTCTGTGTGGATGCATGGTGCAAACAGACCTCTCCATGATTGTTCAAATGTACCTTGTTCTGGCACAGCATAATCAACCATGTCTGCTGGATTCTCAAAGATTCTGTCTCCTTCTTTGGTCTTCTTTTAATTTTATTTCATCTCATCCCAAGTCAGTCTAGGTGGTGGAATTCCAAGTTTGATTTAGACATCAAAGCCAGGGAGGCCACCCCTGATACATCTCATCTTCTCCTGACAGACTTTAATCCTCTTCTTGAGGGAGGTCAAGATTCTGTCTCCTTTGTCAATTTTCTCGAATTCATCGTAAATAGGCTTTTCTACATGGATACTAACAACAATACCAATAATTACAAATGTTTTTATGTGCTAACCTTCTAATCCCTTGACACAATATTATTTCATTCAAACAACCCTATCAGGTAAGCAAATTACTAGCAGCATTTTGCAGATGAGGAACTAAAGCACTGGGTGATGGAGCAACTTGCCCAAGACCGAAAGCCCAGGAGGTGTATGTGGGATGTCAGCCCAACGACTCTGTTTTACCACATCATCCTCAGGTCCTGCCTGCTGTTGAGCACCATCTCCTCTGCAATGACCACCAGCAGCCTCCTTATTGAGCTGTGTCTACTCTACATCAGACATGTCATTAAATATTTCTTAACTATCATGTCTCTTAATTCTCAAGACAACAAAATCAGCTATGCGTTGTCCCACTGATAAATGAAGGAACAGAAGTTTGGTAGGGATTGGTGGATCGTCAGAGAACACACATCTAGTACGTGACACAACCAAAACTGGAACCTATGTTTCTCTGATTCCAAAAGTACCCCATCCTGGCCCTATAGACAGAGTCCACCTCCCTCCTCCTGGAAATACCATAGGTTTTTTTGTTGTTTTGTTTTAATACACTGTGCAGCATCGATGAGTTTAAATGGCAAGTGTGATTATGCATCCCTGCATTGCTAATATCTCTATGAATAAAGCGCCTAGTTGATTTCCATTTAACCTCAAAAGAATCTGATTACCGAATAACCATTGAAGAATTATTGACAATTATGTTCTGTAATTATGGCTCCTGTTAATGTCATTAGTGTGCAGCCTTTCATATTTAGTCCTATTAATTAATCCCCACAAGCACAGAAAGTTATAATCAATACAACAAAGACTCCATGGTAAATTTCAAATAATCCCCAAATCCCTCAAACAGTCCTCAAGGCTCCTTCATTTCCTTGGTTAGGACACATTTCGTTTGGGGGCTGGAAGAGCCTGTGGTAATTGATAGCTCCTCACTCAGAATCACCTGTTCACTAATGTGCCTAATTAGGCAAATTCTCAACACTGGAGTTCCAACAGCTGCTGACAACCTCAAGTTCCTATAGGGCAATAAAAATAATTAATTGCTTGAGTCAAAGGCCCCCCAAATCAGATATGCAACTTTTCAATTCTCTGAACAATATATCGCTTCAGTTAATACCTATTGCCAGTAAGTGTCTAGTTTCAGTTTTACAGAAGTTGAATGCGGCAAGTATATCCAACAAAGAAAGATTCCTGTTGGCTCAATCTCATATGTAGGCAAGATAAATAGGCATATTGAAAGCAACACTAGAAGCTGATGCTTTATGAAAAGCTGGTCTCTGAATCTCATGTTCAGATTTTCTTCCATACATTTTTTTTTTATCCTTACCCGAGGACATTTTTTCCATTTTTTGTTCAGATAGAGTGGGAGGGAGAGAGAGAAACATCGACGTGAAAGGGACACATCAAGTGGCTGCCACCCACACAACCCAACCAGGGCCGGGGACAAACTGCAACCAAGGTACATGCCCTCAGCGGGAACCAAACCTGGATCTCTCAGGACTGTAGGCCGACGCTCCAACCGCTGAGCCAAACTGGCCAGGGCCTTCCATACATTTTTATCAAGCATCTATATTGACATACTTTGGATTTTTTAAAATGGTTATATTTAGCCTAGGCTGGTTTGCTCAGTGGTTAGAGCATCGGCCTGTGGACCAAGGAGTCCTGGGTTTGATCCCAGCCAAGGGCATGTACCTTGGTTGTGGTTAGTCCCCATCCCAGTTGGGGTCGTGTGGGTGGCAACCAATCAATGTGTTTCTCTCACATCAATGTTTCTCTCTCTCTCTCTCTCCCCCCCCTCTCCCTCTCTCCCATTCTGTCTGAAGATAAATGTAAAAATATCCTCAGGTGAGGATTAAAAAATAATAATAATAAAAATAAATGATTAGTCCTGGCTGGTTTTGTTCAGTGGTTAGAGTGTCAGCTCGTGAACCAGAGAGTCCCGGGTTCAGTTCCCACTAAGGGCACGTATCTCAGTTGCAGTTTGTCCCTGGCCCTGGTTGGGGTCATGTGGGTGGCAACCACTCGATGTGTCTCTGTCACATCGATGTTTCTCTCTCTTCCTCCCTTCCTCCCTCCTGCTCTTTCTCAAGATAAATGCAAAAATGTCCTCGGGTGAGGATAAAAATTAATTGATATTAATTAATTGAATAATAGATGGTTATATTTATATATTTTATCTGAAACAAAAATCACTGCTTCTGTTGTCCAAAGATGCAAGGAGCTGACTCAGAAGGGTCCCCTCCAAGATGTGGCATGACAATTCATTCCGCATTGTTGAAAACTGGACCTGCTGGCTTCTGAGGCCCTGATTGATGTTAGTCTAGGGGGCAATGAATCCTGCTCTGTTGTTCACTTAAGAAGTGGGTCAGAACTCGCTCTCCCTTGGCGTCCCATGTCATTTCCCAGTTCCGTCTTGTTCTGGATGATTTCCCAGGAATTAGTATATAACCCTCAGCAGCTGCCTGGCCTGAGAAACAGTTTGAGAGGAGGAAACTGGCTCAGAATAAATAAAATATCCATTATTGCATCAAATATAATAGAGAACATGGCCATCTTTAAAGAATTCACAAAGAATACTGGGATGATTTTGAACTGCATCCAAAAATTGGTTTCTTCAGATAAATAATTATCAGTGGAGAAATCAATCTAACTGCCCTTTTACATGAATTAGTTTGTAAAATTATAATATTTAAGATCTGTAGATAACCTTAAAGGTTATCAGAAGACTTTATTTTACAAATGATAGAGTTGAGATTCAGAAAGAATAACTTGTACAAAGTTATTGATGGTTAACTTCTTAACCATACCATCTGACAGCACTCTCAAACTATTTGATCAGTTCAATTTTAAAGGTTTATACCAGAGATAATAGGCACAATATTAAATTTATAGTCATTGTTAACATGGATTCTCCATACTGTTAATATGCAGAATTAAGATCTGAGTAGACATTGGGAGTGTGACCTAAAATGCCCTCATTCAGATACAGGATTTACCAGCTACTGAAGTTAATATTGCATTGTCAGCAAGTTTATACAAACTAAAATAACAATAACAAAAAATAATAATAGAGGATAATAACAGGAGCCTATACTATTTTAAGGCAGAACTTGTCACACAATATTATCTGACCTTCAGTCATTTTTAAACATTTGTTTTTTTTGGTGGCTTCCCCTAGTGCTTTACTTAATTTTTGTTGTTGTTTGAATTAGTTATCATTAGTTAAAAGTGATACAATTTCACATAAAACCTGACCGCCCTTTTCTCACAGGTAGTTCACTAAATGTTGAAAAACAGAAAAGGGGAAAGGGGAGGGAAGAGAAGGGAAGAAAGGAAACCAAACATTCCTTCCCTCACCTGGCTCAGGAGTGCTAGTCCCCGACTCTGCTTTAACGTTTCTTAGTCTAGCACCACCACCAAAATTCCTATACAACAGGTTCTTTTAACCACCACCAAAGCACCTCTGTAAGTCCTAATTAGCTAGCCTAAGTGTAGATTTCCTTGGAACTATAAACAATTTTCAAAGGGAATAAGAAGTAAATACTCAACAGCTATTCTTATTAAAGCAAAATATATAGCATGTGTTACTGAGGTACATACTCCCTCATGTATAATGCTATGGGATCAGCCCTTTCCCTGCTGTATTTACTCTTTCTGAATACCTCACTATACAATAAGGGCACATTTTGAGAAAATAATACAAAAGAAGAGATTCTGATTTAAGAAGTGGGTGGAGGGGAGAGTTGGCAGTAGCACAGGTGATACCTAAGATCTGCCTGAGGGATCTGAGAGATGGATCACATGGCATACAAGTTTTAGATGTAATGTCTTTAATTACAGTTATAGAACTGTTTTCATAGCTTTGAGTAAATAAGAGCTTATTACCTAAATACCGAATGCTACTGTCTCCATTTGTGATTGTGATCAGACACATGTAGTTCCCTTTGAAGGCAGGAATGATTTAGCAAAATGCATTCTCTTAAAGAGAGAAAGAATTCTCTGGGGCTGGATCCCATCCTCCCCCAGAAGAGTGCTTGTACAGACACTAGAGAAAATAAACTTCCAAGCGATGGCAGCAGAACCCAGCTGTCTGTGGAAGTTACACTGTCTTCCATGGGAATGAACAAAAGCTCGCCAGCAAGCATGCTGGAGGCTGCAGTCCTCAGAGCAGAACAGGCTCCGGCCCACAAACCGCCTTTTGTAGGTCGAGGGCTCGGGAGAGCACATGGTCTGTGCTCCTTGTGTGTGCAAAAGTGTGGGAAGATGAGCATGATCCCAGCTTTAGTGAGGATTCCACTATTAGAGAGGAGAAGCGTCTCTGTTCAGCTTTCTAAAGGCCTACTTGAGGTTGCCAGGAAGGACAGGAAACAAACAAACAAACAAAACAACCTTATAAAATAAGCCATTTTCCAGGTGAATTTAGAACATGACTCACTAAAGTGAAACTTTCCAACAGGTTTTACTTCTCCAGGATGCTTAAGACAAGAGCCCATCAGATCTGTTCTGGAAAACTGTTTGAGAGCTAACGCCTCCCACATTGTGTAGCACCAAGCATGGTGCCTGGCAAATAGGAAGAACAAGGAAAGAATTACTGAGTTGAAATTAAATTCAGTCTGCCCACTTCAAAACAGTAAGCACAGCCTCTCCTCAAGTGCTAGATTTCATACAGGTTGTTACAAGTGCTGTGAGTCTGACTCAAACAGCCCCTTTAGCATTGTTAGTTTTAATCCATCTGAATTATTTTACAAAGTCGGCCAAGGACATAAACTCATATAAATTAAAAATAGATAAAAGAGCATCCAAATCCCCAAGAAACAATTATTTGGCCTGCCTATCACTGGTACAATTATTCCTTTCCTGCAAGGTCCTCAATGCTTAGCCTTTTGATGGTGTAAATATACCTCACAGGGTATTAATGTCTGACAAATGGAAATAAAAGTGTAAGTGATTTGGTTCTGTGATTATTTAACACATAAACATGTGCTCATTGAGAAAAATGATGTCTGGACAACTGACATTGTATTTCTGCCAAACACCAAGCTGATGTTCATAAAATCTTACTGGAGAACACCCAATGCTAACTATAGGATTTCAAACTGCTGATTTGTGGAGATGAGTCACGAAGCAATCTACATTATGCGGCTAATCAGAATTCCCATCCTTACTCGTGCTCTGAAAAGAAGCCTAAATTTTTTATTTGGAAGCCACTCCGGAAAGCTTTCATTAATTTAAATTTCAGAACAGATTTCTCCCCATTATGTATACTCAACTCAAGGCCTGTTAAACACAACACCATGATCGTAGTGAACAAATAGCAGGGTTTTCCAAGGCATCCATTTTTAGTCCAGGATACAGAGGCCTTGAAAATTCAGGGATTGCTCCAATGCTTAGAATGTTTTGAAGACTAGAAAGAATTGGTAATAATTTAGTGATTTCTAATCCTCTGCGATTTGTTTAAAACATCTGAGATAAATGAGTCCATGCTCCTTAAAACTGCCCCTAAATTAAGCAACGCAATCGTTGATAATTAGATGCGTTTAATTCTAATTTAAAAACCATCTTTACTTGGTATGCTCATGATAGAAATACTATTCAACTGAATCCTATTATAACTTACATGGTTTATTTATGACAGTTTCCTCCGAGGAAAAATGTACATATTGCAAAAGCTGCATTATTTAAACTTGCTGTTAAATTACTTGTATGCTTAGTAAGTTCAGAGGTTTCATTTAATTTGAATTTTGTGAAATATATGTAAAATTTCTTCCTCTCTGCCTTTAGTGTTTGGGACAAATATGTATTTTATTAGGGCTTTCAAGATAGCTACAATGGTGGAACAAAAATAAGAAAAAAATAAAATAAGGCTGACATGGCATAATCCTCATGATTCCACGTGTACACGGAAAGCAGCGGTTCTGGTTCTGGGGAGTCACAGGGGAAGCAGACTGCGGAGCATGGTGAGCAGGGAGGGCTCCCAGCGAGGATGAAGGAGATGCGGCACTGCCTCTCCGCGAGGGCCTCACGAGAGCAGACAGAAATGACAGCGTGCTGGCAGTCCACAGGTCACTAATCACTCCTGGCCACTCCCGGTTTTCAGTGGAGCCTGGCGGTGAACCTGCGGCTGCCGCCAGCCACGCACGGGCCCGCCGCGCAGGCTCCTACACTGTTAGCAGCGTCTTCAACCACTGTCTCCTCTGTCCCGGAGCTGTCCAAGGAGAGATTACCTGGAAAGGGAAGGGAACAAGTGCCCCCAGAAAAGGCTGAACGAGGAACAACTGCCTGTTTTCAGGACACTTTAAGAAGACTGATTAGGGAGGGGATGAAAAGAATCCGATGGTTATGTCGCGTTCCATAACACGAGGTAATCCCTAAGTGGGACAGTTTTTTCAGAGGCAAATCTCTAGCTGTGTGTGCAGTGTGACTAACAGGCCACACACATAAATTAGTGAAACCAAAAGGAAGCAAGCCGTGTGGCAGCTCGTTATTTTACCATTTTCTACATTTCAATAAAATACTTATGACAGGTTGGGGCTAGTGGAAATTCCTAAAGCAGCGGTTCTCAGCCTGTGGGTCGTGACCCCTTTGGGGGTCAAACGACCCTTTCATAGGGGTCACCTAAGACCATCAGAAAACACATATTTCCGGTGGTCTTAGGAACCGAGACACCGCTCCTCTATCCGTCTCCAGGCGGGTCCGCCCACATGCAGATACGCCCACATACAGCATGAGGAACTGTATTAAAGGTCGCAGCATTAGGAAGGTTGAGAAGCACTGTGACCTAAAGGCACTGAAGTGCTTGTTTCATTGAAGAATAAAATAATAGTACTACAGAATAAAAATGTCTCTGTAAAAATATTAAATTAATATACCATAAGAGGATAATGAATAGGTGTTTCATTTACTATTTATTTGAGATTTCCTAAATTATAAAAATGAAAAGAGCCTGTTCCCTTTAAAAGACAAGGAAAATTTCATTTGTGGTTTGGTAATAAGGCCTGTTTGTGGGATCACTGATCTTCTGATTAGATATTGATCTTGCTTTTAAGTGATTTTACTATTAGAGTATGATTCTGGCTCTCTCTCTCTCTCTCTCTCTCTCTCTCTCTCTGTGTGTGTGTGTGTGTGTGTGTATATATATATATATATATATATATTCTTATATATTCTCATTATTTACAAAAAATAAGTTTATAGTTAACAATATTGTGTTGCACAGTTAAAAACCTATTAAAAGGGTGAAGCTCATGTCAAATGTTCTTACCACAATAAAACAAAAAAACTAAAACAAAAATCTTAAAGTAAATTTGTAGGAGACTAAATTCAACATTTCACACTTATTAACACAAAGTGAGATAGAGAAATGACTGTTTTCCCCAATCAACTCCTTGCCCTCGGAAACACTACTATTCTCTGTATGTCTTATAAAATAGCATAGAATATGAATTATCAAGAAAATTTCCTCGCCCTGGCTGGTTTGGCTCAGCAGTTAGAGCATCGGCCTGCGGTCCAAAGAGATCCAGGTTCGGTTCCCGCTATGGGTATGTACCTCTGTTGCAGTTTGTCCCCGGCCCTGGTTGGGTCGTGCGGGTGGCAGCCACTCGATGTGTCCCTTTCACGTTGATGTTTCTCTTTCTCTCTCTCTTTTCCTCTCTCTCCCTCCCACTCTGTCTGAACAAAAACTGAAAAAATGTACTCGGGTGAGGATTAAAAAAAAAAAAATTTCTTCAATTATCTATTTCACTTTGTAATATGAACACAGCTTGTATTTATAACAAATGCAAAGGGGGGAAATGCTTTAAATATATATCAGGCTAGCGTAATCTCAGCATATTGTTCTGCCGTGGTTCCCTTGCAGGAAGGGAAATCAAGACGCAGTCCACGGTGCCCACAGCCTCTAGCTTTCCAAAAACTGAAAGCCTTCGCCAATAAATCACAACTGTTTTGCCATATGCCTCTTTGTTCTGCCAAGCATTACCAGCCTGTTCTACTTTTAAGCAAATTTCATTATATTATAGCTCAGAGCAATGCTCATTAAAAAGTATTACTGAAAAATGTCAAGTTGTTTTTATATAGAAACTAGAATTTATTTTCTACTGAAAAGTCTGATATTTATTGAACACAAGACATTTTTAAAACATCCATCTGATTTCTCAAGTCACTTCAAAACTTGTGTCTTGCCCTGACCGGTCTGCTCAGCGGTTAGAGCACTGGCCCATGGACCAAAGAGTCGTGGGTTCGATGCCGGCCAAGGGCACGTACCTCGGTTGCAGTTTGTCCCCGACCCTGGTCAGGGTCGTGGGGGAGGCAACCAGTCGATGTGTCCCTCTCATGTCGATGTTTCTCTCTCTCTCTCCTTCCCTCCCACTCTATCTGAAGATAAATAGAAAAATATCTTAGGGTAAGGATTAAAAACAAAACAAACAACAAAACTTGTGTCTCTATTTGACTGCGAGGGTTCAAGTTGCCACGTAATGAATGTCTGAAGCACCAACTGACCTTCACCAGTATCTCTCATTGATACTGATACACCACTACCTTTTCGGAAGTGACTTGGTCTCAGGACTGTGGAGAAATCTCCTCCCCATTTCTTCACACCCATATTCATCCTCTCCTTGATCAGTGTGCTTATTTTCCTGTCTCCCAGTATTCCTGACAATGCCCCACTAAAGTTATGTTTTAGGTGACTGTAAACTTCAGAAATCTCACTTCCACCACTTTTAGTTGTGTGATCCTCAATAAGACACTCAACCTGTGGCATCTGCGTTTCCACATTTCTAAAATGCATGACTACACCCCGCCTTGCTATGTGAATCTGGTTTGTGGCAAGAAATTCGGTAGCCCATGTTCAAACATTATGGCCCATGTACCACAAACCACACACGAACACCAGAGTTTCACTCTGAAGCACCAAGCTCCTTCCAAAGAACTGTTTTCTTTCCCTCCAGATGGTAAAACTCACTGTCTTCAGGAGTCTGTGGTTCAAGAGTGACAGCATTACATCTCCATCACCTGCTGGAGCTAAGTTTAGCATTTGTTTCGAGGTCCAATGAAAATTCACAAAATGTGGGGTTTTAAACCCGGAGAACAGAAAGCCACTCTTGCTTTCTCTGAAGAGAATGAGATAAATCAGGTATACTCAAACTGGGCCACTCTGTATATTTAAACCAACAATAACAACAACAGTAGAAATAATAACCTCTCCTGATTCAATTGGTCTTAAATCTTGGGTCGAACCACCCTGAAATGTGAGGGGGCTTTCCTAAAATGAGAGCCGATCCCATCCCAGAGGGGAGATGAACCGTGTTGTGAGGCCACCTTTACTCAAATTACTACATTTTTATGCAGTAAATTAGGATACAGTGGAAATCACAGTCACAATTAATGGGAAAGAAGTGACAAAAGGTCCCCAGAGGGACAACAAGCAATGGAATAGTGGTGGGATAAGGAAAGAGGGGCCTACTTAGTTCGACTTGCCCAATGTTTGTAAAGAGACTCAGCAGAATTGTGAGCTGAGAATCTGTGCAAAGCCCTCAGGTCTTTCTTTGCACTTCCTTTGCTACAACCTCTCTCCCTCCCTCGGGGATCTTTCCCTGGGATGGTCCATTTCCTTCGCAGGGAGAGCCTGGAGGCTGGCCAAATCACCCATCCTGAGTCCTCCGCCCCTAATCTCTAGGTATGTTTTTCCCCAGAACAAAAGGACACGCCTAGAACTTCCCACCTCACAAACACACATGTGGCAGTAAAGCTCAGACAGAGTAAAGCAAAATGCATTTGCGTTAAAATAGAAATTATCATCAGGTAAGTATATTAAGCAGCATTTATTTAGACAGAATTCAAACAGAATGATAAGGAAACCACTAAGACTTCACCTGGTAAATAAATATAGTCACTTATAATATCCTATTAAGAGGTATTTATCCTATTAACTCACATCAGGAAATCTACCCTAGAAAAGTAGAGCCCTGGCCAGTTTGGCTCAGCAGTTGGAAAGTTCGCCTGCGGTCCCGAGAGACCCAGGTTTGGTTCCCACTAAGGGCTCGTACCTTGGTTGCAGTTTGTTCCCGGCCCCTGTTGGGGTTGTGCGGGAGGCAGCCACTCAATGTGTCCCTTTCACATTGATATTTCTCTCTCTCTCTCTCTCTTCCTCTCTTTCCCTCCCACTCTGTCTGAACAAAAATGGAAAAATGTCCTCGGGTGAGGATAAAAAAAGAAAAGAAAAGCAGAGACAGTGTTTTTCACACAAAGATGTTCATTGCTGAATTATTTAGAAAGGCAAAGCTTTGGAAAAAACCCAAATAATCAACAATAGTAAAATTGTAAGCATATGAATGCACTTACATAATAGTCAGTTAATTAATTAATTTTATTTTTTTCTTTATTGATTTTAGAGAGAGAAGAAGTGAGAGGAAGAGAGAGACAGAAATATCAATGAGAGAGAACATAGACTGGCCACCTCCTGCATGCCCCCCACTGGGGATCGGACCCACAACCTGGGCATGTGACCTGACCAGGAATCGAACCAGCAACCTCTTAGTGCATGGGTCGACGCTCAACCACTGAGCGACACCAGCCACACCAGTTCATTTATTTTTTAAATAATTTTAAAATATTTGTTATTGATACTTTTAGAGAGAGATGAAGAGAGAGAGATAGAAACATCGACGTGAGAGAGAAACATCGATCGGCTGCCTCCTGCATGTCCTCTTCTGAGGATCGAGCCCACAACCCTGGGCATGTGCCCTGACTGGGAATCGAACTGGGACCTCTCAGTCCGTGGGACGATGCTCAGTCCACTGAGCCGCACCGGCTGGGTGGCAGTTCATTTAAAAAAAATGTTAGGGGAATAGAAAATTATTCTGATATATTAAGATCCATATGATCTCAAAAATTTTTGTTTATATTGTACACAAAAAGAGATTAAGACATAAAATCAAGATTTGGCATTGTTGATATTACAGATTTTTTTTTTACTTTCCTTCTCAAAGCACTTTTTGTATATTCCTAATAAAATCAATAAATATCAACAAAGGTTACTGTAAATATAACCCATACAGGCCGTGTATTTATGCGTTAACGTGGGAAGCCTGATCTTTGGCTGGCAGTCTTTGAGAAATGACTGTGTTGCTGTAGCTAAAGAAGGCTTTGAAGAAAGAACGACATATGGATGTGAGAAACCTTGTTCTGCCTTAAAATGGGATGGTTTTCTTGGTGACACTTCTTAGTCGATCGTCTTCCTCCTGACAGACAGGGTCCCTGTATCACAGTGTCAGTCTGTGGAGACAGGCAGCGCCTCTCCAGAACACTGACCAGCTCCAGGCTGCCACAGAAACGATGAAACTCCTAGTCCAGCTTCAGGCACCGAGTTAAGAAGAAATGGTCACAGGAGCAATAAGAAAACTGCAAAAACGTACGGCACACGCACAGACCAACACAGAGAAGGTGAGGTCTGTGGTAGAGAGGAAATACAAAACATGGAAAAGAGAGACAGCCGAGGAAAAGGAGAGCAACTGCTGACTTTGGAACCAGACAAACCCTGGCCCAGGCAAAAACTTAACAGTGAAGAAATACCGATATCTTATCTCTCTCCTTACACATAGCATAGATGCTTTTTTAAAAAGTTCCCAAGAAAAACATTGCATCAAATATTATTTAGAATAGTAATACCTGAGCAATATTCGAATATAGTACAGTAATACCAAGCACACCTACCAATTTCTTGTCACTAGAATGGTGCTCAAGCATGGATGGCCCTCGACTGGGCATGCCCAGTGAAAAGCCAGAGGGCAGGCGAGGTATTCCAAGGCACTGAGTTAATTGACTAGGTTGAATGGTCACTTAAGTTTTCATTACATAAAATGATTATGGCCAAAGGGAAAATATCAGAAAACTATTCAAAGGATTTATTAGAGTTATTTATTAACATGAGTATTATGTTTAGGCTGAAAATAAAAGGGAATCAGATTCTTAGCAAAAGCTTGAAGACGAGAGCAATGGTGTGCACAGGCGACTTCTAAACCAGACAACACCTTTCGATAATTCTCATAAAAAACAAGTCATCTCTAGCAGTAAGTATTCGAAGTAAATCGCATGTTGCCTGTGTATATTTCAAGATAAGAATAACTATCACATGCACAAGTCCTTTTTGTTTCGGAGTAGGATTCGTAAATCTCACAGTGCACGGGGTGCAAGGTTCTGTTGAACAGTCACAGGTGGTACCAATGGGAGCATGGCGCTCAGGGGCCCCAAAGGCTCCGAGGACATGCCTACATGGGCGTGTTCTACACAAGGAATGTGTCTTCTCAGCTGAGGCTTCTGGGTAACCCACACATACCAAGAACACTGCCGTACAACAGGAGTATTAGATGAGGAATCAGGCACCAATATTGCACCATCTTGGCATAAAATTGGGAGGAAATTAATCATTGCATCTCAGCTACTGGATCTATCAGAGAAACACCAAGGTGGGAAGAATCCAATAAGACAGTGCATAAGAAATTTCACTGAATATTATACATGTTGTGAAAGTGCACGTATAAGTCATGAAAGGGCAAATGTGTCAGGAACATCAATAAGCTTCAGCATAAACCCTCGTGGTCTACTTTTGCTTCAGTTTAGGGAACGAGAGTAACTATGCCTATGCTATTTCATTCAGTGAATGGCAGAGATGGGAACCATCTGTGGTCAAGTGTTTTGTTAATTAACTTGGAACCTTTCCTGATCCAGGGTTCAGCACTATCAATCTAATGAACTGGGTTTTTCGTTTAATTATTCAGCAACTGATCAAGATCATCAGAGTGACCGTCGCTCCTGTGGTTTCTTTAGCACCACCAGTTATTTGGAGGAACAGTGTCCTCCTCCACTTACCAAGTCTCAGGAAGCTGCCTCTACGAGAATTACAGCTGCTGCACAAACAGATCATAGACTCAGTTTACCCATCAAGAAGCTCTATTTAGCGGTGACTGCATGTAGGTCATTTTTTTTTTTTCCATTTTTTGTACAGATAGAGTGGGAGGGAGAGAGAGGAAGGGAGAGAGAGAGAGAAACATTGACGTGAAGGGACACATCGAGTGGCTGCCACCCGCACGACCAACCAGGGCCGGAGACAAACTGCAACCGAAGTACGTGCCCTCAGCGGGAACCAAACCCAGGTCTCTCCGGACCACAGGCCGACGCTTTAACCGCTGAGCCAAACTGGCCAGGGCTGTAGGTCATTTTTTAAAATCTCACTGCACGCAACCTGATCCTCTACCACTCAAACACATCAGTTCCTGTGATTCACTGTTCTTCAAGGGCCTCGAGTTGGTGTTGAACACTCCACCAAGAGCTTGGAAGATGAATCTTGTGCTTTCCCTGAGTTATTAGGCAAGTTTGAACACATCTTTTCATCAACATGAGAGTCCAAAGAACCCAGCCTCCGTAAATTCAGAGGAGGGACCTTGTATTTTACTGCACATGGAAAGATGTTAGTCACACATTACTTGTTCCAACTATAGGTGCTATCTTCTCCTGGTTATTTCCACTCTACCAGTCAAGTCTTGCCTATTCCCCCAGACCCAGAGTCTCGTGTCTTTTACGAAGACTCTTCTAAAGAGGGCGAGTCTCTCCTCCAGTGAACTTCATGGAGCTCCTGTGAGGTACCTCTAGCCCTCAAATCACCTTTTCTTCTGCAGCTCCTTGCTTATCAAGTTCCTTGTTTATAAGGCACTCTAACCATACTTACTCCTAAGACCACGACAATGATTTTCAATCGTGTGTGCATATGTGTGTGTGTGTGTGTGTCGGGGGGGGGATATGGGGACATCAAATCTCCTAGGTGGATGTGGTAGAAGGGGTGGGTGGGACACACATAGTATGATGTATCCTTCCACGGCTGCCTCACCTGGAGGTGAGATTCACTGCTCATAGCCAGCACCCCTATTTATTCCAATTGTTCCATTCTCTGGAACTTCTTCTCTCTCACTTAACATCCTCCCAACTGCTTTTCCCACCTCCAGTCCTATTCTCTTAACCATGCTCTCAATCAACCAGTTAATTCTCCACCTTGCTTGCTGAGTGATCTTTGTGGATGCAAGCATGATTCTATCATGCATTGTTAAGTCTTTTGGTGTCTCTCCATCCCCTGGAGAATTAAATCCAAACTTCTCAGAAAGGTGGAGAAGGCTACCACTTCTGTTGTTATCTTTCCTAGCTTTCTAGCCCCCTCTTCCCATTCTCCTCCTCCGTCCTAGTCCAGCTGTTGTTCTGCAGCATTATTTACAACTCTAAATGGATTAGTCATTTATTTAAAGCTTTTGCAAAAGCTGTTCTTCCTGGCTAACTCTTGCTATAACAGGACCTGACCAAAGAGGCTACAAAGCTTTCTTCTCTTAAAACCCTCGTCCCTGTCACTTCCTTCCGTGGTCTCCTTTCACCTCTGAAGGTGTTTTAGGAGCCTTCCTTTAGCATTAACCTTGCCATGTGGTTATCACAATCTGGCACACACATTCTTGGCTTCTGTCACCATCTCACTGGACTCTCAGATCTTTAAACCAAGGAAGGGGACTGATTTTTAGTTTTTCTCTTTTTTCTTCTTTGTTTTCCTTTTTATATTTGTTGTTTGTTTGTTTTGATCCTCAACGTTTGTCATTGTGTTTAGCACGGAATGAATGCCTGAATAAGCAAATGGATGAATAAGAAGGTATTTCAAAATAACATTTCAAAAAGTAAAATGAGACAGTGCAGTGTAGTGGAAAGGTTATGAAACTCACACTCAGCAGTTCTGTGAATCTGGACACATCAAATACAGTACTTTAGGGTTAGCCTCCCCAGTTTTATGTTAAGATGAATCATAGCATTCTCTTTACTTCTTCAAATTTCTATCAGAATAAACTAGCTTCTATAATTAACATCTATATGACATTACTATTAATTAATTCCAACTGGTTATTTCATTTCCTGACTTTCCTAAAGCACTCTCTGGATTATGAATTTTCAACTTTAGGGTCAGAGAGAGCTGTGATCAGGTCTACATTATTTTCCCACTAATTACCTCTTATTTAATTTCTCTCAGCCTCAAATTTTCTATCTGTGAAATAATGATGAGTACAACATTAGTTTTTGTGGCTAACTAAGTGGGGTAATATATGTAAGGTACACAGCCTAATTAATGCCTAGTGCTAATTAGAGCTTAATTAGCAATTCTTCTTCCTTCTCCTCCTTGAAATTATGGTTGTTATTATTACACCATGAACCTAATAAATACTTACTGCATTAAAATTAATTAGCTAACAACTTTATATCCAGGAACCAAATTTCCAATTTTGTTTCCCTGCCAACATGTAGAGGGAGTAAGGGAAAGAACTCACCACCAAAAGATTAGTTTTCTTCCAGCACCTGTCAGAGTTCTCCACTTTTGTCTTGCAACTCTGCCTCTGAAGGTGATATTTCATCCTAGGAAGCCAGTTATAAGATTTCCTACACAGAGTAATGAAAAAGCCTACAACAGCTAGTGACCTGCCCTCCCTGCTGTTTCCTCCACAGAATAATTTTGGCATAAAAAAAAAATAAACGGAACATCTCCTTTTATTGAATTATGACAAAATTTCAACGGACTTATTCCTCTTGGAACTTAGGAGTGTCCTACTTTCCCCTCCAATGACTCCCCCACTGAGATGACGCGACACACCCCAAGGAACCATCAGAACCAAAGAGAAGGCTAGACTGTGTCACATCCATCAGCACTTCCTTTGCTTAAGAAGAAAAATCACTTTCCCTCATCTCCTTGGTCTATTTCGCTCTGTTCTAAGGGTCTTTTTATTCCACTGGTCAGGAAAAGGTTTACAGGCAAAAGCCCATGGAAAGCAGCAGAAGCACCAATGATCCCCCTCTCTCTTTCTCTCCCTTTCATACACACACACACACACACCCCATGTACTATGTGCCAGCCATTGAGCAATGCTGAGCAGACAAAGCCCCAATCCTATTGAATTATAGAGGGATGTGACATAAAGCAATGCCACTAAAACATTCCAAGTTGAACAAATGACAACCAAATCATATTTTAGTATTATTTTTTTGTTACTCCTCACCGATGATATTTTTCCATTGATATTTAGAGAGAGTGGAAGGGAGGGAGAGAGGGAGGGAGAGAAACATTGATGCGAGAGAAATACATAAACTGGTTGTTTCTAACATGACTCCAACCAGGATTGGGGCTCAAACCTGCAACACAGATATGTGCCCTTGACCAGGAATCAACCTTGTGACCCTTTGGTCAACGGGCTGACCCTCTAACTGCTAAGCCAAACCAGCCAGGACCCAAATCATACGTTAAATGCATCAATAACGCATGATATCTAAAGCTGAATTTATTGTTTTGTTGTTGTTGTTGTTGTTGTTTTAAATATGCTTTTTTATTGACTTTTAGAGATTGAGGAATGGAGAAGGAGAGAGAGTTAGAAACACTGATGAGAGAAAAACATTGATTGGCTGCCTCCTGCACATACCCTACTGGGGATGAATCCCAAAACCTGGGCATGTGCCCTGATCGGGAATCGAACCAATAACCTTATGGTCCATGGGTTGATGCTCACCCATGAGCCACACCAGCTGGGCTAAGGCTGTTTTAATAATAAATATTATTTTTGGAGGCTGGCAATCCTTTAGCAACTGACTATTTCAGCTCCAGCTCCAGCGAGAGAAGGTGACAGTGGATAACAAGTATTAAACATTTACTACATACCAGATACTCTGCTATACCCTTTTCAAGTTCTTACTCAATTGTCACACATACACAAAAGCCCATATGTGGTAATATACTTATCATTATACCCACTTTACAGATGAGGAAACAGACTCGGAGCAGGAAAGCCATTTGCCCAAAGTCATACAGTGAGTAGCTGGCCTTGAAACCAAGCATTCTGCTGTACAGCTCATGTGCACAAGCATAGAAGTGATGACACGTTATCTCCAAAGGTTCTTCAGAAAAACGTATTAAAATAGTGAATGAGTGTCACAAATTTGAAAAGTAAATCGCATCAACACAATTCAACATCATTTAATTGCCGAAATGCTCCAGAGCTTGATTTGCTGTATTATTAATTTTTTTAGTACCCAATAGAAATAAGTCCCTCATCTCCCCAAAAGAGAACCCTTGTAATAGTTCCTGCTAAAGATATTAAGAATCTATGTATGGAATTTGCAGAGAAACTTCCTTCAATGCTCCACTGTCTAGAAGTTGCTTAGTGTTGTTGTTTGAAACAGTGAGAACACCTGGTACTTCCCACGCCAGCTTGTCTCAGGTTGAGATTTGTAGAGAAAACACCAGAGATCAGACCGGTTCCTATGAAAACTACTTAGATCAACTAAGAGAGGAATTCTATTCATGAAAGCAATTTATCTTGCAGAATTTTGAAGCATATATTTGAGAGAGAGAAAAAAAATGCTTTCTTTCCTTCTCCTATTCTAGTAAACTTTACCAGGTTTTCCTGTGTCCATAACCCTAACTGTTCATTGTAAAAGAGGAAATGCCTAAACTTTCTAGAATGTAACTCTACTGAGTTACCATTAGGAAATGTAGTCTGAGAAACAGAGTGAGAACTAGAGAGAGAGGAGGGACAGGGAGGGAGGGAGAAGAGAAAACAGCTTCTTTCAAACGTAAGGAAGACAAGCGACAGGTGTCACTAGGAAAGGAAAAGCATCACCTCCTAGGCACTTCTCTATCATTCCTTACCTCTCCCTGTTTCCTTGTCATGATCACTGCAGGGAAGAGCAGGGGAAAAAATTATTCCTGCCAAACAATGTGTTTGTATCAATTGAAGGCTGGTGAGGCGTGTGCATGCTTGAGGAACAGGGGACCTGTGGACACACACTATAGGACACCAGATGTAGTTATAATCTAGGCTTCTACATGCATCAACAGAGCCAATTTGAAGATCAGCACCTCCAGAACAGCAAGGCACTTAAACAGTATTTCAGCCACGCATCTTGCTGTAAGTACGTATCTCATGTAGATGAACCTGCTAATATCAGAATTGAGGAAAGGGAAGCAGGTGAAAACAATAACAAAAACAATGAGCCTGCATTCCTTTTCAAAGCTTTCAGAAGCTCAGTAGAGCAGGAGCTACTGTGAGATGGGAGTGGAAATGTACCGAGGACAAACTTACGTATACTAACAGTATCTTAAATAAATTCCTTGCCATTGATCATGCGCAGAATCAAAGTTAACAGTCTCAGTGACTGATTGGTTTTTACATCTAGGAAAGGAAGGCATTTTGAAAGGCACGGCCCTTTGCATCTGGGCAAATAGACAGTTAAAGCTCATGGGCCACAACAAAGCTCTCAATCATCATGAATTTTAGCCATGCTCCTTTTTCAGAGGATTCATAAGCATGAAAGAAGGATTTTTATAGAATACATTGCTTTCACATTTCTTCCAAGAACCAAAGAAATCAGGGAGAACCAGAAAAGAGAAATTTCTATCAGAAGGGATAGGAATGGGCTTTGATATGCTTAGCTAAGTACTTCCCCCGGGATTTATGGGCTGAAGTGTTGCTTACACGGATAGCATGGGGTGGGGGTGAGGGAACTGAAGTCGTGATTTGAGAACCACCTATATCAGAAGCACTTGAATTATTTACAAAAATGCATATTCCTTGCTGAGTACTAAAATACTAAATCTCTGAAGAAAGCCTCCTAAGTTTTCCTTAAAGTTTTTTTAAATTGATTTTTTTTTTTTTTTTTTAGAGAGAGAAGAAGGAAGAGGGAGAAAGAAAGAGGAACACTGATATGAGAGTGACACACTGTGGTTGCTTCCCACATGTGCCGTGACTAGGAATGGAACTTGTGACCTTTTGCTGTATGGGGTGGTGCTCCAACTGCTTGAGCCACACAGACCAGGCCTAAGTTTTCATTTTTAACAACTCCCTCCACAACAATTGGCAGTATCATCGAGTGAAGCAACAACGAAAGGCAGAAATATGTATGTGGGGGATGGATGGGTATTTGGGCAATATAGGTTATTTATCCTTAGATGCTGAGCAAGGCCTCAGGATTCAGCAAAGTGCCACACTACTTCTAGTGTTAATGGAATATGTTAGAATTACTCTCACCTAGAATGAATGACATCAATTAACGTGGTTTGTTGCTGCCCAGCCTCACCTATGAAAGTGTTAAGGACAGTCTTTTTAGGATAAACTCTCACAGGTAGATAAACTCCACAAAGACTGGTCAACAGAGTAAATGATCAGGACTGCATTGTTTAGTTCAAACATGCAGATTATAAGGACAGTCCTATTGGGCAGGATGGAAAGTCCAGCATTCCTAAACTCTAAGCAATACACTCATTGGTGAAAGGCATGCCTGACTACAACAGACAATAGAGTTGTCTGAAGGAGTGAACCAGTGCCTTTGGCCACACCCAGGCATCTCAAAGTTGGGAAAACTACTTAAGAACGTTTGAATAAAATTAAAATTAATGAAATATCTTGAATACATTGACTAGATGAAGGACTCCTGATCTTGACCATCATGAGAATTTAGGCAAATAAGTTAGTTAATTGTAAGGAGCCCTACAAGCTGAAGGCAGTTACAATCGGGCTAGGTCCCGCCTCATCCAAGTTGAGAGACGGCACAGCTCTCGAAGCCATGGGGAAAAGGCATCAACATTATGGGAGCATAGGCCTCAAATTCTAAAATTCAAAATGCCTTAGGTTGTGCAGCTGTATATGTTTGTTTTACTGTACTGGTTTAATTGGTTTTACACAATAACGATTCTTTACTATTGACCTTAGCATCTTATACTGTAATCAGTCATCTTTACAATTTCTTCCCCCACTAGATTGTCAACTTGACTGTAGAAGGAATTCATTAATTTTAAACTCTAAAGTGCCCAATATGTTGCGTGTTGTACAAATTTTTTATAAGTGCTTATCAAATCAATCTGTGCTTCTAAATGTTTACTTTGTGCAGAATTTGTACCAGACAATTCAATAAACATTACAAGTTGTGACTACTAGATTTCTGGCACTATTAATAGAAAACAGTTTTTGCCCTTGAGAAGGTCATACACAGTCTAGTAGATGAGAAATTTTCAGAAGTTATTACAATACTACAATAAATATCTTTGTTCAAAAACAAATATTCCTTTAAAATGAATAATTCCCTAAAGAATGTATCCAGATTTTCATATGTTGAGTTTGTTTGAATTTACCTATGCAATGCAATTTATATTACTAATGCATTTTAACTCTGGGCCATACAAGTAACACAAATAAGGACACGTAATAAATGTTTGTTTTATTATAAACACACCCAAATATATAGTCTCCTCCTAAAGAAACTTTAGAAAAATTCAGATTACAATTGTGAGTGTTCAATGTTATCAGGCAGTATAAACCCAGCTAATGATTTATCATACTCTCCATTTGTTGATACAAAGACAAATTACAAAAAAAACACTAACAGTATTTCTAATTCTAAACAGGATTTCTGCCCAGGCTTGGTGACTGTGCACTTTTACAAATATACACCCAACTCCATTTCTCATGAACCTGATACGGTTCTTTTCCACATCCGGATAAAGCGATACAAGGGAAAAAATGTTGAGACTACTGGAATTTGCAGCCATATATTTTTAACCAAGTAGAAGAGGTATGTGGAATGTTCTAATGAAAAGGGCACTGAATTCAGAGAGAAGGAGATACAAATCTTTCTTTTTTTTTTTTTTTTTTAATCCTCACCCAAGGACAGTTTTCCATTTTTTGTTCAGATAGAGTGGGAGGGAGAGAAGGGAAGAGAGAGAGAAAAACATTGACGTGAAAGGGACATATCCAGTGGCTGCCACCTGCATGACCAACCAGGGCCGGGGACAAACTGCAACCGAGGTACGTGCCCTTAGTGGGAACTGAACCCGCGTCTCTCTGGACTGCAGGCCGATGCTCTAACCGCTGAGCCAAACCAGCCAGGGCAGGAGATACAAATCTTACTTGAAATTGGTAATAACTAAATTATAACTTCAAACAAGAAAATGATCTTTTTTTTGAGGTGGGCAAAAATTATTTATTTGTTTATTTATTTTAATTTTATTTTTGTTACAGATGTTTCTCCATTTTTACTCCATTGACACGCTCCTCCCCATTCCCCCTGCCCCATCCCCAGCTTTGTTGTCCATGTCCATTGGTTATGCGTACATGCATATAAGTTCTGTGGTTTATCTCTTCCCTCCCCCTACCACCCCTTCTTCTGAGGGTTGTCAGTCTGTACCCTACTTCCATGTTTCTGGGTCTACCATATTCCTCAGACTGTTATGTTCATTATATTCCACAAATAAGTGAAATCATGTGATATTTGTCATTCTCTGCTTGGCTTGTTTCACTTAGGACAATACTTTCCAGGTCCCTCTATGTCGTCTCAAAGGATAAGAGATCTTTCTTTCTTACAGCTGCATAGTACTTCATTGTGTATATGTACCACAACTTTTTTATCCATTCGTCTACTGATGGACACTTGGGCTGTTTCCAGATCTTACCCATTGTAAACAGTGCTGCTATAAACATGGGGGTACATAGATTCTTTCTGATTGGTGTTTCAGGCTGCCTAGGGTATATTCCTAGAAGTGGGATCACTGGGTCAAATGGAAGTTCAATTTTTAATTTTATCTGGACTTTTTCCTTTTCTTGGAACAGGAAAGCATTTAGCTGGAGGTCTCTAATGTCACTTCTAGCTCTAAATCACTTGGA
The DNA here is from genome assembly GCF_014108415.1 of Molossus molossus. Lineage (NCBI taxonomy): Eukaryota > Metazoa > Chordata > Mammalia > Chiroptera > Molossidae > Molossus > Molossus molossus. Next base: position 35,494,960 of record NW_023425350.1, read on the forward strand.
TGAACAGTGAGTATCCTCAGAGAAGATTCCATGTGGAAGAAATGGCATATTGCTGCTGAGTCGCTGACCATCTCCATACGAGAAGTTCTCATCCCCTAGGGAGATTCTCACATGTTGAGAGCTCGCAGCCCGATCACCCTCACAGCCACTCCCTCATCCAAGGGACATTCGGATTTAGGAATATCAACTGGTAAAGCTACAACCACCACAGACTACAACAACCCACACCCACAAATAGCCTGAACTGAAGACCAAGATTTTTTTGAAGATTTTCAGGACATGGTCTCAGCTATTCGGCTTTCTGGAAAATAAAGCAGTTGGCAAATGTTAACACCTCATATTTTCCTAAAAATGAGCACAGAAAAAAATGTAAACTATTTTTTTCAAAATCAATTTATGGGGCTTTGACAATGCTGGGGGATAAATCTATGATTTCTGGGTTCTGCATAAGAGACTCCTCTTTTTCCTCACCACCACTAGGTATCCACACTTCAGACATTGCTGAACATAGCTCTTCCAACTCTAGAGGGAAGCCCTTAAAATCTGCCTCTGAACAGCCTGCCAATGCAAGCCTATAGGACCACAGATGGGTTATCAGCTCAATCGCAGACATTCCACTAATCTCCTGCAAGGAAACCTGCTGTCTCTCTAATGCGCTTATGTCATCCCCCGGGGCAAGGTCTGATTTCTCTGGGTGTCTTATTCACAGAAATAGTATACATTCTGGGAAATGCAAATGTAGGATAAACTTCCCAGTCAGAAACAGTTGAAAAGAGATGGGGTGAGAAATCACTTTCTCTGTATTTATTTTCCCAAGGTTTCTCACTTCTTTGCAGAATGAGATTCTAGCTTTAGAGACATTAAGAAACCAGTAACCAAGGGACCCGTTGCTTGGAAACAGCCTGATTACAAGCAACTCACTCAGCTACAAGGAAATTCTACCTGATCCTTTAGGACCATTTGTCAAGCCTTATTATGATGATAAAGAAAATTTATACTTCCTTAAAGCATTCAAATATTATTGCCATGAAACTGAAAAATGTGGGCATCTGCTTTGGAGAAGAGATAGAAAATTAACATGACCATCCACTGTCAAATACTGACAGCCTAGACAAAATAAAGAAAAATTAGTTCAGCACCATGGACAGAATTCAGAAACCAAAACTCCAAATTCAATGCTGAACAAATAGTGTCTGGGAATTGTTCTGTCTGCCATGGGATTAGAAGCCAAGGCAGCCAGAAAGTCACTTAATGAAGAGCATTTGTATTTGCAGCAGGGCTGCTTAACTTGACTTCTTTGTACATCTTGGGCACAACTCTCAATCAGATGCTGCCATTAACAGCTGCTTTGAAACTAACACCAGTTGGCTTTGTTGTGCCCTGACAGGTGGACAAGATTTGTCAGGGCAGTAACATTATAAAAATATGGCAGAAGTTCAGCAAAATCTAAGAATGTATATACAATTTATTTTATTTTATTTTATATTTTATTTTTTTAATTTTTTATTTCTTTGTTACAGATATTTTACCTTATTTATTTTAAATGAATAATGATCAGTCTCAGAAAATAGGACCTTTTTTTATTTTAGTAGAAAAATTTTACAGCTACATGAGTGTATTTATGTATATGTGTATGTATGTATATGTGTATGTGTATTTATGTACACACACACACACACACATATAGATATAATTATAGATGGATGTATGGATGGATAGATAGATGGTTTCATTTTTTTCCTTTCAAGCATAGCAGGAGGATAAGGCTGCATCAGTGAATTCTGGTTCCACTAAATATTTTTCTTGCTATTGATCCACTCATAGTTACATTAGACTACAATGCATCTCACAGGACAGTTCAGATGTGGCCTGGGACCCATCTTGAAATGGGCTTTGCCATTATGATTCATTTCTAGATTCATCTATCACACTCTGGCTAAAGTACAGGGGTATATGTTTCAGTGAAACTTAACTATCATCATCTTGAGTTAAATGTTTTTATCTCAACTACAGAAAAATAATTCAGTCCATTCTTGAACTGCAGGTAAATTCTCAATACCCTAGAGCAGCAAAGATTGTAGAGAGTGAAGTTCCTATCTTAAATTTAGCTATAGGTATTAATGGACATAAAACATTTTTACTTTGAAAGAACTATTTCTCAATCCTTTAGATAGTCCATGCACATCCACAGTGCTCTCAAGTATGGCTTCAGGGTACAGTGCAGGCCCTCCATACCCTAGGTTACAGAAAAATGTCTCAATTACTTTGAACTTTTGGTACTTACCTTAGTCTCAGCACACAGTGGATGCTCATTAAATCTCTTCTGAACTGAACCGGGCACAAATGTCATGAAAATAACTGACAGTACAATTTTAGAGCTGACTGAGATGAACATGGGAAGAAAGGCTACAAATTTCCCTAAAGAGATGAAAGGATAATGTTACATCTTCCTATAAAGATGATGGTGGAAGATTACATGGAGAAACAAAGGAAGTCACCAAGAGAAGCTTTCTGATGATCTTTCATTTCCACCTCCACCCCCCCTGCCACCCACCCAAACATTAATGTCAGAACTATACTCCAAAATCCCCCAATCCCAATACTACTCAACTGCTTAAGTACACGTAATAAAATAATGAATGAATAAAATAAACGTTGTCCTTAAGAAGCTTAACATTGGATTGCCATCTAAGCCCTGGATGGAAATAACACATGATTTTTTTTTTTTTTTTTTTTTTTTTTTGTGAGTTGAAAGAAAAGATCATATGAGCTCAGCCATCAGTAGCAGCTGACACAAAAAGAGATTTGAACCTGGTGTATTATTTAAGCGGATAAAGGAACAGAGGCAGCCATTCCCAGTTAGATGAGACACATAAGCACAAACATAGAGATGAGGATTTGGATAGTACATTATGAAAAAAACAAAGACAAATTTGGAGATAGATTATTTTTGTTTTGTTTTTAAAAATTTGTTTATTGACTTTTAGAGAGAAGGAGAGAAACATAAGTTTGTTGTTCTACTCATTTATGCATTCATTGGTTGATTCTTATATGTGCCCTGACCAGAGATCAAACCCACAACCTTGGCATATAGGAATGAACCTCTAACCAGCTGACCTACCTGGCCAGGGCTAGAGATAGATTATTGATAAGAATAAGAGTTTTTGTCAGAACCTTAGGTATTATGAGGCATTTCCCATGAAAAGTGTACCACTCTCTCTCGGGGATACTGTGGGTTCAATTCTAGACCACTGCCATAAAGCAAATACTGCAATAAAACAAGTCACACAAAATACTTGGTTTCCTACTGCACATGACACTACACTGACACTACACTCTAGTCTATTAAGTGTGCAATACATTACGTCTCAAAAATGTGGATACCTTAATTTTAAAATACTTTTTTACCAAAAAATGCTAACCATCCTCAGAGCCTTTAGTGGGTTGTAATCTTGTTGATGGTGGAGTGTCTTGCCTTAATATTGATGGCTCCTGACTAATCAGGGCGGTGGCTACTGAAGGCTGGGTGGTTGTGGCAATTTCTTAAAATAAGACAGCAATGAAGTTTGACTCTTCCTTTCATGAACGATTGCTATCATGTGATGGCTAGCTGACAGCATTTTACCTGCAGAGGAACTCACTCAAAATTGGATCCAGTCCTCTCAAACCCTGCTGCTGCTGCTGCTGCGATATCACCTATGTTTATGTAATATTCAAAATTCTTTGCAGTCATTTCAACAGTCTTCACAGCATCTGCACCAGGTGTAGATTCCATCTCAACAATCACTTTCTTTGCTCATTTATAAAAGGCAACTCTTCATCCATTAAAATGTTATCATAACATTGCAGCAATTCAGTCACATCTTCAGGCTCCACTTCCGATTCTAGTGCCCGTGCTATTTCCACCACATCTATAGTTACTTCCTCCACTGAAGTCTTCAATCCCTGAAAGCCATCCACAACAGTTGGAACCAACTTCTTCCAAAGTGCTGTTAGTGTTAATATTTTAACTTCTTCCCTTGAATTACAAATGTTCTTAAAAATATCTAGTACAGTGATAAAACTTCCAGAAGTTTTTCAATTTACTTTACCCAGATCCATCAGAGGAATCACCAACTACAGTCACTACAACCTTACTAAATATATTTCTTAAAAAAAGGACTTGAAATTCAATATTACTCTTTGATCCATAGGCAGCAGAATGGATGTTGTATTAGCAGGCATGTAAACAATGTTAATCTCTTTGTACATTTCCATCAGACTTTTTGGGTTACCAGGTGCATTGTCCATGAGCAGTAATATTCTGAAAGGAATCTCTTTTCTAAGCAATAGGACTCAATAGCAGGCTTAAAATATTTAGTAAGCCATTTTGTAAAACATATGAGTTGTCATCCTGGCTTTTTTATTCCCTTTATAGAGTACAGGGAGAGTAGATTAGGCATAATTCTTAAGGGCCCTAGGAATTTCGAAATGGTAAGCGGCCACTGGCTTCAGCTGAAAGTCACCAGCTGTCTAGCCCCTAAGAAGAAAGTCAGCCTGTCTTATGAAGCTTTGAGTCAGGCATTGACTTCTACACTCTAGCTATGAAAATTCTAGATGGCATCTTCTTCCCGTATAAGACTATTTTGTCTACATTGAAAATCTGTTGTTTAGTGTAGCCATCTTCATTACTGACCTTAGCTAGATCGTCTGAAGAAGTTACTCAAGTTTCTCCATCAGCACTTGCTGCTTCGACTTGCACTTCTATGTTATGGAGACGGTTTCTTTCCGTAAGCATCATGAACCAACCTCAGCTAGCTCCAAACTTTCCTTCTGCAGCTTCCTCCCTTCTATCGGCCTTCACAGAATTGAAGAAAGTTAGGGCCGGCCTTGCTCTGGATTAGGTTTTGACTTAAGGGAATGTTGTGGCTGGTGTGATCTTCTATCCAGACCACTAAAACGTTCTCCATATTAACAATAAGGCCGTTTCACTTTCTCATCATCTGTTTACTGAGACCACTTCCTTGAACATTTTTTTCCTTTGCATTCACAACGTGGCTATCTCTTTGGCTCAAGAGGCCTGCCTCGCTTTCGACCTATCTTGGCTTTTGATATACCTTCCTCACTAAGTGTAATCATTCCTATATTTTGGTTTAAACTGAAAGACATATGACTCTTCTTTTCTCTTGAACAGGTAGAAGCCATTATAGAGCTATTAACTGACCTAATTTCAATGTTACTGTGTCTCAGTGGAGCCTGGCCAGGGGAGCTGTCAGAACACCCACAGCATCTTTTTTTTTTTTTTTTTATCCTCACCCGAGGACATTTTTCCATTTTTTGTACAGATAGAGTGGGAGGGAGAGAGAGGAAGGGAGAGAGAGTGAGAAACATCGACGTGAAGGGACACATCGAGTGGCTGCCACCCGCACGACCAACCAGGGCCGGGGACAAACTGCAACCGAAGTACGTGCCCTTAGCGGGAACCGAACCCGGGTCTCTCCGGACCGCAGGCCGACGCTCTAACCGCTGAGCCAAACTGGCCAGGGCCACAACATCTTTTAAGTTTGTCATTTTATATGGGCACAGTTCATGGTGCCCCCCCCCAAAAAAAATAATTACAACAGTAACATCAATGATTACACACCATCATATCAAATTTAATAATAATAAACAGCTTGAAATATTGTGAGAATTACCAAAATGAGACACACAGACACAAAAGTGAGCAAATGCTGTTGGAAAAATGTTACCAATAGACTTATTCGATGCAGGGTTGCCAAAAACCTCAATTAGTAAAAGGGTGCAATCTTGATCAATCTGAATTGGGCAATGTGGTGGCAGGCAGGACCAGAGTGAGGGTGTGAGTGTGAGTGGGTGTGAGAGGTGTGCATGGGAGTGAGTGTGCATGGACACCTTCCTGTCAGTGGGGAACCCAGGGCAGGCGGTTGGCGCTCTGGGGGGCGGGTGCAGTCAGCAGCAAAAGTGTGCTCCCCGACCGGGCACTTCTCCCTGCTCGGGATCAGAGCGTACCATTTGGAGGATCCACGGTTCCTCCTACGGAGGAGGCTGCAGGGAACAGAAGACACACAGCACCCGGAGTCCACAGAGACACATTCAGCTCCACAGCCTCTGCCCCAGCAGCAGAGGGCCCACCGCCCCCATGGGACCCCCAGCAGCAGAGGGCCCACCGCCCCATGGGACCCCCAGCAGCAGAGGGCCCCAGCGCCCCCATGGGACCCCCAGCAGCAGAGGGCCCACCGCCCCATGGGACCCCCAGCAGCAGAGGGCCCACCGCCCCATGGGACCCCCAGCAGCAGAGGGCCCACCGCCCCCATGGGACCCCCAGCAGCAGAGGGCCCCAGCGCCCCCATGGGACCCCCAGCAGCAGAGGGCCCACCGCCCCATGGGACCCCCAGCAGCAGAGGGCCCCACCGCCCCCATGGGACCCCCAGCAGCAGAGGCCCCACTGCCCCATGGGACCCCCAGCAGCAGACAGTCACCAGCCCCACTGCGGCAGCTAGGCTGCAGGTATGCTGTTAGGCATAACATGAGGAGGATAAGCTCAATGCCCTACAGAGAGGGACAAAAGGGAGCCTTGTCGTCGTATTGACAAATAAAGGGTGGTGGATTTGCTTGGCAATGAGGACATTTTCCTTTTTTCACTTTACTCTGCTTGTGCCAAAAATGTATTAATGAAAGATCGAATTAAATCTCAATAAGATACTACACCTTCTTTACCCATGAGAACATTTATTGCTTTTCTATATGGAAATTTGAACTCTACAATATTTCAATCCTTCTCATCTCCATTATTATTAGCACCTCTCTACTCTATGCTGTACAAAAAGCTCTTTCTCCTTCTTATTAATTCTATGTATGCAACTCCATCAACCTTAGCCCAAAGGTCTGTCTTCAGACCTTATATCTTGTTTTGGTCCTTCATTTGTAGCTCTTGACATTTATTATTATTTTCCAATGAGACAGAAGGGGTATAAAGAGTTAAATGTTTTCACAGGCAAACCTATACTCCACTTCCTTTGAAAGGGCAGAAAATGGATAGGACGAAAAGCTGCCAGACAGAAGGCTTGAAATTAATGACCTGCACCACCCATAGATGAATTCTACCTCTTCTTCCAGAATGTTTCATAAAAGAGAATCAATAAAAGCTGAATCTGAAACATTGGTGCAGTGTAGTAGCTAAGCTTAGTGAGCTCCCAAGCTAATCCTGTGTTCTCAGAAGCTATAAGTGCAAATCCCTTAACCTTTGCTCAAGGGGATGAGCTCACTACATAAATTGGCCTGTTTTTTACCTCAAAATCCAGGTGGGACAGGACTGGGGGTCGCAGAAGTAACAAGGAAAGATTTCCAAGCCATTTGTTCTAACTTAGGGACTTTGGCAAGGGGACAGACAAGGTCAAGCGTCCATGACCCTGCGCTGGTCACACAGCTGGAGGCACACTTTGTTCAACACAAATGCCTCCCACTCACCACAAGCGACACAAACCCTGGGACAGAGCGCTGCCAAAGACCAGGCCAAGTGCCACTGGCCATTCTCAGTCTCTAGGAGACCTAGGACGGCAACCCCCATACAACCTGGCTGCTAAATTAACCTTCACATCAGCTTTGCCTTTATGTCTTTCTCTGTATGCCTACATAGTTAATATATTCTTTTTATAGAGAGAGGGAGGGAGAGGCAGAAAGGGGGTGAGAGAGAGAGAGATTAAGTTTACTAAAAGCCCCAAATATTGGCACTGAACATAAAATTAAACACCTTTTAGATGGGTTAATTTGAGGGCATTTAATACTTCTGAATAATATTCCTGCCATCTTATTTCAGTTTCTTTAACCTATATAATTCTCGGAAGTAGCTCTAAATAATAGTTGTGTATGCACAACATTAAAACTGTATGTGTTTATTTTTGAGGATGTATTTTCACTGTTTGTGAATTCCCTTGAAAGTAATTTTTATAAAATAATGTTTGTACAATTTCTACTAAATGTTTACAGTGTTTATTATACAAAATTCAATATCATGAAGGGAATTGTAAATTACTTCAAACATATAAATAAGCAACTGATTAAAGTTATGCATTTCATATGTAGTACATAACAGAATTCTAGTTTTTATGAGAATCCTACTTCAAAAAGCAGACCATTAAGCTCCTTTGGAACTCTGATGTCTCAAGTCTTAGTTCTTTCTGAAAGTGTATGGACACTATGGGTGTATCATCTGCTTCTTTTCCATATTTTCTCACCACTTTTGAAATTCTTGTTATAAAAAAAAATATTAAACTGCATAGATAATATATTTTTCTCCTCATCCTTAATGACCAATGAAATTTCTAAAGCACCTTATTGTGATCTAAATTAAAATAAGCAAATAAGCCCCGGCCAGTTTGGCTCAGCTGTTAGAGCATCCGCCTGTGGACCAGAGAGTCCCAGGTTTGGTTCCTGCTAGGGGCACATACCTCAGTTGCAGTTTGTCCCCAGCCCTGGTTGGGGTTGTGTGGGTGGCAATCAGTTGATGGATCTCTCTCACATTAATGTTTCTCTCTCTCTCTTCCTCCCTCTCTCCCTCCCACTCTATCTGGAGATAAATGCAAAAATGTCCTTGGGTGAGGATTAAAAAAAATAATAATAACAATAAGCAAATAAAAGCAAGAACACAATAACACAAGCTATTCCTATTGATTACGTATTTTCTTCTCTTGCCTTGTCTCCACTATAAGTAGATACATTCCTAAGTGAAAGAATGTTACCTCCCCACTCCCCTACCCCATCCCCTGCCTTAAGCACAAATTAAATAGAATGTAAACAGATGATATAATTTGCCTCATGATAGCTCCAAGATGGTGTGATTTCCTGTGTGGTAAGAATGTTTCCTTTCTTGAATTTCACTCTCCATCCAGGTCACCTAATAATATAGTCTATCAGTTATATACAGCATTCCCACAGGAATATGACCCTTAAAAAAATGGCAGAGAGATTGTTCCTCCTTTATCATGTGAGGCCTCAGAGGACAGCCAAAATCTCGGCAACATTACGTTTCCTTTGGTTCTGTGCCATTCTAAAAATTTCTTCCCCTGAGATAATCTCATGTTTTCTTACATTTGTCTTTCTCAACTGCCTGATGAATTTAGATTCTAGAGAGGTTTCCTTGCACTCCTATTGTTCTATTATGATCTAAAAAAGAAGTACTTTGTTGTTAGTAATCAAGAGTTACAGTTGTCATCACATTAATTGCTTTGAGAATTCCTATATCCCCATGTTTATGACTTTACAGATAACTAATGAAACTATAAAGACTACTTATTGAGCTGTGCCTTTAAAGATACAAGGGCTGATGTGTTAGAGGAAGCTCTCAGGATTCTGTTTAGGCAATCACTATCAATTGCAGAGAAGCCTTTCCTTCCACGTAAAATTTAATGAATAAATTGGAAGGAAGATTAAAATGATATTTATCCACCAAAAAAATCTTTGCCACAGCATTTATATGTACTTTTGTCTCAACGCAAACATTTTGGTGTCCTTATATTCTCTTTTAAAACTCAACACTCCCACATAAACATCCCCAAGTTCACTCAGGGTGATTTTCTTCCGTTGAAACAGGGATCATTATCTCAAAACATGCATTTATGTGTTACTTAATTGGGTGTGGTAGAGTGGTTGGCACTGTACTATGAAAACTTCACTGTCTCTGACCTCTAGATGCTTAAAATCTGAGATGAAGTAAATATTCCAAAATATTGCTGTGAACTCCATGCATAATGGGCCATTTAAAATAATACCATGAGCAAACTGACTGTCATTTTGACAGTGCTGAGAACATATGTCCCTTCACATGTCAGCTTCTGTTGGATCATTAGGCACCAGTTTGAACAATTCCAAGAAAAACTTATAAACAAAAATTTGAAATAATACTGGGATGTAAAATATCAAGACTTAAAAACACAAATTAGAGAATGGTTTCCTTTACAAAATTATTTGGCTCATACATTTCAAATAACATTTTTTTTTTTCTGTTGGATTTAAATATGTTATCATGCATAGGGAAAATTGACATGGGCTCAGGATTTGTTAGAAATGCCAAGAAATTATAAAGGGAGGTGCACCATTACTACAGAAACCTGTTATGGTACTCTCTGGTCCATTATTTTAGAGCATTCAGAATTTTAAAAATTCTGCATCAAGCTTTTGAGCCACTAGTGCTAACTTCTCCACTGACTAAGCAAACAATTGGACAGAAATCATTTTGATCACACACACCCACACACACCTCACATCATATCAACAGACATTTTATTCCTAATAACATGAAAATCTAAGTGAAGTCTAGGTTTTATTTCTGTGGAGCCACACCCACAAGTCCCCAGGCCATTTGCAGTTATTACTCTGGGAGAAATTTTCTGCTGAGATTATACTCCTGCCACAACGTAGCATCAGAATCCAACATTCCCAATATTCTGCAGCTATAAGGGCCATTGCCCGCTGAACCTAGTCCTATTCAAGGAAATGAAATACAATGTAATGCCAGGGCTGCAAGCACATAACTACATGCTGCAATCAAAGCGTTAAGTGACCATTTATTTCATCTTGTATCTGCCTGAGTAGACCCTTTGCTAGCCAATTTTCTTCCATTAGAATTGGCTCTCAAAGTTAGAAGGTCATTTGCATGCTTGCAGACAAAGGTAACAATTTCAAATGATGTATATTCTCTGGTTGTGAATATTTGCTTTTTAAGTACAGAGAGAAAAGATCCAATTATTCTTATTGGACTTTATGTATTGCTTAAATTAACTGCCAAGAAAAACCTCCAAAAGATAAATTGCCTTTTATTGTAATATTGCCTTTAATTTCTCTCAGCAAATTGGATGTGAGGTTTAAGTGGGTTAAATAAAATCAAGTAAAAATATTTATGGTATAAAACTGTCCATGGTTAAATGCTTAAATTTTGTGGTTAGCTTAATAGGAACACACCGGCCTCAGCAAGGGAGCCTTAGCACAACAGAGTTGATTTCTAGAAGGACTTACAGGTCGGAATGACAAGCTCCTGATAATGTTTACCATGCAGAACTGCTTTGGGGTACTGCCCCCGTCGGCTAGCCCTGGCTCCTTGGCTTCGGCAGAGCTTTTGCAACCATTTTGGAGACCAAGTACTGTAGAACAAAAGCACTCCATTCAGACTGTCTGGCATTACACAAGCAACAGAAGGACATTTTAAAGGAAAAAAAAAAACAACCCTAACATCCTGTTAAGGAAAATATAAAAGAAAATATGGCACAGCACCTAAATATCTTAAAAGGCTACGTTCTAACTAATATAAATCCACAAGAGTCAGACAAGCAGCATGATGAAATAAAAAAGAATACTGAAGTGAGAATTAGGTCTGGGGCAATTCAAATAGGTTCTGAATCTAGCTCCTTCAGTTGTTAAAAGGCAATGGTAATGCTGGCTTTGCTGGCACCTTCGGGTTAAAAGCCTGAATGTGGAAATGCAGACAATTTAATATTTATATTAAATTGTGTTATCATTTTTATTTTTTCTGACAATCCTTCAAGCAGTTAGCTGAGCAGGACCCATGTGCTGTGTTATTAATAACATAACTGGGAAGAAGGCAGTAGTTTTTAGACACTTCCTTTTTTCTTTTCTTCTTTTTTCTACACTTGATGAGCTTCTGAAATACAATCAGTCACCAAACTCCTCAGACGCATTTAGCAGCATGAGAAGCAGCTGCCGCTGACAGTCATGTCTGATTCCATGGGGACTGAGGGTGTAAAAACAATGAGTCATCACAGGTGCACCTGCCTCTCTTCATTCAAAGGACAAAAGGAAAAGATGAAATTCACCAAGCCCAATGTTTTAAAACAGAAAGGAAAAAGATCAACTAGGAAGGCTTTTTCTCTTTAATGTGTAAGAGCAGAATTCATTTATAGTTTAGTAATTTTTAAAAAATGTTTTTATTGATTTTTTTTAGAGAGAGAGGAAGGTAGAGACATAGAAACATTGATGAGAGAGAAACAGCAATTGGCTGCCTCCTGCACGCCCCCTACTGGGGATGGAGCCCACAACCCAGGCATGTGCCCTGACTGGGAATCAAACCAGTGACCTCTAGGTGCATGGGATGATGCTCAATCCACTGAACCACACCAGCCAGGCAGTCATTGTTTTTAAATTGTCCCCTACTATGCTTGATGTTGCTCCAGATTATAACAGAAGAGTGCTAACTTCAAGAAACACATTATTTAACAATATGCAGAACATAACAGTAGCATACAACTAATTCTATGTCCAGGTGGAACCTTGGTGAGACAAGAGGTAAACACTAAAGGCTAGAGAGAGAATTTTCACTTCATAAACAATTACCTATAGAATTCTTTAAATATTGAGTTCTTCTAACATGATTAGAAAATAAAATAATCTAAATTTTTTATACTTGTTTTTTTAGCATATTAGTTAAGAGGGTGTGCTTAGCAGTAAACTGCCTCAGTTCAAATCTGGCTCAGTGTACTTGGCCAAGTTGGTTAAGTTTCCTCTGCTGTGAACTGATGCTATTACTTCCCTCCTCATAGAGCTGGGGAACGGTTTGACTGAACTGACATATATATAAGTGCTTCTGAAAGTGTCTGATACATAGAAAGTTCTGAATAAATGTTGGTCATTAGTATTTCATTATTACCACCTAAAATGGGGCCATTGAGTAGATAATTCTCTACTGCTCTTTTTTCCCCCTCTATGTACATTTAACTAAAAAACATCTTTTCTTGATTGAGAGGGTCAATACTAAATGAAAGAAGCTTTACAAAACTCTAACTCCACTAAGAAATGAATTATGGTTCTACTCAAATTTAAGTTATTTCTAAAGTTGGGAGAAGATGAAATATTAAGAAAGGGAGACTGAGTTCCTAAAGTGTGGTTGTATTGTTTACAACTTCTTTTATTATTATTATTATTATTATTATTATTATTATATTTTTTTATCCTCACCAGAGGACATTTTTTGCATTTATCTTCGGATAGAGCGGGAGGAAGAGAGAAGGAGAGAGAGAGAGAAACATCAATGTGAGAGAGACACATCGACTGGTTGCCACCCACACAACCCCAACTGGGGCCAGGGACAAACTGCAACCAAGGTACATGCTCTTAGTGGGAACCGAACCTAGGACTCTCCAGTCCATGGGCCGACGCTCTAACCACCGCACCATACCAGCCAGGGCTATAACTTCTTTTATTTCTACACTTTTACATACTGTGCTAAAGAGCCACGAAAAATAAAACATGATGTTGTACAGTTCTAGAAAGCTCTGTGAGATACTATTTATTTATGTATACATAAGAACTCAGACACACAGGGATAGTGGTAGAGAGAGGGGTACATGGCTCTCCTTCCTCTCCAGTATTTAATTATTATGTTTCCCTGAGTCACAGTTGGTTTTCTTAACCCTGACACTAGTGACTCTGGTCCTGACCCGGAGATTCTGAACTGGAGGCAAAAGGTCACAGCTGAAGAAAATGTGCTGAACAAAGAGGAAGGCCAACTAATAAAGCATGACTGCTGAAAAGGAAAAGTCCATTGAATAATCACCTTTGTACAAATTAAGGTACACATCTCTGAAAGTTCTACTCTGTTTCGGAGACGTGGACTTTCCGGCTGTGGGAGGACTGGTTCGTGTCCCTGTCACCACCACCCCACTCTATCATTATTTTGGGTCCATTTCACAGATGAACAAAGTGGATTTTGAAGAAAATATATGTGATGCGTTTGACATCATGCAGGTAGTAAACAATGGATCCAGGACTTGAATCCTGGTGTTAAAAAGCCAATTTTCATTATATTGTATTGCCTCGCTTACCCTGAATCTCAGCCAACTGCTTACTCCCCTTAGCCTACCTCACAAACTACTGACGTGATTTGCAGCCAACCCAACTGTGGGAAAAAATAACCGCACCTGCTGGTGCTCAGCCAGCACGCGATTCTGTTAACAGGGGTGGAGCTGATGCCTTCGGTTGCTGTTAACTGTGGCACCTACTCAGGTTTTCCTTAGACTCTTGGTCTATGACTATTAAGTTGTACTCCTGGATAAACCCAAAGTCTAGGAGAATAAAACAGAATCATAGATCAGGCCGTTGTTTTCATTTTTGTCTTGGACACCCTCATTTCCTGAATCCTCCAGATAAATTACAGGTGCAGCAACACATCTCTGGGGAAAAGAGATGACAGAGATTCATTTGAATAGCATTCTCTACCTTCTTTTCCACATTTGTAACCACTATCCAGAGTGAGTTGTTATTTAGAACATTTTTCTCTAATACACCAGCCACATAAATCACCTGGTGATATACCGAGTAGTTTGCTGTTCACACACAACCATGCCTCTGCTTTCCCAGGACTAGAAGCAACTCCTGATGAACCACCAGCGTTTTCGGGGCTTACCCTGTGACAGAAATGATTAAAGTAGCTATTATGTAGGGTCAATGTATTTGTTACCATTTTACATACTCACCCAGGCAAGAAAGCGGGTAGTAAACCTGGTCTGTTCCTGCTCCTCAGCCTGCATCATCGACCCTCTGCTTGCCCCATATCTAAGAAATATCTGCCTATCACTTTTCTCAAAGACAGAAGTAACAAACATCCAAAGCTTCATAGAATCAGGTCAATTACATCTCTTGCTGAGATCTCAAACCTGAAAACATCCTAGAAAATGACATATAGGTAATACTGTGGATGTTTCCTTTGTCAAAAGATTGCACGTGTGTGTGTGTGTGTGTGTGTGTGTGTGTGTGTGTGTGTGTTGGCGGGTTGGTCCATGTGGGGGTAAGAAAGAGAGATGGACTGATTGAAGTTTTCTCAACAAATATATTGTTGGCTGTCTATCATTTATCAGGCATTGTGCTAGGCACCAGAGAAATAAAACAAATCATAAATTGACACTGTTGTTGAAAAATTAATTCCTTGTTACATTTTAGTCAGAGTCAGATGCAGAAACAAATGCTTTTACTACCTCATCATAAGAAGGAAGACATCGATGTGCACAAGATTCCACGAGAGCAGAGAGGGGTGTGTTTGGTTTCTGGGGACAAGTCCTCTTGGAGGAGGTGAGAGTGGAAACCACGGATGCTCAGGAGTGATCCCGGAGAAGAATACGGAGGGTGTTCCAGGCAGAAGACATGGACACATGGAAAGCATGAGGGGTGTGGCAAAGCTCAGTAATTCATATTGACTAAGACTGAAAGCTTGGCGAAGGAGTGGACAGAGATCAGACTTGAGATAGTTTACAACAGAGAGGTCATGAAAAGCCACATTCCCATTCTACAAAGCCCGAAGTTTAACCTGTGGGTAATGAGAAATGATCAAAAGGCATTAGAGCTGAGTATGAAAAAAAAAAAATCACATCTGCCTTTTAGGTAGGCTTGTTAAGGATGAACGGAGGTTAAGCAATAGGCAGGGAAGGACCCATAAGACATGATGAGGACTTGGACAAGGGACCAGTGAGGACAGGGCAGCCCATGACAGGAACATTATACACATATTGAGATCCTCTTTACTGGGGCACATGAAAGCAAGAGGGTGTTAAAAACTCAATCATGTCTCCCCCCAAATTCATATGCTGAAGCCCAAACCTCTGACGTGACTATATTCAGAGACAGGGCCTTTAAGGAAGTAATTAAGGTTCAGTGGAGTCATGATGGCCCTAAGCAGACAGGACTGGTGTCTTCATAAGATGGTGAGACACCAGAGCATACTCTCTCTCCCTCTCTCCCTCTGTACACACGCAGAGGAAAGGCCTTATGAGAACACAGCTATGCCTGGCCCGTGTGGCTCAGTGGCTGAGCGTTGACCCATGCACCAAGAGAGCACTGGATCGATTCCTGGTCAGGGCATATGCTCAGGTTGTTGGCCAGTGGGGAACATGCAGGAGGCAGCCAATCGATGTTCTTTCTCATTGGTGTTTCTATTTCTCTCTCCTTTCCTCTCTCTCTAAAATCAATAAAGAAAAAATATATATTTTTTTTTAAAAAGAGAGAGAGAAAATAGCTAGAAGACAGCTGTCTTTAAGTCAAGCAGAGAGGTCGCAGCAGAAACCAACCCCGACCTCGGACTCTTCCAGTCTCCAGAACTGTGGACAAATAAATTCTGCTGTGTAAGGCCCCGTCTGTGGATTTTTTTTTTTTTTTTTTTTTACAGCATCCTGAGCAGACTAGCACAGAGGTTTTGTTGAAAGATGTGAAACCTAGAACACATACAGAGAGAAGAGAGCAGAACAAAGCAGGGAGGTAAACAAAGTCCTGAATGAGCAGAAACTCAGAGGCGGACAGGCGAGGAAAGGGAGCTTTAGTCGGGAACTTCTGCAGATGACAAAGAGTGGGCACGGGAGCTCCTGGTACCAGGGAGTTGGAGAGGAAGGAGTGATGGGCGTCTGTTACTGAGGAGACTACTCTAGACTGACTTACGGCTGGACCAGCCGCACTGCTGTCTGACTGCTACCGCATCCTGACATCTACGTACATTCCTGGAGGCTGGGTCACAGCCAGCTCTGTTTCTTGTATCCCTCTCCTCCCAGCGCAGGGCCAAAGCCATGCCCGAGCCCACCTCCAGCATCAACTCCATCAGGCCTTGGCACTCATACCCAGAAACTGCCAAACACCAAGAGTGGGAGGAAGATGAGCTGTCAGAAGAAGCAGAGTAAAAATAATAACTACAGACAGATTAGAGAAATCTTGGGATGTGGTGTTAGTAATCCGAGAAGATTTTTGTAAAAAATATAAACATTTTAGGTTAGCGGCCCAATGTATAATGTCAGGAAACCATGTTTGCGTATAACAAGAGCCATCTACAGAGCGTAGAAAGCGTGGTATGAGTCTGTCTCTCAATGAAAAGGGGCTCTTTAAAAAATGACACCACAAAGTCTGTTTTTATTCACCTCTGTAACAAATTGGCTCAGTTTAAATGCCAGGCTATAAAAGGCTTCATCTGTACTCTCAATATCTACCGATTTTAAGAAAAGAAATGAAAGCAAGCTCTGAGTGCACTTTTTTTATTCAGCAGCTGGCAACATGGTGCCTGGGTCTTCAGACAGAATTTCATAAGTAGAACAAGTGAAGAATAATGATCTTCCTTTACCTGGGTGCCATTATAGCCCCATCAAGTGGAAGACAAGTAAGATTATAGGATTTAGACAGTCCTTGTGGAGGAATTGGCAAGTAGATTATCCTTCTTCCTGCTTAAAAATAGTTTCAATTTTTATCTCTGGCATACCTCTGTGTGTGCGCGCACGCAAAGTGGTGCATGCATGTGTCCTAAAGATAGTTTGCATGGCAATTTCTCTCCTTTTGTCTTCCACACAAATGCATTCCACCTGTACTGTTAACACCCAGATGCTATCATATTCTAGTTATTCTGATGAATGTCTGCGTAAGAATTACAAATGGTAAACCAAACTTCCCTCAAATTAGATAAGTCAATCTGCTAGACAGCGAAATGGGACAGGAGGCTAACATCCTAGAAGTGGTAGAAATGTCTTCATTTGCTTCTGATTGTGTGCTTTTAACTG
This sequence comes from Molossus molossus, assembly GCF_014108415.1. Lineage (NCBI taxonomy): Eukaryota > Metazoa > Chordata > Mammalia > Chiroptera > Molossidae > Molossus > Molossus molossus. Next base: position 35,512,488 of record NW_023425350.1, read on the forward strand.
AAGGTGACCCTCGGTCTCCCTCGCAGTGCACGAGAGGATGTGCCGAGGTGAGTGCAGTGATAGCTGTGGGTCGTGCTGCTGTGCCAACATCATTACTCTCACTGTTGGAAAAACATCTGTGCGGGATACAGAGAGGGGAGTTACCTCAGTACAACGGAAGAGATGTTCAAAGCACATCAAAGAAATGCTGCTGTCTCCATCTCTGGGGAGCTTCGCGAAGAAAACCACTGTGCACTCTAATCATTTTGGCCTGAGATTCTATGGAAATACCTCCCAGCACGTCCAAGTACCTCCCCTATGGCTCTCTCGGGCACACTTCGGATCTCTGGGGCACATTTCTTTAGAAAAACACAAACAAAATAAGAAAAAAGAAAAACTTCGAACCTAATTTACCACGGGATTTAAAGCAAAATAATGTTCTCCCTGGGGTCACCGTGCTTTAATCCGTTTCCTGAGCAAGGGCATTTCTGAAGCAGCGGAGTGAGAACTGCCTTTGGCACTGGCGACCGGCCCTGCAGCTTTCTGAGTCCGGGATCCTCAGGTCTGTCTACAAAGGAAACTCTCATCACCTCTCAGGAACAGCACAGGACTGAATGACATAAGGTAAATGAAAGTGCCTTGAAGAATTCGATGTACTGATCTCCTATGAGTTTGTAGAGATAAAGATCCCAAATGTTTTATGTTCCAAAATATGAGGAAGTAAATACGGCTTTTTCATTGGGTGTCTTATCTTATCTGCATCGCTGCCTCCCTCGCTCTTTTTAAGCACTATTTGCCAAGAGCTTTCTCTTTGGAGTGTATCAATGTCATAGAACAGTTGCACACAAAACTTATTTATATGAGTGCGATGCTCGTGGATAAGGATAAGGTCATCAGTTCTCGGTAACTTCCATAACATCACAGGCTCTCGTTTCCAAGACAGCTACTACTGGTATGTGAGATTGAGCACCAACCCTTGAAAAAGGCTCCTCAAATCAGAAATAAGATACTGCTGAGGATAATATACAAATGTAAACCTAACAGGTATGGTAAGCAGTTGCCATCCACTGTGTGCCCAACATGCATCCTATCTGCAAGGAGATTACAATGTAGGTGGGTAAATCAGACAGGTAAACTCAGCAATTACCATATAAACACTTTGCTAAGAATAACTAAAGGCTTGAGGTCATGGGAAGTTTCTCAAAAAGAAGGTGTTACATAGGATAACTCCTCGATGGATAACAGGGATATGGAAAGATGTGGGACGTGGGGTACTAAGAAATCAACAGTGGGGAACGGGCTGGAAGAGAAAAGGGAGAACATTTCAGGCAAGGGGATTGCTTCATGTAAGGCCTGCAGGTTTAAAAAGAAAAACATTGCCCTGATCCACACGGCCAGTTGGTTGGGCATCGTCCTGTGCACTGAAGGGTTGTGGGTTCAATTCCCAGTCAGGGCACATGCCTAGGTTGTGGGCTTGCTCCCCAATTAGGGACATACAAGAGGCAGCCAATTGATATTTTGCTCTCACATGGATGTTTTTCTCTCCCTCTCCCTTCCTTTCTGTCTAAAAAATCAATAAAGAGTCTTTATTTTTTAACTTTTTAAAAAGCATTTTAAGGAATGTACACATTCCAAAATAGCCAAAGGTTTAATTTATAATTTTACATCTTATATATTTTCATATTTTCCTATAGGAACACAGACAGATATGACTTCGTATACCTTCGGCTTGGACCCAAAACGTGATTCATGACTGCCAACTCCTCCACATTTAGGCCACACAAAAAAAGGGCACATACAACATGATTGTGACATCAAAAAAAGACTTCTTTATATTAAATGCAACCATGAAATGCTAGGGTTTAACAAAGATGCACTGAAGTCTCATCTCTCAAGCACAATGCAAGTTTAAATAGATTCCAGCTTCATTCAATCTCAGCTACAGAGCAATCACAACTGTAACTAACGCCTACGTTTTTCATCTTTTGACAATGAAATTAAAATATTGCTTCATGCTACAGTAGGAAAGACTGTTCTAAAATAAATAATCCCAACATTGAAATAAAACTGAAAATAACAGCAGTGCCTTTCTGAGACAGTGGGCAGCAGTGTTAATGAGTGGAAGCTTTGCATGCGAATAGAATAAACACACACTGATTTTGAAGGAACGTGGAAACAAGATTAAATTAAACCATGGACAGCAGACAGTTTAGAACAGAAGCAACAACTCACCTATTTAGTTAAAAAGTAATTATTTTCTCTAAGAACCGATACATAGGGGAAGTATGGAGGAAGGCTGCCATTCACCTAAGACAGATTTTCAACCAGGTGTGCCGCAAGAAATTTTAAAACAAATAATACCTGACTCTTTAGTCAGGGGAACTGACCTCTTTTCTCTTGGATTGTCAAATAAAAAAATAAAATAAAATAAAAAAGAACAGTCAATACAATGCTGGCTGCCTGCTATGAATGAATAAAAATTGTACCTATTTTTGGTCAGATCAGCAAAAAATACATTTCAGTAATCAGTTTATGCATGTCATGAGATGAAAAGGTTGAAAACAGCTGACTTAAGATACCCAATTACAGAAAAGTTAAGGTACCCAAACGTGGGCCTTACCACACATGATGAAATGGAGAAGGATTATTTTAGAATATTAAATTCTTCCTGCTTTTAGTTTGAATGGATAGCTTTGCCAGGCGAGGCAGAATCAGTCCTCTTTCAACTAACTCATCGTTACCTGCCTGTGTCTCCGCTGCTGGTGATGATGTACTGGCCTCTTGTACATCTGTGAACCTGGTCCTTTGGTCTTTCCTGCAGTGTAGGCCCAGAACGCTCCAACAAAGAGTTGGATACCTACCTGTAATTTTATTCACCCCTCATCATTTCCAGAAAGAAACCAGGTCTACCTGCCCCGTGGCTTCCCCCTAATTATCAAACAATCCCCATTTAGTTCATGTAGCTCCTTTCTGTTATCCATTCAGTTTATCTTCTTTTGGGAATCCAATCTTAACCCCAAGAAACCTAGCAGTATTTGGAATCAGCAGCTGCTTTAATAAGTCAGTAGAGATGATCATGTCTTATATCCCTCGAAGTTTCCTTTCCCTTAGGCACTTCCTCTCTCGATTTTGGATCCCCCAAACATCCCAATTCCCAGGCACCCATTCTCTTCTTAAATAAAAAGAAAACAAAAAACATTAGAGAAATGTTTTTTCAAGGAGTTACTATATTATCCACTAAGAAAACTCATTGACTTGTTCTTTGAAAGCAAACTCACAACATACATTACATATACTTGGCACCTGATTTTTGAGCTTTTATTTTTTTGGGTCCTTTTTCTAAAGAAGATTAGATCTCAATAGATTAAAGAGAAAAAATAGCAACTGAAACTACATTTATGCTGCTATTTGTTCCAGTGGCAAATGCAACTAAAACTGGTTAAAACAAAACAAAAACTCTCGCACGTGAGGCATACAGCATAGAGCCAAAGAACTGGAGAGCAAGACTGTAGTTTACAGCCAAATGTGAATGTAAATCCTAACAGTGGAACTGGAAATCGGAGAAATTCCTTTGTGCGATAGAACAGTCAAAATACTAAAGCAGGCTCCAAACTGTTTGCTATAAAAAAAAAAATCCCAGCTTTGCCCGTAAGTAGATCTGTGGATCTTCCCCATGCCAGGAAGATGCAGCCTTCCACGCGAGGGAGAATAATGACGGGCTTTCTCCACTCCTAACCGAATGTCAGCAGCGCCATCTGCTCCTCTGCTTTCCAGAGGACGCACACGGGTTCATCTTCTTGCCCAGATTCTCCTCTCCCTTTGGGGCTTTTCCCTGCTCGCTGGCCTTGGTGTGCGCTCCTAAGTTTGCCAGACACACGCTGGAGGCTGCCACTGAAGACTCTTTGCTAAAGAATAGCTCGTTCGCGAATTACATTCTTATCTATTCTGAAGATTTCCTTAGAAAAATAGTTTCTTTGCAGTCTGTTCAGTTTGCATGACCCCAATTAAGATCCTCAGGCTGGTAATTCTGAAATTATTTCAAAATGAAGATGGTTTTTGTTGGTAAATGCTGTTTGCTTGCAGGCTAAAAATGAGAAGTATGCCCTTTATACCAAATTGTAATCTCCATGTGTCTTTATCTGTTGTATTAATTAAGACAGAAGGACCTGGGTCTCATTCGCCCATCATAACCACAAAGAAACCTCTAGAAACAAACATTTTTGTTGTTTTCCTTTCGCACAGGAGGACACATGGTGCTGCACTGTGGAGATGAGGGAGTGCAGAAAGCAATCCAGACTGATGAAACTGACGAACTCCTGACAGCATACAGAAGCTCCAGACCTATTTGAAATGCAGTGTTTTGGAAGAACATTAGTCAGGGTCTCTACAACTAATTAGCTGAACAACTCTGAGTGAAGCATAATCTCTCTGGAGATTTATGTAAAATTAGAATTATGTGTGAGAAAACGGAAGTTTGGAAGGATGGAAAGTAATTACAAAGTAAAGACACTGGACATAAATCTTGACGGTGGCCTTTAATTGAGTGACAGAGGAAATATAATAAAGACTACCTTCTTAATCTGGTTTAATTTTCTATTTTCTCCACAAGATTCTAACTCCATGAGGCAGGTGTCATGTCTATGTTGATCACCTAGCTTGATACAGTGTAGATACAGCACTGGAGGAAAGTCTAAAGGAGTTTGAACTATATTATCTGGTATCAGTAGCATGATGGTCTTCCCTTTCAGATCTGTGCTAATACAATAAATACAGCTCTGTCCACAAAAAAATGAAAAGGGATGACATTGGTGATGGTTGCCTATGTAAAAAGAGAAGGCTAATTAAACCCTGGATAAGAAATAATTTTTTTAAATATTATTAATGGAAAAGACAGATATAAACTCTTTCATTATATTGACTATGAAAACTTAAATCAGACAAAAAAGGGCCAATGATTAAGATCATAGGAAATGATAGAATATTGTAAAAAAAAAAAAATCATTTAATGGCCCAGCCAGTGTGGCTCAGTGGCTGAACATCAACCCATGCACCAAGGGGTCGCTGGTTCCATTCCCAGTCCAGGCACATGCCCAGGTTGTGGGACAAATCCCCAGTGGGGAGCAAGCAGGAGTCGGCCAATCGATGTTCTCTCTCATCGATGTTTCTATATCTCTCTCCCTCTCCCTTCCTCTCTTTAAAACTCATAAAGAAAAAATAATAATTTAATGAACATGAATTTATTTAAATTTCTTAAGAATTCTCTATGATAGATACTATAATCATTTCACATAAGAAGAAATTAAAACATAAAGAAGTGAATTATTCAAAGTAACATAAGCTAAACACAGGAAAAGTGGGATCTGAGCCCTGCTACAAATGGTTCAAATGTTGGCTCTCTTTCTAGCCTACATCTTACATTAATTGAGAGTGTGCCAACTATCAGATGTTGAGCTGAGCATCGCTTCGGTAGAAAGGCAAATTAAACTTTGGCATCAATTAATAATAGATGTTTCCCTCCAATGGTGTAAATAATAAAATGTAAATACATTTTGAGAGGTTGATATAGTTTTTTATCTGAAAGAAAAATCAAAGTATTTTTAGAGGTCTGGTACACCTATTTATAATAAAGAAATTGTAAAAACTACAACAAAAATAAACTCCTTAAGATTAATGCTTGACGAAAGCCCATAATAGTTACTGGTATGAGCAAAAGTGAATGACTGTCAATAGTATGGAAATGTCCAGAGAAAGAAATCATGCCTGGATTAAAACAGTAGACTTACAGAATCTCTCAGTTGTGTGATCATCAAAGATGTGATATATCAATGTCCACTGAGCTAAGACTATTCATCTCCTTTGACACCTTCATGTTTAATGAGGCAGTAGGGCCACCTTTGACGTGAGGTTCCACTTAGTCTTCACTAAAGGTAAGGAGGGGAGCTGAGTTTTATGAGCTAACCCTTCAGTCTGCAAGCAGAGGTTCAAAGTTAGTAGGACTTTCATTCATCAAGAATCACTACTGTGAAATCTCCAAAAGACTCTGAAACCTTTATACTGTCCCCTTGTTCATTCCCTGATTTTATTACCATGGGAATTAGCCAAAAAAATACATCAAACACAAACGAGTCTGTCTGCTCTTTCAAGGATATAAAATAAGAGGCAGCTGAAGAGACATTCCTGTTTCACATCAGACTTGGGGATGATAAAAACAGAACATGAAATAAAACAAATAAACAAAAATAAAAATATACTCACACCAACTTAAAGGAACTTACTCAATGAGGATAACCATTAATTAACAGAGTACCCTAAATTCCTGGAACTTCTAGACAAGCTACAAAGAAGAATGCATGAAAGAACCTGGAACCCCACCAAGGTCCTGAACCTGAGCAGCAGAATTATCCTAGTGATTTACATGCAATAGGTTTGTTTTGTTTTTAAGTCAGCAAAAATTTTCAACTTATATTTCAGCTTATAGTCGTCTCTCGTTTATCGCAGTTAATCGGTTCCAGATTCTAGCGGTAGCACCTGGAATTGAAGGACTCCCGAGGTGCTCGAATACATAGGCCTACAGTCCATACGTACAGTAATTTAAATTTTAATTGTAAGACAGGGGTGTATAATTGACTCAGACAACCGAGGGCGTGCTTTATCATTTTCACATTAAAAAGAATGTATTTGGAAAAAACGCGATACACAAGGCCATGGAAGTTGAAGCGCGAAGTGGCGAGGGACGACTGTATAGCAATGTTTTTCACTCAGGGACAATTTTGAGACCCTAGAGACATTTGACAATGTCTGTAGACACGTTTAGTTGTCACAACTGGGGGTGTGTATGATAGTGCTTTCAGGGTCTGGTGGATAAACACAGGGATGTGGCTTGGCATCCCATGACGCACAGGACAGCCCTACAAGAAAGAATTCATCGGCCCAACTTTTCAATTGTAGTGCCAAGACTGTGAAGCCTAGGCGTAGAGCAAGAATTAGGATCTAATCTTTTTTGTAGGCACTTTTCAGATTTCTTGGCCACATCGAACTCAAACGGGGCCTAACTAGCAAATTTCAGGAGTGACCTTGTTACAAGGTGCATCATTCGTCAGCGTCACACTCACAATCTATTTTTCTTACGTAAAATCTACCATTAGTTCTGTCTCCCCCGAAAGCCTTCTACAATTTAACAGTCAGGACGTGTTATGGCTGTGAAACAGATCTCCCTATCATCCTGCTGTAGATGGGGAAAGAAACATTCTGCGGTGTTTATAAGTCATAAAGAATTCTAAATACCTCCTACTCAACACATTCAGGCAAAATGATGTTGTCATTTCTGTGCTGGGTGGCACTCTTTCCTACCATTCTGTGTCTTGTGAATCAACCGTAGGTAATGCACTATCTTCCTTTAATCAAATCTGCATTGTAATTCCTATAAAAAAATCAATTAAACACAAGAAGCAATTACTTATTTTTTATCACAGCATAATTTACTTTCCCAGAACAGCAGCATAAAAATGTGGGGAACGATCTCATCTACGTCAGTATATTTAAATTAAGTATGCATATTTTTTAAAAGAAATGCAAAGGAAACACTGCCAAATGTGCAATATATTACCTATACATAATCCCCCATCTACATCAACTTTATGGATGGGTAATGTGGTTTAGTACCAGAAGCCTACAGTGTTTTTTTGGAAAAAAAATTTTATATTCAATGTAATGCCTAAAACCTTTTTCAGACTCTTACAGTGAAAATATAATTAAGCAACCATTTGCTCATCAACCTCATCAAATCAGTTTTATGAATGACTCATTTAGGTGTCAAATAAACCCTGAAAAGCAATTTCTTCCTAGCCTCCAAGCCTCACAAATGCATCTTATTTTACATTTCTATACCTATCTCTACTCATTATCATCAGAATTTTATTAACTACTTGCTTAGCTTGAACTCATGTTAGTTTAGGAGACTAACTCAGCTCAGTGTCCTTCCAGCTAGGACTCTAGTCTTTTCACTCAAATTCATCCTACACTGTGGATCAGTGATTCCCAAACTAGAGCCAGGCTCAGAATCACCTAAAGATCTTATTTATGTAGGTGTGGAGGCGCCCAAATGTGCAGTTCTACAAGCTCTCAAGTGATGCTGATGCTACTGGTCTGGGAACCACACTTTGATAAAGCCAAGTTTTTGCCCTGGTTTGGCTCAGCTGTTGGAGCACGGCCCTGGGACCAATGAGTTGTGGGTTTGGTTCCAATCAAAGGCACGTACCTTGGTTGTGGTTCATTCTTCGCCCTGGTTGGGGTTGTGTGGGAGGCAACCAGTTGATGTGTCCCTCTCACCTTGATGTTTCTCTCTCCCTCCCCCCCCCTCCCATTCTATCTGAAGATAAAATGGAAAAATATCCTCGGGTGAGGATTAATAAAAAAAAGAAAAAGTCGTTTTATCATGATGCAATAATCTATATGAGCTTTTACCCACTGTGTTAGAGGTACCAGTTTATTTCTCATTTACTTTTATATTGCCAGACTCTTTCATTATTAGGAAACTAACTTAGATCAATCCCCTCCTATCTGGATAACTGAATTTCCTTCTTTCCTTCATTCTCTCTTCTTCCTTTTCCTCCTCATCGCCCTCCTCCTTTCCCCTGCCTCTCTCTTTTGATATATTTTTCTTTATTGATTTTAGAGAGAGAGGAAGGGAGAGGGAGAGAGAGATAGAAACATCGATGAGAGAGAACATCAATCGGCTGCCTCCTGCATGCCCCTCACTAAGGACTGAGCCCACAACCTGGGCATATGCCCTGACGGGGGATCGAACCAGTGACCTCTTGGTGCATGGGTCAACACTCAACCACTGAACCACACCAGCCGGGCTCTCTCTCTTTTCTTATGATACCAGGTCTTTGGTTATGCTGTTCCCTGTACCATGTGCAACTTTGATCTCTTTCAATTTCACATTCAAAGCTCATCTTGACCATGAAACCATCTCTGATTCACCTGACCTAATACAAATCTCTCCTCCATATAGAACCACTCAATACTTACTTCTAAGACACTCATTTGTACACTTTGCTATATTACTTAGTACAGTATAGCCTAATTATATTACATTATTTAGTATATACCTCACTCCTTGTTCATGGTGATGCATGCCAGGATGATTGGCTTGCAACCGTGCATAATAAATACGGTTAGCACAATAGCAGAGTGATTCAGGGGCTACAAAGCAGTGTTCCATCACTCAGAGGCCCAGAGTTTTGATTAGCACTACAACCAAGCTGCCAGCCAAGTCTGGAGGAAACCAGCTCCAAAGCACAATGCTGCCTTGGTTTCCGTAGGCGGCTGGTATTATCCTGTCTGTGGGAGGCTGTGGGAGAAATGCCGGCTGAGCGTGGTCTGCTGTGAGGCTGTCTGCATGTCGAGCTCTGAAAGGGTATAAGAAACCTTTGTAAGAATGTTTCAACACTCCTTAGATGGCAACTACTGACAGAGGAAAGTAAACCTCCTAAAGTTAATTTTTATGCTTCTTTAATAGCCCAGTTTGCTCTAAGTCATAAATGAGAAGTCTTTTAACTATTTTGTCATATTTGCTGTGTCACTCCGTTCTAAACATAAGCAGTTTTGGAAGGAAGACCTTTGGCTACTCCAATGATGTGGGTGTCAGAACTAGTGTGACAGCAGCCCTGGCAGGTCTTGCTCAGTGGTTAGAGCAACCCTTCAGTCTGAGGGCATGCACCTGGGTTGCAGGTCAGATCCCCAGCCTTGGGTGGGGTCGTGCAGGAGGCAACCAATCAATGTCTCTGTGTCTTCCTCCCTTCCACTCTCTAGCTAAACATCCATGGAAAAATATCCTCAGGTGAGGATTAAAAAATGAATGAAAAACTGGAACACCAGGAGAGAGGTCTTGAAAGGATGATCATTTTCTCAGTGTCCTGCCCACCCCCCTCCTCGAGCTGGCTCACAGAAGACTCACTCTCTTGGTGCTATGGAAAATATCACCGTTTTAGTAGTTGTTGAACATATCCCCTTTCCCCAAGTGATTCTGCACAAATGAAGTCACAGAGGAACTCTCTGGGTGCGAAGGGACTGCCGTAGGGGTGCCAAGGCATTTCCATATAAAGTTGCTGATCCGATTTAAAGGCCAATGTCATGGTGACTTCACATAAATGATCAGACTTTTTAATTTATTTTATAACCATGTCATGAATCCATACATTTGTGAGATTTTTAAGTTTTGTTTTTGTTCCTGATTGGATGCATAATGTATTGTTACGTGGAAACTTACTATGCAGATTCTGTTTCTCATCATGTCTATGTCATGGACATGATGCTGGAAATGAAGTAAAGGCACTTAAACCAAATGTCCAGGTCCAGTAAGACAGTGGTTCTCAACCAGGGGGACATGTTTACCCCCCTGCAGACCTTTGAAAATGCCGGACAACATATGCAGTTATCACAAAGGAGGAATGAGTTTCTACTGACGTCTAGTGAACAGAGAGCAGACGAGCTGTTACACAGAGCAGCCATCATCAAAGAATTATCCAGCCCGAAATGTAAATAATGCAGAGGGTACCTTATAGCTCTGGTATATCCTAGGCACTACCTATATGTTAGCTTCCATTATTTTAAATATATCTTGGCTACAAACTTTTGCCAGAGAAAGTGATCATGATAAGATAAACCATCCTCTGTAAAAGTATCTAGAAACGCCTGGTGTAATCTAAGAGAACAGTTTTCTTGTACACAAATACTCAAGTAATCACGTTCCTCTGCCCATATGATAACTCATCTATTTAAATATTTGTTATTTATTTAAGGAAAAGGCTGATAAAAATTATGACTAAAAGACATATATCCCATTATTCCATAAGATATTTACTTAGAGTAATAAAGCAAACCTTAGTTTATTGGGAAATAACCACCCAATAAACAGTTAACTTGGAGATGAGAAATAAAAAATAATAATCCGGTAAAAAGTTAAGCTCCAGTTAACCTCTTAGAAGATTCTTATAGGAGTAAAAATATTTGTAAACTTTGTTGTCGTGACTTGGAAAATCTAGAGCATTAAAATCCCAAACCTGTATTTTCTTCAATAAGTCAAAATTCATATTTTGTTTGAAAACTACTTTGTATAAAAAGAATACACTTCAACTTTTCTTAACCAGGAACTGCTCCTTAACTCTGTGTGTTTCAAGTCTTGGAGGACTTACAGATTTTTCAGACAAGCTATTGAGCTCCAGCACCACATGAGAAAGGAGTGATAACTTTATGCATGTATCTCTGATCCAGGGCTTATTTTTCTGAACCACCCATCATTTTTCAGGGACTGCTGAAACTCTGACACAGAAAATTAGCACTGTGCATTTCATCTTCACCGAGAGAACTGAAACACTTTAGGAGGCAGACCCAAATTAGGAGACCATTTTCCCCACAGAAAGAAATCCATGGAAGAGGTGGATTGACATTTCTGTACAGATTGGTTAGGTCATATCAAAGACTCTATCAAAGTTAATTCAGTGTCTCAACCACTGTGAGATTACAGTCCAGGTCAGCTCTCTTTTGAATAATAGTTGACAAAGCTTTGTAAAAATGTTTACGTATTAAATTAAAATTTTAACCTATATCAGATGATTAGAAGATCTCAATAAAATAACTTGAGAAGCATTTTCTAGATAGCTGTTGGTAGCAATTGCTAAAATTCAGTAATTTTACTTATTTATTTTGTTATATAGTTTCTAAACACTGGTATAATTTTATCTACCTATTTACCTATCTATTTATCTATCTTGGTAATTTTTTTTCTCTTGTGGAAATTGAAAAGATTGATATAGATGAATCTCCTCTGTTCATTTATATACTCCGTGGGATGATACTAAAAATAAGTTCATTTGGCAAATAAATGAGTTACTTTTGTATTTACTTTCAAGAATGAATATTAAGTTTCATCAAAATTTTCTGCTATGTTTAAATTCCTGCAAGAAGTGGTTTTTGAGCTTACATTTGAAGAAAAGATGGCAACTTTATTCCTATAATGATGATGAAGCTGACGGGCTCACTGACATCAGGGAGAGTGTGTGAGAACTACCCAGTGAAGCCACTGAAATCTGAGGTGGGCTGGCAGGAGGTGTTCAGCACATAGTATTTGTTTAGAAAATACTTGTTTAAATCAATTCCCAGCTCTAATTATTTGATAGGTCACGATATCCTCCCCCCCCCTCTCTCTCTCTCACACACACACACACTTTCATATGCATGAAAATGTTAAAAATGTTTATTTAAATTTGCTGAATTTTAATTTGTGGAAATGAATGACAGAAGTGGTTTCACAAAATAAATGTGGAAGAATATTAATTGTTCAAAAGTCAAGATTTACTCTTCTATATCTTTATGCTCTTTTAACTCTGAGTAGGATTACAGACAGTTTTAATCTTATAATTTTAATTTTTTTACTTTAACTCATTGATTTCATTGACATTTTTAATGCATGCAAGCTCAGGACCATCAGAATTTATAGAGAATTTTCTTAAGTGATTTCCATTAAACTAAATTACTTAGTTGCTGATTTGTTTTCACAGCAAAGTTACATTTTCAGTTCTACAGGTATTATTTCTTAACTAAAATTATCATTATAAATTATTTTCTATGTAAATTTTAAGAACTTTTTAAAAAAATATGTTTTTATTGATTTTAGAGAAAGAGAAAGAAACATAAATATGAGAGAGAAACATCCTGTTCGCCTACTGAGGATCAAGCCTGCAACCCGGCCATGTGCCCTGACCAGGAATCAAACCGGTGACGTTTTGGTGCATGGATGACACTCAATCAACTAAGCCACACAGAACAGGGCATTTTCTATGTAAATTTTATAACAAATAATTATTGAGTCACTAATCAGTTTTGTCTGCATAAAACATTTTTATTAACAGTATAACTGGTATTTTGAGGCATTTGTTGTATTTGCTGTTAATATATGTAATAAACCCAATTTTTCTGACTCGAGTTTTTCAGGTATCAATTTTTGTTTAATCTAAAAAAATTACTTATGTGTTATTTGATTTTAGTAATTTATATGTGGCTATGTCTACCAGCATTATGTATTATGAGCTACTTTATTTCTTAGAGTATAAAGAGTTGAGTAAAATTTCCAGATTTTGTATATATTTCTTGGGGAAAAGAATCTTTAAAAAAATCTGCTTTACAACACTATCAAGGAAATAAAGAGACAAGCCACAGACTGAGAGAAAATATTTGCAAAAGACATATCTGATAAAGGACTTTTACCCAAAATAAACAATGGGTTCTTAAAAGTTAAGAGTGAGAACACAACCACATTTTAAAATAGGCAATAGACCTTATCAGACACCTAGCCAAAATAGATACACAGATGGCAAATAAGCATATGAAAAGCTCTTCCACATCATATGACATCAGGAGAATGCGACTTCAAACAACAACAACATACCACTGGACACCTGTTAGCATGGCCGAAATCCACAACACAGACAACAGTGAGTGCTGAAGATGCGGAGCAATAGGGACGCTCATTCACTGCTGGTGGCATGCAAGATGCTCCAGCCACTCTGGAGCACAGTTTGGTAGTTGCCTATACAACTAAACATACTACTACCATATAACCCAGTAATCCTACTCCTTAGTATTTACTCCCAAAAGAGTTAAAAGTTTAATGTCCACACAAAAAACCCACACACAGATATTAACAGCAGTTTTATTCATAATTGTGCAAACTTGGAAGCAACCAAAATGTTCTTCATAGATAAATGGATAAATAAATTGTGGTACATTCAGACAAAGGAATATTATTCAGCACTATAAAGTAATGAGCTTCAAGCCATTAAAAGATATGGGGGAATCTTAAATACATATTACTATATATTTTTTTAAAAAGTCAATCTGAAAAGACTACATACTGTAGGATTCCAACCATATATTTTATAACCTTCTGGAAAAGGCAAAACAATGGAGACTCTAAAAAGATCAGTGGTTGCCAGGGGTTATGGGGTAAGGAATGATCCATATGTAGAACACAGAGAATGTTTAGGGTGATAAAATACTCTGTATGCTCTATAATGGAGGAAACATGCCATTATATATTTGTCTTAACCCATAAAATATAAAATATCATTGAGTAAAGCCTAATATAAACTGTGGACTCTGGGTGCTAATCATGTAGGTCCATGTACATTCACGGGTTGTAACAAATGCACCGCTCTGGTGGGGATGTTGATAATAGGGGAGAATAGGCATGGGTGGGGGTAGAAGTATATGAGAAATCTCTGTATATTGTTCTCAATTTTGTTTTAAACCCAAAACTGCTCTAAAAATAAAGTCTATTTAAAAAAAAAAATCTTCGTCAGGTAAAGATACAGGATCTGTGTACATAATAAAGCTTAAATGTCAGGACTAAACTTTAAGGTCAAAACATCTTATGCTACCACATTAGACCATTGACACAGACTCTATTTTTGTCCCTAAAAACTAAATAAAAACAAAACAAACCTGAATTCTCTTGAAAGATTCACAGCAAAAAACAAACAATAAACTCAATTTATGTAATAGTTTATTTCTAAAAAAAAATATGTATGAGTCTAGTTTTATAGAGATTTGTATTAGCATTTTCATTATTTTAGAACTGGGTTTGATGTAATAAAAACAGTGGCTAAGATTTAGTGAATCTTACTAAAGACAGAAATTATTTTTGATATAACTTTGAAGAAATATAAACTTTCTTATATCAAGTTACCTTAAAATGAAGTAATGTAAGAACACCCTGGTTTTCTTAGGTTCTCTGCATGTGGACCCTCAATGGCAGAGACAGGCAGAGGTTTTTAAGGCCTAATATCACTATTACACTTTCATCAATCTATAATAAAAACACTACAAAGTTGATCACCTTTTAGATTTTGATACTTTCATATTTGTGGTTCAGAGAAAAAAACAAACCCAATGAAAGAAAATAATATATGATACAAAATTTCAATGTCTTCTCTACCACCAGTTGTCACTAGACGAGCTATGCCCCCTCCACAATCACTGAAGTCATTCAGTACCCCGAATGTGACTTTAGGTAGTCAAGTTAAAATGAGGTCATTAGTATGGGCCCTCATGCAATGTTTTGTTGCCATGATAAAAAGAAAATATCTGGACACAAAGACAGACACACATAGAGGAAAGACAATGTGAAGACACACGGTGAGAGCACTATATGAAGACTGAGGATTGGAGTGATGCATCTACCTAAGTTTGCCTGCAAAGGACCAGATGCCGCGAAAAGGCAATGATGGACTCCTCCAGATTTCAGAGGAAGCATGGCCCTGCAAACACATTGATTTTGAACTTCCAGTTTCCAGAACTGTGAGATAACAAACAATTTTACTGTTTTAAGCCACCTAGGTTTTGGTACTTTGATATAGCAACCCTAAGAAACAAATACACCACTTTCCCAGTATTTTTCAGTGGTAAAATTCAAATAACAACAATAATAAAAGGCCTACTTTTCTGTTAACTCGTCTTGTAAAATCTGCTAGGGTCTCATTTCCTCTGATTTGATTACATTTACATACAATTTTAATTAAAGAACGACTAATAAATGTTTCAAGTACAGGAAAAATACACTTAATGAAGATATTCTCAATGATGATGATTGGACAAGTCTTATCAGAAAACTTCATTGACATTTATTTGTCTTTCTGTTCTGGTACCACAGAGAAAACTGGGGGATGTACTCATTCAAACCCCATAAATAATTAGTTGACTAATAAACCCTTCACCATGGTAGGGAGAAGTTCAGAGATGCCTATCTCTTTTGTAAATTCTTCCATTTATTAATCATTTAAAGAGTAGAGAATGATCATTTTCATTCCTTTGCATTTTCAATGTATAATTTGTGGAGTTACTCATTGTGCAGTATTTTCTAACACAGTTACAGTGCTTAGAATTCTGTTGAGTTCTCTCTCTTGGAAGATAAAATAAATTTTTGGGGAGATATTCAAAATAATATCCCTGCAAATGGGAAGAGCGAGCTTAGTAGAGCACATTGTCGAGGTCAGCACTGGTGTAGGCTACTCCTCACATCATCAGGAATAACATGAGGGATGCTTACACACAAGCCCATAAGTAGAATGCTGGTATAGCTAAGCAATTTCTTTCCATGTCTAAGACACTGCTTTAGAAAACAACATGCACTTTTAAAATATTTATTCTCTTGATGATGCCCCACAGCTTTGATATTTTTGTTATTCCTTGGACTTTTGGACCAGGCCTTTGACACATGAGCATATTCATACCACTCTGACAAACCTCAAAAACTTCCCTTTAAATTCTCTCTGGGTTGACATTTAGAATGTAATCCATTAATCCAGCACTTTCAATGTCCACAGTGAGAAATGGAGGAGATAAGTACACATCTCTGTGATCCTTTTCCTAATGTTTTCCCTTTTCAAACAACAAATCAGTTATATAGGTGAATTAACGTAAATATGATTACCAATTATAAAAAATTGAGGTACAAGTTTTTTTTAAAAAAACTGGATCACCGGTTCACATTATGAAGATTAGACTGCTCACACTTGCATTAGGTGAACCATAGGCTCAAAGGACATGAATAAGCAAATATGAGCTTATAATAACAAGAGCTGCCATTTATTCACATTTTCATGTGTAAAATATATTACCTGATGCTCTGCAAACATCACCTTGCTTAACACTCTTAAGAAACCAATGAAATACCTATTATTATTCCAATTTTACATGTGAGGGATGATATCCCCAGTGGCGTATTAGAAATAAACGTCAGCGGCAAAATTTAAAATTTAGTGTCTCAGAATCCAAAGTCTGGATCTTTTTCAAATACGTCATCCTGATTTCTGCACTGACACTTTTGAGCTTTGCCATAAAGTCCGCACATCCTCTTTGACAATGTGAATGCAGTGAATACTGTCTACTTGGAATAAAACGGGAGGAAGTAAAAGTACAAAGCAAAGAGCAGAATACCCAAGTCCATCCTTTTCTTGTTGCCTCTTCTTGTCCTAATTCCCTCCTCTCTACCCTGACCACTAATCAAAAACTTGTATTTCTACCTTCAGACATCTGGAGGAGCCTGTATGCTTTTTCCCTGCTTACCTATCAAAACTGCTCCTCTCTCTCCAGCAGGTTCTCCTCCCAAGTAAAAAAAAGTTGTATCAGCAGTTGTTCCCCAGTGATGGTGAATCAGTGAATTTAGGTTCCCTTCTTTCTTTGGGGCCAGTGCGTACATGTCAGAAGAAGCAGGGCACTATAATAAAGAGGGCAGGCTTTGGATCAAACGTTGGGATTTGAGTCTCTGTCCAGCCTCTCTTTCACTGTGTCACTAAGTGAACTGCTAAGTCAGTGTATGCCTCAATTTTATCATTTGTAACACAGTGCTTATCTCAAAGTCTTAGTGTGGGAATTAAATGAGATTACGTATGAGAAGTGCTTAGTCTAATGCCTGACACATAGTGGATAATATATGGATTCTCTGGGCATTCTTATCCAAATGTCTCTCATTAATTAAAAAAAATTAACAAAAATATATCTTCTACTAAAGACATTGCATAAAATATAAAATACCATGGAAATGTATCAAAGAGTTATTGGGCGGTATCTTATTGTACACCTCTGAAATCACATTACATGAGGACTTTAAGCATATAGGATCACTTCTATGAAGAAATAAAATGGAAAATATAACAAGTAATTTAAAATGCTTAATTTTAACATTAAAATATTTTCCCTTAATTACCATAATTTCATTATGAATTAATGGTGTTGAATAGGGGATTAGAAAATAAAGGACAACTGAAATAAACTTCAAAATACATTTGATAAAAATTACAGAAACAAATATGTATTCTTCAAATTCCGTCACATTCTGGTTTTTGTGCCTTTTAATCTCCTGACACGTGGCATGATCTACTTTATTGGCTACTTTCATGGGGTCATTCTACTCCCTTCCTTAGTTCCCAGAATTTTAAGAGTCACATGGAAATTCATTCTTTTCATTGAGAGGCTATAGTTACCAATGATCTTTCTGTCCTTCAAGCTGAATCATTTCTCAGCCGTAGTCACCATTTTAGTACATAAAATTGACTTTTATAATATCTCCAATGATGAAAAATATACAAGTGTGTTTGCCTGAAGGACACAATTCATTGTATTGTACTTACACTGCTAGCTATAAATAATCTGAAATTTCTATACAAGTGCACCTTTTGAATGTAACAGCAAGCATACTTTTTTCCAATTTGCTGTAGGCAGGGCTTCAAATAACGCCTAAAGTAATGATGGTCAACCTTATTACTAGCAGAGGGAAACATTTACTGTGTATCAGCTTGAGTTGGAAAAATTACAGTTAAGAAAAATGTTTTGTCAACCAATGATGGCTTTCATTCTTTGTAAACCAATGCCTCACAACTTAAGACATATAAGCTTGTATTTAATCATTTTGGTAGGAAACCTTTTAACTTATACTTTAACCCTATTATTTGACATAAAATAACAAACCAGCCCTGGCTGGGGAGCTCAGGTGGCTAGAGCATTGGCCTCATACTCCAAAAGTTGTGGTTTTGATCCCCAGTCAAGACCCAAACAAGAATCAACCAATGAATGCATAAATATGTGGAGCAACAAATTGATGTTTCTATCTCTCTCTTTCCTTTTTCTAAAATCAAACAATTAATAAATGGCAAAACAGATATTATAAAATTTTTGCTATTGTTATTTTCCCTCTATTTTAATTAAATTATAAAGGTGACAGTTATTAATAACATTAGGTTTCAAGTGTGCATTTTTATGATGCATGATTTGTATGCTGCTTTGCTATTGTTATTTTACTCACAGTCCATTTAAATGTTTTACTTTTACATAAGCCCAACTTCCTCTCTGTGTTTAAGGAGTATATGGCTGGAAGGTACACATATAACTGTAAAATGATAGATGTATGACTTAGATGAATGCCCTGATCAGCAGTTCTCTTTTAAAATATTTCCACAATTAGCAAGCTAAGGAAATAAAATAAAATAAAAATTAGTGTATCAACATGTGTATTCATGACAGACTGCTATCCCCCTTCTAAGTAAAGGTTAGATGGGTTGCCTTCCATCATTTCCATCTTTCTCAATAAGCCACCTCTGAATATTCAAGCCTAAAGTGATATATGCTTTCTTTTCTATCTATTCTCAGAAATATATGACTTCAAACATGAATATAACATGTCTTGCATTTTTAACTAATTGTTGATAAGTAGTACTCTGGTTTTTAGCTCCTTGATGTCAGATACTTCGTGTTGCATGTCTAATTCATCTGATATAAAATTTAGTCCAGCGTGAAAAATATGGTTGAATTTAAAATGTAATCTGATTAATCTATTTTGCTTTGTAGATGGAACTATGGAGGTTACATTACGAAAGGCCTTGAAGTTTATATAAAATGTAGTATCCTTGAATGTTTCAGAAAAGTCAATGGATTAAGCACTTGAACCTCTTGATGTCTCTAATTCAGGTTGAAATATTTTATCACTTCTCTCTTGCACTATTTCTATTTCTCTTTCAAGTATAAGGAAGAAGATATAAAGTTACAAAAAAATTTCTTGCCACTGCTTTGGAGAAATTTTAACCACAACAGTGAGGTTTATGATCAGAGATAACTCCATGACAGGTTTGGGCCTTAGTGTAGCTAAAGTTTGTCCCCTGGGTTGACTAATTAACATAAAAAACAGTAGGGCTCCTACCCCACTGATGACCTTTAAGAGTTCTATGCCCAGTCCCAAAAGGTACTACAACTACACCAACTTTAATAATAAAAGTACATAAAGGGAACAGAGATCCCCCAGCAGAGGAGGTAATCTGTCAGAAAATGAGTGTGCGACAGGAGCTGTCCATAGTGCTGAACTTCTTTCCTTGATTCTGCTCTACTAATACAAATCTGACCTAACACTGACTGCTTGTTCTGGCTTTGTATTTGCTACCTTTACTGATTCTTGACATCAACATATTATCATAAGTTAAACCCTATCTGATTGCAAACAGTCATTATATAAGGTATATAAAACGTAAATGTTTACAAGTGCCAAGGAGGATACGTAAATAAATACAGATATTTGAGTGAAAAGAGTTAAAACACAACCTAACAAAAAGTCATGAGGACATACACATTCTAAATACAGTGTTCTTAGACTCTTACTGCATGGGAAATATACTCAGCTAGTCTTTCTAAAAATTTCATTTGGGTGAAGTATACTGACATTTAAACTACATTTTAGTATTACTAAAAAACTTTCAGATCAATTTATTCAGCTTTACTCAGATAACTAAAATATCTGGCTATAACATTTTATATAACAAAAATAATTGGCTTAGTGTACCACCCAACCTACTGACCTTCAACACACTATCTAAAAACTGTAACAGGCTTTAATTACCTTCTGAATAAGAAAACCAACCATCAACAAATGTGTCAACCACTCCAGGTAAACACTATAATCTTCGCTCATGGAATTTCCTTATGAATAACTTTTTGAAAAAGGTCATGTCTAAAAGAATGTTTTGAAAAAAATACAAAGTACTTCTAACCTGCTCGTGTTTTTAAAAAAGGTTCAGTAAAACTTATAGCAATATACGGATAGAGTTTATAGATTAGAGGACAGTTGAAACAGGTCCGTTTATGAATAAAGGAGAATGAGAATTTATTTAAAATTCATTAATAATCTGAGGTTTTAGCAAGTTATTTGAATACAAGAAGTCTAACTTGCTGACAATAAAAGTCCTCAAATGAAACATAAGCAGGACCATATCAACTTCTCCCAAGAACAAATCAAGATACTTGGTGATATCTACCTTAAGCTCCCTCAAAACTATATGCTCAAATATATTATACTCCCAAATCTTCTTACATAGGAATCCATGAAAGATTCTATGTCATATAAATAGAGAAAAAATCCGGGGAGCTGATTTCCTAGAAAGATAAAACAATCCAACACAATTTACATTTTATTCTAGAAACTGTGTTATTCTTAGCTTAAATGTCTTTTCCTGTTTATATAGATACAGGGTTTAATGTTTTGAGGCTATTAAAATTCTCAAGGTAAATCAAGGTTTTGCTCTATACCTTCAGGCTCCATAAGACATAATAAGCATGCAACTACCAGCCTAGAAGAACTAAACTACTTCTGTGGATAATCAAGCTTGAATACTCCTGGGTCAAAGGAAAGGATGACCGTTCATTGTGCTACACACATTTTAGAGAGGCAGGTCAAGGCCATGGACACAGTGCACAATAATTGCCAAACAGCCATCAGATGCCAATGGTATGCAATAACCACCCTTCACAAGCTGAATCCAAATGGCTCTCTGAAGGAGAAATAACCCATTAAATTTTGTTCTCTCATTGGTAGAAACAGAGGCATGCCTGTCAATTACCTATGTAGAAATACACTGTTAGATTAATTCATTTTAATGAGCTTTCAGCTCTTCAAATTCAATTTCTTCACTGAAAATACTAGTATATTCCCTTTCAAAATATGCACATTCAAATAAGGGTAATATATAACCGTTGAGAGAGGAATATATACTTTACTTTCATTTTTCCTCCCATCATCTGTTATTGATGAATTTAGCTCCAAAAGAGTCTAAAACAATCTTTATATTGGTCTTAGAGTACCAAAAATCTGAGGTCCAGCTAATTCTAAGATGTCTTTGTATGGTAAAGATGTTGCTTTGGCTCTGGCATGTTTGGCTCAGAGGTAAAGCACTGGCCCATGGACCAATGAGTCCCAGGTTCAATTCTAGCCATGGGCATGTACTTCAGTTGCAGGTTGTCCTTGGCTCTGGTCAGGGTCGTGCAGGAGGTAACCAGTCGATGTGAACCTCTCACATCGATGTTTCTCTCTCTCTCCCTGTCCCTCCCTCTCTCTATCTGAAAACAAAAAAGGATTAAAAAAAAAAAAGATGTTGCTTTGAGGTCAACAGATGCTATCTAGCACTGAATAATTTTATCCTTTCAAAAGACTGATAATGGTTGCTTCGAATTGTCTAAAACACAGCATTTATATATGTGTACACACACACAGGAAGAACGTTTCTGAATTAAGTAATATTTTTTTGCAGTATTTTGAAACTTAAGAGTCAACCAAAGGATGTTTATTACTAGGTTATAGTGTCATTTTGAAAAGTCAACACCTGATACTTCAGAAACATTAATCTCTCTAATACACATTTTGCACCCAGAAATTCATCTTACAATATAAACAAGCATGGTAAGTGGCAGTATTAGTAGAAATCTCTGGCTGAGTTCCAGATATTGTATATTCAATTTCCTCTAAAAATTTATTTTGCTTGATACAACACAGAAATTAATCAGCATAATAAGTAAGTTAACACCTTAATAAAAGTGTTTGCATCTTTCTCTGAGAACATTAATAAAGTAAGGCATACCTTGGTAAGTGGATCAGATAACAAAAGAATTATGGGGGATGGGGAGTTTCCTACAAATAATGATCTCACTTAAAAAGTTAAAATATGCCCCAGCTAGTTTGGCTCAGGGGTTAGAGTGCTGGCCTGTGGACATTTGCTTGACTCAATTAATTACCTCAAAGAGGAGAAAGTTCCAAAAACATCTGAAAAAGAATATGCTATTATACTTTCTGGTTCTATATCATAGAGTCAGAAGGTGCACAGAGGAGAATTCTTAGAACTATGTAATGTAATCAGAACATTTATGGCGTAAAATTCTTGAAATTCTGCTGCAATTCAAATAAGAATTGACATTTTTCTTTTTACTTTTTTCCCTCTACAATCAAGTTACAGCTGATTACCTAGACCATGTTTGCAAGAGTCCTATTTCATCCTTTTTGAAAAGTCTCTTCCTCCCTTTATATGAGCAAATTACATTTGGAAACTTCTCACCAAAGAACTTATATGCATATATGCACAACCAATCCACACAGACACTAGGCTGGGGAAGGCAGGAGGGTGTTGGGAGCAAGGAGGAGGAGGTCAGGGGGGGGGAAATCTGTAATACTTTCAACAATTAAAAAAAAGAAACTTCTTTATCATTTACAGGAGGTGCACTCTGAGTGATTATGTGTGTTATGTACACAAATCAAGACAGGCACCAGTCTGCAGTGTACAAGTGCATGAGACAGCGTGACAACAAAGGCAGTGGTAATTATAAAAGACTTATCAACACTACAGGCTTTCTAACTCCCATTAGGATGACGCATGTTTTTTAACTCGTTATCCGATCAGGATGAAGGGAGTAAGGTAATTAAAATCTTTATAGGTCTTGTACTTGATATACTACAGCAAAGTAACAATATGTGAGAGGTACAATTCAGGCACTGGGCCACCTCTGTGTCTTATAAGTCTCTTAGTTGTTTAAGAATCCATGGCATTTAATCTGATTTCTATAATTGAATATTACTAAAATGTCTATACCCATATTTCTGATATTTCAGGGGGCAGTTCTGTAAAATAACTTAACGTTTTGTGATGCTTTAATGAAAAAATGTGTTATGACTTTCAAAACTGTGTATGTGTGTGTGTGAGAGAGAGAGATTTTAAGAGAGACAAAAATTTCATTAAAACATATACTTAAATTTTTTTATTTTTCTTTATTGACTTTAGAGAGAGAGGAAGGCAGAGGGAGAGCGAGATAGAAACATCAATGAGAAAGAACATCCACGGGCCACTGCCTGCATGCCCACCACTGGGGATCGGGCCCACAACCGGGCATGTGCCCTGACCAGGAACTGAACCGGCAACCTCTTGGTGCATGGGTTCTCAACCACTGAGCCACACCGTCTGGGCTAAAACATATACTTAAAAACTGACTTAACTAGTCTTTAAAGCAAAGCATTATTTTCATACAATTTTATCCAAAGTATCAATAGATTTGCATAGACTCAGAATTTTCTATCTGAAAGGACCCTCAGAACCCACCATTCTGCAGACCAAGTCCAACATAAGCCTATCCAGAAAAACACCAGAATGTCTCTCTTTAGACAATCCCATGTAAATGAACTAGTTCTTACTCCTGGAAAACAGCCCTGTGTTTTCAGGTCCTCTTTCACCACACGTAGATAGATCTCAACTTCTAAACAAGCATCCAATAAGATTTGAAGTATGATTAATGCACTCAAAACACATGGATGTCAATATTATTCTTTTTAATTGTATTAGTGATAAAATAGTGTATCTCTTTTTTGCCTAAGAACCAGAGCCCTGTGGTTTGCTCTCAATATTAAAATAAATAAATTCTATAATGATGAGTCAGTCACATGAGAAAACGTACTGTAGGTCACATGGTGACCTATAACAAGTATGTCATGAATGCTTTAGGGGGATGATCTTAAAGCTTCTTATATTAATGTAGGCCTTTCACTGGATATTGTACCTCAGTTTACACATTTCATTGTCCTCTGTGTGCTTGCCCTGGTTAGAAAGCAGATGCTGCTCATCTGGATTTATCTTGCTCCGTTCTGTATTAATTAAAGAATCTTCAATGCTTACTTACTGTTTGACTTGCGGGGTGAAAAGCTTATACCTTCAAAAGAAAGGGAGCCAAAAGCTGCAAGAAGAGAATGCTTCCCATGTTTGTGCAGTTGATGGGACCCAGACCAGAGTAGATTCTGCCTCTAATGCTGATGAACATCTGGGCCATGAGTTGGTTACTACTGTGTCCTGCAAAATGTCTGACCAAGTACTATTTTTGCCTTAATAAAAGCAGAGATTCTAACATTTAACAACTGAACAAAACTCCCTCCATTCAAGACATTTATAAATAGATAAAGCACGGAGGATTTAGGTATCGTTATTAAAGATGACGACAATATAGATTGCCTTAACATTGTTGATAAATTACCTTTAAAAATATCATGAGGTCTCTCAAATGGCATAAATTACATAGGGCTCTCAGGGACCATAAATTGTGTCAAGAAAGAGGCTCATGAGACTGCCACCATCTGTCTGTGTGCTCATGACTGAATTTGCATGTTTGGGTAAAAATGATTTTTAGCAATGAGAGTGAGGAGACCTTGAGAGAGAGAGAGAGAGACAGTGAGCAAGAGAATGCTCTTTTTTATCCTCACCTGAGGACATATTTACATTTATCTTCAGATAGAATGAGAGGAGAGAGAGGGAGGAAGAGAGAGAGAAACATCAACGTGAAAGAGACAAATCAATTGGTTGTCACCCACACGACCCCAACTGGGGCCGGGGACAAACAGCAACTGAGGTATGTGTCCTTAGCAGGAACTGAACCCGGGACTCTCTAACCGCTGAGCCAAACCAGCCAGGGCAAGAATGTTCTTAAAAGGAGATTTAGGGTAGTAAATATTTTCCCAATTAGAATCTGAGACTTTGAGAGAATTATAAGAGACTACTATGAACAGTACACCCAAAACTGAATGACCTAAAAGAAATGGATGAATTCCTAGAAACATACAACCTACTGTGATTGAATCATGAAGAAAAATAAAACCTGAACAGACCACTAATGAGAAAGGAGATTAAAAAGGTAATCAAAAACCTTCCAACAAAAAGTCTAGCCTTGGCCAGTATGGCTCAGCGATTGGAGCATTGGCCTGTGGACCAGAGAGTCCCGGGTTCGGTTCCCACTAGGGGCATGTACCAAAAAAAAAAAAAAAAAAGTCCCAGGTTAGATGGTTTCACCAAAGGATTCTATCAAACATTTAAATAATTAATGCCAACCCTTCTTAAACTTTTCCTAAATTTAAAGAGGTGTGAATACTCTCAAATTCATTTTATGGTATAAGCCATAGCCCATCAAAAACACTATAAGAAAAGAAAACTATAGGTAAATATCCCTGGTGAATATAGATGAAAAATTCCTTAACAAAAGACTAGCAAATCAAATTCAATATCATGTTAAGAGGACCATATACCATGACCAAGCGGGATTTATCCCTGGGATTCAAGGATATTTCAACATACAGAAATCAATCAATGTGATACATTAACAGAACAAAAAATAAAATTCACAGTCTTCTCAATTAGTGCAGAAAAAAAGTATGATAAAAGTCAACAACCTTTTATGCTAAAAAAAAAAAAAAGACTCTCAGCTAAAAATAGCAGGAAATTATCTCAACATATAGAGGTGTACATGAAAAGCCCATAACTAACATCATAATCAGTGATGAACATCCGAAAGCCTTTCCTCTAAGATCAGGAACAAGTTAAGGATGGTCTCACTTGTCACTTCTGTATAACACTGGAAGTCCTAGCCAGAGAAAGTAGGCAAGAAAAAGAAATAAAAGGCACCCAAATAGGAAAGAAATGAGTAAAAGTACCTGCTCACAAATTATATGATTTTATATGCAGAAAATGCTAAAGATTCCACATCACACAAACACAGTGAATTCAGTAAAGTTGCAGGATATAAAAAATTCAACATATAAAAATTAGTGGCATTTCCATATATTAACAACAGACGATTTGAAAGGAAAATTAAGACAAATAATCCCATCTACAATAATATCAAAAAGAATTAAATATTTAGAAATAAACTCAACCAAGGAGTTGAGAGACCTATACATGAAAACTACAAAACACTGCTCAAAGTAATTAAGGCAGATACAAATTAATGGAATGGTATTTGATCATCATGGATAGGAAAATGTAATTTATTGTTAAAATGTCTGCACCATTCAACGTAATCTACAAATTCAATGCAATCTCTTTCAAAATCCCATTGGCATATTTTGAATAAATAGAAAAAAATTCTACATTCATATGGAACCACAAAGGACCCTAGATAGCCAAAATAATCTTGAAAAAGAAAAAGCTGAAGACCACATATAAAAGATAATTATAAAGCTACAGTAATCAAAACAGTATGGTATAGGCATAAAAAGAGACATACCCAGCAATGGAACAGAACAAAGAGCCCAGAATAAACATATATATATATATGGTCACATGATCTTCCACAAGGGTGTCATGGCTACAATATGGGGAAGGAACAGTGCCTTTAACAAACGATGTGGGTAAAACTGGGTATCTATATACCAAAAGAATAAAATCAGTCCTTTATACCACATACAAAAATAAACTTAAAATGGATTAAAGATAAAAATGTAAAACCTGAAACTATAACTCTCAGAAGAAAATATAGCAGAAAGGCTTTCTGTTATTGGTCTTGGCAATCATTTCTTGGACATGACACCAAAAGCACAGGTAACAAAGGTAAAAACGAGTAATTGGAACTACATCAAACTGAAAACTTTTTATGCTGCAAAGAAAACAATACTGTGAAAAGACAACCTATAAAATGGGATAAAGTATTTGCAAAGCATATATCTGATAGGAGGTTACTATCTAAAATATATAAGGAACTCCTATAACTCAGCAAAAACACCAAAATAACTTAATTAAAAATGGGCAAAAGAATTGAATAAACATTTGTCCAAAGAAGACATACAACGGCCAACAAGTTATGAAAAGATGCTCAACATCACTAAGCACTGGATAATACAAATCAAAACCACAATGATCTATCACCTCATAAAAGAAAACAAAACAGAAAATAACAAGTGTTGCCAAGGATGTAGAGAAATTGGAACCCCTGTGGACCTTTACTGGGAATATACAATGGTACAGTCACTACAAAGTAACAACAACAGTTTTGAGGTTTCTAAAAAAAGGAAAAATAGAACTACCATATATGATTGAGCCATTCCAATTTTGGGCATTTATCTAAAAGAACTGAAAACTGGATCTCGATGAGATATTTATTTGAGATGTTTACTGCAGCATTATTTGTAATAGCCAGGAGGTGGAAACAACCTAAATGTCCATAGGCAAATGAACAGATAAAGAAAATGTGATATATACATACTAAGGAGTATTATTCAGCCTTATAAAAGAAGGAATATGCTACAACATGGATGAAACTTGAGGAAATTATGTTAACTGTAATAAGTGAGTCACAAAAGGACAACTACTGTATGATCCACTTATATGAGATATCAAAAGTAGTCAAACTCTTAAAAGTGAAAATAAAGTGGTGGTTTCCAGGGTCTGGGGTGGGGGGAATGGAGGAGTTACTGTTCAATGGGTACAGAGCTTACGCCATGCAAGACAAACAATGTCCAGAGCTCTATAGACCTGTCATACAACAATATGCACATATTAACAATGCTGTACTGTACATTTAAAAATGTCTTTAGAGAGTAGATCCCATGTTATGCAATATTTTTATATTATAATAAAAATAAGAAAAGAAACATAAATTTAAAAAGAAAAGAACCTTAGTGACTTTGAAGTTACTGATTCTTTGCTTGAATTACTACCATGGTCGTGATCACCCTAGCATTAAAAAAAAAAAAAAAATTCTTGATTACTCATTCGGCCATAGAATAATGATTATAATACCTGACTCATCCATATTTGCCAGTCAACACTGAACTGAGCTGACTTTTCCCATGAAAATCCCTTTGTTTGCCATTTCCATTTCCATTATACCAAACCAACCTTTGATGCACCACTCTGCTTACTTGTTAATAGACATGTTTTCCATCTGCACGTGTTAGTCACAGGTCACTTTGCCCTTAAATTTAATTGTAAACTCTGCTTTAAGATGAGTACAGCAGAATCATAAATATTGAAGTAGTTGATCCGCAAGGATGGATTAACAAGGGCTCATTCTTTTTCCTTAGTGTATCCTTTAACAGCCCATGTTTGTTACTCTCTGCCTCGGGGATGGGAATGTGAAAGAGAGAAACATTAAGTGGTCCAGAAAATTGCTCTGGTGTACCCAGATTTTAAATTCTTATTGAATTTCCTAGTTATTCTATTTGGTTTAGTGCAGAATTGCTTTCCAATAGTGTCTGTTTCCCTATTAGATTAACTGACTTTGTTATTTTACTTTCTCACACAACATCCTTGCACAGGACTATATATCCCATAATCCTATTGCTTGAGAGATTCAAAATAATTGAAATCACATGACTTTTTTGCAGTTCAGTGGAGAGTGGCCTTTTGACTGGAGAGAGAAGAACCTTGACCTCAGTGTTACTCAGCTCTACTGCTAAGGACCTATTCTGACACCACAGAAACTTTTTTCAACCATTTCTTTAATTTCTCGAACAGATGATATATTCACAAAGCTCAAAAACAAACAAACAAAAATACAAAAAAAGAAAAAGAAAAATATATTGCACAGTCTCCCTCCGACACTTCTCTTTCTTCTTCCCTCTGACCTGCCGCCATCTTTCTCTCTAGGTAGTCCTGAGGAGTAGAGGGCAATGTCTAAAGTTCCCAGATACTCTAACTAGAACATATGAAGGAGGGGTGCCTTGAGAGGGGTCAGGCTTTCGTTTCCAGGGGCTTCCTGTCAGTCAGGGATCAGAACCATACACAGTGCTGATTTCTTAAAAGTCAATTTATCAACCAGTGAGACGACCAATCAAATTCTTACTGAGCACTCATGAAGACTAAAATTATGTTATGGGTTACAGAGAGAATAAGAATAAAAGAACATTTGAAGTTATTAATTTTAAAACATATATGTGGAAAAATCACCATATTTACATAAAACCGTCAATAAAAGAGTATTTTCTAATTAAGCAAGTGTGAGATTTCCAATATACATTTATCCCTAATGGCATATTTAATTACTTAGATCTTGGCAGAACTTTAGGTTCCCTCAAGACCAATCTACTCATTTAATTAAAGAAACAACTCACATTCAGAGAAGCAGTAAGATTTATCATTAAGAACATGAAGTCTAGACCAAGCCTGACTCAGTTTGAAATCCTAACCCTATCATTTAGCAGCTGGGTGACACTGGGCAAACGACCTAAACTCTTTATGATTAATATTCCATCTTTAAAACAGGCACAATAAGAATATCTCTTTTGTAAGATTTAGTGGTCATTATATGGGTTAATATATTTGAGTGGCTAAGAAGAATGTTGACAGAATAAACATTATAGAAATGCAAGCCAGTATCATGATAGGTTAAGTGTCTTGTGGAGGATGAAATAGCTAAATGGCATAGAAAAGGTTATTGGCTGATAAAATTAGGTATTGAATTATTCATTATAAGTCATTAAAGGAATATGAAATTCATAATAAGCTAATGGCACAGTGTTCAAGTGAAAAAAGAGTCTAAGAGAATTAGAGTGGATGAAGGTGATACTTGCAATGGGGGGGGGGATGAGTTAGCTCATAAGTAACAAAAAAAAAATCAAGAAGGTGGGCAAAGAAGAAGGTTTTTATTAGTATTACTGGGCCAGCAAACAGGTCTTAGAGACTCCAAATCTGCTCCAGTGGAAAATACTTACTTTTGCTTTTCTTTTTACATTTTTCAGAAAAAATAGAATGGAAAGTAAGAATACTCACAAGTAAGACCTAAATGTCTAGATAAAAAACAAAAAACAACAAAACATTTTAAACACTAGCTTAACTTTCAGTTAGGACTGAATAAATTCTAGTCTTTGTTTTATGTAACAGTCTACTGCTTTACATGATTTAAGAGTCTTAGCAAAAAAATAAATAAAGTAAATGGGTTATTTTTCATCTGTTCTCATGGATGTTAGAAATACAAAAAGTAAATTTCAAAGTTTAGTAAAAGTGTATTTCTTACTTTAAAATGAACTTATAATTTTCCCTTTAAATTCTGTTATGAAACAATTTTATTTGAATATCTACACTACTACTAAATGTGATATGTTTCAAAGTAATAATTCATACCTTTATTGAAGAGAAAATGGATAGTAAAGCTCACAAATAACACTGATCTACAATTTTCAGATTAATTGTTTAAGTGACTAAACAAATAACAGGAAAATCCTTAAAAATAAATACATTTCCTGCAAGATATAAATGTACAAATATATCCATATCTTGTGGAGTTCCCATCTTTTGCACACGATGGGTGGGCCACTCAGGGGATACACTAACCCTGGAGAGCCTTTGAAGACATGGCAGCCAGATCTAATCAGATAACAGAATGAGAACAAATCTTTATGCAACATTTAATTTTAAGAAATAAGAAAGAGGGGAAAATGTACCTTGTATATCACAAACTAATTAGCCACCTTGTTCATGTAGTCCTTCAGGTATTAAATACTCACTGTCATTCTTCTTTCCTACCAAATTCAATATGCTGTAGGAACTAGTTAGCAAAGTTATAAAAACAATAAGGTAGTTAAGGGTCTCTCTGCCAGGACAGCTTAAGCCCCTACTTAGAATTTAGAACCCACTGTTCTAATTAAATAACAGATACCTATTTACAGTTATTGTTCATACATTCTGATGGGTTAGTTTGATTGAATCTCTGACTCATCACAGGTGACTGAGCATAATCTGTGAGCAATTGGAAAGGGCAAACAGTTGCATTTCCAGCTCTCGGTCACTCAACTTCATGAGGCAAAGAACCTGCATCAGTCAACTGTCAGTGTGACTTGCACCATGGCAACCTGGGCACCACTGAACCTGAAGGGCTTCTAGACTGGCTTAAGTTTATAACTTCCATTATTTACATATTAAGATATCTGCAGGCAGGCAACGCTTCAAATGACAGTCCAAGCAGCTCCTTCAGAAGCCATTGTGCAGAGTGTTGCCAAATACATTTTAGCTGTCACACAATTTTGAAAACTAAAGAGATGCTGTGGTGACGGCAGGGTGGGGAGAGGCAGTAGAGGTGAAAGAGGATAAATGGTGGTGAAAAAAATAATAAAATAAAATAAAGGGGTAAAATAAAATATATTCTGTCCTGGAAAAGAGACCCTTAACTACCTTGTTGTTTTTATAACTTTGCTAAGATATCTCACTGTCAAGTGAGAAGAACTGAGGTATCTAGCTACAGTCCTAAGCCACCAGTGTAAGCTGGAAGTGCTGAAGATTTAGAATAAGAGAAATATTTTCCCAGGAAGAACAATAGAAAGTAACACTATCAACATACAGTTATCGTAAAATAAAGGCTTCACTTTATAAGTAAAATCACAGAGTAGGGAATAAATGCTAACCTTTGTTACCATAATCAGTTGTATAGGCAAAATCAAGAGCCACATTCCTAATGCACGGAGCACTGCTTTTCCTATGGATTCGCTTGGTTTTCTCAACCTCAACTGCAGAACAAACGAAAAGAAGTCTTGTTCTACCCACCACAGTGTTTCGTCCATATGCTACTTTAGTTTGCCAAACTGTTCTCTAGGCTCCGAGGAGATGAATAATAAACGTGTGGTCCTAGAGAGCACCCAGAGAGTGCTGGGTCCATAATAAATGTTCAGTAATTGGTCATTTATTGCTTGACTCTTGAGTAAGCCCACAAGATGAAGGGCTCAATGTTAAGACTCGAACAGGGATTGATGAATGGGATCAATAAGGGATGGTACGATCCTGGAGGTGAGTTTACACTCCTGTCCTTCACATCTACATTAAATGCTTCTGCATGATGAACCGACTGTCCTCTCTGTGCACAGAAACACCATGGGACACTTGAGGTGAGCTTTGTCCCTCCTACCCCCAGACCATCTCACTTACCCTGTGAATAAGGGATGAGAAATTATGTGGTCAGACTGTTGCTCACAGAAACAATCTCCTGACTTAGAGCAATATTTGATGTAGAGGAGGGTAGGGGAAGAAGAAAGAGCCATAACTATTCTTACAGAGTCACCACACTATATCTTTACATGGAGAAGAAAAAAAAAGAGGGGGAATGACATTGTGAAATTGTGGACTGAAGCCCGTCGAGGCAAGGAGCACCGTCAGAGGATCGTGCTCCTAGGTAAAATAGTAGTCTCTGTCTGAAACCGCTATGGAATCCTGGGTACAGACAGGAAATCAGCCACTGCTCCAGGGAAATACCAGACTGAAATAGTCAGGGCAGGCTTGGAGTCAGATAAAAAGCAAGTGAACAAGAAAGAAGAGCCAGAACCCCAGGTTCAGTACATTGAGAGGGGCCTTCTGATTGGTGAGATGAATTAACAACAAAAAATGCTCATTTAAAATGCATCAAGCCTGGTGATGTGGGTCAGTGATTGAGGGTAGACCCATGCACCAAGAGGTCTCCGGTTCGATTCCCAGGCAGGGCACATGCCCAGGTTGTGGGCCCAATCCCCAGTGGGGAGCATGCAGGAGGCAGCCAATCAATGTTCTCTCTCATCGATGTTTGTATCTCTCTCTCCTTCTCCCTTCCTCTCTCTCTAAAAAAATCAATAAAGAAAAAAATAATTAAAAAAAAAAAAAACAATGCATCAAGCTGCCGGTCAGTGTGCCTCACTGGTTGAGCATCAACCCATGCACCCAGAGGTCACAGGTTCAATCCCAGTCAGGGCACATGCCCAGGTTGTGGGCCAAATCCCCAGTATGTGGGGCTGGGGGAACATGCAGGCAGTGGCCAATTGATGTTCTCTCTCATCAATGTTTCTATCTCTCTCTCCCTCTCCCTCTCTCTCTAAAATCAATAAAGAAAAAAAAAATTTAATGAAAACAAAAACAAAAATAAATAAAATGCACCAAGCTAGCCAAAAGGTAAAGAATAAGTGAAGGTATCCAAAATGTACTATGCAGTTTTAAAGCTTGGACACTAGACTTGAATATTTGAAATGACTTCATACGAGTGACAAACCATAGGGAAGGGTGAGAAAAAAATATCAGTAAGTTAGTAAATCAATTGGGCTACCTTTGGATAATCTGCTACAACCATTTGGCCCTGGAGGCTTGCAATGTATCCCCAATTTATTAATTCATTTAGCAAAAAAAGCCCCGCGGTAAAGACAAGCTTGGAGTATATAAGAAATGGGAAGAACATCCGCAAGTCTGGAACAAAATGAGAGAAGGAGAGTGAAGTATGAGGCAGTCTGGTGTCGCAGATAGAAGAAGGTGCCAAGTCACAAGGTCTAGAGGAAGGGGTTTGTGTTAGAGAAGGTTAGATCAGAGGCTATTCTAGTTATCTTTCTACTAGATGATGGTGGTTTGATTAGGGTGTTCACTGATGAAATTTAAAAAAACAAAACACTGTAAGTTTGGGATGTTTTAGTAGTGTACTCATATGAGCTTTCAATTGGAACACGTGTACACATGTATGCATGCACGTGCGTGTGCGTGTGTGTGTTTTAGGGAAGGAGTCAGTCAGGAATCAAGGATGACTTCTATGTATTTGAACTGAACAAGTTGGTATATGGTAATAGTACTTATTGAGAAGGGATTTCTTCAGAAATTATGAGCATGAAAGGAGAAAATTAATAGTTCTGTTCTAGACCTGACAAATTTGAGCTATCTCCTAGATATACTAGTGGAAATGTCAAGTAGATTATCAGTTATATAAACCAGGAGCTCATTATAGAGGTCAGGATTAAAGTTATACATCTGGGATTCACCAGTATATACATGGTACTGAATGCCACAGTATGATGAACTGAAAAGGTCTTGTTAAAACGCAGCAGATGCTTAGTATAGAAATGCTATCATTGTTACTTACGCTGCAATTCACGTCTGATTTAATAAATATCACAATATAAGATTTGGTTATAATTTATTGTTTTATACCAGTTAATTTTTTTAAATTGTGAGAACTCAAAATAATTAGCAACAAATAATTTCTATGTTTATAAATGCTTTAGGGAAATATGCTTTAATACTTAGTGTTCCAAATGGCACCACTCTTATAAGCAATAAATGTGACCCTCTGGCTATAATATTGAGGGAAAAAAAGAAAAACAAAGTAAACTTCTTTAGAGACTTATTTTCAAATGTCACCATGGCAATAAATTATTGATTTTCACATCTAAAATTAATGTTTTTATTTATGAAGTACTTTTAACTCTCAGTAACATAATACATAACTTTGCTTTCACAGATCATTTTATTTTAAAGAATTCTACAGTTTGAATGAACCCAATTAAGTGTGCTCTGTGTGTCTTCTCAGCCTACCCTTAGCAAGGCTCACAATGTGAGTTCTGGTCTACTTGCTATCGGGGGAAACCACACAGGAACCCAGAGAATACTGCCTGCTTGGAAAAAAAATGAGCTCATTTCTTTACAGAGTCTCTGGCTGTGGCCACATGGAACACAGCATCCGTTTATAGATTCTTCTAATTGGCACCAGGCTGTTGCCTGGGTTTGCACTTCTTTACTGGTAAATGCAGCTCATTTTTATTTGTGCTCGCCAATAAATTGAGTTACCAATACCTGCAGATTTGGATTATGAAAAATTATCTAGGCAAGAGAAAGGAATTAAAATTTGAAACAATTCAGTAGCTTAGCAGGAAGAGGGAGGGAGGCCCAAGCTACCTTGAAGAGAAGTACTTTGTGGAAATGAACAAAGCCCCATGTTCTCGTTTGAATAATAAAAACACTCATCCACATACCAACAGGACATGGGGATTTTATTATCAGTTGTCACACATGGCAGTTTTATTAGTACCTATTCAAGACTAAGCTAATTTAAAAACACTTGAAACCTTAGGCAGGTATATTTAAATGGAAAAAAAGTTCAAAAGCTCTCTACATCATATACTATTTACTGTAAATAAGGCTCAGCTCTTCCTTAGTCTTGTAAGACACCCATTTACATATGAACTCCCCGTTCCAGGATCATGCTCATTGTTCTCTAGGGCAACGATGGTTTCTGCTTTGTCATAACTTTATGACGTGCATTGTCTCTTCTGCCCAATTTTAAGTGCTTAGTCCATTTAATGTTATAATACATCTCTTCCGGCATTAGATCTCTGTGTCTCGTTTAATTTCTCTTAGAATGTAAAGAAATGCAGTCATTTTGAAAAACTGATGGGCTTCACCAAAGCACAGCATAAGTATACTCCATGACCTAGACTTTTCACATCTAAGTATAGACCAAATGACGCGCACTGCCATAAATACTGTGGCAGCAACACTCTTCATAATAGCACAAAACTGGACACCACCTGAGTGTGCCCACATTGGGAATAGAACTAATGAAATTATCACACAGTGAAAGCTGTAATTCAACGAGCATGTACTATTCAACTTTATGCAGCCATATGTAGAAATCTCAAGAATAGATTGTTGAACAAAGGATGCCAGATTACAGAACCTATAGTGAATATTTTCATTATAAAAACTAATATAGCTTATCTTGACTAATATACCAGATTTGAGTAAAATAATTGGGAACTTTGGCCTAATGTAAATGTGTATGATTCCCTATACAAAGTACAAAAACAGTCACAAGTAAACTGTGCTACTAGAAAGCAGAGTATATGTTACCTTTAATGGAAGGGTGTATGAGGAGCTTATGAAACCCTGGTATTGTCCTTGGGTTCATCCTGGTGCTGGTTACACAAATGTGTTAGCTGGTCAAATTCATCAAGATGCATAGTTGAAATATGAACACATTTTTGTATTGCTATTACAGTTCAACAATAATTTTAAAAATTCTGAGGTTTGCATGGATGTTGACTGAGTTGGAAAAGAGAGAGCTGAATACCAGGTGTGATGTGTGAGTTCCTGTTCATCAACATTATCTCCCTCCCACCCTCTCTCCCTGAGAAAAGGCTTGGCGATGTGGCTTGCTCTCATCAAACTGTGAATAGAAGTCAGCATCCCTTATAAGCTAAAGTTTTAAGAGCTGATGTGGGGTTCAGCATCACTTCTTTTCCCTCAACCTCAAGACCATGTCCCAGAATGAAGACACATTCTAGGATCCACAGCCAACTAGTGTTGGACATTTCACAGGAGCAAAAAAAGTGTATCTTTCTTGTGGCAAATCATTGAGACCTTACCCTAAATTACCAAGTTTGAGTGGAATAGTTGGATAATTTTCACTGTGAACACAAAGAACAAAATTATTTCTATCATGTCCTGTATACCCCCAGATGTCACCTAATGTAATGTTCCACAGGATCTTCAGGGTCTTACCTGGCGCCCTTCTCTCCTGGCTTTCTTCGGTCCTGTCAAGGCTCCGTAGGCCTCCAGAGAGCATCCGTCCACTTAGAGACGATCAGATCCCCGTATTTCATTCAGCTAAATATTTACAACAAATGCCGAACTCAGCTGGGGAGAGAGGCGTTTGATCTCCTCATAATGATCTTTTCTTTGTTGAAAATTACATTTGATACAGCAGGAGGTAGCTCCTGTTACTGCGCTAGGGGGCCTTGCTACCCACAGCAGTTTTTATACAAGGGGGATACTGAGGCAGGCGAGATTAATCAGAGTTTTCATTCCAAAAATTGGAAATCTGAATGAAAGGAATTGGGAGCCCTTAAAAATGAATCATAGAAATAAAAATGCTCTAAAAAGAAATAACATGAAATTCAACAATGTTGGTTATAAGCTAGCACAGTATCTCCTTAATAATGTTACCTAGTTTCTTGGTAGCCAGCATAAGTTTGATAGCCCAAAACCACAATGAAGTCCACAGTGGCCTTTCAACTAAAGGGATCTGTTAAAAAAAAGTTAGTCTAAATGATCAGACCAGGTTCATGCGTCATCTTGGTGTTGAATTAAGATGGCATGGAAAGTCAGAAAATCTGGATTTGAAGGATGTCAAAAACAAGCTAGATAATCTCAGGTAATATTAAATCTCTTTGGGCCTCAGTTTACTTATCTGTAAAATGACGTCTTTGGATTAGATAAGTGGTTCTAAGCTTTACTGCACTGCGTGTGTGTGTCTTAGATTCGTAGGTAGGACCAAACACCAGCTCTGAGTTAGGGCTCAGAGGTCTACCTATAATAAGAGTAACTACAGAAGCGAAGCCAGGAAGTCCTTAGATCACGCTTTGAGAAACACTGGTCTAGACAGAGTCCCTCCCACCTGCGGCTCTAATTCTCCATGATTTAGTCAGTGTCCTCACAGCCTACTTTATATTGTCCTGCTTTTTAGTAGGGCGGACCAGGCTATTAGACTTGTCCTCTTTCATATCAGAAAGGCAGAGAAATTACTAAGGTTTCCCTTAGATCCGTATTTTCTGTGAATAATACAGCTGACCCCAGACGGTCCAGGAAGAGCTTACTTTTCAAAACTGCTGTCAGCCGGGGTATCTTCTACCCCGTAGGCTCACCTTCCCTATAACTTTGTAATTCAAACAGGCCTCATAAACCACAACTGATCTTAAAGGAGTCACCTTTTAGACAATTTCCTCAAAAATAGTTAAACTCCTAAGTGCAAGATAAAATGATATGATACAGATAAAAATCTAATGATATCCTTAAAATAAGATTACATTTAGGCAAAATAAAAGGCATGCCAAAGAAAATTATGTTTGACCTTTACTTTCAATTTCTAATATAACTCTGTTGTTTTTCAGTAATAAAGAAAACATTACATTTAGAAATATTTCCATATTTTGTTAAGGGAATTCTATTGGGTCTAAATAAGATTCTCATTTTATTTTAATTATAAGTAAATTCTAGTAGATTAATCTTACCCTATGACTTAAAAATGCAAATGTTTCCATAATAATGATAGTTGACACACTAGCAGATGACATTTGCTTTGAGATTAAAAATCTCTAATATGGGTATAAACATTCAAAATTAAAATTTGATATAATTAATTGTATTAATCCTATAGAGATAATACATCTGTAAAAATTAAAATAATCTTTAAATGCTAGAAACATCAATATAATCAAATTCATTTTTCCTGCCCAGGTATACCTACTGTGTGGAAGGATGCTGAAGCAGAAGGCAAAATCAGATGAGGCTGGTAGGTTACAATCCAGGCTCTTTTCCTTACAAACAAGGTTGTTTTGAGCAAGTAATTTAAGCTTACTGAGCCACATTTTCTGTTTTTATAAATAGGGACAACTTTGGGCACATCACCAAATCATTCAGTGTTAATTCCTCAAATGCCTCTTTTAATTCTAATGTTCAATATCTAAATTGTAGTGCTTAGAAACTTTAATATTCTCTTCATATCTGCTAAATGTGAAAATATACCATCAGTCACTATAAACTCTAAAATGAATCGTCTAGTTCTAGTTTGGGAAATTAATAAGAAAAAGAGGAACATTTTTGTTTAGTTATTCACAATAGCAGGTTTTATTTTTCATTTTAAAAAAAATGTTTTGGTTTTGCTTTCCTTCTGTGATCTTCTTTAATCCTGATCTGAGTTACAAATTTGAGGGCCCTTTAATTCCTACATTCTTGGTATATGAGAAATATTTATCACTAAACAATCCTGGCTATAAGACATTTTTTTGAAACAGATATCGACTGTGGCAAGATCTATAGACACCAATTGGTTTATATAAACTTGAAAAAATTAGATATAACGGAAATAAATCACTTGGAACAAGAATTCAAAATGAAGACCCTGAGTGTATGGTCATGTCTGGGTTTTCAATGTTAAAAGTACAAACTCTGAAGATACCCAGCATAACTTCATCCCTTTACCTAGACTTTGCTCTGTAAAATGAAATCTACCCTGGTTGCCATTGCATTCCTAGTGCAAAACACAATATCCGCTACATAATAGGTGTTAAGCCCTGGCCGGTTTGGCTCAGCAGTTAGAGCGTCGGTCTGCGGTCCAGAGAGACCTGGATTCCGTTCCCGCTAAGAGCGTGTACCTTGGTTGCAATTTGTCCCCAACCCTGGTTGGGTCGAGCAGGTGGCAGCCACTCGATGTCTACCTTTCACATCGATGTTTTTCTCTCTCTCTCTTCTTCGCTCTCCCTCCCGCTCTTTCTGAACAAAATAATGAAAAAATGTCCTCAGGTGAGGATAAAAAAAAAATAGGTGTTAATTTTCTGTAACTGTACAATGAGCAATGTACAGAAGTACCCCCTTATGTGCAGGAGATATGAACCAAGACCCCCAGTAAATGCCTGAACCCACTAATAGTACTGAACCCTAAATATACTATGCTTTTTTTCTGATACAAACACCTTATGGCTTCTCTTTGGCATATCTGTGTTGTCACGATCACTACTCTTGTGCTTAGGGGTCATACTTAAGTGAAATAAGGGTTACTTGACCATAAGCACTATGACAGTTGATCTGATAATGGAGACAGATACTAAGTGAATAATGGGCAGGGAATGTATACAGCCTGGATATGCTCGACAAAGGGATACTTCACATGCTGGATGGGATACTGCAGAACAGCACGAGGTTTCATCATGCCACTCAGACTTTATGAATGGTTTATTTTTGAAATTTTCCACTTATCATTTTCAGGCTGTGGTTGATCCGTGGGTAAATGAAACCACCCATAAGGGAGTGGTTACTATGTACTAGTTCTTAGGAAACAGTAGAACTGCATAGCCTTGCTGTCTTAGCCAAGTGAGAATCCAGCTGAACATTCTGGAGACTAGAATAAAGGAGGTAACATTACCCTTTAAAATATGAGTGAGATCAGTCTTTTTTCTTTTTTGAATCTGAGCATCATTTTTGTATTTGGTTGAGAAACTATAACAAAATGATTTACAGCAAGAATGATTTTTGAGTAAGATAAAGATAGGTGAGAAAGGCTCCTTTCAACAAACATTGTTAAGTTGGGCAAGTAATTTTATCTTGTCGAGACTCCTTTACTTACAAAATTGGGAAAAAAACTGTTAACTTATGGTACTACTGAAAGATTTAAATGTCAAGATTTTTATAAAACATTTACTATGGTGGCCAGCACATAGTAACTGCTCATTAAACAACTACTATGATGGCTACTACATCTATTAAAAATCACCATTTACGTAATTCACAGCTTTCTCCAACTTGTCATGATGTCAATTTGATAGATAATAAACAAGATAATTATTTGTATTTACCATGTAAATATTTTTTAAGATATAAAGAAGTCAGCTTGCTTTGTAATTCCTTGCCTTATTTTTATGGCTAGCACCAAGATTGATAATACCGTCTTTTCCTTAGAGCATGCAAATATTAATCCACTATTAAAGAAACTCGAGTTTCACCTCTTTTATGACACTTGAAGAATTTCAGCCCATGCAATCTCTCTTTCCTTTGACCTCTCATCACTATCAAACTACATTAGGTTTATGCTGATTTCACCCCTGTAACCATACAATGAGCTCTTTAAGGGTAGAAGGCATACTTAATTATACTGCTTTCTCTTTCATTCCTATACTCCTAGTGTGGCCTGCTCGTAATATTAATTGTTTTGTGCATTATATGGGTTATTTCCCCTTCTCATCAAATAAATTGCATGCCAGGAATGTCAGGAACTTGCCTTCTGTTTGTTTTGCTTTACTCACACATGCACACTTAGTCTAACAAGAGGCTGGTACAAGTATGGATTTCAGTTACCTGTGACCACTCAATGATAAACTCACTCCTCACTGAGAAACATGCATCGTGTTTGCTTCTCTGACACACCCGAGTCTACAGGACAACTTACAGCAACGATGTGCACATGGCTCCCTTCTCTAATGCCCGAGTGAGGGCAAAGAGGCAGGCAGGGAGGGTGAAGCCTGCAGCAAGGCGGGGGGGGGGGGGGCATACTCTGCCAAAATTAATCAATATTAATCAAATAAAGAGAGAGAGCAGAAAAAAGGAAAGAAATTACCACACCAAACTAAACATTTCTGTGTGCCATATTTGCCTAAAGGCTGTCGGTTTTCATCTTTTCTATAGATATGTATTCTCTGAACTTCTGAAAGCAAAGTCTCAATTCTTCTAGGAAAACTGATATTCTGGGTCAGTTTTCATTTCAAATAGCTAGTCATTGTGTCTTCATAACTATATTTATGTTGATCATATAACATACATTTATTTATTTATTTATTTATTTATTGCATTTATCTTCAGATAGAGTGGGAGGGAGAGAGGAAGCAAGAGAGAGAGAGAGAGAAACATCGATGTGATAGAGACACATCAACTGGCTGCCACCTACACGACCCCAACTAGGGCCAGGGACAAACCGCAACTTCCCCTAGAGGGAGCCAAACCCGGGTCTCTCTGGTCTGAGGGTCTATACTCTAACTGCTGAGCCAAACCAGCCAGGGCATATAACATGTCTTTAATTGAAAATTGAAAATATATCCTAAAATGCTGTTAAATAATATTTTCTCTTGGGATGGTATCAGTGATTTTCATAATCTAATTCCATTTGCATGACTTCAGATATATATATATATATATATATATATATATATATATATATGTGTAAAATGAATTTACATATAATTACACTTGTGACTTCAGATATATATAATTTATGTATTTATTATAAATTATTGTTTCCATATAATACATTAATATATTTAAAGCCACATACTAAATAGAACAAAGTTACATATAAATTCATTTTGTATCATAGATTATAATTTGTCATATATAATATATAAATTATATAATTTGTCATTTAAGTCATTCTAATGCTAAATTGGAGAAATTTGTTAAGCAAAAAAATATACATAAATAAAGGCCTACTATATGCAAGGTGTTTTACTGGAGACTGAACATGCTCATGGTGGGTCAGAAGTAGTACTTGAGAGATTTTTATTATTCAGTACTTGATGCTAGACTGTTTTATGGAACTAAGACTTTGAGAGTTGTATTTAAATCAGCATGAGAAAGTTTGCAGTCTGCTGTCAACTTTATTATTAAAGAAATTCTTACCAGTCATTTAACCAACCATTATTGGGACGTAAAATATGGGTTGGCATTCTGAATATTTGTAGCTAATTTTATTCAATTAGTTAGCTGCTGTGAAAATTCAGTAAGACAAAACAGTCATCAACATGCCTTCCTTCTATTATGAAGTATGATAGTTATCTTCACTTATGGTGAAGACTTCAAAAACCATTTTCCTTTCTCTAAAAAAATTATTTTTTCATAAAAGTATGCAATCAAACATTCATATTTCTAATAGGATTTTGCTTATTTTATATGGATAATTATTTTATATAGTATACTATCCTACAAAGCTGGGTCAATTTTTTATTTTTTCAAATATATCTTTGCTTATTTACATTGCCATTTCTGAGGTATATTAAAATATTTTAAAACCTCAAGCTTTGAAAAATTATATATAAATGTTTATTGAAATAATAGCAAGTACACTTAGGACAAACATGTTATTTAAAACATATTTCTTTCAAGTTTCACTAGCCATTGTCAGATAGATCAGTTCTTAAAAGTCATTTTGACAAATCAAGAAATTCAGCTACGAAGTTAAATGATCCAGTGTTGGAACTCAAGTACTATTACTCCAATGTTTGACTTTTC
Source organism: Molossus molossus (assembly GCF_014108415.1). Lineage (NCBI taxonomy): Eukaryota > Metazoa > Chordata > Mammalia > Chiroptera > Molossidae > Molossus > Molossus molossus. The sequence goes on from NW_023425350.1 coordinate 35,555,621, forward strand.
TATTTAACATCAGTGATGACTTTGTAGTTGAAATGAAAAGCTATGTTTCTATAAAGATGACCTCACTCTAAAAATCCCTCCTCATTTTTCTAAGCTAAATAATATTGAGTTGTTATCTTAATCCCTAACTTTGTTTTCTGATTAAGCAAAACAGAGGGGAAATAAAGAATCACGACAATAATATAAAATAAACAAGATTTAAGGAAGAAGAAGTCAACCAGATGATAAGAACCAAAAATACAGCACCATTTCTATACTTATGTAAATTTATCACACTGCCTGGTCATGTACCAGGTATATGGTGAAATGTTCTATAAATATGTTTTGAATGGTTTATTAATCAATCTGAGATATATTTCAGTAGCACTGAAAAAGAAAGCAGCATCTGGCCAGTGTGGCTCAGTGGTTGAGTGTTGACCCATGCACCAAGACGTTGCCGCTTCAATTCCCAGTCAGGGCACATGCCCAGATTGTGGGCCCAATCCCCAGTGTGGGGCATGCAGGAGGTGGCCAATCGATGTTCTCCCTCATCAATGTTTCTCTCTCTCTCTCTCTCTCCTTCTTACTTCCTCTATCTCTAAAATCAATAAAGGAAAAAAAATTAAAAAAACAAAACAAAACAAAGAAAGCAGCAAGTTGATGAAAGAAAACTATCTTACACCTTTAAAAAATTGCTTGTTGGATTATATATGTCATAGACTATTGAGTATATGAGAGATTCATAGTAATGGGCAGCTGAGACAGAGGAGTGTCAGATGATCTGACATGATTTTCAACTTGACATTCTTTTCCTTTCCCTTCTCCTTGCCACTTTTTCTACTGTAAAGATTTAAAATTTCAGGGAATCAGAAAGATTCTTCCTATGAACACAACATATTTGAACCCACTGGAAGAAATAACTGGTTCTCAGGCATGCCACTCTTTGAAGTGACAAATTAGAATAATGGCAATGAAAAACCAAAAATAAACATGCACTTAAACTATTTTTTAGGAGAAAAAAATGGCAGAATGATCTTTCATGAGGACACATATACACACATACACAAACATTGTCAAAATGCATACCTTTCTCCTGAATTGTATTACCAAAGAAGGGAGAGAGAACTGAATTAAGTCAGCAATGTGTTAGACTCTCTGGTAATAGATTCCAGCAACATTCTTCTACTCAGAACATGTCTCATCATACATCAGAGATTAATGGGCCATTAGAGTAAAACATGTTAGCTATGCCCAGTGGAGGTGTCAGCACAGCAGCTTCTATTAACAGCTTTCAAAACCTCCATGAAGATGTCAAAGGTGCCAATGGATTTGCACAATTCCATTGACCATGTTTTCTGAAGGTATGAAATGAAATCAAATTTGATTTGACTGATATTTGGAAATTATTAAAATTATGATAAAAATACACAAATTAAATACTTATTTATCCTAACACCTTGAAAAAAATTAACCTTCTTGTGTGGTTTTCACTGGCAATTTGTTAAGTTACATACCTGAGAAGCATTTAGCCCTAGTAAGGAAGAATTAAACCAATACTATTTTTGAATACCATTTTATATAATAATAGCTGTGTAAGAAGGGAAGAAATTTTTATTATATTTGAGATGCATGCAACAATATTTTTACATAAAGTAGGAAAACAGACAAAGTGTTAACAGCTTTGTGGTTCAAATATGCTTGACTTTTATGAAAATGTAGTAATTACTTAAAAAACAATTCCATTTTTATTAGGAAATACAGAAAATCTGTATAGCAATCCTTTTCAGAAGCATACCTAGAAATTTCTAAATATGAATAGATGGTAATCCACAGTGATCCACAGTGAACTGATTTCCTTACTTTGGATATTCCTTTAGATTCTATCATGTTACCAATTCTACAATATTCTGCATTGTTGGCTTCATGAGACAATTGCTTGAGTGAAACACAGCTAAAAATTACCTTAAATCTACCTTATTCTTTAGCAGAGAACAAATGGCTGAAAAAAAAGTTTTCTTAAATTTTATAAAATGTGCTATTCTCTACTACTAGGAACCTAGTTAAATATAAATACTAACATCTATCTTTAGCCTTCCAAATCCTATTTATTTTCATTGATGTTAATTTAGGCATTAATCTGAAAACCATTATAAACAAACTAAAAAATATGTGTATAAATCATGAAAATCTTTCTATTTTCCATAATAATCTATAAGATCTTTGTGTTCAGATGCAGATGATGAGAAAAGAAAGAACAAATATGGTTTTAATGAATATTTTGAGAATATCGCAAAGCAATATATGATTTTTAAAAAACTTTACCATGAATTCTTCTTGGTATTACTTAGAATTATAGCTATGTAGAACCCAAAAAACTGTTATGGGTTGAACTGTGTCCCCCCAGTGAAAAATGTATGTTGTAGTACTAATCCTCAGAGCTTCAGAATGTGGTCTTATGTGGAAATCAGGGTGTTGCAGAGGTGATCAAGTTAAAATGAGATCACCAGGTGGGACCCCATTTAATATGACTGGTACCCCCATAAAAAAGGGAAATTTGGACACAAAAACAGATGCACATGGAAAGACAATGTGAAGACACAGGGAAAACATAGCCATGAGACTAGAGTGACGGATACACAAGCCAAAGAATGCCGAGCGTGGGCAGAAAACAGCAGAAGCTAGAGGAAGCCAAGCATGAATCTCTGGAGGTGACAGGGAGGGCATGGCCCTGGAGACACCTTGCTTTCAAAGTTCCAGCTCTCGGAACTGTGCGACCATGCCTTTTGTTTCAGGCAACAGAGTGTTTGGTGCTTTGACACTGAAGCATTAGGAAACAAATACAGGAACCTTGCAGAACTTAGGAGCCCGTAAGCCAAAAAGCTTATGTGGGAAAATGACGATGTATCTCGCTGCCCCGAATTCCACAGCTACCCCAGGCAGAACTCCAGAAACAAAAGCCTGGTTTTCTTGACTACAAATGTAGGGCCACCTCTTCCTCCATGGAGAATGACAGATTGAAAATGCTCAGTTTTGCCCTGGCCAGTTTGGCTCAGCGGTTAGAGCGTCGGCCTGCGGTCCTGAGAGACCCGGGTTCGGTTCCCGCTAAGGGCATGTACCTCGGTTGCAGTTTGTCCCCGGCCCTGGTCGGTTGTGCGGGTGGCAGCCACTCGATGTGTTCCTTTCGCATCGATGTTTCTCTCTCTCTCTCTGTTCCACTCTCTCCCTCCCACTCTACCTGAACAAAAAATGGAAAAATGTCCTCGGGTGAGGATAAAAAAAAAGAAAAGAAAATGCTCAGTTTTAAATTTCATTAAAGTTAATTTCTTTAAGTTATTTTATTTAAAGACTTTTGTTAAAACTAAAAATAAATATTAGTACTCTGTTGCTCTCTCGATTCTAAGTGGCCAAGCTCTAATTTCTAGAGCTATGTTTTCAGTCTTCAAGGTAAAACTGAGACTTCATATTTACCCATCTGATGCTTAATTTTTATCAAATGAACCCATTTAAATTTTTTTTTAATTTTAAAACAAAATTAAGGGGAAATAAAAGTATTAAGAACGACTTCCATATATATGTATATGTGTGTGTGTGTGTATGTAACCTCCAAAGGTATAAATCTTGCAAACACCTGCAGACATCATTAAAAAATCTCCTTTTTTATTTCACTTTAGAAGAAAAATCATTATTCCAACTAATTTGGAAGCCTCACGAAGGTAGAGAAAAGTTTTTGTGTTTGTTTGTACCTCTAATATCTAGCACCATGCCAACACAAAATTGGTGCTCCATACTGAATACGTACATCCATTCCACAAGTATTTATTTAGCAGTTACCATGTTCTCACATTACTCTCTATGCTGAGAATGGAACAAGGAAGAAAATGTGCAAAAATGCCTGCTATTGTTGAGCTTAGTGTTCTAATGAAGAGACTCAGAGAAGAAGATACATTATGTGGCATACTGAAAGGTAGTGAGTACTAGAGAAAAAATAAGGCAGAGAGCAAGGAACAGGGAATACTGAGGGTTGTTGCCCTTTTAATTAGGGGGTTAAGAAAAGGCTGCAGGATTTCTATTTGACATTTGCAGCTTGAGCAAAGATGTAAGGAATGCATGTATGAGGTTGGCTATAAGCTTTAAGACCTAGTTGTATCTTTTCATTGTAAACAAATGAGGTGACACAGTTCCTGGTTTGCCTAGAATGGACCTAGTCTACATGTTTCTTATCCTCATATAACTATTAGTAGCTGGCGCTTTAACTCTTACTAGTGTCCCAAATTAAATGATAGATTATACAGTCACACTACTTAGATAATAGTCTCTACACAGTACATACCAAAGTTTCTTAAATTAATAAGTAAAAAAAAAAAGTGTATCTCCTTCTCACATCTCATCATTTTTTATTTGTCAAACTATGTCACCTCCTTGTGCAGCAGTATTGCCATCGACCCCCAAACTTTGAGACTAAGATTGATTCTCAGAGAATCTTTTAATATGCTTAGGTGAAAAGCTCAAAAGAGATATGCTTATGATTAACATCGACAATAACAATTTTCTCTCACTATGTAAGTTTTATTTAGTATCCTCCTTGTCTTTCATTTCACCGTTGAGACCAACATCTTTATAGAGGTCCAGATGGTGCAGAGAGATTATGACAATGAAAGTTAGCTCATGCTGAGGGCCTAAAGAAAGAACAAATCATGACTTGCCTGAAAGACCAATTTCAATTACGGACTTACTATGCCCTTATCAGATGGGGTGCTCACTGTGAACCTCGCCTGGTGCAACATTAGATAACACGTGAGTGGATTAGTAGTTGTACACTAAAGAAGGGCACCAAGGACCATTAAAACTCCCCCTTCCATAACTAAAATGGAAGTAATCACATCCATTTTAGAAGTGGGGTATTCATCAAACATGATTAACTGTACAGAAACCCCACGTTAATTATCCGTGAGCGTTTCTTAGAAAAGACGTCAGAGTTGTTTGTTGCGAGAGGAAACTTTGAAGCATCCCATGTTTGTCAGGCTAGCCCATCCAATTTGTGTAAGTAGCTTGTCAGAAGACAAGCAGACTTCCCCTCAGATGTGTAATTTAGCAATCCTCCCCCCCCTTCCAGATTCAGGAAGAAATGTTAATTAGAACTGGAGTCACTTTTTAGAGTCTGCATAAATTCAGCCCTGTCAACTTTGCCTGTGCCCCTCTGCAAAGTGGAAAACAATGATGTTCTACATACCACGCTAATGTATAAATAACTTCTATGCTCATTTAGCCACTTCAGCACATCCAAGGAAATGACATTATGAATGAGCCACATTACCTAGAGGAAACAGACAGACTAAATGTGGGCTTCCACACAACTTAATATGCATCCAATGTACAAGTTAAGCAGTATCTTCCACACTAAGTGACAGGCAATTTATCTCCATACATCAGTGTGTGTCATGAATATGACACAGCTTTATTGTTGAAGGAATTTGAAATTTCCAGCCATAACTAAAGTTTCCTATCTCCATTTATTAGCAAGCTACATGTAAAAATCAAATTAATTGCTACATTCATGCCTATACTTGCCTCCATTTAATTAATTCTGTTTAAGTTTTTCCAACCCTTTAATGGTATCAAGCCAAGCAAGAGGCCACGGTCTAAAAATGACAATGTGTGTGTATAAGTGCACATTCTGTCATTGCTAAAATCCCTCTATTTCTGATGTGTAAACGATCTACGTTAGTCACAGGACATTTACCTCAATTTAATATCTGCTATTTACAGCGCTTGTTTCCTGGCAAGACAAATGTCAACAGTTTTTGAAAACTAAGCACTGTTTATTGTTTAGCTAGCAATTATAAAATAAGCACATCTAACATTTTTGTTATTTCTTTGGGAAAAAAATCCAGTGATTCTTGTAACCCAAAGGGTTTCTAGAGAAATTTGCACAATTTATTTCATAAGATCTTCATATTCTTGGCACCCATCCTTTGCCATTGTGTTATTAATTAACCCTAGAATGCACATATTAGATATTGAACTTAATTAGATATTGAACTTAACTAATCCAGTTAGGTGAATGATCTGACGAAGAAACAAAGTCTCTTTTATGTGAACATGCCTAATTAGGTCTTACTGATCAAAATTAGTTTACATTAACTAACAAACACAATTCCATGCAAAGAATCTTTCATTTTAACTACACAGGATCAAATAACTAACATGGTTGAGTTTTTCACAGGTGCTTTAGCCCCCAAGTGTGCATCACCCTCACATACAGAGGCCATTTGGATCGACTGCCCTGCTTCTTTCTGGGCACCCCCTCTGGGAATGGACAGGCTACCTGTCCCCAGTAGGACTACCCGCAATGTAATCTTCCACTAAATCATCACACGCCATTTGGCCCTACCATATTTATCCCCTTCACATGGTTTTCTATTACTATTGACAGTCTGACTGAGACCAGAAATACATGTTAATATTACTATCTGAGAACAGTGAGGGGACAAAGGGGAAACATTCTGACAATTAATTGAGGGTGACAATAATTTAGACCAATGGCTAACTCTAAGGCAATTTTCTTAAATCTTTATAGAACACAGGACAAGTCTACATAAATCACATTGTATGTTTTAGAGTCATTGAATTTGACTCCATAAATAAAGTACAGCATGCTGAATAACCTATCACCAAAAATATATGGAGATCTCAGTCAAAATTAAACGGCAGAGAATAAATACAACATGGCCCAGGGTGTCAACATTAGGAACATCTGCTTTAAGGTCTAATCTAATTACTGATTTGTTCTGCCCTGGAAACTAACCTGTGACTGCTTTGTTTAGCAGGGTCACATTGTCTGTGAGTGATTAACTGGTAACCAGCTACTAATTTAAAAAGTAATTTATGAAGAGGACTCCCCAAAGTGGTGGATCTCTAAATGTTCAAGGAATGACTCTCCATGTAACCACTTCAAGTATCACATTGCTTTCATGAAGTCAGACTAATTTCATTACAAACATTCATGTTAGAAAATATGACTTTCCCACCTCCGCTAGCAAAGCAGCTGCTTGGAAACTGTGACTGTTCACTTCCCAGGACTCTACAAGTAGTTTTTGTTAGAATAATTTTATGCTAATCTTTGTCCCTTTGGCATTTATTAGAAAGACATCAAATTTACACAAGTCTGGAAGAAGTAAAGGTGAAGTCTATGTGTATCGCATTCATCTCTAAAGAAAAAAGAGAGCAGATCAAGGCGACAGAAGGCAGGGAGCTCTGTGGAGGACACCAACTAGCTCAGATAGAACACCCACTCTGGGGCTTTGGGCCCACAAGGAGGAAACTACATCATTCAAGCTCCTGCGTCCCTGAAAAGAGTATCACTATGACTCTTCTACAAACCATTAGCTCCTTTATTTTAAAATGTGACCCCTAATGGAGGATTATTAAAAGTGTTTAAACTGTTTCACAAAGTAAAGCCTAAATATGAGGCACAGTATTTTTCAATATATTAATTCTTGCTCCTGGTGTTCAAGTGTTTCTACCTCTAAGAAGCAGACAACTGGATCACATAATATGAGAAAATAACTGAGGAGAAGAATGTTTCAGTTTTGAATTAAAGATGGAGGGATTGTGCACCTTCACAAGGACTTGAGACTTCCGTAGCTTAATGTGCACCTTGCCTATTGTCGACCTGCCCCATTGGCCTTTTAACTTCATTTAATTGATAAGGACTGGAAGCCCATGCAGTGGTTAATTCCCACTGAGAATTGAAACTACCTATCCCCTTCCCAGGTTACTGTTTACATTAACTAATGTATTATTCCATTGTCCTCATTAACATCACAACTATTCTAAGAGATGCATGCCTCAGCAAATAACTTGTGAATCCCAGGAAATTCCCAAAAGGCTCATGTTCCATAGGAAGTATCAATACATAATTGTGCTCTAAAACCCTTCTGAACGTTGTCTTTCCAATCCTTAGTTACTATATTATGATTTTTACCCATTTTAATCGAGTAATCAAGCCCCTACATTAAAAGACTCACCTTACACCAAACTTCTAATTCTCAATGTTTTCTGACTTTCTCTTTATTCCTCTGAGACCTTACCACAATATGCAATTAACTCAGCTTTTTCTTATCAACAGATTGCATGGGTGGTGTCTGGGGAGCAGGCACAGACATAAACCATGTTTTTTCAAATAGAGAAGTATGCACTGATTAGTGGGAGAAGTGAGCAGACTGTCTACAGCCGAGGAAGCATCATGGGAAGGGAGCTGATGATATGAGAACTTCCTAGTTAACATATTCATTGAATAGCATGGTTAGTTATCCTCAACTAATCTCTGAATGAAAACTATTACATTCAAAAGAACAGAAGAGAGTCCTGTAGTTTGGATGGATCCAGGGGGTCATTTCAGACATTATCCTTATTCCTAGAGGGAACAAGCCACAATGCCAATATAATAATAACTACCATTTATTGAATACTTACTACTTATTGCTTATTATGAGCCAACCAATTAAAAGACATTATCACTCTTGAACTACACATCAGTTTTACATAGTAGATATTATAATCATCATTTTCCAAAGGAGAAAGTAATTCAGATAGATTAATGAACCTTCCCTGAACAAAAAGTCCTCCATCCCAGTCACCCGCTCACCCTCTATTGAAACAGGATGGTTCACTTTCTTCGTGGTATTTTTCACCATCTGGAATTATCTTGTTCATGTTATTGTTGACTTGTTAACTCTCTATCTTCCATCATATATTTAAATGTCAGGAAATTAGGGACTGTGCTGCCTATTTATTTCTATGTCATTTTTGCCGGAGGAAGAGGGGCCAGATGACTCTGACACTCATGAGCAGAAGATTCTTAGGACATCTTTAGAAAATGAATTTTCTAAGACTCACAGGGGAGAATGGATGGTTTTTATTAGGGTGGAATTACACTTCAGGGGTTGTAAAGTCCCAAGTCCATCAGTCCAGTCCTGGAAGAGGAGGCAGTTGTGGGTTCAGCAAGGCTAGAAATAGGGTCAAAGTCCAGAGTGTCCCTACCACAATGCAGCCAGGTCCAGATCAGGCATCAGGCCGGATTCAGTCCATTAATGCACTGTATGGGCCTGCAGCCATGTGGGGGGATGCAGGGTGTGGGAGCCTGCAAGCAGTCTCATGTCGGCATCAAGGTAGAGCAAGCTCCTTTGTCTAGGAGATTAAATATCAGGTTTCATACACGTGCAGTGGCCATACCCATTCTGGCCACTGACTCCCTTCCAGGTGTGACAAAGAACAGGCATATTTCAGGACAGGAAGGCACCTCCCATGTCGCGCAGACCTCACTGGGCATGCCTCCAAACTGCCTTTGTTCAGCCCCTGCCCCACCGACCAGCAGGGAGAAGACCTGGGAGTGTTAACTGCAGCCTCCTGGTGAAGCTGTACAAATGGCATGCCTATATTATCTGGTCGTCCCTTTACTCATTGCCCGTTCAACAATAACCAAGTTATTGCGCTGATTGATTATCACCTAGGAAATAGTGGGTGATCAATAAACATGAAATTAATCTAGTAGCCCACAGCAAAGGGACGAGTGCTGAAATGAGTTTAAAAAATTGCCTTAAATAATTTTGATAGGCACCCCCCCTCTCCCCTTCATGGACATGCCCAGAATAAATATCTACTCTGACAGCAACGGAAAGTAAAGTAAAGGCTTTTTGTATGTTTAGAGAAAAAAGTGAAAAAATGTCATGTGAAAACTCACTTTGACTGAGTGACAAAAGTGATGACTCTTCAGCAATAACACAGCCCATGAATTTGTTAGCTTACAATCAATGGTTAATAGCATTCCAATGCTGCTGACTGGTTTTTAGAGATTACCATTCCAGTGTTGCTTTCCACATTAGAATTTCTTGTCTAGCATCTAACAGTGGGTGACTAGCTGTGGGGAATGGGAGACAGAAGAGCTCTGCTGAGACGACTGGAATAAAAATTTCCATTCATTTAGTCAGTAATTCCATACATTTTTTTTCCCTCTTCACACAATCACCAGGTTGTTTTTTGCTTTGCTCTGTTTGGCTGCGTGTCAGTAGAGCATGCATGTCCGTACAGAATTCTCAGCAACAGAAGCTGCCCCAGATCTGTCTGGGGTCCGTCTTCTCAGAGTGTCGGGCCTGCGGCCTGAAGAGAGGGAACTCTCCTCACTCAAATCAATTTGTTCACTCAGATCAATCTCCTGCGCCAGCCAGCCGGTGACTCCTGTGTGCAAGCAAGAACCTCTTTATTTTTCTTGCTTTTAAGCCGTAAGTCCTACGATATATTCAGCCCCTGCTACTGTATTGGCCTTAATATCCCTAAGAAATCTCTGTACCCTTTAAAAGATTCATATAATTTTCAGAAATATGTTGAGGGCAGATATTACACCCTAAAAGATAGTCTCAAGAAAGAGCACAGGTCAAAAAAACAAAAAAGTTTAAAAATAGTAATTTTCCGGCATCAATTGTGCCACTGAATTCTCCACATGTTTTTTTTACTATGAAAGCCACAATTCAAGACAAAAATGTGACTTTATTTGTGATTCCGCACTTCACCTATTAAACCAGGAAGATGGCATTTAGAGAAGATGGACAGTCTATGGAGGCCGTGGGCAGGCGGCTGAAGGAACTGGGAGGGAAAGCCAGGACGGCTCTGGGGGCACCCTGGCCCGTCCTCCCTCACCGCAGTTCCCAACGGAAGCCCCTCCCCAGTGGGTCACGGTATCATCGCCTTCGTAAGGGTCTTCACATGGGCGCCTCACACACTGAGAAGAGCTGCCCGCTGATGCTCTGTGGGCAAGGGGTTGGCTTGCTCTTCACCTACCGTTTCCGAGGTGGGAGAAAGTCCGAAGGAAAGCTGGGGGTGACTGAGCTTTGAAATAAAAGCCTGAAGGAAAAGCTTGTGTGGTTTCCAGTCAACATCACAGAAAAGATTCATATGGAAGGAATGGAATCCGTTATATGATTTATTTTGTTTCAAATTTCCTCATATCTGTTATGCTTCCCAGACCTGAATGTGATGAGGAAGACACACCGAACAGAACGAATCCCCCAGGCTGGTCTCTGCAGGCACTGTGCGTGGCAGGGTAGGCGGTGTCCCACGGCACCTGCTGGGGCAGTGGCTGTGCATGCACTCACAGCTCTAGGGAGGACAAAACAATGTCACCCTGGGGCTTAGAGGGAGGGAGAAAAGGAGACTGTTCAAGTTGATCTAAAACTGAGGAAGAGACTTACGAGAAGTCAGTCCCGGGTGATTCTGCACACGCAGCACTTACCACGTTCTACCTGCCATCACTCACTGTGCTGCTCTGGATGGACATGTCTTTCTTTCTCTCCAGTTACTGGACAAGATTCTTCACAGGACAACGCAATCTTTCCACCTCCAGCAAACACTGCTGATCCCGCTCTGACTTCCAGCTCCTCCGAATGCCGCTGCATGTGTACCCTGAACTAGGTAACTCAGAATTACTTAACACTTGGCCTTAACAGTGCCCTCAACTTACCTAAACTTCAGACAGGCCTCTTCCTGTCTAAAGGAAGGCTCCTGACCTCTCTTTTCTTAGATCATTTACTTTAGAAAATTTATGATTGCAAATTTCTTCTCTGCTCTTTTGAGATGCAAATCTTGCAGATGCTGGCCAGTTATACAACCCAGGAATGTCTTTCTCTAGGACCTGGGAGCCATCCTTTTGATGTGTGATTAAGAAAGATAGGGCCCCAACTCCCAGTCACTAAAGATGGAAGGAGCCTAACTTTAATAAACACCAATTAGAAAATTGATAGCCTAATTATCCCACTGACCAACGTCCCCCACCACTGTCCTCCAGTACATTCCACCAGCTCACCCAGCTATCAAACACTCTCCCGCCTTCTGTCTCAGTGGAGTTGGGTCTAATCCCTCTTTCTTATTGCAATGATCATGACCCTTATTGCAATAATCTTGAATAAAGTCGTCTTCACTTGGTTAACTGCTCTAGTGCAACTTCTCTTTGACACGCTGTCTTGCAAAGTTGACAACTGCTTCCTGTGCAATAATGTTCCGGAACCAGAATGCAAGATCTTGGAACTATTTCATTAAATCACCTTGGTCTTTCTGGAGGATTCTTGGTTAAAGTATTCCATCTCCTACTCTGTTTAGCATCTTCACCTTCTCCAATACACACACACACACACAAACACACACACCCTGTATTCTACATTATGTACCTGAAATCAATTTTTTGAAAAAGTATGCATTTGAACCTCCCTGTCCTACAGCTTTTAGCAGGAATTAGGAGGCAGTCAGTAAATACCAGCTTCCTTGACGGTCACCATGATCTTCCTTCTCTGGATCTCACAGAACACAATACAGATGAAAAATGCAAGAGAAAGCTGCCCATCCTTATGACCCCTAATGACTATATTGACTCTCAAGCTTCAGTGAGAGTGGGCTCAGAATCCCCCTCAATATCACATTCCAGGCAGCTAGTTCTGTTCATTATGATTCCACACACAAATTGAAACCTACTTATCCTTCTTAGTCTAAAAAAAGTCCTTTTAACGTAAAAAATATTTTATTTTAGCCCTGGCCACTTAGGCTCAGTGGTTAGAGTGTCGGCCTGCGGGACAGAGAGTCCCGGGTTCGGTTCCTGCTAAGGTGTCCCTTTCACATCGATGTTTGTCTCTCTTTCTCTCTTCCCACTCTATCTGAACAAAAAATGGAAAAATGTCCTCGGGTGAGGATAAAAATATAATTTTATTTTAAATTCTGTGTTTTGACAAGGTTCATCACATCACCTCCATGCTTAAAGGGCCATTAATAATTTGATGACTACACTATTTCACATTCTTAAAAAAAAAATCAGTATCAAAGAATAAAATAAATGCCCCCCCACACACACACACACATCTGAGTTCTGAAAATAACTGGCAGAGGGCCTCTAAAATGAAACAGACCAAAAACATGCTCAAAAACAACAGATTTTGTTTTCTTGAGAGAGAAGAACTTTTCCAGTCAGTGTATCTTCTGGGGAAAATAACGCTTTCTAATTGTGATTGCCTGGGAAATGTCCACTGCTTTCCTTCTGAAAGTGGTCACTGTTATTTGGGGGAATAGAGCATGGTAGAATGGTACCCTTTCCAATTCTATCACTCTGTTGCTACCTTTCGAAACCCTTAAGTTTAGAATGTAAAGAAAAGAAAAAAGGAACCACTCTGGCAGACTAACTTTATTAAACAGGGATAAACAGGGAGATGGTCTTCTAAGATAAAAGTACAAGAATTGGCCCAGCCGGTGTGGCTCAGTGGCTTGAGCACCCTCCCGTGGACTGAGAGGTCTGGGTTTGATTCCTTTTCAGGACATGTGGGTGGGTTTTGGGTTTGATCCCCAGTAGGGGGCATGCAGGAAGCAACTGATTGCTGTTTCTATCTCACATCAATGTTTCTATCTCTCCCTCTCTTCCTTTCTCTCTAAAAAATCAATAAAACCATAGTTTTAAAAATTAAAAAAAATACCAAAATTGAAGAAGTGAGGGATATGAGTCCATCATGTAACCACCTGGTATCCCTGTTTCCTGCTTTGAAAGGATGGACAGGACTAGATATTTATTGCTTTAAAACTGCAGGGTGGCCTGGCCAGTGTGGCTCAGTGGTTGAGCATTGACCCATGCACCAACAGGTTGCTGATTTGATTACTGGTCAGGGCACATGCCCAGGTTGTGGGCCTGATCCCCAGTGCATGGCGTGCAGGAGGCGACCAGTCGATGTTCTCTCTCATCGGTGTTTCTCTCTCTCTCCCTCTCCCTTCCTCTCTCTCTAAAATCAATAAGAAAAAAAAGTGGAGGGTAATAATTGTTTTAAAATTAGTTCCTACTTGGATCAAATACCAGGATAAAAGGTGTGGCGAGGTGACTATAATCTCTCAAAAGCTCTCAAGGAAAAAAAATTAGGAAAACAATAAATATGTTACTTAATGATTTAAAACTGTTAGATTATTTATATTCTTCAATATTCTTCGTTGCTTTTGTATTTCATTAATTCCTGTACTGGGAGTTGTCAAGATGCAACGACCTTCCCTGAAAATTGCTCCCAACACATGCTGGACCCCCTCCATTGCCATGTTTGTATCCCACCCATCCCCAGTCACCTTGAACATTGGGGTACACCCTTGCCACAGATGACCAATATGATTTTTAGGGACTTTGAAATTGAATATGGTTAGCTGGAAAAAAAAAAGTGAGATAACTGCTGAGCAATGAGAGACCTTGCAGATGAGAGAGGCAGACAGAGCATCCGAGGGACCAAGCGGAGAGAGAGAGACAGAGAGAGCAAGAACGTGGCTACCCAAGGCTCTCATTCACTTTCCATTACCTTCTCCCAGACCCTCTACGGACCCCCGGATTCTGTGAGATACAGCTATGTCCTCCTAAGTCATAATTTTGCTAATGGTGGCTTAAATTATTTTCCTTAATTAAAAATGGACCCTAAGACACCCCTAACTGTGCTCTTGTCTTTATTGTCCATCACAAAAGAAAAAAAGGGTTTAAGGGTTTTGGAAATAGCAAATTGAAGGAGTGATTGGTTAGCTGTTTTAATGATGGTCTGAAAGTCAAGGACCCAGATGTAAGGGCAGATGGTTGTAGCCAGAAGGGGATAAAATGGGCCAAGTTCTTAGAACCCCTGGGATATAGAGATGGGAGGGGAATAAAATATTGGCTAGGAGAAACAACTGTCCCCACGGGATCTGACGAGGCAAAAGGACCCACTCTCCCATATGGTGGCTTTTTGCAATATGACATTTGAAATGCCTTCCTAAATGGATTCTAGATTATTATAGACAAAGGAAAAACTACCTCTCCAATTCCTGCCCTCAAACATAAAAGACAAGAGGGACACAACTCAGCAAGTATAAGAGTATAGACTCATTCTTGTCTCTGGCCAACTGAACTTGGAAGAGTCTTTGATGTGCATTTTGTTTCTTTGTTGTTGTTGTTACATCAAAATAGAGAATTAAAAATATAAATTTTATGATTAAAATATATGTTTGCCTGTTTGCTCAGACCCCACAAAGGGCCATATTTCTGCCACATCTTTGATTGTCAAAAGGCCTCAGCTTCTGCTCCAAGACATTTAGCAGCTTCATTCTTTTGAATTCTGTATCTTTGCTTATGGAGAGGGATCTTTATATTTGCCTTGTACACACCTGCAAAGTTGGAAGAAATCATAGAGGCTATCAAATCTATTTTCTCATTCAAAAATGCATACTACCTATGTCAGTATTTGCCTATTTTTAATTTAAATAGACTGACGTTTAACTTTTAATAGTATTTTAAAAGAAAATTAATATCATTGACATAAATTAAAAAGTGCATATATCACACATAGAAAGTATTCATTAAAGAAAATGTTCATCTGAATACCACCTCAAATAACTGGCATACACAAATTTACACGCTCTGAGCTGACCTACTGCCTCTCCTCTAGACACACAACAGGGATGTCATACAAGGCTCTGTGAAATGCCCTGCTAACACGCAGGTGCCTGCTAATCCCCAAACTCGTCCCCCAAAAAGGAAATCCCATTAATCAAATTTGGTGTGTTCTAGTAAACTCACGTCAAATCACAATTAGTATTCACAGCTGAAAGCAACCTAGAACCAGAAAGATGTTGTTGACACTTACAAAAGGAGCGGTTCCTCGTAGCATAAAGGCTTTGGGATGATCTTATTCACTACGGTTTTAGGACTATCGGTTTGTGCTGACTACTCGCACAAAGGAACTTTTAGACATTCGATATGCTCACATTTCTTCAATCTCTTCCTGAACAAAATAATTTCACAGTAGGATACCAGTGAGGATTTATCGTGGAAATCTTCAAGAAATCTGGAATAAGACACTATCACTGCTACAGAGGAAGAATACTTCACACCAGGCAACCCAGTGGCTCATTCTATTATTATTTGCAGTGCAAGAGGTCACTTACATTTCTCTGTATCCATGTCACAAGTGTCACTTAGGCTGTGTTTGGACTTGTGAGCTGGCAACCTGGAGTGTGGTTTGTGGAGGAGATGGACTGAAAGTTATATAGGAGGTGCCTTTTGTAGTAACCTATCTATATTCATGTCTTGGCTTCATTCAAGAAACAGGGCCAGAGAAAACCAGAGCTAGAAGCCACATAATGTATTCACATGATTAGGACGCTGGGATTAAGGAAGAATTCTCTTTTACACTTGTGATAAACTCAGATGTTTAATTTTCCCTACAACCAAGCATAGCCCTTACTGGATAAATTGCTCAAAGAGTTTCTCTATACAAATTCTTATCCATAAACACAGGCACCTAATCTGTATTTGTCACTGTCATTTTCTTTAATATGCAAGTCAATTATAGTAAGCTTTAAATAGAGCCGCATAATGAGAAAATCTTCTCATAATTGAAGAGAAAAGAGTACAGGAACTTCCTGTCAGCATAAACTGTTAATTTTGTAACATGCACTCTATATACTTTTTCTAATTTCTGTTTTAGTCAGACTGTAAGTTTTCCCAAAATAATGTTTTTAATGAAATTTTCCCATCGGGTGCAATCTTCTTACTTTAAATGATGACTACATTTTGAATGTAAAACGTCTGCAAAATTCTCATTGGCAAAAGACAAGATTGAAATCGCTTCAATTCTCAGGAAATTGCGTGATCAGCATGGCAGACATAGCAATAGTTATTTCCCTTTCTTTTAAACTTAGAGAGTGAGGAGTTTATTATTTGAATAGCTATGAAAATTATCACTTCATCTCACATTTCAATATTGTCATTCAATACAGCATTATATTAGACTTCAAAAAGGGGGGGGGGTTAGCCAAAAAACACAGACAAGCAACTTTTTTTCCTATCAGAAGTTACAATCGTATTTCACTTGACTAAAAACACAAAATGTAACCTTTCTGCTATATTAATGCATCTTCACGTAAGATCTGTTGCAGTATCTAAGCATATCCAAATGCTAATCCACAGAACAGTGCAAGGACAAAATAAACAATGGCATGCAATGGAAAACAGAGTGTATTCATCTTGCTTTGTACTGCAGTAAAGTCTATTCAATCGAGTCCATTCTGAATAGCAATAGCTAACTTTAAGCTATATTGTCTTACATATTTCAAACCACACTTCGTTTGAAAGAACGGAACGGTTATTTCCAAGATGTCTCACTGAAAACTTATTCTAGTTCCAGGAAAGCGAGACAACTTGGTGCCTCAGCAGCACAGCCATAGGCCTATTGCTTTCTGACTGCTGCTCAGATCGTACTGGGCCCAACCCGACAGTCCTTCTCCCTGACAACCTGAAGAGGTTTGTCTAAGTGGGGTGCTGCCTGCAGTTTCCTTCCACCGGGGAGTCTGCTCTGCAGCTAATGCAGGCACGTGGGATTTGAAAATATTTTTACAATTATAAAAGTATTTTTTTTTAGATCTTCACTTGAGGATACTTTTTTCTTTTCTATTTATCTTCCGATTGAGTGGGAGAGAGGGAGAGAGAGAGAAACATCTATGTGAGAGAGACATATCAACTGGTTGCCTCCCATATGACCCTGACCAGGGCCGGAGACGAACAAAAACCAAGGCACGTGCCCTTGACCGGAATTGAACCCACAACTCATTGGTCCACAGGCCGATGCTCCAGCTGTTGAGCCAAAGGCCAGGGCTATATAAAAGTATTCTTATTTGGCTTTCCAACTACTATGCAATGTGGATGAAGTATAGAAATAGAAGAAAGAGCAATGGACCATGACAGTTTTTGTGTGTGTTTTTCAAATTTGACAAGCACCAGGTATCTATTTAAAAGATAGATGACAGGGTCCTCCCTCCAGAGATCTGAATAGTGTCAGAGTTTGGGGCCAGGAAACCTGCTTTAGAAAAGCTCAAATTATTCTTATATTGGCTGCCCAATTCCAGTACCTTCTCTAAACACACTGGAGGAGGGATTAGAAGATTATCAGAAAATCAAGTGTGTGATTGGAAGTGGAAAGCGTGTGTGTGTTGTGTGTGTGTGTGTATGTCTGTGTGTAAGATGTTCTTACTTATTCTTACTCCAAAATTTTGTATCTTTCTATGATTCCATTTTACATGCATTTCATATTTTAAATACTGTATCAGTTCAGCAAAAGAAAGGAGACCGGGTATTTACTTGAGCTGCATATAGAATGCTACAGATACATGTTCACAAGAGTTTGTTATTCAGTGTTTTGTTCTTTCAATGTCCCTAATGATACCTAAGCTCCTTCTCACTCGCTCTGCAGGTAAGCCACATAGTTTCTCGCAGGTCTTCAATAGAAAGAAAGCAATGTTGCACAAGCCACAGAGCATGAATAGTCATTTATTCACCTTGTAGAAAGCCCTGGTCTCTAAGAATGCATTTTGTTAGGGGCCTTGTAATTATGCAGAGGACAGTAGGTTTGTCAGTTTTCCCTGAGGACAGAATGAGAGATAATAAGCTGCAACCATACAGGTGACATTTAGAAGACAGGGCAGTAATCTTTAGAAGTATCAAGAACAGTCTGATATCAAGTGCTTTTAGATTTAACTATAGAAGAGGGCCTGGAGGAAATTATCACCTTAAAAAACCAGATAGCTTCTCACCTGACTAGTATTATCCATGCATACCCCTCCTAGCTGGAAGGTAAGAGAAAGACTAAAGAGCCTGCTGAGGCAGTTTGCAGCCTGTAAATTTATGGGTAGCACTTTTCAAACAACTTCAGAAAACAGATTTCTCTTTCAATCTGCAGATGCCTCCTTACTTGTTTTTCTCATTCAGTGTATTCTATTAGAACAACTCCAGAGAAAAGCTTTTCTGAGAGAAAAGGCTGAGGTAAGAAATAATATATCCAATGGGAAACAACACAACACTTATTGGAGCTTTATAATTCAGAGTGAATCAATATATTATCAAAATGTCCCTCCAAATTTTTCTCTGAGGGTGTAGGTATTCTCTGGTCTTCCAGAACAGTGACTTTCAAGCTATCTTTCACTATAATACCCCATTCCCTTGCAGGAATTGCTATGAGCATGGCTAGTTTAGATGTTGGAGAGGTTTTGATTCATGAATAATTCTCAGAGAGCTAGCTCTTGCCCCTCCAATTCTCACAAAAATTGCCACACCCAGGTCACCAGACACCACCGGGGCCAATGCCCTTTTCCACTGCTATCAAGGGCCAGTTTACTATTATTACTTTCAGATCAAGTTGGCAAAACTCTTGTAGCAATCCAGATGCTAACACTGACTTTTTAAGTACTACTTCCTTTTTTAGTTACATATGTATTGAATGGTACAGATAATACATTATCTATATATTGATAGATTACTTTGATAAATGCACTTCAGAGTAAGAGCTGAGCCTGTGTGCCTTCTGAGTCCACTTTAAGAAAGGAGATTTTCTATTGCCAGAATGAGTTCAGGAGGGAGGAAGGAACTCGGCCCAGGTAGTTGCATGGCTGGTAAAGCACTTTGGGGAACAGAAATGAGTACCAGTATTTTTGTATGCATCCATTTGGGAAATGTGCCTCCTCCCTCGTTCTAAAGGATGACCACTGGTAAGTTATGTGCGTTCCACTGATGCTTCTGGGGAAGTGGATTCTGCTTGGAGAACTTACAGAGAAAAATGAAGAGGCAGTTAGCATCTAGGTTTTAGAAGTATATACTGGGAACCTAACATCTCTGAACAAAGTCACATGAAACATCAATTTCTCCGGAGAGTGGTTCATTATTCCCCATGAGACTGAAACTCTTAAAGGTCCAGGTCAGGGTCTATTTTCTCTAGGAAGTTGAATTTGATCATTCTCCATTTTGAACCTATATAATTCTTTTTTTTTTTTTTTTTTTATCCTCACCCGAGTGCATTTTTTCCATTTTTTTGTTCAGATAGAGTGGGAGGGAGCGAGAGGTAGAGAGAGAGAGAGAAACATCGACGTGAAAGGGACACATCGAGTGGCTGCCACCCGAACGACCCAACCAGGGCCGGGGACAAACTGCAACCGAGGTACGTGCCCTTAGCGGGAACCGAACCCGGGTCTCTCTGGACCGCAGGCCGACACCCTAACCACTGAGCCAAACCGGCCAGGGCAAACCTATATAATTCTTACCTCCTAAGCTATTTAATTTAGTATGTAATACTATTGTCTCATAAAAAAACTTAATATAAATAGATGAAAACGGACCACAGAATGAAATTTAGACCAAAACATAGCAACCCTATTATTCATCTCATCCAGCTATAGATGATGAGGACTTAAACCACCTGTTGTAATATGATGCAATCGGATGCAAGGATCTTTTCCTGTGATTTCTTTGCATGTGCTTTGGTTACAGAGCCAGGCATCAGCATTTTAGTGATGGGTAAACGTTTTACTTTCCCAACACCTAAAATTAGCAGGTTGGAAGCTCAGCATGGTTTATCCTCACAGGTTCCCCCCCACCCCAGAGTGGATTAATAGAAACTTTGGAGCCAAATGCTTTATTGTTGTGGTTAGATCTCAACAGGCTTGTTGAATTTAGCTCTACATATTCATAAGCACACATTGCCAATAGAGACACAAATAAAGCAAATTAATATTTTTTTAAACTCTGTGTCTTTAGAAAATTTCTATGTGATTTTGACGAACAAACGCCAATGTAAGAAGCAGCACCATTGTCTCCGTGTTTGGGCACAATCATTTTCAAGGACATCTGTGCTGACTGACTCCTTTTCAAGCTTGGACGGCTGCTATCTGAATCAAACCCAGACTCTTTTGTTGGGAAAAAGAAAAAAATCTGAAATTTGAGATTTCCATTTAAGTTGAGAAACAGCTTTCTCCACTCAAACACAAGATGCAATTTATTTTACAGTGTGAGATTAATGGCAATGATTGACTTGGAAATAAAGAAGTCCTGAAGAAAACACCACATATCCAAAGGCTATTTTACAATAAAAAATAGTCCTTTCCTAAGGCAACAGACCCACACATGTATTTGCAAATCATTCACTTATAATTTCAGACATACTATGCAGATTACTTATATTCAAGCCATTTGACATCTGAAAATTTCAGGTTTTAGAAATCAAGATTGTTGAAATTAGGCTTGTAAATATAATATTTGCATTAAAGGTTTTCAATATAAAATTGCACCATATTACCTAGAATAAAATGCACCTGGCAAAGTCTCAAAGTAATAATGATTTATTTGGGGGCCCGGAAAGTGGCTATCAGCAGAGATTCCATTTTTCTGAGATGAAAATATTGGGTGAAGTACACTCCCTTTTTGACAGGAAGTCTAACTCAGACAGAAATCAACTTGATGGACTCATTAACAGTCTTGCCTGTAAATATTACCTCCACTGAGATCTTTGAGCAAATGGCATTTCCCTTTCATTATGCTGAGGCCCTCACCATCCATCCTGTTGTGAGTCTTTCCCCTAATGGCCTAGGAATGTTTTTAAAAGTGAAGAGAAGACAGGATCCACTTTCTCCCTTTCTTTTTTTCCCTTAAGATGCACTTAACATGTGCAGTTACTTGGCTCTAGGTCAGTGAAACCCTTGGTCTCCACATACAGAATACATTCATTCTGTGTTTTCCAACAACCCACCAGACCCCTTCACTCTCCAAACCAACATGCAGTGGTGGGGTGTGACACAGAGAAGCTAGACTTGGCAAGAGAGGACTGGAGAATGTCTAAGTGCTAACCGAATGCCACAGTACACTGCATCACTTACTCAGTTCAAACGAGTTGCTTCTAGAGGCCATGGGGAATTACTCTAAGACAGTGTGAGCATCTTACACATGGCAAGTGGAGAAAATGCGTAAGACAAAAATCAGATCATTTACAAAGAATCCAAATTATTATTCAGAGAAACAGAAGGGGTGCAAGAAAAAAAAAAGAGTTATGGATTTTTTTTAATGTCAGATGAAGAGATTAAAAGGGTGCTGTGGGGAAGGTGTGGACAGAACACCTTCCAGTAACAACGTGGGCAGGATGCAAAGCGTACGGTATGCATGGCTCTCCCTTTCAAGTAATAACTTGAGCTCGAGGACAAATTGCTTCAAGAATATGTTTCCATTTGTACTAGTCAGAATGTCATTTCATTCTAAAAATCCGCTACCTGTACAAATGCTTATGTTGTATTGGATAAATATTTATCAATTATAAAGTTAGAGCTAAACATTTATGAATAACTATGTAATATATCCCATTATAAACTATGGAGACTAATACAGCAGTCTTTTCCATTTTGGAATCCAGTTCAGCATGAGAAACTTCCGCATAACAGATTTATATGTGTGTGGGTGTATTCTATTATGAAAAAAGATGTAAGAAGACCTACGACTACAACTCTCACGCAGTCAACAATTATTTAATGGTTATTCACAATGCAACCAATGTTGTGTTTGTTGCTTTGATGCTAAGACGACCAAAATTATTGTCCCTGGCATGAACAAAATTGCAATAACAGGAAACATCAAAACCAAATTTCAAGTCACATATCTTTATGGTTGTCTATTTATTTTTGTTTTTCAGAACTCTAACAGTTAAGCCTAATGTGTTAACTCTATGATAAGCAGAGAGTAGATATAGATGAGAGAACAAAAAAGTATTTTGTGGTTTCGGCTGGGGATCTGAAGAGACCCTTTAATAGTAGGAAGACTTGCCCTGGCCAGTTTGGCTCAGCGGTTAGAGCGTCGGCTTGCGGTACAGAGAGACCCGGGTTCGGTTCCCGCTACGGGCACGTACCTCGGTTGCAGTTTGTCCCCGGCCCTGGTTGGTCGTGCGGGTGGCAACCACTCGATGTGTCCCTTCACATCGATGTTTCTCTCTCTCTCTCTTCCTCTCTCTCCCTCCCGCTCTGTCTGAACAAAAAAATGGAAAAATGTCCTCGGGTGAGGATAAAAAAAAAAAAAAAATAGTAGGAAGACTTTGGTAAAAAAAAAAAACAATGAGATGTAAAAGGTCATTTCTGACCAAGAAAATAGCACATGCCAAGGGTTAAACCTGGAATTTGTGTGGGGCATGTGGGGAGAAGACATGCACCTGTCCAGGTAGAAAGGCACCAGGTGGCAGAGGCAAAGCAGAGTAAAGGTGAGGTGGACTAGAAAACCAGGCAGTAGAGTTTAGATTTGATGCCTAACTTAACTATTCATTTCACTTTCACTGACTGTTTCCTGAGTTTCTTTTCTGTGCCAGGCCCTGCACAAGAGCTGGGCCCAGACTGAGACAGACAGGCAAGCTTCAGACAACATGCAGCAACTCGAAGACTAAAGGGCCAGACTTCAGATTTTATTCCTATCACGTGTCTGCAAATTCAATGTGAAGAAGAAGGAAGAAAACATTTCCCATCAAGGAGGATCTAATCTTCAATATCGCCAAACAGTATATGTGGTAAGATATTTTATAAAGATTATTATAATCCTATAACAGCATCAGAGTATCAATAATATCTTTTCCTTCAAAGATTCTCAAAGAAAGAACAATGAGCTACCTTTACGGAGTGTAATCTGGGTTTTCAGATGACTTTCTGCAATGATTATCTAGAAGAACTCCCGTCTTTGTAATAACGTCTATGATAAATAATTACACACTGCAGCAATTTCAGGTCTAGGCTGCTTCCTGAATGTAACCCCAAATAAAGGTCTTCAAAAACACTTTCAAATGAGCTAATCAGCTGAGCGGGTTTGTGTGTGTTTTAAACTATATGAGTTTCAGATCCAATCCGTGTCAGAGTCCGCTCTGGGAACAAAACCAGTTTGACGGAGTCGAGCAGAGTGACGGACAGCAGCAGGTGTCCTCTCTCACACCCACTAGCTTCACTGTGGATCAGTGGCTCCTCTCTAAAGATTAAGCTTTAAATAACCACAGGTTTTGAAACTTTAACACAAAGGCTTTTGAAAAAGGACTTCTCCTAAAGATGTCTGAAAAAAAAAAAAAAGGATGTTTTTTGAAGCTGAAACATAGCAGCGTCCCTTGGCCCAACCTTACGCCCCCATCATTGGGGTGATGGCTTATCTGGCTGCATAATGGCCTCATTTACTACAGAAACCCTAGTTAAACTTAGAAAAAAAAAACAAAACAGTAGAATTCTGCTGATTTATCAAATCCTTTTGAGACATGGGGTCTGTGTACAACAAAAATCTGCTAGACCATGGTGAGCCTATAAGATGGGAGATTTTTGCTGGCACCAGCATTAAAACATTTGGCATGACCTCGGGTTGAAATGTCAAGCCTGAGACTGCTGTATGCAGGTGGCATGCGGGACATCTAGAGAAGTCTTCACAGTGTGCACACAGAAGCATTAGTGCTCCTGGGTTTCTCCTGTGAAGGCCCAACCTGGCTTACTCAATGTGCACAAACAGCCGTCCCTTCTTTTGGGTAAACAAGGTAAGACAGACAAAGGGCCAAAGCACCTTTTCCTTTCATGAGGTATTTGGAGTCGTGTGTTCATTCATTCATAAAAGAAATATTTATTCATCACCAACCAAGATCCAGGTAGTGTGCTCGGTGAACAAAACAATGGTGGGCAAGAACTGATGTTTCTGGCCATCATGCAATTTAAAAAAACTGTGGGTCGAACAAAAGCATGAACTTTCAGCCTGATTTCAAGCTCTCTGAATTAGGGGAATGTCTTATTAATATTTCCATTCTCCAGTAGACTAGCTGAGTAACTTATAAGTAATAGAGATCTAAAAGATTAAGGGAAAAGGAACTTCAGTGTATAAACTTATAAAGCAGTAATAATAATTGCTATTATTTATCAAAAATGAACTGTATGCCAAGTACTGATAGCTCAAAATATTAATCTTTTGAAATAAAATGATGAGACACTAAGAAAAATCTACAAGATCTTTGGTCCTCTTCTAAATGCCTACCTACATCAACAGGGAGAAATGTACAAAATCTGAAAGACCATCTTGAAACTTGGTTTCTGATGAGTGGACTGCGTGGATTTCAACATTTTAGTGAGCACGAGAAGGAGGGATTGTTATAACACAAATTCCAGGGCCATGCCTCTGTAGTGTCTGATTCAACAAGTCCTGAGTGGGGCCAGAAATGTATAATTCTAACAAGTTCACAGGTGAGGATGGTACTACTTGGTCTGATGACTGGCTTTGAGAACCACTTACGCAGAAAGTCTCTCTGTAAGAATGTGTTCATGTTTGTTCTTTTGAAATGAAAAGGGGGGTGAAAATGAATGATTAGGAGAAAAGTGGCCCCTCACTTTCCCAAATTAAAAGGAATAGAAAACAGTGTTAAATATGAAGACTGTTTAATTTCTTCCCTGAAAGAAAAATAGAAGGAGTGGGAGCAGTCATCATCCACAGGTACTTGGAGAGCCTGGCTGAAATCTGCCCGCAAAGCTCTCTGTGGTTCACCTCGATCCCAGGGAGAGCGACTGCAGTTCTAGGGTTCGAGGACAGGTGAAACCACAGAAGACAGCCCGAGCAGGGCAAGGAACAGGTATCTGTTAACTCGGGGGGGGGGGGGGGGGGCGGCGAGGAAAAGGAAGCCCTTGACTAGTTTTAGTCTCTTAAAATCTTACAATTTCTATTTCATTAGCAAACTAAGAAATAAAATTACAGTCTTATCCAGAGAGAGGAAGTCAGCCCCAAATCTGGAAAATTCTACAATTAAAAGTTTCTTTTATCATCCAGTTTTGTAAATAAGGAGGCAGACTCAGAGAGGTCATGAAGCACTCCCAGGCTCAAAAGGCAAGGACGCCAGAACTCAGCCGAGGTCTGTCTGGCTCCAGGGGCCCTCTATTCATTCACTGTGTTAGTCCACCCCCACGCGCTTATGCAACCTCAACAATTTTATTTTTCCAAAAAATACTATCAAATGATTAGTGGGTACTTTCTACATGCCAGGTACTGATATATTATGTTAACTCATTCAGTCTTAAAAACAATCCTGAGAAGGGGGTATCATATAATACCAAGTACATAGATATGGAAATTGAGGATTAAATAACTTGTCAACCTTGCAGATGTAGTGTCAAAAGGGAAAAACAAAACGAAACAAAAAACTTCCAAATTAATTCTATCTCAGAGCTAGCATCTTTAGGTTTTTTTTTTTCTTTCTGAATACCAGTAACCTCCAACTTGTCTGTCTCTTGTTCCTTATTTCTAACTATGTTTCTATAGGATCAGGTCCTGAGAATCTAGTTTAATATGTAAATGGCATATTCAAGAACATAAAGATTTCTACTGTTGAATATCAATTATTATAGAAAGATAGGAAGAATTCCTCCACATTGAAACAGTGGCTAATGGCAGCATTAGGGATGATTTATATCTATATTAGAGTTTCAGTTAATGTGAAATAAAATGTATCCTTAGCGTTTTTTTCCACTCTCAAAAAGAAATGAACCTGAATAAATTATTATGAATTGTGTACTTTCTAATAACAGTTTTTTTTTTCAGTTAAATTGATTAATTAAATGTTATTATCCAATGAAAAAGTAATTTTCTTGAGATAACTGAGCAGGCAATGGAGTTTAAATTTCCTAAGAAAACCAAGAGCGTTGCACTCTGACACAGGTGAATTGCTTTAAGCTAAAGGTCACTTTCTTGCAGTATCCATGGTTATCGTTACACTAGATGTTAGAGTTTTCAGGTATTTAAGCCACCGCCCACTCCCCAACCTCACTGAACAGCCTGAGTAATAAATGTACAATTCACATGTCTCTTTAAGGACAAATATAATGCCAGGACTGGTCAGTACTGGGAAAAGAATCACTGGTTAACAAGGAATGGTTATAGTTAAAACAAAACAAAACTGGGGCCCTGACCAGTTTGGCTCAGCGGTTAGAGTATCAGCCTGTGGACCAGAGAGACCCAGGTTCGGCTCCTGCTAAGGGCACGTACCTCGGTTGCAGTTTGCCCCGGGCCCTGGTTGGGATTGTGTGGGTGGCAACCAGTCGATGTGTCTCTCTCACATCAATGTTTCTCTCTCTGCCTCCCTCTCTCCCTCCTGCTCTATTTGAAGATAAATGCAAAAATGTCTTCAGGTGAGGATAAAACACACACACACACACACACACACACACACACACACACACAAACTGAGTCAGTACACGTATTAGAATTTATGGAACTCTGAGAATGAGGCCACTTCATGCTACTCTAGACAATTCCAATCAGCTACAAATGCACTGTCTATACAGAAAACAAAAAAACTGGGTTACACTAAGGGATGAGCAGAAGCAATCTCTCTGGGCACAATCACCGGGAGGCTAGTGTAGGGCAGAGCATGGCCTGTTCTCCAGTGCTGTCTCCCGCTATTTGTTTGCAGCCTTCTTTTAAGGACAACTGAAAGGGACTGCCTTTAACACGTTTCATTTCAGTACTAAAATTTGCTTGTCAAGGTTTCTGAGGAAGTCTGCTCTGAGCATTGAGTTTCAGAGGCATGTTTAACTCTGCTTTGGCATCTCCTCAGCAGACAACCCCTAAGAAATACAAAGTGCACTCTTACCTAAACACATGTCCAAGAGTTCTCTTCTGTCTCCAGGTCGTGACAAGGTGCTGACTGCTAAAAGCACTGAGTCCTACATGCTCACTGCTCCCTAAAGACCTGTACGTGGGAGTTCCTGAGACTCTATTTTAAACACCTGCTTAGATGGCTCATTGAAATCAGGGGGGATTTTTACTTTCTCACTGATATTGTACAAATGCTTGTTCACTGAAGGAAAATGGCTGAGAGGGGAGAGATAGAGAACTGTGAAGAAATTAAAGGATGCTTAATGGATTAAAAATAAAAAGTTATTCTGTTCTCCGGAGTGCATATTTATTTGGTTTGATTTGCTTAAAACTATTCTCAAGCTTCCAAATTTAACAGACCAGAATGATTAATTTTTTTTTTTTTCTGGCCCATTGGAGACATGTGGCTTTATATGATTATTTTAATAGTAATTATCTATTATTTCTAATAGTAATTATCAGGTAATTGCAATGTAAAGCTAATAATATATATATAAGTATGGCAGAATATGTGAATTATACAAGTCAAATGTCTCCGGAGCACGTTAGCTGTATTTTTAAGTCCAACTAAACACTCCAATATGCATGGGAGTTATTACTCTGAGTTAAGATTCATAAAAATTGGTAAAGTTAAAAAGAATAATTTTCTGAAATATTTTGACAGCAATTAATTTTACAAGAAACACATTTATTTCCTAAATTACAAGAAAACATTTACATAACAAGATGTACCTTTTAAAGAGGAATTCTTCTACTAATATTTATAATGGTCTGAACTGTAGAAGAAATATAATTAAATTGTTTCTTTACAATTTCTTTTAACAAGTAGTTTGATTGCATTTTCCCCAAACCACAGATAATTTATAGTTATTGTTCAGGTATAACAAGAATTACAAAAACAGACTCTTAAAAGTTCTATTTAAAAGAATATTATCAGCATTCATTGTTTGGAACTTATAGTGTTGTAGACCAATGTTTGTGCTCTTTTTTCTTACTTAATGTAAATGCAGGTCAAAAATAGGAGAGATTCATTGATAACATTTTTTTTCTCCTTTTGGCAACAGTTCTCCTTTCCTGATTGGTTCATCTCCTCCCCAGCATTAGTATACATTGTTACCTAAAGAGTGCCTTATGTTCAAACTGTAGTCATAAAAGAAAGAAAAATAGTTAAGAACAATAAGCAAATTTATGGTTTTGGGGGGAAAACACTTCCTAAATACCATTTTGGGGCTTTTAATTAGGTGTTAAAGCAAAATAACGTAATACACAAATATAAAATGAATATTCTACACTGTAGAAATGTCTTCATAGTCGTAGTCCAATCTTCTTTAGCTCCCTCGTCATATTGTCTTTCCTTTTTAAATTGACATGACATTGTGCTTTTCCTGCTGGCATGTGCTGGGAGAATTCTTAAAGCTCAACAATAAACAATAATTGTCTCAAAGAGTTTAGATGACTCATCAGACCTTTCTTTTATGAGGACACAAACTCATTTATTATAACTATCTTCTTCCGAGTTAAAGGGTTGAAATTTACTATTTATGTAATAAAAGGATGAGGAATTAACAGGCAGCATCTTTATGATGACAGAATTACTACTACCACCATCAACGCTGAATTTTTAAAAAAATTACAATGGGAAAAAATGTTATAGTTAAGGTCACCCGATTTAAAAGTAAAACCAGAAAAGACATAGAAATCATAATATGTATTAATGCTTTAATTACTTTGAGGAGAGAGGAGGGGAAATACCACATGTAAGAACTAATTCTTAAGTTAAAAATACAAGTTAAATCAAAATTTAAAAGATCTTGAAATGGAACTCTGACCAGTTTCAGAGGTTTAATTAGTGATGTAATTACATATATAGCTAATGATGACACACAGCCTGGAGGTTTTATATTAATGAATCATAATGAAAGCTTGGTTAATTAATTAGTTAACTAATTAAAAGGTAGTTATGACACTAGATTTTGAATTCCATTAAGTCAGATGCAATACATTATACCTCCTCTTATGTACATTAAAACCATACACATTTTTAGCCTGTTAGGAACTCAACACAGGTGAATTGATTTGAAGATTCTAGATAGTTCACAACTTACAATATTAAAGTTGAAGGACTCACCTTAATAAATTAATTTAATACATTCTTTCTTAGTTTAATAAACAGTTGCTGAACACCAGCTCTGGGGTAGGTACTGTGATAAGTCTGGGGAATGCAAAAGTTACAAAGGCATAAAAAAAATCTTTGGCTTTTAAAATAACTTATTATAAACTGATTGTCATTTCTGCATAATTCTAGGCACCTACAATAATCTGTAACTGGATTCTTGAATGTCATAAAAATTTTACTAATAGGTCAGTAACATTTTCTACCCAGGGAAAGATAAGCTGGCATGTCAAATCTTTGTGAAATTTTGAAATTATGGAGAAAATAACACAGAACAAATATAGAAATAGTATAGAAAAAATATGTATAGCCATTCCTCTCCAAATTCCCATATTTCCTAGCAGAGTAAATCTTCGGTTGCACTGAATACAAGTAACAGCACAGGTTTTATCTTAAATTTCACAGACCCAAGCTTGAAATTCTGGAGTGAGCTTTGCCTTCCTCATTCCACCCAGCTTCCACACTGAGTACAATTCGTTCAGCCACTGGGTCTGATTTTGTAGCCAGACATTAACATGGGTTTCATATCCTAATTACAACTCTGCATTTACAATTTACTGCTCTTTTGCGTATATTTCTCAGTTGGAGCTTTTCTTGTCTCTGTCTCCAGAAACCCATTCCTTTTACCACACTTTTGGCCTTGTAACCATCTTCAGACCTATCATCTTCCTCCTCCCTTCCCGCCAATGATCGGAATCCACACTGGATTTTAAAGGTCTCCTTTCTCTGACCTTCAAAGAGAAGCTCCTCAGCACTCCACTCTTCACTCACCACATCCTGTACAGGGCCATATGTAATCTGCTTGGGGCATATTTCATTTAGTCACAAATATCATTAGCTTTTTCTGGGTAAGACCTATGTCTTGGACGTCTGGGTACCATTGCCAGAGTCAGAACAGTGAGTGAATAAAATCAATCTATTTTGTTGAGTGATGTGTTAAATGATAATTTTTTGAGACATCATAAGATTTTGAAGTGCATTATGAACATAAGCATATTGTAAATACAGTGTTGCTTATATATTTTATTGAAATATATAATTTTTAATTAAACACTTATCCATAGTCTATAGGATAAATCCCTATTAATTTAAAAAGTCTGTTAATTACATTTGTAATTTTTAAATGATTTTTAACAACGTAATATAGAAGTCTACTAAATTTATCTCAGGTATATATGCTCAATTTCATTCTAAATAAGAATGTTCTCCTATTCTCTGACATTATTTTTATATATTTATAAATAATCTTTTAAAATGCCTTAATCTTAGACCTGGTTGGTGTGGCTCAGTTGGTTGGGTGTCACCCTGTGCACAAAAAAGATTGTGGGTTTGATTTCCAGTCAGGGAACATACTGGGTTGTGGGCCCAATCTCTCAGTTAGGGGGCATGCAAGAGGCAGCCAATTAATGTTTTGCTCTAACACATCAATGTTTCTCTCTCTCTCTCCCTCTCCCTCCACTCTCTCTAAAAATCAATACAATTCTTTAAAAATAAAATAAAATGTCCTAATCTTGTATGTTTGAAATTTTACAAAGAAAAAAATTGTTTTGTTTTTTTTTTTTTTTAAAAAAAACATTTCCTCCCCTTATAAAATGACCATATTATTTTAAATAACTTTCTTTCAATTTATTTATTTAAGCAGACTCTAAAACAGGCTTATGAGACTTAAGAAGTATTTAAAGTTCTAAAATATTTTGGAATCTCTTCAAAAGTGACTTTATAAACAATAAAGTATGCTGAATGAATTAAATAATCATTACTTCAGTTTAAGAGAAATATGCAGGCATGTGTCACAGTGTTAGACCTAGATTTACTTAAGGACATCTCTTGACATAATACTGTTTCTAATTCCACATTTATTGACTTTTTAATTTATTTATATTGACTTTTTAATTTTTGCTGTAGATGACTGGGAGAAAAATTCAACATGTACAGTCTTTAAAAACATTGGAGCTTCAAAAGCCTCAAGATGGATGATACAGAAAGATTTCTAAATGTAAGAATTTTCTCATTACAAGTTAGAAAAAGTCAATTTCTCAGGTTGAGCAGAAATGTTACATTCAATTCCTTTATTTATCCATTACCTGAATATATTAAACACTATATTCCTCACGTTGAGAATTATATTATTTGTAAAAAGCCCTTGGTATATTGATGTTCCTTTTCAGTAAAGAACTCCATTTTGATTTCTAATAGATCTAGAATCTAGATCATGCTTATATATTTTAATTCAATAAGAGCAACTTATTTTCATGGGGGGAAGGGGGGTTCATAAAATTTATAAAAAGTGTAAGAAAAACATCTCTCAGAATCACTATTCAGAGACACTGGCATTTAGCACTTTCATGCACTTTCCCGCATTTCATTGTCCCTGTGCATGTGTGCATGTGTGTGGCACAAATGAGTTACTGTTCTACATGACATTTTTTAACATCTTCTTTACAACATGAGTCTTCTCCTTAAGGAATAGTCACTACCCTCAAGGAAATGACTGTTTAGTGGGAGGGACAGACATGAGACCACAAGATTAGCTAAAATATATTGTGTAATAATGGAGACTATATACAGCATAATGCATTCAGTGAAAAGTCCATCCGTCCGTCTGGTGAAGTGAAGAGATAAACGCTTCAGCTGAGGGCTGAAGTGTGTGCAGCAGTTGCCAAGAGCCTTCTGATGGCATTTAGGGGTGGGAAAGGAAATAGTGGTACTGGGCATTTGGGGATCCAAGGGATACCTTTGAGGTGCTATGAAACTAGCAGTAGTAGAGTAGAGTACTGTTGGAGCGTAAGGGACAAACGGAAGGGTATTGGGTTATGTCATGCCAAGTAGCTGAAGTTTTCTTCTTGCCAGTATCAAGAAAAGTTATAATGAACAAGAGAGAAAAGAAATACACTCTCATTGTTGATACCCTTGAAAATCTTCCACTCTGACTTCTAGTATGAGTTCCTGCCAATCTCTATTTTAAGCCCCTGTTGCCATGAGTCTAGAGAATATACTATCAGAAGCTTTAAAGACTTCAGAAATCATCAATGTTTTATCTCCAGTGTAACCTCAAGAGTGTTAAGATCAAGTGTTAAGGAAATGCTCAATATCATTAGGGTCACAGACTCTGGAGCCAGATTACTTGGCCTAAAATTCTAGCTCTACCATTTATTATGGTCTATTATGGTCTACCATTTATATATGGTCTTGGGCAAATTGGCCTATCTGTGTCTCAATTTCCTTACCTCTATAATGAGGATAATGGTAATATCTAATGCTTAAGGTTGTTCTCCAAATCAAATGCGACATTTGTAGAGCACTGAGAATGATGACTGGCACATAATAACACTATCTAATCGTCATTACATAAAATCAATATCCCCAGAGTATCAGAAAAAACAACATAAGAAAAAAAAATAAGAGAAAGCAAGCTGGTGTCCAAAATCTCTGCCATAAAACAGAATCCATGTGCTTTAAGGAAATTGCTGATTCATTATATATTATTTCTAAATAGCTTCATAATCTAATAAAACTTTCAAATGAATGAATTAAAAAGGTAAAGCATCTGAGCTGATTATAAATGAACTTGTTCTAGGTCTGATCATTTTTTGCAATTTGGGGGCAGCAGAGTATACAGGCTCTGGATTTGTTTTGAAATGGGGAATTCTAT
Source organism: Molossus molossus (assembly GCF_014108415.1). Classification (NCBI taxonomy): domain Eukaryota; kingdom Metazoa; phylum Chordata; class Mammalia; order Chiroptera; family Molossidae; genus Molossus; species Molossus molossus. Next base: position 35,588,900 of record NW_023425350.1, read on the forward strand.
GTTCTGAATTACCCTAAGCCCCACTTTTGAGAACTTCCAGAAATGCTCAGCAATACCTTATTCTAGAATATTTTTGGCATTATATACAAAGTGCTTAATAAACTCCAAGAGATTAAGTTTTCAAAACACCTAGACTGCAGCTATTAGATCACTATTATCTCAAAAATTTCATATTGTATACAAAAGAAATCCCACAGAATTTTCCTTATTTATAACCAAAGACTGGTCATCAAAGATTTATGAAGCACTGCCCTGGCCAGTGTGGCTCAGTTGGGTGGCTGTTCACCCCGTGCACCAAAAGGCTGCCAGTTCAGTTCCCAGTCAGGGCATATGCCAGGGTTACAGGCTCCGTCCCAGGTAGGGGTCATGCAGGAGGAAGTCAATCCATATTTCACTCTCACATTGATGTTTCCCTCTCTCTCTCCCTTCCTATCACTCTAAAAATCAATTTTAAAAATTAAAAAAAAATAAAGATTTATGATACTTTGTGAAAAACAATGCTGACCTGGTAAGTGCCACCTGAATGACTTCAGATTCCATTGAACAGAATAAATTGCTACTAATTATGGTACCCAACCTTGACTGCAACCCTCCCCAGTGGTTTGTGAACTAATTTTTTTAATTCCTTAATTCAAGTTATAATAAAGCTTCCCAAAGGCAAACAATCTACCTCTTATATGATTTTCTAGAGTCCAACACAATATTCTGGCACATTACAGATGCTTAACAAATATCTGCCAAGTTCCTTAAAAACAGACACCATCAAAGAAGCCTTTTTTATATCGGGGCATCAAATGTTTTGCAAAGAATGACACTCCTGCCTTAGTTCAGATGTCATCCTTATTTCTGACTTTCATTGATCCAACATTTCTAAAAATTTTCTGAGAAATAAAGTTAATTCTAGTCAATTCTAATGAGTTTTTTTCTAGGAGAGATCCTTTCATTGTTCAAATTGAATATCAAAATGCACACAGGTCATAATATCACTTTCATACCAGATGCTTTGTACACATTATATTTAATTCTCAGGAACACTCTGCACACTGGGTATTTTCCAGGCCGTTCCTTAGAAGAGAGCACTGGGCACCGAGTGGTCACAGCAGACACCAGCAGAAATGGGAAACTTGGGGATTCTGTTCTTCCACGTCAGCTTCCAAATCTTACTGAGTTCAGTATTTTGCTTTGAGTGTATTTCTTGATGAAATGTGGTATAATCAGATCCTAAAAAAAATGTTAGATACCATTCTGCAAATGAAATGGTGGTCGTAAAAGCAATAAAGTAGTTTATTCTCTCTTATTTTTTTCTAACAAGAGACGGTCTTCTTACTTCCACAAAAAGATAATAGCAAAAGAGAACAAACGTTAACACCACGAATGGTAAGAAGTTGAATCTCATTCGGTTCCCCGAGGGGTCCTTTCTTCCCAGGAATGGCCACACATTGTTACCCTTTTTATTTTCTTCAGTCCAGGAAGCAGCATGAAAATCCTTCACATTTTCAAGTACTATGTTGAGAAGTGGGAATTTGTGTGCACTAAGGAAATATCCTGTCAAATGCATCTTAGAAATGCATATAGCTGTAAGAAAATGATCAAATGGGTGCATACAGAGATTGAAACTCGTAGGACCACAAATATCAAATGTTAAGAAACCCTATCAGCTGTCCATACTAAAAAAGTGGTATTTTAGATTGTATACAATTTTTTTTATACTAGTACATTCTGCATCCAGCAGTTTTGCTGTGTGTAATGAGTAAATACTCTAGTAATAGCTAGCCCTTTCCAGAAACAAACTCAGAATTTCTTTTGTTGTTAAGAGTAGAACACATTTTGCAACTAATTCCTTAAGTGGAGATTTTCTTGGCATGACTACACTAAAATTTGAATGAAATAAAAGTAAGTTGTCCCCAAACTTTTGTATATCAAATATGGAGATACCAAGGTTCTATTAAGACAGACTCTCTAAAAATAATTCCTATAAAGACCTGACCAATGCTGGACTTTATATATGATAGTTCCTCAAAAAATGTTAGCAATTATTGTTGTTGTTATTTCTGCATAATCAAATCCATATGCTAGAACACAGCATCCTTCCTCCAATGCTTTCCTTTTTATTTTCTGAAAATTTGCTCTTGGAAAACAAGATAAGACTCCTGTCTCATGCCTATTGATTATATTTGGTCTTAAAAGTTAAATTGCTCAAATATGATTATTTTTTTCTGAGCCAATTTCTTCTTGTAGGATTTTGGTAAAGATAAGTTGAGGGCCCACAGAACCAACAGCTTCATAGCTGGGCACAAAGACCCCAGGAATTATGATTCTGAATTAGCAGAGGGCCAATCCACGCTATTGGGTGGCAGGCAGAACCAGCACATCTATCCTTTCCCCCTATCCTAAACCTAACAAATAATTGCAATTATTTGGTGGGAAGGCATACTCTCAAATAAATATCCCATAGTTAAAATTATTGAAATGCAGAGATACATCTTCCCCCTGGTGAATATGAAACCCAGCCTGAACTACAAGAAACCAAAAACTTAGTTTTTCTCTCTGCTGAAAATTTGGCAAGGTAATTGTCATTTTGTTTTGTTCCTTAAAGCATTTCCAAAAGTCTGTGGCACTACTATCATAATATAAAATTCCACTCAGGAAGTCACAAAAAGTACCGGGGACTATATCAAATACTCAATATATGCTTTACAACTAAATGCTTTACAACTAAAATGCAATTAAATCCAACCAATGCTTTTTCAATCTCTACTTAATTTATCAAGCATTACCCTAAACATGAGGAAAATGAAACATGACAAAGCTCAGTGCCTGATGTAAAATGAGGTGAGATGCCTTTTGGGTTTTCTTTGGATTCATATTATAATGCATATTACCACACCAGTATTTGCTCATGAGTTCTCCATTTCTCTCATGATCTCCTTTTCACATAGTTATTATAGAAAGCATCTACAATTGTAATGAGATAAAACATGCCAGTTTATCACTACAACTGATATATATTCAAAAGTTGTCAGCTACCTCAACATCGGCCTGCTGTTCAGCTTTCATATTTTCAAGTAGTAATGTGGTGGAAGAGACAGACATTGATTTTTTTATGTTTTCATGAGATGACAATTAAGCTTATTCCCATTTATCCTAAGACATTAGTGGTGAATGAGTCCAGAGAACATATGTGAGACTGATTTAAAACAAATGTGATTCTTTTACTGGCCAAAGAAAGTGTGTTTTTTCCTGGTTTAAATCTGTTTATACTTTTGGGTAAATTACTTCCTCCCTTTCCCCTCCACACATCCACAGCAGTAATTTTTACATTTCATTGCTATTGAAGTATCCAGGTTTCATTCTAATTCATGGTCTCTTTTTCTCATTAGAGCCGAAAGAGATCCATCTGCAGGATGGTGTCCTTGCTGAATATTGACTTGCTTAGTGTAATCCTACCACTCAAAACACACACACACACACACACACACACACACACACACACACACTTAGTGTTCTTTCTCTACTGGTTCTTCTAAACAAGTAGACTGTGGACGTATCAAGAGACACTTTTCTATTGTGGGCTCAGTGCTTAGCAGGCCCGTTAAAGGATGGCAGAGAGAGTAGAAAATTCTACCTTAACAGCTGAATTGTTTTCTCCACCTGTTCAAATACTGAACTTTTTCCAAACCTAAATCAAGTTCTAACATCTCTGGACCATTGTGTTACAGTGACTCCTTCTCTTTTGAAACTATATGCTGGCAGTCTCTGACAATTTACCATATATATTATTTTATAATATAATATGTAAAATAAGTATATATTATAAGTATATATTATAACTATATATATAATATATAGTTATAATTGTTTTCTCTCTCTTTTTAAAAAATCTTCACTGGAGGGTATTTTTCCATTGATTTTTTTTTTTTTTTTTCAGACAGAGTGGAATAGAGAGAGGGAGAGAGAGAGAAACATTAACTGTGACAGAGACACTTCGATTGGTTGCCTCGTGCACGACCCCGACAGGGGTTGAGGATCAAACCTGCAACCCAGGTACCTGCCCTTGACTGCAAAACGAACCCATGACCCTTTGGTCTGAGAGCTGATACTCTAACTGCTGAGCCAAACTCGCCAGGGCTATATAACTATATTCAGAATTCACATTTTGCCCTCCTGCTTAGTCGGTAACTTTCTTAAAAACAGGTGATGGTTATACTCCGTAGAGCATCTGAATAATAATAAGCATGCAGAGTTTCAGTAAAGGACTACTTCGCTACAATGTCACACTCCTAAAGCCATGAGTGACACTTGTTGCAGGGTTAGCAACAAGCCAGAGAAGTCTGAAAGCCATGCTCTGTGGGAAGAATGCAAAAAGCAAGAACATGGAAGAATTATTTTTCTTGGCAGCAGTTCTACTGAGATGAAGCCATATAGGCGTTCTATAAATGCTAATTGTGATCAATGTATTTTATTTCCAAGGATTCACACCAACCAGCTGCCACTCCTCCACCTCCAATATTAGGTTCCAAGAGAACTGTAAATCTGTTTTCAAGGTTTGCCTTCCCTGATTCTCCGAAGTCTGTTTCTCCAAGGTAGGAGGCAGCGTCGGTGTGAAAAGGAACAGATACTGTTCTACACAAATCTGGGAGAAGTAATTCAGTCAGTGCCTGAAACAAGAAGAATGGCAAAGTTTCTGCAAAGAGGAACTGAAAGCAGGAAAAACGAATGCAGGCTTTGTTCACTCCTACATCGCCAGTTCCTTCAAAGTTTTCACCGGCCCAGGGCCCCCAGCACCCCACCTGGAGCTGAGTGCCATTGAGTTTCTCCGGGGAGCCCGGGGCCCTGTGAAGGAGCGTCAGAAGTTTCAGCAGACTTAGTCGGTTTGGTTTTTGTCAAGCAGTTTCTGAGTCTGACACACAGAAGCTACTCTTCCCCCCATCCCCACACCTTACAACTCTAGCCCACCTGACATAGCCACCAGTTCCTGTTTTATTTTTTGTTTTGTTTTGTTTTTTAAAGAAATACACATGGGCTTGATGTAATGGCTGTTTAGAAACTCTGTTGTGCCTACAACTCCAGGGATCAGAGGGAAAAAGCTCTTCAAAGTGATAGAGCAATAAGAATTTAATTAAGGATGAAGAAGGCATGATGTACTCATTTGTACATGTTTTCCTTTATTCTAACCACAGAACCTAATAAACAGTAAGGCTCCCTAGACTGTCCCTGAGAAGCTTTCATCAGATATACTTGAGGGAAAAGCTCTCTTCAGAACCACTTGTGCCAAATGTGTAAATTCACTGGGAGGTCTTTAGTCCCCTGAAATTTTTATGTACAAAGAAACATTTTAACAATGCTATGAATACAACATTTTTACAAAATAGGTAAGAATTGTGTATGTCTGTGTTCTGAGCACACTGCTATGGTTAATGTTATGTGTAATCTGACTAGACTATGGTGACTAGTCGTTCAGTCAAACACTAGTCAAGTTGTTTCTATAAAGGTATTTGTTGATGTGATTAACATTTACAATCATTTGACTTTAAGTAAAGTGAATTACACTCTATAATGTGGACGGGCCTCAACCAGCCAGTTGAAGACCTTAAGAGCAAAGACTGAGGTTTCCCAAGGAAAGACTTCTACCTCCAGAGCGAAACAGAGGAACTCTGCCTGGGTTTCTAGCCCTCAAATTGAAGATTGCATCTGTTCTTAGATGGATCTCTAATCTGCTGGTTTACCCTAGGGATTTTAAACCTAACAGCCTCCACAACTGTGTGAACCAATTCCTTACAATTTCCCTCCCTCTCAGGAAAAATAAAGGTATCTTATAGGCCGGTTCTGGTAGTGAATATACACTTGTAAACTTTCACAATTCATAAGCATTAGAATACAAGCTTCATTAACCATTGTATCTACCACCAATAGAACAACGAACAGGACATGCTAGGCACTCACTAATATTTGTCACATAAACAAGTGAGCACCAGGGGTGGGGAGCATCCAGACCGTGGGCCATATAGAGGCTCACAAGATCAATACCAGCTAACATCACTTGCATCACCAAATTAGCCTGACCAAATATAGCAGGCTCATTTTTAAGTTAATAATTTTGCATGGCCCTCGAATAATGTTATAAATATTTAAATGGCCCTTGGCAGGAGAAAGGTTCCCCACCCCTGATAGATGCGCTCATTTAATCCTATACAGTTTCCAAGGTTCTTTATATTTCAAATAAGAATCTTTGGTTCCAAATGGCCAAGAGTTTGCTGGAGGTTGCACAGCATCAGGCATCCTGTTTTGTTTTGTTTTCAGAGTAATAACAGGGCTTCTTTTCTAGACACAAAGAAATGGAATTCAACAATGATCACCAAAGTTGAAACTTAGATCTATAGAAACAAACTTAAAACAATGCTTCAGATCACACAAAGTGAAGGCTAAATCACAAGAAACATCAATATGGGGCTTTATTAACTTGACCCAAACAAAAATTTGCTGCTACAAAAAACAAGGTATAAACAATGTCTGTACTAAGCTCTGGGGAACAATTATGACTAGAGCAGACCAAAGTCGAAGCAAGGTATTAGTGCCAGGAAACATGTCAGTCGAGAGGCAGAGAATAGATCTGAGGGCTACCCATGGATTATTAAGTAAAAGCCTATTATCACCAAAATAAAATAAATTCATTAAATCGATCTCAAGCCTTGATTCAGATGAACTTATTTAAATTTCTTTTTTTTTTTTTTTGTACATGCCCCTAGCGGAAACCGAACCCGGGACTCTCTGGTCCACAGGCCAACGCTCCAACCGCTGAGCCAAACTGGCCAGGGCTAAATTTCTTTAAGAATAAGCCAAAGGGGCCTATTTTTCTAAAGCAAAGATTTGGAGTTTGTGTGTCCTCTCTACTTAAAAGTCCACTTCATTAAAATTAAAATCTCAGCTGACAGATTAAGAATTTTCTGGAAGATGATGATGATGATGATGACGACGATGATGATGATGATGATTTAGCAATCTACTCCCCTTTATGCCCATAAAAGCAAAGAGTATTTCCTCTCATGCATTCTGGTGCAAGATACATATCTTTTTTTCTGTGGTCTCGGTTTCCTAAAGAAACAGAAAGAGTATTGAATAATGTTTCTAGCAAGGTAAATACTCTTCATCTACAAATTTTCTTAAATGTAGCATTTCATTTATTTTGTTGCCATTTCTACTTTTCCTATGCAACATAAGTAATTCAACATTAGGATGTATTTGTTCTCATGATGCTAATGAAAACAGAATTGAAAAAAAGTTAGTGAAATACCACTAATTCTGTAAAAAATGATATATGGGGTTTTCTTTCCTATCCAACAAGACTTTCTAAATTATCAAAGATGAATATCCTAACATTTAAGTATATATTCACTTTTATATTTCCTTGGTGATATTTTTCTCACTAACATCAAACAACTATGTCAAGTTTAAAAAACAAGCACTAGTATGTTTGTTTTTATCCTGTTGCTCTGGTAATTTGAAAAGTACACAATAACTTCATTTATGATGTTTCTACTATCTGTCAGGCATTTTGTATGCATTATCTCTTGCTTAAAATATTGCTTTTAGTATTTTAGAAGAAAATACATTTCAGAAAATTTAAGTAAGAGCCAAGGTGACAGAGCTGTTAGATGACAAAGCTAGTGATTAAACTATGTTTTTCAGGCTCCACTGCAATTTTTCCCCCTGCTACCCAGAGAAACAGCAAGCCATAAAAGGCTTTATAGCTACTGGGTCTTACACACAGAGACTGAGCCCAGTCCCTTACCATGGAATTTTAAAAGAACCCACATATAGCCACAGCACTTTTATTGTCACCTTGAGTAGTGTTACAAAATCCTAAAAAATAATAATCTTTGGGATTTGAAAACAAGAAATTGGAATTCACAAGACTTCATGGAATTCCTTCAATCATAAGTTAATATATATTTTTATAACAACTTTGAAAAAATAATATTCTAAATTAAAATATATATAACCAGTGAATCATATTACTCTGATAGAATTATTTCAAAGGTTTTCTGTAAAAAAAATGACAATTACATGCACAGGACTTTTTTTATCATTATGAAAAAACATTGAGAAAAGATTATATATACATAAAAAATATTTACCTGATAGATATTTAATATTTTTAAAACTTTAAAAGGAAATATTAACACAAAATATATGCCCTTTATTTTTAAAGCTGTATGGTAACACTACAGCTATTTAATATTTTTGAAGTCATCATTTTAAAAATGAAATTATAAAGCACAGAAACTAACTGCTGTGTCTGATAGTCCTGATCTTTGTTTTGTGACAAATATTTCAGACATAATTCTTAAAAATTTTCACAGATGCCCTGGCCGGTTTGGCTCAGCGGTTAGAGCGTCGGCCTGCGGTACAGAGAGACCCGGGTTCGGTTCCCGCTAAGGGCGCGTGCCTTGGTTGCAGTTTGTCCCCGGCCCTGGTTGGTTGTGCGGGTGGCAACCACTCGATGTGTCCCTTCACGTCGATGTTTCTCTCTCTCTGTTCCTCTCTCCCCCTCCCACTATACCTGAACAAAATTGGAAAAATGTCCTCGGGTGAGGAAAAAAAAAAAAAAATTTTCACAGACATTGGTCTAATTATTAAGACTGAATACAAAATAATTAAGTTGGATGTTAGGTAGTATATAGTTTCCAATAAGCTCATTTCTTCTTTGAACAGAATATTTTATAGGTTTTCTGAGTTTGGTTCTGCCATTGAAATCAATACTGCTTTTGTCAATTCAGGTTTTAAATTATTTTCAGATTTCCTAATGAATTTTCCACAACAGTCCTATCTTCTCCCTTCATTTTGTTATTTAAAATCTTTACTAAGAGTGACGGAAATATTTAAACACTGAAAAACACCGGTGAACATTAATGAGTAGTATATTCAAATAACATCAAATTTGGTTCTCCCAGCAAATTTAACAACACTACACAGAATCAAATGTAGAAGTCACTAACACAACAACATATTTTGCTTCCAAAACTTTTTCTTTCTTGGAAAAGTATTCATATGATTTGTATAATGTATGCTACCTATAAAAACATATCGATACTTTATTTGTGATCACAACTCACTGTTAGCAGCAGACAGGGCCAGAAACATACATTTACAACATGGTAACAGTCCAAGCAAGAGGGGCTGATCACTGCACGAAGTGGCCGCTTCTCTATGGGCTCTTGTCCAGTCCCTCACGAGGTCAACCCTAACCTTCTCCATCTGCCAGCATTTCCTGATCTTGCTTCCAACTTGGCATCAGCAGGTTATTTCCAGCCGGTAACATCTCTGTGTTGACTACTTATCTCTAAGTGTCAAAGGAGAACGATGATACTTTTTCTGGTTGTTCTGGTTTCTTAAGTGATGCTTTTTTGTTTGTTTGTTTTATGGAATATAAGATTGGGGGAGATACATATACACACACACACACACACACTCACACACACACAGTCGTCCCTCGTTTATCGCAGTTAATCTGTTCCAGACGCTAGCAGTTGCACCTGGCATTGAAGGATTCCCGGGGTGCTCAAATACACAGGCCTACAGTCCATACCTACAGTAATTTTAATTGTAATTGTAATACAGGGGTGTATAATTGACTCAGACAATCTAGTGTGCACTGTATCATTTTCACTGTCTCAATTAACTTTTTAATGAATATATTCGAAAAAAACCACGACAGATTGAAGCTGTGTAAATCGAAGCGCGAAGTGGCAAGGGACAACTGTATATGTATATGTATATGTATATGTATATGTATATGTATATGTATATGTATATGTATATGTATATGTATATGTGTGTATAAGTATGTATGTATGTATGTATTTATTTTTCTGAGGAAAGCCAGGAAAGCGTTCCCTCTTAAAAATATGGACCTCAGCCCTGGCCAGTTTAGCTCAGCGGTTAGAGCATCGGCCCGCGGACCAGAGACCCAGGTTTGGTTCCTGCTAAGGGCACGTACCTCAGTTGCAGCCCCCGTTGGGGTCATGTAGGTGGGGACCAGGTGATGTGTCTCTCTCAAGTTGATGTTTCTCTCTCTCTCTTCCTCCCTCTCTTCCTCCAGTTCTATCTGAAGATAAATGCAAAAATGTCCTCGGGTGAGGATATACACCTCAGCCCTGGCCAGTGTGACTTGGTTAAGCATTGTCCTGTGCACCATAAGGTCAGTGGTTCTATTCCCGGTCAGGGCACATGTCCAGGTTGCAGTCTTGAACCCCAGTAGGAATGCTTATGGGAGGCAATCTATCAATGTTTCTCTTCTCACATAGATGTTTCTCTCTCTCTCTCCCCCTTCCTGTCTCTAAAAATCTATTTAAAAATCATAATTTAAAAAAATGGACCTCAGACATACTATCTTTTACTTTGTATCTTATTGAGACTTAAGAAAAACAGCACAATGTGTTTTAGGCAAAACGGTTTCTGGTGCTTGAAGGTACCTATGACATCTTAAGAAGAAAGTTCCTCTCAGTGACCAGAAGTTCAACCCTGGAGGGTGGGCCCTATCACCCAGAAGGAATGTTCTTACATGGACAAGTAGGCTCATTAAATTGCTTTGGAATATATAGCTCTTAACAAGCATGTGCCTGCCACCTGACTACAAGCCACCTGTGTTCCTGGAGGCTGTCTATATTAAGCCCTCATCCCCTTTTCAGTGCCGAGACTCACCAGCTTGCTAGTCCTGAAGACCCTGTTTCTGTCCATAAGTTCCCTTAACAAACCCTTTGTTTACTTCTGCCATTGTTAGCCTCTTTCTCTGGTCTCTCTTCTGTCCTCCTCTGGAAGTTGATTCCAGTACACCTTGGGAAATTTTCCCAAAAGATGTTGCTTATATAAATCTTTAAAAAGAGCCCTGGTCGGTTTGGCTCAGCGGTTAGAGCGTCGGCTTGCGGTCCGGAGAGACCCGGGTTCGGTTCCCGCTAAGGGCATGTACCTCGGTTGCAGTTTGTCCCTGGCCCTGGTTGGTTGTGCGGGTGGCAGCCACTCGATGTGTCCCTTTCATGTCGATATTTCTCTCTCTCTCTCTTCCGCTCTCTTTCTCCCACTCTATCTGAACAAAAACTGGAAAAAAATATCCTCGGGTGAAAAAAATAATAATAAGAAATCCATATATATATATATATAATCTATCTACTCATCCATCTATCTAATATATCAAGATAAAGTAAGGCAATAATTAAAAAAATAAATCACAGTCCCTCAAAAAGGAGCAATTTCAAGGGAGAGTGGCAGAAGCTTTCATTAGTATTATAAAATACCAAGGACATATTACAATGTAAGTATACTTTTTACAAAGTTTTTTTTCCAGAACATTAAAATCGAATGTGTTTAGGTTGATATGTTGTCTTCTCTAATATATATCATCCGTTCAATTTTTGTTTTTGTTTAGGATAAAATGCATTTTTATCTTCACATGGAGCAAAGAGAACATACTGAGACTAAATAGCCAAGCACATGGTTTATTTTAGGTGCTGGATGCTCACTATGTTATTTGGAGGATTGTGGTAAAGACGGATGATGCTCATCAGTGTTTGTCTACCCTTTCTTGTCACTCACCTGGACTACATGTTTCTGACCTTGAATATAGGTTGGACTCTGAGGCTAGTTTTTGCCATTGGAATATGAGAGAAAGTGATATGTGTCATCCCTGGAATGATGCAGTTAAGAGAAAAGATACTGTTGTTTCTCTCTTTCTTCCCCTCCCCTTCTTCTTACTACCCCCCTCTCTTGCCAATCAGATGTATATTATTTAAAAGAAGATTCTAGAGACCTGGAGGCCATTAGATGAAAGGAATCTCTGTCCCTGAATCAAGGACCAATCAGAGTCTGCTCCCCACTACAACTATATCCTCCCTGCCTTCACCGGACGATCACATAAGTGAGAACCAAAACTTTCTGAGTTCTGGAGTTGATGGCTGTAGTAGCTGGCATACAGCAATCACCATGCCCTGAGTGACAGAGGGGCACACGTTCCATGAGGGAACTTAATTACATTATAAACTTTAGAGATATATTTGATTAGATTTATTTTATGGTTGAGAGGTATCTAATGTATTCCTTTTGTTTCAGAGGATTAAAATAGGATGGTTAAAGGGAAGCTTTCTTAATATGATTAAAAAAAAAAAAAAAAAAAAGGACCAAAAACCTACACAAGCATACTCAATGGTGAAATATTAAAAGTAAGAAAACTGGTGTCTTCTATCACCACTTTAATTCATTAAGTTACTCAAGATCCCAGCTAGTATTATAAACTAAGAAAAGGAAATGAAAAAGCCTAAGGATTACAATGGTTATTAAAAAAAAAAAACACAAAAAAAAACTGCCATCATTCATACACAACCTGATTATACAGGGGTGGGCAAAAGTAGGTAAGCAACTCTGTGCCAAAGTGTGTTTGACTACAGCAAGTAGATGACAAGAATGTGTAAATAACTGAGCCGGCAATCTGAGCACATACGAGATTCCAAAGTGCACTGTGACATTCTGTTGAGTTCACAAAGCTACTATACTAATCATCACCTACATGTTCTTTTTTTTTCATATGAACAGCCGTGGACCTACTTTTGCTCAGCTCTGTATATTGAACAATCCAAAGAAGATTTACAAACTATTAAAATTAATAACGAATCTGGCTAAGTTGCTGGGTATTAAGTCAATATAGCAAAACCAACTGTATTTCTACTGATGGAGGCACTCAACAATTTCCTCAGCTTGAGTTCTCTCTGCCTCAAAGCCCTTGACCGCCTTCTCATCTCCGCCTTTATAGAACCCAGATGGTCTAACCATGCAAGTCTCTTCACTCCCTTTTCTTAGAGCATTTGTTTTAGAAAACTTGTAATTGCAAATTATTTCTTTGCCTGTTTGAGATGTACATCTTTTTTAAAGCCTCTTGCCAGATTTACTACCCAGGGCTTTCTCAAGGATGGGGAAGCCAACTCTTTGAAATCTAATCACCAAGTAAAATATTGCCCATATCTCCCCATCTCCATGTGAGGGTGGGAGCCTAAACTCGGTGGGCACCTTGCTCCAAGTTGTAAATACACCAACTGTTATGATGATATGACTAAGTATATAGTTTCTCAGGGTAGGCCAAACAACAAAACAGATGGCCCACGATCCCCCATCCCAGCTATTAAAAACTCTCCCACACAACTCAGTGGAGATGAACTCAGACTGCATTCTGACTGCATTCTTTCATGTACTGCAATAGCTTTGAAGAGTCTTCCTCACCCGTTTTAATTTTTCAGGTGCCATTTTTATTTGACACTATAAAACCAGCAAAGCATAGAAAATGAAGTTTAAAAGTACCATCTACAACAGCATAAAAAACATCAAATACTTAGGACTAAATATTGAAAAGATATGCAGGGCATTTGCACAAACATCTAAAATAATTCCTGATTAAAGCCGTAAAAGTTTGATGATACACCATGTTCATGTACTGGAAGACTCAGTAGTCTAAAGATGTAAATGCCCCTCAAATTCATCTGTAGGTTCAATGTGATCCCAATCAAAATCCTAGCAAAACATTTTAGAGATACTGATAAGCTGATTTTCAAAGGAAAATCCAAAGGGCCTGAAATAGTTAATCATAATATATAACTATGATAGGTTCACCTTCTGTAAGCATATTGTACTTCAATAAAAATTAAAAATGAAAAGGTAAATACAAAGCACAAAAACACATTATTTCAAAGCTTATGAAAAAAGACTTCTAAAGTTTGAACTACCTTCCCCTATAGCAGACCAGGATTTAGAAGTCAGCGTTTAAAAAGAAATAAAAGAAAAACACTAAGAAAAATAGCAGATCCTTATTTTATACAATCGATATAAATAGACATAGTCAATGGCAAATGCTATTTTCTCAACAATGCATCAAAGCTGCATTAATTGCATTCAATTTATCTTAATTCAGTAATGATTTCTAGCAATCCAAATTTTCACATGCCAATGCATATTTAACAGTAGCTAAATTAAAAACAACAACAGTAGCTAAATGAGGACTTAAAAAGAACTTGAGGAATAATCTTTCAAATAAACCTATGTTATTCAAAGTTTTCATTTTGTGATCAAAGTGGCTTCAGCTGCAACTTCTATTAAAAAAAAAGTCATTATTTACTTTTGAAGAAATACAATTTGATTACCTAGCTACTAATAATTGGTTTCTCTCCCTCTCTTAGAATAAAGGTGCAAAATAAGTATAACTCACATAAATTATTTCCAGATTTTTAAAATAAAAGATCTACCGCTGATCCTAACACATTGGTCTAAGAAAGCACATTACACAGATGCATACATAAAAAACAAAATTATTTAGTCCTACAACCATATTCCTACTTTCTACTGACTACTTGTTTTCTTCTCTAGGTGATCATAAAAAAAGAAATGAAAATTAATTTTTAAGTATAAAATATCCACCTGGCTTTACCACAAATGTTCATCTAACATCCACCACCCCCCATAACATAACTGTCAGAAGTATTTATTAAGTATCTATTTTCCCCTAGCATGTATATTCATTTCACAGTATTTTTAGTTTTATTTGATTTCTTAAACTTCTATTGGCATAGGTTAATATGCAATGCATATTTGTTTTCACAGATTACTGACACAGAATACCATGCCATAGAAAATGAATCCTTGCAAATGGATTTGACTCTGTGTTACAAAAGAGTAAACATCAATGTAAGAAACATTTAATAAGTTCCCATTTGGGTGAGTGGAGAGCTTCAGGCATTTTAGACTATGTAACATCAAATTAGAATAGTTTACAAGCCATGACTACAAATTCTCAGATAAATACATGTGAAGCAACTAAGGATCCTTTCAGTGTGTCTCAGCAGCACAGCTGAATAGCACTGACTGCATACCAAATATTGTCATTTACATGAGCTGATCTGTGTTCACTACATTTCTGGAAAACCTGAATGTCTGAGTGAGCTCTAAAAGAAGTCATCAGCTTTGCAATCGCTCTCAAACAGGTATAAGCTGAAGACCACTCACTCCTCATGAACATATTTTTAAAAACAAAGGAGAATGAGCTGGATTTGGAAGAAAATGAATTAGGAGTCACTGAAATTTTAAAAAATGCACTGGAAGCTTAGGTTACCACTTATATCAAATAAGCATATACAACTCTCCCAAAGACAAATAGGTATGTTAAACTGGGAACTCCTTACATTCTTTTAAATTGAAAGTCTCTCCAAAGAACGTATATAGATAGATGCACAACCAGTAGACACAGACAATAATGTGGTGAAGGCCTGGAGTGATGGGCAGGAGTGGGGTGGAAGGGGTCAATGAGGAAAAATAGGGGAGACATCTGTAATACTTTCAACAATAAAGATAAGTTGTTTTTTTAAAGTCTCTCCTGCAGTAATTTAATAAAGAATAAGTCTCTACAAACTAACATCCAAGGACATCTGCCGGTTATGATTAAGTGCAAATTTCAGAACTGTATATACTAAGACTCCATTTGTTAAAACAACGTGTGTGCTTGTTTGTGCGTGTGTGTGTATGTGTGTGTGTGTTATTTATATGTTCAGTAACATTTCTGGAATGTAACACTACAGAGTTTTGAGACAAGATATATGAGGGTGGGGGTTTAGAGAGAATAAATAACTTTCACTTTTTCACACAACTTGAAAATCTGAAATACGAAATCACTTCTATGTGTGGCTTACATGTAAATACTTTGTGTAGATACCAAGTATTGCTATATTCCCCTCTCCTCGGAAGGCCGCTTTCCAAAGTGTTTTTTACTTCTATGTGTTTTTTTACTTCAACAAGTTTTATTGTGGTAAAATATATATAAACATTTGTTATTTTTACCATTTTAAGTGTACAATTCGGTGGCATGTATTACCTTCACACTGTTATGCAACCATTATAACTCTCCATTTCCAAAATGTTTTCTCACCCAAACAGTAATTCCGCAGTCATGGACAATAACCCCCCCTGGCCCCTCCCTCTCGGATTCTCATCATCTGCCATTTACTTTCTGTTTTGATGACTTTGTCTATGCTGGATAAATCATATAATTGGATACCTACTATTTTCCCCAAATCGTCCACCAATGCCAGCTCCCAGAGGAGCTGCACATTCCTACCAGACATGTATGAGGACTCCACTTATTTCGTTCCTTAATTTCTTTCTGTAATGTTTTACTGTGAATAGACATAATTTTACTACTTCTTTCCAGTTTGTATGTATTTTATTTATTTTCCCTAATTTCTCAGGTTAGAACTTTAGGTACAAAATGCATAGCAGTGGTGAAATTGGACATCCTGCCTTTCCCTGACCTTAGCTGAACACTTTTAGTTTCACCACCGAATATGGTGTTAGCTGTGGTTGGTTTGTTTGTTTTTTTCCCCAGTAAGGCCTCTTCTCATGTTGAAGTTCCTTCTTTTCCTAGTGTTTTTTCCCTGTGTTTTATTAATGTGCATTACATTGACTGATGTTCTTATGCTGACCACCCTTGCATTCATAATTGAACATCCACTTGGTTGCTATAAATCTTTAACTTTTCCAGAGTCCTGAAAATTTGGTTCAACAGTTCATTGCTGTGTTTTGATGCTTTTCTGGGAGAAGAGAGCATGGAGCTAGCCCACTCCACTGTTTACTTTTCTCGGTCACATTAGTTATCATAATTACCACTGTACCTAGTATATCTTTTTCTGCACTTTATGATCTACTGTTCAAGGTCAAAGTCTTTTTTAGTCATACCAGTCCAATGATTATTTTAAATATTTAAATATAATCATTGTGATTCTGAGGAAATCATTTTACATCTCTTAGACTCAGATTTCTTGTTTGAGAAATGCACCTACTTATAGCATAGAATCTACGCCATATGATGAGATTATGCAGATAAAGTGTTTCACTCAATATTAGCTAATAGCAATCTTAACAATAACAGTTGTGTAGATACTCAATCTCTTAGTTCACTGATTTTTCATTATTTAAGTTCTTTAGGGTACATTTTAAATGTAAGAGATCTGAGGAAAAACATGAAAATGGCAAAAATATAATTGTGCCAGAAAGGAATTTACTGTATTGTAGGTAACACAGTAAGGTTATTGCACTATGTGAAATACATGAATATTTTGATATGGTTACTAGAACCATTTGTTTAGGTTTCCCCAAAAAGATAGAAGTTTCTTCTTTTCTCTCTAAAGAATTACAAATTCTTGGCATGTGGGGGTGTACCTCTTATTTTCGCCTATACCAAGAGTGGAAGCCAGACTGGGCATATTGCTGGAGAATATGTATTCATGTCTTGAATTCCCAATATTTGACATTGGTAGCCTTGTAGGAAGTGAATATGAGCTATTCAGGACCAAATTATTTCTTAAAGAAAATACAGCAATATCTCAGGGAAATTTAAAACTCTATGACAATTTGAAACAGGAACATACAATGCTGTTGGGATAGAAACTCATGGGCTTTAACAGCATTCATTAAATAAAGTTTACCAGCTGAAAACACTGCCTCTTTAAAAATATAGTATGATTTTTTTTCTATGAAGTGAAGAACAGCAATTGGTAGGGGAGCAAAAATTCTGTCTTATATTCAGTGTCTGGAAAGTAAACATATGCTCAATGTTTTCATTCTCTGGTTTATTCAAAATAATTTATTTATTGAAAAAAAAAAAGATCATAAAATAATTC
This sequence comes from Molossus molossus, assembly GCF_014108415.1. Lineage (NCBI taxonomy): Eukaryota > Metazoa > Chordata > Mammalia > Chiroptera > Molossidae > Molossus > Molossus molossus. The sequence goes on from NW_023425350.1 coordinate 35,606,602, forward strand.
AGAATCTTTTACAAAGGAGATTGTTTTTAAAGAGATTTAAAAACAATATTAAATGAGACTTTGGTTTCAGTATCTAATATTACTAAGAAAAGTGAACTTCCCATAAAGCAACACTCAGTAACTATAGCAACCTTGCAAGGTGATACAAAAAGTCTCATCTTTATGCACCACAGTTTTATAAAATCTATCATACTGATGTGAAAGTATGCACTATTCTTTCTGGTCTGCTATGACATCCAAATACATAGACATTATTAACTATAACCAAGGGCTCACTTATTGCCAGTCAAGAAAGTTATGTCTTAAATCCATGTGTAAAATTAAAATGAGGTGTTAAACACTTAAGCTTGCTCACCATAAATTACCAAAAATGAAAACAAACGATGCCAACCTTGCTGATAGTCTTATTTCAAACATAAATGAAACATTAATACCTACTTATTTTCAACAACTATTTTGTGATAGAATAAAGAAAACTAATCAAAGTGCTATGATAATCCCATAGTAAAAATTTACACAATAAAATCCCTTTGGTCCCAAAGCACATAAAACTCTGACACTATTAAGTGAAAATAAAGTTTTCTTAAGAGACTTGAAGAACATACCTGCTGATACCAGCAGTGAGCATCACAAACAATTCCTATGGTGGACTCAACTGGAAAGAAAATAGATTTTATTCCATTTAAATATGTTTGATGATGGTATTTGAAAATGATCTATATCAAGAACGCTTGGGCCGTGGCCTGTGTGGCTCAAATGGTTGGTCATCTCCTGTGCACTGAATGAAAGGTTGCCGATTTGAATCCAGGTCAGGGCACTTGCCCGGGTTGGGTTTTGGGCTGGATCCCCTGTGGGGGGCATGCAAGAGGTAGCAGATGGATGTTTGGCTTTCACATGGATATTTCTCTCTTGTCTGAGAAAGTCTTTAAAAAAAAAGAACTCTTGGGAAAGTTTATGACTGTTTTTATGCCCAGAATGTGTTAACTGTAAATGTTTCTGCATATTGATGAAATATAAATTAATATATATGTGTGTGTGTGTATATATATTACATACATATAATTCTTTGTCTAAACAATTTACTTTATTCCAAAATAAAGTTATAAGGACTAACTAAAGTTATAAGGACATTTTAGATAATTACCTCTCCTCAACTCTTTAAAGGAAAAATTAAAAGACAAAATAAAATATCTCAGAGAATGAAACTCATAGACTAAATATAAAGAACACTGTAATTTGCTTTGGAATAAGCTTCTGATATTGGTTTTAACTAAAATAGAGATTTTTATTTGATCATTTTATAGACTAGTAAATTTTATTTGATCATTTTATAGACGGTGACAATGCTGACATAACTGATGTAAAACCACACGCACAGGTGTTCACCCAAACACGTTTAGGAATGGCTATTGGGCTTGTACTAAAAATAAAGCAGAAAGCATACAGAAATGAGAAGCATAACAGGGAGCAAGGTGATGGGGAAATAAAGGTAGAAATTTGCTTTAAGTTCTTCAACATATATTGTCAAATTTTTATCTAATGGGTTCTTTTGCAAGCCAATAAGATAATGGTTTGAAAAAAGCTCTGGAAAATTCTGAGGCCAAATGTTTTATTATTTTTTTCTATAATGGCCTAGTTTCTATTCAAATACATTCTGCCAGTTTTAAAAAGATTATTTTTATTTTGGTACACAATTATACAGGGAATACATTATACAAAACTCTCATAAGATTTGAGGTATCAAAAATTAAGAACAAAAAGAAATTATGAATATTTGAAGGCCTGAGGGAAGTTTTGTTGCTTGGAAACAGATTATTGAAGTCCATGTTTTATCAACAGTTACTTGGGTTGCTGGGTAGGAGTGTTTGTGTGAAATAGACAATATGTCCATCTAAGAAACAGTAAGCCCACTGAACAGTCAAGAGACATTTGCTCATATTCTGCCTGGCAAGTTTTAAATATCTTTTGAGGAACCATTTTTATTTTATTCCCCTTTTTTTTTCTGTCTCTAATGAAAGCTACATTGTTTTTTAGAGGACCTACGGTCTATAATATCCAAAGAAATAAATTATGATTAAAACCTTCATCAATTCACAAATATGTGTTTCTGTAATATGTACAGGATTGACCTAGTGTATCTCTGTGCCTTTCTTCAAGAAAAATAGTCAGTTGAACACCAAAGAATTTTCAGAGTATGCTAAAACTGGAACGAGGGCTATGATAGAAAATAGGGGTTTAAATCAGTGTGTGGTAATAATCACTTATCAGACCACATTTTTCTTGCAAAATTAATATAAAATTATCTAAGAATAAATGCTTCTAGCCTCATTTTATTCAGATCTATATTTTAAGTGTCCCAAGAGATTTATTTGGTCAACTCCAATTTTGCTAGATTGTTCTCCATTACTAAGTAGAATTCTGGGGTTGGGAAATTCTTGCATTGCCCCTGTAATTTATCCAAGCGAATACTGCAGTCTACTTTATTTGCTCGAATTTTCAGGGTTTATATAAAAACTAGGCAATTACACATTTTTGACAGGAATATCAGATATAATTGGCTATTTAACACTATCTTATTGAGAAAACTAATAGGATTTGTAAATAATAAAAATAGTAATAGCATTGGAATATTCTCCTGCCCCAAAAAGTGAGTGACTGTTAGAACAACTCTCCAAGTGGGCAGACGTTTGAAGGACAGGAAGCTTTGGGGACACCCGGCAGTCTGGTTTCATTCTTTTGCATGTGGTCTTCTAATTTTCCCAGCACCATTTATTTGTTTCCTTTCTCCATAGAATTGTACACAGGGAACCTATATAATTTTATTAACCACCATCACCCCAATCAATTTAACCTCTATTATCCCAATAAACTTAATTTTAAAAAGGCTTTGGAAAAATGTCTCAAACCACTTTGATGGCTTGACTTTATTTAGCCTTTTAATATCTGTGAGTTAAAATGATCAGAACCTCGTTCAGAGGTATATTGTTGAAATTCCAATTTGGCACAGATTTTCTTCATAATCTTCAATAAGTGCCACATAGTTAACGCTGCCATTGTGTTCCACCAATTCAGTCATTGAAATGTAATGTACAGCACAGGGAATTTACTCCGGAATATAATAACTATACACAGTGACAGATGTTTACTAGACTTAGAGGTGACTGCTTTGCAAGGTACATAAATGTTGCATCTCCATGTTGCACATCTGAGACCAATATAATATTGTACGTCAACTATAATTAAAAATGAATTTTCAAAAACCCCCAAACTTGTCAGAATGAAGACAGAAAAGCACTAAAAAAAGGTATTGTATATTTTTTCTCTATTTTTACTCCATGCAGCAATTTACCTCAACTTTATAATGAATTCTAGAACTTCCAGAAAAAAAATTGTGTGAATATTAACCCAATATATTAAAAAAACAAAACAAAAAACCTTTAACATTGTAAAAGAGAAAAGGGGGGTGGTCAAGACACAAAGTGTACAGATTGTCAGAAAAGAAAGTCATCAGATTAGGTCCAATGACGCTGAATTTCAGTATTCCTTCTGCTTTATCTTTGTAGAGGTCACGTGCCACACTCCGTGTTAAGAGGAAAGAATATGCCAGGGACTGATGACATAATGAATGGTTAAAGAAAAGGGGCTGGGGGCTGGGTGGGAGGGATCAGAGCAGAGGGAAAGAGGAAGGGAGAAATGGAAAAGTAACCAAGTCAGGGGAGAGAGAAAACAGAATAGACAATTTTCCTCGTTTCCTTTCTCTCTCCCTTCATTCCGTACTTCCTTTCTTCCCCCTGTCCCCGTTCCCTCTCTACCACCCTCCTTCCTCCTCCCTCCTTCTCTCTTTCCACAGGAAATCTTAAAGCATAATAATTGTAACCCATATTAGCTTCAGGAAAAAGAAGTATAATGTTTCTTGCCTTTTATACTAAATTCTGTTTTGACAACAGCAGATTCCTAATTGCCCTAACAATGTTGTCTCAATAACCACATAAAATTAGAACAATAACACAGGTACTCTATTTTAATTCTGTGGCTTAAGTTTTGTTTCATTTTTGTATGATAATTAGCACAAAACAGTACTTACACACTGTCTCTCATTAAGAAATGGTTTCTTTTGATCTGACGGATTCAATAGCTACCTAATGTAAGAATTTGCTTTCCTGTTTTATTATCCTTTCGTGATTGTCACAACATGGAAAAGAATCCGTGTTCAGACTTTCAAAATTATCTTGACATGGACTTCTTTATTTTCTTTATCTTTCTTTTTTAAAGTATTACAGATGTCCCCCCTTTTCTCCCCCCTTGACCCCCTCCTCCCCACTCCTGCTTTCCCCAAACTATTGTCTGTGTCCATTGGCTGTGCATATATGCATATAAGTTCTTTGAACCCCCTCACTCCCTTCCCTCTGAGGTTTGTCAGTCTGTTCCCTACTTGATACGAACTTCTTAAAGCACTGAGAAAAGTCGACAAACTTCAGTAATCTATTAAGTCTGGATCTTTTGTTCTACCATCACAAATTATATGACCATTCTGTATTTCAACACTAGCAACACAATGTACACATGGCTATATTTACTCATAAACATATGTCTATAAAGACTTATTACATATTGGAGCAGCCATGAAGATATGTCAGTTGCCATATGTTACCCAATGTTCCTTTCAACAACATACTATTCAGCTGCAAGGCGTACAGAGAGCTGACAACTGACAGTTGGCATTCTCGGGATCTGCTGAGGCCATGCTATCCCAGACAGCCCATAGCCAATAATCAAGAATTGGGGGGTGGGGGGGGTCCCTGGGGCTTGGTCATTTCTACTCAGCCAGGAACTCCTTGAATGAGCAACCTTTGCTCCAGAGCAATCCACAGAGTTGGCTCAGAGATGATCAGATCTGTACTGTGGTTGGAGGTGTACCCCCCACTCCTCATCCTCCTTCTTTCAACAATTGTTACCCCTCCACAGCTTCTTGTATCCCTGACCACATCTGAGACTCTGTTCCCTGAAGAACCTAGGTGACACACATATGTTTAGAGATGAACATGCAAATACCTGTTAAAGTAGATTAACACATTATTGAAACTCTTTCCCTCTACTGATAGTTTGACTCATGCCAAAAAAGACACACACATTTAGTAGTTAAATCTATTCTACTAAGTATTCTGAATACTCCTAGGGGCTTTCCAACAGTAAAACGTTCAACATTTGCATAGAATTCTCGATGACAACAAAGGCAGTCTCACTAAAATATTTTAAATAGGATTTGATATAGGACTTGGTTCGTCTCATCTAAATTATTTAATAATTAAAAGACCAGAACATGCTTCTGAGAAGCTGTTTTCACATCTGAAATGACCCAATGTCACATAAATGAAATGTTAGTGTGGAACAACACAGCTTTACTATGTGATTCTTATTTTTATTGAATTAATAGCATCATCTTCGATTGCATTAGGAAAGCATTGTAATGGCAATAACAAATAGAAATCAGAGTATACATTCACAAATACAGAGTGAGTTTTGGTAAACAAAATTACTTCAAGTTATTAATTCGTTATTTCGTTTAGTGCTATATGCATCCTTCAGGATTTTTCAGCCTTGATTTATTAAAATCTGACTCATTTTCAGAGTCTTGACAAATGAAATTGGGGAGATTGTTGGTAATTGTTCATTACTTTCAGCAAAGAGAATTTAAGTCAGTTGGAAGAACAGGTGACGATTTGGCCCTGATTATTCATGTAGAACTTCCTATTTTCCACATGTGCTTTTCATAGAAGCAGAAACATTTAATTAATATTTCTGTGCACATAGAAACAATTGGAATCAAACTGGCAGCATTTTACTGTGTAAATTTATTTTATAGTGTTTACAGCTCACTGAACATAAAAAAATATTTATCACCAATGTTCATGAAGATTGACGTAAAAAGTACTGCTAACAAAATGGTGGGCTCCCTCTGTGGTTATACAACATACAGAAATGGCCTCAGCAATGAAAAATAAACTACCAAAAGGGATATTTTACATTACTCAATCCACTGGAAGAGAATATCATTTGAGAGATGCTATTTTACATTTTTTAATTAATTGGAGGAAAACTTGGCAAGAGAATTTTTGTTTAAAAACATACATTATGTCAATATAGTTCAAAATAGCAATCTAATACTTATCTGACTAGGGGAAAAAAATGCCCTGGCCTTCTCCAAAGATGATATTCTTCCTAGAAATATGAAAGGATACTGGTCTTATTGCTCCATAACACTCCCCATCGCACTCTTACATCAAATGTAACCACCACTGCTTTTCAAGAAAGTAACATGAAAAGCCAGAAGATAAAATATTTTGACTTTTAATAGGGTTCCAACCACAAATGAATCACCACAAGATTAAATAACAAATGATCCATTCACTTTTCCCATCACCAATTTTAATGGAAGCTTCCATACACCCCAGATCAGTTAAGAGTAATTTATGATGCTGAAAGTGCAACATATCGGCACCCCACTGACCACAAACAATGAGCTATTTTATGGGTGTTTACTAAGGAATTCAATAAAAACATAATTTAAAAGGACGGAAATGATAACATTTCCTAATCAGTCTTTGCTCTAATTGATTGGCAAATGCTTCTACAGTGTTGGATTGTCTTTCCTTCCAGGGAAATGGTGCTAAGTCATCATTTCATGGTAGACAACTTGCTTCACCATTTGACTATTTTGCCTTCCCTAAAACAAAGAAGTTTTATTAGAGGCAGTCTAGTTAACAATGTTTCAGGGTCAGACACTAAACTGAGTGGGCCAGGGGAGATTAAGACAAAAGACTGCTTTGACATGAAGCTTCATCTAGAACGATTTAAATTCAAAACCCTTGTGAAATGCAATTGCTCTACAATCTCCCAGAGCTCCCAAAATTGGAATTTCCGGACCTAGTTATCTCAAGTCTCTCAGGCTCCTCCCAATGCTAAGAAGCAATCTAGGAAATCACTGCTATTGTCATCTAATAAAATATAAGACAGATCCAAGATCACAGAGGAGATTAAAATAGGAAACTATTTCTTATTCTTTACAGACTCCTTTATAGAGCTGGATATCAATGTCTCTAAGTCATCAAATATTTTTAAATGCCATTTCTTCTGGGTAGAAAAATTAGTTGATAGGTAAAGACTAAAATTATCCCTCCTCATATCCTGAACATATTGAATGGGAACCTACTATGTGCAAGGCACTTGTTATTGACTGAATGTTTTTGTCCCTTTAAAATTCATATGTTGAAATGGTAACCCCCAAGATAATATTAGGAACTGGGGCTTTGGGAGGTAATTAGGTTATGAGGATATAACCCTCATGAAAGGTATTAGTAGTATCATAAGAGACAAGAGAGCTTGTTTTTTCTCCGTGTCAGAGAATACAGGAGAAGATGGCATTCTGCACACCAAGGACAGAACCCTCACCAGACACCAAATCTGCCAGAATGTTAGTCTTGGACTTCCTAGTCTCCACAACTGAGAAATATATTTGTTGGTTAAGTCACTCAGTCCACAGTAATTGTTATAGCTAAGGAAATAAGAAAACACTATTCCAGATATTTGGGCTAAATCAATTAACAACACTGACAAAGATAACTGCTCTTGAAGGGATTATATTCTGCAGACAGACACAGGCAACAATCATTACACCTAATAACCTGAGTAACTCGTGTATATATTAGAAAATAACATATGCTATGAAGAAAAACAGAGAGAAAACATGTAAGGGTGGAAGGAATTGGGAGGGCCGGAGGCAAGAGGTGGATGGTTCCAGTATTTAACAGAAAGGTTGAGGACAGACCTCGGTGAGGTAAAATCTGAGCAGACTTCAAACACCTGAGCGAATCAAAGCCAGCCTGTTGGGAGGTGAAAGGGGTCCCATAGTCAAGGCCCTTAGATGGCAGCATAGGTCGTATGTTTGAGGAACAGCGAGAAGTCCAGTGAGACAGGGAGAGAGGAGGGGTCTTAGAAACAAATAACACTGTGCCTTGTACCTACAGCCTGGACTTCCATTTTAAGTTTAAAGGACATGGAGAAAAACTGCAGTGTTTTGAGAAGAGAAAGAACATGAAACAACTCTTTTTATCCTGATGAAAATAGAGTAAATGGTTAAGAGCAACATCTTTGTAGTCCAGTAGCTCTACTGCTTATCAGTTGTGTAATCAGCGTCAAGCTCCTTAACTGCTGTTTCATCTGCTAATGAGCATAAAATTATGAACACCACATGGAACTGGTTGTGAAGATAAATGAAATAATGCATCTGGAAAACTTTGTACTGTAACTGGCGTATTGTAACTGCTCGACAAATTATCTCTTACTTTGCTACTTCTAACATAAAATTTTTCTCAAAAAAATGAGTACCGCTGATATTAGAATCATTCTCAAACTCCTTTCCAACATATATCTTCAGACAGATGAGTCAATCAACCAAGCAATCTCAACTATATATCGGAGATTATTCTAGGTATGGAGTGTCTATACAGAATTTAAAATGCAGTCCCTTATATTAATAAAAGCATTATTTAGGTGAAAATAATGACCTATGTACAAAAACATGATGATTATATACTGTTCAGCAATACAAAAATATTATTGATATGAATAAATACATGGATTAATCTTCAATTCATTACACAGAGTAAAAGAAACCACATACATACACAAAGAACACATACTGTGTGATTCCATTTACATAAAATAAAGCTTAATCGATAGTGACAATATGCAGATAAGTAGTTTCCTGGGTCCAGGGGCAGATATAGCAAGGTACTATACAAGGACCAACCATAATGTTTTGGAAGTAATGGGAACACTCTGTACCTTGATGATGGTGTGGTTTCACAAGTGTATCCAACTATCAAAAATCATCAACTGTACATTTTATTTATTCATTCATTCATTTATTTATTTAATTTGGTATATGCCCCTGGCAGGAACCAAACCTGGGACTCTCTGGTTCCACAGGCCAATGCTCCAACCTCTGAGCCAAACCGGCCAGGGCTGTACCTTTTAAATGTGTTGTTCACTGTAAATTATTTCTTCATAGAATTGATGGCAGCAAAACCAAAAAGTACAATGGTAATAACAATTAATCACAGTGGGTTGGATGATCAGGCAAGACTATACCTTTTACCAGTTTTTACTAGAAAATTATTGGACAAGTTTAGTTCAGATTTGAAAGATCATGCTATTTCTAACTATTATTTGATTTGTATTAGGTCTAGAAATTTATTGAGCGTGGAGATAAAGTTCTCCTATTAAGTTGACTAGTTTTAGTCTTATTTAGTTAATGCTTCAGAATCTTTATGTCATTCTTGCTATGTCTCATCGAAGGATGTTTTCACTTTCAACTTACTGTCTTTCCTTTTTCTATATTTCAATGCAACTCACAAAGATATTAATTATAGTTTCATTTTTTAAATACAAGCTATTTTATGGCTTCTATCTGGAACTTTTTTCTAATAATGTATGCTAATTCTAAGAATGGCAGACTTCTCAAATTATCTTTTTTTAAAGTGATCCAATACTATAATTGGATTCCAAAATTATAACACATTTGTAGGAAATGACAAATAAAACAGATGCGTATCCCTAGGTTGTGAAGAAAAAAAAGTAAAGAGATAGTATGTTCTTCCTATTATTCAATTTTGATATAATAGTCTATGAAATTATCAATTAATTGTTTCAAAACCCAAATTCCCATTTAAAATGTCTTAATTTTCTTATAAAATGAATTGCTTAATATAAAAAAATGTACATATTAACTGTTCCCAGAAATTAATGCTTTGAAATTATAGACCTACAATATATTTTATATTATTGATGGACAATATTAATAGTAAAATATCGTTTAAAGAATAAACTGTTTGATTTCCTTTACTAAGGAAAAAATCTCCATGAAAACTTTCTCTGCAGCATGCTGCATGCCTAAGTAGTCCTGCTTGATTTCAAATAAAGTACCAATTTTGAAAAGCAAATTCCAGATTCTTGTAGACAGATTGAAAATGATTTCCTTATATAGATCATTCGAAGAAATACCTGTCAAATACAGTGACTGCAGACAAAGCTTGAAAAGGAAGATAATGCATTTTCTATGGAACATCTGCCCCCCAAAAACTATTCAGAAGATACATATATAATTAAAATTAAAATACAGTCACCAAAATAAATGAACCATAATCTAAAGCAATAGGTCGACCTTTTTTTTTTATCCTCACCCGAGGACATTTTTGCATTTATCTTCAGATAGAGCTGGAGGGAGAAAGGGGGAAAGAGAGAGAGAGAGAGAGAAACATCGATGAGAGAGAGACACATCTAGTGGTTGCCACCCACATGACCCCAACTGGGGCCAGGGACAAACTGAAACCAATGTATGTGCCCTTAGCAGGAACTGAACCCAGGACTCTCTGACCCGCAGGCCAACGCTCTAACCGCTAAGCCAAACTGGCCAGGGCAATACATCAACTTTTAATCCTGATCTTTTACATCCTTCCAAGCCCACAGAATTCAAGCATCTATAGCCAATCCCCACATCAATAATCTGAATGAGAAGATTCCATTGTAATTTCTGAGGTTCTCAATGTTAAAGTCTCCAACGCAGTAAAATGGAAAATCTTTCTTAGATATAACTGGTCCCAGAGGGTCTACCACATTAGATGCTTTTACAATGACAAAATAAGGTGGGATGAGTCTTTGCACTACACTATGTTTATTAAATTCTAGGGCTCCCTCTGCCTCATTTCAAACCCTAGTTGTTTAACTTCTCTCCCCGCTAGGATTAGAAGATGTGAGTGCTGCTTCCCATGAGTTTTGCATGTCTGTGTTAAAGGTAGCCCTGCAAAAACCATATATACATATGATTATATATATATATATGTATATATGTATATGTATGTATGTATATGTATGTATATATATGGGGGAAAAGCCCAATACACGCGCACACAAACACACACACACACACATCTCTAAAGAACAAAAAAGGGTACAAATAATATCAAAGTCCTCCTTGAAGAGATGCTGAGCTTGTTTTTCTTTTCCCCTAACATTTTGCAGGGTATATTAAAGATATCTGTGGAAAGGCTATAAAAAAAGGTGACAGGAAACCACACAAATCACTTTTATGTTCTTGTTTACAGCACTTTTGCTTGACATAACCTCATGTAGGTGATGTTATAGAACATTTGATATCTGGAAGAATTAAGTCAAATATATGAACTGCAGTTTAAGAAGCATAAATGCCATCTTTCTAATGCCTTCTACATCAAAGCAATCAGCAAGGGCTGTTCAACACCAACTATAGCAGTGTATGAGGTGTCCTGGGAGATATAGATGCCGTATTATGATATTAGGCACAATGAAGGTATTTTAAAAATATATAATGACTAAAGGGATACAATGTGAAAGCTATCAATAGGGAATTTTTGGTGTAAATAAAGCACCTAATGATAAAATAATCAGAAAATTAGACAAGTTAGAGTAACATGCACATTTTAAGGGAAGACAGGGCAACACAAAAAAAGGTAATAACTTATCTCTGTGGCCATGAAAAGGAAATCAACATTTCTGAACCTCAGTTTCTCCCTAAGTGCCAGGGGTCAGCCTAAGTAACTAGTGTCCACGATAACAAGTTGGACAATGCTGGATTTGTAAATTCATGATGTGTCATGAATCTATAAATCCCCAACCCTTATATGCCCTACTGCATCACACTCCAGCTCTAAAAAGGAAGAGTAAAGATCTGGAAATTCATCCTTTAAGAACTTTGTCATTATTGTATAATTTGGGAAAGTTGCCATCCTGGTTGTGTTTTCTCATCCAACAAAAGGGAGTCAAATATCATTGCCCTTTTATCTCAGAGAGTTATTATAAGATACTAGATAAGAAAGTATTTTAAAAGTTGAAAATTAAATGAGTGGATTAATGCAATGCATTAATCTATAATTTACCTCAATCAGAACCACTAGTACTGGTATTATTTGAAGAGGATAAGGAAGAGGAAAATAAGTGAAGTTGGAGAACTACCTTTACAAATCGTAAACACGTATTTATGAATAACAGATAGAGCTGATGATAGTGAAAAATTATGATAACTTTGTACAGAAGATATTTAGTATATATTCCTACCCTATACCAATTTCTTATTTTATAGGACCAAGATAAATAAAATAAAGCTATTTTTATTTACACTAGGCTAGAATTAAAAAATAAGAATGAACTGAAGATACTGTAATTAGTTTGGGGACCCTTCTAAATCTCTCATGTTCTCTGCTATCTAGGAACTCACCACCCAGACCACCCCAAACGAAAATGTAACAACTTTTCACGTAGTACTGTTGACCAAAAATGACAGCTATTTAGCCTAAATCATAATGGCTTTGAATTCAATATAACAATAGGAAGACATTAATCTTGTTCAAACAAAGCTTTGAATAATAACTGTTTTCACTGGGCTGTCTTAGAGGCAAAACAGTGCCTCCTAACATACTCTATGGGCCTTCTGAATAACCATTCTGTAAATTCTAACACAAAAGAATACTTGGCTTACAACTAGCAATGGAAACAAATAGAAATGGTGAAAGATATATGAAAACTTTTTTTTTTTTTATTGCTTCTAAAAAAAAAGAATGTCTCAGGCTTGTTTCTGCTCCCTCTGTGGAAAGCCCCACACTCAGTGTGAACACTTGAAACCCTTCCTCTCGACACGGCCTGGGCGAAGGAAGCTGCGCAGGCAAAGGCCGGATGCTGCCTTCTGCAGAGCTACATGGTTCCACGGCACTGACGGTCACACTGAATTTGTATGATTTACTCATTTGAAGCAGCAGGATTTGGAATGTTTTAATGTAAGCCATAAACTTCAAAGAAAAAACTATGAAATTCTAGCCAAAGCCCTGAAATTAATAACCTCTAGTAGGTTTCAAATATTTTAAAATAAGCGACCCTTCTTTTATCCTGAAGAAGGCTTACTATGGAAACAGATCAAAGGCTATGGTACTCTGCATCAGGACAGGGAGTCTAGTCCTCCCCTCTCCGTGCTGTTAACCCTCAGTGGTGGTCCTGAGAGACCTACACATAACTCAAGCTCCATGGAACACCACTTGAAATCTCCTCATATATAACTCTGTGAAATTTAGAAATGAAGGATACAAATTGTTTCATCACAGCAATTTGACTCAAAAATTGAGACAAGTCAGGGTGACCAGGTCAAAGTGGGGGGAGGTGCAGGACAATATAGAGGGTTAAATGGTGATGGAAGGAGAATTGACTTGGGGTGGTAAGCACACAATAGAGTGTACAGAAGATATGTTGTAGAATTGTACACCTGAAACCTGTGTGATTTTGTTAACCAGTGTCACCCCAATAAATTCAATAAAAAGGAAAATAAAGTGAAGCCGGTGGCTTTCAGTCTAGGCTTCCTGCAGCGCCACTCTCTCTGGGCCAGGTCTTCAAATTGAGTAAAAGTTATCTTTAAGTCCCTAAGTATTAAACAGTCTATACCCAAATTTTCCAAATGAATCAAACTTCGGAGTTGGCAACATCAAATACGTTCAAATGGCTGTCTTCTAAGTAGAATATGAGTCAATACAGAAAATTTTGGTGCGAAGTAAGAGGCAATGAAGTAATGCATTAGAAAGATTCAAAGAGCATCCTTTTACCTGGTAGGATCAAGTCTTACATTTATTTGTTGAATAAGGAAACATGTTGTCTCTTAATTTCTTCCATAAAACAATGGGTCTGCACTAAATGATCTGACCTTTTTTTCCCCCTCATCAGTTACTAATGCATAGTTTATCTTGATACATGTTTTTGCTGGATGAGTTAAAATAAACCATCACATTGAAGTTACAGATTTTCCTAATGTCTTTTAATTATAATCTCTGCTCTGAGGACCATATTTATATTTTCATCTGTGTGTGGAATGTGTCTCCTTGGATACCTTTTCTGAACTTGATCTAAGATGAAATTTACTCTCCCACAGTCTTTCAGAAACATGGCCCTTCTAGTTATCCATATTCAGGCTTAAAGTCAGCTTCAGTTACTTCCTTTCCTCTCTCACATCCAGTTCAGTTTCTCTAACGTCTTCATCCACCTATTATTGAGCATCTACTTTGTGCCTTGCCCCATATTGAGCACCACAGAAAGAACAAGATTCAGACCACGCCCTGAAGAAGTTTTGAATCTAGTTTTTCACATTTGATCCCTTTCTTTTTCTAATTATTACAATACTACAGGGCCTACTGCCTTTTACATGAACTCTTTTTACAACATCCTAACTCATTTACCTTTCTTTAATGACCCGATCCTTCTTCAGTACTACAATCTGTAATCCAGTTTTGTTAAAATGTCTCTCTAAAGTAGGTTTCTGAAATTGGTGCTAGCCACCCTGCCCCCACCCCAACACACACACATAATTGGCAGTGTACTGACTGCAAACTAAGTTTCTAAATCTAGGCTCATAGACAAGGTTTCTAAAGCACCAGGTAAGAAATACTGATGCGAGAGTATGGTTAGGGCACACAATAGGGAATTATGGAGACTATTGAGATATGGAGAGTCCATACCCTGCCCCTAAGACATTTGCATTCCATTAAAAATAACTACATCTATGAACCAGAATGTTACCAGTTCCTTGATTTTAAGCCTCCCTTCTAGCTAGAACTGTGTTCCAACCAAAACATGTCACACTTGGAATGATACTGTTTCAATGCTTCTGACCATGCTGTTCTTTCTTCCATGTGCTCCCTTCCCTGGTAAGTCTATCCTCACTTCTCCCCTCTTCCAATTCAATTATTACTTCTTCCAGGAACCTACCTCTGTTGTTCAAGAAAGCATTAACTTTTTTTCCTTCTGTGTGGTCCCTATGCATTTTTTTTTTACATAGTTAAAAACATGGCATATGTTTTCATGCTCCACAAAGGGCTTTACAGAAAACCTTACACAAAGAGTGTACCAGATCAGAGTATTTACAGAAGTGGAAGATCAAGTGAATTAATTACCTAAATATGTATCACTACTGAATACAAATAACTTTCCTAATAGTGATTCACGATTTCAACAGAGCATGTTAAACATTTGAGCAGGGCATTTGACAAAACTTTTTAAAGATATATTTTGAAATACATGGAAAAATATGATCTGGCTAATAGTACAGAGTCTAAACTGGTTGTATATTATTCAGTGAATTCAGATTGATGTAACAGTGGCTATTGAAGTGTGGTCCCCAGTAGCATTCTGATGATTCTGTTTTCTACCACAATTTTATCCATTTTTAGAAAACACCAAGTGGAGGTAAACGGCATTTATAGATGGCACAAGGATAGAATTATAGGTAAAGATTCCAAATAGTTGACCAGTTGTATCCTTGAATTGAAAATGAAAATCAGGATATTTGTCTCTCTATTTCCTCTCCGTTCCACTATGTCTTCATTGATTCACGCTGTCTTGGTGAATGACATCACCATTCACACAGAGACTTCGGATAGAAACCTGGGACTCAATCACAATTCCAGTCTCGCCCTCATACCTGCATAATCAATCAATAAATCCTGCTGAATTCAACTCCTTAGGATGTAGTGAATCTCTTCACTCTTCTCCCACCTCTGATGCTATATAAAAGTGTAACCTCTTGATATCTTTCTTGACTAAATCACAGTTGCTTTGCTGTTTTGTTATCTCTAGTTTTGCATTCCTCATAACTGTTCTCTTGCTGGAGTAATCTTTCTAAAAAGAAAATTTTATCCTGTTCCTTGAGGCTTTTCATCATCTTGACCCTTGTCTGTTTCTCCAGTTGGATCTCCTAGGCCCCGTGTTCCATTTCTGTTCAATAGCTTCTAATTGTTAGAATCAGCCCTTCTCTAGCATAGCTCCTTGACTTCACTTACGTTTTTCTTCTGCTTTAATGTTTCTACCTGTGGCATACAAAAATAATGGTATCCTAAAGATATCCACATCCTAATCCCCAGAACTTGTGAATATATTAGGTTACATGACAAAGGCAATTAAATTTTCAGATATAATTAAACTTGCTAATCAGGTGACCTCAGGATAGGGAGAGTGTCCAGAATTATCCAGGTGGGCCATGTGTAATGACAAACTCCTTATAAGTGGAAAAGAAAACCAGAAAGGAGTCTGCGAGAAATGAAACTACAGAAGAATGGTCAAAGACCTTCAAGGTGGCTGGCTTTGAAGACAGAGCAAAGGGGCCACAAGTGTAGCTTTTTCCTGATTCGAAAGGGAAGGAAACTGACTCTCTCCCATACCCTCCAGAAAGGAACACCCATTCTGCTGACACGTTGACTTTAGCCAGGTGAAACTCATGTTCAATTCCTGGCCTATAGAACTGTAAGATAATAAGATTGTGCTAAGAGGTTAAATTTATGAAATGTGATATGGCCTTGAGAGAAAACAAATACACTACCCAACAATGTCAATCTACTGAACACCCAATCCATCTATAAGACTCAGCTAAGGAGGAATGTTGGTCCTTGTAAATAACTTCTATCATAAGGCTTTAGCTATTGATAGACCTTACACTCAAAAATGTCTTTACCTACTACTGAGCTAAAAATCTGAGACAGATACCTTGCCTTATAGCACATCTTATTTATTTCTGTATTCCCAGCATCTTGCACAGGACACTATTTTTTTAATAATTGAAGATGAAATTGAATAGAAATATGTTTCATGGTTTCAAGTAGGCTCACAGTAGTAGTTGTTGAGTAGAGAATAGAAAGGTTGACTTACAAGCAGATGCATGTGGAAAAACTTAGAGGTTTAAAATAAATAAAAGTTCACCGTAAGTCAATAAACAGTTAACTGGCCAAAAACACAAAACAAAACAAAAACCACACACACCTTTGACTGTAGGTGCCATTGTTTTCAGAAACAGAGACTGCTTCCATTTTACTTTGCCCTGCTCAGACAGTTAGGGTACTGTGATTAATTTTGGGCTTGACATTAAGAAATGTCCTGACAATTAGAATATGTTCAGGCCAGAAGGAAAAGATGGCCAGAAAAAATATGGAAGGAATTCAACACTGTAAAGAATGGTTTTAGAAATTAAAAATATAAAATTAAGAAGAGAAAAATTTGGATTTGGATATGATGGTAATATATTTATATATTTTTAAAATTTATTTTATTTTATTATTATTTTTTTTATCTTCACCCAAGAACATTTTTGCATGTATCTTCAGATAGAGCAGGAGGGAGAGAGGAAGAGAGAGAGAGAAACATTGATGTGAGAGAGACACATCGACTGGTTGCCACCCACAGGACCCCAACCAGGGCTGGGGACAAACTGCAACCAAGGTACATGCCCTGAGCGGGAACCAAACCCAGGACTCTCTGGTCCATGGGCCGATGCTCTAACCACTGAGCAAAACAACCAGGGATATATATATATATATAATTTTTTTTTAATGTGGATAAGGAATCAGACTGTGTTTAACTCCAGACAAATTGAAAACATGGAGCACAGCACACTGGAGAAACTCATCAATATCTTAAGAAGCAACAATAACAACATGCAGATGGTTAACTGACAAATTTTGATTAAAATAAAGTAAAAGTTCTTTAGTAATTAAAACTCTTCTTAAAGAGATTTTTTACTTTGTGAGGTAGCAACTGCACCTTCCTTATGAATAGGTAAATATAGTTTGTATCATCCCCAATCACAGAACCCTTGCGGAACTACTAGAAGAGTTTGTTGAGTAGGCATTTGGAGTAGGAGACATCAAAACTTCTTTTCAAATTCACAATTCTATTATTTGTTAAATTCTTTTCCATCCTAAAGCAATTACTGTGATTCTCTGATTTTAGTGAGTTACACAATTATCTTCTTTAAGACATATTACCACATACTTTCTGAATCCAGTAAATTACTTTAACTTAAATATTTTCTCTGGGTCCAAAGTGATAACAGACCTACCTACTCACATGAATAAATTTCCCATGCACCATACCAAGCTTTACTTCTGCTCTCATAATGATCACTCTCTCATAACTTTAATAAGATTTCTAACTCTCAAAACCTACCCCAAAAAGAATTAAAGAACAAGAAGGAATTGTGATTTTTTTCATTCTATATTCTCTTTTAATAAAGAAGATCAATTAAGCAAAACAAGTCAAAAGCAAGCTGAGCTTCTTCTTACTGTGCCATCTAGAACAAAAGGCTTATCTGATTTATGCTGAAACTAGTTCATGTTACACAGAATCTTAATACCCTAATTAAGAAAATTAAAAAATAAAGAAAAACATCTTATCTTTGTTATTTAGAGGCAGAAAACATGACAATTATTTCTTGATCAGCACTCTCAGGCTCACTGAGATACAAAAAAAGATATACATTTTTTGCATTAATACTAACACAAGTTACTATAAAATTAGTGAATGCAACACACACACACGCACACATTTCCAATTTCTTCTACTCCTTCACATCTTACGTCCTTTCGCAACATCTGTGAATCAATGAGCCTTTAAAATATGTATAAACAGAATAAATGTCTTTGACACTGTTTAAAAATCTTTCTTCCATGTAGTTGGTGATTTTGTTACCTTTTGTTTTCCTTGAAAATTACCTAATTTAATCTGAATCATTTATTGACAAAGTACATTGAAATCTCAGTTAAAACTGTGTGGCATTTTCAGGTACTCTGCATGAAAACTTATTTTTGCAAGAGCAGCTACTGAGAGATTTACCTGTGGCAAGGGCGTAATCTTCGGTGTTCTCCCAAATCACATAAAATGTGTAACCACTTACACACAGAGCTGTACGAGCTCCTGCAGTCAGCCTCCCAGGCTGCTATCATTCCTCTTCCACATCTTTCCCACCTGAGGACATGAGGTGTTGCTGTCACGGGAACCACGTGATCATTTCCGCCTGCCCCCAGCCCCCAGAAACCCAGTTTCTCACCCTCAGCGCTCCTCCTCCCCTGCTTTTTCCTGTTCCCACACCATTCTTTTAACTACTCTCCTCTTGCAGATTTTTTAAAAATCTGTTAATATAACCTCATAAAACTATCATTGCTAAAATTTCTCCTAAGAATATTTCTTCTTTTTTAATAGACTCTAGGGGACCAAATTTCTAGCCCCAAAGCATAATTTTTGTAGAAATAACATATTCCTGTTTTATTTAATGCCTCTCTCATCAAAATCTCCAGAAAGATGTCATTATCATTATAATTAAGTTTTCCATTGTACAGATATATTTGTAGCATATATATATATATATATATATTTTTTTTTTTTTACATGAGCTCAGCATTTGTTTTTCATCTTTCCCTTTGTCTGGATCTCTTTACCATAGTCTACTATGAATAATGACCATAAAATATATTACAAAGTATCCATGGGTGGGTAACATACAAAAAGTTTAAATGTTGTTACATATTCGTTTTTCCCATATATATATATATATATTTTCACGTATCTGAATTCTACACAACAAAAGTTTTAATGACCTTTAATGAAAGGTTTGAAAGAGCCCAGTGACACCTTCACTAGTGTGAAAATCAAATGCTTATTTTCAAAGATAAAAAGCAGACCTAATTGAATAACCATATAATCTTCCCTGCCTTTCCCAATGGACCTACTTCTTTCAAAGAAGGATAATTAGCCGGCCAGTGTGGCTCAGTGGTTGAGCGTCAGCACATGCACCAAGAGGCCACCTGTTCCATTCCCGGTCAGGGCACATGTCCAGGTTGTGGGACAAATCCCAAGTGGGCTTATGTAGGAGGCAGCCAATTGATGTTCTCTCATCAATGTTTCTAGCTCTCTACCCCTCCCTTCCTCTCTCTCTAAAATCAATAAAGAAAAAAAAAACTAAAGCAGGATAATTGTTTGTATTGACAAGAAAAAGACTTTCAACACAGAAGTAATGTGGATTTAAATAACAAGGTATATACATGCCCCTGCAAGAAAAAGAACACTTCATCACCGTGAAGAACAAATCATCAACTCTTAAGAGGGTAAAAGCCACTTTACTGAATTGGTAACACTCTCCACAAAATGCTGTTCTGTCAAAGCTTATGGGGGAGTGGAGGGTTTTTGTTTGTTTGTTTTGTTTAGGTTTGTTTTTTTTTTTTTTTTGTAAGTTCAAGATTCCAATTCACCATAGACCTATTGAATAAAATTACCTGTTAAATTAAATCTGAGTTTTTCATAATGTGCTTCAGGTGACAGGAGTTGTGAAGAACTGGACAGCTAACCTGTGAACCAGTGGGGTCAGCACAAGGTAATGAGGTCAAGGTTTGCTCTAGTGCTTGGGAGATGGTTCAAGATGTTCTAACAGGGAAGAGAAACTGGACCAGCCTTGTGCAAACAGCAACAGTCCTCCTTTGCACAGGATAGCATTCTAATTGGGGAATGACACATCTGAAGTAGTTGCAGAAAGAAGACTTAGGCTAATAGGTCATGACATTGCTCCTTACAAATAATGAGAGCACAAACACCAAACCAAATTGCCCTCACACTCATCAGTCCGCTTGGCTTTCTTCTGGACCAATCAGCTTATCTCTTTCCCTTGCATTGAATGACTCATAACTTCACCAAGTCTGCCTACAAAAAAGGCCATGGGTCACAACGATTACAGATGGGTTAGTGCAAATCCAACCTCACTGCTAAGGAAGTAATTTAAAATGTATTCCCTGCTGACTGACAGTCAGATAATACATTTTTTAAAAATTTAAACAAATAATCGCTAGAAAGACAGTAATAACAAGCCATCATATAATTCTTTTAAGTCAGCACAGCAGAAGATTTCTGGCACATTTTGCCACTGGCAATCTGCAAAAACCTATGGTTAGCTTGTGGATGAGGATTTCCCTGTGAACTGTAGTCACAGCTGGCCAATTTAGGGATTTCCATCCTTCTGGCAGCACTTGAGCCCAATCTAAATTTCATTGTTTCCCTGAATGGAGTAATTTAATTTCCTCCAAATGTCTACTGCCTTGATAATGCTATGTCCAGAAAATGAAATGAAAAACTGGGTCAGATGACCTGGTGATTCAAGCCAAAAATTAAATATTGCTTAGAAACTTCATATAACATGTAAGTCATTTTTATTTCCTTAAGTATTAATTATCTCAGTAGTCTAATTTTCTGGTCTGTATCCAGACTATGAAATAATAATAATAAAAAGCAAATACTAATAATTACTGGAGTTCGTACTATTCTGAATGAGCTACCATGTGGCCATAGGCACACAGGAGTTCACAGGTAAAGAAGCCAAACAGGAAAGAAAAAGCTGTGTTTAATGGAACACATTTTGTATAAGTAGACATATTTGAATGTGTAAAGACATGTCCTGAAAAATGGTAACTATTATCTTCCTAGTGTTTACATTTAATGTCAAAAAATCTTGAAAACATTCATTCTGAATAGCTATAGCTTTATACAATGAGTAACAGTCCCACCTAAACAAGAATCTCATTGGCGATTTCAGTAATAATGCCTAAGATCAAATGAAACCATGCTGGTTATCTCTCTCTCTTTTTCTGCCTCTACTAAAAGCACAAGGGATAAGATGCTCACTATAAGCAAAATGTGGTGTTAGACACTGGTTTTATTGTTGTTGTTTTTAATTCAGAGATTTTGTACCATGTAGTTGTTCATCATAGGTTCCACGGATTTGGACATATGGTCATTTTCCCCTGGACTGGAAATAAGTCAAAGGCCCTTTGGGTGTATATAGGCATTTGAGGACCTCAGAAGACTGACTCTGTTCCTTTAAATGTCAGAAGCACAAGGTAAGTTACATGGAAATAAAGGGGAGGGGATTCACTTCATTTTCTGAAACATTGTCACAAATTGCCAAAAGGTTCTTTCTGAAAGTAACATTTTATTTAGAAGTCAAACATCCAGGAGCCTCTTCCTGTTACCCATATGCAGAGATACAAATATGAATTATTGTCCTCCTAAGGAACTATTCCTTTAAGAATGAATACTAGGGGAATTTTGAAGGAAAGTCTTGACCATCAATGGTTGGAGTGGTTTTTACATCCCTTCCAATTATCCGAGACAACCTAAATTGGACAGAAAACAAAAATGATCAAGAGGGTCAAGTCTGAGTCCTCCTTATTCCCAGTTCAAGGAGAAAAATTTGAGTTGATCTTGTTTGTTTCGTCCTCATAAGATTTACCTTGATGCTAAAAGAGAAATATGAAAATTAACATATTAGGAGAAATAATATCCAAAGTAAACTCCAAAAGGACATTTTATAAACTTGTTTAGCCAGTCAGTCAGTCATTACACAAGAATTACCGGATCCCTACTGTGCCAGCCGCTGTTCTAGGGGCCCTTGAGATACATCAAGTCAGGGCAGAGATCTCTGTCCTCTCATTTTCTGGTGGGAGAAAGACAGACAATAAGTATGTTAAATGATAATAATTGTTACAGAGGAGAAACTAGATCGGGGGTCTGAGAGTTCAGGAGAGGGGCAAATTGTAATTTACATAGAATGGTCAAAACAAGTCTCTTGAGAAGATGCTATTTGAGAAAATCTTAACAGGATGTAAGAGTTTTCCCCAGTTATTTAAGTATCTTAAGGTAATTACATGTTGTTATCTTTCCGGGAAAGATAGCTAGCTAAAAAAAAGAACTCCCTAATTAGCTTTTCCTTTAAAATTTAGTCTTCAGGTGACTAAGTAGTTAGTATTAAGCTCAACTCATATATCACTCAAAGTCATCAATGAGAAAAAAATGTTAATGGACAAGAAAGTTTTCTCTGGATGGTATTTCCAGTCCTTAAGAAAATGTTTACTGCCCTGTACCCTTCAGCCTGTAAATTTTAATCTAAAAAGCAGTTCTTAGCCAATGATCCACATGTATTGAAAGGGGAGCCAAGTCCATTTCAGTGTCATCATTGTAGGCATGAGAAATGGGAAAGTGTAAAGTTACAGATATCTAAGTAATTCTGACTGAATAGAATCAATCTTTGATGCTTTATTTTATCAATGTTCACTGTAGTATTGGCCACCAATTATAATGTTCCTCTATTAAAAAATAAAATTTTACTCCCCTAAAATGGAAACCTTAAAAATGAGAAGTGAAAGCATCTTTTATAATACTCCATGGTTGGTTTCCTCCACATTACCTCTAAATTTATTTTGTAAGAATAAGAGGATGAAACCCTGTTTCATGATTATTGGACAAAAGTCTTTTTTTTTAAAAAATATGTTTTTATTGATATTTTAGAGAGAGAGAGAGAGAGAGATAGAAACATCCATGTGAGACACATTGATCGGCTGCCTCTTGCACGCCCTCTACTGGGGATCGAGCCAACAACCCAGGCATGTGTCCTGACCAGGAATTGAACAGGGACCTCTCAGTCCATGGGATGACACTCAATTCACTAAGCCACACCAGTGGGCAGACAAAAGTCTTTAAAGTCTCCTTAAGGTTGGTTATTCGATATCAGTTAATTGAGATAAAAATATCCACAATATTTTGCCTAATGCATAAAGCATTATTCTTTATCATGCCTTGTTTCAGAGTGTCAATAGTTTATTTTATTTTTGGATAATTTGTAATTTCCTTCCCTATACACAGTTCTACAATTCTAATTAAATATTCAAATTTCTTTAGTATGTGACTTCAGCAACTCTGGGAAATTACATTGTTCTCTAAAAACAATGGCCAACATAATTTAAGAAACACCTCCTGACCAGCCTATATTGACGCTGGTTTAAAAAAACTTTTAAATTCACTAAGGCACATTTTTAAAAGGATAAATAAGATAAAAATCATTATTTTGGATAACTAAGATAATGAAAAACAAATCATCCTTTTAAAATCCAGTATGCCGTAATTTAAGTGTTCTGCAATTTACGATCCCTAATTCAGTAAAGCACCTAAATTTGCACTTACACCACCGCATCCTTTAAACTGTTAGACTGTGGAGTGTCCTTTCTGCGCTCTTCTCTGACAATCAATGAATCTATTATCAGTCTAATAAAATATGTGTTTAGTTTATCAGCTATTCAATGTCTTCAATTTTTATAGAATATATACATACATGGAAAACTTCTCATCACAGAGCCAAGAGAGCAGAGATACAAAGGAACTGGGACTTTTATTTGTAATAAATATAATGGCAATATTGATTAAATCACAGAAAAAGATATTACATAAATATTCGCTCCGAGAAAATGTTGTTGATTGTACCCAGCAATGCCGGGCATGTAGGCAACAGAAGAACTGCAAATAAAAATCATTTCTAACAGTCGCACAGCCTTGTGTATACATCGTACAGATGAAGTGGATATTTGTTATCTGAGTTCACGTAGTGAGACTCTGGTCTTTCCATGTTCTGTGGCTGCGAATGAAGAGCATCCAGTGAAAATCGGGATAAATCACTCAAAAGAAGTTATCTCTTAGTTCTCAAACAAAGGCATTTCAATAGTCTGTGAACATTCACAAATGCTTCTAAAGAATTAATATTATGAAGCGGAATGAGCAAATATGTCTCAAGAATCCATACAGAAAAGAACATGACATTTCAAAATTAGTTCTACATCAGAACCACAGCAAATGAATTAAAAAGTTATAAAACAAATATGCATCATGATGTTGGTGACTGGAAGTTGGGTACTTCACAGACAAATTAGCAATATACCAACACTAGAGTTGAAATATGGTAATAAAAATCATGGAAATAAACGTACAAAATGTGCTAAATTCTTTATTCTTCTCCAAATATGAATAATATCAAATCTATCTTAAGAGTAAATATAGTAGAACATTTGTTGTGGTATGACATTACAGATAATGGGTTAAAACAGAATCTGTGATACTGCTTATCAATTAGTTCTGGTGGGATGAATTAGACCTAGGTATTAAAACAGTTAGTTTTGAGAAAATCCAATTTTATTTTCTTTATGTATTATTTGAAGATCTTCATTTTCACTAATGCGATACAACTTAGCTATTTATAAAATGTGTTATCATATACTGACAGCTGTAACCACTTGGCATTCTAGTTACATGACAACCCTGGATAACCAAACAATGCATGTTAATCTGAAAGAGTCAAATGGACATTTATTTTGCAAATATGCCATAGGATTTATAAATGCAAGCAAAAGTAAATATGCTCATATTACAAGGTAAGACTCAAATTTTAGCTGTTTTAATGAAAGTTTACAATCCAAACTCCATTTAAACACAGTTGATGCAGTGAGATTTCAAAAAATAACTCGTGTAAACCACGTAAGATAGTATAACATCAGATCTGAGCTGCAGTCACATTCTGCACCTGCTTTTGCACGAATAATGCAAGTTAGGAAATAAAATTTGATTATTTGTCACTGTGACTGTGAATAACATAAAAAAATTTTTGAAATCCTTAAGCACAAAAAATGATTGATTTTATTTCCTTACAGACCTACTGCTGTGCATATGCTAAGGCATATTAAATAAGTGATATCAGAATGATGCCTTACTGGAAAGATACATTGCAACTCTGGAAAAGGATATGGATGATAAGAAGCAAAAGAAACTTTAAAGACAGAGACAGAGAGGATTCCATGGAATTCTTTTCAGTTATCTGAATAAGTTTCCTACTCTGTCCATGCCACACCTCCCCTGTCCTTCTTTACATCACCTCTTCCAATGTGCCCCACCCCCCACTCACATAGTTATGAAGTCATGAAAATGGCCCATTCAAGATACAGTTGGAAAGATATTCTGGAAATACAATGGCCAAAAAGTAAAACAACCTTCCTGCTCTCATGGAGCTTACATTCTATTAGAAAAAGTTGACATTACATTTGTAATCACTCAAAGGAATATATAATCACAATTATGATGATGGCTATGAAGGAAAATACAGGCCTCCAATCAAAGTACCCACTCTCAGCTGGCAATTATTAACCTGTTCTCTTGAACTATTAACCAGCCATGATGGCTGGATTTGCAGTGTAACTTACTTTAACATTTTCTCATATAAATGGTCACTCGTTGCTTTCATACAAACACTGAAGTAAAATGTAAATTAATAAAGTAATTGTTGGAATGAAGTGACCAGTTAAACATTCACAGAGAAAACAAACAAACAAAACTCAATTCCCAGGCAAACAGGTAAACCTAAATTCTAAATAAAATGGAGAATAAAGTAAGCACTATCAGTGGTCTCAACAATACCAAAGACAAGTTTCAAACCTAAAAAGAAAGCAACCACAATTGCACAAAGACCATTTGGATGGATCTGGCCACAAGCAGCAGAAGTAAGGTTTGCTCTAGAGAACATCTCTTTTCAGCTATACCTAAGAATGCTAAGATTCATTGAAACAAAGTTTATTCCTAACTGTATCCAGTTAAAGATGACCCATCTTTGTTCCTAAAACATGAAAGCAAATCCAGATAATTGACTCTGGGGTTTGACAGTATGACCAATTATGAATAGAGGCACAGTGGCCTATGGGAAGAGCGAGAAAGCGTCCCTTTATTCATGATTCCGTGAGCACACAGCAATGTCTCCAGCTGACTTAGCTGTTTTTGTGATGTACAAATGATAAGGGATTTTCCAGTTTGCAAACCCTGAAAAAGTTCATTAGAGAGTATGGAAGGATCCACACCAACTCTGTAAGGATACATAACAATGATACCAAGGCTTACCTCTACAGGGAAGACTAGGGAGGAAGATGAGAAAGGTATCAGAAGGAATGTTCTCTTCAGATGAGTTAGTTTTTCTTCTTCTTCTTTTCTTTTTTTTTTTTTAAATGAAATGCATTCATTTATCACTGGGCATTTACAATTTTAGAAAATATTTAAGACTCCATATAGAAGAAATCAAAAACACAACAACAATGCTCCTGAACCCAATTTTACTAATGGATTTTTTTTTTAAAAAAAAAGGACATTAATCCAGACATGATCATTCCAGAGAGCTTGAATTCACTACTCCTAAAGAAAAAAGTGATGTCAAAATAATTCTCCAAGATTATATTGTGAAGGAAAGATTTGTTGGCATGAATTTACAATGCAAATCAGTTATTTTAGACTGGGCAGGTTCATACTTATTTTATGCACAACTAAGATTTAACCTAATACAGGAAGCTACAATGTAAAGTTCTAGACATTTTTTGACTTCTCCGACAGAAGGCACTAGGCAAGGATACCGAGCTGTGAGCAACCCTGATTCAGGTTAGCCTTATCTGTTTAAATGACGATCACCTTTGCCCATTCTAGCGGCACCTCCATTCTGTCATTTGACTAACTCGTCCACATCTGACTTCCCTATTTCAATGACACTCCTTGAATGTGGATGCAAGTTATAGTCAAGATTGTACTTTTGATCTAGAAAGCAGACTTATTTAATTAACTTGTAATTAAAGAAGACTTACAGATCATATTTTTTCATTTCTATACATCTAATTAAACAACGTGTAAAGGGACCAGTATGATTTGCAAAATACTGAACTCCATCTTAAATCTTCTTTCCCCATTTAACATCGAAAAGCACTCTGGTCCCATGAATAGAAGAAGAATGTGAAGGAAAAAAAAAAACCAAATCCATGCCCTCTGTAGTTTTGTGCAGATCAAGGAATAAAAAAATAATGAAAGTTTAAGCAAAAGTATGTTTGACACACATACTAACAGAAAACATTTAAGACTGGCATAGCATACCCAAACAAAATTAAGGGACACTTAACACTGATTACACCAAAACAAATATCAGCTTAGTTTACAAACATGAACTACTCCTTATGTAGAGTTAAATGGTTATATAACCAGAGGATTATTCTTAAGAGTTACTTTTCCACAATATAATGAAAACATGTGTGTGCATATTTAGAAAGTTTGTGTGTATATATATGTATTCATGCCAATATACAAAGGAACATATATAAATATAGATATACTTCACTCAGCCAGTAAAATAAAATATGAATACAGTTACCTCTATGCCATTCTGAATCTAATACTAAGGAACAAGGTGGGAAATGCGCACTTTAAAAGAATGAGTGGCAATTTGTCCTTAAAACAAAAAGTTAAAAAACATCCCAAATGGTACACAAAATCGCGAAAAGGAGCAATACATATTGTCACTAACAGTTGCTCGAAGGCTTAAAATTAGTTTAAATTATATTATTGAAAAATGGTTGATCAAAACACACACTGCAATAGCATACGTTGTTTTTTGTTTTTATAAACTCAAAGTATCCAAACCACATTTGTTTCTAAAGCTCTACTTGACACATTTAAGACTTTGATACCGTTTCCTACTTATTGGCCAGTTCATGTTCAGTGCTTTTTTTAAGCAGAAAAATTTCCCTGCTAGATGACACAGACGTGAAGCTGAACAACTGTGGCCTTTGGCCCCAATTCACCAGATCAAGATTCACAGCATAAGAAAGATTTAGAGAATTCAAGGATAAGACACATCCCTGGGTTTAAAATAACCAGAAAAAAAATGCAAACAAATACAAACAAAAAATCTAGAGACCAAGGGCATATTCACTAATACATAGTTTAAAATGTTTGGTTTAAAGGCACTGATACATATTTACCACAGCTGCCTATCGTATACCTCCTTTTCATGAAAACACTAACCACAATATGGATGGTTCTAAATGGTGAATTATACAAGCTTTTAAATTTGGCACCAATGCCGTCAAAGACTACGCATACCTGACTTACCAAGTGATGCAGCAATGTATACCTGGCTGATAATGTTCTTAAGACAGAGTTAATATGCACCTAAGAAAGAACTGGCTTGTCCTGCTCCTTTCTCTCCTTCACAATACTGCCTTTTCCACGTTATCATGGAGGCAGTATGCACACATGACCTCTAGCAGACAGCAAGGTGATGAGCAGGACATTTCAGTGCTGCTCACGCTTAGACTCACATCCCAGTGGAGAATGTCTGGGGTAGGTGGGCTCCAGAGTTAAATGTCTAAGGATGATATATTATGGTGACCATGCTCATCATTTAACCACCATTGAATGATACTGCAAAAACTGACACCAAAACCTGTAGCTCATTTTTAAATACACTAATTATCTAAGCAGCTGTCATAAAAATCACTCTAAAGAGTAAGAAAAAAAGAGTGAAACATTTTGATGGTTTTTTTCTTACCTTAAGTTCATAAAATATTCATTAACACTCATACCTACCTCCCAGTGCCCATTACTAATGCCAAAAGGTATAAATACATTTGAATAGTTTAGACACACTGCAATTCACACAGATGATATTAAGTAGAAATAAAATTGTGTAATACCTTTACTTTTACCTATTGATTTGATGAAATGGTTCCATGAAGAAAGGGTTTCCATAGAGAATAAAGAGGAGAGAAACAACAATAAGAATTATGAATATATGTAAATGCACTACTCTTTGTAAATTAAACAAGACAAGAAAGAATAATGGTTTGAAAACAAATGGAGATATAATCAGTGCATGTTGACAAATCTGCCCTTTTTTATAAGGCAATACATGCAAGGAAATTGGAAAGACCATGCTCACTTTAAAATATTCCACAAAAAGAAGACACGTAATGACTACAGGTAAAAGAAGCATTGATTCTGTGGAACACTATACTCAGCACTACAGAAGCCAGAAGCCAAAGATGTCCACATGTTCCCAAACTGCCATGCATGGGTGAAAAATGGACTCTTCATGGTACACTACGTTAAACTGAATATCCTCTTTCAGATATCAATTTTTGAAGGTTCTTGGTTTTTCTTTACTATAAGTACCCTTAAAAACAAGTCTTTAGGTCTCAGTTATTTTCAGATATCACAGTGCAAAGAATGAACAGAAACAGATGTTAAAGGAGCAAACCAAAAATCAAACCAGCAAATAAAAGGGAGACTAGCACATGAAAAAAAAAAAAATGTGAACATTAGTTACGTATTTAATTTGCAGCCAGATCATTCGCAAGCATGTTCCCATCCTTTGCAATGATGGGTTGAAAGCAGCTACAAAACAAGAAAACACTGAGAGCAGAGTGGAAAAGGAACAGAGCCCATACCTTGGTCGCCCATCATCAGGTGCGCCAGACCTTGAAGGGAAACAAGAGCACAGTCAGCAATAAACAAGGGAGCATGGGAAGGCAGGATTGTCACGGTGACAAAAATGTTCAGTGACAGACATCTTGTTTCCTATGAGACATGTCTGTATCACAGAGGCAAATCAAAAAGCATTCTCTCAACCCCTGGTTGGAATGCTGTGGGGCAAGAGCTATAGAACTACAGTTTAAACACTGGCTTCTGCTGCACTGTGTATTCTGTGTATCAGTTGGCACAATGAAGAGCATAAGAGCATGACTTAAAATCCAACCAATCCCTTTTGCATCTGCCTTTCAGGCCCTTTGAGGAGACTATTTTGAACACTGCCTCCCCAGGGCTTGTCAGTCTTCAGTGCTTAAATTATATTTTGAAAAACCCAAAGGAATACCTAAAAAATGGGCTGGGTCTGATCTTTTTCCCCTCATCAAAAAATGAGAAATTTCATAATTAAATAAAAAAAAATCCTTAGTCACACTGAAATGATAATGCAGAAATGTCTCCTTGTCTGACACATTTGGCAATTAACTAAGCTTGTCCAAATACAAAAAAGATCATTAGACATGCAGTTGTGAAGTTAGAAGTTACTATAGAATAATATTTTAAAAAACAACATATAAGCTTTAAATAGGCTCCAGTAATTTTCCATGGAGAACAAAATTATTTATAATTTTACTTAAACATAACTAAAATGAGTTAATGTATGTGTTAAATATATATTTACATATATGTATCAATTTCATCAAGGAAGTTTTCTGAAAGAATATTGAATTCCCTTTATTTAAATTATTTATTGTCTCTTACTTGACAACTTCAAATTCAAGATTACTTCTTTTCTAAAGAATACTACTAATGTATTTTATTTTATTTTATTTTATTTTATTTGTTCCTCACCTGAGGATATTTTTCTACTTATTATCAGATAACGTGAGAGGGAGGGAGACAGAGAGAAACACTGATGTGACAGAGCCACATCGACTGGTTGCCTCCTGTACGACCGGACTGGACCAGGGTCGGGGATGAACTGCAATCAAGGTACGTGCCCTTGACCGGAACTGAGCATGCAACACACTGGTCCACAGGACGACACTCCACCCGCTAAGCCAAACCGGTCAGGGTACTAATTTTCTTTCTTTCTTTTTTTTAAGTTATTTTACTATCCAAGTAGATACTTTTTACTGAAAGGCATAATTCCTACTTTTTATTCTAAATTCCAGAATAAAGCTACAATTCAATCAGTGTATGTTTTAAAAGTATGCGAAAATGTTAGCGCGATATAGCATGCATAGTTTTTATAAAATTTATATTTTATTTCCTAGTGTTATTTCAAACATAGTTGAGACTTTATTTGGAATATATAACATTCTGCATTACTTGTGTAAGTATTAAAATAATCAGTGTTATTTCCTTAAAATTTTATGGGTATTTAAACATTCCTTGGGGCAGAGACGATTACAAATCATCATCTAATCACAATATAAAAATGATTAAACATAGTAGTCTAAGGTTTTTATCATCTAGACTCTTTTTGTATTTTCTAAGGGATTTCAACAAAAAATATAATCAACACAGGCAGACTGCAATCTTTATGATCTGTTGGTGATTCATGATATTTCATATGCCTAGGAATAGTGGCTTATCTGTCCAAGTGATATAATTTTTCATTTAATTTCACTTTTAAATCTACTATATATATTTACTAATAACAATGTATAACCTTATGTAGTCTAAATTAGGAAATTATTTCTGTGTCAGATCTAACTATTATAAAATATATTAGACATCTCTACTGGTCTTTAATAACCACCTTAGTAAGGATGGAAATTAATACATTTTAAAAGCATTCACACTCCTCATGCTAGATTTCTTACTTCTTAGGGAACTCGACTTTATTACTAAAGTTGAGTTATAAATAGGGATGTTAAAATTATGATTGAATAAACTTTATTGCAATAGTTTATGGGTCTACACTCTGAAAATCTTGTAAAGAATTTTAATGGGATGATTGTGTGTGAGGAGAGAAGCATTCACGCTTAGTAGACTCGTTTTAATGCCTTCAGGAATGCAACTGGATTTAGAGAGCAAAGAACAAAAAATATGAAACTCTAAAGGATGAGTAAAGAAATGCAAAAGAAGTTAAAAAGGTACTTTAAAAAGTTTTCAATCTTAATTAACATGCACAATATAAGTGAGACTGGTTTTGAAAAATGTCAGACCTACAGGGTAGTATCATCTTTATCAAGTATATACTCACATATTATTAAAATTATAGTATAGAAAAACAGAGCCTTATACAGAGCCAAGAATTGGGAAAAATAATCAGTGATGACTTCTTCAGCAGTTTTAATCTATTACTTAAACAATAAAACAGATATGTTCAGCAACCAAGCAACTACACTGTACATGAATGAATAACAAAGAATATGCTTAAACTTGCTACTGATCAACTTAAGATGACCATGAATTGTTTTTTTTTATTTGAAACATCAAATCTTCATAACTCTACTATTTATCTCTAACCTGTAATGAGGATTTTTTCCTAAAAATTCTGTCATCCTTTTACAAATGTATATTATTTTACAAAATGATTTTATTTCAAAATATTGTAGCAAAATCAAATATGCTATATGTTTGCTTCTGACATGTAGATATTGGTAAATTGTTTATGCAAAACTGTTAATGCTATAATTATGTAATTTGATAGAACACCATCTTCCTTTCCACAACTCTTTGCTCTACCTAGTTCTTTTTGCATTTTTATCACGAAGAGATTTGTTTGACAGTGTACCAACTAACACATTTAATTTCTATAAAAACAATATGTTGAAATATGTTTAGTTTGTTGGATTCTATAGGAAAAAAGTATAATCAAAATTTCTTGAAAGATAATTTTTGAAAGTTTGAATAAATATGTTGGTTTTATTTAACACACACACAGAATATTACAAATATACTTACCATTAAACACGGTGGAGTGCTGTACGCTTTCATTTCCACTGGCCAGTGGCTTATTTTTTAATCTAAATGTATGCCTCTTTCTTATTGTCAGTACTTCATTCTCTATTTTTATAAATCAAATCATTTAAAACTAAACCAATGGGCTTGAGATGATGAAATGCTAAACAATTCCAAAAGGAAAAAAAAATCATTTTGATCAAGAAAAAATGGAGAAAGGATCATGCACTGTGTTCTGAAATTGCAAATAAATACTTTCTCATTTAAAAACAAAAAACAAAACACACAAGAAAAGGATTGTATTATTTTTCCATACAGAACACTGCAATAAGTATTCCAAAGTTCATACAGGACGCTGACATCCATCAAGGATTGAAATTAAGGTTGAGGAGTTTCATATACTTGGGGTGGCTGGGGTAGTGAGTATGTGTGTTCTATATGAAAAGTGATCCACAATCCAGAAATCAACAAATGCTCAGAGAGAAGTTCAACTTACCATCTAAATTCGAGATGTACTGAATTGATGCTAAGAAATAAAAGGCAAATGAGATTTGGAAAAAAAAGTAAAGAGCACCCACCTTCCACATTGTTGTCTTCTGAAAGCACATGACAAGGAGGGAGAGAAAAGGAAAACATTCATTAAGCAGCATGCAGACTGGACCTTGCCTTTGCATGTCTTCCTCATGCAAGGCACCAACACATCATGCAGTGCTCCGTCGCGACCATTCGAAGGGGAAAACAAAGCCATGGGAAGCAGGTTCCCGCCCACTGGCAGCATTTTAAAAATGTGAGACTAAATTTCAGTAATAGCGGTAGGTCCTGAGAAAGGAGTTTTGAAGTCTTTCCCTGCCCTGTGTACAGCAAACATTCTTACATGTTGCTAGCATGGTTTTTCAGGGCAATACTTTTTAGAGCTTTTTTTATACCATTCTTAAAGATTCTATTTCTGAATTCTGATTTGGACTTGGATGGAAGAAAAAAATGACATGAAATCTCACGTAAAGATACTCCAGTTCTACTAAATATGTAATCCATTTTCTATCATGGCCTTTAAGTATTTCTAATACTTGAATTTCTTTCCTTAAAGAAACACAACATAAATATGCAACTAAAGTCTACAATTTATTTGACTTATTCACAGCATTCATATTTTATCGCAAGTGATGATAGTTTATTGTGATTATTAAAGTGCTGACTTTTAAACTGTTAAGTAGAAAAAGTGACCACTGCAAGAGAAGTTCATCTGAGAATGTCCATTAGGCAAAGTTTATCAAGGTTTATTCACTTTGTACTTCTGTTAAGGGTGTGAACATGAACAAAGTTAACATGAGCACCACATTTGGTAAACTTTCCTCATATTTCTACACATCTATATAACATTCACATATTTTATATATTTATTTAAATGCATTTCTGCATATATATAATCAGATTTATATGTATTTCCTACATTTAATCCATGTAAGTGAATGGGCTTTAAACTGTTATTAGTATATACCGGACAGTTCGAGAACTGTTTGAGACAGACAGGCCTGGGCACCCAGGGAGGAAATGTAAGAGAAAACTATTCTATGGGACTAGGGCGAGAGAAAAGTTTTAGTACTAAACAACATTCTTCCAATGATAAAGTATATCCATCTTGAAATTCTTAGTCTCATTCTTAAATTCCTTTTAATTAGTTATATTTTTTTAGGTGGTTATTTGATCAGAAGTGTTTATAAGGAGCAAAACAGTAGCAACTGTAAAAACAAGAGAGATATAACTATAAGTGAATCATTTCATAAGGTTTGACAAATAATTTTTTTAATGGTAATGTTGTTAATGATTTAAAAATCATCACTTTTGTTTAAATTATATTAGTTGGAAACAGAAATGTCAACACAGGCACATCTACGCATGTGGTCTTAATACATAATAGAAAATAGCTAGTGGATAAATGTGGACAATAACAGCGATACAAAGTATGTGGTTTGCCAGCGTTGATTTAAAAATAAAATTTAAAAAGAATTGAAATATTTTGTATGTGATAGTCTTTTATTGTGTGAGCTTGGCTTCCAATCTACCCAATAATTAGACTGAAATTGTTACTTTTCAGTGGTAACTCAGACATGACATGAACACAAATATTAAAGTTTAATTTTAATGATATTTATGGGAAATTATACAAAGATCCAGATTCTTTTAATATTTAAGGTACACTTTGGTTGCATACTAAATGTCCTTTGAAATTCTATTCCACCTTTAAGGTGATTATTTTAATAAGATTATTTAATATGTAGAGTAACAGCAATTTCATGGAGTTCAAAAGAGAGTCAAGTGCCAGAAAGGTGTATCTGTCAATTACTGTAGCACTATTTAATTTCTGTAAACAAAAATCTGGCAAATACGGTTGTGAGTAGGACAATCCCAGAAAGAGGTTTTGGTCAAGTGCTGCATAAAAGACCAATAGGAAAGGAAAAATTAAAAATAAACCAATTAAATAAAACAAACCCAGGCTTGACAGCAATTTAAAAAATGTGCTAAGTAGGATATCAGGAAAAGTTGTGCTAATAAAATCAAGGTCACTGATTTGCTCCCCCAAAGTAAATCCTCATTCCACTGTTAACTAAAGCCCAGGGCCACAGCTGTGCCTTTGACCCTACCTCTCCTTCCAGCGCTTTTCTGAGGCCTTATTCATAAGGAGAACCACACTGAGTAATGGGACTCAAATCCCAGTCTTGACCAATGTGTAAACAAACCCTGACTTGACCAAGTTCAGAAAAATGGTCTGTATCGGAAGACTTGGATTTAAAACAAAAATCTAAGCACTAGTGTAAAAGGAAGGGTAATATATTAACTCCTGTTTAAAAAGGAATACAACTGGCTTGGAACAGGCTTGCCCTGAGTTTCCATATATTTTCAGATTCAAGCATAGGATTAAAAACCTTCTCGTTACTTGTTTCATTCTATTCTATCCTTTAGCATCCATTTGTGGGTTTTGGTTCATTTACAAGCTGTTAACCTAAAGATGATCCCCTATTAATTCAGAATTTTGATGCAGTTATAAATGGCGGGAGCCCTGGCGTTTACAAATCACTCTCCAGGTATTTTTTCCATTTCTTGTTCCTTTCTATTTGGCTTTGAT
Source organism: Molossus molossus (assembly GCF_014108415.1). Lineage (NCBI taxonomy): Eukaryota > Metazoa > Chordata > Mammalia > Chiroptera > Molossidae > Molossus > Molossus molossus. The sequence goes on from NW_023425350.1 coordinate 35,642,717, forward strand.
CTAAACTAAAAATACCCAGTTTAAAAGAATAGTTTTTCTGATCACTTCAACTTTTGCTTTCTCTATGGATCCTTATGCAATCAAATATTGTCTTGGTTTTTAGCAGCAACACAGAGAGGTGCTGAAGTTGGCATGCCACAACGTGAAGACAAAGCAGTATCTTTTACATTAGTGTGAATGTGCAAAGCAGTCCATCCAGCCTTACCTGCAGACACTGTCAACTTAGGGAAAAGCTCTTGGTTTGCAGAGAACCCTGGCTTCTTAATTCTGTTCACCTAACCCTGCTGTGTATATGAAGTGAGTCTCTTATAAGCAACTTCACTATAATGACCATGCCACCTTAAAAAGATCACATTCTTTTTTTCCCCCTTTGGATTGTGAAAATAATGAACACAAAACAAAACCAGGAAAAAAAATACCTCAAATTTTATTTTTCTTTTGGCTAAGACATGCTTCCTTCACAAAGATGGGAATTAGGCACCAGAATATCAATCATATTATGAATGATGGTGGTGTCCTGACATCAAGGAAGGCTGAAGACTGTTCAATTGTATGCTTTTAAATTACTTCAAAAGAGCAGCTCTACAAAAATGTTTCCTTTCGCCCCCAGCCTGTAAGAATGCAAGGACAGCCCTGGCTGGTTTGTCTCAGTGGTTAGAGCATTGGCCCACAGACCAAAGAGTCACTGGTTCGATTCTGGTCAAGGGCACACACATACTTCGGTTGCGGTTCATCCCCAGCCCTAGTTGGGGTCGTGCAGGAGGCAACCAGTAGATATGTACCTCTCACTTCGATGTTTCTCTTGTTTATCTCTCCTTCTCTCTTTCTCCCTCCCTCCCACTCTATCTTAAGATAAACAGAAAAATATTCTCAGGTGAGGTTTAAAAAAATGAATGCAAGACAATTCTCTAATTTATCATGTCAGCATTCTTTGGACATAATCTTAATTACATATATAGAAAAGAGAAATGAGTAAGAAAACAGATGTGCTTGTTTCAATATAAAGAAAACCAGAAATGCAATCATGACAAGTGGGTAAATTAAAATTTGAAATAAAATATCACAAATAACCCCTTTTTGTACAATCAGTGTTTAAGTTTAACTATATGAAAAGGTTCATCAAAATGTACAAGCAGTAGTCAACTTATGTACTATATTTTACATCTAAAAAATGGCCAAAAGTTTGTCGCCACTTGGACTTTTCTTCTCTTACTTGGTTTCCTTCCTTCTCTGCTAGTTGCCTGCGACTGGCTCCCTTCATTTTCGTTGGCTCCCCGGCTCTGCCATCAAAAATGCAACAGAAGGGGCTGCCCCACCCTGACCCATGCCCTACCAGGTAGGGTACATAGTAACAAAACTGGAGCAAGGAATGCAGAAAAATATTCGATTTCCTTCTTCTTCTTTCATACCTTGGACCAGCTAGCTTCTATTCTTGCCTTTCTAGCCCCTCACATTTCAAGACATTACCCCCATTTTGGAGACTAAATGCCAGTGTGGCAGAGTTTGGTTCCCACGGTGGTGCAGGATGGGGCTGTGTTTAATTTTATTTTACTTTTGGTGTTAGCAGTGAAAGCATCCGTAGTCTAGGGAGGCGTCGACGACTGGGAAATGGAGGGAATCATGGAGACCGGATTTGTACAGCAGTCAGCTGGAGGAAAAGAAATGACGTTCAGAACCAAGAGAAGGTTCAACAAAAAATGCAGCATAAAGGTCCATATGGAGACCTAAGGAAAGAAAGAATCTGGGAAGAAATCTGGCTAGTTTCAAAAACGCTTTCAACAGGTGGCCTCAGGAATTTAATTTAAATCTACTTAAATTACACCCCCACCCAGCCTGATGAAATCCAGGTTCTTGGACATAAGGAGAGCCAAATAAAGTAGCTCATTTTTTCCTCTCTCTTTACTGCTCAGGAGTGAAGGAGTGGTATCTCTAAATCAGCGTGCAGCAGGAGAGATGTTCCTGACACCACAGTGGGAACTCAGAAACATTTCCCAAGGTACATTATGGGCAACGTCTGACTATACTTCTGGTACCTGGCTGTGACTCAAGTATATTATAGAATTAACAAGTCCTTTGTGAAGTGTTTGGAGAAGTTTACCTTGCCTTACAGTGTTGTTTCCATGGGAAACTGTGATAAGGGTTTCAAATGACACTGGAGACGGCCTGTGTTTCTGCTTCACACAGGGATGTTGTATTACAAGGAAGACTGGGGTATTTGATTCAAAATGCTCCATCTTGTGAATGGAGAAAGGAAAGAAGGGAAGAAAGGCAGGCAGGCTAATTATATGCTGATTCTTGCAGTGTTTCAGCTGTTTCGTGGACTTGATGGTATTTAATAATTATTAGCCAATATATTAAACCATATATTAAAAATGGCTCACATAAACTATATTGCATACAACTTCAAACTTTCTTTTCACAAGGAACTATTATGAGGATTTTGCTTTGGTTTTGTAGACTCAATTCTTCCCTACATCTAATATGAGAGGTAACATTTATATATTCATTTCAATGGCTGGATTTAGGACCACTGCATTTACCATTGACATAAAAGTTGTGACAAGCACAGCTACACTGTGCATGCTAATGTCACTTTTTTAAAACATTTTTTTAAATTGATTTTTAGAGAGAGAGCAATGAAGAGGGAAAGAGAGAAATATTAATGTGAGAGCAAAACACCTATCTGCTGCCTCCTGCACACCCCTACCAGGGACCCCGCCTAAAACCCAGGAATGTGCCCTGACTGGGAACCAAACCTGTGACCTTTTGGTGCACTGAATGACGCCAGCCAACTAAGCCACACTGCCCAGGGCTGATGTCACCTATTTCTATTGTTTTATTGCTCTCTAAGAAATAAACACTCCCTGATAGGAAACTGACGAAACAAAAAACAAAACATCAAGTGAGCTGTTACCATTTACTTTTCCACCCATGTTCAATTACTACTACATAATTCGTCTAAAAAAGCTGATGTGGTTCAGTTGAGCTTCCTTTCTAAGAGTTTAAAGTTATCATATTTTAGAAAGCAGACCAGGAAAACTCTTGGATCAAAGTTAGGAGAATAAATTTAAATACACCCCTACCTATCTATCCAAGCTGTCACCCCTTCTACTGGTTATGTGGATGTGCTAATGTTCAGATGCGACTCTCCTTATGAAGAAAATGAATAGGACACGTTCTTCGCCCGTGTTTTACCAAATGAGAATATTCCACAATGTGTCCTAAATTCTCCAACGTTACGATGAAGAATAGGTGAACTTCTGCTGATGGACACAAATAGTGCTGCATTTGAGAGCTGTCTATCATATACTAGGTTTATATAGTTGTTTTCAGAAATCATTTTATTACAGAGATTTTTCTTAAACTTTCAAATACTTCTGATTTTACTCATCTATACTTAGAATCTCAGATTAGTCCAAAACAAACTTATTTAATTGTTCTGAAAAAAACAAACTTTGTCATTAAATTAAGGGGACTTTGCATAAAAATATGACTATGTAAACCATACTGTATAAAGAAGACCTAAATGTAAAGCCTAACAAAATATATATGTATTACTGAATAGAAATGGTTCATAAAATGAAAAACTGACCCGTGAATTATATATATTCTTATATGTGTATAAATGTATGCATATATATGTCATATATACATGACAAATAGAAAATTTATTTCAAAATAAAAACAATTTCATGTTATCTTTAATAGAAACTTTGCACATGTAACAGTCTACAAGAAAAAAATGCATTAAATATTAAAATAATCTTTCAGTTCTTCAGAGCTTTTAGTTTTTCATTTTCTTTACTGTTTAAAACTCAAGATATTTACATATTTTTATAATTTATAGTTAATTTAATTTTAAAGGTTTATAAAAGTAACTAAAAAATCATTTAAAAATAGAATGGTCAGTTTTTGTCTGGGTTCTTGTTGTTTCTTTTTTGCTAAGTAAATTAGTATGTTAAAATTTTCTAGGAGTGCCTCAGGGTTGACTAAAATGGTACCCTAATGAACCAACAGATAGTCTTTTTAAGTGTAGGATATTTCAACAGAAGAAAGATTGTCAGAAAGAATTCTTTGGCTTTTCCAAAGAAATAATTTAGTCGTACAGCACCTAAGGTTGAAACATATGAAATTACTATTTTCAGATAAAAATAGGTCAAATATCAATAATTTAATATGGTTAAATTTAGTATTGCAAGTTGGTGGTTTTCTTAGAAACTGTGCTATTCTTTGCATCTAAACATAATGCAGTAATATCAAGTTAATCCAAAACATTATTTCACTCTTTAGAATCAATCATTGGAAAGCAAAATACAATCTGAGTGCATGAAATTTTCATAACATGTTTTATAAAATGTTACAAAGATCTCGAGTAACTTGTTCCAAATATTCAAGGGAAATTAGAATTAAAAACAATACTAAGACTCAGGTAGTTCTTACTACTTTAAATTCACTTTCATGAACATTACCTTATATAATCTTTATGTTACCTCATCAGTTAACTCACAATGATTGGGTAACTTGCCTAAGATAATCAAATAGAAACTAGAAGACCTGAGAGCATACAGAAAGTATTTTAAAGGCTTCTTGTCCAAGTCTGTGTAGATATCAGAGATTGTTTTAAAAAAAATTACCATGAAGAAAAGTGGACAATATAGGGTAATGATGGAGTGTCTACTAAGGCTGTGTTATGCTCCTGGAACACCTGTCACAATGTGTCTACTATCATCACTTTTTTGAAGGTAACCTAATAAAGGAGCAAGAAGACTGTATGATTTATTGATCCTGTTGCAAGAAGGCAGAAATATTTTAGAGAAAATATTTCTTTCTTAATTGCAAGTATATGTTATTTCTATAAATTCAAAGAAAAATTAATACTGGTTAGTTTCTTTTATTGATAAAAATACCCCAACACTCTTAGAATACATTATTTCCAAGAAAAAAAGTTTAGAACATCTTTGCCCTACTTTAACAGTAAAAAAGCAGGTCCAGGTTAGTAAAAGTGTTTACCTATGGGCATTCTAACCACTAGAAATAAAAGAAAAAATTATTCCACAAATTTACTGCTCTCTTCAATATTTAAAGGAAAATGTTCATTTCATTCACAGCACATTAAATTTTGTTTCCCTTTTAAAGCATCTGAAACAAAAAGGCACTTTCATTACAAGTCAAATATTTGAAATGTTAGGCAATATAATATAAATTTGTCACATAAAGTGTATTTGCCCTTTTATTTTAGTTCTAAAATGCAAATCTGATGAAAATATGATTTTTATTCTTTTTTACATACTTGCTGCAGAGTGAATCTCCTGGGAACTGAGCAGCAAGTTTTAATATTTTAAAATCTGAATCAATAAACAAGTAGAAAGAAAAACTAAATACAATGTTCAACGCCTATAATCTTTTTTTTTTAATCCTCACCTGAGAATACTTTTCCATTTTATCATCAGATAGAGTGGGAGGGGGAGAGAGAGAGAAACATCGATGTGAGAGAGACACATCGGCTGGCTGACTCTCGCACTACCCAATCAGGGCCGGGCATGAATTGCAACCAAGGTATGTGCCCTTGACGGGAATCGAACCTGCAACTCATTGGTCTGTGGGTCAATGCTCTAACTACTGAGCCAAACTGGCCAGGGCTACACCTATATTCTTTTTAAGGTTTTATGTTATAGGCTAAGAACAAAGTAGTTTGTTCATAGGTACAACCAATTCTATGTTTTTGAAGATTTCATATATGTGTCAGGGCTAATGTCTCATACTTAATTAGGCCCATATCATTTCAAGCCCATGTTGAAGAGGAGCCATGAGCTTGCATAATCTCTCCTTTATCGGTCAGTTTATTGATGAATAAAATCAAATTACCACAAATACAAACTTTTAAGGTAGCCTTATAATTCCTCATCTAACTTTTTCTGAACATTCACTGCTTAAGAAAACATGCAGAAAAATAAAGTGAAGTTTCTTTTTTTGGACACTTGTAAAGCATATTGAAATGGTTAACTCCATCATTCAAAGCATTTCATTTCATTTAAAAAAACAGAATAACATGAATATAACTAGTTATTTCTTGACATTTGTGTAAACTGTTTTCTGATTACAGAAAGTATGCAAACAAAATTTCCCCAAACAACTTCTATGTTGAAGTTTAAGTTTCAAAATAATCTCATCAAGTTATAAATTATTATATACTGCTTCAGAATTCATGGCAATGCAAAAATATTGTAACCACTTCAATTCATAAACTCTATCCTAAACATCAATATGAGAATGTGTGTCATCTCTTTGACACACACAGGCACACAAACATTTGGTACTTTCTTTATGAACAAATTCAAATTTAGATATTTTTCTCAATAAAAAGTATTTTCTTTTACAAAATTAACATGGATAGATAAATATTTACCACAAATTATTTGATAATATAAGCAATAGCAACATAACTACAGTTGATCTTTGAACAACACAAGTTTAAACCATATGTGATTTTTTTCAGTAAATACTGTAAATTTATTTACTATTATGATTTTCTTAATAGCATTTTTCTCTAGCTTACTTTATTATAAGAATACAGTATATAATACACATGACATACAAAATATGTGTTAATTGATTATGTTATACCTGGATCTTGACTACATGGTGGGGTGGCACCTCTAACCCCCACACTGTTCAAGGGTCAACTGTAATACTTTCCTCCACTGAAAAAAATGTTTACCCACTGGTAATAGGTATTAAATAAATTATAAACTTCTCTTTATCTTTCCCGCTCTTATTTTTTAAATTTTATGTCTGTCCTTATTAGAAGAGAAAATGAGCATTTTCTAATTGCACTGTCCAATATTCTTGCCAACAGACACATATGAAATTACATTTCATTTAAAGTTAATTACAATAGAATAAAATTTAAAAAAATTGTTCCCCAGTTGCATGAGCCAAATTCTACATTCTCAAAAGCCATACATGTCCACTGGTTATCAGATTGGACATCACAGATTATGACTATTTACCTCACTGCAGAAAGTCCTCTTGGGCAGTACTCTTAAACAAGTAACCATTTCTCTTGTAATCTCTTTTAATATAAAGCTGTTCATATAATGTATATGTTCCTTGTCACTTTTATTCATAAAAGGAAATAATTAAATTCATCACTTTTAAAAGAAAACCTAAATTCAGATTAGATATGATTTGGCATTTATGAGCTATGGAGAATTGTGTGATATTTTCATTTTAACTTCAAAATAAAAAAAAATTGGGAAAGAGACCTTATAAATTTTTGCTGTCTTCATATTAAAATGTCTTTGAACAATTCAAACTCTGGTTATTATTCTTTTCATCATATGTCCTTTTCCCTTAAACCTCACAGATAATGATGAGAAAATGTTAAATATATTTTGATTCCTAAGTAAATTAAGGAAGCAATGTAATATGATTACACTGCTCTTGATTTCTCTCCACTTTTCTCAATATTCTCCATTTGGTCATTTAATTTTATTTGTCATAGACTTTATCTGTAAGTCTATTTTGTATAATAGTTTAATAACAACAGTTTTTAAATTAGTAAAAAAGTAACTTCCATCCTACAATCTCATACAATAAATTATCTTATAATAAGTCAAATATTTCCTTCCTATAAAATAGGCTTCTCATTGTGGAAAAATAAACCAAATGGGCAAGTAAAAGGATCAACATTTCTGCATCACTGAAATACAGCAGAAACAAGAAGGAAGGGCAGCCCAAAACGTAGTGATTTCCAAGAGAAGTCCAAGATCTCGTTAAAAGGCTACTAGTACATGATAACAAAAGCACCACTAGGTAGGCAAATAAAAACTATGAGTAGGAAAAATAACCCTGATTATGAAAGCATTAATGAAATAGTAAAAGAAAACAAAAAAGCGGTAAAAAAAAAACATCCAGAAGATTAAATGATGGACTAAAAAGTTTCACATTTATGAATGAATGAATAAGGTGTACAATGAAAATTTAGAGTACACCTGCTAAGTCTACTTTCAGTATTTAAAGAATGTAGGTCTTCTCCTAAAATTAAACAGTATATTTTTATTACAGAAAAGTGGCCTTTTTCATGACTGCTTAGTAACATCCAATCTCCACTTTTAAACAGTAACAAGAATGAGGCAATTTAAGAATGGAAACAAAAATATATTTGTAGTTATACCTTCAATACCTTAAGGAATAACAGTTAATCCAGATATCCCAATGAGCTGTTGTATGGTAAATAAATTAAGGATTGCGAAGGACAGATGATTTCCAAAGGGTACCGAGGTCATTGGACATCTTAGCCCAGTCTCCAGCATTAGAAATGTTTGAAAGAGATTATACAAAATAACCAGATACTTGTCTTATTTCCAAAGAAGAAATTATATGTTGCAAAACCAAAGTCTGTATCCAGGCTGGGTACCTGTTATGAACTGAATGTGTGTGTCTCCCCCAATACATATGTTGAAAGACTACTTCCTAGCATGATGGTATTAGGAGGTGGGACCTTTGAGAAGTAATTAGTATTGCGAAAGGTAATAATGGGTGAAAAAGATGAAGAAATTAAGAAGTACAAACTTGTTGTTAGACTGATGAACCTCATAGGGAAGGGGGAGGGAGGGCAGGATGAGATAAACCAAAGAACTTCTATGCATATATGCATAACCAATGGACACCAACAACAGTGTGGAGAAGGGGGGAGGGGGCAAGATTGGGGAGAAGGGGGTCAATGGGGAAAAAAGGGAGGACATCTGTAATACATTCAACAATAAAGATGAGTTTAAAAAAATGATTGTAGAGGAAGAATCTGATACAGTGGAGCTCTCTCTCTCCAGCAAACACCTTCCCACTTGCTTCCTAAAGGCAAGATGTCAAAGATGCTCTGGTGGCTGTTTTCAAGCTTCAGAGTCTCTGGTACCCATTATGAAATAACTACAGCCCAATTCAGAGGCAGTTGTGAGTGCATGCCAGTGAACACCTCTGATAAAAAAAAAATGGAGCCCTCTTATTAGTGCCCTTATAAGAGTCATGAGAGAGATTGTGTCCCCTCTCAACAAGAAGTCGGCAATCTTCAACCTGGAAGAGGGCTCTCACCAGAACATCACGACCATGTTCTTAGTTTTCCATCCTCTAGGACTAGGAGAAAAAAATTTCTGGTTTTCATGAGCTGCCCATTTTACGGTACTTTGTTATAGCAGCCTGACCTAAGACTCACTAGGTAAAACTCATCTGTACATAAAATAAATATGCCACAAAACCTCAATAGATTTCTGATATTACAACAGTGAGGAAAAAATAGTTAAGCAATATATAACACTATGTGGAATGGCTAATACATCCTAACAATAGTAGCTCGTGGCAGTACCTGGTAGCCTAGAAAATGTGACCTTATAGTTGTCTGAAGTAAATTATATTCAAAATGTGCCATGTGGCAAGTAACACTTAACCCACAGGGAAAATATGATGGCAAAAGAACAGAAAATTCACTATTTTTTGAAAATTCAATAGTCAGCTTCATCTTTTTCTTTTTAATTAGTGTGTTTCTCTCGGAGTGGTCTGGAACCTGTCCTGGATGGAGTTGGAGACAATACACTTGATCATTTAAAATGGACCTATTAATATAAAATAATAAAATCAATCACTTTAAAGTTTGTAAATGTGTATGAAAGTATTCATAAATAGAAAAAATTATTTGAATGAATTGTCAGGATCAACAAATACACTACATCTCTCAGGAACTAGATATCCTTGGAGAATCTCAGCATTCCCTGACATTTTGCAGTTACGTAAATGTTTTATCTCACTGGTCCCACCGTGAGCCTGGAGTTGGGATCCTTCTAAGCTCTGCCACCACAAATCCGGTTCAGGAATTAGATACACTGTTTTAAACATTTCTTTCATTTCTCATTAGCTAAATGTTTAACTTCTTCCACAGAGAGGCTGTGGTTCATAGCAGTGAAAGACCATAAAACCACTTATTAAATAATGACAGACTGTAAAGCATTTTATGTATGGATCATACCTGTTTAAAGATGTTAGCCACGGCATTATTATAATTAATGCTTCCTTATACAAACTGTAAGTTGCCTAAGAGCCTTTTTTTTTTTTTTTGTACTCTTCCTTTCTGAACTACTAGTATGGTGTGTACATACAGAAGTTGCTTAATAAATGCATTTTAACAAGTAACTAATTTCCTATCTTAACTTCCTGTAGCGTCTACGAAACTAGAAATGTGGAAAGAGTATAAATTTGTTTTTATAGGTAGAATTTACTTCCCACAATAAACTGACTTTAGTTATTATATTCTCACATCAGAAGTAACAAACTTAACAACTGAAAACATTTTTATTTGAGCAACGCTAATTGAAGAATTTTAGTATTACTTTCTATTGAAACATCAATTTGAGGCAGTGCAAGATTCATTAATTAAGCATTTCCAAACTGTTTTCTACATGAATTGTTGTTTCTCAAGTAGATCTGACAATGATGATGATGTTAGTAATGACAATGATGAAGAGACAGTGATGCAGCAGAATGCAAACATCACTTAAATTCACAAAACCATTGTGTGATCTTATTTATCATAATACCGAGGCCAAGATTACTTAAGAAGACAGTAACTTGACATCCAATGAGGTGCAAATAATATGTTTCGTTCACTACTTTATACACAGTTCTTTGCACAGCGACTGGCACATACTAAACAATAAATATGAGGAAATAAATTATAAAATGAATGACTAAATGGTAGAAATCAGATCTTATGACCCCAAATTCTATGGCAATTTAACAAATTTCCAATAATCATATGTATCCTAAGGATTTATCAGCATATTTTTAGGGAGTAAATTATTTTAAGTTAAAAAAAAACTGAAATTCAGGTAACCCCAACTAAAATAGTGACATCTTCTTATGGAGTTTCTTTTCTAAAAATCATCTCTTTGAAATATTAGCACTGTTTCCTGAATGTAATCTAATATTCCATGATATGTTTATAGAAAGGTATCAATAGAAACAATATTTTAGTAAATTAAATAATTTTAATGAAGTTATAACAACCAAATTTATCATTTATAATTTTAATGTTTTCAATTTATTAATTATGAATATGTCAAACTCACATATTTCTTTCAGATGAGATGCAAATTTTTAACATAACTATATTAGTGACATTTTAAATTGATCTCAAACAAATTTTAGTTTTTCTGCCAATTCTGTACTGACAAACTTTAAAAATTAGAAACATATTTAAAATGGCTTTTTTCTGTGGCTTGGTCCAAACAATTAATCTTAGGCTCCAATCAAATTGGTCATTATTGTACCTGCTGTATAGTTACTAAATTAAAATGTTCCATCCAATTAAAACAATTCAAAGAAACTACATAAATTATGCATATGAGAAATATGTAACACGAAGGATCCTTTAACAACTATCTAAACACAACAAAGACTCGCTTTCATTACACATGATAAAACCATGGTTAATTGGGTCACAACTCTGAATACAACTCCAAAAGGAAGGATTTCAGTAACAACCAAAGTTCCTGAAAAGCAGACTTAAGCTAACAAACCAGATCAAGCTGCATACTCCTTAACTAAGGGTAATAATCCAAAGTTGGGTAAAAATTCTTTTTTATGTGAATTCCACATAAGAAACTAAAATTCTAATTTTCTCACTAATGGATTCTTATTTTGAAAGGTTTTTATAAAAGATCAAAACTAATCAATGACCTAATACCCCTCCCTTAAACGGTATATGATACCACAAATTTGACTTTGCAAGTAATACATTTAAAATTGGTTGGTAACAAATAGAGATAGAATTCACATATAATCTTATCTTCATTTTACAGAGGGAAAAAGTGGGGCTCAGAGTGGGTAAGGGACTAACACAGAAGTGTGATTAGCAACCAGATATACTAAGAACACTTCTATGCTTCTTTCTAGACCATTGCTGCCCAGTAGAACCTAAATGGAAAATGAAAATGTTTTATAAACTAGACCTGGATGATGACCCTAACCAACACTAATCTCCTCCATGTAACTTTCCCCATCAGGAACAGTGTCTTAGGAAACACCCCACAGGCCTTGTAAAGATCTGAATGAGGAGCAATCATCACAACGAAAAGTCCTGCCCGTGAGGACTTCTGTGAAGCTCTGAGAAAATAAAAGAAGGCTCATGGGCTCGTCTGCATCAGTCTTCCACACAAAGGGAAAGAAAAATGCAATGTGAAGTAACTCTCAGAAAATAACGTATGCTGCAGAGACACTGAAACATGTTAGAAAGTAATACAGAAAATAGAATAATTTCTTGTAGGTATCCTTCCTATTTCTTCCAAGGAACGCCTTCAGAACAATTACTTAGGAAGCAAATTTTATTTGCCTAAGACCTTGGCACTTGATTTCTGACAAATGATATAAGGGACTGCGGAGGAGAAATTAAGAATCATCTTGTACCTCTGATAAAATTGGCTTCAGCATTCAAAATATGCAGAGATGGGTTGTTTTTGTTTAGATAGAATAAAGAAAAAACACCTTGTAGATCTGATTTCAGAATTGATTTTTCACATGACTGAAACAGTAAGCAAAACAATCTCGTGCCGTAAAACCGGCATGAGCATTTAACCCAACTGTTACATGCAACTAAAAGCACATCTTAGAAAAAAACTCGGCAGGAGCTGATTGATCCATTTTTAGGCACTGGTTACAGAAATGGGAGACTGGGCCTGGCCTTGGGGCTGAGGCAACACGTTATGATGGAAGGAACCCATAGCTAGGTCCAGAGATTAGGACCCCCACTTCACATACTGCTTTCTAATGTGGCACTGGGCAGGTCATTTCACATCCTGAGCCTCAACTCTCTAATATTTTAAACTGAAGTAATGAAGTCTACCTCATAGGATTGTTGTAAGAACAAATTATTAGGAGTCATATAAAACATATAGCATGCAGCTGAAATACAACAGATGCCCAGTAACTTCCCTACTTCCCTTTAATCAATCTGTATGAGCACATAGGAAAAAATTTTAAATTAAACCTAACTTTAATCTTAACATATTTAACAGCAATTTTTTTTTTTATCCTATACTTCAATTTTGCAAAAGGAAGTTGTATACAGAGTAACAGCAAGAATCTGAATGAGAACTGATTTCCAAAATGGTGCGGTATAATTAGGAAATTCATGAGTCAAATTCCTGTTTATGCCTGCAATGTAAAGGCTAATCGTTTGTTTGTTTTCTATAAGAAGGACTTGATTAAAGCCTCTAACAGCAATAATTAAATAACCCTGAGCTCGAAGGATGCAGGCTCAGCTAGCATGGCGATGTGCTAAAACCCGTAATTTATGCATAGGGATGTGTGTAAATGAACAAATGAGTGCCATTTACACAACAGTACAAATGAAGGTTTCTTCTTTGGGGAACTAGCTTCATGTTGCCTGTTAACCATTACATATTATAACTGCAGTGCACTGTAAACAGCATTCTAACATCTACAAACAGCCTTTAGTTCGGGCAGTGATCTAGATGAGGGGTTGGCAAACATTTCTGTGAAGGGCCAGACAGTGACTACGTTAGCATTTTCAGTCCATATGTTCTCTGTTGCAACTCCTCAACAATGTCCTTGTAGTGTGAAAGCAGTCACAAACAATACATAAACAAGTGGGAATGGTCGTGTTCTAATAAAAGTGTAAACAAAACAGGCACTGAGCCTGATTTAGCCCAGTATTCTATATGATTATAGGGCGTAGTTTGTTTACCTCTGACTCAGATTCGAATTCTCAGGTAGTACAATGTACAGAATTATCTTTAAAATCATTCTTTCTACAACAGGTAAGGGCAACCGAGTATAAACCGGATGTGAAAACTTCCTAAGTGTCTGTAAAGTCTTTCTAGATTAGTCTGCCTCCTCAAACATAAATTAGAAAAACTTAATTTACCACAAGTTTTTTGTAAAAATCAAGTGGCTCAATATCTGAAAGCACTTTAAAAAATTCTACAGACTTACTTGTGAAGTATTACGGCTATTGTTACTCTAATTATTAATCGCTGCTCTTTTCAGCTCTGTGTTTTAAGACTCCTAGAAGACACATCTATTCTGGGATAACCTCAGAGGATGCAAAATGCACAAAACTCACTCAAAGCTCATGGAGTACTTCTGAACTCTGAGAAAGAGCCGACAGGATTAGGAGCCAATGAAACCACCATCTTAAAGCAGCACTTCCTGAAGTCATCTCCGAGATACATTAATCATGAGAAATGTTTTTCAAGAAGTACTTGCTCAATACATTTCAAAACAGTGCATGAGACATTATAAACATGAGTATAACATTATACTACGAGCATTAGTAAAACAGAAATATTTGTCGATTGACAAATAATTCTGAAACATGTATGCCCCTCATTCAGATTCACAGTGCATAATTACAAATTTAAGATGCTGAAACGTCCTGCAATAAATAAACTGTATAACTCTGTTCAACCCAGTATTTCCCAAATTTATTTCTTTACAAATTATTTATTTTGTGGGTGAAGCCCACTAATACAGTTCCCCAGAACACACACTGAAAAAAGCTATGGAGGAGAACATGCTTTGCCACTCCAATATGCCTTTTTGAGGAAACGGATTACTTAAAGCTCTTTATTTCACCTTTTCCCCAACTCGATAAAAGAATTTACATACAGTACCTTCTCCAGCAAGGGAGCTATCATCACAGATAACTATAATTTGATATGAACTAGATGTGACCGACAGGTAGGACAGAGCAAGGCCCCTCTGATCAAAGGACTCTCTGTGCCCCATTGTTAAAGATGGCCCAGCAAACATTTATTTACCAGACAAGTGTTTATCTCCATGTGAATTGCCTTCCTACCCTCTGAAGTTCAAACCATGAACCCCTTTTCTCCTTTGTTCAAAAACTCATATAAATCTCAACTGCCTGATCTGTCCTTGGGTCCCATATTCTTATGGAACCCCCACATGTGCATATGTAATAAATTTGGTTATTTTCTTGTGTTAGTCTATCTCCTGTCCATTAAAATCTTAGGCCAGGCAAAAAAATTAAGAAGAGAAAGAGGGCAAGTTTCCCCCTCCCACACTGTCATACAGATTATTCCGCACTATCGCCCTCCTTCGCCCTGGATGTGGGGAAGATGCCCCACTGCTCCCACATTTGACACTATGAGAACAGGGACATTCAACTATTTATTGACTTTCCCTCAGTGTGTCATTCTACTGAGATTTTTACTTATAAACAATCATGTGGAAACCAACCAAATTCATAAGATGATTTGAGCAGTATTAAAAAATTCACTCACCTTAATAAACTTTAAATAAGAAAGTGAGAGATAAATGTCAAATATCAAATGACTCTGACTTGATTTTTGAAAAATAACAACAAGCATATTCCTCAGAGATAATATCAGGTGATAGAGACTTAAAGAACTTTGTAGTGAAGGCACTGAAATCCATTAAAATCCAAATTATTCTTGCTTTTGCTGAATGTTGCTTAAACTGTCCAGCAGGAAAGGAGGTTGAAAAAGAATTGCATAGTTCATCAATTTCCTATATAGAGTTTTATACTCACAGGATTTCTTCTGGAGGCTTTTTAACATACTATTTACTTTTTTAAACTTTATTTTTATTGTTGACACTCTTACAGATATCCCGATTTTCTCCCCTTTCCCACCTCCACCCAGCCCCAGCCTCCCACCCCCCACTTCCCTCTGGCCATCACCTCACTGTTGTCTGTGTCTATGGGTTATGCATATATGTTCTCTGGCCTGTTATTTAATTTTAAAAAGACAGTCCTGTTCCTCTGGTGAACCCTACTGGGCAGTGATTATCTGACTGATGGCAGGTCTTTAACTTCCCAATGCTCTTTCTTTCCTTTGCAACCAAACCTTTCTTCCACAAAAACACACACACATTTTTGTCTAACATCAATTTGAATATCAGAAGTTGGAGCTGACTTATGGAATTAAACATACAAAGTAACCAAAAGCCACTTATAGCTAGAGAAAATAAACAGGATAGCCTATTATAGCATGTAGCTAGAACCTGACATACAGCAGGCATTCAATAAATATTTGGTGAATGAATAAATTCACCAAAGTCAGAGACCCTTGTCAATGACTTCAGATCATATATAGAACTACTAATATTCATATATTTTTGAATAATTTAGCAATATTTTGTACAACCGAAAATCCTAAAATAAAACAAAAAAACAATGGAAACAAGCAAAATGATTTTGTTACAATTACTCATTTCAGCATCATAACCACTGTTTGCCCATGTACAGTAACGGGGACCTAAGATATATTATGATAGACAAGATAATAAACCCAACCATGATACACAGATACTAAGCAGAATAAATTTTTCATTTTAGTGCTTAGATTATATTGCAGAGTCTATCTTAGTACTTTGAAGGACTAAAACTATCAATACAAAATCAACGTCATAAAATTTCCTTACAGAGCAATACAATCCTCCATCAAATGTTTAGGAAAAGGTACACATCCAAAAAGAGCTGCTGATACAGAAGCTGTGAAGGTTCATCACATTTCTAGTGGAACCTACATTTATAATATTTACTTTACGGTGTAGCTGATATTATTTTTTCAATGTTAGTGAAAAGATTTTAAAAAAGCTGATTTTTCATCACTCTGTGTCAATCTAATAGGTTTGTGCAATCTGCAAAATAGTGGTTTCATTTATTCAGACATAAAACATGAAAACGTGTTGCCTACCATATTACTTTCCCATTTGTGAAACTTTCACTTTTCTCAAAATAAGCTAAAAATCCTTTCCATGTAATGCTGGCAAATTATCAATTTTGTTTTTAAATATATTAATATTTCAAAACACAATTCCCAGAACATGCTTATAATGCATCTGCTACAGATATTACATTTTCCTTTACTGAAAAAAACAGAAAGCCTTTTATTTCTAAGTGTACTTTAAAAGATTTCCTGAGATTTGTCCTTTTTCATTCTTTAATGCGTGTACCTCTTACCATTTTAATATTGGTAATTTTTAAAAAACATATATGATTTTTATCTATTATTGAAAAATTAATAAATACTTCCATGGCAATTTAAAGAATCCAAAATTTCACAACACTAAATCAAATATTATTTCTAAATATTTATATGCACTACTTATTGCTAACACCGAGATACCTTTTATAAGTAAAACAGCCATATGACAAATTAAACCACAAAAACACACTTCATCCAAATCATGCAAAAAACACAATTGCAATCAAAAGTATTAAAAAATAAAATAAGTGCTTTCCTTCAATTACATGAATAAAAATCCAACAGATGACTAATACTTTTGTTCCACCAAATTAAAGACAATGTCAGGAAATAAAAGAACGAGAATCAAAATTACAAATGTTGACGGGCAGGTTAGTGTTTTCCAAACTGCGCTTGCTCCTTTGAGGTTCACTGGTTGCTCTGATTTCACTGGCTGAACTGGCTCACATTAGGAAGAATTCTGACAACTGAGGGAGCACCTGATACTTGCTGTCCTCCAGGCTTCTAATGCAATAAGAAGAATTAACACTCTTTGTGAACCTCGGAGAAGCCACACAATAGACAACTTTCTTTCAGGCAGTCATTAATCGAGCCAAATACTTTCTCTCTGTGCTTCCTAGTTAAGATACCAAACTGAATTATAGAAGATTTGAAGGTCTATTTTTATAAGAACAAGCAGATAATTTACAATTAGGGACAATGAAAAAGACACACTTCCACCTGAAGAGTTCCCAGAACAGAGTTTATTGAATAGTTGTTTCCATGAACTCAGAATGGCATATCCACCAATTTTAGATCTGCTGTTATGGCATGTCAAACACTCGCTGCAGTAGCTGACAACCAGGTAGGGGGAAAAAAAGAAAAGCTAGATCTTGTTCCATACACCCAAGGGAATAAATCCACTGACCTGATCCAGCATTTGTTAATAACCATACTTCTGTCGAGGAATGTGCTTGCAGGGACTGAGGGAGGGGGACCTGGTAACACCTGACTAACTTGACTATTATCACTATCTTATCCATTTCATTAAAGTTATATAAAGTTATATAAATAGATTTTATTATACCTTCTGATTTCCAAAATACCACATAGGTTCAAAAGATAAAGGGTGGGGGGGATCACCATTCAAACACACAATACTGAATTGAAACAGCGATTTAGTTAAACAAACAAGATGAAAGTGTGTTTGGTTTTAAATGTATCTAATTTAGTCACTTACCTTTCATTTCAATTCTGATGTTTCCAAGGGTCAGAAAATGACATCAAGAAATTGACTTGACTGAACAGTTTACACATACTCATACTGAAACACAGCCTTTAAAAATCATTATTAATATAGTTCCACATTTTAAAAAATCAAACCGGGGAACATCAGGGATAGCGAAGACCACAGATCTAATTTAATTCCATCCAGAATGAAAAAGTCATTCTTACTCTCCTTTCTGGTTCAATCCAGACATCCTGCAGTGTTTTCCAATGCGGACACATTTCCCAGCGCGGCACGCGATGTGGTTTCGTTCCTACTCAGGCCTGCGTTCTCCTAAGAGCTTCTTATTGTTTCTGCAAGGAAAGAAGCTTCTGACATCTTGGAAAAACTGGAGCTCGAGATAAAACTTCCCTGGAGAGCTCTTACCAGCACGGCCGCATTTGCTATGCACGAAGGTTTGCTAACCTTGCATTTCTCAGGTCAGATAGTCCCACAGATGAGTGGTTCCAGCACCACAGACAGGATTTTCTTGACATCATTTAAGTATGTTTCACCTATTTCTCAAGGCGTATGTATATGTACAAGGAAAATTCTGAAGAAACTACCATTCAGTTGGTGTTTACACCTTGCCTGGGTTATCTTGCTCCTTATAAACACGTGAAGGCAGAGGACATTATTCAAAACCAGAATGCACAAGCAAGCGGTAGCTTTGTCGTGCTAAGCAGAATAATTTTATTAGAACCATCTCCAGGCCAATAAACAAGTGCTCCCAACACTTCCCACTGGGTCGTTCCTTTTAACAACATGGTAAGAGAAAGTGGCTAGATTGTGCTTCTTTTCTAGAGTATAAAAGTCTTCTACAGCATGTGTCAAGATGTCAGCTTCATAAATACTTCAAAAAGGGAAAGCTATACGGAAAGGAAAATGAAAATGGATGGGCCTTAAGATAGCAACAAAAAATAAAACATATTTATATGTTTTATATATACCTTCTTCTTACATTTGATTCTCAGAATATATATTTGACAATTCAGGCTGGTTTTAATTGGGGAAATAAGTTAACTCAATGAATCTCAGTTAACTTCATGAGTTTCTTCTTTTCAAGAATGAAAGAAAGCAGATGAAAAGTAAATACAATGAAGAGCACATGCTACATATCTCTAGCAAGGTTTCCTCTCCTTTGTTGCTATTGACATTTTGAGTTAGATAATTCTTTTTTATTTGTCAGGAACTGTCCTGTGTGTTTCAGGATGTTAGGTATCATACCTGGTACCTTGCCAATAAATACCAGTAGCAGCCTTTTCCTGTGGCTCCACCAAAATCACCCCTAACTGAGAACTACAGATCTATAGTACACTGAAAGGCAAAGACTTTTTGGTAGTAATAAGCACTAACATTAACTGTGGGCTTGGGTTTATAGTAGCAATTTTATACAGGGGACACCTTGTAGTAATCACAGACACAATAACTTCAGTTCTAATGATCATTTATATTATATAGAAGAAAAATATGAGTCTCCAAGATATTAAATAAGCTGACAGATTCTGGTCTATAACAAATATATATATAATGGCTTTGGCAAGCCAACATAACTAAACACTTCTTTCCCAGATACATGGTAGAGGTCTAGATTTTAACCAGGATGCCATAGTCCTGATCTAAGTAAGAAAAAATATAAAGTAAAAGCTTGACGTCCCTTATGTGCGTAGTAGTATGTTGCATGTTAGTTTATCAGATTTTATTAAATTGCTTAATGACAGCTGTTTGGGAAAGGCTTGGCTTAAAGCCCAGGATATCCGGTAGATGAGCCTGGAGAACCATATGAAGGCTGAAAAGGGAAGGGATGAAAGACTGACTGAAGGCAACCAGTGTCAGGGACAGCAGATGTGACTGAGGGGGGAAATTAGTACCTCAAATGAAGGTGGGAAAGTAATAAATAAAATTTTGCCTATCTCTCTTTCTACACAGCAGTGCTTTCAAAGGGGATAGACAGTACCAACCCAGAAGCACAAATCTTTTAACTGTGTGATGACATATACATATGTAGATTCCACAGATATGGGGGAGGGCGGGTTGTGCTGACATGTGGTAGGTCCCAGGTGTCCTTCAGTGCAGAGTATGCTCCATGCAGCTTTCAAATGCCCACCACATACCCATCTAAATGAATATCTTGTTTATAATTATCTGTGCCTAGAACTATTTTTTAAGCAGATGAACTCCAAGTAGTTTTTGCACACTTTCATAGTTCACTGTTTTGTTTTTTATCCAGAATGCAATCATTATGTAGACCTGAAGATGTATAAAACTTAAATGGTTTGGACATTTACAAGTTGTTGTTCACCATTTCCAAAAAGTAAGTCACCAACTGCAACACCTCTCATAGTATGAGTCACCAATATAGCACACCTCCACTAGTGTGCAAATGTAGCTTCATACTCATGGAGTTTCTACATGTAGGTACAGCTGACTACCTTTTATGATTCCTACTACTTACATGCCTGAATATTTGCATACAGAGATACATAGTTAATTAAAAGTTTTACCTCATGTTTCCCATTTTTATGAAAAATATGGAATTACATCGATTTCTTAAAAATTATTTGTTGTATAACCTATGAAATCTATCTTATCTTACTAGATTATCTTATTTATGAATTTCAATTTAGGGTAGTAAAACAGGGCCTGTTTTACAAGAAAAATATATTGAACTGAGAGCCTGGTAAAAAGTTCTATCTGTCCTCATACATACCCATACTACAACAAAACGATAAATGTAATAAACACCGATGGCTTGTAACAATGGGCCAGATCATTTATTTAAAAGAACAGTCAATGTCCAGCCGGTATGGCTCAGTGGTTGAGCATTGACCCATGCACCAAGAGGTCACTGGTTCAATTCCTGGTCAGGGCACATGCCCAGGTTGTGGGCCTAATCCCCATAGTAGGGGCATGCAGGAGGCAGCCAATCTATGTTCCTCTCATCGATGTTTCTACCTCTCTCTCCCTCTTCCTCATTAATGTTTCTATCTCTCTCCCTCTCCCTTCCTCTCTCTCTCTCTAATATCAATAAAGACAAATAATTTTTTTAAAAGATCAGTCAACAATGTAAAGTCTTTAATATGGAATATGTTCATAGAGTAGAATAAAGAAGGCTTTTGTATTCTTGCCTAACTTTCTCACCATATCTTTACTAAGGAACTGCTACCTGCTAGAAACAGTTGTAGGTGTTAGAAGTAACCAAACTAGAAATTATGTAAGAGATAGAAATTAAGTTAAAAACTTAAACAATCTTTTTTTAGATAAAATTTATTGCAGTAACATTGGTTAATAAGATTATACAGGTTTCAAGTGCACAATTCTATTATATATCATCTGTATATTGCAGGTGTGTCCATCACCCATTCTTAAATTTAAAGTGTTAGAATTGTATACCATTAAACTACTAAAACTATTAAATTATTTGAAAAGCAAAGTGACTCTGGTAAGTGTGCAGAAGCATTTTTTAAAAATGAGTATTGTGAGAGAAAATAGATCAGCAACAGCCCAGGCTGGTCCCAAAGCACTTCTTTCTTGATTAGTCCTCAACTGAAAATTTTTTCCTTTCATTTTTTAGATAGAGCGGAAGGGATGGATGGAGGGGGAGAGGGAGGGAGGGGGAGAGAGAGAGAGAGAGAGAGAGAGAGAGAGAGAGAGAGAGAGAGAGAGAGACTGATGAGAGAGAAAGACATCAACTGGTTGCCTCTGCATGACCCTGACTGAGTCGGGGATCAAACCTGCAACCCAGGTACATGCCCCCGACTGGAAATCAAATCCACCACTGTTCAGTCCACAGGTCAATGCTCTAACCACTGAGAAAACTGGTCAGGGCTCACATCACTTCTTCAAAGTAGCTCCTGTTTTCACTGTGCTGAATTTTCTTCCCCCTTTTCTCATCTGTTCTCAAGCAGCGTCACCTCCACCCTCCCATTTGACATACTTTTACATTTTCATTAATTTTTTGAGCGGCATAATTTTCACCTGTCAACCAGAGAAGTAGCTGCTAGAAGGAGACAACAGTCTCTTATGCTTGTTTGTGCTTCATCATGTGCCCAGTAGAGTGTACTGCACAGAAGGTTATCTATAGATGGTCAATAAATAGGGAGGAGAAAGTACTAAGAATGAACACTGGCAAGAATAGAGCAGGCAAATGGGAGATTTTAGAGATAGACTTTAATGTTCATTTAACAGTTCATTTCCACTTTCTGATAGAATGTAGAATATGGTAAGCATGGACCCCAGTGGACACCAAATCCACAGAACAGACCTTAAATCCTGATTCAGCCATTTATTTTTATAACCTTAGGCAAATGCCTAAATGTCATTGAGTCTTAGTTTCCTAATAGAAAGCAATGAAATCCTTATGATGTTGTTACAAAAAAATAAAAAGTTTCAGAATCACTTAGCAAATTGTTAGGAATACAGTTAAGTGGTCAAGTATAGAACATTTCCACTTTCTGGTTAAGGAACTAGGCTACGTTGTTGGAAGAAAATTGTCTAAGTATTTTATATGTGACTGGGCCATACTACTTACATTATATATATATCATGTGGGCTCTCAAAATTGAAATAGACCCAAAGATTCCACTTCTGAGAATATGTCTGAAGAAACCGGAAACATTATTTCGAAACACCCCTATGTTCACTGCAGCGTTGTTTACAACAGCCAAAATTTGGAAGCAGCCCAAATGCCCATCAGTAGATGAGTGGATGAAAAAGCTGTGGTACATTTACACAATGGAATACTACTCAGCCATAAAAAGGAAGAAAATCTTACCTTTTGTGACAGCATGGATGGGCCTGGAGAGTATTATGCTAAGTGAAATAAGCCAGTCAGAGAAAGACAAGTACCATAGGATTTCACTTATATGTGGAATCTAATGAAAAAATTAACGAAATAGAAACAGAATCATAGATAGATAGAACAGACTGACAGCTATAAGAGGGGAGTGGCGTTAGGGGGCTGGGTGTAAAAAGGGGAAGGGATTAAGAAAAAAAAGACACAAACAATAGCATGGTGATTGCCAGAGGGAAAGGGGAGTAAGCAGAGGTGGAAGAGAGCAAAGTGGGGATAAGAGACTTGACTGTGGGTGATGAGTACACAATGCAGTGTGCAGATGAGGTGTTATTGAGTCGTACACTTGAAACTCGGATGGTTTTATTAACCAATGTCACCCCAATAAATTCAATTAAAAGAATAAAAATAAAAATTGAAACAGAAAAAAAGTTTTTACAATAAAACAAGTAAGTCTTATGATATTTCTGTATTAAACAGATAAATTTGAATCACACCAACTTTCATTACATGTATTGTGTGTAGATAAAAAATAAAATGTGTACTTTTTAAAACTAAAAAGTCCCATCTTGGGGACAAAATATACAATTTATTTGATTAAAAATACATTTTAATTTCTGGACCAATACTAACCCACACTCCCTTACATACAGGAACACAAAAGCAATGCTTTTAGTTAATAGTACCCAGACCCCTATAATATTCATTCATTTTAATGAAGTTAATCATTTCTTCCTCCTCCTGGGGAAAAATGGTATATACCATAAGTAAAAATTTTATACCATCAAATCTCACTCTTTAAATCATGTTTATATCATGATATATTTTCTTTTCCCAAATGACAGTCCAAGGCCATGGCATAACACTATTCAGTCCCAATTTAATATATTAGTTTTAGAGCTATTTAGTCCATTCTTTGGAAGAAATGGGGTTAGAAATGTGGAGGCCAGTTCCCCAGCTGCCTCCACGGTGCTGTCGGCACTGAGATTTCACTGCCTGCACAGCCAATTTCAGTGCATGCCTATGGCGCCCGCGTGCAGAGGGTGATGCAGGGCTGACTCAGCAGTTACAGAGCAGAGGGAGGACGTCCAGGAGCCAAGGCCTTGACAGGTACACTTGGCTGAAATAATTACTCATGGAATGTTCGGCAGTGCTGGGAACAATGAGGACGGGTGAGTAGGTGATGCAGGGGATCTGGGGTACACAGTGGCTGACTTCCAGGGCAACAGACAGTGGGGCAGGAAAAGTAGGAGGAAAGACCTTGGGCAAAGGGTTCTAGTCATAAGGCTTGGGATCTGAGGTTGAATTTCAGTTGTTTAAAAACTGGGAAGCAAGACAGAGATGGAGTTTCTGTAAACTGGGCACTCAGTGGGAGTTTCTTCACAGAGAAAAGACCTTAGTTTCTAAAACTGGGGTGCACCATCAGAACAAGCTAAATGAGAGAATTGATGAGTCATTTCAGGATGGTCCCAGGACCTGAAGGAATCCATGAGCAGCACTTTCAGATAGGAGATAAACAGGCTTAGCCATGAAGACTGACTCAAGTACTCCTATGTGGGGTGCAGCAGGTGAAGAAAGACAGTTGGAGAAGAAGCACCAAGGGAAGGAGCCAGATGCCAGGTATGGCGGTCTCGTTCCCATCTATATTCTCTCTCCCTCCCTCTCTCAGATGTCCTGATGCACACACACATATGTGTGCACAAACACACTCACACACATCATGGTCTGGCTAGGGAAGCTGTATGTAAACCCATAGCTGACCTGTCGCTACTCAAACCATAAAAATATAAAGTGAAAGCTGAAAATAACTATATACCAGAGACATTATAACAGGTTGAAAATCAAAGTTCATGTAACTGTTAGTAAATAAACAGGAGAGGTGCACAGCTACAGGTCTTCAGTGGAGTTCAAAGAGTGATTACAGAGAAGTGATGTCAACTCTGAGTGGTAGTTACTTGGCATTTAATGTGACAATCTATTTAGCATGTTCCTTAAGAGAAAAAAAAAAACTTAGTCTTTTTTAAAACTGAGGTTGCAAAAATGCCAGTTTAATAGTGAATTTTATTAATAAAGAATATATAAAAGCTTCTCAAATGTTCTCTAAAGCTGTGTCAGAGGAACATAAACACACATAACTGTTGTCTGCAGAACACAAGCAACTGAAGGAAGACTAGGTCAGTATCTCTCAACCTTTCTGAACAGAATCCATTTATTTTTCACATTACTGTTTTGAACTAATCAAGTAACATATATTAATCTAAGACCTCTATATAAAACATGTTATACTAGTGCTATAAACTACTTAAAAAAGAGAAAGTTATGTTTCCTACCTACACGTTAAGAACCTAATTAGGGAGGCAAAATATATTAAGAATAATTGATTCATTACAAAATAAATTTTACGCCCTGGCTGGTTTGGCTCAGCGGTTAGGACGTCAGCCAGCGGACTAGAGAGTTCGGGGTCCGGTTCCCGCTTAGGGCACGTACCTCAGTTGCAGTGTGTCCCCAACCCCAGTTAGGGTCATGTGGGTGGCAACCACTCTATGTGTCTCTCTCACGTCGATGTTTCTCTCTCTCTCTTCGTCCCTCTCTCCCTCCTGCTCTATCTGAAGACAAATGCAAAAATGTTTTCGGGTATGGATAAAAAAATAATAATAATGGTTAAAAAAAAAGAAAGAAAATTTTACGAAGTCTAGGAGTAAGTGCTAAAGGTGTTGAGGATGGAAGATGCCAGCGAAGTCAGCATCACAGGAAAAGCTCCCACGAGAGAAGGTAGGGCATGCATTTGGATAAACATCCATCCCTTCAACCCAGATTGTTTTCTCCCACACATAAGACTAATGAGAATAAAGGGCCCTTTTTGGCGGTCTGAGTACACCTCTGGATGCACCAGTATGTTGTGATACATACACTAGCTGAAACCTATTGTGAAATCGTATGGCTATTCTGGTCATTCTTCTAACCTGGCTTGACATTGGTGACAAACTGGAAATTCTCAGTTTTCTTGTTATCACTATTATTTCAGAATTGTCATATAGGAGCCAAGAAAAGAAGTTACCATTTAGAGCACATTTACCCTACAGGCTAGAGAGATACTGTGTGGTCTGCATACATCATCTAACCTACTATAACAACCCCACGAGGCAGGATCCATTACTGCAGCATTTTAATACATGAGGAAACAACACAGAGAGGTTAAACAAACTGGTAAGATCCAAACAGCAACATCATGGTTGAGTTCAGATTTGAAATACGACAGAGTCTGCCTTTTGCAATTCCCAAGAACTTATTTTTTAGAAGAGGCAGCACTTCATTCTCATTCAGCACTTACAACAGAATCTAGAAAATAGAAAGTGATAGTTATTTAAGGGGGAAATGATTGAATAAAGAAATGAATTAAGTCTGTATCCTTCAGAGTCTGTTATGTAGCAACAGCGTAGAGACTAGGCTCCGAAGTTGTTCCAGAGACTGGCCTGGCAAGAGTTAGGTTAGCAAAATATATGAAAAACACTTCTTGGAAAACAATGTTGGAGAAACAGTGGCTTTCTCTGCCCCAGAATGTTAGATTTTCTGCAAGGAATTAGAGGCCTTCCATAATGTGACACACACTGGTCTGTTCCAAGAGAAGGGGACCCTTAAAAAAATCATATTGTAACTATTTGCATTTAAGTTTTAAAGATAAACAAACAAAAAAAAAACAACAGGAAAATACTGAAGTAAATTTTATATAGTATGTCTATAGTCATTAAGAATTGTAGAAACTTATTTCCAAAATATTTTTTATTTTTAGTTTTTAATTTTTTCCCTTTATTGATTTTAGAGAAAGGAAGGAAGGGAGAGGTAGAGATAGAATATCGATGAGAGAGAACATCGACTGGCCACCTCCTGCATACCCCCTACTGGGGATCTGGCCCACAACCTGGGCATGTGCCCTGACAGGTGACCTCTCGGTGCCTGGGTCTATGCTCAACCACTGAGCCACATCAGCTGGGCAATTCCCAAATACTTAAAGATGATTCCAAAGATAGGGTTTCTTCTTATTTGTTTCTTTTCTTTGCAATCTAGACACAGATGTATAAATGCAAGACTTTTTGAGAGTGAATTAGCTCTTATTCCCAGCTGCCATGTTCTCATACAATTATGCGCTTAAATATATAGCCAAATATTTTGGAAATTACCAAAACATATATTTGTAAATAATGCTGTAAAGATTACTTTCAAAAATAGAATAATTAATGCTTAAATATTTTAAGAATATGAAACAGATTCTATTTCTTGCAAATGTAAATTCCAGTATGCTGGTAGGCTAGATTTAAATGTTTAACCAAAGGGGAACACCAGCAAATACAAACCAAAATCACAAGCATTTATTTCCAAGAAAATTAGTATACTATATTGAGTTTACATAAACTAACTTGTAACTTAGAAGTCAAAATATAATATACAAATAATATAATATCATCATGTTTGTTTCAATGCTTAAATTGGTACTACTGTTATCATTTTCAAGTGATTAGTATATAAGTAAAATAAGTTTTAGTAAAAATTAAATTACATCTAATTGAGAGAGATTAGCATCTATCTTTTGATTGCTCACTAGTTACTGATATGCTGATACAAAGATATGATCTTTAGAAATGATATGTCCATTGAAAGAAGTATAATCATTGCTTCATATCCATTAGACGTATTTCAGTAGTCCTATGAAGTGGCTGAAGTATATATTATAGTGGCCCTTCTACAGATGGGAAAACTGAATCTTTAAAGAATTATCACTGAGGATCAGAATTCAGTTTTCAATTCCCGATTTCCTCTAGACACCATGACAGAAAGGACGTGCAAAGATGTGGAAGCTACTGAGAAAGTCAGTTAAGCATTCTTAAGATAAAAACACTACAGAGTGATTTCAAAAGGTCTGACCCCCAAATAAACATACCTTTTCCCTATAGTGCCTATCTAGACGTCTTTCCAACATTCTGTAAGTTAAATTAGAATAGAAATGTGATTAGATGGCAGCAAATCACTAAGACTTTGTAAAAGGACTGCTATTCAACAACTCTTTCATTTCGGCATTTAAATGGTATCTGATTTCTTCATTTATTCCCTTCCTTTTTATAACAACATAATAAATCAAGCAGTTTGTTTTTTTAAAGTTGGTGCCTTCCTAATTTTCCAGGGCATCATACTTCCTGGCAGGGTGTCATCTCTGAAATCATACTCTTACTTCCTCTGTTAGGATAAAACACCTTTATAGGTTTCAGAAACCTAAATTGGTTTTATTATTGTTGCATTACCCAAGATTAGAATAAACATCTTTCTAACTGGCAGCGATAAAATTATATGTTCCTTCAAAACGAATGCTTCTTTTGACAAAAGAAACACTAGACAAAATACAAATAAGGATTCTAGGAAATTTTCAACTGTTACTATTTGTATGTATGCTAAACATACTCAGAGGCCTGTGCTGATAAAGATTTTTAATAATCATAATTACCGTAACTTGTATATTTAATCTATGACAATTAATTTGCACACAGTGCTTTACTTGAATCTTACGATAATTTTGGGCTGAAAAACCATCTCCTCTCTACTCCTCCCATATGAAAAACAAGGCAGATGAAGCTAAGAGCAGAGAAACATCTTTGCTAAGTCACAAAATTAGATAGGGCTTATCTTTGGGCCATGTTTGCCCACCACCAGTCCTTGTACACATAAGGCATAAAGCTTCCATTCCTGAAGAACACCATGGCTCAGCTCTATAGCTCCAGATAACACCAAGGAGAGTTTCACCCTGTCTTATGAATCAGAGACAAACCATCATATATAACAGACTTGTTATGATTAGACATAATTTCCTAGTTGTTAACAGTATTTCTGTAGATATTAATTTATAAGTGGATATATTATAATTACCTTGCATTTCTATGCAAGAATCATTCCCTTTGAATAGCATGTTCTTCCTTTTCAGTGTCTTTGTATTTTCAATCCCTGCTGGTTATGTAGAATACTAGAACTCAACAATCCTGCCACAAGAAACCTTCCCACATATCCCCTCCCTCACTGCATCTACACAATGAAGAACTTTCATGAGTTCACACTTGTCTTCATGTTTTGTGTCAAATTCCAACTTTTTCCTAAAGCATCATTCTTTTTTTTAAATTAGATTTATTGGGGTGACCTTAGATAATAAGAATATATAGGTTTCAAGTGTATATTTCTATGACAATCTATATATTGCATTATGTGCCCATCACCCAAAGTCAAATCTTCCATCACCATAGATTTGACCCCCTTTACCCTTTACTACTTTCCCATCCCATTCCCTCTGGTGACCACCATGCTGCTGGCTCTGTCTATAACTTTTTGTTTGTTTTTCTTGTTTGTTCATTTATTGTTTTCAGTTTTATACCGCACATATGAGTAAACTCATATGGCTCTTAACTGTATCTGACTCATTTTGCTTAGCATGATATCCTCAAGATCCACCCATATTGTTGCAAAAAGCACTATTTCATCTTTTCTTATGGCTGAGTAGTAGTCCACTGTATATATGTACCACTCCATTCTAACCAGAAGGCCTGGCATGGTCTCAGTGTATTTATCTATCTCCTTCCAGCCTATTCATTCCTCAATAATGTTTTCATTGTTAATTTTTTGTTTTTGCTAATCCTCACTGGAGGATGTTTTTTCCATTTATTTTTAAAGAGAGTGGAAGGGAGGGGAGGTGGGGGAGGAAGAGAAAAAGAGAGAGAAACATTCATGTGAGAGAGTCATTGATTGGTGCCTCCCACATGTACCGACTTGGGCAGGGGATTGAACCTGCAACTCAGGTATGTGTCCTTGACCAGGAATTGAACCCATGGCCATTTGGTTCATGGACCAACAATCTAACCACCAGCCAGGGCTCATTGTTAATTATTTTTTTAAAATATTTTTTAAAATGTAGTGTTGATTCATAGCTTCTGAAACTAACATGTATAAAAATTACTGAGATATCTAGTTAAAATATAGATTATTCTTCAGTAGGTGTGGATTGGACCTAAAATTTTGCATTTCTAACAAAAACTCAAGTAATGGTGTTGCTCTGGTTCACGGACAACACTTTAAGAAACACGTGAACGACTACAAAAAACAATAGTCATACAGTCGGCCCTCATTTATTGTGGTTAGTCAGTTCCAGACTCTACCGTGATACATGAATTTCCACGAAGTAGGATTCTTTATGTACACAGTCGTCCCTCGCCACTTCACACTTCGACTTTCGCAGCTTCACTCTATTGCAGCTTAAAAAAACCACGATGGAGTGAAGCCGCAAAAGTCAAAGCGTGAAGTGGCGAGGAACAACTATAGACAAGATGGATTCATCATTGAAAAAAAACTCTCCCAAACTGTTCAAGGGTATAGCTATTAAGGTAATTAATATAATTATTGGTTTTAAAGAAAAGAGATATTAGGATAAACACATTTTTATATGCACAAATATAATAGATATTTAGGTTCTAAAAAGGTAAATGAAAAAAAGAAAATATATAATATAATCCATTTGGATTCAGCTATAAAATTTGGAGAAAATCTCTGTGATATACTCAATCGGATCACATATTTTAGCCAATGATTCAGTCACTGAGGTTCGTGTCTACTTAAGAATAGCTCAGAATTGTCATCCATACTACAGGCATTTCTGGTGTTGAATCAGGGTCGACAAAGGGAGGATTTTATTATTTTCACAGAAGAAAAAGATAATTGTATGCACATAAAGACAAATGTAGCCCTGACTGGTTTGGCTCAGCAGTTAGTAAGAGCATCTGCCTGTGGGCTGAAGAGTCAGGGATTTGATTCCCAGTGAAAGGCACATACCTGAGTTGCAGGTCCGGTCCCTGGCCCCAGTTGGGGTCTTGCTGGAGGCAACCAATCAAAGTGTCTCTCTCACATCAGTGTTTCTCTCTAATTCCCTCCCTCCATTCCACTCTATCTAAAAATCAGTGGAAAAATATCCTCAGTTGAGCATTAACAACAACAACAACAACAACAACAACAAAAACCAAATACATCTTCCAGAAAACAGGGCTTATTCTTGTATATACCATCTGTTAAATTTGAGAATATACAAGATTTTCTATTAGCTATTTTGATTTTCTATTGATTACAGCTAAACACAATTTCTGTAGCAGACTTGCTGATGAAAAAAAATAAAAATAAAAAGAGGAGCCCTGGCCGGTTTGGCTCAGCAGTTAGAATGTCGGCCTGTGGTCCAGAGAGACCCGGGTTCAGTTCCCACTAAGGGCGTGTACCTCGGTTGCAGTTTGTTCCCGGCCCTGGTTTGTTGTGCGGGTGGCAGCCACTCGATGTGTTCCCTTCACGTCGATGTTTCTCTCTCTCCCTCTCCCCCTCCCACTCTACCTGAAAAAAAAATGGAAAAATGTCCTCAGGTAAAGATAAAAAAGAAAAGAAAAGAAAAGAAAAAAACTAAAGGCAATGTAAGAAATCCAAATAATTTATAGAACAGGCTGGCATTTTCCCTCAAAGTAACTTTGTAATATGAAGTGATTCTGAAACTACTGCTGACTATATTCCAAGTCAGAATATTCTCTTCACTTACATTGAGAGTTTCTCATACTTGTATAAAATAACAAATGGCATAATGATGTATCTTGCTCCTCTGTTCTGTTCCACAATTATGTTCCTACCGTTAATATTAACAAAAGGTCCATCTCCCTTCAGTTTGTAACTCCCTTATCACTGGTTTTCATATCTGCTTTCCAATAAAATTCTGAATATCTTCCTGAGTCTCCCTGAAGTCAGTGTTTTGTGTGTGTGTGTGTGTGTGTGTGTGTGTGTGTGTGTGTATGTTTTAGAAATTGCTAGGTGAATTCTATGCTTAAAACACCAGAGTAACCCAATGACAGAGAACCTTCATCTAGTCTGAACCACGGAAATTTAAATGTGGTTTCCACACATTCCAGCTTCTAATTTTGTCTTTTCTCTACAGCCACAAAACTACGAAAGCTTGATGCTTGCCTTCTTTTATTTTCTAAATTACTGCCTTCGAGACTTCGGCACCCACACTGCAAGCTTCACAGTCTTCCCCAGATTTCACTGCCTAGGCCTGATTTCTTGTGTTGATGGTGACTGAACCGTTGGTTTTTGCCTCAGAATTTCTATTTGTTGTAAGATACTGTGCTCATTTTTTTTCCCCCAAGTTTTCATGAATGTTGATTATAAAAACAACTAAGTCTCATTGAGAAATGAAGTGTACCGGTTAGTATGCTAAGC
This sequence comes from Molossus molossus, assembly GCF_014108415.1. Classification (NCBI taxonomy): domain Eukaryota; kingdom Metazoa; phylum Chordata; class Mammalia; order Chiroptera; family Molossidae; genus Molossus; species Molossus molossus. The sequence goes on from NW_023425350.1 coordinate 35,675,067, forward strand.
TCTTGATCCCAAATGATCTCAAATTTTCCAAACCACAGGTGAAGTTTTCCTAAGGTGTTTGTTATCAGTCAACCAGCAATTATTGAATGCGTACTGTAGACTCAGCCCTACAGAAGGCACCAGAGCAGCGGTTCTCAACCTTTCACAGGGGTCGCCCAAGACATAACAGTAGCAAAATTACAGTTACGAAGTAGCAACGAAAATAATTTTATAGTTGGGGGTCACCACAACAGGAGGAACTGTAATAAAGGGTCACGGCATTAGGAAGGTTGAGAACCACTGCAGTAGAGAGAGAGAAAACATAACCAAGATTATCAGAAATGTACAAGATGGCTAATCTTGTTATCCTGATTACAGAATGTTTCTCTAAAATGGGTTATATGAATAATTATTTCATAGATTTTCCCCCAAAGAAAACAAATCCCATAGCCTTAACTGACTACAGCATATTCTGGAAGCACAGAATTCTTTTTGTTGTTGTTTTTTAAACTGACTAGCAATTGCTTCATTAATCTGTTAATTTTTACTTCACCACAATACCTGCTGAGATACTGTTGCCCATTAAGACTGTTCTGATAGTAAAGAGAACACTGGCCTGTCTGAAGGAGAACAGCTCTAGGCTTCCCTTGCTGTCGTGTGGCCTGCCTATCTGCCTTCTCTCTTTTTCTTCTTTCTTCCTGTACTTTATCTTTCCCCTTCCCCTCCTTTTCTCCCTTCCTTTCCCCCTCCCTCCCTCTCTCTTTTTTTCTTTCTTTCATCTCCTGAAAACACTCTACAGTAGTGAAATAAAAAATAACATATACTGCAATTCCTCTAACACATCTGTATCACAAAGCACTTCACCCTATCTTTTCTCCAATACCTTTATTTACTTATAATTTCCCTAGTTGATAAACTTACAAGTATAGAGGTCTGAACTATATGCACTTACAAACATGACAAAGGAAATTCTTCAGTGATCATTATTAATGGAGACGATGCCTATCTGCCTGAATGGGAGACAGACATCATTCATATGCAGGTTGAAGAAGACAAGATATGGTGATTCCCCCCCCAAATATAAAAAGTAACAAAGAGACTGATGAATAGGGGCCTTCTGTTAATAAAGAATTATATCTTCTCAAGGAAAGTTTGTGTCTTGAGTAAATGGCTTTCTTGTATTTGTTGAATAGTTTTGAAAGCAAGGGCCTTCTATTTTCCATACCCAATGCCTTGCAAATAGTTGACAATAAATATTTATTTAATAAATTATGGTATCTCTGCACCAGGCCTCATTCCAGTTTAATTTGAACACAAATAATACGAAACCAAATAGTGCCTTCCTCTTGATGAAAAATTGAGCAATATGCTAATCAGCATTTCACTTTTTGCCTACTATGCAGAAGAATGGAGAATGAGGATATTAAGATCCTGTTATGTGATTTAGTCAGGAATCATTACAAAATTCTTGTTATCCGAACTACTGATACATTTGAAAATGTCCAATCTGTAGAAGAGTCAAACCATATAATGAAAAAACCTCTGTGATTAACATCTCAAATTCTCTGCCACTCCAATTCTCATGTTTAGAATGAAGTCAAGCAGTAGTTTATTTTAAGCAATGGGAAAGTTGTGACCACCTTTAAAATGAATCCCTGTGTATCAGGTGACCACTAAATCAATAATGCAGTCCCTAGTGTTTTTTTGTCAGTATTCTGAGGCACAGAAAATCTGTATGCTACCCCTTCTCTCGAAGATGGAGAACAAAAAAATTAGTCTGGCTTTACAGTTAAAAGATACAACTTTTTCCTTTTCCTCAAATGTGTCCTTTTCAATGAAAACCCAACTTACAAATATCCAAATGTATCAAGTAATTGTGATCAGTCACTTTGTTTCCAAAAGGATTTTGCAATTTGTAAAAGAAGTCACATTTTTTTTTTATAATCCCAGTTAGGTATCATTCATTTCACATAAAGCTGACCAACAACTTTTCATTTAGATACAACTTTCTTTGCAAATTATCATGTGACAGATATAAATGCTTTATTTCAGGTGGATTTTTAACTTAAGGTATATTCTCACATAAGAATAATGTATAATATATTGTTTCATAAAATATTGTTATATAATTATATAACTGTTATATATTAATTGCATATTATTTTATATATTATCTATATATATATATAAATAATATGTCAGTTAAGAGAACAGTTCCTATAGATGCTTTTGAGAGCTCAATATTCTTTTTTAACTCAAGGAAGTTAAAGATGAAAAGTATGCAACATATTTTAGAGTCTTTTTTGAGCTCAGGTAACTGCATTTAAAGTTAAGAAAAAATTATAAACATATAATTTTCAGTTTTAAATTTTATTTTTGAAAAGCTGAGTACACATTACTTAGATGTACTTCTCATTAAGCAACTGAGAAAAGAATCCATTGTGAAGTCAGTTAAGGGAGAAAAGAACTATGACTTTCAAAGCCATTTCTATTTGCTCAAAAAATTATGAAACATCTTTATATAGCAGCATAATTTATTATATACACAGAGACATGCATGCATACATATTGTGTGTGTGTATATATATATGTTATCTGTATTATACATGCAATATATAACTGATTGAAATAATGTTTATCTTAAGGGGATTTCAAATTCTTGAACAACAATTTCTATTTCACAGAAAGCACAGTTCTTTGGGCTATATGAATGAAAAATACTAGCTACATAAATATGTAGAAAAGTAATAAATGCATTTTCATAAAATAGAGATTATGGTGTTTACTGATCATCTATACAGGTCTCTGCTTTCAAACCTGACAAAGAATATTCTTGGAGAGAATTTTGCATAATAGTCATTCAATTACATTTTTTATGATGATACATTCCAAATTGATGTTTGTTTATTTTTTAGTTTTTGGTAATCCTTACCCTGATGATATATTTTCCATTGATTTTTAGACAGAGTGAAAGGGAGGGAGGGAGGGAGGGAGAGGAGAAAGGGAGAGAGGGAAACATCTATGTGAGAGAGACACACCGATCAGCAGCCTCCTACATGTGCCCCCACTGGGCTAGGGATGGAACCTGCACCCAGGTACAGGCCCTTGATGGGAATCATACCCTCGAACCTTCAGTGTGCAGTCTGATGCTCCAACCACTGAGCCACACCAGCCAGGGCCCAAACTGATGTTTTCTTAATTGACTTACATTATGAAATTTTATATATAAAGTTACTTAAATGATTATCGAATGGCCAGATTACACTTATTTTCATTTGAATAGTTTTAAAATTTTTGCTTTCACTCTGAATTTATAGAACTTGTAAAATCTTTTATAGATTTTATGATGCCATGTCAGATAATTGGCTACATAGAACCCATGGTTTTCAATGCTGACAAGTAAGTAACAGATCTTAATTAATTGTATGCATGAATGACTGCATTAATATAACCAAAGAAAACAGAATATTACACTTTTAAAAAAAAACTTCAAATTTTTATTTAAGAATGTGATTTTCTACTTAAAGTGAACCTCAGTGTTCATGCTAGTTTCAGGCTTTTTACATGAACTTACAAAGTTTTATTTTGCTATACTTATACAAAGTTTTTCATATGAGGCCAGAAAAGGACCTACCATTACGTTTTTATCTGAGGTTGTCTTCTCTCCATAGAATTTTGTCTTTTGATTCTTTATAGTTACACCTTTTACTTCAAAATGGAGACCTTTAGCCCTGGCTGGTCTGGCTCAGAGGTTAGAGCGTCAGCCCATGGACTAAAGAGTTGCGGGCTCAATCAGGGCCAAGGGCAAGTAGCTCGGTTATGTTTCTACACCAGCCCTGGTCAGGGTCATGCAGAAGGCGACCAGTCCATGTGTCTCTCTCACATTGATGTTTTTCTCTCTCTCGCTCTCTCCCCCTCTCCCTCCCTCCCTCCCCTTCACTCTATCTAAAGATAAATGGAAAAAATATTCTCCTCGGGTGAGAATTAAAAATAAAATAAAATGGAGACCTTTAAAATACAAGAAACATGATACAGTATTATTAGCTTTTGTATATTCTTTTTCTTAACCACAATGGGGGGAAAAAAACTTACCTAATGGGTTTATTTTATAATTTTTCTTTAATTAGCCCAAATAGTTTGAACACTTTCTATCCAATATTTTCTTTTTTGAAAATTAAGACTTCATTTCAAATTTATGAATCTCTAGCCCAGCCGCTGTGGCTCAGTGGATTGAGCATCCTCCCAGGGACTGAGAGGTCTTGGTTCGATTCCCAGGCAGGGCACATGCCTGGGTTGCAGGCTTGATCCCCAAAAGGGGGTGTGCAGGAGGCAGCAGATCAATGTATCTCTCTCACATCAAAGTTTCTATCTCTCTCCCTTCCTCTCTTTCTGAAAAATCAATAAACCATATTTTTAAAAAATTCATGAATCTCTAAAGCATTTATTACATATATGCACAATGCTTTGCTGTTAGAAATGTCAGGCAGGTGCTGATAATTCTTAACAGAGTTGCCAAAAGTCAATTAAATTTTCTACATGCTGCCACCTCAGATTTTGCCCCAATCCCAATACAGATTAAAAAGAAAACAAAAACACTAATAACATCTATAATGAATAGCACTTCCTGTAGCCTGTAGGTCTAGCTGTTCCTTCAGTTTTCCCCTGACAAGAATAGAGGGACTTATTATTTTGTCTCCCCTGGGCATTTATTAGGCATGATGAAGAAAAGGTCACATCTTCTCTGGAAAAGAGCACAGTCTTCAGCTCTCTTCTGCATGTGGACGCCCTAATGGGCATTGCATTAGAAAGGCATTCTGTGCTACCTATTTTGTTACTTCTTCACAATTAGAAACCCTATTTTAATGTGATTTCCAAAAATTCAGTGCTTGCCATTTGATAAAATTGAGAGTGAGATTTACTAAACATCAATTAATAGAAAATGTGAGTCAAAGGCTGCATGTGGAGACTGGCTGCCAGGGGGCAGAAATGAATGGGCGGTAATGGAAATTAATGGAGAGGGGAAATCTACTTCAATTTCCTTGGAAAATGTACAATGACTGCTATGTGAGTTAATAAATCAAACTTTTTCAATCATTTAAAAAGTGAATAATATATTTTGATGTAACAAGATAACACCTCTTCTTAAATCATATAACTGTATTAGCTTTTGCTCTATTAGATATATTTAAAATACATGTTTTACTTTGGTAATAGTTTTTTTTTATGATGCCTAGCACTACACTAGGTCAAACTGTTAACAAGTAATAAAAATAAGCCATTGAGATGTCATCATCCAATTTATTGTTTTCAATAATAAAAAATTGTTTTAAATTAATAAATCAGTGTCTTTCAATATCTATTCTTAAACTCTCTCCTCCGTATTTTAATCCTGCCTGAATGAGGTGCTGACCTTTTGTTAATGCTAATTCAGATACATAACTTAAGTCTCTGATAATCAAATGGTTACACTTGAACTAAAAGACAATATAGGTTTACAGGGAATCTTGACATTTATATTTCTCTAATACAAACACATGAAAATTATTTATAATCTTTATGTGTTTATTCTAAAAAAATTTAAATTTTTTCAATTACAGTTAACATTCAGTGTTACTTTGTATTAGTTTCAGGTGTACAGCATAGTGATTAGACATCCTCTAACATTTTCCTTTAGAGAAAATCTAGTTAAATCTACCATCTCAGCTGAACTAAATCATCCCCCACACAGTGCAGGTAAATTCACAATATAACAGGAATTTTTTGGTGTTAGCCAAGTTTTTAAAAGGAAGATGTCTGCTGCTGATATTCTGAAAAACTAGAAAAGGTCCACTGATCATGAAGAATCCAAAATGCAGAAAAAAGAAATGTGTATTTATAGAGCTGTCACAATTTTAAGGGAAAACAATATTTACTCTAAACTAAGTGCTAAATGAAAATAGAGTGCCAAGGGCTGGAATGGAGAAGCTCCTTCTCCTCCTAACACTGCAATTAAAAGGGTTCATGTTGAGTAAGTCACTTCACCCTCTAGGCTTGTTTTCTCTTTGGCAAAAGGAGTAAACTTGCATTATTTCTAAGGTCTTTTCTAGCTCTAGAAATTTGATGAGTCCCATATTATTGCAGTGGGTTTTTCTGCTCATTTATCTCACAGTTGGCTAAAATTATGGAATGAAAATATCAAAGGCTAAACTTAGCATGGCGATAATAGCAATGCATGGAGCTCATGAGTAATAATTACACCTCTCAATAAAATAATTAAGGAACTCACTAGGGGACAACTTTCTACCTTAGGAAATGAAGTAGTTTTAAAGGGACAAATTAGGTGATTTAAAGTAAAAATAAAATAATATTAATACTATTAGTAAGTCCATCTAAATAAATGGACAAAGAGTTCTGTAAAGAATGGTGGCAAAATTTCTTAGAAAGCCTGATCCTATCCTTTCTTTTTGAACATCTCCTACACAAAAGTATACATGAATCTTCTTTTCATTTCTGTTTGTGATCCAGTCAAGAGAATGTGATCCACATTAAAGTATTACATAATGCCTGTGACTATTCATTATTCATTTATATACTTAGTGATGTTACTGAAATTATTTTACTCATCGTTTCCACTCTTCTCACAACTCCTATACCCATTTCACTCATTTAATCACTGAAAAAAATGAAAATTAACTCTTTTCTGACAACTAATTCCACAAGCACAGCCCCATCTGTACAACATGCTCTCTGCAGTCCTTCCTCTTACAGTAGATATGTTTATTTTTTACCCATCAGAGGTCAAGGTCAACTCCTCCGGTAGTATATGGATCTCATCTAATCTCTGACTCAAAGATCTTGTTCCTAAAAAGAAGGAACCATTTATTTGAATCATAAATTCTCCTTTTTTATTAGATTGTATACACCAACATTCATAATGTGTAGTATATTTTCTCATTAAAATAGAAAAAAAAAAACTACTTTAAACCCAAGTCCCCTAGTACCGCTCATTTCTTTGCTCTTCTTCACAGAAAATTTTGGGTAGATACTGTTTCTACTTCCTCTTTCTTATTCTTCTCTCAATCTGCTCCAGTGGGGTTTTGTCTCCATCATTCCACTAACCTTTCTTTATTCTTTTTCTTTCTTGATTTTAGAGAGAGAGGATGGGAGAGAGAGGGAGATGGAAACATTGATGAGAGAGAACATTTATTGGCCACCTCCTTCATGCCCTGCACTGGGGATTTGGCCCACAACCTGGGCGTGTCCTGACCGGAAATCGAACTGGCAACCTCTTGGTGCATGGGTCGATGCTCAACCACTGAGCCACACCAGCTGGGTCCAGTAATCTTTCTTTTAAAAGTTTCTAATAGCCTTAATTTTGGCAACTTCACTGGTATTTTCTTTATTCCATGTTTTATCATATCATTCTTCTGCTTAGAACTGGACAAATAATTGATATACCAGTTAGAATAAACTTCAAATGCCTTACCTTGGTCTATAATTCTACGTCTATTGTACTTTTATTTTCTTACTCTCTCAACTCATCTCCTGCTCCAGTTCAGTCCCAGAACACTCCAGACCCTTCGCCACCTTAGTCCCCTTGACCCGAATGCTTCCTCTGCTGAGAGGTTCTTCTCCTTGAACTGCAGGTGGCTGGCTCCAACCTGCTTTTCGGTTATCATGTCCTCATGGAAATCTTGCCAGATAACCCACTGCAAGTCCTCACCCAGTCAGTCATGTACACTGTTTCAATTTTCTGTAGAGCGCATAACATTAATTAATATTTTACTATGCTGATTTTCTTTTCCAATGATGTAAGACCCATGAAAGAAAAAATTGTACTTATCTTTTATTTTTGCTTCTGTATCTCTAAGCTAAAGAATGCCTAGCACATAACAGGCAGTAGTAAAAAATATTTTCAATTAATCTTCTCATCTTTGTATCTCAACTGTCATATATACAGTGAATGATTAATAAATGTTGTTGGTTGAATTTAGATAATTATAAACTTTCTTGATGAACTGACCCCAGCTATTACTTTATGATAGTAATTTATCAGTGGCACTTAGCAGATTTTAATATCTTTCAGGAGAGAATTTTAATAGCAACAGACAGTTTTGAGCAGAAAATACAGTATAATCTGGATCTCCCCAAACTATTTACACCAAAAGGAGTTGCTGAAACACTTAAGAAGCAAAAAAGAGTTTTTTAATCTGTACATATATCTACCTTTAGGACAATAAAGGCAACTTTTTAATCTGTTTATTCAGTAATTATGCCTGGATCAAAGCTTAGTATAGAAAGTTCACAGCCTTATATTTAATATTACTAGGACATTATTCACTAAAATCAAGACATCATCTGGCATCCCACATTTTGACTGGTTAGATTTCTACAGACATTGGAGTTGTATGGTACAGCAGAGCTCATCAATACCAAGATAAGAATTAATTTATGTGAAGGTGAACAGTTAGAAAACCAGAAAATGCAAACATTTAAAGGACCCTACAAAAAATAATCATTCTTTGTTAAAATTTATCTTTATTGTTGAAAGTATTACAGATGTCTCTCCTTTTTGTTTTTAATAAATATTTTATACCATCAAAAAAATTATTTAAGATCACCTGAAGGAAAAAAATAAGGAGATCCTAAAAGTTCACGACCTTGCCATAGATGAAAAAATAAATTAAGCCTAGGGTTCCCATATTTAAGTAAAGCTGTGAGGCCATCAATGTACAACATCCTATTAATTTTTATAATTTATGCTACCAGGTAAAATAGAGCTTTTTTCATGATCTGCATATTTCTGAATCTAAAAAGAACAATTTAACCAGATTATCTTTCTTTCCAGAAATTGTTTCTTCTGAGCTTTTCTTATCACTATCTTTCCCCCCTACTACAAGCAAAATTATTTAAAAATTACAATCTTTTGCCCTGGCCAGTTTGGCTCAGCAGTTAGAGTATCTGCCTGCGGTCCAGAGAGACCCGGGTTCGGTTCCCTCTAAGGGCACGTACCTCGGTTGCAGTTTGTGCCTGGCCCTGGTTGGTCGTGTGGGTGGCAGCCACTCGATGTTTCTCTCTCTCTCTCTCTCTCTCTCTCTCTCTCTCTCTCTCTCTCTCTCTTCCTCCCATTCTATCTGAACAAAAAATGGGAAAATGTCCCCATGTGAGGATAAAAAAAATTGCAATCTTTTGGGGAGACTTTTTTTTATCAGATACTAAAAATTGATTATAAAATTGCTGCCCTAACCAAGACTTGTACTGACATAAAAAGATATAACATGCAAATCACTATTTTATATTGGCTTACCACATTTAACAAATATTATATTTTTATTGCTCAAAAGAAAGCTCCTCAAAAGTAAGAAATGTTTTGTATCTCAGTATCCACCCCCAAAGTTAATGCAGGTGACCACTAAAGTTTGTGGAATGAGGAGGTACAATACCATAGTCGTAATCCCTGCAATCATCGAGTAACCGAAATTCTATGATTCGGATATCTTAGAACAGTTTAGGAGAGATATATTTTTTCTTGGAAAACACTCCATTTTTCCTCTTTATATTTTTCAACATCTTTAAATTCTATCTTTCTGACAATCTTCCCAATCCAATCTCTCAACCCACTTACACAAATACACATACACACACAGACTTTTGAAAAATGGGCCTGAAGTCTTCATAATATTCTACAAACATTACAGGTAGATATTTATTTATTTTTTCTTAAAAATTCTTCTCAAGATAATATAAACACAGATTTACTAATTTATGGGGGAATTATTCTCTTTTATTTACCTTTTAATGACAGTGTCCATGGTCACTGCTCACACTACCAGTTTGCTAGAACTTATCTGGGCGTTGAAACTATGTCTATTTTATTTCCCAGATAAATTGTTAACATTCCTCACTTCTTTCACTGGGAATTTCAGTAAGAGAGAAGACATGCTGAAGACTCAAAATATCCTCATTAATTGTAATCAACTAAATCTCTCATAACTTATTTTGCTTATAATAGTTGCTTTGAAACAAATAAGTCTTATTAGAAATTTTAAACAAGAATTTTGTAAACACTCTAAATTAGAATCTAATATTTGTGTATATTTTTATATGCTTCATTAGGAAAGATCCATACTTTAAAAAAATAAATAAATTCTCAAAATACTTATGTGGCTAAATAAAGAAATTATATAAACATATGTTAACATTTTATATTAGCCTAAAATATGCTTTTATTGTGGCTTTGATCCATTTTCATGCCATGGCCACCACCAATCTATATGCCACTTAGTGGGAACTGGAAAATGAGCCGCTTCCACGTGGAAACAGGGTACTGTGAAGGAAGACTTGATGAGCCGACTTCAAGCTAGAAATCAACCCTCATTTGCCTTCTCAGCTAGATGCCCAGGACAGAGCACAACATGTGTAACAGCACGTGGTAGCCCTGTCCTCTGGTTATATATCCTCTCCCACATGACAGCCTGTCCTTGGTGTTTTGTCATGGTGCCTTTCATGTCTGATTTATCCCTTCAACTGAAATACAGCGAAGCAAGACCTCCAACTCAAGGATCCTAAGCATAGAGATGGCCACAGATTAAACCAGGAGTGGGGCCCTGACCCAAATGCATCTCTTCTAGAGGCTGGCTGACAATCCTAAGAGTAGCCAGGGATACAGCCACCTGTCCCAAATGGGTAATTATTAGCTAAACTAATCAGACTGGCTCCCTCAAAAGCAGTGGCAAATACTGGCGAAAGCAAATGTCCAGATAAGTGCAGAAATATGTATGAACTATCCCTGCACAGTTCTAATGATTTTCAAGGACTAATGATTTTCTAACTATAGTCCCTATATAATAACTCCCATTTGTCTTAAAGATAGCTGAGTTTGATTGTAAGTCAAAAACACTCACTAAGCACACAGTCCTGTCACCTAAAGACAGCTTATCATCTGCATCAGGAGTCATGTCTTGCTTAGGTTCAACATTTCTTGTTTCTTCAATCATTAGTTGTATTATCAGGATTTTATAGTCTCCTCATCATTTTGCCTGGCTGACTCTGAATACTTCCTAGATTTCCTGTTAAAGAGTACACTACAAACAGACAGAATATAATCCTCATCTAACTGAAACTAACCCAGACTAGAGCAGAACCATCACCTCTTTCAACATCTCTTTAAAGTTGTTAATGTAGCAAAGGAATTTAAGTATAGTACTTCCCCACCTCCAGTTTGCCTTCCTGGGTTTCATATACCCATGCATGGTCAACCATGATTCAAAAATATTAACCGGATAATTCCGCAAGTAAACAATTCATAACTTTATTTTTATTTTTTTTTTCTTTACTGATTTCAGAGAGAGAGGAAGGGAGAAGGAGAGAGAGAAACATCAGTGAGAGAGAACATCGACTGGCCACTTCCTGCATGACCCCCATCCCCAGGGATCAGGCCCACAACCTGGGCATGTGCCCTGACCGGGAATCGAACCGGTGACCTCTTGGTGCATGGGTCGACACTCAACCACTGAGCCACAGCAGCTAGGCAACAATTCATAACTTTTAAATTGTGCACCATTCTGAGTAGTGCGATGAAATCTTATGCTGCCCTGCTCTGTCCTGCCAGGAATGTGAATCACCTCCTTGTCCAGCATCTCCACACTGTGTCCTCTACCTGCCAGGTAGCATATATGACACCTGTCATGGTATGGCAGTGCTTGTATTCAAGTGTCCCTTATTTTACTTAATAATGACTCCAGGCCCTGGCCAGTTTGGCTCAGCGGTTGGAGCGTCAGCCTGCAGACCGGAGAGTCTCGGGTTCGGTTCCCGCTCAGGGCACATACCAAAAACAAACAAACAAACAAAATAATGACTCCAAAGTGCAAGAATATTAATGCTGGCAATTTGAATATGACAAAAAGAAGCCATAAAGTGCTTCATTTAAGTAAAAAGGTAAAAGTTCTCGATTTATCAAGGAAACAAAAAACATTTGTATGCTGAGGTTAAGATCTACGGTAAAAACATTATTTTATCCATGAAATTGTGGAGAAGGAAAAAATAAATTAATGCCAGTTTTGCTGTCGCATGTCAAACTGCAAAAGTTACAGCCACAGAGTGTACTGAGTTCAGAGGGAAAGGCCCGAGAATGTGGGTGAAAGGCATGAACAAAAAATGTGTTCTGATTGACAGCAACGAGATGCACATTGGGCCTACACGAAGACCTCAGCAAGGGATCCCCTAAAACAAGTGACACCAAGGCATTTGCTGCAAGTAAGAGATGGTTACAGTTTCGGGAATAGGTTTGGATGGAAAAATAGAAAAGTTACTGAAAAGGCTGAGTCTGCTAATGAAGAAGCTGCTGCTCCAATTCCAAGAGTTTTATTTATTTATTTATTTATTCATTTATTTATTTTTGTTCAGACAGAGCAGGAGGGAGAGAGAAGAAGAGAGAGAGAGAGAAACATCGACGTGAAAGGGACACATCGAGTGGCTGCCACCCGCATGACCCAACCAGGGCCGGGGACAAACCACAACCGAGGTACGTGCCCTTAGCGGGAACCGAACTCGGGTTTCTCTGGATCGCAGGCCAACACTCTAACCGTTGAGCCAAATCGGCCAGGGCCCAAGAGAGTTTTAAAAAGTTGATTAGCTTTCAGTATTCTCCTAGGTTTCAGGCAGCCACTGGAGGCTTCAAAATATTCCCCTTGGAAATGGGGGGACCATTTGCACTAAAGCTGTAATTATAAACAACGGTGCTGTCTTTAGTGATTTACAAGGCTTTTAAAATTCTCCAAATCTCCTAGGGGCAACATAAGGAACAACTATTTTTATTCATTGCTGAATAAATATTTTTGGTTTAACCAAATCTTTACTTATCACAGAAATTAATTTTTATAATGTAAGCTTCCTACTTTTTGTTATTCATCGCAGTCATTATTTATGAATTTCAAAGGAAACAACATGGTATGGAGGCTCTGTAGTTTTTCCTTTCAAGCACATCATCCCTAACTAAAGTTCACTCAATTATTCAAATTGTCATTTTTTCCCTTATGATGTGAATACAGTTTGACTATTTCAAGAAAAGTTGTGATGATTAATAAGGACTTTTTGTACAAAATGCCAGACAAGGGAAAGGAAATGAGCTTCTAATCCATATTATTGTCATTCTGACTATGATTCACTCACATCTACAGGACATATGCCTGACAGATCTTTAGGCTTGAAAAGCAAAAAAGAGACCAGTACCTGGGGACTGTGCTTTTCAAGCTTACACAGCAGGATAGGAAGAAAAGAGGTCAGGATTTGTGCTAATGGAACAGCAAAGAATAACGTATTTGTCAGAATATGAGACACAGTTATATTTAAGGAAAAGTTGACCTAAAATTGCTGACCATCTCACTGTCTGATAGTGAAGCATTGGCTTCACCTTAAGCACTCAGACTTTTATTCTCATCAGGTATGCAAGAGCTCTTCCTAACAACAAGTGAGCTATTCATGTTTATGGCGTTTTCTTAATCAGTACTTCAATGCCATGCCTGCGTAACTATCCCCCCCCCCCCGTTATATTCCACCTGAAATCTAACCTCATCCCAATACTGAGTAAATCTATCCTAAATACAACTTTAAAAGGCAATAATTCACACCTTTAAAGGTAAAACTACTAAAATAGGAAAAATGTTTTGCATTATGACAAAACACACGTGATCACAGAGACACACACAAATGAATTTCACCAAAAAAAAAAAACCCTACCCTTCATATCTACAAAGCATTTACATTTTCCATTCCTTTTCGTTCTGTTCCATTTTATTTAATTACACTGCACAAATACTAATCATGAGCCAGTGAATATATTTCATGATCCTCTAAGTAACGGTTCCTAAGATGCAGACCTCTTTTGTGCCCAAGATTATTCTGGGAGATCCACTAAGTCAATTTTTTTTTTCCAAACGATGCTAAAACATCATTTGCCTTATTCACTCTCATTCTCTGTTGAGTGTATTTTAGAATTTTCCAGAAGCTACATATGATGATGTCATCACTCTGACAGCTAACGGAAGATATGCTTATATAATTTTTAATTTTTTTCTCAGTATTAATTTGTAATACAATAAATATAATCACATAAACAAAAGTCCTTTGGGCTTCTCAATAAATTTTAAGACTATAAAGGGATCATGAGACCAAAAAGTTTGAGAACTGCTGATCTAAAGCAAACTGCATTTTGAAAAACACTGACTTAAATGGAATCACTGCACACACACACACATTTTCTATAACTCTCTATTGCCTGCAAAACAAATGCAAAAAATGCAACCTGGCACCAAATGTCTTCAACAATGTGCTGTGATTCTGCTCTTCCTTAGAAAGGATTCTTTGCTCTCAAAAAGAACTCTTAAGTCCCCTAAACATGCCGTGTTCACTTCTGCCTTTGAGTTTTACTTCATATTCTGTTCCTAAAATATCTTTAAGCCTGTTTTCTGACCAGATAAATCCTACCTGTGTCAACATCTGCAATTACTGGCTCTGCTTTTTGTCAATTTTTTAAAGAACTGACCCTTCAGGACTCCTTGCATTCACATGGTTTCTACAGAACTGGGGAATCCACAGTAGGAAGAGGACTCTACTTTTTAATATGTTTTTGGAATATATTCACTTAAAATTTTTTTCTTTGAGAATGATTGACAGATTAATGCTGGATTATCTTAAGTTTTCTTTTTGCATTTTCTTGAGCTACTGTGTCATGCATAGTTTTTCTTCATTTATATTTTGGAGAGAAATGCTATCCTTTTCTCCCCCAAAATGCTGTCCCATTATGCTTTGAGAAGGCACACTATTTACACACACTGAATTAAGATAACATCCATGCTATTTAAATATAAACATAAAATCTAGGGGAGCAATTAATATTCATAATAGAGAAAAAAAACTGATAATCCGTCTCAGTAATGTTAGAATATCACAGTAATCAGGAAATGTGACCCTGTGTGAATTTCTGTAGATGAAGACTGAATACACCACAAAGAGTAATCAATTACATCACATACCAGATGTCCTAAGCGAGCAAGCTTTGCTATACATGCTGCAATTCACAATTAAGATACAGACTAGAAGCACTCTATGCAGAATTAAAAAGGATAATCATCAAAGGTCAAACATGCTTTCTCACGTTGAATTTAATTATGCAACAGGTCATTGGGCATTTTTAAGGCATAACTTAAGATTCTTAAAATTAGCACTTTATAATTAACCAAACAGCGTAATACAATTACAAATGTGAAAAAAAAAAAAAAAAACATAGTTAAAATGACAGACAGAACTCATCAATCATGACAGAATAACTCATTAATATTTTAAAATACCACATATAACAAAAGAGAAGAAGGGAGAGAGAAAACATTTAGAGCATGTTTATTACATATAATGTATTCTCTTATTCAAAACATTGCTTAATCAGCCCTGGCCGGTTTGGCTCAGTGTTTGGAGCATCGGCCTGCAGACCAGAAAGTCCCGGGTTTGGTTCCCGCTAGGGGCGATGTACCAAAAAATTGCTTAATCATTAAAAATAAGGCACCCCTGCCCAAACTGGGTGACTCAGTTGGCTGGAGCATGGTCCCCATACACCAAAGGGTTGCAGTTTCAATTCCCAATCAGGGCACATACCCAGCTTGCGGGTTCAATCCCTGGTTGGGATATGTACATGAGACAACTGATTGATGTTTCTCTCTCACATTGATCTCTCTCTCTCTTTTTTCCTCTCTCTATAAAATCAATAAAAACATATCCTCAGGGCCCAGGCCAATTTGGCTCAGCAGTTGAGCATCAGCCTACGGACCAGAGAGTCCCGGGCTCGGTTCCCACTAGGGGCAAGTAACCCCCCCCCCCCCCCACACACACACACAAAACATATCCTCAGGGGAGGATTTTAAAAAATGGGGCATTCCCCATTAAAAACAAAAAACTAAGAAAAAGAGCTTTCTCCTCTTGGGATCATTTTAACAAGTTTTGCAACAAGATGATTTTGTTAAACTAACCAGGTTATTTTCTCAACTAAAACTATCTATAAAAAAAGCAATATATCTTTCTACTGGTACTATAATGACCTATACATATTTAAGTGTTTTTGTTTTTTTTTTTTAGTGTTCCAGAATTATATATTCATTTTAAACAAATTAGAAGATAAAAATATATAAAAAGATATTATCTGAAATTTCAATGCCCCAAAGTAAACACCATTCAAATTTTGGTATATATCCTTCTAGAGAATATACCATATAAATGAATATAATATACGCATATTGTAGATAGATTTATTTTTAAATGAACAGGCATTTCAAATACTATTTCATAACCTACTTAGTAAATAGTAACAAATATATTTTCATCCCACATAATCAATGTTTATTTTTATTTTTGATTTTTAGAGAAAGAGAGAGGAAGGGAGGAAGAGAGGGAAGGAAGGAGAAGGGGAGAGGAAAGGAGGAAGAGGGGGAGGGAGGGAGGCAGAGGGAGGGACTGGGAGAGAAATAGAGATAGAGATAGAGCAAGAGAGGTAGAATCATCAATTCATTGTTCCACTTATTTATGCATTCATTAGTTGTTTCTTGTATGTGTCCTGCCCAGGGATCGAACCTACAACCTTGGTGTATTGGTATGACACCCTAACCAACTGATTTACCCAGCTGGGGTGTATCAATATTTTTAATGTCTGCATAATATGCTATCAATGACCACATCATAATTCAGCTTAAAATCTTTCACTGGATGATCAGTCCTCTTCCTTCTAACTACTGATATTGTAAACAGTGCTAGGGTGAATATCTGATTATTATAATTTGCACATCCTTCTGATTGTTTTGAATATAACTGTGCCAGATGCATGTTGTTGATACATATTTATTGCATGAATGACTGGACAGATGAATAAAGTAATAAGTGTAGGTTTCAAAAGTATGCACTTCAAGGGCATGTATATTTGACATTGTGATTTTGAGTCATTATTTCACACACTGTTGTGCTTTTCCCTTTGAATTGTAATAAAGAAAATACACACTTGCCCTGGCCGGTTTGGCTCAGCGGTTAGAGCGTCGGCCTGCGGTCTGGAGAGACCCGGGTTCGGTTCCCGCTAAGGGCACGTACCTCGGTTGCAGTTTGTCCCCGGCCCTGGTTGGTCGTGCGGGTGGCAGCCACTCGATGTGTCCCTTCACATCGATGTTTCTCTCCTCTCTCTCTGTTCCTCTCTCTCCCTCCCACTCTACTTGAACAAAAATGGAAAAATGTCCTCAGGTGAGGATAAAAAAAAAAAAAAAAGAAAATACACACTTAATTATTCAATTACTTTCATCCCTGGATGCTTCCTTAACACATGTGGCCTTGTGCGACTATCAGAAATACTCTGTGAGATAATCTACCAAACTATTGTTCTGACAGAGTAGAAAAACAGGATTACTGTTTTTAAGAACAGTATAAATTTTGACCTCACACTGTAATTTTCCCATTATTTTCTTACATAAAATATTTACAGTTACATGGGAATAGAAATTTATTTCAGCATAATTCATAGGTCCCACATTCTTTCTAGAGTTTTCTAAATTTGACTTCAAAAGCATCTATTGTGCTTTTATGTCTTACATTATGCTAGTCACTATGGGGGATATTAAAAAGCTTGATATAGTTGAAAACACAGAATCTTGTATGGCCATCAGTATGTTATTTGGTGACCAAAGTAAAACAAAAAAAAGTAGCAGCAGGTTTCTCTCCATTATGAGAAAAAGCTTTGTGGTTCATGCTCCAGCTGAGATACATAGAAGCAATATTCACACCAGTTGGAGGGAAGACAGAACTTCGCACCAATGGATGATGTGACAGCAATTCCATCCCTACTCTCAGCACAGTAATCGGCTTGTTTAAACCACTTGGAAACCAGCCAGTTTCAGGTATTCTCATCTTGGGATAGTAGCCAGCTATTCGCAACAAAACCAGAACAGGAGGCCAGATGTGCAACATATAAGAATAAGGATTATTTTCCTGTTAATTGCTTTCTCCAGACAGTGGGGAATATAATTCATACTGAAAGTTACAAATTACTGAATCTTATTCAACCTGTGGAGAACACCTTGGATTCTCACCGAGTAACTCGAGCACACTGACAGGATCTCTCACAAGGAAGAGATTCTATTTAGGCAATGGGAGACTACTCGGTAAACAACCAATACCATCCAGACTTGAGTAAATTCCGTAACATTTTCCTATATTGCTTCTTTGCCTACCTTAATTATCCATTTTCCTGTAAGGGGTGGGGGGTGGGAGGGGTGTTAAAGCATAAGTAATGGTTTCAAACATCTGTTTGTTCACATTTGAACAAAAGTTGTCCCATGATTGGAAGCCGAATATTGTCACCATTATCTTGTTTGTTCTCTGCAAATAAAAGAGTAAAATTGCCAAATGAAAAGGAAAAGTGAGAGGTAGCCAAGAGCACAAATAAGCCAAAAATGTACCTTAAGATAGTGTTGCATATTCGTCTCTGAGTTTTTCTGTTGCTGGTATGGTTTTACTAGAGTTAAAAGTATCAAGTTAGGGAGAGTATGGTTAAAGTTCTGAACAGCTGCCCTGGCCAGTGCGGCTCAGTTGATCTAAATGCTGTCCGGTACATGAAAGGGTTGTGGGTTCAATCCCAGGTCGGGGCACATATGGGAGGCAACCAATCAATGTTTTCCCCCAACACCCTTCCTCTCTTTCTAAAAAGCAATAAAAACATATCCTCAGGTGTAGAATTAAAAAAAAAAAGTATAATTCCTCTTTTTCAAAAAAACCCGGAAGACTGCTTTCTATAATCTGTAGAAAAGTTTTGCTCTATCCTTTTCATCTTTTGAATAAGTTACAAATATTAATTGATTATGAATGGTGGTGGTAATGAGCATCATTGTAAGATGTTTACCATTTAAATAAAAGCAGCTTTCATCATGAAGCAGATTTAGAAGACGGAAGTAAATAAATTCATGCAAGAATGCATTATCTCTATTCAGGCAAGAAGATCTATAGATGCTAACATAATATATTCACTATCACACTAAAATTTTTATAGGAGAAAAAGGCATTAATTAATCCTATTGTCCCAGGGAGCTTTCATGCATTTTGTTATAAAAACATTTATTTGTCCTGGCCAGTTTGGCTCAGCGGTTAGAGCATCGGCCTATGGTCCAGAGAGACCCGGGTTCAGTTCCCGCTAAGGGCGTGTACCTCAGCTGCAGTTTGTCCCGGGCCCTGGTTGGTCATGCGGGTGGCAGCCACTTGATGTGTCCCTTTCACGTTGATGTTTTTCTCTCTCTCTTTCTCCCTCCCACTCTATCTGAACAAAAAAATGGAAAAATGTCCTCGGGTGAGTATAAAAAAAAACACACAAAAAACACATTTATTTTAACTGAGACCATATTTCCTGCACATTTGCTCTTGCAGGTCTGTATCTAGAAAGATTACCTGTGCCCAGCATGTGTGGTTCAGTGGTTGAGCATCAACCCATGCACCAAGGGGTCACCAGTTCAATTCTGGGTCAGGGCACATGCCCAAGTTGGGGGGCCAAATCCCCAGTGGGGGGCATGGAGGAGGTGGCCAATCAATGTTCTCTCTCATTGATGTTTCTATCTCTCTCTCTCTCTCCCTTTCTTTTTCTCTAAAATCAATAAGAAAAAAAAAAATAGATTACCTGTGGTGGAAATATTTCTATAATTTCTATATAAACCTCAATATATCCTTCCCTCCTGTTTAAAAAATTGCCCTAAACAGTTGTTATTTCTTGTAGGTATAGAGACCAAGTGTGGCATTAAAATGCATATATGTAGTACCAAATTAGATATAAAGAGTTATTATAGAAATCTTTCCTGGGATCATCTGGAACGTAAAGTATAAGCCCTTTCTACAGACAGGAAACACCACAAAGGTAAACTGAATTCTGAAATATAATGTTAATTTCCTAAAACTATTGAAATTCTATACATTTATTCATTGTGGAATACAGTTTCTTCAGTCATTTGTATTGTCAGTTAATTGTGTGTTTATAAAACTGTTTTTATTTTTGGCATTTATCCATTAATCATAAATTGATTCAAAAGTTCTTAACAAAAGGAACAGTCTACAAAATAAATCCTTTGAGTTACAACGCCTTTGCCAGATTTTGGCTCACAAATTAGAAAAGGAAATGACAACTACCAACAAAGGGATTCCAGAGGTGAGTATGGATTTTCTCCTGGTGACAGGCATTTTTGCAAGTCCGGAGCCTACTCATTTTTCTGGATAAAGGATGGGTGTGTGTGTGTGTGTGTGTGTGTGTGTGTGTGTGTGATCTACACAGATAGAGGTTTAACATTTTTAAACAGTGGTTCACTGATATTAATAAAAATAAATCCAGATATATTTTTTAAAGAAAAGAGAAGGAAAGGGTCCCTGAACATAATTGACATAAACTCTTTTAATACTGGAATCTCAGAGAACATTTGAGCTTCCATTTTCATTTTGGTTATTTATAGTAAACTCCAATTTCAACCTGGAGGGAAAAGTAAAATCCATACAAACCTTGAAATAAATAACAAAAAAAAAAAAAAAAAGAAAAAAGAAATAACAAAAGAGGCAAAAAGCAATGAAGAAAAAATTATACATATTTATCTTATAATTTACTCTTCCAAATCAACTGTTTGAGTGATTTTTAGCAATGATTAGCTAAAAAACATTTCTTCATAGTGATTTTTATTTAATTGCAAAAGAATTTCTAAAGGACAAATCAAGTCTATTAGGCTCCAGGAATAAATTACTTTAGGCAACTCTGCTCCTCTTAGTTTTGTTAACGAAAAGCCTATCTAAAGAAGCAAGTCATGCACTGAAACCATTCTGTTTTGTACTTCATCAATAGTTAATTTGAACTTCACTGCATTATGTTCACTGGATGTCTGCTCTGAACCAAGGCTGCCTAAGAAATGTTTCTAACTTGCCATCAAAAAAGGCCTTTATTATTATTATTATTATTATCACAATGTATCACATATAGGAGGTGCTTCATAGACAGTAGATAATGAATAATAATTAAGATTATCTGAACTTCACCTTCTGAAAACAACTATGGGCATTTTTAACTCAAAGGCCATTCAACATCTGATCTGATTTTTCCCCGCCTTGGCACTTAATTATAAAACTTGTTCTCTGACTAGAAAGATGTGAAACTGGAAACATAAAAGCAATAAGAAATGTGTCCATATTTTTCATAACTATTTGATCATTTTAATATATGCATATTATCTTATTTTAAGCCACCCACTAATAAAGTAATACTAACTCAAAATTATCTTCTTTTCCATTCTGCCTAATGAATTTGGTTTGTGAACACATAATTATAACTTACTAAAGTTTTCTGAGAGTCATCTACCATTTTTTCACTTATTTACTCATTCAGTCATTCTTCCTAATTTCAAAATAAAGTCCTGTAAGTCAGTGTTTTATATAAAGTCTATATATTCATCAAATTATTAATGCCATCTTTCCCAATCAAGATTTACTCAGATTTTTATATTAGAAGCTCTGCTTACAAGTCACAGACCATTTACTGATGATTAATCCAAACATAGTATAGACACCATGGTTTCTGTTTTTGCCATTTAGTTATGTCCAATTAAGTGTTCTTAAACTTACACAGCTAAGATTATCTACCAAATGAGATGGGGTGGAAGCTACTCTTTGCATTCAAGGGGTGAGGAGTCCTCATTTTCCCCTAGATAACAATTTCTTTCATTTTCCAGAGCCACTGTGGTGTGTTTCTCCAGCATAGAGAATGTTTCTTCCCTATTTCAGGGGATACCCAACACAACATTTTCTGTGGCAGCCTAATGAAAAGAAGTGCAAGTCCCCACCAGTGGCACCTGTCTTAGCCTTTTCCTAGAATCAGAAACTACTGATTGCCCTATTTCCTCATGTTCTTAGGACCTCCTCAGAGAACAACTAACAAATTGTTACTACTGCTGGTATTCCTAGAGAAAGGCTCTACAGTTATCCGTCTATATATATGGTTCGAAACAATGAAAACAAAGAACAATATGCAACAGAATGTATGTGGCCTGCAATGCCCAAAATATTCAAACCTGGCCCTTTAGAGAAAAATAAATAAATAAGTGCCAATCCCTATTCTGTGGTATATATACTTTGCCGAATACATTTGCCTATTATAAAAAGAAACTTACATTCCTAGAATAGAGGCACAAAAAGAGAAAAAAAAATCTTCACATTTTTTCTGCTGAGTCATAGGCTGAAGGTTCTATCTAGGATAGGAAAGGATAAATGTTTCAGAAATTTTTTTCTCAGTAAATGTGAACCAGTCTGTGTTCTAAGTTAAAAGTATATTGGCCTATATCTTTAATATCCCTAAAGGCACCAAAGTTATGCTTTTATTTTAGCCAAAATGTTGTTAAGCAAAGGGAGGCTTCTTTAGGGAATATCAACAAATCAACTAAATGGCATAGGGTAATTAAAAAAGATAAACAGCTTACAGAGTAATTCACTTATACTAGACATCAATTTTGTTGTTGTTGTTGGAGCTAAACAAAATCCACTCCTGCTCTAAATACTTTATGGATCGATTTAAGAAAATTTTAGTTATATGATATTGTGAATTAAATGTTCTCATAAAGTTACTGACATATTGGATTGGGATCGAAGATTCATTCATTACCTGCCCATATTCATTTCTGCTTCAAATCCATGACATGACAAAAAATATATACTTTTAAAAGATCCAAAAGAAAACAGAGTAGCAGTGAGAGATAACAGATTTTGAGGGCTACTTTCAGAACAGAAAACAGACAGAAAAAAAAACAACAAAAAACAATGAGTGAAGTAAATTCAAAGATGACCACAGACTAAAATACACCTGGGACAAAATGCTGTAGAATTGAGAGTAAAGAAGGCTCCAACCAGGAAATGCATTCAGACCACCAGGGCCAGTCAGCCCCGCTCCTCTGCCCGACTTCCTTCTCTGTTGCAGGGAAGACACTGTGCAGCAATGACAATTACTTCCAGGCGAAGCAATAAATGTGATTGTTGAGGATGTGGGTGTAGGGCTGCTGGCCCTGCAGACAAACTACTGCCACACCTGGTCCTGCAATTCCTCCACTCCCTCCTCTAACCACCACCATCACTCTTGTTGTTTTCATTCACATTATCATCGCCAGTAATACCTATTGAACTTACAACATTTTAGGTAATACACTAAGCAATTTTATGTGTGTTCTCTTAATATTAAATCCTTAACTCCATAAGGTATATATCATTATTAGCTCCATATTATGAATGAAAGAACTGAGACATAGAGGAGTTGATCACTTACCAAAGGCTATAGCTATTAGGTTGTGGAGGTGAATTCAAGCTTAGGTCTGTCTGGCTTCAAAGTTCATTTATTTAACCACCAGAACAAGTTGTTTTTCTAAACACTCAACATACATACTAATAGTCAATATCACCAACATCCATAATAGGCATTTTCAAACACAGGTTAAGCAGAAAACTAGAAATCACTATACATTTGAAGAATATCAACAATATGAAAGAGAGTACCAATTTCAACTAAAAGAAGAAATCACACTGGAAAAAGCAAAGAATATAAAAATAAATATGAGTAATAAATATAAGTATGAATCTGAAGGAATTAAAGAGGTCTTGCTATCATTAAAAAAAATCTTGGAAAATAAAACAAATATATAATTTCAGGTTTCCCCCAATATTTGTAAGCTTGACATTCTTATGAGACCCTTCATAAGTCAAACTGGCATAAAGCAAAAATTCACGTCCCATTAACTTATATGGAAAAATGTTTGAGCATTCCCAGACCCAAAAAACAACCTACAAAATCATACCAAATATGCTTAATCAGGTCCAGTTTTATGCTAAGCACAACATCCTTACAAGCTCTCTTGGGTTTTTCTGAAACCTTAGGACACACCTTAACAATAAACTGAGATAAAGCACAGATGTTTACAGACACAGATCAAAGAAGAACATATATGCATAGTCCTTGGGCACAGACAACAGTGTGGAAGGCTAGGGAGGTGGCTGGGTGCTAGGTGGAGGCAGGCAAAGAGGGGAAAAATGGGGGACATCTGTAATAAGGTCAACAATTAAAACAAAATAATTTAATAAAATCCAGGTGACAAATTAAAAAAAAAAGTTATAGGACTTGATGCTGAGATGTTGAATGAAGTTCCCAAGGAAGGAGCCCGATGGTGGCAGTCTGACTGCTTGGGGTGTGCAGTCTCTATAATGACTCGCTGCAAAACAAATGCAGAACCCTGTTTCTCTTTTTCTTTTCTTGCAAAACCAAAAATCCTCTTCGTAAGTCTTTCAGTTAGCAACACAGTTACTAATATAGATCTTTGGTAAAAGTGTAGTGGTAAAACGCAAACTTCCAAAGAGTGGGGGTTACCTGTATTACACTTTCGAAATAAAAACTCTAGCATAATAAACAGGGCACCACTATAGTTCAAATTTATAAACTGGAAGACTGAGCTGAGAAGTATTTCCAGAAAGCAATGCAAAAGACCAAGTGATGGAATGTATGATTAAAGAGAAGTTAAACAGATATGGAGATTAGTCAAATCCATCTTGACAAGTATGTTTCCAGGTAGAACAGAATAGATATGACAAAATAAAATTCCCCAAATTAAGGGGCAAGGTTTGGTATGGAGGTTTATCAAATGCTAGTAAACGTGAATAGAAGGAGATACAGATATCGTGATAATATTTTAGAACATTTAGAAGGATTAACAAAATATGTTTTTAAAAATGAAACAATTTTGCAGCTTTCTGATGAAAATGTATCCAAAAGGAGGGGAATAAAAGTTACCTATATTAGGGAAAAAAAATCAGACTGGTATCAGATGTCTCATCTTCAACACTGACTAATAGAAGACCATGGAGAGATGGAGTTAAACATTTGATTTTGAATCTAGAATCTTATTACCCAAGTAATCCAACATTCAAGCAGGATGTAAAATACCATTTTAAAAAAATCTGCAAGCATTCAGAAATTGTAATATCAACAAAACCTCTCAAAGAATTAATTGAGGTTGCACTCCAGTAATTAAATATGAAGGATTCAAGGAAGAAGAAAATATAGAGTATAATATATCAGTCCAAGAACAAGCAGTAAAGTTGAGAAAGCAATAAAAAATGGATGCAGAAAATATAAAAGAACTCAGATATGGAAGGCTGTGCCAAATAAGAAACATAATACAAAGACATAAAGAAGAATATTTGTTCATATAAAAAATAAAATAAAATTTAACATTTCTAAAGGAGGAAAGACAATGTAAACAAATCTTTAAAAGCCAGTGTACAGCCTGGTGAACATATCTGCTCCCTGTATAACTGACAAAAGATCAATGCCCAGGGAATATAAAATATTTTCCAGTTCTGATAAAATATGCAAAGAAATGAACAGGAAAAATGTAGAGGACAAAAAGAAGCAAAAACAGTCAATAAATATGTAAAAAGATGCTCTACCTCACAAGTGAAGGGGGAAATAGAGATCAAAACAGCAATATAATTTTATTCTGATTGGGACAAGGAAAACATGATAATTTCCTGTCTTTCTGAGGTGCTTAAAACAAAAACTTCATGTACTGCTAATGTAAGTATAAATTAGGAGAATCTCTTCTACAGAAATTTGGTAGTAGTTAGCCCATATCAATTTCATTCTTTCAAACCTATTGCAATTTTTTTTGTTCATATATATGTATATGCATCCATGTGTGAGTGAAATATGGACAAATAAGTACAGGATGCCCACTGCAACTTTGTTTTTAATATGAAAAATGAAATAAACTAAATCTTAGCCAATGATGATGTAGTCAAGAAATCATGTTCTATACTAGAAAACACTAACACAGTTTTTTAAAAACTGAGTTTGGAGCCATTATATTTCCAAAACATAGGAAATGGGAAAAAGCAACCCACAGGAAAATGTTTGAAACTTTATCCTATTTATCTTTAACAAAAGCAGATTGATATAGATACATGTATATATAAGTAAAAGTACAGAAAAAAAAAAAGATTTAAAAACTGCATTCCAAAATCATCATAATGCTTAGAATTGTTAGACAGTAATGAGACAGGGACAGGAATGATGGAAATCTTTTCCCCATAACAATATATTTCTACAAGTTACTAATCTTTCACAATGTACTTATATGACTTGTGGAGTTAAAAAGTACCAAGGTTAGCAGATTAAATTATTACAGAGAGAACTGTTTTTAAAAATAAAAATTTTCATCCTGCCAACGTTAACATTCATTTTTGTCATCATTTTAAGTTTTAATAGTTCTTTTTATGTTGGTTATTATCCAATAACAATTTATTATCAAATATTAAGGATTTTCTATTTGTTAGTACTGTCATACAGCATAAAATAATGTAAGTAGAATAAAAATTACACCCCACACAAATCTTGGTGATTTTTCAGTCATGGTCCTCATTTTCTTCTTCTAAATATTCTCTTCCCCACTACATGGAGTCGATTCTGGTTAACAGAAAACTTGTGAAACGCATGCTCTTTTCCCCACATTGTAGAATTGGAATTTGAGATGCCGTATTTTGAACAATCAATGATCCCAAAAGATCCTTTTACAAACTTAGAACAAAATAATGAACAAAGGCATCATCCCACTTCAGCATGTCTTCCATTTATTTTAGAAAACAAGACTCTTAACCACAGGAAAGGTCCAAAGTCCAGTCTTCGTGATGAATGAATTACCTCTCCACTCTTTCAGTTTTAACAAATACACTTAAGGCAGCTTCTGAGAGTTGAAGCATGTGCCCCGAGTTATTTTTGAACATATGCAGTTTGTTTGGTTGGAAAAGTTTGTCAATGAATCAATAATAATTTAAGATCTGGGCATTTCTTTGGGGATTAATGGACAGCTAAGTAGAGCTATTCAAACCAAAGACCATTAACCCCGACTGGCCCCAGTCCAGGGTGGCAGCTGCCGAAAAGCAGCACTATAAAATACAGACTTACTCTGTTAGACTTCACTCAGATGTTTCCTTAGCAAGTATCTTTGTTACAAGCAATCAAAATGGATTGATTTCTGAGGACAAGCTCACTATATTCTATTCAATTCAGAAAATCCATAAGTCTAAATATGGATACCTAGTACTGAAATCTATGACCACTATGCAGGTCTATCCCAGGAACTGGGATAGTTCTGATGCTACAGTGCTTCACAGAATATGGATTCTTTCATGAGGGCCGATGATATCTCTGATATTCAGCTAATCCAAATAAACCAGTCCTAATTTATCACTTGAGTGTCATCTATTCCTTGCTGTTCCCTGCAACATTAATGAATATTCCTGGGGCATGCCAAAATCATCCTAATTCCTGATCACTTCTTTATTTATGACATTGTTCCCCATTTAATAATTCATCTGGTAGAGTATCCAACTTGAAATAATACAGATGTCTTTGGGCAGAAACTATTTGTATTTATTTTCTCCCCAAAGGGACATTTGATGAGTTGAACATTGTGGTGTCATGGCTTTTATTATGATAAAGTGGACAACCAAACAAAAAATGCTAAGTCAAAGGATTCTTACCAAGCAGAGGAACCTTTGGAAAATGAGTGTCAGGGCACACTACTTTTAGACCAAAACAAAAAGTAGTCAACGGCTCCACACTCCCTCCTCTGTTTAATCTCTTATTACTCTATGCTATGTAAACCATTATAACCATGCCTTGTATTGACATCCAGTTCATTGAGGTCACTGATAATTCGCTGAAGTAGCAGAGTGTTTACCGTTGAGTTCTAAGCAGGGAATCAGAGCACAGCCTTTAGCAGCAGCTGCACCTGAACTGCAAATGGTCTCACCCGTCTGTGGACTGTGTGAGGTTGCCTAAACTACGTATCTTGCCCAAAACCTGTTTGCCTTCTACAAACCTGGAATAACAATAGTATCTACTCCATTAGGTTGTTGTGAGGATTAAATTAGATTATCCAAGTAAATTCTTATTTCAGTGGCTGGTACACAGTAAGTACTCAACACATACATGCTGTTTTCATTAATATTTATATTGCTCCAGTTTCCCATCTTTCCCTCTTCTTCATGATACCCTCCCTCCCTGTTTGCAATTTCTTTCTCATGTTTCTGCCTTTCCCACCTTTTCTTCCCTCTTTTCCCTATTTTTCTTTTCAAAACTCACAAATTCAGACCCTCAGAGGGATTCTCTCTTCTTTTCCTATCTTTTTTTTTTTTTTTTTTTTGATTTGGTGTTTTTAAGATATTATAAAAAACATCCTAATTTTTCTAATTGAAGAGATGGTAAGAATTAAGCATCTTAATAAAAGAATATTTTGATATTTATGAAGTCTCAGTTTTAGTGTGACCAGGTATTTACTAATGACACAAGAAACAGATATTATTCTTAGATAAGCATGCATTATATGCATTCAACTCATTATTACTAATACAATAAATATTTGAGTATTTGAATGCTACTGCTAAAGTTATTGTTGAGGTATAATTTACATATACCAAAATCACCCTATTTAGGCACACAGTTCCACGAATCTTGGCTAATGCTTACAACAGTGTAACTACCAGTGCAATCAAGATACACTTTCCATCCCTGCTCCTAGCCAGGCAGCTGGCAATCAGCAGTTATTTTCTGTCCTACAGTTTTGTCTTGTGTAGTGTATCATATAAATGGATTAGTACAGTGTGGAGACTTGTGAGTTGGCTTCTTTCACTTTGTACAAAGCATATCAGAGTCACCCAGGCTGCTGCTTGAATTATTTTGTTGTTTTCACTGTTGAACGTATAAAATGTATGGCTGTACCTCAGTTTTTTAATCCATTCATCAACTGATAGACATGTGGGTTGTCTCCAGATTTTAGTGATTATAAATAAAGCCACTATAAACATCTAGCACAGACTTTAATTTTTGGTTGTAGAGGTGGGAGAGGGCCATGTGTTTTCATTTGTCTTCACGACGTGTCTAGGAGCAGGAATGCTTGATAGTATATTTAACTTTATCAGAAACTTCTAATGTGTTTTCCACAACAGCTTTGCCATTCCTCATTCCTACCAGCAGTGCATGGAAATTTCAGTTGCTTCACATCTTTGGTAGAACTTAATATTGTCAGGGGTTTTTGTTTGTTTGTTTGTTTTATGTTAGTTAATAATGAAAATGCCATGTCTCACTTTGATTTTAATTTACATTTACTAATTACTAATGGTGTTGAACATCTTTTCATGTGCTTATTTATCATCCATCCATCGTCTTTAAAGAACTTTTTGCTCAAGTATTTTGATCACTTTTTGTATTCTGTTCTTTGCCTGTCATTACTGTATTGTAAGAGTTCCTTACGTGTTCAGGATACAAGTCCATTACCAGATAGGCAAATATTTTCTTCTACTTTTTGACTTATTTTTATTTCATAATTATATCTTTTGAAGTCTACTGCTAAAAATTAATTTTTAGTATGGTAAATGCTTTTATTTAAACTATTACTTCACAATAATTTTCCCCTGATAAATGTCCATGAAAATTTATGGTCATGTGGTTTATAATGCATTTTGCTCTTCTCACAAAGTCTTTTCAAATCTTGTTTCAAAAAATATGCATAGTGAACGGTTTAAATACTCTTTGAATTCTTTGTCCCTCACCACACTCTGTTAAGGAAAAATACTTATGTAAGTGTTGTTCGCTCTGCGTAGTACAGAGGGGAATCTGGACACTTACATTTTTTGTTCTGTCATCAAACCAGAGATACAGGCTACCTTGTTTTATTGCACTTCACTTTATTCAATTTCACAGATGTGTTTTTTACAAATTGAAGGCAAGACCCTCCAGGAGCAAAAAGATTACAACTTGCTTTATTGCTGTGGTCTTGAACTGAACTTGCAGTATCTCCAAGAAATGCCCATAGAAACTTCAACTTCTCTTATCTCTCCTCTCCATTCTTAATACTCTTCCAATTTAGATTTGGATCCACATTCATTTCTGGATCTTATTTAATAATGTGATTTCTGCCTCAATAAGCCATCATCTTGCTAATTTTCTTTTTCTCCCACCAGCTCCTTCCCAGATCACATGCTCACATGCTGGCCAAGGTGCCAAGAGTGTCATAAATAACAAGCTTTCCTAAGCTGACACCGTAACATGTCTAAGTCCCTTTCTTTCTCTCTGGGTTAAGTATAAACAGAGCAAACACGTAAGAGTAGGGAAACGATGCACTATGGGGAATCCGATAGAACAGCGTCTATGCTCTCTATCTACCATTGTTGATTTGTTTATTTACTCTTCCCTTCATGTATGTATGTATTCATTTATTCATTCATACATCAAATTATTTCTTGACCATCTGCTGTGTGCACTATACTAGAAACTGGAAATGCAATAGAGAATTAGACAGACAGCTTTTTACCTCAAAAAAAAAGCACCCATCAGGTTTCTTGTTATCCTGAGTAACCTATTAGCTTTTCTGTGTTTTATTTCTCTACTCTGAAATGAGGAAATACATTCTTAGCTCACACACTTAACTTTACTGAATGTAATAATTGACAGACACCAAAACATACACAAATATCTGTATTTTTAAATAAAGAGATGAAGGGGATTTTCTTTTCCTTTATTGATTTTACAGAGAGAGGAAGTAAGAGGGAGAGAGAGAGAACATCAACTGGCCACCTACAGCATGCCCCCCACTGGGGTTCGCACCCACAACCTGGGCATATGCCCTGACTGGGAATCAAACCGGTGACCTCTAGGTGCATGGGTCAACACCCAACCACTGAGCCACACTAATCGGACGGATATTATATCTGTCATCCTCTTTCCTACTTCCTGCAAAGGCGGCCCCCGAAACATGTACCTCTAGGGGTGAAAGGCCCAGCTGCAGCATCTCACTGACATGGCTGCTCATGAGCATGTAAACCTGATTCTAACAGGAAGTCTAGACAAACTGGCTTTCTGCTATATATTCTTCATACTCTATTCTAAATTATGGTATTATTGCAGTAGCTTCTGAATAAACCTTCAGCAGAGCAGGTTGACTTTCAAAATATCTTCCCTCCGGTTCTAACGCTTTTCCTGTTCTCTCTAGTTCTCATTCATCCATACACCCCATGTAAGTGGGCTTGGCACATGTCCATGAAGTCTTTGCACTCCAAGGGGAAAGACTTGGAAAAGAGTACCAGAAAATGGTTTGACATTAACTACATACTAAATTTTCAGAAAACAGATTCTCTAATATCTTGGGAATGTCATTCACAGGCACATTCTTCTGAGATAAAAACAGCTTTACAATAAATCTATTAAAACTCACCAACATAATACAAGCTTGTCATTGTTAATTCCATCCTCATAACTTCATTTTCAATAAAAGATCCCATTAGAAATGCTTCTCCATCTGGTGGCTGCTCTGGAATTCCTGCCATTATTTTCCAGGCATTTTAACTACTTATATTTATATCATAATTGGCTAAAAAAGAAAAAAATGCTGGTACCAAGAGTGTGTGTATGTGAATTTTTCAGCCTAAAAACCTAAGACTAAGTCCAAAAATTGTAGGATAAAATTTCAGAAGCCATCCAGTTTCTCTCCAACTTCATGAAGAAGAGAGAGAATAAACCATTCTGACTATTTCTACTCACAAAGGTCTCCGTTACAAGATGGTCAGCTTTTATTTTATATACTTACAATCATGAATTCATCAACATCTCAATCCAATCCTTCAACCAAATAATGACCAGTGAGTACCCAACGTTTGCAGATATCCATGGTAGGTGCAAATACCTATCAATACGATTGTTTTCTTTTATAATATACATGAGTTTATTGAATGCTAAAATTACATGCGATCTCTTTAATTCCTCAGCCAACCAGTGAAGTAGATATGAACACTATCTGCATTTCACAGAAAACAAAATGAGGTTTACAGAGGTTAAATAACCTTGACCAAGGTCACACAGATAGCCAGCCATGGAAAAGATGGAAATGCATGCATCCTACCCTCAAAGATGTATTTAGCTATACATACTAGGACTTAAAAAAAAAATGAACTCCCTTTTCACCTAGCACACGATAGGTATATACTATAAAATGTCAACTGGCACGTCAGTGAATCTGAGGCACCGAAGTCGGTTTAATGCTTATACGAAGCACAGCTTCCAGGGGCCAGCGTGCTACCTATTGTAAAAATAAGCTGTTGGCTAGACCTGAAAGAAATCAAGGAGAGTCCCATGAGAATCAACAAAGTATAACAAAAATCAGGATGCTGGTCCAATGAGAAAGAAATTCAATATACTTCCGCTCTCCTTCAATGTTTTTGTGTTTGGTGTACCCATTCCGGAACGACTCAGCCTATTGTCTTACTACAGTTTTTCTCCTTCGCATAGCCTAGAAACTACTCATATTTCTTTACAAGCATAGGACCAGAATAGTTTGTGGAGATGATTATAAAAGGATGGACTATTAATAAAGGCAGATGGGTCAATACAACATATGGGTCAAATGCAATTACATATATTGGAAATTCTGGCAAACCTATCCATACAGCAATACAAATCAGAATTTACCAAGTGCTTGATTTTACAGAATAACTGACTTTCTGACTTTTCTTATGACCAAAAGCTACATAAACTAAGCTTTCTCTAAAAACCTAAACACATACAGAAAACTCAATTACAGAAGACATTCGAAGAGCAGGAAGACTACATCAACAAACAGAGAACTATTTGAAATATACATATATTAGAAATGAGTGTCTGTAAGTTGGGGAAGGCAAATGCTAATTATGAGAGAGAACAGTTACATATTAATCAATTACAAAGAGAATGATCACAGAATATTTAGATTGGAAGACACTATAAAGAAAGGATAGCCTAATTCTTTTATTTTACTAAATAAGAATGGAAACCCAAATAATGTATGTTTTATGCACATTTGCACATTTATATGGTTAGTGTTGATTTTTCCCACCACACACACTGTACCCAAGATTTCTTATCACATAAAAAATATGGTACTAGCTCACTTCTTAATTTTCTATTTGAGGCTCCCTTTGTTCTGTAGATTTGTTTCTTTTATATTTTCATTTAGTCAGCCCTTCATACCTTCCCCTCATTAGTCAGTGGCTGAATCTTTGTTTTAGTTTAACTTTATTTGATTAACTATGGCTTATTTCTTCAACTTTTCATGATTCTTTTGAATTCTCAGACTATTATCTGAACTATTTGTCAGCTCCATTGAAAAAGCTGCCAGCACACCCATAGCTCATGCTAAAATATTTTTCATACCTGGTAAAACACTATGCAAGTGAAATATGAGGTAAATTTTAGATTTCACATATCAAAATTTGATCCATATCTCATCTTAAATCCACAGCAAGCTCCTCAACACACTATTTACATAGGATCCTTAATAATTATTATATATGGAACATCTGTCTCTGGTCTCTATCCAAGTCATACACTGGCAAGACGAAAGGTTTATGAATATGTTACAAAGGGGAACCCCCCGCACATCTTGCAATTTTTTTATATTTAACTGGTATGTATTTTCCTTTCTGTTTTCCTACCCTTATTATCCTAAGTCATCTTTCCAGAACACCTATTCTGATTCCCAAAACATACAGCAACAAAATACGAAAAAAGAAAAACAAGTTTTAAGTTTTGTTTACCATGTTCTTCAGGCCAGACACAGTTGTAAGCATTTCACGTTCATCATTTATGGCCTCTTTTCAAGAGTCACCATCTCTGTGCACAGATGAGAAGACGACGACGTAGGAAGGTTCAATAGCCTGATCACTGTCACAGAACTGAACCCAGGCAGTCTGATTTTAAAGCCTGCATTCTCATGTACTAAGTTTCACTAATAAGCATGCAATACATAAACTGCATTTAATAAACCACACTGAGGCTGAAGATCAGTTGCACTTCACTTTCTGTTCTTCAAGGAATGCACTCATTCTAAAGAAAAAAATGTGGACTTAAATATGAAGAAAACCTACACTCAAGTTCCCCAAGTGTACTTGATTACCTAGGCAAAAGCAATCAGGTCTGCACAGCTCCCTGCATTATCAGAGTTTATCAAGATTTTTCTCTTTAGTGAGATGAATACAGCCATTCAGGCACAGCCGAAAAATATCAACCCAAACCTGAGCTTACATCTATTCTACAACAAACTTCATCATATTCAGAGAAATCACTTTTAAACAGTCTTTTCCATAAGGAGAATTACTAATTCAGATCCAGTTTACTACTAGAGAATGCATTAGTTCTGTACCATGTACCCAGGAACTACTAGAGAAATATTAACAGATAATTACCAAAGTTATAGATAAATTACACAATACATATATCTGAGTTTATAAAAAGCATACATTCAAAATAGGATTTTAAATCACATAGAAGAACAAGTGCAAAATTAATTCCGTGAAAGCTATAGCAAGCACAGTATACCAAATAACTTGAGCCATACTCAGTAATCAAATATAAACAGTGATGCAGCTATATTGGGCATTTTATTCTTTTCTTCAAAATTCATTCTCAATGTGATTTTCAGTTTTAAATATTAAAGTCATTCAAGCTTGAAGAAGAGTGTTTGCACTCAGTTTAAGAGAAATACAGAGTAATAATCTTGAATATAAATGATAATTTTAGAAACAAAATACATCAATAGGAGCATCTGCACTGAGGCCTAAACCATCAATCAATATATCACTTAGTATCAATTTGGGGACAGCTGCAATGCTTTAAGGGCTGACAAAAGGGCCTAGAAAGGGAAATAATGAAGTGTCAAGCTGAAAGAGATCTTAGAGGTCATGCAGTTCCACCTTGTCAGTGAGGACACTGAGACATGGGGAGGAATAATTACTACCTCAATGTCACACCATAAATTAGAGGCAGAGGAAGGCTAGAAGCTCCGAGGGCCTTACACCTGAGAGACCACGTTTGAATACGTGAGGATCTTAGGAGATGTCACTGGACTTTAAGTAAATGCTGCATTTCATCTAGTAGTTTATCTTTCAGACAAAGGTAAACGCAGCTGCAGACAAGTCCTGACTTTCTATGGAGTGGGCAAGTCTGAGGTTCACGGACACAGTTCTGTGTGAGTAGGCAAAGGCCCCGGCTGCTTCACAGCCCTGTGTGCTTTCCTCATGCTGTCATCCTGGTCCACTCGCTCAGCAGGAAGGACCTGAACGGCAATACAGTTTAGCACTGTAAAATACTCAGATGATTTTAACAGATGAGCATTTAAACAGACTATGTTGTTCAAAGTTTACATGTTGGTGAATAAGAATATTAGAGAGGAGGAGAGTCTTGAGTACGTGGAATATTCACGACTTTGACGAGTAGTGAGTGGGTTTGACAAGGAGCTATCTTTGAAATACTGAGTACCTATGATGAAAATAAAGACCAAGAAAGTAAAACAGTTATTTCTCTGGGAAGATGATAAATGGGCAGCTTGTGGATAGAGGGTGGTGGTAACTTCTTTTCATCCATATTTTTGTGGCACAATGCTACAAATGTATATGTACTTTGCTTTAAAAACACTGCCTTAAAGAAAACCATCCTATGATATCTTCATCAAAGAAAACACAAGAGAGAAATTGGTGAACTTGGATGAGGTGAGAGAACATGAGCTGACTGCCCCTTGCTTAAATCTTATATGTATGTCTAAATTTATATTTGCATTTATGTATGTGTTTATTTTTCATATATTTAAATAATGTCAAAGGTAGTAGTGATAATAGAAAAGATGTCTGGAGTAAAAACCAGAAAACTTGAGTTCACATTCCAGAAAAGAATTTACCTAGCATCTGGCCTTGGTCAAGCCAATAGCCTTAGGATTTTAGGGCTAGAAAAACAAAACCTTAAAATTTCCACTCAGAAAAACCTCCTCACTCACAGATGGAGAAGCTGTGCTTAAGACTTGTTCTACAGCAGTGGGGCTAGACAAACTGTTGAGCTAGGGCTTAATCAGCAAACACTCTGAACTCCTTCTACTACTGTACAGCTGGAAAGTTAACCACCTTTCAAAGATTCCCTTCATATTAAATTCTTCACATGACCAAGGTTTTACTAAACTCACAGAAGTAGGAAATTGGCAGCGTGAGTGGGCCACTACCAAAGTGGAGTTTCTCTGTCTCTGTTATAATTACCTATTCTATAGGTTGTAGTTAAGGAGGGAAATGAATTGATAGGGATTTTTCTCCCTCTCACCCTTTTCTTCTGGATCATGGAGTTTAAAAGGTTGTAACAAACCATTTAAAATACATGATTAAGTTTGTATATTGTGAACAGAAATTTATCATAATTTCTTTAAATATACCATTTTTAAAAATTGTGTTTATTCTGTTTTGTGACCAATGTTTTCCCCAGAAATATCACCAAGTTTTAAATGCATAAAGGAGAAAACATTTTATTGTAGACAAATTTTATTTAGAACGACTTGAGTTCTAAATAACGTATAATGAACATCCTTTCTTAAGTAAAATTTGGACAGCTTAAACACTTATATGTATTTATATTTTAAAGTGCCATAAAGACTTCTGAATATTTAGGAAAAAATAAATCGAAGGGGCCAACCAGAGGAAATGTACTCTCCAACGTCTTGTCCGGAAAACAGAAGGCGGATCATCGTCCACGGCAGCCAAAGGAAGATGGACAGAGGTCATGTTTGCACCAAGGAATCTTCAGCCTCTTGAAAGTTTGAATGTTAGTTCATCCCTTCTTTACTTAATCCTGTCTGTTAACTATAATATGGATATTTTAATAAATTTATTGGGGTGATATTGGTTGATAAAATTAGTTTTCAGGTGTACAATACTGTAATACATCATCTATATATTGCATTGTGTGTTTACCACCCAAAGTTAAATCTCTGTCACCATATATTATATTGACCCCCTTTACACTTTATCACCTCCTTCCCACCCCACTTTCCCTCTGGTATCCATACTGTTGTCTGTGTCTATGAATTTTGTTTGCTTGTTTGTTCATTTGTTGTTTCCAGTTTTATATCCCACATATGAGTGAAATCATATGGTTCTTGATGTTTTCTGTCTGACTTATTCACTTCACATAATATGCTCAAGATCCATCCATGTTGTAAAAGCCAGTATTTCACCTTTTCTTTAGCTGATTAGTATTCCAGTGTATATATGTACCATAACTTCTTTATCCACTCATCTGTGAAAGGACACTTTGGTGGTTTCCTTGTCTTAATCACTGTGAATAAGCTGCAATAAACATAGGGGTACATATTCCCTTATGAATGAATGATTTTAATTTTTTATGTAGATACCCCAAAAAAGGGTTGCTGGGTCATATGGTAACTCTATTCTTATTTTTTGTAGGAACCTCAATACTCTTTTTAGTGGTTATACCAGTTTACATTACCAGGAGGAGTGAACGAGGGTTCCTTTTTCTCCACAACCTCTCCAATACTGGTTATTACTTGTCTTGTGATGACAGCCATTCTAACAGGTGTGAGGTGGTACCTCACTGTTGTTTTGATTTGCAATTCCCTTATAGCTAGTAAAGTTGAACATCTTTTCATATATCTTGTGGTGATATGTATATCTTCTTGGGATCTATTCAGGTCCTCTGCCCATTTTTTAATTAGACTTTGTTTTTGTATTGTTGAATTGCATGAGTTGTTGTTTTTTTAAAAAAATATTTTAACCCCTTATCAAAGATATTGTTTGCAAATATCTTCTTCCATTTGTTTGGTTGCTTTTTTTTTTATTGACAATTTATTTGCTGTGAAGCTTTTTTGCTTTCCCTTCTTTTGCCTTTGAAGTAAAATTCATAAAATCCTCTCTAAGACCAAGGTCCATATGTTTAGTATCTACGCTTTCTTCTATTTAGTGTATTGTTTCAGGTCTTATATTTAAGTATTTGACCCATTTTGAATTAGTTTTTGTGTAGGGTGACAAATAGCAGAGCAATCAAGCAAGAGAAAGAAATAAAAGGCATACAAATTAGAATTGAAGAAAAATTGTCACTTTTTGCAGATGACAAGATTCTTTATATAGAAAACCCTAAGGACTCCACTAAAAATCTATTAGAAACAACAAACAAATACAGTAAAGTAGCAGGATACAAAGTCAATGTACAGAAGTCTAATTTTACTCCTGTATAGACTAACAATGAAATAAAAATTTAAAAGAAAGAAAATGTCTTTGCAACTGCAAAAATAAGAATAAAATACCTAGGAGTAAACTTAGCAGAGCACTTAAAGACCTATACATTGAAAACAGTAAGTGATCATTAAAACAAATTAAAGAAGACACAAAGAAATGGAAAAATATTAGGTATTATGGATTGGAAGATCCAACATAGTTAAAAATGCCATATTACCCAAAGTAATCTACAAATTTAACACAATCACCATCTAAATCCCAATGGTATTTTTTATCTTTTTTTTTTTTTTTAATCCTCACCTGAGGACACCTTTCCATTTTTTGTACAGATAGAGTGGGAGGGAGAGAGAGGAAGAGAGAGAGAGGGAAACATCGATGTGAAAGGGACACATCGAGTGGCCGCCACCCGCACGACCAACCAGGGCCGGGGACAAACTGCAACCGAGGTACATGCCCTTAGCGTGAACCGAACCCGGGTCTCTCCGAACCGCAGGCCAACGCTCTAACCGCTGAGCCAAACCGGCCAGGGCTCCCAATGGTATTTTTTAAAGAAATAGAACCAAAAATCATCAGAGTTGTATGGAACCAAAAAAGGTCCCAAATAGCCAAAGCAATCCAGAGATAAAAGTACAAAGCCAGAGATATCACACTTCAAATTGTACTACAAAGCAACTGTAGTCAAAACAGCATGGTATTGGCAGAAAAACAAATAGACCAATGGAACAGAAATGAGAAAGCAAAACTAAACCCATATGTATATGGCAAAATTATCTTTGAAATGGAGCCAAAAACATCTAATGGAGAAAAGAATGCCACTTCAATAAATAGTGCTGGGAAAATCGAAAATACCACATGCAAAAAGAGTGAAAGTAATACGGACATTTTAAATCAGGTATTCAATTCACAAACATGAATAAGTTTATTAGACACAGACAATATTGATAGGTAATAAATAGTTACTCACAAATACACACACACACAAAGAAAATGCTACAATCAGGTATATTTTAGCTGTGTTGGAATAAATGTTCTCATTCCAAAACTAAGGTCTCCTATACTAGCTAGAATGTTACTGCAAATAGGATACTGAAATGGCCTGGAGCCATATCCCATGCAGCATCCAAGAAAAATCTTTCACATTAAAATTGCCTTTTATATTAATGGATGTGCTAAAAGGATTTGCATTCATTTATTCACAAATCATATTGTTTTAATACTTTAGAGATAATGGATTGCATTCACCCTTATTATGTTTGATTCTAACAGATTTTCAAAAAGGAATTTTGGCTGGACACAACTTAGATAAACGCTATTAAGTATATGATTACAGGAGAATATGAAGGTTGAGGTCTTAGAATATGCCTGGCACATATTAAACTGCTCCATTAGAAATTATTAATGTTATTAGAAAATAAATCTACAGTAAAATGCTACTGATGACAGAGAAATGTTTTAATTTCCTAAAGGTATTTAGAGGTATTTCAAAGTTTTTTACAGATTTTCTACAATTCTTAAACCTACCACAATACTGTTAACCTCTTCAAAACAAGGATCTTGGTTTGCACATATAGTCCATTATCAATTCAATAATTATTTATACAATCCATTGAGAAAGGAATGAATAAAATTCAGTTAGCCAAGTGTTAGAAACTATAGTTCTTAAAACATATTTAGTAGACAACAGTGAATACAAAAATGTGCTAGTAATGATAGCAAGTTCTTCCCAGAAAATTGAAATTAAAATAGACCAAGATACCTGATTGTAGCATTTTCTTTGTGTGTGTGTGTGTGTGTGTGTGTGTGTGTGTGTATTTGTGACTATTTATTACCTATCAATATTTTCTGTGTTTAATAAACTTATTCAAGTTATAAACTTATGCAAGTTCCTGGCATAATACTCAAGAGCTGAAGTAGGAAGGCAAGAACTACATTACCTAGATCATTCATTAACCCATTTTACTTTATCTTTTTTGATCCACCATAATCACTCTCACTTATTCATTTATTCATTCAATAAATATTCGAGTTCATATTATGTGCCATACACATATTCAAGAGCGGATATTCAAAAGTAAGCTTTACAGAGACAACACTTACCTTCTTTCCGCTAAGTTTAGAATGAAGGCTCATTGGGAATGAGGACATTTACAAAGGGGCTGAAGAATTAGGGTGGAGTAAGAGACAAAACAAGTAATGCTTATCACACCTGGCATATGTCACAAGCACAGTGCTTGGCACTCCTTCCTCAGAGACCTTCCTCTCAAAAAAATAACCCCTCCAGTCACTCAAATACTCATGTCAACCATTTTCAACTCATCCCTCATTCTTCTCTTTCATTCCCACCCTACTAGATAAACCATCAGCAAATTCTATCAGCTCTACTATGAAAATATATACTAACAAGAACCAGTTCTTCCACCTCCTCCACTACCACTCCAGTCCACCGCCACATCTGCCTAATACAATGGTTCTTTTTACACTCTCTTGTGCACTTACAATCTGTTCTTTAGAGAGTGGTTGAAACTGAAATAATATTACTCCATTTTTCAAATACTTCACTGGTGTGTTCTTGAATTCAAAATAAAACTTAAATTTCATGTTGTGGCCTGTCAAGTCCTATGTAATCTGGCCCCCATTTACCACGCCAATCTCTCTCTGACTTCACATTTCTCAATGTGCGTTCAATCACCATGCTCTCCCTTGAGCATTCTCACTCAAATGTCATCTTCTCAGAAGGCCTGATGTGATCACCCTACCTAAAATAATAATATCCTTTATCCATTCTCTATGCCCATATCCTGCTTTAATTTTCTTCAAAACACTTGCCATTTTCTGATATAATATTACATTATATAATATCTCTATTGCTTTATCAACCTGCTTCACCACCTGCACATATCCATAAGAGCAGGTTTTGTCTTTACATGGCTCAGCATCTCTAATAGTACTCAGTATATTAACAAGACCTAAGGAAAAAAATTTTAATATATTTTTTAATATATTTTTAATATATTTTTAATTTTTTAATATATTTTTAATATATTTTTTTCTTTATTGATTTGAGAGAGAGAGGAAGGGAAAGGGAGAAAGAGAGAGAACATTGATTGGCTGCCTCATACATGCCCCCCACTGGGGATTTGGCCCACAACCTGGACATGTGCCCTGACCAGAAATCGAACCGGCAACCTATTGGTGCATGGATCAACATTCAACCACTAAGCCACACTGGCAAGGTGAAAAACATTTTTTGAAAGAATGAAATACTTCATTCAGTCCTTATACTCTCTGAAGTTGCTAATATTGTTACTATTTTATAGACAAAACAGTAAGGTGCAAAGACATGTTTCAGTCATTTTTGAAAACAGATAAAAGGATCCTGGAAATGGGCTCTATGCTTAAGGGCTAGAAACCTAATACAAGACTGAAACAATGAGGAAGGAAATAGAGGTTTTTGTTTGTTTTTTAATTTACTAATTTCTTTCATTTTAATATTACAAATAAATACTTTGGTGGGAAAAGTACCTAAATTCTGTAAACTCAATTTGCTTTGTTAATTTCAAATGAAAATTAAAGACTAAAAACAATGGTCATTATTTACAAAAGATAAGAAATGATCGAAAGCATATAGTGGTCACTAAATTACTCCTCCAGTTTTCTGTTCCCCCATCAGACACAGGCCTAGCTCCTGGTACAAGTTAGTTCAGGCATAATTTATAATTTAAAAGTAGAGCACAGAGCAATGGAGTTGGATCTTGCACAGATGCAAGCGCTTACAGCCAAAAGATCACTAGAAAGTGGTATGATGGCGAAAGAGGATTATCATGTCTTTCCTGATTTAGTGGATCAGCAGGTTTTGTGTTTTGTTTGAGCATATCTTCAGGGCTGAGTGAATGCTTTATATACTAAACAAATTAAAGCTCAGATCAAGTTTACTGCTTCCATATGATTCCAACCACATATGCACAATAGCAGATTTAGTGGGAAGAAAAAGAAAAAGGTAAGTTGTCTTCCTAGCAAAGGACACTGTGTTACTAGAACTTTAATGAGCAAAAATTCAAAAAATTCTGCAAGCCAGAGCAATAATAATAATAATAAACCTTAGAACATCATTTTGTTGGTGCCTTTCCAAAACAGCAATTTGATAAAAAAGCATCTGCAAGTCTTTTATCTGCAAACTTAATTTCATTACTGCACTGTAGTGGACTTAAAATAAAAAAAAAATAAAAAAAAATAAAACAGATCCACACATCTATTAAAAGTGTAATGAATGAATCACTTAGGCTTTGAACTCCTACACCACTTTTAGTGAGTTACCCTAAAGGGAGATCAATTAAGCATACTTTTTTCCTTCTTCTTTTCAAATGATACTCTCAGACAGAACATTTAAACTTAATTTGATCAAAATTTAGGCATAACAAACACTATTAAAAATAAACAAACTCTCCCCCACTCAAGGCATTGTTTAATATAGGCAACACTCTTATTTAATACTTGATATGAAAAAATAACATTTTATATTTAATGGCATTTCTTAACTGTTGTCTGATAAAATACACTAAAAAACTTCTATGACACAATCAGAAGCATTATTAAAATGCCGTGTTTCTAGGAAAGTACTCTTTTCATCAATGACATGCTTTCCTAAGAAAATAGAATCTTATTCCATATTGTGAGGATTTTGATTTATTTGCTGTTGTGCATCATTGCTTTTGTGTTCCAAAATACAAAGAGATTCCTATGATGATGAATTTATTAACATGACTTTCTTTAAGAAAAGCTCAATTATTTTGC
Source organism: Molossus molossus (assembly GCF_014108415.1). Classification (NCBI taxonomy): domain Eukaryota; kingdom Metazoa; phylum Chordata; class Mammalia; order Chiroptera; family Molossidae; genus Molossus; species Molossus molossus. The sequence goes on from NW_023425350.1 coordinate 35,717,979, forward strand.
AGTGTGTATAAAGTGCTTAGGTATGAATCTAAAAGTCTTTTATATTTAACCAGTAAGGAAGTTTCCCAATCAGGTCAGAAAGGGGGTAAGAATTCTCTATTAATGTAACTGAAATAGAACAAAAGAAGATACATCAACAGAAATAGTACATCATACAAGAAGATGTAATGCAATTTTTGAACTGTTACTTTCTTTGCTTACTGAAAATAGAATGATAGAAATTGTGCTAGGTCCATGTTCTTGTTCTGGCTATGAAACGAACTCGTGGCTTGGAGAATTCTGTAGTTTGTATTTTTCAAAGATATTTTCATTTCTTAGTAAATCCTTCTTGAGTTTATAACAAATTAATACTGAGTTCAAGCATTAATATACAGACTCCTCCAGCTGAAGGAACTGGTGAATTCAATGATCTTTAAAAAGAAAGAGAAATGGTTTTGCTAATAACTATTCTGGAGTATTCCAAAGTTCTACTCACTTGAGCTTCTGCTATTATATGTAGGCCTCATAAGGCAAAACAACATACAAGGAGAGAGGACCTTGAAGGAACTATAAATTCCTGAATAACTGTGATGTACCGAAGTGAAATTATAGTCATTATCTAAGGGACAGCTAGGATACATCCCTAAAATATTATGAAATCTATATTTAACTAATTTACATTATGATTTAACCTGTATTGTACTGTATTAAATCCTAAGTTAAGGAATATATACCACTGATAGCACTATTTTGGGTCATTTTTATATATGATGCTAATTACTAAATATTTCAAAATGAGAAGTAAAATGGTTTAAAATTATGATAGCTATTAAAGCTTTCCTGAAACTTCCTTTCTAAAAATTAATATCGCACTTAATCAACAAAACATCCTATTTAAAAACTGATTCATTTAGTTATGGTCTACCTCCACATAAGATTTTGGATTGTTATACAACACATGGAAGAAATTCTAACTGAAAAAATATACAGACCATCTGTGGAAAAGATAATCAGATAAAAAATAGATGCACTGCAATTAGGTTGTGTATTTAGCTCTGAGCTTCCCCCCTACATGGGACAAAATAAAGGTATCTCTTTCTAGCAGAGGGAAGGAAAAAGAACAGAAGAGGAGGGAGGTTGGGAGGGGAGTTAAGTAAATTGTCTTTCTGCTACCAAACAAAAGGAAACACTATTGCTCTGTAGTTTCAGTTTGTAAATGTGGTTGTTCTTCACTTTTCTCTGCTTACCATTTCAACCATCATCTTTCAAACTCATTTGAGCTCCCTTTTTACAGAACTGCTAAAAATCAATTTTAATAAATCCCTTTCCTCCCAGCATGCCTCCACCTTTTATCCTGAATAAACTATCAGTTCCTGGATTTAAAGAAAACTTTAAAGAAACTCAGTCATTTACCAAGGTTTCTGGAGTTGCAACAAGGAAGCCGGAGCTCTGGGTGTGCCTAACTCACCCATGGATGGTCAACAGGTATCAGGCAAACTGCTCATAGACCTTCCATAAACAAAGCTTTAGATTGGTAAAAAAAAAAAAAAAAAAAAAAAAAAAAGGATAGCATAAATAAACAGATTCTGGGTGGGAGAAAAAACAAAAACAAAAACAAAATAAAACAAAGACATATGCAGAGCCTAAAAGAACATAGCAGCCACTAAATAAATATTTGCTTACAGCACAGGTTATTTCTGTCTTCAGCTGTTCCTCATTCCCTTCTCTCTCCCTTTTGGCAGTATTTTGTATTTTCTTTGGGCATGTCATGGACCTAGTTAACATTTTACTGCAAGGCAATATATACATATTTTAAAACATGAACATTTCACAAAACTAAGTTTCATGAAAGTAACTTTATAAAGTATGGGCTTTATAAACAAGCATTTGTTAAAAAGGGATTGGGGAGTACAGCACTCTCCTCTTCTTTATTTCCCTTACCTACTAATTTCTACATAAATATATTATTTTGAAATGAAAGGGGTCTCAGTAACTGGAATAATCTCTTCTCACCCATGTAAAAGAGCACTTTATTATGCCGAGACAACTGCAAGTTTAGATTAGAATGGAGAGCAGACTTGGTAAGCATGGAAACAAATCAAAGATAGAGGCAAAGTCCTGAAGGATATTAATATTAGATGATGGTAAAACCTGATAAATAAATCTTGTCCCCACAAAAAAGGAACATATCAAATAGCCACTAGACTATACATGTTTGCCTATATCTAGCTATTTAGAAAAATAGTCAACTTTTTATTGTTATATTTTCATTTCTGCACTTCTAGTTTCCTCTGATTACTTTGTTAACTGGATCTACACCCTACACATTCTTTTGGATTTCACTCTGGTAAATCCTCCTCTCTCATTCTTCATCCTTTTCATCCCAACTTGACAATTAGTTTACCCTAATTCTAATCCCTCAGTTCTATGCTTCACCTTATTTCCCAAGAACAAATTTACACATTTAGTTGGGTTTCTAGATATGGTGAAAACTAACAATCATCAAAACATGTAAATCTACAAGCAGCCATAGACCTTTCTCACAAGAACCTCAGTCTTTGAATAAATTAGGTCCACAGTTATTATTTCCAATATTTCTTCCACACAAGATCTATAATTGTAGTCACAGTTGTCTTTCTAAAATTATACAGTTGACCCTTGAACAACTTGGAGGGTTAGGGACTCCAACCACCAAGTAGGTGAAAATCTGCATATCATTTAAGTGGGCCCTCTGCATTGGCAGATTCCCAATTACCACATACTTAAAGAAGTTTCATGCCCCATCACACATCTTCCAAGACTTATAAAGCTTAGTTTGCAGTCTGTATTTAGTCACTTTCACCAACTCTCCTGTATGCACCAGAAATTCTAAACTTTCAGTTCTTTAAATATGAGGCCAATAAGGGGCTAATTTCCAATATATATAGAGTGCTTATACAACTCAACAAAAGGAAGACAAAGAACCCAATTAAAAATGGGCGGAGGAACTAAATAGACACCTCTCCAAACAGGACATACAAATGGCCAAGAGACATATGAAGAAATGTTCAACATCACTAATCATCAGAGAGATGCAAATTAAAACAACAATGAGGTATTACCTCACACCTTTCAGAATGGCCGCCATCAACAAATCATCAAACAACAAGTGTTGGCAAGGGTGTGGAGAAAAGGGGACTCTAGTACACTGCTGGTGGGAATGCAGACACTATGGAAAATAATATGGTGTTACCTCAAAAAATTAAAAATTGAACTTCCATTTGACCCAGTGATCCCACTTCTAGGAATATACCCTAAGAAGCCTGAAACATCAATCAGAAAGAATATATGTACCCCCATGTTCATAGCAGCACTATTTACAATAGCTAAGATCTGGAAACAGCCCAAGTGTCCATCAGTAGACAAATGGATAAAAAAGCAGTGGTATATATACACAATGGAGTACTATGCAGCTGTAAGAAAGAAAGATCTCTTATCCTTTGAGACTACATGGAGGGACCTGGAAAGTATTATCCTAAGCAAAACAAGCCAAACAGAGAAAGGCAAGTATCATATGATCTCACTTACTTGTGGAATATAATGAACATAACAGTCTGAGAAATGGGGTAGTCCCAGAGACGTGGAAGTGGGGTACAGACTGACAATCCCCAGAAGAGGGAGGGTGGGGGAGAGATATACCACAGAACTTATATGCATGTATGCATGAACAATAAACATGGACAACAAAGCTGGGGACCGGGCAGGGAGGGAGGGGGAGGGTGAATCAGTGGGGGGAAAAGGAGAAACATCTGTAACAAAAATAAATTAATTAATTTTAAAAAAAGAATAAATATGAAGCCAAGTCTTTTTCTGTTCCTTAGTCAACTCCTACTCATACCCAGGTTTCACCTTAGCTGTCTTAACCTCTGAAATGCCTTCTTTAACTTCTAAATTGGAGTAGCATGTATTTTAACATTAGTGTTGATCACTCTATGTGACAGTTGACCTTCTACATATCTGTATTCACCTGTAGATTACAAACTCCACAAGAGTAGTGATCAGGCCCATCCAATCCTTTAAACAGTATTTAAAATGTCATAAATATTTAAAAATTTCTCTCTGGTTTATCAATTACCACCTTTGATAGTATAATAAGCCATAGTTATCGATCCAATTTTACTTTAGAATTCCATTTTGTAACAGTTCATCTTTGTTTTGATATGCAATTGAACATATTTTTCAGCTCATTATCAAAGACCAGTAAAGATTAGAATTTTCTGAACTATTTCTGAGATCTACAGATAGTATTCAGAGAAAAAAATCATTGCCCAAATACAAATTGATGTAATACCCATTTGAGGATATTTAAATCTAAGTAGGGCCACATATGTGTGTACTATACTATAATTTCTGAACCATTTACAAAAGTTTTGGTAGCACACAGAAACTCTAGGAGTATACTTTCTTTATGAGTAATTTATGAAATCAACTCCAATGTCAAATTAAGTTACCTATAAATGTTTAAGGGTTTAGGAAAATTCTGAATAATATGTACTTAACTACAATACACTTAAAAATGTCTATTTACCTATATAATTTTTGTGTGGTTTATATATTATTTCTCTTTTTTTAAATGTTTGTAAAATTCTGGTTTAATACATTTTTGAAAGGAGGAAAGAGTAGTATTGGTTAAAAACATTTTCATGAAATGTACTTTTATATGAATGTTCATTTCCTAAATTGGAAAAGTTTTAGGAAATCATCATAGAACATGTTTAGCTAAAATGTGGACAAATCCACATAGTGATGGTCTACAAAGGATAAGAAATAATTTTCTGAGATAAATCCTTCTTTGCAATAACTGTCACCTTAGTTGGCATAGTTTAAATGTTTTATGATGAAAAATAAGCCAAAATATGAAGAAAAATAAATCACAAGGTGATATAGCCCTAAGAAAGAAAAAAAATGGAAAGAAAAATTACTCTTTCACAGAGTGGAAGAAAATACATAAAACTAAAAATACACTAATGATCAGATTAAAAAATAATAGTAGAAAACAAAGGACCTTGTATGTATGTTGGTGTTTGCCTACAACCTTCCTGGAAGATCTCTGAAAAACATATTTAGAGGTTTCTTACTGGTCACTACTACTGATGTATCAGTCAGTTGGGAAATTCATTCACTTACACATAAAAGAGATGAGGTATAAAGAAAAATACAAAAGTCAAATTAACCAAAAGCAAATGTGACTCCAAACCAAAGAAATAATATCCAAGGTTGAGAGTGGCTCAAATAATATTACACTCTCTAAACAGAGGAGGTTGACTCTTAATTGTCTGTAGAGATGACTCCATAGGACCTGTGAGTATAGACATTGGAGACACAGAAACCTGACCTGCAGAGGCAAGTGAAGCCAACGTTCAAAATCTCTTCTTACTTCTTAGATTCTCTGGGACTTAGTTTTCTTGAATGCAAGATGAAGATAATTAAATAAATCTTATTTTTGGTAGTGAGAATTAAACAGAATAACAGATAAAATTGATACTACCAGTATGTTGTAAACAATTAGTAAATATCAATCCCTTCTCCTCTTGAACATTTCTACTTAATATATTATTAATTTCATTTCACATAATGTATTTTTTAATTATTTAGAAAAAATTATCAGTGAATACTAAAAGCCATAAAAATAACGGGAATTTCCCAACCTTAGCTTTGGTCATGACCACAAAACATTCTTAAAAAACTTATACTCAAGTATTTATGTTTTTCAAAAGATTGCCTTTAATTTAATATTAGGATTATTTGCTGGTGTAAATCACATGATTGTTTCAACTTTAGTTTGTGGGTTTTTGTTGTTTTTTTGTTCTCACCCGAGGACATTTTTCCATTTTTTGTTCAGATAGAGTGGGAGGGAGAGAGAGAGAGAAACGTCGATGTGAAAGGGACACATCGAGTGAAAGGGACACATTGTGCCTTGCGCACAACCCAACCAGGGCTGGGGACAAACTGCAACCGAGGTACGTGCCTTTAGCGGGAACCAAACCCTGGTCTCTCTGGACCGCAGGCTGATGCTCTAACCACTGAGCAAAACCGGCCAAGGCTGCTGTTGTTTTTTGAATGAGAAATATTAGTGATATACAGTTAAGGAAACCTATGTCCAATGACATAGCTAATTGGTGGAAAGCAAAAAAATATATACAACCAATCGATTAATTAATTACTCTACTGAATATATTTATTTCCCATAAAAATCGTAACATGGTAAATAATCTGGAGAGTCTAAATAAATTCTTGTCACTTAGTCCCAACTTGCCCTGAGTAATTTCAAGGAACTATAAAAGCAAGATCTGAGTTAGAAATTAAGACCAATGGCAAGATCTAAGCCTTTCATCTCTTGGCTTTTAGCAATTTCTTTAGAAATGTGCAAGCACTTGAATTTCATGTGTTGTTGGCCCACACCAGCTAAAGTTTTGAGGAAGAGGTAAAAGAGTCATTTTGGGTTAAATACGATCATCTTTATGCAATAAATGCATATTTGGAAATGGCAAAATGAGCATGCAAATCAATTTGTATGCATGGGTGAATGAATATAGATGAGATATTTTCAAAGTATATGTATCCTGTTCAAAAGGAATGGGAAGGAGGTGAATTGCTGAGCTTAGTCATTCATTTGCAATTTTCAATGGAAAATTGCATCATCAGTTTCCATTATGCCTGCACAAATTTAGACAAATTAAAGCGTCAACTAAGTAATTATTAATAACATACATGTGCATGAAGTAAAGCAGGAAAGTCCCGTCAGTCATTTGAAACTTCTCAGATGTTTCTAGGGTTTCCATTTAGAAAGAGAGGACATTACAAGAATGATAATACACCTGATTATGAAACCAATTTGAGACACAGCACTGGCCTATTCATCCATTCTCCAATTTGGGATTGGAGATGAGTGAAGACCGAGGAGATGCTGTAAATGGAAAATTAACAGAAACTATTCTGATGAAGAAAAACATTACATCTGTTTCCAGACTCTGTACCTTATTAGGATCCCTTTGTTAATTACCAGCAAGATTAAAGTTCAACTTGACAAATGGGTCCAAATTAAAAAAAAAAAATCCTTGGATTTATACAGGATTTAAATGATATCCTTCTCTCTTTTACTATATTCTTTCATAATATATCCTGCAACATTTGTGCCATATTCTGTTCTGAAAATATGAACATTCTGTTTTTATTTCTATAACAGAATGGTCACTATAGAACAACACAAATGCTTGGAAAGTCATATAATGAATCCAATCTTCTGAAATGGACAATTAGTTTGACATTACAAAATCTCATTGAAAATCTCTCAAGATGAAGAGTCACCAACTGTCTTTGTTAATCTGGTTTTGTACTCGCAAATATATTTATCTTGCAACAATTTAAATAGATTTTTCTTTACTTCCTCCATGAACACAGTGAAATACCTAATCATTACAAAGTATATACTTTTTTTTTTTTACACAAATGAGTATATATACAATCTCATTTTTGTGGCTATACATATGTGTGTATATGTATGTAGATATATTAAATTTGATTTTGTTCAGTAAACAATACATTTTAAACATTTTCATGACAGTATATGTGTGGGTGTAATTCATGTTATGTTGAAAGGCATTATTATGGGTCTACCATGGTTTATTTACTTAGCCAATTATATGTTAGTTAATATTTGAGTTAATTTCATTTACTTGTTTTAACCATCACAGATTATATGTAATGTGCATTAGTGATCATATATTTGGAAGACTTGTTCAAATATGTCTGTAAAAAAGAGAAAAATTCCTAGAGGGGCATTGCTCTGTTAAAGGATGTACCTGGCCTGTTTTGCTCAGTGATTAGAGCACTGGCCCTCGGACCAAAGACTCTCAGGTTCAATTCCAGTCAAGGGCACGTACCTCAGCTGCAGTTCATCCCTGGCCGTGGTCGGGTCGTGCAGGAGGCAACCTAGTCAATGTTTCCCTCTCACATCGATGTTTCTCTCTGTGTCCCTCTCTCTCCCTTCCTCCCACTCTCTCTGAAGATAAACAGAAAAATATCCTCCAGTGAGAATTAAAAAAAAAAAAAAAGAATATACCATTAAAAATAGGTACTGTTAATTTACCCCTAAAAACAGTTCTAATAATAGTAATTTACACTCCAACCAAAGATGTACAAGAGCATAAGAGTGCCTGTACTGACATGTCCTGACAATACCGTGTATGATGGCAATCTTTAACCTCAATCAACTAGGCAAGAAATAACGCCTCATTTTAATTTATATTTATTACTTATTATTGAAATGAAACTTCTTTTCTTATACTTATTGGCTACTTGTATTTCTCTTTTAAAGAACTGCTTTTCTTTGATCACTATGCTTAATAGTCTCCTCTTACTATCTTGAACTTAATTAAATTTACTAACATTTATTGAGCTCCTACTATGGACCAGCCTGCCAGCTCTGCCATACAAAATAGAGGAATAAATTAAAGTATAAATTATCTCCTGGGGACTTAGAATCATGTGAAGAAGTCAGGTGGGGTATTAAATAACTATAATAAAATGTGTTAAGTGCCATATTAAGTTTGCAAACAAGGGTGTCTGCACAAAGCTGGCACTGGTTCTGCAGGTGGATGAGAGGAAGGTATCAGGGAGGGTTTCACAGAGAAGTTCTTTGAGACGGGTCATGAATGATGGGTGGGATTTCACTCAGTCGAGACTGGACAGAAGGCTTCAGGCCCAGAAACAACAGCACTAGAAAGGGCCCCAAAACATGTAAATACCATGACTGTATATAATACAAATAACGGTTGGCTTAGATCACAAGGTTCCCTTTGGGGACAGGGTGGTAAGAAATGAAACTGGAAAGATCAGGGGACAGACTTACAACAGTACCTGGGGGTCATTCTTAAGATCTCATTCTTTGTCCTTAAGGCAAAGGAGAAATATTACCCGTAAAGGATCACTCCAGTAGTAGAGAGAAATGGTCTCGAGTGGCATAAGGAGAAGTACTGCCTGGGATAAGAAAAGTGGTTAAGAGTTATAACAACAATCCCGGTAGGTGAGTATGAGAGTCTGAAATAGCTATCAACAGGATCAAATGAACTTGGTCACTGAGAGCACATGATCAGTCCTTTATTTTCTGGCTTCTAGTGCACTATATATATTTTTTGTTTTTAACTCTCTCTCTCTCTCTCTATATATATATATATATATATGGAGACAGCATATATTGCACTGTATTGAAATCATGTATGTATGTGTCTACCAGCCTACTCCATTAGAACATGACTTCTTTCAATTCTTAGGCCAGGGGTTGATCAAAACATAGTGTTTCCCAAAACATAATTTATCAAATTTCCTGACTTTCCTTATATTCATAGTGTCTGACAAACTCAGTGTTTGCTAATCCAGGGCTTTTTCTATTCACTCACTATCACTTTCTAATGACTTTCTGCAAACTGCTTTCTTTTGATATGGAAGAATCCAGTGATAAGAGTAATTTAGAAATATGGTGACTTAAATGAGAATGTGAAACAATCCAGGAACTGTAATTTTGAAAAGGATCCATATGTTTTTCACTCTTCATAGGCATACTGCCACGCTTGCGGTTTTCAAAAAGGCTCATTTTTACTACAACTGGGGATATCATTAACAATACCACTAATGGCACACATGTGTACTGTATTATAGATCTTCATATAATATGATTAAAAGTGAGATTTACTTCTATTTCTGATCCCTGAATTTTTCATACTTGTATTTAGGTTTTAACTTCATTTTTCTTGCCAAACTTTTAGTCTTCAAGAGTTCTGAGCATACAGGGGTGAACAACTGCCTAAGAGCCAACACCACATCTCATGTATAATATCTTCTTAGTAAGTGGTTTTGAAATTATGAATAGATTCATGACTGGGAAAAAAAAATAGGGGTTCAAAGATGAGGCTCAATTTCAGGTTTGTATAACTGGTTGTACTGGCAAACCATGAAAATTACAGGGTACCCATAAGTAAGTGTTTTTAATGTTTTGAGTGGTTGTTGCTTTGGTTTCAATTTTCTTTATTTTGTTTTTAACTCAAAACCTATTTTTCAGTCCTCTCATCTCATCCTTCTCCAGGGAGAATTCATACCAATTCTTTCATCCGAAGAAGCTCCGTCTCCCAGAGGAAGGGCAACGGCGCAGACATAAAAGGACAGACACGGGAGCAAGGGTGCTGGGGTGCTGGGGTGCTGCAGCCAGGCTGCAGGGCAGCAGCAAGCATCATGCCTGCGGGAGGTGGATGCAGTGCTGGGAGTGTACCCTGGAGATGGCAGAATAAAAAGAGGTACAGGCAGGAGCTGTAACCTGAGCCCAGCCACGTTCAAGGAAACATGAAACTGGGGCAATCCACCGTGTAAAGAGGACAACAGGGCAGCTGGCTCAGGCAAACACAAGCGTGTGGGCAGAGAGCCTGCCTACAGTGTATGCCCAGGACTCCGGGGTGCAGCGACAGCAAGTTAGGGCAGCTGGGGAAGCAATTCACGGGCCAAGTGCTCTTAGCAGTTGGTGCCATATTTTACTCAAACACATTTGTGAATGGTAACTTCAAACACTCTTGAAATAGTTTTTCCTGTGTGTATTTGCGGGGAGGGTAGTTTTATTTGGGGGCTGTTTTAGGCTACATTCATCTCAAACTTGAGGGATTTGTGTGTTAGTTTTCCAAAAGGGACATTTATTGACATAACTATGAAAGCTAAAACATATTTTAAAGGTCATTTACTGCATACCTCTGATCAGAATAAGGGAAATCTTACACAAGTTATGACTAGCGCTTGCTAGCTAAGCCATTATTAAGGCTCTCCAGGAGCAGAGAATGTCCCTCCACTTCCCCCAGCCTGCTCTCAACGTTTATAGCAGAACTCCAAGCAAACACTGTTTTCTCTTTCCATATGCCAAAACAAACACACTCTTGCTCAAATCCATTCCCACTGTTTAGTCCTCTGCGGACCGGAATACCACTGCCAGGGTTCCTTAGTCCAAAGTCTTTTTTTTTTCCCCGTTTGTCAGCTCATACTTTTCTGACCTACTTTTCCTGCTTACAAATGCAATGTTATCAAGATTCTTCCCTTTACACAATTCCGGACTGCCTGATCTAGACACTAGTGACAGACATTTTTTTTTTAACCACCTGGTAACAACAGCCTATGGAGGATGACATGAAGTCCCTGCCCATGCCATTTCTAAGGTATAATGGAAATGTAGCATGTCAGACGGAAGCACGAAGAAGGGTTAAGGAGTCACTGAAAGTGCCGCTATGTTGCTGCCGTGATGAACAGATACAGAGGCTTGTAATACGTTCTGGGAGCGAACCTCTGGGACAAGCATTGGCCAGTGGAGGTGATAGTGAAGTCAATAAAGCAGGCAGCTATTAGGGGAGGGAGGCTGAGCTCAGACCAGGGCCACAGAAGGACAATCTGAAACGTTTTTAGCTCAGTGAAGACAGCACTCTTTCTCTTAGGCAGATAAACATAATTCAAAGGGATACTAACAACATAAATTTATTTCCACTGAGGACACAAGAAGAAGAAATTAATTTATGTCAGCAGTGAAATACTTTTCATTAAATTTAAGAAAGAAAATCTGTTCAGGAGTAGTTACTAAACACTTAAACATAATACTGAGAGAGAAGAAAAAAAAATAAATGAAATTGTATTAGCTTATCCAGACATCTTTTAAACACAGAGGAGATTCTCATATGTGAAATAGTGTTTATTATTAAAAAAGAAGAAATGGCAAGTTTAGAGCATGGTCTAAGAAGTCGTGCAGCTTTGGTTCAAATACCGGTTTTCCAAAACCCTAGTGTGTGAACAGGGGAAATTTAAGGAAATCTCTCTGGCCTCAGCTTCTCGTCTGCAAACCAGATGGAACCGCACCCACTTCCTAGGGCTGTGGGGATGCCTAAAAGAATTGATGTGTATAACACAGAGTAGAGTTATGCAACATATTGCTACTACTGTTGTTGTTGTTATTAGCCAGTAGGAAAAAGTCCAGTGACACAATCCCAGAACCTAGAGACAGAAATAAAGAATGACTATACTTCATTGGACTGACTTGTACATCATAATATGTTTATCCTTGTCTTTTTCTTCCTCCTAGTCTCTGCAACTCAATCCCAGGGCTAGAAGTCAAGAACCCCTGCTCTAGTCCCCTCCTCTACTAACCAGAGGTGTGATTCTTCATCTTTGAAATCGCCAGTTCTCAATGTTCTGGTTGTTTCAAATTGGTTCTCTCTCTCTCTCTCTCTCTCTCTCTCTCTCTCTCTCTCTCTCTATTATTCCACATTACAAGGTTCACAGCTTCCCTGAGGCCTCATCATCCTTCCATTCTCCATCTATTGTGGGCAAAAGACATTCCAGGATATGGTATATGTCGTCCTAATCCAAACCTTTATTGTCTCTATTTAGGAGGAAACACAACACTTTCTGATCGTACAAACAAGGACTTTATCCAGGATGAACAACATCTGGGGCCTGAGGAGAGGGGAGATGCCCCACATTCTTTATTTCTAACCACCTCTGGAAAGTGCACAGCTCTCAGCTAACAGTCACAGAGAAGCACCGTTCCCAAATGAAGAATTATTCTAATTCCTGAAGCTCTACCTCTGCCTGGACTTTTCTGAAGGAAATCAATGCAGAGTACGAGAATAAGCAACAGATAAAATTCAAGCAAAAAGAAAAAACTTTAAACATTATTTAAAATCAACAAATGTAAAGTGTGATTGAAGTAAGAAAGCAATATTAATGTAACTCTACCATTCTAAATAAAACAAAGGTTTAAGAGGTCACAGAAAGAGAGAATTAATGATATAGGTATCTAAAAATATCCCCATATAATGACAGAAACTCAACAATGAAGCATGTCCTGAAACTTATGACTTTTAAATATTAAAAACAAAATTTGTTATGGCTTTCTTAATTACTCTGGCAAAAGAAGTTTCAGAGTTATTACTGACTTTTAAAAAAAAAGGCTTTTTCAAAATATTCTTGTGGTGGTCTTGACTTACACTGAACTCATTGGGAGCTCAGTAAATAAGTTTAACCCCTTAGTTTTTTTATGTATTAAAACTTTAAAGACATCATTAATGATATTAATTTAATTTTATTCATCTGCTGGGATATAATTATGGCTCATTTCAATAGGTAGTTAAATAATAAGTATTGTTTAATAATAATAAAGTACCATCAAAGTAAATTACTCTCAGTAACTGTGAGAACAATGTTAGAGCAAGATATAAAACAGTTTTTCAGAGAACCCCCAGGAATAGTTGAGAAGTTATTAATCAATAATATGAAAACACTCCTTTTCAGAAACCTCAAAATTTCTAACATCATGCTTGATCACATAAAGTCATTTGTCTTACTAAAACAATTTAGGCTTCTAAGGTCTTGTGTAGAAAAAAATATATATTACACAAACTATTTTCAGTCATAAAGACATTATATTTTAATGACATGTTTAACCAATATATATTTTTGAGGGTTTTATTTCCATGACTATTAAAAAATAATCTTTCTCTGCTTACATTATGTAATTTTCTTATGTATGTCATCTTTTTGCACATATCTCTATGTTGATATACATATACACATATACACATTTATATGTAAAAAGTAAATGTCTCCTTATTTTATTTTTTAATCCTCCACAAAGAATGTGTTTTTATTGCTTTTAGAGAGAGAAGAAGGGAGAGAGTAAGACTGAGAGAAACATCAATGTGAGAAACATCGAATGGTTGCCTCCCGCACACACCCAGACTGGGAATAGAACCTGCTACTTAGGTATGTGCCCTGACCTAAAATTGAACCCCAAACCTTTCAGTGTACTGGATGGCATTCCAACCAACTGAGCTACCTAGACGGGACAATGTCTCATTACTTTAAAATACTTTCTTTCACAGAAAGCTGGCGCAATTTTTAACATAAGGAATCATATATGTATTCTCCTACACATTTAATTGTTGCATTTGGGTCATAAAACACAATATTAACTTCCTACTTTACAATGTGGTTTAATTGGATACATTAAACATGTAGTACCTTGCACATCACTTGTAATAATTTAAAATATATGTTTATATTATTTGCTTAAGAAAAAAATCCATTTTGTATTCAAGATAAGAGCTTCAGCCGAAGAGCAGTCTCTTCCATACAACAGTCATACTCATACTGCCACACCAGCTATTTCCCTGAGGGGAGTCCCAGCGTGCTTAATTATAGAAAGACATCATTACTTAGAAGAAAAACATGAGTCTTTAATTTCCTTGCCACTGCAGGACTGGGGTGGCTCATTCTGCTGAATCTAGCAATGTCCGACGAACACTTAAGCTTAGCTGGTTCCACATACAAGGCCTGGCATTGTTAGGTCACGAACAACAATACCTGCTTCCATTAGGGGTTGTCATCTGCACAGAATTCATTATGTCTATAATTAAACATAGAAAGCCCCACCTGACGTCAGGATGCTAGTGAAGCAACTGTTCTCGGCAGCTCCTCTTGTAACTTTCAGACTAACAGACCCCTCTGGGAACCCACCTGAGAAAGTGCTATTTGAAGTAGCACTTGGTCCTGTAAACGTGGTGTTGGTGCATTTCTAATTGCAGTCCAGATAGTTTGAGCACAAGTAACTAGACAAGAGGCTGTGTCAGCAACTTAGGTTTGCCAGGTCGGACTTGTTTTCCTCCCACTTCTTTCTAATAATAGTTTTTCATATATACCAGAAATAGCATAGAGAATATCTTTCTAAACTTGAAGAAAGGCTCCTGAGTTCAATTTTAGGCAATGCGTTGGAAAGCCAAACTGGCTTATCCAAAAAGAGAAACTATCTTCTAATTATGTATTTTTAATTAAGTGCCCTGTGTATCATTATTTCTGTCTTCTGCAGAACCATGTTCTAACTCAGCAACTCTCACGAAGTGTCTACTTATGGGACTGGGCTAGGTCTTTACATTTGTGCTGAATCACCATGGACTTTAGTATTTTCAATAATTTTCTCTCCCAACCTCTGAAATGAATAGAAATTTGAGTTCTGTGTTTTGTGAAACCTAGGTATTTTTATTCAAAAGATTAGAATTAGTTGTAATGTGCCCCGGTGGATGTTGCTCAGTAGTTAGAGCGTTGGACTGCGTGCACCAAAGTGTTGTGGGTTTAATTTCGGTCAAGCACATGTACCTGGGTTGCAGGTTAGATCCCTGGCCCTGGTTGAGGCATGTGCAGAAGGAAACCAATAAATGTATCTCTCTCACATCGGTTTCTCTCTCTATCTCTCCCTCCTTCCCTTCCATCCTCTCTCTAAGAATCAATGGGAAAAAAATATCCTCCAGTAAGGATTAACAAACAAAAAAGAAATAGTTGTAATGTTCTTTAGATGCAATGTACTGGGGCTTTACCACTACTTACATTAGAGTAGAATCAACACATTAAGTATAACATGAACAAATAAGCACATTACAGAAAGAAAATGGGATGAAGTCTTACAAGCTATTCCATTTCCTTATTTTGATGACATTAGCAAATGGCAGGAAATTTAAGAATCTGCCACAATTCTCAAATCTGAAGCCTTTATTATAAGTCAGCCATTCAAATTAGCACCAAGTTGACAGTTAATGAACAAATTCTCAGTATCCATTAGCTGTTTGTTCAGTAAAAGGCACAAGTCATATAATGGACAGAGGTGTCTGTTGGGGCAATGGGCACAAATAGGCTCAAATTTCAGCTCTGCCATTGAGTGATGGAACTTTGGGCAAGTTAGCATTTTTAATCCACAGTTTTCTCATCTGTAGAATGGGGATTTTATAAAACCTACCACGTGGGATGTTGAATGAGTAAATAAGGTAAGATGGACAAACTATACTGTGTAATGTCTTTCATTCAGTAAACACTAAATAGTAATTATACTGTTGTGATTCTAAACAGAATGATTTTACATTATATTCAAATTTGAGAGGTGCTTATAGCACCATTCAAGGAAGGTACATAGTACACCTTTTGAAATAATCTGATTCCTAATATTTTGGGAGAGGAATCATGTATATTAGTAGATTTAGACAGTATTATGAAATTTATAGTTGAACTAGTAATGCTTCTTCCAATATCCAATCACACTCATTAAAAAATGTATTGAGCTCTTACAACATCCTCATCGCTCAATTACTTACAATTTCAGCCATTAAGTTGCCCTAATTGGATAATATACATTGCTTGAATGTGCTGGTAGGACTTTTGCTCAACAGATGCAAATGTAAAATAATGTAATATGCTTGACAACAAAAATACATTTTAAAAAAAAGGAACCTATATCTAATTTCCATTATTAAGACACAAGAAATTGGAAACAAGTTTAAAGGTTGTACTGGTGTTTAGAACAGAATACTCTCTTTTCTGTTAGATTTATTCAAATATAAATGCATTCGCTCTCTGAAATGGTCTTTGGGTTTATATTATAGATATCTGACTCTTGCTTAAAAATTTTAAATATGGATTTCCTTTAAGGATTTCTTTGTAAGTAAATATGCATTTACTTTGTATGTATATGTAGTCAGTGCACAGGTACTCATTTAGCAGCTTTTTTTAATAATTCGAATTTTTTTTTATTGAGGTAGAGCTTACACACTGTAAAGAAAAATTTTAAGTGTATAGTTCAGTAAATTTTTACAAATATAAATACCCATGTAACCAACATCCAGATCAAGTCAAAGCCTTCACTGTGTCGTCTTCTAGTCAATGCCACTAACAGGTAACCTCTATTCTTAACTCTGTCACCATAGATTAGTTGTCTATTTTGGACTTCATAGAAATAGAATCATATAATATGCACTCATACAGTGGCTGCCTTAAATTCCTTATTTCATTAGGTTTTACACATGAGGAACAAGGGGACCAATGTCCTCTTTAATCAGCTTTTCTGTACTGATGGATCAATATGTAATAAGAGAATCCTACCAAATCTTATACACACTATTGAGCTTAAATGATCTAACGGGACTCCAAAGTAAAAGATTTACAGAACCATGTTTAATATTTCACTGTTAACATTCATAACATCCTAGAGCCATCTTCCTGCTGCCACTGGATAACTCTTTCAAATGTTCAAGTTTTTCTGAGAGTTTATATCATGAATATTTTGGGAGGTAGGTTAGCAGGAGTTCACAATATATTACTAGTCTGATTGTTTCTCAATTTACAGTACTAGAAATTAAAACATAAACATTAGTGACCTTACTTTACAGTGCTTTAGAGACAATGCCGCATCTGGAATTTAGTTTTTCAGCTTCCATGCCATATTCTGTTTACACACATTGTGTAAATAGTAATGTGGCAGGAAAACAGTGAGACAACACTGCACCTATTCTCATGTCCAAGTGGAAATACATTGAGTCTATGCATAAGAGAGAACATCAAAAAGTCATGCAACTTCTGAAGGGTTCTAAAGCAACTAACAAAACCTTTTTTTTCAAAACCTCATGCTAATATTTTAAGACTTACTATTCAGCAAAGACAACGAAGTTACCAATTCCTGTACTTTCGAGTAATAGAAAAGGGACTGTGCTATAAAAGCATGGAGAAATGCACACACAAAAGTATCAAGGTTTTGCATAATGAACTAAAATCTTTTTGAATGAAAAAATTATTTAGTTTAAATTATGTCAAAAATACTGGCATACTTTTTTGAAAGTACAGTTTGCATAGCAAACTTCTACTAGTAGGTTCATTATATCTCCATAATAAACAAAACCTATGAATATCTATGATAAGGCTTAATTTTCTTTTTTATACTTCTTAAAAATATGTTTTTATTGATTTTTTAAGGAGAGAGAGTTAGAAGCATCGACGTGAGAGAGAAATATCCATTGGCTGCCTCCTGCACACTTTCTGCACACCCCCTACTAGGGATCAAACCGCAACCCGGGCATGTACCCTGACTAGGAATCGAACCAGGACCTCTCAGTCCATGGGACGACACTCAAGCCACTGAACCACACTGGCCAGGCAGTCCTAATTTTCAATGCACATTTATAGGAGTTAAACCTACAAGCAGTGTAGCCACCAAATACTCACTGAGAAAGGGTTACAGAATAGGGTCAGTGACTGTTTTCGGGAACCAGTATGGCTCAGAGTCCCAATTCTCACAATGCATCTAAGAATAACAGAAATAAATTCCTTTCTACAGTCAATCAGGAGGAGTTTATTAATAATCAGTTTAAGTATCACATTTCATTTATTGATAATCAAAACTGGAATATGATTTTAATGGTATATGTATATAATTTTATGTTAAAAATATAATCTGTTCATAATAACTATAAGAATATCTTGCTTCAGCTTCTAAAGCTCAAATATATTACCTAGCTTCTCTGCAACAAACATGTAAATAACTCTAACTTATAGAAGAGCCACAAAGACAGATTATAAGGTAGATCCATTATATATCTATATCTAACATTAGGATAAATAGAGTAAGAATCACTATTTATGTATAGGGTTGAGATGGATAAAGGTATTAGTTTATGTGGTAATAGTTTTTACAAATGCTTCTGAATTAAAGGCTGCTTAATCATACTAAAAATTCTCAAATAGAATACAATTTTTAAAAATATCTGGAATCATGATTAGACATAAGTAATATTAGAGCTTAACTATGTAAAATAGATGTCATTGTCTTTACGATTTGCTTTTCTTTGCAAGTTGAATCTTTGAGGCTAATCAAAGATCACTGTTACATTATAATTTATTTTAAATGAGAAAAAAATCTTCCATATTTTAATTATGCTAGAAAGTGCCCCTAAAGAAAATGGTATTCGCAGAAGTGGTTGTGCCAGTGACGGTGGTGGTTCTTAGAACAAAAATAACAAGTGAACACTTCAGAATGTTTACCAGGTTCCAGACACTGTTCTCAAACCTTTACATAAAGTCACCTGCTTAATTTTGATAAGATCCCTATGAGGTAAGTACACTTACTATCCCAGTTCCACAGATCACAAAACTGAGGAATAGAAGAGTGAATGTAGAGTCCTTCAAATCAGGCAGTGTGACCCCAGAGTATGGATAATTTAATCTCTACATTACAATTGCAACTCCAAACAGTTAAACAAAATCTCAAAAAATACATTCTACCTCATTCCTGGCCTTCTAGAACATAACTCAATTTTGATTATTAATTTATAGTCAAGCTTTTTTTTTTACTAGACCAGATAGAGGTCTTTCATTGTCATACTTTAAGAGCTTCCCAGAACATTTTATCTAGATCAAAATTATTTATGGATTTCTCCATTCCACTCCAAGCTTTTTCAGCACAGATGTTCCAACTTGTCCTACACTGATAGACTGCAAACAAAACTCTGGTAGAATCTCTGAATTATTTTTTTTCCAATACCTACCTATATAGAAAATGCTTATTTTTTTAACCTTACAAAGATTATAAGTATCTATGTAATATTTTCTTTAATTGTGCAGTTAAAGTATGGAAAGCTTAGACTCAATCAACCAATATACACTGTCATAAAAAAGATGTTTGGCAAGGAACCTGCCATTGCCAATGGGCTCCAGAACCTTTAGAGTCAATGGGTATATCTGAGAAAAACCTCATGACCAATCACATACAGGGTTCAGACAATGCTTTGGTTTTCACAGGTAGAACCAAAGGGTTCCAAACAACAGATGGCCTTAGATGTCTACGCATAAGTAAACTCACAAAGATTCTAACTTCCTTAGAGAAAAGAATCTTGTTTTTCTCTGTGTGCCCTAGTTCTCGCTACAGCTTACAGTGGGTGCTTAACAAATGTTGTTGACTGACAAACAGAAAATAATGTCTTCTCCTTTTCCTCTGGCCCCCTATCACTCTGCTCTCTACACTGTAGCCAGAGGGACACTTTTGAAATATAAATTTAATAATGGCATCCTCCTCCTAACCTTCCGCACTAAACTCCATCCAGTGCTTTTCTACCACGTTTACATCAAAGATTCAAATCCCTACAAGGTCTAGAAGGCCCTGCATGATCTGGTCCTGCTCCTTTCTCTAAGAGCCCCATGCTCAAGAAACTCCTCTCAAGTACTAGAATGTGCCATGCCACCTTCTGCACCAGCATTCTGTACCTAATACTTCTCCTCTTCCCTACCTAGTGAATTCCTTCTCATCTCTCAGATTTTAGTTTAAACAGCACTCTTTAGGAAATCCTGCTTGGATTGGGTCAGTTCATGCTGTTTTAAATTGTCACCGTACCGTACACCAGTCCTCTAAAACACACACTACCATTTCTTTTGTTTATTTGTTTAATCATTGTGCCTCCTCACTGGAATGCAGAGTCTGTGAAGAAAGGAACCATTTCAGAGAGTCTACATTTGACTGCCCCAGTCTAGTACTCGGACCCACACAAAGCCCTCAATATTTGTTAAATAAAGAAATGAATGAGTATTTAAATGAGTGACTATGGTTGTCTATCTGGTTCTGTTAGAGAAGTCATAGAAAACAGGGATTTATTAAATAATATCTATCACACTGCTAAGTTTATTAATATTAAGCAATCAACCATCACAAGACATGTGTTTATGGCCATTTAAATAGGGAATATAAACAAAAGGTAGACTCAGAATCTAGTATGGAATTTTAATATAAATGACCTTGAAATACATGAAAACTGGACCTGGAAATCATATAAAGTTTAACTTAATTTCTCATTGATCAGCCTTTTATTCTCATTTTCAAACTGGATAGCCATGGAATTCACTAATTCTTTTTAGCTGCTAGAGAACTATTAGTCCTCTTAAGTAGAAACTTATTAAATAATAATGGCCCCAGGCCACTTAGATAAGTATGATTCTCTAAAAAAGATCCGTACCCCATAAGCATCAATCATTTGGGAAAGATGACCTTCTGAGATAGTTCAGTTCTAGGGCTAACTCTCAGGGTCAAAAATGGAACTGATGCATAAGTCAGTTCTGTTCCACCAGCCGTATGTATGTATGTATGTATGTATGTGTATGTGTGTGTGTATATATATATATGTATGTGTGTGTGTGTGTGTGTGTGTGTGTGTGTGTGTGTGTATTCCTCTTGATTAATACTGATCCTGAAAAAATATGAACCTTAATAAGCTGGAAATCTTATTCAGCAGACATGATAATATAGGGCTCGAGCATAAGTGTTTGTGTGCTCTCATCCAGGCTACACCACTAACTTGTCCGTGACATATAACCTCTCTTTTGTTCTCTTTCCATTACTACATAAATAAATAAATAAAACTTGCTAGGCCTGAAGAAAAATAGAGTAAGGATAAAAGTGAATTCATTAAATAAAAACATTCTGGAAACTCACAGGTGTATATATCGTTTCAAGACATTCTAGGCTGGGGGGGAGAGGATTGTCTTACTGTTGTTTTAATAATTTTACAGTATTTTGAATATGAAAGCAACTAAAGTAATATTAGACACTTTTATTAAGTTAAAAAATTATAGTTACGACAAGGCATTATTTAAATTTTATTGTTTTTTTAAATAAAGTTTCTCTAATGAATGTGCATTCATCTTATTTAAATTAGTTTTTTAAAAGAATGTGGCAATCAGATAAATATCAGTGTGAATACTGGCTAGAGGCAGGGCTTTGTTTATGCCTCATCTGAATAGAAATCATCTATCCCTAGCCATCAATAGATGATTGGTGTTGAGAGAGGCATCAATTCTCAATTAATTATTTAATCATTACTTGACACACATGAAACAGAGAAAATAATCAAAATGGAGCCAATTCTTTTGGGAAGAAAGACTCTGCCTTTATCACTCCATCTCCCATTCATGTGATAATCAAAGGAATCCAGCCTTTTGTTTTCTTTTCATGTCTAGTGGTGATCTTTGCGCTCTGGTTTAAGCTTAAATTTTCAAAATGAATCAATGCTCCAGAACAATCCTGATGGATTTTCTTTTCTGGGTTGAATGACCTTATGCATCAGGTACTATACTGTTCAGTTATACAGCTTGGTAATTCCAAATTCTTCATTTTATGGAAAGAGCTATCCACTTGCAACATAAAATGCATTTCAGAGACATCTGATTCTGCTTCTCTTCAACATATGACTGTTGCCATGCTTTCTCCACTCTTAACTACTGATTATGCATGATCCTTGGATTCCCTATGTTAAAAATATATGGAAACATTAAAATTTTCATTTAAAACACCCTCCCACAGAGAACAAGCTGTGTCATATTTGTCTCCTAATTTAAGAAAGGAAGTTATACCTCATGTGTCCTTCATTAAATGTACTGCTCTGTATTTTAAAGTGGCACTGGGATACTTAGAGCAATTTTTGCCATAAAATAATGTTCATTTTATTCATTTCTATTAATCGGTGTAGAGGTATGCAACTTCAAATTATATTATTGCAAATCATCACATGTAGTTACCTTATTTGTGATTTACAATTAAGTCAGATTTGGTAGAGCGAAACATGTACTATTTTATTTATTTCAAACATAACTACAAAGCCTGATGCTAAGTCCATGGAAATTTACTGGCCAAGCTGAAATGCAGTATAAGCCATGGAATATACAGTCTTCTGTAATGACTTAAGTCAAAAATTATGAAAACAAAAGCTCTCATGAAGACAGGGCAAGAAAATCACCCTTTACTTTTTTCATAAACCCATGAACTCTCCTAATCACCAGCTTTTTTCTTGCTATCTCCCTTTGCTGTTTAAACAACTACAAATTGCATCAAGCCTTCATTTTTCTTAGTCAAGTGAGAGAAAACTGCCAAGTCTAATGAGATTTACAAGGGCTAGTTCCCCTTAGCAGTGTCAGCAAAAAACAAAAAACAGAAGACATTGTACAATAATATACAGCCATACATAGAGCTTAGTCCCTAAAGCTTTCAAAACCAGATTTAATAATTCACCTCTTTTTAAATTTTAGCCATAAATACCATTTATCCATGTATTGATTGCTTTGATTTGACCCATGAGCTATCTACTTGAAACCCTGACTGACATCTTGCCTCCTGGTCAGCCACAGATATATCCATGTTTCATTGTTTTCATATCATTCACTTTCTGTTCATAGGCTTTTCTGTATTTATACAATTTTTTTCCTTGATCATTGTCATGTAGTAACACTGGAGAAACACTAATGACTGAATGTATAAAGGGGAGAAAATAAAATTTAGATATGATTTTATTTTAAATTCCACAGTTTCAATCTCTGAGAACAACAGAAATTACAACGTGGCCTCCACTACTCAGATAAATATCCTTAGCTGAAGATCCTCAGATAATCTCTTGCAGTCTTTCATATGCATCTCCTGTTTATTAGCTTCCCAGTCCAACAACATCTACATTTCTCTACGATTTATTTTCCCAAAGCATCTGCTAATAGAGAAATTCTATTTAATCTCTAGCATTTCTAAACATTAGCTGGCCTGTCTCCCACTTAAGAAACCACGGAAATCACATAATTTTACTTAAATTGACAAATGTTGGACTCGGTCATAACCATAGAAAATCTTCACATACCCTCTCCTCCGTTTTCCCACAAACAGGAGCAGGACTTCCCTTTACTTGTAAAAGGCTCAGCAGTGCCCATGAATCCTGCCTCCCTGTCCTCAACCAAGAGTAACTACCTGGAGATGCCCGACCACGGTGAACCTGTTCTGCGCTTCATTCTTCACGGACTGTGCGCCCAATCTTGATGCCTGTTTGCATCTAATGGGGGGAATCTGTGCGTCACTGGCTTAAAGGTGGCAGAGGAAAGCACAACTCAGGTGGGCCATGACCCAGTGAAGGCAGGGAGCAGCCTGGCCAAGGGTCCACGGAATGAGGACCACAGGGCACCCTACTTGCCACGTGGTCGTAGCAGGGCTGGTAGAAAGGGCTCCCCAGGAGGAAAGTGGCTGCTCCACCACTAAGAGGGTGCCAAGGGAGGAGCTGTGAAGGTGAGGAGGCGGAGAGGCCCGAAACAGGTCTTCACCCAGAAACTATGTGAAACACTGTCGAGAGAAGGAAGCCCCCATGCACCGGCCCAGCCCCGATGCCGGCCCTGCCTCCCCCGCCCTGGCCAGGCCGAGGCCCCGGAGGGTGGTCGGGCGGCGGGCCTTACCTTGGCTGCAGTCCTTGCCGTGGAAGCCGGTTCGCGAGCAGTCGCACACCGCCTGGTCGTCCACCACGGAGCACACGCCCCCGTTGAGGCACACGCCACCCTCGCCCTCCTCGCCCGCCTCGCACGGGCTCCCGCCGCCGCTGCTGGGCGGCTCGTCGTCCAGCTTCACCTCGCCGCTGTCCACCGGCAGCGCCTGCGTGGAGTTGACCCGCACGTCGCGAATCCAGCCCTTGAAGGGCTCCCGCTCCCGCACCGAGGCCAGGGTGAGCTTGAGCGCCGCCGCGCGCAGTTCGGGGGGCAGCCCGCCGACGAACAGGCCGCTGAACACCGTCATGTCCCTCCGCTTGGACTTGACCTCCACCCACTTGGCCTCGGCCTGGTCGATGAAGAGCGTGGTGTTGCGGAACTGGCGGCGGATGAGCACGCTGTGCCAGGCGCCGTCGTTGACCGGCGTGTCGGCCAGCAGCGTGGCGGGCTCGGCGCAGAAGATGGAGAAGCTGAGCTGCAGGCGGCCGCCGCGCGTCAGGATGAGCTCCAGGAAGTCGCAGAAGCCCTCGTCGTCGAAGTAGAGCACGAGGCCGCGCGCGCTGCGCGTCTTCAGCTGGAAGCTCATCTCGCTCTCGCAGCAGGCGTTCCACTTGGGGAAGCGCGTCCACTGGCCCTCGGCGCCCGGGAACTCCAGCCCGCTGCCCAGCTCCGCCCAGCAGCCCAGCAGCAGCAGCGAGAGGCACAGGAGAAAGCAGCCCCCGCGCTGGAGCAGCGCCGACCCCATGCTCGGGGCTGGGGGGCGGCGGGGGGGTGCCGGGGCCGACAGGGTCAAAATCGTCCTGGACACCGTGATGCAGAAATAAGGGTCCCGGAGTCAGTAGGGTAGGGAGATGGGCAAGAGTGGGAGGGATACACCCTCCTTTATCTAGCTCTTTTTTTCTTCTTCTTCTTCCAGCAACCCCTCCCTCTCTCCTTATAGTCCCCTCCCAACTGGAAAACGTAGACCCAAGTGGTGCAGGGCAGCCACAAAACTTCCAGACCAAAGGGAGGAGACACTTTGGAAGCAACGTTCTGGAAAAGGCGTCAAGAGAAGGTCAAGGGAACTCACTCATCCATTTGCGTCAGATGAACTAGTTCAAGGGCATCGGTGGTGTCAACAGATGCTTCACTCCTCAGATATCATCATCTGCCAGGTACCCTCAGTGGTGCCAGGCAAAAGGGAAGCAGTTAGATTCAGGTAAGCAGTAAACACTTCTCAGAGAAGTACAAGGAGCCAGCAATGAACCAGAATCCTTGGGTGTTTGTGAACGCCCTCTCCAGACGTAGTGTCCCAAACCAGGAGGGAGAAAGGGGTTCCTTGTCTCCTGAGAGCACCACTCATCAACCCCAGAGGAGTTTCAAAGGCCTGCTTCTTCTGTCATATCATGGACTTCCTGCACCACTGGAGCCAGAGCAGAATTCCTTATGCATGGCCTCATGGGCTGGATTATACTTCTCTTTCCCCTCCCCACAGTAGGGTTCAAACCTAGAGCTGTGAAGTAGCCGGAAGCTGTTAGATGTAGGAATCACAACAGCTCCTCTTCTTTTCTCTCCACCTCTGCAAAGCCAAGCTAAGATGCCAGCATATCAATTGGTTGTGTGTTGGTGATGCATTGTGGTTTTATTTTGTCTTTTAATAAGGACCCAGAAATCTGCAGAAAATTAAAATAAAGTTCTGAAGTCATTCATAGTAGCATATAAATCATTATTCAGCTCAGAAACTAGGTATATAACTACTGCTGTTAGTAAGCCAGAGTTAACCTTATTGGAAGGAGCTTATTTGTCCTGATCTACAAGACCTAATGTATCCTAATAGTTAATATCACACTCTTACAATCATCCATTACACCCTTGTAGTTTATTATATCTGTTAATAGGTAACCCTCCCAGGTTTTCATTAAGATTTGGTTACTTCTTACTGTTTCTAAGAAAGTTTAATTTTAAAAATATATAAAGGAGGGGAGGGAAAAGGCCCTTACATGAACATGAAAAATACAACCTATTCAAATCTCAGTCAATAGCTGATTTTACAGCAGGCAAAGCAGATGAAACTATCCACTGGAAGCTGCCGCCTTGGATGAGTATATCATTCCTACCATTTTATTTTTCTCAGAGAGAGAAGGAATACTGATGGTTTCTTGGGAGTCCTTTTAAAATTTCAAACAAGTATTTTTCTCCTTTATAGTAAAGGAACAATCTATTATAAGAGAAAACATCTAGCTGGAGTTAGATACTTATTTTTGGCAGCATTGTGACTCAATTGCCATATTACTAACTCCTCTACAGATGTGAAAAGTATTTAATATTTTGCCTAGCTATGTAGTGATCTTAACTCCTCTTCAAGTACTTATCTGGCTGTCAGCTCAGAATTTGTGTGGTCAGAACAGCAGTTGGCATGTGTATTACCTTAGCTGATATGGCTCTAAGATATTAGAATTTAAAATCATATCTTTGAATTACTCACTATACTGTTAAATCACTTGATTTTATTCAACTCTAATCTGACAGATTCTTGAAATGGTACAGAAATCATAAAAAGTGAGTTGTTTTAAAGTCATTTTTTAACCAAAAAATATTACTCTCATATTTTGACCCCCAAAATCACAAATATATAATCTGGTCATGTTGAGCAAACACATGTGTATGCCCCCCCAACACACAAACACACACATGCGCGCGCACACACACACACACACACACACACACAATTTATTGCCTGGACACAAAAGCTCACTATCCAATTAACACTTTCTTTTTTCCCTACAAGCTGAAACTAGCAGTAATTTATGGCACCGCATTGTGCTGCTGCTCCTCCATGGAGGGAGCTGAGAGCATTTCTCTTCAGTACAGAGCAATCCCTACAGGTGTCAGCTGAGAGCCACCAAGCTAGGGGATCCCACTTCAAGTTCCTCCCCAGATGAAATTGATGACTGGTCTCTTTCAACACACACACACACACACACACACACACACACTGCCCACTAGCAAAAGGAAATAAAAATCTCAGTTGCTTATTTATTATGGCTGATACATCCCACACCATCAGCAGTCACCAGCCATATCTTGTCTACTCCTATGCCAAGCCCAATGAAAGGTGCTCTTTAAAATCATTCTAAGGTAGCATATTATTCAATATCCTCTCTCTTTTTTAAAGTAGTCTCAGTAATCTGCCAAATCTTCAATCATTTGTGAAATAATTCTGGGATTTCAAGATCAAGAATAGTGCTTTGTAACCATCCACAAGCTCATGGGTTAGAAAAGCATTTTTATGTGACTCGGTTGGATCTGATTATTTTATTAATTAATATTACATATATCAGAAAATATTTCTTCACCCTCTTTTTCTGCCCTCCTCCAGTAATGCATACCTTGACAGTTTTTTAAGGAACGGAGAAGGGGGGGGGACACATACATATATATTCTTAACCACAGGGGAGGTCAACTGACTCTCCCAGTTCTTAGAGGAAGCTCATTGTGTGTGAGAGAGTATCTGTATTGATATGGAGAAAGAGGATTCTCTCTAGGTGCCGGAAAAACCTGGGAGTTCACAAATCAGAGGATGAAATAAAAGGATCTGAAAAACAACCTTACTGCAGCCAAAGGAAGAAGCGCTCTAATTCAAAAGCAGACTAACAGCCTCATTAATCTTTTCTTTCATTTCTAGAATCAAATTCATTCCCAAGCCACTGGAAGGATCGATACAGTATGCTCAATGGCTGCAGTTGCATTTATTTTAATATGTTAGTGATATCACACATACATATATACATGCATACACACCTTTCTATGCACCCTTCAATATATACCATCATAAAGAACCTGAAAATTTGGGGAGAATGTTTAGAAGTGCCTATCATCCCCCACCCCCCCGCCCCGGCTTTTGCAAAGTCCATCAATACCAATGCACACCCAAAATTCTCCCTGGCTTTCCCGCCCAGTCTCTAAGCTCCATCTCTAATACTAGTGCAGTTTCTTGGATCCTGGAGTCGACTACAGAAATTAAAGATAGGCACAGCATGCGGTTGATGAGGAAGAGAAAGACAGATGTAGATAATAGATACATGTTATTGCTTTGGTTTCTAACTTGCCTGTTTTCTTTCTTTTGCTAATAAATCACTGCATTCAGCCTTTAAGTTACTACTCCAGTTCCACCATCTCATCTTCTTGCCATCTATTTAAAAAGCTGCATGCAAAACAACCAGGATCTATACTCCTCCACCCTCCTACCACCCATCCTTCCCTGTGCAGTTGTAGCAGATTCTGGCTCAGTTACAACGGGAAAGATCCTTCTCCAGCTTGCCTCGCCCCATCCCCTCCCCCCAACCCAAATAGAGCTTCTTTACCTGCCCGGTTATTCCCCTTAGCTCGAGCCTGAGCCTGAAGCATGCATCGGTCAAAGCGAATTTCCTGAGGTCTGTGGATAAGGCGACTGCCGCTGCCTTTTCAGAGGCGTCAGGCTTGAGCGTCTATCTCCAGGAGTGCGGGAGGGAAGAACAGGCAACGGAGGGGAGCAGAAGGAGGAGGAGGAGAGGAAAAGAGCTGGGAAGGAGGAGGCGGTGGTGGAGCCCGAGAAGGCTGGGTTACGTGACGCGGAGTGCTGTCCTTCTGAAAGAGAAGGGCGGAGCTGAGCTCTCCGCAGTACCGTGGAGAGCGGCGGGCCGTCCTCAAGCTGCGATGCTGGTGGGGTCCGACCGCGGGCGCAGCCCCTCCAGCTCCAGGTCAGGATGCTGCGTACCTTTGCTTCATCCCCTTGCAGGGGGAGGCCGACCCAGGGGGCGGGGACCTGCCGCAAGCGCTTCTAACTTGTCACCACCCACCCTCCGAGAGAGAGAGAGAGAGAGAGAGAGAGAGAGAGAGAGAGAAAGAGAGAGAGAGAACGAACACCAGAGAACCAAGTAGCCTACTGAGCATGCCCAGGCCCCTGCTAGACCCACAGAAAGCTATGTGAAGATTTCACTTCTCCAGGGTTTAGTCGTGATTGGGCGAGGGTACCTGAGAGTGTTTCAGGGAAGCGCTGGGCAGCCAAAAGAAAGGGGCCAAGAAGTCAGTATTTAAGATGAGCTCCGGTTTCACTTGTTCACTTTGCTCTCCTGCTTAGAACCCCTGGAAGCTGCAGCCCTTCCAGTAATGCAGAAACACGCAAGACACACCGTCGTTGGCATTCCCCCAGATCCAACTTCCTGCCCACCGTGGCCAGAGCGATCACTTCGCACCTTCACGATCTGCTTAGGGTGTGCCAAAAAGACGTGAGAGAGACCCACCAGTCTAACGCAGCAACTACCTTGAAGACCAACCAGACTTAAGTCTGCCTTACAAGGTGCTTCTCCTGGCCGCATCTCATCATCCGCCAGCTTTCAGTGCCCTGCCCTGGCCGTGGGCATCCTGAGCTGATCCAAGTTCTGTACCTGTTTAACTCTTCCCTTTGTCTCCTTTCTTTTGCAGCTGGTAAAACCTGGAGTGAGTCAAACTGTTTACAGGCTCTAATGATCACTGGGCATGCCCAGTAGGCATTGCTGACTTTGGTGAGAAAGGAGTTAACTCTCAGGGAACTTGCAGAATAGGTGGTAGAGAAGTCCAAACAAAGTGTGTGGCTTTAAATTATAGTTTGAGTCCTATGGACATTTAAATTTCTAACCCTATTATATTCCTAGCCTGGGTTAGTCTTAGAACAGAAACAGCAGACATATTTATTTCAGCACCACAAACCTAATAGCTTCAGCCTCAAAAGCTATAAGGTAAGGCTATTTTCTGCCTCTAGGCCCTATAAAGCAAGACTGTAACAACTAGACAAACTCAAGAGTACTGAAATAATATACATTTCAAATGCAACATTCATTTCCTTCCAAAGAAACCAGAACTCATTCCCATATTAAGCCTGTGTATACTTTCACTGCTTTTGTAAAAGATTCTAAATAACTTGAAGGCAGGAACCACAAATTTTATTATTTTATTGCATTCAGAAAGGCAGTGTGGTCAAGTGATTAAATGTGTGGAAACTAGAATTAGTTTGTCTGGGCTTGAATTCTATCTCTGCCATTTATTAGCTTTGATCATGGATAAGACACATAACCTTAAGATACTCAGTTACTTCATCTGTAAAATGGATAGGTTACTATCACTTCATCCGTTTGTTGTTGTCATTAAATAATAAATGGACAGCCCTGGCCGGTTTTGCTCAGTGGTTAGAGCATCGGCCTGCAGTCCTGAGAGACCCAGGTTCGGTTCCCGCTAAGGGCATGTGCCTCTGTTGCAGTTTTTCCCCGGCCCTGGTTGGTTGTGTGGGTGGCAGCCACTCGATGTGTTCCTTTCACATCGATGTTTCTCTCTCTCTCTGTGTTCCTCTCTCTCCCTCTCACTCTACCTGAACAAAGAATGGAAAAATGTCCTCGGGTGAGGATAAAAAAATAATAATAATAAATGGACAGACAATATTTAGAACTGTGTTGAGTAAATAGTAGCAATTTTTATTAGTTCCAAGCCCATGCTGTTCTGTTTGACCCAATGAAATCGGACTGTAAAATAGGGATTCTAGTGATTGCCAAATTATTCCACAGGATATCTGAGAGAATGTAATGAAGTAATAACTGTTAACATGATTTTTAAAATGTAAATAACAATAAAGCTTAGTCTCAGAAAAAAAATACCTTATGTAAGGTTCGCAGTCATTAAGTGAACTTGGACCCCAAAAATAGTCTACTTACTTCAGGGGCTTTTAAAAATTTCCCTACTATTTATCAATAGGTTCTAGAGCAAACTGCACATAAGGTATAACCATCTGTGTCTGGTATGGAGGTAAAGTTTATTGCAAAAATAAGAAAAATGGACAGCCCATTTTAAAATATTGAATCTAAAAGTGTTCCATGATGCCCTTAAGATCTATGTGTACATTCATCAGTGAATGCTATGATGTTGGTAGAAGATTTCTAGAGTCATTATTCACAGTCAAAGCCCTGTGTTTTACCTGTACTCTTAGAAAACCTATTAATTGACTCTAGTGTTTTATGACTTGAAGAATTATCTAGTTTATTTAATTTTGCCTTTGTAAATTTTAATGTGATCTTCAGTGGGGTCACAGTGTTTCCACTGAATCACAGTTTTCCTCGGGCTCTCTTCTATGATTTTCTAATTCAAAGACATGTTAACATTCTTATTCTTCATGCATAAGTTTTGCAACAATACGTCTTCTGTGCCCACCCTTTACACACACACACACACACACTCTAAACTGGGGGACTTTATTATGTGTTGCAGCAATCCCCTTTGCAGTTATCAGATTTAAAGTGACTATATCTAGTCTAAGGAATATGGGCAACTAACATAGATTTTTTTTTTTTCCATTAAGTATGCAGAGGGAAAGCTATCAATATGTGCTTAGAATGGAAAAAAGTCTCAACATAATTTAATAATAAAAGCTCTTTATTTTAAAGTATGACTTCCTGTGTCGTTTCCACATAAATTGCTTCAACTCTAAACCCTAGTTTGCCCATCAGTGAAATGGGGAGATTAGCACCTCACTCTGTGAGATTTTTTTTTAATCCTCACTGGAGGACATTTTTCTATTTTTTGTTCAGGTAGAGTGGGAAGAGGAACAGAGAGAGAGAGAAACATCGATGTGAAAGGGACACATCGAGTGGTTGCCACCTGCACGACCCACCAGGCCCAGGGACAAACTGCAACCGAGGTACGCGCCCTTAGCGGGAACCGAACCCGGGTCTCTCTGTACCGCAGGCCAACGCTCTAACCGCTGAGCCAAACCGGCCGGTGCTGTGAGATTTGGTATAGTGCCTCTATATTGAGTGCCTACTCCATGCAAAACAGCGCTCCAAGGGCTTTCCTTACATGAACTTAGTGTATCCCCCACAACTACCCTAAGAGGTAGATCCTGGAATTTCATTCATTTCACCAAAGAGAAAAGTGAAGCATAGAGAAATTAACGAAAACAATCAAGGTCAACTAGCAAGTATAGGTGCAACGAAAGATGCAAATTCAATACTGATCTTAACCACCTTGCTACACTGCCTCTCAACAAATGATCAAAAGTACACTGCTTGGCACAGTGAAGATGCTAATACATGTTAATTCCTTTTTCTTTCTAAGAGTTTAATCAAGAGGAATCCAGGAAACCAAGCAATCAACTTTGGAATGTTGTAATGCCATTTTTTAATGACAAATACTATATGAATTATCTCAAGGAAAACAGTTGAGGTGTTTTTAATGTTACTTTTGTTTCTTTTTTGTTTGTTTGTGGGTAATATGTAAAATTATATTTACAGATCTGAATTTGAGACTATTTATCATTTATCAGAAGAAGCTAGTATTTTTCCAGAAAGGTGGAAACTAGGATGAATTCCTCTCAAATTTATTTAGGGAATCTACCAATTTTAGGCTTACGGCAATATCTGAAGGATTTTAACACCTGCCCCTTGCTACCACTCAGAACAATGAGATAACTGTGAAATCAAGGTGGTTGTTTATGATTATGTTTGATTAGAAAAATTTCTGACAACCCAAAAATGAAAGCATAAACAATATCTCATGCTATAAACCGGTAAACATTCTGCAACAATGAAAATAAAAATGCATGATCACCATAAACAAATCTATTTCCATAAGTTATTAAATATTAATGAGCATCCCAACGTGGAAACTCCCTCCACACCAAAAATAAATGGAACTAAGTGGTAATATTTTTGACCAAGAAATGAATACAGAGGGGTTCTGGGTGCGTGGCTGCGAACATACCTTGTGTTTTAACATTAGGAGATCAGTGTAAACACCTACTTTCTCAATGAACACTAAGGCAAAGTGGAGGTGTTGAGATACCCGTGAATTCCAAGACTGATATCAAGTTGGAAGAGGGTTTTAGCTTTATTAATACAAGTGATTTGAAAAGAAATGCATGATAATAATGAGGGAAACTAAAAGTTGACATGTATTAAATATCTTTCCACTAAATAATGTAAACAAAAGAACAATAATATCATTCTGAGGGGATGTTCTACTTTGCTATGATTCAGGTGATCGAAATGGAGTGATTTTTTCTACTGTGATAATGCTATTATTCAGGAGACATTATGTCACATGATATTCTCAACCAAATTTTAGTGTAATACTGAATTCTTCTAACCAATTGCAGTGTCATCATTACATAATTGGAAGAGTGTTGTTTAGTTTACAACTTATTTATTTTAATAAAAAATACAACTCATTATCGGGCTTGTGATTAAATGTCTCTAGCTGGTTTCCTTTATGTAAACAAATATGAGTTTTTGTTATAAAAGTTGATGATTAGATATTGAACATACTTCTATATAAACCTCATTTTCAACACAACAAGAGCAACTCCTAAATGCAAAGACATGGTATCAGGTCTAGAGCTCTTGTCTCAGGTACAGACTGGAATAAACATACTTGAATCTACATACAAAAAAAGCCCACATATTTCCCATGAAGTTTTTTAAGTGACTTTCAAGAGGAATAAGTGAACTCTATGTTAAGTACTTTTGTACTGCTTGAAAAAATATCTTTAGCATAGTAAAATTAGGCTACTTTCACATGAGCATATAATTTTTCAGTCATCAGAATACAGAATGGGATTTTAAGATGGCTACAAACATTAGAATAATGATAACTATTAAGGTATCAAGCTACAGCAGATAGCACATGGATAGTACTTGAGAAGTGGTTAAGTTCGAAATGGTGCACCTGCTAGAGAGGTTTCAGCGTGGAATCCCTGCAGCGAGCTTGATGGGCAGTGTTTTTAAATCTAGGGCACAACTAACACCTGGGTATGTTTTAGTCTTGCTTACCCCCACCTCACCTTCCCCTAATAATGACAAACAATCTTTCCGCAGCTACTAAAGTCAGTTTGAGAGAAGCCCCTGCCTGGGGCTCTAGTTCTCTCACTCAGTGATTAGTTGCACACCTGAACTGTCTTCGTTATCTTCTTTAAGAACTCACTTCTCTTATACCCAAACTTTGTCTCTTTTCTGTCCCTCCCCCCTCCCTCACCTAAAGTCAATCCCTTTCATTCTCAATTGCCAGACTTCAGGGAAGGAATTTTCTCATTCATTAGATACTAGTTTTACACTTACTTTTATCGGGCTCTTGCAACCAGTAATTTGTGTAATTTAACCAGTCCTGCTTAGTTTCCCTTACCGTGGCTTTTGAAGGAAGAGCAAGAGAGCTGTGCTAAAGTTATAGATGCCAGTGAGATTCACAGCCTCCATGTATCTCTGCTTCCTTCCAGCCTATCTCTGCCCCGAGAAACACGTGTAATCGATTTTCTGTGGGTGCTACTGAAATATTCTGTAGCCAGCTTTCTAAACACATGCTATGGTTTCATTTTTGGTTTTGTTTGTTGTTTGTTTATTTCCCATTACTATCACTTTCACACTATCCTCACTCCCTACCTTTTATATATAGTTTCGAGCTTCATTGTTTATCCAGGGTTTTCTTCTTCTCCTGTTTCACATTTACCTTTAATATCCAGCTGCATCTGCATATTTTTCATTCCACTACATATATAATGATTTAAATATATACTATAATTAATAAATACATACATACACACACAGAACTAAATAACAATAAATGAAATGATAGATATTAAATATACTCCTTTGGAACTTCACAAATTAGAGTAATAATACCTACTTTATTCTACAACAAATAACTTTGGGCTTTTGACAAAAGTTTTACTTTTATAAGGTCTTTGCTCTTGCTTACGAAGAATAACAATAAAATGTAAATGAACTAAATCATAAATTATATTTGTGCACCTTTTCTAGACATCTCACTGAATGAGACTGTACTGTAGTCCAGTTTTAGGCAATTTAATTTCCTCTAGATAAGGAAAGCCGACTGAAATGACTAAGAAAGTCTGGTGTGTGAGTAAAGTCTTACTCCAGAGTAAGGTAAACTGAACTGGGGATACAGTCAGGATTGCTTGACTCTGTGGCCAACTCAAAACTGCACAATTCTCTAAAAAGGGCATCCACTCCTAAGCTCTAGCAATTTGTGATCATGTAGGAGTGGTGTTGCCAGGCCATATAATTTTTCTAGAACAGCTGGAAATTTGGAATTTCATGTAAAACCTTCTGATTTTTAAACTATCAACTCATTAAAAAAAAGGATAACAACCTCCACAACCACAACACTGTGCACTACAAAACGAACATCTTTACTGGCTAGCAATGGCACATTGCTGCCAATTTGTCATCTTTATATTTGTGTTCACACATATCCATGTAAACTCACACACATGTATTATTTTCCTCTGAGTTCAACATATCAAAAGGTTTATTTACATGTTGTAAATCCAGCCAAAGATATAAATTAAATGAAGAGATACAATGAAGATTAAAGGTTTATTTTTTGGAATCATGAAAATGTTTTTTTTTTAAGTAGCTTAGTATATTAAAAGAAACATTGGATTTCGAGTTACAAATATTTTCTAGTTCTAGCTTTGTTATTAATTTGTTTAGCGTCATAGGCAAATCTCTTAGCTTCTCCTGGTTTAATGCCTCCTTGATGTATGTTGTGGGTTGAATTGTGCCCCCCCCCCCCGAAAGATATGTTGGACTTCTTACCCCCAGTGTCTATGAATGTGACCTTATTGGGAAATAGGCCTTTGCAGATGCAATCAAGTTAAGATGAGGTCATATTGGATTAGTGTGGGCCTAAATCCAATGACGAATGTCCTTATAATGAGAGAGACTTGAAGACAGAGGAGACACAAAAACGATATATCCCTGTAAAGACAAAGACATTGGGGTTATGCAGCTATAAGCCACGGAATACCAAACAATGCTGGCAACCACTAGAATCTCTGAGAGAGGCATGGAACAGAGTACCCCTTAGATTCTCAAGAAAGAACCAACCCTACTGACATTTTGATTGCAGACATCTTGCCTCCTGAATTGTGTGAAAATAAATCTATGTTATTTTGAAACACCTAGTTTGTGATTTGTTATGACAGGCCTAGGAAACTAATACAATATACATGATAGAGAGGTTGGGAAAATATCAGTATTGAGAAAATTTATATACAAGACAGTTTGCTAGATGATTTTGCATATATATTACCTTGACCCATATAAACACCTTGAGAAGTAGACATTCATTCATTCATTCCCTCTCTTTCTCTTACTTTCTCATTCTCACTTTTCTACTTCTTGCTGTCTGTCTGTCTGTCTGTCTGTCTCTCTTTCCCTCTCTCTCTCTTTCAACTAAATATGGCTCAGAGATGCTAATCAACTTGCCCCCCATACTCAAGGATTACTTATTGATGGAGTGAGGACCAGGTCTGTCTAAGACTTAAGCCCATATTCCTGTTCCCCATATCATTCTGTTACACTGCTTTTCAAAGGCGGACAGAGATAAAATGTAATATATAGTTATTATTCTGGAGTATTCTTTAATTTTAAAGAGGTTGAAAAAAAAAACACAATAAAAAAAGCAAGAATATCTTGCCCAAATTAATACCTTATACATTTTAGGTATACATAAGTCTTAGACAGTATTTTAGGACAAGAAAAATAAATATTGTACTTTTCCAGTAATTTAGTATCATCAGTGTCTTAAAACAAATTTATTATAGTATGACATAACACAACATAGAAAACATAAATCTAGATCTTAATCAATTACAAAAATTAAACACACCCATGTAACTTTCATCAAGATAAAATAATAGAAGGTCACATTCATATTTCTTTTAGCCATTCCCTATCTCTTCCTCCATAAATGTGATCAATATCTTTATTTCTAATGTCCAAAATTAATTTGGTGACTGTTTTTTCCAATTTATATAAATGGTATAATTCAGTATATTCTCTTTCATTGCAAGATTATGTTTGTGAGATCTATCCATGCTGTTGCCTGCAGCAGTAATTTTTTCATTTTCAATACTGTGTTCAGTTTTATAAATAACTAATGTTTCTTTATCTGTCCAATTGCCCATAAACCTTTGTATTGTTTTCAGTATCTAACACTTACAAATAACATGTCAAAAGCATGCTCATATTGTTATTTGGTACAAATATATACACAATTCCATTGACTCCACGCCTAAGTGTGGAATTGCTGGTTCATGGATTGTCTTCAGCAGTTGCTGTCCAAAAGATTTCCAACATTGTAACAATTTATACTCTGAAAAGCAGTGTATGAGTTTCTGACTTTCTGATTAACAAATATTTATCGATCATTTTAATTTTAATTATTTTAGTTCTTATTGGTATCTCATGATTTTATTTTTTATTTTCCAGATGACTAATGATGCCATTAGGATATCCTCTTTTGGAAAGCAGTCTATTCAAGTATATTTTACCCACTTTTCTATTTGATTACCCATCTTTAAAATTAATTGTAGGAGTTTTTAATTATTCTGGATACGATTTATTTTACATTTAGTGTATTAAAATATCTTCCCCTTTTTGGTAGCTTAACTTTGTGCCTTTTTCTTGTTTTTGTTTTTTTTTATGAACAGAAAAGTTAAATATCAATGTAGTCAAATTTACTGTTTTCCTTTGTAGTTGTTTTGTGTGTTTTATTTAAAAAACATTGCTTATCCTGAGTCATATTTTTCTATGTTATCTTGTAGACACTTAAAAATATATTTTACATTTAGATCAACATTACATGAAGTAGTATTGTTTTCTTGATAAGAATATCCAGATAACTCAAAACGGCATATTGAAAACATAATTTTGTCATTGTTCTGCACTGTCTTCTTTGTCAAAAATAAAAAAATCAAGTGTTAATGTATATGAATATGTGTCTCATACTCCATCTATTTTGTTTCACTTGTCTATTTATCTTTGTTGTCTCAATTAATGACACTTTATAATGAAATATAATATTACCTGGAAGCTTTTAGTAATTCAAATTATACATAATACTTATTGCATATTTATCAGATTAAGTAAATTCTTTGCTAATCTCATTATACTTTTATTGTTGAATTCCCTCAAATACTATTTTAACATCCTTTGATAAAATCATATCATTTTTCACTCTGGTCGGTTTGGCTCAGCGGTTAGATAGAGCATTGGCCTGTGCTCCAGAGAGATCCAGGTTCAATTCCCGCTAAGGGCACATACCTCCATTGCAGTTTGTCCCCGGCCCCGGCCCCGGTTGGGCAGGAGGCAACCACTCGATGTGTCCCTTTCTCATCGATTTTTTTCTCTCTTCCTCTCTCTCCCGCCCACTCTACCTGAACAAAAGTGGAAAAATGTCCTTGGGTGAGGATTAAAAAAAAAATCATATAATTTTTCTTCTTTCCTCTGTTAATGTGATTAACAATTCTGGTTAATTTTAAATGTAAACCACTATTAAATTTCTAACATACACCCTACTTGATCATGATAATTTACTCTTTTATTACTTTTGTTTGGCAATACTTTATATAGGATCTCTATACATCATCTCATGAAAGAGAATGACCTGTAATTTGGGAACAAGGTGATGCTAAACATATAAAAAAAAAAAAGACGGGACATCTTCCCACTTTTTATTTTCTTATATTTTCTCGAAGGGTTTATGTAATATTGGTGTTATTTCTCATTAAATATTTGGTAGAATATTCACCAGTGGGGTCATCTAAGCTAAAACTATATATACATATTTTTTTTTATTTTCTTTAATATAGGTTCCTTAGAGATGTTCCTTTTCTCCTGGTATCAGTAAATTTTTTCTTCTCCTTTTTACCTTAGGGAGTTAGCTTTAATCAAATTTCCTAAGAATCGTTATTTGTGTTTACTTTTTATTGTCTATTTGTCTTCCATATAATTGACTTCTGATATTTAAAATTATTCTCTCAGTTTCCTTTTCTTTAATGTACTATTTTTTTTTAACTTCTGGCTAAGTTCTTAAGGTGAATATTTATAACATTACTCCTTACTTTATCCTCTTTGTAAACTCATTCTTTGAAG
Organism: Molossus molossus; assembly: GCF_014108415.1. Taxonomy (NCBI): domain Eukaryota; kingdom Metazoa; phylum Chordata; class Mammalia; order Chiroptera; family Molossidae; genus Molossus; species Molossus molossus. Next base: position 35,757,035 of record NW_023425350.1, read on the forward strand.
ATTACACATTCCCCCTTAGCATGCCTCCAGCTGCACTCGGGAGGTCTGTTGTGTAAAAGTTTCAATGTGATTCAGGAAAAATATTTTTTACATTCGTAATTATGATTTTGGTTTTGATCCATAGATACTTAGAATAGTCTAACTTAACTCTCAAACATTAGGAGAGTTTTCACACTATTATGCATTTAGAATTTATATACTTTATGGTACAATTCTGTGAAATTTGTTGAAACTTACTTTAAGGACTTGGATATGTTAATTTTTTAGGTGTCACAAAAACATTTGAAAAGAATATTTGCTCCACAGTTGTTGTGAATAAGTGTTCTATCAATTACATCAAGTTTATTTACCATGTAATTCATATATTATATATCTTTTATATTCTGTACAATTTTCTACATATATGTTGTTACAAAGAAATATATTGGACAGCTACTTGCACAAAAATGAAGCTAGACCGCCAACTTACACCAAACACAAGAATAAACTCAAAATGGATAAAAGACTTAAAAGTGACTTGTGAATCCATAAAAATCCTAGAAGAAAATGCAGGAAACAAAATTTCAGACATCATACGCAGCAGAATTTTCACTCATACAACACCTAAGGTGAGAGAAACAAAGGAAAAAATGAACACATGGGTCTACATCAAACTAAAAATCTTCTTTTCTGCACAGCAAAATGGAAAGGGAACCCACTATATGGAACAACATAATTGCCAATGATACAGATAAGGAGATAATTTTCAAAATATATAGAGTACTCACACAAGTCAACAAAAGGAAGACAAAGAACCCAATTAAAAAATGAGCAGAGGACCTAAAAAGACACTTCTCTGAACAGGACATATAAATGGCCAAGAGACATGAAAAAATGCTCAACATCAATAATCATCAGAGATGCAAATTAAAACAACAAGAGCCCTGGCCAGTTTGGCTCAGCAGTTGGAGCTTTGGCCTGAGGACCAGAGAGTTCTGGGTTTGGTTCCCGCTAGGGGCACGTACCAAAAAAAAAAAAAAAAAAAAAAGATAGTGAAAATGAAAAAATAAGAGAGAAAACTCATGGACATGGAATGGATACCAGTGTGGTGATTGCAGGGGTGGGGGATGAGTGAAGTTATAATAGGATATAGAGGAGATAAATGATGATAAAAAAAAAAAAAAAGACAATTAGAAATCTTCCACATAACCTAATAAGTGGGTCAGAGCATTAAGAAATTGTAATAATAAAAAAAGACTAGCCTGGCTGGTGTGGCTCAGTAGTTGAGCATCCATCCATGTACCAAGAGGCCTCTGGTTCATTTCTCTCTCACATTGATGTTTCTCTCTCTTCCTCCCTCTCTCCTTTCTACTCTATCTGAAGATAAATGCAAAAATGTCCTTGGGTGAGGATAAAAAATTAAATAAATAAATAAATAAATAATAAAATAAAATAAAATAAAACAACAATGAGATATCACTTCACACCTGTCAGAATGGTCGCCAACAACAAATCGTCAAACAACAAGTGTTGGCAAGGGTGTGGAGAAAAGGGGACTCTAGTACACTGCTCGTGGGAATTCAGACTGGTGCAGCCACTATGGAAAACATTATGGCATTACCTCAAAAAATTAAAAATTGAACTGCCGTTTGACCCAGTGATCCCACTTCTAGGAATATACCCTAAGAAGCCTGAAACACCAATCACAAAGACTATATGTACCCCTATGTTCATAGCAGCACTATTTACAATAGCTAAGATCTAGAAACAGCCCAAGTGTCCATCAGTAGACGAATGAATAAAAAAGCTGTGGTACATATACACAATGGAGTACTATTCAGCTATAAGAAAGAAAAATCCCTTATCCTTTGAGATGACATAGAGAGACCTGGAAAGTATTATCCTAAGCAAAACAAGCCAAGCAGAGAAAGACAAATATTACAAGATCTCACTTATTTCTGGACTATAATGAACTAAACAAACTGATGAACAAAATAGACCCAGAGTCATAGAAGTAGGGTACAAAATGACAATCCTCAGAAGACTGGGTAGAGGGGGAGGGAAGAGATAAACCACAGAACTTATATGCATGTATGCATAACCAATGGACATAGACAACAAAGCTGCGGATGGGCTGGGGGGGATGGGAAGGAGGGTGTCAATGGGAGGAAAAGGAGAAACATATGTAACAAAAATAAATTAATAATATATATATAATTTTATGTATTTTAAAATATTTTTGTCATTATATGTTTGCATAATTTTATGAATAAAAATGTGTTATATATTACTGGCGATCAATTCTTTCATCGATATACTATTCCTTTTTTGTTTCTAATAATGATGCTAGTTCTGGTCTTAAAATTTATTTTTTCTTTTAATAAAGCTTTTTAAAATTGATTTGAGAGAGATAGGAAGGGAGGGGGGAGAGAGAGAGAGAGAGAGAGAAGCATCAGTTTGAGAGAGAAACATCAATCTGTTGCTTCCTGCACTCACCCCGAGAGGAGATCAAACCAGCAACCTGGGCATGTGCCCTGACCAGGAATTGAACCAATGACCCTTCAGTGCACAGGACAACACACCATCTGAGTCACACTGGCCAAGTCCAGTTTATTTTTTCAGATATTTGTATAGTTAACCCAGTTTTCTTTTTGTTAGTTGTTTGATATATGTCTTCTTTATAACCTTTTACTTTTATATTCATTTATATTAAACATGCTTTTCTATAGATTGAATTTGATTGAATTTTAAAATTATGTATGACCATCTTTGTCTTTTACTTGGAGTTATTTCTCTATTTACATTTAAAATAATTTCTGATATATGTAGATATAAATCTACTCTCTTACTAATTATTTTGTAACTGCTTTACCTATTCTAGGTTTCTTTTTCCTCTCCTTTATTGCGTTACATTGAATTAGTCAATTATTTGATTATTTAATTTTTCTCTTCTAGTAACTTTTAGTAGTTTTTTAGGCTAATAGCATGCATGATAGACTTATCAGAGCCTAATGTAAATTAATATTTCTAGGACAATGCAAGGACTTTCAAACTCTTTCACTCTCTTGCCTTTTTATGGCTTTCATACTATTATTGTCTTCTATTATATTTCTACATTATAATATGTTATAAGTTTTTATACATCAATAATTATTTATAATTATGCATATTCTTAATGATTCATAGTTCTTCATTACTTCCTCTATTTACTTGTTTTCAATGGATTTATTTATATATTGTTGTATTCCTTTGTTATTTCATTTAGTGTGGTGTACTGGTGGCAAAAATTTCAGTTGTTTTCTTAATATACTTATTTTGCTTTAATTTTTATTTGTATTTTAGTCTCTTTTTTTCCCTTTTTTGATTTAGAGAGAAAGAAAGGGAGAGGGAGAGAAAGACAGAAACATCAATTAGAGAGAACATTGACTGGCCGCCTCTTGTATGCCCCCCACTGGGGATCAGGCCCACAACGTGGGCACGTGCCCTGACCAGAATTGAACCAGCAACCTCTTGGTGCATGGATCGACCCTCAACGACTGAGCCACACTAGCCAGGCTAGTCTTTTTTTTATTATTACTATTTCTTAATGCTCTGACCCAATTATTAGGTTATGTGGAAGACTTTTGTCTTTTTTTTTCATCACCATTTATCTCCTCTATACCCTATTCTACCTTCACTCATCCCCCACCCCTGCAATCACCACACTGGTATCCATGTCCATGAGTTCCCTCTCTTATTTTTCCATTTTTACTATCATTTTTTTTTTTTTGGTACATGCCCCTAGCAGGAACCGAACCTGGAACTCTCTGGTCCTCAGGCCAAAGCTCCAACTACTGAGCCAAACCGGCCAGGGCTTTACTATCATTTTTAAAAGACAAAAAATTTTCTTTTATTTTTAAAAGAAAATTTAGTTCATAGAAAAAATTTTAAAATAATTTCAGAATGTAAAAAATAATATTTCAATAACTTCTGGCTCCCATGAATTATGTTGAAATGTCAGCTGCCAGAGTCATCTTGCTGATCCTTTAAGGTAAAGTGTCTCTTTTCAAATTTTTACTGTAGTTGAGAGCATTTTTACTATGATTTTTTAATGTGTGGTTTTCTTTGTGTTTTTCTCTGCTTAGGGTCTTCTGAAACCTGTGACCTGATGTTTTGCATCAATTTTGGAGAATTCTTGGCCAATATCTAATCACATATTGTTTAACCCCTACTATATCTCTCTCTCTTTTACATGAATGGCAATTTCATATATGTTAGATAATTTCACCACATTCTACATGTATCAAGTGTTTTTTCTTTCTATTATCTATTATTTTTATTTCTATGCTTTAGTCTTGTTATTTTATATTGATTTAATATCTAGTTCACTAATTAGTTCTTTTGCTGATTCTAACCTACTTCATTTTAGTTTTTTACTTAAGTAGTTGTATTTTTCTAGTTGTAGAATTTTCATTATTTTTATTCTAGTTTCTGATGCCATTTTTCATCATATTATCTGTCTTCACAAACTGTTCACAATAATTAAAAATCTGATAACTCCAATATATGAAATACTGGTTATTTAATTTTTTCTCCTTTTACAACTCTTTCTCTTTACAATCATTTACTTATTGTTAAATAGCTGGTAATTTTTAATAGAATGCCACTTTTTAAATTTTTTCTTAGCCTTTTGCTTCAGGTAAATGCCGTTAAAGTAACAGCACAGCAGACTATTAGTATAATCAAAAAGCTCTTACATACTGTTAGATGTCATTGCCCAGAAAATCTTGGCTGCCTCCATTGTGCTTCAAGGAGCACAATGTAAACTTATTTGAAGATTTTTCTTGAAAAATTGTTTATGGTGGAACAGTTAGTCTACATAAGTGATTCTATCATCACTGGAAGTGAAACTTCAACAAGTATCCTTCTCCGTATATTGAAGAAAATTCATGGCATGTCAAGGGAGGGATTTGTAAACTACAATTTTGGAAAGATGTCAAGGTAAGTTTATATTCATATCAAGGCCTTATTCTTCATACAGTGGGCATGGAATAAAATGGATTCCTCATGGAATAGATAGCTTTATGCAGAATATCATCTTCTACCAGCAAATTAATCTCATAGGTAGTCATGTTTTTCATTATGTTGCAATTTTCAAACATTTTTAAAGTATGCAAATGAAGCACAGTTGCCTAATATGTAAATTATTAATGTGTACTTAGGTGAAGATATATAGAACTATTTCCTCTAAAGTATAAACCATGCATGCATTTGACTTAAACATCAAAACAGACTTATTATATGACATCATCATGGTTATAAGCACACTGAGGTTTTTTAAAAAATAGTTCAAAATCAATTAAGTAAGAGTAAGCATACTTTCCCCATTTTCCATTGCTTTATTCCTTAAAATAATCTGGGGAATTCTCACCATAAAAATGTAACTGTCTGTAAGTATTATCTCCAAGGTACAGAGATTTTACTATAACCATGTTCAGAGCTATGGACAATATATTTTGAAATGTTCCACTTGGTATTTTCTTATAAGGCAACTGAGGCAAACGTATAGCATTTGCTTCCTGGGGACAATCATTATGTCTGCCTTGTTTGCCTCTGTTTCCTCAGGATCTCACATAGTATCTGTCTACCATATGGTAGGTACATAGCCAATATTTATTTAATAAGAAGGTGAAAAAGAGAATGATTAAAAGATACTGAAGCCCTGGCCAGTTTGGCTCAGCAGTTGGATCATTGGCCCGTGGACCAAAGAGTCATGGGTTTGATTCTGGTCAAAGGCATATAACTTGGTTACCGTTCAGTCCCCAGCCCTGGTCAGGGTCATGCAGGAGGCAACCAAGTGGTGTGTCTCTCTCAATTTAATGTTTCTCTCTCTCCCTCCCTCCCACTCTATCTGAAAATAAATGGAAAAATATCCTTGGGTGAGGATTAAAAAAAAAGAAGAAAATACTTAAAATGAAAGAATAGTAAAGTTTTGTGCAAAATATAAGTGAAAATAATATATAAGTAGGAGTCTTAATTTTCTCTTATTAAATTGCCAAATACACTTGAGGCAAAGAAAAAAATTCTGTATCCCTAAACAATAAAAAATTTCTAGAACTTTGTTATTTATTTTGCTAAAATGATCCAGGTTTTTGTTATGTGTACTTTCTTAAGATAAACAATATGTAGTATAATAGTGTTTTCACAGAAACTCATGATAAAAATATTTTCTACAGTAAGTAAACAGGTTTTCCTGTGTTCTGTGAACGATTGTAGCAAACTAATTGAACCCAAAGAGGGGGTCATTGGAACCTCCAATGTATAGCTAGTCAGAAGCACAAAGCCTGGGCTTGAGGCAGGCATATGAAGTGTGGGGGTGGGTAAATAGTGTCTGAATTGACTTAAATTCTCAGACACCCTGCTGGTATCCAATAATTGTTTGTTGGCATGAGGGGAACCTCTCCCCCAACTTTGAAATTGGGTTCATGAACCCTATTCAGTTGGTGTCAGTGACATGAGATTTGCTAGCATAGCCTGGCCCATGGAAATGTGGTTTTTGAAGAGGAAGGATACAAGGGTGGGGAATGAAGGATCTTGATTCCTGGATGGCTACCTAGTCACCCATGGTATAAAACTGCTGCTGTGCCACAATCTGTTATTACAGGTAAAAGTTACCAATGGAATTTAGAAATGATGGTAGACCTGACTTTCAAGGAGTTGGTTCAGTAGATATGTAAGGAAAGGAAAACTATTTAGAAGCGTGCTAAATATACAGTTCCCTGATTATTGTTATCTGTAATAGCCATAATGAAAGTAAAAGAAAGTGCTGAGTCACATCTTGATGCTGAACCAAGCACAGATTTAGGTCATCCTGAGCTTTAGCCATTAGCCTCAAAGCCACCTAGAAATGTAGATGCAGATACTCAGTGCTAGAAAAGAAATAGAACAGAAATAGAAAATGCACAAATTAGGATGGCTGAACATCATTTCTTCAGACAAAGGAACACATTTCACCACCCATAATTTTTGGCAGTGGGCAGAGAGATATACTCCTCTGTAGTAATAGTCTGATAGAGAATTAGAATGGACAATTCAAACATTGGTTTTCTAAATGGGGGGAGATAAAGGCATGAAGGGCTGGTTTACATGCTTTCACAAGTGTGTGCTCACATTAAGCATGAACATGAGTTGGGGTAAAGTAATGTTCCTACTAGGTAGACTTGGCTATTTCTGGTGGATCTGGGGAAGAGGGGGTGGGGAAGGGGCAGGTGTACTTTATTTCCCCACCCCCTACTTGATGCAGTAGCCATAGGATCAGAGCTGTAACTACAGGGATGATTCCAAAGCAAGAAATTGTAACTGTTTTTTGTTTTTTTGTTTGTTTATTTTTATTTCAGGATCCCTAAGGGTCTGATGGGGCAAGATGTGTCTTCATCCCATCTGGCAAATTTAGGGTTAACAGTAAAATCATTGCTGCATGCATCTAGACCAGCACAGTGGCCAAACCCAGTGTCCCTTCCAAGGGTGAAACGTTAAGGTATTACATGGAGAGAAGGAAAAATAGTACCTGAGGGTAAAAGAATGAATAAATGAGTTGTGTTATAAGAGAAATCTAATATAATATTACACCTTGGAAGAGGTTCAGAGCAAGAGACAATATTGTTTCTAGCTCCATTATATTAGATGCTTGAAAGGGTGAAGCCATGTTTTGCCGAGACCATTTCTGCTTTTGGAACCTGACAAGATCAGATGGAAGCCCGTGAACCTGAGTGTCCTCATCCTGGGAGAGATTTTCATATGTTATGATGATGGACTGAATACTTATTAATGACTGAATGAGATTCTAGTAATGTGCCAGCACCTTTTGGCTTTTATGATTGTGTTGCTGTGAGGGACCCATGTCCAAAGACAGAGTTGATTGCAATATTATTATTTATAAAATATTTGGTCTTCATCCACAGTTCCTGGCTCATTTCTTCAAACCCTTGGGGTTTCCTATGTTGAGAATTATCAAGGCGTCTTTGTTCTGTTAATGAAGGTGACTTTTGGACCCCACCCAAGAAAGAGGATTTATCCGGAGAACCAAGTGTGAATAAATATTTGGAATTTTTAGTCCCACCACCCACTGACCTCCAAGGAGGCGGGAGTGGCTGGAAATGAAGTTCAATTGAATGACTTAGTTAGTCATGAATATGTAGTGAAACCTTCATAAAAACAAACAGACAGAAAAACAGAAGGATAGCTCTTTGGTCCTTTTATTTGGTAGAGCTTCATGTTGGGGAACCAGAACACTTCCACATACCACTGTGCCGTGCCCAAGCTCCATAAGACCAGAAGCTCTAAGGTTTCACCCTGTGGAACTCTTCATTTGGCTGGTGAAGCATATCCTTCAACAGTCTTTGTAATAAACTGATCATGTAGTGAGTAAGCAGGTTTTCTTGAGTTTGTGGGCCATTCTAGCAAATTCATTGCCCAACAAGAGGGTCATTGGAACCTCCAATGTGTAGCCAGTCAGTCATAAGCACAGAGCCTGGATTTGAGACTGATATCTAAAGTGTGTGTGTGTGTGTGTGTGTTGGGGCTGGGGGCGGTCTTATCTATTGCACTGAACCCTTAACCTGCGGGATTTATTGTTGTCTCTGGGTAAATAGTGTCAGAATTGAGTTGAATTCTTAGACATCCTACTTATATCTAAGAATTGTTTGGTGGTGTAGGGGAAACTCCCCCTCCCGCTCACCATGTTGGAATGGTGTTGGGGAACCCCATTCATACATTCAAATAATAGAATAGTGAAGCTTAAAATGACCTAAAGTAGTCTTTCTGCTCATTTCTCCACCATTGTGTAGGACAATTACATAAATACTTTAATGAAGTATCAATATCAAATTTTAATGTCTCTGAAAATTTTATATAAAATTGATGTAATCTAGGGCCTCATAATTCTTATAATGCAAAAAAAAAAAAAAAAAAAAATTCCCTTTAGGTCGCAAACCAAAAACTTTCCCACTAACATTAGCATTATGACTACATTTTTTTTTTATCCTCACCCGAGGACATTTTTGCATTTATATTCAGATAGAGCAGGAGGGAGAGAGAGAGAAAGAGAGAGAGAGAGACATCACATCAATGTGAGAGAGACACACCAACTGTCTGCCACCCACACGACCCTAACCGGGGCCAGGGACAAACTGCAACTGAGGTACGTGCCCCTGGTGGGAACCGAACCCTGGACTCTCTGGTCTGGGGGCCGATGCTCCAACTGCTGAGCCAAACCAGCCAAGGCATGGCTACATTTTAAAAAGTGATACCTATTATATATTTTGCATATAGATCAAACAATCTCACTGTAGAAAAATCAAACAATGCAGGTTTTTATAGGAAGTTAAAAGCACCGAGGTCACGTTTCTAGAGATTCTCTCTATCCGCACATTGATGAACATTTCCACTGCTAATTGTATTCACCTATATTGGCTCTAAGATTTTTAAGAAATTATCAACAACATGTGCTGACATGAGTCCATTTTTTTACTTTCGCAATTAAGCAAACCCTGGTTCTTTTAACTGTGTTCAGAAGGCTAACTTCAAGTTTATGTTTCAGATTCCTTATTACTTGTTAGTCTGCAAATCTGTCAGGTTTGAACAGTTTTCAAAAGAGCCCTGCCATGGGTAGGTTTTAAACAAGCTGTTTTAGTCCAATGAAGACAATAGTGAAACTTCGCAATAGTGAAGGAGCCAGAATGACACATCTGCTTCTCTGAATATATGTCACAACAAGTACTTAGTAAGCAATCAAATACTCACTTGGCTTGGGTTTTTTGTTGTTTTTTTTTTCCTTCTTGGTCACGGGACTTCTAAAACATTTTCCTTAGAAAATCCCTTCCACACAAAATATAATAATAACAACAAAACAGAACCTTTGAAGATATATTAGTTTTTGAGGAGAACTGTTATTTAATTAACTCTGTATTTTTTACTTTGGACCCAAACCTGGATACAGGCCTTCAATTCAGAATGCATTTTTTTTTTTTTAAATGCATCCTCTTTCCCACCTTATTTTAGATTTAGTACATCAGCTGGTTAATTTTTAAAAATTGTTAACCAAATCATAAATTTTAGGACACTCAGTCTAGAGAAAAGTAAGTTCATTTGGCTTCATTACATAATGGACCTGATTAATTTTGGGGAGCGTGATTGATTCCACATGCAGGCAGAATCATATTTACTCCAGGAGATACAACTGGAGGAGAACAGCCTATCACGTGTGAATGCTCATGTGCTTTCAGATAACTGGGGCCGTTTCATTCTGCACAGTGTCGAGGAGCAGGGCCAGAGCTAGGGTGAGGCATGGCCTCTGGTGCGAAAATTAAGGGGTAGCTGAAAAGTTCAGTAATCAAATAAATAATATTTTAATATACTATTTTTAAAATACTATTTTTAAAATAAATTTATGCAAAAATACCCATGATGAACAAAAAATTAAATAAAGGCAGGATCAGTATTGCTTATTTTATTTCTTTTAATTATTTAGTTATTTTAAGTTACCTCTAATATGGCTTGGCAAGGCATTACTGTCTTTCTTTTTTTTTTTTTTTTGTGGTATGTGCCCCTAGCGGAAACTGAACCCGGGACTCTCTGGTCCGAAGGCCAACACTCAACTGCTGAGCCAAACTGGCCAGGGCTCACTAGCTTTCTTTCTTTCTTTCTTTCTTTCTTTCTTTCTTTCTTTCTTTCTTTCTTTCTTTCTTTCTTTCTTTCTTTCTTTCTTTCTTTTTCTTCTTTCTTTCTTTTTCTTCTTTCTTCTCTCTCTCTCCTCCCTCCCTCCCTCCCTTCCTTCCTTCCTTCCCTCTCTCTCTTTCTCTTTTTAAATCCTCACCCAAGGACATTTTTCCATTTTTTGTTCATATAGAGTGGGTGGGAGAGAGAGAAACATCAACGTGAAAGGGACACATCAAGTGGCTGCCTCCTGCATGACCCAACTAGGGCCGGACACAAACTGCAACCGAGGTACCTGCCATTAGTGGAAACCTAACCCAGGTCTCTCTGGACCATAGGCCAACGCTCTAACCGTTAAACCAAACTGGCCAGGGCTCTCTCTCTCTTTTAATTACCCCCTAATTCTGACACCCAAGGCAAGTGTCTCAGTCTCCATATCTTAGCCCTGGCCCTGCAATGGAGGTTTTCCTTTGTCATCATTGAAGTTTCAGAAAATACAGTGGAAATTCAAGGCACATAACGTTTTCCCTCTCTTTTGCACTTAATGAGATGATTTAACAACATCTTTATGTAGTACCTCTCAAACTCTAAAACTGAAAATTATTTACTTAAAGATATCTATGATCATCCTGGTGCTCCCCTTCAACTCGGTTCTGATTCAATATGTGTAAGGGAGGGTCTAAGAATCTGTACTTTATAATAAACAGCAAGTGATTCTGGTGCAGGTTGTCTGAGGATAATGCTTGGAGAAACACTTGCTAGACTCTAACAGCTGTTCGCTATTGTTTGTCTCTCCCTTGACAGAGGAAAGTGTTCTTAAGGGTAACTATGTGGTACAAAAAATGGCCAGAGACTGCCTGGTTATATTTAAAACAATGCCAATAAATAAAAAAGACTTGGCATTTTTATACCTCTTTAAGTTTCCATGGGGCTTTCACAGCCATGTGAGTTTTTTAGGTTGTGCAGTTTGGGAATTTAAATCGGAATATATTTGGTATGCTGAAAATGATAATAATTGGTAAATGCTATGTGTAGGTGATCTGGCCTTTAATTTCATTTACCTTGGAAATTTATCATTGGAACTATTTTATATTTTATAAAAATTATTACCTGAGTAAGAAAATATTGCGATTATACAATGGAGATCTGTATGCTTATAAATTTATCTACAAATTCTTACAATGTGGAGCATTAATATTTTTTTACACTCTCATGAAGAGTAAATCTAAGTTTTTTAACTTCTATCTCTTTTCATATTGAGTCAGCTTATTAGTGTCCGTGATAATCATGTTCTAGGAACTACACATTGACATCACCTGGCTGTTCACTAAAATAAAGATTCGCTGGCCTGTTCCACTATCTAATGAACTAGAATTCTCTAAAAGGAGAGTCCAGAAACCTGAACTTTTAATCTTCATCCCCATATAATTCTGCTGTATCCTAAACTTTGAGCACCACTGGATGTTAATCCCTCTGCTTGTGAAGTATGAAATATTTTAATGTAGCAATTTGGTGGAAGAAGCCAGTTTCCCAAGGATCTCTGCCCATTTCTTAATTAGTCTCCAAATGCAAAGGAACATATGACTACTTTCCTTATTTCACAAACAAGAAAATAAGGGACTAACGTAAATAATAACAAGAGTGGTGGCTGAGCAAGAACCACATTTTGGATTTTACTCTGATGCTTTTTCTGGGGAATTTATGCTTTATGTTATCTCCTTATAGCTGTAAGTATCCTGCATGGGTCTGAGAGCTGACATACACAGCCAAACCAATACTCCATTTGGCTGTATATAAGCGTGCTTGCTGTAGAAATGAACCTAAGTATAAGAAGGACATGTTCTTAATTTTTGCAGTATTAGTATCAATTAATTATTAACTTCCTTCCTGAAACTAAAGTATTTAAATTTTGGTCAATTACATCAACACAAGACAACAATTCCCATGAGCAGTGTCATCGATGGACAATGTAGAGGGCAGTTACATTCATGTATCTATTCATATGCTCTAACCATCCCTTTTTCCCTCTATATCTAAATCCCCGTTCTATCTTTCTCTCTCTCTCTCCACCCATCTTCCTAAACTTTGTGCCCTCAATCCCTGTCTCTTCCACACATATAATTCAACACATTTAGCACACTTTCTAATGCCAAAGCTTCATGTTACCCTTGATTAGAAAGCACAATAAGTCAATAAACACTATTAATCCAAAGTCACGTATCTAAGAACTAATGTATTTCCCTGTTAGATTCAATTCTAAAGAAATCAGCTAGATGTTACACCCACACAGAATCCCACTTGCAAATAAAAGCCTTTGTAGTTAAGGCAACAGGAGCACTGATAAATATTTCTTAATAGTAGTCCTTGCAGTTTTGTTTGGAGCCACATTGTCCTTGCGCCATTAGAATCCTTATTAGAGTACTCTCCTGAAGAGGCTTAACAACATAAAAGCAGAAAGAGGATAGCTCCAGCACACAAGAGTATGTGGCACAAAATAAATGATGTCACTTAATGACTGTCCTTCAGGAGTGATAAAGGAATACAAATGACATAAAAGAGAGTCACCATGTCCCCATCTCACTTCCTTAATTTAAGTATTGGTGGCAATTCATTGACTGTCTCACATCAGCAAGAGTTTCTTATTATCAATATAGAATTGTTTATGAGGACATATCATGAGTTACCTATAAAGATACTCAGGATATTTGATCATCAGATACATAGGAAAGCCCAATGCATGAATGTGGCCACATGGGTGATTAAAAAAAAAAATGTTCAATTTTCTCTTCCAGGGATTTTAGTTACTGCTCTGGGCGACAGATTAACTTCTGAATCTTAGAAACTAGCACCCATTCTAGTGTTGTCTAATATTTGAATGTCACTGATATTAGGTGGAACTTTGAATAGTGTTCAGAGGGAAGCCCAGTGACTCAGAAAATGCCCACTGGCCTCCGTCACCCCGGTTTTCTAGTCAGGCAGCTTAAAGGATAGCGGGCTCTACCCTCAAAACAAGACGTGTTCTGTTTAAACCACGCTTGGCTTTCAAAACATGTGCAGGGGCTTACTTTATTTTAAGAAAAAAAATTATTATTCGATTTCAAATATATGAAAAAATAGGCTCAAAACCTCCATGTTCCTTCATTCAACTTCAACAGTTGTTAATTCATGGACAATCTTATTTGTTCTGAGAGTTGTTGCATTATAGTTTTCTACACTCTGGGCTTTACAAATTTCATCCAATGGTTTAATTTAACATGTTTCTGCTCACCTACATCTCATATAAATTAGTGGTGAGATCTAGAGACTTGATTAGATTGAAGTTAGAAGGTTTGGGGAATACTACTTTATTGATGGCATTATGCATTTTATTCAAGAGATACGTAGTATCTGTCTTTCCTCAGGTAATGTTAGCAATCGATTATCATTGCTTAAATCCATTACTTGATTAGGGATTGTAAATCGGTGATATTCTAATTCATTTAATCCTTGTTAATTTATAAACTGAAATACTTGTATAAAGAGCAAATTTTTATTATCACTATTTGGTTACCCTGAGTCACAGCTCATATAGGAAGGAAACACTGGACAAATGTCTGACTCTTTATTTTCATATGTTTAAAAAATGACTTGTTTCTTTCTATCATCCAAGTGTCAACAATGAATTATTTTGCTTATTTGTATTTTGTTTGTGTTCAATATCTTCTTGACTCATGCATTTAAATATTTTAATGGATTTTGAGCCACTGTTGTTATTATGCTTATTGATGTTCACATTTTGTCACTTTTGCTGGTGGGAGTCTGTGTAAGTTGGTTCTCAGTTACTTCCTGAGGACTCTGGTATTGTTCCTTTCCTTGCTCCATAGCTTTTTATGTAATATCACCATCAAACTATGTTGATAATGGGCCGATATATTGTTTCATTACAAGTAGGGAATGGTGATATTCTAATTTTATCACTTTTTCTTCATTTATTATATGAAGAAAATCTCCTCAACTCTTTCAATAGCATGGTGTAGTTTGTACTGGAAAGGCAAAATAAATATTTTTAAGTATATTCTTTTATTTGCCAATATTTTAGAATATTAGTCGAGTCTCTAGAAAAAGGTGCCATAACTTACTGTGGGAGATTGGATTATTGACACTAATTCCTCAGCCTATCTGTGTCTACATCCTTGCTATTTTAATTTTTAGTTAATTTTTAATATAAGCAGAGTGCTCTTCCCTTTCTTTGCTTTGGGCTCAGTCACGAGACTTATTCTGGCTTAAGGCAAGTTAGCAGCCGTGAAGAAATAAAGAGCTTGTGTGGTTTGGCTTGCTTTCTTGACTTCTGCCGTTCTCCTGAGAAGAATGCATCTGCTGCTAACTCGAGGAGGATGACAGAAATGCAGGCGACAACTAGAACCCATCTGCTTCTTGACATCAAGCCCAGGTAAACCCACCCACAGCTCCTGACCCCAGGAGACATACAGACACATGCAAAGAATCCATGCTTTTCACTTAAGCCACTGAGTTTTGGGATGGTTTATTTCAAAAGATTATTGGTAATAGATGACTGATAGAGTGACCAATGAGAATTTTATTTTATTATGAACTGATGAATCTTAAGTGGTTTGCTATGTTTCAATCCATTTGTTTTATTATTAGAATATTCTCCGGTGTCTCACTTTTATCCAGTAGAAGTCTCTTCAAATTGCTTCTAAATCTGTTTGATGGAACTTTAATATTCTTCGATAACTTTATTGCTTTCTGTTATAACTAGATTTTCTAAGCTCATTTGTACATTTCCTGTCTTCCTGCCCCAGGCTCGAAGAAAGCCATTTCTCCAAAAATCCTTGTATCCTTCTAGTGTGAATTGTTACTTAAACACAATAATCTTGGTGCTAGTGATGCTATTAGTACAATGTTGATCAGTTTCTAAGCTGATTCAGTTGACTGAGCTAGAGGTTTTCTCTTTTTCAAGAGAAAATATCCTATAAGTTTACACGAATATTTCCAGTTAAAATGGAAGAATTTAAGGGAAGTTTTACTTAATGTCTTTAATTTATAAACATATCTCTTTTCTTACATATGTATAACATGATTTCAGAATACTAATATTATTAGTACTAAAATATCACTGAAAATACCTTGAGATTTATTTTGTAGCTTGTTTTTAAATGTTATATTCCCCTAAGAATTAATAATCAAATTATTATCTGTAACAGGCATTTATAATTTTTCAATATGTGATTTAGTCACCAACTTGATGTCTTGCTATGTTTATTTTTCCTTTGGTCTTAGAAACTGCTGTAATAATTTAGATTTTTTTTTCTTATAGTTATATAAAACATTTATATAGTTATAAATAAAATGTGTGAAATAAAGTATTTCCTGTGGAGTCTGATTTTTTTCCTCTGATTCTTCCAATTTACACTCCCCTCTTATATTTTATTATTTTAATTTTTGTTATTCTTTATTTTCAAAACTATATAGTTATGTATCAGAATTACATATCATTTTTATTATACAGTTTTTTTCACTTCCCTCATTAAAAAAATGGGCACATATTAAGCTTCTCTCCATGGTTAATTTATTGTTCACTTAACAACATATTTTTGGAGACCCTTACATAATGATGTATGGATACATTCACCATTTCTTTAATAGCTGCATACAACTCCAAAATGTGGATGAGTGGTAGTTGATTCAACAGTCCTCAATTTATGATATTTGGATTGTTTACAGTATTTTGCTATTAAACTAGAGCTATGATAAATGGTCTTATGCAAAGATATCTTACATTTTTGCCAGTTGCAATCCTAGAAGTCATTTTTCTTGTTCAAGATTAAATACATAGATAATTTTGCTTCACATAGCTGAAGTTCCTCTTTATAGGTTGTGCTGGTCCTGTATTCTCTCACCTGTTTTACTCACTGCTGAATCACAGTGGAGTTGGGAGCTGAGAATTACCCATTTGAATAAAGGAAATACTCATGAAAATAAATGCAGTACTACTTAGGTGGCATCTATTTAACACCATTAAGATTTAAATCTTAAAAACTGAGGATTTTATAGTAAACAAGATATCCTATTTAATTCACAAAGCCATGTCAATTTTCCTTCAATGGTTCACCTAAAATATAAGTGTGTTATGTTTATTGTCAATGATATGCCTATATTCTCCAACAAAGAGTTAATGGAATTCTCAAGTTTCTTGAATCACAGAAAAGATTATTTTCTCAAAAGGAATTGATGTAAGTTGAAATGGATAATATACTTAAATGGAAAAGTTAAAATATAAATTTTCTAGTATAAAATAAAAGAAAAAAATGTATTCAACTTTGCTCTAGCAAAGATTTCCCAGAAAACAAAAGAGTACCGTGAACAAAAAGAGACTGAATACATACATATATATATATATATATATATATATATATATATATATCCTCACCCGAGGACATTTTTGCATTTATCTACAGATAGAGCATGAGGAAGAGAGAGAGGAAGAGAGAGAGAGACATCGATGTGAGAGAGAGAAACATCATTGAGTGGTTGCCACACACACAATCCCAAACAGGGCCTGGGACAAACTGTAACCAAGGTATGTGCCCTTAGCAGGAACCAAACCCAGTACTCTCCGGTCCACAGGCCGACACTCTAACTGCTGAGCCAAACCGGCCAGGGCTACACAAAATATTAAATGTAAAGAATAACTTAAAAATAAAAATTAACAAAAAGTAAAGATTGATAGGTTAGACTTCATTAAAAATAAAATCTATTCTTTGGAGGACAACATTTTAAAAAATGAAATTAAAGGCCATTGATTGAGAAACTATTTATAATGTATTTATCTGCAAAGAACTTGATTTCAGAATATATAAAACATTTTTACAATTCAATTTTAAGAATAAGAACAAACCAATCAAAACATGGGAAAAAGACTTGAATAGATATTTCACACGAAATGACACATGAATGGCCAAAAAGCAAATGGAAATATTCTTAGCATCATTAGTTATAAGAGAAAGAATAATTAAACCAAATAAGATACAAAAAAACACCTCCATTATAATGGTTACAATACCAAGTATTGGAGAGGAGGTCACACATTGGAATTCTCATACAGTACTGGTGAAAATGTTAAGTGGTACAATCACTTTGAAAAACTGTTTGGAATTTTTTTAAATTGTAAGTTTGTACCTTTTGATTCACTTCATCCATTGGTTCAACCCCCAACATCTAGCAACCGCCAATCTGTTCTCTCTAACTAGGAGCTTGGTTTTTTGTTTCATTTTGTTTTGTTTTAGAATCTACATATAAATGAGATCATACAGTATTTGTCTTGGTCTGACTTATTTAACTTTAATATAATGCTATCGAGGTCCATCCACATATGTCACAGTTTCTTTATACATGCATCTGTCAGTGGCCTCTTAGGTTGTGTCCATATTTTGACTTTTCTAAATAATGCTGTAGTGAACATGAGAGTGCATATTTATCTCTTTTCAAATTAGTGTTTTCTTTGCATAAATACCCAGAAGTGTAACTGCTATGCCAAATGGGAAATTTATTTTTAATTTTTTGAGGAAACTTTATACTGTTTTCCTAAGCTGCTGCACCAATTTGCATTCCCACCAATAGTGCTCCAGGATTCCCTCTTCTCCACATCCTTGTCAACACTTGTTTTTTTCTTGTCTTTTTAGTCATTCTGACAGGTGTGAAGTAATATCTCATTGTGGTTTTGATTTACATTTACCAAATGATTACTGATATTGAGCATCTTCTCATGTACTGTTAGCCACCGATATGTCTTCTTTTTTTTTTTTTTTTTTAAAAAAAAAGCTTATTTAGATTCTCTGACCTTTTCTTCGTATTGAGCTGTATAAATTCTTTCTATAGTTTGAATATGAATCTTCCATTAGATATATTATTTGCAAATATGTTTCCCCATTCAGCAAGTTGCTTTCTCATTTTGTTGATTTTCTTTGCTGTATAGACCTTTTTAGTTTGATGTAATCCCACTTGTATATTTTTGCTTCTATTACCTTTGTTTTTGGTGTCAAATCCAAAATTCATCGCCAAGACCAAGTCAAGTCAAATATATTACTGCCTACGTTTTCATTTAGGAGTTTTATGTTTTCAGGTCTTACATTCAAGTCTTTAATTCATTTTGAATTAAATTTTGTATATGGTATAAAATAGCACTTCAGATTCATTTATTTTGCATGTGGCTGACCAGTTTTAAAAGTACAATTTATTGAAGAGACTGTCCATTCCCCATTGTATAGTCTTGACTTCACTGTAAATTAAATGAACATATATGCACGGTGTGGGTTATTTTTGGGCTCTTTATTCTGTCCCATTGATTTATATGTCTTTTTTTTTTTCTTTGCAAATAGTATTCTCTTGATTACTGAAGCTTTGTAACATAGTTTTAAATCAGGGAGCCTGATGCCTTCAATTTGTTCTCCTGCCTCATGATAGCCTTGGCTACTCAAGATCTCTTGTGGTTCTGTACAAAGTTTAGGGTTGTTTGTTCTATTTTTGAGAAAAATGCCATTGGATATTTGGTAGGTATTGCATTAAATCTGTAGATTGCTTTGGGTAGTATGGAAATTTTAACAATATTCTTCCAACCAATGAGCACAAAATGTATTTTCATTTATTTGTGTCTTCAATTTCTGTTATCATTGTCACACAGTATTCAGTGTACAGGTAGTTCTTTTTACATCTTTGATTAAATTTATCCCTAGGTATTTTATTCATTTTGATGCAATTGTAAATGGGATTTTTTCCTTGATTTCTCTTTCTAATAGCTCATTGTTACTGCAACAGATTTCATTATTAATGCAACAGATTTCTATATATTGATTTTGTATCCTGCAACACTACTGATTCATTTATTAGTTCTAATAAGTTTTGATGCAGTCTTTAGGGTTTTCTATATATAGTATGTCATCTGAAAATAGTGATGCTTTTACTTTTTTCTTCCAATTTATATGTCTTTTATTTATTTTTTTTCTACCTAATTGCTCTGGTTGGGAATTCAAATACTATGTTGAATCATTTAAAATATTCCCCCAAAAGAAAATTTTGTGACCAAATGGCTTCACTGGTGAATTCCACCAAACATTTAAAGAAGAATCAATACCAATCTTTCTCAAACTGTAGTAATAATGATAATAATAATAATAATAATAAGTGGAAGCTCTTCTGAATCATTGTATAAGACCAGCATTACTTAATATGAAAGCCAGATAATGATCACACACAAAAAATGATTATAGGTTATATACCTTATGATTATAGACACAAAAATCATCAACAGAGTACTAACAAAATGAACCATCCAATAGTATATTAGATAGATTACATACTATGCCAAAGTCAGATATAGTTCAACATAAGAAAATCAATTAAGCCAGTCAGAGAAAGACAAGTACCATATGATTTCACTTATATGTGGAATCTAATGAACAAAACAAACTAAAAACCAAAATGGAAACAGAACCATAGATACAGAGAATAGACTGCAACTGTCAGAGAAGATATATGTTTGGGAGTGCTGGATGAAAAAGGTAAAGGAATTAAGCAAAACAAACAAACAAACAAACAAACAAACAAAACAGCCCTGGCCAGTTTGGCTCAGCAGTTAGAGCGTCAGCTGGAGGACCAGAGAGTTCTGGGTTCGGTTCCCACTAAGGGCACATACCTTGGTACAATTTGTCCCAGCCCCGGTTGAGGTTGTGTGAGTGGCAACCACTCGATGTGTCTCTCTCACATCCATGTTTCTCTTTTTCTCTTCCTCACTCTCTCCCTCCAGCTCTATCTAAAGATAAAAGGCAAAAATATCCTCAGGTGAGGATAAAAAAAAAAAGGCAAAGAAAAGAAACAACAATTCATCAACACAGACAATAGTTTGGTGATTATCAGAGGGTAAAGGGGGTAGGAATGATAGAAGAGGGTAAAGGGGCAATAAATAGTGATGGAGGGAGACTCGACCTGAGGTGGTGAACACACAGTACAATATACAGATGATATAGCACTGTACACCTGAAACTTACATACATTTATTAACCATTGTCAGTCCAATAAATTCAATAAAAATTAAAAAAAGAAAATCAATAAATATAATATACCACATTAAAAGAACATAAAGGAAAGAACACACAATCATCTCAATTGATGCATTAAAAAATCAATAGTCTCTTATGTTAAAAATATCAGAAAAAGTAAGAATAGAAGGAAAATTCCTCAATATAAAAAAGGGTATTCATGATGAACACCCAGATAAATATTATACTCAATAGTGAAAGACTTAATATTTTTCTCTTAAGATTATGAAGAAGACAAGGATGCCAGCTTTTACTAATTGCTATCAAATATTATACTAGCCATAGCAATTTGGCACCAAGATCAATCAATCAATCAATAAAACGCATCTAAATTGGAAAGTAATAAGTAAAACTATCTCTATTTATAGATGACACAATGCTATACATAGAAAATCTCCCCAAATCCAAAAAAGCTACTAGAGCTACAAAATGAATCCAGAAAAACTTGAGGGTATAATATTGTTACCCCCAAATCAGTTGTGTTTCTATACACCTGTAATGAACAAGAGAAAAAAGAAATTAGTAAATACTTTCACTTATAACAGTGTCCAAAAGAATATAGTAATTAGGAATAAATTTAATCAAGAAGGTGAAGACTTGTACATTGAAAATAAATTAAAAATTAAAGAACACTTTAAAAAATGGAATGAAAAACTCTATATTGCTTACTTGTCAGTAATCCCCAAAATGATCTATAGATTCATTGCAATCACTATCTAAATTCCAAGGTATTTTTTTTTTTTTTTTTTTGCATAAATGGAAAAGCTGCACCTCAAATTTATATGGAATAGCAAGAGGTACCAAATAGTCAAAACAATCTTGGGGACAAAAACAAGGTTAAAAGAATCATGTTTCCTGATTTCAAAACTTACTGCAAGGCAATAGTAATCTAAATATAATAATGTAAATATTGGTGATGGCATAGGAGAAACATGTAGACCAATGATGTAGAATTAAGAGTCCAGAAATAAATTCATACATCTATGACCAATTATATTTGACAAGGGTGTTGGGACAACTCAATGAGTGAAATAACAACCTCTTCAACCAACGGTGGTGGGTGGACACCTGGATATTCACATGCAATATAATGAAGTTAGACTCCCCTACCTCACATCATGTACAAAAATTAACTCAAAATGGGTCACTAACCTAAATATAAAAGCTAAATCATAAATTCTTATAACAAAAAAAACCATGACCTTGAATTTGGTGATTGATTCTTAGGTATGACTCCAAGGCATAAGTAACAAACAACAAAATACTTTAATTGGATATCATCAAAATTAAAACTTCTTGTGCAATCAAAGTGAAAAGACAATCCAGTGAATGGGATTTTCATTCATATGTCAGATAAGGGCCAGAATATATAAAAGACGCTTATGACTCATTAAGAAAAATACAAACAACCAAACTTAAAAATTGGTAAAGCCTGGAACTGATATTACTCAAAGAAGATATACAAATGGCCAAGAAACACATGGTAAGATGCTCACCAATATTAGCTCAGGGAGGAGAGAATGAGGAGAGATTGCTAACGGGTAAGGGGATTTACTTTGGAGTGATGGAAATGCTTAGAACTAGATAGATTTTCCAACATTTTGAATGTGGTAAATGGCACTGAATTGCTTACTTGAAAATGGTTAATTTTATGTTACAGGAATTCACCTCAATATATGGAATCTAAAAAACAAAGTTGAAAACAGACTCATAGACACAGCGAGTAAACTGGTGTTTGCCAGAAGGAATGGGGTGCAGGGACTGGGCAAAAAGGGTGAAGGGATTAAGAAGCACAAATTGGTAGTTACGAAATAGTCATGGAAAGTCAATAAAGCATAGGAAATACAGTCAATAATATTGTGATAACTATGTATGGTACCATTTGGGGTACTGGAAATATCAAGGGAACACTATGTAAAGTATATACTTGTTTAACAACTAAGCTGTACACTTAAAACAAGTACAAAACAATATTGAAAGAAAAAAAATACCTACTTATTCATGCATCAATACTTTCCAATTGATTTTTATATGCTTCTAAAAATATGTGGATAATTTGATGCCTGTAAATTTTTTAGTTGATGTATAATAAGAAGTTTTCAGCCTCCTTGGGCACCTATTTTTCCTTATTATTTATTGAGCACCTATTTTTTTCCCCCTTGAAATTATAGAGGGCTATAATAGAGAGAATATGTAGAGAAGGTATATTTATTTTTATGTCTTTGTCTGTAATTGTTTAGAATTTATTCTTAATCTTTATCCATAACTAGGCTGCTATTTTAAAAATCAGACTATATCTTGCCTTATGAAAATCTAGAATAAAAGATCTTAGATGTATTCATTGTTGTTGTAAGCTGATTTGACTGTGTTACAATTCACTACTCTAAACAAACAATGCATCTTTGATACTCTGAAATACTCTCAGAATCCTAGAAACTTGATGTACACCCAAATCTCATTCAGCCAACATTAAAAAATAAACCTTAATTTGTAACAATTTTCTTAATAATGATTCTATTTTAGTGGGAGAACCAAAATGTAATCTTGTTGCTTGCCATATTTCAGTTACTTTTGAGTGGATTTATTTGAGGTCACATGATACATTTTTTTGTTATTTTCGCATAGATTAACATTAGGCTCTTGCTAAATTTACATGATGTCATGCATGTTAAATTTAATGTATAACTATTTAAGAAATATCATATCATGCTATTGGAAAGAAAACTTAGTCTTGTATAAGAGAATTTAAGAATAGTGAACAAGAAAAATATTTTCTTATGCCCCAAAGTGGAAGAAACAATGGAGCTCTAAAAACAAAGCAAACTATAACAACAAAAACAATGGAAAATATCTAGAATTTGCTCTTTAGTTCATTCTGGAGTAGTGTGGGTTTGATGTTTTGTGAGGATGAAAGAATCCCACATAACCATGTCACCTACAAGCTAGTAACATAGCACATCCCATTACCTCCATTAAACCATGAACAGCTTTGTCCTTGATGATTCACTACACCACTACTATTGTTAATGTCAAGGGAAGTGGCTATATTAAACTTCTCATTTGATAAACATTATTGGATCAAAAAAAAAAAAAAAAGATCTCATGAGGAAAAACAGTAAACAAAATATTTTAATGAGCATATATTGAGTTCCCTTTTATGTACCAGACCTATTCCAAAAAACAACTTCCACCATCTTGTTTAGACTTTGCAACAGTATTATGAAGTAGATGCTATCACCATCTGCTTGGCAAATCTTGAGCAGAGTATATGTTGGTTGAATAGATGTTGAATGTTTAGTCTCACGCTATAGATAAAGATGCTAAGGCTTAGAGGGGCCAAGTCACTGCCCAGGGCCCACTCACTGTCAGTGAGGGAGCCAGGTCTCAGACTTAAATCAATCTGCTGAGAAAAATTAGACATTTAGTTCCAAAGCCTGAGATACTTTTCATGTCTGACAAGTCAAGTAGACATTCTTTGTTTTTTGTTTTTTTTTAAACAGATCTATGTAATCAATGATATGATAACAATCTGCCCCTTCCTTTAAAAGAGCAGGTTGATTTTCAGCATTTCCTTTAAAATCGCCAGCCTTGCAAATAGCTTCAAATATCATTTAGCCACAAGCGTTCCATTTGGGCTGCATTATGCATATTTTATGAAGTTGTTCCTACTCTTTCTTCAGTCCTTAAGTCAGTAGAGAAGGTAAATTAAGAAAGCATTACCAACTGAATGCCAAAATTGAGAAATGGTTATTTGATTTCCACAAGGAGAAGAAGGCCATCCTGAAGTGACCAGAGTCAAAACAAATGTTTATAGCTCTGAAAGAGTGTGGTTTGGGGAAGACAGGTATGTAGAGCCATCCAATAGGCTCAGATTTTCCTCCATGTGTTTGGTTTCCTGTGGATTACCTGTTTCCAGTAGAACTATAGTAAAACTGTGACTGAGCACTATTTGGAAATCCCAATGAGTGACCCCACACTTGAAACACTCTGAATGTATATGATGTAGATGTAAAGGTGGCTCCAGAGTTAGAATCAGGCTCTTCAAGGGAGCTCCTCAAACAAGAGAGCATCTATCTTACGATATCTATAAAAAGACAAAGAGATGTAGCTTCACAATTTGCCTATGTATATAATGCATATAACACTTTATAACTGGATATATCTCAATATAAGGTAATATCACAGGTGTCTATCTGCTTATAGAAATATAAAATATGTAGTATTTTATATACATTTTTTTTGAGATAGTATTTATATCTGCCAAGTGCTTTCATGCCCATGGGCTCATTATACTTCATATTAACACTCTAGTGTGGACTCCTTTAAAAAGGATAATCTTTACTTCACCTCATAATCCTAATGTACTATTTTTAATAATTATCTAGTTTATATTTATATTTTATTACTTTCCCATGTAAAAATTAGATCTCAGGGGGGAAAAAAGGACATCAGGAAGAAGAGGGGCTATAGTACTTTTTCTCAGTGCATCCTTTTCTCTTATGATAACAACAACTGATAATAAATCACCACACATTTATTACTTTGGCAATATTATAACAAGAAGTTCTAGCTATTTACTCTCTTTTGAATTTTTGTTTATATCAGAGCTGCACTAACTACACTTTAATCTTAGGAGGTCAGCTGATGATACTATTTATTATCTTTTCATCATTGAGTTAGTCAAAGTACAAATAGCCCAGATCAAATAAGTAATTCAACACCCCCAAATGGAAAGGACTCTGAATTTTGAGCAGTAGACAAGGGCTCCCTATTTCAGGTTAGACTGTCTTCATGCAGGGAGTCTAAAGAGATTGGCTGGCTCCCCAGTAGCCTGTGAAAGGCGAGCTGGGATCATTACAACAGACAACAGACATGTCTCTCACATTTAAATTGGTAAAATGTAACAGCTCCACTTGAACTCACTTCAAACTCTAAAGGAAATATCATTTCACAATGAAATGTTTTGCCTTTATTTCTCACATTCATGTTGGCTTTCAAAGTGTCCTAACTTTGTTAAGAATTTCAAGATTTCAGGCATGAATCTGGATCGTGTGTGTAGGAAAGACGCTAAAAATCTCAGATTCTTGTCTTTCACCTGATCCTTTTTCAAAAATATAAATCATAGGGGAAGATTTTTACTTTTATTTCTCATTAACAAATTTTAAATTTAATACGAAAGGGACAAGAAATAGCACGGTGGCTCCTCTGTTCATTTTATGTAATTTAAAAAATCAGTGTATTTTGTTCTAAAATACAGCAGTCACTTAAGCCATAATTAATTTCTAATTGTGAAATATCCCTGAGATCACCTTTGTAAATATCATTAAGTGATAAAAGTAAGGCAAAGTTCTTGTCTGAGGACAACATATATCAACTTACTAGGAGGGCTATCATACTACCATATCTGCGGGATTATTTTACACTCATTTTGAATAACAAATATTACACCAGATGCTGCATCTCTGTTGTTTGTTTGCCTTGCCTTCTTGGTACTAGTTTAACTTGTGGGGTTAGTATGAGCAAATTCAATATTCATAATGAATTTTAATTTTATGAGAGTGACCATCACACTCATTCTTGGTTTAAAAATAAATTAAAAATTGTATTAAAGATCATCTGGGTAGAAAATTTGAAATGTAGATTGTCTGGTTCTATGTTCATAAATTTTGCGTAAGGGGGACAGGAACAGGAATTTTAAAATAGTATACCCAGGTGATAAGGTCCAGACCACATTTTGAAAGTCTTGTCTTAAAGCTTCTTCCAACTTCAAATTTTTTCTTTTCTTATAACTGTTCGGAATATAACACACTTGGCATGAACAGATAGGCCATATTCTCCTAGGTGTTATGGCTCCATTTATAGAAACCGTTAAGATTTACCCAGTATGTTGAAGGCAGGATGAGGAAAATCGAGGAGCTTTGCATAGTCATTCCAAGTACCATACCTTTTAAATAAAACTAATAAATTATACACAACTCATAAGAACTAGCTGCAATATTTTATGTTCTGTATACAAATAAAATGAGACCTCTTCATGGCAAGGTTATTTAATAACTACAATAATCTTTCATCTGAAGGTGCACGCACAGAAATGACTTTTTTTACTGTCATTTCACACATTTTTACCAGCATTAAGTGAAAAAATTGCTCACACTAATAAAGAGGCATGCATAAATATTGTATAAAATTCTTATTTAAAATGAGGAACCTCTCTTCAGCAGTAGCGCTCAAAGAAAAAAAAAATTACCCCTCTGTTTAGTAAAAAAAAAAAAAAAAAAAAAAAAATCCTAGAATCATTTCAAGCACAAACACATGTCTAGCTCTTAAGGAGAAAAATAAAAAATGACAGTAGCCATAAGGAAGGAAGTTAAACATATTTTCCCAAAAAAATATAGCTAGCCAAATTTAGCCATTGAAAAGCAGAATGGCATTTCACTATTTCTTCAGCAATTGTCATTCTACGTCATACAGAAGCTTCGCACTTGAATGTGGTGCAATTCCCTGTCACTAAAGATGAGTGCTATGCCAGAATTAGCTCTCCGGTGGATCTGCCCACTGTAACCGAATCACGGTTCTGGAGAAACTCCTGGCACACCATCTTCCTCTCAAGGCAGTTTCTTTATTCTGTTTCCTTTCATGTGCACTTGAAAGAACAACACTGAAAAGTAAAATTTTAAGGGATGGATAATAATTCAGAAAATACAATTATTTTAGTGGCAAACTACCTATGAAAACAGGAACTTAGCAGTCAAAAAGCTCAATTCTAGAGAAAGACATGTATCACATGATCTCACTTATATGTAGAATCTAATGAAGAAATTAAACTGATGAACAAAGTAGATTCAGAGACATGGAAGTAGGGAACAGACTGACAAACCTTAGAAGGAAGGGGGATGGGAGGGCGGGAAGAGATAAACCAAAGAACTTATGTGCATAACCAATGGACACAAGCAACAGTGAGGTGATGGTAGAGGGGTTGGGTTGAGAGTGGGGAGGAGGGTAACAATGGGGGAAAAAGCAGGAATATCTGTAATACTTTCAATTATAAAGAGAAATTTAATAGAAGAAAAGAATTTTTATTATTTGTATTCAGTAAAATAAAATTACAAAAGACACATGGAAAAAAGCTAGATTCTAGTTAAATATATATGTGTGTATATATATATATATATATATATATATATGGTATGTGTCATACAATAATGTTTTACTGCTTTAATTTTAATTAATTTAATAAAGGATAATAAATCTATAGTAAACAAAGTGACCTAATTTTAAATGTTCAGGTCAATACTTTTTACACATATTTTAACATAATCTTTACTTGTACTATAACCAACCATAAAAGAAATATTTGTATGACATTTTATTATTTTTATAATTATATATTAATTTTGTCTCTTGAACTTTATATAAATAGAATTACACTGTATATATTGATTTTTATCTGGCTTATTTCACTCAGCAAAATATTGTTGAAATTCAGTTGTGTTGTTTAGTATACCAGTAGTTCATTTTTATTGCTATATAGTGTTTCATTTTATGAATTTATCAAATTTGTCTATTCTCCTACTAAAGATCATTTTGGTTGCTTCCACTTTGGGGTCATTATCAATATAAATGCTATGGGTATTTTTATATAGGTCTTTTTATGGAAATATGCACTCATTTCTTTTAGACTTATACTTTGGAATAATGAAAGTACTTGGCCATTGGATTTAGTTTCAAATAGTGGGCTTATATTAGTCCAGGTTCTCCAAGAGGCAGACATTAAAACGGGACTAAATGTATGAAGACTTTTTTAGGGAAAGCATCTGTGAAAGAACATGGAGAGAATATTTGGGAAGGCAGAGAGCTCTGTCACAGGGCAATGCATTTTGAACCCCATGTGAAGGATGAGGAGAAGGGAGGTTGGTGGAAGAATCTTAGAGTGGAAGAGAGTTTGGGTAAGTCTATCAGGAAGGCTCTTTGTAGGTGGAGAATGACAAGGCACATTCTCATGACTCCAGGTTCATTGTTCCTGCTCTAGGGCCTGAATGTTAACCACTACTCCATGCCAACTTTCCGGGGGTCTGAATTTAAAGGCATATGAATATATATATACATATATATATATAATATATATATAATATATATTATATATATAATATATATTATATTATAATATATATTATATATATAATAGGTTATTATAAATGATCTGGAGATGGTTTATATAGTTATTTTATGAGGCAAGTGACAGAGATGACTTTATAAGTTATGTGATAGTTTATAAAGAATTCAATTATAAATATTTTAAAAAGGTGCTGTTTTGAATTTTAAAAGGTAGTAAAAGTTTGTGAATTCTTATTAAACAATATAAAGAGTTTTATAAAATTAACAACTTAAAAATAAGAGGTCAAGTTATAAAATGGCATATGGTTGTAATATTGAGAATGGGGCAGCATTATAGCAATCAAAATATTCAGACATTTCAAAAAAATATCAGTATTGAGCACTCATGATATGCAACATGCATGAAAATAGATCAGTTGGCCATATATTTTTATTTCAAGGACTTATGAATCTGTGTGATCATATTTTACATCATCAGCTATACTGCATGTCTATATTATTTTGGAACATTAATGGGAACCAGAAAGTAAATCTTCCAAGCCATAGTAAAAACCTTTCAATCCCTGGTATGGGACTCACCATTTAGGAAGAAAGGGAAGTTCTGCTTTAAGAAGATACATTATATCAGCTGGTAAGGAAGAGTGGTTAGCTGTTAGTGATGGTGGTTTAAAGTGGAGAAATAGACCATTATTTTTTTCCATAGCTTAATATATTAATAATATTTATTATATTCCAAATATAAAAATAATATATGCTCCTTGTATATAGTCATGTGAATATAAGCATAGATAAGAAAATAATAAACATTTGTATGTAAATTCACCACTTACTGTTACTGCTTTGTTGTATTTTCTTCCAGCAGTTATATATTTATATTTGTATATGTATACATACATACATGTACTTACATATGTACATATACACAATTTAAAAATAAAATTGATATTAACTGATACATATTGGCGTTTTTTACTCTTATCTCATAAGCATTATGAACTTCAAAAATTAGCTTCTAAATTAAGCATATGATAGAACATTACATAGCTCTGATCTCCAATCTAATCTTCACAACATGCTTTTACTGTTTCTATTGAAGTCCTATGATTTTCAGGATTTTAGACTCCTACACATTTCAAGCAGTATAAAGTACCTTCTAAATAGAAACGGTTTACAGAGCATTCACATTTCTTTATTAGTATAACAATCAAACATCAATGAAAATAAAGAAGCCCTACATCATGGGTCTGCACAGAACTGATTAACCTGTAAAACCTCATGATAATTCATTATCATTCAGAAATATATATTTTTCTACTGCAGTGATTCCCAACATGGTGTCTCCAGTCTCCTAGGGGTCCATGAAATAGTAATGACAGCCTCTGAGCTATTTCCAGTATTTCAAAAAGCTGAATATAAATCATATACTTATCTACAGCAAAGCAAAATGCCAAAATGGCAGAAATTGTAATACTCAGTATGACAACACTGGCTATTACATCCTTTCAATCAGCTAAAAATATATTATAATTAGTTCATAAGCTTAATGTTTGGTGGACAAAATCTTTTATAATATGGCTGAAGGGCTGGAATTTCCTTTTCTTCTCTTTATGAGAATGTGTGATTGGTGATGAATATAGTCCTAAGTGTAATTTCAAACCCTATCTTCCCATATCTCATTGAATTTAAGAATGATTAATTATAGGATACATCCTGATATTAGAAATGTATATGTGGGAAAAAGGCTAATAATTGTCAGGTATTATCAACTATGAGTCACATCTTCATTTCAGAGATATAATATAAGGCCTAAAAATCAAAGTTCACAATATGGTACTATCCCTGTTGTTAGAACAATAACTTTATTAAACTATACTGTGGATCTTGGAATTAAAAAATAACTATAGCCCTGGCCAGTTTGGCTCAGCGGTTAGAGCGCCGGCCTGCGGTCCAGAGAGACCCGGGGTTCGGTTCCTGCTAGGGGTGCGGACCTCAGTTGCAGTTTGTCCCCGGCCCTGGTTGGTCGTGCGGGTGGCAACCACTTGATATGTCCCTTTCATGTCAATGTTTCTCTTTCTCTCTCTCTTCCTCTCTCTCCTTCCCACTCTATCTGAACAAAAAATGGAAAAATGTCCTCGGGTGAGGATAAAAAAATAAACATAAATAAATAAATAGACTAACTAACTATATCAATAGTTGTAAAATTCAAAATACCTCCATTTTAATTAATAAAAAAATGAATTTGCATAGTGAAACTTTGGGATTCTTTCTGTTGGAATTCCCCTGCATGAAATCATCTGAGCATGCTTGACACCACTACAAGAGTAGCTTGATTAAATGCCTAGTAGAGTCCAAGACAAACACTGGGAACCATGTAACTGAACTGCTTTATTTCTAGTACTTTTTGAATCCACGCAACAATGCTGTTTTTAAAATAAGCATATCTTCTGTTTATTGCATTATAATTATTGAGATCAAAATATGTCTTTACTGGAATGTTTACATACTATTTTTCCATTTAATGAATGAGGAACCTGGGGTTCAGAGAGGATAAAAGACTTACCTAAGATTGCCCAGCTAGTTAATACCCAAGTCAAAGCAAATATTGACCAATGTTGCCTTATAAATGTGTTTATGAATGCCTCTTTCTTATTACTTGATAAGCTTATTCTTTTTGACAATAAGACTAGACTGTTCCATCTAGCAAAGTCACCTGAGTTATTGAAGCAGGTATGCATTCTAACAACAAAAGGATAATGCTGTTTCACTTTAATCTACTTATCTGGTATGTGGAGCTTTTGGATACCTAGTGTTGTTGATCTGTATTTATTTAGCAATATCAACACAGCTTTTTAAGGGTTTTTTATTACCCTTATAATCTACATTTTCAACTTAAGCTAAAATATGAGAGCTTTAATATTGTAGTTCACAAACTATGATTAGGCCTAAGCCTACCACTGATCGGTTAGCAGGGATTTGTACGTAGGTCAATAGGTAATTGCCCAGAAGGTAACCACAAATTTTAAACTGTATGGAAATTAGATCTATTTAATTTCTGCCTCCATTATAAAATTGCCAATAAATATTTCCTCTTAATATTTTATATCATGCATTTGAATAAAACTTTTTAAAACCTATAGCTACTATGAATAACTGTGTAGGGTGATTAATTATACACCAAATATATATATATATGTATATATATATATATATATATACATATATATATATTTTTTTAATTTTTAATTGATTTTTAGAGATAGAGAAAGGGAGAGGAAGAGAGAGATGAAAACATCCACGAGAGAAAACATCAATTGACCACCTCCTGCATGCCCCCAGCTGGGGACTGGGCCCACAACCTGGACATGTGCTCTAACAGGGAATTGAACTGGCGACCTCTTGGTGCATAGGTCGACGCTCAACCAATGAGCCACACAGGCAGGGAACACCGAATATATTTTTAATGCAAGTTATGTATATTGCTTTGATATGAATTAAAGTCATACCGGTCATTGATGTTGATCACATAAATATACAGATATTCCATGACTTGGCATACACTGTGTCCTTCAGCAAAATTTTGAACACTATCATATTAAAGATAGTTAATTCCAGGACTTAAAGACTTCTTTGTCCATTTTACCTATATTAGATGGACTGTAGCAGATGCCTTTTATGTGTATTTCACATCCTCCTGACCTCAGTTACCACTAGGGCTTTTGGAACTTATCCCAGTGCCAATTATATGGTAACTAAATCTGAGGTGACTGGGCAGCTCCACACAGGATGTGACAGAGTCCTGCATCATGCTTGCTCCACATTTTCACATCTGTCCAGAGGCTTCTCTGTTAACTTAGGGGTTCAAGTTTCTAGGAATCCACTCCAGGTCCACATATGTGTAACCTAAAAGTACAGCATAAATACTTCTCCCTTCCTCAACAAGATGGGGTGTTGTGAGAAGTGTTATTGTTTTTCAGAAGAAGACCACATAGGACTGGGAAATCTGTCATACTTAATTCTGAGATAATGTATATACCATCTGTTTCTTTTGTCCTTATCTCCCTAAACCCTGAGAAGTGCCCCTTTATAAACTCTAAGCACACGAGCCTTTGTCTAAAGCTCTCTTTTCTAGGAAAACCATCAGAGATAGTGGCCATGCATCCTGGTTTACCTGCTGTGCATGTAAACAGTATAATTAAAAATAGGACCTCCTTTTATAATCAAAAGTGCCCTGGTTTGTATCAATCAATACTATGGTTGTTCTATTTTTGGTACTAATAAGAAGTGTGCAGGTTAACATTGAGACAACCAATAGATTTTCAACTACTCATTTGCCTAGCGGAGTAGCTAACATAAAATGAAACTCAGTATTTGTGTAGTGAATAAGAGAATTGATTATTTAAATTCCATTGAATTAGCACTTAATAGGGCATATTATGTATGATATAATTAATCATAATTAGATAATAATATATAGGATAACATAATTCTATAATAATATAATATAATTAGATAATAGCATTCTAATAATCAAAGGCATGGAAGATAAACCAAAGGAGAAGCTAGCCAGAACATATTCAAGAAGACAGCAGCCATTGGAGAAAGACTCATGTAAGTCTTCAAAGTGGAAATGCCATTTTAGCTGGGTCTTGGCAGTTAAATGATATTGGAAGAGAAAGTAGGCATAGCAAAGAAAGAGGAATGTGCCAATGAATGAGACTGGAAAATTAGATGACTCAACTAACAAAGGGAGGTAACACATTTAAATAATTTTAACTTTCACATTTTAATATCTCTGACACTTGCATATATCTTTTAATCAAAGGAACCTTCTCTTCCATGAAACATGGAAGTTTTATCTGACTATCCATTGGGGTGCATAGTAAATGGACAGGCACTGCAGCAGGATAAATAACTTGGAGCTAGGTCATAATGTGTGTTAAATACTATGCTAAAATGTTTGGATTCCATTCTATTGATTAATAAGAACACAACAACGTTTCTCAGGTAGGAAGTGACAGTAAGGTTTTAAAGATAACTCTAGTACCAGAATGAAGAATACAGTGTAGAGAAATGACACAGGGAAATCATCCAGAAGTCTATTGCAACAAATGTCTACACAAGAACTAAAATCTTGGTAATGGAAAAAGAATGGAAGAGATGAATTGAAGAGACATTTTGATGTAGAATCCATAGAATTTGGGAACTGTTTGGATGTGGGAACTGAGGAGAAAGGAGAAGTTGAGGAGATAATGCTCAGGGTTCTGATTTTGGCAACGAGATGGCGATAGGCACAGTTAACCAATGGGGATGACACTAGGAGGAAGGGAGTAAGGGGGGAATTCATAAAGTACACAGTAGACATTTTAATTGTAAAATTCTGGTGGAAAACGGCAGAGGATATTTCATAACATCTTTCTGAACTCAGAAGACAGATCAACGTTTGAGATAAAAATGTGGTGTCACTTATTTATAGGGAGGTATCGAAACTGTGGTTATAGAAGACATCTCCAAAAAAAGTATCAAGTGTAAGCAGAGACGTCCAGGGATAAAACTCTGAGAAACTTGTTTCTGAAAACTGAGACAGCAGCTTTTGAAAGCATCAAGGAAAGCTAGAAAAAAGGACAAAGGAGATTGAGGAACTAATGGGTCCAGAGACACTCAAATTGGAAAGAAGTTAGAAGATTTGAGTGTTTTCAGAGGGATCATCTAAAATGAAGGGTTAATATAGAAAATGAACTTAGAAGGTTAACTGATGACCTATATAGTAAGCACAGAGTCCTACTGCCATAGTTTGAGCAGTGAATACAAGGAGAGCAAACAGCAAATCTGAATTCAGAACTACACTTCCAGAGCATTTAGATGAGACAGCAAACAAAACAACACTAAGTAAATGAGGATAAAGGGTAAGAGGAAGGTCTCTACTGTTATTTCAGGATGAGAACTCAAAAACTCATGAACTAAAGACAAACAAGTAAATGAAGAGGACTGAGGATTCAAGACAGGGAAGGAAAACTTACTGAGGTGGTCTTGGAAGAATTTGGGGTGGGATTAGAATAGAAGCGAAGGGATTAGTCTGAGAAGGAGAGACCTTTCCCTGAGATAAAACTTGGAGGTAGAGGAAAAGGCACATGGTGCTATAAATGCAGACTGGGAGTGAGGTAGGGAAGCTGAGAGTTTTGTGGGTAGTGCTTTTAATTTCAGTAAATTATTCTATTCAGAGCTGGCCTTATTTCCTATAGATTATTTATTTCCAAACTATGTTATGAACTATAAGGAGAAATATAAGGGCTCTTGGAGCTGCTTCTGAGATTTCCCAAATATTTTAATCTAAATCTCTGAATATTAAAATGCACACTAAAAAAACTGATAAAAATTGTGATGAAAGACACATATTTTTATAAAATGTGTATCTTATGTGGGTGTATAATAAAGATTATCATGTTAGAAGCCACTGACACGGTCACTGAATAATCACATTAACGGTTTCCTTTGTCTCCTGTTTACCAGAAGAAAGTTCTGAAGTTATATGGTGAGAATTTATTTAAAATATTCGTAACAACTTCAGCACTTACACAAACATTTTTGAAACATTAAGCAACTAAAATAGAAGATTAACAATATTGAATCTGAAGTAAGACTGTGAACCTTAAACACTGCAAATAAACATTTTTGTTCTGTAAGCAGTTTTGTCATTCTTTATTGTTCTTCATGACTGATTTTAGAATCATTTGAGTTAATAACATTTGCAATGATAAAATATTTTTATGTTTTATACATTGAGATTTTGTGTAGGATTTGAAAGTATTTTGAAAACTACTTCTCTCGAATGCAGATATGTATGGCCCTGCAATAACATGCCAGGGTTTTCTATATGCTGCTCTGTTTTCTTTTTTTTTTTTTTCTTAAATTCTCACTCGAGGATACGTTTTTATTGATTTTTTTAGAGCAGAGGAAGGGAAAGGGAGAGAGCAAGAGAGCGAGAAAATCAACGTGAGAGAGACATCAATCACTTGCCTTTCCTAGGCACCTTGACTGGAGATCAAAACAGCAACCTAGGTATGTGCCCTGACTTGGAATCAAACCCTCAATCTTTTGGTGTACAGGACAATGCTCCAACCAACTGAACCACACCAATCAGGGCTGCTCTGCTTTCTTGTGAACATAGTGATGAGAATTATTCTCTTGGATATCACAGCTAGAAATATGCAAATAAAGAAATAAATGTCTACTTCCAGTCAAGATGGTTGTGTAGGTAAACGCAGTATCTCCTCCTTTCACAACCACATCAAAATTACAATGAAACTAGATCATAACCATCATTTAGAGCCACCTGAAATCGAGCTGAATGGAAATCCTACAACTATGAAATTAAAGCAGCTGCCACATCAAGACTGGTAGGAGGGGCCGATGTGTGGACGGGCTGGTCCCACACCCACGTGTGGCGGATAAAAATCAGGAGGGACACCTTGGCTGGGAAGGTCCTCCCTGAGGACTGAGGGGTCCCTGTCCCACATCAGGCACCCAGCTCAGGGTTCCAGTGCCAGGAAGAGAAGTCCCCATAACTTCTGACTGGAAAAACCAGCGGGAACTGAGGCAGAGGGAGGCTGAGGCTGCTGGAGGCCCAGGCAGCTCCTCTTAAAGGGCCCACGGATGGATTTACTCGGACTTGCTCCCTCTGAGCTCATAGGGGAGGCAGTTTGAGGGGCACCAGAGAAAAAGGAAGAACTGAGCTGTTTGGCCTCGGGACAAGACCTACAGGGGCAGCTTTCTCCTGAACAGATGTGCTTGTGGAGGCTATTGTTCCTTTGGTGACCCCTTCCCCCACAGGGCAGGCAGACAGCTGCCATATCTGGGACTCCTGCAACCTGGCTCACACTGTTGGCCCTGCCCTGGTGATTCCCTGAGGCCCTGCCCCAGCCAACTTGTGGGCCCACCCAAGCTGTTTCCAAAGGCTTTACCATAGGATTGGCCTGTCTTGGATCCTGCTTCAGAGTGTCCTAAAATCTTTCAAACAAGCAGCATCTGGTCTCAGCTAGCCCCATACCTCTCATTAAGTGGCCCCAAGCCTGTCACTAGAGGCAGTCAGCCTTGGTTCACAACTTTGCTTTTCCTAGACACCTCCAAGCCCAGCACAAGACGCAACCATCTGCAGATCACTTTGTAGCTCATGCCTGGTGGCCCTGGATAGAACACAGGCTGTGCCACTGGATCCAACAGGACACCTACAACAGTAGGCCACCCTACGAAGCCTAGGAGATATAGCAACTCTGCCTAATACATAGAAGCAATCGCAGGGAAGCATCCAAAATGAGGAGACAAATAAACATGTCCCAAATAAAAGAAAAGAACAAAACTGCAGGAAAAGAACTAAACAAAATGGAGATAAACAATAAATCAAAAGCAGAGTTCAAAACACAGGTTATAAGGTTGTTCAAGGAACTTGATAAGACATTCAAGGGACTTAGTGAGACCTTCAAGGAACTTAAGGAGACCTCCAAAGGAACATCAACAACATAAAAAAGGATCAGTCAGAAATTAAGGATGCACTAACTGAAATAAAGAATAATTTACAGGAAATCAGTAGTAGAGTAGGTAAAGCCAAGAAGCAAACCACTGGCTTGGAATATAAAGGAAGCAGAAAACACCCAACCAGAACATCAAAAAGAAAAATGAATCCAAAAATTGAAGATAGTATAAGGAGCCTCTGGGACAACTTGTAGCATGCCAACATTCACATTATAGGGCTGCCTGAAGGAGAAGAGAGAGAGCAAGAAATTGAAAACATATTTGAAACAATGTCAAAAAAATTCCCTAACTTGGTGAAGAAAACAGACATATAAGTCCAGGAAGCACAGAAAGTCCCAAACAAGTTGAATCCAAAGAGGTCCACACCAAGACACATCATCATCAAAATGTCAAAGATTAAATACAAAGAGAGAATCTTAAAAGCAGTGAGAGAAAAGCAGTCCGTTACCTACAAAGGAGCTCCCATTAGACTGTCAGCTGATTTCTCAAAAGAATCTTTGCAGGCCAGAAGGGAGTGGCAAGAGATACTCAAGGTGATGTAAAGCAATGACCTACAACCAAGATTACTCTGTCCTGCAAGGCTATCTTTTAGAATCGATGGACATATGAAGAGTTTCCCAGACAAGAAAAAGCTAAAGGAATTAACTCATCGCACCAAACCAGTATCATATGAAATATTGAAGGGTCTTCTTGAAAGCAAAAAAGAACAAAAATATGAACAATACAATGGCGATTAATACATATCTATCAACAATTGAATCCACAAATAAAATGAACAAACAGAACAGAAACAAGCTCATAGATACAGAGAACTTTTTGTTGCTTGCCAAATGGGTGGGGGCTGAGGGGATGGTTGAGAAAGATGAAGGAATATTAGGAAGTACAAATTGGTTGTTAGACTGATGAACCTCAAAGGGAAGGGGAGAGGACCGGCGGGATGAAATAAACCAAAGAACTTCTATGCATATGTGCATAACTAATGGACACCAACAATAGTGTGAGGAAGGCAGCAGGGGGGTGGGATTGGGAGGAGGGGGTTAATGGGGGAAAAAAAGGGAGAAACATCTGTAATACATTCAACAATAAAGATGAGTTAAAAAAATAAATGTCTCATATTAAGTCTGTAAGTTTCATACCAACCTGGTGGATTGCAGGGAGTTGAAAAGAATGAATGGGTAACGTGTGTAATGGGGAAAGATAGAATGCATTGAATGTGGAAGAAAATTATCTATTTCTACATGTAGCTTTTTCACATGTGTTGTCTAATTCCTCAAATTTCACTATGGGTAGTTTAACTTAATGAAACAGAATCTTATGTGTATATTTTTTTAATCTTAAATTTCTTCATATTTTTGAACTTCCCAACCTCAAGGTCATCTTTCAAAAAATTCAAGAAAAGTCAAAGTTATAAAAAATAAAGTTGGTTATTCAGTATTCCTTGTGCTAATATTATTTAAGAAGCAAGTAACTACTTTTTTGTTTTTCCAACTAGTAATTTAATGCCAGAGAAAATAATTAACTTTAACACTCATTCTATAGCATAATAATTTTGACAGTGGTATAAAGCTTGAATATATCTTGTAAGGCTTTGATTCATTATTTTAACAAGTTGCTTTATTTTAAATCTTAGTTAACCTTAAATGTGTTCATCATTAAACTTTCAAGGAAAAAAAATGTTTAGAATCATAAGGTGAGTAAATCAAAGTGCTGGAGTCAAAGTTTAAATTCCAATTTGTTCCATTCTTTTTCATTAGATCCTTTAGTATCCTTATAATTACAATATATTTAAAATAAAAAGAATTATCTAGTATAGCTATTTATTTTTATGTAGAATAGTCTTGCCAAGAAAATAATGATGATAACTTTCCACATCATCTCTGCATTGCAGTGTCTTCTTGACCAAATATAACACATGAACAGACTCTAAACAATAACCTCAGCCAACAAAGCTAGGCTATCATTGCAAGTTCAAAGTTCAGCTCCAAATTATTTTCCTTAGAAATTTTCAGAAATACATACAATATTCCAACTTTGTAGTTTCTGCATTTAATATTCTCTTGAATTCACTAACTGTGAGTTTAGAAGAAACAAAATAAAGGAAGGTTAATGTTGACAGAAATAGCAAAACTATTGAGAGAAACAAATAACAATGTAATTTGGGACACTTTGTATATAACAGTCTAGCAGTGATTGACTATATCCTGTCAGAAGGTATCTCAGAATTCTACAAAAATAAAATATTTGAAATACATGTATAATTAAGCATGTAATGTCTTTTGACATTATATATATTTACAGTTACATAGGTTTTCACCACTGTTTTTTCTAAAAATGTTTGTTTTCATGCCATAATTTGAAATAAGGGCTTATCTCCAGGCCCCTGATTATAGTAGTAGACTTCATATATATTCTCCTCTTTTAATATCATTGCTCATAAAATGCTTTGAATGTCCAGAAATTTTAACATATCTTCTTAGATTTCCATGGTGAAAAATATTTTATGATTTTTTTTGGAGGTGGGCAGAATCAACTTTGTTCACACCTGAACGCACCAATTGTTTCCAAATCTGTTCCCACCAGTCTCTTACTCATGTCAAAAATCCCCATTCCAGTCAAATTTCTTCCTTAAAACATCTTATTAATTTAATCTTTTCTCTTCCTCAGGGTGGCGTTGTCTAAATTCAAACCTTTAGTGTCACCACTGTACTCTCAGTGTGACCTCTTGAAAACAAAATCTGATCATGGCTTCCCATGCTCAAAATCTCTTGATCATTGTAGCAAGAATTCACATACCCTGGGCTTTTACTATATGCTGCACCCTTCTCCCTGCCTTACATGAATTCACTCAACTAATCCTCACCATAGTTCTATGAGGTGGTTATATTCATTTCCCAGGTGAAGAAACGGAGGCATGGAGAAGTTAAGCAACTTTTTCAAGTTCACTCAACTAATGAATGCAGTCAGGTTTTGAACTCAAGCAGTTTGACTTTGGCACACTGCTGCAGAGCTCTTTCGCGTGGTCCTTTCATAAGCATCCTATGGTCTACAAACTGAAATAGAAATTTAAGTGCATGAAGCTGTTGGTACCCTCTATGCATTCCACTTTGTCCTTATCACTTCAGTGCACACAGATGTACACCCAGCTCCTACACTTGAGCCTGTTTTGCTACCAGTGTGGTAGGTTGAAAGTACCAGAGAATTAGCATCTACCATTAATCAATGATCACAGGGAGTTGGTGTATAAATACTTCAAACCCATTGCCTGCTCAAGTGGGATCACTCTCAGGCTCCTATTTTACGCTGGCTTCAGAGTTTGCTTTCTTTCCTAGGCAGTGTCCTTACTCGCCTAACAGTACTTTTTGGGCTCACCTGCTAGATAGACTAGTTGCACTTCCATCTTTTGCTTAAGTCTATTTTTGGAGGAACTCAAGCAAAGCACATGGTAAGAAATTTAGCATGTTGATTCCTGTTCTATCCCTCCACCAACTCTCCCACCTTATCTCTCAATTTTCCAACATATACTGAAACATTTGCTGTTTTGAGTTTACCACACTTGCTCATTTTCCATGATTTTGTAGAGTCCAGACCATTCCCTGCTTAGTCTGCCTGGACAATTTTTCCTTATCTGCATCCTCAGTTTAAAGCTAAAACCCTACCTCCCACATTACAAAGCCTTCCCTGACTCCCAGGGAAATGTAGAGTGCATTTGCCTCTGCTGGTATATTTTGTGTTATGTTACCAGTTACCATCGCAATTATCTCAGTGGTTTGAATAGACGAAATCTGTATCCTTACAAGAACCTAGGCACGTTAATGATATGAAATGGATGATTACATTTCTATATACTCAGAGCAGGCACTGAGTAAGCATTTGTCCAAAGATTGGGAGGAAGAATCGTTTTATTAATTCTCAAAGTATTTTGATTTATAAAATAATATTTTAAATATTTTTTTCTAAAAAATTTTGTCTTATTATTAAATCGCCAAAAGCTTTCTTTTCAGGTACATCAAACTCTTGTTTTATAATTAAAGATCAACATTATCAATAGATTCTTACCTATGTGTCAATGTTACAAATGTTACAAAGCTATCTACTGTATTATAAGATTTAAACAAAATAGTTTTGCAAATAGCTCTGATATTATTTTAAGTGGAATTTGGAAAATTAAATAAGTGTAACTTTTATATTGTTACAGTGAAAGAGGTCTTAATGATGTTATGGGCCTATATGCTAATATTTATGCAATGTTATTATGAGATATTTAATGCAATGTAAGAAAACATCAAACCATATTTTAATAATATTCGTACTAATTATATTCCCTAGGTATGGTACAAAAAAATTAGTTAGGCAATTTATTAGAGGCTATTAAAATTATGAGCTAAACTTCTGTTCAAATGATTCTAAGTTGATTTACTACTTCAATGACTATCACATGGAATCACATGTCATTATAGAAGTTTCCCCTCCATCAATTTACTTTTCATTTTAGTTAGTTCAAATTTAGTTTTTATTTATAGGGTCAAATGGCTTTAGAAATTTTTTTTTTTCAAATGTATTCCAGTTTTGTATTTCTAGGTAGTTTCCCCTACCTCTAAGAATAAGCCTCAATAAATAATTGTGGCAAAAAGACACTTTGGGTGTATATTTGCCCCAGGCAGCAATAGAACCCAGTGCTGCTTCTTCTGGGTTAGCCTAACATGGTGTCACAGCTGATATTTGAAACACGATTTCGAGAAGTGAGAACGGAGCTTAGTTCCCTTAGTGACGCTGCCACACTGCCTCTTAAGCCGCTATTTGTGTGTCTGGCTTTTACATCTAACACTTTTCTTTTCCCACCTTCCATTTGTGGAGAGAATTTTTAAGATGCATTCAAGTCCAGAAATTCAAAATTATGGTTCCCAAAGCAAGTGTGACTCAGCCAGGTTGTGAATTAAGGCAATAAAGCAAATGTCTATGTTCAGCTTTTATTTTTATTCATTTCAAAAACGCTATTCCCTGGAATGGCCTCATGAGACAGACACCTCAGAGTGATTTGCTTCAGCAAACTTCTTACCCATCTGGTGATCTCTAGAATAAAAATGAAACTGGCACAAATGACAGAAATCCTGTTAACATAAAATGGGCCAGTTTCCTTCCTGCCTCAAGTGCATACTCTTCCTATGGCTCAGAACACTTTTACCACTCTGACCTTTAC
The DNA here is from genome assembly GCF_014108415.1 of Molossus molossus. NCBI lineage: Eukaryota > Metazoa > Chordata > Mammalia > Chiroptera > Molossidae > Molossus > Molossus molossus. The sequence continues at coordinate 35,799,638 of NW_023425350.1, forward strand.
ACATCCAAGCCCTGCCAGAGTCTTTCGGATCTCAACTTAACTACAACTCCTCAGCCAACCAACATCCCCATTTTACACAAATTCATCACTACCAGTTTATCTACTTCATAGCTGTTTTTAAATAATAGTATATTTATGTGTATATTTTATGCTTTTACCACCAGGATGTTAATTCCACCAAGACAGGAACTTGCTGCATGCCCACGTAGCAGCTAATACAGTGCCTTACCTTTATAAGCATTCAATAAGTATCAATTAATGCATGTATCTCCTCTTGTTACCGATTTGTGCCGTCACTATATTAACTGGTTTTGGAGAATCATCTCCCTCAGATTTTCTAGTAGCATCCTGGTAATCCTTCTTGTGCCAATCAATTGAGTGTTAATTTATCTTTTTGTTAAAAGACGCCATCTCCCTGTGCTCTGCCCCAAGGACATTTCTAAGTGTATTTGGAGTGACTCACTAGCAATAAAAGTTTATCTTGTCTACAGGTTGGCTCAGCCTCTGAGCACCTCAAACAGAGGATCTATTATGTCCTTACATTCCCAGAAAAGTATTTAAACTACATGATTGTTAAATAAATAGATAAAAATGAATGAAAATGATCCATCAGAGCCCTCATGGTATATTTCCCACACTATAAACATCGTATACTTTTTAATTTTATTAACAGGTGACAAAAGGAACAAGGTATACTTTTTATCCTACAGGACCACCTTAAACCATTTATCAATTTAGGCAACATGATGTATTCTGCTCTATCAGTATAACATCCTGGGCTTCCTGAGATGCTAAAATCTGTGCCTTTTAAAACAGTTTTTGATGACTAACTTTTAGAAGTTAAGGACATACAGTTTTTAACCTAATGGGGCTTAATGTGGTAAATCAATTATTATTCACTCTTACTGAATATTTACATGAATACCAAATGAGTTTCTAATTCTGTGCTAAACACTGGGCATACAGAACTACGAAGCATGGAAGCTGACCTCCAGGAATATACAATGAAGAAGCATAAGTGAACAAAACAATATTATTAGGCAAAACATGCCATGTGTAAATGAGTCAAAGTGACCAAACTTCCTCTTGGCATTCAGAGAAGTAAGTCACTGTGTATGGAGGAGTCAGGGAAAGCTTTATGAAGGAGTTGAACTTAAATTAGTTTAAAAGATCTCGACCAAGTACACGGCAGACATGTCTTCAGATGCACCACACATAACTCCCTATTCCAACCCTCTACTCCAACCACCACAGCCTACTTAATCATCAGTGCCCTGCTATTTTTTGCCTGCAGCCTAAATAGAATATGAATTCTAACCCCTGTAGCCATATTTATGCCTTTTCATTTGTATGGCTGCTAGGGAGGAAAAGCCTTTTCTCTGCCCTCATAGGTTAAGTTACTGGGCCATATCAATTAAACCAATAAAAGACAAATTAATAGGAGAAAAAAAATTATGACTATCTTACATGTGCAGGAGTTAACAGAAGAGAAATGAAACTCAAAGAAGTGGTTTGACTCAGGGCTTGTGTACCATTTTATTTATTTATTTTTATTATTTTTAAATCTTCACCTGAGGATATTTCTCCATTTATCTTCAGATAGAGTGGGAGGGAGGGAGAAAGAGAGAGAGAGAGAAACATTGATGTGAAAGAGACATATCGATTGGCTGCCTCCCGTACAGGAACCGAAAGGCAGCCAAGGTACGTTCCCTTGACTGGAATCTAACCCATGACTGGTCCACAGGCTGACACTCTAACTGCTGAGCCAAACCAGCGAGGGCTTGAGTACCATTTTGAAAAAGTAAGTAGTATTTGGGCTTCAAGGAATGATAAATAATGGGGACGTGACTAAGAACTGTATGGAGGAAGTAATGGAATACAGGTTATTTCAGTAAGGTCTGTTTATGCATACTCATATTGGTATCAATCTTCAGTCTCTGGTGATAAGAGTGCTCTCTCTCTCTTGCCTCTTCCACGTACAGGTGGGGACATCCTCACAGAAGGAAATGTATGTCGTGCTTTTAGATAGTGAAGGGGAGCACAGAGAACTTCCTACATCTGCTGATTTTAAACTACCTTCAGCTCACACTACTCCTTATGCCAAAGAGGCATATTTGAAGGGGCATATCCTGATCCCCTTCATGGCCTTGAATACCTGCCTACATACAGATTGTGAACTTTATCTTATGTGTAAACAAAGCCATTCAATGATTTCAGCAGAAGATGAACTGTTTCCCATCCCTTCACCTCTTCCAGCACATCTGCTATACTAGGGAATCTGTGTCTAACTGTGCTCCTTTGCTGATATGAATATAGAAGAACTAATCTCAGAACCAAATGCTCATCCTGTCTCCTGAAATTTTGCTTGGGAGATGCAATCTCAAGTTACCACCTCTGTCCCTCCCCCATCCCGATCTAATGGTAAACCTCATGATTACATGCCTACCTCTTTCAATTCATGAATATGTGAGTTGGTGAGGGTACCTATGTAATGAGAAGAGAATAAAAAACAGAAATCGGGCATTCCAATTTAAAATATCTCGTGTGATGCTATGGTTTCTGTGTCTCCTGCAACACTGTATGTGGAAATAAAGATGAAATGAAACTTGATTTTAAAATTGCACTTGATTGACAATATCATTTTCTGACAAATATCATGAAATCCAAATTTTTCTAGACCAATATTAAGAGTCATGAAAGGAATTGTCTCTTTACCAATTCCTTGAACAATGATGATAGCTTTTATAATTATAGTCTGAGATAATGCCAGCCTATTTGCAGACAAGATGAGATAAGATACCTTGACATCGGTTGCAGAAGCATAATTCCATTAGGAGCATTTAGATTGCCACAGCACCATCTGGATACCTCTTTGTTAAGAAGTCCTTTTTCACAGATTAATGTACTTCATCATACATTTATTCATGGGTGAAGAGCGAGTTGATGAAAACAATGCAACAGTAACTTGCTGCTATTCTTTTATCTGCAAACAAATATCAAGGCCTCCTCTTTTTTAAATGCATCCTAGAGAGATTTTTAAACCGAGTCTTTGGATATTAAATTTTCAACTCTGAGAAGACATTTATGCACAGCACATTTTACTTTTTTATATTTTTGATGAACACTTCATGCTCACCACGGAAGGGAGAAGAATCAGATTTTAGCCTGAAAAGCTTAGAAACAACAGTTCTATCTGCCAATTAAAAGACTGTCTGAGGTGAATAGTATTAATCAGAAGGCACATCTACAAAGAAGCATTCAATTAAAAGAAACCACGCAGCTTCGGTGAATATAGAGTAATATCCTTTTCAAATCAAGGCTCCCCATCTAGTACCCTTAAATGTTTATTTGCATTTTAATTGCTTGAAAAACAGTAGGATATTAGTGAAATTTCTCAGAAGGCAAATTGTCAAAGGACGCGATTTCAGGCCTGTAGTTAGTGATTCTCATTGCCGTATCACAGAACGCTTCCTTTAATAGGATCCTTTCAGAAAGCAGTCTTAATTCGTAATTCTGGGCACGTGTAGTACTATTAACAGTTGTGTTTACTATGGCCTTAGGATGCTGGAGACAAAGACTATGGTCTCCTTTCCTTATAATGGCCACCAGTAGTTATATTTACATAGTCATGCATGGAAATAATATTCATAACCCCATGGACTAATAATTCTTTTCTTCCATATGTCTGCCTACCTTGAAATCTACATCATAGAGAAAATAAGTAATATTTTCGTAAGTTGAAAACAATTCCACTTGCAGTATCCAAGTTGTTGACTAATATTTTTTTTTAGAGCAATAGATTTTAAAACATTAACAAATATCCATAATCCACCCTCCCCAAAAAAGAGCCGGAATAGTTCTGATGTTCTGTGCATACATATCCAAAACACTTTTGTGCCTCTGTGCTCCAATGTCAACAACTGCAGCAGCTAACACTTGGGAACCCTATTTTCACTACAAAAATTGATGTAATGTTTGGGCAAAAAATACTGCACAAAACACACTTTCTGTAGAGTGATACCATAAACACCAAATTAAGGGAGAGAGATAAACTTGTGAAAAATTAATTACTTGGGAAAATAAAATTTAAACCAGGTTATTGTGACAAATTTTATTGTTTTAATAATTGTTCTTATAAGCATCCCATTGTCCTTTTATTATTATTATTATTATTTTTTATCCTCACCTGAGGACATTTTTCCATTTTTTATTCAGATAGAGTGGGAAAGAGAGACAGGAAGAGAGAGAAACATCGATGTGAAAGGGACACATCGAATGGCCGCCACCCATACGACTCAACCAGGGCTGGGGACAAACTGCAGCCAAGGTACATGCCCTTAGCGGGAACCGAACCCTGGTCTCTGTGGACCGCAGGCTGACGCTCTAACCACTGAGCCAAACTGGCCAGGGCCCATTGTCCTTATTATTTTCTGAGCAATCATCATTTTGGTGTAATGAATGATTTATTGACTCCCTCTCTTTTGATATGAGAAGGTATCAAGTGCATTAAGGGATTTAGAGAGCAGTAATACCAGGCAGTCATGCATGTTACCGTGTGTCTATAGGCTCAGAGATGGCATGTGTGGGTGTATGCATGTGTGTAAGTATGTATGGATATGCATCTGTGTGTGTATGTGTGTGTGTGTGTGTGTGTGTGTGTATCCATACTCATTGAAACCTGAGGTAAATTGAAAATGAAATTCAACAATTCAATAACATGGATAAAGAGCAAAGTAAATAGTTGTGTCTTACTACTGCTCCTTACAAAAAGAAAAATAGCATCATCTATGGACTGAAATGCTGAGAAATAACAGCTAATATTTGTTGAGCACTTGTTATGTGGCAGAAGCTGACCTACATACTTTTTATGCATTAACTATTAACTAATTGACATAGTGCCAACTATGATTAATCTCATATTTTATAAATAAAAAAATAAACCTAAGGCACAGAAAGTTCATACACATTTTCCAAAATTGCAGGACAGATGATTGGGTGAGACAGAATTTGAATCCAGGTTGTTTGTGTCAAGTCTATTCTCTTAATCACTATTTTATGTTGCATTCTGCTTGAAAGCATAATTGAAAGTTGAAATATTTTTGGGCCAGTGGTTAAGTTAAGAAAATCTAACATACTTTAAATTTGCACCAAGAAATTTAACACAATTTTCTACACTATTGCATTGTTCATTTATTAAGTATTTCGGGCTCACCTGGCTGGTGTAGCTCAGTGGTTGAGCGTCAAACCATGCACCAAGAGGTCACCAGTTCAATTCCTGATCAGGGCACATGCCCAGGTTGTGGGCCCAATCCTCAGTGGGGTGCATGCAGGAGGCGGCCAATCAATGTTCTCTCTTATTGATGTTTCTATCTCTCTCTCCCTCTCCCTTCCTCTCTCTAAAATCATAAAGAAAAAAATTAAAAATGAAATATCTTGGACTTTAATGTAGCCCCCCCCGCAAATAGTCCTCAAGCTTTTAAGAGTAGGTGCCATCCCCTTTGTTGTATTTCTTTGAAATGTCACCAAACAGATAATATAATGCGACATACCGTACGGCTTCTCAAGGAATGACCTATTACTTTATACAAATATAATATTTTGAACCTCCTCCTCCTCAATTCATCTGATACATACTATTTGATAGCTTTTAGTGTTAGAAGATATATTATACTTAGATTTTTTTGGTCTTATCACTGAATGTATAAAATCCAGCTATAATTATTTGCAAATGAATCATCTTTTCTGAGCAAAAACTTTGTTGACAAGGAAACGTGGGATCCACTTCAAACCCCACATAAAGTAGCTTCAGAAGAAGGGTTCCATTAGGCTGCTTGTTTGCTTTTAGGTCCATTCCCCGCCTGTCCCCTGATCTGTTCTGCATGGCAGGGACTCACCCCGAAACCACATTTCTCTAGTTTCCTCTTGCCTGCTGGGTTGAGTAAGGCTTGCTGAAACACACACTGACAGGGGATTGGACGAGTGGGAAGGGGAGCCGGGTGATTTGGGGTAGTACATCCTAGAAGCAGCCCTCACTTTGGTTATACCTTTCTCCAAATCACCCTGCCTTCTGAGATCTAGTAACCCCTCTTTATCCCTGTGTCCCCACAAGAATGGCCAAATCTTCTTTTGCTTATGTCTGGGTTGTCCTACCATATTCTGTTTGGCTTTCTGTCTCTTTGATTACATATGTAATGAATTACCTACAATACATTCCTCTTGTTTACACTGTTTATAGTGGTATTGCTTTCCTTATTGGACTCAGACTGATGCAAGATAACTTGTAGATATAAAGCATTTTGTAATTTAGCAAAATTTGTATCCTACAGATGTGGTTCTATTATCACCCTCAATATTCTTTATTTTCTACTTGATTTACTTATTTATGTACCATCCGTAACAAAGCTTCATTCTGTGTAATAGGTCATGTGTATTTATAATCAGACAATCTCTTTCCCCCATCGCTTACATTCACTGCTTCACCAACAACCTAATGTTCTAAATGAAAAAAAAATTTACTATAAAAATAAACAAGTCCATGAGAGTTATGTGGTTTCTGTTTGTTTCCCAGAACTATGTCTTAGAAGGCAAAACACAAAAGGACCCACAAGAAATAGAAGTTTTCATGGCAATTACTTCCGTAAAAAATGTCCATCAGAGGACGTGCTTTATCTCCCTGCATTGTTCGGTGACTGCCATCTACTTAAAAATAAAGATGGCTTCCCGAGTGCCTGTGAGCCAAAGGACAGGGAAGGGTGACTCCTTTACCTTTCAAAGCCGAGGCTGAAGGGCCAGTGGTTGTGCTGTTACCCGTCAGCATGCCAGGAGAGAAAGGTTCCCAGCAAGGTTTCCATATTGTTGGCATGGCTTAATTACAATTAACATAATTTTTAGTGTGCAACCATAAACCCCATGACGTATTTTCTCCGGTAAGTTCTGATATAGAATTGTTAAAACACAGAAGCTCCATTTCCACAATGAAATACAGCATTAAAATATAACACTGTTATATGTTACAGTGTTATATTTTATTGAACTCTGACTCTGTATTGCATCCAGCCGTTTCTGAAGAACAAAGGGCTAAAAGTGGTACCAGAGGAAGCTTGGGTGTTGCTGGCATTTGGTGTTTTCTTTTCCGGAAATAGTTATTATCTTAATCTAACAGCCAAAGATGTTTTTGAATACTATTACATATACTGTTCTAGGTATTACAGGGTATACAAAATCAATATACAACAAATCCCCTATCCTTCAAGCCTTCACAGTTTAGCTAGGGAGATATAATTCACAAAGTTTATAAATACAAATATGTATGCTAATATATAATACTGTATAATTCTATTGGGTATAAGAAAGAAAAAAATTGTCTTAGTTTGATCAACGTAAAATCAGAAAGATTTATTAAGAGCCATTCTTTTTGCACAAAACTGGTTTGAGATTCATTTTAAAGGAACCGTATGACACTTGAAATAGGTGATAAAGAATGAATCAGACATAAAAGAGTAAGGGTTAACCAAGAATATTACAGGCAAGAGGTCTGGTATAAATAAGAAATGACTAAGTTCAGTGATAATGTGGACTTCGTAATTCAGTGTTGAGAAATTCACCCTTTCCCAAAAGTTTATTTTATTTCTTTAAGTTTTCTAAAGAATTTGTGAGTTTACAAAATAAATTGTTAGAGTATGGAGAAGACACATACAAAATGTGTCCCTTTAAGCAATAAACATCAGTATCCTTCAGTTTGATAATTCTTTTTAATGTATTCAATAATTTATTTTCATCAGTATGGACTCATATATATTTATTTATTTTATACCTGGCTTATAATCCAGTACTTTATTTTGTTGCTCAAATCATTTGACCATTGGAAGCTTCTGAATTTTTTTTTTCCTGTATCCCTTTGACATCCATCCATCCATTAAAAACAAACAAACAAACAAACAAACAAACTTCCTTACTCTCTGATACTATAAGATGTTCTAGGATCACCTCTATTTTGCCTGCCCTGGCCCTCCAATCACCCACTTCTTCAAGAAGCCCTGGTCTATTTTATTGGAGAATGGTATTCAGAAACCAAGATTCAGGTGCTGGATATGGTCATTGCTCCCTGGTTTCGTTACTTCTAGTAACTCTCAGCATAGGTGATTTATTAATGTATACTAACTCATGTATCTATCTATATGTCTATATCTATAACTATATCTATCTATAGCTATAACTATATATCTTAATTATATCTATAGCTATAACTGTCACTGTGTCTATCCCTCTGTATACATATTAAGCAATATGTATACATATTAAGCAAATTTAGGTCCATAGTGATTTCTTTGACTAATTCCATAGCACAAGGTTCATTTCAGCCTCACTTTCTTGTTTATCTGTAACTTCACCCTCCAACAGTGAGAAAACTGGCTCCTGCCATCTGCTATCCATTTACTTATTTGTTCATCCTCAGTATAAACACAGAGTGGTTTCAAAATTGTTCATCTGTACTCCTGTAGGAAGCAACTTTACTAACTAGAGTACAGTGTTTATATATAATTCATTTTGTTTATGGTCTTATACTTTCCAGTCAAAATATCTTTTCCAAAACTACGTGGGTCATCTCTTATTTGTTCATGTTTGCTCTGTATACATTAAAATTTATGCCTTTTAATTACAGTTCTACGGGATCACTCCGGTAACAGATGGAATAGTTTCTTTATCCTAAAAATTCTCTCCGATGTCCTTTTTGTATTCACTTCACTTAATTTAATCAATAATTATCAGAAAACAATTCTTTAACTTTATAATGTCAATCTAAAATTTCACCCCTAACTCTTCATTATTAATAAACAAGGGATAAACATACTAGAAGGATATGTAAGATTCTTTATGATCTGGTTTCTCACTCATTTATTCTCATCTGGTTTCTGCCCTACTGAATGACTCATCTTTGAATAGGGAAGTTAGTCACTCCTTTCTTAGTATTTCTGTAGCACCAGGAACATACTTCTATTCTAGCACTTCCCTCATTTATGTAGATTTCTGTTTCTTGAACTTGAAAATGGATGCCTTCATAGCTAATGCCTGATACTATTTATCGCTGTGTCTCCAACAATTTGCACCGTTGCAGATATATTTGGTGCCCCCCCAAATGTATACACACAAAAAAATGTAATTATAAAGGCAATGTTTAAGAAAACATTTCATTTTCAAAGTGTAATAGATTTACAGCCCTGGCAGGTTTTGCTCAGTGGTTAGAGCGTCGGCCTGCAGACCAGAGAGTCCCAGATTCGGTTCCTGCTAAGGGCATATACCTCGGTTGCAGTTTGTCCCTGGCCCCAGTTGGGATCCTGTGGGAGGCCACTCGATGTATCTCTCTCACACTGACGTTTTTCTCTCTCTCTTCCTCACTTTCTCTCTCCTGCTGTATCTGAAAATAAATGCAAAAATGTCTTTGGGTGAGGATAAAACAAACAAAAAAAAGAATTTACAGACATACCCTGTATCCATTTTTTGGGAGGACACCTTGTAGTAAGCCCTTGATCATTATTGGCTAAATGGAAAAGCACATGAGTAATCAGTGGGTTGGTGGAGGGAAATTGGAGACAAAGGCAATGATTGGATCCCTAGCTCCAGAGGTCTCTGTTATAATGTGATTGCTTATATCCCCTGAAATTTATTTGTTGAAGCCCTAATCCCCAGGATGATGGTATTTGCAGATGTGGCCTTTGGGATATACTTAGGTTAAGATTAAGTCATTAGGGTGGAGCTCCCATAACTAATCCTCTGTAACAAAGAGCATCAGACCAGAGTGTTCTGCTCGACGCCCCCCTCAGCCCATGTGAGGGTATAGCAAGAAGAGAGCAGTCTGCAAACCGGAAAGAGCCCTCTCCAGACATCAAATCTGTTGGCACTTTGATCTTGGGTTTCCCAAACTTCAGAACTGTGAGAATTATATATTTGTTGTTTGAATAATGGTAGTTATTAGTCTCTGCAGGTGCAAATATCAACACAAATCAGTAAAAGTTAACGCAAATGAATGACTTCACAGAACATTTCAAAGTTCTGTTTTTGTCCTTTAATCCTTGGGAAAAAAGAAAAAGGGTAAGTAAGTGATGTGTTAGCATTTGCCACCTAATATATATATATATATATATATTCTATTAGCCCCTTAAAAAGAGGAGTTCTACAGACGATATCGGGGTGAGATAACAGGGTTTGATAATGGGCTTTTATTAAAAATAGAAGAAAATCAAAGATGATTTTGGTCTGATACGTCTGACAGGGAGAGAAGAATGTTTTGATTCTCAAGTTTAAAAATTATGTTTCCCTGAATAAGAAAAAAAGTTGAAACAGTAAGAATTAATATTATTTATCATCCTAATGAGAGAAGACAATGAAATGAAAAATATTGCCAGCTCTGCTGTAACAATTGCAGGGAGGGAGTCGGTGAGAAAGAAATCTAGTCCCCTAGATGGGAATGATGGGGGAGGAAGCAGGGTCTAGACTGTGGCTGCTGCAATGAACTTGACTCTCATCCTCTTGAAATAGTACTGAAATCTAGTGCTATTCTGCTGACTAACCTGTACCCTAAGTATGGAATCCAGCCACGTATATCTCAAATGGGAAAATATCTGCAGACTATTTTTGCTAAATACCATTCTCTGTTCACAAAGATCACAACTTTTGTGATCACAGCCTTAAAAATTTGTAGAATGAGTTACCAAATCTGTTAATAAACATGCCTAGGTCATGTAGAATTTAAATAGGCCATTGAAATGTGGCTAACTTAGAGGTATCACCTGTATCAAAGGCACATACAAGAGGTGAAACAAATACTCAGAGGCTTGGGTATTCAGGAACATTTTACAAAACAGGTCAGTCCTGTTTTAGCTGAGTCCTCAAGAATGAATATAATTTGAATGAGTGAAGAGGGAAATTTTTTTAGGAAAGAAACTGTGTAGAGGTGAGATCATATGAGTATGTGTGGGTAAGTGACTACATTACCTTGATTTGAATAGTAGATTTGTAAAGGAAAACAAGGCATTCAAATATTTAAAAATTTATTATGTCATAGACAAATATATAGCAATACATATAAATGACATATTCTCTTCCTACTCAACTCACAGCATGGACTTGGTAACCAAGAGGACAAAGGATATGAGAGCAGTTTAATGCATATGAATTAGTCCCGTGAATAACAACCTTGGTTTTTGTTTTTGTTATTGTTAATCCTCACCTAATGGTATTTTTCCATTGCTTTTTAGATAGAGTGGAAGGGAGGGAAGGAGAGAGAGAGATAAAGAGAAACATCAGTGTGAGAGAGACACATTGATTGGTTGCCTCCCATATGACCCCAACCAGGGCCAGGAATCGAATCTGAAACTGAAGTATGTACCCTTGACTGAGAATTGAACCCAAGACCCTCATGGATACTCCAACTGTTGAGCCAAACTGGCCAGGGCAACAACTCAGATTTTCATCCCCACCCTGGGTGCTCATCCCTCTGATAACTGTGGATAGCAGGGTCCATTCTGATAACAAAGTTGTCCCAGTAAATGCAAACATTATGAAATTTTCCTGAAAAATAAATAAAAAGTTTATCTTAAATAATCTAAAAACAGATGGATAGGCAGTAATTTTAAGAAAAACATCCAAAAGGCTGCCTCATGTATAGTTTTACTCGTTCTCATACAACACCAACTCCACTTTTCACAGAGAACAAATCTGAAGATCTATTTATCAAATTAAAATGAATATGGCATACATTTCAGTCAACGATGAACCACATATACAAAGTGGTAAACCATATAGCCTGGGCGAGTAGCAGGCTATCCCAACCAGGTTTAAGTGCATTCTGTGATGTTCACACACAACAAAACCATCTAATGACACTTTGTTGTTGTTCATCCTCACCCGAGGATATTTTTCCGTTGATTTTTTAGATAGAGTGAAAGGGAGGGAGGGAGGAAGAGAAACATTGATGCGAGAGAGACACATCAATTGGTTGCCTTCTGCATGACCCTGACCTGTCTGGTGATAGAACCTGCACCCTGGTACCTGCCTTGACCAGGAATCAATCTGCGAGCTGACAATGTAACCGCTGAGCCAAACCGGCCAGGGCCTTAACGACACATTTTGCAGAACACATCTCTGCCTTTAAGCTACATGTAACTATAAATAAATTGAATGGTATCCATAGAGTGAGTGAATGAATTAATGAACTATAGAAAGAAAAGGAAGGAAGGAAGGAAGGAAGGAAGGAAGGAAGGAAGGAAGGAAGGAAGGAAGGAAGGAAGGAAGGAAGGAAGGAAGGCGTTTGAAACCTGGAGAAAGTATGGAGAATCAAAATGTATCTTGCCAAACAAACCTATATAGAGAGGTGGTCTCTCCTAAAGGAAACCACCGTATTCAGTCTATATTGACTTAATGACAGACTAGGAAAGTAAATAAGGTGCTTTCTGAAAGAATTCCTCATTACTAAACTCTGGTTTTTAAAAGTTTGTGTTGATTATGGTTTTGACTCTGCTGCTCCCTCTGCTTGCTGAGAGGGCTTTAGTGTTCTAGATTCTCTTAACAAACAAAAGCTGCTTCAAAAGCAAGGTCAGAGGCCCTTCACTGACCAGAGCAGACTGAAACACCTTTTTCTTCTCTCAGTCTTTTCTCAAACATGTGTGCTGATTGGCAACATCGGGATATTTGTGCATTCATGGATGCTTACACCAAAATTGCAGTTCTGGAAAGTCTATGGTTTCCAAGAAAATTCTGTTGTTTCTAACAACTTAATCAAATGATTTAATTGTTCTTCCAATGGACAGCTTCATTCAGTTTTCATTTTATGAGGCTATAAATGGTTCCTACTAGCTGGATTTACTCAGCACATTTAGATACTTAGATGAACTGCTTGTTGGTAAGATATAATATCTATCTATCTATCTATCTATCTATCTATCTATCTATCTATCTAGATATATAAAGAAAAGAAACACATTTATCCTAAGACATAACATGAAAATGATTTTTTAAAAACCTCACTGTAGCATTTGTCTTCTAATAAGTACCTCTTTAAATTATTTTACAATTCTTCATGTGCGGGAAGATTGTGTTGTGTATCAAAGTGCATGTGTGTGTTGGGGGTTGTGGATTAAAGTCCCAGTAAATATAATTATAAATGCATCAAAGGCAATTAAGCTGTGTGATTTTGATTAGGTATATTGTCAAACTGTATTAACAGCTGGCAGTATGGGGGAAAACCCTCCAACTACTCAAGGTTTAATTTACTGTACAACATTATTCTATTCTTTGAAGCTGACAAATCATTTTGAATAAAGCATTTTTCATTACATAAAACCCTATTCTTTTCTTGATACACAATGAGTTTCAACTAACATTGTGCACAATGACTACGGCTGGCAAGCTACACGTGGATTGAGTTTCATAATTATGCTTATTATTATTTGCATAAACACAAAGCATAGCCCCTTAGAGCCAGTACCTTGGCATCACTCACAAACCAGTTTCCATCCTTGTAGCTCTCAGATTTCCTTTAGGCCATAATAACACCTGTCCTTGCTCTAGGCAATTGTGCAGCCAGCAGGTGGAAGAACACTCAGCACAGTGCCTTACTCAAAATAGGCACTTGATGCCTCTCTAAGTAGGGCTAAGGTGGGGAGCCCAGAGGGTAAACAGACTCTGACCTAGAATTAAAAAGCTAAATTGGTGTCTTACCAATGCCAGCTTGCTGACTTTGCGGCTCTGCAGTTGGCTTCGTGATACCTGACTACAACCAGCTCTCTGACCACAGCCACTCCCTGAGCACACCTGCTCCCGCAGACACCCTGCTTCCGGATGCACTTCCTGTTGACTACCTTCTGCTTCCCTGCCACACCCCGCCCCCTCGCCACATTCTCCTTGTGACTACACCCAAACCTATTTCCTGTCTACACTCTGCTATCTGCCTGTATACTTTCCCATGGCTGCACCCAGTTTGCTGACCATACATTGCTGACTATACAGACAGGTACTGAATTGTATACTACTCCCTGAGAGCACCCTCTCACCCAGCCATATCCCACTGCCTCACTACCCACTGATCCTTACATATAGACTGCTCCTTGGCTACACACTGCCTTTCTGACTGCTCCCTGCTCCCTCACTGTACTCTGCTCCCTGGCAACACGGAGCTCTGCACCATGATTGCATTCAACTCCCTATTGCATTGTGCTGTCTCCCTATGGCCAGCTCTCTGACCACACTCTGCTCCCTGCTACATCCTTCTCCCTGATTGCACTCTGCTCCATGACTGCATTTAAATCCCTGCCTACCCTTTTCTCCCCAACTACACTCTGTTCTCTGATTTGCACTATTCTGTTCCGTGAATACAGTCGCCACCTGACTACACTCTGCTTCTGGAGTATAGCCCGCTCCCTGATGATACTCTGCTCTGTGACTGTATTCAACTTTTCTGTTCCGTGCTCCGTGAGCACCCTGCTCCCTCACTGCACTCGGCTCAGTGAATGCACGCTGCTTAGTCCACTCAGCTCTCTTTGTCAACAACATCCTCAGGGCCTTCTTGTTTTTCCCCACTTAGGCTTGTATTGTTGGCCTTCCTGGCGAACCTGGCTCTCAAACTGACCCTCAAACTGTCTTTCTGTAGCACAGGTAATATTTAGTTAATTCTCATTTTATCCAGAACAGTGGCAGGCAGATAGCAGATATTTTAGGCTTTGTGGGCCATACAGTCTCCCTAGAGTGGTGCAGCTCTAGAGCTGTGCAGAAGCAGCCATAGATGATAGGAAAACAAATGTGTGTGGCTGTGTTCCGATGAAACTATAAAATCGGGCTGTGGTCAGGATAGGGTCGACAGACCTTAGTTTGCCAATCCCTGATCTACAGTATCTTTCAATTTCCGATAGGAAGACGTAAAACTTTACCACCATTTTTACTGAAAATGAACACTTTCTTATATTCTGCTCTAAAAGGTAAAAGGAAAGGCAGATCGATAATTTATATAGATTCAAGAAAGAAACAGCTGGGACCTTAAAACCATCTAAGAAGAACCTTTTATTTTTCAGATAAAAAATAAACTACAGTTAATTCTCCACTCTATTCTTCTGTTTCCTAGAATAAACTAAGCTAGATATTGGAAGAACAATTTTGTCCCAGACTCAGTAAAAGAGAAACCCTGAAATACCCAACAGTCTATACATGAGACTTCACTTGCAAGTAACTAGGGACTGCATATAGGTTATTTTAAAGCCCAGAAGGGATGCAGTCACACCGCAGTGCCTCTCTTGACAACCCCTGTAATTCCACTGTTAATTATATTCCTATGATTTAGACTCCCTAAGGGAAACATTAAATTGCAAGAGACCTAACCCTTAATGTGAATGTATTTCATATTCTTTATGGATATAAAGTTTTGATGAATGGAACAAGAAAAGAAGGTTCCTTTTTTTTCTGCATAGTGCACCGATGCGGAATGGGAATAAGAACATGATCATCAGATAGCTATCCAGATGGCTGAATGGTGTCTATTTCCCATGAAAAGTATTAGAAAAAATAAAGGATCACATGCCCGAGGTCAGGTTGAAGCCTCATATTCAAAGCATCACAGAACGGTTGTCCTGGCCCCAGGGCTCCTGAATAAAGTGATATGAATTGTGCATTTCACAATTTCAGGGAACATCGTTCACATATATATTTGCAGCGGCTTGTCCAAGTGGGCTTTTAAATATCCATTTATTTGAATTATCCCAGAAAGAATAGTGCCTAGGTCCCAATGACTAAGACCATTAATAAAAACATTTTATCAGCCCCATTCGCCAGAACTCCGAATTTACCAAATAAAGGATTCGTTTATGATGTAACAAAACGTATGCAATTTAGAGCTAGTGCAGCTTGTTGAGAAAATCATATGGGTCGAGGCTCTATCATCCTGGTTTACCATCTCTGCTGGAACGTGAGGATTGAGCTGGACAGGTTCTCTTCTTGCACAAAATTGGAGTGCTTTCATAAAGGAAGGAGAGAATAGTAGATGTCGGGTGGGCAAAGAGCAGTGTCTGGCACACATAGGGTTACATCTAAATCGAGGATTGTAGCTCCCACTTTCTGGCAGGAGACAAGGTTTGAACTCTGAGTCTCAGCCAACTATGCTCTGGATATATTTTCTAACCTAGTTAAATTAAGTATGGGTCTGTCATTTAACCAGCATGAAACTTCAAAACATTGATTTTTTTTTAAGTACTAAAGAACACACAGAAAGAAAAGAGGACAAAAAGAGGATACTCTTTTTGAATGAGAGGCTTGAAAGGGATCATATAATACAAAGGCTTGAAGAATCGGTAGTTAGAATAAAAAGAATATCAACATTTCATTTTTTAAACAGTAAAAGAACTATCTAGATAAGGAGCATGCATTCAGATGTTGGTTCAGTAATTACTATGCATAATATTAGACTACTTTATTATAACAGAAACTGCAGAGACCAGATTCATTAAAAAAATCTAATTATATCAACAGGAATATTGCTATATTTTGCAGAATGGGCCTGTTTCATGCAAGAGTTTTTGTGCCATACTTGGTATTAGCAGTCTCTAGAAAAGGTGCATATATATTATCTTCCATAAGATATCAAAATGCTGCTGAGTTCCCAAAGGGAGTAAAGTTAAAGCCTTCTATTTTGTTTCAATGACTCAATAATTCAGATTTTTCCGTGGAGAAAAATGTCTCTAGCATAAAATGGCAAGTTACACTGTTTCATATGTAATAACTTTTACAACTAACTAGATTTTTTAAAATACATTTCCTCCTTTGAGTTAAATTATTCCCACAAAATAATTATAAACTTTGGGGTCTTCATGGTGCAACTAGAGACTCCAAATGAAAGAGTTTAATTTGGAAATTTAACTATCTATACAGCTCTCTTTAGTGCCTTCTTAACTAATTTTTTTTCAGGTTCTTATATCAATTTATATTTAATTTACTTTTTTTCCTTTATTTTATTGCTTGAGAAGTAGCTCTAGTGTGAACTAGGGAAAATTATTCCTTTCTCTCAGGTTCTGTTTTCTTATCTGCCCTGCTGGGGACGAGCTCTTGTACCTCACTGATTTGAAGGGATGATTAGAAAAGTCCTCACGTGTGAAATATCTAGCAGAGTCTGGCACTGGCACACGGCTACATGCTCAGTAAAAGTGAACCTCTCACTGTCCCCTCTTGTCTTTTCCTCCACCTCCAACTATTTCTTTCTTTTCCTTGTAGATGTAAAGTGTCAAGTCATTGCTTTTAATCCCCCATTTTGTTGGTTGGTTTATTCTGTTCATTATGTTACACATAGCTGGAATCATATGGTACTTGTCTTTCTCTGACTCGCTTATTTCACTTAGCATAATGCTCCCCAGGTCCATCCAGGCTGTTGCAAAGGGTAAGATTTCCTTCTTTTCCATTGTAGCTATTGTAAATAATGCTGCAATGAACACAGGGGTACATATATTCTTTGTAATTAGTGTTTCAGGTTTCCTTGGATATATTCCCAGAAGTAGAATTGTTGGGCCATAAGGCAGTTCCATTTTTAATTTTTTGAGGTAACTCCAGACTGCTTTCCACAGCGGCTGCACTAGCCTGTATACCTACCAATAGTGCATGAGGATCCCCTTTTCTCCACATCCTCACCAACACTTGTTCTTTGTTGATTTATTGATGATAACCATTCTGAGAAGCATGAGGTAATATCTCATTGTGGTTTTAATTTCCATTTCTCTGATAATTAGTGATGTTGAGCATCTTTTTATATGTTTATTGGCCATCTGTATGTCCTCTTTGGAGAAGTATCTATTCAGACCCTTTGCCCATTTTTTAATTGGATTGTTTGATTTTTGTTGTTGTCAAGATGTATGAGATTTTTATATGTTTTGGAAATTAACCCCTTATCAGATGTATCATTGCGAATATGATCTCCCTTTCAGTGGGCTGTCTTTCATTTTGTTGATGGTTTTCTTTCTGTGAAAAAACATTTTAGTTTGATGTAGTCCCAACTGTTTATTTTTTCGTTTGTTTCTCTTACCCAAGGAAATACATCAGAAAAAAGTATTTCTATGGGAAATGTCTGAGATTTACTACCCATGCTTTCTTCTGGGATTTATATGGTTTCGAGTCTAACATTTAAGACTTTATTGCATTTTGAGTTTATTCTTATATATGGTGTAAGCGGTATAGTTGAAATTTTTTTGCATGTATTTGTCCAATTTTCCCAACACCATCTATATTCTCACCTCCTTTGTCAAATGCTAAGTGACTATAAAAGTGTGGGTTTGTTTCCGAGCTCTCTATTCTGTACCATTGATCTATGTGTCAGTTTCTATGCCAGTACCATGCTGTTCTTATTACTATCCTTGTAGTGTAGTTTGACACCAGGTAGTGTGATTCTTCCAACTGTGTTGTTCTTTCTCAAGCTTGCTGTGACCACTTGGGTTTTTTGTGTAGTTTCATATAAAATTTTGGAATATTTGTTCTAGTTCTGTGAAATATGCCATTGGTATCTTGATAAGAATTATGTTAAAGCTATGGATTGCTTTGGGTAATATGGACACTTTAATGATGTTAACTCTTCCTATCCATGAATATGATATATACTTCTTCCACTTATTTGTATCTTCTCTAGTTTATTTCTTCTGAGTTTTATAATTTTCCAAGTAAAGGTCTTTTACATTCTTGGTTACATTTATTTATTTTTTATGCATTTGTAAGTGGAATTATTTTTTGTTTGTTTGTTTTGTTTCCCTTCCTGATAATTCATTGTTAGGGTATAAAAATATGACTAATTTCTGAATATTTACTTTGTATCCTACTACTTTCTGAATTCATTGATCAGATCTAGTAATTTTTTGGTGGAATCTTTAGGGTTGTCTATATACTGTATAATGACATCTCTAAATAATGATAGTTTTACTTCCTTTCTGATTTGGATGCCATTTATTTCTTCTTCTTGTCTGATTGCTGTGGCTAGGACTCCCAGTATTATATTGAATAAAAGTGGTGAAAGCAGACATCCCTGATTTATTCCCAATCTTAAGGTAAATACTTCTAGTTTTTGCACATTAAGTATAAAATTGGCTGTGGGTTTGTTATATACGTTGGGCTATGTTCCCTCTATTCCCACTTTGATGAGAGTTTTTACCATAAATAGGTGCTGAAATTTATCAACTGCTTTTTTTGTGTTTATCGATATGACCATGTGGTTTTTATCCTTCCTTTTGTTTATGTGGTGTATCATGTTTATTGATTTGTGGATATTGTACCAAACTTCTTCCCCAGAATAAATTCCACTTGATCACAGAGTATGATCTTTTTAATGTATTGCTGGATCCAGTTTGCTAATATTTTATTGATGATTTTAGTGTCTATGTTCAATAGGGATATTGGGCTATAATTTTCTTTTTTAGTATTGTCTTCTGGTTTTGGAATTAAGATAATATTAGCCTCATAAAATGAGCTTGAGAGTCTTCTATCTTCTTGAATTTTTTGGAATAGTTTGAGAAGGATAGGTGTTAGTTCTTTTTTTAATGTTTCAAGGTATTGCTTTCATTCTGTAGGCCATCTATTTTCTCTTGACTGTCTCTTTGCATTTTTTTGACCCAGTTGCATCTTGAACACTATTGTTAGATTCAACCATGACCTGAGGGTTGAATTTGAGAAAGTGATTAAAACTCAAGAATAACCTCACATGGGATTATGAGAATTAAAACTATCATGGACAGAAGGCTCCCAGGAATGCATTAAAACTGATCCAGCAAAAATGACCTGCTGGCAGTCAGTCAAAGATCCTCAGGAGGACCTTGTTTCCCATGCTTATGCTGGCTGCGTCAATGTTACCCACATTCAAGTGCAAACATAGATGGTGAGTCATTTTCTGCACAGGGCAGTGACTGCAGTTATTCCAAATGGGAAATGCAAAGTTGCCCTCCCCAAAGACATGGGGAATATTTAGGGTTAGAATTATCTAACAGCTCCTCAGCTAGTCTTATAGGGTTTAAAGCAGAGCCATATAACTCATTTGATCTCCGCAGGACAAGCTCATTGCAAATACATCTGTTCACCTAATGCTCTTCTCCCCATGCAAATTTTATTGCCTGATTGCTTGAAGTAAAACTTAAAATTTCCAAGCAAGTAAACCCAGAAATGAGCAAACACACAAATAGAATGCTAGAATTACTTCCATACCTTTCACAATACTAACATATTCTCATTATTTGACAAGATCCATTGCCTTGTAATTTAACCTCCTTCCTCTTAATCAATGAAAACAATTTTTTCTGCATACATCTATTTATTCAAGCAGTAAACAAATACCAAATATTTTTTATGCTTCAGGTACTATGATAGGTAGTAGAAAACAATCCTGAGGAAAATACACATATTCCCTGCCTGTAGTAAAATATGGATATTAAACAAATAATGCCATAAAGGTAACCACTGTTTTTTCTGTTCAGCATACTTTTAGAGTGAGTCCTTGTCACACACACACACACACACATTTTATTTATGGTAATAAGCATCATCCCCAGTCTCTCTGACTGGGCCAATCGTAATACTCCATAATTCTCTAGCCACTCTGATTATTCCAGGTTTGGACATGTGACCCAAAGTAGTCCAGAGGACGCTTCTTCTGCATTATTCTATCTGTAAGCAATAGAAAAGAGTCCAGAAACTTCTGGCCACTGTGATACCCAACAGATGAAGAAGGTTCCTTTGAAAAAAGAGAGGATAAAACTAAGCACAAAATAAGCATAAATTAGATGTAAATGGGAAAGAGAAGAATGAAATCTTACTAATTTTATCCTTAATTCCAGAACCCAAGGCCTGCAGAGATGCCCTGATTTCTGTATTCTTTCTTCAGCTTCTTGAAGATGCCCAGATATTGTGCAACGTGCACAATGTACGATCCCACTTTAGTTACATTTCTGTCACTTGCAATCAAAAATGTTCTCACCAAAGAAAAAAATAAATGTGACTAGTGGTGGTACATGCTTTAAAGGAAATATATGGGTCAGAAGGGCATAATACAGAGGGAGCTGCTTCATGTTTGGGGGTAGGGGAAACTACCCTGAAATTGCACTGGAGCTGGAATCTAATGGCCAAACCTTGGTTAACTAGGAAAGGTGGGAGGGAAGCAGCAGTGGAGAGCCTGGTAGCAGTGTGTTTGAGTTCCTGAAAGAAGGCCAAAGTTGCCCAGACACCGATTTACAGACCCGAATGGGCAAGAATCAAAGCACAGAGAGAGTCTTGTTAGCCATGTATTTTCCTGACCAGGGTAAACACTCTTTACATATACTGGGTGGAACAAAAGTAAGTTTACAGTTGTTCATGTAAAAAACAAAAACACAATAATTAATAAATAATAAAAGAATAAACTCTGTATTTTGTGAACACATAACTGTAAATCTACTTTTGTCCTGTATGTAACAATGTGAGGACAATTTTTATGAGCTGGCACTGTATTATAAATTCTGCAACGACCAGAAATATATCTTTACAGTCACTAGTCATACCCATTCTCCTTCAGAACGTATAGGGAAGCTGAGTGACTCCATGACTGTAAAATAAATATAGATGAAATAAAATGTGAGTGAAAAAGGATAGTATACACAGCCATCAGAGCTAGAAAGAAAATCTATGTCCCACAAAATTTCATTAGGGTAGGAGATTCTACCAGTTAGAAAAATAGGTGAGCCCAACCGGCATGGCTCAGGGGATTGAGTGTCATCGTCACATTGACTAAGAGGTCCCCGTTCGATTCCCAGTCAGGGCACACGTCTGGATTGTGGGCTTGATCCCCAGAAGGGGGTGTGCAGGAGGCAGCTGATAGATGTTTCTCTCTCACATCGATGTTTCTATCTCTCTCTCCCTTTGTTCTCTCTGAAGAAATGAATAAAAACATAGTAAAAGAAGAAAGAAAGAAAGAAAGAAAGAAAGAAAGAAAGAAAGAAAGAAAGAAAGAAAACATAGGAGATTACCTTACCTAAATTTAATTTGAAAATACAAATATTTGATCAATAACTAGGGTGTGCCTGAAGAAAATGATAGATCCAACAATCCAGAAAAAAAAAAAAAAAAAAAAAAGTTCTTTCTTAAAGCTTGAAAGAAATAGGAGAGAGCAAAGAGGGAAATAAAATAGATGGTATTCCTGCTTAAAATACTTACATTGTTTTCAATGCATATCAATTTTTCCCTTTAAATTTTAAAGGCCTATGACCATAGTCAGGCACCATAGGGAACAGACATTAGTGATAATTTAATGGGAATAGATGTATCTTGAAAGAAAAGTAAACATAAACCAGCTGCATTATGTAAAAATTTAAGACAAAATCATAAACCCAAGACTGCTTATTATATTTTATTGCCTAGCAAAAGCCAACATTGCTTATAAAAACATGACTTCACATAAAGGCCACAGTCATTTAAAAAATAATTTACCAATAACTTGTAGAAGAGAAGATTTTAAAGGAATTATGGCAGTGCTATTTCATTAGAAGGTGTAGTGATATGCATCATTTTAAGGTACAGAAAATCCTGCTCTTTCTGGGTCAGCCTGTTTCCATCAGTGGAAAATGAATGACTAGCCCAGCCTCAAGTCTAGCTGCATATTAAATTAAGGAACCCCTTCAATTATTACCGTTATCCATATTCCAAACTGAATATTTCTAGGTTCAATGTCTATATTTAGTACTGTAATCTTCTTATTAAACATTTCTTTTAGTAAAGTAAATGAACATGTCACTAAACAATAGTTGTTAGAATTGTTCCAGTCCATTCTCCTCAATTATTTATGAAATGAATTTTTAAGTCACTTAGGAGATGGAAGAATCAAGGATGCTTAGGTTCGGTTAGGGAAAAAAGAAAGGAAACAGAAAATGGAGCAAAACCTGCTGCTTGAATGGTGGTAGCTTGCTTCCTTTGAAGTCCTTGTGAATATTGCTTAGTATTGCTAATTTAGAACACTCATTAACATTAAAAAGTGTTAATTAAATATTTAGTCCCTTGTGCTGGGTACCACATCACTTTCGAATTTGTAGGTCGTGCCCTCTGCATTACTTGTACTTGAATTTGAGCAGTCTTCAAGCCCTTAATCCTCTGGCCTCTACCTTCTTCTCAAGTTCATCTTACCAGCCCCTTCACTGATCCTTCTCACACCATATCTAATTCCTTTCAGATTCTCAAGTACGTCAAGCCTCTTTTAGTCTCAGGGCTTCCAGAATACTGTTCCTGGCTTAACAACATCTTCCCTCTCTCCTTTTACTTAACTCCTGTAGTCTCTTCCCAACTCACCACACACTATCTTTCTCTGGAAGTCATCTTTGGTCTCACCAGGTGTGCTTAGGTGCTGCTCCTCTATATCATCCCCTGGCACTTTGTGTTCAACTCTAACATAGCTTTTTCTACTCTATTTTATTTTTAACTACAGAAGGTCTGTGACTTACTATGGTTGGAATAGTGATTTTTAACTTTACCATAATGCAAAAGTGATGCACATGCAGTAGAATCTGCACTTCAGATTTTAAATTCTGCTGATTTCCTGGGCTAGCAATGGGCAGTACCATACTCTCATGATGCTGGACAATAGCAGTAAGCCAAAGCTCCCAGCTGGTCACACAATCTGAGGCAAACAACTGCTATAGAGTGTGCTGTGTTGCCAACATTTTTGGATATTGTATTTTGTGTTTTGCGTCCCATAATGTCTGCAAACACCCATCTGTGTCTCCTGCTTTTAATAATAACAAGAGGAAGGCAATTACTCTTGAGATGAAACAAGATAACTAAGCAACTGTTGGCTAATGTTAAGTGTTCTGAGCATGTTTAAAGTAGGCTCCGCTAAGTTATGACATTTGGTAGGTTAGATGTATTAAATGCATTTTCGACTTACAATATTTTAAACTTATGATTGATGTTATCCATTGTAAGTTAATGATAATTCTGTACTCTAGTTCCTACTATAGTTCATATAATAAACATCCACTAATTATTCAATAAATAAATAGATTAAAAATTAATTACAAGGGAAAATAACTATAAACCAGGAAATCAGGGAGTCAACCTTTTCTTAGTAAAACTACAAAGATAGATCCAATACCTTAAATAACTCTGATATCTTCAAAACTTCCATTCAGTTACTTGTAGATCAGTCATTTGTACTTCTATTTATTATATTAGTATGTTCTAAAAGCTCTCTCTTTTATAATCTTTGTGCATTATTAATTGAGACTAAAACATATTTAACTCACCTGTATATCTAACCTGCAAAATTCATATTTAGCTAACACTCATTTATCTCCAAAATATGCAATCTTAAGACACTCAAGTCCAGAAAGTGCAGAAAGTCCCAAACAAGATGAACCCAAAGAGGTCCAATTCACATAGATTCTACTTAGAATCCTAGAATTTTGGTTTGGAAAAACCTTCACAGTGAACTCGTCTGTGTAGAACGTAGAGCTCAAGTCCATTGAGTCATCTGCTTCAACTCTCAGTGTTATTTTCAGTCTCACAATTTCACAGTTTGGATTAGTGCTAAGGCTGTGGAACAAACCTGTAAGACTATATGGGCGTGTGAGACATGGCGACCAGGAAATGGCTCTGTCCTTCTCCTCCAGACTTAATTTCAATGGCCTCAGATAAGCAGTAGCTATTTTCACTTCCCAGTTCTCTTTAACTTTCAATAGTTGAATTACTCCATTTTATAGGAAAATACTAAGTTTCTGCTTCTTGTTATGGTCAACATTTAATAAATTAGGTTTGGTAGTAGTTGCTCCAACATTTTTTCATTGCTTTTCTCCTGATGTTTTTTATTTTGTTTTCAGTTCTTGGATTGTTATCTGCTAATTGAATTGAAAAAGAAATTAGTAAAATAAAACTACTTTTAGCTTAATAAAACTAAACACCAATTTGAGCCTCTGTAAAAGTTTGGAGAAATAATGATTTCAAAAGAATTATAAGTATAAACAATTAAAAGGAAGTGAGCACTACTCTCCTCAGCTGATTTTATTGTAAATCATTGAATCAATTCA
Organism: Molossus molossus; assembly: GCF_014108415.1. Classification (NCBI taxonomy): domain Eukaryota; kingdom Metazoa; phylum Chordata; class Mammalia; order Chiroptera; family Molossidae; genus Molossus; species Molossus molossus. Next base: position 35,824,681 of record NW_023425350.1, read on the forward strand.
AGGGATACTTTTTTACTCACTAAAATGCAAGCACTTTTAGGGGTTAAGACTTATGAAATGTAATGAAACATAGCATTTTGACTAGTTAAAAAAGATACTGTAAAACTTTGATAAAGATAAATCAAGAGGCACCCTAATAATATTTTGGAATATTATAATCAATGTGGTGAAGGTCATTTACTAGACTTGAGACTCTGGAAAGTAACTCAAACTGAGCATTAGTTTTCTATAAAATGGAGAAAATAATACTTTGCAGGTTGGCTGTGAGCATTAATTATAACTTATAAAGCTCTTAACCAGTGCCAAGAATATATTGGACTTTAATTTATAGTAGTAGCTATTATTATTACTGACATCGTAATGTATTTATTTAGTGTGTATTACTAGGTCCTCTGCATTATAAATGCTTAGTGATCTTTTATTTTATTATTATTATTATTATTTTATCCTCACCCAAGGACATTTTTTCATTTTTTATTCAGATAGAGCAAGAAGGAGAGAGAGGAAGAGAGAGAAACATCGATGTGAAAGGGACACATCGAGTGGCTGCCACCCACACGACCGAACCAGGGCCGGGGACAAACTGCAGCCAAGGTACATGACCTTAGCGGGAACCGAACCCGGGTCTCTGTGGACCACAGGCTGATGCTCTAACCACTGAGCAACACTGGCCAGGGCAGTGATCTTTTAAAAAAATATTCCTCAGTTACAATCCAGAGATTCCAAATTAGAATATTAGGAAGATAGTCCTAGGACTTTGAATTTTTAACAAACATCATTTATGAATTATTTATTTTGTTGACCGAACATCACTGTATTGAAGGATACATCTTGGTTTTAACAAGATAAATAGAATGTATGTGATCACACATGATTGTGGCATCTGAATTTCCTAGTTAATCTTATAAGATGAAGTTTATCATTTTATATGGTCTCACAATGTTCCCATTAATATGATCATTTGTATGCTCAGAAATCCATAGTGAAGACTAACCTTTTCTGTGCTGATATATTGTACCATGGGCACTCAGTAAATCACACTATAATGAACTATTTAAAATTTTTTTTTTACAAATGGTCATAATATATTAACCTATACTATGCTAGACTTAACTTCACTGGGGAGGCTTCAACTGAGAAGCCCAGGCTCTTCAAGTAACTGTGACTAATAGCCTCCAGGCAAAAAGCTAGAGAAAAACTAAACATTCCTGGGCTTGCAACTCTGCCCAGGAAGGTAAAACTTGACAGTGGTGTTTAACGTGGGTCCTCCCGCGCTCATCCAAACCTAGTAGAGGGAGCCACAAACAGCAGAACACCAACACCCACAGGGAAAATTTGGCAGGCTCCAAAGCCCACTGAGATAGCCAAAATGGTGAAACAAAGAAACAAATGCCAAATGAAAGAACAAGAGACCTCTACCAACGATGAGATAAATGAGGTGCAATTAAGCAAGTTAACGGAACTAGAATTCAGAGGCATGATCTTGAGGCAGCTCAACAGCATGTGTTAAGGACATGAGCACCATGAGTAAAGACATAGAAATGTTGAACTTCACAGGGGAAAAAAAGTAAGTGTTTCTAGTACTTCGGGATATCAATTTATATGTTTCCAACGCATGCCGTTAACCTATAGAATCTGTACAAATGATCCAGATACTATAACTAAAGTATAAACTCCTCAGTGTAATGTTTGCTAAAGATTTGAGACTGCTCTTTGCTGGGACCAAGGAGGCATCAATTTGACAGAAATGTCATTTGGAACTGCTCATATCTATCTATCTTGTGATAGTAAAAATCTTTGTCACCTCCCTGGATGGGAGGAACTCAGTTGTCAGAATTGCACAGAATTATCCAATGTTTTATAGACCCTTTCATAATGAAATCTAGAAAGCAATTATCCATTAGCACATCTGCACTGGCCCTGGGAAAAAATAAACTGTTAGCATTAATGAAATCGTAAGCCTTGATTAATCATTCTTTTTGGTTTTTATAGCCAAGAACAAGTCTGCTGTCACCCAATTTTGTAAGTGGCTCCTCCCATGCTGGTTTTACTGTTATTATTATTAATTTTCACACCTGTGATTGTTTGTATCTGCTAACTTCAGCTTGAACTGGATGAGCCCTCAGAGGCAACTGCATCGAAAAGTGCTCAGTTGCATGTACAATTAGCCTGTTGTCAGAAAACTGCAGTGTGAGGATCATATGTGAATACACAGAAACCTGGATGTTTCCCTCCTAATGCTCATCAAGCCATAAAGGTCAGCAGGGAGTTCAAGAAATGTCTAACACTATTCATTTCTCTCCAATTAACTTCAGTTCTAAAGTATCCAAGGGGGTCTATGGTATTAATGTTAAAGTATTCTAAGTGAAATGGGATTTTATGAGGCCAAACACAGATCAAACTCATTTCAACCTTTTTTCAGCCAAGCAGCATGATCCAAGAGGTTAAGTATCTCAGGTTTTGGTCATGTCAGGATATTACTGCTGGTTTTTGAACAGAAGTGTTTCATCTAAAAGCAATCTTTGAGATTTTCTCCAATACTTCAATTAAACTGACCTTTGGGTGAACAGTTACATGTTGCACTCATTTTACAGATAAGTGAAAGTTGATATCCAGAGAGAATAACTTTTTGTCCCAAGTCCTATAATTAGAACCCCATAGTCCAGATTTTTATCTAGTACTTCTAAACCATGCATTCCTTGGAAGACTTAGCTAAGAGGCTGAAGCTGTACCTTTGCAAGTTGCTCCCACATTACAGAATACCATAGAACCCCCCTGGATTTCTTTACACTTTTCTCCAGGATGGGCACAAATGTGTTATTGTATTTCAATGATCTGTTTAGGAAATATTATAAATAAGATATCCTGGTAGGTTTCAAAAGCTGCAAAAACAGTTGTGATTTCTTCTGAAACTTTTCTAGACCCAAACTAACTCTTATTGTTGTGCCATTTAGGAATTATATGTGTATGTTTTATATTATCATCTTATCAAAAGGGACATAATAAATTCAGTTAATTCGTTTATTTAAAATAAATAAACATAAAATTAAAGCTAAAGATGACTATGGTTAAAAGAGGTTCTAAATGGGACATCAAAAAAAAAAAAAAACCCAAAACATTTTGTTTTGGAATAAAAATGTATGATGCAGTTTGGGGGCCATTTGTTTACCTTACAAATTTTGTACAAGAAGCCTGAGAATTCTTATTATATTTCCTCCTTAGGATAAAACATTGTAATGATAAATGTATTTTAAAATGCAAGTCAAAACTATATGGGTATCATTAACTAATTTGCAGGCACATATGAATTAGCACAATATTCACAAAGAGAAATCTTTGGTAAAGAGATGTCAGGGGTTGAAGTTCAGAAAAATTGTGGCACAGTTAGAAAAAAAAAAATGATGTCCAGAACAGTGGAAATATCAGAGGAAGGCTCAGTGCACCATATTAGGGACTCCTAACCACTCTGAAGTTCATGATGAACAAGGGAAAGAGAGCAAAGAGGTATGTGAAACAGAAGGGAAGGTAATTTTTCTCTTTCACAGCATTGTCTAGAGTCAACTATGAATGACACTCATGGCAATAGAATTATTATTCTAAAATAGTTTGGTAACTAATATGGCAAGTATATATCTTGTTATGATAGTTCAGTCAAGTCATTAATGGAATTTATATTGTTTATCCAAAAAGGAGAGGAACATCTGTATCCCATATTCCACTGAAGGTCATTTTTCTCTTCTAGTTCCATGGTTTATGACATTAGGTAGACAATTTCTTCATATCACTAAAAGCCATGATTAAGTCTTCCCACAGGTTTTCAACACATTTTTACTTTTCACCAAAATGCCCTTAAATATAAATTCTGAGGCATAACTTCTGTTCTGTTCAACCCAACTTACCCCATATCTTTTATCTCACACTGAGAGCCATGGGCCTTATTCTGGCTAACAAGGCCCTATATGACATATAGACCATACTTACTTTCCTGACCTCAACCCTTTATCACACTGTCAACTTTCTCATGATAATTCAGCTAATATAGCCTTGCATTCCTCACTGCACTAAGCATAAACCAGCCTTTGGGCTTCTGCAATGGCATTCTCTTCTTTTTTACCTTAATAGGCAAAAGTATGTACTGGATAAGAGCATGGATTCTGGAAGCAAAAGGTTCTGATTCATATCCTGGCTCTGCAACCCACTTTTTGACACAACTTGGAGGTGATTTAAAATGGAATATTATATGCAAAACCCCTGGAACAGTAAAGAGCATATATTACAGTTTTCATAAATGATAGCTGAAACTATTGTTGTATAAAGTCTAGTTCCTTCACACCATTCATGTATCAGCTTAAATGTCACATCTTAAAACAGACCTTCCCTTACCACCAATTTAAGGTGGCCTCTGTTTCTTTCTACATATTAAGATACCTTGATTTCTTCATAGCACTAAAGACATTTCTTGATGTCTCCAATTGATATTTACTTACTGTCACCCCCCACACACACATCAGTGAAAACTGTGACAGCAAAGATTTTGTTCACTTGGTTGACTGCTGACACGTGAATTTTGTAGGAAAATACCATAAATATGTTATGCAATTTCCTCTGATTTATTTTCCATGTTTCTATATGTATAAAACAGCATTGTATTTTTGTGAATTGATGACCACCATTCCCATCTTATCATTATCTGCTCTCTTAGCTTAGATTTTCCTGAAATCAAAGATTAAAAAAAAAGTCTTGTATACCAATAGTTTATGTGTGGTTATGAGCCAAGGAGCAGGTATGAACATGAGGAGGAGTAAACAGGAAAGGTGGAAAAACCAATACAACAATGTTTCATTATATTGATCGTCACTATAACAGTGTTCACATCCCAAAATTACTTGAGAAGTGTTATGAGATGTACCTTAAAACTCTTCAGCCTATGAAAAAGGAAAAACATTTATCTATTGATTCTCGACCCTCCATTGCCCAAGATTGGGTCCATAGGCATTAACTCCTCTGCACTTCCAGGCTGCTTATGAAACAGTTCTAACCTGAGTTCGCTAATATAAGAAGCTCATAATGAAGGGTCATGGAAGCCTCAGGGAATCAGGAGAGAAGCCAAGGAGAGGGGTCAAGGTTATGTATCGTCAGGTAACAGCTGCACAAAGCTGTCTAAGTCTGCATGAAACTGGTTGCTTTATGAATATGAAAGTGGGGCTGCGAGGACATGAAGTTGCATCACATCAATTCTCCTCATGCAGAATCTAGTTCTACCTCTGTCCAGCTAAACTTATACAGAATCTCTGGTGATTGATATTGGTGTTTAATCTGTCAGCTGTTCACTTGGGTCAAAATAATGCATATTCCAAGATGGCTGTAAACAATCATGTCATGTGAGGAAAAGGCAGAATCTGATGTAAATTAGGGTATAAAGCATTGTTTGATATTGCCTTCAAACCTATATCATCACTCGGTATGGAAAAAAATCAGATCAGTTCAACATAATGTTTTGTTCACAGGGACATTTTTGTTAAATGTGCAACTCCCGCCCTGGCCGGTTTGGCTCAGCGGTTAGAGCGTCGGGCTGCGGTCCTGAGAGACCCAGGTTCGGTTCCCACTAAGGGCACGTACCTCGGTTGCAGTTTGTCCCCGGCCCTGGTTGGGTTGTGTGGGTGGCAGCCACTCGACGTGTCCCTTTCATGTCAATGTTTCTCTCTCTCTCTCTCTCCCTCCCACACTCTATCTGAACAAAAAATAGAAAAAAATGTCCTCGGGTGAGGATAAAAAAAATAAATGTGCAACTCCCTGAGTTATTAGATTAGGTTGGAAAATTAAGGATTTGATATATGATTTCATTTCTCTGAAATCGTTTTTTAAAAAAAAAATTGTGGACCTACTTTTTGCTTTAAGATATAGGAAATAGCCCTGGCCAGTTTGGCTCAGTTGATAGAGCATCAGCCTGCGTAGCAGAGAGTCCCAGGTTCGTTCCGCTAAGGGCATGTACCTCGGTTGCAGTTTGTACCTGCCTCAGTTGGGGTCATGTGCTTGGCAACTCGTTGATGTGTCTCTCTCACATCGCTGTTTCTCTCTCTCTCTTCCCCACTCTTCCTCCTGCTCTATCTGAAGATAAATGCATAAATGTCTTCGGGTGAGGATAAAAAATAAAAAAAGACCGGCAAAAAAAAGGTTTGGGAAATAATTCTTTTTTTCTTTTTTAACCTATTTACTGGTAATCAAAGTATTTTGCTTATCTTATTAATGTTTATCTTGACTCAAAAATCAAAACTGTTTAGTCCTGAGAAATATGAATGCCATGCTATGATGTGGCATATTTATAGAAGCATTTCCTTTATTTCTTTACACTGGGGCAAATATAAGGAGGTGGTCAAACTTCAAAAATTAGTAACAAAGTTGGGGAAAACCTTCCCAGAAATTCTGATTTTAAAATGTATGCTAGTGTCATGATATTCTTAGAATTCTAGGTTGGTAAAAAGCAAGTTTCATCATATACATGATTGGTTCTAATTGCATGCTTTCAGATTGGAAGTTTGATTCAAAAAAAGGCATCATACTCAAGTCTCCAGATGAGCAACCAGCCCATGAAATATTTTGAATTTTTAAAAAGCTTATATTTTAAATATTCTCTCATTTAATTGTTGTATATATGATTCAAAATCAAGCTTATAAGTGACTAATTGCAGAAACAATAGTGGGCTGAGAGACACTTGGTAAAAGGGAAAAGAATACTGCCTTCTTTATACTCTTCCATTAAACTAAATGTGATGTATATATATTTCATAATTGAGCTCAAACTGTTTATATAATTTTGAATTTCACTTTATTCTGGAGTAATGTTTTAATAGTGTAACTCTGGGTAAACTCAGTTTTCTATATTTATGTTTAGTCAAGCAGCCAAAAGCACTAATTAGGCAACTACTCACTCAGTGTGACTTCTCTCTCTCACACACACACACAAATCCTTTTGGAAAAGAAATTGAGGACATGGGAATTTATATTGGTCAGAAACTTATAATATTGCAGAATATTAAACAATGTTACAAATATTGGTAAGTAAAGGTAAGTAAATATTGGTAAGTAAATATTGGTAAGTACTGATCAAAGACACTTTTAAATATTATATCCAATTAGAAATTATACTTGGTCTTCTCATATAGTAAAATCTCTGCTCCATTTCAAATGCATATTATATCACAGGTCTTGCCATTCTCTGAATACAAACTAACTCATTTTATTATGTAGATGTAAATTTCAGTACCTTAATAACTCTTTCCAACTAATAATTGTGGGCTCTCAGCTTCCTTTCCAGAGTCCCTTCTCTCGTAATATCTTTGGGAGCTCACAAGCAGTATCTCATCTCTACAGATTAAGGTGTCTACTTCTGTGTATGTTGTGTCTACTACTCAAATTTCCCGCAGCTTCAAAACCACAGGACCTATTTTTTTATTCTACCAGGATAAGTATAAATTCTGTTTTGTGCCTCTCACTTTTAGATGTGTGGTGCGATGAATTCAAGCAGCCTAATATATATGTAATTAATGTCCCAAAAGGTGGGGAGACAGGAGAAGAAAAAGTATTGGTGAAATATTGCCCCAAATTTCCCCAAATGTGATGAAAAAATAAACCCATAGATCCAAAATGCTCAATGAACCCCAAGATATTTGAAGATAATTACATTAAGATACAGTGTAATCAAATTTATAAAAACCAGTGATAAAGAGAAAAACTTAAATGCAGCTAAGAAAAAGAAAGGTTATGCAGAAAGAACCCAAAATAAGAATAACAGGAGCTTCCTTGTTGGAAAAAAATGCAATCAAGAAGACAGTAAGGCGACGATTTTAAAGTTGGAGGAAAAAGGACTGTCAATCTAGAATAAGTATTCCATAAACTATCTTAAAAAGAAAGTAAAATTCAGACTTTTTTTCAACTATCTAAAGTTAAATAAATTCATCACCAGCAGTCTCTCTCACTCTACATAAAATTTAAAAGTTCTTTTGGCAGAAGAAACATATTGCCAGATGGGAATAGGATCTACACAAAGATATGGAAAACACTGAAAATGGTAACTGCATCAGCAAATATATAGCCTCTCTTCTTACTATTTAATATACTTCAAAGATATTTGATTGCTTAAGTACAATGTTAAAAATGTAGTGTGTGGTTTATAGTGTATGTTGAAATAAAAGGCATGACAACCATAGGTGCTACATCCTGAAGAAAAAAAGTGGAAGTCTGGTGTTTTATGGTTCTGATAATATATGTATAGTGGTATAAGAATACTTGAAGATAGACTGATAAAAGTTAAATATTTACACTATAAACTCTAAAGCAACCACAATAAACAAAACAAATAAATATAGAAATATGTCAACAAAGGAGATAAAAATAGGGAACAAACTTTCAGTTATAAGAGTAATAAGGTCTAAGGAGCTAGAATAAAACATAGTGACTATAGCTGATAGCACTGTATTGTTTAATTTAAATTTGCTGGTATTAGAACTTAAATGTTCATACGCACAAACACAAAAGATAAGGTGATGGATGTGTTAATTAACTAGATGAGGAGAATCCTTTTACAAGTTGTAAGTATATTAAGTCACCACAGTGTACACTATAAAGATCTTACAATTTTATATGTCAATTATACCTCAATAAAGCTGGAATAAATAATTTAAAATACTCAATTGAGGAAATAAGTCATACAGTAAGGAAAAAATAGAATAAAATATAGATAATTCTAATAGAAAAAAAAAACAAACAAACAGGTGGTATATTTAACCCAAACCATATTAATAATCACATTAGATATAAATGGTCAAACACTCCATGTAAAAGGTAGACATTACCAGGCAGGGTAAAATAGAAAGACCCAACTATGCTACCTACAATAAATGCATTTTACACACAAATATGTTAAAAGCAGAAAGATGGAGGCACAGTGCTAACATTAATAAAAAGAAAGTTGGAGTGGCTATACTTATATTGAACAAAGTAAATTTCAGAGCAAAGATAATTACCAGCTGAAGAAATCCAAAACACTATTTTGAAAAGATCTATAGACCCATTTGGTCATACACTGCAATGTTATTTACAATAGCCAAGGCATGGAAGCAACTGAAATGCCCATCAATAGATGATTAGATAAAGATGTGGTTCATATTTACAATAGTATATTATTCAGCTATAAAAAGAATGAAATTTTATTATTTATAAGAATCCAGCCATTTTGCTCTTAGATACAAAGACTTATAGTTCCGAATTTAAATCAACCCTAATGTTCATCAACAAGTGAATATATAAATATATTTTGATATATCCGTTCTTTGAACTGGTATTCAATAATTTAAAAATAAATAAACTATTGATTCATGGATGAATGCCTAAATAATTATTGTGAGGGAAAGTAGCCAGACCCTCCCTCGGCCCCACACAAAGAAAGAAATGTATATATTGTGTGATTCTGTTTATATAGAATTCCTTAAAAATGCAAGAAAATATTTGTGACAGAAAGATCAGTGTTTGCCTGTTGCTGGGGGTAATTGAGGTTAAGAGGTGAAAGGGAGGAATAACAAAAAGGCACAAGAAAACTTTTGAGATTGACATATGTATTCATTATTTCAATTTTAGATAATGGCTTCATGGGTATATACATGTAGCAAAACTTACCAATTTTATACTTTAAATATAAGGAATGTATTGTATGCCAATACAATAAAACTGTTAAAAATAAAAGTACCAGTCACCAACTTATATCCATCATTATTACTGTCTTGTGCACTGTACCGATTGAGTCATTTAGATTTACATTTGTGTGTGTGTGTGTGTGTGATGAATACACACTTCTGATACCCGAGTCCTTTCAAATTACCAGCTCTTTGTTTCATTGATCTTTTGAATTGTTTTTTAGTCTCTATGTAATTCATTTCTGCTCTCACCTTTACTATTTCTTTTCGTCTTCTTGCTCTGGGTTTTTCTTTTTGTTTACTTTCTACTTCTTTAAGTTGTAGGGTTACATAGTCTATTAGAAATGTTTCTTGTTTTTGAGGTAGGCCTGTAGTGCTATGAACTTCCCTCTCAGGACTGCTTTTGCTGTGTCCTATAGATTTTGTGTTGTTATGTGTTCATTTTTGTTGATATCCAGGAAGTTTTTATTTCTTCCTTGATCTCCTTGGTGACCCATTTATTGTTTAATAGGATGCTACTTAACCTCCATGTGTTTGAATGTTTTTGAGTGCTTTTATTGTAATTAATTTCTGGTTTCATGCCATTGTGATCTAAGATGCTTGATATGATTTCAATCTTCTTGAACTTATAGAGACTTAATTTGTGTCCTAATATGTGGTGTATCTGAGAATATCACATGTGCACTTGAGAACAATTTGTATTCTGCAGTTTTGGGGTGTAATTTGCTGTAAATATCGATTAAATCCATTTGATCTAGTGCATCATTTAGAGTCTCTATTTACTTGCTAATTTTTTGTCTAGAGCAGTGGTTCTCAACCTGTGGGTCATGACCCCTTTGGGGGTTGAACAACCCTTTCACAGGGGTCGCCTAAGACCATTGGAAAACACATATTTTCGATGGTCTTAAGAACCAAGACACGGCTCCTCTATCCATCTCCAGGCAGGTCTGCCTACATGCAGATATGTGCACATACAACACGAAGAACTGTATTAAAGGGTTGCGGCACTAAGGTTGGGAACCACTGGTCTAGAGGATCTATCCAGTGATGTCAGCAGGATGTTGAAGTCCCCTGCATGATTGTATTGCTGTCAATTTCTTCTTTGAAGAACTCCAGAAGTTTTATATATATTTTGGTGCTCCTATATTGAGTGCATATATGTTTACCAAGGTTACATCCTCCTGTTGGATTGATACTTTCAATATTATGTAATAGCCTTCTTTGTCTCTTGTTATGGCCTTCATTTTGAAGACTATTTTATCAGTATGAGTATTGCTATCCCAACTTTTTTTAAAATTTCTATTTGCTTAGAAAATTTTTTTCTATCCCTTCAGTTTCAACATGTGTGAATCTTTTGTTGTGATGTGAGTCTCTTGTAAACAACATATATGAGTCATGCTACCCTGTGTCTTTTGATTGGAGTATTTAATCCAATTACATTTAAGGTTATTATTGACATGTACTTATTTATTGCTATTTTTATTTATTATGGCTATGCTTTTAACTCTATTTCTTCTGCTTATTACAATAGTCCTTTAACATTTTTTGTAGCACTGGTTTGGTGCTAATATATTCCCTTAGCCTTTCATTATATTTTGGGGGGGGTGGGGTCTGGGAAGCTCTTTATTTCACCTTCTATTTTGAATGATAGCTTTGCTGGATAGAGTAGTCTTGGATTCAGATCCTTGTTTTTCATTACCTTGAATACTTCTTGCCATTCCCTTCTGGCCTGTAGTGTTTCTGTTGAGAAATCAGTTGATAGCCTTATGGGGGCTCCTTTGTAGGTAAGCTGCTACTTTTCTTTTGCTGCCTTTAAGATACTTTGTCTTTAATTTTTGGCTTTTAAGTTAAAATGTGTCTTGGCGTGGGCCTCTTTGGGTTATTCTGTGCTTCCTGAACTTGTATGCCTTTTTCCTTCACCAAGTTAGGAAAGTTTACTACCACAATTTCTTCAAATATATTTTTTAACCCTTGTTCACTTACTTCTTCTGGTACTCCTATTATGCAGATGTTATTACATTTCATATTGCACCACAGCTCTCTTAAACTGTCCTTCTATTTTTTAATTGCTTTTTCATTTTGGTTCTCTAAATGAGTGATTTTTCCTACCCTGTCTTCTAATTCATTGATCTGATCCTCTTTTTCCTCTAATCTGCTGATTATTCCTTCCAATATGTTCTTTATTTCTGCTATGTCATTCTTCAATTCTGCTTGGTGGTTTTTCATTCCATTTGGTTGATTTTCATTGTTTCTATATCTTTACTCACGCTGTTGAACTCTTTGCACATGCTGTGGAGCTTTCTCATAATCATTATTCTGAACTCTACATCTGAGAACTTGCTCAACTCCATTTCATTTAGCTTTTCCTCTGTAGAATTCTCTTGTTCTTTCACTTCAGATATTTTTGCTTGTTTGTTTCACTATTTTGGTTGTCTCAGCAGGGTTTGGAGCCTGCCAAATTTTGCCTGTGAATGTCAGTGTTCCACTGATTGTGGCTCCCTCTGCTGGGTTTGGATGAGTATGGAAGGGACCATGCTGAACACCAATGTCTAGTCTTACTTTCCTGGGTAGAGTCACAGATCAAGCAAAGATTCAATTATCCTAAGCTTTTGCATGCAGGCTATTAGTCACAGTTACTTAATGAGCCTCAGGTTGTAGCCCTGAGCTGAATGAAAAATCTCATAGATGGTCAGGGTAAGAGAATTTCCAGTGGTTGGGGAAATTGCTTTTCCCTGGGCTAAAGTTGCTTTGAGAAGAAAATAGTTTCTACTGTGTGGGTTAATGGCTTAGTGCAGGGACCCAGGCCTCACCCTTCACAGCTCTGTCCCCAGAGGCAGGACACCCAAGACTGAGAGCCAGGCTCAAAGCCTTTAGAATCTCATTTCTGCTTACTGGTTTGCTGGTAGTCTCTAGCTGTTAATCAGCCTCAGGTTGCCCTTGCCTGGGACAGGGGTTTTAAATAACCGAGGGAGGGGCAGTTGCTTCTCCCCCAGGCTAAAGCCACTCTGATGTGGAGTGTCTTCTTGAGGAAGATGGCTACTGCTGTGTGGGGAAATGACTTAGCATAGAGCTCCTGATGCCCTCCTTCCCAGCTCTCTCCCCAATGCCACGAACCCCTGATTCTCCTCACACAGCTTCAGTCCAGTCTGCCCTCTCTCTGCTGGAGCCCAACATGAGTAGTTATAACTTTAATTTAGTACACTGACCCTTCAGGGAAGTGCCAGTGTTTCCAGTGCCTCTCCCTGCTGGACAGAACCTCTGCTCTGATGATTTTTTCAGCCAGGTATTATATGGGTGCCTTTCCCTATTCTGTAACTCTGTGCTAGGGAGCCAGCTTGGGGGGCTGGGAAGCCCTAAACCCCAGAATTCTCAGAGGGAGCTTCTCACAGTTAAGATAGCCCTAAGCTGCTGCCTGTGGGAATCCAGCTAGCCCTCTTGTGCCTCCACACCTCCTACTAGTTTCAGTTTGGGGTCCTCTTTACATCCCTGGTTATAAGGGTTTTCTCCAGCTGCTCTTCAGTTGGTTTTTACAGATGACTTGTCTTTATTTTAGTTGTAATTCTAGTTTGGTCTTGGGAGACGGTCTGTATAGCTTCCATGCATTCCACTACTATTTTTCTCTACTCAAGAATAGACTTTCCTTACTGTACTATACTGCTTTTCAGTAAAATTATCAAATCATTCTGTGCTTGGAGGCTTGAAGTAAATTTTTTTCTATTTTTCTGAGGTTTGTAATGATCAAATCTCCAATTAAGCTTACTTCCTTAAAATGCTAAATGATTAATAATTTTAACCATATTAAGCTACTTTTAGTAGATTGCTAATGATATTAGAATTGGGATATAAACCAAAGCAGCTAGACATAGTTTCTGATGTGGCTTTCAATTGCACATCTTCCAAATTAAGTATAAAATTTTTCTAAACTGAATATATTTAATAAAAACATAAATAAATATAGCTATAAATTCAAAATATAGTGACCGTATTTAAGACTGTATCAAGAATAGTGAGGTTTATCATCATTTAAAAAATATATATTTGATATATATAATTATATAGTATATAATTATAATTATAATTCAACTATATATATGGGTAAAAGTAGGTTTACCATTGTAATACAAGTAAATAAAACCATAATTAATAAATATAAAATAAGAATAAACTCTGTTTTGTGTACTCCTAACTGTAGTATATACATATACTCATATTTTAAAAGTATGCCTCTTTATTTCAGGAGACTTAAAGAATTTCATGACTAATAAAAGAACTCATCCTATCAGTGAACTGATTTTTGGTAATGTCATTTTCATTGAGAAGCATAGCAAGAACAAGTTTTTGAGAGATTATTACTCCAATCACTTGGTAATACTTTGTTTGGGCTCATAAAACTGATGTTAAAAAAAATTTTAGTTTGTTCCCTTTACTATAAGATATTTTGTGGCCAAGAAATATATAATTTTCCATGCTTCTCTTCGAGATAAAGATGGCTAAGACACACAGGTCTAGCTAATGAGATATATTAATTGAAGTATTAAGTGGACTTCAAGAGTGACCAAGTCAGTTGTCATGTGGCTTTGAACTTTGTTCCCTTCCCTCTTTCCTGATTCGAACACAGACATGGTGCCTGGAGGTAGAATAGCCAGAGAGTGTCTGGTCCCTGATGGAAACATGAAGCCACCATGCTCATGCCTGACTGTATTCTTTGAACTATTTTTTTGCAATTTTTTTTCTTTATTGACTTTAGAGAGAGGGGAAGGAGAGGGAGAGAGAGATAGAAACATCGATGAGAGAGAGCATCGATTGGCCGCCTCCTGCATGCCCCTCACTGGGGATTGGGCCCATAACCTGGACATGTGCCCTGACCAGGAATCAAACTAGCGACCTCTTTGTGCAACCTGAGCCATACTGGCCGGGGTGAACTTTTGTTATGTTGAACAATAAGACACTTCATTAATTTATGCCACAACATAATATAATTCCTGACTGATTTGCCACTTTTTTTCCAGACAAATTCATATGAAATTGATTCTTCAAACAGTAAATCTAATGGTTAAAACTATCCTCTCATATATAAAATTGTGTCACTTTCTTAAGTAGTTGAATGTATAGATGTGTGCATATTTCTTAGGTTAGAAATTTTAGTTGACAGTGGAATGAAAACAGAAAAAGTAGAAGTCAAACAAAAGCATCCTGTTTTTATAACCATATTAATACATTTTAGGGATTTTTTTCCTTTGATATGGAAGAAAAGTACAGAAAAAAATATTGTATACTGGATCTTCTTTCAAAGAATGCAAAAGAAATAGTAATAGGATGTTGAGAAGCCCTGTCAGGAAGTATATAGATCTTTATGACAAGTTTCTTATTGACAAAGGAAATACCAAAAGCATAGTGGCTTTGTGCAATTCCTCACCTTTGCCTGAATCTCTCTAAATTAAAACAAAAGTAACATTTGTTTGGAATCTTTGATATCTGTGTAAACATTATGCTAGATACTGTGGAGTAAATAAATATAACTAAATGATATTATTTGGTGAGATATTTGAGCATAATTTTAATATACAATCATTAAAATGCTATACATAATAAGTGTCTTGTATTTAGTAGATTGTCAAATATGTATTTATACATCAATCTAATATGTATTTATACATCAAATAATAAAGGTGGAAACAAGTTGCCTTGGGAAGCCTGGAGCATCGGGGATTGCCAATATTGGGAAATTAAACTGGGTATAAATGAGCATGACATTGATAATTAGAGATCTTTGAGCGGGAGTGGTGAAAATATGGGTGAAAGTCATTTTAGACATAAGAAAAGTGATGATGGTTTTAAAAGTGAATGGTTTTATTTTAAGAATGCCAGAATCCCTGGGGCTAGGGATCAAGATGTACCAGGAGATGAGGATTTAAGGATAGGCTGAAGCAAATTCATATAGGGTTATGACTCTCCTGCAAGGAGTTTAGATAGTATTCTCTCAGCAGTAGGGAAAACATTCAAATATTTTAAATTAGAAATGTGACCTGATCCTGCCTGGGTTCGTTTTTTAAAAACAATTTGAATCTCTATCTTCCCCCACTCAC
Source organism: Molossus molossus (assembly GCF_014108415.1). Taxonomy (NCBI): domain Eukaryota; kingdom Metazoa; phylum Chordata; class Mammalia; order Chiroptera; family Molossidae; genus Molossus; species Molossus molossus. The sequence continues at coordinate 35,840,456 of NW_023425350.1, forward strand.
TTGAAGAAACTTAACCTTGGCCAAGGTGAAGATTGCTTGGAGACATTAAAACAAGTACATGGAAACTAATCATCCAGGAGACAGCTGAAATGGTCAATGCAAGAGTTGTTGAGGACATAATTGAAAAAAAAAATAAAAAAGAGTTGGTGAAGACCTGATGGAAGGTTTTACTGTCAAAATAACAAACAAGAAGTGAACATGTTAAATAGTAATACTGCAGATCCTAAAACTATGGCCTATAGTTGGATGGATGATAAGAGTGGGAGGATGAATCTGAAGATGAGATATAGCCTCAGTTACTGGAAAGATGAGAAGATAAGAGTTGTCCTGGCCAGTTTGGCTCAGCGGTTAGAGCATCAGCCCATGGATCAGAGAGTCCTGGGTTTGGTTCCCTTAAGGGCACGAACCTCCGTTGCAGTTTGTCCCCAGCCCCAGTTGGGGTCGTGTGGGTGGCAACCACTTGATGTGTCCCTCTCACATCGATGTTTCTCTCTCTCTTCTTCCCTCTTTCCCTCTCGCTCTATCTGAAGATAAATACAAAAATGTCCTCAGGTGAGGATGAAAAAAAAAAAAAGAATTGGTGAACTAAAGAATAAAAAAGAGGATAAAAATGTGGAAGAAAAAATACTAAGTTCAGTTTTAGCCATGTGGTATCTGTGGTGCCCAGAGTATGTTTACATAAGTGCTCAGTAGAGAGACTTGCTCTACAGTGCTTGTTTTTAGAAATTCCAAATAGGACAATATTATTAATGCTGCTTATATTTTTTGAAGGTGTAATTTCTAATAAAACTATGATTGCAATGTAATAATAATAATACCTTTCTTTGCATAATAATTTACAAAACTTTTTTTATACTCATGTTTCCATTTTTTTTTTTTTTTTTTTGGCACATGCCCCTAGTGAGAACTGAACCCAGGACGCTCTGGTCCTCAGGCCAACACTCCAACCGCTGAGCCAAATCGGCCAGGGCACTCATGTTTCCATTTAATTCTCATGGTAACTGTGAGATCATTGGAATGTGTTAATATCACAGTTGTTCTCTCTCTCTCTCTCTCTCTCTCTTTTTAGGAGGCAACAAAGAGTGAGAGAATTAAAATTACTTATCTAAGGACAGAGAGCAAATATATGGTGAAGCTGCATAGAACACAAGTCTTCTTAATGCTAGTTCAGGGATCTTTTCATTTTGCTATTTGATTTTATGAACAAAAAGACAAGCAGAAAATTAAAAAAACCTCCTTTTGGTAATAGTAATAGGTTATCATAGACTATACAGATTTATATTTTGGAAAAGTCATTATTTTATATATGTATATGTGAGTATACACACATGTACACATATTTATATACATTTATGTACACTTCTACATTTACTTTAACCAAAATGATACATCTTAACAGATGAGCACAGAGGTAGAAATGAGAATATATTTTTCTATCAAGACAGATATTAATAGATATTTTTTAATAATGTAAACCAATGCCATTTTTCCACTAGATATTTTTGCTTTGAAAATATACTTAATTTATAAAACATGAAATTATTTTCTTAATGTTATTTTTAAAATAATTGATAAATAAATATTTGTATTTTTTGTTTTAAATTTAAATACATTGAATATTGATAGGTATTTACCCATGAAAGCAAAAGCTCATGGAGGTCCTCAATAATTTTTAAAAATATAAAGGGGACATGAGGCCAAAATACATAGAAACTGTTATTATAAAACATCAGATAATTTATATATGGCTGCTGCTTTAAACCATAAGGGTTTTGACAGTATAGCATGAGCTCACAGGCTCTACATATAAGTCACTCTTGTTCCAATTCCAGCACTTACTAGCTATAAAATCTAAGCAAGATATTTAACTCCTCAGTGCCTCAATTTTATCACACCACAGCGGTAATATGGTGCATAGCTGAGCTACTTTCAATGAATTTAAGAGAAATGTCATAGTGTCTCGAGGGCAGGGTGGTAGAAATAGTCCAACGAGAAGTAGGCAATAAGGGGAAATACTGTCTGTAGAGAAAAATCAATAAAAACTTACTAAAAGTCAATTTGCTCTTATTATCATCATGCACCTGCAATTTTAAACAATGTCAGTGATGAAGTACTCGTTCTCCAAAACATCTTTTGTTAGACTTAGTTCTAAAAAATTGCCTGCACTCCGAGTGGGTGACTTCAACTGCTCGACTGTTAGACAATTGTGTAGTTCTTAGACTTGCCGAAGAATTCTCCCAGCTTCAAGGTCCCATGGGATTAGTGGTTGGGACCTCTGTTTCAACTACATCCCTGTTTGACCTCTCCCTCTGCTCTATGACACTTCTCTTACAGAAGTTGTTTCTGAGAGCACAACCCAATAAAAACCTTGTGCATGCAAAACTGTTTCAGAATCTGTTTCCCAGAGAATTTGATGTGACAAAAGTAACTAGCGGTTCTGTTCAAGACTGCGGCATAAGTAAATTCATTAGTCACATCCTCCCAAACCATATCAAAATTGCCACCAAACTACAGAACAACCATCATTCATAGCCTCCTGAATTTAAGCTGAATAGAAATCCTACCACCAAGGATATAAAGAAGAAGCCACATTGAGTATAATAGCAGGAGCAGAGATGAGAAATGGCCTGGCAGATACAATTCAGGAAAGATATCAGCTGTAGAGATTCCCCCTTAGGAGTGAGGAGTACCAGCCTCACACCAGGCCCCCCAGCACAGGGTTCTAGAGCCAGGCTGTGAAAAGCACTGGGGACTATGGCTGAGTGAGACAGAGGACGACTGGAGTCCCAGGCAGTTCTTCTTAAAGGACCCGAGCAAAGACCTACTTAAACTCACTTGCTTTGAGCTCCAGCACTGGGTCAGTAGTTCTATATGCACCGGGAACATATGAGGAGGAGCTGAGTTGTCTGGCATCAGGGCAAGAGCTGCAGTGGCAGCTTTATCCCAGACAGAATTGCTGGCAGAGGCCATTCTTCCTTTGCTGAGCCCTTCTTCAACAATACCCATAGGCAGGTGCCATATCTGAGTCTCCATCAACCTGGAAGACACTGTTCACCCTGATGTGATTATTTTCTGACACATCATCCCACCCAACTTTCAGGCCTACCTAAGCCTTTTCCAGTGGCCTTTCTGTACAAATGACCTATTGTGGCTCATGCTTCAGACTTTTCTAAAATCTCTGAAATAAGCGGTGTGCCCCGTATCTTTGGCTAAGTGGAACTAGCAGTAGCTGGACTTGCTTCACAGCTTGGCCTCTCCTGGGCACTTCCAAGCCCAGCACATGTAATAGATCACTTTATAGCTTCATGCTAGGTGGCCTGGGGCAGGGCACAGCTGGCAGCGGACCATGGCCTGCACTTCTCCGGAGGCCCCAGAGCCAGCATACCCAGTGGACATCTTCAGACCATGTCAAAGCACCACCTAACCACCTCCATAAGCAACACACTTAAGGGGTGAACTCAGCAGGCAACAGAGCCCTCCTGAATTAAGTTGTTCTCTGTGGGGTAAGCCCCTTCACAGTTGATCCTTACTAGTAGTTGCAGTCAGCCCTTGCAGTCTATCAGCCTGGGGATAAATCTCTCCCACTGAGGTGCCAGCAGCAATCCACAGTCAACTATTTTCGACATGGGAGCTATGCACAGCCCACATGAGAGGGCACAGTTAACGTATCTAGCTTGGGTGATCTTGGAGGTTGTGCCACTAGAGCCTATAGAACATCTGCTATATTAGGCCACTTTACCAAGAAATTGACACATAATAGCTCTACCTAATACAGAGAAACAAAGGGGGCAGCTAAATTGAGGAGACAAAAAAAATGTCCCAAATGAAAGAAAGAACAAAACTCCAGAAAAAGATCTAAACAAAATGGAGACAAGCCATCTACCAGATACAGAGCTCAAAACACTGATCATAAGATGCTCAATGATCTTAGGGGAAGAGTAGGTGAACTTAGTGAGAACTTCACTAAAGAGACAGAAAAAATAAAAATGGGGATAGAAATTATTAAAAAGAACAAGAAATAAAGAATACATTACTGAAATAAAGATAACATTGTAGGGAATCAACAATAAAGCAGATAAAGCAGAGGATCAAATCAGAGATTTGTAAGATAAGGAAGCAGAAGAAAAAAAAAAAGAACAGCAAAAAGGAAAAAAGAATAAAAAAAACAAACAAACAAGGATAGTGTAAGGTGCCTCTGGGACAACTTCAAGTGTATCAACATTGGCATCATGGGGGTGCCAGAAGAAAAAGAGAGCAAGAAATTTAAAATCTATTTGAAAAAAAATGACAGGAAACTTCTTTAACCTGGTGAAAAAAATAGACAAACAAGTCTAGGAAGTTCAGAGTGTCCCAAACAAGATGAACCAGAAGAGACCCACACAAAGACACATCATAATTAAAATGCCAAAGGTTAAAGACAAAGAAAGAATCTTAAAAGCAGCTAATGAAAAGCAGTTAGTTATCTACAAGGGAGCTCCCATAAGACTGTTAGCTGATTTCTCAACAGAAACTTTGCAGGCCAGAAGGGATTGGCAAGAAATATTCAGTGATGAAAAGCAAGGACCTACAATGAAGATTTCTCTTAGCAGTCCTGAGAGACCCGGGTTCGGTTCCCGCTAAGGGCGCGTACCTCGGTTGCAGTTTGTCCCCGGCCCTGGTGGGTCGTGCGGGTGGCAGCCACTCGGTGTGTTCCTTTCACATCGATGTTTCTCTCTCTCTCTGTTCCTCTCTCTCCCTCCCACTCTACCTGAACAAAAAAATGGGAAAATATCCTCGGGTGAGGATAAAAAAAAAAAAAGAAAAGAAAGAAATGTTGACACGTCTTCTTTAAGAAGAACAAAAGGTAAAAAATATGAATAATAAAATGGCAATAAATGCATATCTATCAACACTTTAAATGCAAATGGATTAAATGCTTCAAATCAAAAGACATATAGATATTGAATGAATAACAAAACAAGACCCTTACATATGCTGTTTACAAGAGACTCATTTCAGATTGAAAGACACATACAGACTGAAAGTAAAAACACAGAAAAAGATATTTCATGAAAGTGGAAACAAACAAACAAACCAAAAGCTATGGTAGCAATTTTTATACCAGACAAAATAGATTATATAACAAAGGCTATATAACAAGAGACAAAGAAGGACTCAGCAATTCAACTCTGGGTATTCAAAGAAACCCAAAGCACTAAATTAAAAAGACATATATACATTCATATGTTTATTACAGCATCATTTACAATAGCCAAGATATGGAAGCAACCTAAGTGCTCATCAATTGATGAGTTGCTAAAGAAGTGGTGCATATATACAATGGAATATGACTCAGCCATAAAAAAATAATAAAATTTTGCCATTTGTAACAGCATGAATGGACCTAGAGGGTATTTTGCTGAGTGTAAAAAGTCAGACAGAGGAAAACAAACACCATGTGATTAGATTCTTATATACGGAATCTAAAAAAACAAAATAAATGAACAATCAGAACAGAAACAGACTCATAGATACAGAGATCAGACAGCTGATAGATGCTAAAGGGGAGGTGATGTGCGAGGCTGGGTGCAAAGGGTAAAGAAACTGCCCTGGCTGGTTTGGCTCAGCGGTTAGAGCATCGGCCTGTGGTCCGGAGAGACCCAGGTTCGGTTCTCGCTAAGGGCATGTACTTCGGTTGCAATTTGTCCCCAGCCCTGGTTGGTCGTGCGGGTGGCAGCCACTAGATGTGTCCCTTTCACATCGATGTTTCTCTCTCTCTCTCTCTCTTCCTCTCTCTCCCTCCCACTCTATCTGTACAAAAAATGGAAAAATGTCCTCAGGTGAGGATAAAAAAAAAAAGGGTAAAGGAAATAAAAAATACAAAATGGTAGTTATACATTAGTCACAGGAAGGTAAAGCACAGATTAAGGAATATAGTCAATAATATTGTAATAACTATAAGTAAGATCCATACAACATTGATTGGGGTGATCACTTAGTAAGTTATATAATATCTATTCACTGGGCTGTACATCTGAAACTAATACAATTGGCCCTCGTTTATCGCTATTAATCAGTTCCAGACTCTGCCGCAATAAATAAAATTCTACAAAATGGGATTCTTTATTTATATACAGATGTCCCTCTCCAGTTCATGCTTTGACTTCCGCGGCTTCACTCTATCACAGCTTTTTTCACATATAGGCTAGTATTTGAAAAAACCACGATAGAGTGAAGCCACGAAAGTCGAAGAGCAAAGTGGCAAGGGACAACTGTATAATGTTGTGCCAACTGTAATTAAAAAATAAAAATTAAAGTAAAAAAATAAAAAAATAAAAAAGGACAAGTATCTAATCCCTGATCACACAGCTAGCGAGTTTCAGCACCAGAATTTATAAGCTGGCAAGTGTGACTTTAGTGCACTCATAGCGGCTTAATAACTTCCTCATTATATAAACACGATTCCTTGTTATCCCCAGTTACTACACACAAAATCATGACCAGCATTTCAGTGAGGCAAGCAATCCTAGATTTTTGCTTTGGCCTGATGTCCAGCAGAGAGCTTTGATGACTGATGATTAGAGGGACAATTGTAATCTATACTTGGAGTCAGTGACTACATGTCATTTTGAATGACAGTCTTCCCATTCTGCAAACATTCACAAAGAAAGAAAGTGGTAGGAATTTTTCTTGGTAGTAAACATTGATGTTTCACCTCACCAGGAGAGTAGCTCTCCTTGATTTCCCTTTTTAGCTGCATTCTGAACACCAGTTGCAGATCCATATTGATGGTCTACCAACCTATCATCTAGGCCTCTGAGAAGCCTCGTGCAGAATGATTGCTTTAAATCTATTGGTTAAAAGTGACAATTTTCTAATATTTAAGGGGCAAGTGGTACATATTTCACTTTTACTCTCCACAAAACCATAAGAAAGAAAAGTTAATGCACATAATCATTCCATCACTCCCGAACAGAGCTCTGTTACTCTGTTTTTCTTGCTAGTGTCTGCACTTGTCAAAACTTATCAAATGGTACACTTAGAATTTGTATAATTCACTATAGGTAATTTTACATTAAAATGTAAGAAAATATTGAACTCTAGTTAATGATATACATACAGAATGCTTTTTTTTTTTTTTTTAATCCTCACCTTAGGACATTTTTCTATTTATATTTAGATAGAGTGGGAGGGAGAAAAAGGGAGAGAAAGGGAGAGAGAGAAAAGCATCAACATGAGAGGGACATATCGATTGATTGCCTCCCGTATGACCCCAATCAGGGCCAGGGACAAACCACAACCCAGGTATGTGGCCTTGACCATAATCAAATCTGTGAATCTTTGGTCTGCCGGCCAACACTCTACCGCTGAGCCAAACCGGCCAGGGCTACGTACTGAATGCTTAATGGTGAAGTGCATGTTTGCAACTTACTTTAACTGCATCAAGGAATAAAATGGATTGATGGATGGTAATGAGGGATGGATGAAAGGATACATGTGTTCACTATACAATTCTTTCAACTTTTCTACAGTTAATGTATTCCATAATAAGATATTAGAAAAATAATGTATAAATTTTTTCTAGGTCCTCTAATATTGTGATTCTTTTTTTTTTTTTTTTTTTTTGTATCCTCACCTGAGAACATTTTTTCCATTCATCTTTAGACAGAGTTGGAGGGAGGGAAAGAGGAAGAGAGAGAGAGACACAGAGAGAAACATTGATGTGAGAGAGACACGTAGACTGGTTGCTTCCCACACAACCCTGACCAGGGCCAGAAATGAACTGCAACTGAGGTATGTGCCCCTGGTTGGAATCAAACCCGGGTCTCAGTGGTCCAAGGGCCAACACTCTAAGTGCTGAGCCAAACTGGTCAGGGCTCTAATATTGAGATTCTTGCATTAATTCTGTATCCTAGCTCCCTCCTGGTTCTGCCAGCCAGAATTAACCCTATTCTCTTCCATACAAGAATTAACCCTGTTCCCTTCTACAGGAAATTAGGATAGGGAACAAAGATTATCTAGATTATCCTCTATGTATTTATTGCTTAAATATGTTACCTAAATTATGAATCAATGTTGTTGTATTTTGAATTACTTATATGTTGGTCACTGTTGCTGCTGTTTAACACTCTGCCCTGTATGATGATCAATTAATTATATCAATGACTATGCTTCTTTCTACTGGGCTGTACACTTTGTGAGAGCAGGGATTCTTTGTAGTCATTTTTATATCTCTTTCCAATATTTAGTGCTTATTATTCCACTCTTTTTCTTTTTTTCCAGTTTTTCCACTAATGTCTTTATTCTTTTTCAGTATCCAAACCAAGATCTCACATTGCATTTATTTGTCATATCTCTTTAGTCTCCTCTAATCTCTGATGGTTTTTACTTCTTTCCCTTTTATTACTTTGAAATTTGAAGATGACTGTTCAATTAGTTTCCAAAATATTCCTCAAGATGGGTTTTTCTTATTATTAAATTGAGGTTATGTATTATTAATATAAATACCATTATAGAGGAATATGTTACTTTAGTATGTCCTATTACCAACATGGGAAATATAACATAGATATATTAACTGATGATTTGGTTAAAGTGGTGTCATATGGGTTTCTCCATTATGAACTGACTAATGAATAAATATCTGGGCGGGTGGGGGGAGCTAATACTTTGAGACTATGCAAATATCCTGATTTTCCTCTAGCTTTCACCTACTCATTTTAGCATCTATTGGTAGATATTGCTGACAATGATTTTTGTGCTGTTTACCTAATGGTGATTTTTGATTTTTTTAAACTTATCTTTATTGTTGAATGTATTATAGATGTTCATTTTCCCCCACTGACCCCCTCCTCCCCCCTCCCGCCACCCTCCTGACTTTCCCCACACTGTTGTCTGTGTCTATTGGTTATGCATATATGCATATAAGTTCTGTGGTTTATTTCTTCCTTCTCCCCAACCCCCCTCCCTTTTGAGGTTTGTCAGTATAGCAACCATTTTTTACTTCTTAATTCCTTCACCTTATTCACCCATTCCCCCAACCCCCTCCCATCTGGCAACCAACAAAATGTTCTCTGCATCTATGAGAATGTTTCTGTTCTGCTTGTTCATATTGTTTGTAGATTCAATTGTCGACAGATATGTATTCATTGCCACTTTGTTTGTTCATATTTTTTATCTTTTTCTTCAAGAAGACCTTTCAACATTTCATATAATAATGGTTTGATGGTGATGAACTCCTTTAAGTTTTCCTTGTCTGGAAAACTCTATATGGCCATTGATTCTAAATGACAGCTTTTCAGGATAGAGTAATCTTGGTTGTAGGTTCTTGCTTTTCATCACTCTGAATATTTCTTGCCACTCCCTTCTAGCCTGCAAAGTTTCTTTTGAGAAATCAACTGACAGTCTCATGGGAACTCCCTTGTAGGAAACTAACTGCTTTTCTCTTCCTGCTTTTAATATTCTCTCTTTATCTTGAACCTTTTGCATTTTGATGATGATGTGCCTCTTGGTGTGGGCCTCTTGGGGTTCATCTTATTTGGGACTCTCTGTGCTTCCTGGACTTGTATGTCTGTTTCCTTCACCAAATTAGGGAAGTTTTCAGCCATTATTATTTCAAATAGGTTTTTGATTTCTTGTTCTCTATCTTCTCCTTCTGGTACCCCCAAGATGCGAATGTTGGCATGCTTGAGGTTGTCCCAGAGACTCCTTACACTATCCTCATTTTTTGGGATTCTTTTTTCTTTTTTTTTTAATACTCACCCGAGGACATTTTTTTCCATTTTTTGTACAGACAGAGTGGGAGGGAGAGAGAGGAAGAGAGAGAGAGGAAAACATCGATGTGAAAGGGACACATCTTGTGGCTGCCACCTGCACGACCAACCAGGGCCGGGGACAAACTGCAACCGAGGTACATGCCCTTAGCGGGAACCGAACCCAGGTCTCTCCGGACCGCAGGCGGACACTCTAACTGCTGAGCCAAACTGGCCAGGGCGGATTCTTTTTTCTTTTTGCTGTTTTGATTGGATGTTTTTGCTTCTTTATATTCCAAATCATTTGCTTCTTGGCTTTACCTACTCTACTATCGAATCTGTGTAAATTATTCTTTATTTTAGTTAGTGCCTCTTTCATTTCTGACTGTGCCTCTTTCATTTCTGACTGTGCCTTCTTCATTTCTGACTGTGCCTCCTTCATTTCTGACTGTGCATTCTTTATTTCTGACCGGTCCTTTTTTGTGCTCTTGAGGCCCTCACTAAGTTCACTGGGGTTCTCACTAAGTTCATTGAGCATCCTTATAAGCAGTGTTTTTAACTCTGCATCTGTTAGGTTGCTTATCTCCATTTCGCTTAGTTCTTTCCCTGGAGCTTTGTTCTGTTCTTTCATAAGGGACCTGTTTCTTTGTCTATATTTTGGCTGCCTCCCTGTGTTTGTTTCTATGTATTACTTAACGAGAGGTATGGGGCTAGCTGAGACCAGATGCTGCTTGTTTGAAGGAATTTAGAAAAACCCTAAGCAGGATCCAAGACAAGCCAAACCTATGGTAAAGCAAGTGGCAACAGCTTGGGTGGGCCTGAAAGTTGGGTGGGGCAAGGCCTCAGGGAATCGCCAGGGTGGGGCAAACATTGTGAGCCAAGTTGCTGGAGTTCCAGATATGGCAAATATCTGATGCCCCAGGGATGGGCTCACCTCAGCCTCCCTAAGCCTTAGTTCCCACTGGTTTTTCCAGTCAGAAGTTATGGGGACTTCTCTTCCTGGCACTGGAACCCTGAGCTGGGTGCCTGGTGTGGGTCAGGGACCCCTCACTCCTCAGGGAGGACCTTCCCAGTGAAGTATCCTCCTAATTTTTATCCACCACACGTGGGTGAGGAACCAACCTGTCGTGCCTCCGCCCCTCCTACCTGTCTCAATGTGGCTGCTGCTTTAATTCCGTAGTTGTGGGACTTCCATTAAGCTTGATTTCAGGTGGCTTTGAATGATTTTTCAGGTGGTTTTTCTGTAGTTTAGTTGTAACTTTGATGTGGTTGTGGGAGGACAATACCATGTTTACCTATGCTGCCATCTTGACTGGGATTCCTCCTCCACTCTCTTTTTACTTCACAAATATGTTCTTATATTCAGTCTTCCTTATCATCAGTGGACCTTTTAGAAAATGTAGGAAAATTATTGAGCCGTATTTTTTATTAAAATGGCAATTGTAGTTGTTATGAAATGATGAAGGGGGTTGAGAAATACAAACTTACAGCTGTAAAATGAATGTTATAGGGATATAATGTATAGTGACTATAGTTAATAATACTCTGTTGTATATTTGAAATTTGCTAAGAGAGTAAATCTTTTTTTTTTTTAATCCTCACCCGAGGACATTTTTCCATTTTTTGTTCAGATAGAGCAGGAGGGAGAGAGAGGAAGAGAGAGAGAGAGAAACATCGACGTGAAGGGACACATCGAGTGGCTGCCACCCGCACGACCAACCAGGGCCGGGGACAAACTGCAACCGAAGTACGTGCCCTTAGCGAGAACCGAACCCGGGTCTCTCTGGACCGCAGGCCGACGCTCTAACCGCTGAGCCAAACCTGCCAGGGCAAGAGAGTAAATCTTAAAAATTTTTTATCACAAGAAAAAAATATATAACTATGTATGATGATGGATATTAACTAGATTTATTGCGATGCTCATTTTGTAGTATATACAAATATAAAATCATTATGTTGTACACCTGAAACTAATGTAATGTTATATGTCAATTATATCTAAATGAAACAATTAATAATATACTCCACTGATTTTTACTTTATGGGTTGAAGAATCCTTGCCTGAGAATATATGCCTTCATATTTTTAGAGAGAGAGAAACATCAATGTGAGAGAGACACATCATTGGTTGCCTCCCGCACGTGCCCTTACCAGGGATCAAAACTGAAGCCTGGGTAATATGCCCTGACAGGGAATCAAACCCATGACCCTTCAGTGCACAGGATGTCACTCCGACCAACTGAGCCATATCAGTCAGAGCAAAGTCCAATGATCTTTGATACGAACTTAGGTAAATAAAAAATAGCTGCTCAAAAAAGGGGTCTGTGGAAGGTATACAGTTAAGAAAATTTGTATCAACAATAGGCATAAGTTTGAAATCAATTTAAAGTGATTGGATTAGAAAAAAATGTAATTTGATTCTATTGCCAAAAGTCTTGATTATTGTTTGGATTACATACAATACTGTTTCATGTAACAAATAATGGATGTCTATATCTATTGTGTTAATGTTTTTTATGCATTCCTCATGGAAGTATTTTATTAATGCTTTTCTAATTATCTGGCTGTTTAAAAAGATTATTTGGAATAGTGTCTCTTCAAAGCATACCCATTTTTTTTTTCGATATTTTGTTCAGATAGAGTGGGAAGGAGGGAGAGAGAGAGAGAGAGAGAGAGAGAGAGAGAGAGAGATCGATGTGAAAGGGACACATTGAGTGGTTGCCACCTGCACGACCCAACCAGGTCTGGGGACCAACTGCAACCAAGGTATGTGCCCTTAGAGGGAACTGAACCCTGGTCTCTCTGGATTGCAGGCCGATGCTCCAACCACTGAGCCAAACCAGCCAGGGCAAGAATACCAATTTTTTTACGATCCTGAGGACCATATTGCAGAGGCAAAAATTGATTTATTTGGTTATTGATGATTACACTTGAAGTCTTTGGTAAGATAACTTTTAACTTCAGCAGTGGTACGTTCAGGAAAGAATTTATAAATGATAACACAGTTTGAATATTTAGACAACCACAATTACTATAATGGCAATAGAAACTTCTAATAATCTATAATTACTAATCTAAGTAAAAGTAGTAAAATGCAGGTGAGAAAGGAAAAAACTTAATTCTGTGTAATATTAAAGTCAAAAGGTATGTTAAATATCTATATATTCCTTCCATTAAGTATCTTGTGCAGAATACAAAAAGCATAGCACATGGACTTGGCCCTCAATGGTCATATTTCAGTGCCTCAGGAGGAAAAATTACTCCCGTGGTGTGTGTGTGTGTGTAGGGTGGAATTATTGCCATGTTCCCACGGTTAGGACCTTTCTGTTTAACTCACTTTCAATTTCATAGAATATATCAACTTTTCTTAAACTAGAGGCTTAAGGATGTTTTCAGAAGCTATTTTCAAAGTAGATAAATGGAAAACTACTATTTCCTTGCACCTCTGTCTTTGAAGGGTGGTCTATGAAAAAACCTCATCTGTCCTGGAGAGTAGCCACTGAATTGGACTTAGAAGTTGAGTGCCTACCACTTCTGAGAGGTGACACTATGAGCTAAAAAGAATTCATGATAGGAGAAAGAAAAGAAGAAGGAGGAAAATTGTTGAACAAATAGTTTTGAAGTAGTCAGGTAGCAAGATATTGTTAAAATGGCTTTATTTTCTTAGACACTCCTTAGTACCAAATAATAGTGACAGCTTGTCACATAAATATACAATCTCAAAGGGGCTAACATCAGATTATTTTCACACCTTTGAAAATCTAAACCTACTAGACTATTATTATGAAGTGATATATTATTATACTAATATCATAAATGCCTATATAGAATTATTTCTTTGTCAGTCAACATAAATTTAGATTAATAAAAACAATTTTAGATTTATATTTTAAGGATTTTAACTATTACAACTATACACACAAATAGACTCTACTACACTGTCTTCTTTTATTAGTATTACAAAGGCAGTAGAGCATAATCCATAAGAATGCCATCTCTGCACCTGGACTCCCTGCCTTCAAAATCTGACTGGGCACTTAACAGCTGTTTGAGTGAGTTAACTTACTTACCTCTGGCTTAAGTTCTTTATCTACAGTGGAATGTGAATAATGCTAGTTATCTCATAGGTTTATAAATACTATATTATATATACTATAATATATAATAATATATGTATAGTAGTTTAATACTATATTCTAAGATATGCATATACATATATATCTTAGAATATTGCCTAGTACATAGTAAATATTTACTATTATTATTTAATAATAATACTGTGATCAGGTCACATATTTATCAAGAAAATATTAGTATTTTTACTATTTTATATAAACAATGATTTTATGAAAATACAATATAATTCTGTTCAATGTAATCAAAGTTGTTCTAATCCATTCTCTTGTCTTTATCTGTTTTTAGCAACTTAAAATAATAACATAGACTGGTTTTTAGGTTAATGATTTTAAATACCAATTATAGCCCAGCTGGTGTGTCTCAGTGGTTGAGCATCGACCCTTGCACTAAGAGGTTTTTGGTTTGATTCTCAGTCAGGGCACATGCCCAGGTTGTGGGGGGCATTCAAGAGACAGCCAATTGGTTTTCTCTCTTATGGATGTTTCTATCTCTCTCTCCCCTTCCCTTCCTCTCTCTCTAAAAATCAAGAATAAATAAAGAAGTAAATAAATAAATACCAACTATATGCTAATGACAGCCAAATTTAAATCACAAGGATGGTATGGCATAAAAACAGGTAAATACAACAAGAGACTCAAGAGTCGGAAATAAACCTGCACATATATATGTTCAACTAATATTTGACAGGGCAGCCAAGAATAATCAATGGGAAAAAGACACCTTTTCAATTAATGATGCTGGGAAAACGTTCTCATGCAAAAGAAAGAATTTGGACTCCCTATCTTACCCCACTCACAAAAATTAGCTCCAAATATGTTAAAGACTTAAATGTAAGATATGAAATTGCACTACCTCTAAAAGAAAATGTAGGGAGAAAGCTCCTTGAAGTTGATCTATACAATGATTATTTGTATACACCACAAAATCATACGCAACAAAAGCAAAAATCAACAAGCGGACAACATCAAACTAAAATCTTCTGCACAGCAAAAGAAACAACCACAAAATAAAAAAAAAATTTATGGAATGGGAGAAAAATATTTGTAAATCATTCATTTGGTAAGGGGTTAATATCCAAAATATGTAAAAACTCATACAACTCAATAGCAAAAATCCCAAACAACATGAATTAAAAAAATGGACAAAAGACTTGAATAGACATTTCTCCAATAAAGAAGCATAAAAATGACCAATAAGTACACGAAAAAGTGTCCAGCATCACTAACCACTTGGGAAATACAAACCAAAAACTAAAATGAGGTCTCCCTCGCACCTTTTAGAATGGCTGTCATCAAAAAGTCAAGAAATAACAAACAGCACAGATGTGGAGAAAAAAGAACCCTGGTGCACTGTTGGTGGAAATGCTAACTGGTATACCCACTCTGAAAAACAGATGTGATTTCTTCAAAAATTTGAAACTAGAACTACCATATGATCCAGCAACCCCCACATATATATCCAAAGGAAATGAAATCACTATATCAAAGAGATATCTGTATTGCCATATACATTACAGCAATATTCACAATAGCCAAGACATAAAAACAACCTAAATGTGCATTGATATTGATGAATGGATGAAGAAAATGTGATATATATACACAATGGTATACTATTTAGCCATTAAGCAATAAAAATAGATAGCTAGCCATTTTTGACAACGTGGGTGGACCTGAATCACATTATGCTAAGTGAAATAAGCCAAACTGAGAAAGACAAATACTATATAATCTCACTTATATGTGGATTCTAAAAACATTGGACTCAGAAACAGAGGGTAGAATGTGGTTGCCAGGGGCTGAGCAGTGGAGGATTTGAGGGGAGATGTTGGTCAGAGGATACAGACTCTCAGTAATAAGATGAATAAGTTCTGGGGATCAAAGGTACAGCCTGGTGGCTATAGTTAATAATAATGACCATACTGTATACTTGAAAATTCTTATGAGAGCACAGATTTAATATTTTCACTAAAAAAATAACAAACAACAAAGTGGTATTTATGTGAGATGAAAAGTGTGTTAACTTTCCTTATTGTGGTAAAAATTTTGCAATATACACATGTACAAAATCATCACATTGTACACATTAAACTTACACTCTATTACATGTTTATTATATATCCATAAAAATAGGAAAAAAAATGAAAGAGTACATTAGTACCAAAAAAGTCACCAGAAAGTTCTCCAGAAAGTTGATATAAATATCTACCTTTCTGCCCTGGCCAGTTTGGCTCAGTGGTTGGAGCGTTGGCCTGCAGTCCAGAGAGCCCTAGGTTCAGTTCCCATTAAGGGAACATACTTTGGTTGCAGTTTGTCCCCAGCCCTGGTTGGGTTGTGCGGGTGGCGCCCACTCGATGTGTCCCTTTCACATCAATGTTTCTCTCTCTCTCCCTCCCACTCTATCTGAACAAAAACATGGAAAAATGGCCTTGTGTGAGTAAAAAAAGAAAGAAAGAAAGAAAGAAAGAAAGAAAGAAAGAAAGAAAGAAAGAAAGAAAGAAAGAAAGAAAGAAAGAAAGAAAGAGAGAAAGAAAGAGAGAAAGAAAGAAAGACCTTTCCATTTGATGTGTACACTTGAATGTCTAATAGGCATCTCACCTCAAAATCAACATGTTCAATAGAGAACTTATTATCTGTACCCCAGAACTTGTTCTTCTTTCAGTGTTCCTAGATCCTTAAATAGCACCACCTTCCAGCTAGTTGGTCAGGTCCAGTATAGACTCATCACTGACTCTTCATTTACATCTCAAATCCAATCAGTTCATCAGTGAAATCTTGTTTGCAGGACATTCAGAATATCCTATATACCAAATTCACACATCTCACCCCTCTCTGCTACCACTCTGGTATAAGTCTCTAGCACCTCACATGTAGACACCCCAGACCACAGACACTGCATCTTTCTGTTTCCACAAATGTCCTCCAATAGCTGTTAGAGTAACTTAAAAAAAAAAAAAATCAGATGTGACATCACTGCTCAAAACTCACCAATGGTTTCCCATTTTACTGAGAATGAAATCTAAACCTGAGAAAGTCTGATATAAACCGAGGGCCTCTATGGTAGTTCACTGCCTCCTACTCTCCCTCCCATTCACTGGGCTCAGGCTACACCTTGGTGTTCTTGGAACATGCTCAGCATGCTCCTCATTTATAGATTCTTTCATTTATTCCTCTCTTTGTCTAGAACACTTTTTTTTCTCTCAGCTATATTAACACCTGATTCTACCTTTTCCTTCAAGGTTCTGTTCAAGTGTCAAACCCTAGGAGAATCCTTCCTAACTATACAATAGTATTCTAGCCATTTTCAACTCCCTTACATTATTTTAGATGTCTTCATAACACATTACCATTAATGTTATATTTAATATTTATTTTTGTTTAATATTTATCTTCCCCAGTAAAATATAAATTAAATTCTATAAAGGCAGAGACATTTTCCTTTTTTATTTACTGCAATGGCTCCATGCCATTAAGTTCCTGGCCCATAACAGGTGTAAAACAAATATTTACTCAATGAGTAAATAAATGATTGGTCAATTCAAGTATCTTAATATCATTATAACGTCAAAAAGTGTTTTGTTGAAGTGGTGGCAGCGACTGTGTTTAATAAAAGAAGTAAGAATTGTTGGGTGGTAATCTCTACTAGTTAGGATTTGTTTTCTTGTAGTTCTAAAATTATCTAACCATGAAATACTAAACTGACTTATGAAGACAAATACATAAAATGAACTAATTTATTCACAACAGTCCACACCTCTTCCCTAGAGAGGGTAAATGGAAAGTAATTAGTGGAAGCGTTTTTAAGAGGGAAGCAGGAACCGTGGAGGGCTGCACTTTTAGTTCACATATGACGGAAGTAGGTGTACACCATTAGATATTTATAACTTTCCTGTCATAATTAATAAGTTAATATTCTGAGATTCATAATATTTTTCACTTTTAATTTTCTGATGGTTTTGTGAACTCTAATATTTTTTAGTGTGGCCCTTAGCTGTCAATATAAGCATTCTTTCGCAGTGGATCAAGAAGATGTTAAACATGTCTTTCTATAAAGGATACATAAATCTACAAGATATCCCTATAGGTTTTGTAATTACATTTACAAATGTGCACAATATATCCCTGGAAAAGTCATGTTGGGGGAAGGAGTGGTGAGAACAAAAAATAACCCCACAAACCTCACCGAGGCTTCGCCTTGACTTCATGAGCACTTGTCAGAGTACATAAGAGCACCAAGAGGGAGCAGGATAATGCAATAAGATAGACAGGAGATTAGAAAAGCGTCATCACTCACGATTTGCTTTTCTTTTCTCAGGAGGCAGAGAGAAAAATATCATCTTTTTTATCTTCAGTTCAATAAAGCAAACTCTGAATGATGTCACCATGAATGAAAATGATTTCATGGAAGTCATTATAAGATCTGTTGAAGAATATCCCAAGGGAGAAGAAAGATAGGAGGATTGCTTGATTGAAGCACAGAAGATGCATATAAATATTCTACACAAGCATATTCCCATGTGAGATATAGAATCTAATTTGGGATTTGCAATTTTTTCATCAAAGCATCAGGTTTATGATCTGGGGAAGTCATTTACCTCAAAGGCGTGACAAGTCACAGCCCAGGTTTTTAAACAAATAAGAATGGCCTTTTCATATCTTCATCTTCTTATTTTAGATTTAATTCTATTGAATAAATGTCCAATAAGTTTAAGATTTTGTAATATGATTATATATAACTTATTTGACAGGAATTGACTAATAGCATAATCTTTAATAGAGCTGTAAATTATTTGGGTATTTTCTTGGTGATTAGTGAAATCTAATAGATGTTTTACAGCTCAAGCAATTCTTTTGGGAAATTAACATAACATATGAGAAAAATATGTATGAAAGAGAAAAAAGTGCAGAAATAATGCAATCGCCAATTACAGTATATATTTATGTTAGGGTCTTTTTTTTTTTTTTACTTTAAGAGGAAAGGTCTTATTTTTATTTTTAAATTTTTTTCTTTATTGATTTTAGAGAGAGAGGAAGGACAAAGGAGAAAGAGATAGAAACATCAATAAGAAAGAATATCGATTGGCCACCTCGTGCATGCCCCCCAATGGGAATGCACAAACTGGGCATGTGCCCTGACTGGGAATTAAACCAGTTGTCCTCTTGGTGCATGAGTCGATGCCCAACCACTGAACAACACTGGCCAGGCAAAAGATTTTATTTTTAAGGAGAGCTCAAACAACAGTTAAAGAAATTTGAATCGATTAAATGTTCCAAAGGAATTGATTCTAAAGATCTACAGGTAGTTTAAAAATGGAAAAGACAAAAATCTTCTTTCATACAGTACCAAGAAATGTTCTGAAGTGGTCTATCATTATTAATTGATTTAGAATTCACTGTCAAAACAGTAGTCACATGTTTGCTATTAATGTCAGCCTCATCAGTGCTTTCATGTGGAAATCTCAAATTTCTGCCCTGTACTGCACTCCAAGACAATACTCCAAGAAAGTAATGGTGGTGGTGGTGGTGGTAGTGGGGGGTAATGACATGTCTAATCATTCTTTAATTACCATTTAAAATAAATGACACTCAAACAGAAAATGTGAAAAAGAATAGATTAAAATAGACCTATTGCTCACACAAGATAGACAGTTTTCCCCTCTATTTCAAAGTCAACACATGGCAGATAGGCAAGAACTCATTTAGTTGGATAAATGAAATATATATATATATATATATATATATATATATATATATATTTTATCCTCACCCGAGGATATTTTTCCATTTTTTGTACAGATAAAGTGGGAGGGAGAGGATATTTTTCCATTTTTTGTACAGATAAAGTGGGAGGGAGAGAGAGGAAGAGAGAGAGAGAGAGAGAGAAACATCGACATGAAGGGACACATCGAGTGGCTGCCACCCGCACGACCAACCAGGGCCGGGGACAAACTGCAACCGAAGTACGTACCCTTAGCGGGAACTGAACCCAAGTCTCTCCGGACCGCAGGCCGACGCTCTAACCGCTGAGCCAAACCGGCCAGGGCGGATAAATGAAATATTTACTTAGAGAGTTATCTAAGATGTAGTGGCCAAGTTATTAATTTGCATATGCCTTTTGTATAATACACAAGTCCCCCTTTATTCATGGTTTCTCTTTCCATGGTTTCAGTTAGCCATGTGAACTGTGGTACCAAAATGTTAAATGGAAAATTCCAGAAATAAAAAAAATTCATAAGTTTAAAAAAAAAAAATTCATAAGATCCAAATCATGCTTATGGAGAAATCCTGCAACCAATTCTGCATCAATGTGAAGGACACTCTTCTGTCACATTCACCCCAGCCTGAGTCACCTTTACTGGGGTCAGATCACAGATCACAAAGAAGACCTTGATCTGGTAGATCAGTTGGTTGCATAATTCGCTGAATCTGCTCCATAAATTGAAGATCTGGTGATAGACCTCCATGACAGCAAAATATTTTCTTATCCATGATGGCTGCTATCAATAAACAGTTAAAGCAGTTCGACAACTGCAGTATAACTTGTAGTACTTATGTCCAAGTAACCCTTATTTGACTAAATAATAGCCTCAGAGTAAGAGTAGTAATGCTAGCAATTCAGACATGCCAAAAATAATCATAAAGTGCATCCATAAAAATTCTAGAAGAAAATGCAGGCAACAAAATCTCAGACATCATATGCAGCAAAATTTTCACTGATACAACACCTAAGGTAAGAGAAACAAGGGAAAAAATAAACACATGGGACTACATCAAACTAAAAAGCTTCTGCACAGCAAAAGAAACAACCATCAAAACAGAAAGGGATCCCACTATATGGGTGACCATAATCATCAATGGTGCATCAGATAAGGGGTTAATTTCCAAAATATATAGATTGCTCATACAACTCAACAAAAGGAAGACAAAGAACCCAATTAAAAAATGGGTTGAGGACCTAAATAGATACCTCTCCAAAAAGGACATACAAATGGCCAAGAGACATATGAAGAGAAGAAATGCTCAATGTCACTAATCATCAGAGAGATACAAATAAAAACAACTATGAGGTATCACCTCTCACTTGTCAGAATGGCCGACATCATCAAATCATCAAACAACAAGTGTTGGCGAGCGTGTGGAGAAAAGGGGACTCTAGTACCCTGCTGGTGGGAATGCAGACTGGTGTAGCCACTGTGGAAAACACTATGGTGTTACCTAAAAAAGTTAAAAATTGAATTGCCATTTGACCCAGTGATCCCACTTTTAGGAATATGCCCTAAGAAACCTGAAATACCAATCAGAAAGAATATATGTTCCCCTATGTTCATAGCAGCACTATTTACAATAGCTAAGATCTGGAAACAACCCAAGTGTCTATAAGTAGATGAGTGGATAAAAAAGCTGTGGTACATGTACACAATGGAATACTATGCAGCTGTAAGAAAGAAAGATCTCTTATCCCTTGAGATAGCATAGAAGGATCTGCAGAGTATTATGCTAAGTGAAACAAGCCAAGCAGGGAAAGACAAATATCACATAATATCAATTATTTGTGGAATATAATGAACTAAACAAACTGATGAACAAAATTGACCCAGAGACATAGAGGTGGTACAGACTGACAAGCCTCAGAGGAGGGGGGTTGGGGGGGTAG
Organism: Molossus molossus; assembly: GCF_014108415.1. NCBI lineage: Eukaryota > Metazoa > Chordata > Mammalia > Chiroptera > Molossidae > Molossus > Molossus molossus. The sequence continues at coordinate 35,861,977 of NW_023425350.1, forward strand.
ACAAACCACAGAACTTACATGCATGTATGCATGACCAATGGACATAGACAACAAAGCTGGGGTTGAGACGGGGGGAAGGGGAGGAGAGTGTCAATGGGGGAAAATGAGAAACATCTGTAACAAAAACAAACTAATAAATAGAAAGAAAAAAAAGAAATTATAAAGTGCATTCTTTAAGTGAAAAGGAGAGTACTACAATAAAATATCTGCAGAGAGCACATTCACGTAACTTTAATTGCAGTGTATTGTTATAATTTCTGTTTTATCATTAGTTATTGTTGTTAATTTCTTTCTTTCTTTTTTTTTTATCCTCACCCGAGGATATTTTTCCATTTTTTGTACAGATAGAGTGGGAGGGAGAGAGAGGAAGGGAGAGACAGAAACATCGACGTGAAGGGACACATCGAGTGGCCACCACCCGCACGACCAACCAGGGCCGGGGACAAACTGCAACCGAAGTACGTGCCCTTAGCGGGAACCGAACCCGGGTCTCTCCAGACCGCAGGCCGACGCTCTAACCGCTGAGCCAAACTGGCCAGGGCTGTTGTTAATATCTTAATGTGACAATTTATAAATTAAATTATCATCATAGGTATATATGTATAGGAGAAACACAGTCTATAGGGTTCAGCACTATCTGTGGTTTCAGGCATCCCCTGGGGGTCTTGGGAAGTGTCCCCCTGGAATAACATAGGACTATTATATACATAAGAGTAAAATAAAATAAAAACCTTCATTGTTCTGTTCATCTCTTCTCATCTATTAATGGTCATTCTTTATCTCCTCCTTATATCTTTAAAAGTACATTTATATAACTGTGATTGCTTTTCTTTTTCATCCTCACCTGAGGACATTTTTGCATTTAGCTTCAGATAGAGTGGGAGAGATGGGGGGGAGGGGGGGGGGGACATCGATGTGAGAGAGACACAGCTAGTGGCTGCCTCCTGCACAACCCCAACTGGGGCCGGGGACAAACTGCAGCCGAGGTACATACCTTTAGTGGGAACTGAACCTGGGACTCTCCTGTCCTCACAGGTCGACGCTCCAATTGCTGAGCCAAACCGGCCAGGGCACTGTGATTGCTTTTAAATATTCCAATACTGTGCTGGTTAGGCAGATATAAGGTGGTTTAATGGGAAGAGTTGTAGGTTGTAAGATTCAGATTCAAATCTTAACTATCTGAGGTGAGAAAGTTTTTAAAAAATTTATTCTATTTCTATTTATTGTCACTGTAAAATCATGACTATGTGACTTGGAACATACTAGTTTTCTAGTCTCAGATTCCTCATTTGTAAAACAGGGAAAGTGACACCCATCTTAAACCACCATTGTTAGGTAATACACATAGAAATGTCTAGCATAATGTGAGGACCATGGGAAGGAGAGTAAATATTATTAGACTGTGAAAAACAGTTTATAACAACATTAAAAGGAATTCAAACCATTGGCCAGGACCACTAACTTTCTAAGCTACTGGCACAATTTGTAGGCTTGGATGGACATGGAATCTCCTCCAGAAATCCTGAGTTGCCTGCAAATAGAAAAGGGGTTATAAAACTGGATAAAATAAATACAATTCCACTGGCTTTTTCAGAAGGAATATAATGGATTACATAAACTATTAATCTGTGAATTTGGTATCTGTCAAGAGAAAAATTCTAGAGTGGATTAAATAGGTGTTTTGTGAGCTTTCATGAGACAAAGTGGTGATGACCAAGAGTTGACAAGTATTCACAGAAGACATTCATTTTGGATGGGCTTCCTTTGTCTATTTCACAAGTTACTAGACCGATATCATGAAGGTGTTTGACCTTGTTAAGTATTTGACAAAGTGTTTACTAACATATTTTGGGACATTGATTTAGTGGATCAGATCAATGGTATGATCAGTTAGATTTTTAGCTCATTCTGCACTTACATCACAAAGGGCTAATTAGTGAATCTGTGTCCACCCATTCCATAATCAATCTTTGTTATCTTTAACATTTTTTAAATTAATGGTTCAAATAAAGAAATGAAAGTTCTTACTGGTAAATCCATTTTATTCAAAGCTTGTTGGGGGACACCAGATTGTAAATGGATGACAAATGAATCATCAAATTCAATGATGCATGCTGGAAGATCATGAAATGATGGAAATGATAAGTTAGATAACTAGATAAAAAGTAAGAGAGGTAAATGCAATGTTTCCTTTGAACTTTAAAATGTCATTTATATCACATGTCTACATAAGGAAATACATGAATATTTGCTTGGCAATAGAACTTAGAAGATAAAATCATGGAATCTTGTTTTTAAAATAAAATATAATTAAACTAATAATGTATGAATGTAGTTTGTTCATGAAAAATAAAAGTATTGCTGAAAACAGTTTCTTTTTCTACATTTATCCTTCTGTATCTACTCTACACCAATTCCTCAGGAAACCTCTTTTATCAGGATGCATTTATTCTTGACCCTTTTTTAATGCATTTATATTAGTGGGAAGTATCTGGTTTTCTTTTGTGTGCTTTTATTTTTCTTTTTGTATAATTTACATTAATGAAGCATAATCGTTGGTACCCCTAACATTTATACAACCTGGATAGAGTACTAAAGGATGCCTCCATATCGCACATGAATAAATCCTTAGAGTTTTAAATTAAGCTAATATTTTCCATTTCTTAACCACGAATATACATTTGCTCTTTCACTTTCTTTCTTTTCCATACAAATATGCACACTCACACCGAAATGCACACACACAGTTCTTTTCTGGGCTGCTTAACTTTTACAACAAACCCATGATATAGAGAACACAATTACCATTCTCATTTTACAAATGCAATAACCAAGGCATGGAGAGGATAAATAACTTGCCTAAGTTTACAGAGCCAGTAACTTGTAGAGCCAAAATTTAGAGTTTGTATTTTAACTAGTAAATATGCGGAGAATTATAAAATTAAGGGAAAATTCAGGGAGTTAACAGAAGCAGGAAACAAAATTTATGTAGTAATTGCAAGTCATATATATATATTTCTAAAGAGGATATACATCCTTCTTGCATCAGAAATCTTATGTGAAACATCAGAAAAATGTCTTAAAAGAAGCATCATTCAACTATTTGTAATTGAGTAATTCTACTTGATTAATATAACCCAGTAGCTGAAAAAAATATTACCTATTCTATAACATTAGGATGGCCAAAATCGTTAATGGTGCTTTATTGGCATTGATCGACTGCCTCATTGCTTCATCAGATACTTTTGCATGAGTGATTGCAGGTCACTACTTGTAAAGTGGATAGATTTGCATAGTGCACATTAATCAACAATCATTCCAGCTTTGAGAAATAGTGAAACAGATGGCAAGAGCAATAGTACAAGTGACTGACTTTTGCCTCAGAAGTCTGGGTGAATGAATGCTCAATCGAGAAAATTAGTTTATTGTGGTGATTATTTATTTCAGTTCCCAAGTGCTGTCTCCAAGTAGCAGTTCAAAGAATAAGACCTTCCTGATGTTTCCAGGCATCTCTCCCCACCCCCCACCCCTCCCCTGCCACAATTACAATAGTAAAATGGTGTCTTCAGAATTACATGTTAAAAGCCAAATACCTTCATAGGCTGTTTCCTATTGGGTGTTAATTTTTTGGTAGCTGTGAGAGTATAGGTTGCAATTTCTGCCTAATGCCACTTGTTTGTAAGCTGACTTTGGTAAGCATCACTGTTTTATCTCCAATGTATTCTTTAATCAAAGTTTAGTATGGGTTCATCCCTTAAGCTAACCTAAATGATTTTTTTTTAATTTCTTTAGGTTTCAAAATCATTACATCATTTCTATAAGAAGCTTATGTCCTCAGTTACTCAAGGAAGATATATGTTATGCCTACAAAAGATGAAATAACACTAAGTCAGAAAACATTTCAGAAATGAGGGGACCATTGTTTCATGAGGGTGAATTTTTAACTCAAAGAGTAATTACTTTCTCTCAAATATGCTATCAACTTTATAGAACCCCTGTCCTTGGAAACTGTAAAAACAGATTAAATTTAGTGATTTCATAATCGATATCCAAGTGTGTAGGTGAATAGACCAGATGGACCTTGGTCCTTTCTCACCACATAATCCCATGTTTATGGGAAAGTCCAAATTCCCATCTTGTCTTGGCATATTTGTTGGTTTCTGACAGGAAAGCAGCTGGTATTTGTGGTTGTGCAATGAAACTTCAATCACCAATTGTGCTAATTGTAAAATGTGAAGGAAAGCATTCTGGTTTGATTATTTTAATTTAACCAGCTCTCCTAAATTTTATACACTTCACTTTGAATTGGGTTATAGAGCTCTTCTTCTAACCGCAGTCATTCAATACCAACATTAACAAGATCTGGAACTCTGCACAGATGGGGTAAGAAATGATCTGAGGATGTGCACACAGAACCATATTTTGGCAGAAGTGAAATATAGCAAGTGGCAGATATAGTCATTATAATATCTTGGAGAAGGTGACTAAGATCAAGGGAGAGAGTCTTTTCTAACACATGCATAAAACACAAGAGCAAAGTTTATATAAAAAGCTAACAAGCTGAGACCTGGCTGGTGTTGCTCACTTGGCGGAGTGTTGTCCCAGTACACCAAAATCAAAGGTCACAGGTTCGATTCCTGATCAGGACACATACATATGGGTTTTATCTCTGGTTGGCATGCATATGGGAGGCAGCCAATAGATGTTTCTCTGTCAGATCACTGTCTCTCTCTCTCTCTCTCTCTCTCTCTCTCTCTCTCTCTCTCCCCCCCCATCCCTCCCCCCCCCCAATCAATGAAAATGTCCTTGGGTGAGGAATAAAAAAAATTAGCTAACAAGCTGAATTGAAATCCAGGGCAAGCCACTCAGCATCAGGTCAGTTTGTCAGAATATAGCAGGGGCTTAACCATGAAAATGACACGTCAGTCTGTGGATTTGGGGTAAGTGAGAAAAGCAAGATCGAGATTTAGACCAACTAGGGTATAGGTGGGACACCAAGAATGAGACTGACACAGGAACAAGTCTCAAATCTACCTTCCAAAAGTAGGCTCTAATATGTGCAATGACACTGATAGAAATAAAGTAAAAGCCCATTTTTCAGTGCAGTACCATCAAGGCAGGTAGAGAGTGTTTATGCAGAGTCCCTTAAATAGCTTAATGTCTCTTCTTGAATTTATTCTTGGTTCTGGGAATGAGAAGTGGCCTAAACCACTGGTGAAGGTTAAGAACACCCAGCTGAGAAGAAGATTTGAACTTATTGTTCTAATAGAAACCACCTAGAGAAGAGAGGTTACCTGAGGTGCACTCACATGGAGGGTGGCAATGCTTCTGGATAAGGTGAAGATGAGAAACTCAGAGCCGGAGTGAGGAGTAAGATTATGACTCTAGCTTGAGCTGGGGCTACCAGACACAAGAAGTATGAAGTCATCTGAGTGCAGCAGAATAAGCATAGAGGAGGGCTAATTTGCTCAGCAACTGTTATAGCTTATTATCGATCTTTGGCAGACAGGGGTGCTAAATAGCTATAGTAGTGGCCTCTGGTGCTCCTATAGGGGTCTTTCTGAGCTATTCTCTGAAATATTTCATAAGGGTGAACATGAGCTCTAAGACCAGTCACAGTGAGATTAAAACAAAAACCAAACAAACAAAAAAACCTTTTATTCTACCTCCTGTGCTCTTGTTTAATGATTATTTTTGAATCAAATTTCACAGGTGGAAATTTAGTCAAGCTAGTGAAAAGTTCATGACAATGACATGCCCCAGGAATAAAAGAGAATGTTCCCATTAAAACAAGTCACTATGGAGATCTTCCTGCACCATGGGGCCACAACTTTTCATCCCATTTTAGAGGGACTAACTAATAAAATCAAGTGAGTGTTAATTTATAACAAAGAGCTGCCATCTGGATCTTTTCTCAATGAAAGAAGGAAAAAAAAATTCTTACTACAAATCATTACCCTATGTCAGATTTTTCTTTTCAATTCAGTTTATCTTTGTGATATAGTGCTATGTCTTGAAGGAAGAAAGTATAGAAATAATAGTAGAAATCTATTTGACATTGAGTAAGGTTTTCCTATTGGTCATGAATATTATACAGATCAATAACTACATATGTATAATAAGGAGGACACTGATTTTGCTTATGAGTTATCTTTGATAGTTACTCTGTGAAATAGGATTAAACTGCCAAGACACACACTCCTAATATTTATTAAGGATATGTTATTTTTCCAATCCAAGAGAACCTACTCATTTGATGGACATTAAAACTGTTTAAATTATTACCACTATATAGTATGATACTATATCATTTGGTAATATTATTAGGAAGAGTATTATGAAGCCTATAGTCAATATTTCTAAACTATAGTCATTTCTACTTTGTTTGGAATTGATTGTTGTCTTATAAAGATTAATATAATGTAAGGATAACTGTCTTATAAAGTCATCAGATTATTTTGAAATGTCACAGTACTTTTTTTCAGAGAACTATTTGCATATACAATCATAGATATATTTGTATAATTTTTATATTTCAATATTGCAGTTTTTACATGTTTAGAGATTTAAAAAAAGGGTTTGGTATTATTTCCAGAGAAGACATGGATATTATAGGACCGAGGACAAAATAATTATGCTGCAATGTCTGATATCTATTCTCCATGCTGGCGTACTATTTTTAGACTAGTGAACAATTGAGACTACATTGCCATTGTTTTATCAGAGTCTTGTTATAAAATGATGCAAAAAGAATTTTTCCAGACAGTCTGAAGATGACAGAGTTTGGCACAACACAGAAATTTTGACACTGCTCTTTAGTAAGACTTCCCTTCACAACCCTACTCCCACACATTTAAAATGTGTTTTCTTCATCCCTTGACAATAAAAACACAGTGTTAATTATTCTAAAATCTGAAGGTGAGAAGTTAAGGCATATGCGTGCTGAAAGCAACAAAACAATCGACCTCCTAATGATGAAAGAGAGACCGATTTTTTTTCAGATGGCACACACTATTTCTTGAAGATTCGGCATTCTTCCAATGGAATGTCCAGTGACATGGAATTTTCCTGGTATATCTATATATCTAATTAATTAGGGAACTTCATTCTAAACAAACACAGATGTTTTTAGTTCTGCTTGACGGACAATATTTCTCTTTGCCACACATTATTGTTCGGAGAGTCATGAAAGGTCTGACTGAAAACAACTCTACATTAAAAAAGAGAGAATTGCAATTTAGTTTGCAGTGATTAAATCACTTGGTACAAAGTGGGGCTGGACTAGAGCAATGAAGGAATATTTTTGCGAAGCTGCAACACAGTTCAGAAGTGCACTCAAATGTTCAAATGTCAGTGTATGTTTTTCAAATAAGCCAGGTATCCCTTTGCATATGCACTTATTGCCTTTAGAAAAGCAACCCAATTTGTCGTGTTTGACAGAAAAGGACCCTTCAAGAAAGGAGGATTTTGATGCAGTAAGCTTGATGAACACTCAGATAAGCAAAATTAAATAGGTTTTCTTATTTCAGCAAAATTCTAGAATCATTTAATATACAATTATCCCTGAGTAATCAGGAGATGACCATGTTTCTCAAATTTACCACTAAACTTCCTTTCTCTCCAATAGTGTTTCATGGTTTTGATGGTATATGTATATGGAATATACTTCAGGATATGTTGCTCTGAAATGTGTTCAGGTTCTAAATTTTATTTACTTCTGACTTTTTAGAATCAGTCAACCTATTGCCTCGCCTCCCCAAACACAAATTGGCTCATAAGAGAAATGGTCTGAAATGTCTGCTTTCTGGGAAAATTCTTCCCAATGTATTGACTTTCCTCTCTAGCATGCACTTGTTGCTCCAGTTCTAAGTTTTAAATATTTTTTTTTTCTTTTTTGATTTTAGAGAGAGAGGAAGGAAGAGGGAGAGAGAGATACAAACATCGATGAGAGAGAACATCAATTGGCAGCCTCCTGCATGCCCCTCACTGGGGATTCGGCCCACAACCTGGGCATGTGCCCTGGCTGGGAATCGACCCAGTGACCTCTTGGTGCATGAGTCAGCGCTCAACCACTGAGCCACACTGGCTGGGCTAAGTTTTAGACTCCACTAACTTGTTATAATACCAGAGTGTCCTGAGAACTGGAGGAACCTCTTTTCCTTTTTGTTCACCATCATTACCCTAAAATAATTTGGCCGACACACTCAGCTTCTTACCTTCCACCATACTGCAAGAGAGATTTATCTATGTGAACCTAGTTGGGGTTTTGGTAACATAGAATAAAAAGCATTGGTAGAGGCAGAGAAGAGAAGTGAGAGATTAATGATAACTAAATATAATAATCATACTGTGGGCTTTATTGGAAGAGCTACTTTTTGTCAAAAATATGGGTAGTAGAAATGAGAGGAACAGAAGCAGGAAAGCCTGCCAAGTTACGTAATAAAATAATCATTAAAAAAGGCAGTAGGGCCCTGGCTGGTTTGGCTCAGCGGTTGGAGCTTCGGCCTGCGGTCCGGAGAGACCCGGGTTCGGTTCCCGCTAAGGGCACGTACCTCGGTTGCAGTTTGTCCCCGGCCCTGGTTGGTCGTGCGGGTGGCAGCCACTCGATGTGTCCCTTCACGTCGATGTTTCTCTCTCTCTCTCTTCCTCTCTTGCCCTCCCGCTCTATCTGAACAAAAAAATGGAAAAATGTCCTCGGATGAGGATACAAAAAAAAAAAAAAAAAGGCAGTAGGAAAATAGTAAAGTCTGTTTGGCTGTAGAGGAGGCTGGGGGTGGGTATATAGAAAGCCTTTGGACCTCTACTGGGACAAAAGATAATTAGGATGAGAGTAGAGATAATATTGGAAAGTATCCAATTCATTCTAAATTAAATCTCCTTTTTAACTGTATGGGTTAAAACTGAGATATCTTTCAATTACTTGTAGCCATTGGACTGTATTTCTATAAATGAATATAACTTATACAAGGGTAATGCCATTACATTCCTTGGGTTACACTGAGGTTGTATTAGCTTCTTCCATTGACAGACCTGTTGGCGTTGTGGTTCAGCTTTTTGGATTTTTTGGTTTCTTATTGGTTCCTTGCTGTGCCCACTGTCTTGGTTTTGACAGTAATAATCTATATTTAAAAAAAAAAATCCTCACCCAAGGATATTTTCCCATTATTATTGTATTTTTTAGATAGAATAGAAGGGGGAGTTAGGAGGGGAGAGAGAGAAGGAAAGACATTGATGTGAGAAAGACACATCAATTGGCTGCCTCCACACGACCCTGACCAGGGCCTGAGATTGAACTTGCAACTGAGGTTCATGCCCTTGACTAGGAATTGAACCTGCAACTCTTTGGTATGTGGGCTGGTGCTCTAACTGCTGAGCCACACTGGCCAGGGCAGTAATAATCTGTCTTGAATGAGAAATTCTGTACCCTTTCTTAGTCCTGACATTCCACAGCAGACTGCTTTGTATCCCTGAATTGTTTTGTTTTTCCATCATCCTCTTCTCTTTCTAGATAATGGAACAGAACACGTAGTAATTACCTTCCAATATCTTCCCCTTGGAAATGGAGAAGGTCTTATATGGTGGTAAAGAATGGCTGCTCTGTTGGTGAAGTTTGTAACCAATTCTGCCTGGAATGTGTATCAGACCAGTTGGGGAAGCAAGAATACCTATACTTGGATGATAAAGCCTTTGCTCTGGTAGCCAACAGAACGAAGGAAGTCATGAAGTATGCAGAAAGCAGGCTGAAGACGTGTGGAACTTCCCTTTATGCAACCAAGGCCTGAAAAATGCAATATTCACACCTTCCTGGGCAGGACATCTGGACCATCTGCAGAGAACTCTCAATCACACTGCAATCACACAAAGTTCAGATAGCATCTTCTGAGAACTAAAACGGTGAACTTTTACTGCTGTAATTTCCTCTCCTCCTAATTTTCCTCAAACTAAGAAGATTACTCTATTTCCAATAATCTGTGCCAAATATTTGCTGTCATGTGTGTATTATCTATCTGACCATGACATGTCTGCATGTGCAACAATGCCTTGCTCCTCCAGGCACCCTGTGACTTGGCAGCATGCCATCGTGATTCCTCATATTTTGTATCCTGTCCCAGATGGTTTGGCAAGAGAACACACAACAGGGTCTCCTGTTTATATCTGCACCCTTGTTATTTTTGTTATTTTCTATGATTTTTCTGATTGTTCCAATTCAGTCTTCATGGATAATTTGAAGGGCTCCTGTTTAACCACTTTGCCTCCGTTAAGAATAGATTATAAAATCATTATGAAATAAAGTATTATGAAGAAATTTAGATTTGCTTATTGCATATGAAATCACATAATATTTTGGTTTTCCTCTATTTTTTAAAGTACATGGTTCACTACATTTAAAATGTTGCATGCTAAAATGTGCTCATTTTATAACAATTACGCCATTGCTTTAATTATGTGTATTCTATAAATTACCTTTCCATTAATTACTTTTTTCCTGCATAGAGAGTAAACACTGTATCTAATAATGATGTTATATAACAGTTTGAAGAGAACCATTACCTGTCCATTTGTTTTTGAAATAGCACTGACTTCATATTTAGCATTAAACTTCATACTTAATTTTCTATAACTATTTCATATAATCTATGTTTCATATTACCTTAATTCATAAACAGACATTTATCATTTTTCTTAGAATTGCTTCATGCCTTTACATATTATGATTTACATGTTTTTATTTATACAAAAGTTATTTATCATCATGTAGTCTTTACATTTAAATATTAAGGAAGAAATAGGTTTATGTAATTTCTTACAGGTTTCTTACAGCACAATTGCAACAGTATTTGTTTAGAATCTACACCTAATCTAATGCTCAATACAGGGAGTGTACAATATTCTTCCTTTACTTCTTAATGAATTTGGTTAACACACCCCAAAGGTATGAGAAAATCCTAAGTCATTTTCAGTTTTCTGCTAATAACACTGAAATGTGTGAAAATAGGGAATGGTAGTAAGAATTTTTTTCAGCTTTAAACACTTAGGAAATGCACACATTCTATTAAAATGCACAAAGTGAATCATTGACCGGATAGATAGATTAGACAGGTAGACAGATAAAAGAATACAGATTTTATATGTTTGTATGGTACAGTTTGCTCTATTAAGATATAGGCGACTGATAGAGAGTAACTATTTTATGCATTTGTCCAACCAACATAAAAGTAGCATAAACTCATGACAGCTTTGTAAAGAAGTGAGTTAATGAATAAACTCAATCAGTTAGAGGAGAAGTAATAAGCACTTGCTGTTTTTCATCTCTCATATCTATTCTTCATTCTTCTGTTAACTCTACCTAGGTTTCCCCTGGGAACCACCCTCACTCCCAAACTCAGCTCTTATCATTAAAATAAAGCTTTTATCTGGTTCAAAAGTGTAGCCTGTGACTTATATGTAAATCTGTTAATGTGCCAATCAATCAATGTATTTAGTTCATGTCCCAGACAGATACAATAAGGTTCAATGAATCTTCATATAGAAACCTTTAGGATGATACTCTTGTTTTTATGCATGTATGAAGCTGAGAAAACACTAGTTCTGGAGAAAGTTATAGTCATATTGTGACCACATAGAGGCCACCCTTGGCTCCTGAGAATAGAGGTGCGTAGCCAAACACAGAGTTGAGTAGTGGAAAAACAAAAACAAAAACAAAAAAACCCCTGTTTCTTTACGATGCAATTAAAACCTCTGCTTCAGGTGTTGAAGAAGCCCTATCCTACGACTCAATAGACTCAAAAGCTATGTGAGACAAAAAATTCTCTACTTGCTTAAAATATTTTTCTTGACATTTGTATCTTTTGCATCTGAAATTTTCTTAATACCAAGAAAAAAATCACTAAGTCTGAATGTAGAAAAATTGATGAAGCCTACTTTGCTCTGTCATGCTATCCAAGTATAAAACGAGGTTCTACATTTCAACTGTTTAAGTATTGGTTTTCAAATTGCACACAAACTGTATCCAAACTCTGCGTTCACTCAAGTGCTCCTGAGAAAGAAGAAAAGATGGAGACGTGGAGTTCTAAAACCTCATCTTGGTTCCACCAGAGACATTCCAGATCTCTACTGAGCTTTTAAAGGGAGACCTCTGAGACAAATCTGAAATCTACTGGTTTGGATTGTGTGCTTATGCCTGAAACTAAGCAGACTGCAATGGAACTGAAGGGCATTTGTAACGCTCTGTTAGAAACACTGTAACTGTGCTTATACAACACTATAGAACCATGTTTACATTTGTAATCTTTCCCTTTAATAAAAAAAAGGCATTATTCAGCAGAAATGAAATTTACTCTGCACTTTATGACATCTTTTAACTTTCATCATTCAGTGTTTTCATGCAGCATTGAAAAATAAACCCCTGTTATCCTTTACATAATTTTAATATATATGATAAAGCACGTTTCTTTAACTGACACTTTATTAATTACATTTACATTTACTTACATTTATCACATTTATAAACTGAAAGTTTCCCTAAAATTAAAGGATGTATTTAATTTATCAAATTTTTATCCATATTTAGAATTGGGTTGAAGATTTTGTTAATCACTAAGGGAGTAACCAGTCTGCAATTAACTTGCTGGTGTCCTTCAATAAGAGAATTGTTATAAAAAAGAAAAAATAATGTATGCATAGAACATAAGGCATTTTTAAAAGGCATGGTTCCATGCTAGGCATTTATACTCAATATTAGTCATCATTATTATTATAATCATTATTAGTTATCACCACCTCCTTGAAATCATGATTATCATCTTTAAAATTCTTTCTAGATGTAGCAATCAACAAAGCTATAAGAAACTACTAAAATAAATGCTCACAGTACTTTTCATTAAACTTTTATTTGAAATAATGTTATGTTTACAGAAAAAGTTTCAAAGACAATACAGAGGGTTCACATCAACCAGCACCACCAATTAAGACAAATGACTGAAATAATTTTGTCATCAATATTTAAAACTTACAAATCTAATCACTAGTTTGTATAAAATAAATCATGTTTAGACACTTCTCTCATTTGCACATGCAAATTAATTTTCTTGAATAGGACAGAAGCCTAAAGTAAAAACAACACTAAAAAAATTGGTTGGCTATTTCCTGATATAACATTATAAGGAACTGGACTTTGTTTATAAATATAAATAATCATGAATTAAAACTGGCAAATTACAAGTTTACAGCATTAACAGAGATAACTGTGACAACAAAAACATAAAAGGGAAGGGAGTAAATGTCTAAATTTGCAAAGGAAGATGGAAATCAGGTGCATTCAAAAGAAAAAGGACTACTGTATATATGAAACTTTCTTTTTCATAAACTTAATGGTAACCACACACACACACACACACACACACACAAACCCACAAATGAGACACCGACCTTAACAAAAAGAGGAATCAGAGGGGAAAAAGTATGACTTACCACAAACAAAAAGAACAGACAGTAACACAAAAGGAAAAGAACCCATGGAGGCACAGAGTTACCAGAAAAGAAAAGATAAAATGTCTATAGAAAATCTTCACGCACTAACAATTACCCTAAATATAAGTGGACCGAATTCACTAATAAAGAGGCACAGAGTAGCAGAATAAATAAAAAATAATAAACTCAACCATATGCTGCCTTCAGGAGACACATCTAGGCTGCAAAGACAAAGTTGGACTCAAGGCGAAAGGGTGGAAAATAATTCTCCAAGCAAATAACATCCACAGAAGAGTAAGTGTAGTCATACTTACATCTAACAAAATAGATTTCAGGATGATAAAGGTAACAAGAGACAAAGATGGACGTTTTATAAACATAAAGGGGACACTGCAACAAGTAAACATAGCACTTCTTTTTAAATTGTTTTGTTAATCCTCACCCCAGAATAATTTTTTTTTCATTGATATTTTAGAGAGAGTGAAAGAGAGGGAAGAAGGGGGAGAGAGAAACACTGATGTGAGAGAGATACATCCCGAATGTGCCCTGATGAGGCCAGAGATTGAATCTGCAACACAGGTACGTGCCCTTGACCAGAAATCAAACTTGTGACCCTTCAGTGCGGGGCCAACGTTCTAACCACTGAGCCAGAGTGGTCAGGGCAAGAAAACATAACACTTCTTAATTATATATACACCCAATCGGGGAGCACTGAAATACATAAAGCAGCTACTAACAGAACTAAGGGAGAAATACACATAAAAATAATAATAGTTGGAAATGCTAATACTCCACTGTAAGCTCTAGATAGACAATTCAAACATAAAATCAATAAAGAAATATTGGTCTAAAATGACACATTAGACCAAATGGACATAACTGACATTTACAGAGCCTTTCATCCCAGAACATCAGATTATACAGTCTTCTCCAGTGCACAGGGAACATTCTCAAGGATAGACCATATGTTGGGTCACAAAAGGAACTGCAACAAATTCAAGAAAATTAAAATTACACCAAGCATATTCTCTGACTACAATGCTTTGAAATTAAAAACCTACTGCAAAAGGGAAGTAAAGAAACCCCAAAAATAGGCGCTGATTAAACAACATATTACTAAAATATGACTAGGTCAAAGGAGAAATAAAAGTTGTGATCAAAAGATATATAGAAACAAATAAGAATGACACTATGACATATCAAAACTGGGATGCAACGAAAGCAGCAATAAGAGGAAAGTTTATATCATTACAGTACTATCTTAAGAAACAAGCAAAATCCCAAGTAAACAACCTAGCATTACAACTCAAAGGACCAGAAGAAAAAGGACAAAAGCAATCCAAAATCAGCAGAAGAAAGAAAATAATAAAAATTAGAGCAGTTTTGAATGAAATAGAGAACAAAGAGACTATACAAAAAATTAGTACAACAAAGATTTGTGTTTTTTTTTATCCTCGCCTGAGGATATTTTTTCGATATTTTGTTCAGATAGAGTGGGATGGAGAGAGAGAGAGAGAGAGAGAAACATTGATGTGAAAGGGACACATAGAGCAGGTGCCACCCACATGACCAACCAGGGCCAGGGACAAACTGCAACCAAGGTACATGCCCTTAGTGGGAACCGAACCCGGGTCTCTCCAGACCGCAGGCCGACACTCCAACCCCTGAGCCAAACCGGCCAGGGCAAGAGTTGTTTTTTAGAAAAGATTAATAAAATTGACAGACCCTCTGCCTACACTTCCTAAGGAAAAAAGAGAAAGACTCATAAGCAAAATCAGAAATGAAACGAAGGAAATTACCACAGGCATCACAGAAATACAAAGGATCATACTAGAATGCTATGAAAAACTATATGCCACCAAATTCAATAACCTAGAAAAAATGGATAAGTTCCTAGAAATATGTAACCATACTAGACTAAATCATAAGGAACCGGAAAATCTAAATAGACTGATAAACAATGAGGAAATTAAAACAATCACCAAAAATCTCCCCAAAAATAAAAGTCTAGGACCAGATGAAATCACTAATGAATTCTACTAAACATTCAAGGAAGATTTAATACTTATCCCTTCAAGCTCTTCCAAAAAACTGGCAAAGAGGGAAACTCCCAAATACATTTTGAGGCCTACATAACCCTGAGACCCAAACCTGGCAAAGATAACACACAAAAAAGAAAAGTAAAGACTAATATCAATGCAGAAATCCTAAACACAGTAATAGAAAATCAAATATAACAATATATTAAAAAAAATAATACATCACGATCAAGTAGGGTATATTCCAGGGGCACAAGGATGGCTCAACATATGCGAATCGATCAATGTAATACACCACATTAATGAAACAAAAGATAAAAATCATATGATCTTATCAATAGATGCAGATAAAGCATTTGATAAGGTATAACATCCACTGATGACTAAACCACTCAACAAAATGGTTATAGAAGTAATGTATCTCAAAATAATAAGGGCCATATATGACAAGCCCTCACCAATATCATACTCAATGTGAAAAATGGAAAGCTTTTCCTCTAAAATCAGGAACAAGACAAGGATGTCCACTTTCACCACTAGTATTCAACATATTTCTGGATGTCCTAGCCAGAGCAGTCAGAACGAAAAAGGAAAGTAAAAGGCATCTAAATTGGGAAGGAAGAAGTAAAAGTATCACTTTTTGCAGATGACATGATTTTTATATAGAAAACACTAAAGATTCCACCAAAAAACTATTAGAAACAATAAACAAACACAGTAAAGTTGTAGGATACAAAATCAATGTACAAAAATCCACTGCTTTCCTATATACTAACAATGAAATCTCAGAAAAAGAAACAACAACAAAACCCAACAATTCTATTTGCAATTGCAAAAAAAAAAAAAAAAAATCAATATCTAGAAATAAACAAAAAAAAATGTGAAGCGCCTATAATACTGAAAACTACAAAGCATTATTAAAACAGATTGAAAAAGACACAAAGAAATGGAAAGATAGTCTGTGTTCATGGATTAGAAGAATCAACATAGTTAAAATGGCCATATTACCTAAAGCAATGCACAGATTTAATGCAATCCCCACCAAAATCCCAGTGTCATTTTTCAAGGAAACAGAACAAAAATTAGCCAAAACAATCCCGAAAACAAAAAGAACAAAGCTGGAGGTATCACATTACCTAACTTCAAATTATACTATAGACCTAGGATAATCAAAACAGCATGGTTTTGGCAAAAATCAGACATACAAACTAATGGAATAGAACTGAGAGCTAAATAATACCACATGATTTTGGGCAAATAATTTTTGACAAAGGAGCCAGAAATACACAATAAAATAAAGAAAGCCTCTTCAATAAATGGTGTTGGGAAAATTGGAAAGCCACATATAAAAGAATAAAACTATATTACAGTTTGTCCCATGTATAAAAATTAATTCAAAATGGATCAAAGACCCAAATATAAAATCTGAAACAATAAGTTATATAGAAGAAAACATAGGACTAAACTTAGGAACCTTAGTCGTAGAGAACATTTTATGATTTTGATCCCAAAGGCAAGGGAAGTAAAGGCAAAAATAAATAAATGGGACTATATCAAACTAAAAAGCTTCTGTGCAGCAAAAGAAACCTCCAACAAAATAAAAAGGCAACCAATCAAATGGGAGATGATATTTGCAAATATCAGCTCTGACAAGAGGTTAATATCCAACATATATTAAGAAATCATACAATTCAGCACTAAACAATGTATCCAGTTTTAAAAGGTACAGAAGACCTGAACAGACACTTCTTTTCAAAAGACATACAAATGGCAACAGATATATGAAAAGATGTTTAACTTCACTAACTATAAGGGAAATGCAAATCCAAACTGCAATGAGATACCACCTCACACATGTCATAATGACTATTATAAACAAGACAGATAATAACAAATGTTAGAGATGTTGCGGAGAAAACAGAACCCTCATTCACTGCTGGTGGGAATGTAAACTGCTATAGCCACTATGAAAAACAGTATGGTGGTTCCTAAAAAAATTAAGCTTAGAGTTTCCATATAACCCAGCAATTCAAATTCTGTGTATCTAACTGAAAAACTCAGAAACATTTATTCATAAAGATGTATGTTCATTGTAGCATTATTCATGGTGGCCAAGATATGGAAATACCCAAAGTATCCTTTGATAGAGGACTGGATAAAGAAGATATGGTATATATATACTATGGACTACTACTCAACCATAACAAAAGATGAAACACTGCCATTTGTGACAACATAGACGGACCTTGAGAATATTATGCAAATTAAAATAAGTCTGTCAGAAAAAGCTAAGAACTATATAATTTCATTCATGTTGGATATGAAACTAAAACTCATGGACATAGACAACAGTATGGTAGTTACCAGAAGGAAGGGGGTGGGTGGGGTACTAAAGGGTAAAGGGAGCCAACTATATGGTGATGGAAGATGATTTGACTTTGGGTGGTGGGCACACAATGCAATATACAGGTCATATATCATAGAAATGTATACTTGAATTCTCTATCATCCTACTAACCAATGTCACCCCAATAAATTTATTTTAAAACTGGAAAATTATTAAACATAGAATTTTTAGGGAAAAGATGGGTTACTTAAAAATGCCTGCATAGCCCAGCCAGTGTGGCTCAGTGATTGAGCGTCAACCCTTGCACCAAGAAGTTGCCAGTTCAATTCCTTTTCAGGGCACTTGCCCAGATTGTGGGCCAAATCCCCAATGTGAGCCGTCATCACTTGGGATATTTCTACAGTGCAAATTGGCTGGCATGGGACATTTATGGCAACAAATGCTATGAGAGAAGATAAGCTATTAGGTTAAAAGAAGAATCATTGATAGTATATAATTAAATTTCCCTCTAGTCCCTATAGGCTCCATAGTGGACCACACCAGCACCCAACTTAGCAGCATGAAACTACACTTTTGCTAATTTTCATGTGCAGAAAGCAGCCAGTCAATGTTCTCTCTCACCAATGTTTCTATCTCTCTCTCCCTCTTCCTTCCCCTCTTTCTAAAACCAATAAAGAAAAAAATTGCCTACATATATTTAAAACAAATAATTTACTCTAAAACTAGAATAATAATAATAATAATAATAATAATAAGAAGAAGAAGAAGAAGAAGAAGAAGAAAACAGACACCACCCTACACTATAGAGAAAGAATCTTGAATAAACTTGAAAATATTTTCTTAACATAGTTTTTAATATTCTGGAACATATTGTTAAAGAAAGTTGCCAAATTGATTTTTATATTTTTTAAATAAGGTATGCTTTTTCTCAGAGATCTAAATTGTATTGGTCCTGCAAATAGATTAAAAGCTTTCTTTGACTTTCTAATAATTGTTTAATTCTGTAACTGATTCTGTTGATCCCAAAACACTAAAACCAAGGATCCCCTTTATAATCTCAAAATGGTATATAGCATTACTAAATGTATTCTCCTGATTCTGTGCAAGTACTTCTAATACAATAATCATATATTGCATATAGATTTGATTCACTTTCCCAAAACCTGTTAACAGTAACCACAGCAACAGCTGTGTAGACATCTGTCCATGAGGAATTGGCTTGAAATGACTAACTCATTTCATGAAGAGCAACAAGAGCTCTTTGATTCTAATGCTTTTCACTCCCAATGGACTTGGGCCAAAGGAAAGCTCTCTATATATCTTTCACATGTTACAGTGTCCAAACACTTTATTCTGTCTTAAAAAAACAATTGAAGTATATCCTCTGTCTTTCATCATCACTTGGGATATTTCTACCATGCAAATTGGTTGGCATGTGACATTTATGGCAACAAATGTTATGAGAGAAGACAAGCTATCAGGTTAAAAGAAGAATCATTGATAGTATACAATTAAATTTCCCTCTAGTCCCTACAGGCTCCATAGTGGACCACACCTGCACCCAACTTAGCAGCATGAAACTACACTTCTGCTAATTTTCATGGGCTGGCCTGTGATCCCGACTTCATAGCAGTTCAGAAACTGTACTTTAAAAATTTACTTCTAAGTAACAAGAAACTGTTAAAAAGCAGTTACTCCAACTTTTGTAGAATCCCATTCTCATTTGATGTCATACTTCTCTAGGATATGAGTCTCCAGTGTCTCTCTGGGCACAGTAAGGCCATTATATAAGGGTATTATTTAAAATAGAGCATGCTTTAAAGAGCCTTTTACTAATTCACAGACAAATGGTAAGTGGTTTGCTTTATTTCACATCATTTTACACTTTTTTATGCAGAATGTCTTCTAATTACAGGAATGCATCAGGAAAACAAAACTGAAGTTGATGATAAACAACAAAAACAACAACAAAATCCAGTGAATTTTATTGAGGAAGCAACTGCATTGGATGTTCTAAATTCAAATGCAAAATCAAAAGTTGAGTGTGATCCTTAAGGTAAGGGATTATATCAAAAGCCATTGGTCTGTTGAGAATGCATTCATTCAAGAAAATAAAGTAAAAATCTGCATGGAGTTGAACCCTAAAACTCTTTGGGGAAGATTTTTTACACTTCTGTGTACATAGGAAATGTCTAAGAAACTTGAAAAATTCCGATTCTTGAAACTCATCTTCTATATGTCATAAAATATAGACTCAATAAATAAGAGAAATTTATTCCACATTGTAACTAATCAAAACAATACAACTTGAATAATCAATAAATACTACTTTTACCTATTAAATAGGCAAAAAGATCTAATTTTTGGCATTTGGAGCACAAATTGATATTACCTTTCCAAAAGACACTTTAGAAATATTTATCAAAAGATTTCAAGATGGTTATAATTGTTAAGCTAATAATTTTGTTGTTCAAATTTAGTTTAAATATGTGCACAAAACACACATATCAACAGGTCTAGTTTGCACATTCATACAACAGCACAAATTTGGAATTAATGTTTCATATTAAATAAATTATGGCATCCATGCAATAAACTATTACATACTTAGATAATAAAATCAAATTATATTTTTCATATGGAAAGATTTTTATTATGGTGAATGACCTTTCAGGTTAGAAAGTAATATGCATTTTGTTAACTTATAATATTATTTCTGGAGATAAGGATAATGATATTTTATACTTTGTACTTTTTCATGCATCTATGATATCACTGTGTAATTTTTAAAAAATTAACTGACAAATAATTGAAAAGGGAATGACACTCAATTGGTGAACAAGCAGAGAAATCTATTACATATATATTTTTATTTGTTTTATGTGTATTTCTGGCAACACGTTTGGCAATATGTGTCAAAACCCTTGAGAACATTTGATTGAGTAAATTTCCTAGAAATAAAACCCAAAGAAATAGCCAGAGGTTTAGATAAATATTTTTGTACAAATGTAACAAAAATCACTTATAAAAGTGGAAAATAAAAAGAATGCAAATACGCAACACAAGAAAGATGATTAAATAAGTGATAGTGCATTCATTTGATTGTGTATTATATAGCCAGTAAAAATAGCATTTACTAAAAGTTTTTAATGGCATGGAAATGGCCATTATATAATATTTAGTGTATACATCATTATATAAAAAGATTTATATAAATGGTGATCCAACCAAATTATGCAAATAAATACATTATATATATATATATATATAATTTAAATATATATATACTAGTAGACCAATAGACAAAACATTGATAGTGATGTTTTAAGAGTGGTGAGATTATAGGTGATTTTTTTCATATTTTTAAAATAATGTCTTATGCTCTCTGAGTTTCTTACAATGGGTATATTACTTTTATAGCCCATGCATTAAATTTTTTCTCATCAGTAATAAGCACCTTGTGATAGAAACCAAAGGTTAGGGCTATTTTAAGATAGAGAACAAGCTACATTTTGATGTAAAATTTAAAATATAGAGCTAAGAGAAAATATCATACTTTAAATATGAATAAATATAACAGGGAATGTATGTGTTCAACTAAATCCTACTTGTCATCCAGCATCTGACTAAATTCCCGGTGCATCTGGAAATCTTTCTAAACCATATAAGCCCCAATTAATTTTTTAAACTAATTCAAATAATGAATGCCTATTTTTATAGACTAGCAAGAGATAAAACATTGTCCTGTGTTAATTGTGAATCTAGGAAAGGGTTAACTACATCATTGCCTTTAAAAATACATTTAAATGGATTTATACAGCAATGCTGAACTGTTCATTTCTGGAATGTTAATGAGAAATGGATCCTGGTCTGCATCCACTTCTGAGTGAGAATCTCAGCCACTTTATGTTCACGTGTAAGATGACCTTGTGATGTGGATCACTGTACCCTCATATCTTATCTCAATAAACATTTGCTGGGCTACACTCTACTTGGTAATGAGAATAAATAAATGTCTAAGATGCAAATTTATACTATTTAAGATATAGTTTTAATTGCTATAAGAGACAGCAAGATAATAATGGCTTAAGTAACATATCTTCTCTCTGGTAACAGTATAGATAAACTAAGCAGCTTATGGTTTACATGCTCCATGTTTCTGAAATCCAGCCATTTCCTGTGTTATTAGCCCACTATGCTTATGATGGTGTGTCACCATCACCACATCAAGACACCAGAATAAATGAGGCACGGAAAAGGGCATTGTTTTCCCTTTATGAATACAACTTGAAAATTGCACACATCATTTCCTCTCAGATCTTATTGGCTAGATGTGTGTTGTCCAGTACAATAGCCCCAGCCACATGTGGCTACTGAGGATGTGAACTGTAGCTCGATATCAAGTTGAGATGTATTGTAGACTTAAAATACAATGGGCCTTGAAGATTTAGTATGAAAAGCAATGTAGAATATATCATTACTATTTTCATATTGATTGCATATTGTAATGATAATATTTTAGATACATTGGGGTAAAATATGTCCTTAAAATTACCCTCACATCTTTTTTTTTAACTTTTAAAAAAACACAGCTATGAGAAGAAATTTAATTACATATACAGTTTGAAATGTAATGAGTTAGATATTTGTCACATGGTCAAACCACTTGCAAGAGAGTAAAAAAATGTATTTATTTTGGAAATCCATGTGGCCTCTGAAAGCTAGGGTGTTTATTACTATGCCAGAGAGTGGAATAAAGGGGAGTAGGAGGTTAACTGCATTATCTTCAACACTGAACTTCCTTTCAGAGAACACAGACTTATCACAAAGAAGAAACAGGATCATATCTGAGGAATAGAATTTGTTGGGAGAAAATTCTTCATAGATATTTTGCATTTCTGCTAGATTTGTGAGTGAGGCATTGACTTCCCTTTGTCCCAGACTCTTTTCAAAGATGTGTATGTTGTAGACAGCCTTGAATCTTGTTTAATAACATAGGCCCACATGCTTTCTGCCTGCCCATTGCAGAGTCAAGCTTCCTAAACTCAGGGTTTATTGACTACAATGCAACCTATTGTATATACAGTCACCATCTGGCCCTCTTCACATGTCCCTGTGGGAATTAGGGCTCAGAGAACCAGAGTAAAAATGGCGATCCTCACTGGCCAGTGTGGCTCAGTGGTTGAGTGTCAACCCATGCACCAAAATGTCGCTGGTTCGATTCCCGGTCAGGACACATGCCAAGGTTGTGGGCCAAATCCCCAGAGGGAGCATGCAGAAGGCAGCCTATCAATGTTCTCTCTCATCAATGTTTCTCTCTCTCTCCCTCTCCCTTCCTCTCTCTCTAAAATCAATAAAGAAAAAAAATTTTTTTTTTTTTTAAATGGGATCCTCTGGCTACTGCTATTGGATGAATAACAAATTGTTCTTTGTATCTGATCCAAAAGTCTTGTGATGTCCAAATAGCATCTATAAGAGTGTGTAAGACTCTCTTGTTACTTGCAACTAAGACTCTAGATTTTTTTATAAGAGTATCTATAATTCGTTAATTGTACTTTATATGACTTCAACAGAAATGTTTAATATCTAATAATGGTATAAATATTAAGAGCAGTCTTAGAAATTTGGCAGTTCTATCACAGATGACTACTATAAAATGCTGTCCAAGTTATTTAACTTCTTTGTACTTCATTTCCTCTTATCTAAAATAAAATCCTACCTCACAGATTCATCATAGAGATTATATAAGATAAATTTATGTAAAATTGCATGTGTTTAGAAGAGTGCCAGGCACATTGCTTTCACTCAATAAATGTTATCATTATCAATCAGATGAGGAATGACTAAATGAATACAAAATTGCATTGAGCAAATCTGACTGCAATTTGCTTTATATGGTTAATCACATATGGCTGGCACAGTGCAAACATACACAGACACACACACAACTATTTTGAGAGGATATAGAACATTATTGCTTCAAAATATGACACATGGCACTGGAAACTCACATATGGCAAAACACTTGGAAGTCCCTCACGTTCAAGAGGAATTTTTGCCATTTCGGGACCCTCTGAAATGTTAAGATTTATCAACTGAAGATTAAATACTGGGTTTAAAGGAAGAAATATCATTAGATATTCTGGGTAGCTAGAGTGCTAAGGAAGTCAATTTGAGTCTCATATTTTTTTCCTATGTACTCTCAGTTCCTTAGAAATTGCTCCCTATGTAGGATTTGACTTGTCACCAAGGTGATGGTAGCTAACAGGTTGATTCTCTCACACTTAATCTAGTGTCTCATCATCAACTAACTAGTGCTCATAGTAAAATTTGTGAACCGTTTCTCATCAAATAGTTACAGCGTTCTTCTAGACTGATCTCACTGAATGGAGGGGCCAAGTCTTTGGACCTTCCTGACTCTGGCGCTCCCAAGCGGTGCTTGGCTCACAGCAGGGGCCCCATTGCATTGAATCAGGAAATGAGAGACAGTTGGTGTGTTATTTTGAGTCAGGAAGAGTGAGTCTAGAAGTAAAATTTTCTGATTGTGTTGCATGAAAGTAAAAGCACTTTTGGGTGGATTGTGGATTATTCTGAAGGAATGCTTGGTATGGAGCACAGATGAAACAAATGTATTGCTCAAAGTTTCCTTGGCTTTTCAGGGGTGAACAGAACAGACCTGTTCTAGCCCATACAGAACTTGAATATACACAACACATTAGCTAGGCCTTGATAGCTTCTGACTCAGTTCCCATAACCAAATAGCTCCTTTCCCTTCGGGTACAGATGATGATTTTGTTCTATCGTATCAGTTAGGCATTGCCAGCTCTCCTAGCTGGTGGGAATAGATGCTATCCTTCCTTGAGAGGCATTCCAGGCTCTTCCATGTGGAACTGCATCAAGAACAGCCTAAGGACGTGGTTTTGTGTATAAAAAAATCTTGATAAATAATCTCAGTGTATAAGATGTGCTAATTAGTGACCTATACCTTGATTTTAAAAGTATAGATATTTAAAATATCCTTAGCATGCACGTTCCTTAGGGTTTCCATCTCTCTGCTTATGTTGCTCACCTGTCCCTGCATGCTGTCACCCATTAGAGCCCTTGGAATATTAATCATAGTGGTTTCAAAGTCCTGGTCTGATAATACCCTGTCTGAGTCTGGTTCTGAGTTAACTTTGTTGCTTTAGTCTTTTAGCATGCCTGATACATTTTTGTTGGTGATCAGATATAATATTTTAGGTAAAAGGAACTGTTATCTTTCTCTTTTCTTAGATACTCCTTTTTAAATAGAGAATCAATTGGTCTTGACGTTCTTTCAGAGTAATCCCCTGTGACAGTAAGGTTTGGGGAAAGGGGAAGTATTCTCCAGTTCTAAGGTAAGATCTCAGGCTGCAGTGAGCCTGTGCCGCTGGGTTATGGCCTTCACATGTGCTTCACTAATTTTTACACCTGAGATCAAAGAGGAACGCTAAATGGGCCTGGAGTTGGGTATTTGCCGTCTACCCTGTTGGTTAGGGTCTAGTAAAATAAAAGTTGGTTAGGCTCTAGCAAAATAGTTTCCTAGGAGGACAGGCTTTTTAAAAAGGAGAGCAGAATACTCCAGTTATATTTCGAAACAGCTCATTTCCCCTTCCTGCTGTTGAAAACATGAGGGATTTTTCTCTAGTCTTCACCTGAGAACTTGTGGGGCTCCAAAAGGTGAATCTTGGGGCCTTGCTAAGAATGGGACCCCAGAGATTTTTACTCTCAAGCTCATCCAGACTGAACCTCCATTAATTAGTCAATCACTGTTTAAATGTTCCTACAGGTACTGGCTCTAGCAGTGGGCTTCTGCTTCTGGTAAATTATGATTCTTTGTATTTGTCTGTCTAATTTTCTGGTAGGCAGCTGGCCCTGTGACGTGACCAAAATTCTCTGATGAATCTAAGAGGAGCTGGTGATTTTC
Organism: Molossus molossus; assembly: GCF_014108415.1. Classification (NCBI taxonomy): domain Eukaryota; kingdom Metazoa; phylum Chordata; class Mammalia; order Chiroptera; family Molossidae; genus Molossus; species Molossus molossus. The sequence goes on from NW_023425350.1 coordinate 35,887,778, forward strand.
ATTTTATTCAGCATTTTGCTTGTTGTGAGGATGGAAATAACACGTTTCAAGCTTTTTACAGGCAAGACATTTTTCTAGGTGTCATTATATTTCGTATCAATGAATTTATAAGGTGCTCTCTTAAGAGCCTTACTTGGAGGTGGCTGAACAAGGATTTGATATTTAGGAAGTGGTTATCAAGCTGATCGACATTTATATCTTTTTTGGTGCTCATATTACATTTTCATCCTTTCTCGCAGTAGGTTTAGCCATGTGATGGAGCTATGGCCCAATGGAATGTGAGCAGAAGTGACCTGGTCCATAAAAATCTTTTGCACCAATCCTTGCTCTCCTAACTTATCTGTAAGCTGAACAGCAAAGACCTGGAGGATGCAGAGTGGTACAGAGCCACCCAGGTTACCTCGATGGCTTTGCGGAACACAATTCATCTATCCTTCCTTCCTCCACACCAACTCACACAGAAAGAACTGTGGCATGAGTACAAATTAAACTTTTCACATGTTAAAGCACTGACATGTTGGGATCATTTGTTATAGTGGCTCACCCTGACTAACGAGGGCAGAGAAGAAGAATCCCCTCTGAGGGAAAAGAAGACAAAGAAAGGGGAAGCTGTAGTCTTGTAAACAGCTTGGTTGAAATTTGGATCTGTTGGTACGAAGGGCACCCAATAAACCCATGCTGGGAAGTTAACACACCTATGCTGTTTACAGGCAATACTGCCTATGTAAGCCTGGGTCCTTAAGTGTGAATGCCAATGACAGGTCTTTGAACTTCTTTGACCTTATTCACAAGCCCCGCCTCCCTCCAAAAGGTGTCTTATAGTTATGATCTAATAATGACAAATGTATTATAGTTCTTCACTGAGTGTGTCATTTCACATCTCTAGTTTGAGCATGTTCATTCTACCTGGAACGTCTTTTCACTTTTCTATGCTGGGATTTTTTTCATGCATTCTTGAAGAGTCAGCTCGGGTGTCTCTTCTAAGAAGCTTTCTGCAATCCTCCCAAAGCCAGGGTAAAGATGGATACATGTGATGTTTTTAAACTAAATTGCTATGGATATGGAAGAATATAGTTCAGCAGTAGCAGCATTGAGAGAGACTACATTTCTTATGATGGGGACATTAAGAACAATGCCTGGCATTTTGCTCTCAATCAATACTAAGTATCTATTTTATGTCTAGGATTGCCTTTGTCATAATACAAAGCAAAAATGGTGACACAATTTCCGCCTTATAAAGAGTTTCTATCCGGGCTGAGGACATGGGCCTAACTAACTAGGCCAATGATTCCTCAGATTTAGATGCAACAAAATATCTTGCTCAAAATGTATAATGTGTAATTCTGATGCAAGTGATCTGCAGAGCGGAATCAGAAATGCTGCACCAGTCTGTGGCCTGCCTGAGTAGCAATCAATCACAGGTACTTAGTCCAAGGTGCATAAATGTGAATGAAATGAGATAATTAGGCCATGAGAGAAGAACACATGCACTACATAACTCAAGTGAATTGAACTGCATGGACTATAAGCATGTAGGATTTCAGATAAAAGAGATTGGTATGGGCCAATATAGTCAAGAAAGGCATCAAAATGTTAGAATTTGATCTGAAAATCAGGATAGAAACCACAAGGAATTTGTACTCAGATAACTCTGGATTTTGGGTTACAGATTTATTATTACATAGTAGCTGTTTAATTTCTAATAGCTTTTATTTTCTGATCTGTAAAAAAAAAAATTCATAGCAACTATTTTGCACTTTTCTTTTGAGGATTAAATTAAAGTGCGTGCAGAATGCCTGACTTAGCACTTTTGTTCGATTTGTGTCGGCCATTCTTCCTCAAAGGATATGCTATATTTGGATAGAGTTGCTTACTTTTATATAAAAAAGAATTTTAGTTATCTTCCAATGACTTATCTAAACTTATATTATTTTTTGCTCAAATTGCCCCATTTAATTATGTTTTAGATATAACTGTGATCAAATGAAAGTTATCCAGGTCACAGAGAAATTTAGAAGCCAAATTCAAGTTTGAACAGGATAAAGAGAGGCTATTCGAGGTATGCATTTTTTTATTATAGTAGTTGAATTGTCTTTTCTAAAAGAGTATTTTTTTCATCTGAAAGAAATGTGTCCCAAATCTCCAACAGCATCAGAGGAGAGCTGTGCAGCCTCTGTTCCCATTTAATGACTAGGATTTAATTCATTTATATCCTAAAATGGAGTTATACACTACAAGGGGAAAACACAGTGAAAACTGACCTTAACATACAATGGAGGTTTGGATCACATTCCTCAAAGATTATTTACCAAAAGGTTTGCTGTGTGATTATAATTAAAAACAAGAAAAGTATTAAGGAAATTCAGAATAACTTACCAAAATTAGTGTAGCTGAAATCTAAGAAGCAGGTTTAATTCCAAAACATAATGGGTAGAAAATAACACAAGATGTTGCACTCATGGTAGGAATGCCTATCCTGATCAGGTGGTTTGTAAATCAGGTGCAGCCTCATAGGCTGGGCTGTGGAGTGGATGATCAGAGGCTGGTTCAGGCTGTTCTTAGACATTAATGATGTTTAAGTTCCCCTTTCTTTTTTTTTAAGCCACTTTGAGATATGAGTGACATACAAAGAGCTATACATATTTAATGTATTCAACTCGATGACTTTGGAGGTAAGTATACACACCCGTGAAACCATCACTCTGATCTAAGCCATAAACATATCAATTCCCTCTATAAGTTTCCATCCCTCTTTATTTTTTTGTGATAAAAATACCTAACATAAAATGTATCGTTTAGCAAAGTTTTAAGTATGCAATATGGTATTGTTAACTCGACACACTATGTCACACAGTATCTCCCTAGGGCTTATTCATTTTGCATAACTAAAACTTTGTACCCTTTGACCAATGCCCCTCCACTTCTCCAAACCCCTTAGTCCCTGGTAACTACCATTCTACTCTGTGTGTAGGCATTAGACTATTTCAGATTCTTCATACAAGTGCAAAAATGTAGTGCTTTATCTTCTGTGTCTGGCTTATTTCACTTAATATAACGCCCTCCAGGTTTAACATTGCTTTGTAAATGATGAGATTTCTTTTTTTCTTAAGGATAACTAATACTCAATTGTATGTAAGCACTACATTTTCTTTAACCATTCATCCATTGACAGGCATTCAGTACATTTTCATATCTTGACTAATGTAAATAGAGCTGCAATGAACATAGGAACACAGATATGCCTTTGACATCCAGATTTCAATTTTTACGGATATGTACCCAGAGGTTGTATTGTTGGGTCATATGGAAGTTCTATTTTTAATTTTTTTAAGAAACCTCTGTACTATTTTTCATAGAGGCTGTACCAATTTACATTTTTTCAACAGTTCATAAGAGTTCTTTTGACTCCACATCCTTGCTAGTACTTATCTTTTCTTTGATATTAGCTATCTTAACAGTTATAAAGTGATATCTCATTGTGGTTTTGCTTTGCATTTTACCAATAATTACTTATATTAAGCACCTTTGTATGTACCTGTTGGGCATCTGTATGTCTTCCTTGGAGACATCTTTATTTAGGTTCTTTGAGCAAGAAAAACAAAGCTAGAGGTGTCATACATTCTGATTTCAATATATTACAAAGCTACATAATCAAAACAGTATGGTACCAACATTAAGATAGACATATAGACCAATGAAACAGACTAGAGAGGTCAGAAATAAACCAATGCATGTACATTCAACTGATATTCAATGAGGGTACCAAGAACATGCAATGGGGAAAGGACAGTCTCTTAAATAAATGGTGTTCGGACACTAGATACCCATATAAAAAAGATTGAAATCAGACCCTTGTCTTACACCATATAAAAAAAAATCAACTCAACATAGATTAAAGACTTAAACATAACTCCTAAAACTATAAAACTTCTAGTAGAAAATTGGGGGAAAGCTCCTTGACATTGTCTTTGGCAATAATATTTTTGGAAATAACACCAAAAGCTTTGGCAACAAAAGCAAAAATAGACAAAGGGGATTACATTAAACTAAAAAGCTTTAGCAAAGGAAGTATTAAATAATGTCAGAAAGCAAACTAAGGATGGGAGAAAATATTTGCAAACCATATATTTGATAAAGGGTTACTATCCCAAAGATGTTAAGAACTACTACAACTCAATACAAAAACCAAACCCCAAACAAACCAAAACAACAACAGAAAAACAATCTCTATACAACCTCTTCACTTCTTTTGTTACTCTGTTCTTTAAACTGTTATGCCAGGACCATTGGTAGGTTAAGTATTGATATACTGATATAAGTACTTACATCATTTTCCTGCCCAATCTTCTTCACTGGTACACTAGCCTTGTTCCTTGTTTCCCAGTTCCTGTCTTTGGAGTCAGTAGCACTGATATGCATTTGGTTTCCAGGATGCACCGTGCTACTCTTTGAACTTTGCTGATGCTTTTGTCAACATTTGGCATGCTCACCTTATGCACTGCCCTCACCTTTAACACCTTACTGCTAGATAGTGACTGTGTTTTTAAGCTTGTATCAGGAAGACATTTTCTCCAGCAAGAAGACAACCTTGACTGAACTTCTTGTTCTTAGAATCAGGTAAACTCATTTATATAAAATGTTGAATGCTGTGATCCAGATAGGATCCAGAGTTGCCCTTGGTCATTCAAAGCCAAAATATGTCTGTTATTTGCTATGTAAACCTGGGTACATCTCTGCTTCTTCACCTCTTAAATAGGATGGTAATGACAGTATCTACTTTATAGCATTATTATAAAGTTAATTCACATAAGGCACCTGGGCCAGTACATAGATATAAGTGCTCAATAAATTTTATTATTGAACTCACACAGTACTCTATGAAGATATTATTTCTTCCTTCATTGTTTTATAATAATCTATTTTAATGATCTCTTAGACTATAAGCTATGTAGGGACAAGATACACATCTTATTCTCTCTGTAGCCCCAGCTTCTACCACAGTGTTTAGATCATAAGAGACATCCAAGAATTTTGGTAAATGAATGAACAATACATCTTTCACTATCAACTCTTATAAAATAGGATGCTTGTATTTCATTTTAGCTTTGTGAGTCCATGCTATATATTCTCCATTAAACTGCTAGTGCCTGGATAGTGGAGCTCATGCTTCTCACATCCTTTATGATGTGGACCTCAGAAGACTGTATACTTAAATTCTGGCTTCCTCTAACTGACGAGTGATCTCTTTGGAAATCCGCATCTACAATCTATTCTTCTTTCAGGTCATGCATTCCAAATGTAGGCTTATAGTGAGTACCTCAGCCACCTACACCAGCATCCACTTTACTTATTGAAGTCAAAAGGAGTATCAGCTTACAGAGACTTACTTTCCTGTATTATTTCATTGCCTTAATCTATAGAAAAAAACTACCCACCAAAAAGACAAGATTATTAGCATAGACATAGTAACAGTGCAAGGTACATTTTGTTTTATGAGTAACTGTAGAATAGCACATTGCTAGGTTTTCCATTAAGGTAGACATCCCTACGAACTTGACTTTTTAATTGAGTTAACTACTCACATTAAAATTTTATTTATTTAAATATTTTAATTACCTTTGTCTACAGCATTAATAATGCCTGCTTAGTGGCTGAAGATTTGGCAGTAAATTAGCATAGTCATGCTATTTCTTAGCCAATATTCAGTTCCCTTCAAGAGATCTGACTATTATTTATGACACAAAAGTAGTATCCATGCTAATTAATTGGGCTAGTTTGTTTACTCATTTTTAAATACCTGATTATTTCTTTTTTTTTTCTTTCACACCGAACATGACCCAAAGCAAATTTTAGTGTTAATCTGGAAGCTAAGTCAGATGAAAATGGCCCTATAGAAGTGAGATATACTAATAAATACTTCACTTTCCTAAGCCAATTTTCTTATATTGTACACTTGCCTAGAGTATCTTCAATATGGTTCTGGTTGATAAATCTGCATTTATTATCTGATCATAATCATAATTCTAAAAATTTGATTTAGAAAGACCTGGTCTGGAAGGCACTGAATCAGTGAATTCAACAGGAGAAGAAAAATCTTCTCATGAAGAGGAACTGGTAGAGGCACCTATATTTTCATAACACAAAAGTCTAATACTGGCCCTGACTACCATCATACTCAGCTCACTAAGGGAGTAAAATGTTTAAAAGTCGGTGTCTCTTGGTTCTGCTTTATACAAACTGGATCCATTAACAACAAAAGGTCTACATTACAATCATCACTAAGTGTTTTACTTTATAAAATATTTATCACAAGGCTTTAAATGGTAAATTATTATTTCATTTTATTATTTTTGCATTGTAGTAACTAATATACTATTTGGCGCAAAGTATGATATACTGACTGGCAAACCTTATAAGAAACAATTTTTGTTTATAATGCTATTTTGTACCAGAAAGCTATGGAGAAATTCTCATACTCTCAGTGAATCACTGTTGGGAAGAATAAGGAAGAGAATGCTGGCAGTGATGACAAGGTTATAACCTGAAGGTCACTGGGGAGAGAGAGGATGGATACTTCCCAGGGTGTGTCCAGAACAGCAATTCCCTCTGGGTCTTCACTATTCAGGCCAAATTCGAGGGATTATTTTCTCTTCTTTTCAGGAGAACAGAGGATGATGCAAAGGAACAGATCAGCTATGTAAAATGAAGTCATTTTTCATAATTTGAAATATATTGCTGTATCATCTGTGTAGTTTCTACCTCTGGTAATAAAACTGGTAACAAAGTATACAATGAAACATAAAGTAATAAATTATATTTAATAGTTCCTTATGTGTTTTGATTTACAGGTGTTCTTTCTGTGAAATTAAGTTAAACTATAAATGTATTATTATCATGATTTGTTAATATATGTGTATGTATAGCTCAGCACTGAAACTCATTTAAACCAACACAGTCTCTGATCTCTTGAAACATCACTCTTAGAAAATAATTAAATTCAATAAAAATTTATTAAGGGTCTATTACATGTCAGCTGTGTCATAGAATCTGTGTTAATTACATTGACATGAGTTACACAGACAACTGAAAGAATCCGTAAAGTAAATAAATTAGGTGTAAGCATGCATTACAGAGAGCAAAGGGACGAGAATAGATATGTGCACTATAGAGGATAAAGCAGAGAAGACAGCCCTGGCCTGTTTGGCTCAGTGGTACAACCCATGGACCAATGACTTACGGGTTTGATTCTGGTCAAAGGCACATACCTCGGTTGCAGTTTGTCCCTGACCTTGCTCAGGGTCATGCGTGAGGCAACCAGTCAATGTCGATGTTTCTCTCTTTCTCCATCTCTCTAGCTCTCTCCCCCTCCCTCCCATTCTATCTGAAGATGAATAGAAAAATATACTCGGGTAAGCATTAAAAAAAAAAAAAAAAAGAAGACACATAGGAACCATATCAAGATCAAACATTTTAGCACTTACTAGAAGTAAGCTTTTATAGTCTCTGTCAAATAAAAAGGGGAAAAAAACTCTGCAAAAGTGACTTGCTCATAATTAAATAATTGGTCAGAGCAAAGGACTACACATAGATCCTAGGATTTCTTTCAAATAATCAAAGCTAATATTGAATTTTTATCATATGCTAGGCATTGTTGTGCTACCCAAATGTATGTTCCCAAAACTAAGTGAATCATAATATATTTTTAAACACAAAAATATAATTTAGCTTCATTGCACTGCTACAAGGAGAACGTACACAATATTTACTCACACACATTAACACATAAAGCCAAGAAGAGATTATCAAAGAAGAAAGTATCTGAATGGATGGGTGAAGAGTGAATATATTACTGATGAGGAGGAGGAAAGAAGGAACTGAATGAATGAAGTAGTATATCAGTTATCTGTTGTGTAACCAATAACCTAAAACATAGTGGTCTAAAATCAAAACGATAGCTCAGAAGTCTTCAGTCAGCTGACCGGGGCCAAGCTAGGCTGACCTTGGCAGGGCTTGCATGTTCTTGCTTTACTGATTGGTCAATAAATGTCCGTAGTGCCTGGAAGTTGATCAGCTATCAGCTAGGGGAAAGAGGTGAGCGGGCCAGGCATCAGCAATTATCTGTTGTGGTAGCGTTGGATGATCACATTGCGGTCAAAGATTGGGAGAGGTGTGCAAAACATCCTGAGGTCTTGTTATAGAGTGCACAATGTCATTTCTGCTGCATTCAATTTTCGAGAGCAAGTCACAAAGTAGTGGGAAAATAGATGTGGCCGCTTGTTGGGAGGAGATAACAGAATACATCTACTTTTACAATCTTACAGAAGGTGAGAAATAAAGAAATAAGGGGTCAGCAAAGTAACAACAAACTGCCAGACATATTTTTACTCCTAAAATCACAGAAATAATTGAAGGTAATAACTGAATAAAAAGAAAATCTTTGGGGGGTCCATTGACAATTCTATTTTTTCATGATGAAGATAATATTTTTATAAGACCCATTTCAATCATTTATTGTTATATTTGAGCTTTGCTTTCTAAAATAATGTCACACTTGGAAATTAACTTTGATTTTTTTTTTAATGATCTTTATAGTTTTAGGTTATTGACATTTTTGGCACAGAAACAAAAGATGAGCAATTTTTCTAATATACATTAAGAGACAAAAAACAAAATAAATATGTTAATACATTATAATTCATCTGAGCAACAGGACATCTTTCAAGAGATGGATTTTAACTTTATTTTTCTCTATGGCTAGTATGTGAAGTTATAGTAGATTTCATCTGCACAAACTTAAACCCATCTAACTCCTGAATTCGTTGGTGTGATTATTCGGTAGAGAAGGTAAGTTTTCTCTGAAAGCAGGCAAGAATAATTTTTATTTTAAGTCCTTGGAACTGTGACAGTTCCAAGGTGCTTGTAAATCTCAACCTATACATGCTATTGATAGTTTGTTCACATTAGGTGCTGGGTTTTACATGTTCTACCTCCTCCCACTTTTTTCTTTTATTTTTTATTTATTTATTTTTTTAGGTAGAGTGGGAGGGAGAAAGAGAGGAAGAGAGAGAGAGAGAAACATTGATGTGAGAGAGACATGTCAAGTGGTTGCCACCCACACCACCCCAACCAGGGCAGGGACAAACTGCAACCGAGGTACGTGCCCTTAGCGGGAACCCAACCCAGGACTCTCTGTTCCACAGGCCAACACTCTAACCACTGAACCAAACTGGCCAGGGCTATAGTGGCACATTTTTATAACTATATAAAGATTCAAGATATGTTCTCTATGTATGAGTCTCACATTAGACTCCTCAACACCACGTGCTATTTTTATCCAGTGTTACACTTGGATTTGTATTTACATAACCTCATATCTCCATCAGCGGTTGAATTTTATAACATAATTAACAGTGTAGACATTAACACTTTCTTTTTTTTTACTTTTTAATTGTTAAATAACAATAAATGGAAATGCATACAAAAATGTGCAATTCAAATAAAACTATGCCTATGTGGTCAATTAATATGCAACAAAGGAGGCAAGAACGTACAATAAATGGGGTAAAGACAATCTATTCAATAAACCGTGTTGAGAAAATTAGATACACGTAAAACAAATGAAACTAGACCACCTTCTTAAATCTTATACAAGAATAAACTAAAAAATGGATGAAAGACTTCAATGTAAGCTCTGAAATCATAAAACTCCTAGAAGAAAACATAGGTGGTAAAATCTCTGACATTTCTCTTAGCAATACTTTTTTCCTGATACATCTCCTCTCTCCTTGGGCCAGGGAAACAAATGAAAAGATAAACAAATGAGATTACATCTAACTAAAAAGTTTTTGCACAGCAAAGGAAACCACCAAAATAATAAAGAGCAACCTACTAAATGAAAGAAGACATCCACCAATAGCACATCCAATAATGGATTAATATACAAAATTTATGAAGAACTCATACAACTCAACATCTAAAAAACAAACAATCCAATTAAAAAATGGGCAGAGGCCCTGGCCTGTTTGGCTCAGTGGTTAGAGCATCCGCCGGCAAACCAGAGAGTCCTGGGTTGGGTTCAGGCTAAGGGCACGTACCTCAGTTGCGGTTCGTCCAGACCCCGGTTGGGGTTGTGCAAGTGGCAACCACTTGATGTGTCTCTCTCATGTCGATGTTTCTCTCTCTCTTCCTTCCTCTCTCCCTCCTTCTCTATCTGAAGATAAATGCAAAAATATCCTCAGGTGAGGATTTAAAAAAAAAATGGGCGGAGGACCTGAACAGAAACTTTTCAAAGAGGATATAGAGATGTCCAGTAGACATATAAAAAGATGCTCAAGGTCACTAATCATCAGAGAAATGCAAATTAAAACCACAGTGAGATATCACCTTATACCTGTCAGAATGACTATCAACAAGTGTTGGTGAGGATGTGGAGAAAAAGGAATCATCATGCACTGTTGGTGGGAATCCAGACTAGTGGAAAACAGGATGGCAGTTCCTCAAAAAATTAAAAATGAAACTGCCTTATGTTCCAGTAATTTCATTCCTGGGTATATATTTGAAGAAAAACAAAACATGAATTTAAAAGAATATATATACCCCATGTTTATTGCAGCCTATGTACAAAGCCAACATATGGAAGAAACCCAAGTGCTCATCAATGGCTGTGCAGAGAAAAAAGTGGTGTTATATGTATGTAACGGAATATTACTTGGCCATAAAAAAGAATGAAATCTTACCATTTGCAACAGCATGGATATACCTAGAGGGTATTATGCAAAGTGAAACAAGTCAGACAGAAAAATAAAATTCTATATGATTTCACTTTTGTGTGGAATCTAAAGAACCAAAGAAATAAACAAAATAGATACAGAGAACAGATCAATATTTGCCAGAGGAGAATGAGTTTGGGGGACTGGGTGAAAAAAGTAAAAGGATTAAGAAGTACAAATGGGTAGTTACAAAATAGTCATGAGGATGTGAAGTATGGTGCCAGGTGGGTACTGGAAATACGGGGGGGGGGGGGGAGTTTGTAAAGTATATGATTGTCTAAGCACTATGCTGTACACCTGACAAATTAATATGTAAGTGTTTAAATATATTTGGAAAGGAAAATAACTGATCACAAAGAACCATAACCCAGGTTAAAAAGAGAAAATCATTAGCACTGTAGAAGGCCCTTTTTACTCTCTCTCAATCACTGTTTCCTGTCTTACTTCAAAGAAACCACTATTCAATACATTATGATCAGTTTTGCTTTTTAAAAGAGTATTAACGCCTTTGTATGTATCTGAAACTTTCTCTGTATACTGCAAATATTTAAATTTCTATATATTAAATAATATATAGTATAAATTACTTTTCGCCTGGTTTCTCTTTCTTTTTATATTTGTAAAATTTATTTGTTATTTTATGTGGCTGCATTATTCATTTTTCAATATGTATTGTTCCCAGTGTATGAATATATCATAATTTAAAACATTCTTCTTTGGTGAACATTTAGGTTGTTATATGTTTGCTGCATGAGCAGTACACATTCATGCATGCATTTCTGTAGGTATACCCTTAAAACTGAAATCATTCAGTCATAGCACACATAAATCTTCTACTTCAGAATATGATGTCAAATTAAATCCCAGATTTGTTTTGAAAATTTACACTTTTACCGAGCATAAGAGATTATTTAGATTCACTTTCTTGCCAAAATTTGGTGGCGTCAGTCTAAATTTCAGCCATATTGTACCTCTGGTTTTAATTTGTATGTCCCCCTGAGTAATCAAGTTGAGACATTTTCCAGCATTTATTGGCCCTTTTGATTTTCTTTTTTTTTTTTTATCCTCACCCAAGGACATTTTTTCTATTTTTTGTTCAGATAGAGTGTGGGAGGGAGGGAGAGAGAGAGAGAAACATCGACGTGAAAGGGACATGTCGAGTGGTTGCCACCCACACGACCCAACCAGGGCCGGGGACAAACTGCAACCGAGGTACATGCCCTTAGCAGGAACCGAACCCGGGTCTCTCAGGACCGCAGGCCGACGCTCTAACCGCTGAGCCAAACCGGCCAGGGCTATTGGCCCTTTTGATTTTCTCTTTGGGTATGCCCATTCAAGTATACTGGTGTATTAATAACTCTTGGTCTTTTTTCATAAGTAAAATTAATCAGATTGCCACATTTCACACAAATTGGAATAATCAATCACTAAATCTCTTGGGGTTTTTTATTGGGATATAATTAAAATTATAGATTATTTTGGAGAGAAGTTATAACTTCATAATGTTGAGTATTCCAAATCTAGAACATGTTATATGACTCAATATGGTTCCCTTAAATTTGAAAAAATCTAATTAATATTTGCTGTGTTCTGCATAGAAATCTTAAAAATATGTTTTAAAAGTTTACTCTTAGTTGATAATGCTGATGCTACTATAAATGGTATATTACTTTCCAGTCATTACCTAAATATTTTTTTGCTGTCGTATAGAAATATAATTAAATTTGTATATTGACTTTGTGTCTAACATGGATGCTACATTATTTATTCTAATCATTGTTTTGTAGACTATTTTTAATTTTCTGCTTACAGAAACATATCTTCTGCAAATACTGTATGACATTTTATTTCCTTCTTTTCAGTTCTTGAACTTTTTTCTTGTTGCTTTAGCTAAGACCTCCAGTACAATGTTGAACATAAATAGTAATAATAAAAGTCTATGTGTCATTCCAGATCTTCAAGTAAAATTTAAATCCACACTTACACATTTATTATGATACATTATTTAGATAATATTGATCTAAAGGTTTAGGAAGGGTTTTTCCCCCCTTATTTTTCTTAAAAAAAAAAACCAAAAAACTATAAATGGCTATTAAATTTTGTCTGCACTATTTATGTGTCTATTAAGATCATCATAGAGAAATGTTTCTCCTTTCCTAATGAATTACATTAATTGATTTCCAAATATTAAGCCACTTAGCATTCATAGAATATACCAAATAGGTTCTATATGCATGATCCTTTATATTTTTATACATATTTTTTTACAGTTAATATTTATTATACTTACCCCCATATTTTTCTTTTTCATTTCCTTCATACATTCTTAGAACAGCTTTCATCCATATGGAAGCATTATTCTACAGTGTGAAAAATAACTTCTTAAATTATTTATTGTTAGTCTATTTGTAATAAATTCTTTTAGTTTTTTTGTCTGAAAATATATATATTTTTTTATCCTCACCCGAGGACACTTTTTCATTTTTTGTTCAGATAGAGCGTGAGGAAGAGGGAGAGAGAAACATCGATGTGAAAGGGACACATCGAGTGGCTGCCACCCGCACGACCAACCAGGGCAGGAGACAAACTGCAACCGAGGTACGTGCCCTTAGCGGGAACCGAACCCGGGTCTCTCTGGACCGCAGGCCGACGCTCTAACCGCTGAGCCAAACCAGCCAGGGCTGAAAATATTATTATTACATTATGTTTCTTAAAATATATGTTTCTAGTATTTCAAAGATATGAACCTGTTTTTGGTTTTCCATTGGTTTATTGGGAAGTCAATGGAAGAGGCATTTTTAAGATTTTTATATGCTTGACTTTTGTTTTCAGAAATTTTTTGTTTTGTTTTGTTTATGTTTAATTGATTTATTTTAATTATGCTTGTTCTTCATGGGGTTTCTTAAGTTTATTTTTTCATACTTTTCTTCAGTGTTTGAAAATTCTCAAATATTTCTTCTGACCCATTCTTTCTTCTTGGTCATCTAGGATTATTACCTCCTCTTCTTTATTGCCTACCTTTAATAATTTTGGACAGTGTTTGACCTCTCTCCTAGTTCTTTACTTCCTGTTTTGACTATGTCTAATCTAATGAGGTTTTAAGTTTGCTTACTGTGCTTATAAATTCAAAAATTTCAATTGCTTTTGTTTTCTAATTATCTGCCTAAATTCTCAACTTTACCTTTTATCTCTTTGAACACTATAAGCATAGTTATTTTTAAATCTGCACATAATTTACTTCAATTTTTGGAGATTATGTGTCTTTTTTTTTCTTTTCTCTTTCTACTATTAACTTCATGATTCTTTACGTGTTTGTATCCTAATTATTTTTTATTGTGTGTTGTAAAGTGTCTTTGAAATATTTTTTGTAAAAATGATTTGAGCCCTGGCTGGTTTGGCTCAGCAGTCCGTGCGTCAGCCTGTGGTCCAGAGAGACCCGGGTTCGGTTCCCGCTAAGGGCATGTACCTCGGTTGCAGTTTGTCCCCAGCCCTGGTTGGGTCGTGTGGGTGGCAGCCACTCGATGTGTCCCTTTCACGATGATGTTTCTCTCTCTCTCTCTCCCTCCCACTCTATCTGAACAAAAAATGGAAAAATGTCCTCGGGTGAGGATTAAAAAAAAAGAAAAGAAAGAAAATGATTTGAGAACTCGACAAATGCTATCTTCCTTCAGAAAGGAGTGTGTTTGTTTTGGGCAGACTTCTGTGGACTCTAGCGGTATGGCACTTCATTCACACTATTAGAAAAATGAGGTGATGCAGACGAGATGCAATCCTGAGGAGGGCTGGGGCATTTTCACTTTTCCCTCACTTCTAAAGCTCAGCCCTTTGGAATTCTTACCCTAAACACAGGTTTGAGCCCGCTCCCAGAGGTTCTCATAAACATGCTGTGTTCTCAAAGTCCCTGATCAGTCACTTATGTAAAATTTTTTTGGAACTGGGAAATAACCACTAGAGGAAAAGTTGCCCTATGTGCCAAGTTCACCTATATAAATTTCTGTGTTCTCCCAGATTTTGTGGCCATAATTCTTTTATTACCACGTTGTCTCACTAATAATGTTTTAGCAGATTAAAAAAAAAAGTATATTTCTGGTTGTCTTCAGTGGAAAATTGATCCAAATTTCCAATTTACTATATTACCAGAAGTCATAACGATCAATTTTCAAATTACAATGCCACTTTTACTTTCATAATGATTTCATAACCCTTGGCCCTTCAAAGGAAAAGAAAGATGCTGCTTTAATTGTTATGTTAACTATCTAGAGTGAATGGTATTGGAGATGCAGGCATGGTGTAGGTTCAGACTTAGATGTGGACTGCACAGGTTCATTTTTGTCTATTGCTAAAGATATTTTTCATTTTATAGATCTTTACCAACCATAGGATTCTAGAACACAGTATTTTCTTCCAAGGCTTTATATTCATTATTTTAGTTGTTTTGATCCAGCGTGTCTCTCCAAATGTACTCACCTCCTTAGGAGCCTCTGCCATTCTCTTCACCTAGACTGAATTCATCCTTGCTCATGCTCTAATTGGAACCCCAATGCCTCGGTGTCTTTGCAGCAGTCCGTTGCATGCTCCTAGCTCTATTCATCAGAATCCCAGTGCAGTAATTAATCATCTAAGGGCATAGTAGCTAAGAGGATCATCTCTGGAACAAAACTACATTGACTCTTCCTCCTAGTAACTATGGAAACTTGGATAAGTTACATGTTCTTAGTCTAACTCAAAAAGATAGGTTGAATTTTTAACCCCAGTACCCCAGAATGTGACTTTATTTGGAAATAGGGTCCTTGCAGGTGTAATTAGTTAAGATGGAGGCACACTGGAATACAATGGGGCCTTAATCCAATGACAACTGGTGTCTTTCTAAGAAGATAGATTCACACAGGGAGAATGCCCTGTGAAGACATAAGCAGAGATGGAGGGACGGGTCTTCAAGCCTAGGAACTACAGGGATTGTCACCTACCACCAAAAATTAGGACGAGCAAGGAAGTGTTCTTCCCTACAATTTCAGAGGGAGCACGGTTTGCTAACACCTTGATTTTGAAATTCTCGACTCCAGAATTATGAGAGATTAAACTTCTGTTGTTTGAAGCCATCCAGGTTGTGGTACCTTGTCAGGTCAGCCCCAGGAAAGCAGCACAGTATAATAACCTCTTTTTTGCCTAATTTCCTCATCTGTAAAATGAAGATAATAATAGCAACTGTCTATGTCATAGACTTACTGTGAAGGATAATATGCAATAAGCACAGAACCTGGCTGGCTTTTAATAAGTGCTAGTTATGTCCTCTTTATAATTATTCTAGTGCATAAAATTGCTCCTTGAAGGCGGGGGCCATGATATATGCGTCTCATGAGTCTTCCAACTTGTTTATTAAAAGGCTAAATGCACAACAGAAGCACACAAATATATCTTCTTATTTCCCTCTAATTATTTTATTATTTCTCAAGTTCCGTTTTTCACTTGTATAATTCTGTAAATTTAAGGTCTTTTTAACAAATATGTTTCTATTGAGTTTCGAGAGAAAGGGAGAGGGAAAGAGGAAGAAAAAAAAATCAATATCAGAAAGAAACATTGATTGGTTGTCTCCCATGGCACCCCTACTGGGGATCAAACCCGCAACTCTAGGTATGTGCCCTGAATGGAAATTGAATTGGTGACCTTTCAGTGCATGGGAGGACACTCAACCAACTAAGCCACACTGGTCAGGAGCTGCACATTTTGGGACTTTGAGTCCTATTTCTGTAGCATTCTTGCTAATTGTGACATTTCCCCGTGCTTTGACTGCTTTGTATTCCCCTTCATTTCAAACCCATACCCTCTGCTTCTCACCACTATGTGTATGTCAAGTTCCTTATTAACTTGTGATTTTTAAGCATTGATTTGATTACAGAAGCCAAAAAAGAAAGGCAGCTAAAATGAGCAGTTTCCAGATGGTCCTGGAATTTAAAATATAAAATGTGGGTTATGCTCCTAGCTTTGCTACAGACCTGCTAAGTGACCTCAGACACTTCACACAACAATGTGAAACCTACGTCTCTTATCTGTACAATAAGGAGATTGGATGAAATGTTT
This sequence comes from Molossus molossus, assembly GCF_014108415.1. NCBI lineage: Eukaryota > Metazoa > Chordata > Mammalia > Chiroptera > Molossidae > Molossus > Molossus molossus. Next base: position 35,904,625 of record NW_023425350.1, read on the forward strand.
TCAAACATTTTATCAGTTTTAGTTGCCATGACTAAATGATCCTGTGTCCTTTGAGTACAACAATGACATGAAAAGTTGTTTGTCATTCATCCTTTATGGCCCAGCACATGGGGGAGGCAGCAGGCATCCTATATAACAGTTGTTCATTAACTGGTCCTGGGGAGATGCGTTTGCCCATTCACTGAGATAGAGAGATGTATGTTATTGTTGCTCTTGAAAACTTTTGGCCTATCCAGCATAATTACCTGTGTAAGCACACGATAGATGTTTCCAAATACACACTGTGCGCCCACCTCTTTGGTGTATCTCAGATTTCAAAGGGCCCATTGTTCTGGAAAGTCTTCCCATTCATGGTAGAATAACAAAAGAAACAAAGTGCTTTTAGTTGCAATGCAGTATTTTTACCTTTCAAATCATAACACTGTGACATGTGTCTGTTGCTTATTTGGCAAATTAATCATGATTTACAAAAGAATAGGTGAACATTTTAAGCTGAGTCAAATTCTTAAAAGAAGTCATATATTATCTAATTCAGTTCCTTATTATCTAGTATTAATTATTTCCATTTTTTATTTAATTTTATTTTATTTTCTATCACCATTTATCCCCATAAATGGGGATCATTGTTTTCTATTTGGCTTCTATGTGTACCATTTTTCTAAAAACCCACTCCTAATTTATCAATTACCAAACCAAAGACTTGGTTATATTCCTCATCCCCTTTCATCCCAGCTACTCTTGTAACTGTGGGCTGTCTCGCCCTTTCTTCTTTCTCTTCATAAGTTTCTTTAATATATATATATTTTCAGATTTTCTTCCTATTTTACCAATAAACCTTTGCTACATCTTTCTCAGACTTTACAGAGGAAGGTATTTCTCAAAATATTTATTTACATTTATGGATGTATTTTTTCTTGGTCCCTATCTCAATTAAACTGCTGGCTCATGAGATTCTTCAGTCTTCTTAATATGACCAGGTGTTACATTCCTTCACCATTCTGCCCAGTGTGCTCCATGCTATCTATATATGGTTGCCCTAAAATTTTATTCTGGTATAAAAAGGACTTGCTGCTTTGGTAACCATCTAATTCAACCCTTGGGTCAGAATTTTTAACTTGACATTTCACAAATGTCTACTGGTGCCCACATTTCCTGCAAAATAAAATACAATTTAAGAAAATTTTATTTAATGCTTGTTTTTTGTTTCTTTCCTAACTATATATTTTTTAAAAAGAATAGAGAATACAACATATTATAATTGACCAAGGGCATGTTGATTGGTTGAAAATGGGCAGAATCAAGAAAGTTATTTTCATTCTTGGGCAATCAGACATTTGAAGAAATGGTCCTATATGCTAAACTCATCTGAGATAATTTTGTACATCAATTTTTATCTTGTTAAATGATTAGCCTAAAGTATCTAATAAAGATAAAAATAAATTTTCCTGCTGTATTTTAATAAGTCAAAGGTATCTGCAATTCATTTTTAAAATATTTTCATCAATTTTAGGCAGCAGGCTCGATCCCCAGGGTGGTGTATGCAGGAGGCAGCTGATCAATGTTTCTCTCTCACATCGATGTTTCAATCTCTCTCTCCCTTCCTGTCTCTCTGTCTAAAAAATCAATAAAAACATATTTAAAAAATATAAAATAATTTTATAGTTAATTTCTATTAAAATAAGCTCTGCTTTTAACTTTCTGTTTTTAAGTGTATTTGTTGTTCTATGGCGCCTTTTCCCCTCCAAAAGTCAGATAAAGAAACAATATCAGTGTTGTGTAGATTCAAATCTAGTGACTGACTGAGTGTTGCTGTGTCTTTTAATTCCCTCAGGGTAAGTGAGGACAAGGGGATCCCTCCTCCGCGGTTCCCTGGCTGTTTCCAGCTAAGAGCTCAAAGCATCTGGCATTTACTGTTTTGTATTCAGCCAGCTCCTCCTAGTAAAGAGTGTTCCCCAGGAGTAAATTAGGCAATTAGCAGAATCATTAACTATTTCAAGCCAACAAAGTATCTTTTAGTGCACTGAAGTAACAATTAGTAATCAGGCAGTCTGTGAGTACTGGAGAATAAAGGCAGCTCACTTTGGCTGGAGAGCCCATGGACTCCTTTGTCCAGGGAAGGGCCTGCTGATGCCCAAGAGAAAGGGGTTGATGAAATTCTCTGAAGGCAAAGAACGGAGCATATTGACAATCATTCACATACTTTAATAATTTGTTTTTAAAAAATTCAGAGTTCTGTTTCTTCATGATATGTTCATAATTATTAAATGGTACTTAATGGATGGGCACATGTTCAGAGAAAGTGAGATTCTAATATATATATTTTTGATATATCTTTATTGTTGAAAGTATTGCAGATGTCCTTCCTTTTTCCTTGACACCCCCTCCCTGCTCCTGCCCCAGATGTTCTAACATTATCTGCACCTATTTAAATATACATCTTCCCTCATTATTGACAAAATAATGAGCACAGACGTCTGTGTATGGCTCTATAATCAGAAGTTCAAGTTTAAGAACAGACTCTACGTTTTGGAATCATGACACATTCTAGTTACAAAACCTCTAACTCCACCCCACAGGGTTACTCACATGTCGCACATGTGAAAACAGGAAAATATTTGGCACACTACATATGTTCAAGGACTATTACTTGGATCTGAATCTGAGGTCATCATTTAATATTATGATCCTTATTGTAAATTATTTTTCAAAACTTTTTGTCTGCCTATTACATGGTATTGCTGAGACAATCAAGGAGGATGCGGGTGTGAAAGTAGTATATTCAATTTTAATAAGTGTGTACCCTACGGCTTCCGTGTGGCACACACATCCTAAAGTTCAGTGTATTGTTGCTATAAGCTAATTACCTATTAAAAGTAAGTGAAATTATGAGGATATATTAAATTCTCAATAAATAGTAGCTGTCATTACTAGAAAAATATATTAGCAATAGTATTAATACTGTCATTTTACAGATATTATTATGATACTTTCTGGTATGCTGACATAATTTAAGAAAATAATTTACAAGTTAATTTGAAGTCACAAATGATTAACTATCTTTTTCTTTTAAACTGCAAACATATGTTTTATTTTATGAAGTGCTGCTTTTTAAATCATTACTTTGAGAAGAACATCATTAAATATGCTTGTCCTGCAGACTCATAGATACTATATATTTTTTCAATACAGTTTCCCCTTCCTTCAGTGGAAGAAAGCGATGTTAAGGGAAAGTCACATTTCTGGATGGCCCAAACTAAAGACAATTATATTCTCCTAAAAAGCAATTTTATTCCATTTTGGTTTCCTAAGCAAAATGTAATGTCCTTAATGTGGTATAAAATTAGTAGAAATAGTCAAAGCACCTTAAATAATATTTGTTTATCAAATTTGGAAAAAAGGCCATTTAGAAACTGGATATGCCACTTGGATTTGGAAAGACATTAACATAGTCTTTGGATAGTACAGCTGAATCAACACATTTTAACTGCTGTGCTATAATTGCATTTAATGGATGGACCCACTCATTAATGAAATGCAAAGATCATTTGATACTAAAACATCCAAGGCCGAGTGTATGCGGTGTTTTAATCTGGCTCAGGTCTTCCTTCCTCTCACCCTTTCCCTCCCTCCCCGTCCCTTTTTCCTTCCTTTGCCTCTTTCCGTAGGCTTCTGCTATGTGAGCAGAAATGTATAATGGGATATAAACTGTTTTAAAAAAACTATAAGAAAACAGTTCTTGCAATTTTGAAAGACTTGCCTTGTGGAAAGTAACTATCAAAGTAATTAACTGAAGTCCTTAATGCCCTAAGAAGGTCTGCGACATACGCCGTACCCTCTTGGTGTTTATGATCTATTTGATCATAAGCAAGAGTAGACTACATATGTCTTCACCAAAACGGATTTATCCGGTTAAAAGAAAGGACTGCAATCTAGTACCTGTAGTCATGGTGAATCTATGTGGAAGTTTCTGCCTGGACCAAGATGGAGGAGGTACCTTATCAGGGGAAGAAGAAGATAAGGGGAAGTTGTTACAGCCACAGCTCTCTGTTGCAAACATAGAGTTCTTACTGTAGGGCTTTTGTGACCAACATAGTGAATGACAGCCCCCTCCTGCAGGCCCTACCTATTCTTGTCTAGGTTAGGACCTCTGTCATAAATTTTAACAAATCTAAAAGAGACACTGTAGATATAAACACATAACTAGAGGGCGCATGGAGACAGTAGTAATGCATCTTTAAAGGAATGCAGGAATTGCTAGGTATTTCTCACTGTGGTTAATTCATGACGTAAAGAGCAACAGAAGAGAAGTTAAGGGCTGGTGTTACCTCTAAACCTACTGGGCTTTTTGACCTTAAAACACCTGGAATCTCAGATTCTTCATAAACAACGTGTAGTAGTGAGACCTGTCCTACCCACTGCACAATTTCTTTTTTATGACTATCAACTGGGAAAGAATACAAAATGGCTTAAAAATATAATATAATATTGAAATGAATAAAGTTATTTATCTGTTTCATCTGTGTCTTCTAAATGCAACTACAAGTTCTCCCAAGCTAGAACCACATTTTTGAAATAAAAAAAATAAACCTCGCACATGCTTATTGTCTATGACACACATATGTGTTAAAATATTTTAAAAATAGTATATATACATATATATATATAATATTACAAACATATGTCTACTGACCACATAATGAAACTTAAATTACTTAGCGCAATATTCAAGTATCATCTCAAATGCTAAATTGTTTTTCCTGTCTCATTTCCCACCACTCTGCTCTTCTATACACCTAATACCTTACATGTCTGAATATTTTAGGATTTCATGCCTTTGCTCTATCCACATTCTCTCATAGGAAAGCTCTCACCTACTAGAAAACAAACCAAAAAAAGACTGTCAGGGTCAAAGTCCAATGTAAATGTCACTCCAGTGTGAATTCCTCACTTCTCTTCTCCATTTATTCTTAGCTATTCATCTATTTCATTATTCATAGTGGGCAACTAGTCATTGGGGAATGAGAGATGAATCTGAGTGTATATGAAGTATCTATTGCCATGTACATAATTGTTCTTCCAGATGACCCCAGGCAGCAGTGGTGATCATTGTTACTCAACTACATTACCGAGATTGTTCTTCTCCTCAAATAGCCTCTTTACTGGTCCTCTGCACCCACCTTCCACCGAGTCCAGGTCAATGCCACAAATGTATGTTTGTTAAGGCAATATGTAATTTCTGGATCCAATTTCTTTCTCACCTATTTCTTACTATGTACCCAACCGTTCCATAATTCAATAAGTTAAAACAACCATTCATTTGCTCATGATCCCACAGATGAGCAATTTACCCAGGCCTCAGGTAAGACGCTTTAGCTATGTCCTGTGCTATGGTGGCTGGGCTTACTCATGTGGCTGCAGTTAATCTTGTGGTTTAATTCCTAGGACTCCGTGGTCTGAATTGGTCTTGTTCACAGGTCGGTTGGTTGATAAAGCTCTCAGCTGAGACACAGCTCTCCAATAGGCTAGCCTGGGATTTTTTTACCTGGTGGCAGCAGTAAGAAGGTTTGAGCAGTAGCTACAAAGACACTGAAAGTCCAGGCAAGGACGTCATGTCACATCACTTCTGTCATATTGTGTCAGTCAAAGAAAATCACAGAATAGTCTAAGTTCAAGTAGGGCACTCACATTGCAAAGAGGAATGCAGGTTTGCAAATAATCCACCACACCCTAGTCTAGTAAGAGTGAAATATGTGAATGGCTTTGTGTCTGTGATGAGAAGCACATAGGGTATAGTCAAAGCAACCTGGAGGAGTAAAGTATGTATAATAGAAAAAAAACCAAGGTTTTCTGGAACAATTTATATAATTTCCAAAGCATGAGAATTATTTTTCCTTGAAAGTTCTTTAGAGCTGTGCCTAAATTCAATTAGTACTTGTTGAGTAAAGAAAGGAGGAAATATACCTATAAAATAATCTAGACCTGTGTCCCATAGTATAGAAAATTCTTTAACACTTAAAAAAAAAACAAAAAACCTTTTTTTTTGGTTTTATTATTGCTTCTTAATAATTTATATTTTCCTAAGACATATTTTATTTTTTCAAGTTTAAAATAATATTTAGTCATCATCTTAATCTCATTTTAAAGTCTGTATCTAAAGGCATGGACCTCTTCTTCAACTGTTTTATAAGATTGTCTCAACCTTCATAGCTGTACCTTTTCTCTATTAATAATGATATTTTCTAATTTTCTTCACATAATTAAACTAAAGACACTTAAGTACAATCCATTTCTCTGAAATTAACCCATATTATATTGTTTCATATTTGTAGAGAGGAGTCTTTTTCCTCCCCCCCTCTTCTTTGCACCATTTTATTAAGGTTATTTATTATAAAATATATATTCACTTTTATTCCAATTCTCAAAGAATTTAAACAGCAAAACAAAATTTGAAGTAGAGCAAGGGATACTTCCTGGCATCTCCAATTACAGCAGACTGCAGACCTTCCAATCCCTCTTTTCCTGGTCTGCTGCCCTGTCCTTTATCTTTCTTTCTTTCTTTTTTTTTTTTTTAAGAAAGAATGAAGTTCAAGCATAGATTACATTTTTTAAACAGGGAACTGTGGAAGAGATAACAAGATAAGGTAAAGGACAATCAAGCTGTGCCTTTCCCATTAAATTCTCAGCTCTCTCAATATCACTTTGTCTTCTTTCCTTTCAACAAACATCGGCCAAGTGTCGGGGGAAATACTCCTGATCCAGCCTTGCACTTGTGCTTCTGTAGCCCACACAGTGAAAGGGATGGAAATGCCAGATTGAGAACTGGGATAGAGCTGAAGGGAGGCTGAGCACGTCTGTCTTTTATTCTAAATATCGATGACCACAATCGAGGTTCTGTGTGTGATTAACAGAGATTTATTTCCTTCCCTCTTCTTGGTAGAGCAAACACCAGAAAGAAGAGTGAACTAGGAGGCAGCACAGCATGGGTCTGGGCTGCCACTCATCATTTCCGCTGCATGGGTGAGGATCTCAGGGCACCGTTCCCTGTCGCGTTTAATCATGTTTCTTTGTTTCTTTGATACCTTACAGCTTCATTTTGCTAAAAGAATTGACACCCACAAAATGCCAGATCAGTTCCAAGAACTTAGCAGCCTTCTGTGTACTGACTTTGCACATGGATGTCTGGGAACTACCTTAGAGTGCGGGTGATCACAAAGAGGCCCAAAATATCACCTCAGCTCTAGAAATTAGATGTGAAGAACGAGAACTTAGTATTGTTGGCTTCCTTGGGAGGCATTCAGTTCAGTCCTTCCCGTCCCAAACTACCCCAAGCACTGAGCACACCTTCAGGTGGATGACTGCAGAGTGGGTAGATGTGAGCAGAATACGAGTAGAATGAAATACTGGGGAACTGACGCAGAGAAGTGAGTACGACTTTTTTGAGAGCAGGAAATTTTGGTTTATTACAGTGTGTGTCAGGCAATATCATTTAATAGGCATTCACATATCTAGAGTGCAAAGGTAATATAGCACATGTCTATGATATACCCTGTGGTTACTGCTTATTAGAAAGTTAGAAGCATCTATTTAAAACTAAGTAATAATAAAAAATAAAATAAGAGCAATATAGAGAGGCCAGGGTTCCTTTGGCGCAGTAGTATTATGCTTCTGATCCTTCTGTAAGTGTTTATAAACATCTATCTCGCGCTGAGTTTTAAAAAAAATGCTTAAACATGAAAGGGAATTGGGACTTGTATTTTCTCAGAATTGTTACTTCTCTAAGATAGAAGTATTTTCTAGATGGGCCGTTACCAGGGCTTCCTTAGGAGCTATTACACAACTGTTAATAAAATACACAAAATCTAAATAAATTCTGAAAAACAAGGCGCACTTGAGGGCTATGAGGTTTCTTTTATTCCAACAATTTTCAATAATTATTCTAGTCAAGTAGTTTTTTAAATAAAAAAATCCTCATTTAGAAGATAAATATTATATGTAATGAAAAAGCTTTACATATGCAATATAAATAATGGATAAAAGAGCATTCATTGCCCTGCCCTTTCCCTCAAACTCTTCCTTTATTCCCAGGAGACATTAAACCTTGCGACTTTGTTGGACACCGTTTGATAACCATTGTTAGCGGCAAGCCTATACCTTCGGGACAGAGGCCTCACTGCAAATTCACACCAATGTCAAAAGAGCTAATGAGCACACACCCTGTCTATAGGCAGACAGATCCCAAAAGAGGGTTTCGAGTGAGAAGCTAAAACAGGCATGCCCAATTCCTTCTCCTGAACTTAAAAATAAGTTACTTCCCTAAGGGTGAGGTTGTGAAGATATAAAGAAATGATAAAGAAATGCCCAGGGAGATACTTTAATAGGTGTTTTTCAACATGGAAACACAGGGTATAGGCAGTCAGTGCTCCCCAAACATTTCTCTTCTGAAATTTGGGTTGAATTATACCCATCTGAGAGGTTTGTGCACATGAGGCTATATTTTTGAAAAAACTTATGTACTATATGGCAGTTAATATTCTCTTTATTATCTTAATTATAGTTATTGCTCAAAGATTCACTTTGTTAATATGTTTTACAGTTGCTGTCACTTTATGAGTCTTCTCCCCAATAAGATCTCCAAGTACACTACAACCACCAGGCAGTTAATCTGACTTTAATTACTTTTACATGTATGGTGACAAAATGATTATAATTTTAAATGTTTAAGATTGTGGATCCACTTTGAAGATGACTGATTTTCACAGAAGAAAGAAAGGAAGGATAAAAGAAAAAAAAAAAAGAAAGGAAGAAAAAAATACAATTAAGGCTGATATACTATTAGTTAGACGCCTTTGTTAAGAGATTTAACCACCAGGTCCCTGTATAAAGTATGTGTACCTAAAATCAAGATTGGTACCATTAACTAATTTCTAGTCTTAATTCAACATATCACTTTTTTTTTAAAAGTGGGAGGGAGAGAGAGAGCAAAAGAAACATCGATGTGAAAAGGACACATAGAGTGGCTGCCACCCGTACGACCAACCAGGGCCGGGGACAAACTGCAACCGAGATATGTGCCCTTAGCGGTAACCAAACCCGGGTCTCTCTGGACCACAGGCCAACGCTCCAACCGCTGAGCCAAGCCGGCCAGGGCAACATATCACTTTTTAAAAGAAGGTCTATTATTACTAATTTCCTAACATTAAGATATTAAATAAACTCTAAAAACACATTTGTAAAAAAAAAAAAAAGCCTCTTCTGCATAGTTTGATAAAATTCTTCCTATTATTAATTATCACCTAATATGCATGTTACCTTATCTGTATATTTAAGCATAACACTCTATATTTACTCTTGGTTTGATGCATCCAGAAAGGTTCTCAGTACTAAAAGTTAGGATCGCTTAATACTGCAATATCTTATAGAGTTTAGTGTTTATCAGCCACGGAAATGAAGACCAAGGGACCATTTCTGCACTGTCATTATCAGTATGATATAAGCTATGTGCATGCTGACCTCACTTCCTTCCCCACACTGCGATCATTCTATGTAGTAGAGAAGGAAAGAGGAGCAGTCTCCCGGAAGTGCCAGGCCCCAGGAAGCAAAAATGCATCCTGCCTTCTTGTATCTAAGCCCAAACTTGAACTTAACGATGACCATTTATGGAAGAAGGGGACCCAGGGCCCTGATATCCAGAAATACGAGGCTTGCATTTCCTAACAGTTATTATTAATAACCGCAGTTTTAAACTCAGTGTTTTCAATGCCTGTTAGTTTTAATAACTGATAGTGATAATTTACTGGGAACTTTGTGGTATTTATTTACGATAACTTTCTACTCCAGTCAACACTGTCCGTGTTATTAAAGTGAACTTCCTCAGCTCTTATGGCGTAGAAAACTGAACTGCTTTATTTAAAAAAACAAACAAACAAACAAAAAAACCTTCCAACAACTTTTTGCCAGTGGTGGTAAATATACTAAAATATATATTTTAATCATAGAGGGATTTTAACGGACAAAGCAAATTTTGTGTCCTTTTGAGTTGTCTTTTCTCCAAACAGGTTTTGGTATCAGGTGAGAAGACCTTGCTGACAAGCATGGCTTATGGACGAGAAAGCCCACATGCCCTAGAACAAGCATACAGTACAGTGCAGTGCAGTATAGTATAATACACTATATGTAGGTTAAGGAGGTCAGATTTTTCTGAACCTGTTCTCTTGAAGTTTCTTTGCAAAATTTCCTGGAGAATAGCCAACATGGAATAATTTCTAAAACGCTCTGCTAAGCCATCTGGAAGAACATGTTTGTTTTCCACATAGCCAAAGAGCTCTGCAAGGTAACACCTGTCATCCTGTCGTGGTGAAGATTTCCCTAAGGTGAAGTCTGCAGCAGGCAGCACAGATGCTGCTACAGTGGCCTCGCAGGACAATGGGAAAACCATGGCCAGAAGAAATGGACCACACTGTGAGCATATTGGAGTCTGGGGAGTCAAGCGTTGCTCTGCATTGCACCTCTCTGAGCACCCTGATCTCAGGTTACCCACAGAAGCCAAGAAGATGAGACAGCACAATAGAAACACACTGACAGGGATCGGCTTTTTATATGAGATATGTCAGTGTTCAGAGAATATGGAATATAAAATGTTAGTACAGAATAGAAGCTCGGAGATCAGTCAACCCAAAGCTCTTATTTTACAGGTGAGAAAATAAAGGCTGAGGCTGAAAACTTAGCTTATCTAATTTCTCACAACTAGCTTATAGGAGAAGGGACGCTAGGATCCATTATGAAAATTGGAAACAACCTAAATGTCCACCAGCAGGAGAATGGACAAGTAAAGTTATACTATCTCAACAACTGTGTGCCAGAGGATATGAGGCCTTGATTGGCTTAAGTGTGTGTATCACAAGCTCCTGAAACTGTAGGAAACTCACCCACACCTCATGACCTGAAAACATGCAAGTATATTTCCCACTTGTTTCTAAATTTGGGGCAATTGCCTGAAGAGGAGGACATGGAAGCTGGAAAATAAACAGATGTTCACAACAAAAAAACATATTTCATTCCTCTGAGAGTTTAGCCACTTTATGACCCAGCAGAAAGACATCACTTGCTGGAAAAGTGACCTGGATATCATTTTCAGAATGAGAGACCTCTTACACAACAGTGCCGTCCTAATAAAGAAGGCAAAAAATCTAGTACAAAAATCAATGCATTTCTTCTAATACCCCCAAATTTCCCATCTGTTGTATTCAGGAAGATTATGGGAAAAAAAAAAAAAATCTGAGAATTGAGAAGATGGTAGCGGGCAGGACCAGAGGGAGGGTGAGTGGGTGAGAGAGTGAGTGAGTGTGTGAGAGAATGTGAGTGGACACGAAGGTGGACGACCAAACCCGAGCAGTGCAGAGACAAGGAGCAGAAGGTTTCTGTGCTGTGGACGGGAGCAGCCATCTACCGTGGTAAGCAGCCCTTCAGGGCGCTTCTCCTTGTGCAGTAGGGAGGTCCCACCATTTTGGAAGATCCCAGGTCTTCCCTGGGAGGAGGCAGTGGGAGCAGCTAGGGCCCAGCAACCTGAGCCCACCAGCGCACCTGGCATCATTGGAACAGTGGACACTTTGTGTCAACACAGACCAGTACACAGTAGTGGAGCTCCCAAGGTGCTGGTCACGGAAGCCGTGGACAGCCCAGAGCCCAGCACCATCCCCCATGGTAGCAGCCTGATCAGAGTCCAGATATACCCCCAGCAACAGAGGCTGGGAAGCAGACAACAGCTGAGACCCATCCCCAAAAATTACAACAAAAGCTGAGCAGGAGTTGAGCCCCACTGGGCAGCAACACTCCCCAGTCGCCAGTGCCGGGACCTGGGGCTCCACAGAAGCCTGTGTAGTCCAGTAACTTACAAGTGCAGTGGGAAGCCAGAGCCCCATAGAGACTGGTGCAATCCAGCTGCCTGCCCGCTGGAACTGCAGAGTGCTCGGGCACCAGAGAGGCCAATGCGACCCACCAGGGACTGTGCAATCTAGTTACCCATGGGACCTGCGGGGTGCTGAAACACCAGAGAGGCCTGTGAAACCCAGAAGGGACTGTGCTATCTAGTTACCCCCAGGACCGGTGGGGTGCAGCAGCACCAGCGAGGCCGGTGTGACCCAGCAGCCCATAACATAGGCGTAGAGCCTGGTCCCCAAAGGCACGGTGTGATCCAGTTACCCACAGGACCTGCAAGGTGCTGGGGCACCAGGAAGGCCTGTGTGACCCAGCTGCACACAAGATAGTCATAGAGGATTTAAAAAATGGAGGTGGAGTGAATAGAAGCTACGCAGATGATCTCCAAGGACCAAATGGAAATTACAACTAAAATAAAGACAAATCCTCAGAAAAAAGCAACAGAAAAGCAGCAGGACAGGACCATATTATCAGAGACAGAGGTAGGATCTGCGGAGGCATGAGAGGGTGGCAGGCTGGGAACCCATGGACAGCAGCAGTCTTAGCTGTGAGCAGCACCCTTGGGGAATAAAGACCAAGCCTGCTCCACAGTGCAGAGAGCCAGGACAGAGTGCTAAAATAGCCACAGCCACTAGCCTGGGGGCAATGGCAGAGGAAGGGCAGACTGGGCTAGAACTCTGTGGGGACACCCGGGATTTGGAGGGCACTCAGATTTTTTGCTGAGTTGCAGCCACAAAGGCCAGTGGCCAGTGTGCTCCTTCCCAGAGCTGTGGGCAAAAGCAGCAGCCTCCCCTGTCGAAGATTCAGCCTTTCCCAGGTGAGGCAAAGAAATGCAAATTGAGGCTAATTAATAACCAGCACCTATCCAACCCTCTGAAGATCCCCTTATGCAGAACACCAGGGCTACATTCCAAGGCACTGAGTAACTGAGACTACTAGCCACCAGGGAAAAGCTAGAGGATAACTGAACCTTTCCTGGGCTTGCAAATCTACCCAAGAAAGTAAGACTTGACAGTGGCGTTAACAGGGCCCAACAGGCTCTTCCAAACCCAGTAGAGGGAGCCACAAAGAGCAGAACACCAATACCCACAGGGAAAATTTGGCAGGATCTAAAGCTCACTGAGATAGCCAAAATGGTGAAACAAAGAAACAAATCCCAAAAGAAAGAACAAGAGCTCTCTATTGAAGATGAGATAAATGAAATACAGCTAAGCAAATTATCAGAGGTAGAGTTCAGAGCCATGATCTTGAGTAAGCTCAACAGCATGAGTAAGGACATCAGCACAATGACTAAAGATATAGAAACAATAAAAACCAAACAAGTGGAAATGAAGAATGACATAGCAGAAATAAAGAACACATTGGAAGGACTAACCAGCAGAGTAGAGGAAGCTGAGGATTGAATCAGTGAATTAGAAGACAGGGTAGAAAAAAATCAACCAATTAGAAAGGCAAAAGGAAAAACAATTAAAAAACATTAAGACAGCTTAAGAAAACTGTGGGACAACTGCAAACGGAATAACATTAGCATCATAGGAGTCCCGGAAGAGGAAGAAAATGGGCAAGGGTTAGAGAATATATTTGAAGAAATAGTGATAGAAAAATTTCCTAACTTGGTAAAGGAAGAAGGCATTCAAGTTCAAAAAGCACAGAGAGCCCCAAGTAAGAAGAAGCCAAACAGGCCCACACCAAGACACATAGTCATTAAAATGCCAAAAATTAAAGACAAACAGAGAATCCTAAAGGCAGCAAGAGATAAGCAACAGGTTACCTAAAAAGGAAACCCCATAAGGCTCTCAGCTGACTTCTCAACAGAAACCCCACAGGCCAGAAGGGAGTGGCATAAAGTAATCAAGGTAATGAAAAACAAGGATCTGAATCCAAGACTACTCTACCAAGCAAAGCTATCATTCAAAACAGAAGGTCAGCCAAAAAAAAAAAGGCTAAGGGAATATATTAACACCAAACCAGGACTGCAAGATATGCTAAAAGGACTGCTGTAATTAGGAGAAGAACTAGGAAGAAAAATAGAACCACACTAAGCAAAAATGGCAATAAATAAATACATATCAATTATCACCTTAAATGTGAATGGTTTGAATGCCCCAATAAAAAGGCGCAGAGTAGCTGACTGGATAAGAAAGCATGACTCACATATACGTTGTTTACAAGAGACCCGCCTCACAACAAAAGACTCACATAGGTTGAAAGTGAAGGGATGGAAAAAATCTTTCAAGCAAATGGAAAGCAAAAAAAGCTGGGGTAGCAATACTCATATCTGATAAAATAGATTTCATAACTAGAGACAAAGAAGGCCACTACGTAATATTGAAAGGATCTATATAACCTTGGTAAACTTATATGCACCCAATTTAGGAGCATCAACATACGTTTAAAATCTTCTGGAGGACTTCAAAGGAGAAATCGACAGCAATACAATCATAGCAGGGGACTTCAATACCCCACTGATATCACTGGATACATCTTCTAGACAAAAAATTAGCAAGGAAACACAGACTCTAAATGAAGCACCAGATCAAATGGATTTAATAGATATCTACAGAGAATTACACCCCAAAACCGCAGAATTGACATTCTTCTCAAGTGCACATGAGACATTCTTAAAGATAGACCACATGCTAGGACACAAACTAAGTCTTTACAAGTTCAAGAAGATTGAAATCATATCAAGCATCTTCACAGATCACAATGGCATGAAACTAGAAATCAATTGCAACAAGAACATGCAGAGAAATTTGAAAACATGAAGGTTAAATAGCATGTTATTAAACAATCAGTAGGTTACCATGGAGATCAAGGAAGAATTTAAAACTTCCTGGAAACCAATGAAAATGAAGACACAACAACACAAAATCTATGGGATACAGCAAAAGCAATTCTGAGAGGGAAGTTCATAGCACTACAGGCCTACCTCAAGAAGCAAGTAAAATTTCTAATAGACTATCTAACCTCACAACTTAAAGAACTAGAAACCAGACAAAAAGAAACCCCAGAGCAAGTAGAAGGAAGGAAAGAGTAAAGATCAGAGCAGAAATAAATGACATGGAGACCAAAAAACAATTCAAAGAATCAATGAAACAAAGAGCTGGTTCTTTGAAAAGAGAAACAAGATTTATGGACCCTTAGCTAGACTCACCAAGAAACAAAGAGAGACAACCCAAATACACAAAACCAGAAATGAAAGAGGAGAAATAGTAACTGACACCACAGAAATACAAAAGACTGTGAACAAATGTTATGAACAATTATACGACAACCTAAGCGAAATGGACAAATTTCTAGAAACACTTAGTCTCCCAAAACTGAACCAGAAAGAGATAGAAAACTTGAACAGACCAATAACAACAAGAAAAATTGAAGAGGTAATCAAGACTCTCCCAGCAAACAAAAGCCCACGCTGGATGAATTTATGGGGGAATGTTATCGACCATTCAAAGAAGAACTAATACTCATTCTCTTCAAACTATTTTAAAAAATTCAAGAAGAAGGAAGACTTCCAAACTCGTTTTATGAGGCCAGCATAATTCTAATTCCAAAACCAGAAAAAGACACAACAAAGAAAGAAAACTACAGGCCAATATCCCTGATGAACATAGATGCCAAAATACTGAACAAAATACTAGCAAATCAAATCCAGCAATACATCAAAAAAAGTATTCACCATGAACAAGTGGGATTCATCCCAGCGATGCAAGGCTGTTACAATATTTGCAAATCAATGAATGAGACACACCACATAAACAAAATGAAAGATAAAAATCATAGGATCATATCAATAGATGCTGAAAAAGCATTGGACAAAATCCAGCACCCATATCTGATAAAAATGCTTAGTAATGTTGAAATAGAGGGATCATATCTCGACATAATAAAAACCAAATATGAAAGACTTACAGCCAACATAATACTCAACGGGCAAAAATTAAAAACATTTCCCTTAAGAACAGGAACAAGACAGGGATGCCCACTTTCACCACTCTTATATAACATAGTACTGGAAGTCTTAACCACAGCAATCAGAAAGAAAGAAAAAATAAAAGGGATCCAAATGGGAAAGTAGGAAGTGAAACTGTCATTATTTGCAGATGACATGATACTATATGTAGAAAACCCCAAAGACTCCATCAAAAATTTACTAGACTTAATAAATAAATAAATTTGGCAAAGTAGGAGGATACAAAATTAACATCAAGAAATCCACGGCATTCTCATACAACAATGATGATCTCACAGAAAAAGAAACTAAAAAAGTAATCCCATTTACCATTGTGGCAGAAAAAAAAATTAAGATACCTAGGAATAAACCTAACCAAAGAAATAAAGGACCTATTCACAGAAAACTACAGGTCCTAAAAAAAGAAATATAAGAACATATAAAAAAGTGGAAGCACATACCTTGTTCATGGATTGGAAGAATTAACATCATTAAAATGTCCATACTACACAAAGCAATCTATAGATTCAATGCAATCCCCATCAAAATACCAACAACATACTTCACAGAACTAGAACAAATATTTCAAAAATTCATATGGAACCAAAAAAGACCTCAAATAGCCACAGCAATCTTGAAAAAGAAGAACAAAGTAGGAGAGATCACATTACCAGATTTCAGGTTATACTAGAAAGCCACTGTAATCAAAACAGCCTGGTACTGGCACAAGAACAGGCATATAGACCAGTGGAACAGAACAGAGAATCCAGAAATGGACCCAAGACAATATGTTCAATTAATATTTGACAAAGGTGATAAGAGCATACAGTGGAGTAAAGATAACTTCTTTAATAAATGGTGTTGGGAACATTGGACACCTACATGCAAAAAAATGAAACTAGACCATCAACTTACACCGTACACAAGAATAAATTCAAAATGGATAAAAGACTTAAATGTGACACATGAATCCACAAAAATTCTAGAAGAAACTGTAGGCAACAAAATTGCAGACATCATATGCAGCAGAATTTTCACTGATGCATCACCTAAGGCAACAGAAACAAAGGAGAAAATGAACACATGGGACTACATCAATCTCAAAAGCTTCTGCACAGTAAAAGATACAATCATCAAAATGGAAAGGCAACCCACTGTATGGGAGAGCACAATTGCCAATGATATATCAGATAAGGGGTTAATTCCAATATATAGAGTGCTCATACTACTTAACAAGAGGAAAACAAAGAACCCAATTAAAAAATGGCAGAAGAACTAAATAGACACCTCTCCAAACAGGACATGCAAATGGCTAAGAGACATATGAAGAAATAATCAACATCACTAGTCATCAGAGAGATGCAAATTAAAACAACAATGGGGTATCACCTCACACATGTCAGAATGGCCGCCATTCACAAATGATCAAACAAGTGTTGGCAAGGGTGTGGAGAAAAGGGAACTCTAGTACACTGCTGGTGAGAATGCAGACTGGTGCAGCCACTATGGAAAACAATATGGTGTTACCTCAAAAAATTAAAAATTGAACTTCCATTTGACCCAGTGATCCCACTTCTAGGAATATACCCTAAGAAGCCTGAAGCACCAATCAGAAAGGATATATGTAGCCCCATGTTCGTAGCAGCACTATTTATAATAGCTAAGAACTTGAAAGAGCCCAAATGTCCATCAGTAGAGGAATGGATAAAAAAGCAGTGTTACATATACTATGCAGTTGTAAGAAAGAAAGATCTCTTATCCTTTGAGACGACATGGAGGGACCTGGAAAGTATTATCCTAAGCAAAACAAACCAAACAGAAAAAGACAAGTATCATATGATCTCACTGATTTGTGGAATATAATGAACATAACAGTCTGAGGAATGGGGTAGTCCCAGAGATGTGGAAGTAGGGTAGAGACTGACAATCCCCAGAAGAGGGTGTGGTGGTGGAAAGATAAACCACAGAACTTATACGTATGTATGAATGAACAATGGACATGGACAATAAAGCTGAGGTCAGGGCGAAGAGGGTGGGGGAGGGAGGAGTCAGTGTGGGATAAAAATAAATCTGGAACAATAATAAATTAATTAATTTATATAAATAAATAAATAAATACATAAATAAATACATAAATAAATAAAATATCTTAATTCTAAAAATAATGCTCCCAAATAACTCTCCTTGAGCACATACTATGTGCTAATTTATAGAAATAATTTCATCAAATTATCTCTAATCATTAAGTGGAAATTATTATTGTTATTATTATTATTACATTTTACACATGTGAAAACTGAGGTGAGGCCCAGATAAGTTACGTTGTCCAAGGTCACACAGCTAGGAAATGGTACAATTTAGAATCAAATACAGACAAGAAGACTCTAGGACTTCATCGTCTTTGCCCACCTCTAACTTCTGTTTATTAAGAAAATAAGTCATTTCTATCTTGCTCACTGTTTTTCTGCAAGTCTTTGTTAATGTGTCTGTTTGATTCCCAGGACAATCATGTGATTTCCACCACTCCCTCCACCCCGATGTTTTGGAGTTATGAAAACCTTGTTTCACTCTCTAGGGAGTAGTCATCTTCTTTGAACCATAAAGGAAGTGCTAGCTCAAGTCAGATTTCACTCACTGCCTACTCCTGAGCCAAACCCCAGGCTTTTTTTCAGCAGTGAAATGCACTGGCAGGATTTCACATGCTGCTTATCTCCTTTCAGCCTGAGTTAGGACTGTATTGATTATTTACTCGGTCAGCAGGTGGATTTTTCTCACCTTAGTGGCAAGTATCTGAAATTATTAATAGATAATTCAAACCTTCCTATCAAGGAGATGCACTGAATTCCTGTATATATGTGTTTCTTTCCTTAGGGAAAAATTGGAAACATAATTCCTTGTCAAAATTAGAAGATGCTCATAAAGGCAGGAGGCATTATGAGTATAGAATAAAATACTAAAATATCATCAAATTCAAAGAATGTCACCTTTAAAAATAAGGTCATATGCTAACTAGGAGATATCATAATCACTTGAGCATTTCTTTAAAAATATACATCTCTACCCCATCCACCATCACACACAATCTACTGTAATATCTAGGGGCATATAGTTGCCTGCAACTTTACACAAAAACTCATCTGAAAATCACCAGCCAAATAAGTCATCATTACTAAGAAGAATGTGACATTGACTATAAGTGTGTCACTGAGGCAGGGAGTACTATGTCAGCTAAAGTCTACTAAGAAAATGGAGCCCAGGCATGCCAGGGGGAACAACACATGATGTAAAAAATGCACACACAAGTTTAGTGCATTTCAATCTCCAGAGAGTCTCCCATGGATAGACTATTCAGAAATCAGTACTATGGAAGCCTGGAAATGTTAGCTTACAAGCACAGTTCTCTGCAATACAGAAGAAGAAGCAGGGAACAGATAAGAGACAGGACAAGTGATCAGCAGAATTGTTTTAATTCATTCTCTTATGATATTCAGGAGTGCGTCCATATCTCCAGATAGACAAGATGGCTCAACCTTCCTTGATAACAAATCTCACAGTTTCATTGACGGAAATGTATTTCTGTTATTGAAGATTTAATTGCTTTTAGTATTCAGTTAATTCCTTTTTGGTGGACTATAATGGATGATTATGCAACCTGTGGAGGTGTGGGTGTCCTTATATTTTAAAAACTGTGATACATTTGCTACAATTTTTTTAATGTTAACTTTTGGTGGTCAAAAAAGCCAATGTTTTATTTCAATTTTTAAGTTCTTACATATTTGATTGTCTCAACATAATAATGATTTTATATTTGGTCTAGGGCTTTTACAAAAATTATCTACTACCCAAGAATATTGCCTTTGTTTTCTGTATTTTTCTTAAAGTTTATGGTAGGGCATATTTCTTTCTCTAGGCAATTATAACTAAAACTTAAGAATCCTCATTCAATATTTTGAATACTTTTTTTTTTTTTTTTTTTTTTACCAAGGTAGAAGAAACTACTATGGTAAGGCTTTGGAAGGGATTACATTTCTTTAATGTTTTACTTAATAATTCCAAAACTACAACAATAGTATTTAATACAACTTTCAAGTAGTATATTGAGTCCCTCTTGTGTCATGACTCGTGTTCTCTCATGTCATCTTTTTGATCAGCCATTTCTGTATCAGCTATCTCCATGTAGGTGAAACTGGGCAGCACCTCACCTTAGCAGAAGGCTTTTCCCTTCTGGGCTTTTTTGATACTCAATGTAGAAACTTGAAGTGATGCAGATCACTCATGACATGTACAACCTAACCATGACAGGAAGGGAATCGCTTATTGGGTAAGCCTAGACTAATGGGAAAAAGCAG
Source organism: Molossus molossus (assembly GCF_014108415.1). Taxonomy (NCBI): domain Eukaryota; kingdom Metazoa; phylum Chordata; class Mammalia; order Chiroptera; family Molossidae; genus Molossus; species Molossus molossus. Next base: position 35,924,863 of record NW_023425350.1, read on the forward strand.
CCAATGGATAATTGTTCTCTTCTTCCAGCCCAACAATAAAGCATTCTGAGGCACCTTCCACACAGCTCTCAGAAGGTTCCAGCAGAACTGAGGACACAATGCTGCTTGTGGCGACCAATCTGAAGATGTTCCTTTACATTGGTGTTCCCCTCCTCTTCCCAGGTTAACTCATACCCTGGTCTCAATCTCCACTTTCTTAGAGAACACAGCTAAAACAAATGGAAAATGCAATTTTAATCCAATCATGCATTTTATTGTATTGTGTTTTTATTTTACACTTTATTATAATTTAAACATTTTTAAAAATTTACTGATGAAAGAGAGAGAGAAACATTGACTTGCCATTCCACTTATCTGCATTCATTGGTTGATTCCTGCATGTCCAGGGATCAAACCCTGCAATCTTGGCATATCAGGATGATGCTCTAACCAACTGAGCTACCAGCCAGGGCATAATTCTTATTTTTTTTTACCAAAATTACCAAAAATCATCCTCTGTGTGTGTGTGTATATAGTTTATACTTTTCAAAGGATTTAAAAGCTGTATCTAATATTTTGAAGCCTTAGGTAGGCAAAGCGATTAATATTTATTTTACAGGAAAAAAAAACTAATATGTAAAAGGGTTAAGTGATTTTCTGAAATGTTACTCCCCTCAGCATCCATAGAAAGGAGTAAAATTTCAGTCTGCTTATTTAAATTTGTTTTTATTCAGCTGTAACCAAACAATCTACTATATATTTCTTCCCCTGACTCAGTGTTGATAGCATGTTAGTAAGTGACGTTTTAAATGATGAAGCAGAATAACCAGGGCTTTTGGAGAAATTGGAGTGGCACACTCATTATCCTGGCATGCAGCCATCATCAGTGAAACACTCTTCTGTTAGTTAAGGTCATAAAAGAGAGAAAAGAGGTGAAAAAAACACTCAATAGTAGAAATTTTAACCCCAAAGACAGCTGTTGAGACCATACTAAGTAGGAAACGTTGCTGGTTAGGTCATCAATTAATTCAGTCTTATCAATACAAGGTATATTTATATTGGCAAATTGCACTGTTATTTGAAAACTAACAAGCTTTCTCCCAAGGTCACTGTGAGTCAGATCTTGAGAAAATATTTTCACTAGAAGGAGAAAAAGTGCCGAGATCTAAGAATACAGCCAAATAAAAAAAAAAAAAACACAAAAATATCTGATTCTTTGACACCAGAAATATGTCACCTGGAGATGATTATCTGCTTAAAACTAAAAAAAAGTACCTTGACAGGATGTCTTTAATATATAAATCACCTTGCAATGAGACGCTACTCTCTGCCCTCTCCTTCTCTACCCTCCTTACTATTCGGTGAACCTCATCTCTCTCTTCCCACCACACTGGTCTGTCTCTTTCATCTTGGAATCAATCTCTTTTGTTTAGAACACCAGTATTTCTTTCTTACAGACTAACAGTTCACAAGGGTTCCCTTTGCTTTAAGCATCATTAGAATGTAGGCTTGCTTTCTGGAGCACTGAACATGGGTGTGCATTTTTTAATATCGGATGCTGTGCATTGGAGAAATGGAAGCCAAGGTGACTTTACAGTATAATAGACAACATCTTGAATGCAGTTTGGGATAATTACATAAATGTTACTTTGCATTTCCATTAAATAAATTGAAATGCCAAATACTAAGTTCTACAGACCTTTAGATTATGGTGATAATATCTTTCTTTTCTTTTAAAACCACCGATTTTGTTGTTGTTGTTGTTGTTTAGGTTCTGTGACTTGATAAATTTGCTTTAGGCATCACTTAATTTCTGGAGACAGGAGTGGTTTGCAAGCAATGGACTTGCTAATTACAGTGTTATGGAAACTGGCTTTGAAAAATCAATCATTTATATATATCTGGTTCTGTAACTCAAATCCTGTCCTGCTCTAACTTTACCAAAATATAACATATACCTAATGATGTCCATGCTAATATAAGAGTAAACTACTGCCCAGGCATTAAATGTGACCCACTACTTGTTTTTGTAAATAAAGTTTTATTGGAAGACAGCCATACCCATGTATTGTCCATGTATGTTATACTCTGACTTAAATAAGAGATTGTGCATCATGGAATTTTTTTCTTTACTATTGCATGATAAATACATGAAAAGAGAAGAAGAAATCTATAATCATTTCAATTCATTGTGCTTAGAACATTGGCTTAGTAATACTCTTCCAGTATTTGTTTATAATTTGTTTTGTTTCATGAAGCATATGATTCATTAATTAGTTTGGGATTAAAACCTATATAAATAGGTGGGACATGTTAGAATAGTCAGTTGGTTTCCAGTCTTGTTTTAGAGGATTTAAATGAAGGCCAAGAAAAGATAGTCTGTCAAAGCAGGTATCAAAATGTTAATAAAGTACATCCCTGTGAGCAGATGCAGGGCTCTTAGCATCAACACTGTAACAGGACCTTGGCTAGGGAGGCTGGTGAGGACAAGGCCAGTTAGCTTTGGGGTAATTCCAAGAGATAGATCATTATATAGGGGCTGAGACCTTTATCTGTGAGGATTCAAGTGGAAGTCACTTCTATCCACCTCTTTGTGATCGTGTCTTAGAAGCAGATTTAACTTACATAAATATTAAAGTATATGACCTGATTCTGAGTGAGTATATTTCCCACAATGCAGGATAATCCTGTTAGTTGCCACAACTAGCTAAGAGTTTAGAAGAGGAGGAACATTCTTAACTGCTGGCCTTGGTGTTCTTAGAAGATGTGATTTGGGGCTGAATAATCTTAGTAATTATTTGTTTCAACTCTCTCATTATAAAGGTTGGATAACAGTGTCCAAGACAAGTTGAGTGATTTGTATAATGTGACCCATAGCATTAATGTGAAAGCCAGAATGAGGACCTAGATTGTTTCAGTTTCTAGTTCATATCATTTTTTTTAGCCTAGCATACTTCACTCAAACTTGCTGACCATTCTTCTCTAACAATTTCATTTTATCTATTTTTTAATATTGTTAAAGTAGAATTGACTTATTTGATATTAAATTAATGCTTTAAAATGTTTCACAAAGAGAGAAATTTTGTTTCATATTTGTTCAAAGAAACAATCACAATTATATTTTCTATTGAGGGACGTGGTAAATGGTAAATGACTTTTTTTTTTTTTTTTTTTTTTTGGTACGTGCCCCTATCGGGAACCAAACCCGGGACTCTCTGGTCCGCAGGCCGACGCTCAACCACTGAGCCTAACTGGCCGGGGCTAAATGACCTTTTTTTGCATAAGACTTTCTCCTCACTTTGTTTACATTACTTTCTAACTTTCACTGTTAGCAATTCATTTCATTTAGTTACGCATTATCCTCTTCCTGCATATTCTTTAGAATTGCAGAACTTTCTGAGAAAGTTAATATATTAAGTCACTGGTTCCTTACTTTGAGTACAAATTCTAGGATCACATTATCATGACATAGAGAACAAAAGATTTGGTGAGAAAAGAAATACTAAATGGTGAAGAAAAAAATGCATGGAGAAGAGAAATTGGAAAAAAATACTAGCGACAAAATTTGTAGGCTGAACATATTTTGCTAGACCCATGTGGTGTTTGAAGCTAGTTCACAGTAATTCAAATATTCCAGTGACAGAAAGCTTTCTACTTTCTGAGGAATTGTATACCATCCAGAAACACTGGGACAATCATTTTAGAGAGTTATTCTCTATATTGAACTGAAATTTGTCTCCCAGTAGTTTCTTTCATTGATTACTATTTCCTTATCCACCTGACATGCTTCTCAAGAATACAAGGAATGATCTGTTCTTTTTTATTAACTAAAGATTTCCCTTTCCTTCTGGGAACATAACATATTCATATGACACATTCCTCCCAGAGTTGTTTTATCTTCCATCGTATCTTCCAGAACAAAACCTTACTATTTTTTTCTACAACTAACTGGAAACTCAGACTCAGGTATTATGAAAGTTATAAAGAGAAATAATATTTTATTTTATTTTTTAGTCCACAGGAAGGAGAGTTAAAGAAAGCAGTATGGGCTTTAATGCCTTATGCTGAAAAGGGGGGCCCGTGCTATAATGAGGCTTCTGGGTGCTTTTAAAAAATCAAACGATTTCTACTACTTTCAGGGACTGTAGATAGATATAAACCTGCCAACGTACCAATTGGGGACCCAGAAAAGAAGATTTATGTTTTGTCCTATTGGGTAAAAGTTAGAATAGAAATTAGAATTTAAATAATAAATTCTAGAAAATCTGCACAGGTCTCTCAACTTCAGAATAGTTTTGAGGACTTGCCTTTCAACCTTTTGACTAGTTGAGAATATCAGACTGTTAGTCTATGAAGATAGCTCCTTTATCACTTTTCACATAATCTATTCACAGCTGAGAAGGAAAAATCTCCCAGGGGATATTTTTATTTTTTGAAGTTAGCTTATTATTTTTTGAAATTAGCTCTTTTCATTTATTTATTTTTAGACAAAGATAGGAAGGGAGAGGAAAGGGGAGAGAGAGAGAGAGAGGGAAAAAAAAACAACGTATTGATTTGTTGTTCCATTTATTTTTGCATTTGTTCATTGGTTCTTGTATGTGCCCTGACTGGGGATCAAACCTGCAATTTTGGCATATTGGGACAACGCTGTAACCAACTGACTTACCTGATCAGGGCCTAATTAGATCTCTTTTGACAAGATTTTTTCCACTACAGGACACAGAAATTACAATCAGGCTTCATGTGTAGCACTTGACATTTTTAGCATGATGGAAATTAAGCTATTTTATAGGGAACTCAAGTCTTCCCCTGAAGTCAGTAAGATGCATGGCAGGGTACTGAGGACAATCTCAATTAGGCCCACTCTCTACTACATACAAACATATGTCGGGAATTTAAAAATAAGAAAACGAGATTAAGGCTTACTGCTGATAACATGCAAATTTATTTTGTTGTTATAATTATTTTTATTAATTAATTTTTGTTACCGATGTTTCTCCTTTTCCCCCCACTGCTTCCCCCCTACCACTCCCTCCCTGCCCTTTCCCCAGTTTGTTGTCCATGTCCACTGTTCATGCACACATGCATATAAGTTCTGTGGTTTTTCTCTCCCCCACCACCCCCCTCTTCTGGGGATTGTCAGTCTGTAATCCACTTCCACGTCTCTGGGACTACCATATTCCTCAGACTGTTATGTTCATTATATTCCACAAATAAGTGAGATCATATGATACTTGTCTTTCTCTGTTTGGCTTGTTTCACTTAGGATGATACTTTCCAGGTCCTTCCATGTAGTCTCAAAGGATAAGAGATCTTTATTTCTTACAGCTGCATAGTACTCCATTGTGTATATGTACCACAGTTTTCTTATCCATTCGTCTACTGATGGACACTTGGGCTGTTTCTAGATCTTAGCTATTGTAAATAGTGCTGCTACAAACATGGGGGTACATATATTCTTTCTGATTGGTGTTTCAGGCTTCTTAGGGAATATTCCTAGAAGTGGGATCACTGGGTCAAATGGAAGTTCAATTTTTAATTTTTTGAGGTAACACCATATTGTTTTCCATAGTGGTTGCACCAGTCTGCATTCCCACCAGCAGTGTACTAGAGTCCCCTTTTCTCCACACCCTCACCAACACTTGTTGTTTGATGATTTGTTGATGGCGGCCATTCTGACAGGTGTGAGGTGATACCTCATGGTTGTTTTAATTTGCATCTCTCTGATGATTAGTGATGATGAGCATTTCTTCATATGTCTCTTAGCCATTTGTATGTCCTGTTTGGAGAGGTGTCTATTTAGTTCCTCTGCCCATTTTATATTTGGATTCTTTTTCTTCCTTTTGTTGAGTTGTATGAGCACTCTATATGTATTGGAAATTAACCCCTTATCTGATATATCATTGGCAATTATGCTCTCCCATACAGTGGATAGCATTTCCGTCTTGATGATTGTATCTTTCACTGTGCAAAAGCTTTTGAGTTTGATGTAGTCCCATGTGTTCATTTTCTCCTTTGTTTTTATTGCCTTAGGTGATGTGTCAGTAAAAATTCTGCTGCGTATGATGTCTGAAATTTTGTTGCCTACAGTTTCTTCTAGGATTTTTATGGATTCATGAGTCACATTTAAGTCTTTTATCCATTTTGAGTTTATTCTCGTGTAGGGTGTAAGTTGATGGTCTAGTTTCATTTTTCTGCAAGTAGCTGTCCAATTTTCCCAGCACCATTTATTAAAGAGGCTGTCCTTACTGCACTGTATGCTCTTGCCACCTTTGTCAAATATTAATTGAGCATAAAGTCTTGGGTTCATTTTTGGGTTCTATGTTCTGTTCCACTGGTCTATATGCCTGTTCTTGTGCCAGTACCAGGCTGTTTTGATTACAGTGGCTTTCTAGTATAACCTGAAATCTGGTATTGTGATCCCTCCAATTTTGTTCTTCCTTTTCAAGATTGCTGTGGCTATTCAAGGCCTTTTTTGGTTCCATGTAAACTTTTGAAATAATTGTTCTAATTCTGTGAAGTATGCCGTTGGTATTTTGATGGGGATTGCATTGAATCTATCTATAGATTGCTTTGTGTAGTATGGATATTTTAATGATGTTAATTCTTCCAATCCATGAACAGGGTATGTGCTTTGACTTTTTGATATCTTCCTCTATTTCTTTTTTCAATGACCTGTAGTTTTCTGCGAATAGGTCCTTTACATCTTTGGTTAAGTTTATTCCTAGGTATCTTAATTTTTTTGCTGCAATCGTAAATGGGATGGTTTTCTTAGTTTCTCTTTCTGTGAGTTCATCATTGGTGTATAAGAATGCCATCGATTTCTTGACGTTAATTTTATATCCTGCTACTTTGCCCAATTCATTTATTAAGTCTAGTAAACTTTTGGTGGAGTCTTTGGGGTTTTCTATGTATAATATCATGTCATCTGCAAATAATGACAATTTCACTTCCTCCTTTCCAATTTGGATTCCTTTTATTTTTTCCTACAGTCTGATTGCTGTGGCTAAGCCTTCCAGTACTATGTTAAATAAGAGTGGCAAAAGTGGGCATCCTTGCCTTTTTCCTGTTCTTAAGGGAAATGCTTTTAGTTTTTGCCCATTGAGTATGATGTTGGCTGTAGGTCTTTCATATATGGCCTTTATTATGTCTAGATATGATCCCTCTATTCCCACACTGCTGAGTGTTTTTATCAGAAATGGACACTTGATTTTTGTCGAAGGCTTTTTTGGCATCTATTGATATGATCATGTGGTTTTTGTTCTTCATTTTATTTATGTGGTATCACATTTATTGATTTGCGAATATTGTACCAGCCTTGCATCCCTGGGGTGAATCCCACTTGGTCATGGTGGATAATTTTTTTGGTGTATTGCTGGATCCGATTTGCTAATATTTTGTTCAGGATTTTGGCATGTATGTTCATCAGGGATATTGGCCTGTAGTTTTCTTTCTTTGTTGTGTCTTTTTCTGGTTTTGGAATTAGAATTATGCTGGCTTCATAAAATGAGTTTGGAAGTCTTCCTTCTTGAATTTTTTGAAGTTTGAGGAGAATGGGTATTAGTTCTTTTTTGAATGTTTAGTAAAACTCCCCCGTGAAGCCATCTGGGCCTGGGCTTTTGTTTGCTGGGAGGGTCTTGATTACATCTTCAATTTCTTCTGTTGTTATTGGTCTGTTCAAGTTTTCTATCTCTTCCTGATCCAGTTTTGGGAGACTATGTGTTTCTAGAAATTGTCCATTTTGCTTAGATTGTCGAATTTGTTGCCATATAATTGTTGATAGTAGTTGTTCACAGTCTTTTGTATTTCTGTGGTGTCAGTTGTTACCTCTCCTCTTTCATTTATGATTTTGTGTGTTTGGGTTCTCTCTCTTTGTTTCTTGGTGAGTCTAGCTAAGGGTCCATAAATCTTGTTTATCTTTTCGAAAAACCAGCTCTTTGTTTTATTGATCCTTTGAATTGTTTTTTGGTCTCTATGTCATTTATTTCTGCTCTGATCTTTACTCTTTCCTTCCTTCTACTTGCTCTGGGGTTTTCTTTTTGTTTGCTCTCTAGTTCTTTAAGTTGTGAGGTTAGATAATCTATGAGATATTTTTCTTGTTTTTGAGGTAGGACTGTAGTCCTATGAACTTCCCTCTCAGAACTGCTTTCGCTGCATCCCATAAAATTTTGTGTTGTTGTGTCTTCATTTTCATTGGTTTCCAGGAAGTTTTTGATTTCTTCCTCGATCTCCTCGGTGACCCATTCATTGTTTAATAACATGCTATTTAGCTTCCATGTGTTCAAATGCCTTTGTATGTTCTTCTTGCAGTTGATTTCTAGTTTCATGCCATTGTGATCTGAGAAGATGCTTGATATGATTTCAATATTCTTGAACTTGTAGAGACTTGCTTTGTGCCCTAACATGTGGTCTATCTTTGAAAATATCCCATGTGCACTTGAGAAGAATGTGAATTCTGTAGTTTTGGGGTGTAATTCTCTGCAGATATCTATTAAATCCATTTGGTCTAGTGCTTCTTTTAGAGTCTCTGTTTTCTGTCTAATTTTTTGTCTAGAGGATCTATCCAGTGATGTCAGCGGGGTGTTGAAGTCCCCTGCTATGATTGTATTGCTATCGATTTCTCCTTTGAAGTCCTCCAGAAGCTTTTTAATATATTTTGGTGCTCCTATATTCGGTGCATATATGTTTATCAAGTTTATATATTTCTGTTGGATAGATCCTTTCTATATTATGTAGTGGCCTTCTTTGTCTCTAGTTATGGCCTTCATTCTGAAATCTATTTTATCATATATGAGTATTGCTAACCCAGCTTTTTTTTCTTTTCCGTTTGCTTGGAAGATTTTTTTCCACCCCTTCACTTTCAACCTATGTGAGTCTTTTGTTGTGAGGTGGGTCTCCTGCAAACAACATATAGATGAGTCATGCTTTCTTATCCAATCAGCTACTCTGTGTCTTTTTATGGGAGCATTCAATCCATTTACATTTAAGGTGATTATTGATATGTCCTTATTTATTGCCATTTTTGTTTAGTGTGGTTCTATTTTTCTTTCTATTTCTTCTGGTAATTACAGCAGTCCTTTTAACATTTCTTGCAGTGCTGGTTTGGTGATAATGTATTCCCTTAGCCTTTTTTTTTGTCTGGGAAGCTCTTTGTTTGACCTTCTATTTTGAATGATAGACTTGCTGGGTAGAGTAGTCTTGGATTCACATCCCTGTTTTTCATGACCTTGATTACTTTATGCCATTCCCTTCCGGCCTGTAGTGTTTCTTGTGAGAAGTCAGCTGAGAGCCTTATGGGGTTTCCTTTGTAGGTAACCTGTTGCTTATCTCTTGTTGCTTTTAGGACTCTCTCTTTGTCTTTAATTTTTGGCAGTTTGATTACTATGTATCTTGGTGTGAGCCTGTTTGGGTTCTTCTTACTTGGGGCTCTCTGTGCTTCTTGAACTTGAATGCCTTCTTACTTCACCAAATTAGGGACGTTTTCTGTCACTATTTCTGTGAATATATTCTCCACCCCTTGCTCATTTTCTTCTTCTTCAAGGACTCCTATGATGTGAATATTATTCCGTTTCCAATTGTCCCATAATTCTCTTAAGCTGTCTTCCTGTTTTTTAATCATTTTTTCCTTTTGGTTTTCTGATTGGTTGATTTTTACTACCCTGTCTTCTAATTCACTGATCCGGTCCTCAGCTTCTCCTACTCTGCTTTTTAGACCTTCCAATGTGTTTTTCATTTCTGATATGTTATTCTTCATTTCTTCTTGTTGGTTTTTAATTACCAACTGGTTGATTTTCAACATTTCTATGTCTTTACTCATGGTGCTCACTCATATCCTTACACATGCGGTTGAGCTTCCTCAACATCATGGCTCTAAATTCTAGTTCTATTAACTTGCTTAACTGCACCTCATTTATCTCATCTTCCATAGAGTTCTCTTGTTCTTTCATTTGGCTTTTGTTTCTGTGTTTCACCATTTTGGCTATTACAGTGGGCTTTGGAGCCTGCCACATTTTCCCTGTGGTTGTTGGTGTTCTGCTGTTTGTGGCTCCCTCTCCTGGGTTTGGATGAGCCAGGGAGGACCCACTTTAAACACCACCATCAAGTCTTAGCTTTTCAGGTTAGTGTTGCTAGCCCAGGGAATGGCAGTTATCCTCTAGATTTTTTTTGCCTGGAGGCTATTAGTAGAGGTCACCTGAAGCCCCTTGGTTTCTGACTTGCCTGAAAAACTCTCTCAGGTGCTCAGTGTAAGAGGATTTCCTGAGGGTGGGGCAGCAGCTGGTTGTTAATGGGCCTCAATTAGCATTTCTATGGCCACCAGGTGGGGTTGAATCTCTGAGGGAGGAGCCTCCACCTCTCCCCAGTGCCCTGGGAAGGAGTAAAATAACCACAGTCCTGCGTGGCTGCACTTAGCAAAAGCTCTTCGCACCCTCCAAAACCCGAGTGTCCCCACACAGTTCCAGTCCAGTCTGCCTTCCCTCTGCCAGGGCCCAAGGTGAGTGGCTGCTTCCAATTTAGCCTCTGTCTAGACTCTGTGTCGTGGAGAAGCCTGGGACTTTTAACCCGAGGGCGCTGCTTCCAGCTAAGGGTGGCTGCGGCTGTGTCACCAGCCGAGTGCGTTGCACTCAGCAAAGCCCCAGGACTAAGCCGCAGTAGCGGGACACTGCCGAGGTGGCAGCAGCTTCCAGCAGAGTCCCTTGGTCCCAGTGAGTCCGTGCGGCACCAGCCGAGGGCTTAGCAGGCAGAGTTCGCAGGACTCATGCGGGGTCGCAGCCGAGGCAGCAGCAGCAGCTTCCCTCCGAGTCCCCTGGTCCCCGCCCAGGCCGGTCTCCCGGCCCCCTCTCGTGTCCTCGCAAGCCTACCAGGATTGAGTCGGTGTCCCTGGTTATGTGATCCTCCAAGGTGTCTTTTGGTTGCCCCTTCCTGACGATTTGCCTTTATTTTTGTTGTAAATCCAGTTTGGTCCTGGGAGATGGTCTGTGTAGCTCCATTCACTCCGCCGCCATTTTTCAGTAGTCTCTGCAAATTTATTTTGGAATAATAACCCACTTATCCTTGATGAACATTTTTATCATGGTGAATTCTCTGAGTATCTTTCCAAATACCATCAGTTGAGGGAAGAAGAAAATCAGGAAATTTAGGCAACAAGAAGAAAGACTGAGGCCACCAAAATGGACATTTTTCACTTGAGAAGTGTGTGGGCAGTAGAAATTGTTGCTATTCAAGTCACTGAATACCAAGCCAAAGTCCCACAATAAACTTATGCAAGTCTTTTATTCAATGTTGATATTGTTATTCCAAATCCTGTTTCTCAGCTCTCTCTTTTTCTCCTGTTACTCTCCTTTCCGTCAACAGAGTCTATACCCACATCTTAAAATTATCTCTGCCCCATCTTCTCTGGGCTTCTGCCTGGACCACTATCCCATGTGTCCTAAATACCTCTTTTCATCCATGCATCTAGATTCTCTACTTCTCTAGACTAGGAGACCTAGGAACTTCTCCCTTATCCATACCCTGTAGACATCATGGTTGACTCAACATTCTCCAGTTGGCTCACTAACCATTTTGATGTTATATATTGTTTGATCTGCTGCCTAAGCAGTTATTAGTGTCTCTAGTCCTCCAGAATGCCTTTCATTGGTAACTGCCTTAGATCACAGACTCTTGAAGATAAATGTTTGGTTCATATCTATGAGAAGGTCGTAGTTATATGTAGAGAAGAAAGTAGAAGACTAGCTACTATTAAGTCTTTTATTCATCAATTCCTAAATCACAATCCATTATAGATCTGCTGTGGATTATAGATCTGATGTAGATTACCACTATAATTATTCTTTTAGACTAAAATTTTGTTTTCAAATGACCTGGTTAAATGGAATGTAAATTCCCCAGAAAGAGTAACAGTACCCATTAACAACCATTAGTTCACTATTAGAGTTTAGTTTGTCAGGTTATCTGTTAGCCCACAGAGAGCTCATCCCTAGGAAATGGGACACAGTAAGAGGAGATTTGAATGACATAAAAGGGTGTCAAAAATGTTCAGAGAATGAGATATTGTTTGGAAATCCTCCTATTCATAGCTTTCCCCACTCCTGCGCTTACTCAGCAGCTTACTTAATGGTCAAGACACAGGAAGGACTAGAAAAAGGAAAAATAATGAGGCATTTTATATCAAGCAAGTTCAGCATGTAATGCATAATTAATGCTCTTTTATGAGGATGACTGTAGTGAAGAAATATTTAGTATTTCTACAGGAAATAACTATTAAGTTTATTCCACAGGATTTCATAATCTGTTTTCCCAGCTGAAGACTTTTGATTAAAAAACTGAATATGTAAACAAGGGATGAAGGAGAATACTCAACAGATTACTAGTAACTCCCAGATCAAGGGAACACTAAAAATTAGCCCATTCAACCACAGTGAGCTTCCTCCTCCTCCAAAAACAATTTCCTTGCAGATTGACAATAGAAGAGCAGGGGAAAAAAATTAGAAACAACAGGATGCGAAGGTCTCATGTGTGTTCATGAACTTCAGTGACACTTATTTCCAAGAAAGAAGGAAGGGCAGACAATTAGTTACTATTATACAATTTCCTGGTACTCTTTTATTATGCTAATAAATATATCCCCTCTGACAAACTAGATAGTGTATTAGAGCCTGTGATGAAAGCTCTTAAATGTGGATTTCCTTTTCCTTAGGGAACCAGATTGCACATTTATTGTTCCTGTTATTGTTCCTTTGAGCAAAATGTGAGTTTATATTAGAAGAGAATTCCAAAGGGAAGCTTAGTTTCTACTGGGACTTTTTAATATAAAACACACATACACATACCCCTATATGTCCCTACTTTGTATCAGAATTTATGGTGCAAGATGCTATATGTGTGTTATATCAACCTACTGTCACAATAAATTATAAAGTTCATATTATCTCATTATCTAGATTAGGAAACAAAGACATAGTTAAATTCTGATGTTCAACACACTCAAATTTTTAAAACTACAATATGCATTTAAAATGTTTCAATACAAAGAAAATTTAAAAAAGTAGTGCTCCTGCAGAGTTTAGCATGCTTTAAAACTGCCCAAGCTCTTTGATTTCCACAACCTTATTAAATCTTTATGACAACTGTTTGAAGGAAGAAAGCTAAGTGAGATATCTACTTTGCATATGAGCAAATTAAGAGGTTCAATGACTTGCTGAGGTTATAGAGTCAAGGGGTAGATCTGGAACTAGTAGCACACCTCTTGACACCTGTGCAAAAAGGGACAGGAAAGTCACTTATGATAAATATTTATTACAAGTTATACTTGCATGTATCCATTATGCATTTATTTCCTTTTCTTTTTTATTTAAGAGAATACTTGTTTGCTGTAAAAAATGCAATAATATGAGGAATGTGATTAAGATAAAAATGATTCCCCTACACAAAGGTAATTATTATTATCCTTTTGGAGATAATTATTACAGATTAATATAATATAATATAATATAATATAATATAATATAATAAAATAATATGCAGTATAGTATAATATAAATGATATAAAGTAATACAAATATTATGATATAAATATTAAAATATAATGTATTATAATATGTTGTTGTATAGACCTGGATTTGAACCTTAATCTTATCTCTTCATGGCTAGGTGGAAAATGATTTACTCACTGCATTTAACTTTACTCATCTATAAATGAGAATAATAACAATAATATGCACCTTATTTGAGGTGTGGATTAATTGCTATAGTATATATAAAAGACGTAGCAGAGTATCTAGCTCTAAGTAATTATTTAATAAATGGTAGTAGTCATTATTCTTTGTATTATTATTATTCACATAAGTGTATCCATAAAAATTTTATAAACACAACATTATTTTGCTGATGCTCAGAAATTTGCTGAATTCTCCTTTCTTCCCCTCACACAATAATAAGCTATGGATATCTTTCTACATTAGTGAATATTCATAACTCTCTTTTTAATGGCTTCTTACTGTCTAATATGTGGATATACCATTATTGTTTCCATGATAAATTATCTTAAATAATTCTGAAATGAGCACCTTCATGCATATTCATCTCTACATGTTCAGCTATTTTATAAAAATAAATTCTTATTAAAAGGATTAATTTATGAAAGAGTAACAATGGCAAAGGAGGTGGCTCATCTAAAAATGGTATATTTCCAAACTAGCCTAATTGTAGAGGAGAAGAACAATTGATTCAATCAATGGTGATGAAGTATATCAGTTAAGATCATTTAGTTGAAAGACATAGAAAATGTTCTTACCTAGGGTAAAAAATAAAAGTATTTTGTCTCAGAATTAATATTATCAATACTTCTAGTTTTTTTCATTGTTATATTGTCAAAAGCAGATCAACTCACTTCTATTTATTCCCCTCATGTCTTTAACATGACTACAGTCATTCCAGTTATCATATCCAGAACCACTAGTCCAATGCAAGAGGAGACATCTTTTTGTATCTTCTTTTATCATCACAGAAGAGGCTGTATACTTAGCTAGCTAGCTATAGTGAGACAAAGAACAAACCGAGTGAGATGGAAATAGAACAATAACGAGAGAGAGAGAGAGAGAGAGAGAGAGAGAGAGAGAGAGAGAGAGAAGGAAGTAAGAACTTGAGAGAAGAGACAGCTAACCTCTTAGGCATTTACCCTTCCTACAATATTTTCTACAAGAAAATCAGAAAGCAGAAGGTCTATGATAAAGGCCAACTATAATAGAATGAGCCCTCTTTAAGTAAACATGGTTTAACGGAGAGCCTGGAATATGACTAAGCATGTAATTTTTTTCTCTTGGAGGAAAGGTATTGAAAAGGAGGTACATACATAAAAGTAAAAGATTCCTATTGTGGTTAAGATGTTATCTTCTAAATATCCCCCTATCTTAAAATTCTTAACCCAATGTTCTAAGGCACCAAGCCTATACTTATTCAGGATTTGGATGCATTCCTTTGGGGAAGAGATTAGAGAACATTAGAAGAGTCCTTCCACACCTAAAGGCTGTTCTCCTCATAATAGTAATTATGTTTTCATATGTCCTTCTGGGCCCAGATATATTGATAGTTCAGCTCTTAACAGAAGTCTTTGAACTAGGCCTTAATCATATTATTTAATTGCAGTGGAGACGTTTTAAAAACTGCCATTCTAGTCCCCATCTCAAATTAATCTTACCCATGTTATTCAACAGCTCACTAGATGTAATCGAACAAGTAGCCCATATCTCCATAGTTAATATGAGGAAGAATGATCACATTTTCTTTCTTTACAAATACTGTATTACTGAGAAATTGAGTTGCAAATGTCTGTTAGTCCACCCTCAATTTCTTTTTTTATTTAATTTAGTTTTGTAATCCTTATCTGAGGATATTTTTCTATTTATCTAGGGAGTGGGAGGGAGATAAAGGGGAAGGGAAAGAGAGAGAAATATCCATGTGAGAGGGACACATTGACTTGGTTGCCTCCTACACAACCCAATCAGGGCCAAGTACAAACTATAACCAAGGTATGTGCCCTTGACCGTAATCGAACCAGCAACTCATTGGTCCACAGGTCGACACTCTACTGCTGAGCCAAACTGGCCAGGGCCACCCTCAATTTCTTATTGACTCAGCTCACAGAAATATTTTGCTCAGATTACTGGAATAGTCACCTTCAGCATTTATAAACTAGACTGTTTACCACTAGTATTATATGCTAATTTTCTAGGGCTGTCATAACATGATACAATACACTGATGCCTTAAACAACAGAAATTTATTTTCTCATAGTTCTGAAGGCTAGAATTTCAAGACCAAAGTGTTGGCATGTTTTGTACCTTCTGACCCCTCTCTTCTTGGCATGTAGGTGGTCTCATTCTTGCTGTGTCATCACATAGTCATTTCCCCATAGGTGTGAATCACTGGTATCTTTGTTTGTCTGTGTTCCCTCTTCTTATGTGGATGCCAGTCAGATTGGATTAGAACCCACCCATTGGCTTCATTTAACCTTAATCATCCCTTTTAAAAGTCCTATCTTTAAATACAGTCACATTCTGAGGTACTGGGGTTTGGGACTTCAACATATGGTTTTGGGAGGCATACTATTTCAACCTATAACAAATGGATATAGCTTTTCTATTAAATGCAAGATTTTACAAATCTTAACAAAATAAAAATCTAGGTATTAACTTCTCACACAAGTAAATATGGTATTTCCCAATTTGTCTGTTGCCAAATATCATTCAAGCATTTCAAGTAGAGGTTTGAAAATTACTGAATTATGGCATACTTTACGTTGCCTTCTATCAAATGTAGATTTAAGATCCTTTGCTCTGGGGTTTTGATTTCCCTAACCCAGTTTTTTAAAGTCTTTCTCAATATACCACTGTAATAAGAGACATAAAGTTCTAGATATACACCCTGGCTCAAAGCATCAATTATTTAAGACTGTCACTTCTCACTTTTCTGACAAGAACATATCTATGACATAAATAGTCAACCATCAATTCAATATTTAACACAAGCGTATACTTGATTTATTAGGACTCTTCCCACCTCATTCCCTCCCATTAGTTTATCTCCTCTTATTTATACCTTTCTTTAGGGTCTTAAAACTATTTCTTCATAGACATATTATTTTATTGTCTTTTATTGTCATAACTCTTATGGCTTCCCCAGCTACGATCTTGTCATAAAAATTTTTCAAGATTGCATGAAGGATCTACACTAACCTTCTCTCAGAGATTATATATATATAAATATATATATATATTTATATATTTATATATATATATTTAATCCTAGTCATTATGAGGAATTTCAAAATTGGTCTTATTGTTGACTATCTGTAGATTTTATATATTTCATATTTTCTCCATTGCTTCCTGAATTTAGGCTGTTTCTGAGGGAGTTATCTTCAATCTTCCATCTTCTAGGTCTCTGACTAACCTGCCAAGTCATTCGACACTGCTAAAATGTCTACTTTTATTTTTATCCAAATTAGAGAGTCAGTGTATCACGTAAGTTCTGCCAACTGGGAGGCTCACCCCTCACCACTGTCTTTCAGGACTCCCACTGAGTGGGAGCAGAGTGCAGCAGCAGTACATGTTAAGCTTACACACACGTATCAGGCTGACTCATCCATGAATCAAGCAGTAGCTGCTAGGTGTGAGCTGATAGGGAGGCACTAGAGCAACATCAATGGGTGACATGGAATTTGAGCTACTTACTTGTGCAGCTCACTTCTGATTCTGCTCATGCCTCATACTTGATGTCCCAATTCCACCTTATAATGGATTCTTTCTGGGCATGACCATATTTATGATTTGGCTCAAAATTAGTAGCTCTGACTGGATGATCATTTGATGCCCCATGACCAGGTGTTCTATTTCTACCTAGGACCAGGTACATGAAATCTTTTTGCTACAGAACCCTAGAGTTCTAAGTTGTGATTCTATTTTTGGGCCTTGCTATTAACTCCACATTAAACAGATATCTGTAAAACAATGCCACAGAACTACAGCAATGTGTACTCCAGTGGCAGGGCTGCTTGCATCATAGCATGAATCTACTGCCAGGTTGTTTCCTTCTTTGGACCCCCAAAAGTGGCAGCTTTCTTTGGCTTTCAGTAAACATGTCAGAGCAATACTCTCAAGTGTGAAATATGCTGCCTCTATATAACCTGAAAATGTCTAATAGATGATGTGCTTTCTTCTTACTGGTGGGAATTGGGAAATGCAATAATATGTCTTTTACTGTGCAGTGAATAGAACAAAGATCCTAGACTACTGAACTCCTAAAAATTTTACAGGTAAGGCAGATGACTTTCTGGGACTTGTGTTTCCTATCAAAACCTCCAGTGTACTTGCTGCCCCTTTTTGATATGACGTGGTTAACACACTGACTTCAATATAGTGGACCAATGTTCATTCTGTAAAATATCTAGATAGTCTTAGTCCTTTTGAACTACATTTTAAGAGAGTGTAGAAGCCTAAGTACCAGAGCAGAAATATATGTTTCTTGCTTTTACCATATAAATGTGAACTACTTATGGTCCTCATTTTGATGGGTATGGAAAATAGTATATTTATCAAATCAATAGCAATATACCAGGCATATATGATTTAGCAAATATATTTTGCATCATCACAACTGCAATTGGGTCTATTATTTGTTTTGGGTTGAATAGACTAATGTCATTCTTTATGATCCAACTTATTTTTGTAGAAGCCTGATTGATAAATTATTCTAGAACATATTCTAGATACAACTTCTGAATTCTTCTCCTGAGATGTGACATTGCTTTTTATTTAAATTCTTGTTTAGCAGTGGAGAACAGTTTTAAGGGATTCCACTTTATCGTGCCCACCATAATAGTTTTTGGTCCATAGGCCAAGAAACCAATGTGAAGATTCTGTCAACCTACAAATTTGTTCATTTTAAATATATACTCAATAACCTTGAAAATGACCCCTGGACCTAGTGAACTGAGTGAGAGTTGGACTTTAGCCTAGACGCCATTTATTATTTGGCCTCCATATTCCTCCATTCTATAGGTTGCTATGATAATATCTTATATTTCCAAGTATTAATCTCAGCTCAGATCTTAGGTCCAGTGGTCTTAAAAATGTCTTGGTAACCCTTTCTCTAGGGTATGGTATGTGAATAAAAGTCCATATGATACTATGAAGAAAGGCAACATTATTTTATATAAACTTGCCCTTTTATGTAGGTCCTTCCTCCCCATCAATCAATGGATTCTGAGAACTGGCTCATGTCTGGAAACTGGGCAAGAGATCATGACTTTATTGGAGGAGCTGCCTTCAGCCTCCTGATTATCAATCATTGATTTATTCAGGGTACATAGATGGATCAATAACCTTGTTGACTGCTCATCTATCTTTCCTTTAGAAATGCAGTATTCTATTAAATATTTCCAAAGCTCACTGCCAGTTAGGCCCTTCTGAATTTTGCTCTGACCTGCTGTTTAAAACAATAATTGTACCTCTCTTGCTTCCAACAGCTAAGCACCGTCAGTGGCTTTTATTATTTTTAAATCCTAATATTTCCATTGTTATTAGGAAGCTATGTGTATAACAACATCATGTGCTTCCACTCTTTTTAGAGACAATCATCATTGAGCTTTCTAAAAATTCCAGTGCTTCTTGTTATCAGAGCTTTCCTTATTGCTTTGATAAATGTAACACCTTCATGGTGCTATCCCCAAACAGTTGCTTAGTGAGATTCTGATGATTAATTAGTGTATTCATTCTATCATACCCAATTCTTTGAGAATTTTTATTCCCTCTTCATTGTTGTAACAGCATTTCTGGCATTTTTATCTCATTTAATGCAAGTCATTGTCTTTTCTGAATATGCAAGAAGCAACAAAGCAGTGTATTCATTAGTATCATCGAGGATGATACATAGCAGTCATTTCCAGGATGTTAAATTTTATATTACAGAGTGTTCCTATACTTATTTAATATTCCATATTTAAATTTCTATTTGTTTACCTTTATCCAACATCCTGAGGATCCACTCCCATGTTTACTCTACTGGTTTCTGCTGGTGTATGTTGGCTGGGTTCAGCAGATCCTTCAGCATGGCTGCAGCAACCTTCCCTTTTAGAAGGCTTAGTATTTCCCTGGCCTTGTGATTGTGACTTGACCCTTGTTAGTCTGATGGCCAGAAGAGGAAGTGACAATAGACCATAGAGAGGAAGAAGAGACATGCATCCTTGCAAGATAGGGGCCTCTGTATCATTTTTAAGCCAGTGGAGAAATCTATAGCATTTCACAAGAAGAATGAACTACTTCCACATACCCAGAGGTTAAGGAGAATTTAATTATTAATGATTTTCAGCTGCATTATCACAGACACACCCATTCAAAGTCTCATGGTTTTACTCCTTCCCAAACTGGGACCTAACCTTAGCATAGAAACATGCCTGGATTCAGAATTCAGTCTTTTCTGGAGCTCTTCTACTCTTATAATTATGTCCTGGAACCGATCTTCAGTTTTTCCTTCTCTTGCTGCAGGAAAGAGAATCTTTTAGAAAGCTGCAAGGAGCCCTTCTACCTTTCTACCTATCCTTGCGTTAATGATCAATTATGTCAAGCCTTTCAGTGCTTGTTCCCCCCACAATGCATCGATTCCACTTTATGCATATCTATTATTTTCCTCAAAGCTCTCTAACAACTTTGATATACTTATGAGTGCATTTCCACCCCCTAGTAGCCCATTGTAGTTCATTACTACTAAACTTGCTAACACTGCATCACAAATGTATTCTAAGGGCATTTAATGCTTTATCCTATACCAGAGATGATACCCCCTTGCTAGTCAGCCAGTTAGTGATCTGAATTTAAAGTTTAGAGTTTGCTTCCTAGGAAAATTTCTGGTACCAACTATCATGAATCTGGTTCCTTGGAAAACAGACTCAGAGACTCTGATCATGGTTTGTGTGTGTGTGTGTGTGGGGGGGGGGGGACTTGGGGGCATGATCTAAGTAGTAACATGTGTCAAAGATGGAGAGTAAAGGACTGGGTAGAAGGAGTAGGAGAACGAAGATGTAGTTGTAAAAGTGGCCTCAGAGGAAGGAGGCAAGATGGCGGAAGCCTAAGGAAGTTCCATCTGCTTGCTCCAAGTACAGGAATGGAGTTGAGGATACATGGCAAAACATTAAACTTGAAAAATCACCTGAAAATAGCTGATTGGAAATACTGTGAGTGGGGAGTGTGGATAGGGGACAGGAGACGATGCAAAGTGGGTGAGTGAATTCCTGCAGCTGCACACGGCAGCTGAGAAGACAGAAGTAAGGTGCAGCAGTACAGCCCCTGCCCCCTGGGAGAGCGGGAACTCAGCCCCATACAGTGATCCCCAAACAAGAGCAACAGAGAAAGGAAGGGGAGCCCACAAAGCATCAGACAGTGGGAATCAGAGGTAATTCAGCCCACCAGGGTTACTCAGCACTATCCCAGGTTAAAATCCAGTGTTGGTTAGCTCACACTGATTGTGGGAGTGGGAGAGGCCACAAAGCAGAATGGTACACCTGAGGAAGGGTCTGAGCAGATCTCATGGCAGAGAATCTGAAGGGCCAGGTATTTGCTGAAAGAACTTTGACGAGGGCTAGCCAGAGTGCCAGGGAAAGAGGCATGTTCCTTCCCACCTCAAGCAAAGAGGAGGCATTTCTTTCCCAACTCACAGAATAGCTCGGAGCTGAAAATAAGCACCCCAGCAGCAGGGATTAGTGGCACTGGCAATTCAGACATCTGGCTGGGTGAGATCCTGTGCAGAAGCCCCGCCATGTGGAACAGCTCTGGGCTCTAAATCTGCACCCCAGTGGCATGGCCTGGTGGCACTTGGGATTTAGACGTTTGGCCGGGTGGGAACCTGTGCAGAAATCTCACCCTGCTAGAGCCAGCTGTGCTGAAAGATGAAAGAGCCAAGCAAGGTGTTGTTTTGTTTTCTATTCTTCCCTGTTTGGAATGGCAATCAGGGAGTGCCAGCAACCCAGGCAGAACTGAGGCACTAGAAGGAGAGGAAGAGATTGCCTGCTACAGGCACCACCCCCAACACAAATTTGTTTATATCACTCTGACTGGACCTGATACTCCACAGAGCCCAGTGCCACAGGGAAAGGGAAAGCAGCTCAGAACAAATACATACAAGTGTCAAGTCCTGAAGGTGACTCAGCCTCTGAGTTAGGGAAGCCTTGCCCATAGGATTAACTGGGATCCTACCCAGGCAGGGTTTTAGCCAGGAGGCCCAGGGCCAGGCAGGGACAGCAATTCACATTCACCTGCACCAGAAAACTACCCAAGAGGACAGAGACCCATACCCAAGGGGCCAGATCCAACAACATTGGAGCAAACTCTAGTGAGCTCCATAAGTAGCAGATCCAAGTTTTTTGTTGTTGTTGTTGCTGTGGTTTTTTGGTATGTGTGTGTTTTAATTTTAATTCAATATATTTTTTCTTTTCTTTTTACATTTTTACTTTTATATTCTATATTTATTCAATTTAGAATTATTACTTTCTAAAATTATTATTTCAGTCATTATTTTCTACTTTTTATTTTTCATACTTACCCTATTTCTGGTTTCTGCATTCTTTGCTTTCATATTCTTTGTTGTTTTTTTTTCTCTCCCTCTCCTAATGCTCTTGGTCTCAGGCCTTCCAGTATTGTGTGTGTGTGTGTG
Organism: Molossus molossus; assembly: GCF_014108415.1. Lineage (NCBI taxonomy): Eukaryota > Metazoa > Chordata > Mammalia > Chiroptera > Molossidae > Molossus > Molossus molossus. Next base: position 35,947,045 of record NW_023425350.1, read on the forward strand.
TGTGTGTGTGTGTGTGTGTGTGTGTGTGTTCTGTTTGTTTGTTTGTCTTTTAATCTTTTTGTTGAGGCTGGTACTTTTATCATGGTTGATGCTGATATTCTTTTCAGGTGGTTTTTAGTTTGGTCTGTTTTGGCCTTGCTGTGTTTACTTTTATTTATATATATGAATTTTTTGTCCTCTTCCAATTCTTTTGGTCTCATGCCTTCTAGTATTCTTCTTTGTGTGCGCGTGTTCAGTTTGTTTGTTTTTTAATCTTTTTGTTGAGGCTGCTGCTTTTATCATTGTTGATGCTGATTTTGGGGGGATTCTTTTTGTTTTGGTTTGGTTTTGACTTGCTTTCTTTAGTTTCTTTATTTTTTATCCCTCTTATCATTCACTTGGACTTGTACTTTCTAGGATTCTTTTAATGTGTGTGCATGAGTGTGTTTTTTGTTTGTTCGTGTGTATTTATCTTTATGGTGAGGTGGTTGTTTTTATTATCGTTGATGCTGATAGTTTTTTGGGGGGGTTATTTTTAGTTTGATCTGGTTTTGCTTTGTTTGTTCTTTCAACACCAATATAACAGCTGGCATGACAGAGTTGACAGGGTAGGGGTTGAGACTTACAATTAACAATACTGAGGGATGAACCCACCTACAAAAGGACAACAATAATCAAGACCCAAATTCAACAATAGAACCCATGTAATCCACATAAGTGTCATTCCTAGAGTACCCAGCTCAGAAGATCAAGGAGACTATTCTATAGGGTCCAACAAGAAGGCCACCACAGCAAGACTGGGAGGCATAGCAGTCTTATCTGTTACATATCAACCTGCTTATGCATCCCAATACACCACACCTGGCACCCAACTACCAGACTGCTAAAATGGTGAGACAAAGAAACAACCCCCAAATGAATAAAAAAGGAGGGATCATCAGAAAAGGAACTATATGAAATGGAGGCAAGCAGTTTGTCAGATAAAGAATTTAAAGCAATGGTTTTAAGGGTGCTCAAACAACTTAGTGAGAATTATAAGCGACTTAATAAGAACTACACCAGCATTAAAAAGAAGAAGTAGAAGCTATGAATAAAAATCAAGCGGAAATGAAGAATGACATAGCTGATATAAAAACACCCTGGAATGATTCAATAGTAGATTGGAAGAAGCTGAAGACCAAATCAGCAAGTTAGAAGACAAAGTAGAAAACAACACCCAATCAGAGCAGCAAATGAAAAAAAAAAAAAAAAAAAACACTCAAAAGCAGAAGGAAAGTTTAATGGAGCTTTGGGAAACACAAAACATAACAACATTCACACCATAGGGTCCCAGAAAAATAACAATTGAAGAAAGGAATAGAGAACCAGTTTGAAGAAATAATGAGAGATAACTTTCTTAACCTGGTGATGGAAAAAGTCACACAAGCCTAGGAAACACAAAGAGTCCCCACCGAGATGAACTGAAAAAGACCCACATCTAATCACATCATAATTAAAATGGCAAATGTTAAAGACAAAGAAAGAATCTTAAAGGCAGCAAGAGAGAGACAGAAAGCTATCTACAAGGGAGCTCCTATTAGACTGTCAGCTGATCTCTCAATGGAAACACTGAAGGCCAGAAGGGAGTGGCATGAAGTATACAAAGTAATAAAAAGCAAGGGTCTGAATCCAAGGGTGCTCTATCAAACAAGGCTATCATTCAAAATTGAGGTGAAATTAAGAGCTTCACAGACAAAAATAGGCTAGAAAAATTTACTACCACCAAACCAGCAGAGAAAAAAAATGCTAAGGGACTGTTTAGAAGAAGAAGAAATAGAGAAAGAGAAAGAGGAACATAGGTATAAAGAATAAAAATGGCAACAAATGAGTACCTATCAAAAATAACCTTAAAGGTAAATGGCTTAAATACTCCCATCAAAAGACAGAGGGTAGCTGAATGGATAACAAAACATGACTGTACATATGCTGTCTACAGATACCACAGAACAAAAGACTCACCCAGGATAAAAGTAAAGGGATGAAATTATTTTTTTGTCATGGAAATAGAAATGAAAACAAAAGCTAGTGTAGCAATACTCATATCTGATAAGATAGACTTCAAAATGAAGGCCATAATAAGAGACAAAGAAGGTCACTACATAATATTATAAGCATTGATCTAACAAGAGAATACAACCCTGGTAAACATATATGCACCCAATATAGGAGCACCAAAACATATTTTAAAAACTTCTGAAGGACTTCAAGGGAGAGATTGACAGCACTACAATCATGGTAGAACACTTTAACACTTACTGACATTAATGGGTATATCTTTTAGACAAAAAAAATTAATAAGGAAACAGAAACACTAAATGATGTACTAGATCAGCTGGATTTAATTAATATTTACAAAACATTTTACCCCAAACCTGCAGAATATACATTTTTCTTAAGGGCACATTGAATATTCTCAAAGTTAGATCATATATTAGAACACAAACCAAGTCTCTACAAGTTTAAGAAGATTGAAATTATATCAAGCATCTTCTCAGATCACAATGGCATGAAACTGAAACTCAATTGCAATAAAAACACTCAAAAACATTCAAACACATGGAGGATAAATAGCATTTTACTAAACAATGAAAGAGTTACCAATGAGATTAAGAAATAAATTCAAAACTTTCTGGAAACATGAAAATGAACACATGATAGAATGTCTATGGGACACAGCAAAAACAGACTTGTGAGAGAAGTTCATAGCAATGCAGGCCTATCTCAACAAACAGGAAACATTTCTAATAAACTATCTATCTCTACAACTTAAAGATTTAGAAAGAGAACAAAAAGAAAAACCCAGCATTAGTAGAAGGAAAGAAATAACAAAGATCAGAGCAGAAATAAATGACATAGAGACTAAAAAAATAGTACAAAAGATCAATAAAACCAAGAGCTGGTTCTTTGTAAAGATATAAAAGATTGATCAAACTTTAACCATATTCACCAAGAAACAAAGAAAGAGTACCCAAATTAATAGAATCAAAAACAAAAGAGTGAAGTAACAACTAACACCACAGAAATATAAAGGATTGTAAGAAAACACTATGAACAATTATATGCCAACAAATTGGACAACCTAGGCCAAATGGACAAATTCCTAGAATCACACAGCCTTCCAAAACTCAAGTAGGAAGAGTAACAAAACATTAGCAGACCAATAACAAGGAAATAGAAGCACTAATCAATAAACTCCCAGCAAACAAAAACTCTGGCCCAGACAGATTGACATAGGAGTTTTAGCAAACATTCAAAGAAGAACTAACACCTATTTTCCTCAAATTATTTTAAAAAATTTAAGAGGAAGACTTCCAAGCTCCATTTTTATGAGGCCAGCATACTCTTAAACCCCAAACCAGATAAAGACAATACAAAGAAAACACATTACAGGCCAACATCACAGATAAACAAAGGTGCCAAAATCCTCAGCAAAACTTTAGCAAATCAGATTCAGCAATATATTTTTTAAAATTACACACCACAATCCAGAGGCATTTATCCCAGGGATGCAAGGCTGGTACAATGTTTGCAAATCAAAAATGTGATATACCACATAAGTAAAAAGAAAGATAAAAATCATATGATCATATCAATAGATGTGTAAAAAGCATTTGACACAACTCAGCACTCATTTTGGCTAAAAACTCTCAGCAAAGTGGGAATGGAATGATCATAAATCAATATAATAAAGGTCATATATGATAAACCTACAGCCAATATCATACTCAACGGGCAAAAACTAAAAGCATTTTCCTTAAGAACAGAAACAAGATAGGAATTTCCACTTTTGCCACTCTTACTGAACATAGTAGTGGAAGTCTTAGCCGCAGCAACCAGACAAGAAAAAATCAAAGGCATCCAAATTGGAGAGAGGGTAGTGAAACTGTCATTATTTGCAGATGCCATGATATTGTACAGAGAAAACCCTGAAGACTCCACCAAAAAAATTACTAGATTTAATAAATGAATTTGGCAAAGTATTAGGATACAAAATCAACATTCAGAAATTGTTGGCACTTTTATACACCAATAATGAACACACAGAAAGAGAAACTAAAAAAAAAAAAAAATTACCATTGCAACAAAAAAATTAAGATACTTAACCAAAGAGGTAAAAGGTCTTTTCTTAGAAAACTACAGGACATTGAAAAAAGAAATGGAGGACAACATAAAAAAGTAGAAGCAAATACCATGTTAATGGATTGGAAGAATCAATATCACTACAATGTCCAAACTGCCCAAAGCAATCTACAATTTCAATGTAATTCCTATTCAAGTACCACTGGCATATTTCACAGATCTAGAACAAGTATTCCAAAAGTTTATATGGAACCAAAAAAGACCCTGAATAGCCACAACAATCTTGAAAAAGAGAAACAAAGTTAGAGGAATTACAATTCCAGATGTCATATTATACTACAAAGCCACTGTAATCAAAACAGCCTGGTTCTGGCATAAGAACAGGCATATAGATCAATGGAACAGAACAGAGAACCCAGAAATCGACCTAAGACATTATGATTAATAAATGTTTGACAAAGGAGGTAAGAGTATATAATGAGTAAAGAGAGTCTGTTCAATAAATAGTGTTGGAAAAATTGGACAGGTACATGCAAAGAAACTTAAACTAGACAACTAATTTACACCGGAATAAACTCAAAATGGTAGAAGACTTAAATGTAACTTGTGAAACCATAAAAATCCTAGAAGAAAGTATAGGCATAAAAATCTCAGACATCGCATGTAGCAGAATTTTCACTGATACATCACCTATGGCAAGAGAAACAAAGGAAAAAATTAATAAATGGGACTATATTAAACTAAAAAGCTTCTGCACAGCAAAAGAAACCAGCATCAAAATGAAAAGGGAACCCACTCTCTGGAAGAACATATTTGCCAATGATACACTGGTTAAGGGATTAATATACACAATATATAGGGTGCTCATACAACTCAACAAAAGGAAGAAAATCGATCCAATCAAAAAATGGGCAGAAGACCTGAATAGACACTTCTCCAAACAAGACATATAAATGGCCAGGAGACATATGAAAAAAATGTTCAACATCTCTAATCATCAGAGAGATGCAAATTAAAACAACTATGAGATATCACCTCACACCTACCAGAATGGTGGCCATCAACAAATCCTTAAACAAAAAGTGCAGGTGAAGATGTGAAAAAAGTGTGCTCTAGCACACTGCTAGTGGGAATGCAGACTGGTGCAGCCATTATAGAAAACAATATGGTGTTTCCTCAAAAAATTAAAAATGGAAATGCCATTTCACTTCTAGGAATATATCCTAAGAAGCCTGGAACACCAATCAGAAAGAATGTATGCATCCCTATGTTCATAACAGCCCTATTTACAGTAGCTAAGATCTGGAAACAGCCCAAGTGTCCATCAGTAGATGAGCAGATAAAAAAGCAGTAGTATATCTACACAATGGAATACTATGCAGATGTAAGAAAGAAAGATCTCTTATCCTTTCAGACAGCATGGAGGGACCTGCAGAGTATTATGCTATGCAAAATAAGCCAATCAGAGAAAGACAAGTATCCCATGATCTCACTTATTTGTGGAATATAATAAACAAAATAAGCTGATGAACAAAATAGATTCAGAAACATGGAAGTAGGGAATAGACTGACAAACCTCAAAGGGAAGGGGGTTGAGGGTATGGGAAGAGATAAACCAAAGAACTTATATGCAGATATGCACTACCAATGGACACAGACAACAGTGCAGTGAAGGTCGGGGTGGGGGAATGGGAGAGGGGAGGATGGTGTCAATGAGGGAAAAGGAGGGACATCCATAATAAAAGAATTAATTAATTAACTTTTAGAAAAGTGTTTTCAACTGATCCTATGTAGAATAATGAAGCTGGGATGGCGCTTTGGTGTCTTTCTGAATAAAGTTAGGGAACCAGGTTTTAGTACCATACCACAATGTGTTATTTCACACAGGGGTTTTGAAAGGAGTGTAACCTTAATTGAGGTAGCTTCCTTCGAATGTGGGCTACCCAGGAGAGAAACTCAGCCATGAGCCACCAGTAGCTAACATTCTGCGGCAGTTGGATAAGTGAGTGCCTTGGGCCCGACTATTAATGTCAGGGGCCAAAAATAATGTGCTTTTTTGGATTATAATAAAAAAGAAACCAAAGGGAATAATAAAAAGAAAGTTCATTGATTTCTGAAAAAGATTTTTAAGAATTATCAGTTTTGTCTCAGAAAGGAACAAGACTGTACTAAACTTTCCTTCTTATCCTGTTAATCAGATGCACGTTACAAATTATGACCTGGAGATTTAGGCAATAGCTTGAAGTAAATAGAGTTACCTAGGAGTTCTTGGGTCAGTTCAAGGAAGAAGGTAAAAGGAAATGACTGAGGATATATATGATGGAATTCCTTTTCATTAGACCAAGCATACGTTTGTCAGAGATATGTGTTATGAGAGAAAACAATATGGGTAAACTTATTACAGTTCGAGCTGATCACTATATGAATAATATAGTATGGTTTATTGAATACATTTTATAAAACAGGGAGTATATCCTTCAAATTCAAAAAATAAACTCAGTTCAAAATAGGTTAAGTTATTTAACCATGGTCAGTCACAAAACTAGTAAGAACTAATATGAGGATTGGTAACTTCATTCTGTTAAATTCAAACTTTATGTGTATGCACATTTTTTGTATTATATTCCTGAGTACAGAATAAAATTTCTTGAAGTTGGAAACTAAGGTAGCAATTATGAAAAACAGGGACAAAGGAGGCAGAAAATTGAATCTCAGACCAGAGGCACATGTCAAAATGAGTCAAGGGAAGGGACAAGTTTGATTGGAGTGAGTTTGTGTAATTGAATGGTCCCAGTGTCCCAAATGTGGCTGCAAATAGTGACAGGCTATTGGGATACAGAATCGTGGACTTGAAGCTCCATAGAGAAACCTCTGAAAGATTTCTGAAATTGGGGATTTTTTTTTTCAAGCTAATGTTTTATCACAAAATCCTTGGCAAATATTCCTGTTTATGAGATGAAGTAAATTTAAACAGAAAACTTTACAATTTTCTTTGTGATTACGCAGCAGCAATTTCAAGACTGTTTTCCTTGGGAATCTGGTTGGTAATTACTAAAACTCCAAAGTTAATTAGGTTGTTATGCTAGTGGGACTATAGCTATGGATGAGAAATCTTTTCCATTAACAGGCACGATTTGTAGGCACTAGAAATACCACTTTCACCTTAACCCCTTCTTTTTCTTCCCACCCATTAGGGGGTGGGTGGCAGCAATAATTCAACTGATATGTTCCTTTAGAGTGGAATATTTTAAGAAAATGTTTAGTCAGAAAAGAAAAATAATTTATCTTTTTTTAAGGAGCATGTAATCAAATGGTATCCATGTCACTTGAGAGATTCTGAAAACATAAAGATGACATATTTTAACGTCAAACTAGTTTCCAAGAGGACTGAGACCTCTTTAATGAGGCAGAGTTAAACAGATTATAAATAAGGTATATAAAATAAATAATCTTAGACTACACTGCTGGGAAGAGCTAATATCTGACATCTCAAGAGTAAGATACTGTTTCTTGTTAAATGTGTAGTGAGGTGTGAGGCTTCAAATCTGAAAGAATATAAATATACTTGGACATGCAGTATATCTAAAGCATCCCACACTGGAGCAAAAGCAGCTATTTATTTTAACAATACCACATTCATGTAAACAAAACAGCAAATCTGTTTAAATAGAATGTCACAAATAAATAAACAGTATTTGAATGCATCATTAAGCTGTTTTATTTTTTATGAGTTGTTCTCTTCTAAGGCATTAAAAGGAACTAAAAACATGCAAGGCAACAAGAATGTAACAAAGATTGTAAGTGGCTAAACGTCAAGACCTGCCAAATTAAAGCTGACACAGCAAAAGTATTGTTGCTATATTTTTGTATCATCATGGAAATAGTCCTATCTTTTGAAAAGTGGGAATATGTTCTAATTGTGCCTCCAGGGCACACTTGTTTTGTCACCTTGGGCAAGGTTACTAATATTTCACTGTTTCTTAGTTTCCCCATTTAAAACAGGGCAGAATATGCTGTCATGATGGTGACAGAAAAAAAGATTACACCTTCTGTCATAGTTAGAAATATTTGCAATCCAAAATTACTAAAAAAGAAAATATAATTTCATTTGCAAGACTGGCAAATCTCTGATAACAACATAGTCCTTAAAAGTAAAATTTTACAGAAAAATGGTCTTAAAGTATGATTCATTTAAACATATCTGCAAAATATATATTTTGGTGGACAGTGCTATGCTGTAATAAACCCTACATTTTTTATTTGTAAAATTTAGGACAGACATTGATTCCAATCTGACATCTATGATATACCAAGCTGTTTGACTTTGCATAAAATATTTCAGCTCTTAACCTCTCTGAATTTCAGTAGCTTTATCTATAAACTAAGAATAATAACACAGAGCTGTAAAGAATCAAACAACATAAGCAAAATTCCTATCAGAAGTAGAAAATGCTTAATACACATTCTGTAATTTTCACATGCAGTGGAACAGAAAAACTAAATAATTATATTGGTGAAAATATTTTCTTAAAATTTAAGGTCAATTGTCATCATCATCGTCTTAGATTTTTAAATCTTTCTTTTCTTACCTTACCCACCACCCCTCAACAACATACAGGGACAGCAAGAACAAACCTGCACTAATACTGACTATTTCACAATGGGATCTTGTTTATACGTTGTGAAATGAAATTGCTTCTGAACAAGACTATCATCTCAGTAGTTTATGTTTATATTACTATGCAAATTAATTATTTTAGTGAAAAAAGTGACTTATTGTTTCACATATTAGGCCCTTAATAAAAACTTGTTGATTATCTGTTTAACCCAGCCGAGCGAAATATGATCTGATTGGCTGGATTCCAACCACATTTATATGTTGTGAGAAAATCAGAACTTGAAATATTTTCATTAGCATGGTGACATTTGAATTCACCATAATTATATGTCATTGATAAAGCACTGAATGATTAGAGTTGCTTTATGACCATTAAAGTTTTGAAAAAAGACTAAAATATATAAAAAATAATGATCAAAGGTCAGATTTGGGTGCTGAATAAATATAATATACTAATTCTCAGCAGTTATCCTCATTCATTTATATTTACTATACTGGATTAAATGAGCACCCTTGGAACATCCATGAAGGACTTAAACGGCCAGTCTCCTTAATGTGACCATGAAGCAACAAATGCTGAGACTTTCAAATAATCCATGGTTTTATATTTAAGCTTTATGAAACTTAATGAATTAAAAATGGAGTTAATGCATTTCTTTTCATCAGAATTACATAGCTCACACCATCACTTAAATTACAGTTTTATATTACTCTGAAATTTAGTTTTGTGTTATTTCACAATGATGAGTTGCTTTCCATGAATTCAGGCAAAGTAGGAAAAATGACTAGGAGTTGGTATTCATTGATTCTCCCCCTCCCCCCTTTTTGACACCAGGTTTAATTTCAACATAAAGGTTACAGAAAATATACCCACATTAGTAGAAAAGCTAAGAGAATTATGATTTGTGAAATATCAACAATGACTAAAAAATACTTTTTTAGGTTTTAAAGTAAGATGTAGTTTTCCTTTCTATTATTTTTTAAATGTGTGTATAAAATCAGAAATGAAGAAATGAAATTGCTGAATGAAGAGATATGAGTAGGATAGCAAATGAATTACTAATTAGATATATGTTGGATTTCTAGGCTATAAACACTGAATTTGGGCACTGTCCCTAGTGAATTGATAATCTCTATTGATCTGTATTCAAGTTTATTGATTCTATATTCTATCATCCTAAATCTCCTGTTGAGCCCATGTAATGATATTTTCATTTCAATTATTTTATTTTTTTAGCTCTAGAATATCCTTAGTTTGGTTCTTAGTTTTCATTCTCAATTGAGATTGCATGTACCTTTACTCATGATTTACACATCTTTCGATAATTCTTTGAACACATTGATAATACTATCTACTTGGAAGATTTTGCGAGCTTTACTCAACAGTTATGCTTTCAATTTTTTTCCTGAAGGTTTCTAGATTCTCTCACATCTGCATGACTTTAAAGAGAGCCTATGATGGGTAGGCATGTTTACTGCTCCAACATTTCTATGGCTCTCTGGCTTCCAAAATCTTTCCCTTACATCTTTAACTTTTCTGTCACCCACTCTTAACTGCCAACTACTTCTGACAAGTAAAGCTGGAAGTTTTGTTGCTTAAGTTGGAATGGATAGAAACATCCCTAGTTAGGAAGACCACAAACGATCCATTTTGGTTTTATGATTCAGCAGCAATTGCTCAGCAATGTCCACTCCTCAAATTTTAACTGCTTTTGATCACTTGCCACTATCTTATTTTATTTTATTTTTTTCCATCACTATTTATCCCTCATATACCTCTTCTACCTTCCCCTCCTACCCCCACAATCACCACCCTATTGTCCATGTCCATGAGTTCTTTCTCTCTCTCTCTTTTCTTTTTTCTTTTTTATTCAATCCTTATACTACCCTCACACCTCTCCTGGACCAGAGCTGTCTGCCATCTGCCTGCTCTCTATCTATGAATCTGTCTCTATTTTGCTTGTTAATTCAATCTGTTCATTAAATTCCACATGAGTGAAACTGGCTACAGCAGTTTACAATCCACCCAACATTACACAAGGGTTGCCTTTTCTCTATATCCTTGCCAAAACTTGTTTGTTGAACTTTTGGTGATAGCCATTCTAACACGTATGAGGTGATATCTGATTTTGGTTTTAATTTTCATTTCTCTGATGGTTAGTGATATTGAGCATCTTTTCATATCTATTGGCCACCTGTACGTTATCTTTGGAGAAGTAGCTATTCAGTTCCTTTGCCCATTTTGTTCTTTTATTGTTTGTTTGTTTTTTTAGTGTTGAGTTTTATAAGTTATTTATAAATTTTGAATATTCACCCCTTATCAGGTATATCAGTGAATATGGTCTTCCATTCAGTGGGCTATCTTTTCATTTTGTTGATGTTTCCTTCGGTGTGCAAACCATTTTAGATTGATGTAGTACCATTTGTTTTTTTGTTTTTTTTCTTTTGTTTCCCTTGCCTGAGGAGATATATCAGAAAAAAATAGTTCTATGAGAAATGTCTGAGATTTTAATGCCTATGTTTATTCTAGAATTTTTATGGTTTTTTTTTAGTCTAACATTTAAGTCTTTAATCCATTTTCAGTTTATTCTTGTGTATGGTATAAGAAAGCGGTCTAGTTTCTTTTGTATTTTTTTTTTTTTTTTGCATGTATCTGTTCATTTATTGAATAGACTATCTTTAGCTCATTGTATGTTTTTGCCTCCTTTGTCAAATATTAATTGACTATAAAGGTGTGGGTTTGTTTCCAGGCTCTCTCTTCTGTTCCATTGATCTAGATATCTGTTTTTATGCCAGTACCATCCTATTTTGATTATTATAACCTTGTAGTATTGTTTGATATTCTCCAACTTTGATCTTCTTTTTCAAGATTGTAGTTGCTATTTGGGGTCTTTTTTGGTTCCATATACCTTTTTCGAATATTTGTTCTAGTTCTGTGAAATACACGACTGGTATCTTGATAGGATATGCATTGAATTTTTAGATTGCTTTGGATCAGCAATTCTCAACCTGTGGGTCATGACTCCTTTGGGGGTTGAATGACCCCCTTTCACAGGGGTTGCCTAAGACCATCGGAAAACACGTATTTCCAATGGTCTTAGGAATCGAGACACCCCTCCTCTATCCTTCTCCAGGTGGGTCTGCCCACATGCAGATATGCCCACATACAACATGAGGAACTGTATTAAAGGGTCATGGTATTAGGAGGGTTGAGAACCACTGCTTTGGATAGTATGGACATTTTAAAGATGCTAATTCTTCCTATCTATGAACACAGAATATGCTTCCATTTATTTGTGTCTTCTTCAATTTCTTTTTTTCAGTGTCTTATAATTTTCCAAGTACAGGTCTTATACATAGTTGGTTAAATGTATTCCTAGGTATTCTATTCTTTTTGAAGAAATTGTGAATGGTATTGTTTTTAAATTTCTCTTTCTGTTAGTTCATTATTGGTGTATAAAGATGCAACTGATTTCTGGATATTTATTTTGTATCCTACTACTTTACTTAATTCATTTATCAGTTCTAGTAGATTTTTGGTGGAAACTTTAGGGTTCTTTATATACAGTATCATGTCATCTGCAAATAATGACAGTTTTACTTCTTCCTTTCCAATTTGGATGCCTTTTATTTCTTCTTATCTGATTGCTGTGGCTAGGACATCCAGTACTATGTTGAATAAGAGTGGTGAAAGCAAATATCCCTGTCTTGTTCTCGATCTTAAGTAAGCACTTATAATTGAGTATGATGTTGGCTGTTGGTTTGTCATGTATGGGCTTTATTACATTGAAGTATGTTCCCTCTATTCCCACTTTGCTGAGAGTTTTTATCATAATGGGGTGCTGGATTTTATAAAATGATTTTTCTGCATCTATTGATGTGATCCTGTGCACCTATCCTTCTCAAACTATTCCAAAAAATTCAAGAGAAGGGAAGACTCCCAAATTCACTTTATTAGGCTAGTATTATCTTAATTCCAAAACAAGATAAAAACATGAGATAGAAAGAAAATTATAGGTCAATATCCCTGATGAATATAGATGCTAAAATGTCAACAACATATTAGCAAACTGATTCCAGCAATACATTAAAAAGATCATAAAATATGATCAAGTGGGATTTATTCTGGGGATGCAAGGTTGGTACAATATCTGCAAGACAATAAATGTGATACACCACATAAACACAATGAAGCATTTTCCATTATCTTTATATAGTTGTTTAAAATTATTTTATCTACTTTTTATACTAAGTTTCTTCAGAGGAAAATCACCCAAATACCTCATGCTGTCATAACCAGAAATGGAGTGCTAGACGAATATTTTTATATGCGATCAATATGTTTATTGGCGTATTTATGTTTGGGATCTTCTCCCCTACATCTAGATGAAATATTATCTGGGGCCCATAATTTTGATCATTATTATATAATAAACAACCTTATCATTGCTTTAAGATTTTGAAACATGAACTTAAATAAGAAATTAGACAGTTTAATCCAAGATAGTAATAAATTTTTTTGCAGTGGATTTATATTAAATATCTTCCCTTCCCCCTCTCTCCTCCCATCCTAGCACAGTCCTGCTTCAGGTTGCATAAAAATATAGCTTTATTGGTTTCTCTAGAATTTAAAGAACTTTTTTCTCTAGCATAAGAGTCAGTTTTAAATCCATGAAGAATGAGATGGTGGGGGGGGACATAAAAATTAAGAAAGGAAAAACAAATGTTTTTCTTGAATTAGTGCAAGTGTAATGACTCTGTGCTCTCTGGAACTGGCATAAGTTCAATGATTCATTAAAAGTTCTTATCACCAAAGATTATTCACTAATCTCTTTGTATTATGAAAAAATTGATTTTTTTTTAAATCTAGAGGCTATTTTTGCTACCCTTGAGCTTTTGTTTATCTGACAGTCTGCCCTACTCAGATACTGTTGAGGTTCCTACTTTCTGGCAGAAGTCCTTTGGGACAGGACTTCAATTCAAATGTAACATCTGCACATTCCATGTTCTAACACATTTGGGGAGCTCTGGCCTCTTCCAGTATAGACATATTTTCTGTGCTGCCCTATGCTGCTTTAGTTTCTCAGGTATGAGTCAGACACCAGCATATGCTTTTCCTATATCTAAGAAACAGGAAGTTTTCGTAGCGGTGCATTTGAAGCTCACTTCACCACACTCTTATGGGGAAAAGGATAAAGACTCACGGCAATCCCTCACAAGTTTCTTCTCCCCCTTTAAGTCCTTAATTGGACTGAGGGGTCTAAGAGTTGAGAAATTGACTAGCAATAATTTCCTTTGTAAATTATACATATGGAGACTTCACTTTGAAATTTCACATATACCTTATTGGTGTCTTGGTCAAAATGTCAGTTTTAACATCTTATATCATTTAGTATATAGTTCAGTGAATTTTCATTAGGACCAGCTTACCTGGAACACTTGAGCATTCTACCTTAGGGGTGGTAAAATTCTCAAGCTAACTTTTGATCTTTTTGAATAAGCATGTATTATGCAAACTGTAAACTATAAAAAGAACATTGAATATGAGAATTGGAGCAAGCAAAAAGCTTAAAATTCAGAAGCAAATAAATTAAGATCCAGGGGATTAGATAAAATTGGATTTTTATGCTGCTTCTGAGAAGCAGCAAAGTGTGATATTTAAGAGTGGAAACTCTGTATTATGATAGCTTTCATTTTCTTCTTCAGCATTTACTAGTAGGTCATCTAGAACTCCAAGTCTTATTTTTTTCATCAATAGAAGCTACCTCATAAACAACACAATATGGTTATTCTCATTGAAACTATGCAATAGTTCCAAGCACATTTGAGCTCTCAATTAATATTAACTTTTAATAATTTTTTATATATATATGTGTGTGTGTGTGTATATATATACATATATACACATATACATATATATCTCTAAAATTTCTTTTAGACACCATAGAAATACCAAGAAACAGTTAAGTTAGTAGATATTTTCAGCAACATAGATATACGATCACAGTCTTAGAACAATTCATTATTACAAATATCCAGATCAAAGGTTATTACATTGGAGTCAGGGAATGCAGGCTTTCTGGTTTGCTGGAAAGCTCTAGGTAGACTTTGTCCATGGACTTCTGGCATGAATATTGATTTCTCTCCCAGATATACTGTAACCCTGTTAATACTAAAGTTGGCTCAAGAACAAGGCAGCCCTCAGATAAGTAAACATTTCATATTCTTCTTCAATAATGATGTAAACTCTGTGTTGCAAATGAAATTCACTGTAGATCTAGCAAGACCCTATCTTGCTCTAACAGTATAATTGGCCACCATTTCCCATTAAGGACTCTGGGTATGAAAAAATGATGCACCAAGATGTGCTGCCCCATATGCCCCATTGTTTTTGTAAGGTTTTCTTTCTTTAAGTAATTGAGTAATTATATAAGAAAGTAAACTAATCTTACTGTATATGGGTGTGTGTATGTTTGTGTGTGTGCATGTGTGTGATCTTTTCTCACTAACACATAACCCATCAGAACTAATGTACATTGTTGTTCCCTAGATAGCCAATGATATATTGGTATCATTAAAATACATGAAACTGCTGTACAACAACTCAGTTGGCAGTAATCTAATGCTCCCAAGAGTATCTATAGAATCTCTAAGTGTATCTCTCCAGATGTAAATGTTGATTTATAAGAATACATACTTATGAACCCTTACAAATTTGGTCAAAACATGCAATTTTTCTGTTTTCAAAAAATTCTAGGTATAATTTAAATATTTCAGATTTGTATCAAAAATCTTTTAAAGCTTGCCTTATAATTGGCAAATAACTCTACTTTCATCTGAGAATCATTTAAAGCCACAGTCATTATATATTTACTCATGTCATGATATCTCACTGTGCAGATGGAATTGGAAGAGTAGTTCTAAATTTACTTGAGCAAATTAGATAATTAGCAGCAAACACTCTAAAGCAAAGTCAAACACCCAAGTTAATAGATATGTGAGAACTCGAGGAAAGCTAATGGATACACTTTTGTTGAAAATGAAACACAAACTAAGTATAGTATTTGTTGGTAAATAAACCACATCTGGGAAGGGAGGTTGCCAATTGGTGAATTTTACTCCTTTTCATGTACAAGCAATCTGTGAATTTTCCAAGTTGTAAAAATTTATGAAGGAATAAAATCCAAAAAAGAGATAAATGCTGATATCACTGATGTTAATGTAACTAATATTTGTCTAAGAATTGTAGTAAAAAAAAAAGAATGCTCATTAAAATATACACTGCATTTAAATATATACAGGATGGGGCAAAAGTAGGTTTACAGTTGTTCATATGAAAAATAATACAATAATTAAGAAATAATAATACAAGAATAGAATGTGTTTTATATACTCACAACTGTAAACCTACTTGCCCCACCCTGTATGTGTGTGTGGGCATATGTCTGTGTGTTCTGTAGGCTCTAATGATAGCTTGGACTAATGTAGACATAAAAATATAAAATTAGTGTAATCCTTCTCTCCCTTTTCCCAGGCTTACTTTTTACTTTAGTACTTTAAAGTCTTAACAATTTATTTGCTCTATGAAAACTTTCTCAGAGTACTGAAGTGCACAAAAAGTGTAATAGTCCAAAGATGAAAGGATTTCAGAATCATTGTTAAAAATAATATTTGAGTTATGCTTCTATCACTTATTATCATAGCCTCCACAAAACTTCATTTCTTAAATCAAAATCTGGGATAAAATTACATGCTTATATGTTCTTTATTATAATTATATGGGACATGTATGAAAACCCCATGCCTGGGGATCAATGCCTGGGGCATACAAAGTGTTTAGTAACTGGTCATTTTCACTGTTGGTATTAGCTCTGAAAATACCACTTCAGTGCCAAGTTTTTCTTATCTGGATGTTTCTTGGTTTTTCTCTCATCTGATTCATCAAAGTTCTGTACATCTTTTCATTATCCCTAAGGATAAGCACACTAATAGGCAGAGAGATTAATTTGGTTAAATAAAGTCAAATAATTTTGAATACTAGAGGGATCATAGAGATTATTTATTCAGTTTCTCTAATTTTCAGATGGTATGGGTGAGTTAGTTTTAAGCGACTTGCTCTAAATCACTGATTTATTTTTGAAATACCAGAAAACAGATTCCAGGTTTTCTGTCCCTTGACCATTACTATTTCCATGATTAGTCTTCACTCTATATGAGATATAAACATATGAAAAGACAGATACATCCCTGTATATTTTTATGATCATAATTTAAGTTGCAAAATATTTTCTCTACAACTGTGTGTGCCTCAAAGAAGTCAGAACACATCTTTTTTACATTTTCTATTTATTGTAGAAACTCAACAGTTTCTTTGGCTGTATCAAGGACAGGGGGTCAGTTGATCCTACATGTAGCTCCTTTGCCATCATTACTCATTACTGCCTTCTCCCCCTCTGCAGTGATGGAAGGTTGGTGTGATGGGGAGAAGCCCAAAATGTGCCACCTGCTCAGTTTTCTTACCCCTGAAAAAGTTAGAGCCCTTTCTTTCGTTTTGCCCCTGGTTTTAGTTATCATTGATTCTTACTCATTGTTTGTTTTTAAATTTACATACCTAATTCTGCATATATCAAGGAATTCAGACATCACAGTTTTAAAATATTTTCCCAGAAGTTTTGCAGGAATAACACGGTAAAAATGTACTCATCTGATGTTAATTAATTTAGGATTAATTCTTATAAAAATACATGGATTTCAAAATTTGAAATCTATAGAAAACCTCACTTGAAAACTGTTTACATTTTGGAAATTAACAAATGTTAAGAGTTATTACATTTATGGATTTTTTGACACCTCCAGATCTCTGTTTTTAACTAAAAGAAAAAAAATCACTATATTATCTAATTTACTTTGATCATGATAACCAGTCATTGGATATAATTTGACCAATACACATCCATGCAGCAATCATACTTTCCACAGAAAATAAATTCAAAAGGTACATGGATTAAACATAATTCTAACCAACCATATAAAAATCTATAAGGTCAAGAGGACACTTAGTTTTCCCTTTGACTTCTTCTTCAATATGTCATCTTTTTCTCCCATAACTCCAAAGAGATAAGGAAATGACTGGCAAAACATCATTAAAAAGGGTAATAGTAGCATGACTTAGAGTTGAACGGCCCTGGATTCAAAATACATCTCCATCTAAATGTGAATGAACTTAAGCCTCTGAAACATACTGAGACTTAGTTTCTGGATCTGTAAAAAGGAATTAATAATATCTAATTAATAGAATTAGTGTATGGAGGAAATAATTGATGTATACTGCTGAACACAAATTTTAGAACATAGTATATTCTCAATAAATACTAATTAGTTTATTTTCTTTCAAGCATATGACATCTTGTCCTTCTAAAATGTAGACTATCAAATATTTTTCAAGTATTTTTGTCTTTAGCTTTACAATAAATTTATCACATAGTCTTAATTTCTAGAATGAGTATGTTTTCATGTGAATTAGTGGGTTACAAACAAATCACATTCCAGAAATTCAATGGTCATTTTAGTTGGCACATACATATTAAATGCTTACTACCTGTATGAGTGCTCAGGTTCCAAAAGACATTAGAATTCTAGTAAAGAATTAATATATATGTACTCAAAAGATGATAAGGCTGCAAGTCTATAAGTGCAGGTTTTATGTCTTGTTTATTAATAGATTTGTGGTGCCTGCTTCTGTTCAACTTGTAGTAAGTACTCAATGAATGCTCTATGAATGAATTATTGAAATTATGAATAAATGGAATATGATGAAGGCCCTAGCATCACAAATGTAGAGAAAGGGATAATTTTTTTTTTCCTGGAGAAATATCAGATACATTTTTATGATGAAACTGATTTCTAAAGTTAGAAATTTTAAGGAAGGAAATTTTAAGAATCATCCACTCCAAACCACCAATTTTTGTATAACTTTTAATTTTGGTATAATTTCAAATTAGAGAAAATTTGCAAGGATTGTTCACTAACTCATATATTCCTTATCCAAATTACCTCTGCCTCACTGTTGATAAGAGTGAGTTAGTTGAAGATATTGCAATTCTTTATATCATGCTAATGTATGTTTATCTCTTTAAAAATGGGCATTATCTATATAACCATAATATTATTATTAAGGTTAAGAAGTTAATATTGATACAGTTGTTATCTAATCCATAGTCCATATGCTAACTTCAATATTAGTCTGAATAAAATATTTTGTTCCTACTCCTCAACTCAACACAGAATCACACATTTTATTTAGTTGCCATATTTTATTAGTCTTTTTCATTGGAAGAGATTATCAGAATTTGCTTTTGTATTTAAAGCATTTTTTAGAAATACAAGCTAATTGAAGTCACATACTTTGGATTTGTCTGATGGTTCCTCATGACAAAAATTAGATTAAATATTATCTGAGGCAGGAATATCACAAAGTGATACAGTGGCCTTCTCACTGTTTTATATTTGAAGGTACGTGATGTTGGTTTGCCCCAATATTGGTGATGCTAAATTTGATGACATTTTTTACCCTCTAGATTTCATACCCATTGGTTAATCATTTGTATACTGTTTCTACTCCAAGAAATATAAGAATTTAAGAATGTTTATTTATTTAATGTTTTTAATATGAACTTGTGAATTCTTAGTTTATTGAATAAGTTGTAATTCATTACTATCATTATATAAATTGATATTCAAATTATCCTTTCGTGTCTTTTTATATGTCCCCATGATTCTTTGAGTACTTCCTTCCTTCTTGGTGTAATGATAGGTTTAAACAGAATCTTTTTACTTTACCTGCTCCAGTTCTGATGTCAGCCTTTCTATCCATTACTTAAGAATGCCGACTAACTTATTTTTAAATAATGAATGCTGTTTGATAGAGGATTGGATAAATAAGATGTGGTACATGCATATAGTGGACTACTATTAAGCCATAATAAAAGACAAAATGTTGTTATTTGTGGCAATATGGATGAACCTTGAGCAAATTATTCTACATGGTGAAGTCAGTCAGTCAGAAAAAGCTAAGACCCATATGATTTCACTCCTGTGTGGGATATAAAACTAAAAATAGTGAATACAGACAGCAGTGTGGTGGTTACCAGAGAGAAAGAGTGTGTGTGGGTGGTCGGTGGATGGGACCTAATATATGGTGACTAAAAAAGGTTTGACTTTGGGTGGTGAGCACACATTGCAATATCAGATCTTGTATCATAGAAATGTACACTTGAAACAGTCCTATTAACCAATGTCACCTCAATAAATTTAATTAAAAATTAAATGCATGTGAAGGAGCTTTTAAATCTAAAATATTGAAAAATTGTATTTTTCATATATAAGTAAAATATACTTTTTTTTTAAAATCCTCACCCGAGGATATTTTTGCATTTATCTTCATACAGAGCAGGAGGGAGAGAGGGAGGAAGAGAGAGAGAGAAACATCGACATGAAAGAGACACATCGAGTAGTCACCACCCACACAACCACAACCAGGGCCGAGGACAAACTGCAACTGACGCACGTGCCCCCAGTGGGAACCGAACCCCAGGTCTCCCTGGACCATGGGCCAGTGCTCTAACCACTGAGCAAAACTGGCCAGGGCAAGTAAAATATTCTTAATGTAAATTATATGTTGCTGTGAGCTGGTATCCAAAGCACAGAAAAGGAAACTCAAGACCACAATTCAATTGCTGCTTTTGGCCTTTACATCTCTGTTACCTTCACAATGTGAGAGAAGGAAAAAAAAAAAAATTATTTTCTTCTCTCTTTCAAGCATATTCCTTTCTCTGCTCTTTCATTTCTCTCTAACCCCCATTCCAACTCCTGGATCATGGGAATAAAAAGATCTAAACTTTAGCCCTGGCCGGTTTGGCTCAGCGGTTAGAGCGTCGACCTGCGGTCCAGAGTGACCTGGGTTCGGTTCCCACTAAGGCATGTACCTAGGTTGCAGTTTGTCCCTGGGCCTGGTTGGTCATGCGGGTGGCAGCCACTCGATGTGTCCCTTTCACATCGATGTTTCTCTCTCTCTCTTCCTCCCACTCTATCTGAACAACAACAACAACAAAAAAAATGGAAAAATGTCCTCAGGTGAAGATAAAAAAAAAAAAAAGATTTAAACTTTACCAAAGATATAAGGCTTGTGTTTTCCTCCTTGTACAAATCTCCAAGGGTAGAAATCTCTGTGTTTAGCTACCTACTTAGATTTGTTTGCATTTTAGAGGTGAGGGAATAGAAAAATAACACACATGAATTAATGTACCAATAAATTACCTTGTCCCAGCTCTTTCTCCCATATCAGATAATTGTTGGTTACTACCTTGATAACTATATATCCACAGATATGTATGTGATTAGACATATCAGCAGGTGTTGACTCTGCGCAAAATTGTATTCCTGCTGCTCTAGGTTCTTATGAAAGAAAGCTAGTGAGCAAATCAATTCACTCTGACCATATATAAATTTAGTGTTCACCATTTCCAGGACATGGTCTCACACATTAAAAGAAAGGAATGCTTAACTCTAAGGAATGGATCTCTGTAGCTATTCAGGAAGATATTGTTTGGATAAAGGGTCAGGACCATTAGAAGGTAAAACAATCTCTTTTTGAAAGATACTAAACCTGAATATATAGACCTGTTTATATTAATAAGGTCTGAGTCTCAATGACTATGCAAAATTTTTGAAATGGAACTGTTTAATTCAGGCAAGTTAGGACAGGTGAAAATTCATTGCTGAAGTATAAAACTAGAAGGTAGAGGTTTGCGGTAGGGATTAATCTATTTGGAATGTATTCCCAGATCCATTGCTGGATAAGTAGTAGGGATTCTCATTTGGACAATTTTTTACATGCAGGTGGTAAAATGAATTTTTCCCTTTGCTTTGGGAATTTAGAAATAAGAATCTTTGCAAAGCATGAAACTCTTGTTCCTGCAGAAACAGAGCTGGGAGTTAACATTCATTTGTTATTTCCTTAGGGATAATGTACATTCAATTATCAGAAGGAAAGGTAGCTATCTCTGGAAAACCAAAGATGATGACTTCTACATTTCCTCACTTAATATGCTTCAAGAAGTAGACACTGACCTTCAATGAGTACAGCTTTCGTTTATTGAGTAATGAAGCAATTTGCTGTCAAATTGTTTTATCAGACCCTATTAGTCACCTGGGATACAATAGATAAGGAGTCAAATTTTATTATTTTTATGGAACCAGACCATTGGGATTGAGTTAGTTCAGGAAGCCACAGTAGAACATGCATTTTCTGTAGGTTCTTAAGGAAGAATATTCTAATTCTTTTGAAATTATGGGTTATAACAGGTCTTGTAAGTTGATTTACTTTTCATAAGTCCTTAGACTTGTTAACAGGGAGACAAGTTTCAATTGGCAGTTGTGCCTCAACGGCTGGACTGTCAGACAAACCCCTGCAAGATAATCTCCTCATGAAAACAGAACATCTTACATCTACCCAACAATGCTTAAACTTCACAATTCAGTTTTCTTCACATTTTGGGGTCAGCTCTACTTAATTCGAGGAAAGCACTTAAGGGTCAGATAAATTTACCTTAGCAGATCCAAAATAGGGAAAATGTTGTTTCTGGGAGAAATTTTTTGAACGCATATTGGTTTAGACATAAGTTGATCCTTCACTCAGATGAGAATGGAACCTATAGTCTTATTTCAGTCTTAAGGCCAACTATTCTTTTTTTTTTTTTTTTTTTTTGTGGTACATGCTCCTAGTGGGAACCAAACCCAGGACTCTCTGGCCCCTAGGTCAACGCTCAACCGCTGAGCCAAACTGGCCAGGGCCCAACTATTCTTTTATCACGAATGATATCCATAGCACCCTGGCCAGTCTGGCTCAGCATTTAGAGCATCAGCCCTCAGACTGAAGAGTCATGGGTTCAGTTCCAGATCAAGGGCATGTATATCAGCTGCAGGTTCGATGCCTGGCTCTGGTTGCTGTCATATGGGAGGCAACCAATCGATGTGTCTCTTTCACACTGATGTTTCTCTATCTCCCTCCCTTCTTCTCTCCCTCCCATTCCATCTAAAAATCAGTGAAAAATCATCCTCAGGGTAGAATTAAAAATAAAAATAAAAATAAAAAATAACAACAGCATTTGAATTCCCCTTAATTATCAGCAATACACATTAGCTACACACCAAAATCTTTCTTGAGAACTCAACCAGTATTTTCTAACTTCATCAAAGAGATAGTTGAGACTATGTAAGATAGAGTCATGATCTGATTCCATCTGCTGGTATCTTTCTTCATATCAAATTATAAGATCAGAGCGGTACAAACCTAAACCTTGCTGGCTTTGATTTCTTCTGAAATGTCTTTGTTAGCTTATCATTTTTTTATTTCTATTTATTGATTTAAGAGAGGGAGAGAGAAGAGAGAGACAGAGAGAGATCGATTTATTGTTCCACTTATTTATGCATTCATTGGTTGTTTCTTGTATGTGCCCTGCCTGGGAATCAAGCCCATAACCTTGACATATCGGGACGATGCTCTAACCAACTGAGAGACCCGGCCAGGGCTTGGCCTATAATTTAATATTAATATTATGCTATTGATTTTTAATAAGGATGAAATTAGAAATAATTTTATCATAATAATTTTTATGTAATATTACCATTGAAAATATTATGCACTTTTTTCAATTGATAATGTTAAAGATCTTCAAGATAAACTCCCATTATATTTTACACAAGAATTGTCTAAATTATTTTTTGATCAGAAGGAA
The DNA here is from genome assembly GCF_014108415.1 of Molossus molossus. Lineage (NCBI taxonomy): Eukaryota > Metazoa > Chordata > Mammalia > Chiroptera > Molossidae > Molossus > Molossus molossus. The sequence goes on from NW_023425350.1 coordinate 35,970,556, forward strand.
TTAATTAGAATCTTATAACTATCCAAATTCTCAATTTTCCCTGTTTTTTAGGAAGCATGATATAATTCAGTATTCAATCACTAATTCTTTGATGCACTATTTATTTTTTCCATTTATTTTTTTCTATTTAATTTTGTTTTGCATAGTGCTCTTTATGTTGTCTTTTATTAAAAACCACCCACTAAATTTGGGTCATATGAAGGGGCAATATGCATTTTATAAAATACATTCATCAAAATAATAATATTTTTTCAAGGTAAAGTTACCATAATCTTTATTAACAAAAGAGACAATTTAAGTGTCTCTTTAAGCAATGTAGGCTGGAGAAACTAGGATAGGACATTACTAAAAGTTCTCTCAGTCTATTTTTGGCTTCCTTACTTCCCTCTTTTTTCTCAGTTAAATATTTACTATAATAAAATATCGGTCTAGAAATAACTTCCAAGATTGGGTTGGTATTTATTCTGTACAATTTATTATAGAATTTTGTTTGTTAGCTCACATGCTCATGTTGCTTGTAATGTAGTAGTCATGAAATCAGTTCTTGAATAAATCATTTACACATGCTTTAATCTAACACCTCAAAAAGCACCTATATCTTTAGCTAATTATTATTATTATTTTTTAATCCTCACCAAAGGATATTTTTCTATTTATCTTCAGATAGAGTGGGAGGGAGGGGGAGAGAGAGAGAGAAACATTGATGTGAGAGGGACACATCGACAGGTTGCCTCCCGCATGACCCCCACCAGGGCCGGGGAAGAGCCGCAATGGAGGTATGTGCCCTCGTCTGAAATCAAACCCATGACTCATTGATCTGTGGGCCAAAGCTCTAACTGCTGAGCCAAACCGGCCAGGACTCTTTAGCTAATTATTAAGCAAACATGTGCAGACATTAGGTTAAATGGATATGAAAAAAATAAGTATTTTAATATGCAAATACAAAACATATCAAAGATGCAAATAAGACATTTTTGTAAAATGTAGCCTTTTAAAAATGTTATTGCTTAGTTCTGTTCAGATTAAGATTATCAAGCAGTAGCAAATTACAAATATGAGAGCAATGCAGAATATTTACTTGTAGGTGCTGGCAATTGTTGGCTGCACATATGCAGATCAAAATCCTTTTGACATGTAAATTAACAGGTATAAAGTTACTAAATTAGCATGGCAAGATTTCCCTACATCTCTAAGAGGTGCTCTACTTCCAGCCACTTATCTACCTTTTGCATCACAATCCATTACATTTACATATCCTTTTTCTTATAGCATTGGATCAGCAATGTAGAATATACAGAATGGTTCTGTTTGATGAAAAATATAATCTTGACATCCACAATCTAATTCTTATGAAAAATTTTGCTCTTAAGCACATTTATAAAAGACTGTTTTAAAAATTTAAGATCCACCTCTTATTCTGTCTATTAAATGGGTAAATCAAGCTGTCAGATAAGAATACACCTGGAACAGATTCCTCTGAACAAGGATAGAATTGTTTACACTAATTACAACATGGGACTAGATTGAAGAGAATCTAGTGGTGGCCTATTTGTAATGGTTCAGAGCAAGGGTCAGTCAGCAAATACAACCCGAGGCTCAAGTCTCGCCCATTGCTTGTTTTTGCAAATAAAATTTAATTGTAACACAGCCATACCCACTTATTCATATATTGTCTATGGTTGTTTCCACCCTGCAATGGCAGAGCTGGGTAATTGTTACAGAGCTTATATAGCTTGCAAAGCCTAAATTATTTACTGTCTGGCCCTTTACAGAAAAAAAAAACAAACACAAAACTGTTTACTAACTTCTGATATTGAGCAGAATTTTCACTGAACAAATCATTTAACAAATTCTCTAGGCATGTGACTCATAATAGGCTTTCCCTTTTTGCTTTGCTAAGTAAGAAGTTCTTAATCAAACTCAGTACCTACCATTAGAATCAATGTCATTGTGCTAAGTGTCTCATGTACCGATGTAACTCTGTCCTCGTCGCACTGCCTCATTTTTAGTTTTTATTCCTCTATATTTTCCAACTTCTAAAAATCTAGTTTTGTTGTGTGTATCAATATAAAAATTGTCATAGAATCTCTACATTCTACAAAGGACACTCTCTAATTTATTCTTAATCAGATGTCTGCCTCTCTTTACAAAATCAAATTTTTCTCATTATAACTCTGGGTGGAACATTATCTGGTAGCAAAAATGATTTGGCAATTAAAGATAATGTGGTTCTTAATTAAATATAAGAATTCAAGGTCTAAAATTTGTTTTTTGTTTTTTTTTTAATAGAAAAAAGTGGTAGTTAGACATGCAAAATAAGTATTTAAGGAATTATCAGAAAGATAGTAACACAACTACTGGGAACAGATTTAAGCAGATATGGGTTCAAATCCTGACTCTGCCAGCTTTGAGATGCAGCTAAGTCATTAAACACTTTCTCATCTGGGGAGGGCTTAATACAATTTTACATGCTTAATATGAGAATGAGTGAGAATAGAGAAGAGGTATTTGTCTGCTTTGTTCACTGCTGTATCACCAGTTCTTACCACATGGTAGGTACTCCGGATGGATGGATGGATGGATGGATGGATGGATAGATAGATAGATAGATAGATAGATAGATAGATAGACAGACAGGTGAAGACACTTTGTAGACTCATGTCATACATTATGTACTCAATAAGTCAGTTTTTGCTTTCTTCTTAGACATCATTCTTCACAGTAGGAGTCTTTAGTCTTATTTAGGAATAGTTAACAGTCACTGGAGAAAACTTTTTAACCTATCATGTTACCAGGCAGAAATAGAAGAAATTCTGCTTTTATCCAATGAACACATGGGCTATGTTGAAGTCTGTCACAAAAACTCCAAGAAACATATTTCTCATGAGGATCTTTTAAACTCATATTCTTAGTTCCTGAAGTGATGGTCCCATCTCTATTAAAGAAGAACTGAAATGCAATGATAGTAGGCATGCGGGTGAGTAGGCAGGTGGGATTGGTCAGTCACTAGAAGATGAGTTCAGTCCACTGACGGGTGGTAAAATGAAGAAAAAAATTATAAACAAGCAATCCCATCGAGAGCTTGCTCTCCTTTTGCCTTGTGAGGACATAGCAAGGAGACAGCCGTCTGTTTTCATAAAAACCTGACCACACTGGCACCCTCGTCTTGGACTTCCCAGCCTCCAGTACTGTGAGAAACAAATTTCTGTGGTTTAAGACATGCTGTGCTATTTTTGTTATAGCAGCCCAAACTAAGACATCCTTCAAAATAATCTATGATATTTATTTTAATTTGATTTAATCTTCATAAAAATATCGAGATGGGAGAGTACAGAGAGTTTAGTTTGCTTAGCACATTCTTGGGGTGAGTACTCCTTGAAGTACATTAAACAGCCAGGAGCTTGGAGACCGTCCCAGCTCCTCGGAGTTGGCCAGTTATACTTAGTTAAAGGCGGATTTCTCTACTATAAGGTGATGTTTTCTTCTTACTCGGATAACGAACATCTCATTCAACATTCAGCGATTATTTAGAATTACGTGACTGCGTGTATCTCCTAGAGAGGACAGCCGACTGAAAAGTACATTTTCTCCTCACTCACTTTGAGAACATAGTAAAATAATAATAATAATCAAAACACTTTCTTTTTATTTTTTTATATCATATTGGTGGAAAGTAATAACAGGGTTGATAATAATTAATAGTCATATAATTGCTATAATTAGGACCTAGCACACATTTAAAATATCAGGAAAGGGGAAACACATGTATGTTTCTCCCAGTACCTGAATTTGGCCTATTCTTCACACCGCTGGGAGGGCAACAGTGTGCAAGTGCTTATTTGTCCTTTTCATGTGTTATGGAAGAATGTTGAAATGCCACCTCTAAACAGAAATATATACAGTGTTCTACATCCTTAACTTTTATTGTGGAAGCTTATCAGTCCTGGCAAGGCTGTGCTTCATGTTTTAACCAGTTAAATCAATTCAGTATTAAAGTTGGGAGCTTTTTGCTGTTGTTGTCTTAATCAATTTGTTCTATATAGTTTTCAACTAAAATTAATTCAGCTTTCAGTTGGGATCCATTTCAATTCAATTTGTAGACCAAATTGCATTTTTACATTAAACTACAATCTTATGGATCTCAGTCAAGTGTGATTATAATGATTAATAAGGCCATGTAACTTCATAAATTAACCATAATTAGCCACAGTGATTGGTAAGGTAAACCCCATCATAAAGGATTGGATTTAAGAAACTGAAGATAGGGTGGGTGGATATTTGTAGAAATATTCACTAACCTAGAAAAATTATTATTTAATCACTTATAAACTCATTTCACTTAACTCAACCATACTGTTTTTCTTTAAGTGAATTAATGAATAAGTTAGTGCCCCCAAATAGCAATTTTCCTGTGCTGCTTAGGAAAGCAATATAGTAATAATAATTCTTTATATAGACCATAATTTCCCACTAGAAATGATTTTTTTTTTCTACTCATCTTTGAGTGCATTAATGGAAAAGAAAGAATAAAAAATATTTTAAGTTCTGGTCTAAATACCTATGAATATCATTCATATACACTATAGAATTTTAAAGCATGGAAGAAATTTTACTCTAGTACAATGGGATTAAGTACCATTTTATTTTTTTAAATTTTTTTAAATTAATTTATTTTTATTACAGATGTTTCTCCTTTTCCCCCCACTGATTCTCCCCTCCCTCACCCTCCCTACCCTGACCCCAGCTTTGTTGTCCATGTACATTGTTCATTCATACATGTATATAAGGTCTGTGGTTTATCTCTCCCTCACCATCCCCTCTTCTGGGGATTGTCAGTCTGTAGCCCATTTCCACGTCTCTGAGACTACCCCATTCCTCAGACTGTTATGTTCATTATATTCCACAAATAAGTGAGATCATATGAGACTTGTCTTTCTCTGTTTGGCTTGTTTCACTTAGGATGATACTTTCCAGGTCCCTCCATGTAGTCTCAAATGATAAGAGATCTTTCTTTCTTACAGCTGCATAGTACTCCATTGTGTATATGTACCACTGCCTTTTTATCCATTCATCCACTGATGGACATTTGGGCTGTTTCCAGATCTTAGCTATTATAAATAGTGCTGCTATGAACATGGGGGTACATATATTCTTTCTGATTGGTGTTTCAGGCTTCTTAGGGAATATTCCTAGAAGTGGGATCACTGGGTCAAATGGAAGTTCAATTTTTAATTTTTTGAGGTAACACCATGTTGTTTTCCATAGTGGCTGCACCAGTCTGCATTCCCACCAGCAGTGTACTAGAGTCCCCTTTTCTCCACATGCTCGCCAACACTTGTTGTTTGATGATTTGTTGATGGCAGCCATTCTGACAGGTGTGAGGTGATACCTCATTGTTTTAACTACCATTTTAAAGTGAAATTGACTTTATGAATATATTGCAAAATATTTATTATATCTTCAGGAGACATGCATATTCTTCTTCCACCACTAAATAATCCGCAATTTCATTTTAGTTTACTTTGGTAAAGTAAATATGTAGGACAAAGCAATAAATAATTCTTTACTTTCCAAGTTGCCTTTATATAGCCCACCCTATTATGCTTGCTACCAAACTGTAGACACACAAAGTAGGTTCAATGACAAATTCTGTGTCAACTTGACTGGGTTAGGGAATGTCCAGCTGGTAAAACATTGTTTGGGGTATATCTATGACATTGTCTATGGAAGAGATTAACATTTAAGTGGGTAGACCAACTAAAGAAGACCACTCTTACTAAAGTGATTTGGCCTTAATTCATCCATTGATGGCTTGAATAGAACAAAAAGATAGAGGAAGAACAAATTATTTCTCCTTACTTGAGGTGGGGTATTTATCTTCTTCTGTCCTTTGAGGTCAGGAGCTCCTGGTTCTCAGGCCTTTGGACTTAGACCTGGACTTACACCATTGACTCACTTGGTTCTCGGGCCTTCAGACTCAACTTAATCACATCACCAACATTCCTAGATCTCCAGCTTGCAGATGGCAAATCACGGGACTTCTCAGATTCCAGAATCATGTGAACAAATTCCTGTCTTTTTTATATATATCATTCTCTTTCTCTGGAAAACCCTGACCAACACAGTGGGATGTCACATACCTGCATTTGGGCTAGGTTTTCACTTTCAAAAGCATTAGGCTGCTCACTGAAATGGCTGTACTCGCTGGAATGCTTGAACCTTTTGCTTGAGAAAAACATAGGTGATGCCAAGAAAAGACATGGAGCAGTTAGGATACTTTTAGTTGCAAATATCAAAACCAACATCTTATACTTGCTTACTATATGAAAAATGTTTGCTTGACAAAATAAGGATAGCTTTAGCCCTAGTAAGCATTTTAGCTTTAATTCCTTTGAAGTACTCTTATTCTTTCTATGCTGTGTTAGGTTCCTAGAGTTTAATAAAAAGTTACTGAAAACCAAATAATTTTATTCTCTCGCAGTTCTGGAGGCTAGAGTCTGAAATCGGTCAGGGCCATGTTTTCCGAAAGACGCTAGAATCCATTCCGTGCCTTTCTCTTAGCTTGTGGTTTTGTCAGTGCTCCTTGGTGTTCCAATCTCTGCCTCCACTGTTAGGTGGATTTCTTCCTAAGTGTCTGGCTCCTCCTCTTCTGATAAGGATACCAGTCATATTAGAGTAGGGTAATCAATATGAACCTGCGGAGCATGCTGATCTCTGTTCAGTTATTCAAATAATGGTTATTTTTCAAGCGATGTGTAGAAAGATTTCCCATGACATCATAAACTAGTTTGAGCAGTCAAACAACCTGACCAAGGATAGGATTCAGAACCCTGTAGTGTCATTAACAAAGGGTCTTGATCTTCTCTGTTGCCACTATTATAATAATTTTAATGGCCATTGCTATTTATATATTAATTTTGATAGAGCTCTGTGTACATTATAGTGCTTACCTTCTAATATTTTATATATTTCAGAACATTGCATTATTTTAACTATAACATCAATATAGTTTATAATATTATCATTTGGCCTCAAGGATAACTTTTATTTGCTTTTTTAAGGCATTATTGTAGTCTTATCAATTTCTCTTACAGTATAACATAAATCACAAAAAGAATTTTTGTTTAGTTTTGATCTATGATCTAGCTATATGTGGTTCAGCAAATGGCATCAGTCATTTTAATTGCTGTAGAAACTACCAGTTTTTTTTTTTTTCTTTGATTCTTTAGAGAGAGAGAGGAAGGGAGAGGGAGAGCTAGAAACATCAATTGGCCACCTCCTGCAGGTACCCCACTGGGGATTTGGCCCACAAACTGGGCAGTGCCCTGACTAGAATCAAATTGGTGACCTCTTGGTGCATGGGTCAATGCTAAACTACTGAGCCACACTGGCTGGGCAGCTACACTGTTTCTTTTTATGTTGGCAACTTTTATTTTTATATTTTCCTTCAACTCCCTAGAAGTATCTGAGAAACTTTAAACTATAAATTAAGCCATTGATATTCTGGGTATTTCTACCTTGAATGGAGAGGCAGGATACAGAACTGCTTATATGAAGAGCACTGATATTTCTCTTGGGTACGATGCTTTCAGATCCCCCTGACCAATAAACACAAACACAGTTCTTTTTTTCTAACTTTGTTTTAAGAATTTGGTAGAATTTGGAGACCTGTGTCTAAATGAGATAGGCGCTTGTTATATCTAAGATACATAAAATAGAAAAATTAAAATGTAAAAAATAAAAACTTAGGTCAGACTCTATTTTTTCATGGCTGTAAAAATAATAGAATAGAAAAAGAGTGTGAGAAGTAGTATTTAAAGATGTTGTAGAAGAGCTGGGAAAGACAATATACATCTAAGTCAACAAAGTCTTTAGAAACAAACAATAGACAGTGAGACCAAAAAAGAGCAGCCAAGACAGGAATATTAAAATAGACCACCGCTCTGGTCAGTCACAGAGTCTAGGCAACCTACTCTTCAACAGTGAAACCAATATCTTTGTTAAAGATTAAGAAGTCTGTGCACAATGAGAAAGTTAAAATTTGAAGTCACAACCGTAACTGTTTTGTTTTCCCCATAGTAGTTCATTGCTTTGTCTTGTACATAGCAGTTAAAAATATTAAAAGTATGGGGCAAAGTCCTCAGCCTGATTATCAAATTTTATTTCTAGGTAGGTTAAAAAACAGATAGGGAGGTTGCAAGGTGCTTTTTTAGGATAGTTAGTAAGAAATCTAATAGAGGAAAATATAGGGTACCGGCAAAGAGTAAATGATTAACGATGTAAACAAGAGAAGAAATAGCTCCAAATCTCTGAAGTACACAGTGGGATCTCAAATACTTATTGCAGTAGAGGTTAGATGATGTCAGCCATGGAAGAGGGGCTAACATCAGAACAAAGATTGGGGAGTACGTGAGAAAGGGCCGTTCAAAAGAAGAGTGGCTGCCGAGTGAGGATTATAAAATATTGGTAAGAAAGAAACCGAAGTGCAATGTTTCCTACCATTTCTCATGGTCTCATGCATTGTTCCCTCCCATCTTTCTATTGCTTTAGTTTTCTTGTGGATTTTGTAAGGTCTTAAAACCTAAACTGTAGGTCATTCTGACTTCTTTGTAAAATGATAACCTGCTTATACAATATTTCTTCCTGATGGGAGCAAGAAGCTGTATGTATGTCTAGAGTCTACTTTATCTACCAATATTAGGGAGCATTTTTTTGGCAAAGATTAAACAAATAGATCATATTTCTTACCTAATTGTTCATTGATCTATGGGAAGCAGACATGAGCTGATATGTTGGATGTTAGCACGACATTTCATACAATGCCAGAGACTGTTTTACTTGCTACATTAATTCAGTTGGCTCTGTTATGAGTCCTACCACATGGATGGTAAACAGGTGGAAGTGCTATCAACAAAAGATAATGATCTATGGCAGTGTATAAAAAAGCAGGTGTAGAGATGTCAAATGAAATGTCACTGAAGTCAGTGCTAACTAGACTTACTTAACAGCTCCGTGGTCTGGCACACAAAGAGAAAAATACAATGAATGAAATCAACATGCATCTAAGAGTCTTTTTTCTGTCACACAGGATGGCTAAGGAAACACAACTGGAAGAGCAAGAGGGATTCACAATTTCAGAAGGACTCAGTTCTATAGTCCTTACAAAAAGTGAAAAGGGAGTCATTTCAAAGATAAGAAATTATATGACAGCAAAAATTTTAAAACAACCTAAATGGATGAGATTCGTATGAAATATTTGACAGAGTTTCAGTGTATAGTTAACATTCAAAATATGTGACGTATTTATTTTAGGATGGTTGCAAGATCATTGTTAGTTTAGAAACAACATTACATATGATTTAATTACAAATTTCATGTTCCTAAGTAACGGAACATGAGATTAGTTTTTTCCCCTACAGGTACCTGAATTTCCCTGAGTCCTGCCAAGGCACACTTGATTAAGAGGCTCAATGTAACAGATAAATAACATATGAACTATTTTTAAATCATACTTTTTGAAGAGGAACACGTTTTATGTCTTTTTGGGCATTGTAGTATGTTGAAAGAGAGAGACAGAGAGAGATATACAGGGTGGGGCAAAAGTAGGTTTACAGTTGTTTGTATGGAAAATAATACAATAATTAATAAATAGCACACAAGGATAAACTGTTTCATGTACTCATAACTATAAACCTACTTTTGCCCCACCCTGTATTTATTCGTTGTTGAACAGATATTTACTGTGATTTACTCTGGGCATTGAACAAGACGTAGACAGACATGTTTCATGCCCTAATGGAACTTACAGTCTCAGAGGGCTAAGAGCCCTGAGTTTGAATTTTAGCCCTGCCTCTGTAGGGTAACTTTTTCCAAGATACTGAAGTTCTGGGCCATCATTTTTTTTGTTTATGACATATAAAGTAACGCTAAGAGTACATGTCCTATATGGTTGTTGTGAGGACTAAATAAAATTAAATGCATGCTGCTTGGTTCCATAGCTGTCGAATGGGAGACATTCTCTTTGCTTTCCTTCTCAAAGGCACAGGTGTCCACGAGCACAAAGGAAACCAAATAAAACCTCGACTCTTCTTAATAACAATCAAGATGACAGAAAACATTGTTTACAACTTTATTTTTTATCAGGGCTTAATATTTTGGAAAGGTAGTCTGTTAACGTCTTAGATAGGTAAACTTTTAAGGTAAAGAATAAATTTATCCATGCATAGAATTGAGGTCAACTATTGGAATCTCCACATTTATGTGTTAAAGATGTCTATCCACTTTCTTGTAGTATGAAATTTAAATTTTTCATCAAATCATGGAGTTTAGGAATAGTAAGTCCTAAGTAAAACTTCCTCTGTTCTCAGGTTTTTTTTCAAATAGGTCTCAGTTGCAAGAAAAATGGCTAAGATTATATACAGGCTATATTTTTTGGAACTGAGATGTTAAGCATTTCACATAGGAATAGTTTATGTTTTTGGCCTTTTATATAGTGGCATCATATCAATGTCCAAGTTGCATATTACTTATGTGGGTGCCTGCCAAGGAATAAGCTTTCCTAAAGAAAGAGCTGTAGAAATTATCCTTGATGTGAATGAACATATTTCCCATTATCTTGTATTTTTAAATCCCTCTTCAATTCTATTTAAAGTATGATAATATTAATATTTTAAATTGACTATACCCAAGGTGAAAGTACAAATGGCAATGTGGAAGCCAGTCAATTTAGATGTATTAGGTAAGGTCAGAAGCTTAAAATGAGAAAAAAAAAAAAAGATACATTGCCTATATTTATCTTCCATCTGCTTAGAAACTGTTCAGATTGCCGACACACTGATGCATCATTTACTTATAATAATGTGTTAATCACAACAATGAGCAATCAACTTTCAGATGTTAAATGAACACTCAGAATAGGAAACCCTGTCATTTAGAAGGCCAGTTAATGAGAGTAAGGTAGAAAAATAGCTTGATTAGGCAGCTGACTTTTTTAATACAAATGTTTGTGTCTCCATGAATTTAGAGTCTGCTAAACAGTTGAGCTTCTTTGTGCTGATTTTCAGCAAATTAAAGAGAACAGACTGCTTTAAGAGGCAACTTCAAATACAACTGCTTCACTGAGAACCTACTTTGTGCATACTTGATGATTAGTACTTATTGGATAAAAGTGAATTGCTATGGTTTGTGGGAACTGGAGAATGGAAAACTGATAACCTTAATTGAATGGGTAGAATAAAAAAATGGCAGTACAAAATTTATCAGGTTGATTTCACTGGAAATATTCTCAGCTGTAAGAACCTACAGATAGGCAGGTTCTCATATAAATACTTCTGTGTCTGAAATAAAATTTTCTGTTTTCTGTGGGAGTGACTTAGCCACTTATTGTGGATGAGAAGTCTTTACTTTCATAGGTTTTCCACATAATAGACCAATTGCTCATAAATTATGGCCAAATTTCTTGTCATATAAATAGTCCATAGTCCAGAGAAGAGCTTGGCAAACTACAGCCTATCTGCCAAATCAAGCTTACTGCCTGTTTTGACACAGTCTCTGAGCTAAGAATGGCTTCTACCATTTTAAATGGATAAAACAAGTCAAAAGAAAAGTAATATTTGTGACACCATGACTATTATAAGAATTTCAAGTTTCAGTGTTCACAAACGGAGTTTAATGGAACCACATTTAATCATTTACACATTGTAGCTGTTTTTGTGCTACATTGGCAGAGTTGAGTGCAAAGATGATTTGACTGGCAAGGCCAAAAATACTTACTACCTGATCCTTTAGTGAAGAAGTCTGTCAACCACTGTGCTAGAAGGCATAGTGTAGACTATAAGTACCATGGGGACAGAGATGAAGTGTAACACAGAGATCAAGTTCTAGTCCTTATTCTGCCAAGCAGATGAAAAGGAGCAAAATGACTTCTCTGCATCTCTTAAAACTTTGAGGTAAAAGTCAGGTTCATCTTTTATGCTTGATCTGTTTCTGCTCTAAAAAGAATAGTCTCAATTTTGTATTGGTTAATGTCCAATATTTATTTATCTAAGACTTGGAATTCTCAATTTAACTAAAAATATTATACTGAATTATATTTGGGTGTTGTGGTTTGATATTTTGAATTCTGTATGGAGGTTCTTCTATGTAACAATAATTAAGGTCCTGTTGTAACCCATCATCCTACTTTGCTACTTAGTATCCTCACTGATAGAACATTCTTCCTTAGGTCTTTCAGGTTAGAGTATCTAACGTAAGACACTGTACACTTTCTCACCTAGCATGCCCAACATATAAAATAATCACATTATGTTGAACATATTTATTATAATACTGATGATAACTAACAATGATATTAATATACAACACAGATTTATTGAATAGCATTTTGTCCCAGGCCTGTTTTCAATACTTTGTATGTAATCATCCATTCTCTCCTCACAATAATCCTGTGACCTAAATCTTATTTTATCTCCATTTTACTGATGAGGAAACAGAAACAAAAGATTTCGCAAGTTGTTGTAACTCTGTTGAAATCTCTGTGTTTCCAAACGTCAATTCAAGATCTCTGAGGCCACACTTGAAAAACTTTTGGAGGAATGTCATGATCACAGTGCTATAGTTTGGGGCTTGCCAACATCCTTGAATTCCTTTACTTTCATGTTGTATTGGGGTGCTGTGATTAAATCATGATGTTTTGGGGTTCAGTTGTTAAGAAAGTTCATATTCAAGTATATGCTCTATATGTGAAACCACCCAAACTTCATAGTAACTGAATGCCTTAGTTCCCCATGACATTGTGAAGGGAGAAAGTATCAGATGCACTCCTGACCACAGAGTTTTGAATGACTTAGTAATGAGCCTTTGCTTGTGATTCAATAGTATCACACTGCTGACGTGAATAATTTGACACTCTTTCCATATCTGAGTGGAGTGGGACAATCCTCTAGAATATAGTTCATTTGCATAATGTTCCCGCCAAGATAAAATCTACATGGTTATGCAAATACTACATATGGTTAGAAGTCACAGGCATTATGCACGCCTATTTAAAAGATTCAATTATTGGTTTGTAATTTTTTTTCTGGCTATAGTATTCCTTTCAGCCTCCATCCCTACCTTCAATTCAACACAGGCAGCCATACATTTGGACTTTCCTGCTGCAGGGGAAAGCTGTGATGTAGGGGTCAAAAACAGAAGATACTCAGAGACATTTGCCAGTGTTGTGAGTAATGGGGCAGAGGCGATACCTTAGATTTTAAAGAGAGTGAACTGGAAACTCCCTGAAACTGGAAGGAGACAAAGGCACTGGGAGCTGCCCTAATGGAGGTTCCCATTTCCCTATAGGAGCCCCAGGGTGTGGCAGTAACTCGGAGGAAAATGGCTTAACTCTAGGCAGACCCAGGTTCTCAATCTCAGCAAAGATGTCTGCTCATCAGCATGGAATAGGAGCAGCCCCTGTTGGATATCTAAGACCCATCTCCACTCAGACAATGAAATGATGAGTGGCAACTGTGGCAACAGAAAACCAGTACCCCTTCTTCCTCTTGTCAAGTACCACTTAGATCCCCTTAGCTTTTGGGAAATGCTAAGACAGAAACTAAATCTCCAGTTAATTCTGGAGAATTAATTTTCTTCTATTCTAGCAGTAAGGAGGTTTATATTTGGATTTAATTTGATTTAAAGAAAATGAGTCTAACATTTCTTACCCACTTGAGATGGTGAGCTACAATTCATAGTCACTACATAAATACAAACATGCAAAACAAATGCTCCTTCTGAATATCCCCAACCATATGCTGTATGTCATTCTCCCTCTGAGTCACATAAAGTGAAAGTGAAAAGGATTACCCAATCGGCAAACACATAAACTCTTACTTAAATTTTTCAGCATGCTACATGAAATATGGCACCCTGGCGTCTTTATAAAGAGGAACAGCACGTGCCTCAATTTCAATTTTTCACATGTGTTTCTATAAGTTTTAGACATTTTCTCTGAGGCTTTTCTGCCTCATTGTTTTGGGATCTAGACGACCTGGGTTCTTAATAAACCTTCCCAACTGCGTCATGGGATAGCTTCAGGCAGCCACTTAATTTCCTCTCACCAAGGTGCAGCAGTCAGAAAGACTCACCAAGACGTCACAGAGTGCATTTGATACTTCTACTCAATTATAGTAGCGAAGGATTTGAGATTGTTTAATGAAAACTTCTACTGCAGAGTAGCATGTTGTAATTTAATTAGATACTATTATCCTGCCTTGTTCTGCTTTCAGAAGGACATGTAGAAATCAAGCTTTGTATTAAATAATACTCTTTGTGAGGTAAATAACTAAGAACTAAGGATAAAAGCGGAAATTACATTTTCTATTTAGATGAGGCCAAATGGCCAATTCTACAAGAAATAAAGGAATTTAACTCACCATAAGCAGATTTATTGCAAAGAGAGAAAAATGTTACCTTCTCGTATACTGTTTATGACAATTCTTTAATAACATACTATATTGTAAGCTACACTTAAATATAGTATTTTATTTTCTCACCTCCCTTATTACTGATGTTTTGTTTAGTCTATACATAACTTTTTTTTTATTTGGGACCTCTCAATGCTATGCAACAGTAGATATGCAGAGATCAGAAATTGTGTTCAATTTTCCTTTCTAGTGATCCATTGACAATAAAATAAAGAATTTTAATTTTTACATAACAGCCACTATATGAGGTGGCATTTGAAAAGTGCATTGTCTGGCCTAATCTCATTTTAGAAAAATTATATTTTAGTCATGATTTGGATAAAACATGGTTTTGAAGACCATTAGTAAATCCCCGATACTGCCTATAAACAGAAAGTTAGAATTAAGTAGATTGAATTGCATAAAATATGTTAGTCTTACAAAAAAAAAATTAATAGGACTGATCATTGATTTCTTGTGAACCATAGAGGAAGGCCTTCTGTAACAAAAAGGAGAATCAATAAGTTCCAGCAAGATGTGATGTATGTACTATTCAAGAGACCCTAATATCTAAACATGTGCTCCAAGGACAATGCAATGATTTTGAAAATATTTCTTCAAGCAACAGCTGTATAGCTTTCTAGCCTTAGATTGTTTGTATTTTTTAATTTAAAATACTCTTGGGCATAGAAAATAATCTAATTATTAATGCAACTATGAAAGGTGGATTTTGTGGTAGTCTTGGGAGTTAAATAGATAGGAATAACAGGTGTCTGCTCTCAGATGGAGCAGCTTTGAATGGTAACTGACATCTAGTGGGTGAATAGAGGAGAAAAGGCCAATGTCACCAGCTCTACAGTTTCCCTTAGGAATTATTCTATTCATAGAATTGTATGTCTCCCACTTATACTATTTAGTTTCTTCAACGTGTTTATTTCTTTGGCAGATACCTTGATGACATGGAGCTCTGTATATATTAAAAATTTGGTGGGCTGGTGGTTAACATTTTCTCCTACCCCATAATCCAATGCTTATGTGTTTAAAAAATTTTTTTTCTTTATTAATTTTAGAGAGGGAGGAAGGGAGAGGGAGAGAGAGATGGAAACATTGATGAGAAAGAACATTGATTGGTCACCTCCTACATGCCCCACACTGGAGATTTGGCCCACAACCTGGGCATGTAGCAGGGAATTGAACTGGCAACCTCTTGGTATATGGGTGGACGCTCAACCACAGAGCCACACCAGCTGGGCATCAATGCTTATGTATTTTATATTTAGTATTCTTCTCTCTTTATGAACCAAAGTACAATCAATTCATTAACAGGATACGTTTTATAAAAAAATGGGTTTGTTCCACTCAGAGAGACAAAAGAGTACAGTGTTATAGCATTCTAGAACACACTGCCTTGGATAAAAAATTGGCCCTTTTGTTTTCCAGGCTGTGTGACTTGGTAAGTTGCTTAATTTCTCTGTCTCTTCATTCAAAAGTGAAAAAAAAAAATTTAATGAGGATGGCAACACTACCTATCAAACACGGTTATTGGTAAGATTAGATTGTGTGTGTATATAAAATTAGGATATCACCTGACACACAGGACTAAATAAGTACTGTTATTGTTTATTATTATTTATTATTTACTCAACAAAGAGTCATTAAACACCTATTTTATGTCATGAGGTATCCTGGCACTAAAGGTACAAAATCAAAAACAAACAAACAAAAATCAGACAAAACATAATAAAAAAACAAAACAAAGATTATATCAATATACAGCTTATACCTCGACTTATAAGATTTAGCTATTATCACTGGCCATTATTCCTTAAAGCAAGGAATTCATTTTAATACATGTGCAACCAATCCCTAGGACAAAACAGCTAAAATAATTGAGAATGAGAGTTTGCCATAGAGAAACTCTAACCTAAAGTGAACATTGCTGCTGATTACTTTTCAGATCATTTGTCAGTGGTTCTCACTGGGTCACTGACACCCCTTACTTTTTCATCATGACAACAAATCTCCTTAAACCCTGACACAACACATATCATTTGGTGATGTTTTCAGAAGTCAATCTAATGGGAGTTTATCCATTCTAACTGAACCTCGAAGAAGCCTTTAATAATTATACAATTCAAAGAACAATTAAGATCAAGTAAGTTCAATAAAATTTTACTAATATTTAATAGAAATAACACCTTTTAAAATATTACAGTATAATCTTGTTGCTTAGAAATTACTTAAAGATTTGTAATCTAATGAACAAAATAAACTAACAAACAAAATAGAAACAGAGGCATGGATACATGGAATTGACTGACAGCTGTCAGAGGGGAGGGATGGGAGGAACTGGATGAAAGAAGGTGAAGGGATTAGCCAAAGAACATATATGGATAACCCACAGACACAGGCAACAGTGTAGTGTTGACCAGAGAGAAGGAGCGAGGAGGGTTGGGTAGAAGTGGGCAAAGGGGGAAAAATGGGGTTATCTGTAATAATGTAAACAATGAAAATAAAGTTAGAAAATAAAATAAAATATTACAATAAAATCCTATTGCTTAGAAATTACTTTAAAAAAATTTTTTTTAATGGCTTTTCCCATACCTGTCTTCAGTGGAGTCAGAGAATAACTTTGGATAACCCATTGACTCTTTCAACTACTCCTTTCAAGCAACAGAGTGATTGACTTCTTTAACCCTCCTTAATATGTTAGGAGGAAAAAAGCACACTTTTGAGGAGTCTTTGGATTAGATGACCCATTTGTCAAAACAAAACAAAAAAATACAAAATTTTATCATCGAAAGTAACAATATGGATCACCAAAGACAGCAGCTTCAAATCTGATTTTCTATGCTGTGTAATTCTTTCTTCAAATAAAAAAGTATGCATACATTTAAAATGTTAAACAGATAAAATAAGAGATGCTCTGATTGAAATGAGGTCTAAGCCTGGATCTCACCTGCTGGGTTGATGGCAATGGGATTCACTGCAAGTCAAGAAGCCTTAGTTCAAACTTCCCTGACCAAATTCAAGTCCTTAATTTCACATTTGAAGAAATTTAGGTCTAGGTGGTAAAGATATTTATGATGTTTACAATCAGAGATCAGGTGCAAACAGGGCCAACAGAACTAAAGTCTGCAGATGGTTATTCACGTTTTCTTATTATTAGGAAATAGTATTTTGCATTATAATTACATTGAAAGTTAAGCCAGGTAATGCACTACTGTTCAATGGCAAGGTCACACTTTAAGTAGTGCATGTAGGCTGGGAGATATTGTTACAACCTCTTTGGAAAATAAAATCTGCCACCATCCTTCTTCTGACCACAAGAGTTCACATTCTTCCAACATGAAAAAATGCACTTATCCCCTTCTAGGCATATCCAAGCTCCATCCCATTATCGCATCGATTTAAATTCCACGATCTCATCCAAACCAGGTTCTGGTACAAAAGAGGATCCATAGATACAGCTTTTGGGGTAATGTTCCTCTGGATCTGAACATTAGTAAGTCCAATAGGCCAATTACCTTCAATATCACACCCAACAAACAATAGTGGAGCAGGCATAGGATAACTGCTATAGACACCCGTGTCCATAAAGGACAGGAAATGCAAGGAACAAAGCAAGCACAGAGGCCTGGCAGTCAGAAATACAGACTGGTGACACGCAGCTAGTTCCTGGATTAGGTCTCAGTCCAGCACTCCAGGACGTATTCTGAACAGCTCTTGTTTTCATTCATCTCCTGGACTCATGTCTGCCCTCAGAGAAATTGTTTCTTTTCTATAAGAGATGGCTGATGTTTGTATGTGAGTAGTTTTCTTAAATGGCTTCTTTCTTTCTTTTTTTTATCCTCACCTGAGGACATTTTTCCATTTTTTGTTCAGATAGAGCAGGAAGGAGAGAGAAGAAGAGAGAAAGAGAGAAACATCAATGTGAAAGGCACACATCAAGTGGATGCCACCTGCACGACCAACCAGGGCCGGGGACAAACTGCAACCGAGGTACGTGTCCTTAGCGGGAACCGAACCCAGGTCTCACTGGACTGCAGGCCAACATTCTAACCGCTGAACCAAACCGGCCAGGTCAATGGCTTCTTTCTTATGGAAAGAAGTAGTTCAAGGATCTAAAGACCTTTTTAAATTTATTTTTAGTTACATTTATTTATTTATTTTTTTATCCTCACCCCAGAACATTTTTCCATTTTTAGTTCAGATAAAGTGGGATGGGGGGGGGGAGAGAGAGAGAGAGAAAGAGAGAGACATCAACGTGAAAGGGACACATCGAGTGGCTGCCACCCACACAACCCCAACTGGGACCAGAGAAAAACTACCCTTAGCAGGAACCGAACCCAGGTCTCTCTGGACTGCAGGCTGACGCTCTATTTGCTGAGCCAAACTGGCCAGGGCTAAAGACCTTTTTTAAAAATGTGTACTGCCTATACTTTTTTAGTCCATGGTGACAGTGTTTTCTCATCTTAAAAATGTGTGGGATCCCTGTGAGCCTTACTGAAGCTGAGCCCATTGTACAAACAACACAGATCCCCTTTCTTTGATATAAGTCCTCTACTTGGGGCATCTTGTGAAATCTCTGTGAGACAATACCTTTAAAAGTCTTTGAAACCCAATGCATAAGTTTGAGATTCTAATCGAGCCTTTTGTCTGTGTGAAATAGTGCCCTGCCTTATATTTTTCTGAGTTCTGACAAGATTCCTTGCAGTCTTATTCTTGGCTTCACCTTTGAACCATTTTTTTCTTTCTTTCTGAGATCATTGTAGATTTAACATCTATTCAGAAGTAACTTATTAAATTAGCATATTTTAGCATCTAGAGAGATAAACATGAGGAAGAGTTTTATTTCCAAGCCACCAGGTCCTTGCTCCTTTCTATATGTGACTACTTTTTCTTTAGCTTGCTTTTTTCCTTTTTCTTCAGCTTTATTGCAGTATAATTTACAAATATAACCATGTTATATTTGAAGCGTACAAAATAGTGATTTGATATACATGATATTGTTGAAAGATTCCCACAATTGAGTTATTAACGTATCCATTATCTCACATGTTTACCTTATTTTGTGTACTCTCTTAGCAAATTCCAATTATATAATCACTTATCATCACTATGTTATACACTAGATCCTCAGAACTTATTCATCCTATAACTGAAAGTTTATATCTTTTCTCTCCCATTCCCTCCATTCCCCAGCCTGGACAACCACCTTCTACTCTGTATATAGGAGTTCCCCTTAAAAAATAAAAAATACACACACACACACACACACACACACACACACACACACATACACATATATATGTGTGTATATATATAATATATAATACTACATAGTATAAGTGATACTATGTAGTATTTTTCTTTGCTGGACGAATTTCACTTAAAAAAATGTTCTCATGGTCTAACCATGTTGTTGCAAATGGTAGAATTTCCTTTTTTTTTTAACTGCTGAATAATATTCAATTGCGCGCGCGCGTGTGTGTGTGTGTGTGTGTTTGCATGCATGTATATATCTCAAATCTTCTTTATTTATTCATTAGTCAATGGATATGTAGTTTGTTTCCATACCATGGCCCATGGCTATTGTGAATAATGTTCCAATGACCAAGGAAGTACATATATCTCTTCAATATGAATTTGTTTCCTTTGAATATACATCCAGAAGTGGAATTGTTGGATTATATGGTAATTCTATTTTTAATTTCTTAAGGAACCTTCATATTGCTTTGATAGTGACTGTACCATTTTACATTCCCCTCAACACTATACAGAAGTTCCCTTTTCTCCGCGTCCTCTCCAGCACTAACCTCTTGTGTTTTTTATTATAGCCACCTGCACTAGTGTGGGGTAATAACTCACGATAATTTTGATTTGCATTTCATTGATAATTTTGAGAACATTACTCCCTATATTTTCTTCTAGAAATTTTACAGTTTAAGGTCTTCATTCAACTGTTTAATCCATTTTTAGTTTATTTTTGTGTGCGGTGTAATAGAGAGATCCACTTTCATTCTCATGCACATGGATATCCATTTTTCCTAACATCATTTACTGAAAAGAGTATGCTTTTCCATTTTATATTTTGGTAACTTTGTCAAAAATCAATTCACTATATATGCATGGATTTATTTCTAGACTCTTGCTTCTCTTCCATTATTCTATGTCTGTTTTTATGCTAATACAATGCATTTTGATAGCTGTAGATTTGTAATATAGTTTGAAATCATGAATATGATACCTTCAGCTTTGTTTTTCTTTCTCAAGAACACTTGGCTATTTGGAGTCTTGTGTTTCTATATGAAATTTCGGGATTTTTTTTTTTTTTTTTTCTAATTCTGTGAAAGATGCCATTGGAATTTTGATAGAGATTGCATTGAATCTGTATTTTCTCAGTTGCCTTATATATGGGAGTCACCCAACTGAATTTTGGATTTCTCTGAGAGGGAACTGATCTGTGCATAGGTGTGTATTTGCTGCATCCGTGGGGGAGGGAGCTTCAGAGCCTCCAAGTCTCCATCTTAGCCACAGCACTCCTTGTAAGCTTATTTTTTGGTTTCTCATGTGATTATCGATAGCTAGTAGAAGCTAAGCATGTCATGCAACATTATACCTGGAAATCTTCTTAACTATGTCATAGAATTCACTGGGTTTATTTTCTATATTTTCACTGGTAACAGAGTTTCTCAAGTGTCTGCCATCACACTGGTGTGTTTATCCTCCATCATTCACTTGCATTTTCCTCACTTTCCCTTGAGCCCTCACAGATTTTCTGCTCAGGTTTCTTTTGGCTTCTGCTCTTCTGCTAATGGTCTCAAGGATTTTTAGACTCCGCCCACTATCCCTTCCCAAAGGCTAAGCCACATGTTTTGGCTTTTACTATAGCACCATCCCCCGTTCTGGGTATAATAGATGCATAACAAACCGTCTCAAAGTTAGTGAAGTATAACAATATTTATTATCATTTCTCACGGCTTTGGGAACTGACTCTACTTAGCTAGGTGGTTCTCTTACAGGTCTCTCAGGAAGTTGGACTCGGACAGTGGCAGGGTCTGGAGTCATCTCTCCATCTTTTCCATATCAGCAGCTGATGACAGCTGGTGCCAGGCAGCTCAGCCTTACCTCCCCAGGTGCCCTAGACTTTCTTGCATTATAGTGACTGAGTTTCAAGAGTAAGTCCCACAGAAAGAAGCATAAATAAGCCTCACTGCCTTTTATGACCGAACCTCATAATTCACATATCACTTCCACTATAACAACATTAACAGCACTTCACCCAGATTCAAGAGGAAAGGACATTGGCTGCTTTTCTAGATGGAGAAGTGGTAACGTCACATAGTATGAAGTCTATGAGTGATAGGAGATGGTGTTACAATGGTCTGGAAAATACAATCTGCCATAAACACTTACCACAAAATGTCAGCTGTAATGTATTACAGAGCAATAAGAAAACATGAAAAATTAGAACAATAATATTAAATTATTTAATATTAAATGGTAAAAAACAGCTTCATATGTTTATTAAAAAATAAAATATTCTCCACAATAGTGCTATTAAAAAAAATGACTATCTCAATGTTTTGGTGTTTGAAAGTAGATCTAACAAAATGTATGATAGTTGTCACTATGAGAAAGTAAATATTTTACAATAAATAACACAAGTCATATTCAGTAGCACAAATAAATATTTCAGACTTGTTTTGATAAGAGAAAATAGTCTGAATATAAAACAAATAACTTCCTAAATTCTATGATACAGTTATGTAATAAAACATAATTTCTGAAAAACTAAATTTTATGAATTTTAACCCTCTTTGCGACATTCCTCTTTTCTTTCCAGAGATTTTTATTGTTGGATAATGTGTATTAAAATAAAGTAAAAACTAATTACTTGAAATGTTGCAGCTCCTTTTGGACAGCTAATCAACATATTTCAAATATGAATTGGAAACATTCTCTCACCCCTTCTTGTGAAAGAGGAACATAGAGCGAGATTACTGGTTTTTAAACTGTTAGAATTTAAAGTCTGTTGGTATCACAAGTCAGGAATTACTTAAGTCATAATTGTATGAGGTTCAACATACATGCTAGAGATTGCTTTTTCTTAGCTCCCTTCCTTTATGAAGTCAAACTTATCTCTCTTAACAGCTCTATCTGTATGCTCCTCCCTTGCTGTTCTTTGCATTTAAGTCTTTATAGAATGCAATAAAAAGAAAATATGTATTGCATGTCTAACATGGGCTAGACATTAGGCAAGTCTTTTTCACACAATATCTGATATTTTCCCCATCATAAACCTTCCCCCAGTATGAGTATTCTCATAACCATGTTGTCTTAGAGTTTGATTGTTTACTTGTTGCTTGATTTTATTTGAAACTTATTATTTTTTTTCTAGAACTTTGTACTTTTTTTTCCTATCCTCACCCGAAGACATTTTCCATTTTTTGTTCAGGTAGAGTGGGAGGGAGAGAGAGGAACAGAGAGAGAGAGAGAGAAACATCGACGTGAAAGGAACACATGGAGCGGCTGCCACCCGCACAACCGACCAGGGCCGGGGACAAACTGCAACCAAACTATGCGCCCTTAGCGGAAACCGAACCCGGGTCTCTCAGGACCGCAGGCCGACGCTCTAACCGCTGAACCAAACCGGCCAGGGCTAGAAATTTGTACTTTTTTATTTAATTAATTAATTAATTAATTATTTTTATTAACAGATGTTTCTCCTTTTCCCCCCACTGTTTCCCCCTTCTGCCTCCATCCCCACACAGTCCCCAGCTTTGTTGTCCATGTCCATTGTTCATGCACACATGAATATAAGTTCTGTGGTTTATCTCTCCCCCACCATCCCCTCTTCTGGGGATTGTTGGTCTGTAGCCCACTACCATGTCTCTGGGACTAACCCATTTCTCAGACTGTTATGTTCATTATATTCCACAAATAAGTGAGATCATATGATACTTGTCTTTCTCTGTTTGGCTTGTTTTGCTTGGGATAATACTTTCCAGGTCCCTCCATGTCATTTCAAAGGATAAGAGATCTTTCTTCCTTATAGCTGCATAGTACTCCATTGTGTATATGTACCACTGCCTTTTTATCCATTCATCCACTGATAGACATTTGGGTTGTTTCAAGTTCTTAGCTATTGTAAATAGTGCTCCTATGAACATGGGGGTATATATATTTTTCTGATTGGTGTTTCAGGCTTCTTAGGGTATATTCCTAGAAGTGGGATCACAGGGTCAAATGGAAGTTCAATTTTTAATTTTTTGAGGTAACACCATATTGTTTTCCATAGTGGTTGCACCAGTCTGCATTCCCAACAGCAGTGCACTAGAGTCCCCTTTTCTCCACACCCTCACCAACACTTATTGTTTGATGATTTGTTGATGGCAGCCATTCTGACAGGTGTGAGGTGATACCTCATTGTTGTTTTAATTTGCATCTCTCTGATGATTAGTGATGTTGAGCATTTCTTCATATGTCTCTTGGCCATTTGTATGTCCTGTTTGGAGAGGTGTCTATTTAGTTCCTCTGCCCATTTTTAATTGGGTTCTTTGTCTTCCTTTTGTTGAGTCGTATGAGCACTCTCTATATATTTGAAATTAACCCCTTATCTGATGTATCATTGGCAATTATGCTCTCCCATACAGTGGGTTGCCTTTCCATTTTGATGATTGTATCTTTTGCTGGCACATACCTTGTTCATGGATTGCAAGAATTAACATAATTAAAATGTCCATGCTACACAAAGCAATCTATAGATTCAATGCAATCCCCATCAAAATACCAATGACAGACTTCACAGAACTAGAACAAATATTTCAAAAATTCATATGGAACCAAAAAAGACCTCGAATAGCCACAGCAATCTTGAAACAGAATAACAAAGTAGGAAGGATCACATCACCAGATTTCAGGTTTTACTACAAAGCCACTGTAATCAAAAGTCTGGTACTGGCACAAGAATGGGCATATAGACCAGTGGAACAGAACAGCGATCCCAGAAATGGACCCTAGGCAATATGCTCAATTAATATTTGACAAAGGTGGCAGGAGCATACAGTGGAGTAAAGACAGCTTCTTTAATAAATGGTGTTGGGAACATTGGACACCTACATGCAAAAAAATGAAACTAGACCATCAACTTACAGCCTACACAAGAATAAACTCAAAATGGATAAAAGACTTAAATGTGACTCATGAATCCATAAAAATCCTAGAAGAAACTGTAGGCAACAAAATTTCAGACATCATACGCAGCAGAAATTTTATTGATACATCACCTAAGGCAACAGAAACAAAGGAGAAAATGAACACATGAGACTACATCAAACTCTTCTGCACAGCAATAGAAACTTTTTTTTTTTAAATTCTCACCTAAGGACATTTTTCCATTTTTTTGTTCAGATTGAGTGGGAGGGAAAGAAAGGAAGAGAGAGACAGAGAGAGAAACATCGATGTGAAAGGGACACTTCAAATGGCTGCCACCCACACGACCCAAGCAGGGCCGGGGTCAAACTGCGAACAAGATACATGCCCCTAGTGCTAACCGAACCTTGGTCTCTCGGGACCACAGGCTGATGCTCTAACCGCTTAGCCAAACTGGCCAGGGCAAAACTTATTTTTATGAAATACTACAGGCATATAAAAGGATAGGAAAGAGGATCCGGAAAAATGGCGGCGGAGTGAATGGAAGCTGCACAGATCATCTCCCAGGACCAAACTGGAATTACAACAAAAATAAAGACAAATTGTCAGGAAGGGGCAACTGAAAGGCAGCTTGGAGGACCACATAACCAGGGACACTGACTCAATCCTGGTAGGCTTGCGAGGATACGAGAAGGAGCCAAGAGCTCATGGTCCGCAGCAGCCTGGGCTTGGGCCTGCGGCAGCCTCAGCTGGGACCTGCTGCGGACTGGGCTGACCTGCAACCTCAGCTGGGAGCTGAAACCTCAGCTAGGTGCTAAGCCCTCCGCTGGGAGGCTGCCCTTAGCTGGGAGCAGCAACCTTAGCTGGGAGTGGTGCCCTCGGGTAAAAAGTCCCTAGCTGCTCCAAAGCACAGAGCTGGGACAGAGACTAAATTAGCAGCAGCCACTCATCTTGGGCTCTAGCCCAGGGAGGGCGGACTGGACTGGAACTGTGTGGGGACACTTGGGATTTGGAGAGTGCTCAGCGCTTTTACTGAGTTGCAGCCTGCAGGACTGTGGTCATCTTACTCCTTCCCAGGGCCCTGGGGAGAGGGGGCAGCCCCTTCCTCAGAGATTCAACCACACCTGGTGGCCATCGAAATGCTAATTGAGGCCCATTAACAACCAGCAGCTGCCCCACCCTCGGGAAATCCTCTTACACTGAGCACCTGAGGGAGTTTTTCATTCAACTCAGAAACCAAAGTTCTTCAGGTGACCTCTAATAATAGCCTCCAGGCAAAAAAGCTAGAGGACAACTACCATTCCCTGGGCTAGCAACACTAACCTGAAAAGCTAAGATTTGACGATGGTGTTTAAAGTGGGTCCTCCCTGGCTCATCCAAACCCAGGAGAGGGAGCCACAAACAGCAGAACACCAACAACCACAGGGAAAATTTGGCAGACTCCAAAGCCCACTGTGATAGCCAAAATGGTGAAACACAGAAACCAAAGACAAATGAAAGAACAAGAGACCTCTACCGAAGATGAGATAAATGAGGTGCAGTTAAGCAAGTTAACAGAACTAGAATTCAGAGCCATGATCTTGAGGAAGCTCAACAGCATGTGTATGGACATGAGCACCATGAGTAAAGACATAGAAATGTTGAAAATCCACCAGTTGGAAATTAAAAAACACCAAGAAGAAATGAAGAATGACATATCAGAAATGAAAAACCCACTGGAAAGTTAAAATAGCAGAGTCGAGAAAGATGAGGACCGGATCAGTAAATTAGAAGATAGGGTAGAAAAAAATAAACCAATCAGAAAACCAAAAAAAATAATAATAATAATTAAAAAACAGGAAAACAACTTAAGAGAACTGTGGGACAACTGGAAAAGTAATAACATTCATATCATAGGAGTCCCCGAAAAAGAAAAATTGAGCAAGGGTTAGAGAATATATTTCAAGAAATAGTGACAGAAAACTTCCCTAATTTGGTGAAGGAAGAAAGCATTCAAATTCAAGAAGCACAGAGAGCCCCAAGTAAGAAGAACCCAAACAGGCCCACACCAAGACACATAGTAATCAAACTGCCAAAAATTAAAGACAAAGAGAGAATCCTAAAAGCAGCAAGA
This sequence comes from Molossus molossus, assembly GCF_014108415.1. Taxonomy (NCBI): domain Eukaryota; kingdom Metazoa; phylum Chordata; class Mammalia; order Chiroptera; family Molossidae; genus Molossus; species Molossus molossus. The sequence continues at coordinate 35,997,271 of NW_023425350.1, forward strand.
GATAAGCAACAGGTTACCTACAAAGGAAACCCCATAAGGCTCTCAGATGACTTCTTACAAGAAACACTACAGGCCAGAAGGGAATGGCATGAGGTAATCAAGGTCATGAAAAACAAGGATCTGAATCCAAGGCTACTCTACCAAGCAGGGCTATCATTCAAAATAGAAGGTCAAATAAAGAGCTTCCATGATGAAAAAAGGCTAAGGGAATACATTAGCACCAAACCAGCACTGCAAGAAACGTTAAAAGGACTGCTATAATTAGCAGGAGAAATGGGAAGAAAAATAGAACCACACTAAACAAAAATGGCAATAAATAAGTACATATCAATAATCACCTTAAAGGTAAATGGATTGAATGCTCTCATAAAAAGACACAGAATAGCTGATTGGATAAGAAACCATGACTCATCTATATGTTGTTTACAAGAGACTCACCTCACAAAAAAAAACTTTCATAGGTTGAAAGTGAAGGGATGGAAAAAAATCTTCCAAGCAAATGGAAAGGAAAAAAAAGCTGGGGTAGCAATACTCATATCTGATAAAATAGATTTCAAAATGAAGGCCATAACTAGGGACAAAGAAGGCCACTACATAATATTGAAAGGATCTATCCAACAGGAAGATATAACCTTGATAAACGTATATGCACCAAAATATATTAAAAATCTTCTGGAGGACTTCAAAGGAGAAATCAATAGCAATACAATCATAGCAGGGGACTTCAACACACCGTTGACAGCACTGGATAGATCCTGTAGACGAAAAATTAGCAAGAAAACAAAGACTCTAAATGAAGCACTAGACCAAATGGATTTAATAGATATCTACAGTGAATTATACCCCAAAATTACAAAATTCACATTCTTCTCAAGTGCACATGGGACATTCTCAAAGATCGACTGCATGTTAGGACACAAACTAAGTCTCTACAAGTTCAAGAAGTCTGAAATCATATCAAGCATCTTCTCAGATCACAATCGCATAAAACTAGAAATCAATTGCAACAAGAACATACAAAGACATTTGAACACATGGAAGCTAAATAGCATGTTATTAAACAATGAATGGGTTACCGAGAAGATCAAGGAAGAAATGAAAAACTTCCTGGAAACCAATGAAAATGAAGACACAACAACACAAAATCTATGGAATGCAGCAAAAGCAATTCTGAGAGGGAAGTTCATAGCACTACAGACCTACCTCAAAAAACAAGAAAAATCTCTAATAGACTATCTAACCTCATAACTTAAAAAACTAGAGAGCAAACAAAAAGAAAACCCCAGAGCAAGTAGAAGGAAGTAAATACTAAAGATCAGAGCAGAAATAAATGACATAGAGTACAAAAAAAAAATCCAATTAAAAGGATCAATGAAACAAAGGAGAAAATGAACACACAGGACTACATCAAACTCAGAAGCTTCTGCACAGTGAAAGATACAATCATCAAAACGGAAAGGCTACCCACTGTATGGGAGGGCATAATTGCCAATGATACATCAGATAAGGGGTTAATTTCCAATATATAGAGAGTGCTCATACACCTCCACAAAAGGAAGACAAAGATCTGAATTAAAAAAATGGGCAGAGGAACTAAATAGACACCTTTCCAAACAAGACATGCAAATGGCCAAGACACATAGGAAGAAATGCTCAACATAACTAATAATCAGAGAGATACTGATTAAAACAACAGTGGGGTATCACCTCACACCTGTCAGAATGGCCACCATCAAACAACAGTTATTAAACAACAAATGTTGGCGAGGATGTGGAGAAAAGGGGACTCTAGTACACTGCTGGTGGGAATGCAGACTGGTGCAGCCGCTATGGAAAACAATATGGTGTTACCTCAAAAAATTAAAAATTGAACTTCCATTTGACCCAGTGATCCCACTTCTAGGAATATTCCCTAAGAAGCCTGAAACACCAATCAGAAAGAATATATGTACCCCCATGTTCATAGGAGCACTATTTACAATAGCTAAGATCTGGAAACAGCCCAAGTGTCCATCAGTAGATGAATGGATAACAAAGCAGTGGTACATATACACAATGGAGTACTATGCAGCTGTAAGAAAGAAAGATCTCTTATTCTTTGAGACAGCATGGAGGGACCTGAAAAGTATTATCCTAAGCAAAATAAACCAAACAGAGAAAGACAAGTATCATATGATCTCACTGATTTGTGGAATATAATGAACATAACAGTCTGAGGAATGGGGTAGTCCCAGAGACATGGTAGTGGGGTACAGACTGATAATCTCCAGAAGAGTGGGTGGTGGTCAGAGAGATAAACCACAGAACTTATATGCATGTGTGCATGAACAATGGACATGGACATGGATAACAAAGCTGGGGACAGGGCAGGGAGGGAGCGGGAGGGGGGAATCAGTAGTGGAAAAAGGAGAAACATCTGCAACAAAAATAAATTCATTAATTAATAAATAAATAAATAAATAGAAAAAAAAAAAGGATAGGAAAGCATATAATGAACACCTGTGTACCTATCACCTGGCTTAAATCAAATCCAATTTAATTGGTCTTCTGTGTTCCTTTCCATGATCCTACTCTTGATTCCTGTCCTTCTTATTCACAAAATAATTATTATAAATTTATCACTTTAAATGTAAAACTATTCATATGGTTGTGCATATTTTAAAGTGTAAAAGATGTTATACCATCTGTGACACTTTTTACCCCCTAAAATTATATTTTTACTTTTATTCATATTGATGCAGTAGAGGTATATGGGTATATTTATTTTTATTTTACTACTGTATAGCTGTATACTACTCCTTATATTTATCCATTATTTTTTTTGATAGTTACATCATTTAAAAATTTTTTTTGTACCAGTACAAAGAGTATTTTAGACATTGGCCTTAGCTAGTCTTTCAAATTATAAACCACATTTTTTGTTGTTGTTGTTAAATCAACACTTACTTTCTACATTATAATGAATATAAAAACACTATTCATACCCAGCTAGTATGGCTCACTGGTTGGCATCAACCCATGCACCATGAAGTCTCTGGTTCAATTCCCAGTCAGGGCACATGCCCAGGTTATGGGTCAGATCCCCAGTGGGGGGCATGCAGGAGGCAGCCAATCGATATTCTCTCTTATCAATGTTTCTATTTCTCTCTCCCTCTCTCTCTAAAATAAAAAAATATATATATTAAAAAACTAAAAAAACACTATTCATTACTAAACTACATACATGGTATTCTGTGAATAGTTTTTTTTCTTCTTCTTCTTTTTTTTTTTTTTATCCTCACCTGAGGATATTTTTCCAGTTATCTTCAGATAGAGTGGGAGGGATAGAGAGAGAGAGAAACAGATATGAGAGAGACACATCTACTGGTTGCCTCCCACATGACCCCAACCAGAGCCAGGGACCAAGTGGCAACCGAAATACGTGCCCTTGACCAGAATCAAACCCTCAACTCTCTGGTCTATGGACTGATGCTCCAACGGCTAAGCCAAACTGGCCAGGGCAGTTTCTTCTTCTTTTACTACTTTTCTTTTTTCTCACGTTATAGTGGGATGAGGTGTGAGAAAGGGAGAGTGTGTTTTCCAGTCTTTAAAATGTTTCGTTAAACAAGAAGAATGTATTTTACAAGGATGTAAGTAGCACTTTGCTAAAAATTTAACTTATTAAAATGAACGAAACACTGTTGTCAAAGAGAAAGTAAAGAAAAAAAGGAGAGGTTTTGAACAAGATACACTATTTATTCAAACATATTCAAATATGTTTGCATTGTATCTACTGAATACTAATGACCCTCTACTTGACTCTAATTTTCCAATATAAAATAAAATAAACCTCCTTGACTCTATATCCTCCTCCAACCACCTTACTCTCTTTGTTTTCCTTCTGTACTAGGAGAAAATAATAGCCTTCAAATAGGTAGATCTTCTAATCCCTGGACCCTGTAAATATGTTATTTTACAATGCAAAGAGCACTTGAAACAAAGACTTTACAGAAGTGATGGGGTAGACCTTGAGATGGGGAGATTATCCTGTATTCAGGTGAGCCCAGTCTAATTATAGGAGCCCTTAACATCAGAGAACATTTTCTGGCTGGGCTAAAGGGAGAAATGTGATGATAAAGAAGTGTCAGAGAGAGAGATTCAGTGCTGCTGGTTTTGAAGTGACTCAGTGTGGCTTGCTCATGTGATTCTGAACCAAAGAATGTGGGAGCATCTAGAAGCTAGAAAAGGCAAGGAAATAAATTCTCTAGACCTCCGAAAGGAACACAGAACTGCCTACATCTTAATTTTAGCCCAGTGACACTTGTGTTGGATTTCTGACCTACAGAACTGTAAAATAATAAATTTGCGTTACTTATGCTGCTAAAGTTTTAGCAATTTGTTATAACTGCATAAAAAAGCTAATAGACCTTCACAGCTAAAATTCTTGAAAGAGGTATCTCTTTCTGTCAACAGAAACTCACCGAATTTTCTCTTGAACCTACTTTTTTAGGCTCATATCCTCACCACTCTATTAATTTGTTATCCAAGACATCTTTAATGTCCTGTCTCCTAAAGCTTTATCTATTGTTAGCTTAACTACCCCCTTAGCAATAATTAATTCAGTTTATCATTTCTTTCCCTTATTGAAACACTGTATTATTTTGGATTTAGCAAAAACTCACCCCCAGGTTTCCTTTTTACGTTCTTTTTGCATGGTCTCACTAATCCAATCCATGTCCATAGATGCAACATATATATCTTTCCTCATCAAACATCAATAACCAATTGTCTATTTCTCTTTGGCACTTGAATATCTAATTACATTTCAAACATATGGCTGAATAAAATTCCTAATTTTTGTGCCAGAATTTTTCTTCCCACCAATTCAGTTGCTCATGCTTACTCCTAAGAATAATCCTAGATTCCTTTCACAAACTCCTTACATTTAATCCTTTGGAAAATATTGTCAGCCTACCTCCAATCTGTCCACTGCTCTTTGACATTTTATCACTGGTCTAATTCAGGTCATCCTCATCTGTTTCCTAGACATTACATGGTAGAGCAGAATAGACAATACCTGCCATTTTGTAACCTCCATCAGAGTGGTATGTGCCACAGAATAAAAGATAATGTCGCTTTAAAAAGTATTTTCTTACCATAAGATAAAATAGTTCACTTCAAGTCACTTCACCTATATGTTACTTAGTTTCTTTAAAATATAACAAATATTCATGAGAGCACACATTCTCACACAAAGATTCCCTAAGATGGAAAGAAATCTAAATTAACTTTTCAGACTTAGTGATGCTTCTGTAGATGTTGATAAAATGCCTCTTATATCTATGAATAGAAGTTTTTCTCTTTAATACTTTTTCCATTACAAGAAATTTAATAAAGTGGGAGCACTTATTGTCAGAGAAATATAATTATTTTTAGCGTATCATGTAATTCACTAGCTTGCCAACATCAGACAAGACCAACTCGTATATGAAAGTGCTGAGGAATTTGATCATGAGTTGTTGAATATAGAAAGAGGATGTCTTGGAAAATAAAAGATGCTATTATCACTTTGCACTTACCTCATAAATCGCTAACTGCAAAATACAAGATGAAAACATAAAAAGATCACGCAATTGTCAATTTTTATAAATACACATTGAAGACATTGTACATACAGTTTTAAATCCTGGACCCAAACTACATGAACATGTGTCAATCCGCAAGCTACTCCAATCTATATTTTCTATAACCATCCAGACCTAGCAAATGTATTCCTTTTGTCTCCCATCTCTTACCTCCCACAACCTGAAGTTTAAAGTTTCAAATCTGGCATTTGTCTGTTTAGTAACTATGATAGATGATCTATGAAGTGGTAAATCAAATGCAACAAACATTTAAAAAGATATACAAAAAAATGAGAATGCCGTCTTTTGATAAAGATGTGTTTTCTGAAATGAACAGATCTGATGGTGGTGAAAACTAGTGGAATTCTTCTGGAATTTAGGAATATTACCCAAATTCCATAATTATTAATTTATTACTGATTTCATTTTCTTCTACATCTATCCATTTCTTTCTGCCATGGGATTATTTATTTATTTATTTATTTATTTTAATCCTCACCTGAGGATATGTTTTTACTGATTTTTTAGGGAGAGAGAGGGAGAGAGAGAAACATCGATGTGAGAGAGAAACATTGATCAGTTGCCTCCAATACGTGCCCCAACCAGGGATGGAACCTGCAAACTGTGTATGTGCCCTGACCAGGGATTGAATCTGCAATCTTTTGGTTTATGGGAAGACCTTCCAGCTAGAGATCCCAAGGGATTATCTTGAAGCATATTCCAAACATCACAAAAATTCATCTGTAAAATTCAATACACTCTTTCTCAGACATGCATCCTATGTTTAAAATATAATTGCAATATCGTCTTCCTACTCAGGAATCAAAATAAATTCTTTAATAGCCTCATACAAACAGTAAGTGTCCACATTTTCCTGATTGGCTTATACATCTCCTTTACCATCTCTTTCCTTTCCTCTTCTTAGTCATTAAAAATATATATATATTAATAGAAAGTGGTTAATGTATCTCTAAAATATCTTTTAATCTATATTAACATTTGTTATCAGTCTCTTGGCAGTGGGATGTAGTATATTTTTTCTGTTTTCATTTGTTTCTTTTTGCATTTACATAATCTACAAAATAAATGAATTGATTTTATCTTTTAAAATGAATTCGATATATTCCAGGATGATAAATTTCAACTTAAACCTTCACCTTAACTACAAATGGAACCATCAGGTTAGAAAAGTAAAATATTTGGCATTACAGAGTGAAACAAATATGATGATTACTGATTTTTAAATATTTAATTGATTTCTATGTTCCAAGTCACATCATGTGATAGGCTACTCCACTTTCTCCTCTTTGTTAGTCTCCTGTGGCATGTATTGGCAACCCCTGAATTTCAATAAGGCTTTTTTGTTTCCTTTCTATGTTTCTGTTTCCTGCCACAATGAGCTTTCTAAGTCTCCAGTGTGTTTAAGGAATTCACTCCAATTAACTTGGGTCAGGAGGTGCTGCTGCACACTCCTCTGACACAGCCAGATATTAAATCCCTTACAATAACTCCATTTTCCAATAAGCATGTTAGATTAGAAAAGGACCTGAAAGAATGAAATACACTGATTTAGAACCCACTTCCACTATACTCTCCCCACTGTGTATTGTCAGAGGAAAGGAGAAGTTCCGGGATGATTTATAAGGTGAGTGCACATTCGCAGGTCCCGCCCCGCAGCACCGAACAAACAAGTCGACGCTCAGTCTGCTGACAGTTTTCCATCGCTGCAGAGCGTCCCTGTTGTCATTCCCTGCACGTGGCGAGTGGCTAAATGTTGAGCTCTAATAAATTCTCTTTTCTCGATACCACAGCTATCTTTCTACCACCCTTCCGTAACATAACAAACACCACTCCGCAAAACACATTTTTTCATAAAAATACTCTATAGAGATTCTATCATTTACTATGACCGGACAAAAACCATAAGTCCTTGTCTTATACTTGCTTTGCTTATAGACGTTGTTGCTCTTACAACAGGCATTAAAATCGGTCAGACTCCATTCCCTACCTTTCAGGTATTCACTTTCTTCAGAGACCCAGCAGATACCGATGCCGTCAAGCTGTCCAGCCCAGAGCTGTCTAGGGTCCTGGTAATCCTTTCTCCCCAGCTATCAAAAATTCCTGTTCTGGCAAAAGGTACAAAATTCCAGTTATAAAATAAACAAGTCATGGGGAAGTAATGTACAGCATGCGGAGTATAGTTAATAATATTGTACTGTATATGTAAAAGTTGCTAAGAGAGTAAATTTTAAAACTTCCATTGCAAGAAAAAATATTCTGTAGCTATGTATAATGAATAGTAACAAGAATTATTGTGGTAATCATTTTGCAATATATACAAATATGGAATCATTATGTTGTACATCTGAAACTAATTTGTTATATGTCAAGTAAATCTCAATAAAATGTATTTATATATATAATTGAAACTGAAAAATTTCCTCATTCCATGTCCATGTCTAACAGTATATCTTTTTTAATGTAATACACCTTTTCATATTTACTTGATGATTAATGGATATATGAAAACTTACCATTCATTGAACATCTGCTATTTACCAGTGGAAGTTTTTTTGTGTACATTACATTTTGTAACATTCACAAAATCTTTTTTTGTAATTCTTTCAGTCTCTAAGGATGACATGTATACTTGTATGGGTGAGAAAACTAAGGTTCAGTAACACTGAAGAACTTTGCAAGATTTACAAAAATAAGGACATGGTTGAGTTCAGTTTTGAAACCAGAACTGCCTGATAGCAAAGTCTTTGATTCCACCCTCTCCCACCCATTTTCCATCTCAAGTCTTCCCAAATCCCAGAAAATATCATAGACTTCGGAGAAATGTGTCTAATTTTACCCATGCATTCTTATATGGTGTAACACGTCTGACGTGTGCATGAATTTGGCAAGCACAAAACTGCTGTTACAAATGCCAAACAATTTCACAGGATATTTGTAGATTTGGTAAATGGCAAAATTTAGCTTTTTAGCATGTCTAAAAGGAAACTCAGTATCACGGTCTATCTTCTGACATTCAGACAAAAATAGTGAAGTGTATTTTTGGAATATAAACGTGTCTTTACAATATGTTGCCAACAAAATCCATTTGAGTTTTTAAAATGCCCCATTGAAATGTAAAAATCACCTGAGAAGCTAACGCTGTGAAGATAAAGCTTGAACCTAATGGCTATTTGCTTATCAGCAGCCACACACCATCAATGGGAAACAAGTACTGAAATATTTTTGAGTAGACACCTCCAAAAGTAGGAGTTACTTTTCACAGCTACAAGGATTAACTGGTATCGTTTGCTAAATATGGAAATGTGACTAATTTAGTCAATGCTCTGTCCACAAATGAGCTTTTCTTTTGCAATATTAACAACTATGATGAGAAAGCACATTACAAAATCAGCACAAGACAAAACCACTCCTTCCTGGCTGGTGGCATAGTGAGAACAGGTGAGAGGTTATTGGGTGGCTTCAATGGTAGGACAGTGTCTTCATGCCCACATACCAATTATGCAGTGTAGTTATAAAAATATTCATTCAAGGCCCTGATAAGTAACAATGATGAGTTACATGGAAATAGTGGGAAAATTTATTATTAAATGCATCTGCACCCAGAAAGGCCTCCCATCTAAACACCAAATATTTCAACTTGCATTTGACCTTTCTACACTGTTCGCATAGGCTCCCTTTCCTCCCTAAAATGCTACAGAGAATGGAAGTGTTGTCAATTAAGTAAAAAGGGTGTTTGCATCAACCTTTTCATGTGTGGAATTTAATGACATTTTAAGGTTAAGGTAAAAGTCAAACATCGATTTTTTTGGTGTTCTCCCCTAACACACCTAATGAATAGAGATTTCGTTAAAAACATTTTAATCCAATTTAAAACTCCCACGATCATAAGACAGTTTTTCTTTTCTTTTCTTTTTATTATCAAACCTTTTCCCTCCCATTGTAAAAGATTCAGGACAGAAAGAAACGCCCAGTCAAGATGACCTAGGGAATTCAAATCCAGAAAATCTTGACAATGATGTATTCTACAATAAAGTCAGTTAGATGAATTACATGCATGTGTATACCCTTTAGAAATCAGAAAACTGGAAATTTAGGATTCAGCCAATATTAGAGTGGATGCTGATACTTTTCTAGATGACCAAAAAAGATGTTTAGATAACATAGACGATGATTATTTTTCTATCTAATATTTACTATATTCTATAAAGTCAGAAGAATTAATATAATGAAGCGTAACAGAAAAAAAAAAAAGTGGGAACAAAGAGATTGTGATGTTTGTTAAGCAGGAATCTGGCAACTCACACCAGGAAAGAGTTAATAAAAAGTTAGCTACTGCAATATCACAGCTGCATATTTCACACGCAATTTGTGTGCAGAAAAAAGATAGCAAGATTTTTTGAACAAAATTCATAGCATAGCAGTTCTGATTCTTTTTTTTATTTTTTATTCCTCACCCAAGGATATGTTTGTATTTACTTTTTTAGAGAGCAAGGAAGAGATGATAGATAGATAGATAGATAGATAGATAGATAGATAGATAGATAGATAGATGAGAGATTGATGCCTCCTGTATGAATCTTTACCAGGGATTGAACCCTCAACCATTTTGATATACCTGTACAGGATGATGCTCCAACTAACTGAACCACCTGGCCCAGGTACAGTGCGGATTCTTTAACACTCCATTAGAAATTTTAAAATATCTTATCTTCCTTAGGTATAATAATATGAACTCATAGTTCTTATATGTAATGTAATCCCATTTTTTCTTCAGAAAATTATGTCTATACTGTTTTCTTCTTTTTTTTTTTTAAATTATTTGGTAAAATCCATATGGGCAGGTAGTAGAATGATATGAAGTTTCTCCTAATAAATCGTGAGCTTAATTTTATGCCAAGTAAGTATGAGAACTACTGGGCTTTTATAGACAAAACTAAATTCAATAAAAGCAAATGTCTCTTTCAGATTAATAGTTTACATGATTATTTCTTTTGTGACTCAGAGGCAGAATTATTTTCTAAATGTGAATTCACACCTGAATTTGTCGTGAGCCTCAGTAAAACACATTACCATATTGTACCTTCAGTTTTTCTCATTTAGAATGTTTATTCAGAGCAGTTAACCCATGTTTCTAGTTCTAAAATTAATCTCCTTTGTTTTAATTAAATGTCAGAAAGCCAGAAGTACTAGTCAAAACAAAAAGAATAATTTGTTGGGCAACTTTTAGGCATGGAGCTACTCTGAGACCTTAATGATACTTAGTTCCCCACAGAAGAAGCAATGAAGCTACTTAAGATTTGGAAGAAAATTGGAATGTGTCTCTGATTGCGTGTGTGTATGTATATTTTTCTTTCACCTTCAGTAATTTGCTGTTCTATCCACATTACATTAGGAAGAGATTTCATTTCATTGACACCATAAAATTGAGTTGCCTACCCAATTATCTCCAAATTTTCTCTATTCCTAGCTTTATCAGCATTTGCAAAGCCTTGAAGGGACTGGGAGAACCACATAGTAGACACCAGTCACGTTGAAGAAAACAGAGTATGAAAGGTTTACTCTGATAAAACTGAATGCTGAGATGTTGAAGATCTCTAGATTTCCAGAAAAATAAAGGAGTAGGTGGATCATTTTTAAATACTCCTTTGTTCACTCACTTATTTAATGACTCATTCATTCCAGATAGGTTAATTGAATATTTACTATGTTCCTGACCATCACTAGCCCAGTGAGTGAAAGACAAGCCAGCCCAATCATTGGCTCAAGGAGCTTTCTACTTGTTGAGATGGACAAACAATTAGAAGCAATATCTAAGCTGAGCCATGAATAGAAATAGATGTAAGTCAATGTAGGGGCTGGAAGTAGAGAGTGGAGTGAAGTTGGGAGATGCAATGGCATATGTGAAAGCCCAGGAAAGAAAGAGCCCACAGCTGAGGAGTTGAAGGTAATTCAGTTTGGTTATAATGCTACAGAGTAAGAGAAAGAGTTGTAATAGACCAGGTTAGAGTGTTAAGCAGAAATTTTGTTAAGAAGTTTAAGATTATTTAGGTATGGAAGGAGGTAACAAAGTTTTAACAGGGCAATGCTTTTGCTAGATTGCATTTTAGAAAAAGTAGCCTAAAGGAAGTGGAGAGAAGGGATTAGGGAAGAAATACTGCAGGGAGGTGGAGTATTTGGGAGGCTGGTGCAGCCATCAGACACATTATCATTCTATTGTACAGAGAAGGAAAATGAAGAAGAGAGAATTTTACATAACTTGCCAAAGTTTTTATTAGTAAGCTTCAGAGCTCGGATTCAAATCTTAGTTATTTGTGTACAATGTTCATATACTGAACCAGTCTGAGATTCTGTCAGAAACTAGTTGAGATATATTGAGAGAACAGAGTTTTCATCCACCATTGGGGAGCAAATGAGTGTCATTTTCAAAAACAATAAAAGCCAAGAAACTCAGGATGGGTTATTGTGTCTGTTTGTGTGCATGTTTCTGGGGTTTAGAGGTGTGTTTAGCAAATGAACTATAACCTCACTTAATTTACTTTGCCAGCAAGCTTCTGCTATAACCCTAAAATTATCAATGAATACAAACCGAGTTTAGAGTTTCTTCTTTACAGAAATTTCCAAAGCACACAGAAAAGAGCCTTATACAGCAATCTTCATCTTTGTTATTCCAGGTCTAAGATAGCTGGGGCATGTCATAGCTGTGGAAAAGTATAGGGAGTCTTAAAATTAGAAACAAAAGATATATTTTGAATAAATTTTTTTTTCATTAATTTGTGAGATTGTGCATCTCAATTTACTTATCCATGCTAAATTTCAGTTTTCTCATATGTATAATGGGGATCATACTTTTTTCATAGGACTGTTATGTTAAACAAGATATGTTCTTATTTAATATATACATATAAACTTGGTTTGGTCTGACTAGCTTCTCATCTGAAGGCTTTACTAAGAAAGAGTGTATCTTAAAGCACAGTCAGGATATTGGCATTATTCAGTTCCTTATAATAGTGGAAATAAAATCTCCATTTCCTCGTGGACTATCAGCTAGGAGATGTCCTGAGCTCCTAGAACCCACCTGCATTCCTTGCTGTGGCTACCTCCGTCTTCAATGTTGACTGTCTCTCACATTTCCTTTTTAAAGGGCTCACCTGAGTAGCTCAGACTCATCCACAATAATCTCCCTGTTTTTACATTAGTTAGTTTGGGAAGTTAATTATATCTTCAACATTCCTTCCTGACTGCATCTAGATGAGTGTTGGTAGCACTCATAAATTGGTAGCCATGTACGTGCAAAATTGGGAGAAAATCTTAAGAAATCAACATAGAACAGAATTCTGCCTCCCACGGGGCCATTCACCATTTCCCATTGCTAGAATACTCAGTCGAGTATCTTTTGCAGTATTCTGCTTGATCTAGTGGCTTAACCTGTATACCATGTCTACCACTTTGCTATAAGGAAAGCCCCTTGCATTTATCCTGCAACAGTCATTGATGAGCATCATTTCCAAATCTTAAAGGGTATGCCAATTCTAGTCCAGAGAAGTCCCAAAACAGATTCTTAGAGATATTTTTATATTCCTTAGCTTGAAACTGGGATTCTCTACCAAAATCCTGATTCTTTTTTCTCATACTGCATTAAAGAAATCAGGGCTCTGGCTGGTTTGCTCAGTGGTTAGGGCGTCAGCCCGCAGACCAAAGAATCGCTGGTTCGTTTCCGGCAATGGCACATACCTCAGTTGCGGTTTGTTCTGGCCCTGGTCGGAGTCATGCGGGAGGTGGCCAATTGGTGTGTCTCTCTCACATCAATGTTTTTCTTGCTCTCTCTAAAAAACAAAAAAAAAAGGGGGGGGGGATCAGGGTTTGTCTATTATGTAGACGGAGTCAAAAAATGAGTGAAATAAAATTAAGCATTCATAGATCATTAGAATATTTCTTAAAATCTAGATATTAGGCAGAGGCAGAGACAAGTTCAGATATGATGGTTAACAATTTCTTTCCTTGGACTCATCATGAGATATCAGAGTATTTGGATTTAAATCAAACAAAGATTGGCACTCAGACAGACATTAAAATGAGAGATTTAATATTAGTGGTGTTTTCATAATCACTCACGATCTTCTCACTAAAAATTTATATTGGTGCTACTCTAACAATGGCTTAGAAGAATATTTGTCAAAGTGGTGGTCATTATACTATATGGATTGGAACATCTGAGGATAATTGTTGAAATGCAAACATACTGGGCTCTCCAAAGACTTCCCAAATCAGAATCTCTAGAATGGGCTTCAAGAATCAATCTGTATTTCAACAGACTTCCCAGGTAATTCTAAACTCCACTGGTTTGAAACGTTGAGATTATTAGAAATATTTTTAATTCATTTCTATTTATTTTTCAAAAAGTTTGACTACTGAAAACATTACAAAGAGAGTTAGAAAAGTGGATTGAACCTCAATATTTAATCTCTGAATCATCCTTCCTGCTTTGGAGGGTGTTCCAACAACTTAGTGTCCAGGTCTGCTGTCAAATAACATATTCCCCTCCTGAGTCATCAATAACATTTTGTTCCAGCAGAAATCTTATAAGTCATCTAGAACAATTTTCTTATTTTATAGATAAGAAAATTGAGACCTAGATGGTTTGTGACTAAACTCAAAATCATCCTGATCTTTGGTGGGTAGATGATGATTTGCAAGCAATGTTCAAAATTCAAACTTCAGTGATCTTTTCAATCCATCATACTCCTACATTTTTTTAAATGTGCATTTAGGCAATATTGAAACATTCTCTGTAAAAAAAATTGTTAAATGTTAGGACACTCATCCACAGTTATAGTTTCTTCTTGAAGACAGATAATCATGGCTTTTTAAAACTTTGACTCATTCCTGGTAGCATACCAGGAATCTTAGGACTTTTTAAATAGATTAGTTGATAATACTGGATTTTGATTTGTAGCCAGTGAGACAAAATATCCACCACTTCAAATGTGCCATTATTAATACACTTAAATATCACTTCATTTTATATGCAATTTTTAAATAATTTAGGTTGCAGATGTCTAACACTTCAGTTTTATTTATGTTGTCATATTTCTAAGTAGAGGTTGTTTATAGTTTAAATAAATTTGAATTTCAAAATTATTTGGCTTTATTTCACTGAGTGGTAACGCTTGTATTTTCATATCATCAATCTGTTTACCTATCTCTCTCTATTGTATGGATACATGAAATAATTCAGAAATTCACTGCATTAGAGTATGATAAAACATTTTAAAAAGTCTCTCCTTTGATATAATATAGAGATTCACCTAAAACAGAAGCTCTTCACATTGATAAATGACTGATAAGAATAATTACTTAATAACATCCTCTTCACCCAGGTGATGTCATCCTAACACACTACCTTGAACAGTGCACATGAAAAACATTGTGAAAATTTGGGTAGTTTTATATTCTGTGGATTCAGAATTGAAGAAAGAGAAGGAGCTGGAGGTGAGGGTGCAGGGGTAGGATCATACTAGGAAGCCATTTTTAACCTAGACACCCAGACTGCCCTCCAATTTTCACTACGTTGCGATACACCTGTCAGGTGATCTTGTCATTTTGCAGACCTGTCACTAATTTCAGATTCACATTCAAAGATATCAACAAGCATTTTGTTCTAAAATCATATATGTTTAGGAGGTCAAAAAGTTATCACTCGTTGCATACAATTGAATAATTGAATAAGCTATTTCCCTCCAGTTTGAGTAACTTTGGGAGATTTGACTGACGGAAGAGAATGAATCAAAACCTTTTAGAATAAACAGTATCTGGGGAGATTGGTAAGTCTGATAAGTGTGACATAATCAGGGTCTTTGAACAATATGTGGAGATACAGAAACTATAAAGGACTCTCAGAGGTAGGTAGGTAGGTGTGTGTGTGTATGAGAGAGAGAGAGAGAGTAGAGAGAAAGAGATACAAAAAGGATAACAGGAAGATGCTAGTTCTCTGGGTCTCAGTCCAGGTTTCAGTGAATGCAATGGATTCAAATTAAAGTTACTTTCCAAGAAAATTATATCAAATTAAATTCCCCAAATATAGCCATTGTATTCCTACTATATGTAAAGCATTATGACAACTCAGGAAAACAAACAAATAAATAAACAAGCAGTCCTAATTTTTTCACATCTTTATAGTTCTTCCAATAAGGCTATATTTGTTCAATGTATGCAATTCTAAAGCCACAGAACGTTTATAATTGGAAGAAATTCAGACATCACAGTTTCCAATTTTCTCAGCCTACAGAAAAAGGAACTGAGTCCAAAGGAGGTAAAGTGATTTGCCAAGAGTTCCAGAGAACTCTTCTGATATTATCCACCCACCCGAAATAGACTTCCATGACTGAGAAGAAAAGTAGGTGAATAGGCAGGCCGAGGATGTATTATGATTGCTATTGTTTCAAATCTGTTAATGAATAACTAGTTTAATTATATACATGACATGCTACAGAATCTCTTTGATCCTGTCTTAGCTCTGAAACAAAATTGTGAACTATAAATTCATCTTTTATAAAGGTGAGACTTTAGCAGGTCTCTCTTTCTTCTTAGGAATTCCTTAATCCCTCTAATTTCTTGTGAAAACCATTGAGAAATCAGCTAATTCGTATAATTTTCAGAGTCATCTTCAGTGTGGATTCTACAAGTTAGCCATCTGACACTTAAAACTCTAGCGCACTGGGTCATAATCAAGGCCAGTGGGAAGTCCTCAGCATTGCCAGTGGCCTTAGGCTTTTCTCCCAGTCAGAGCAAGGGCCACGTTCTCCATTGCAACTGTGGTGTACCAGCTGCCAGATGAAAATGATCTTTGCAGAGGTTTAGAAGAATCTCTCTTGAAATAATTAGGAGGTGACTCAAAGTGCCTGAGCTATTTCGATCTGATCATGTTGTTAAAACACCTAAGCTCAAAACACCCCTCATTTCCACGATGGAAGCTTCATGTTATTTTTCACCCCAAGCCCCAGAAACCTTCACTTAATTATTTAGTCAATCAACTCAATTTAGGAATGTTTTCCTCATCAAAGGATGTGACACAAACTATTCTTGTCATCCAGCAACCCCAATTTATACCAATTCCACAAATTTCTCCATAACTTCTGCCTGGTTAAAGGCTGTGCCTCTCAAACCTCTTCTTTTTTTTAAGAGAGGGAGGAAGAGGGGCAGAGAGAGAGAAAGAGATGCATCCATCAGTAATGAGCCCCCAACCTGGCTGGGTATGTGCCTGACTGGGAATCGAACCTGTGAACTTCTAGTGCATGGAATAATACTCCAACCATCTGAGCTACATCAGCCAGGAAACCTATTCATCTTTAATATCACCTCAGTGTAGAATGAGTCCTAATGTACAGTGAGTTCCAGATGAAGGACTAAGAAGGCTATGAGCTTCCCAGGACAAGTGTCTTGTCTGCTACACTCTTTTTAATCAAGGTGACTAGTGCCCAGTCAGCCCTCAGGCTATCAGCTACTTGATCATTATGCTGTCATAAAATCCCAGAGCCCAGATGATACATGCATCTTTTTTCATCTTCTCAACCATCCCACAGACTAGATATCCTGTTCCGGAGCAGGTCAGGATTTAGGAACTAGAGTCTGAATCTTGTAATTTTCCTCTCTGAATTTAACAACAAATAATTATAATATATCAAACTTTCTGTCTAAGGTTTAAATGTTATTTTCCATTGACATACCGAGAAAAAATAACAGACATATTAATTTGCTAATCATTCTTCCTAAACTGTACGGCACAATGTCACAGAGAAGCATAGCATGGAGCGCACTGCTGCAGTGGAAGGGGGTGAATCACACAATAGACAGGACCTTTCTGGTTACATTCCAATTAGCTTTTTGATATGAGAAAAATAATTTATCTCTTTTAATCTGTCTTTTTATATGCAAAATCAAATGATAGCAACTACCATCTGTATAAATCACTCATCTAGATTAAATAATTTAAGATATGTGAACCACAGTACCTATGACATACAGAGGTGCCCAATGATAAATTGTAATTAGTCCTTAGAGTTCCAATTTGTTCTTCAGAACTTAAAAAAAATAATAATGCTCAAGATGAACATTAAGCTAGTTTTAGGCATAGCTGCTAATACTGTTGTGTTTAGATAAAAGCAACATGAACAGATTATCACTGTTTATTAATTCATCACCATATAAATGCAACTAAAAGAATCTATTTATGGACTAATCTATATGTCCCTGATATACATAGTGAGTTATTTATTTTTTTTGCAGATTTTTGTTTCAATATACCATAAGATTTAACACTTAAATGTATTGGTA
This sequence comes from Molossus molossus, assembly GCF_014108415.1. Taxonomy (NCBI): domain Eukaryota; kingdom Metazoa; phylum Chordata; class Mammalia; order Chiroptera; family Molossidae; genus Molossus; species Molossus molossus. The sequence goes on from NW_023425350.1 coordinate 36,015,225, forward strand.
AAGTTCTAAAAATATATAAAGTTAAAAAATATATATACTGCAGAATATTACTTAGATATCCATTGAGTAAAAAATAAAATTAAAAAATTGCCTAATTAAGCTAAATATTTGATATCTTAACCTTGATATTTTGCCTGTGGGTATTTGACAGAAATCAAGGCAGTGGCTGGTCAATTGTTTATGTAGTGGAATCATTACAGGTGGCGACATTTGCCTCTGCAGTAACATTTGTAGCATTTAGCATCCCTCAGAAACACAAACTATTCAGAGTTCTAAGTAGTTCATGGAGGAAAATGTTTGCATGGGGGAATAGGAAAGGGTGTCAGAATAAAGGCCAGAACAAAAGCCAATTCAAGAGAGCAGAATGTACTGGGAAAACCCCATGTCTGTGGTCTGCAAGTCCCCAGACCTGCTGCTGCTGCTGCTTTTTGCCACAGTGGCTTGTTTTTCTCTTCTTGCTAGAACTTTCAGGACTGTCTCTCACTAGCAAGACTGAATCTAGAACCTTGCTCTCAGGGATTTGGGGATGTAGAACTACTAGGCTTCTAGCCCCAAGATGCAGGAGAGAGCACAAAAGGAAAATAATTTATAGTCATCTAAAGATAATCTGTAACAGCAGTGACAAAATACCAGGATATGGTGTCCAATTGGACTCACAAGAAATTTTGAGCAGAAGATGAGAGGTAACTATGGGGAGGACATAATAAACCACTTTAGGCATTGCTATACATATTGGAGTTTACTTATTTGGATTTTTCAAAGGGTGATCCTAGAAGAAACATACTACTATATATAGGAAATAAAGTTGCAAGGTTTGATTAATAAGTGGAAAAAGAACTAATATTCCAATGTTTACTCTTCTTTTGCATATCATTCCTGAATGTGTTCAATAAAATGATAGGGAATATGTGTAAAAATGATTGTGAGTTTTTTTTCTTTTTTAAATTTTTTTTTTTATCCTCACACGAGGACATTTTCCCTTTTTTTTTTTTCAGATAGAGTGGGAGGGAGAGAGAGAGAAACATCGATGTGAAAGGGACACATTGAGTGACTGCCACCCGCACAACCCAACCAGGGCCAGGGACAAATTGCAACCAAGGTACATGCTCTTAGTGGGAACTGAACCCGGGTCTCTCCAGACCGCAGGCCAATGCTCTAACCGCTGAGCAAAACTGTCCAGGGTGTGAACTTTTTTCATTTCCTGGGTTTGGTATTGATTTATAAAGATTTAGAATAAATTCTAGTAGTTCTACAAGGTAACTTTACCTTCCCCTGCCCCTCCAGAGTTAAACACATGCAGACACACATACACAGAAATAGTCATGTGTGCACACACACACACACACACACACACACACAGAATTGATTATGTTTCTATACACAGAAGACAGAAGCAGATGGTAGAAACTGTGAATTCCTAGAAACAGACTTTGAGACCACAATATTATTCTAGCAAAACAACAAAACACATCACTCATGTAAACTGATCAATATATAACTCATTAAGAAGTCCAAATATTTCTAGCAATTTATTAAATAATTAAATCAGTGGTGATCTAGACAAAGTTAATAATACATTTTGCTTGAGTCTCCATCCTCAGATCATTTTAGTGCTTCAGAGAAAACAGAAATAAAACAATTTAATTATCTGTGGCAAAGAAAATAACTTAAAGACAAAGTAAAAATGAATATATAGACACATATTTTAAGAACAAAACAGAGCAAGGAGCTACATACAGCTTACTTAACTCAAGTGAAAATTTGAACAAAATCAATTAAACAAACAAATAAGTAAGGTGTGTCTTATTTTTAACAGGGCACCCCTAAAACAGAATTTTTGGATTTGGAAAGCAGAATTTTATCTTGTTAGAGTGTGGGTGTGTGAGCACACACATACACACACACAGAGTAAAAATGCATCTTTATTATCCAGGGAAACAATAAACCATAAGCCTCCAGGACAGTATAAGAAATAAAATACTCGATGAGCTGAGATATTAAGGGAGAAATTGTATTGCTGTGTCATTTGCTTTCTCATATCAGAGACTATGTAAAGAACCTCAGGCTGACAAAGTATACAAATAAATAATAAACCTCCAGACTGTCAAACTATGCACCAGTTGTAATGGAGATAAATTTAGCATATTGGTCAGAGCTGCTAATTCAATTAATTCCATGAATGGTCAGTGTTCAAGAGCTGCATATGAAAAAACACAAACAAAAAGACAAAACCTAGGTCAGGAAAGAATTGTCTAGGGGTCATTTTTCTTCTCTTGGCAATATTTCCTCTAATGCAAAAAAGAAGCTTTGTTTTTACAGTCTGCCTAAATTTATTCTCTTTAAGGTAGTTTCCATTTATTATAATTAGGAAAAACATTTATAAAATCTTGCCTTAATTTCCATAATTTTTTCTTATATCCTCTTGAAAAACAAGATAAAAATATGACCACATAAAACAATTTGAGAGATCTGGCCTGCATAGATCTGGTCTTCTGTATAGAGTTACCATTGATTTTTTTCTTCTACACTTAAAAATTTAGATTTAAGTTTTAGAATATTAAAAATCAGCTAGTTGTCATTGTTTATATGTAGCTCCAGGATAGTTGCTTATATTAGCAAATTTACATAATCCAGAAAAGAAATGTATTGATTTTCTCCCACAAAACAACCAGGCTAATCTGTTGATCAAGCAAAGTCAGCTTATTATTACAGTAAGGGTTGCAAGAGTCACTGATTGCTCAGAAGGAAGGTTATGGCTGGGCAACCACAGTTTACAGCTTTTGGTTAGAATACTGTAATTTGATTGGCATTGTCCAAACATTGAATTGCAATAAATACCTTTTGATTGATGGACACAGTGAACATACAGTCTTCATGGGTAAAGAGTTGTTTGATAAACAAGCAGATTACCTTGGGTGAGTCATCTCTTGTCCTCAGAAAGTCTCTACCTAGATGTGCAAGTTATTCTCTTGAGCAATAAACTAGTTTAACACTCTATCACTTGGATTCATCAAGTTATATTTGGAGATACACCACAGTCCTGCATGAAGAATATAGAACCCCCTTCTTATGCTCAGATCCACTCGAGAAAATATAGTTGGTAAACATAAAAAACAGGTCATTTATTTAATGTAAACCTTCCCATTTAATCTCTTAAATCCTTAAGCCAACATAAGCACAAGCCAAGACAGTACATGGAAAGAAGACTTTACTCCTCCTTCTGAACCATGTGATATGAGAGCGGTGCTGGCCAATAGCAAACTAATTCTCAGAAGCAGAACAAAGTGTATCTGCAGAAGCTCCAGGACTTTCTTTTTGTGCAGGGAGACAGACAACCGTGCGGACAAGCAGTGGAGCGAGGCTTCCAGACCACATATGTGTCTCCTCTATTATGCCCCAGATGAAAGAGCCCAGCACAGTCATGTATGACAGAGGATGGCGGCAGGCCTGCTGAGGGCAGAGCATTTCAGCCTCAGATCAGTCCTGTGAGAATGTACGCGAGGCCGGGAGGAAACAGGGCTGGAGGCAAGAGACAGAGGAAGAGTCATCTTTTCTGTGATCTCAACTGCAGTGAAAGAACATGTAGATCCTTTCATCACAACTTGCCAATTCTCTGAGAGCGTGGAGAAAGAAAAGACTTTATTTCTGTGTAAAAAGAGATAACATTTAGATTCCTGCTAGATTGGATTTTATTTTCTTGTACTTGGCTGATACATATATGATAAATTTATGATAATGTTAAACAGAGAAAAATACTTGCATTCTCTAAGAGTAATATATTTTCTCAAATAACTATGAACGTATAGGTATAGATGTAAAAGGTTTGACACAGGCTACAAGTCCAGAAAATTATCTAAGTAGCCCGGATAAGGTCATAATTTTATTTGTTTGTTTGTTTGTTCATCCTCACCTGAGGATATTTTCTCTATTTATTTTTTTTAGAGAGAGTGGGAGGGAGAGAAGGAGGGGGTAAGAGAAAGAGAGGGAGAGAAAGAGTGAGATAGAAACATCCATGTGAAAGAGACACATGGATTGGTTGCTTCTTGTATGTGCCCAACTGGGACTGGGGATTGAACCTGCAACCAGGTAGGTGCCCTTGACCAAGAATTGGATCCACAACCCTTTGGTGCTTGGGCTGACACTCTAACTGCTGAGCAACACTGGCCAGAGTCATATTTTGATTTTTGTTTTTTTTATTTAAAAGTTACTCAAAAACAACCAATATTTGTGAACCACTAAATTTTTTATAAAATGCCTTTACTTGTATTTAAGGATTTTCAACCTGTAAAGAAAACATATCTAAAGGGAAATATAAAAACATAAGAGAGAAGCAAATGCTATGGGTTGGGGTCAGGAATGTCCCCAGAGAAGCAAAAATATGATATACTCTTTAACTGTGGTATAAAATGAATATTTTCTCAAGAATTACACAATGCACAAATGAAATTTGCAAACATATTATAAAAGTGAACTAATGCCATGAAAAATAATTTCTAAGTTTTCTTTGCCTGAAATTCTACTTTGCAGCTTGCATGAAGTGACACTTATTTGAAATAAAATAATAGGATATAACCATCAAAAGAACTAGCTGGTGAAGACATTTGAAAATGATTGAGAAGGAAAGTTAGCAAGTGATTGTGAGGCTGAATTTGATAGTTTCACATAAACACTATGCAGAACTTAAAAGAACTTAAATACCAGCTTTCTTTGACTAATAAATAAATTAGAAATAAATGTTTTCTTTCCCAAATAAAATGCTCAATGGACTTGTAAAATTTTACTTGAATGATTTTTTGAATTTCATAATTTTAAAGATCTTTCCATCCTCTTTGTACTAAAAATTGCTGTTAGAATATTTGGCGATAGATTTTCATTTTTAAGTTTTGAACGGTTGCTTTTCCTTAAACAAATTCAACAAGGTTTTGTTCAATAAATATCAAAATGATGACAAAATTTGCCACTTTAAGAGTGCTTAATGATTTCTTTCTCTCAAATACATTATAGAATTTTATGTTATATGGAATCAGCACATTTATGTGTCATGTGTATACTAATTTATATAAAATAATGTCAAAAGCAATACAACATTTGAATACTTTTAAGATACACTGTAATGTAGACTAAAAATGGTGACCTAGCTGAAACAGAAATATTGGCAATCAAATCTGGTCACATCGATTAAGAGATGGAAGACGGTGAAGTTAACTCTCAGTCTGAGGTTCACTGACTCTATATCATTATTTCTCTAAGTAATTAGAACTAGGTATGCATCAAGATTATATAGACTTTGTTGGAACTGTTCAGTTCTCTGTCCTCTTGCCTGGAATCACTTGAATACTTTAGGCCAATGATGAATTTTGTAAAATTAGTAGGGAGTCACAATTCTTATTCATGTTGCACAAACATTTGTGCTTAGTATTTATTTTTTTTCAATAGGTATAGCAGGTAATAGTTATCCAACATAAAAATATATTCATCGTTTGCAGTGGAACAGATGAAGGAAAAGCTGGACCCAGAGACTGTGAACCTCAGAGGGAAGACAATTGAAGGAGGTGTCAAGAGTAAAGGAAAAATTAATCTGGGTGCCAGATAGCAGGGGAAATACTCCATTGTCTGGAAATGATTATATCAAGGACAAAGAAGGCAGGTCCCAGACGCAAAAAGCCTGGATAATATGTATGGGATTAAAGTGTGTTCCTTGTACAAAGCAAGATAAGGAGGAGAGGGTAGTGATGTTTAGAGGCAAAGTGCTGATTTGATCTCTAGCAAGAGATATGTTAGTGGGGCCCATGCACAACTAAAGTATGGTCAAAATCAAGGCAGTATTGATACTTAAATCTGCAGTTTCTGACCCTTGGTTTCAATTTTGATAATCTTGAGGAAAAATGGTTCAGAGCATAGAGTGGAGTAGAAGCTATGTACACAGCTAACTAGTTTCCGCTTCTAAGAAAATAATCACCCAAGAATTATAAACCACGGTGGCATATAATTCTATCCACCAGCATTCTCATAATTATTGTTAGTGTGTTGGATTTGCCTACAAGGTTCACTAGAGTCTGGCTTCTACTACTGATTGCAAAAGTGTGGTTCCAAATCTAGGAAATATATCCTCAAAATAATATTGCACATGAGCATTAAGAGGAGCCTATAATAGGACAGGAGCTTTGGCTTCATTTATTTTAAATATAAGTATTAAAGCATTATTGATTTTTAAATAAAAATAAATCGCAGTCATGGATTGGTAGGTATGACTGAAGTGAAATAAATAAGCATAAATTTTTAATCCTCATCTTCTTTAATTATTAACTTCATTAGGAAATAATTATTTTCTCTTCTTATGAAACACTAAATTATATACTTCTAAATTTAGTATTATACATCAATATGTAAAACTTAAACAATAATGTGCACATATATCAGATATAAAATTAGGAATTATAACCATAGTGGTAATAGTAATCATTATCATACTGAAAGGAAAACAAGATAAGTTCTTCCCATATAGAATCCTATTTTTTTTTTTTTTTTGTCCTCACCCGAGGACATTTTTCAATTTTTTGCTCAGATAGAACGGAAGGGAGAGAGAGAGAGAAACATCGACGTGAAAGGGACACATTGAGTGGCTGCCTCCCACATGACCCAACCAGGGCCGGGGACAAACTGCAACCAAGGTACATGCCCTTAGCGAGAACCGAACCCAGGTCTCTCCGGACCGCAGGCCGACGCTCTAACCGCTGAGCCAAACCGGCCATGGCTAGAATCCTATTTAATCCTCAGGCCTGTAAAGTTATTTTTTCTAAGGGTAAATGGTCAGTAAATAACAGCGCCAATTTCTGAACAAGGGTCTATTTGATTCTAAAGTCCATTACAATGTATATCTGAAAAGCTTAAAATATTTGTTTCCGAGTAGTTACCAGTGAATGTAAGGTTTGTTCTTTTATAATAACCATAGTTATCATTTTATCATTCTAAAATCATATATAGATCTGTTCTCTGTCATACGGTAAACAAAATGTGCCATTAACAAAGCATTTTTGTACTTATTTGAAGAAATACAGTACTTTCTAGCTAGAATTGCATCTATTGAACTTTTAGCATACTGTAAACATGCCAGGGTATTACCCCTGAAACATATACTGCTAAAGGGGAATTTATTTATTAATGCTACAACTTCTAGCTACTAATAGGAATTAGGGTGTATAGTTTACCAAGTTGATTAATATATAGAAATTATTCTCTGTCTCATTTTCCAAAAATTAACGCAATTAAAAATGAGCGATGTGCACCTAATGTGTGACAATTAGTTTAAATGTATTTAATTATAGCCTGATGCTGTATATCTGTGCAATAATTCAGTGAATCTGATCAACAAGAACATCTAGATCAATTAGATGTTTTCCTGCCTTAGTCAATTCACTGTTGCTACTGTTTCTCTGTCCAGAATAGATAACAAATCTTTCAGCAGAAACTCTTTGGGGTGTTCATTTTAAAGGGGGATTTTGACAGTCTAGTGTTACAAACCCAAACAAGCAAGAAAAGAAAGAAATCAGAAACCGGAATCCAATTGTCACATTGAGATTAAAAAAAAAAAAAAAAAAATCAGAGGTAAAACATAGAAGAGATTTATAGAAGAAAGTCTCATATATCAGACTACAATCTGGGGGGGGGGGGGGGCGGGGAAGATCCATAGGAAAGGCCATCCTCATAATGCAAAAGCTGGATGCCTGGTGAAAACCTCTCCCTTCACCTGGCCCTGTGAACTTCAACCCCTCCACCCCTGCTGGTGCAGGGTTAGGACACCCGCTAACTTTATGGTCCTTGCCTTTTCTCCCACAACTCCCTGTTTCATAAGAAAGCAGCAGTATGAGTTTCCGAATACCTGAGAAATCCAGAAATATGAGAACAAACTGGTCTGAGACGCTAAGAGGATATGACTGCAGGTGGTAGCAAGTAAGAACAACATTTGTTTGGGGGCTGGAGAATCTTTTAAGATTGTACTTTCAAATTAGTTTGATTATAAAGATTATCGAGCCCTGGCCATTTTGGCTCAGCAGTTAGAGCATCAGCCCACGGACCAGAGAGTCCCAGGTTCAGTTCCCGCTAAGGGCACGTACCTTGGTTGTGGTTTGTTCCTGGCCCCGATTGGGGTTGTGTGGGTGGCAACCACTCGATGTGTCTCTTTCACGTCGATGTTTCTCTCTCTTTCTCTTCCTCCCTCTTTCCCTCCCACTCTATCTAAAGATAAATGCAAAAAAAAAAAAAAAAAAAAAAAAAATGTCCTTGAGTGCAGATAAAAAAATTTAAAAAAGATTATCGAGAACTTTTTTAAGGGATGGCTAGGACTTCTCCTGGATATTGTAATTCTTGATGTCTGGTAGGGCTCAAGTAGTTATATTCTAATGTATTTAATACATTTTAATACACTGATTAAGAATGGATGAAAAATATTACTCCTGTTAGGATTAAAAGGCGTGAAGATATTTAGACTAGAAACTATACTAAAACATAGAAACAGGATAATTGCAAATTTAAATTATTTAAACTAAAGTTGTGGGAAACAAGTTGTAGAATTATTATGTGTGGTTCTATAAAAAACACGACGAATTTAAGGAAGCATATTAATTGATTTATTAAATTATTTTATAATATCATACCCTTTACCAAACAAGTAGGAAATGCTAATTATAGTAAAATTGAAAACTATTAAACAAAAAGATAAAAAATAATTAACTATATGACCATCTTGCTAAAAAAAAAAAAAATCACCATTAATTTTACTGTATAGTAACATCTCAATACTTCAGGAACATGTTCCTGAAAAGTCTCCATTATATGTGGATATAATCTGCATTTAGAAAGAAGTTTTGTAAAGAAAATCTTTAGAAAAATCCATTAAAAACAATGTTCAGTATATTAAACATGATAAACCAACATCGAAGTGCATCTCCTCTTCAGTCAATTGTTTTTTGTTATCCATAAATACTCTTCCACAAAAAGTAGCAACTGTCATAAAAAAAAAATTTTTTTTATATGACAACTGGACATTTTGTGTTGTGTTGGCCAAGTCTGGGAAAGGATATAAAGGCTTGTCCATCCCCTCCACCCTGGAAGGTAAAAATATTTAATCAAGTTTACCCACTTGTACAATATCTCTTTATTAATTGAGCAATGTAATTAATGGAGAGAAAAGAAAAATTAAAAAATAAAAATAAAAACACAAAAGAGTTATGAGAGACCTTTAGTTTTTCACAAATTATTGCAAACTACTGAGAAAAATCCTTCAGTTTTTCACAAATTATTGCAAACTACTGAGAAAAATTCTTCTATAAGCATTGTTGATAAGTCCTCTTCTTGATGTTTTGAAATAACCTATATCTAAAATGTCTATTGCAGTTGTGGCTATTATGGAAAAAACTAATGTAAAAGACTCAGGGTCTAATTTTCACATAAATACATATCCATATTTATACATATATGTGTACATGATATTTAGAAAAGAATAGTGTCTATAGTCTATTCATAGCAAATTGCTTTTCTGGATAATTTTGTGATACAAATATAACATTATATATATATATATATATATAATTTTGTGACTTTTGGTAACCATACTTAAGAAATACAAATTTTTAAGTCAAAATTAACTTTGTACTGGGATTTTATCTTAAAATGCTTGAAACATTTCTTTACTAAACATTAGTACTGAATAGTAAGATTAAAGAAACATTTTCATTTATCAGAAGCTGAGGGATTTGTGTGCTTACTTTCAGGAAAATGCCAGACATGTAACTTGTGATTCCAACAAAATAAATGCTAACCAAGGACATTGCATGCTTCACTAACTGATGACAAGTGTCATCCCTTACTCTGCCAAGTCAAATACGAAGGTAAGTTTCTACTGAAATTCCCATTGACAGAGTACTGGTGGTTAAATATGTTGATAGAAGTAATATCCAGCAAGAAATGTCTGTTGTGGTAAAGAAGGAAAAATAATTACTTTTCATTTGGAGTCACCATCTAGGGAAATGTAAGACAGTATTCTTAAGCCTTAGTTACTACTTCATTACAAATACTTCCTTAGTGTTTTTCAGCTGCTCATTTGTCTCTCTTCTCTCCACCTGCATATCCTCCCAGCCAATTTTCAATAATGACTGTCCCTTTTCCCAGCCCTCAATGTGCCAAGCACTGGACAGATTCTGAAAGGCTTTGCTTCAGAGCAAAATGGAGAATTTGGCCAGGATTTAGCTGCCATGGAGACACCCTCAATATTTTTTTCTTGCAATGCACTTTTGTCTAAATCAAATGTTTTTTGTGGTTTTTCTTTTTTTCATTTTCATTTTCTTCTTCAGGGCACCTTTCCTTCCCCAACTGTTCCAGGACCACTCCTCCCAAGTATGAATCAAGAGAACACCAGCATTTTCTTTTGTTTCCTGCTTCTACTTATTTAGCATTGTTTAACCATTTCTTTCATTTTGAAGTATATGACATTTACTTAGCCAACTCTCTATCTTTACTGTATATATAATCCTCCAGAATTCTCTTCCATTTCTATTGGAAACTTCAGAGCTTACTTAACCTACTTTACCTCCATCCAAACATCTGACAGTTTGATATTTATCATCAGCTCTTGCATTGAAGACTCATCTAACACCCTGTACATGCTTAGCTTACTCATTTCAAATGATTCTAATTCACCTCTTCAAATCATAAAATCATCACTCCTTGTACCCATTTGGAGCTGTTCTTGATTTAATCTGAACACAAGACAAAGTTGGAAATCTCTTTTAACTCCATCACCCTGTCCAACTGCCATTATTTCTCTGTGCTGGAATGCTAATAGCTTTATATTGTTTTCCTCTGAATCCACTTCTCCATTTCAATCCAGTAGCTACCAGAGCACTTTTCTTCAAAATGTAGATTTGATCATGTCCCACATCCTTAGCCCACCTTCACTTTAAAAGTGTTTCATTGTGACAAAGATGGAACCAGTGTTATGATGTTAAATGGTTTACTATCAGTTGGCAGGGATTGTGGAAATAAAAAACTCTAATTTGTAGCATTTGCCAAATTTTCATAGTTTATTCCTACAGTGGCCAGTTTTATGCTAGCAAGGCGATATCCCTAAGTGTAGGGTTGGAAAAAGATGTGCACAGTTGACCATGGAAAGCCATCCTCAGCTGATTCTAGCACGCCACTGGATAAAGGATAATCCTTAATTTAAATTGTAAACCTCTGCTTCGTCTGTCTCCTTTGGCTTTGTTAATCTAGGCTGTCCACTGAAGACTTTGTTTACTTTCTTAAATGTGTTCTGTGTTCTGTTCTCTCTAGCTAGAAGTACTTTGTGCATGCGATTTCATCCACCTGGAACATTCAACCTTGCCAAAATTAAGATCCCAGCTCTATTGAAATGTTCTTGGGGAAGTATTTTCTGATCCTGACTGCACTCAGACCAATCTAGTCCCTTCTATTGTATGCACACTAGGCATCATGTATTTTCCCTCTCTTAACACTACTGTCATTTTTACATCTATTTGTTTGACGATTTTATTAATATCTATCTCTTCAACCAGAATATAAGTTCTGTAAATACATGGGCTATTCTTGGTGGATGTATCATTGTATCATCAGTGCCTATTTCCAGAGTAGTTCTAAGCATATATAGTCTCTAAAAAATAATAATGATAACATGTTGAATGAAAAACAATAGAGAAATCTTTATTCTTCTACTGCATAGTACTTAGCATAAACTAGAGATTTATTTAACATCTAGTGAATGATTAATTGAAGACTTTATCTACTCCATTTTATCATTTATGAAATGTTTTTACTTTTACTATGAGTTTTTTATTCAATATTCTTTAACTTAATATTATTTCCACACTTGCTTACTACCTTATAAATCTCTATTCCATATATTATATTGCTCAAAGTCTATAGTCCAAATTATTTGAAATGCCACTGTTATAACAATAACCCAATAAACCATCAGCCTTTATTATACTTAGTATGGGTTCTACATTCTTACCATTTACCAAAAATCCAATCATGTTAAACTTAATTCTGTTCAGAAGATGTTGGATTGAAAAAATGGTAATAAATCAAATAATAAAAAACAACATAAAAGTATTTGAAATTATATGTGGGAAAGAAAAATTCACTTTTGATAGATATTTTATGAGAAAAAATGTTATTATTTACAAGTAAATATTGTGAGTGGATCTTCAAAATTGCTTGACAGCACTCTATCATAGCCACTCAAAGGAATGCACGTCATTGTACAACTGGTAGATTTAATGAGCTCACTCTGACATTCTGATTGCTAATATGGATGATATGAATGAATGAACTCAAATAATAAAGGGCATTTCTCATAAACACACCAGAAGCATTTTATAAACACATGTTATTCTAGTGAAACATGTTATGTAGGTGCTGATACTTTAAAATACATAATTTATTTATATAAAAACAAGTATATCAAATCAATATATAGTCCTTTCTATTTGTAGTGTCTGTTTTTTCCCCCATAATACTATGTACAAGAGAACATCTATTGAGGTTGTTTCTACTGGGTTCTTGGTGTTGTTTTTTGTTTTAACTCTGAAAGTGAGGTGATTTTGTTTTTGTCTCTGTATCTTTCACTTAAAAAGCCAGATGCCTGTTTCTTCCAAAAAGTGAGTTTTTTAAAATTAATTTTAAATAATAAGAGACAGAGCATCTATTCTATCAAGATTTCTATTTAAACACTATGTTTAAAATGCTTGTTGCCTAGTGTTTTAGAAACTAGAGGTATTTCTTTTGAAGTGTCAATCTGACTATTACCATGATTTTGATGGTAATTATAGTAGAATGCTCATATTTCAAAGACTGAGATCAGAAGTTCATTTTAATCTCTACACTGAATGAATTTGGCAGTGTTTCTGTGGCTTTTTGAGTCCTGAACATATACATTTACAATGCATTTTAATATAACAAAGTAACTGTTGGATTTATCTGGATGGTTAGACCAACTGGCTATATTAACCAATAGTTATATGTGGAGCTTGTTTTAAGCATAGATATTATCAGACAGACACCACATGCTCTTCTATATATATATATATATATATATATATATATATATATATTTAATAGAAAAACCCTAAAACAGATTCTATAAAGAAGATAGAAGTGTAATGTCACTCTTTGATTCTCACTTGCAGCAATAAGACAAAAACACTGAAAATGGATAAAAAGAAAAGCATAAAATGACTCATGACTTTGACTTATGATGAAATTCTTGCCTACACAAAACAAGAATATAACAAATTATAATGTGTCTGGTTAATTTACCGAATGAGGTAAACCTGGTTAATTTACTGAATGTCATAGAAGCTTCCTTCCAAAAGTAAAAACCATAGGAGATGAAAGGCTAAATAAATAGAAATATATAGTATTAGTTGTCGCTCACCATTCTCAATATAACATAGGATTAGATGAGAATTAGTGAGGAAATAGAAAAAAATAACAAAAGTAAAAATGTACATATCATAATAATGTATTAAAATTAGCTGGCTGGTGTGCATTGACCCATGCACCAAGAGGTCACTGGTTTGATTCCTGGTTTGGGCACATGCCCAGGTTGTGGGCCAAATCCTCAGTAGGGGGCATGCAGGAGGTGGCCAATTGATGTTCTCTCTCATCGATGTTCCTCTCTCTCTAAAATCAGTAAAAAAGAAAAAAATATTAAAGTTGGCACCAGGTTATAAAAAATACACATTTTCAAATATACATATTGGATACTCATGAAAAGTAACCATATATTGGCTTGCAAAGCAAACATAATGGGTTTTATAAATCAAGATTAATACTAATAACAACTTCTTTTCACAATACAAAAAACTAGACATTAATAACAAGGTCCAAAACAACAAAAAGTGTTTTTTTTTTATACTGAAAAAAATAAATTCTTGTGTCAAAGGGAAAATGCACATTTAAATTTCAAAAATAATTTAAAAAACAATGATAAAATTAGTTCATTTTAGAACACATGGATAATATTTAAAAGACATAATGTTAATTACTTAGATCTATAAAAATAAATACATTAAATATTCAAGTAAAAAGTATAAAAACACTATACTGAAAGAAAATAGAAGAAATTATATGATAAAAATAAAACTAAAACTAATGAGTAAAAAATAAAAATCTTATGACTAATCTAGAAAAATAAAATTTGGTGCTTTCTAAAAATTAATCATTGTCTAATCCAATTAATTTGAGGAGGAAAATAATAAACCCAGAAATACAGACAACATGATAAAGAAAAAAATAACCATGGAAACAGAAGTTCTATTCTGGGTAAACACAGCCAAGGAAACAGGCTTCTCTCTTCTGACTTTGGAACCATGTATTTCGTTTTCACATTTATAGTTAAAAGATAAAATAAAATATACTAATTTATTATAAACATATACATATTCTACCATTTATCCATTGATTTTTTAAATTGATTAATTTTTCATTACTGATGTCCCTCATTTTTCCCCCATTGACACCCACCTTCCGCCCCCCTCCTCCACTTTTACTGCACTGTTGTTTATGTCCATTGGTTATGTATATATGCATATTAGTTCTTTGTTTTATCTCTTCCTACCCTCTCCACCCCCCTTCCCTCTGAGGTTTGTGAGTCTGTTCCCTACTTCCATATCTCTGGATCTATTTTGTTCTTCAGCTTATTCTGTTCATTATATTCCACAAATAAGTGAAATCACTTGATACTTGTCTTTCTCTGATTGGCCTATTTCACTTAGCACAATACTCTCCAGGTCCCTCCATGTCATCTCAAAGGGTAAGAGATCTCTCTTTCTTACAGATGCACAGTATTCCATTGTGTAGATGTACTACAGCTTTTTCATCCACTCATCTACTGATGGACACTTGGGCTGTTTCCAGATTTTAGCTAGTGTAAATAGTGCTGCTATGAACATTGGGGTGCATATAAACATCAAATGCTTTGAATAATTGTGTATCTATAGGCTACATATTGAATATTCATTAATAGGCAAATATTGAGAATTTAAAAAATTAAGCCCTGGCCTGTTTGGCTCAGAGGCTAGTGTCGGCACATGAACTGAAGGGTCACAGGTTTGATTCTGGTCAATGGCATGTACCTGGATTGCAGGTTTGATCCCTGGCCTCAGTTGGGGTCATGCAAAAGGCAACCAATTGATGGGTCTCTCTCTCTCTCTCCCTCCCACATTTCTAATCTCTCTAAAAATTAATGAAAAAATATCCTCAGGTGAGGATTAAAAATAAATAAATAAATAAATAAATAAATAAAAAGATAAATTGTTAGTGAGAAGTCCTTTACTTTATTAAATTCTAAATTCATTGTAATAAAGAAGAATATGCTTTATTCTCCCCCTCTATTCTTTACAAGAATAAAAACAGATGTTCAAAGCATTTTCTTGGCCCAGAGAAATTCATCTCAAGTTTTACTTGGGTATGCAATTATTAAACTCCTGCTTTTGTTTACTAAAAGATTTGGAATTTGGGAGAAATGGATTAAAGATTGGAAATAAGGGGGTAATTTTGACTTTCATAAAGGTAAATAAAGTGCCTCTGAACACTATAATTGGTTGAGGTTAATGTGGATCCCAACCAAGTCCTATGAAAGATTAATTAATTAGATGTATTTTGAACACTAGAGGATGATTTCTGAGAGTCAGCATGGACTAAATCCCATCAGTTTAATCCAGTTTTCCAGGTTGGTATAATTACTAGATCAGAAATAAGGTCAATGTAGATTATACTATAATAAGATTTCCAACAGAGTCTTATATATTTTGTTTAAGAAAGAGAAATTTAAATTTCATAGAAGAAAAATCAGGAGGGTATATTACTGGTTAGTGGACTGCCCCAAAAGAGAACATTAGCTCATCAATTTTGATTTAATATTATATGGTTAATTTGTGGACTGAATGCAAATTTATCATTGCTGTATGTTTCTCCTACTAATACTTTTTCCTGGAATTTCATTTCTCTGATATTAATTTTAATGTGCATTTTTAGGTAACATGGCCTGGCAACTCATGATATCATTACTTTCATCTTTTTCTGTGTGGTAGTATTTAAAAGTAGCATTAGAACTAGATTCTTCTTTTTTTTTTTCATAAATACAGTTTGATAGCTGCCATTTTTTTGGAGAATTTAATACATTTACATTTTTATAAGTATTGGTTTTTATAGAGATTATTTTCTTCAACATTATTTTTTGTTTTCTATTACCATGTGTATATTTATTTTTCTATTTATTTTCTTGACTAACTTGTTAAAAGATTTGATTTCCCTTTTTCCAATCCTGCCTTTTATATTCATGCTAGGTTAAATGAAATTAATTATATTTCTTCTGTACTTCTTTAATGTCTTAACTCAAACAATTAATTATTAAGTTTCATAATACATATTCAAGCATATATACAAAACTTATTTAAGTAACCATGGTGGGGTGGGGGAGAGAGCAGAGGTTGGGCTTCCAAATGAAGGGGAAAAACAATAGCAATATAAATACAAGGGTCATGCTCCAGACATATGGCTTTGGACAGCCATAACTGTTCAGTGTGATTAACACCCCATATTCTTGAGGTACGCAAATCAAAATTATTCAAAATTGATTTTTTTTCTAAATATGACAGATTTAACTTTCAACAACCCATCTTATTAACTAGATTTAATTTGATCATTTTAAAGGTTATTTTCTCAGTTTTGCCAATTTCTGTTTATTGTTATATTGTGTGTGTCATTAGCCTCTTTTGAGTTCATCTTGCTTTTTGAGATAATGTGCACAAAATGTTGGCAAACCCTCAAAGTCTTTATAAGTCAGAAAATGCCTTTACTTCGCTCTCCCTCTTTAATGAGAATTCACGTTAGTAAAAGCTACAGATTGTGTGGTAGCTTCTCTCAATACTGTGAAGGTGCCATTTCATTCTCTTTGGCCTCCTTTGTTGTTTTTCACAAGTCTGTGTCAATTTAATTGTTGTTCAATTGTAGGTAATCTCTTTTGTGGCTTTTGGCTTTTACAACTTCTCCAACCTTTTCTATTCTGCACTGTGAGGAGTTTAGTTAGAGATCTGAGTCTTTTAATCTTGTTTTTTTTTTTTTTTTTTTTTTTTGCACAGAGTATACTTTGATTTGAGGCATAGTGTCTTCTCTGGAAAATTTAGAGCTATTATCTCTTCAAATATTGCTTTTATCTTATTTTTTCTTCTCCTGAGAAAGTTTTGGAATAATATTAACTGGATTCATTTTCTGACCAGTTGTTTCTAAAACTATGCTTCTTTATTACTCCTTTAACTTTCCTATTTATTTCTATGTATATTTTTTATAATGATCTCTTCATTCTTGTCCTAGAGTTTATTTATCCTCTTTTTAGTAATTTCAATTATAAATTTTTTATTTGCAAGATTCTAGTCATTTTTTGTTATCCGTTGTTTCCTGAGTTTTTCCTGTTTCATGATTTCTTCCTTTTACAATGGAAAGATTTGTTCATGCAACTTGTGTTTTTGTTTAACTCTCATTCTTTGGGATCGGGTGTATGTGTGTGTGTGGGGGGCGTGAATTCTAGACCATATTTCTATATTCCCCCAACCCTACCAAACAGCGTTTGGGTAGTCTCTGTCATAGGAACTTCCAAACCCAAACACAATCTTTTTTTTTTTTAAACTTTATTGTTGAGAGTATTACAAATGCCCCCATTTTCCCTCCATTGTCCCCCTCCACCCAGTTCCTGCCCCACCCCAGGCCTTCACTACACTATTGTTTTTGGTTAAACATACCTCTGTTCCTCCGCCACACACACACATAACACACATACATACTTCCATCTGAGATCTTTAATGGTGTTTCTGGGTCTTTTTCAGTAACGATTGTTTGAATATTGCAGAGGCAGTCATTGGCTCAGTCAGTTGTCTGATTCCTTTCTGGTCAAAGGTAGGGCCCTTTCCCTCCTACCTCTCTCATTCAGTCTACAACTTCCTACATGATATAATGAAACAGGTCAACCAACAGATTTTTGGTTTGTAAGTTTTGATTTAAATATATATCTTTGTGCTTTTTCTGTAAAATTTCTATCCTACCACATTGATTTAAGAAGTGTCTAGCCCTGGCTGGTTTGGCTCAGCGGTTAGAGCGTTGGCCTGCGGTCCAGAGAGACCCGGGTTCGGTTCCCGCTAAGGGCACGTACCTCGGTTGCAGTTTGTCCCCGGCCGTGGTTGGTCGTGTGGGTGGCAGCCACTCGATGTGTCCCTTCACATCGATGTTTCTCTCTCTCTCTCTTCCTCTCTTCCTCTCTCTCCCTCCTGCTCTATCTGATCAAAAAATAGAAAAATGTCCTCGCGTGAGGATAAAAAAAAAAAAAAAAGTGAGTCTACATTTGGTTCCCTGATTAGAAATGTACATTATCCCATTGGGAATTAACTCCTGGTCAACACTGTCTGATTTCAGACACAAAGTCCAACATGCCCACGGCATCATATCTAAGCCCTACTTTGTGTTTTGTATAGTCTTGCTCCAAATCAATATTTATCTTGTTTTTGAGCTCAGTTTTGTCTTTATTCTTTTCCGTTTTCAGGTATTATTTGTCATTAGTGTGCATTCGGAGTAGGATATGGGGTGGGAGGATGACTCAGTGAAAATTCGTGGTATCATCCTGAACCAAATTCCTCTATTACTTGTTTTATTTTTTCTTTATTGATTTTTACAGAGAGAGGAAGGGAGAGAGAGGGAGATGGAAACACTGATGAGAGAGAACATTGACTGGCCACCTCCCGCATGCCCCCCACTGGGGATCAGCCCACAACCTGGGCATGTACCTTGACTGGGAATGGGTCGACGCTCAACCATGAAGCCACACCAGCTGTGCCCTCTATTATTACTTTTAAATACCAATTGTTTTATGTAATTCCCCTATTTTTGGACATTTATATTCCACCTACACAATTTGCTTAGTAATAAAATATACTATGAACAATTATTTGAAAAACAACTAAAAATATTGAGAGTGTCCAGAAAAAAATAGGCTTTGAGTGGTAAATAACAGTTTTCATTATATATATATATATATATATATATATATATATATATATATAGTGTAATATGTACTATATATGTAATATATATGTAATATGTGTATATATATATATGTAATATATATATTACAGGGTATCAAGTGCAAAGGGAATTAATTTATTACTGTTTGTTGAAGTGAAGAGTCAGTTTGACTAAATAGGAAGAAACCCTGAGCTATGGTAAAAAGGAAGGACAGCCTGGAGATTCAGTGACTCTCCCAATCTTGGAGTTTTTACTCATAGACTGAGTGGACGTTCAGTACCTTTTGAGTGCATTTAAATGTGGAATACGTAGATTGATTAGAGTAGAAGAGCTGTAAGTCCTCCCTACAGTTAAGATTCTGACTTTAATTTACTGGAAATAGAATTTAGAAAATTCAGAAATTACCATTTAAGCTAAATTTACCTGATGTTTTCACCAACTTCCAAGAGCAAAGGGATGATATCTTGGGTATTTTGTCGATTAAAGCAATTTTCTGTTTATTTCAACTATTTTCTTATATAATAAGAGAATGATTTCTTCCTTAAATGCATAGCTTTGGTTTGTAGATTATGGTTCTTTGAACTGAGGTTTACTGTATTTATTTATTTAATAAATACTTATATAACACTTACTGAGAACCAAAACTATTCTAAGTGCTTCACAAATATTAACCCACTTAATTTTCAAAAACTAGCCTGAGGTCGGTGATAATACTCTTCCCACTTTTAGAGGTTGTAGAAAACCGAGGCATTAAGTAACATTCCTGAGGTCACAGAGAGATTAATGACAGAAAGCATTACCATCCAGGAATTCAGGGACCTAAATCTCTGGGCTTAATCACTGCACTGGTCAACATAAAATCATTCAATAAATCACAGCTACTATAAAGTTTTTTAGCAACTATGCATTTAATGTTGGAGGATACTGAAATTTATGTACATGTTAAATTTGGAATAAATTCATTTTATATAATAATATGCAATTTGATTTGTCCAGAATATATTAGCGCATATATTATATATATATATATAAAAAACATTATATATATAATATATATAAAACAAAAAAGGGAAATAGATATGTTGCAATAGAATATAAAATTTAAATTTAAATATTCATTGGCATCTTTAAATTTATTCACTGCCTACTTTCCAAATGGGCTTAAGATGGTAAGAGTGGAAATTAATTGTTTAATACATGCTTTCCTTTCAAAGAAAGATTGTTAAAGTAATCATGTTAACATATAAATTTCACTAAAGAATTCCAGGGTAATAAATCACTTTATTAGGAAATCCAAAACAGCATTAACATTCTGTCCATGATTTACCTAGCAGCAGCCATACTTGTGGAGCAATTTGTATGGAAATTTAAAAAAATAAATTCATATTGAGGTTATCTGAAGATGGCTACTTTATATGTATGATTTATGATCAATTGTGAGTATGGAGTTTATCATGGAGACACAAGAAATAAATTTAACAACCAATGTTATATTGATACATGTTCCCCAAAAATTGTGTCTCCATTCATGTTACCTCAAATTGTTGATATATATGTAAAATAATGCCATGGAGAATTTTCACCATATCTAATAAATATGTTACAGATACACTGTTTACATGAAAGGATTCATTGGTATTCCATATCAAAAGCCTTTTAAATGTGTGAAAACGTGGATAGTTTTTTTTCCAGATAGACAGATGCTAAATTGATTTTGCTGCTAAAGGGAATACTTTTAAATTCTAATTTTCATTTATTAAATATAAAAAATAAAAGGCACATTTACTTGAAAAACATATTCTTACCTTTTTTTGCAAATACCCCACGACATAGTAAGTCCTGATACTGTTTTTCCTGGTGGTGGTGAAGAGGCGTGTAGATTGAGAAAGTCAAACTAATTAATATTGCACATTCTTCTCATTTTTCAAGTTTATGTGGAAATGTTTCTAATACTATTTAAGAGCTGGTTTCAAATTAAGGCAGTGGATTTGTTGGCAATAACCACTTGTTCTAATAAAAGGATAAAAAGTGGTCTATGAAATTTCCTGTAACTATGGCCAGAGCGCAATTTAAAATCTATTTGTACATACTATTGTAAATCAATCCTGATACAACTTTAACCTTTATTTGTCTGGGAATGGTTTTATGCCCATTTATATGACTGCCTTAGCAAGCAGAATAAGTCATGATATAACTGCAAATGAATGATCTCTCTGGTAATGGTGATTATTTCTAAGAGGAAATAGTGGCCTGCTCCCCTGAGTTATGAGGTAAGCAGTTAACAATGGTAGTTTCTTTTCCTAATGCACTGAATAGTATTTTCAACCCTCAATCAATGATGGGTAACTGGTACGTATTGGAGATCCCTAAACATGTTCTGAATATGGCATTTGCAAAAATGGTTTCTAGGTAAGTTTTCCATTATTATTCATTATATGACAACCATTGCGATAAACTCTTTAAATAATTATATAAGTACCCCCAAATCCCATGAGGTAAGCCCCACAATCATCATGGCTTTATTTTATGTTATATGCCTAGTGCAAAGCATTTATAAGTAAATGAGCATGTACAGAAAACAACAATGTAGCCCGGCTTGTGTGGGTCAGTGGACTGAGCATCATCCCATGGACTGAGAGGTCTGGGTTTGGTTCCTGGTGAGGGCATACGCCCGGGCTGTGGGATCAATCCCCAGCAGGGTGTGTGCAGGGGGCAGCTGATTGAGGTATTTGAGGTATCTCTCTCACATTAATGTTTCTATCTCTCCCTTCCTTTCTCTCTAAAAAAGGAAAAGAAGAAGAAGAGAAAGAAAGAAAACAACAATATAAACATTTTCTTCCTGGGGTTCATAAACTGCTTAACTCTGTTGTAGAAGAACTTAAGATTTCACAGGCTCCAGGTCCCCATATGCCTAAACCCTAATCAGCATGGTAGTCTAATTCCATTGTGCTTGGCTATTGAGTAGGTCTTCTAATAAGTACATTCACTGTGTACTACCATAAGTACTTTGGCACAGACTAAATATACATTTTATTTTAAATATTTAATCTTATTGTCTCTAGTAAGCATACTTTTATTTTATGTGAAAATGGGTTTCACTTTATTTCAGAAAATGCTAAACCATGAGATGTCATACCTCAATGTAAAAACACATTAGTGTTGCTTTGAAGTTCACAAGAGAATGCCCACATGGTCCACTGGTATAGCATGAACTTGATCTTCAGTGGCATGTTGAAACTACTAATTCACAAAATTGGAGTATTACCAGTGGATTTTTAAATTATCTATGTCTATATTGTCTTTAATATATTTTCATAAACTGAACTAGCAACCTTTTGGTACATGGGAAGACATTCAACCAACTGAGCCACACTGGCCAGGGCTCACCTTGAAGATATTTTTAAACAAGATATGTTTTAACTATTTTTTCACTCATTACTGGCAAACTGTCTTGTTTTCCTATCACCTCTGCTATGCTCTTATAATACTGAATATGTACTATTTAGAGATGTTCTTTGATATGAATTACTGATTTATGCTGATTTATTCCTTAGGATAACATCATCACATACCTCAAAGCTGAGATAGTTTGAGGTTCAAGTTCCAATTAGAGCTTTGTACAAATCTCTTCTACAGATAAAAGCATAGTAAAATAATTATTGCCTGGGAATTTCTAAAACCGTATTACAGCTCCCGTTATTGCCTTCTTGCCAACATGAACTATCTGCTCATTTATTTTAAATTAGAATGGTGTAGTTAACAAAGATCAAGAAGATTAAAAACTTGGTGTAAAGCCAGCATAGCATAGCATTTAGTATTTCCTTTTGTAAATATTGCTCTCCCATGCTTAGTTAATTGTTATTTAAGATACTATTGGATCTTTATAGAATGTTCACATCATTAAAAATTTAAGCTCGACATTAAAACATGTATGAAGCTCTGTCAAGTATAATTCATGATGAAACTATGAAGAAATATGTTATTATAGTGTGTTCAATTTTAATGTCTATTAAATCCACTTGGTAATTGTAAGTAGAAACAATGCTAAGTACAATTCTTGCTCTCATGTAGTCCTTTACATATTATAAAGAAATGAGGGTTTTACAACACCAATCAGTAAGTGATGAAAGAAAACCACACACAGCAGCGGTAATTTGAATGGGCCTTTCACAGAAATCTTATTATCTTCCGACTAGTGATAGTGCTGAACAGACATCCTGCCTCCTGCTTTGTAACCAAATGCCTGTGCATGTAGCACTGTGATTACATTACTATCTTAGGCCTTAGATCATCTTCAGTGTAAGAGTTCAGAAAATCCTATTAAGAAATCATTTCAAGAAAATATAAATGTTCTTTGAAATAATCTTCCTTGCTTTTCAACTTTTATATAAATGTCTTCTCTAACCCTCTTCTTGGGAATAAATCCACTTGTGTATATACTATGCAGTTTGTTTACTTTCTATTTTAATTGCTCTCCTAACTAAATATAACACATATAATGCAAATGTTTGCCAAACTTCATAAGAGCTGTGTTTAACATGTATAATACTAGCATTTATAACTGAAAAGGCCATTCTAAATTAAAAAAATGTTTTTACATTGTTGCAAAATTGAGTTTTTACTTCTTCGCTGGCTAGAAGCTGTAAAATAGGCACAGAATTTACATGAAATCCCTCATTTTCTGCTTTAAGGTGAGGGCTCAGCAGAAGGCTCACACTCACCATACTGATCATAAGGGTAAAGTAGGCAATAGATGGTGGAGGCTTTGTATCTTCTAATAAATTTAAGTATTGGTTTTTTTTCTCTTAAATGTTTATTGCTGTTTTCATTGTGAAGACCTCTGATTTACTCCCATATTCTGTCCTTAATCTTCACAAACAAATTTAGAATTTTTGTGTGTCCAAAATTGTTGGCCATTTGTTGAATTTCTTCCTGATATCCTGACATGATTAACAATATGATTATTCTACTTAAGTTACAATAAGTAAGCATAATTTGCGATGCCTGCCAGGTCCTAATAATACCCTTTCCTCTGAGAATATATCCACCCAAACTCCCACTATTTCTGTCTCATAAAAATGAAATAGCACAATTATGGTCATCTTACAGAGCCTTGCTTTCTGGCCATAGCTACTCAGGGATAGATAACTGCTAGTCAGATCTCTTCGAAGTGAGAAAGATTCTAATTTAATTCAGACTGAGTTGTTTGCTTGCACTTAAGTTATACTAACCTGATAGGTGGAGGTGGGGAGCAGCTGCTTTTTACATGAAAAAGTGGAGAAAGCCAGTCTATACAAAAAATGAGTAGATGTGCCCTTAAGCAGGAAAGTGAGAGAAGAAGAGAGAAAGAGAAAAGAAAGGGGTGGGGCGGGCTAGCGAATTAGCTAGTCTTATACTTCCCAGTTCTTGGTTTCACTTACCTAAGAAAACAGTCACTTAAACATTTTTTTGATTGTTTTATTAATGATACTTCAATGGGTTTCACAGCTTCGTAGAAATATATATATATATGTATATATATATATATATATTTTTTTTTTTTTTCATAAAGCAAAGATAAGTTCTCAAATTTTTGTTTTACCTTGAGGTACATGAGAGAAGTCACGTACTAAATCATGTGTTTAAATCCTATAGCTTTTCTTCCAGGTTTGGGAAACACACTCCAGACTTTTTAACTGATACTTGTCGCATATGCTATATAACTTGGTTTCCTAGGTAACTGCGTGAGTAGACTTAGTTGTAAATTTTCTTTTTTTTTTCTTGGTGGTGGAAGGAGGTTTTCTAAAATATATATGTGGTCTAAGATCAGAAATGTCCCTCTCATCTTTACCACCTCTTGCCCTCTGACCCCTCACAGAACCTGTATTAATCAATTTCCAACCACGATTTGCTGTCTTCCAGTTCGCTCACAGGCCCTTATGAGCTTATTTCGAGCTTTATGACACTCCCAGCTTATTCTACCTAATGAGTCATAAAAATGATTTAAAAATTTATACATAATGTAACATTATAATGTGAAGCCATTATTCAATGAATTCTAAGCACTTTGTCCTTTATATGTATGATTTTTTTTCTCCACAATAATCCCAGATATGAATATGATTTCTTTTTCGTAGGTAAGAAAACTTAAGTTTCATGAAGGTAAATGACTTAATGAAAGTCAAAAGTTAGCAGGTTAGTGAGGTCAAGAATTGAATCTTTGTCATCGCCAGGCTCATGCCCTGAATCCATACACCGTGTAAGAAAACACAAAGGCACAGTGTTTAGCTTATATCTTTGTATTGAGACATATGGGGAGGCAGGAAGAGAATCAGACTCCCTCTGTTTGGGATCTCAGAGAAATGCATTAGTAGAGAAGGAGAAATTGGACCTGCAACATTTATCATCATGTCTTTATCTCTTAAGGTGGGAAGAGCCTTGGACATCCCTGTCTCAGCCATTACATAATGTCTTCCTGGTGACAGGTTCTTCATAACAAATTGATTGATTAATAATCACAACCAAGAATGCAGCCTGCACTGCCATTACCAGGGCAACTGCTCTACACGTAGTCTTTCCGGTTCCCTCCTTAATGTAGTTCACTGCAGAAGTCATCTATAAATAATGCTCTTTTGTTTCTACTTTTTCAAAATTTTCTATATACATCCAGAAAAGATCCTTGAATGAGCACCTAATATTTACATATATGCTAGAAAAGCTTGAACTTGGGACTTTTTTTTGGCCATTTAAGGTCATAGTGATTTCTCTCACTTTCAACTTTCTATAACATTCCACCTATGATAAAGCCACTGATACACCTTCTGAGAACATTAGGGATTGATGAGTCCCATCCTGTGTCATTATTTTCCAGATGAATAAACTGAGGGATAAAGAGATAAAGGGGTTCATCTAGTGAACCACCTCATGTACAATTAGAGAATGCAGAACAAGAAGCAGAATCAGGGTTTCCCAATCACAAGTCCAACGATATATCTGCGTCATCTCACACAGCCACTATTATCTTACTGCTTTGGTCATATTTTAGTTATGCTTTTGGTTACAAACAAAATAAACTGACTTTGCGGAAAACTGAATATATTTTCACATGCTGCAAATTGCATAGAATGAGTGGAATGTTGAAGAATCAGACCCCCCAAATGAGCAGGGGTTGATTGAAACTGGACACCTAGAACCACTGCCGTAGTCCTGTTCTCCTCTGTCCGTGAGCACAGCAGAGAGCTTTGGAAGCAGCGATGGTCAGAGCCCTAGTGGCACCGCTGCCTCCAGGTAGGATGCAGGCTCTACTGCTGCTACTGTTCCTGGATGGTTTCAGACTGGCTCTTGCTGATTTGCACAAACCACTGTAGAGTCAGTCTGAGCCTCGGGGCTGCCCAGGATAAAGTGAGGTCAAAGGCCCCCAACTTAGGTGCCAAGGCCCTAGAAGAAAGCCAAGACACCCCTCCTCTGCAGTTTTCATAGTGGAAGATAAAATGATAAAACCTTTCCTTTCCTTCTTGAGACTTCTCCAGACAGAAGGCACTCAGGGATTGGGCAGCTACAATGGAACATGCCCACTAATCATGCTTAAATTGTTTAATTTATTGTCAGATCAAACATGCACTGGGCAATTTAGATAGGCAAGAAATATTTTAAGACTATTGCAATAGGGGAGAGAGCTTGAAGGCAAGAAAGCAGGAGTTTTTGAATGCTGGGATGAGCTAGTGGAAAAGCATGGGAGGGAGTCAGAGGGAAGGTTGATCACTGGGATTAATCCATCTGTGTTTGCTAATTGGCATTTATAAACATTAGGTTCCTGCCCTCCCACAAAGACTGGGTTTGAGGGCCCTTGTTGTTTTTTAGCATAACATTTCAAAGAGTTGGTTCCTAGGTACCTGAAAAAAAAAATATCCCTGGGTGGTAACACTTATAAGAGGATGCAAGAAAATGTTTATCTGAAAGGGGTAGAAAAATAATTTAGGATTGAACGTTTTCTAAAGTAAATGTTTTAAGGAAAGGAAGGTAGATGTCTATAATAAATCAGCAAGACAACCATCTAAAGTTTAGTCAAACTAAGGAGAGTGGTTGGTCTCAGCATGCTCATGTTCTGGTTCTCCAACTAGATAGAAAGCTTTCTAAGACTTCAGCTTATACTATTATTTATCTCTTTCTATTCCTGAGGATCTATCACCATAATCTTAAAATATAGCAATGGTAAAAGATGACTAAGCATTTACATAAACACTGTGAAAGTCATGACAAATCTTTTAGCTTTCTCTTTTCCCCCATCAAAACTTATTGGACACTATCTTACTTGAAGATTTCTCCAATAAGCTGAGGATAAAAATTGAGATATTTCGTCCTGGCCAGTTTGGCTCAGTGGTTGGAGCATTGGCCTGCAGACCAGAGAGTCTGGGGTTCAATTCCCACTAGGGGCATGTACCAAAAAATAAAAAAAATAGAGATATTTCTAAAGGTATGAATACAAAATTAGATTAAATGTACTTTATACTGAAGGACAAATAGTTCCCAGGCTAAGTTTATTTTGGTTATCTAGAGATACTGATAAAGATAATTTGAATTCTTGTCAGCAAGACTATTTGAATAAATAACAGCAACGAAAATCTAATTACACACCATTGGTTGTTGACCCCTTTGCAGATTTTCTGAAAACATTACTACAATATTCACATGTGGGTTCTGTTTCACAACTAGTACATTGAGACCCCCACCCCCACCCCCTATATTTCCTTTAACAACATAAAATGAGGAAACGTCAGTTTGTAAGAAATAGTCATGCTGTGTTGGGTTGCAGTAAAATTTGCAAAGTAAAGCTTGACTCTCACCACAACTATCCTATATTTCTGAAAATATATTTTAGGGTGACCTTATCTGAAATCCTCACAGTAAACCACTGTAGGAATTCAAAACAACCAAGCACTAACACTGAACTGCGATACCTCCAACATATATATTTGGACAACTGGAATCCCTGTTCCTAGAAATCCTTCCTGCCACACACAGTTTCTTCCCTCAGCACCCCATTGCCTTTGAGCACAACAGTAACAACAAATCCAGGAGGCTGCTGAAATGAACAATGCCAAAGCAGAAGCAATTGAGTTATATCAGTGTATTTCAGAACAGAAAGAAAGGGACATATTTAGAGTGTTTTCTATGATGTTGTGAATTTACTCCAGAAAGCTAGAGATGGGATGAAATAAACTTGATTGGAAATCTGTGTGTGTGTGTGCACTCTTGTGCACATGCGTGTAGAATCTTAGACAAAGAAATATAATCCTTGATATTTCTCGCAAGCCAAGTTCCTCAAACAATAATGCTCATGCCTTAATACATTCTTATTTGTGATACAAAAACCTTTATCACAAATGGCCCTCTTTGTCTCTGGGCTCTCTACTATGTTTTATTTATCTATATGTCTGTTTTTATGCCAGTAACATGCTGTTTGATTACTATGGCCTTGTAGTGTATTTTGATATCAGGTAGCGTGATTCCTCCAAATTTGTTCTTCTTTCTCAAAATTGCTGTGGCTACTCAAGGTCTTTTTTGGTTCCATATATATTTTTGGATAATTTGTTCTAGTGTTGTGAACTACGTCATTGGTAATAGCAAATGCGTTGAATTTATAGATTGCTTTGGGTAGTGTGGACACAGACTTTAATGACGTTAATTCTTCCTGTTCATAAGCCTGGTACATACTTCCACTTATTTGTATCTTCTTCAATTTCTTTCTTCAGTGTATTGTAATTGTCTGACTACAGATTCTTTATATCCTTGGTTAAATTTATTCCTAAGTATTTAATTTTTTTTAAGCAATTGTGAATGGGATTATTTTCTTAGTTTCTTTTTCTGATAGTTCATAATTGGTGTACAAAAATCACTGATTTCTAGATATTTATTTTGTATCCTGCTACTTTTCTGAATTCATTTATCAGTTCTAGTAAGTTTTTGCTGAAATCTTTAGTGCTTGTAGTTTTTGCCCATTGAGTATGATGTTGGCTGTGAGTTTGTCATATATGGCCTTTCTTATATTGAGGTAGGACCTCTCTGTTCCCACTTTGCTGAGAGTTTTTATCATAAATGGGTGCTGGACTTATCAAATGTTTTTTTTTCTGCATGTATTGATAAGAGCATATGGTTTTTATCTTTCATTTTATTTATGTGGTGTATCACGTTTACTGATTTGATGATATCGTACCAACCTTACATCCCCGGAATTAATCCTACTTGATTGTAGTGTATGATCTTTTTAATGTACTGCTGGATCTAGTCTGCTAATATTTTATTATTTTAGCATCTATGTTCCTCAGGGATATTGGCCTATAATTTTCTTTCTTTGTAGTGTCATTATCTGGTTTTAGAATTAGGATAATGCTAGCCTTGTAAAATAAGTTTGGGAGTCTTTGCTCCTTTTGAATTTTTTGGGTAAGTTTGAACAGGTAGGTTTTACTTCTTTGAATGTTTGGTAAAATTCACCTATGAAGCATTCAGTCCAGGACTTTTGTTTTCTTGAGAGTTTGTTTTTTTTCATAGTCAATTAATATTTGACAAAGGAGGTAAAAGTATACAATGGGGTAAAGATAGACTATTCAATAAATGGTGTTGGGAAAATTAGACAAATACATGTGGAAAAAGTGAAACTTAGACTGTCTTCTTAAACCACACACAAGAATAAACTCTAAATGGATTAACAACTTCAATGTTAGACTCCAAACAAAAAAATCCTATCAGAAAACACAGGTAGTAAAATCTCTGACATTCTGGTAGCAGTGCTTTTCCCGACATTCTGCCTTGGGCAAAGGAAACAAACAAATCGGACAATATCAAACTTAAAAGCTTTTCACAGCAAAGGGACCCATCAACAAAATCTAAAGACACCCATTGAATGGGTGAACATATTTGCTGATGATACATCTGATAAGGGGTTAACATCCATAATTTATAAAGAGAACAGGATTTTTTTTTTAACTTTACTCTCCAAATGCTTGAAACATAATTAGAATATAATAATGGCAATGATGATTCTTTTTATTGGTAACGTGTTTTTACATTTACTATGCATTTTTTCACATGTATATATTTGAACCCCACTGAAACACCGTGAAGTCTAAAAAGTAGGCTTTTTCTCCATTTTACAAGATGAAAATACTGATGTCATTGACGAGTAAGTGAAAGAGCTCAGCATGGAATTCAGGTTTTCTGATGCCTAATTTACTGAGTTAACACATATAAAGAATTTAGCACACAGTTTGGTATATGGAAAATGCTCAATTATCAGTATTATTAGTATCAGCAGTATTTTAATAAAAATTTACAATATCCCTTTTCTGAATCATATTGTCAACCAAAAGTATTACAATTTACAAGACATTTAGCCTGAGAAAGCATTTTCCTATATCCCTTTCTCATAAGATCTCTTTTATTTCACGATTTTAAAGGATATTGCTCATTCCTTCTAAAACAGCAAGACCAGTCCGGCTGGTGTGGCTTAGTGGTTGAGCATTGACCCATGCACCAAGAGGTCCCTGGTTCGATTCCTGGCCAGGACACATGCCCAGGTTGTGGGCCTGACCCCCAGTGGGGGGTATGCGGGAGGCGGCCAATCAATGTTCTCTCTCATCGATGTTTCTATCTCTCTCTCCCTTTCACTTCCTCTCTAAAATCAATAAAGAAAAAAAAAAAATCTTAAAAAATAAATAAATAAAACAGCAAGACCATGTATTAGGCATATAAATTATTTGCCAGTAACCCCTGAATCAACTAGGCTGATGTCTATGGTTAGCCTAATGAGAAAGTCACTGATTCTTTTCTTAGAATGCAAACTTATGCTCTTTTGCCCACTGGGATTCCTCTTTTACCACAAGTACACAGAACATCTGGAGCCAGGGGTTCTATTGTTATTTAAAATGGCAATCTGCTGCAGTTGTCTGCTTTCCTTCACAAGCAATCCCACTGGAAATCTCAATCACAACTTGGATGACTTGGATGCCAACCAAGAGGGGAATTATTTGCAACAGTGAAACTCAGGGAAAAAAAATAGATAAACTTCACTGACAAGCAAGTAATTTCTATTCTGCAGAAATGAATGTTGCGCTGTGATGCTGTGATCGACAGCTAATTTTGATAGACTCAGAACTGAAAAGGTTACAAATTAAACCCCCACCAAGCCCAGAAGCAGTTAAAACTTCAACTGGATTAGGCCTATTTGATTCTTTAGAAGCTTCATAAATTCATGAACCCTCTGCCCCAATTCTTACTGTCAAGGTGATTTTAATGGTCTTTTATTCATGAAATTATTCTGTAAATGAATATGTAATCAACACTCACCAAACATGCAGTGCTAGCCTAGTTCTTTTGAGCAGGAATAAATCACTTTTAGCATTGTTTATATTATTGTATTATTTATTTACTAGGATACTCACTTATTTATAAAATTTTTACTTTAAGTATTTTTATTTTCCTAAGGACTGTAACAACAAGGTTAAGGAAGATACCAGAAGTAGCCTAAGGGAGAATACAGTATAATGCCTACATGTAGCAGTCACTCAGAACACAGATGCGTAAGTTCAGAAATACAGAGTGGTCAAAAGTAGGTTTACAGTTATCTGTATGGAAAATCACACAATAAATAATAAATAAGAATATAAGAATAAATTCTAGATTTCTCATACAACTGTAAACCTACTTTTATCCACCCTGTACTTGTATTGTTCTGAAGGTGGTTAACGAACTATCATTCTTAATTGCCAGAGTTCAACATGGGTCCTAAAAGATTTCTGTAAGTTAGAGAAAAGGTCAGCCAGAGAGCTGGAAATAGTGACTCAATGTTCTGTGGTATAGTTTCAGTTATAATTGAACTGGTAAGGATGACCCCCTGATGTAGCTGTCAACTGTTTAAGAAATGATTGGTGTGTTCGGGACAGGCTGATGCCTGCAGGCACTCATTGAGTTGTTCATTTAGCACACAGTTATGTGCTGCACACAGTTTTACAAGTTGGAAATACAGTATAATCAATATCAAATCACCTATGTTAACTATAAGTTACTCAACTCAAGATAGTTTAAACAAACATGCAGATATATTGGTGCATGCAACAAGAAAGTTCAAGACGTGAACCTATCTTTAGATGTGGCTAGATTTATCTTTTTATTTTTATTTTTAAATCCTCGCCCAAGGATATTTTTCCATTTATTTTCAGACTGAGTGAGAGGGAGGGGTTGAGAGAGAAAGAGAGAGAGAAAGAGAGAGAGAGAGAGAAACATCTGTGTGAGAGACACATTGACTGGTTGCCTCCTGCAGGACCCTGACCAGGGCTGGGGATGAACTGCAACCAAGGTATGTGCCCTTGACTGGAGTCAAACCCTCAACTCTTTGGTCCATGGGCTGATGGTCCAACTGCTGAGCCAAACCCACCAGGGTTAGATGTGGCTGGATTTAAAGAGCCTCAATGAATGTCATTAGTATATTATTTCTGTCTTTATCATTCAGTTTTGTTTTTCTGTTTTTACTTCTGAGGCAGGTTTTCTTCATTTGGTAGTCTTTGAATTTGAAGGCACACAAGGTAAGAGCTTAAAAAAACTTCATGGAAGAGACAAACTCTCCCTGTTAATAATCACAGTTTATGCCCCAGGATTGAATGGGATGGGATGTGTACATCAATACAGCAACATTGTAGAAAATGGAAACTCTCTGATTGCCCAGATCTGAAATGGAAGTAGGGATGGCAGTGAGTTGGGTGGGTATATGAAAGAAATCTCCCTCTAAATAGAAAAGCTAAGCACAGAAGAGAAGTGATTTCCTAAGAAAAATGGGAGTGGCATGGATGAAACTGAATGATGATCAAGTTGGTCAACAGTTGTCCACTGCTGAATTTATGTGCGAAGTTACTCACTTTAAATGTTAAATATGTTGTGGTTTCTGATTAAAAGATTAAATAATTTTAAAATACAGCAGCTAAAATCATGAAATTTGAGAGGCTGGAGAAAAAACATATTCATTTGAGCTTTAGATAGTGGTGTTGTGTTCTTAAAAAATCATATGGAGATCGTTTATTTATTATTTTTACTTCTTCCTCAGTGTCAAATTCTTAAATGGGCAACTTTCCTTGTAGAAGGAGTGAGAAAGCCAGACTGATTTATTTTTGGCTCACTTTGAAAGCACTAGCCTTCTGGGTGGTGGTCTCCTATTAGACTCTATTTTGGCCACACCCTGAATTTTATCTCTTGTACTCAGTCACTTAACCTGATTTAGGAAATATTTTAAATAGTACATGTGGCTTTCACTTCCTGCTTATCTATCTGAGTTTCCATCTTCATTTACTTTTAGCTTGAGCATGTCCTACCTTCTAAGTTCAATTACACATTTAAAATGATATTTAAAAAATTTTCCCCAGAATTTTTTAGTAGTTTTCACAAAAGGAGAGTCTACCTGTATACTTAGTTCATCATATTGCTAGAAACTGATGTCTGGACATTAACATTTTAATTTTATGTTATTGTACATGGAAACTACTGTATGTTTTTTGAGCAAATGACTCCTGTGTTTTAGAAAAATTATATTGGCTATTGAGGAAAAAACAAACTAGACAACATGGAGATCAAAGGCAGAGAGAATATTTAGGAAACAACTTCAATTGTATAAGTGAGATTTACTTAGCGTATAAACTAAAAGCGGGTTAGCGAATCTTCAGAGAAGAGAGAACCAATAGTAGAAAATAAAAAATTTTCAAGTATACAGATAAAGGTGCATCAGCCTAAAGAAATTAAACATTTTCTCTTGAATCCATATTGCTAAAGCATATCAGATAGTAGTCTATATCAAATTTAGCTTGAGGGTACATTGTAATTAACTTATAAGTTGAATTGAATTGTGACAAGTATGAACTGTTTTGAAGATCTTTTCTCACTACAATGGCATAGACTGTTTGGTTCAATTACCAATTCACAATGAGCCTTAACCAAGTGTAGCAGATAGAAAGCCTTGAATCTCAATGAGTGGCAAAACTGGAAAGGCTTTGGATGCCAATGGAATTATTCACTGGTGCCACCTAGGTGAGAAAGTATGTAACTTATCAAGTAACTATAGATATTCAAGGTATTTTTGAAAAGTGATATTTTTTGGAGACATTTTAAGATGTCCTCAAAACTGAAGTGCACCAGATACGAGAAATAAAGTTCTACCTTACAACTATGTCCATCAAAGTAAAAATAATAAATAAAAAAGTAGTTAAGGCTTAGCTCCAAAATTACATTTCTTGGAAGTCTTCTTAATGGATTCAAGACTTATTAATTTAGCCATCTTTAATTCTCCCATGAATTCATGTTTGTACCACACAGTTAACATCTTCTTCTAAAATAGATTGTGTTCTAACTTCCAACATCAAAAAATAATCTCTAGAAAGATAGTTTAGAATAATGGGAAAAGTATGGACTTTGGAGATAATTCAACCGGTGACATATTTGCTAAGTTTGAATGTAGCTTCTTACCTGAGAGACTTTCCACAAATGTCTCATTTTCTTCAAGCCTTTGTTGCCCAAGATGCCAAGAAAAAACACTTTTACTTTGGAGAATTGTTTCAATATTGAAATGATATAAGTTGACAAGCACAACAGTTGACATGTATTAATAACTTATCAACTCATTTTCACCACTTCTACTCAACATGGTACATATGGGGAATCCTAACCAGAGCCATTGGGCAAGAAAAAAGAAATAGAAGCCATCCAAGTCAGAAAGGGAAAAGTAAAATTATCTGTTTGCAGATGACATAATCATATATGAAGAAAATCCAAAACACTGCAGAAACTAATAACTAACAGTTGTTAAAAATAATAAAGTTGCAGAATACAAAATCAACATACAAAAATCAACTGTATTTCAATATACTAATAATGAACTATTGGAAAAATAAACAATTCCATTTACAATAGCATCAAAAAGAATAAAATCAACAGCTATATAAAAGGATACTCAACTAATCACTAATTAAATTAGATAAACATTCATCGCGAGGGGAATTCAAATCAAAACAATGAGAAATCTCCTTTCACCTGTTATGATGGCTTTTATAAAAAAGACAACAGAAAACAAGTGTTGACAAGGATGTGGAGAAAAGAGAATCCTTGTACATAAACTACTGTTGAGAATGCAAATTGGTAGCATTATGGAAAACAATACGGATTTTCCTCAAAACATTAAAAATAAATACCATATGAACCAGCAATCCCACTCCTGGGTCATTTACCCAAAATAATTGAATTCAGAATTTTAAAGAGACAGTAACAATCTTATGTTTATTGTAGCATTCATTAGTCATTATAATAGCCAAGAGGAGAAAACAATCTAAATGCCCATTGACAGATGAATGGATAAAGAAAATGTGGTATATACTACAATAGATTATTTCAACTTCAAAAACAAAGAAAGTCTGCCACATTTGACCACATGAATAAACTCTGAGGACATTATGCTAAGTGAAATAAGCCAGGTGCAGAAGGACAAACATCACATGATTTTACTTATATGAACCATCTAAAATAGTCAAACACATGGAAGTAAAGAGAATGGTAGTTGCAAGGGATGGGAGGGTGGGGCCAGGAATGGGGAGTTGCTATTTAAGGGGTGTAAAGTTTCAGTTATGTAAGATGATTAAGTTTTAGAAATCTGTACAGCATTTTGCCTATAGTTAAAAATACGGCGTTGCATAATTTTAAAATGTGTTAATGTTAAGAGGGTACATCTCATGTTAAGAGTTCTTAACATAATTTATAAAAAAGAACATCATATAGCTTTCTTTATGTATTAAATGCATTTGACATTGGGTGTCTGTGCATGTGTGTGTATAATCTTATTGCCCCCTACGTATTGAGAGTCTTAGACTCTCACTATGGCACTATGTCTGAAAATGATGAAGTCACACAACTTCCTTGAATATCAATGCTTTTATCTTTTATCTGAGGGAATTAAATAATTGTGTTGTCAAAATAATTTTATAATGTCTAATCAAATTCAAAACCCTTTTCTGTGCTGGTCCTTCTGATTTCAGTTGGTGTGTAAAATAGTGCTAGATATAAAGAACTGTTTGAATAAAAACATGTTGATTTTAGTTGTTATAATTGAAAGAGACATTAAAAAAATCTTAGTTAAAATTTAAATTTGAGTATGTAAAGTTTCTCTCATTTTGTGTATGTGTAACTTTAAAAAGTTTTGCATGCAAAGTAATTTTTCATGAGATCTTTCAATTCAAGTGTGTGTGTGTGTGTGTGTGTGTGCGTGAGTAAATAGAAAATAATTCTGCTGTTGATAAGAAATTTCTCCTATTTAAAAAAATCTATTATATTATGACAATTTAGATGTTAAAATAAAAACATATAGAATGAAGGGTTTTCCTTCTATTTTTATTGACTTTAAAATGCTTTTGGAGCTTGTGAGCTGGTAGTACAGGGAGGAGAGGAAATGGGAGGGAGGGAGGGAGGGAGGATAAAGAGAGAATGAAAGGAGAAAAACTTAATGGGCCAGTGATTAAATGTGTAGAACACAGACATAGTATAGAATAACTTAGATTGGAGAGATACTGGAGTACATAGACTGAAGTACTTAAAATAGATATAGAAAGAGAACCAGAAAATGTCACTTTTGTGCTGTGGGGAAATTGGAAGGTAAAGTTTTGTGTTGAACAGAGAAAAAAAATTTTTTTTTAACCAAAGACATGGACAAGCAGCTATTGAATTTCCATATTTTGCATGATGCTAGATATTGTGGACTGTACAGTAGGGTAATGCCCTTAATCTAAAGCAGCTTAGATTTAAAAGGAAAGGGAAGGAGGGAAGAAAGGAGGGAAAGAGGACTGAGTGAATGAAAGGAGAGAGTAGACAGTCTATTATGTATGATGCAATGTGCTAAGGTATTTGTTTGAGTTCACTTGCCACCTTACAACACTCTCGTTTAATTAAATAGGAAAACAGACAGTTATAAGATAAACTTTGTTATGTATTAGTATATAACCAAATTTTATATACATTGATTCAAAAAGCAGGACAAAGTGCTAAACTAAGTGCTGTTGATTTGATTTGAACTAACCATTAGTGATTAATTAGCAAAGGGTTTCTAGAGAGGATATAACTTGAGGCAAACATTGCCAAATGTATTGAGGCAAAAGGATGCAATGGAAAGTTGCCTTTTATATAATGTTTTGAGTGTTATATCAATACATACACAAAAGTTAAATCTTACTTATAGATCTTTATAAATGTAATATAATGGCCCTTTGCATCCTAAATAACTAGAGTAAAAACCAAAACAAATAAAACTTGTGGCTTGCTGAATGTCAGCTTAAGAACACCCTTGACCCTGCTATCTCTCTAAGCAAAAACTGGATATTTCTTTCATAGTCTTGTATTGACAAACTGTTTTCCCAAACTATGCATAAATAATGCAAAGTGAAAACCAAAATAGAAGATAATTAGGTATGATTGTCTTCTTTACAACATACGGCCTTATGGACATTTCAGTGACTATTACATGCCATGAGTAACATTATCACAAGTATATTATGTTCTACACTCTGATTAGCTAGTGACAATAGAAAAAAATATATATTTAAGTTCAGGGAAGAGCATCATGAATAGAAAACTGGTTTCTGGCAGGCAACGCAAGCTAAAGTGAATACTGGCAATATTTAACGTTCCCCAGAGATTCGCAAACACTTCCATCTATATGCTCATGTAGCTGATTTAAATGGATGTGTTATGCACTTCCAATTTCTATACTAAAAATGACACTTTCTGTCACACAAAATGATTACTCTCACCTATTACTTATAACCTGTTACATATTTTAGATCAACAAGTTGAAGGAATATAGGCTGTGTAGATTTATAACTGGAAATTGGATAATGTAATTTTTCACTCTAATAAGAAAACAATTAGGAAAGACAGACATATCTCTATTGCTTTACCCATATAAAAAGTTGTATAAATGCACAGTTATTACATGCATACAGCTGTATGTATATATAGTCTATATGTAGATAAATTTAAAAAATTTTATCATAAAGTAAAAAAAAAATCACTTAATATATAAAGTTGACTGCTCCCTTTCTAATCTCTCCCATTTCAAAGTTTTATGAGTTAGTTGTTATCTTTTATACATTTGTTAGACTGAGTAACCATTATAAACTCTTACTATGTACTACATATATTATTGTTATCCTTTATCTCAATTCAAGCCAATTAATTGTAAATTCCTAAGCTAGCTATTCTTTAGAATAAGGAAATGTATGCCAATAAATTCCTCCTTTGGCGCTTACAACAAAACAGTAACTGTTCATCCTGTCTACCGCGACTGCTGGCTACCTATTTTACCAAACCCAACTTCTAACACTTTCCCATACACTGTCCTATTGCCTTCGTGGGCTTCTTGCTGTGTTCTAAATGTATCAATTCCTTTTGCTCTTTGGGGCTTATGCATCTACATCTTCTTTGTCTGGAATGCTTTTCCTTCAGTCCTTTTCATTGCTGGATCTTCCTCAAAAAATTAGACTCTACTCGAGTATTGTATCCTTATTAACGCCTTCTTTGATTTTTCCACAAAATGGCTTCCCAGGTTTTTCTAGCTTGCTGCCTTGATATTTACATTCATGGTGCTTATCACAATCTGTCATCATTTTACTTGTTTTAGTGATTTCTCTTCTTTATATTTCTATTACTTATATTAATTTCTAGAGGGATTCCCCATTAATGGTATTTTGAAAAGGTGAAGAGAAAGAGCAGGTCTATGAGAAAAGCTACCCAATCTCTCAAGTAAAGAGATGAAGCACACGCTGTGTTTTTAAAACACTAGAATACGAAGCATTTGGAACTAAGACATATTCCACTCCCATAATTTTAAGATACCAAAAGGATTAGTAAAAATCTAAGAGGTTGGTGGGGCAAAGGGACAAAAAGGAGTGCCCCAAGCCGAAGCTTTTGTAAAGACCTATTCTGAAGACAAGGGAGACGAGGAGGAATGTTGAGAATATGAGAACCAAAAGGAATGCAGCTGGGATGAAAAATGGAGTGAGGAGGAAGATTAATGCAAGATAATTTGGGAGAAATAAACTGAGGAAAATTAAGGCCATGATATTACCT
Source organism: Molossus molossus (assembly GCF_014108415.1). Classification (NCBI taxonomy): domain Eukaryota; kingdom Metazoa; phylum Chordata; class Mammalia; order Chiroptera; family Molossidae; genus Molossus; species Molossus molossus. Next base: position 36,054,435 of record NW_023425350.1, read on the forward strand.
GTGGCCATGAAATAATAAATATTAAAATAACTTCAGATAAGAATGATTCAAGTTGCGGCATTCTTTTTAGAAGAAGCAAAGAAATCTGCAGAGAAGTTTGGTTCCATCCAAACCAACAAGCCCTATGGGTTTGACTCTACTGCAAACAACCACAGTGATTTTAAGAAAGTCAGTCAGTACTGCAGACGTATTTATAAAAAAGGGGTAATTGATCAGATGATTTTCAGGTTTCTTTTCTGTTTTAAAATTCTGACTATAAGTGAATCAGTCTAGCACTTGTCCACTATTATTTCCTGCAAACACTAATATTTCAAATAAATAGTGTGGCTCTTCAGTGTAATCATAACCTTTCTTAAAGACTCTTCTTTTATGTCATTAATGTTCATCAACTAATTGTTCCTCCCATTTTTTGTAGAGTAGCATCTTCCCATTGATAACTGGTGTTAAGACAAAGACAAGAATACCTTTCTACTATGTAACCTCATATTTGTTTTTTGGTCCCTTTTATCAAAGTTTGAACCTGACCTAGGTTCTAAACTCACACAGTTGCCTGAAATCCCTGTTTCAACATAAGTATAACCTTGATATTTCTCAAAAATTCAAATGTTTATTTCCTAAAGTGAAGAGAAACTGATGAACAAAGGAGAACTAAAATGCTGATTGAGGTCATATCAAGCAATTTCAACAAATCAACAAAGGAATTAAAGGGAATAAACTTAGTTCCTTCCTAATAGCATTTTGGTTTGTTTCCATATTGCCCTTTCTTTTCTGTTATTATGCAGTTAATGCAATCTAATTAAGTAATGTCTTCTGAATGATTAAGCTATTTATGATTGAACCTGATGAAGGAAATGAGAAAGCCTCTTAAACATCTAAATAGAATTAATTCCTATTAACTGTTGTAAGTCACAATCAGAATGAGATTGAATTCAACATTTTGCTCAGGCAAAGATATTTCCAGAATTTAGATATTTTCATCAATATTTGTAATGAGATTTAGAAAAGAAATTAAAGCTGTTGACATTAGAACTATTTTTATGTTTTGCAGAATATTCTCTCTGAGTGATATTTTGTGGAGATATCAGTGTTCCCTCTACATAAACAGTAAATGGTAAGATCAGGCAAATCAGAAGATGTTTCATGCTCATGACCTTTCCTTTCACATGTCAAGGGGGGAAAAGAGCCTCTTCAGAGCCTAAGAGGATCTGATATTATCTTTTGCAGAAGAATTCACATTATATTCTGAAAACTATAGGGAGGTTCATAAGAAAACCTTCAACTGTTTAGTTTGAATTAACCTTTAAAAATGTAATATATACAGCCCGACCGGTGTGGCTCAGTGGACTGAGTGTCATCCCATGGACTGACACTCGATTCCCGGTCAGGGCACATGCCTAGGTTGCGGACCAAATTCCCAGCGGGGGGCATGCAGGAGGCAGCCTGTAGATGTTTCTCTCTCACATGGATAGTTCTCTCTCTCTCTTCCCTTCTCTATCTAAAAAAATCAATAAAAATATTTAGAAAAAAATATAGAATGTATATTTTAATCATTTTAATGTTAATAAGCATGTTCCCCCATACATACCACTTATAAAACATTAACCTATACGAATAACATATATACGTTAGATAGGCTAGAATGTTTACTCATGTTAATACAACCCTTGTAGAAATCACTTTGTCATCTCTACTCAGACTCTTAAATGATTAGAAATTTACAGGTCTGCACTGATTTCTTTTTAAATTTATTTTGAACAGGATCTATACCCCAACCCATACACTGGAGGCACTACTCTAGTCTTCAGTTACAGGCTCAGCTGATGGCAGGCAAGATTAGTGCACATGTGCTGCTCTGTGTTCTTGTAATAGGATATTGGTTGGTTGTAAAATAACAAATGTATATTGTGCTGGAATAGGCAATATTGTATAAAGCTTCAGGCCTTTTATGTGGTTGCTTCTTATTTAAATATATTTGTATAAATATTATTTTTTATTCCAGGTAAAGTAAATTTGAAAGATGATATTTTACTTTTACAAGATAATATTTTATATAGGTGAATAATATAATTTCACTTAAAATTTTTTGAAAAAAATGATGATGCATAAGATCAATCAGGAGTCACATAAAATTACACTATGAAGACCAGCTAATTATTCAATGATTTTGACTGCACAAAAGTAGTATAAGATGAAAGAAAGCAATAAGACCTATACTTCCATACAGTTTCTCAAAAACAGAATATATGCTGTATGGTTTACAAGCAGCTCTGCTCTTAGACCCACACAAGCGGGGCCTCTGCCGCAGGAAAGCCCCCCTCTGGGGTCTCGGTCTGAGCCAGGCTGGCAATGCCATATGGGTAGGATGTGTCAGACTTGGTCTGGAACCCATCTGGGCCATGGAGAGCTCTTCAACCCTTTGCCTCATGTGTGAGGTTGGCCAGATACATTTGGGGCCTTGGGACCTCATGCCTATAGGATTGTTCTAGGGCCTTGTAGCCAGGCCCCCATTGTAGTGTGATATTCCATTTATGGAACCATCCAGAATGCTGCTGAATGATTTATTTAGGTGACTCAAACTGTTTAAATATATAAGAATACCACAAAAGGTTTTTTGATGGGGTCATGTTTAACCTAGAGGCAGCCCTAATTACATGCCATTAAAGTTTAACTTTTATGTTGTTCAAAATTATACAATTCTCGATGTTTTATTCTACACGTTTGACCAATAGCTCCAAGATACTTGACAAGGTACAATGTCATTTTGAAGCAAATATAATGAACATAAAAGTAAGTCTTTTGGTGTATTTCATTGAAAATAAAATAAGTTAATGTTATCAAACATTATATCAATGAATTCTGAAGCTGACAATTATAATGCTACTCCAACACCAGTCAGGGAAGTTACTACAACACACATCAGGAAGAAGCATACACAATTAGGAAAAAATAAATACTGAAGTCTGTACTATTGATACAGTGGTGTTCTGGTGAACTGTTACTGTAAAACAAGCCACTCCGAAACCTAGTGGTTTAGGGAAAAAACAAAATTTGCTGTGCCCAGAGATTTGAAATTTAGGTAAGGTTCATACATAAAAAGACAGCTTTCATCCACACAGAATCAGCTGGGAAATCTCAGTAAGTCTGAAAGACCCACTTCCAAGATGGTTCACTCACCTGCTTGGCTAAATTATTATTGAGTGTTGGTTGATAGCTCAGTCCTGGCTATCAGCTGTGCCCAGATTCTGACCATGTGTGCTTTTTGTTAATTGGTTTTTCTCAAAGCATGGCAGAGAGGTTCCAAGAGTGAGTGTTTTAAGTAGTAAGAAGTAGAAACTGCAAGTATCTTCATGGTTGGGTCCAGAAATGGGCTCAGTATCACTTGTGTGATTCCGCTGGTCAAAGGAGTCACAGAGCTTCCATCTGTGATTCAAGGAATGAGGACATATATCCCATTTTCCCATGAAGTTATGTCAAATTATCTATAGTCATCTTTAATTAATCACAGTAAGACAAACAGATAACAGAAAATACAATTGGGAGATTGTCTGACTCCAAAGAAATTGTTTAGAATACAAAAAAAAAAAAAAATCTATTCTAAACAAGGTCGTGTGAGCAAATGAGATCCAGAACTGCTTTTGTCATTATGAGATTATGAGGACACTCAATTCCAAGATGAAACTGCCCCTGGGGAATTAAGGGTATCATTGTTTTACTCATTACTTGCATGAAAAAAGATAAGGAAGCCATTGTTTCTTGACATTGTTGAACTGTTTACAAAGCCTCACCTAAAACTACTCTGAGTCTAAAATTTATAGGTTTATGAACAACTAAATCTCCTACACTGCTTAATCTAATTTCAGTAGGTTTTTCTATCAGTTGCAACTATGATTAAAGTAACTGGTACAGTCCTTTTAAGAAACAGACTGACAATCCCCTAAAGAGGGGGGTGGTGGGGGAGAGATAAACCACAGAACTTATATGCATGTATGCATGAACAGTGGACATGGACAACAAACTGGGGACAGGGTGGGGAGGGAGGAAGAGGGGGGAATAAGTGGGGGAAAAAGGAGAAACATCTGTAACAAAAATTAATTAATAAAAAAATAAAAAAAGTAACTGATATCCGGCATGTTAAGTATGCTATCCAGTATGTGACTCTCATTTAAACAGCTGTTTGCTGGCAGAATTGGTATTTAGTTTAATGCTCTGTCTACCATGCTGTTTTGGTTTTCCTGTTTCCAAATTTTGTACCTGGTGATTCAATCATGTGCTACACTTATCCTCATAGATCATCTTGAAGTTGATTAAAATATTTGTTTGAATAAGGCAGATATAAAAAAGAAGTAAATATCCCGGCTGGTGTGGCTCAGTGGTTGAGCATCAACCCATGAGGTCGCCAGTTTGATTCCTGGTGAGGGCACATGCCCAGATTGCGGGCCCAACCCCCAGTGGGGGGCATGCAGCAGGTGGCCAATCGGTGTTCTCTCTTATCGATGCTTCTATCTCCCTCTCCCTTCCTCTCGCTCTAAAATCAATAAAGAAAAAAAGAAGTAAATAAAATAAGCAAAATGCTACAACAAATATTCTTTAAAAAGTTAAATACAAATTACTTGAAGATTCACCTTTTTTTCATAGTGAATATTCTTGTTTGTGGTCTTTGTAAAGACACATCATACAGAGATGTCTGGGTCAAACTTCAGTCGGAATCATCTGAAGGGCCGCAAAGGGGAAGTCTGCAATGTTGCAATGAATGGTTTAATGTTTTCACTTTGAAATGATGCCTGAGAATTATTTTCAGATTTGAAAGTTCTGCCTAAAGCCTTTTGAAATAGACTCTTCTGGATGTAATATTTCATCATTAATTGTTCTTTGGAAATGAATGTAAATGAGTTTTACCATAGGCAAAATGGACTCAATTACAATTTCCTTCTATGCCAATGGCAGATTTGTGAGTAAATAATAATGCTTCATAAGTATCAAAAGGCTTTAGATATATTTTTTTTAATTGTGAAAAGTCCTGATACATTGGGTTAGTAAAGCTTAATGCTAATATCTGTACTAATAAAAATAATGGTAATTAATTAATCCATCCATCCTTTCAACTAGTATTATTGAGCCCCAGAAATTGTAAGAAAGATTAAATTATGTAAAGAATCATGGGCTAATAATCATGAGGTGGGAAAAGCAGGAGAAGTGCCTGGGAAAATTTGGGGACCTGGGGGTATAAGAAATGTGTACTCCATTCCTGCATAAAGCCCAGGAAGGGACCATACTTTAGGCTCCCTTTAGAAGAAGTAGATAAGATATGTAAATGGTGTGGATTCCTAGAGAGAAGGACGTGAGACAGACCTGTAGTGTGACTCAGGAGATGTGGGACCTCTGTAAGGTTATCTAGATTGTTAATGATGTGGCAAAGAACACTAAGAAACCTAAGAGTTCTTGTGGTCAGGAGGAAAAAGTGTCTACTCTGGACTAATGACTGAAATCAAGATAGAATTGCAGATATCATAGCTATCTCCATTAAGGGTAGTTGATAGCACCAAGGATCAAATATCACTGTTTCTCCTCCTCTCTCTAATGATTGTTTGAAACCAAATTAGCACGCAAGATTAGATGGAGTCATTGGAAAAGTAAAGAGAGGAATTCTAACTTCATCAAGAAAATGATGCTTACATAAAAACTAAGTTCAAATTCAGAAAAATAAATAAATTTACATTTCATAGACATCTGAGAATAATTCTTGCTATAAATAAATTTACCATATTGGGATGGTAAGAATAAGATACAAATTTACCATCATATTAAAAATCTGACAGTGATTTATATTTCCTTTTTTCCCCTTCTTAATTATATTTCCCTTAATTGAGATTTATGCATGTATATAAATTCCAGGAAATAATTATATATATATTACTATGTATATACATATACACGCACATATATTCTTATTTTTCTTTCTAAGCATGGTTTCCCTCCTCTGAAAGAAGATTAAGAAATTATAGATTAATTGATTCCTAAAAAGCAAAACCTGATAACTAATTGGAATAAGCTTCATAAATGGATACAGACATGGGCAGGTTCAATTAGAAGAAGTGAGTATCCAAGTAGCAATGGACGATGTTGAGGCATGTAGATCTTGTAGCTTAAAACATATTTAATACTTTGAGAATAATGCAACAATTTGCGACTAGTTGTCATTGCTTACTATTTACTGGAAATGTTAAATACAAAAGATACTACTACTATATAAGGCAATCTTGTATTTACTCATGTAGCGGAAAAAGAAATATTTTTGAAATTATTTTTGGATTATTATCAGTACAGATCAGTTTGTGCATTGTCCTAGCACCAGTGGGTTGCAGGTTCAATTCTGGTCAGGGTATATATGCCAGGGTGTCGGGCTTGATCCCTGGTTGGGGGCATGCAGGAGGGAACTGATTGATGTCTTACTCTCATGCCAATGTATTCCTCCCTCCCTCCCTCTTCCTTCCTCTCTCTCTGAAAATCAATAAAAAATATTTTAAAATAAAATAAAATTAGTTTAAAATTTTCTAAGGAAGAGAAATAGATAAGAATGTCTATACCCATTGTCTCTGATTCAGCCTATGAATACTTATTATTTTTATTTTCTAAACTCATTCCTTATACTTATGTGACTTTGCTTTTTTAATCCTCACTGAGGATACTTTTCCATTGAATTTTTTTGATAGAGTGGGAGGAAGGGAGAGAAGGAGGAAGTGAGAGAGAGAGAGAGAGAGAGAGAGAGAGACATTGATGTCATTGATGTGAGAGAGACACATTGATTTGTTGCCTCCTGCATGACCCCAACCTGGGGCTGGGGATCAAACCTTTAACCAAGGTACATGTCCTTGACTAGCAATGGAACATTTGACTCTTTGGTCCATGGGCTGGCATTCTGACCACTGAACCAAACCAGCCAGGGCTTATGTGACTTTTAAAATAAAAAACAACATTATTCGAAAACAAATTAAGCACACAAAAGGCAATGTAAAAACCTAAAATTTTGGCTAGAGACTCTTATTTGGTATTCTGCCTGCGTGGGTCTGGCTTTGAGTGCTGCTGAGAAGAAGGAAGAAAATTCAGCCACAGGGTCAACACATACCAAAGCTCAATAAGTCTCCAAAGGCTCAGCTTGGATGAGCACCAAAATATTCAGCTGTGCTATTGAAAATTAACCTCTACCATCTGAACCTCTTAGGTTTATAATATTAAAGATAAAATTTGGCTGAATTGAAGAGAGAAAATAAGTACAGTTTAGCAGAGACTCAAAATTTCTTGTAGGCTTTAAAACATACTCATGTTGTTATTGCTAATGCTTGATGAAATAATAAATTGAAATTATAAGTTTGAATGTGTTCATCTAAAACATGTTTCCATTACACCCAATGTTTTTCCTTTAAATTACATAATGGAACTAGCTTCAATGTTTGTTTCCGCAGGATATAATTTATATGTGCCGTTGTAAACATGCCTTGCTAAACGTATACACACATTCATACAAACACATGAAAAATAACAGTGATAACAAAAAGCCAACAGACAGGACAATAAATAATAACATAAAACTTGATGCATACCCCATATGTTCCAGGTACTTCTTTGTATATAGACATACACACAGATACTATATCATCTATTACACTTCCAACAACAATTTTCTTTGATTACAGTTCTATGGTGGGCCTATCCTTTTCCATATTTTCTCCACCGAGATCTGAATTTCGCTGTGAACCAGCTATAAAATTACGTGCCATTTCAGGAAGAATGGAAATGGCGTGATCATGATTCCAAAATATGTGATTCATTCCAAATATATTTCCCATGCAGTACAAGAAAATACAAGAAAATGAAAGAAAATAAAAATCCTCATCAGACAACTACTCACCTGTATTCTTTCTGTGACAGAATACAGGTTGTTTCTACCTTCATGAATGGTCTGGTCGTGTTGCATCGTGAAGCCGCAAGTATGGAGTTTTTACTTGATGTTACATATCCTTTTCATATATTATTAGGGACTTCACACCTTTGTGTGCTAGATCATCAAAATGTGCATAGTGAAAGGTTATTTCCACACACTGGATAAAAAATGATTACATAGTATAAAAATATTTTTTTAATTGCTAAGGCAAAACATCTGACTTAATTTCACATGAAGTCTGTAGATAATACAGCAAATCTAACTCTGGCAATCTAATGATTTACTGGTCTTCCATCTGTCAAGACTTAAAAGTGAAAAGTTCAGACCAAACCAATCAAGTCAGTCCATATTTTCTAATCCCTGAAAACCATCTGGATTCCAACACAAGTGTAAAATAGTATTATCTCAATCTATAACAGAGACCTATTAGGTAGCCATAGATACTGCACCGTCTCAAGGGATTTAAATAATGAAAAACACCCTTCCAATGTAAGGCTGGAAACTGCTTGATTTATGTTAATGCTGATGTGCACTTAGTGTTTGAGAAAAGGATTTTATTACTATCTAAAAGCAGCACTATATTAAACCCACAAATTAGCTTCTGTTCTGTTGAAATCTAATTATCTTTATGTAGGGCAATAGTCCAGCAAGCCAGGGGCGAACTCTTACCTCTCTAGACGGAGACTTGAGTAGGGAAAATGATAGACGGCTCAGCTAAACAGGATTTACTGCAGCGTCCACATAGGACTGGGGTGAGGAGGGACCAACACCACAAAGGCACCTGCTGCCAACTCAGGACCAAACAGAAAGGTCCAATTTTTTCCTTGACATTTGGTGCTGCTTTCATCTTTCTTAGAATGTATTCGAAATTAATTCTTATTTCCTTGTTTTATTTACTTTTTATTCCTTTGGGTCCTTACTTCTAACTCTAAAACATAGTCTAGGTTTCCTTTATTTTCGGGCTTTTGTAAAGATGAAATCTTCATTTCTTCTGGGCATAACATAAAATCACTGATGTAAAATTTTTATTTCTTTTATCTTTTGCTTTTATGATTTATCACTTATCCTAAGTATTTCTTTAAAGACCCAATTAATAGCAGTGACCAGGCAAGTCTGAAGAAGATATGCTTGTAAAATATTCATTCAGAAATAATCCTGGCTGAAGAAATATTTCTAAAATAAATATTCTTTACCCAATATACCTAGTCTGAAAATGTGAGGTATTTAAGGTGTGGTTAACAATGTATAAAAAGGACTACAGGGCTTCTTTTGCCCAGAATTTTATGAAAATTAATTAATTAAATACGATTAAAGCACATTATGAAATCAGTTGTATAACATTTGCTATTGCACTAACTCAGGATGAGGGTTAACCACGAGAAAAGCACATATTCTGAGCCCCACCGCGTGGGAGGGCGTGGGCGCCCTGTGGGAGGGATGCCACCTTCTCTGAGGCACGCTGGAGAAGCAGATGTGGGAATCCAGCAAGTTACAGCAGGGGGTGCAGACCTTGTCCCTGCGCATCCACTGCCTCAGGCACTGGGCTCCATCTCACTGCAGGGAGCGGGGGCTGCACAAAGCCGGACCAAACGGGAAGCTTCCTTTTCTCTACCTAGCCAATGATGCCCTTCCGAACAGCAAAAGGAAGGGCGTACATTTACAAAAGATTTTGCACCAGTTAGAGTGGAGACTTTTAAGCATGCTTCAAGTGAAGCTGGCGAAAGTTGTAAGAAGCACCTTGGAGGAGTGTTATCTATTTGGGAAGAGAGGCCTGTTTATGAAAATGATGTATTAGAACAATTTAAGCAAGTTCTGTCTGGCGACAAGTCTAGGAAGCGAATTTATGAACAGATAAAGGTGCGTGAAAATGAAAACTGTTCCTCTCTGGATCTCCAAGTGAGCCACCACAGACTCTAGATCTCGTTAGCAGGACAAGGTCTAGAAATGCTGCTTCAGGTGATGCAGCAGTTCATCAGAGGACAGCTTCTTTGCCTGTGGAAGTCCAAGAAGTATTCCTACTAGATGCGATAACGGATAGAGAGTCTGGAGAAAGGGTTTTTAAAATGGTAGAGGATGCTTGTATGTTCCAGGCAGATTACAATGGCAGACTAGTGGCTGAAACAGATGGAAACAACTCACTCAATGTTACCAAAGTTTCTTTGACGTCAAAAGGAAGCCCTTGCAGAGAGAGCATAAATTGGAAGACTATGAGCACAGGGTAGTCAGAGTTTCTCTGGTATGCGAAGAACTCAGGTCCCGGATCCAGAGCCTGCCAGACTTATCTCGATTGCCCAGTGTCCCTGGCAGCCACATGCACCTGCCCTTGGCAGGGCACATCTACAGTGAAGATTGATGACCAGTCTCTTTCTAGGGCTCACGACTTTGGGAGATGGAGGCAGGTTAGGTGGATAGTCCTCTAGTGTTATTTTTGTATATTGTTGAGAGGGTGACACTAAAAATACAAAAAAAAGTGACAAGTATTTATGAAATTGTTTAAATGTTGGTTTGTTTACTATTTTATTGGTAAGTTAACATGACTTAGTTTAAACACAGTGTTCTCTCTGTATTAAAAAGCTCACAAATAGTGATTTTTTTCAAAAGATCTTTTGTAAACTTTTTTGATGCAGGGTGTTGTGAGAAATTCCATGTTTCTATTGCTTCATGTATTTTCAAAAGTTTTTCTTTATTTTCTTCAGTATCTATTCACTGTATAGTATGTAATTCCTGAAGGGTAAGAGCTAATCAGGAGTCGGTTGAGACTTAATTATGGTATGGTTAGGACTTGATTGTAGAAGAGATGACATGTTTCAACTTAATCTTCACCCTTCTCCCCGTCCCAAATATCACTGTGTGCCCCCCAATGCCTTTGATGCCTTATTCCTTAGAGGTCAGTATTTTATGGATGTCATTTTTAGGGTCAAATCAGAGCTTAGAGAACATTTCAACAATAGTACATAAGGGTTCCATTTCAATAGCCAGTGTAGATATAAGAGGAGTGTTAAGTAAGGACCCCCTGATCAACCTGTTTAGAAATAATTGATGAGATTAATATAAAATGCTTGGGAACTGTTATAAATTTGATGTTCTACCAAGAGGACAGCTTTCATTTAGTCAGACAGTCTTCTTTTAACATAAACGATTCCTTTGACATAAAGCCATCTGTGGGACTAAAAGAAAGAAAATAATGATAGCTTTTAATTTTAAAAACAATGGTATTTTTAGCTCTAATATCTCAAGGGAATAATATTCATTAATGTTTAGTAAAGTAGTCTGGAACATTTTTAATGTTTCCTTAAGGCTTTTGAATGACTGTGTATTTGGAAATGAAGCAGTGCTGCACTGTAGGGTAATCTGGTAAATGTTATATTTGTATATTTAGAATTACCAAAACAGATGTACTTTCACCTTCTATTGTAATCCTGTGTGTGAGAGCAGTTGCATGCTCTCCTGCTTTCTTCTTAAATCACATTGTTAAGCTGATTTGTACTCAATGATGACTTAGGGTAAACATTGTTTCATTAATTACTTTAATATTTGGCATTTTTCTTTGTGTTATAAGCAGATTTAAATTAGATAAATTTAAACATCTTTAAATTCTACAAAAACCAAGGATATATTGAAGTTCAAATCATCCTCCATTTCCTCCTAATTATGGAACCAATTAATATATTTAGAGAGGGGTTAAGAAGATTTTATTATTATTACTTTATTAATTAAATAAATCTTTATTAAATGTCTTCTATGTGTTATTACAAAAACCACTAGGAATGTTCTCCATTCCTTATGGCCAGATTGTGCAGTCAAGGTCAAAAGACAGTAAAGTGCCACCCAGGAAAGAGAACTGTGCATGATTCAAGGTCAAACAATATGCACACCAGCTCAATCTGTACAGCCTTTACTAACAGCAAGTGAGGAGAGTGCACAAGATCTAGCCCTTTGCAATACATCAGAGCTCCATGGCCCAAATGGGGGTCCCTTCCGTAGCCCACACAGGCAATGTAACTGCAAGTACCAGGCCACTTTGTGCTGCAGTGAAAGATCTCGACCCACCGTCCACCCCATGTATGTTTTCTGTAAGATATGTAAGGCTAGGAGTATGCCCATGGGACTCATACCTTAAACATAGCAAAGGAGTATATATCTGGCTGGGAGCAGGGAAAGGTAATTCCCTCACAAGGTAAGTCCAGCAGAGGCTGTGAGGACTCAATATCTCAGGAAGAAAATGTTCCAGGCCCCAGGCCACCATTATGTGACTGTGAAGTGGGTGAGAAACTAAGCCTGACTACGGTTCCTAACACGGCGTGGTGAACAAGGCGTGCTGTCTTTCTTGTGATGAGTCCAATGAGGAAAAAAGATAGTGTATAAACAAAAGAAGATTAAATGAAGCAATGGCAATTTGTGACAGGTGCCATGAAGAACACACACAGGGCACTGCAGTATATAATACAGCAAGGGAGGCGGCTGTAGAAAGGGTGTTTGAAAAAGATCCTTTGAGAAAATTAAGGAAATGAAACCTAAACAGACACCTGACTGGAGAGAAGAAGCTGGCAAAGTGCTGAGAAGGAAAAGAAGCACCATCTAATGAGAGAAGATACCAGGCTGAGGATCCTTTATAGGAAGGAGTTTTGTTTACTATAGAAATGGAAGGAAACCATGAGGATGGTGTGCTACAGTGTTCAAGATGAGGAGGGCTGTGAGGGTGGGGAGAGGAGAGGAGGAGGGAGGGGCATGAGATGAGCATGAGGTGAAAAAGAAGCAGATACAAGATTCTGCATGTTTAGATGTCTATTTATTTCTGTATGGTCTTGACTTTACTATTTCTCATTGCATGTCTCCTTGACATACTGCTTGTTATTATCAATGTCTTTATCAGTATTTTCAGATAGTGACACAGATCAGCATAACCTCAAGAAGGCAATTTAACATATGCATTCATTCTTCATTTATCATGGTTAATCCATTCCAGACTCTAGTGGTTGCACCTGGCATTGAAGGTTTCCTGGGGTGCTTGAATACATAGGCCTACAGTCCATATGTACTGTAATTCTAATTTTAATTGTAATACAGGGGTGTATAATTGACTCAGACAACCGAGCAGGCACGGTCTCATTTTCACTGTCTTGATCAACTTTTTAATGGGTATATTTGAAAAAAACCACGATAGACTGAAGCCACCACGAAGTGGCGAGGGACGACTGTATTACAGTTGGCCCTCGTTTATCGTGGTTAATCAGTTCCAGACTCTACCACTATAAATGAATTTCCACGAAGTAGGGTTCTTTATACACAGTTGTTCCTCGCCACTTCACACTTAGACTTTTGCAGCTTCACTCTATCGTGGTGAGGGACGGCTGTAATGCATTAATAATATACAAAATGTTATATAAATTTTATACAATGATCTATATTAATGCATTCATAAGTTACCATTCTCTTCAAGAAAATAATCGTTTTAACAATGTGATTATGTAAGTTTGTTTTGCATAATTGTTTCTACACATTTACTTCAAAAATTTATAGCTTCCATCCAATTTATCATCAGATACCTAAAGAAGAAATAAAATTTCATTGAATGGGTGGACAAAAATAGGAGGAAAGAGTAGCAAATATCTATTTTGTTCCTTCCCACTGCCATTCCTTCACCCTTGGCTCTGAGATAGACTACTCAATTCCCTCAAATAGTATGTTCATAATGCTTCCATCCAGGTAATGCCTTAGTTTCATTGGTCATTATTTTCCCGCATTTATAGGGGGTCAAGGACTAAGTGAGATAATGTCAGCTGCAATAGCCCTGGTGTCCAATGTTCAGAGCCAAAACTGTGTGTATGTGTGTGTGTGTGTGTGTGTACATGCACATGTATATGTTATGAATGATTGTAGGATTCTTCACTCTTATTGGCTTATTTCCAGAGTAAAGTGAGTTTTAATTAGTGGAGACTCAAATAATTATCAAATGCAGCAAAAAAATTTACTAAAACAGAATGAATGGCTGGCTGCATTGTGTTGGCTAGTAAAAAAATTACATTTGATTAATAATACCAGAGTTAGAATATCATTTATTTGTTCTGCTTTCTATCTGTTACAAAGAGAGAAACATTTTCATAAACAGTTGACAGCCTGCCTCTCTTAATATTTTTAACACCAAGGGCATCATAAACAGCATTGTAAGATGCTGTGTCTTGCTTCCTTTAATTCTTTTATCATAAACCCTGAAGCCAATTACCGACAAGGAAGGAATGACTACTCTTTCTCTGAGTATGGTGCTGAAGACCGTATCCAATGTCTGTGTGTATCTAACACATCTGCCACAATATATTGCCACTAATATACAGAGGGACTGTAGATTTTTTTTAATTGCCTTTAAAATAATCCTTTTAAGTAAAATTTAAAAAACTAAGTAAAACTGATTTTGCATATTCTAAATCCTATTCTATTACATTAAAAATACTCAGGACAAAAATAGAAATTTAATTAAAGAGAAATATACAAAAGTTATCTCTAGAAAACATCATGTTTGAATGACACTCATATATGTAGCCTGTGCATACATAGCCTATACTTCTAATTTATTTATTTTTAAATATATTTTTATTGATTTTTTTTTTTAGAGAGAGAGGAAGGGAAAGAGTGAGAGAAACATTGATGTGAGAGAGAAACATCGATTGGCTGCCTCCTGCATGCCCCCTATTGGGGATTGAGCCCATGACCTGGGTATGTGCCCTGACCAGGAATAGAACCTGGATCTCTCAGCCCATGGGATGATGCTCAATCCACTGAGCCATACCGGCTGGCCATAGCCTATAATTTGTAATGAAAATATTTTTAAAATGCAAGAGAGGAAAACCCAACAGAACCTATATTCTTATGGTTTCTGCAAGGGTGGGAATGAGTGATTTTACCACTATTTTACATATGCTTCTATTATCACCACTTCTACTCCAGCTACTATAGCTAACATCGATTAAAGCAGGATATCTTCCAAGCACTGTTCTTCGTGCTTTACAAATATATATTTGTGGTAAGCATTCACAATACCCTACAAGGTAGATACAATTATTACGCCAATTTTCAATGAGGAAACTGAAACATACATATTAAAAACATTACGCAAGTAGTGCTGTCAGAATCTATGAATTGAGAATTTGAGTCAGGCAATCTGGCTTGAGAGCCACTGTTTAAATCATCGCACTATAGTTACTCTCAATTAACTAAAGAAAAGTTGAGGAATAAATGCATCTATACAATACGAGCCAATTAACACAGTTGAAGAAATGAATAAAACTAGTTGGGCCCTGGTGGGTTTGGTTCAGCAATTAGAGCATCGGCCTGCAGACCAGAGACACCCAGGTTTGGTTCCTGCTAAGGGCATGTACATTGGTTGCATTTTGTCCCCGGACCTGGTTGGGATCCTGTAGGTGGCAACCAGTCAATGTGTCTCTCTCACATTGATGTTTCTCTCTCTCTCTCCTCCCTCTCTTCTTCCCACTCTATCTGAAAATAAATGCAAAAATGTCCTCAAGTGAGGATAAAAATAAATAAATAATAAAAGATAAAACTAGTTGGAATATTAAGCCACTTATTCCTGCATATTTTAATATCCCTTTGTTTTATGTTACTCATTTTATTAAGTACCTATGATTTAATAAAAAGCTTAAAATCTCTTCTTTATTAGGCTTTGTTATTTGACTGCTATTTTTACACAACTACTAAGTGTAAAGTTCTGCGGGTATATCAAGGTAAATAAGACACACTTCATTTTTCAAACAATTTATAAGAGAGGTAGTGACTGAAATTATTATAATCTAAAATGGAATATGTACCATAAGAGAAATGAAAATAAAGTGAGATAGTAGTTTAACAATTGATCTTTTCCCAACCAATCCAGCATTGTTCTGAATATATATCTAGTGTGGTTTAATGACATCATTCTGGTATGATAAGCTTATCATACCTGCTTTGTGATGTAGCATTTCATTTATTTGGATTTATTATTTGAAGAATATTATTACCAGATATAGAAGTCATTATTGACCCCCTAACACAATTGCTTTGGCACATTAAAAAAGGTTTCTCATCGTCTCCTGGATGCCATTGTTTCTAGCAGAAGCAACAGTACTTCTAATTTTAATTGTATATAACATGTAATTGCTTTTTGAGAATGTTTCTAAAGATTTTATTTAAAATATTTACTTTCCTTTTTTTTAAAAAAAAAAATATGTTTTTATTGATTTTAGAGAGAAAGAAACATTGATGAGAAAGACCATCAGTTGGCTGCCTCCTGCATGCCCCCTATTGGAGACAGCCTGCAATGCAGCCACGTGCCCTGCTTGGGACTGGAACCTGTGATCTTTTGGTGCACAGGATGACGTTCAACCAACTGAGCCACACCTGCCATGGATTAAGATTTTTTATCTTTTTTCTTCAGCAACCTGACTTTACTAATTCTAGCAAAGTTTGATTCATATTAGCTATTTTGGCTTTGCTGATTTTTTTAAATTAAATTTCTGTTTAAAATTGTATTTATTGAGATACAGGTTTCAATAAAACATCATTTGCACACTGCATCCTATGCCCATCACCCAAGAAAAATCTCTTTTTGTCTTCATTCTTCCCCTGATTTGCCCTCCTCCACCTACTACCCACCACACTGTTGTCTGTGAAATATATATATCTTTTTTTTTCGCCTTAATCCCTCACCTTCTTTCATCCAGTTTCCCAAACCCCTTCCCCTCTGACAGCTGTTAGGTTTGCTGATCTTTCTTAGCCTGTAAATTTATGTCTTTCACCAAATGTGGAAAAATTTTGGCTATTATTTTTTCAATAGTTATTCTGCTCCATTCTCACTAATTTTTTCTTCTGGAACTCAAAAGACGCATATTTTAGACCATGTTAGATCATTTCACAAGTCACTGGAGTGTTCTGTCAATTTTGTTCTTTTTCTAGTATATGTTTAAGAATATAACATATAATACATTATATATACAATAAAATATGTAAACTCACACACACAAATAAAATAAAATAAAATATGTATCTCAACTTTGTCTTTTTCAGATTGAATAATTTATATTATTCTATCTTCAAGTTCAATGACTATTTTGACATTATGTTTATTCAGTGTTATTTTTTAAAATATATTTTTCAGTTTTAGACTTTACATTTCTAGCTTTTTTGTATTTTATATTTTTCTTATATTCATATTGCTTTATGTATTATAAGCATATATTTCTGTCTAGTTGAACATAGCTATAATGGCTACTTTAAAGAACTTGTCTGATAATTACAAGATCTGGGTTGTCTTGATGTTGACCTCCATTAATTGTCTTTACCTTTGAGAAAGGGGCACATTTTTGTGCGCGCGCGTGTGTGTGTGTGTGTGTGTGTGTGTGTGTGTGTGTGAAGAACTCAGATTATATTTTAGAAAATGTGCACATTGCCCTGGCCGGTTTGGCTCAGCGGTTGGAGCATCGGCCTGTGGACCAGAGAGTCCTAGGTTCAGTTCCCGCTAGGGGCATGTACCAAAAAAAAAAAAAAAAAAAATTGTGCACATTAAGTTGTAGGAAATCTGGAATCTGCTTTATTTCTCTGAAGAATATTATTGTTTTGTTTAGTAAGGCAATAACTTACTAGGATCAAACTAAAAACTTTGTTTTACCTACAGTGAGAGGGAACTGAAATCTCAATTCAATTACATTTTTTTTCCCTTAGCTGAGCTGTTTTGGATCTTCCCTGAGCATGTGCTGTTCAAAGGCCAGCTAGAGACTCAGGCATGATTTTTCATCTCATCACGTTATTGTGGCAGTGACTGTCCTGCAAGTAAGATATACTAGATGACTCTCTCTTCCAGTTCATCAGGTCAGTAAAATGACAGGTATTTTTATCTGGGTTTTAGCTGCCCTGGCTGTGCTGCAACTTCAGCTGGCTCTCAGGCTGAAGCTGTAACAGTGAGAACCTCAAGCCATGCCAGTTAATTTCTCAAAGTTTCAATTGTCCTAAAATATCTGTCTGCTTTTGCTCATCCTCCACAGCCTAAAATTTCATGGAATGTCTATTGAACAAAGTATTTCAGAATTTGGTAAACACATCATAGTTCATTTTGTTACCACTGAAGATATCATGAGAATCATCTCCCTGTCCTCATCTTGTCATAATGTGAATTGTATGAGTATATTTTCTGTTGTCTGATAGGTTTACAATAATCCACTTAATTAAAAATATATGATATTTTCCAGGTGATGGTTGGAAAAGGGTTTGGTATCTTTCAGAAACGAAGTATAAATCTCGCAGATATCTTTCCTAAGTCACAACCAAAACCTGTAAATTTTGTAAAATTGATGTCATTTATCTCCATAAGCATGGCCTTGTATATATACACATGAAATATATTTTAAAGTAGTCATATAACTGAGATTAATGTTGTCATGACCAGCAATTTAGAAGAATTTAAGAACTAATATCAGATATATTTTATTATCTAACAACTAGTGTTTTGGCTAATATGATGATGGCCAGAGTTTCTGGAACAGTAATTAAAAGATTTAGGGGAGTTTATAGTTTCAAAAAGTTCACTTATAGAAGTTAGAATAACAAATAATGTAATATATATATATATATATATATATATAATCTACATCCATATCCATATTTTAATCTATATCTATACTTATACCTATGTCATCTATATTGGATTATAGATACAGATACATAATATCCTTAGCTACATGTGATGAATAGATAAAAAAATAAAAGGTTGTAAAGAAATTGAACAAATATTCAAAGTAACAGCCAACTTTGATATTATCATTGGCACCAAAAGATAGACTTTTCCTCACAAATTTATATTGGAGGAAAGAATTTTAAGTTCTCGTGGCACAAATTAAGTTGTAATTGCTTCCCATTTTAATTAAGAGCCAATTTCAAATTTAAGAATGCTGAATATCTGTTTCAAGCATTTATATCATAGGCAGTTAGAGCCATTGAAGAAGGGCAATTAGAATGATGGTTTTGTAGGGTGTGTTTGGTCAAAATTGGTCAAGTTTGAAGCATTGCTTCACTAAAATAATAATAATTATACACACAAAAATAGAATTCTGTTGAACATGAACAGTGTCACATACAACGTTCAATTTTACTGTTCTGATGTTGAATAACTATGAACCATTTTTGTCCCATACCTCTTTGGCAGCCTGGTGAACCATATCTACTTCTTTCACAGCAGATATATTTGAAAGTACAAAATAAAATACATGAGATTTTAATGAAAGCAATTATATCTAAATATAATTATAAAATTTTACAAATTGAAAATTTAGATATAGTCATATTATAATCAAGTGGTGGTGTTCAGTTCAGGGTTCACTTACTAGCAACATCAAAAAATGAGTTCATGGACCAAGAGGTAAATGAAAGGAAAGTTTATTTGAAAGATAGACAGACTCCCCACAGCAGGGAGGGGACCCAAGTGGGTTGCCGGTGAGGCTCCATTGTCATTGTAGATACATACTTTACTAGCCTTTGATTGGTCCTTTCAAGGAATTTTGCCTTAGCAACATCCATACATTTTATTTATTTATTTTAAATAAAACAACGTATCTTTTATTTTAATTAATTAATTAATTTATTTATTTATTTATTTTTTCTTACAAAAGCTGGGGACAGGGCAGGGAGGGAGGGGGTGGAGGGTAACATCCATACATTTTAAAGCTTGTATTTCCCGCCTGACTGGGTTCAGCCCTAGGTCATCTGTAGGCGCCGTAGTGGCTTCCCTTTTTTGATAATTTAAACTTCTCCCAGACTATTAGTGAGGAGGAAGGGAAACAGCCTCAGAACAACTTATACTTGCTTTTGGTTTCTCCCCCAAATCCAACCTTGGTTTCCTATAATTTTGTCTAAGGGAACCTGGCTTTCTGCAATAGAAACACACTCTATAGTTTCGCAGCAGAACTCATTCAGTGATCCGGTTGCCTTGCTTGAAAAGAGCCTTTCTGTTTTGTGGTGGTGGTGGTTGTTGTTGTGATGTAATTGACCTGTGCTCCATGGAGATGCTTCTAATTTGCATTTCTATAAATGGAGGCTGGGAGTTCTGGCCTTGGAGGCACAATTTTTAATGTTGATTTTAGTTTTATTTTGAAATCTGTAGATTCTGAATAAACCTCCAGATTTACTGTGTACTGAGTTGCCTGCCTGGGTGCTGAGCTCCAAGTCATCGCAATCTTGCTGCATGTCTCAGTCTTCCCTTCCCCTGATCCTATCCCTCGCTGCCTAACCTACCCCTATCTCCTCAATATATGTGTTCTGGATTGACATTACATAATGAGTAGTTGTGGGTATAATAAGCACTGTAATTTGAAGTAGTGATGGATGTACATTCTGTTTTGTAATATCTGCAACAGCTATAATATATGACAATATCTGTAGGTTTTATCTCAGTGTCATTGAGACTGAGGTTCTACTATAGTTTGTTGCCTTTATTCATAAGAGAAGAAAATGTTAAGTATCCATTAGAGATTAAGAAAGATATATTTTTTCTTATTAAAATTAATGTTTGCTTTAAATTCTATCAACACATACCTGGTTAAAAATCTCTTATTTATGCCAAGTAATTGTGAAAGCACTTTAGACTTTTCAAAGTTATATATGGCTGCATGTTTTTAAGTGCTGAATATGTACCAAAAACTACAATATGTGCTTTATAATATTATCTTGCTCAAACTTCAAAATAATTCTCTAAGGTAAGAATTGTTATTTCATATATATATAAAGTTTTCCTATTTTTTAAAATCAAAAGCTTTTTATTTTCCCATTGATTTTTAGATAGTGTGGAGAGAGAGACAGAAACATCAATTTGAGAGAGGCACATCGATTGGTTGCTTCCTATACAACTCTGACTGGGACCAGGGATTGAACCCACCCAAGATCCTTCAGTCTGAGGGCTGACACTCTAACCACTGAGCTAAACCAGCCAGGACGATCATAAGGTTTTATGTTGTATTTTACCTCCTTCACTTTTGTTTTTATTAATTAATTAATTAATTGATTTTTGTTAGAGATGTTTCTCCTTTCCCCCCCACTGATTCCCCCCTCACCCTCCCTCCCTGCCCTGTCCCCAGCTTTGTTGTCCATGTCCATTGTTCATGCATACATGTATATAAGTTCTGTGGTTTATTTCTCCTCCACCACCCCCTCTTCTGGGGATTTTCAGTCTTTACCCCACTTCCGCATCTCTGGGACTACCCCATTCTTCAGACTTTTATGTTCATTATATTCCACAAATAAGTGAGATCATATGAGACTTGTCTTTCTCTGTTTGGCTTGTTTCGCTTAGTATAATACTTTCCAGGTCCCTCCATGTCATCTCAAAGGATAAGAGATCTTTCTTTCTTATAGCTGCATAGTACTCCATTTTGTATATGTACCACAGTTTTATTATCCATTCATCTACAGATGGACACTTGGGCTGTTTCCAGATCTTAGCTATTGTATATAGTGCTGCTATGAACATAGGGGATACATATATTCTTTCTGATTGGTGTTTCAGGCTTCTTAGGGCATATTCCTAGAAGTGGAACCACTGGGTCAAAAGGAAGTTCAATTTTTAATTGTTTGAGGTAACACCATATTGTTTTCCATAGGGTTTCATCAGCCTGCATTCCCACCGGCAGTGTACTAGAGTCCCCTTTTCTTCACAACCTCGCCAACACTTGTTGGATGATTTGTTGATTGCAGCCATTCTGACAGGTGTAAGGTGATACCTCATTGTTGTTTTAATTTGCCTCTCTCTGATGATTAGTGACGTTGAGCATTTCTTCATATGTCTCTTAGCCATTTGTATGTCCTGTTTGGAGAGGTGTCTATTAAGTTCCTCTGCCCATTTTTTAATTGGGTTCTTTGTCTTCCTTCTGTTGAGTTGTATGAGCACTCTCTATATATTGGAAATTAACCCCTTATCTGATATATCATTGCAATTATGCTCTCCCATACAGTGGGTAGCCTTTCCATTTTGATGATTGTATTTTTCACTGTGCAGAAGCTTTTGAGTTTGATGTAGTCCCATGTGTTCATTTTCTCCTTTGTTTCTATTGCCTTAGGTGATGTATAAGTGAAAATTCTGCAGGATATGATGTCTGAAATTTTGTTGCCTACAGTTTCTTCTAGGATTTTTATGGATTCATGAGTCACATTTAAGTCTTTTATCCATTTTGAGTTTATTATGGTGTAGGGTGTAAGTTGATGGTCTAGTTTCAATTTTTTGCATGTAGCTGTCCAGTGTTCCCAACACCATTTATTAAAGAGGCTGTCCTTACTCCTCTGTATGCTCTTGTCACCTTTGTCAAATATTAATTGAGCATATTGCTTTGGGTCCATTTCTGAGTTCTCTGTTCTGTTCCACTGGTCTATATGCCTGTTCTTATGCCAGTACCAGGCTGTTTTGATTACAGTGGCTTTATAGTATAACCTGAAATCTAGTAATGTGATTACTCCAACTTTGTTCTTCTTTTTCAAGATTTCTGTGGCTATTCAAGATCTTTTTTTGGTTCCATATGAACTTTTGAAGTACTGGTTCTAATTCTGTGAAGTATGCTATTGGTATTTTGATGGGGATTGCATTGAATCTATAGATTTCTTTGTGTAGTATGGACATTTTAATGATGTTAATTCTTCCAATCCATGAACAGGGTATGTGCTTCCACTTTTTCATATCTTCCTCTATTTCTTTTTTCAATGACCTGTAGTTTTCTGCAAATAGGTCCTTTATTTCTTTCGTTAAGTTTATTCCTAGGTATCTTAATTTTTTTGCCGCAATGGTAAAGGGGATTGTTATTTAGTTTCTTTTTCTGTGAGTTCATCATTGGTGTATAATAATGCCATTGATTTCTTGACATTAATTTTGTACCCTGCTACTTTGCCATATTCATTTATTCAGTCTAGTAAATTTTTGATGGAGTGTTTGAGGTTTTCTATGTATAGTATCATGTCATCTGCGAATAATGACAGTTTTACTTCCTCCTTTCCAATTTGGATCCCTTTTATTTTTTCTTCATGTCTGATTGCTGTGGCTAAGACTTCCAGTACTATGTTAAATAAGAGTGTCAAAAGTGGGCATCCTTGCCTTGTTCCTGTTCTTAAGGGAAATGCTTTTAGTTTTTGCCCTGTGAGTATGATGTTAGCTGTAGGTCTTTCATATACGGCCTTTATTATGTCAAGATATGATCCCTCTATTCCCACATTGCTGAGTGTTTTTATCAGAAATGGATGCTGGATTTTGTCGAAGGCTTTTTCGGCATGTATTGATATGATCGTGTGGTTTTTATTCTTCATTTTATTTATGTGGTGTATCACGTTTATTGATTTGCAAATATTGTACCAGCCTTGCATCCCTGGGATGAATCCCATTTGGTCATGGTGAATATTTTTTTATTTTTTTGGTGTATTGCTGGATCCGATTTGCTAGTATTTTGTTCAGGATTTTTGCATCTATGTTTATCAGGGATATTGGCCTGTAGTTTTTTTTCTTTGTTGTGTCTTTTTCTGATTTTGGAATTAGAATTATGCTGGCTTCATAAAATGAGTTTCGTAAGTCTTTTTTCTTCTTGAATTTTTTTAAATAGTTTGAGGAGAATGTGTGTTAGTTCTTCTTTGAATGTTCGGTAAAACTCCCCCATGAAGCCATCCGGGCCTGGGCTTTTGTTTGCTGGGAAAGTCTTGATTACATCTTCAATTTCTTCTGTTGTTATCAGTCTGTTAAAATTTTCTGTCTCTTTCTGGTCCAATTTTGGGAGACTATGTGTTTCTAGAAATTTGTCCATTTCACTTAGATTGTTGAATTTCTTGCCAAATAATTGTTCATAGTAGTTGTTATGATCTTTTGTATTTCTGTGGTGTCAGTTGTTACTTCTCCTCTTTCATTTCTGATTTTGTGCATTTGGGTTCTGTCTCTGTTTCTTGGTGAGTCTTGGTAAGGGTCCTTCAATCTTGTTTATTTTTTTGAAAAACCAACCCTTTGTTTCATTGATCTTTTGAATTGTTTTTTTGGACCCTATGTTATTTATTTCTGCTCTTATCTTTACTATTTCCTTCCTTCTACTTGCTCTAGGGTTTGCTCTCTAGCTCTTTAAGTTGTGAGGTTAGATAGTCTATTAGAGATTTTTCTTGTTTTTTGAGGTAGACCAGTAGTGCTATGAACTTCCCTCTCAGAACTGCTTTTGCTGCATCCCATAGAAGTTTTCCTATCTTTATTTCATATAACCCTTATTTACAGACAAATAAAAATGTGTGACTTTCATAAAAATAATCAGAACTAGACCTCAGGTCCTAAGAAACCCATTTTAATGTTCTCTTCATAAAACAATTTTCCCACTTGGTGATAATTGCAATTCAAGAAACTGTGTGTGTGTGTGTGTGTGTGTGTGTGTGTGTTTTAAATATACATTTTTATTGGTTTTAGAGAGAGGAAATGAGAGAGAGATAGATAGAGACATTGATGAGAGAGAACATTGATTGGCTGTCTCCTGAAAACCCCCACTAGGGATTTGGCCCACAACTTGGGCATGTGCCCTGACCGGGAATCAAACCAGCAACTTCTTGTTGCATGGGTCGATGCTCAACTGCTGAGCAACACCAGCTGGGAAACTGTTCTTAAATAGTCTCATGATAGAGTACTAATCCTATGAAAACTTACACTTTATATAGAGATTCATTCAAGAGATCATAGAATCAACACCATAGGAAAAGTAAAAGATGAGTATTATCTGCAGCTGTTGACTAGAGATAATACACAGTAAGATTGCACAATCTATACAAAATGAGAAGAGCAGGAAAACATTGGCTTCTGGAATCAAGTCCATGAGCCACCCTGAGGTTTTACATAGAATCGTCCAACTTTTAGAGGGAAGGAATAAAAATATGTAATCTAATAATCATTGGAGTCTCAGGATTGATCTTATAACCAACTCTTTGTAGGCCAATGGTGCCAACTGCAGGTCAATTGTATGACTAACTGATTAGCTAATAAAATCAATATAGCTAAGCACAGAGTGATTTAATAAAACATAATTCAGCAAAATTTTAGGTAATTTAAGTATTTTAAGAGCTTCATTGGTGCTTGTGTTTTGTGCCATTAAGAAATTTTACTCTATAATGTATTTTATTTATTCATTTATTTATCTTTCAGTTTTATTTTGTATTGGTTCTAAGTGTACAGCTTAGTGGTTAGACAATCATATACTTTACATAGAGTTCTCCTCGATACTTCTATTACCCCAACTGGCACCATATGTAGTTATCACAACATTATTGATTATATTCCCTATGTTTTGCTTTAGTAAGAACTATAATTGAGTGACATACTCAAGTGGATAAAAACTTTTTCTGGCCCTGGCCAGTTTGGTTCAGCGGTTAGAGTGTCGGCCTGCGGTCCTGAGAGACCCGGGTTCGGTTCCCGCTAAGGGCATGTACCTCGGTTGCAGTTTGCCCCCGGCCCTGGTCGGTCGTGCGGGTGGCAGCCACTCGATGTGTTCCTTTCACATCGATGTTTCTCTCTCTCTCTCTCTCTGTTCCTCTCTCTCCCTCCCACTCTACCTGAACAAAAAATGGAAAAATGTCCGTGGGTGAGGATAAAAAAAAACAAACAAAAAAACTTTTTCTGACTGAGAGCATCAGAAGAAGCTTCAGGAAGGGTTTGTCGTTTGACCTAAGTCTTGAAGGTTGAGAAACAGTCTGTTAAAAAGAGATAAACACTTTAGAAAAATTAGATAATATCACGTATGAATATGAGGACTCAAAATGATTCATAATAGGAAATATTATCTAAATTAAGAAAAAAATTTGAACAATAAAATGAAACAATATTTTTTTTAATAATGAAAATTTTAAAAGTAGTCTTACAGAACAAATGGTTGGTGAATAAGAAATGATGGGTGTTAGAGAACACTTGGAAAAAAATTAGAAATAGCTGTGCATTTAAAAATATCTAATCTATGAACCATTTCTTGGAGTGGATTAAAAAGATTCTGAAGACACTCTGAAGATAGAAAGTTTGACTTGAAAAAGATTCAGTGGAGGGATAAAGGGAGAGAACTTGGTTAAAAAGGGCATTAAAATCAATAACTTGGTTAACTTAGTAGTTATATCCAGAGATATAAAATGAAAAAAAAAAGCAGGCCAGGGAGGTTATACTATGGTTCCATGTAAAAATCTCACAAGTTTTCAGTGTCAATGAGAGACATCTTCATAAACATGTTCAAATATGGAACTAAGGCGTTAGACGTCGGAGGAGATACTGGAATTGGCATCAGTGGCTTGGCTGTTGTAGTTACAGATAAAGTCAAAGCTCTGTGAATGAAGGACACTGCAAAGAAAGCACAGAAAAAAGAAGGAAATGAATCCAATGACTAAAGTTTGTGAGGTGATGGAGATATTAACTAACCCTTTTGTAATAATTATTTCACAATATATATGTTTAGTAAATCATCACATTGTACACTGTAAACTTACACAATGTTATATCTTAATTATATCTCATAAAGCTGGAAAAAACAAATATGTATAGTTTAACTAAAGAAATAGTAAAATAAATGCCTTTAATTAGTCAAGAAAAAAAAAAAAAAAAAAGGTAAAGAAAAGCCAATACACACACTGGTCCCTAACATGAAAAGGCTTTAAGTAACTGTCATATAATTGATGTTTGAATCTGGGGGAAAAGATGCCGAGAGAGCGAAGACCGGAAGAAAATACAATATTGTATTAGAATGAAAGGTAAATTCAGTCTCAAGAAGATATTGCCAAACAATGGAAATTTTTTAGGTATGTGCCTATGACTAGATTGTTGTTGATTTTGGCAATGTAAGATTTTTAATTTCCTATTTAAAATCAACTTACAGATACAGAATACAATTATAGTACTTTGAGGAATTAGTGGAAAATGAGAACTTGGAATCAGAAAAGCTACATTTAATTTTTGAGAATTTTTTTAGTTAAAGATAAAAGTATGACCCTTCAATAAGAAGTGAGGTCAAGATACTTATTTTTAGGTTATAGAAGAATTGAACATTTTTATTGACCCTTTGTACTGGCAATAGATAAAAGCAGAAGAAGGAAATGGGAAGACTAATTGGGTAAATTCCCAGAGGAGAAAAGAAGCCAAGAATTGAGAGCAAAAATATAAAGGTCATATGTGAAAAAGAGTAAGAATAAGATGGCTTAGGGAAGGAGAAATGTATCAAACCCTATTTTATTTCCTCAGAATAGGTTTAATCAATTCCTCATTGATGGCAATAAGAAACTGGGAAATCAAGCTGCCACAATTGCTAGTAACCTAAGTGAAATCATGAAATCAGCAGGAGAATGTGTTCTACAGTGTCCTAGTCAAGGATCCAGCAGGAGACAAGTGAGGCGGTTTTGATTCACAAACATTTGTTTTATTTTTGTTATTATATACCATGCAGTGGGGTGGGGGGTGAGGGGTGGAGATGACAGGCAGGTTCTAAGCTCAAGGATCAATTTTCTCTTGATATTTACTACTCAGTTTAAGCAGGTCAATAATTGCAGTTCAATATATGTAGATCAAGCTATGTGCTCTAAAATCCAGTAATTGTTATTTGATGTTTTTATTATGTTAAAGAGCAAACTATGCACTAGCTTATGTAACAACAGTGTTAAGCCTTTATAAACACTCCATTTAAAAATTTTTATTTACACACATCTATATATATTTATAAACTTAACATTGTATATTCCCTGATCTAATTTTCCAATCTGATCTATAGCGCTGATGGGATATTGAAATTACTAAGATTGATTCTGAAAAGTCAGGGCAGTCTTCTGAATAGAAAAGCAAGAACAGAATTAGAGGATTTGGGAAAACAGTAAAAAATATGCTTTCAGAGAAAGAAAAGATGCCAAATGAAGAAATACAAAATCATCAAGCAATATAAAGAGCAAGCCAAGATAGCCAGATTGGAAGTGTAACAATGTACCTGGAAAAATCAGCTGTCAAGCACTAGCAGTGATCATGTTGCATCGTATACCTACTGAGAGCCTCATTGTGGTGGTATGTACCAGAACTCCATGCAGCTTCCCTCACTCCCTGCCGATTTGGGGGAGGAAATTCCTCATTCCAAATTCTAATGACAAGATTTTTAGTGAAACTACTACATCTGGATTTCCAACCCCGAGGCCCTGAGAGATAGCCCCTGGTTCCTTTGCTCACTGATGAGGCAGCGAAGGGCATGTGATTCACACTTAACAGAGTTCCCAGGAAGTCTCAGACTTTTAAGTATATCTTTATATTTTTCTTTCTAAGTTATTTTGAGTTATGCCTTTTGTCAGTTATAATCTAAACCTCCTTAATGAATAGAATAACTAAAATCAATATAGTTTATTTGCTTGGAATTGAGTGTTAGTTTACCTGGGTTTTATATAAAAATAAATCAGTAGGGTCTAACTCTGTATTTACAATGATTAGATGATAGCAAAGGTTAATATTTAATATGGTATAAGTAATCTTTTAAATTGAAAATAATAAACAAATTTGTAGAAATAATATTTTCCAAAGAAAACAAAACTCTTTTCAAGTAGTTTGCATTCAAAATATGTGCCAATCACAAGTAATGCTTGATGTTTTACTATAAAATGTCTCACTGACACCTACATGGAAATCAAGCTTGTATTTTTGTTGAGAGGTGTTTCATAATATAAAAACACTTACTTTGTTGTTGTTAAGCATAATGAAAACATTATTATTTTAAAATCACCAGACAGTATTCATTAAGTTTTAATTGTTGTTGATGAACACATAGTCCAAAATGAGTGTTTAAGCAGAGGTAACTACTATTTTAAATTGGATGTTTATCTTTCCAGATAATATGATTCAATTTCCTTACTTATCTGAGGAAATATAAAAATATATGGACTTATGTATATTTGTCACTACATTTTTATGTGTGTTTAATGTAGATGTAACATTCTATGTAATATGAAGCCACTTTCATTCAATAATATTCTTCAAAAATGTTTCCATAAAAGCAGATATAAAATTAAAACATTTTAAGTGGTGCATATAGTTTTCTATAATATTGATACATTACAGTTTAGTTAACTCAGTTACTATTAATGGAATTTTAGGTGAACAATTGTCCTTACTTTTTGGGCTTGCTATCAACAGCAAATGAATCACATGTTTGCACCTGGGAGCTAATTTCTCTCATTGTCTACCCTTTCTGCCACTGTCAATATCATATGCGAACAATATTCCATGAAGTACACACACACATGCACACCTCACATATATTCACTATATATCTGAAAGGAATGTAAGAACTTCAAGGTTAAGAAAGACAGTTAACTTGTCTAAGTTAAATAAGCAAGCACACAAACAAAAATCTTAAGTTTAAAAATAGGATTTGGCTATTAATCTTAATTACTCCAAGATAGCATAAAAAAGTTCTTCTCAAAATTAGGATGAGTTAGATTAAAACTCCTTATGCCAAGAGAGGGACTGAGTCACAAATTGTACTCATGTCTACTTGAAAATTTTGTGTTTCTTTATATTGTATACATTTTTAAAAAGAGTAATCTGTGAGTTGATTTTAGATAGTTCTAGACCTGTATTCCAATTGGGATTACTGCCTTAAATGTGCTTATGCCTGTGATGGTAAATTAATTAGGCATTTGATGAAACTGGTAGTTATTATGTAATTCTTTTCTGAGGTCCTCATAGAAGTAAGATGTTCACCAATGTTATCAAAAGATAAAGTTATCTAGTGCTTGATGTTATCTCAGAAAAAATTTGATAACTTTGTAAATAAGTCATATGCTTCTGAACTGTGCTAAAAGCCAGCCAATGTGTAACTTCAATGTTTTTGGAATGTTGTTGTTGTTTTTTTCTTTTTAAACTATCAATAAGTATTGGTCATTGTGTCTAGTTGTTTTGACAGCAACAGTCAATGTGAGCAACAACAGAACCAAGTCATCTGAAAAACAGAATTTTAAAAGTGGTAACCATGGCAACAAACAGAAAAATGACATTCTGAAAGGTTTGGAATGTCTGCTATTGGTATTATTCAAATATTATCTGTTAAGCAGGGCTCTTTGCAAACAATTAAGAAGCATTTTTTTGTCAGACTTATTATTTGTACCACTTGCTGAAATAGGGCAGGAGTTAAATTTAAAAGATGAAGGTTCAAACTTCAACCAATCATCTTCCTACTCTAGTACAATCCCATTGTCTAATGATAAGCAAGGTTGGACAAGCGTCTCTGGGACAAAATATTACTGAGGACTTTGGTATTGACCTACATGGACCAGTCTTATTTGTAATCTAGGCGAGAATAAAAAGTTTGTAAGTTGATGGAATAAAATATCTTCTAAACAAATATGAAATTTGAATAAAACTGAAGCCATTTTATATTTTCCCAACCTGGAAATAAGTATTTAGCAAATTTATCCAAACCAGGGCAATAAAAGAAGCCCAGACTACTGAGTTTTCTCTAAATCAAGAAGATACTGCTCTGTATGCCTTAAATAAATTGTCATCTCAAAATCTATTATATTGGAGATACAAAATCTATCTTTTATGCTCTCCTGTTTTAGATTTAATATATTCTGTATTACAGAACCTGTATTCTAATGTAGAACATTTTATAAATTGAACAGATGTTTCTGTTAATATAACACAGTCGAGTTATTTAAACTAACATCATGGTTTCTACAGAAGTGATCTTAAATGAACCTCAATAAGAATATAAATAGCTTGATTTAATTACATTAAATGAAATGTCAGAAAGCTACCCATTACCCAGAGATGTGTAAAATAAAATGTCTTAATTTCCATAAATCTAAATTTTGGGTGTAAAACTATTCTGTTTATTATACAAATCAAAGTCTATTAAATCAGAAACAAAATGATATCAGTATTCAAAATTCAAATACCTATATTTTAAGGACAAATGAAAAAAATTTAAATGTTTCTTATAAATGTTTCTTAAAACTAAAAAAAAGCAGATGTGCAGTAAAATAGGTTAAAATTCAAAACAAGTATCAAATATCAAAATCAACTTTTAACAATTAAAATGAATTATCAAGGAACTTACAAAGTAATAAAAACAGTGTTCCTTAAAGCACATTTTGCTATTTTTTCTCTGCACCCAATGAAAGATTTGCTGAAACCTGGAGGATGAAACTTTTCTCAACCTCTCTGCAAGTGTTGATTAAGGAAAAGTTGAAATCTTGCCTAGAGACCTAGAGGTGTTTTTTTTTTGTTAAATGTTGCTTCTCATATTTTGGGTTGCAGAAGGTGTACTTGACTTTTTTCTGCATTGAAGATTTACTTAGTGATGTTGGACCCAGTTTTCCTTTCATCTCTATAAAGTGAACCAGAAGAAAGTTAACTATAAGTGTGAATTTAATTTGCAGAACCTTAAAATTATTTATCTCTTCATATAATATGTGACTGACACTGCCCGACCCTTTAAGGACTATCTCCAATAATATATTATATAATGTATATGTATGTGTATATATAATATTTATACATAAATATATATATATAACTTAATACAGTGCTTGAAAAGAAGAATACTATGTAAGTATAGTAAACATATTAGTTGTGGCCACTACTATTATATATAAGTTAAGTCCACATTAATTTTCTCTATCTTGTGTTCCTTTTAAGATGCTTTCTTGCAATATCTCTTTCCTTATTTTGGTTTCTTTTCCTTAATTATAGTTGTTTCTAATAATCATAAGTTTAGATATTTCTTGTGAAAAGTTGTATTTATAATAAAGAACTAAAGCAATTTAAAATTGTTCATGCTAGTCCTCTCTAAGCCTTCTGGATTGATGTAATTGAGAATATCTGGAAATGAGATGAATTGTTTAAATGTGTAACACTTAAAAATATGAAACCTTGTAGATAATGGAATAGGGATTTTCATGATATTGAGCAACCCCAAAAGATCAAGAATTTGAAAAGTTAAACTTCAAATTTTTCTCATAACCTTTTATTTCAAACATTTATATTTTTTAAAAAGTCATGTTATTTATTGAATTTATAATATGTAAATATTCTCAATTTATTCATCAAACATTCTTTATGGGTGGAAAAATAAGAGGTAACGTAAAGAACAATTTAGTTATGTAAGTGAAGTAGAGGTTATTTTTGTTACTGTGAAAATGACAATCTGATGTTGCAACACTGTACCGTATTAGCATGTCAGAGATTTAGTGTAGGGGCCCTAACAGAAAGGAGTTCTTCATGATGAATCAGAATGCATCAGCACTGCTGCTCTAGAGGACGCTCGTTACAACCTACTCACTGGGTCTTCCAGCACTTCTATCATGATAGACGTGGAATCAATGAGCTCTGACTAGTTCCTAACTTCCCTGGTTGCTGAATTCTTGGGAACAGATAATTACAAAACTCAATGACTTGAACTATGTCAACAATTTCAATAATGAACTAACACATAGGAGAGATCACCATTAAGATACAGTAAACCTGGATTTGTCATGTGCCACATTCTTCCACTGTGTCTAATGAATTTATGGTAGGCTCACTTAATATAGAACATGACCCTATCTATTGTCAGCTAAATTGCCTTTACATAAACATTAAGAATACTCAGGACTACAAGAGGAACAAAAGTCACAAGAAAACAATAACACAGAACACATCTAGAATCTGAAGTCAATAAAAGTATTAGAAAAGTGTATGGGTGGATTCCTTTGCAGGTCCATTTGGAAGAGTAGGAGTGAACCCCTTATATATTGTTTCAATCATGAATAACAAAGCCCAAGAGAAAATGACAATCTGATATTGCAACACTGTACCAAATTTTCATGTTAGAGATTTAGTGTAGAGGCCCTAACAGAAAGGAGTTCTTCATGATGAATCAGAATGCTTCGTACTGCTGCTTTATAGGAAATGAAATATTGGTGCCTCACTCGGGGGTACCGTGCCCAATCATGGGCTTGAGGAAAGAGTTTGGGTGCATTGGAAAGGATGAAGGTAATTCAAGAGTAGAGGAGTGCAGATAACATAGCTGTAATGGGAAAATTTCACATTTCCCAGCAGTATCTTGAAAAAACTGCTGCCATTTATTTGCATTCCATAACAGGAAAAGAGATCATCTTTTAAACAAAGGAAACAATTTGACATTTTGTTTTGAGCATGTTGTGGAAGTCAATCTAGATGAACTGTTTTAAACCTGATAACCCATCAGAGGAAAGCTCAGATGTAGGTCAGACCAGGAAGAATGGGGAGATCACATTAGAGAATAACAGGCTCCTATCAATGTTAAAATCACATCAGCTGATAGTTGTTTTCAAAAAGGTTTTTCCATCAATTCTTTGGTCAGTTTTCAAGAATATTTATTTGGTAATTAAGATAACTATAGCCCTGGCCGGTTTTTCTCAGCGGTTAGAGCATCGTCCTGTGGACCAGAGTCCCAGGTTTGGTTCCCGCTAAGGGAACATAGCTCAGTTATAGTTTGTCCCCAGCCCTGGTGGGGTCATGTGGGTGGCGACCACTCAAGGTGTCTCTCTGACATCTGTGTTCCCCCCTCTCTCTCTTCCTCCCTCTCTACTTCCCCCTCTATTTGAAGATAACTGTAGAAATGTCCTCGGGTGAGAATTAAAAAAAAAAGATAACTATAATTGTTGGTTTGGCTATGCAAGGGTGGCCAATTTTTAGGCTAACTCAGATTGATGTGTAGTGCATGTAGTTTTTTGTAAAAAAGGATTTTGTGGCCACATCCAATTTCAGGCAGATAGAGAGTGATGATTAATGCCCCCCCCCCCCCCCATGAATCCAAAATAGAGAATAAAGAAAAGATTGTATCATTGTTGGCTATGTTTTGTGCTTTTTTTTCCTATATGGAGAATGTCAGGTTATCATGATATTTTAAAAATTTACTCATATATTTGTTTATTAATTCAATGAACTTTTGCCAAAACCTATGATCTGGTGAGGAGTGTAGTAAGTACTAGGGATTTACCCTAACTTCTGCTAGTTCATAGTCTACTACTCACTAACACTCCCAAAATACAAAATTATTTGCTTTTAATAACATGTCACAGAACGATGTCCTTATCCACTGAATCTTTTAGAAAATGTTTTGATATTTTTCTGTTTTAATGGTAGCTGGCCTCTATCTTTCCCATCTCCAGTTTTTATGATTATTTTGGCATCCTTATTACATTGGGTGTATAAGTGATTATAAGGTAGGGAACTGGGTGAACAAAAGACAGTGAGAACAAGTTACAGAAAGTTCACTCCATGTAAGAATACTGAAAGGAATTATTCCGAGTTATTTGTCCTTCCAGGTCTTTGTGAGACGAGGAGAGGTGTAGACACTGTCTAGGTCCATATTTGATGTCAGTGCTTGCTCAGTTTGGGGAGTAAACTCCCCAGTTTGGGGAGTGTTGTTTTTCAGTTCATACATCAAACAGAAATTGAATGAATATCACCTAAACATCAGTCACTCTTCACAGCACCAAAATAAAATGATGAGCAAAGTAGGCATTTTCCTACTGTCATCGGAGTTTTATAATCACAAGAGTGGCCACATATTAGTCAAACAATTCAC
The DNA here is from genome assembly GCF_014108415.1 of Molossus molossus. Lineage (NCBI taxonomy): Eukaryota > Metazoa > Chordata > Mammalia > Chiroptera > Molossidae > Molossus > Molossus molossus. Next base: position 36,088,956 of record NW_023425350.1, read on the forward strand.
ATATATATAATTACCAACTATAATGAGTTATATGAAGAGAAAGTACATGATACTTTGAAAGTTAAAAATGCATTTCCCTGACCTTTTATCAGAAGCAGCATGGTGTACACAATTGTTTGCAGAGTTGATATTTGAACTCATGATTATGTATAACGAGTAAGAATAAATTAGACAATGGTTGGGGAGTGCAGAAAAAGTGGCTCAAGGTAAAAAAAGATAATGTGCAAAAAGGACTGAGATAAAGGAATATACATTAGAGTGACTGACAGAAGGCCAGAAAATTTGGGCCTCAGGGAGTCAGAGAATGGATGGTGGAGGTCAGACTAGGAGGCGAGCAAAGACCACAGGTATATAAATCTCAACATTCCCCAGAATTCTTCCACAAACAAATTTTAGTGTTGAGTTTCATCTTAATTAAACACTATTTTTATACTAGGATTACTGTTCTCCATCCAGATTTCCTAACATGATTGTGTTATATCATTTCTTTGAAATATAGAAAATGCAGTGTAAAAGAAGGTGGGCTTATATATTTCAAAATTACCACTGTGTACTTTATTTTCATTACACTGAGAAAACAAACAAATACATAAGGCCCAGCTGGTGTGGCTCAGTGGTTGAGCATCGACCCATGCACCAAGAGGTCGCTGGTTCGATTCCTGGTCAGGGCACATGCCCAGGTTGTGGGCCTGATCCCCAGTGGGGGGCATGCAGAAGGCAGCCAATTGATGTTCTCTCATTGATATTTCTCTCTCTCTCTCTAAAATCAATAAAGAAAGAAATTTAAAAAAATACATAGGGAATAATATGTTGGGCTTAAAAAAAAGTTAATGTTTGTTTTGAATGTTGACATTGTGATAATTAAAAAGTTTAAATATATATTAAGAAAGATAGGTGGTCTCTGTCTCTTTCTGCCTGCTTATTCCTTCACACAACCACATAAATCTCAACGTGTGATTCACTTGTATCAACAGTTTGAATTATCTTTTCAGGTTATTTAATGAAAAAATTTTTTTTCTTTATTACTTTTAGAGAGAGAGGAAGGGAGAGGGAAAGAGAGACAGAAACATCAATGAGAGAGAACATTGATTGGTCGCCTCCTGCATGCCCCCCTCTTGGGATTTGGCCCACAACCTGGGCATGTGACCTGACCAGGAATTGAACCGGCGACTTCTTGATGCATGGGTTGATGCACAATCACTGAGCCACATCAGCCAGGCCACGTTATTTAATCTTTCACAAGCTCATGATAATATATTTACTCATCTACAAAGTTTTTGATTTTTGTTTTATAAATAATGCTCCACTTCTATTTATTACTCTGTTCTTTTTACTTAAATTATCGTGGACTTCTTTCAAGGTCAATATCTGTATCTACATTATTATTTTTAACAGCTGTAGAATGTTTCATAGAGAATGTGCTATATATATTTAGATATTGCTCTATTTATGATGATTCTGATTGCTTCAATAGTTTGTTTATATATGTACACATCTATATACCTATTTTATATTAACAAACAACACTGCAATAAATGTTCTAAAATAGGAGATGATAGTGAGGCTAATTTAGATTTAAAAATTTAGATTATTATAGGAATTTCCTCCTAGGTATGTAGAGATAAATGGGAAAATATATTAATTATTGGACAGTGGTTGGTACATAGTTAATGTTCAATTAATCATAAGTAGTGCTTACATCTTTATATATTGGTATTTTTATTTTAAAGGATAAATATTTGCAACTAAATTTTCTCTTTTTTGGCTCAGATAGTCACTTTTATTTTATCACATGACAAATGTCTTGAAGTTGTTAAATATTTACATATAGTCTCGCTGGCAGCTGTTGATGGTGGATATTTCTCCATATTATTCTTTGGGCTATATATATACTGAAGAAAATGACTCTTTATTACTTTGTATTTTATATACTTGATTATCAGTAACATTGAACATATTTTTGTGATATACATATTTGTAATTTTATTTCTCTTTTATCATAAATTTTCCTTTGTACCTTTCAACGAATAAAGTACTTATAGTTAATGTGTCTTTTTGTTTTTAAATTTTAAATGTGATCAAAATTAGGCATCTGAGCTCTGGCCGTTGTGGGTCAGTGGTTAAAACATCCGCCTGTGCACCAAAGGGTGGCGGGTTCAATTCCCAGTCAAAGATGCATACCTGGATTGGGTGATGTTTCTCTCACCGTCTCCCTCCCCCCCACCCTCCCTCTCTTCCTCTCTAAAAATCAATTGGAAAATATCCTTAGGTGAAGATCAACAACAAAAATTATGCACCTGAGTTCTATGGTTTCCTTTTTTTTTTTTTTTCCTAACACAGTCATGCACCACTTAATAACTACAGGGAAATGTTCTGAGAAATGTTTTGTTAGGTGATTTTGTCATTGTGTGAATATTATCGAGTATACTTACACAAACCTAGATGGTATAGCCTACTACACACCTAGGCTATATTGTATAGCCTATTGTTCCTTGGCTAGCATCCTGTATATCATGTTATTCTACTGAATACTACAGGGAATTGTAGACCCAGATCACGATCTATTATTAATTGTCTAGATATTTCCCAAACACAACATTACCTACAATGTTGTGTAGGTAAACATATTTAAACATAGAAAAGGAGAGTAAAAAACAACAAGAAACCCCCCCAATAATATATATATATTTTTAATGGTACCATAAATGGAACTTCTTGGGCTGGAAGTTGCTCTTGGTGAGTCAGTGAGTGAATGGCAAGTGAATGTGAGGGCCTAGGACGTCACTGCATAATGTGTTGCACTATGACATTACAACAGCTATGACGTCACTAGGTAACAGTTTTTCAGTTCCATTATAATCTTATAGGACCACCATCATCTATACGGTCTATTGTTGGCTGAAACATTAACTTGGGGGCTCCTTTTGGGTCCACTGAATGTTGTACATTTTTGTTTATAAGATGTGCAATATGTCTATAGTTAATAATCTGTAGGGGAATGTAGATTTGGATAAAATTTAGAGGGAAAGGTTTTGAATGGCATTAAATCTCATGATATCTTTTAAAATATAGCATTAAAATGTTGGTGAATGCAACATTAAAAATACAGTTTCCCCCTTAGTGTTATGATGTGTGCTTTCACAACAGCCCTTTGAGGCAGCGGTCTTCAGCTTGAAAAAAATGTCAGATTTATTTGGCAAAGAGTTGTCCTAAGGTTAAGTGTTAATGTATACTATAAAAAGTCAGGGAGAACAGATTGTTTCCAGCGACTAGGTGCCTTCATTTCTTCTGAAAGATATAACAATAGAGGGTGTCCTGTATCTTCATTCATTAACAAGTGGTATGCATATTGTTTATTGCTGCTTGTTTAATAATGAAGAGGAAATGCTTCTATAAACGCCATGCTAACCTAAAATTTCAACTCAGTGAAATGTGGTCTACACCCAAAAGCTAGCCAAAATTAGAAAGAAATAAAGAATAGACTTTTAATAAATCTTAGAAACAAAGAATATGAAGCCAACCAATCACAGTTAACCACAATACACATTTATCAAAATTAGGCTTGGCATTTGGCTCAACTTTAATGACTTGATCTCATGAGTTTATAATATTAATGAAAATATAGGGCAAATATAAAACAGCTCTTACTGGTCTTTATGTTTCTAAGACATGAATGGGATTACGAATCCTTAGAGTACATGATGGTTTTATTATACTGCCTTAGAAGAACTGATTAGTTTATAGAGTATGATGATTTGTGTGTCTAATGTAGTTACATTTATTCAGCACCAAAGAAAAGAAATCACTCTTGGGATTCATGTAATGGTTCTAATTAATCGCACCATGTTTTGGTAGATAATTTATGGGATGGTAATAGAACCCAAAAAGCTTCTAATTTCACATACACAAAGTAGTCACATAGTATTTCTATTACTGATGTAATTTATTTTCTTAAAAGTAAAGAGATATTTACAAAGGACAGCTTTTAATCAACATAACAGATTTGAAAAAAACTATTTGCAGAAAAAAAAAAATCCAAATAGCAAGTTGGGAAGTGTATTATTGTATTCTTTAGACAGGATATAGATCCATTCTGAGATACTTAAAGAAAAATATAATTGAAAGGCAGATTTTGTTTTATTGACCTTTGAAGATATAAAAGAGAATTATGGTTTTAAAGTTTCTTTCAATATTTCTGTTTAAAAAATAAATCAATAAATGCAGATTGTTTGCTTCACTATAAATACATATATATAATTTCTCCCAGATCAGGATCTATTTTTAATTGTCTAGATATTTCCCAAAAGTTATTAAAATAATTGAGCTCATTAGCCTTCTTCTAGTTTCTAAAGGTATTCTAAAATCAGACAGCTAATCTCACCCACACTTTGTACACCAAATCAAGAAAAAGAAAAAAAAATCAAAGAACTCTTAAATAAACTCTGCTTCTTTTTTCTATTCATTTTGTAAAAGTGACTGTTTATGTAAATCTTGACAATAAATGTCAAGGGACTCTGAAGTTATTTTTGCAGGCAGAGATAAGAACTGTCAAAGCATTGTGACACATGAGCGTTGGGATATGAATGAATAAGATAGAGGTATCGTTAAAACTTTGCTAATATTAAAGTGGGTTGACTATTTCTCGAATCACATTAACTCACTTGTTATCCCAGATTTCCAATATGTGGGAGTTAATGTATAGTTTAAGTATAATTCTCATCCATAGAAATATTTGTATATAATCTTATATTATCATATTCAGTCTGCATTTTTAACTTTAGATAAAATACTGAATTATGAAATGAGGAAAAGAATTTATATACCAATGAAAAATATTATTTATTTATTTTTTATCCTCACCCAAGGACATTTTTGCATTTATTAGAGCAGGAGGAAGAAAGGGAAGGAGAGAGAGAAACATCGATGTGAGAGAGACAAATCAAGTGGTTGCCATTCACAACCCCAACCAGGGCCGGGGACAAACTGCAACCAAGGTACGTGCCCTCAGTAAGAACCAAACCCGGGACTCTCTGTCTGTGGGTCGATGCTCTAACCACTGAGCAAAACCAGCCAGGGCAAAGAGATTTTTTAAATGAATAGAATTATCTTCAAGTTATAAATCACTTGTTGACAGAATGCATTATAGTAAATAAAGAATTTTTAAATGTAACTTCTCAAAGATATATAATTAACTATACTTTTAAATCATATTGGGTATATTATGCTGATTGAGCATGCTTTGGGAAAAACTAATACATGTCTTGTCAGTCAATTATTTTAATTATTTCTTTGTATAAAAATAGATGTTTACTAGAGGAACGTTTGAAAAAAATTCAAACAATAAAATGTAAAATTTCCTCAATAACTCTTACCAATTCCACGAACCTCCCAGATATGACCACTATTAATACTTTGGTGTGTATTTACTTACACACATATATATCCATATCTATCTATCTATCTATCTATCTATCCACCCAAATATCCTCTATGTATCAATACATGTAAGTAAAGATATTTACATTCATTTAATAACATTTTTCCTTTAATGGTGTAATATTGCATATATGCTTTTCAGCTTTCTTTTTTCACTTAACTATAAGAAATATGGAACTTTATCCATACCATAACCTTTAGATCCTCCTCCTTTTTAATGGCTGCATAATATTCCATAGAATAAAAATCCTATCTTACATCATCCACAAAAATGAACTCAATACAGATTAAATATCTAAATGTAAAACATCCATCATAAAACTAAAAGAAATTATGAGCAATAAGCTCCTTGACATTGGTCTTGATTATGGTTTTTTAGATTTGATACCAAAAGCAAAGGCAAAGAAAGCAAAAATAAGCAAGTGAACTATATCAAACTAAAAACCTTCTGCAAAGCAAAGCAAGCAAACAAACAAACAGACAGACAAACATAAAACAAACAAAACCAAAATGAAAATACAATCTACTGAATGGGTAAAAATATTTGATAAGTAGTTACTATTTAAAATATATTAAAAACTCATACAAGTTAATTAAAAAATGGTCATGAATAAACATTTTATCAAAGAAGACATATAAATGTACAACAGGTACATAAAAAGTGCTCAATATCACTAATCATCAGGGAAGTGTCTGTCTAAACTACAAGGTAATATCACCTCACATGTATCAGAATGGCTATTATAAAGAGATAAGAAATAACAAGTATTGGACAGGATGTAAGAAAAAGGGAACCCTATGCATCGTTGGTTGGAATATATGTTGATGCAACCACCATGAAAAGAGTATAGAGTTTTCAAAAAAATATGTATATACATATATATATAATCTAGAAATTAATAAATTTAAAAAATAACAGGCAGACATCAATAAAAGTGAAAGCAGAAAATTATCAAAGAAATTCAATAAAACCAAAAGCTGATTTTTTGAAAAGTTCAATAAAATCAATAAACCTCTATCCAGGTTATGAAAAAAAGAGAAGGCACAAATTACTAATATCAGAAAGAGGAAAATCATTACAGACCTAATAGACATTAAAATGATAATAAAGGACAATTATAAGTAATTCTACACTTACATATTTTTGAAAATAAATGAATGGTCTAATTCTTTGAAACATACAATCTGTCAAAACTCTCACAGGAAAAATAAACAGTTGGATAGGTCTACATCTTTTAGAAAATTTGAATTATTAATGAATAATTTTCCAGAACAAAAAATAACAGCCTCAGATGTATTCACTGCTGAATTCAACCAAACATTTAAGGAAGAAATCATACCAATTTTCTACAATCTATTTTAAAGTATAGAAGGGGGGCATTTCTTAAATAATTTTATGATTTTAGCATTACCCTAAAATTAAATGAGATAAGGACATTATAAAAAAGGAAAACAGCCCTGGTTGGTTTGGCTCAGCAGTTAGAGTTTTGGCCTGTGGACCAGAATGGTCTGGGGTTCGGTTTCTGCTAAGGGTATATACCTCGGTTGTGGTTTGTCCCCAGCCCCGGTTGGGGTTGTGTGAGTGGCAACCACTCCATGTGTCTCTCTCACATCAATATTTCTCTCTCTCTTCCTCCTGCTGCATCTCAAGATAAATGCAATATAAAAAAAAAGGCCTTGGGTGAGGATCAAATATGAATAAATAAATAAAAAGGAAAACTACAGATTTATTTTTCTCATAAAAACAGATTCAAAAATCCTCAATAAAACACTAGAATATCAAATTCAACAATGTGTAAATAGGATTGTAGATCACAACCAAATACAATTTGTCCCAAGTATACAATGCAAATTCAGCACTTGAAAATTAATTTATGTAACCCACCACGTTAATAGGTTAATGAAGACAAAGACCATGATTGTATCAATATATGCAGAATGAAAAACATTTGAAAAATCTAACAGTCAACATTGCAAAGCTCTCAGAAAACAAAGGATAAGTGAGGACATTCTCAAATTTATAAACAACATCTACAAAATACCTACAGCAAATGTTATACACAATGGTGAGAAACTTGAAGCATTCCTGCTAAGATCATGATCAAGAACATCTGTCTTACCACTGCTTTAAACATTATAGTAGAAGCTTGGCTAATACAGTGAAACCAGGAAATAAAATAAAAGGTATACATGTTGGGAAGGAATAAATAAAACTATCTTTGTTTGCAAATGACATGATCATCTATGGAGAAAATCTGAAATATTCAACAAAAAGTTCTCAAACTAATAAATGATTACAGCAATGTTGGAAGATATAACATTGTTATTAAAAAGCCAATAGCTTTTTAATATATCAGCAATGAAAAAATGGAATTTAAAATTAAAAAACACATGCCATTTGTACTAGCACCCGAGTTTATGTAATATAGTACTTCTCCCTTATCCCAAGACCCCCATGGTTATACCAAACTTTATATATACTCTATTTTTCCTATACATACAAACTATGATAAACTTTTATTTATAAATCAGGCATAGGAAGAGATTAAAATTAATAATAAAACAATTATAACAATATACTGTAATAAAAGTTATGTGAATGTGGTCTCCAGCTTTCAAAATATCTCATTGTACATTACTTACCCTTCTTATTGTGATGATGTGAGATGAAAACATACCTTCTTAGTCAAGAATTTTCACCTTTTTGTTTAAAGAATACGCTTTACAATTTCTCTTTGGCCTATCTAAATTACCAGATGGACTATTCTTGCATTTTGGGGCCACAAGCACTGTGATAGCACTACAGTTGATCTGATGATCAAGACAGCTACTAAGTGACTAATGGGTGGGTAGTGTATACAGTGTGGATACACTTGACAAAGAGATGAGTCAAATCCCAGATGGGATGGAGTGGTATAGAGAGAGATGTTATCACACTACTCAGAAAACACTCAATTTAAAATTTATAAATTGTTTATTTCTGAAATGATCCATTTATTATTTCCAAAGTTCAATTCACTGTGAATAACTGAAACTGCAGAAAATGAAACTGGATAAGGTAGGGGGTTACTATCCTTAGGTATAACTCTAACGATTTATGTAAAATATTTATATGAGGAAAACTACCAAACTCTCATGAAAGATAACAGAGAAGAGCTAAATAAATGGAGAGATATTGCATATTCATGGATAGGAAGATTTAATAATATCAGTTCTTCATAATTTGATGTATAGGTTCAACACAATCCCAGTCAAAATTCTAGCAGGTTGTTGGTAAATGGATCTAAAATGTATATGGTAGGCAAAAACCCAGAATACCCAACACAATATTGAAGATAAAGAACAAAGTTGGAAGACTGATACTACTTGACTTCAAGACAATATAAACCTATAGTAATCAGAAAGTGTAGTAGTGGTGGAAGAATAGGCAGATAGATCATTGGAGCAAAATATAAACCCAGAAACGGACCCATATAAATATAGTCAACAATTTTTGACAAAGGACAAAGGTAATACAGTAGAGCAAAGATAATATTTTTTAGCATATGATGCTAAGACAAGTGGACAGCCACATTAAAAAAAAAATGGAATCTAGACATAGATTTACACCCTTCACAAAAATTAACTAAAAATACACATCTAAAATCAAAATGTAAAACTATAAAACTTCAAACATGTATAAAACTCAGATACACTTGGGTATAACTATGACTTTTTAGATACAACACCAAAGGAACCATCCTTGAAAGACCTAACTGGTAAGTTGGTATGAGAAAGGCAATGTCAAGAGACTAAAAAGAAAAGCCACAGACCAGGAGCTATTACACACACACACACACACACACACACACACACACACACACACATACATCTGATGAAAGACAGTTATTAAAAATGTATGATGTATTCTTAAAATTCAACAATTAGAAAATGGGCAGAAGACCTGAAAAGACACCTCAAAAAAGAAGATATCCAGATGGTAAATAAGCATATGAAAAGATGTTCAACATCATATCTCATTAGGAAACTAAATTAAAATGAACAACGAGATACCACTATACAGCTATCAGAATAGACAAAATTAGAGCATTGAAAATACCCAGTGCTGGTGAGGATGTGGAGTGACAGGAACTCTCCTTGATTGCTAGTGGAAGTGCAAAATTTTACAGCCACTTTGAAGACACGTTGGCAGTTTCTTACTAAACAAACATAATTTTACCTTAGAATCTGACAATAATGCTACTAGTTATTTAGTCAAGTGAGATAAATGTGTGTCTATACAAAGCCCACACATGGATATTTATGGCAGACCTACTCATAATTTCTAAAAACTCATTTTTATTTCAAAACCACTAAGGAAACCTCAAGGTCAGGAGAGATGAGGTAAAGTGACCAAGCAGAATGCTGCTGAAGGGAGACTGGGGTGGGGGGGGGGGCAGACATTACCTGGGAAGGATGGGGGTGAAGAATTTGATTAGATATGGAGAGTGGTCACATATGGAGGATGGTGGAGTCCAGCTAAACCAACTCAACAGGATTCTTGCTAAAACTAGACAGAGATGAACACGATAACTTTTAATCTTTGAATGGGTGAACAAGCTGTGATTGATTCATAAAATGTAATTCAGCAATACAGGAAATGAGCTATCATACTATTAAAAGACATGGAGAAACCCTAACTACCTATTTGCTAAGTAAAAGAAGCCAACCAGAAAAGGCTATATACTATATGATTCCAATAATATGACATTTTAGAAAATCAAAACTGTGGAGAAAGTAAAAAGGTCAGTGGTTTCCTGGAGTTGGGGGAAGGGAGGATTGAATAGGCAGAGCACAGAAGATTTTGATAGATGTCATTATACAATTTTTAAAACCCATAGAATGTATAATACCAAGAGTGAACTCTACTGAAAACTGGACCTAGAGTGATAATTATATGTTTATGTTTGTGCATCGATATTAGCAAGTATACCGCCAGGGTGTAGGGATGTCCACAGTAGGGGAGTTCATGCATATGTGGGAACAGAAAGTATATGAGACTCTGTACTTTGTGTTCAATATTACTTTGAACCTAAACAATTCTAATAAAATAAAGTTTAGTGGTAAAAAAAAAAAGTATTTGATGAGAGACATTTAAAATCAGGAATATTTAAATAAATATGCAAATAAAGGAAAACTGTCCCACAGGGGACAAGGGAAACCAATTGGATATAATAGAATTTACCTGTCAAGAGATAAGAGTTATTCTACATTGCTATCAGTTATCTACAATTTAAAGAGTTCTAACTAGTCTGCATTTAATCAGAATGAGATAGCCCTAAAAAAACGCCCTCTATATTTTAAAAATCGCACTAAAACACAATATTATCCTATTCTGGGTACCTCCTTCTTTTATAATTTGTAGAGAGTTAATTGCAGGAGGGAATACAAGTAGTTCCTGATGATTCACCTCTTTGTAAGAGTAAGAATTAGAGAGGAACCAACTTTCTTCAGTAATTTCTGAAAATTTATCCTTACTTCTCTCCTGCTCTTGGTACCCTTTCTTGCTTCCCAGCATATTACAGAATATTTTTCTTTGAAAAATATAAAAATGATAGCAACATTTTTCTAGTCTTCTAAGGGATAGAAATTCATATTCTGTATTCCATCTTTAAAATAAGTAATCAAGTATTTATTTTTAAACTAATTTTCTGTTTTATTTTTTGAAATATGTTTTTATTGATTTTTTTGAGAGAGAGAGGAAGAAAGAGAGAGGTAGAAACATTTATGCTAGAGAGATATAGATCGATCAGCTGCCTCTTGCACACCCCCCACTAGGGATGGAGCCCACAACACAGGCATGTGCCCTGACTGGGAATCAAACTAGGACCTCTCAGTTTATGGGATGCCACTCAACTCACTGAGCCACACCCTCCGGGCTAGTTTCCTCTTTTAAAATGACAAAGCACCAATATAAATGAACTCTTTGACATAATCTGATAATTTTGGATTTTTCATATTTTTAAATATTCTATGTTATGGCATTAAGATATAAAGACTTGCATATTTCACTTTAAATTAACATTGATAACAGGCATATATTGTTTTAGGACTGAATATATTTTGCATGAATAAGAATGATTATATATTCTTTTTTAAAAAATATGTTTTTATTGGTTTTAGAGAGAGAGGAAAGGAGAGGAAGGGAGAAGAGGGGGAGAAAGAAAGAAACTTCAATGCGAGAGAGAAACATCAATCATTTGCCTCCAGCATGCACCCCAACTGGGACCAAACCCACAACCTGGGCACATGCCTTGACAGGGAGTTGAACTAGAGACCTTTCATGTACCAGTGAAGCTCAACTAACTGAGTCACATTGGCCAGGGCTAGTTTCATATACTGAATGCTATACATTTTCAAATGTATTATCAACCTGATATATTACATATTTAATATCATCATGTGATGATCTAACATTTGCTTGATTTATTTAATGCATTTCATAATTTTAGTTTCAAAATACATATATTAGTCATAAATGCTCATGGTATTCACTAGCTTGTACATTTGGTTTTAGTCACTTAATGTAAATGTATTCCCTTTATCAAGTATGTAAATGAATCAGAATTGGCATTTTTTGAAAGAAATCATGCATTTAGAAATAGTGAAAGACACAAGAGATTCTTAAGAAAGAGAACAAGTATCACACAAATTATGTGGTATATTGATCACCATAACTATTTTTTTGGAGTATAATAATCATTCTAGAATATTCCTTTGTCAGTGAAGTCCTGGCAAATTACTATCTTATTTCCTTCCTGCAACTATCATTATTCCCCAAACTCACTATTCAATTATATGAGAATGATACAGTATTATATCATTGAGTTTGTTTTTTCTGATGCTAATCTCTGCAGCTAAATGAAAAAACAAAACTTAAAGAAGAAAATATATAAGCAATGTTCAGAAAGTTTAATCCAAAGATAGTGCTGACATGATTTTTTCTTATTTAAATGCAAATATTTTATCTTGCTGAAACATTCACTTTTCATTTCTGAGGCAATTACTGACTGTGCATTGCTGTGCCCCACACCTCAATTGTCAATAATGTACTATTTCAACCATAGGAAAAAATAACTCTTTAACTGTTGTAACCAGACTATATTGGGATGCATTAGCATCATCCACAGGCTTTGCTGCATTCAAATTCCAATTGGTTTTGTGGCTGCAACAGTCAGTTCTACTCAAGGTACCTGACCATAGATAAGGTTTTCAAGGCAAGTATTTCAGCTATGAATATTTTCTGTCTATTTCAAGTTTTCCCTCCACCTGTCCTAAACTTGAACTATTCTACCATCTATCTTTAAGCTTTGTCAGTGCCTTTGTTAGTGCTCTAAGGAAATGCTATGCTCTAAGAAGTACGTATGGCATTTATTTGGTAGAAAGTTCATTATATGACTGCTTTTCATGAAGGGAGAAGATATATTTAGGGGAATTGTGAATATTTTGATACAGGTGCTTATAATACAGCCTTTATATATAATCCACTCATATTGCCCTCTCAAACACCAAGTGATTCCCAACTTAAACGATGAAATAATCCAATGAATTTAGAGTCCTTTCTTAGAAGTTGAATTTGCAGAGAGAACAGAAATGTAGGGGGAGAGAATAAAACAGCTTCCTTTCAAACTTAAAAATAATTGGATATTTAATTTTAACTAAACAGGGCACTGTGTATACCATGATAACTATATTTGTTAATACAAAGTATAATTTTTCAGAAAAAAAAAATGTAGGCTTACAGAACGGCAATGTAAGTTAAAGTTGATGATGATGATAATGATGATTATGATGATATAACTAATATAAGATAGACACAGAATTTTACATACTACTTAAAATTTTCAATCCTCTCAAATTTTCATAGTGACGGCAGGAGAACAGTATCCTGACTTAGTTTCCAGAGCAAGATAGTTTTGGTTTGATGCCTCACGTCACTATTTTCCAGCTGAGTTAACTTGCAATTTCTTTTGATTGTCATAAAAAGGAGATTAATATTAAATAAAATAATGCATATAAAGGACTTGGCACATTGTAAGTTCTTTATACATTAATTATTATCACCACTACAAGTGAGAAAACTTAGAACTAGAAAGTTTAAATAGCATACTCATGTTGATAAAGCTAATACATCATTGGGCCTTAACCGCAGAAAATTATAATTTGGTCCATAGTGTTTCTGGAGACATAATATTTAGATTTAATGCTGCCTCCCATCTATTGACCACATGCTTGAGGGAACATAATTAAATCAGCTTAACTCTGAATTAACATATTTAAAATCAGAATAATAATATTTAAGGGTTATCTTGAAGTGTAATTGAATTCGCACATAAGAAAGTAGCATTAACATAGTGTCTCACACTCAGATATAACTCTGTTAATGTACCATCTGATTATGCACCATGCAATTTTTCCAATGTTTCTAATATTTTTTCAAGATCAAAATATTTTTTGTTTTCTCAATACAATTTTGTCAGTATAAAGAGTTTATATTTAGGCCAGAAGGGATTGGCACAAAATATTCAGTAATAAAAAGCAAGAACCTACAAATGAGACTCCTTTACCCAGCAAGGCTCTCATTTAAAATTGAAGGAGAGTCCGGCTGGTGTAGCTCAGTGGTTGAGCATCGACCCATGCACCAAGAGGTTGCCAGTTTGATACTTGGTCAGGGTACATGCCCAAGTTGTGGGCCAAATCTGCAGTAGGGGCATGCAGGAGGCGATCAATCAATGTTCTCCCTCATTGATGTTTTTATCTCTCTCTCCCTCTCCCATAATCTGTTTCTTAAAAAAATCAATAAAGACAATAAAGTTAAAAAAAAATTGAAGGAGAAATAAAGAGCTTCCCTGATAAGAAAAAGCTAAAGGAGTTTGTTATCACCAAGTCATTATTACAGGAAATTTTAACGGGCCTTCTTTAGGGAGGAGGAAGTGGAGGAAGAGGAGGAAGAAGAGGAGAAGGAGGAAGAGAAGAAGGGGAAGGAGAAAACAAAGAGGAACATATTTGAAAGAACATAATAGTAATAAATACATACCTATCAATAATTACTTTAAATTTAAGTGGTTTAAATGCTCCAATCAAAAGACAAAGGTAGCTGAATGGATAAGCAAACAACACCCATATATATGCTATTTACAAGACCCACTTCAGAACAAAAGATGCACACAGACTAAAAGTAAAAGGATAGAAAAATATATTTCATGCAAATAGAAAGAGAAAAAAAAGCTGGTGTAGCAATACTTAAATCTGACAAAATAGACTTTAAAACAAAGGTTATAGTAAAAGACAAAGAAGGATACTACATAATGATAAAGGAAGCAATCCAAGAGGACATATAATTCTTTTAAACATTTATGCACCCAACATTGGAACACTTAAATATGTAAAGCAAATCCTGATAGACATAAAAGAAGAGATCAATAGTAATACAGTCATAGTAGAGGATTTAAAACACCATTGACATTAATGAATAGATCTTCCAGACAGGAAATCAACAACAAAACAGAGACTTTAATTGATACACTAGCCCTGGCCAGTTTTGCTCAGTGGTTAGAGCATAGGCCCAAGGACCAAAGAGTCATGGGTTCAGTTCCAGTCAAGGGCATGTACCTTGGTTGAGGAAAACAAAGAAATCAATTCTATTTATAATTATATTAAAAAAACATAAAATACCTAGGAATAAATTTAACCAAGGATGTAAAATATCTGTACTCAGAAAATTATACAACACTGAAGAAAGAAATTGAAAAATATAAAAATAAGTGAAACAATATACCATCATCATGGATTAGAAGAATTAATATCATTAAAATACTCATACTATCCCAAACAATATATAGATTCAGTAAAGTCCTATCAAGAAACCAATATCATATTTCAAAGAACTAGAACTAATATTTCAAAAATTTATATTGAACCACAAATGACCACAACAATCTTGAGAAAAAAAACACAAAAAACAAATTTGGGCAAATCATGCTACCTTATATCATATTCTACTACAAGGCTATAGTAATCAAAGCAGAATGGTACGGGCATATAAACAGACATATAGATCAGTGGAACAGAATAGAGAGCCCCCAAATAATCCCTTGCCTTTATGGTTAATGAATATTTGACAAAGTAGGCAAGAACATACAATGAGATAAATAACAGTCTATTCAACAAAGGGTGTCGGGAAAATTGGACAGATACATGCAAAATAATGAAACTAGACCACCTTCTTGCACCATGCATAAGAATAAACTCAAAATAAATTAAAGACTTAAATGTTAGACTTGAAATCATAAAAATCCTAGAATAAAACATAGGCAATTAAATCTCAGACAGTTCTTGAAGGAATATTTTTCTGAAATGTCTCCTTGGGCAAAGAAAATATAAACCAATAGAAGTACTCCAATCTAAAAAGAAATTGCATAGCAAAATAAATCATCAACATAAGGAAAAAACAACCCACTGAGTGGAAGAACATATTCTCCAGTGATACAGATGACAAGGGGTTAATAGCCAAAATTTATAAAAAATTTATACAACTCAACACCAAAAACAAACAAACAATCCAATTAAAAATGGAGAAAGGACCTGAACAGACACTTCTCCAAAGAAGACATGCAGATGGGCCAATAGACATATGAAATGATGCTCAACATCACTAAACATCAGAGAGGTGCAAATTAAAACCACAATAAGATTCAGCTCACTCCTTTCAGAATGGCTATCATCAACAAATCAATAAACATGTTGGTGAAAATGTAGAGAAAAGGAATCCCTCAAGTGCACTGTTGGTGGGAATGGGAAGATGCCGAAACTGTGGAAAGCAGTATGGAGTTACCTCAAAAAAAATAAAAATGGAACTGCCTTATTACCCAAGTGATTCCACCTCTGAAAATATATGTGAAAAAATCTGAAACCCCATTTCAAAAGAATACATGCACCTCTGTGTTTATTGTAGCAATATATATAATAGCCAAGATTTGGAAGCAGCCCAAGTGTCAGTAGATGAGTGAATAAAAAAGCTATGGTACATTTACACAATGAAATGCTACTGCGCTATTAAAAAGAAGGAAATCTTACCCTTTGCAACAGCCTGGATGGACCTGGGGAGCATTATGCTAAGTGAAATAAGCCAGTCAGAGAAAGACAAGTACCATGTGATTCCATATGTATATCTCTTAAACCATTTTAATGAAAAGTAGCTTTTTTCTTAATTAAGAAAGAACCATATATTACCAAATGCAAGGAACAAACTAATTCAGAACAGTCTTAAATAAGATCCTTACTTTAGTAACAGAGGATTTTTTTTTAAAATATGTTTTTCCTTTATTGATTTTAGAGAGAGAGGAAGTGAGAGGGAGAGAGAGATAGAAACATGGATAAAAGAGAACATTGATTGGCTGCCTCCTGCATGCCCCTCAGTGGGGATCAGGCCCACAACCTGGGCATGTGCCCTGACCGGGAATCGAACCAGGGACCTCTTGGTGCATGGGTCGATGCTCAACTATTGAGCCACACTGGCCGGGCAATAATAGAAGATCTTTACAAAACACAAACAAAAACAAAAAACAGACATACACATGCAAACACATACAAAAGTACTGTACAGATAGCTTCTGTATTTATCAATCTGGAGTTCTAAAATCCAGAAACTAGGTTAAATGTAAAAAACAAAAAACAAATAAAAACAAACAAACAAAAAAAACCTGTCACATACCAAAGGGGATACCTTAAAATATTATTTAAATTTTTAAATTTCTGTTCAAAATCTTCAAGATGCAATCCTTCTGCCTTTAAACCTTGAACATAAAGAGTGTATTAAGGAGAAATTAGAGCCCTGGCCGGTTTGGCTCAGCAGTTAGAGCGTCGGCCTGCGGTCCTGAGAGACCCGGGTTTGGTTCCCGCTAAGGGCGCGTATCTCGGTTGCAGTTTGTCCCCGGCCCTGGTCGGTCGTGCGGGTGGCAGCCACTCAATGTGTTCCTTTCACATCGATGTTTCTCTCTCTCTGTTCCTCTCTCTCCCTCCCACTCTACCTGAACAAAAAATGAAAAAATGTCCTCGGGTGAGGGAAAAAAAGAAAAAGAAGAAGAAATTAGAAAGATCTATGTCAATTAAAAACTGATTAGCAAGTGCTGAATTCCAGGCTATAATGTTTCTAACTAAACACAAATTTTAAATGCAGTTGTGGACATGTCATCAGCATCACTGTTCTGTGACTTTCATTTAAACTCCACTTTTCAAAAACAAGCTGATTTCCTCCACATTTCATTCCAATAAATATAGGTTTGATTACAATTCTTAGCACCACACACAATGAGCTTCTGTGGTATATTATTATGGTCAAATAGAATGATTAGATGGAGTTTCATATCCATGATGTTTGATTCCTGCTATTTAGACATTTGCAAGCCAAGATCATGGGGAGGGTAATCGAATTACATATTTAAAAGTCCCTGCTGGAGGGCTCCTGTTGAAGAAGGGGTTGGATGTTTCCTTAGACAGAATTAGCAGCAATATACAATTTTCTTAGTACTATTTGCATTACCCTCAGCATTACATTATTACTTTACAAACTTCTTTTGTTAGAAGACACTACATTTGTATCAACCTCATTATATTTCTTGACAAAATATTCTATCTCAAAATGTTTCATTTATCTATAAACTATATTTACTGCTCATTTCCATAAGAAAACATTCTCCCTCCAACTCAATTTCACCATCTTCTACACAAATTCAACAAGTGTGTATTGAGCATTTATGTTCCACTTATAATATCATGAGCACTAAGCAAACTATATGTACTTTCAATGAATAGTCCACTCAAGAAATTTGATTAAGTAGTTTCATTTAACATTGCAATTCTTTTTTTGTACATAAAATTGGCATTTTGAACTTGAGCTGAAATAAAATTATTTTATATCTACAACCAATTCTCTGAGAGACTATCTGAACAAGATCCCAAATCTGTATAATGCAACAATTTACCATCTCAGAAATTTTTATATTAATTTTAAATCACTTTAATTAAATGCTATAAGCATAAGAGTTTTAGGAGTTTTCAAAGTTATTAAAAATCTGCTCAGTTGAAGTGTTTTCAAAACTCTGTCTATATTTTTCATACATTCAACCTTAATCTGAGAAAATGACTGCATTTTTCACCAGCGAAGAGAAGAAATTTTAACTTACTAACTTAATTTCTGCTGGTGTAATCATTATGTGTGTAACAGAAGTACTTCAAGCAAAGAATAGTAATAGGAAGCTACAAATGGAGATAGGTAGAACCCAATGATTTTTTATAAATTAGGGGTGACTGGATTTCTACTAATAAGATTGATACTCTCTATTAAAATTTTAATGCCTTGTCCAAGCAAAGTTTTGATATCACATTTTTAAATTGTTCTTGTCTGCCTAATTTAGTGACTTTCCCTAGTTTAATGTTACAATCAATTTAAAATTATCGATATGCTCAAATATGTTATGGTTGTATTAATTGGCCTAAAATGCACATCTTAATTCATTCAAAATTTTCAAAAAAAGGATAACACATTAAATGCCAATTAATACAAAAATGGGTAAGTACATTGTGTCGTGCAGAGAAACGTAATACAAAATGGAAACTACCAAAGCACAGTGATATACAAACATAGGTAAATCTCATAAATATACTTTGGAACAAGTCAGACAACTGTTATGATTCTATTTATATAAAGTTCAGGAGCAGACATACTTAATCTGTAATCGTACAACTCAAGACAGTGCTTGTCCTTGAAAGGTGGGCAATGATGCCTGACTGCGATGTAGTTCATTGGAAAGCTGAGTTCAGGTCCGTTTCTGAAAGACTGAAAGTATGGGAAGACAGGGGAAGCAGACAATGTTTTAAAAAAAAGATTTAAGTAGTGCTTCAGGAAGATTAATCTGTAGTAAATATAAAACAAATCAGAGAAGGGAGGGTCTAGTTATATTTATGCTAGCATAGTTCACTTGATATAACAAGAAGTATTGAAGCAAAGGAATTTTGTATATGAAAGCCATAGAAGGCTTAGTTACTGAATATTTTTTTAAAAGTTCTTAAATTTTCACCCAAGGATATGGTCATTGATTTTTTTAAAAGAGAGGAAAGAGCGGGTGAGGGTGAGAGAGGGACAGAGAGAGGGACAGAGAGACAAACAGATGTGAAAGAAACACATCGATTGGTTGCTCTTGTGTGTACACTGACTAGGGATTGAACCCCCAACCTAGGCATGTGTCCTGATCAGGAATCAAACCCACAACCTTTTTGGTGTATGGGACAACTCTCAATCAACTGAGCCACCCGGCGAGAGGGCAGTTACTAAATATTTTGATGAAAGAGGAAGAAGGGAACAAAGAAAGTTTCTGTTTAAGATCTGAGTCAAGGGAGAACAGTGATCATACTGACAGCAACATGCAAAGCCTTCAATAGGCCTTCTTTGAGAGGAGGAGGTATAATTATTTAAAACATAAGTATCTCTTTTTAAAGGAATGGCCTTTAGAGTAAATCTGAAAAAGTGAATTTATTTTCTAACAAAGTAAGGTTTCAAATATTTCCACCTGATGTTCAGTCTTTTCCCATTCCTTTTTGTGTTCATAAATATCAACAATGCAGTTATTTATTTATTATGTTTGCTTTTGTTCTAGCCAGTATTGTTCCTAGAGATCACCTTAATAGCTCTAGTGCCTAGCACGGCATGAAAACTCAATCAATGAAGACGTTGCCTAAGACAAAGGTCATTCTCTAGTTATCTTAGCAAATGAGAGGTTAAAACATATCTGGGGTCCTGACATCTACCTTGAACTCTATATCATCCAGGGAAGAAGAAATATTCCCATCTCTCAAGTTCCCAAGGAGTTTTTAAAATAACCCCTGAGATACTTGAGAGCCTTGCTTACTTCGTTCTACCTGTCTTCATCAGTTAATCTCTATCTATAAAGCTTCTAAAGTTGAAGTCTACACAGAGACCATCAAGTTTAAATATTTTCTTGCCATGCGAATCCTCACTCTTACTCTAAATTTGCCCCAAATAATAGAGTTAAAATACTTTCTCGTATTTTATACCTAGCTCTCATTAATTAAAAAACAAACAAACACTAATTATTCTGTCCCCGTCTCCTTCAAATTTACTCAGCTCATGAGTTGATACTTTAGTTTACTTAACCCTTCAGTTGTTCTAGGAATGAATGGTGATTATCTTACTCTTGCATTTGGAAGTAATTTTGTGGACTTTTACCTCAAGTTAAGATCTATCTTCCCATGCAAGGAAAGCTGATGCTATAAGCATCCATTTCCAGTGAACTGAACTGCACAGCCTTCATACAGTACAAAATAATTGGATATATTTAAGGGATGCAATATTTAATTTTTAAAATAGAGGGAAAGGGGGTTGGGAGAGGTAGAAAAGGTTAAGTGGTGGATAAATGGGGATGGAAGGAGATGTGACTTTGGATGAGGAACACAGGGACATACAATAAAATATACAGATGATGTATTATAGAATTGTACACTTGAAGCCTATATAATTTTATTGACCAATATCACCCCAATACATAAATTCAATAAAAAGTAAAAATATAGCTTGGCCAGTGTTGCTCAGTGGTTGAGCGTTGACCCATGCACCAAGAGGTCACCGGTTTGATTCTTGGTCAAGGCACATGTCCAGGTTGTGGGCCAAATCCCCAGTGGGAGGCATGCAGGAGGCAGCCAATCGATGTTCTCACTCATCAATGTTTCTATCTCTCTCCCTCTCCCTTCCTTTCTCTCTAAAATCAAAGGAAAAAAAAGTACAATATAAACAAATAAAACACATTTCTCAATGAACCATTTCATGATGTAAGTCCCCCAGCCCCCACTCCCCCCACCACACACACCCTTCTTCTTTTTTCAGGCTTAATAACTGTCCTGTTGAAAGGCATCTGATTTTCAAAAGTTAACTACCTCTGTTTTGTTTATATGTACTTGTGCAATACAAGGACAATAATCTTTCAGCCAAAAAATTTTGGTAGAGGTGAATTTAAATGTTGTGTTTTAGCTGGGTTTCATGAAGTGATAAATTTCTAAACCACAAAAATGGTACATTTAGTAACATTTGGGGGGCTACGGTCCGGTGCCCTGACAAATGTGAGAGCTTGTCAAGTATTCCATAGCATATATATTTTCTCTGGATTTGTTTATATCATCTCTGTTATCTAGGATAAACTTGACTTTGTTGTGAGCTTTATATTTGAAGCATATTTTTTAGTTGTCACAGATATTTGGAAACTTGAAATTGAGGACTGGCAATATTTCCCCTAAGCTCCATGTTGGAAAAATATCAATAGAGGATTGTTTCCCTGTAGGCCATTTCTCTAGGGATAACTGTCAAAATCAGAGGGAAATATCTGGTCAGAGTAATTTATTCATACAATTATATACTTTTAAATGGAAAGCACTAGGAATAAATCTGGAGGGAATTTCACTTGTACTTCCAAAAACTTGATCATTAGACCTTTATTACCTATCTACATTTCTTTTTATTCATCAAATATCTATTGTACTCCTTCAACTATTAAAGCTCTTTCAAGTAATTAAGAATATGTATATATCTCTTATGTGGTCTCTACTTTTGCCTCTTTGTTCCTTTTGTTGTTGTTGTTGAAGTTTTGTTTTGTGTGTGTATTGTTTTTTTAATCCTCTCCTAAGGATATTTTTACATTTATTTTCAGACAGAGTGGGTGGGAAAGAGAGAGAGAAACATCTATGTGAGAGAGACAAGTCGCCTGGTTGCCACCCGCACGACCCCAACCAGGGCCGAGGTATGTGTCCTTGGCTGAAATAGAACCCAGGACTCTTTGGTCCACAGGCTGATAATCTAACCACTGAGCAAAACCTGCCAGGGCTGCCTCTTAGTTCTTTTTAAAAATTTCCATAGCAAGTATATTTTTTTCTTAAACTAAATGAGAAATTATTTTATGTTGAAAATGAATAAAACAGTAATTCTATCATTAGAATGCAATTTCTTTAAAAAAGGTAATAAAAAAACACATAATGTAAAATTTATCATCTTAACCACTTTTAAGTGTACCAGTCAGTAGTGTTAACAACATTCACATTGTTGTACAATCACCTCAAGAACTCTTGCAAAACTGAAGCTCTATAACCATTATACAACTCTTTATTTTCCCCACCCCAACCTGTCTCTATAGATTTGACTCTTCTAGGTTATCTCATATAAATGGAATCATTCAATATTTGTCATTTTGTGACTGGATTATTTCTCTTGGCATAATATTCTCAACATTAATCCATGTCGTAACAAACCAAATGTATCAGATCAAATGTAATTTCTGCTAGCATTTGATTGTGCTTCCTCCTAGACATATTTACAATTACTTTACATTTTTTGAGTAAAGATTTTGCTTTCTGCTTTATTCACTTAAACTAACAACTACAGTCTTATGTGTGAAAAGTCTTGGGGAGGAGAATATGTGTTCTAAAAAAAGTCTTGGGAGTATAATTATAAATGAATGGATATACTTTCTTTTATAGTATACGAGTTTGCTATTTTTGCCTATTAATTTTGTACCCAACTTGATTCTATGACTTTTAGTTGGGGAGACCAATTTGTACATATGTAGTACGAATGTTTTTAGTATATGTTTATCTATTAACTATTTTTATTAAAAAATGACTTGTGTGCCCTGGCTAGTGTTTCTCAGTGGTTAGAGTGTTGGCCCTTATGCTAAAGTGTTGTGGGTTCTATTCTCAGTCTAGAGCACGTACCTGGGTTACAGGTTTGATCCCTGGCCCTAGTTGTGGCACATGTGGGAAGCAGCCAATATTGTGTTTCTTTCACTTTGATGTTTCTTTCTCTTTCTCTTTCTCTCTCTCTCTCTCTCTCTCTCTCTCCCCCCCAACTCCCTCTATCCCTTCCATTCTCTCTACAAATCAATAGAAAAAAATGTCCTCAGGTGAGGATTAACAACAAGGAAAAAAGAATGACTTGTGAACATATACTATGTGTCAGGCACCTGCAAGGTACTAGAGCTACAAGGCTAGGAAAGAATATAAAACACACAGCTCCTGCTTTCATTAAAATGACAGTTTTAGAGAGGAGACAGATATATAAATAATTATTTGACCAAATCTAAAAGTGTAGTTATGGCAAAAGCTAAAGGTAAATTACTATGTGACTCAACAGTAGAGGTGTGGTGATCACCAAGATCAGAGAAAGCTTCGCTGAGGAACTGAGACTTGAGTTCATATTTGAAGAATGGGTAGGAGTTAGTTAGATGAAAGGAATAAGAAGGAATTAAAAAAAAAATTTTTTTTTTCTTCCTTTATTGATTTTACAGAGAGAAGAAGTGAGAGGGAGAGAGAGATAGAAACATCCATTTGAGAGAACTTCGACTGGCCGCCTCCTGCATGCCCCCAACAGGGATCAGGCCCACAACCTGGGCATGTGTCCTGATCGGAAATCGAACCCGTGACCTCTTGGTGCATGGGTGATGCTCAACCACTGAGCCACACCAGCCAGACAGGAGGAAAATTTTAAGCACAGGAAATAGCATGTGCAAAAACTTTTAGTGAGAGGAAGTAGATAATATAAACCAAATAGCCTACACAGCAAAACAGCAGTAGTCATCAAACAATAAGAAAACAAAAACCAGTAATCTTTAAGATAAAACCATATGTCTGAATTTCAGACCTTCGCAGCCTTTTGACTGTCTCTTATTGTATGTCTCAAAGACAGCTAAAACTCAACATATCCCATACTAAACCTATGGTCTTCCTCCCCACAAAACTAGTCCAAGTTTCTCCTAAAAATGAGCTGCCAGTGTTGAACTATAGTTTGCTAAATCCCTACTTAGAAAAGTTATCACGCTTTAAATTAGTTGAGAAACCTGGGTTTATGCTAACATCGCTATCTACATACCTCATCTGTAGTTCTCAAAGTATGATTCTTGGACCAGCAGCTGGCCATCTTAATTAGAAATGAAGATTAGAAAAAAAGTTTACTGACATGGAAACTTTGGGAATGGAGCTCAACAACCTGTGTTTTCACCTCTAGGTAATTTCGGATGCATGCTCAAATCTGAGATCCACTAAAGTAGAACAGTTATTAGAATTAACTTTATGGAAGGTGTTTAAAGTTTTCTAATTCCAGAACTCTACCTAGAATAATTAAAGCAGTATCTGGGGAGGAAGGTCAGCAAATATCATTATGATTGGAATGTTTTCATGTGATTCTCATATACTGCCAGCTATTAAGAGCCACTGATTTTATATGAATATCCTACATTAGGTTGAAAGTAATCAATTTTCCTGATTAAGTTAATTTCAATAACTGTACATAACATGGCAATATCAGAGGAATTAAGCTCAAATGGAAATAGACTTATTCTGATTTTATATGTAAAATTAATTGCAAGGGAAATGGTTTAATCTAAATAAATGAACAGATTATAGACAAGTTGAAACTAATCTATAGGCCATTTTATAATTTGGTTTTGCTTTGTTTTTAATAAATGTTCTATAATTTTTTCCAAATTCTGGCACAATTTGGGAGAAGAAACTTAAAAGGAAAATTACCTCTTTAAGTCATTTGAAATTTATTAGGAGGCAATTTCTTTTTCAAACTTAACTTTAATAAATGGGATTGTAGAAGATATAAATTATATACTTTGTCCTAATTCATTACAGAATCATGCATGCACTTATATGGATATTGGCACAAAGTTTGACTTTTAAAAACTGCAGATGTGTAGTCATTATTTATGATTGCACAACTTACATAATTTAACTGTACAATTCTATCATTCAAATTTACTGACACCTAATTAAATATAAATTCAAGAGTGGAGACTTAGCATTCATTTACTAAAATTGATTGCTTTAGGGAAAACACTAAATGTTTCAGTGGTAGGCATCTTTTTTCCTTGAATTCATGAAATGAAAATTTTAGCACATGTATAGCTAATAAAATGCTGAATAGACATTTTCCACATGGATCCAGTCATTCCACCCACTTGAAAGCAAAAAGCTTTAACTTTTCTGTTTGGTATTTTGATACTCAGAGTTTCAATATATGTCATGTTATTCAGAGCACATTACAAATAATTGTGTGTTTTTTTTTTCCTAGGAAAAATGTTAGAGACTTTGATTAAAAACCCGATTGATTTTTATAGAAAAAAAATTTCAGATCCATGACACTTTCCATGTCAAAGTGGCTCTAAGTGTTATTAGTTGCATTGTATATTTCTGATGCAATAATGATGGGGTTGTGTGTGTTGTTCAGAACTCTCAAATTACCAGATTTTTATTATACTTCAATATATATCTCAGTTGAGTTTAAGGCATTCATTGAACATTTTTGAAAAATAGTGAAACAGCTATGAAGCATTGTAAATAAATGGTCAAAGAGGACCAACTTGAAATTAAAGTGAGGGATGTGTTAGAGGAAATTGATTAATGGAAGTTTTCAAATTAATTTCATCTTCATCCAGACTGAAGGGAGGCATTAACGGACAAATAAATGTATCTGCAAGGAGCAGTGACAGTCATTATCAAGGTAATATTCTTGTTAAAATCATTTGAAGAAGGTAAAGCCTAAGGCATAATGGAGCCAACATAAAATTTCCCCTTTGACCAATTTTGCTTAGGTTTCTCTAGCCATGAAAATGTTCTTTGGGTTAATCCACTGAGATTTGGTTGTGTGGCATGACTTTTAGCTATACAACTTAAATGCTAACTTTTCCTCCTCTTCCTCTTCTTTTTCTTCTCCTCCCTGTCCTCCTCTTTCTTTCAATGGATGCTACAATGGCAGACAATTTCCACTTCTATCTCTACCACCCACTAATAGTACTGAGCACCTTTAAAAAGCATAAAAGATTATACTAGTTGAAAGAGTGAAGGCATGTCATGCAGTACTATTGTTTTTGTTCCATTATAATTTTTATAGAAATCTACACATTTTTATTTGTCATAAAACTATTTGTATACAGCCGCGTAATCTTGGGTTTACTTTTAGTATAGTGTATATCTAGATCACTTTCTGATTCAGTAGATCAGGGCCCAATAATTTACATTTCTAACAAATCGTCAGGTCATTTTGATAGAGCTTCCAGGCTTCTGTTTAAGAACTACTAACAAACATCATCAATAGGCAAGGAATAGGTGTGTTAATTTTACTTATTAGGACAAAATTTACAACTGATTTTATTTAAGAGTGGGAGTTTCCTTAAGACTATACCTGGGTTTTAGTCTTGGTTCTGAGAAACTGAGCATACAATTGCTTGACCATAAATAAAAATAAAACTCTGACTCACAGTTTCTGCAGCAACCAGCTCGGAAATGAGAACCATAACTTCTGCAGTTATCAGCTGAGGAAGCCAGAGCACAACTTCTGAAGTAATCAGCCCAGAATGATTAGGATTTGGTCAATGGCTGTTAGCTTCCTCCTTTTTGGACCCACTTCCAACTAATGACCAATAAAGAAAGTCAAATATGCTCCCTAAACCAATCACATACAATGTCTTGCTTCTAGTTCCCCACCTCCGGCCTCCTCATACCAGCAATCTCCTATCAGAGCATCTTTAAAGCTTTTCTTTTCTTTATTACTCATTTTCAAGTCTTCTCCCTCACCTGCTTGCATTTGAGTCTTTTCTAAACACATGTGATGTTGGTGGACTTCCCTTGTGAACTATGTAGATCTATGCCATTAATCTAATATTTTTTCCCCATAGGAGCAAAGAGTATATAGGAATTGCTTTTTGTCCTGTAGGAATACTAGATAAATTGTTAGGAAGAAAAATGCATATTAGGGGAGCATGCGAGACCCCAAATGATGATTGATTTTATTGCAAATTAACTTGAGCCAACCACTCAGCAGAACATGGATAAAATAATGGGTAGCATTTATTAGAGCCTATATTTGGCCTTATAGGTACTTACCAATTTAATATCAACCCCATCTTTTAGATGAGCCAACAGATATCCAGATAGAGTGAACTCCCCAAGGTTACATAGCTGGCAAACAGCATAAGAGATGTGAACACAAAATACCAACATTCAGAAGCTACACTCTTAACTTCTACATTATACTGCTTCTCAAGGAAACTATTTCCCAAAATGCTTACCAACAAGAAAAACAATACAAAACATATGAAACATTGATAAATGCAGTGAGAATCTTTGTCCTTCTTCGGAAAAAAACACAATTCTTGTGTGGCTGGGAAATAACACCCTTTTTATCAGTAGCATTGCAATGGATTTTAGGTCATATTTTCATAGTTAACAGGACAGCAGTTTTCTCTTCCTTTCTCTTGACAATGTAATATAGACCAGCAGCTGCAGAATTTCAAAAAAGCATTCTTTTAAAACTGACTCATAAAATACATGGTAATCTGCATGAAAATGAGCAGGACTGAATATGAACACTCTTAGGCAAAAGATGTCAGGCATAACTGAAAAAGCCCTCTAATGCGGTCTGAGTTTAACATTTAATTTTCTTATTAGCTCCAGAAGGGCAGGCTGATTTTCCACAGGTGTAAGCAATATACATAATTAATGCCACCCCTCAAGTGTTCTAAAAAAATCACTGGCTAGTATTAACTGTATACATGCTAAGCTGAAATTGGATCATATCTGATATTCAGTTTTGAAGTTAGAAGTATGAATGATGTGATTCATATATGTATTTGAAGATGTTATCATCTCCTGTTGCTTTTAAAAACAGCTTCAGAAAGTCAACATAGCATTCTCTTGGGGAAAAAGAAAAAGCTCTCATTAACCCATGAACAGGAAGGAATCATGTAGACTGGTAAAGCTGCAGTGAATGTGAATAAAATTGGGCTGAATAATAACATTTAAAGTAAAACAGAAAGATCTACAATTTATTTGCCATTGCTGAGCAGTGAATGCACAGTTAAACTGCAGTTATTTGGAACATGGGGTCTTTTCACAAACAATTGTTTGGCATCAAAACCATTTCCAGACTTGAATTACGTGCATTGAAGATATTTTCTGTTTTTTTTTTTTGTATGAAGAATGAATTTAAGCCGCAGTTGTTCAGAGGGCAAAGGGGCTCCTGACTGCCAAGTTCAATTTCCGACATTGCAGTACAGAACGAAAGAGAACCAACTACAATTTCACCTGAGTTTTTGTAACCTTGCAGAAGACCTCATTAGAGCTTTGAACATTATATGATTTCTTTCTTCTTCTTATTTTTCTCATATTATTCAATAAATTCCAACTTCTCTGCAAGCTGGTATGCCAAAATTTAGTAGGGAAAAAAAAAAGATTCCAGTAGATTGATCTGAAATCAATAGAGACCCAAGTGATTTTTTTTTCTGATTAGTTTGAAAAAGAGCTCTCTCTTTTGCTCAAATGGTTATCTAAAAGGAGCATTGTTATTGGCTAGGTCAATGGTAAATAAAACCTTGTAAATTCCTCATATTCCTGAAATCTATCCTTTTGCAGAAAAAATTATGATGATGATATTACTGACCAGCCAACTGGGAATAGTTTCTATTACTGAGAACAGATTTAGTATTGTTCCAGCTAAATGTGAACAAGAGAAAATAATTACAACTGAACCACATGAGGATCAAAGCCATAGTTTTTTTTTCACATCTGGGTCATTCTGTGCAACTAAACTGGTCAGTTACAAGTAACCTACTAAAAATGAAAAATTATATTTATCTAAAGTCTTTACTTTAATGATGTTATTTACATAATTTCCTTAATTTCTTGAGTTACTTGTAATAAAACAATAGTCATATGGTGTTAAACCTTTTGTAAGAGATTCAATGATTTATGTGTTCACTCAAAAACATTTGTTAAGACATTTTTTTGTGTGCCAGAAACTGTTCTATATGCTAGCAATAAGAAATTAGCCAGACAGTAATAAGTAATAGCTAAAAAGAAAATGAAACAGGGTACAGGAAATACAGAGTAAGGTAAATAAGCCTATTTCAGGGAAATCTTTTCTGAAGAAATCACCTGAATATTATGATCTTTTGCAGAAAACATATTCCAGATAGAATAAACAGTATGTTTAAAGAACCAGGCATGGGGACAAGCTCATTTATTGGGCGGAATTAAAAGGACAGAATGCCTAGGGTACAGAGTGAGAGAGTAGAAAGATCAGGCTGTATAGGTTTTCTTGGGCAAGATCATATATAACATCATATAGTTTGCAAATAAGTTTATATTGCATCCTAAATGCAATGAGAAGGCACTTAGGGGAGTGGCATGATCTGATTCATATATTCAAAGCATCACTCTGCTTGCTGTTTACAGCATAGACTTTGGTGTGAAGAGGCAGGCATGAATACAATGATACCACTTAGAAGGCAAATAAAGTATGGGCTTTTTTTCTCATTCTTTTTATCTTGTCCAAGAAGTAAAAGCAAATCTTGGGGTTCCTCGTGAGTTGTTGGAAGGATAAGGAGAGAGGAAAAAGTGTGACGTAGTTATTTGGGAAACTGGGAGGGTGAGTTGACCAAGGAATTGTAATAGATACACAATCCATGCTGGGAGGGTTTAAGAATAGGGCTTGTAAAATTAAAGTGATTTGAGTCAGTTCGTACAACTCATTCAGTAGCGGAGAAAAACAGAAAAGCATAGAACAAAAAGTTGAGTCTAAGCTGATAAAAGAGCTGGGTTTTAAAATAAAACCCAAATAAAAAGTTGGGTTTTTTAAAAATTCTGTTTCTTGAAATATTAAGCCTTTTAGAGGTCCTCTCCTTTCCTCTGCTCCTCTCTAAGGTGACGTCGGAGTTTAGAGCTAAGCCTTATCTGGCCATGGGGGGAAGGGGAAGGGTGGGGCCCTAGTTCTAATCTGTTTGGCTGGGTGGCCTCTGAGGTGCCATCTGTTTTTGGGTGTTTTGGTGGCACTCACATCTGAATACTTCTGCGTACCTGACTAGAGGACCCTGGGAAACTAGCACTCACACTCAGCGGTCTATATGCCTTCATGTCAGACATCTACTAGTCTACTGTTCCTCTCAGCAACTCAAAGTTCTGTCCCTGGAGTTCATAGGCACACAGGAGGAACCTATCTGTCAGTCTTATGGTGTAGAAAGTCCATTTATCAAGCTGCCTCCCACAAAAATTTCAACTCCACCGCTTCTGAGCCATGTTTGTCCTGATCCATACCCAAAAGCTGGAGTCTCCAACAACAGCAGGTTCCCTACATTATGTCTGAAAAAGCAGGCAACTATCTCCAGTTAACTTGGACTCCCCTCGATTTCTGTAAATATTTCTAAGCACTTCTGGGCCACAGTGCAGGCTTAGGGAAGAGTGAAGGTGGCGAGGGGTTAGAGCTGGAGGCAGCGGCACCAGCATCTGTCTCACGCCCTTCTTCATACCAGCCTAATGTAAACATCATTTCTTCCACCAGAGTGACCCCTCCCCATTTCAGTGTAATTACAGAATTTTAGAAGCATTTTTTCTCTAAACAAAACAACAACAAAAAAACAAACAAGTAAAAATTGACTTTCAAAACACTTGCCAAAGATATTTAGAAGCTACTTTGAACTCTGAGCTGGTCAGTATCCATGTTTTTCCATGGAACATAGGCTTAGAGATGGGAAAATGTAAGAAATCATGATTTCAGTAGAAAATAAAAATGCATTGTTCCTTTTTTTTTTAAATCCCCAAAGTGCTATTTTCTTGCCCAGATATAAAAATTTAGATTTCTACCCCCCCCCCCCACATAAGTGGTACAATGAAAAGGAAACTGGGAAAGAGCTTATATTTGTCTCACCAGATTGTTATTTTTTGCTTACTGAACAAAGAAAGCTTATTTAATTATTGATAATAAATACACATTTTAAATTTACATACTTGTGTCCAAAACATACATAAGAACTGAGTATTTTATTAATAAAACACAAGGGATATATATGTGTGTGTGTGTGTGTATATATATATAGCATAATTCATGCACTATAGCAGCCTGGACTTCTGAATTAGTCTACATTTCATATACAACCCTGTAGATTATTAGTTCTATAAATTTCAGCAAATTGCTTCACTTTTCTTGACAATTGGACATCTCTCAGAATGCATCATGTGGTTGTAAAAATTAAATGAGATAAATGGAATTTGACACCAGTGATGCTGTTGTAATTATTATTATTATTATTAATTTATTATAATTTAAAATAACTAATCTACTTTCAAAGACTTTGTAATTTAATAATGTAAACGTAAATAAGACATACATTTAGTCAACAGATTAGTCTTGAATATAATATCCATTATATGAGATAAGAGTTAATGGGGAAAAAAGTTCAAGACTTTCTCATGGAAGCATTAAAAGATATAGTCTGGTCAGAGACACAATCATAGCAAATGATTTCAATGTGTTTACTTAGAGCTAATAAAGGCTTTTTAAGGAAGACTAAACTGAATCAAATCTGTAAGGTTGCTAGACATTCGCATGACAGGCGAAACGTCTCCTTTAGCAACATTTGAACTCTGCAGCTCACTTGTAACCCATTTGTTCCCTTAAATAGGAAGTGAGGGAGCTTTTGCTTTCAGGAAGTGCACCTTGGCCAGAAGTTTTACAGTGTAATTATCATTATGTATGAGGACTGTAATTATGTGGTATACCCTTAGTGACTCTTCTTCCTCATTGTTGACCCCAATCCTCTCTGACTTGGACCTTTATAAATTTGTCCCACAAACTCAAAACCCTTTCTAACAAATGTTCCCTTCATGAATTCACATAGCTTTCATTTTAGCATGTACTGGAACATATCTGTATTCCATGGGAATGTTTACTGTTACTTTTTATTTCCCTTATATAGAATGTTATCTTTTAATGAGCTCTGTTTTTCAGGGTGTATGAATAACAATTGAATACCTAGAGTGATCCAAATATATTTTATTCAATGGGCTTTATTGGAATATTATTAATGTCTTTATAATCTACATATGATCTAAATATCATTGAATTCCCTGAATTAGTATTTTACCTATAATTCTCTAGTTAAGAAGAGATCACTCTATAGAACAACTCAGTTTTGTTTTGTTCCATTTTGATTTAAGGTCTTTCTTTGTCTCTACAAGAGTTGCAAACATAATTAATTTATGAGCACTAGGTTTGGGGCTTGATTATTTTAAAGCAGTTCAGCAATATGTCTGCACCAAAACCACAGCTGCCATAGTTATGCATTTGCATCTGGATTCATTGTTTCATCTAAACAGAATTTGCTGCACCATCAGACTCAATTGAAATCTCAGTTCTGTGGGTGTTGGTACTCAAATTTGAGTCAATCGAATAATCTAAACATAACTTTAAAAAAAGAGAGGACAGGCCAGGCTGGTGTGGCTCAATGGATTGAGCCTCATCCTGTGGACTGGGAGGTCCTAGTTTGATTCTGGGTCAGGGCACATGCCTGGGTCTTGGGATCGATCTCCAGTAAGGGGTGTGCAGGAGACAGCTGATGGATTTTTCTCTCTATTGATGTTTCTATCTCTCTCTCTCTCTAAAAAAAAAAGAAAGAAATCAATAAAAACATATATTTAAAAAAGAAGACAGAACTCTTTTACATGTTTCCATGCAGCCCACAAAAAGATACATATATAATTTAAATATTATTCTTAAGGCAAGTATAAATATGCTCTTGTTCATTTCTTTAAGTTAAACATCTAATTGCAAAGGTTATTAATTTCTCTTTCCTATGCTCATTTTTACCATAATATTATGTTTCAGAGAACTTCAGTCTTAAATTGGGGCTACTCTATTTTTATATTTACATTCTAAATACTGAGTTAAACATAAAAATTGTATTTTTATATCGTGAACATTTAGTACACTAACAGATGTTCAAATTTATGGAGTAAAGAGATATAGGTTACAGAAAAGGCAAACACAAATATACACACACACTACTCATATTCTCCTAGTATCATAGTGGATCAAAATAATCATTTTTTAAAAATATGCCAAATCACCCCACTCTTTAACTTAACAGTATCCCCAGTGTGTTATGTTCAGCAAAGAGCAAAGTAAAACTATCCTATCTGTTCTTAACAAAAAATCAGGGAGTACTATGGGATTTATGTGTGCAGATCATATTTTAATAGAAATATTGACACATTAAAACACGACTGACATACTAGAGCACATCTGCAGGAGACTAGTCAGGGCACATAGCTGATGGAAAGAATAGAGGCCCGAGCATTGTTTTCCAGAAAAACAAGAATCACTAGGGATTTGGTAGCTGTTTTAATATATTTGAAACGTTGTTTTGTGAAAGAGTAACTTATCTGGCTTTATCTGACCTCTGAATGGAAATCTAAAATAAATAGGTAAGTGTTAGAATAAGGCAGACCTGAGGTAAACATAATAAATGCCTTTGTAAACAGTGAGAACTGTCTGATAATGCAAGGTACAAAAACTGAGTTTCTTGTTATTGGCAACATTCAAATTTGGACTTGAAGAACTGTTATGGAATATGTATACATATCTTAAAGAAAAATTGGCCAAGATATTTCTTAATGTTGCATGCAATCTTGAGATTTTCTTCTTTAGAATGGCATCATTTAGGTTGTTTGGCAACAGCCTAAAATATTGCAGCCATCTGGAGTGGTCTTATTATTTTTACCCCAAAATATTTAATGACTAATTATCCCATTAGGTCTGGAATAGACCAAGTATATAGGTATTCTTCCAGTATAATTATTAATAGTGCCTACTTTTACTTTAAGTATTTTCACAGTTTGAACAAAAAAATCATGTCAAAGTTTGAACAAAAAAAAATACACTAGGACTTCCGATCAAGATGGTGGGTAGGCCCTGGCCGGTTTGGCTCAGCGGTTAGAGCATCGGCCTGCGGTCCTGAGAGACCCGGGTTCGGTTCCCGCTAAGGGCGCGTACCTCGGTTGCACTTTGTCCCCGGCCCTGGTCGGTTGTGCGGGTGGCAGCCACTCGATGTGTTCCTTTCACATCGATGTTTCTCTCTCTCTCTCTGTTCCTCTCTCTCCCTCCCACTCTACCTGAACAAAAATGGAAAAATGTCCTCGAGTGAGGATAAAAAAAAAAAATTTATTAAAGATGGCGGGTAGGTAAACTCAGTATCGTATCCTCCCACAACCACATCCAAGTTACAACTAAACTACAGAACAACCATCATTCAAAACCGCCTCAAATCAAGCTGAATGGAAGTCCTACAACTACGGAATTAAAGCAGCTGCATTGAGACTGGTAGGAGGGGCAGAGGGGACAGGCTGGTCCCACCCCCACGTGTGGCGGATAAAAATCAGGAGGCTACCTCGGCTGGGAAGGTCCTTCCTGAGGACTGAGGGGTCCCCGTCTTACACCAGGTGCCCCGCTCAGGGTACCAGTGCCAGGAAGAGAATCCCCATAACTTCTGGCTGGAAAAACCAGGGGGAACTGAGGCTGAGGGAGGCTGAGGCTGCTGGCATCCTAGGCAGCTCCTCTTAAAGGGCCCACACACAGACTTACTCGAACTCACACCCTCCAGGCTCTAGTGTGGGGAAGACAGCTTGAAAGGCACCAGAGACATATGGGAAGAACTGAGTTGTTTGGCATTAGAGCGAGGGCTGGAGAGGTGGCTTTCTCCTGGACAAATGTGCTGTCAGAGCCTTTGCTCCTTTGGTGAGCTCTTCCCTGGGGCAGCAGACAGCCGCCATATCTGGGACTCCAGCAACATGGCTCACAATGGTAGCCCCACCTGGTGACTCCCTGAGGCCCCGCCCCACCCAAGCTGTTTCCAGTCGCTTTACCGTAGGATTGGCCTGTCTTGGATCCTGCTTCAGGTTTTTCCTAAATTCTTTCAAACGAGCAGCATCTGGGGCTCAGCTAGCCCCATACCGCTCATTAAGTAATACACAGAAACAAACACAGGGAGGCAGCCAAAATGAGGAGACAAAGAAACAAGTCCCAAATGAAAGAGCAGAACAAAACCCCACGAAAAGAACTAAGCGAAATGGAGATAAGCAACCTAACAGATGCTGAATTCAAAATACTGCTTATAAAGATGCTCAGTGAACTCATTGAGGGCCTCAAGAGCATAAAAAAGAACCAGTCAGAAATGATCGATGCACAGTTAGAAACGAAGGAGGCTTTAACTGAAATAAAGAATAATTTACAAAGATTCAATAGTAGAGTGCATAAATCCAAGAAGCAAACCATCGATTTGGAATATAAGGAAGCAAAAAACGCCCAATCAGAACAGCAAAAAGAAAAAGAATCCAAAAAAATGAGGATAGTGTAAGGAGCCTCTGGGACAACTTCAAGCATGCCAACATTCGCATCTTGGGGGTGCCGGAAGGAGAAGAGAGAGAACAAGAAATCGAAAAATTGTTTGAAAAAATAATGGCAGAAAACTTTCCTAACTTGGTGAAGGAAACAGACATACAAGTCCAGGAAGCACAGAGAGTCCCAAACAAGATGAACTCCAAGAGGCTCACACCAAGACACATCATCATCAAAATGCAAAAAGTTCAAGACAAAGAGAGAATCTTAAAAGCAGCAAGAGAAAGGCAGCTAGTTACCTACAAGGGCATTCCCATAATGCTGTCCGCTGATTTCTCAAAAGAAACTTTGCAGGCCAGAAGGGAGTGGCAAGAAATATTCAGAGTGATGAAAAGCAAGAACCTACAACTAAGATTACTGTATCCTACAAAGCTGTCATTTAGAATCGATGGCCATATAAAAGGTTTCCCAGACAAGAAAAAGTTAAAGGAGTTCATCACCACCAAACCGTTATTATATGAAATGATGAAGGGTCTTTTTGAAGAAAAAGATAAAATATATGAACAAACAAAATGGCAATGAATACATATCTATCAACAATGGAATCTACAAACAAAATGAACAGGTAGAACAGAAACATTCTCATAGATACAGAGAACATTTTTTTTTTTTTTAATCCTCACCCGAGGACATTTTTCCATTTTTTGTACAGATAGAGTGGGAGGGAGAGAGAGGAAGGGAGAGAGAGAGAGAAACATCGACGTGAAGGGACACATTGAGTGGCTGCCACCCGCACGACCAACCAGGGCCAGGGACAAACTGCAACCGAAGCACGCGCCCTTAGCGGGAACCGAACCCGGGTCTCTCCGGACCGCAGGCCGACGCTCTAACCGCTGAGCCAAACTGGCCAGGGTGATACAGAGAACATTTTGTTGGTTGCCATATGGGAGGGGAGTTGGGGAAATGGGTGAAAAAGTTGAAGGGATTAAGAAGTACAAATTCATTGCTAGACTGACAAACCTCAAAGGGAAAGGGGTTGGGAGGATGGGAAGAAATAAACCAAAGAACTTATACGCATAATCAATGGACACAGACAATAGTGTGGGAAAAGGTGGGAAGGGGGCGGGAGTGCCGAAGAGGGGGGTCAATGGGGGAAAAATGTGGAACATCTGTAATACATTCTACATTCAACAATAAAGATTTTTAAAAAAAAAAGAATAAGAAAAAAAATACACTAATTATATTGGTCATTCTTTCAAAGACTTTAAACACCAGTGTTCAAAATACATGGTGGAAACTTCTATATTCCCTGATATCTACAATGTTAATATACAATGGATGTAATTAACATAATAATTTAAACAATAATTTTACTAATATAAAATTAACATACCATATATTTCCATATGACTATCAAAGAGAAGCAATAATATGAAAGTTATTCTTTTAAAACCTTAAGACATCATTTAACTTCCTTAAAAGTTTTTATATAAAATTCTCTGGAAAGTTCTTGGGAAAAATAAAAAATAGGTTAAGTTTTACTTCTAAAATGAGAAAATTTGAAAAATATTTTAGAGAAATGGCCTGTAAAATATTTTCTCTAGAAAAAGCTTTTGGATGAATGTATAAAGAAATGGACACTTTTTCATTCAATAGTTTCTCTATTTAACATTCTTTCAGAGGTTAAGATATGTTTAGTCTTTACACCATGTGTACTTATAAACAGCTGACTAAACAATCTTCAGTTCTACTGTAACATCTTTATTTATCTTCCTATTGTATAATTTTAGCATTAAAAATGTAGAAGAACCCAGCTGGTGTGGCTCAGTGGTTGAACATCAACCATGCACCAAGAGGTCTCTGGTTTGATTCCCAGTCAGGGCCAAATCCACAGTAGGGGGCATGCAGCAGGCGGCCAACTGATGTTCTTTCTCATTGATGTTTCTATATCTCCCTCCCCTCTTCCTTCCTCTCTCTCTAAAATCAATAAAGAAAAAACAAATTTTTTTAATGGAGATGAAAGCTGAAGTTTGATTTAGAAAGCATGGCTGATTGAAGTATCAGTTGCAAAAAAGAAGTGTTGGATCATCTGATGATATTGAAAGAGGAGATGGGTTATTTAACCATTTGAATAAAATTTAGAAAGGCACTTTTTAAGTAAAAATAAAAAAAATAATTTTATTCTGCACAAAATTTCTGATACCATAATATTAGATTTTGAAATTTTACTTATATCTGTGATGCATGCCCTTTTGAAAACATTATATTTCACTTCATGAAAAATTATAATATAGTAATGATTAAGAAGAGAGACTTACCTTCTTTAAAAAGTATCATAGAAGTGTTTCCTAAAAATATTAAAAATGAACTGCCTTTTGACCCAGTGATCCCTCTTCTAGGAATATATCCAAAGAAGCCTGGAACACCAATCAGAAAGAATGTATGCACCCCTATGTTCATAGAAGCATTATTTATAATAGCTAAGATTTGAAAACAGCCCAACTGTCTGTCAATTGAAGAGTGGATTGAAAAACTGTGGTACATTTACACAATGGAATACTATGTAGCTCTAAGAAAGAAAAAACTCTTACCCTTTGAGATAACAGAGAGGGACCTGGAGAATATTATGCTAAGAGAAATAAGCCAGTCAGAGAAAGACAAGTATTATATGATCTTATTATTTGTAGACTATAATAAGCACACTAAGCTATAGAACAAAATAGATCCAAAGACATGGAAGTAGGGAACAGATTGACAAACCTCAGAGGGAAGGGGGTAGGGGTGCGGGAAGAGCTAAACCAAAGAACTTATAAGCATATAGGCATAACCAATGGACACAGACAATAGTGTGATGAAAGCTGGGGCTGGGGGGCGGGGGGTGGGCAGGAGCCAGGAAAGGAATGTCAATGGGGGAAAAAAGGAGGACATCTATAATAATTTCAACAGTAAAGATATATACAAAGTATATATATTTTGTACTGAAATCATGATTTCTTACATATTTCCATCTCTAAGCTGCTAATAGTTACTCTATTCTAGGAGGGACAGAGACAAAGCTAACTGTGTTCAAAAGCAAATAAATAGGGCTGTAAGAAAACATAAAACCACAGCATATAACGATTGGTTAAAATAACAAAATCCTCAGGGTCATGATAATTATATACATTTAATACAAGGGATAAAATTTAACATCACTAAAGCAAATATTCAACCATTCAAACTGCCTGAATGGTTCCTAACCCAATATGGTTCCTCATTTAAGACTTCTTTGACATGTAACAATTAAGCAAAGCTTTGAATTCTAAGAAAGAACTAATTTGGCAAAATACATTGAGAGAGTTCATTAAAGGAACTAAAAATTGCCAGTGTGGACAGAGTGCAGAGAATAAGAGGAAGAATGGTCCGAGGTGAGGCAATAAGAGTTGGGATTTCAGCTTTGCTATAATGAAAAGTCAAGTTTAAAGAGGGGAATGAAGGTATCAGCCTGAATTTACACCAATCACACTGGCTATAGTCTGTGGGAGAATAGGAAGTAAGAAGAAGAAAAGGTGATTACAGAGAGACCAGCTAAAATATAATTACAGTATTTCAGTCAAGAGAATGTGACAACTTGGCTGAAGACAGTAGTCGTAGAAATAAAGTAAATATACCACCTTTGAGAGAAAGAAGACAAGAAGAAATTATGGTTGCTGGAAAGAGTAGTGGTCAGTCTGGAAATATGACTTCTGGAGAGGCAGAAGACAGGCCGCGGAGCTTTGAAATATGTAGGTAAGAAATATGGGCGGGTGATTAGGTGTTTTGCAAGAGAATGGTCCACTTTACAAAATGAATTACAACTTATTTTTCTCTTCTGAAAACTGTTATTATGTTTAGAGAAAGGGGCAGTATTTACAGGCATTCCCAAGAGGGCAAAGTGAGGCACACCACTGTCTTATTCTCTGTTCCTGCACCTTACCAGGGGTTTGGAGGGCAGTGAACAACCTATTGAAATCCAAGAGCCATTTCTTACTTCACATGAATTACCACTATAGGGCTCCCGCTCAAATACTGACCTGAAATTGCTCTGGCTTTGGAGTTCCCACTTGATTATATCTTTAAATGATATGGTTCTAGGGCCAGTGCTTAGAAAAGGAAATTGAACACATATTTGAAAAAGGCTGGTGCAGACAGGGAGAGTGTAGAGTGCTTGATGAGAGAAATATAAATAACAGTGATAATAACATATAAAGGCATCATCAGTTGTATAAACCACAATTTCAGGGGACTCTCAGTGACCAAGTCTAACAGGAAAAATTTAAAGGGAAATATTGTAAACTTGGTTCACTCTAGCAGTTGATACTGAGCAGGTATAGGAAACAAAATAGATTAAGTCAAATAAACAAATAAAATTGCCCTGGCTGGCGTGACACGGTGGTTGGTGCAACAGCCCGTACACTGAAGGGCTGTGGGTTTGATTCCTAATCACAGGCACATACCTGGGTTGCAGGTTTGATCCCTGGCCCAGACAAGGTGCTTTCGAGAGGCAACAAAGCAATGTCTCTCTCACATCGATGTTTTTCTGTTTCTCTCCCTCTCCCCCTTCCTTCCTCCCATCCACTCGCTCTAAAAAAATAAAAAATAAAAATAAAAACAAAAATCGATGAAAAAAATATCCTCGAATGAGGATGAACCAAAAAATTAAAATATTGGACATGTATTTAATATTTCCATTGATTTATTTAGGAAAAACAATTTTACCTAAAATTAAAGTCTTTATTTCACCACTGAATTTGATAAAAAGACTACACACACACACACACGTTACCTTGTATTTTTGTTTTTGTTTTTTTACTTAGACTCTTTAAAAAACAAATAGTCCACTCCCAATTTTAACCATATCATATCATGATTGGAAGATTTTTCTATAGACTAGCTTTAAAAACGGCAAGGTTTGAATGATGTCTTCTGCCTATTTAAGTGTGAAAAGTGGGTACCATAGGGCACATTTATATTACAATAGATCCTATGACCTTGTACCTTTTGTTCAAGATGCAGATGAGTAGGCACAGTAACGTTAGGGTGGGCCATAGGAAGCTAAACCTACACCGCTGCCAGCAAAAGCTAACTGTCCTTGGTAATGATGACAAATCTCATACATGTAGTCCACAAAACCCAGGCCACTGCATTCACATCACAAACTCCCCTTAGCAGGACCCCCAAAATGCCTATAGCCACTTCAGTACCTTCAAAGACAAAGGGAAAGGTGAGTGGAAAGTCAAAGTCAGAGAGAAAAAAAAGGAGGTCTTTGTTAGCTATAATTAATATAGTTTACTACAGTTAATTTTAAAAGGAAAATATAACCAAGTGAATACATTTCTGGGATATTAGGGCCCTCCTAGAGTCTACAAATAAAGATAAGCCCCCTTATCTTTCTGGCGAACCTTCCTCTGCTTCTCTGTGTTTTTACAGCTATGCTATTGGCACTTTAGGCTGAGTAATTCTTCCTTCTGTAAAATTGAATGGTGCTTTTTGGGGCCCTTATTATCCATGACCCTTTTGAAATGAAATACCAGCAGCACCCCCTCCTAGTCATATCTCAACCAAAGATGCCCTCCTTCTTTTCCAAATGCAGGCTGGGGGAGGGAGCAGCATTATCCTCAGGATGATCACCACTTGTCTAGCAATAGCTTGAGTTTTTTATTTTTTAAGAACTTTAGTGCATTGTTAGGAGGTTACACTTTCAGCATTAGAAAAAAGAGGTACACATATAATAACCAACAAAGTTAAATAAAATCTCTATAATGCTAAATTTGAATCATAAATGCCAAGATTTTATACACACACACACACACACACATCCAAAAATGTATACACAGCTTTGAATACTTATAAAGCTAGTGTTTATTAAAATACATTTCACTTTCAAAATGTAATAGGATCTATGGACATCCTACATACATTTTTTAGGACACCCTGTGTATATGTCATAGTTGTATCACTGAAAAGGCCTAGATGTAACAATACAGTAGCAATGAACCCACTTAGGATACAAATGGTAGTCTCGAAAATTAGTGCAACTTAGAGGAATGGCAAATTTCTTGTTCTAGCACCGATTAACTTCAGAAAGCAAGTGAGCTATGCAAGGCTAATGGGAGTCATGTGAAAAACACAAAAGCCAAACTTAAGGAGCTTCTTATTGGACAAAGATGGGACAATTTGAATATCCAAAAAATTACTGAAATTAGAAAACTAGAGTATAATACTTTAATTCAATATAATAGGTATCCCCTTTAAAAATAAGTATTGCAATTGATTAAAATATATTGCGTACATAAAATCACTGTTCATAAAGATACTCAAAAGAAAAAAACAAAAAGGCAGGGGTTTGAGGGATGATGCCAAAACACAACCAAAATGTCTAATTTAAGCAAGCAAATTTTAGAGGACCATTTTGTGATAATTAAATAAAGATTAGTCTATGTGGTCAAAGGTGTGTGATGTGTTTAGCCACTTCTTTTAGGTCCCTCTTCTTTTACTGCCTTTTGTTAGGTCCTACCAGACACGTTACCATGTATCTCTCCAAACTCATCCTTTTTGCTCCTCTGTTTCATCCTCGGGGAGTTCTTTGAGTTTCTATAAACTGCTAAGGTCATTCTTGCTTCAGGATCTCCACAGATGCCACTTTCCCTCTTGTTTGCTAACACCTGTACATGACACTGAACTCAACAATACTGCAACAAGCTCCTCTGCTCATTTTCAAAAGTTATATGTTGTCAGCTATACTTTTTCATAGTACACTTTTGCTTCAGAGAACTTATACCAAGCTTTAGCTATATATTTGTTTTGTGTTTATTTCTAAGAATTTGTCATCTCCACTAAAGTCTCATAGGTGGGGTGCTATATCTCTTTTATTTTCTGTTATATCACCAGTACCTAGGACAGTGCCTGATGTGTGAAAAGTGTCCAATAAATATTTTGAGAGTGAAGAAACAAAATAAAATTTTAAATTAAAGAAGAAGCAATCATAAAACATAGTTAACAGTGATGTATAATTAAAGATGTAAAATGCTTTCAGAGATAACTGGATTCAATCTTGTACTTCACTATACCTTAAATACTATACTATCATCACCACAAAAAAAAAAAAAAGGTCTAGTAGTATGTGGACATATGTTTCTAAATCTGATTGATTGTTAATTAAGTTTTAATATAAAGGCTTCAATAAAAAATTTTAAAAACAGTATTTTAGAGATATAACATTTGATACTCAATTTTTAACCTGCACATTTTTTTTCCCTTTTCTGTTTCTTTATAGATTACACACCAACATTAGATTATGTGACAAAATTTATTTCTAAACATACTTATCTAAACTTGCTAGAAATTTAAATAAATAGACATGAAAGAGGCCTCTCAGCTCTAGTAAAGAATGGACTGAAGACTCCTACAAACACTCTTTATTTTCCTTTCATTAAATAGGATTTTGTGAATGCAGCTTTAGTTGGGGCAAAGAATCATTTGCTGTTTCACAAAACTGGGCCTGAATTGGCACAGATTTTTGTTGTGGGAAATGAGTAAATGCCAGTTTGTCTATTTTTTAAATTCTGATTTATAGTGTTTTCTCCAGGTTTTACCATGTGGGGTACATACTGAAGTATTGAGGGGGGATATAGACTACCCAAATAACATATCATAAAAGTATAATTAAGAGTCATAAAAGGGGGAAGTAAAAATGGGAGAGGAATCCCTGTCCTGTAGATAGTTCTTGCCTTTGCACTTTTTAAAAGTTATATGTGAAGTCC
Source organism: Molossus molossus (assembly GCF_014108415.1). Lineage (NCBI taxonomy): Eukaryota > Metazoa > Chordata > Mammalia > Chiroptera > Molossidae > Molossus > Molossus molossus. The sequence continues at coordinate 36,132,435 of NW_023425350.1, forward strand.
AAGCTGGTGATGTAAGAAGACTCTAAATTCACTTCCTCCCATGGACACAGCTAATATACACCTACAAACAGAGCAATTTTTTTCCCCAAGAAGAACTGAGGGCTAATTGAACAGCATCTGCACAAGAAACGATAAAGGGTACATTGAAGTGGGTAGAGAGATGGAGACATGGAATTGATGGGAACCCCCCTCAGACTGTGGTGACCTGCTGTAGGGAAATGTAGCACTGAGGGATTTGTGAACAGACTTGCCTGCCCTGCAGTACAGTGATAAAACAGTGGTTTAAAAGGCACCTAGATTATATGGGAGCAAAATCTATTTACTAACTCTAGAGCATCTACCAAGTGGATGAAACTGCTGAAACTCCATGCGATGCTGGACATGCCAGAGATCGTTATTCTTGTGTGTCTCCCCTCCTCCTCGATTGCACAGGTGGGAGCACAATTTGGGTGCTCTATCTGGCCAATAAAGGCTGTGCCAGTGAGCCCAAGGGCCCTGGCTCATAACAGCTCCAGCTGTCGTGCCAAGAAGCTGTAGCACAACACATCCTGAGTCTCTCCCCAGCCTTCTCTTGTACCAGCTCCAGCTCCAAATCCATCTGCTTGCCAAGGAGGCTCTGGTAGAGTGAACACTGGGACTCTCCATGCTTCCACCAGCTACAACTCTAGCTGGCTTACCAGAGCCATCTGGCACACAGAGTGTGCACAGAGTATGCTCATACACAAAGCTTCTCTTTCAAGACTGAGAGAGGTAGTTGTTTTGCCTAACGCATAGAAGCAAACATAGAAGTTAAATAAAATGAGGAGACGAAGATACAAGTTTGAAACAAAAGTAAATTATAAAACTCCAGAAAAAAAAGAAAACCAATAAAATGGAAATAAATAATTTACCTGATAAAGAGTTCAAAGTAATGGTCATCAAGTTGTTAATTAAACTCAGAAAATGAAAAAAAAAAAAAAGCATCGAAGAACACAGTGAGAACTTCAACAAAAAGAAAATATAAGAAAGAACCCTGGCTGTGTGTAGTTCAGTTGGTTGGAGCATTGTCTCATAGACTGAAATGTTGCAAGTTCGATTCCTGGTCAGTGCACAAAGCTAGGTTGGGGGTTTTGTCACTGGTTGGGGCATATACAAGAGGCAATTGATTGATGTTTCCTTCACACTGATGTTCTCTCTCTCTCTCTCTCTCTCTCTCTCTCTCTCTCTCTCTCAAAAATCATTAAAACATATCCTCAGCAAGGACTTTAAAAAAAAAAAGAATCAATCAGAGTTGAAGAGCACAATAACTGAAATGAGAAATACACTAGAGGGAATTATCAGTAGATTGGATGATGTACAAGAATGGTTCAGTGATCTGAAAGACAAAATAATGGAAATCACCAGTCAGAGAGCAAAAGATAAAAAATTAAAAATCAGGCTATTTGAAGGAAACTTGGGACAACATCAAATGTATTAACATTTTCTATAGGAGCCCCAGAAGGCGGAGGGAGAGAGAAAGGCAGAATTTATTTAAAGATATAACTGCTGAAAAATTTCCTAATTTCAAGAAGGAAATAAACATCCATTTCCAGGAAGCACAGAAAGTCCCTAAAAAAATGAACCCAAAGAAACCAAGGTATTTTATATTTTAAATGGCAAAAAATAAACAAAAAGAGAGTCTTACAGGCATCAAGAGAAAACAATTAGTCACATACAAGGGATCCCCATAATACTATTAGTTGATTTTTTAGCAGAAACTTTTTAGGCCAGAAGGGAGTGAAAGATGTCACTGAATATCAAAAACTCACAGCTAGCAATACTCTGCCCAAAAGGTTATCATTCAGAATTACAGGATAGCTTCCCAAACAGGCAAAGCCATAAGAATCCATTACCACTAAACAACCTTTAAAAAAAAAAAAAAAAGTCAATGGGTCTTCTTTAAGCAGAAAAGAAAAGGCCATAGCTAGAAATAAGAAAATATATGAAAGAAAAAAATCTCACAGGCAAAGGCAAATAAATTCTAAAGGCATTGCATCAGCCTCTTAAATGCTGGTATAGGGGTTAAAAGACAAAAGTAGTAAAATCAACTATGACAACAATAAGTAGTTAAGGGTTACAAAATAAAAAGATGAAAATTGTGATGTCAGAAAAGTAGAGGGGAGCAAAATTGTAGTGCTTTTAGAATGTGTTCAAACTTAAGTAATTATCAGTTTATTATACACTGCTTTCCATATATGTGAACCTTATGGTAACCACAAACCAAAACCTCACGATAAATACACATAATATAAAGAGAAAGAAACCCAAACATAACACTGGGAAAACCATCAAACCACAATGGAAGGAACAAAGAGAAGAAGAAAAGAATACAGAACTATTAAAATGGTAACAAATGCATATTTATCAATGATTATTTTAAATGAGATTGGACTAAAGGCATAATCAAAACATGGAGGGTGGCTGAGTGGATTTAAAACAAGACCCATCCATATGCTGTCTACAGTAAACTCACTTCAGATCTAAAAACACACAGACAGAAAGTAAGGGGATGGAAAAAGATATTCCATGCACATGAAAATAAAAAGTTGGGGTATCAATAGTCCGACCAAGTAGAAGTTAAAACTAAGACTATAACAAAAGACAAAAAGAATTTCATAATGATAAAAGGGGTCAATCCAAGAATAAGATGAAATTTATAAATATTTATGAACCCAACATGGAGCATCTAAATATATAAAGCAAACATTAACAAAAATGAAGAGAGAAAATAAAAGTAAAAAAATAACAATACCCACTTACATCAATGGATCCAGACAGTAAATCAAAAAGAAAATATTGGCCTTAATCATTAGATCAGATGGTCTTTTAGAGAAATAAAGAACATCTCATGGAAACATTGCAGAATGCACCTTTTTTTCAGGTGCACATGGGACATTCTCCAGTAGATCTCATGTTAGGCAAAACAACCAAAAACCACACACACACACACACACATATATATATATGAATTTAAGAAATTTGAAATTATATCAAGCATCTTTTCTGACCACAATGGTATAAAAGTAGAAATCAATAATAAGAAGAAAGCTGGGAAAAAACACAAACACCTAGAGACTAAACAGCATGCTACTAAACAACAAAAGGTCAATAAAAAATCAAAGAGAAAATAAAAAATACTTTGAGACAAATAAAAATAAAAACACAATTTGACAAAATATTAGGGACATAGCGAAAGCAGTTCTAAGAGGGAAGTTCATATAAATACACAACTAATTTTTACTTATTTCACCTGGCACCTTGTTTTTGATGTTCATCCATGTTGTAGCATATATTAATACTTTATTCTTTATTTTATTGATAAATAATAAATTGAATCTATATATAGCTATAAATTTGTTTATTCATTTACCAGTTCAATGGGCATGTGGTTGTTTCCAATGTGGGATGATTATGAATAATGAATACTCCTTAGAACAATCAGTAAAATGTTTGTGTGGACATATAGTTTCTTTTGGTATTTTCTAAGAGTGGAATATATTGGACATATTTTCAGTGTATTTAACTTTAAAATACAACCACACTTTTATACAAAATGACTGTATTTTAGATAAATGTATGTATGAATGTAGTGCTGAATGTATGAAGTAATGCTGGCTTCTTAAAATGAGCTAGAAAGTATTCCTTCTTTCCTATTTTCTGCAAGAGATGTTGTAGCTTTGGTATTATTTGTTTCTTAAATATTTGGTAGAATTTGTTGGTGAAATCATCTGAACTTTAGAATTTTCTATATTGGTGAGGTTAACTACACATTCAGTTGCTTATATATCTTGATGTATATATGTATATATTATATGTAGATATCAAATATAATATATGTGTGTGTATATATATAATTTCTCTCTCTGAACAGCTGTGTATGTGTGTGTGTGTGTGTGTGTGTGTGTTTGTATATTCTCACCAGTAACGTGATGAGGTTTTCTTTCTTTCTCTACTCCTCCTACCCTCCCTATTTTTCTTTCTCTTCCTCTCTCCCTGTCTCTCATTATTCAAATATTCTATTTCATCAATAGTGACCTTTTGATAGTTCATGTTTTTTAAGGAATTAATTTCATTTACATGTTTGAATTTATAGATGTAGGGGTTTTCATATTATTCTCTTACTATTCTCTTAATGTCTGTAACTTCAGGTTTGCTGTCCCCTCCTGCTCTAGTCTTTATTATATACTTCTTTCTACTTCTTTTTGTATGGTTCCTTTTCTTATTCAGCTTCTACAGTAAAAGCTTTCATTACTGGCTTTAGATCTGTTTTTTTGTTTTTGTTCTAAGAGATGTCTTTAATGCTATACATTTCACTGTAATTATTACTTTAACACCATCCCATCAACTGGATATTTTATATTTTCCAGTTTTGCTCTGTTCAAAATATTTTAAAATTTCCATTCAGACTTCCACTTCCTCTTTGTTATTTAGAAATACACTATTAAATTTCCAAGTATCTGGGGACTTGCAGACATCTTTCTTTTGTGGATTTCCCCATTATTTCCATTACATTTTGAGAGCATACTCCAATTTCTATTCTTATATCAACTTGTTAAGATTTGTTTTATCTCCTATAATGTACACTTCAGAAGAATGTGTATTCTGGATGTTGATTGGAATTCTATAACTGTAAATCAAGTAAAGTTGATAGAGTTTTTTTTTTCTTAGATCACCTTTATTCTATTTCTCTGCCTAGTTGTTTTTTCAATTATTGAAAGAGAGGTGGTAATTTCTCCTAATATAATTATGGATTTGTTTATTTCTCCTTTCACATCAATTTTTTTCCAGTGTATTTTTAAGCTCTATTGTTAGGAGTTTGTACATATAGGATTTTTATATCTTCTTGGATAATTGTCCTCTTTATCATTGTGTAATATCCCTCTTTATGTCTATAATCATCCTTGTTCTGTGTCTACTTTGTCTGATATCGATATAGTTATTCCATTTTTTACTAGTGTCTACATGACATATCTTTTCTGATTCTTCTATTCTTTGTAAAATAAATGCGTCTTGTGGAATGATTTGTGATTTACATAAAGTTGCTAAGATAACATAAATAGTTCCATATAACTCTCTTCCAATTCCACTGATAATAAATATGTTATACTACCATGGTTCACTTTTTAAAACTTAAACACCAATATTTATTACTTTTCCAGTAGTGTTATTTCTTTGGCCCAGGATTGAATCCATATTACTATATTTATCTACTTGCTATGTCTCTTTAGTGTCTTGTGGTCTGTGGCAGTTTTGTAGTCTTTCTTCTTTCTCGAGTCCTGCAAAATTTTTGTAGAATTCCTCTTTATTTGGGTTTGCCTTTTCACTAGATTGGTATAATGGGTTTTAGGAAAGAAAAATGCAGAGATAAAGAGTCCATCTCATTCCATTATACCAGGGAATAAGTGATGTAAACATGACACATGATGCTAACCTCAATCACTTGGTTTAAGTAGTGTTTAATAGGTTTCTTGATTACAAAGTTACTTTAAAAATTTTTTTCCATATTCTGTTCTGTGGAAAGCTGGACATGCTGTATTGGGCAATAGATTCTGAGGTCAATTATGTCTTGCCTGCAGATGAGCACACTTTTTCTTCTGCAACTGTTTTAGTGTGGGAGGTTGTGTTATTATAGTCTGCAGTTGGACTGGATGTAAAGATTATTGTTGCTGTTGTTATTGCCAGTGCACCACAGTCTTCAAATATATCTAGGCATATCCTTTTTTTTTTGAGGGCTGTATTACACTGTTATTGTTATTAAACACATGACAACATGAAGGTGCTGAACACTGGAGAGGGGGGCATTTTCTATTGATCAAGATTCAAACTTAGGGAAGCGCTATGAAGTTGGACATTGGAATAACGCACTATTTTTTTTTAATCTTCACAAAAATGACATGTCAGTTTAGTTAAATAATGGTAACATCTTAGCTAGAAAATGAGTGAAGTATGGAGGATTAGGGGAAAGATTAAATATGACTTTTCCAAAACTACCTTAGTAAGATTAAAATATTAATCTCAGTATGGTGTTCTATGAATATAGTATGTTGTGTTTTATTATTTTCAGAATTATCATAAATTCTATGTAAGCACAATAATTGTATAAAATAGTACTTCTACTTACATACATAAATTAACACAGTAGTTTATTTATAACCACCAGTTTCCCTAGAAAAAAATGTAAAAGATTCTGACTCTGAATCCTTTCCCCTCTGCTATCTTCCAGCCAAGGTTTCTGATAACTTTCATTTAGCCAACGTCAATGGTCAATAATCAATATTCAATTTAATTTATCTGTAAGCTGAGTTTGACATTACTGATTACTTGTGTATTCTTCACATTACTGCTTCACCTTACTAGCTAGATTTTACATTTCTCTTTGCTAGTTGTTTTTATAAAAAATCTCAAATTCCAGTAGTTGATGTGCCCCTGGGCTCAATCCTAACTACTCTATAACACTGAGTCCCACAATATCTGCCAGTCTTTAATCATTACACATCATTTATAATATATTCCCTAATTTATGACCATTCCAAGTTTTACGCCTGTAATCTGGAATCCTGCCATGAATGTCATAATCCTGTATCTCCAGTTGCCTCCTCAATATTCCATTTAAATGTCTAATAAACATCCTGAACTCAACATATAAGAAACAAACACCTGCTTTCCCTAAATAGCCTGCTTCTCCTATTTTGTATCTCTGAAAATGGCAGCTCTTGTTTTCTACTTAGGTAGACTAAAATCTATCACCTTTCTCCCCTCTTTCTTTCATACCTCATGTACATCCATCTTTAAATCTGTTTGTTAGCTCAATCTTCAACAGCTATAAAAAAATCTACTTTCTTTTTATTTCTACTCTATTGCCAACATTATCTCTCATGTAAGTTATTATAATAACCCTTTAAACACTTCATTTGTGTTTACTGTTTGCTCCTTACACAATTACTCTTGTCAAAGTAGCCAGTGATTTTTGGAATACAAATCATACTGTGGTGTTTCTTCTTTTAAAGCCATCCAATCACTAATCATTTCACTCAGTGGAACAGTCAGATTACTTATACCTATAAAACCTAGGTGCTTCGGCCTTTTTCATATCTTTATAACCCTCTGTCTACCACACCTCTCCTTTTGTACTCCACTCCAGTCATACTGCCTCACTTTTCTTCTCAAATAAGTCAAAATATGTCAACACCGTGCACATTCAGGGCCTCTGCATTTGATGTTGCCTTTGTCTGAAGTGCTTTATTCCCGAGCAGCTGCATGGATTTCTATTTCCCTTATCAATTAAGTCTTTTGTAATAATTTTTTTGTTTTGTTTTGTTTGTTTGTTTGTTTTCATCCTCACCCAAGGACATTTTCCCATTTTTTTTGTTCAGGTAGAGTGGGAGGGAGAGAGAGGAACACACAGAGAGAAAGAGAAACATTGATGTGAAAGGGACACCTTGAGTGGCTGCCACCCGCACGACCGACCAGGGCCGGGGACAAACTGCAACCGAGGTACGTGCCCTTAGCGGGAACCAAAACCAGGTCTCTCAGGACCGCAGGCTGATGCTCCAACCGCTGAGCCAAACCGGCCAGGGTAAATTTAATTTTTTTTTTTTTTAAAGCAAGACCTTTTCCCTGGCAGTCCCTATGTCCTCCACTGTGCTTTTGGTGACCCACAGCTCTGCTGGACTTAGTATATACTTATTTGTTTATTGTGCATCTTCTCATTAGGATGTGAGCTCATTGAAGACAAAGAGCTCATCTATACTATTTACTACTGTATTCCTCTTGCTTAGAAGTATATCTGACAAGTAGTAGTCACTGAATTGATAGTATCTATGCTGAATGAGTAAATGGATGAATAAATCCTAGCCATTTTATTGTCCCACATAATGTTTTGCCATGGACAGCTCTATATATTACAGTGGCTTTTTGACTAGAGGCTAGATCTATATTCTCCAGTTATTTATAAAAAATCTAACCATCTTTTTATACATTCTCCAAAAGTCACCTTCTGACAGTCCCTACATAACACAAATAATATGATACTGGTCTGCCAAAAGCTTAATCCTCAACAAGTTGCAATCCACTAAATTTACACAGAAGCTGATTATTTGTATATATGGTTAATGGCTACTGATTGCTTTATAGACAAGCAAATATTTGCACCAGTGGATTTAGGCACTAGAAAAATTTTCTAGAGGTTAAATAAATTATTGCAGAAAGAGATGAGACTTAAAGTGTTTTAACTATCTCAGAATTATTTCTAATATCATTGGAAATCTAGGCCATGACTAATAAAGTTAAAGTATCTGGTAGGCTAGACTTTTAAAAAGAATCTTGCACCCTGGTTGGTTTGGCTTGGCTCAATGTTTAGAGCATCGGCCTGTGAACCAAAGAGTTGCGGTATTGATTCCAGTCAAAGGCGCGTATCTCAGTTGCGGTTTGGTTCCTGGCCCTGGTTGGGGACATTTGGGAGGCAACCAGTCAATGTGTCTCTTTTATATTGATGTTTTTCTCTCTCTCTCTCCCCCCCCACTCTATCTGAAGATAAATGGGAAGATATGCTTGGGTAAGGATTAAAAAAAATCTTGAAAATTTTATTTATTTTGTTGTTACAAATAACATTTTACATTATTTGTATTTCTATTTAAATAAGAAAAAACATTTTTATATTTTAGTTTATAGCCAAAAGAGACAGAAACTAAGTCTATAGCTAGCTTCTAAAGTTCAATGCCACAAATATATTCTTCAATTAAAATAAAAGAGCTCTTTTGTTAAACCTTGTATTCTATCCAACTAGCATCAAATGCAGCGAAATTAGAAGGTCAAGTAAAACTTCTAATTAAACACACAGGTTAAATACATAGATCTAGCATTTGGATTTAAAAACTAAAACTTCCTTACATGCACAAAGCGTATATAATTACAAATTTAAGGCAAGCACAGTAAAAATGTACAGTGTGCACACAGTTCTATCCAACAGCCACAGATGACTAGGACCCTAATATACCACAAGTACATGCAGCAAGGCATTATACCATCAACACACCCAAGGGAAATCCACATCAGCTAATGATCGAAGACGTATAACCCAGACTACATCTATCATTTAGATTGTAATGCAACAACTATTTCTCAATATTGAGACCCCCAAGTACTGTTTATGGTAATAGAAAGTATTTCCAGAGTTCACACTGCTCTTGAAACCAGCTGCAAATACTCCCTCAGGCAATTCTGTATTACTGTCTAAAGCATCAGCAATAAATTCAGTTCAAACCCACTCAAACACTGTGATTATTTACTATAAAGAACACCAAATTATTAAGGGCAAATACTACGATTTCTTCAACTGTGGTTAGGTCTGGATCAGGACTACTTCCTGCAGAGTTACTATCCTAGATACACTGGCTCAATTCTCTTTCCCAGACTCTAAGAGAAACACACACACACACACACACACACGCGCGCGCGCACACACACACACACACACACACACACACACACAAACACACACACACAGCTTTGATTTATATCAATGCATCATCTTCCCTTAACTCTTCAACAAGTACTATAAAAAGATGAGCCAATTTTATAGTTATACATAGTTATACATAGAAAAACATCAGTAATATTGAAAACCTTAGATAGAGAAGGGAGTGGTCTATCTCAAATCTTTCTAGAATGATAGAAATAGAAGTAATTAAAAACATTGGATTAGACAGGAGAGAATAGAAGGATTCGATTTCCAAATGACTTTCCAACTTGCTCTCCTAGTGAGTTTAAAAAGCAAGATTGACGTCATCACAGTAGAATTGTTATATGCTATGACAATTTTTCTTTGAAATATTATAAAATTTGTCAAGAAAATTTTTAAAAAAATCAAGAACAACCAAAATGTCCTTTGATAGATGATTGGACAAAGATGTGGTACATGCAGGGTGGGGTTAAAGTAAGTTTACAGTTGTTTGTATGGAAATTAATACAATAATTAATAAATAATAATATAAGAATAAACTCTGTCCTTTGCATACTCATAACTGTAAACCTACTTTTGCCTCTCTCCGTATATACAATGGAATACCACTCAGCCGTAACAAAAGTTGAAATACTGCCATTCACAACAACATGTATGAATCTTGAGAATATCATACTAAGCAAAATAAGTCAGAGAAAGTCAAGAACCATATAATTTCCTACTCCTCAGAGAGGGATATAAAACTGAAAGCAACAAATAAGCAATTAAGAAGAACAAACACTAAACTCATAGACGCAGAAAACAACATGGTGGTTGTCAGAAGGAAGAAAAGTGGGGGGATAGTAAAGGGTAACAGGGGTCAAATATATGGTAACAGAAGAAGATCTGACTGGGTGATGGGCACACAGTGCAATACACAGATGATGCATCATGGAATAGTACACTTGAAGTCTATATAATTTTATTAACCAATATAAATACAAGAAAATCAATGAAAAAAATGTTAATAAAATGCAAAAAAAATTCAAACACAAATATTTTTTTTGCTTTTTTAACAATTCCTTCTTATGTAGCTTACAATTTTTTCATTTCTTCTCAACATCCCTCAATAAACTTTTCATCTATTGGATTGTTTCTATGAATATTCTATGAATATTCAAAATAAAAGCCATCCAATATCCTTTATTCTTTCCAGCAACCATCCCATCTCTCAGTTTTCTTGCAGTAAAACTTCTCACAGTGTTTCCTCTACTCACTTTCTGTTTCCCCAATACCCAATTCTCCCCATAACCTACTAATTTCTACCACCATCATGAAATTGTCCTTTTAAAAGCCATCAATGACAATGGAAGCTATTTTTAAATTCCCATTTTCCCATAATCTATACATTTGAACTATGTGAAAGTTCTATGGACTCTAAATTGGAACATTATCCAACCCATCCAATCTCCACGTGTACCAAAACCACCCCAGTCAAAACCATCATTTTATTTTCCGTGAAATTTTCCCAGCCTCTACTTTGATCTTCCTGCTATTTCCCCCTCTAATCAGACAGCAGATATAATAAAATATTAATCAAATGATATCCCTTCCCTGCTTATAATACTTTAGTTGCTTTATTTTGCACTTAAAATCTAAATTCCCTATCATGTTCTATGGGGCCCTATATTATCTTGTCTCTATCTTCTGGTCTTTTCTTATACCAAAATGTTTTCAGTTACTATGCTCTAGCCACAGACACCTTCCTCTATTCCACGAAAAACCAAGCTCATTCCATCCGTACGCCTCAAACTGGTATTACTCTGTATGTGCCTCATTCCTCATGGAAACCAGGCTGATTGCTCACCTGCCCTCCCCAAAGGAACTGTGTATATAAAACACTATACATTATATAAACACTATCGAGTATATATATAACATTATATACTAGGAAAGGCAAGATTATAAAAATTCATATCTATCTCTACCTCTCCATCTCTATATATTTTATTTATATCGATCTCTATTTATATGACTATGCTACCATTATAGATACCCAGACTCCTGAAAAACAATACTTTAACCCAATGTGTTATATATTAAATATAAATTTAAAACCATGGTAGAAAGCTGTGAAGAAAAATTTTAACAAGGAGCTTTCTTCAGAATCTCTAAATAATATCAATACTGTCAGAGGATGAGCAAATATCATTCCTTACATGGAACTAATAGAAGCGTATGAGCAGGAAACTTGACCCTTCCCTGACTGCTTTCTTTTCTTCTTACTTCCCATTTGGGACAGGTATTCAGTCTTCTCACTCTCTGAGCTTTCTCATCTCCATCTCTCCAGCATGCCAGCATACAACCTGAGAAGTCTGTGTTGTAGAAATTTGTATTTTCATTGAGACTCATTCACATAGGAATATTATCCTCGTCAGATATCTATACTTTAAATATATTTGACATATAATTTATATTTTGAATACTTTTAATATTTATACTTTAAATCAGTCTGATATCATCAGTTTGACCCCATAACTAAAGTTGTTTTATAAAATAAGAAAAAAGATAAAGGAATTGGTCCAGAGACCAGTCAGAAAGAAGAATATGGCGAGAACACTGTTTCACAAACGTGAAATCACCCTCTGACAAGCTTGGTCCTGAATTGTAAAATGCATTATTTTTTTCTGTTGATTTTATGGTGAGAATCTGACTTTGAGTCTCTCCCCTTCTTTTTTCTTTCTCTGTCTTTACATCTTTTCTTTTCTTGGTATTCCTTTTGCCATGGTCTTATTTTAAGCCTTAGTTAAGGCCCAATAAAGTATAGCAATAGCTCCAAATCTTGCCCTATCTTATCATTTACATTGTAGTCAGAAAAACTGTTCAACACTTAGAAAATAAATATTATTTAAAAAGTCAACTCATGAACCTACTCAAATTCCTTCATTGCTTTCCCATCACCTTCAGATTAAAATAGAAAGCTTTTAGAGCCATCCATGGGTCATTTTTCCCTGGCTGCTTCACACATTTTTTTCTCCTGACACTACCCAAGCACATAAAACTCCAGACTTAAAAAAAAAAAAAAAAAAGTATTTTCCCAAAGTAATCAAACCTCCCATGTTTCTATGTCAAATATATTAGTGAATAAAATTTTTGTGAAAGGTCATTAGTGGGGAATAGGATCTGAAAGAGTAGAAAAACTTAAAGCAAGAATTTGTTTCCTATGCAAAGATGAATCAAAATGAATTTTTTGGAGAAGATGAAGCACAATGAAGAAAATAAATCATCAACTAGGACACATAGCTTCCAGGAATCATATTTACACGTGTCATGATATGAGAATGAACTTATCTATTTCTGCTCCAACATAATGATTTGACAAAGAAGTTTTAAATAATCTAAATGTACGTGAATTATCCTGGATCTACAACATTGCAGTAATTCAGTTAGGATATGACAAATTTAACACCCTTAGAGCTAATGATAAATTTAGAGAAAACAGTGCTGACCTTTATAAATAGTAAAATGTTGAAAAAAATGATGCCATAGAATCATGACCCTTTTACCCAAATTATTTTATGTGACTTCACCACTCCTACTTTGAGTAAATAGCCCCTTTAATATAGCAAACAGGTTAATACAATTAGTGGTCACATTTGTATCACTGGTCCCAAAGGGATGCTTAATTATCTATTGTATATAAGTAATTTTAACTACTTTTATCATTTAATCTTGCCATTAAACCTATATTATCGGTACTGTCACCACCATTTTACAAAGGAGGAAATTAAGATGAATGAAGTTTAAGTATCTTTCCAAGGAAACATGGATGGTGAGCAAGAGAACTTGGACTCATTCCCAGAATTGCTATTTCTAGTCCCCAAATGTAGATAATAAATATCTTACAGAGTGTCTGTGATTATTAAATGAGATGGAATATTAAAACTGTCCATCATAAAGTTTAGTTCCCATTATATGTTAAGAGAAAGTATCCTTCTGCCTAGTTACAAGGATGTTTTCACAGGCTGAGGATTTCAACAGCTTTATAATAATAACCTTGCAAGTGTCATACATATTACAGACTTTTACTTAAGTTCTCTAACCTTGGATTGTGAATTTCAATGCTTCTTAGAGCCAGGTCAATGACAACAACCTGCTTGGGCTTGTAGGGCTTAAGGATAACTGTAAAGTACATGCCACAGGTACAGGTATTACATTAAAAACAAAACTAAACATCCCAACTGCTCAAGCATAAAAGCATTTTCTGACATACTAAGCTTGGGGGGCCAACAGTTTCTTAACTTGACCTAATGGCTGAGAGTAAAGCCAGACTCTTGTTAGCTTGGGCTAGAATCCAGAATCAGAGAGCTGATATTATATCCCTTTTTCTTTCATCCTAAAAGTTATCCTTATCTGGTGCAGAGAAAGTTGCCCATGACTTCTAGTGTGTAGCCATAGTGATATTTCCTAATTGCCCAAATGTTTACCATTCCTCCAGCAAGACTGACAGAGTTTAGATAACACTTCACTTAGAATCAGTATTATTTCTCTAGTTGGGAACCAATCAGTTTCTTTCCCTGGAAAACTTGAACTGAATGCAGAGACTGCAGTTGGCCCTTGCTAAGCATTCAAGCAGAATGACAATGTAGAGTTTGGACGTGAGTTGTAAAGGCATCCCGAATTCACATGGAACAAAAATATAGGATAAGCCAGAATTACAAGTCAGTAGAAAGAACTGACTGGAAAAGAGGTGAGCAGAAAATAGAAGGCTCACATTGAGAGATAAGAAAGAGAGACCATGCACCTTCTCAGAGTTAGAGATAACTTGCTCCAACTGTTATGGGTCAGATTTCCTGGAGGCCCAGAGGTGCAGTAGCACTCAAATTGCATTTCCATGACATGTCCACACTTTTACAATACACCACTCATTTTATGTGAATGTATTTGAATGTGTTTTTAGATCTTGGAGCTAAGGGAATTTGGTAAAACAAACATAATCAATTCTTCCATCAGATACATTTTTTTTTTTTTGCTTCATTCTTATTTTACAGGATATGTAAATTCCCTCTTCTCAGGAATTTGCACTACATCTATGTAAATACTTAGAATAGCTTGCCATTTTATAAATTTCTTAAATTTCCATGTAATCCTGAGACAGAATCTGGGGACCGATGGGTCAGGTACTGGTATTACCTCTGGAGGGCGAAGGGTATTCAGCGATGTACACTTGTTTCATTTTTATAGATATTCCCAATGATTTTTCTAAAAGCACTGGCACCACTGAGCAATGTAATACTAAAATAGTTTTATTGCAATGTTTCTGGCATTGAGAATATTTTAGTTACATGATAATATTAACATATAATAAAGCACAAATAAAAAAGTACTGCTGTTGGTTTTGGGTATAGTAGCAATAACTAGAATGAGAAGGATATAGCTTGGATAATCCTGGAAGAGGAGCCTCTGGAGAGCCCTTAAAGAGAATAGGATACTATAATAAAAAAAAAAAAAAAGCAAATCAAACACTGGAATATAAAGAAAAATGCCCAGATCCTGATATTAGTGTTGAGGGTAGCTAGCATGTCATTTGCAAAAGGCACTTACCTTTACTTTATACATTGGTGACATCATTTCTAAAATAACACTTTCTTTAGAAAACATGTGCATTTACTATATATTTGAATCAATCTACGTTGTGTGGTATAGGAGTGAATTTAAAATATTCTCTGATCTAGGAAGATAACAGTCAGACCAAATCTCCTGATAATAATAACTAGAAAATATGAAAAAAAAAATTTTTTTGCATTTATCATCAGAGCGGGATGGAAAGAGAGAGAGAAACATTGATGTGAGAGAAACACTTCGAGTGGTCACCACCCACACGACCCCAACCAGGGCTGGGGACAAACTACAACCGAGTTACATGCCCTTAGTGGGAACCGAACCCAGGACTCTCTGGACCACGGGCCCATGCTCCAACCACTGAGCCAAACCGGCCAGGGTGAAAAATTTTTTTAATTGTTTAAATTTATTAGAGTTACAAAAGTGCTAAAAAAGAAAATTACTAGGGCAAGTCCCAGAGAGAACAGATAATTCCAAAGATATTGGTGCAATTTGGGGACCATTATTCCTCTAGAGATATATGCAAGTTCTAGAAGAGATTCTTAGGAGACTCAGAAGCTGACAGTTTTGAGAAACTCCTGGTATGGGCAAAAAGCAAGTTCAGAGACTGCCAAGCTAAGAAAGGGAGCAGGTAAATCCTCCGGGCTTTCATCTGGAACCACAAAGTATCGTACTCTGGGTTGAATTGGTTTCTAAGGAAACTAAACTCAGTTTTCCTCCCAGTTTTATTGAGATATAATTGACATATAAGCTTGTATAAATTTAAGGTATACACCATGATGAGTGCATATACTTACATAGTGCAAAATCATCACTACAGCAGGATTAGCAGGATTAGTAACACCTCCATCAACTCGCGTAATTTCTTTCTTGTGGTGAGAACATTTAAGAATTACTCTCTTAGCAACTTTCCTGTATATGATACAGTGTTATTAGCTGCAGTCACCATGCTGTACATTAGATCCCCAGAACTTACTTATCTTAAAGCTCTAAGTGTGTTCCCTTTGACCAACATTTCACCATCCACCCATTCTCAGCCCCTGGAAACCTCCATCTTACTCTCTGTTTCTATGAATTCGGCTTTTATCAATACCACATATAAGTGAGATTATACAGTACTTGTTTTTATATGTATAAAACATTTCACTTAGTACAATGTCCAAGGTCCATCCATGTTGTTACAAATGTAAGGACTTCCTTCTTATATATATGTGTAACATTTTTCCATTCATCCATAGATGAATGTTCAGGCCGTTTCCTTGTCTTGGTTTTTGTGAATAATGCTGCAGTAAACATAGACATACACTTATCTCTTTGAAATCCTGATTTGATTTCTTTCAGATACATTCCCAGAAATGGGGTGACTGGATCACACATTTTTCATTTTTTTTTTAGAAAACTCCAGAGTAGTTAAAAGAGTTTACATTTCCACCAAGCATGCACAAGTGCCTCCTTTTCTCCACTTTACTAACTCTTACTATCTCTGTCTTTTTGGTAATAGCTATTCTAATAGGCATGAGGTAATATTTCACTGTGGTCCTTATTGCATTTCCCTGACAATCAGTGATGTCAAACATCTTTTCATGTACCTGTCAGCCATTTTCATGTCTTCTTTGGAAAAAGTCTATTCAGGTTCTCTGTCCTTTTTTAAAAATATGATTCTTTATTTTATTTATTTTGTGCTATTGAGATGCATGAAGTAGTTATATATTTTATATATTAACCCCTTATCAGATAAATGGTTTGCAAATATTTTCTCCTCCAGAGGTTGCCTTTTATTTTGTTGATTGTACCTTTTGATTTGCTGAGGCATTTATGTTTGATATAGTCGCACTTATTTCTGCTTTTGTCACTGTGCTTTGGTGTTATATCCCAAAAAAATGTTGCCAAGACCTAGTTCAAAAAAATTATCCATAGATTTTTATTATTAAGTATTTAAGACTCATTTAGCTACTTTATTGGAATATTGGGGAAAGAGAGAAGCTAAAAAATCATTGTCTGATCTTGCAACTCTGAAAATGTGAATGTAGATTTCTTATGTACATTGGTTTTTGTAAAAGAATAATGAATTGATATTTTGTCATAGAGTGAGAACCATTTGCTCTAAAAGTGGGAAGAATTTTATTTTGATCATTCATCATTCATTCTGTTGATACTTTGCTTAGATGTTGTATAATAGACTAGACTACTTTACTGAGGACATAGAAACAGTCAGTATTCTTATTGCTAACATTTGTAACCCTTCTCAAAACAAATTATGACAAGTTGAAGCTTAGTGGGACACTAGCTATTGATTTCTTTGAAATGTTTCATGTATGCATTACTTGCATCTCATTGTATGTGTTAACAAAGGCAGTAAGTTGCATTGCGGATAGAAAATCGGAGCTGTCTTTCCACAGATCAATAACAAGACAAATCACTTACATTTTAATTATATGCCCAGAAAACTTGAAAGAAAAATATTAATATTTATGGTCAAAAGTATGAAGCCAATGACAATACATTTTATGGAATATAGAAATATATATATTTAATGTAGTTAGAATTTTAATCATGGTGAATTTTTAGCATTTGTATCTTAGAAGAAGGGAATGGAAATTGTGGAGGAAAATTAGGCCTTTATACTAATATTTTACAGTTTAGTTTATTAAACTGAGTCATGAGTGGACAACCCACTCACTGGATATATATTCCTTTTATAACCAATTCCTTTCTTTTAAGCATTAGAGATAAAAGCAGATATTACTATATACTCATATTTAAGAAATCTCTATTTCTGTCAAAATATTTCCATAGACTTGAGACTTAATAACAAATACACAGATAATACTTGGGTGTGGTTTTTCATTAAGAAGACTATATAAATAATTATATGCAATATGCCTTCAAGACAGACAAAGAGGATATGGTAAATTGCTTCATGGATACTTTTTTAGTACATAACAAGCAATTTCAACTACAAGGTTCATTTCTGGGCTATAGAGACTTATACAATCCCTAGGGCTTTATATATGACTCATAAAAATCTGAGAATTACATAACTGAAAGTTATAGTGCAACTTCCCTGAATTACATTCCATGACCTGATACATAAACTGACTACCACAGTGATAAACAGATCTGTTCAGGGCTACATGCCCATTCTGCACTGAGAAAGATTAGTCTTAGGATATCTAGTTCCTTCTCTCTTCTTACTTCATTCTCTCCTTTCTTTTTCTTTGTCTTTCTCTTTCCCCTCCCTTTACTTCATTTCTCTCTCTCTGATTTATGACACCGCCCCCTTTTTCCTCTTTTCCATCTCTAACTCCTACTTCCCTTGTCAAATAAAGAAGAAAACACTGGGGGAAATCATAGGGAGAAGAATTCCAGGCAAAGTGGAAGAAGACTGTAGTGAAATCAAACATGGCTTAACAGAGAATTACAGAGGAATTGCTGTGAATACCAGTGAGGTGTATACAGTTCCCCTTCATGGGTCAGGATACATGTGTGGCACAAGTGAGAAGAAAAATATAGTAAACATTAAATAATTGCAGGGTAGCCTGGCCGGCGTGGCTCAGTGGTTGAGCATCAACCCATGCACCAGAGGTTGCTGGTTCGATTCCCATTTGGGGCACATGCCCAGGTTGTGGGCCAAATCGCCAGTCAGGGGGCATGCTGGAGGTGACCAATCGATGTTCTCTCTCATTGAAGTTGCTATCTCTCTCTCCTTCTCCATTCCTCTCTCTCTAAAAATTAATAAAGGGAAAAAGAGATTAATAAAAGTAGCCTGGCTGGTGTGGCTCAGTGGTCGAGCATCGACCCACGCACCAAGTGGTCGCTGGTTTGATTCCCAGTCAGGGCACATGCCCAGGTTGTGGGCCCAATCCCCATTGGGGGGCATGCAGGAGGCGGCCAGTAGATCTTCTCTCTCATCGATGTTTCTATCTCTCTCACCCTCTCCCCCCCCTCTCTAAAATCAATAAAGGAAAAATAGTTTAAAAAAAGATAAATAAAATAAAATAAAAATAATTGTAGGGTAATGTAGATAGCATGAAGCAAATTAGTGTAATTTATCCCTGTTCCAACCAACATACTTCCCACCATTTCCAAACAGCTTCATATTTCTGTCAACATAGATATATTTGCATTGCTGATTGGTTCTGAGGCTCTCAAGACCCATCTCCCCAGAGGTCAAGGTCACAGCTCCTATAAGAGTAATGGCATCTAAAATTCATTTCAGCATTTGTCATGTGCTGAAAGATAATGCCTTATCTCCATGTTATGTATCGACTTTATCTTCCCATCTTGAGACTAATTTTCTTGAGGTCAAACCAAAGGTGTTTTCTCACACAGAGAGTATCTTGTACATATATCCCCTATAGTATCTAGTATAATTTCTGACGCAGCAGACATGCTTAACAAGGAATTCATAAGGAAAGTCTGGTTGTGACAGTGAAGCCACTTTAGTGACCTGTGACATTCTTAGAGAACAAGAGGGCACTCACAAAATCAAATGTATAGAAATATGGAGTAGGCATCTTCATAGTTTTATGAAAAACGTACTAAATTTCATATTCATGGGAAAATCACATATTATGCAGAGGTAACTGTGCCAAATTAGCCTGTTTTTTCTTGCAAATCACACTTTTTTTTTTGCTATATGACTCATTGAGAAATACCTCTACAGAATCTTTACAAGTGCCAGCCCCCCAGCAGATTACGTTATCTTTGCAAAACAAAACCTTACCTTATAATGTTTCTAAACCTTTGTTCATTTCTAGGATAGGATGTATAAAACGTAAATTAATTACGCTGTCACTCCAGGGATTTCTTAATTTTGTTTCAAACTTTTCCTTAAAAAAGAGATATTGTTGACAGTGTATTATTTTATGTATCAATATATACTGAATCAAGGTTACATTCACCTCTACTTTCTTTTCCTCTCCACACATGCACTGTATTCTAGTACACCATTACCTAAAATATTCTACCTAGAATAAGAATCTCATAATATATTTGGCACAGTTTAATTTGAAAAACCAATTTCATATTAAAATAATCTTAATAAATGCTACCTATTAGATGTAGTCATAATTTGTATCAAAATCTCTGAAAACTCCAACAAGGAATCCTGCTTCTTTTTTTTTTAACTCCATGTCCTAAACACAACCCAAACCCATTTTTGTGTGTGTAACAACTGCTGGCATTCCATAAAGCTTCTTAATTCAAAAAATATGTACTAAATATTCTCTATTTCTGGCACACTACTGAGTATTGAGGCTCTGTCTCAGATTTCAGTAACCATATTTTCCAGGTCTGTCTTCTATTCCTCACTCATTCAGCCACACCTGAGTATACACATCAATCCCTGACCTATCAGTCTGCAACTTCAATGTTATCATTGTCCGGAACTACAATTCTGCATATCATATCATATCATATCATATCATATCATATCATATCATCATATCAATTTCAAGTGGCACACGCCACCTTTATTTCTTTGAAACATCCCAAATTTCCTTCCCTGAATCCAAAATTAATTGTATTCCTCTAATTTTCTTGGCATTTTCTTTAGACACACTGAATGCCAGTCTTTGTTCCACTCCCTCACTACACTGTCCATCTTCATAGGTAGAGATTTAGTTATTTTTACATCCACCTCCCTTGTCCTTACTCATACATTGTCCCACAGTGAGCGTGTGAAAAATACTTGTAAATGGGAATTTTATGTAGAACAAAATACCTTGAAATTTTATTATTTGGTACCTATATCAGGCGCTTCAGAACTTCTGAGCTTTGCCTATCTCATGTTCTAGCTGTTGCTTCAGCAGCCAGCTCCCCATTGGTTTTAAGCTCTTTAAAGCAAGTTGCATTTAGCAGCCTGAATCATGGCCAGGCAGAGACCGTCTGTTTCCTCCCAAACACAAAGGACACTGCCCACTCACCTAAGTGTGGACCCATGTGGTGACACTGACACTAGAGAGCTGGTGGGTAAATTATTTCCCCTCTCCTCCAACTCACCTTTCCTACCACCGTAGATGTTTATAAGGCTTACTTGGGGCCAGTCCCATGAGACTGAGCAATACATTGTCCTTGGTAGAAGCCAGCTTGAAAATGTCTCTCTGTATTTGCCTTCCCTTCCTTCTCGTGTCATTCCTTGGATGCTTCATGGCTGTTCCCTGGGCTTATACTCTTTAATAAAGTAGTAACTCAGACATTATCTATTTCAACCCCTGCTTTATGAAAAAAATAAAACAGATAGAAACTGAGATAGTAGTTAATATCATAATTACTCTCATAAAATCCTGTATGAGAGCCTCTAAGAACAGTGATGCTGCCCTGGCCAGTTTGGCTCAGCGGTTGGAGTGTCGGCCTGTGGTCCAGAGAGACCCGGGTTCAGTTCCCGCTAAGGGCACGTACCTCGGTTGCAGTTTGTCCCCGGTCCTGATTGGGTTGTGCGGGTGGCAGCCCCTCGAAGTGTCCCTTTCATATTGACATTTCTCTCTCTCTCTCTTCCTCCCTCTCTATCTGAACAAAAAATGGTGAAGTATCCTTGGGTGAGGATAAAAAAAGAAGGAACGGTGATGCTATATAGAAAAGACATTGGTGAGAAAGTAGTCTTCAGCCAACTAGTATTAATAAAACTCATATGTATTTACTTTTTTTCTCTTTCACAAATATACTCATACCCAATACCCCCTTATAATCCCAAATTTTGTATTTCTTTGATTTCTTGTAGAAAATATGATCTTTAAATTATTATTATTATTATTAGCAGTAGAATATTGCTGCTATATTCAGTTTGGTTCTTGTGAATAACAATATACTAATCACTTAAATTCAGATAAAACTTTAGTATGTCATTTTGAACATGGATTAAATAAGAACATATAGTGCCTATTGCAGCACATTGCCATTTTAAAAATCTTTATAATATTGGTGAAACAAAGAAAGACTATGTAAAAGGTTGACTATGATCTCAACAAGACATTTAACAAAGTCAAGTAACTCTCAAAAAAAGAGAGAGAGATAGAGAAAGAGAATGATGGGGTGGGTGGCAGTACTCCTTTGCAGATACTTTTTTAAGTAGTTGAATAATGATACCAAAAATCGTATTGTCTCGAAACTGCAAAGAAATCTCCAGGTGGCAAGGCTCAAATCTTTCTATTTTAATATGTCATGCCATATTATTAAATATGCTTAATCAAGAAATTAAATAAAAATTGGAGAACTACCTACTCAATTTTCAAAAGGTAGAAGTATTTGAATAATAGTGTGCACACTGAGTGACAGAATCAATACACTAAAAGGAGCCAGCCAGCTGAAATGATAAGACACAATAACAAGTTGAAATTTTGTATAGCTGTTAGAAGAAAGACGTAAAAATTGTTGAAAATCCTCTATGTGCCTAGGTAATTGACTATATATATCAAAGTAGTGAAAAGCTCACTGAATCTTACATTGGTTAAATTATTTCTGAAATACATTGTCCAATTCATACAAATGATTACTGTTGATGTGTGAGTTATTCAAAACTTCAGAGAAATAACCTAACCCAACAGACAACCTAGATGGGGTGGAATCAGGAAAATAAGTCTTTTATTAATGTATTTACTCACTTAACTTCATGCATTGCATTTACTCCTCTTTTTATAAGATTCTGTTTTAGGCCCTTGGGATTCAGGGGTAATGCAAAGAGATTCAGTACCTGCTGTCATCATGAAGCGTACAATTTAGTAAGATGGGTATTAAACAGGAAATCAAATAATAATATAATTAAATAGGAAATCAAATAATAAATTGCAGCATGTGTTCTGGAAATAAATTTCAGAGCAAATTGATTCAGATACAAGTGTCAAGAAAGAATACTTTAAGCACTTAAAAAAAAAAAACTTGCCATGTGGGTAAATTGAAAAAGGAAATGCTACTGTATGCAGAGAAGTTTTCGTGTACCAGAGGCCTTATGATATTAGAAGAAACGATGTTTAGAAGTTCGATTTAGTGACTAAGATTAGAAGCACTGTCCATTTATACTGTGTCATTTTATTGTAAAAAGAGATAAAAGTTATAGGAAGAGTGATTTCATCTTCAAATTTAAAACACCTTCTAGGTTAGAGTTGTCCAACATTGAAATCGTTTAGTACTGAAATATCACTCAAGACGTATACATAAATATATCCCACATGACTTGGAGTAGGTTAAAGGATTCTGGTGTCCCTTCCAATTGTGAGAATATATTATTAGCATTGCATTTTATATAGCGATGAATACTTTTCCTTCTTTACAACAATCATTCTAGAATTTCTATACCATACACCTCCATACCACCCTCACCATCAGCATAGACACTATATAGAATTATTATTATTTCAATATTATATACATTTAGATATGGCTTGGAATCTCCAGAAGTATGAAAAACAAGTTTATGGGGAAGATCACTACCATATATAATTATTGCTGTCTTCAAGATAGTGGAGCACGGTAGTTAAGAGTAGACATTAAGGAGTCAGATTGTCTGACTGCAAACCCCTGTCCATTGCTACCTGTTCTTAGACAAGATATTAACCAGTTATTCTCAGTTTCATCCTCAGTAAAATGAAAACAGCATACATTACATAATTTATTATGAAGATTTAATGGGATAATGTATGTTAAATTTTTTAGGTATTGTAATATCTTTAAATTATTTTTGCCAATATGATGGCCCAAACTGTCTGGCATGGCACACTGACTGACACCACCGGTATTTTCCTGTTTCTGTGATTTTGAACAAGCAAAGCCACAAGAATGTTTAATGATAATAATATTTCCTATGTTTAATATTGATATTATAGAAAAGTGACTACACTTTACAATACAACTTTGAAAGTTATTGATCACAGCTCACGCTACATTTAAACATTCAAAATAAATTAGAATGACACAATGCTATCCATAAATGAACTGGCCAAAAGCTAGGACCTAAATGTTATTAAACTTCTAATTCCAGCAATTAGATTATAGGGAATGTGGAGGACCGGGGATACAGGAACATGCCAAACAACATGAAGAGGGTACAATCAGTATAATTCAGACTGTGAGGAAAACTCAAACTAATTTCTTCAACAGGAAGAAAAAGGAGAGAGTGAGAGAGAAAGAGAGAGAGAAGACACAGAGAAAGATTTAAAAATATCTATGGGATCTATCAACCAATATCCATGTGTGGACCTTGTTTAGAGCCTGATTCAAACAAGAAATATCAGTTTAAAATAAAACATAAGTGACAGATAATTAGAAATTTGAACACTGACTAGATACTTTTGGATTATAATTTTACTTTTAGATATGATAGTGGTAATAGGGTTATGCCCTTCAAAAAACACTGGTTATCTTTTGGAGGTACATGATAAAATATTTACACATAAAATGTTTATAAATACATAGGAAAGGGTAGTGTATGGGGCACAGATGATTCAGGACTTGTTCAATATAGGTGATGAGTATATTATACCATTCTCTCCATTTCTTTTATATTTTAAAGTTTCTATAATACAAAAAATTGTTCAAAAGTCAGTTACAAAATTAGCCAATTTTAGAACTATACAAATTATCTCTAAACATAAGATCTTAGGACTGCTCTTCCAACTCTGGCCCTATAGTTTAAAAAATATGCAGATATTGTGCTCACTTCGGCAGCACATATACTAAAAAAATGCAGATATATACAAGCATATAGGTATAAAGTATGCTCAAATAATGTGTTCTCATTTTCTATTATTTATCCTTCTCAGGTAACAGGAGCCAAAATAACTTACTACCCTTGACCATTAAGTAAAGCTATTTCACTATTCCAAATTATCCAGATAATTTCCCAAATGTTCAATTTTTTTTTCTGATCATATATCAAAACTCAGTGAAGAATTACCTTAGGAATTCTTTATCAATGCTCTAAATTACAAACATCTTTTGCAGTGTTAAGAACGAAGACAACATTTTGTGAAGAGAAAAATGTGTCTGCTGAAGAAAGCTGGTTAGCAAGCTTAACAAGACAATTTATTTTTTCTGGAAATGGTTTTAAATCAAAAGTGCTGGGTATAGTCCATGCACTACAGTATGATATATGAAGAGGATCACAAGATTAAACTCTCAAGGCTGGGTTAGGCTTGGACAATTTTCCATTACAGCTTATGTCACGCAAAGGATACAATTCATGACACTTCAGTTCTATATGTATTTTTCATAATGGGTAAAGTAGTTAACAGATCATTTCAGCATTTGGTTATGTAGAAATACTGACATGACTTTTGACATATTGAATACAGTCAGTATATTTTAACCGCTCCCCCAAAATAAGGCTCCATTAGACATAATAAATTTCTCAATAAATTAATCCGTCTTCATTGAGCACCTATGCTGTGATAGGCACTGTCATGATTATAAAGTTGTGTCACACCCAAATTTAGCTCTCATGGTTAATAGAAATATATTCAAACAACACAGACACAAACATACCCTTTTACAAACATGGCTTGCAGACTGCTCATTCCATGCATTCCTGTTTGATTACTGATGGCAATGTGTCCAGACAAAATGCCTCCCCAGGATCATTTACAGATCGGAGCCATGCCATAATTTTTTTCTACTGAGCTATAAAGAGAAGTCATGGTTTAGTTCTGAGAAGGCACGTTTTAGAAAGAGTAGACCCATTGGCATCCCCATTTCCTTCCTTGCAGTTTCCTCCTTTCGGTCTAGAAAAAGGGAGCAATCCCTGGAGTACAGTAGCCACGTTATTCCATGGAGATAAAAGTGCCACGTTAAATAAGCAGATCAGGAGGGCAGAAGGAGCGTAGGTTGCTGAACTGTTGCATCATCCTGGAATTCCTATGTCTAGTGTGCATGTCATACAAGATTAATACAACTAATACTTTTTAAGCTACTCTTTTGGAGAATCATGTGTGTCTATTA
The DNA here is from genome assembly GCF_014108415.1 of Molossus molossus. Lineage (NCBI taxonomy): Eukaryota > Metazoa > Chordata > Mammalia > Chiroptera > Molossidae > Molossus > Molossus molossus. The sequence continues at coordinate 36,158,443 of NW_023425350.1, forward strand.
AAATACGTATGATTTGAATAGATTATAAATTTATAAAAAAGAATACCCATAATTTATCATAAATAATGCAAATTTACACAAATATAGAATATTGAGAGTCAAAATCTAATATGACATTTTAACAACTATGAACTACACTTAAATTCTGAATCTATGAATATACATATATATTACACATATAATATATATTTTTACATAAGCATATACACAAATGTACAAACGAGACTGGGGATTATTTTATGATAATTCATGGATGTGGTTTTTGTGACTGCCTCTCACCTCTATTCTGAACACAGACAACTGCAGCTTTATTCATTATTCCTCAGAAGAAAATCTGTGCTAATGGTACATTATCACATAAACAAATTGACCTAATAAATCTGGTGTACACTTGAGCATTAGAAAATCAGTAAGATCAATATATATTTTAAGGAATGATGGCTGCAATGTACTACATACATGAGTACATATTAATACATGTACCAATGTTTTTAATATGGCAATATAACAGAAATGAGTATATCAAAATGAGTAACATAATAATGTGAATGACTGAACAAATTATGATACACCTGTATTGTGACTATTATGCTATCAAAACCAGTGTGTTAGATATATGGAAACATGATTGGGAAAATGGCGGCGGAGTGAACGGAGCTACACAGACCGTCTCCCAGAACAAAACTGGAATTACAACTATAACACAGACAAATCGATGGGAAAAAGCAACAGAAAAGCAGCTTGCAAGGACCATATAATGAGGGACACTGACTCCATCCCGGTAGGCTTGCGAAGGCGAGACAGAGGCTGGGAGCCCACGGTCGGCAGCTCGGCAGCGGCCTTAGCTGGGAGCGGCGCCCTCGGGTTACACTCCCAGGCAGCTCCAAGCGCAGCCGGGACAGAGGCTGAAACAGCCACAGCCACTCACCTTGGGCTCCGGTGGAGGGAGGGCAGACTGGACTGGAACTGTGTTGGGAAACTCGGGATTTGGAGGGTGCTCAGAGCTTTTGCTGAGTGCAGCCACGCAGGCCATATTGCTCCTTCCCAGGGCTCTGAGGAGAGGCAGCAGCCCCTCCCTCAGAGATCCCACCCCACCCTGTGGGCCGTTGAAGTGCTAATTGAAGCTCCTTAACAACCAGCATCTGCCCCACCCTCGGGAAAAACCCTTGTGCTGAGCACCTGAGGGAGTTTTTCAATCAACTGACAACCCAAAACTCATCAAATAACCTCGACTGCTAGCCTCCAGGCAAAAAACTAGAGGATAACAGTACCTTTCCTGGGCTGGCAACTTTAACTAGCAAAGTAAGACTTGACAGTGGTGTTTAACGTGGGTCCTCCCTCTCTCATTTAAACACAGGAGAGGGAGCCACAAACAGCAGAACACCAACACCCACAGGGAAAATTTGACAGGCTCCAAAGCCCACTGTGATAGTCAAAATGGTGAAACACAAAAACAGAAGCCAAATGAAAGAGCAAGGGACCTCCATTGAAGATGAGATCAATTAGGCATGTTAACAGAGCTAGAATTCAGAGACATGATTTTGAGGAAGCTGAACAGTATGAGTAAGGACATAGAGACACTGAAAATAAGCCAATTGGAAATTAAAAACCATCAAGAAGAGATAAAAAATGACATATCAGAAATGAAAAACACATAGGAAGGTTTGAAAAGCAGAGTAGAGGAAACTGAGGACTGGATCAGTGAATTAGAAGACAGGGTAGAAAAAATCAACCAATCAGAAAAACAAAAGGAAAAAACTATTAAAAAACAGGAAGACAGCTTAAGAGAACTGTGGGACAACTGGAAACGTAATAATATTCACATCATAGGAGTCCCCGAAGAAGAAGAAAATGAGCAAGGGATAGAGAATATATTCAAAAAAATAGTGACAGAAAACTTCCCTAACTTGGTGAAGGAAGAAGGCATTCAAGTTCAAGAAGCACAGAGAGTCCCAAGTAAGAAGAACCCAAACAGGCCCACACCAAGACACATAGTAATTAAAATGCCACAAATTAAAGAAAAAGAGAAAATCCTAAAAGCAGCAAGAGATAAGCAACAGGTTACCTACAAAGGAAACCCCATAAGGCTCTCAGCTGACTTCTCACAAGAAACACTACAGGCCAGAAGGGAATGGCAGGAAGTAATCAAAGTCATGAAAAACAAGAATCTGAATCCAAGACTACTCTACCCAGCAAGGCTATCATTCAAAATAGAAGATCAAATAAAGAGCTTTCCAGACAAAAAAAGGCTAAGGGAATACATTAGCACCAAACCAGCACTGCAAGAAATGTTAAAAGGACTGCTGTAATTAGCAGTAGAAATCAGAAGAAAAATAGAACCACACTAAAGAAAAATAGCAATAAATAAGTACATATCAATAATCACCTTAAATGTAAATGGATTGAATGCTCCCATAAAAAGACACAGAATAGCTGATTGGATAAGAAAGCATGACTCATCTATATGTTGTTTATAAGAGACCCACCTCACAACAAAAGACTCAGATAGGTTGAAAGTGAAGAGATGGAAAAAAATTTTCCAAGTAAATGGAAAGCAAAAAAAAAGCTGGGGTAGCAATTCTCATATCTGATAAAATAGATTTCAAAATGAAGCCCATAACTAGAGACAAAGAAGGCCACTACATAATATTGAAAGGATCTATCCAACAGGAAGATATAACCTTGATAAACATATATGCACCCAATATAGGACCACCAAAATATATTAAAAATCTTCTGGAGGAGTTCCAAGGAGAAATTGACAACAATACAATCATAGCAGGGGACTTCAACACCCCGTTGACAGCACTGGATAGATCCTCTAGGCAAAAAATTAGCAAGGAAACAGAGACTCTAAATGAAGCACTAGACCAAATGAATTTAATAGATATCTACAGAGAATTACACCCCAAAACTACAGAATACACATTCTTCCCAAGTGCACATGGGACATTCTCAAAGATAGACCACATGTTAGGGCACAAACTAAATCTCTACAAGTTCAAGAAGATTGAAATCATATCAAGCATCTTCTCAGATCACAATGGCATGAAACTAGAAATCAATTGCAACAAGAACATGCAAAGACATTTCAACACATGGAGGCTAAATAGCATGTTATTAAACAATGAATGGGTCACCAAGGAGATCAAGGAAGAACTTAAAAACTTCCTGGAAACCAATGAAAATGAACACACAACAACACAAAATCTATGGGATGCAGCAAAAGCATTTCTGAGAGGGAAGTTCATAGCACTACAGGCCTACCTCAAAAAACAAGAAAAATTTCTAATTGACTGTCTAACCTCACAACTTAAAGAATTAGAGAGCAAACAAAAAGAAAACCCCAGAGCAAGTAGAAGGAAGGAAATAGTAAAGATCAGAGCAGAAATAAATGACATAGAGACCAAAAAAACAATTCAAAGGATCAATGAAACAAAGAGGTGGTTTTTCGAAAAAATAAAAAAGATTGATGGACCCTTAGCTAGACTCAAAAAGAAACAAAGAGAGAAAACCCAAATACACAAAATCAGAAATGAAAGAGGAGAAGTAACAACACCACGGAAATACAAAAGATCATTAACAACTACTATGAACAACTATATGGCAACAAATTCGACAATCTAAGCGAAATGGACAAATTTCTAGAAACACACAGTCTCCCAAAAATGGACCTGGAAGAGATAGAAAACTTGAACAGACAAATAACAACTAAGGAAATTGAAGAGGTAATCAAGACTCTCCCAGCAAACAAAAGCCCAGGCCCAGATGGCTTCACAGGGGAGTTTTACCGAACATTCAAAAAAGAACTAACACCCATTCTCCTCAAACTATTTCAAAAAATTCAAGAAGAAGGAAGACTTCCAAACACGTTCGATGAGACCAGCATAATTCTAATTCCAAAACCAGAAAAAGACACTACAAAGAAAGAAAACTACAGGCCAATATCCCTGATGAACATAGATGCCAAAATCCTGAAAAAAATATTAGCAAATCGGATCCAGAAATACATCAAAAAAATTATTCACCATGAACAAGTGGGATTCATTCCAGGCATGCAAGGCTGGTACAATATTCGCAAATCAATAAACGTGATACACCACATAAACAAAATGAAGAAGAAAAACCACATGATCATATCAATAGATTCTGAAAAAGCCTTCGACAAAATCCAGCATCCATTTCTGATAAAAATGCTCAGCAATGTGGGAATAGAGGGATCATATCTCGACATAATACAGGCCATATATGAAAGACCTACAGCCAACATTATACTCAATGGGCAGAAACTAAAAACATTTCCATTAAGAACAGGAACAAGACAGGGATGTCCACTTTCGCCACTCTTATTTCACATTCTACAGGAAGTCTTAGCCACAGCAATCAGGCATGAAGAAAAAATAAAAGGGATCCAAATTGGAAAGGAGGAAGTGAAACTGTCATTATTTGCAGATGACATTATATTATACATAGAAAACCCTAAAGACTCCATCAAAAATCTACTAGACTTAATAAATGAATTTGGCAAAGTAGCAGGATACAAAATTAATGTCAAGAAATCGACGGCATTCTTGTACACCAATGATGAACTCACAGAAAGAGAAACTGAAAAAACAATCCCATTTACCATCGTGCCAAAGAAATTAAGATACCTAGGAATCAAACTTAACCAAAGAAGTAAAAGACCTATTTGCAGAAAACTATAGGTCATTGAAAAAAGAAATAGAGGAAGTTATAAAAAAGTGGAAGCACATACCCTGTTCATGGATTGGAAGAATTAACATCATTAAAATGTCCATACTACCGAAAGCAATCTATAGATTCAATGCAATCCCCATCAAAATACCAATGACATATTTCATAGAACTAGAACAAATACTTCAAAAGTTCATATGGAACCAGAAAAGACCCCGAATAGTCACAGCAATCTTGAAAAAGAAGGACAAAGTAGGTGGGATCACAATACCAGATATCAGGTTATACTACAAAGCGACTATAACCAAAACAGCCTGGTACTGGCACAAGAACAGGCAGATAGACCAGTGGAACAGAACTGAAAACCCAGAAATGGACCCAAGGCAATACGCTCAATTAATATTTGACAAAGGTGGCAAGAGCATACAGTGGAGTAAAGACAGCCTCTTTAATAAATGGTGTTGGGAAAATTGGACAGGTACATGTAAAAAAATGAAACTAGACCATCAACTTACACCATACACAAAAATAAACTTAAAAAGAATAAAAGACTTAAATGTGACTCATGAATCCATAAAAATTCTAGAAGAAAATGTAGGCAACAAAACTTCGGACATCATAAGGAGCAGAATTTTCACTGATACATCACCTAAGGCAACAGAAACAAAGAAAATGAACACATGGGACTACATCAAACTAAAAAGCTTCTGCACAGCAAAAGAAACAATCATCAAAATGGAAAGGCAACCCACTGTATGGGAGAACATCATTGCCAATGACGTATCAGATAAGGAGTTAATTTCCAATATATATAGAGTGCTCATACAACTCAACAAAAAGAAGACAAAGAACCCAATTAAAAAATGGGCAGAGGAGCTGAATAGACACCTCTCCAAACAGGACATACAAAGGGTCAGGAGACATATGAAGAAATGCTCAACATCACTAATCATCAGAGAGATGCAAATTAAAACAACAATGAGGTATCACCTCACACCTGTCAGAATGGCCGCCATCAACAAATCATCAAACAACAAGTGTTGGCGAGGGTGTGGAGAAAAGGGGACTCTAATACACTGCTGGTGGGAATGCAGACTGGTGCAGCCACTGTGGAAAACAATATGGTGTTACCTCAAAAAATTAAAAATTAAACTTCCATTTGACCCCGTGATCCCACTTCTAGGAATATACCCTAAGAAGCCTGAAACACCAATCAGGAAGAATATATGAACCCCCATGTTCATAGCAGCACTATTTGCAATAACTAAGATCTGGAAACAGCCCAAGTGTCCATCAGTAGACGAATGGATAAAAAAGCTGTGGTACATATACACAATGGAGTACTACGCAGCGGTAAGAAAGAAAGATCTCTTATCCTTTGAGACGACATGGAGGGACCTGGAAAGTATTATCCTAAGTGAAATAAGCCAAGCAGAAAAAGCCAAATACCACATGATCTCATTTATATACGGAATATAATGAACATAACAGTCTGAGGAATACGGTAGACCCAGAAACATGGAAGTAGGGCACAGACTGACATCCCTCAGAAGAGGGGATGGGGGTGGGGGGGTGGGAAGAGATAAACCACAGAACTTATATGTATGTATGCATGACCAATGGACATGGACAACTAAGCTGGGGATGGGGCTGGGGTGGGGTGGGGAGGGCGGTGCCAATGGGGTAAAAAAGGTACAATATCTGTAACAAAAAATAAATAAATAATTAAAAATAAAAAAGATATATGGAAATATGCATTGTTGTTACATTAGGATTTCACTTGCAAATATTGTGTGTGTATGTGTGTGTAGTGTGTGTATAATAAATTTGACTTACCATGGAAAAAAAAGGAACACTACCATACTGGTAAGATAGGAGAGTTGAAGACACTGGAAATGGAAAGAGGTAATTTTTTTTATTATACTTCTTTGTCTTTGCATTTAACTTATAAATATGTTTTATATATATACATACATACATAATGCACACAAACATATATTGGAAAAGAAGAAAATTCAATCCACATTTATGAGAGAAAGATTCTAAAAGACAGCATAATGGTGTAATTTTAGGCATCATCATATAAGGATATGGGATAAATGAAGGAAAGTAAACTACATGTGGCTGACAGAATACATTATGTGAGTGGTTGTATGTATATTTATTATAATTAGAAACTATTTGCCTTCATACTAGATATCAAAATATAAATAACATACAGAAGCATCGCGATAAATTTCCATTGGGCTAAATTCTCAGTACGTGTTTTTGCTACTATTGCTGTCTTTTTTTTTTTTAATCCTCACCCGAGAATATTTTTACATTTTTTATCTTCAGATAAAGTGAGAGGGAAAGAAGAAGAAGAAGAAGAAGAGGAAGAAGAAGAAGAAGAGGAAGAAGAAGAAGAAGAAGAAGAAGAAGAAGAAGAAGAAGAAGAAGAAGAAGAAGAAGAAGAAGAAGAAGAAGAAGAAGAAGAAGAAGAAGAAGAAGAAGAAGAAGAAGAAGAAGAAGAGGTAAAATTACTGGTGAAAATACACACACACACACACGTTTTAAATTAAGAGTAGGTACTTGGAACATGTCAAGGAAAGTAGGTAGTTGACTTGAAAAAATATTGTCAAGGAAATAATTTATATGTATCATGAGGAATAAAAGATATATATGAGAAGGTATTAGAATGGAGTAAAATAGAAATACACTGGAAGATAAAGTTAAAAAGATCTCAGAATGTCAAAATTATATAATAATATGATAAGTACTAGAAAACAATCAAGGGATGGAGACCAAATCCAGAAGTTCTACATTCACATAAAGGTCTTCCAGTAGGTAAAAAGTGATAAAATTATAACCAAACAAAAAACCTTTAAAGAAAAATAGCAAACAATTCAAAGAACTTTCCCATATTGAAAGGGCTCAGTATGGCCATGGGGGATCACACACACACACACACACACACACACACACACACACACGACTCAACATTGAGCAACAACATTTGAGAATGTCAGGAATAAAAGGAAAATCCTAAACTTACTCATAGACAAAAACATCTTCAAAAAATAAGAAGATTGGTATTACAAATAAATTTTAATAGCAAAATTAATGCAAGAAAATATCTTCAAAGAGCTAAGAGAAAATAACTTTCAAAACTGAATTCTTTATCCAGCCAAAATAAGCCAGGACTAGAAAAAAATGATACGTGTGCTATTAGGTTAGAGCATATAAATGGGCACAAGATCAAAACAGACATTACTCCAAAGAAAAACAGATGGTAAATAAGCCCATGAAAAGAAGCTCAACCACATTAGTCATTATGAAAATGCAAAATAAATCTCAGTGAGATAAATCTCTACACATACTAATTGGCTAAAATTAAGATAACTGAATGTGAAGTAAGAGGAACTTGCATGCATTACTGGTGAGAATAAAAAGTGATGCAGACACTGTTTGGTAGTTTTTATAAAGTCAATGACCCATTGATTTAATAAGAAATAAAATCTTACATTTTCAGAAAACACACGAATGTTTGTAGTTACTATATTCATAATCACCAAGTCTTCAAACACCTGAGACATCTTTAAAATGATGAAATAAACTGTGGTACATCCATATATAGGATGACTTCTTGAAAATAGAAGGAATTAAACATTCATGCTCCAATAGAATAAATCTTAAATGCATTATCTTAATAAAGGAAACCAGGCTCAAAATGATACTTGTTGCACAATTCCATGTATATGGCATTCTGAAAAGGGCTAGAAAGAGAAAACAAATCACTGGTTAGGAGAGGAGGAGGAACAGGAGGGTTACTTACAAGGAGAAGGAAGACATTTTCTAAGTGATAAAATCTTATGTATATAACTTTGGTGGTGGAAATATATCTATGTAGCCCGGCCGGTGTGGCTCAGTGGTTGAATGTTGACCCATGCACCACGAGGTCACTGGTTCGATTCCCGGTCAGGGCACATGCCCATGTTGTGGGCCCAATCCCCAGTGGGGGTCATGCAGGAGGCAGCCAATCGATGTTCTCTCTCATCAATGTTTCTTATTTTTTAATATAGAATTTTTAAAATATTTTTTATTAATTAATTTTTGTTACAGATGTTTCTTCTTTTTCCCCCACTGATTCCCCCCTCCTCCTCCCTCCCTGCCCTGTCCCCAGCTTTGTTGTCCTTGTCCACTGTTCATGCATACATGCATATAAGTTCTGTGGTTTATCTCTCCCCCACCACCCCCTCTTCTGGAGATTGTCAGTCTCATCAATGTTTCTATCTCTCTCTCCCTCTCCCTTCCTCTCACTCTAAAAATCAATAAAGAAAAAAAAGATTATAAAAAAAGAAATATACCTATGCATTGGTCAAATCTCATAGAATTGTGTACCATAAAGCATAAAATTTTCTACAAAATAACTGACTGTTCAAAATACCAAGGTCAAGAAAGACAGTAAAATACTGAGAATCTCTCATAATAATGGAGGACAATAAGTAGACATAATGACTAAATACAAAGTGAAATTCTATTTTGGGTCCTGGGATAGACAAAGAATATATGTGAAAGAGCTGTCAAATCAGCCTTAGCCTCTGCGGCTCAGTTGGTTGAGCATTGTCCTTTGTACAGAAAGGTTGCTCAATATCCAGTAGGGGGCATGCAGGAGACAGCTGACTGATATTTCTCTCTTTATCCCTCTTCCTCTCTAAAAATAAAAACATATTTTTTAATTAAAAAGGCTGTCAAATCAGAAGAGTCTGTTTTGTATTGATATATTAATAAATAAATATTAATTAAATTAATAAATAAGATGATTATGTAAGATACTAATATTTGGGAATTGCCTAGTATTTTTAAACCATTTTGTATCACTAAATTTAAACAGTAAAACTAACTCACAATAGAAAAATTTTTAAATATTCAGAAAGCTAAAATCTGTTTTATTTTATATGAATTCATGATGTATTTGAATTGAGGTTTCCTGGAAAAGATATAATGTTACTCTTCACAAATAAAATTATATAAAACTAAAAACCTAATAACAAATAATTAATAATCGATACTGTCATTATCATGAAAATTTTAATATTACTTAATAGAGAAATGTTAAATACATATTTTTTATTGTTGACATTATTATAGATGTCTCCCATTTTCTCCCTTTTTGCTCCCCTCCACCCAACCCTAGCCCTACCCCAGGCCTCTGTGTCCATGGGTTATGCATATATGTTCTTCGGTTAATCTCTTCCCTTCCCCTCCACCACCCTTCCCACGGAGATCTGTTTTTCTGTTCCATGTATCCATACCTCTGTTCATAGCAGCTTTATTTACAATAGTTAAGATCTGGAAACAGCCCAAGAGCTCATAAATAGATGAGTGGATAAAACAGCTGTGGTACATTTACACAATGCAATACTATGTGGCTGTAAAAAAGAAGCTCTTATCCTTTGAGATAACATGGATGGATATGAATATTATGCTAAGCAAACTAAGCCAGTTAGGGAAAGACAAATATCACATGATCTCACTTACATGTAGAATTAAAAAACAAAATACACTGGGATATGTCATCTATGTGAATAAAAAATATAAATATTATAAAAATGTCAATTACTTATCAAAATAAATTCAGTGGAATCTCAATAAAAATGCTAGCAGTATTTTTAATAGAATTTGACTCTATGATTCTATAACTCATATATAGAAATAAATGTAAAATAATTACTAATCAACTTATGAAAAAAAGATTACTTAGAAAACATTCTTTATTAGACTTGAAAACTTGTTCTATTTCTAAATTTTATTAAATTGATTATGGTTACCTTGGTTAATAAGATTATATATGTTTCAAGTATGAAATTCTAAAATACATCATCTGCATATTGTTTTATGCCACCCAAAGTCAAGTCATTTTACATCACCATGTACTTAACCTCATTTACCCTCTTCTACCTCCTTCCCATCCCTCTTTCCCTTTGGTAATCACCATGTTGTTTGTCTGTATGAGTCTTTATTTGTCTTGTTTATTTGATGCTTTCTCTTTTATATTTCATATAGGTGAAATCATATGATTTTTGACATTTTTCACTTAGCATGATCCTTCCATATTGTTGCAAATGGCAGTATTTAATCTCTTCTTATGGATGGGTAGTATTCCATTGTGTATATGTACCACATCTCCTTATCCAGTCATCTATCAAAGGACATATAAGTTGTTTCCATGCCTTGGCCATCATGCTGCAATGAATATAGGGGTATATATATTTTTATGAATACTTTTTATCAATTTTTTTTGTTAGATACCCAGAAGAGGGATTGCTGGGTCATATAAAAACTATTCATAATTTTTAAAAAATGATATAGTAATTAAAATATGGCATCAGAATGGCATATATATGGTAATTTAGTATTAGAGTTCCATTTTAAATTAATGGAAAAATATTGGAAGATTCAATAAGTAGTGTGGGAAAAACTAATTACCTATTAGAATGATATATAATTGCTTTCTTATTTTAAAGCATGAACAAAATAATTCTGGACTGATTAAGACCAAACAAACAAAACTATAAAATTATTAGGTAATTTATATAAACACATGTTTATTCCCTTTCTTTTTTCTTTTAAATTAATTTTTTTCCTTTATTGATTTTAGAGAGAGAGGAATGGAAAGGGAGAGAGAGATAGAAACATCGATGAGAGAGAACATCATTTGGCCACCTTTTGCATGCCCCCTACTGGAGAATTGGCCCACAAACTGGGCATGTGCTCTGACTGAGAATTGAACCAGCAACCTCTTGGTGCATGGGTTGATACTCAACCACTGAGCCACATTAGCCAGGCTATTCCTTTTTTAAAAAAAGTAATCATAATCATGGTAAAAGAGGTAAGTACAAAATATATATGAAAAGATTATGTAGTAGTTATGGACCTACTTAATGCCGCTTGAAATAATAAAACAACCTCCCCAAATGTTTGAAAATAAGACTACATTTATTTCTCACTCAAGTTAACCCATTGTTATTCTTCCAATTGCTGACTCAGGGTCTCATGTTCCTTTCACCTGCTCTGCTCCTGTCATGATGCTCCCAAGGCCACACTATGGGCATTCTCCATTTCAGCAAACTGTAAGGGAAAACTAAAATAGAGTACCACACAGGTTTTGATGGGAGGTCTGGATTTGGTACATATTACCATTGGCTAAAATTTGGTCACATCCCTATACTTAACTACAAGAGAGACTATAACATGTAGAAAGAAGATAATAGAGTTTGAGTTAATAGCTAGCGTCATTCTGTCATAATTAGTAAGTATAACTACATTGAAGTACAATTTAACTGACTTAAGAAATTGTAATTAAAATTAAAAGAAAACAAAGGTAGATATCTCTTCAAACAATTTATATATGTGTGTGTGTGTATACATATATATATATATATATATATATATATATATATATACATCTACAAATGAATAATATGAAAACAACTCAAGAGGATAATGGGTAAAGCATATAAACAGTTAATTCATAACAGAAGACAAATTGTAAGAGAAAAGTTTCAGTCATGACAATGAAAAATTTAAAAAATAAGATATAATTTTTCACTTGTCACATTTACAAGAGTGACCACATCTCAGTTATTGTCAAAGTCATATTTGTTTTGGATAGTTACTTCACAAGTGCTATTGTATTATGAAAAATAGTCATTTGAAAATAAACAAAATATAAAAAGTATAACCAATTATAAGAATGTGTCATAAATCAAATATCCTGCCTAATCTTATTCTGTGCACATGTGACCCAGTTGTCTGAAAAGAGAGAGAGAGAGAGAATGTAATTCCGAACAGTGGCAGGTGCGAGGTAATCAGAAAGCTGGTGTGTGTGTAAACTGGAACAGCCAACATGAAAGGTGTTTTTATCTTCCCCATTAAGATTAGCAAAATGCGTTCGCTGTGACAAAACAAATCCACTTTGGGGATGTTTATTACATCAATGCTGTAATACTAAAACATCAGAAATTACTTAAATCTCTAAATACAACATTAGGTGTCCATATCCAAGATTACTATTTAACAATTAGTTTAAACTTACATATCTAAGAAGGCAATATCAGCACACACAGTAAACTGTTAATAATGGCTACCTCTGGCAAAAAAGTACAAGTAAGGGAACATAACTTGTAAATATGTTTATATACTATATAATTTTTGTTCTTTGAACATTTACAATAAGCAAATATGAATGTTTTATCTCAATATTAACTCCTTAAAATTAAAGCATAGTGTTAAAGCATAGTGTTAAATTAGTGTTTTTATTTTCCTTGGATAAATACCTAGAAGTGAAATTGCTAGGTTTTATGATAGTTCTATTTTTAACTTTTTGAGAAATGTCCATACTGTTTTCCATAGTGGCTGGACCAATTTACAACCCCACTAAAAGTGTAAGAGGGTTCCCTTTTTCCTCATCCTTAACACTGTTCATTGACTTTTTGATAATTGTCATTTTGACAGGTCTGAAGTGATTTCTCATTGTGGTTTTGATTTACATTTCCCCAATACTTAATGATTATTTATACTAGCCAAGATATGAAGGAACCTAGGCATCCACCAATAGATAAACGTATAAAGAAGAATGGAATACTACTCAGCCATTAAAAAACAATGAATTCTGGCCATATTCAGCAACATGAATGGACCTAGAGGGTATATTATGCTAAGTAAAATAAATCAGACCAAAACAGGTATTTATGATTTCACTTATATGTAGAATCAAAAAACAAAAACAAAACAAATAAACCAAACAAAACGAAACAGACACAAACTCATAGGTACAGAGAACAAACTGATGGTTGCCAGGGGGTGGGGAATGGGTGAAAAAGGTGAAGAGGAAAAAGAGGTACAAAATTCCATTGAAAAAATAGATAAGTCACAGGGATGTAATGTACAGCATAAAAAATATAGTCTACAATATATATCATAATAACTATATGGTGACAAGGTTACTTATTGGGATAGTGATTTTAAATATATAGATACAGTGATTTTAAATTATTATATACCTTTATATATAAAAGCACTATGCTGTACACCTGAACTAATATAATATTGTATGTCTAGTATACTTTAATAGGAAAAAAAAGCGAAAATATTTAGCAAATGAAATTGCAACAATATAGAAAACGGAGGAAATGATCCTCATTTGTATATAAATACCATGGAAACCTAAGAATCAATTAAAACATCATTAGAACTTGAAGCAACTTTAATCAAATAAGTATTTACAGCAGTAGGCAAAATTGTATGTTTCATATATAACTATATAACAAAGTTTTAACCGAAAGTATTAATCAGGTTGCTCTTTGGGCACTTAGCAATCTCCACCCTCTTGCTTAAAGCCTGAGGGGTATTTCACTTCCCGACAACAATTATGGCAGAACCAAGATTTGAAGAAAAGATTATCTGATACTTAACTCTTCATAGAGCATGCTAGAATAATAGGTTAGACAAGAAGAATCTTGTGTAAGGGTCAGAGAGGACCATGACTAAATCGAGTGGAAGGAAAAGAACTGACGGCAAGTGTTAAGAACTACCTGAACAGGAAGGGGATAGGACGTTCTGATACCATAGGAAAGAGAACAAGGTGGGGATGAGTCTGAGGATCCGCTGTCCTTAAACAAGGATCCCCCTGCTGACTTCTGGGCTAACCTGTGATTTAACAGTTCTGGAAATGAAGCCCTGTCTGAACTGCTAAGTCAATAATGGAACGTGGCGGGAGTACCTTGCCTCCTAATCAAGGTGGAACTTGGGGAGTTAATTACCTGTGAACATGAACACCAACATAAATAATGACTGGTACTCTTAGAGCCACCAAGGGTGTTTAATTTAAAAAATAGGTACTTATATTAGGCAAACAAACATATGTACTAGTAACTAATAAAAATGCAAAACAACTATAATAAGAGACTTCAAAATTTTGCCATAAAGACTGATAGATACAATGACACAATTGGAGAGGATGTTGTATTCTTGGTTAGAAAACTAAATATTATAAAGAGTAAATTAATTGAAATTTGTGATTGTTAATTTTATATGTCACCTTGAGTAGGCTAAGGTGTACCCACATTAAGCATGCTTTCTGGGTCTGACTGTGAGGGTGTTACTGGATGAGATTAGCATTTGGATTGGTGGACTCAGTAAAGTAAGCTGGCCTCCCCAATGTGGTTGGACATCAATCCATTGAGGGCCTAAACAGAACAAAGACAGAGGAAGGAAGAACTTGCCCCTTTTTTCTCCCTCACTGTTGAGCTGGGACATCTCATCTCATCTTTTCCTGCCTTCAGACTGGGATGTATATCATTGTGCCCTCTGGTTCTCAGGCTCTCAAACTCAGACTGAATCACACTGCTGGCTTCCCTGGGTCTGCAGCTGGAAGGTGTTGGGACGTCTAGACCTCCATAAGTGTGTGAGCCGATGAATCACAATAAATCTCCTTCATATTCTATTGCTTCTGTTTCTCTGCAGGACCCTTACTAATACAACTTGCTTCATCTGACATGGAAACACATTTTTAAGTCAACAATAATTAAAATTGTGTGACATGGTAATCACTCACACATACACACACACACATCAATTTACCAATAAAGAGAATAATCAGAGTACAAGCCCTAATATATCAATGAAATTGATTTTATGATACTAATACATTTAGAAATGAAGGGATTTTTCAAAGAAAACACAAATAAGCTTTTAGAAAGAAATAATTTTAATCAAAGCCTTAATTGAAGCCATAACTTCCCCATTTACATATATTAATGGTTAAGCAGTCATTTATATATTTGATAGAATTAATTCACTTTACATTTTGTATATCTTGAGGGAACATAATTTTTAAGTATAAAAGTAATTAAATAAAATATTAATAAATGGCATTACCTAACACTAGAAATATCAAGCATCATTAAAAACTTACCAAGAACTGGAAAAAAATAAGTTGCCAAATAGGATAAACAGTGAACAAAGTAAAAAAAAAAAAAAAAAAAAAAGCAAAAACACTATAAACTCAATAAGATACAAATGATTTATACAAGAGAATATAAAATTATTAATAAATGTTATTGGAGATCAAAGAAATAAGAAAGTAGATTAACAAAGAGATCATTTACTATTTATATGGCAAACTACTACATGTGATTTTGACAACCTATCATTGGTTATTGCTTTTAGGCTTCTGATGCCAAGGATCTGATACTAGAACTTCCAACAACCTTCTGTTTCTTGTTGCCCTTTCTGGTGACAAATAACCACCTCTGGACGCAATCCTACATCTAGATATCGGAAAGTTTTATTTCTCTTGTCAAATCAGCAGACACATCTAGTTTTCTAATTCACTAAAAAACATAGTCTAGTGTGTATAGCTGATGGTCCTATCTCCTATGGTTTATTTTAAAATAAAAGTTTGCTTTCTGAAGAAGAAATTTCTACTTCTCTGAACATTTTCAATTCCCTTGCTATTCTGGAAGACATCGCTGGTTTTATGATCTATCATATATGATTTCTTTTAAATAAAAGATCTTCTCTCAAAAGGGAAATTTTCAAATATCAAAAACATAGATTCACAGAGTTCCCTCATTCTTTGAAATTGCTAGATAAATGAAGTGTACTAATCAAAGAATGCCCAAAGTAATTTTTCTAGCTTAGTGTATTTGAATCACTTAAAGACTTTGGTAGACACTAAATATTTGGTGAATTGATATTCGAAAAAGCATCTAACATATACAGAATTAAAAAAAAAGAGTTACCATTTATATAATAGTAAATTTAATATATTGTTTACCCCAAAATAGAATTAGAATATTATAAAATATGTACAAGACAAAAATGTTTAAATATAAAAGAAATCTGGGTAGAAATCATATTTTTTTCTTAGTTTTCCTGGGCACCAAGTGAGACTATAAATTGAGTTTCTAGGAATAATTTAAAGATAAAGATAATATTGTATTGTCCTAATGTCTATTTATAAACATAACCTTTACTTTTTATCATTTTAAACCAAGTTTCCTAAGTAACCCTATTTAGAAAACTCCCCTACATATACAATGATTATCAAACTCTGTTTTTATTCAATAGTGGAGCTGGTCATAAAAACAAAGACAATGAAAGGCACAGGTCACTACATCTCTATTTGCTCATCCCTATATAGGACTTAATGGCTATCCTAACATAAATACTCAAAACTATTGTAAATCGTAATTACTGTTTTTAAAATCAGGGTAAAAGACAACATGTAAGTGCAAGGTATAATGCAATTATTGCTGTTAGTAATTACTGTTGTTGCTATCTTGAAAAGAAAATAAGAGTCATAATTCCACTGCTTGCAACTTATAATCAGCTTGGAGCTAGAGTAAAAAATGGCCTCATACTGCCCTCTATACTTTTATTTTTCTTCCTACAGATAATCAGAAGTATGGAAAGGCTCACTGTAAGAAATCTTAGCAGTGGGAAAAACAAAAATTGTTTGTCTTCATTTTAAACACCTCTTAATGTAGTTTCATACCAAATAATAATAAATATTATCTGAATGTCCCTATAGGAATTTTACTCAACAATCATTGATCTTTTAGATTTGTTGGGTTAATATGGGACAAGGATATTATATTTACTTCTGTGTTTTTCAAAAATAAAAATCAATCTTTTTAAAATTTGTTATGCTGGTTTCTTTTTTCTGTGCAGAAGCTTTTCAATTTGATCTAGCCCCATTTCTTTATTTTTTCCTTTGTTTCTCTTGCCTTAGGCGATGTATCAGTGACTGTGAGATGTCTGAGATTTTGCTGGCTACTATAAACAAACCAACAAACAAGCCAGGCCGGTGTGGCTCAGTGGTTGAGCATCAACCTATGCACCAAGAGGTCACTGGTTTGATTACTGGTCAGGACACATGCCCAGGTTGTGGGACAAATCCCCAGTGTGGGGCATGCAGAAGACAGCCAATCGATGTTCTCTTTCACTGGTGTTTCTATCTCTCTCTCTCTCTCTCCCTTCCTCTCTCTCTAAAATCAATAAAGAAAAAATTTAAAAAAATAAAAACAAATAATAAGTGCTGGCAAGGATGTGGAGAAAAAGGTACTCTGGTACACTGCTGGTGGCAATGCAGACTCGTGCAGCCACTATGGAAAACAGTATCGAGTTTCCTCAAAAAATTAAAAATGAAACTGCCATTTAACCCAGTGATTCCACTTCTAGAAACATATCCTAAGAATTCTGAAACACCAATCAGAAAGAATATATGCACCCCTATGTTCACTGCAGTTTTTTTTTATAATAACTAAGATCTGGAAACAGCTCAAGTGTCCATCAGTAGATGAATAGATTAAAAAGCTGTGCTACATTTACACAATGGGATACCATGCAACTGTAAAAAAGAAGGATCTCTTACCCTTTGAGATGGCATGGAAGGATCTGCAGAGTATTATGCTAAATGAAATAAGACAGGCAGAGAAAGACAAGTATCACATGATCACACTAATAATAGTTCTTGTTACCACCAATGAGAGTGGGTGTAATCATTATACAGTTTATAAATGTATCAAATCAACACTGTACACTTTAAATTACATAATATTAGGTATCAACAGAATTTCACTAAAGCTGGAAAAATAAAAATGACAAGCCACAGGCTGGGAGAAAATATTTTTAACTTTTATATTTGACAAAGGACTGATATTCAGAATATATAAAGAACCTAAAAAACTCAAAAGTAAGAAATAACAACAATCATAAGTAATAATAGACTCAATAATAAGAAACATACAGTCCAATGAAAAATGTCTAAACATTTCAACATGCACTTTACCAAAGAAGATAAGCACATAAGACAAAAAAAGGGGGAGGATTAGTGTCATTAGAAATTAGAAAATTGCAAAATAAATGTACAAAGAAATACTACTGCACTCTTATAATGGCTGAAATTTAAAGACGAATCAAACAATATGTTGGTGAAAATGTGGAGCAGCTGGAATTCTCATACACTGCTTAAGGGAATGTTAAATGATTCATCCACTTTGGAAAGCAGTTTGGAAGTCTCTATAAAAGTTAAACATACACCTACCATTTGACCTAGCCATAACATTTTTAGGCATTTATCAAAGAGAAACTGAAATATATGTCCATTCAAGACTTGTACATGAAAGTCCATAGTAACTTTATTTGGAACAGGAAAAACTGGAAACAACTCGAATGTCGAGTAAGTAGTGAACAAATAAATAAATTGTGCTATGTCCATAATGGAATACTATTCAGCAAGAAAAAGCAATAAAACATTGATAAACACTACAGTATAGATCGATCTCAAAATAATTGTGCTAAGTGAAAGCAGCTGGACAAAAAAGAGTGTATATTACTTGTGGTTAGGATGTGGGTGGAGGAAGAAGTGACGATGGTGTATGAGGAAACTTTGGGAGTAATGGGTATGTTTATTATATTAATTTTGATGTTGGTTTCATTAGTGTGTATGTGTGCATAGATGAATAAATGTGTGTGTGTGTCAAACATTGAACTATAAACGTTAAACATGTGCAGTGTACTTTATATCAATTATACCTCAATAATTATTTAGGACCAATTTCTTTATTATGGAGATACCTGCTCCCCTTGAACATTGAGGTTAGCATAGCCATCCATTTCAACCCACTAAAACTGAGTTTCTCTAAAAATAATTGTTTCTGCCCAGCCAGTGGATTGAGCACTGTCCCATGGACAGAGAGGTTCTGGTTTGATTCCTGGTCAGGGAACATGTCCCGCTTGCAGGCTCAGTCCCCAGTAGGGTGCCTGCAGGAGGCAGCCGATAGATGTTTCTCACTCACATTGATGTTTCACTGATGTATCTCTCTCTCCCTTCCTCTCTAAAAACAGAAAAATAATTGTTTCTACTTGAAATATTTTTAAATGATTTTGAAAATAAGTACATCTTGATGAGGAAGAGAGGATTTCCAACCATTGAAATTTCTCATGCTTACCTCTCAATTTATTAAAAGAATTTCTTCCCTTTCAGCATTTGGCTTTAGGAGCCACAGCAGTGAAAATATATGATCAGGACACAAGATGCCCTCAATAAACTCCGTGTGCATAGACAATTAGGCTTTGTCTATGAGAATCTCCCAGAATATTCTATACTACCAACATAAACATTTTAAATTCAAAACTGAACTGAGGATGTTAGGCTCAAGGCGAATAATATGCCAATACAAGACTCAGATTACTGAGTTATAATCAAATTTATTCAAGAGGAATATTTCCTAGCCATTCCAGATGCTACTAATCATCATTCCAAGTAATAAGCAGGACAAGCTCTCAAAGAACCTACTAATATTTTATATTGTGATCCACTGACCAAGGCTCACTGGCATATTGAGAGATTATTTATTTACCACTCAAGATAGTATCTCCTCCTTCTCACCACTTCTTGTCTTTTAGTTCCACTGCTAGAATCTCCCGGTTTCTTCTCTCACATATATTCTATTTGGTTTGCAACAGTTTACTCTTTACTCGTATGTTTAATTAGTGCCTCGCTATACTCAATAATTCAATGCAGAGACTTCTTCCCCTAAAAGAAGGAAAGTCAGATTATTAAGTCACTTTCTTCTTAAAATTTTTAGTTTGTGTATCATCCTGAAAGTTTTGTGGACCCTCTTTCTGCCTGGTTACTATTTTGAATTTCATACATGTAAATTCTTTCTATTCCTGGGACAATTCCAATTTCTACTTGTCTCCAAAATTATGTATAGTTACTCCTCTCTAAGTATATATATTTATATATAATTATATATATAAACACATAAAATAAACATATAGGTATATATATAAAAAAGGAAAAATACCTTTTTTCTTCAATAAAGGTTAGCAACTGTCCTTTTCATTATTTGGTGATTATATGTTCTTATGTAAATGAGTATTAAGACCATTTTCCACATGTCTATTTGGTCTCTAACAATGTCATAACTTTCTTATATAAATTCCTTATATAAATTCTGCATTTTATATAACATATATAATTTCAATCTCCAATGCTGATTGCATTTTAGCTTAAGCAGCTTCACTGATGAAATGTAATTGGCTGTCCAAGGGTATCACAGTTTTTCTTCTAATGTTGATATGTGGACTGCTGCTGGTCAATCCCAAAGAGATACAGAGTTGGAACTACTCTGTACTATAATGTTCCAGGTGTGAATGTGTTGACAATTGACAATAAATTAAAATATGGTGGGAAATGTTCCTTTGAATATCATATATTTGCATGATTCTTTGCTCATGCAGAATTGCTCAGAACTGGATCACTAGCATCACTCAGTACTGAATAAAGATTATCCTTGAATATGAATTAAACTTTGCTAGGTCTCCTGTTGGGTCCCTTACCATTTTTACAGGCATAAAAATGGCCAATTTTGGTTGATTAATGAGAGAAATCATAATGGTTTTAGCTGAAAGAAACCTTAAAGATTTTTTCCCTTCATCATCTTACTTTTTGTCTATAAAGAAACTGAGATTTTGTTGCCTACATTTTCTTATAGAATTTTTATGGATTCATGAGTTAAATTTAAGTCTTTTATCTATTTTGAGTTTATTCTCATGTATGGTATAAGTTGGTGTTCTAGCTTCATTTTTTTGCAAGTAGCTGTTCCATTTTTCCAACATCATTTAATGAAGGGACTGTCTTGACTCCACAGTATGCCCTTGCCACTTTTGTCAAATATTAATTGAACATATTGTCTTGGGTCAATTTCTGGGTTCTCTATTCTGTTCCATTGATCTATCTGCCTGTTCTTGTGCAGACATCATACGCAGCAGAATTTTCACTGGTACATCACCTAAGGCAAGAGAAACAAAGGAGAAAATGAATACATGGGACTACATCAAACTAAAAAGCTTCTGCACAGCAAAAGAAATAACCATCCAAATGGAAAGGGATCCCACTATGTGGGAGATCATAATTGCCAACGATGCATCAGATAAGAAATTAATTTCCAAAATACATATAGTGCTCATACAACTCAACAAAAAGAAGACAAAGAACCCAGTTAAAAAATGGGCAGAGATCTAAATAGATACCTCTCCAAAAAGGACATACAAATGGACAAGAGACATATGAAGAAATGCTCAACATCACTAATCATCAGAGAGATGCAAATTAAAACAACTATGAGGCATCACCTCACACCTGTCAGAATGGCTGCCATCAATAAATGATCAAACAAGTGTTGGTGAGGGTGTGGAGAAACGGGGACTCAAGTACACTGCTGGTGGGAATGCAGACTGGTGCAGCCACTATGGAAAACACTATGGTGTTACCCCAAAAAATTGAACTTCCATTTGACAAAGTGATCCCACTTCTAGGAATATACCCTAAGAAGCCTAAAACACCAATCAGAAAGAATATATATATACCCCCATGTTCATAGCAGCACTATTTACAATAGCCAAGATCTAGAAACAACTCAAGTGTCCATCAGTAGATGAGTGGATTAAAAAGCTGTGGTACATGTACACAAGGGAATACTGTGCAGCTGTAAGAAAGAAAGATCTTTTATCCTTTGAGATGGCATGGAAGGACCTGGAGAATATTACGCTAAGCAAAACAAGCCAAGCAGAGAAAGACAAATATCATATGATCTCACTTATTTGTGGAATATAATGAACTAAACAAACTTCTGAACAAAATTAACCCAGACACACAGAGGTGGGATACAGACTGACAGTCCTCATTAAAAGGGAGATTGTGGGGAAAGAGATAAACCACAGAACTTACATGCATGTATGCATGACCAATGAATATAGACAACAAAGCTGGGGATGGAGCGGGGGCTGGGGGAAGGAGAGGAGGGTGTCAATGGGGGAAAAATGAGAAACATCTGTAACAAAAACAAATTAATAAATAATAAATAAAAATAAATAAAGAAAAAAGAAAAAAAAAAGAAACTGAGTTTCAGAAAATGTAAGAGACTATCATAAGTTTTTTTTAAAAAATGGTGAGGGCCATAATTAGCACATAATTCTCCTTGATTTCCAGTTTTGTTTTGTTGTTAATTCTCTCCTGAGGCTATTTTTTCCATTGATTTTTAGAGAGAGTGGAAGGGAAGGGAGGGAGAAGAAGAGAGAGAGAGAAACATCGATGTGAGAGGGACACACCGACTGGTTGCCCCGACCAAGGCCGGGGACAAACCGCAACTAAGGCATGTGCCCTTGACCAGAATCGAACCTGCAGCTCATTGGGCCACAGGCTGACACTCTAAACACTGAGCAAAATGGGCCAGGACCCAGGTTTATTTTTTAATGTGAAACATGATCAAGGCACCTCAAGTGGAATATCTACATTTATTAACAAAATTAATTCCACAATTGATATACTTGTTAGACTTTCATTCTTAGTATAATCATACATATATCTAAGAAAAGCTGACACAAATTCTAGACATAGTCAGGAAAGCAAAATTATCTTATTCCTGAAAAAGATTCTGTTTCTGCACTCTAGAGAAAGATTTTGTCATGTTATGGAGATGACTTGTAATAAAGGAGTTCATGTGGCTAAATAATCAAAAGCAGTTAATCTGGGGAAACAAAATTAGAACATACAAGATTCAAAACGAAAATGTAAAACAGCTGTTGCAACTATAGTTTTTTTTTATACAAAAGTAGCTGGTCAATATATAGCTTCAGTGCATATTGTTTAAACATGTTCTTTCTTCTTATTACATGAAGGGAACTTTCATATTGTCTTTGAAACAGTTTCATGATATGGTGCAGTATGTGAGAAACCTTAAGTGCAGACTAATATAATCATTAAACTGTCCAAACCTGAAAAAATCAAAGCCTCTAAAATGTCCAGCTAGTGCTGCAACCTAGCTAAAATATTAAGATACTGAGATCATGAGATTTGTTTTTTTGAACTAATGGCCAATTAAAAAGTTTCCCTCACAGCCTCAGGAGGAAGCAACAAGAATTGTGTGTTTTATTTCCTTATTAGCATTTATTCTGTAAAGCTTTTTAGGTTATCATCAACTTGTAATTCACAATTTAGT
Source organism: Molossus molossus (assembly GCF_014108415.1). Classification (NCBI taxonomy): domain Eukaryota; kingdom Metazoa; phylum Chordata; class Mammalia; order Chiroptera; family Molossidae; genus Molossus; species Molossus molossus. Next base: position 36,182,193 of record NW_023425350.1, read on the forward strand.
TACTTGAGTTTAGACCTTCTCCTCCTTAGATGGGACAAATATTCTTCTTATGTGTTCTAGAGAGGACTAATAACCAAGCATGCTCAAACCCTTACCAACGTATATATTTTTTCTACCTTTATTCTTTAAATTAAGCATTGTCTTTGACCCCAAAACGCAAAACATTAAAACAAAGACTAACATCAGAGCTCAACATTAAGAGCCTTACAATTTTGCAAATGTCTCAGAAAACTCAGTGCCTTGCCAAAGTTCACATAATACAATGCAATATACAGATGATGTACCACAGAAGTGTACACTTGAAACCTATATAATCTTATTAACCACTGTCGCCCCAATAAATTTAGTGGGGGGGGGGCCTTAAAGCTTTGACTGAATCTTCAACCCTGACCCCAGTGTTGTTTCTACAATACCATGAGGTCTCTTCCTATTAAAATACAGGATTTAAACAGTAGTGCATTTTAATGCTATTTCTAACAAGATTTTATATTCTTTGGAGATTCTCTGCATAAAGTCTGCTTCAATCATTGAAATATAAATTTAGAATGGGAATGTTCTTCCATTTAAAGCTACATTGTTCATCTGTTTTAGCTTTAAAGCAGCCAGCAGGGAATGCAAACAGAGCTGTTTGAAGCCTGGAAAAGTTCCTGAATAAAGCTCAGTGTTGTCTTCTTCTTCAGCAATAATAAACATTTGCATGTTAGAAATAGTTGAAGCCCTATTGGAAGTGAAACCATAATGATCTGCTGTTGGGGATAGAGAGTCTAATGATACATAATAGTAATCATGACCACAATAATAATGATAAATCCTGATCTGACGATGGGTTGGAAATAGAAAGCAATAGGCTTTGGATAGAAAACGAGACAGTTTATAGCCTTCTGAGGAACACAGGTGCCTTAGCTTCAGCCTATTTCTGGGCCTATATAGAAACATCAAGTGAAAAGTGACAGGTGCTGCCTCATTCCTGCTGCTGTTGAAAACTCATTTTTCTCCATTTCAGAATGAAGTGCTTGAGTTCCTGCATAGTCTGGACAGAATCCTTCTGTCAAGCTTTAACATAAGACTTGAGAGAAACTACCGTGACTGTGTGACTATCACATTGAGTCAAGATCATTTTCTTCTGTTGTTCCCTTTGTGTTTATTTCTATACTTAACCATAAAACCCATGCCTGACTGGTTTGCCTCAGCAGTTAGAGTGTCGGTGTATGGACCAAAGGGCCGCCGGTTCAATTCCTGGTCAAGGGCACATACTTGGGTTGCAGGTTCAATTCCCAGCCCTGGTCAGGGCCATGTGGGAGGCAACCAATCTCTCTCTCCTTCCCTCCCTTCCACGCTACCTAAAAATCAATGGAAAAATATCCTCAGGTGAGGATTTACAACACCAAAAATCCCCCATCAAAACCAAATCAAAACAAAAGCTTTGCTATCACCGTTTGGACTGTTTTCTTTTTCCTACTTTGTTTTCTGCTACTTCACATATGCTTGCCTATCTCCATTAAAATGCATTTTTATATCATTTTCATTCTCACGTATATCTCTGATCTTTTATTGATGATGATGCTTGTAACATGATGAGTTCTCTTGCCGGTAGCCATCCAGTATACCTTTACATGTTTCTTCAACACATGCTATGTTTGTCATACTTTTATAGCACACTTTTAGTGGTTTAGCTATATCTGATGTTGGGTTCACCTTAGTCAATATTTTAGAGCACTATTTATTATCTACCATCTTATAAATTTCTAAGAAGAATGCAATTTAAAAATAGTTTTTTGTAACTCTAGAAACGTTCCACATCTATAAACCAAACTTCTCCCAGTGTGTTCATAAGTGTAACTTTGACTTTGACACAGAGTATTTTTCATCCAGAGATTATCTACAACCTATCCAGCCTGCTCACATGTGCCAATGAAAAAGATGAAGGGAAATGTTTTACTCCTTCTATTTTTATGAAACTTTTTCCAGAATGTGAATGACATTACGAAGACTGCTCAGTGTACTAGGAAAAGGAGCTTGAGACTATGACTCAGTAACAGACTATGCAAATGAGGAAATGCTTAAGTACTCACTAATGCATTATAGAAATAATAACTGAAGACTGGATCAAACGCTAACCAAGAAAATGTAATTAGTTCCCCCTTGCATTCTCCCCAAACAACCTCAAAATCAGCAACAAAAGCAACAACAAAAACAGATGGGAAAATCCTTAGAATCCAATGTAATTTAAAATAATTTATAAGTATGCTGGATCTCCAAGGAAAAGTAAATAAACCTGCTGGACATTTGGCAAAGATACAACTCCAATCCACACTCGCATTCTTCAGTTGATTCAAAAGACAAAGTCATAAAACTGATATTTTGGAGAGATGATAGGACAGAAACAGAAATATTATCCTAATGCCTACATTTGAATAATAAAAGTATTTAAATGAAAGATAATTTTCAACAAGAACAACCAGCAAAATATGATTACCTATTTTTTTTTTTTTTCACTTTCAACGATTCTATGGAGATAGTTTCAACTATAGTTTCTTGTTACTCCAATATTCAGACTTTCCCTTTAGTGTTAGACGGAAGAATGAACCCAAAACTCTACTTGGTCTACCTCATGATTTCACAGATGAAAACTGCCGGCAATGGAACAACTGGACCCCCCCACCATCTCCTCTGGTTCCAGCCCATTGTAGGTCTCTTTATGTTGCAGAAAGGCAAATGGTATGGCCTCCCACTTGTCTTTGAAAGAACAATATTAAATCAAGCTCAGTATTCAATACATGTGAGAAAACAGTCTAGGACACATGAAAAAAATTAGCAGACTGCAAAAGGGGGCATATATTTGTTGGGAGAAGAATATGAAAATATTTTTATTGAAGTAGTTATTTAATAAATTAAAATAATTTTTTAAAAGTAATGGTAAAATTGCTGATGGGAGAATAGATAAATATTAACTAAAGAAGAAAATCTTAGGTGAAATAAAAAACTATAATTGACCAACTTCTGTCACTTAAAGGAGTGAAATACAAAATTAATTTGGCATATAATTTAATTACAGGTGATAAATAAGGAACTTCAGTTGTAAGGAGATCAAATATGATTATATAACAGACATGAAATGATGGAATAAATACAACCTTTCTATAATAGTCATTTTTAAAGAAGAGAAGAGCAAATAGACTGGTAATGATAATCACAGATGAAAAAGAAGAAAATTTGCTTATGAGATTGATTGTTGAGAGGCCTTAACTGGCCAACTCTAAAAATATTAAGCAGAAATAAATATGAATTTACATGTTTTAAATATTTATTTCAAGATAAGAAATATTTCAAATTCCCAAAGAGAGATAAAGTTTAATTTTACTAATATTAGAATCAGATTTGCTTTAGAAGTATTATCTGAAAAAATAAATGCCAGAAGAAATAAAGCAATGTAGATTTTAGGAGAAAATGATGTATCACAATAATATACTAAGAATTATCTTTGATCTTTTTTCTTACTAAATTTTAAAAGAAACAATTATATTTTTTAAAAAGAAATTACTTTTTAAAGCAGTTTTGGGTTTATGATAAAATTGACAATGAATTATAGTGATTTCCTATACATCCTCCACTCCCACACATACATAGCCTCACCCATTATCAACATCACTCACCAGAATGGTAGGTTTTTTGTTTTTTTAACCAAGAATGAATCTGCATTAATAAATAATAATCACCCAAAGATAATAATTTATTTTCTAACTTTCCCCAATAAAATTTTAAATTTTAGTGTAGATATAATATTATTTTGCTGATTTTCTTCCTTCCAAAAAAAAAAAAAAAGAGTTACCTATTAATTTGTGTTTATTTTTTAAAAGTCCTATAAGGCCGCTTTTTAAAAAAATGCATATAATATTCTGAAACAAAAAATGGGTAAGATAGCATAACTCTCTCTATAAATCACAAGTGGATTCTAGAAAAATTAAATTTAAGGCTGACTTTGCTATCACAGTGACTATCACATCAATTTCTCTCCATGACAGAATGCTATCTTTCAATGCCATGATTCAAGGCCATCTTCACTCTCAAGACAACCCCAACCACCAAAGTAAGAAATAATTACGTGCCTCCCTGTGCTTTAATACTTTTCAGTACCGTACTAATTACATTGGGTGGTTTTCCCCTCATTCAGGCATTGGCCATGAGCTCGTTAGATGGTAAAAAAAAAAAACAACCACCATGAATTGTATCATCTTCATCTCCCCAGTATCTAACACAGTGCCTATTATTTAGTAAGCACTAAATTATGCTGAAAGGATGTCTAAAAATAAGTTAATCATTATTTTATGTCAATGACTCTAGTCAAAGACAAACAGGAACACATTGAAATGGTACAAGGTGAATTCATTACAATGTGTGTTGGGATGAGGGAGAACACACTCCATGGGGACATGGGGTGTCTCTGTAAAGGAATGTTAGAAAGAATTTGTTATAGGATTTAGGCTTTGGTTGGGTGATTTGAGGAGGATTTAGAGAAATGGGGTTTACTGTATATTGGATGCTGTCAGAAAGAGGGAAATTCTATAATTGGGAGTTAAATAAATTATCTATAGGAAGGAGAGATTAGTATAAAAATAAAGTTGTAATTAGTAAAGAAGTAGAGGTCACTAATTTTGGCTGCATGATGGGCAGTTGGTATTTTAGTGGGTGTTAGAGGAAACTTATCTTTGCTAAGAAAAAATATTATGAAATAGCCTTTCTTTGTCTCATCTTATAATGAACTCAAGTAACCTTTTTTGAGGTTAGTATTCTGTGAGATTATTTATGTCTAATAGGATAATAACATGCCTTAGCTATAAGTGTCAGGCAAGCTTCTAAATGTCAGGAGCTACTCTTTTGTTCTTTTAATTTACATCTATCAATCATCTTAAAATTTAGGTAATTGTAAAATAAATTGCAAATTACTTACAAATGAGGTGTTTTTAAATTATAGAGCCCGTAAAATATTTTACAGACTATATTGTTGAATGGTGAGTATATATAAAATGTAACTTACTATGAAGTTCTGGGTAAATATTACCTTTGCCTGATTTAAATAAAAAATGTCAAATGTCATTAAGAAATGTGTTTGGATGGCAAATTATGAGTGTTTGATTTATACTTGTTAGATATATTTATGTATAAAGTAAAAGCCTATTAGAAATAAGTAATTATGGAAAACATATTCAGGATATTACCAAAGACAAAATAAGTTGTAATAAATCATGTTAAGGTCACCATATCTTATTAAACACTATCAATATGTAAAAAATTCATTAGAGATAATAGATACATAACCAAACTTAAAGGGTATTTATTATTTCTTTACAAAACTTAATAACTTAATTTCCAAATATCTCACAATTTTTTATTGTATCTAAATGCCAAATGCCAATAACCTTCATATGTTTTCAGGCTCTTGTTTCCAACCAACCCTAAATTTATTTACATAGTGCACTTTTGATACATACTGAACACTCAATGAGTTATATGCTTATTCCAAGCAATATGTCTCAAATTCAAATTCATTTTCTCCCTACCAATATCTGTCTAGTACTTTTTTCTATATTCTATAGTTCTCCTTATCATATGATAAAGCATAATTTAAGTAAGTAAATAAATTTAACTTATCACTCTTAATTATACAAAAATTATCTTAGTTATCCACACTTACAACTTAAATCTACTTGTTGTGCGCTCCTATTTTTTTTTCTTTTCTACTCAATCTTGGACTTTTAGTCTGTCATATTGATTCCCACTGCATGGTGTTTAAGAACACTATGATTGATTGATTTCTAGAGTTTGCCCAGATTTGACATCATGTATGAATTCCAGCTCCATCACTTACTAGCTCTTTGAACTCTCTATGCTACACTTGGAATAGCTGAAAAATGGGAGAAATAATAATATCTGCCTACAGGATAGTTGTATGGTGTAAGTGTGATATACTAGGTAAAACACTTAAAACAGTGCTGGCACATTGTAAACCCTCGAAAATGTTCTTAATATTAAAGCTGCACTTGTTTTATTTACACCAGACTTCAGTTATTCTCATTGTAGATTCTGTAATTATTTTCTCTATTGTTTCTCTCATTCTACCCCCTACTTAGCCACTGTCTTTCAACTCCAGTTAATCCCTCATTCTGAATCCCGAATAATCCTCCTAAAATTGTAGTCATTTTACAGCATGAAAGAGTCTAATGATTTAATTAAATAATTCCTAAGAAACCATGAATTACTTTCCCTCCCAAGAAATTATTTATAGATAAATGATCTTGAAGCCCAAGCCTCAAACAATTCAACTTCATTTGTTCATTAACCCATTTATTCATTTAATAAGCATTCATTGAGCATTTACTTTATGAGAATTTTATCTTACACTATTTCCCAAATATTTCCATGTGCTTTTCCTTGTAAATATTTTTCTCAAAATGCTTCCTACTTGTAATGCCCTACTCTCTTCATATTTAATTGTCTTTTATTTAGAATGCATTTCTTGAGCAACACAAGATGTGAACTCATGTTCTATTGAAACTTAGTAGTATTTTCTATTACCTTTCTATTAGTTTCTCTCTGCCTTGGTTTTGTTTGTTGTTTGTTTTATCTAACCATTCTACGATGGACTGACCTAAGCAAATATGGTCATAAAAAGCTGTTAGGTTATTTTTTTAATTTTAAAATAGAGGGGTTGATGAATTTTACTATTCCCTGCAATCTTATTTAAATGTTTTAAATAAATAAATCTCAGAACAAAATTTGCCAAGTATACAGGTAATTATTAAACACGTGTTTATTAGTAAGCAATCACCACACATTTTATGCAACATATTCAGTAAATTCCAGGTAAATTTTAGGTGTTATAAATACCACCTTATATGAAATGTTCAGGCCAGACATGTGCAAGTAGTTTCCAGAGAAGGTTTTTTGTTCTACCCTTTAGCTGACGGCAGAGGATCAGAGTCACTCCCAACTGGGGATCGAACCTGCAACCTGGGTATGTGCCCTGACTGGAAACTGAACCTGCAACGTTTTGGTGTATGAGATGACACTCCAAACAACTGAGTCACCTGGCCAAGGCAAGATCAAATTTTGATGTAATTATATTCTTTCAAATTCAATGAGACTATAGCTCAAATATATGTAAAGGACAGTTAATAATGTAAAACTACCTACTTTAGTTTTAAAACTGCATACTAAGTAGCAAAATTCAGAAGTATAAATAGTGAAAATTATATGTTTCATCTGTAAGTTAAGGTCATATTTAACATTTTAAATCTAAGAGTAGCTATTAAATATATACTTAATAATCATCCAATTTGAAAATAAAAGTCTAGATTATAGCATACAAGAAGGCCACTTAATTTGAAATGTATTTCCCCCTAATATAAGTTTGGGAGCAAGTTAAATACATATTACTTTAATATAATTAGTGGTTCCATAACAGTCTGAGGAATACAGTAGACCCAGAAACATGGAAGTAGGGTACAGACTGACATCCCTCAGAAGAGGGGGGGGGGGGTGGGAAGAGATAAACCACAGAACTTATATGCATGTATGCATGACCAATGGACATGGACAACTAAGCCGGGGACGGGGTGGGGATGGGGTGTGGAGGGGGTGCCAATGGGGGGAAAAAGGTAAAATATCTGTAACAAAAAAATAAATAAATAAATTTATTAAAATAAATAAATAAATAAATAAATAAATAATATATATATATAATTAGTAGTTCCAACTGTACTTGAAAACTAAACAGAAAAATTAAACCAAGTATTTTGAACTCTAAAAATTATGTAATTGGAAAGAATCCAAAAGGTTATCTATGCTATGACTATGTTGTTAAAAATTTTACTTTTAACCCTATAAGATAGGCCTATATTCATTAAAGCAATGGTCAGTCATACAGCTTATTTGGTTTGGTTATCAATTTTAATTGTGAAATTTAAAAAATGATAACATTCTAGGTTAATGTATCTCCAAGCATGGGGGAAAACCTACACTAATTTCAATAATAACTGTACTTAATCAAAAGAATAAACATCACTATTAGAACACACATAAAAACTGTTCTCTGAATTCTCAGAAAACAGCTGACAATGGTTTTACTTAACATTTGCAATTTTTTTCATCTAATCCTATAAATTTTCCCCAAACTTCCTATGAATAAAATTTGCTTGGAGAACCACTACTCATCAGTTAGGATGGCTAAAATCCAAAAACCTGGAAATTCCAATTCCTGATGACAATGTTGATCAACAGGTACACGTATGTGTGCTGATGTGGATATAAAGTGGTAGGATCACTTTAAGGGTCAGTTTGGCTGTTACTTACAAAGCTAAACATAGTCTTAGCATGGAATCTAGTAATTGCACTCCCGCATATTTACCCAAGTAATTTGAAAATGTATGTCTACACAAAAAATCTTCACATGATTGTTTATAGCACCTATATTCATAATCACCCCAAAACTGGAAGCAACCATGATGTCCTTCAATAAATGAGTTAATAAACAAAGCATTTGAAATCCACACAGCAATAAAAATAAATGAGTTATCAAGCCAGGAGAAGACATGGATTAATCTCCTATGCATATAGCTAAATGAAAAAAGCCAGTGTGAAAAGGTCACATACTCTCTGATACCAGTTATATGACATTCCAGAAAAGACAAATTACAGACGCAGTAAAAAGATCAGTGGTTTCAGAAAAAGGGTGCAGGTTGAATAAGTGATGCACAGGAGACTCTTTGGGGCAGTGAAACTATTCTGTATGACACTATAATTGTGGAGATGTAACACTATTTATTCTCAAAAGTCCATAAAACTTTTCAGCACAAAAAATCAACCTTAATGATATGTATTCATAAAAGAATAATTAGGAGCTCAGAGGAATCCAAAGATGGATGTTAAAAAAATTATTTATAAATATACAAAACAACCTCCGTAAAGGGAGCAAAGGAACTTATCTAAACTTTGTAAATGAACTTGGTAGGACTAAAAGCAAATTAAGTTATATGTGAGCAATGAGTATATGGAAAGTCTGTACTGACTTCACAATTTTTCTGTAAATTTAAAACTGTTTCCCTCTAAAAGAAAATGAGGACCATTTTACTTAGGTAACCATATAGTGGATAAAGGAAATTCCCACTTTGAGGATTATTGGATTTAGGGAATGGACTGGTGGATTGAGGTGGACTGGCATTGCTATACAAGAACCCAAAGCACCAAATAGCTTTGTCATCATTAAAATGAGGGCAGAGGGTGGTCAGGTAATAAATGTAATCTGGGCCTACATCCGGCTCATCATGAAACTTCTGAACTCAAGAACCACGTTTCAATCCTTCCATTTTCAAATGTATAATTGGATCGGCTAAAATTGGTAGTTAGCGGAATACTCAGGTTGGTCCTTTGATCTGGTGGGATAGGAACCGTTATGGTAGGGAGAGTGAGGTGAAATCCTCTGAAACTGCTTCCCTAAGTAAAGTTGGTATATCAATAACAATATTACCAGGCACAACTTCTACTGTGATAGAGTTAATATCACAGGTAAAAATGGAGAAAAATAGGCACCCTTATATATGTTGGTATAAAGAAAGAAAAAAACAACACACACACAAAAAAGATGGCAGTAGTCAGGACCGGAGGGAGGGTGAGTGTGTGAGTGAGCTAGTGTGTGAGAGAGTGTGAGTGGACGTGAAGGTGGATGACCAAATCTGTGCATGCAGAGACGTGGAGCAGGAGGTTCCTGTGCTGTGGACATGAGCAGATGGCTACCATGGTAAACGGCCCTTCAGGGCACTTCTCCCTGCGCCATGAGGAGGTCCCACCATTTTGGAAGATCCCGGGTCTTCCCTGGGAGGGGGCAATGGGAGTGGCTAGGGAACAGCAGCCTGAGCCCACCACTGCACCTGGCACCATTGGACCAGTGGACACCCTGTGTCAACACAGACCAGTCCATAGTAGTGGAGCTGTCAAGGTGCAGGTTGCGGAAACTGCAAATGGCTGGGAGCCCAGGGCCATCTCCCACAGTAGCAGCCTGATCAGAGTCGAGATATACCCCCAGAAGCAGAGACTGGGGAGCAGACATCCATCCCCAGGCAACAGAAGCACAGATCAGTAGCAGAAAACCATCCCCTCAACATACAGCAAAGGCTGAGCAAGAGCTGAGCCCCACTGGACAGCAGCACTCCCCAGCCACCAGCCACAGGACCTGGGGCTCCACTGGGGCCTGGCAACACTGATGCCCACAAAAGCAGTGGGAATCTGGGGATCCATAGGGGCCTGTGTGACCCAGCAGCCCACAAAAGTGGTGTGGAGCTGGGGATCCAGAGGTACCTGTGCGACCCAGTGTCCAGCAAGAGTGGTGCAGAACTGGGGATCCAGAGGGACCTGTGTGACCCAGCTGCCCAAGGTTCAGGCAGGGAGTGTGTCTCCAACAGGGCCTGAACAATAAAGCTACAGGTGGTACCGGAGAACACAACTTCAGAGGGGACCATGCAATCCAGCAGCAGCACCTACTGGGACACACCAATACCAGCCCCCAGTAGTCAGTCCTCCAGGATCCACAGCAAGCAAGAGGTGACATACAACGGAATAGTCTGGGAGGCACAGTAGCCTTATTTGATATACAGTGAGCTGCCTACACATCCAAACATCTCTCACCAGGTTTAGAGTTACCAGAGGGCTAAAATGGGGAGACAAAGAAATAACACCCAAAGGAAAGAAAAAGAGGAATCACTGGAAAAGGAACTATAGGAAATGGAAGAAAGCGACTTGTCAGATAAAAAATTCAAAGCAATGATTTTAAGGGAGCTCAAACAATGTGTTGAGCACTACAAGCAACTTAAGAATTATGAAGAGCTCACTGGGAACTACTTCAGCTTAAAAAAGGGGTAGAAGCTATGCATAAAGAGGTAGAAGCTATGCATAAAAATTAAGAGGAAATAAAGAATGACATAGCTGTTATGAAAAATACCTTAGAAGGGTTCAATAGTCGATTAGAATAAGCTGAAGACCAAATCAGCAGCTTAGAAGACAAGGTAGAGAATAGCAAATAGAGCAGCAAATGGAAAAAAAAAAAAAGTTTAAAAAGCAGGAGGAGAGTTTAAGGGAGCTGTGGGACAATATGAAATGTAATAACATTCACATTATAGGGGTACCAGAAGGAGAAGAGTCAGAGAAAGGAATAGAGAATCTGTTTGAAAAAATAATGACAAAAAACATCCTTAAACTGGTAAAGGAAAAAGTCACACAAGGCCAGAAAACACAGAGTCCCAAGCAAGATGAACTCCAGAAGACCCACAGCTAGACACATCATAATAAAAATGGCAAACATTAAAGGCAAAGAAAGAATCTTAAAGGAAGCAAGAGAGAGACAGACAGTTACCTATAAGGGAGCTCCCATTAGACTGTCAGTTGATTTCTCTATAGAAATGCTGCAGGCCAGAAGGGAGTGGCATCAAGTGTACAAAGTAATGCAAGGCAAGGGTTTGAATCCAAGACTACTCTATTCAGCAAGGCTATCATTCAAAATTAAAGGAGAAATAAAAAGCTTAATGAATAAAAACAAAACCTAAAGGAATTTACCACCACCAAACCAGCACTGCAAGAGATGCTGAAGGGACTGTTGGAAGAAGAATAAAGAGAAACAGTGAGAGAGAGGAACACAGGCATAAAATTAAAATGGCAACTAATAACTATCTATCAATAATTACCTTAAATGTTAATGGCTTAAATGCTCCAATCAAAAGATTGGATAAGAAAACATGACCCCTATATATGCTGTCTACAAGAGACCCGCCTCACAACAAGAGACTGACACAGGATAAAAGTGAAGGGATGGAAAAAAATTTTCCAAGCAAATGGATATGAAAAAAAAAAAAAAAGATGGTGTAGCAATACTTATATCTGACAAGATAGACTTCAAAACGCGGGCCTATTTAGTGACAGAGAACGTCACTACATAATATTAAAAGGATCAATCCAACAAGAGGATATAACCCTGGTAAACATATACACACCAAATATGGGAGCACCGAAATATATTTAAAAACTTCTGAAGGACTTTAAGGGAAAGATCAATAGCAATACGTTCATGGTGGGTGACTTTAAAATGCCACTTACACCACTGGACAGATCTTCTAGACAAAAATTTAACAAGGACATAGAAGCCTTACACCACCAACTAGATCAGTTAGACTTTATTGATATTTACAGAACATTTCACCCCAAAGCTGCAGAATATATATTCTTCTCAAGTGCACATGGGTCATTCTCAAAGATAGACCACATGTTAGGACTCAAAGCAAGTCTCTACAAGTTCAAGAAGACTGAAATTATATCAAGCATCTTCTCAGATCACAATGGCATGAAACTAGAAATCAATTGCAACAAGAACATGCACAGACATTTGAACACATGGAAGCTAAATAACATGTTATTAAACAATGAATGGGTTACCAAGGAGATCAAGGAAGAAATTAAAAACTTCCTGGAAACCAATGAAAATGAAGACACAAAACACATACTCTATGGGACACAGCAAAAGCAGTCCTGAGAGGGAAGTTCATAGCACTACAGGCCTACCTCAAGAAACAGGAAAAATTCCTAATTGACTTTCTAACCGTACAACTTAAAGAACTAGAAAGTAAACAAAAAGAAAAACCCAGAACTAGTAGGAGGAAGAAAATAGTAAAGGTAAGAGCAGAAATAAATGATATAGAGAACAACAACAACAACAACAAAAACAATTAAAAAGATTGATGAAACAAAAAGCTGGTTCTTTGAAAAGATAAAAAAGATTGATGGGCATTTAGCCAGACTCACCAAGAAACAAAAAGAGAGAAACCAAATAAAAATTGGAAACAAAAAGGGAGAAGTAACAACTGACACCACAGAAATACAAAGGATCATCAAAACATACTGTGAATAATTATACACCAAAAATTTAGACAATCTAGGAGAAATGGACAAATTGCTAGAAACACACAGCCTCCCAAAACTGAACCAGGAAGAAATAGAAAACTTGAATAGACAAATAACAACAAAAGAAATTGAAGATGTAATTAAGAAACTCTCAGCAAACAAAAGCCCAGGCCTGGATGGCTTCATGGGGGAGTTTTACCTAACATTCAGAAAAAATCTAATACCCATTCTCCTCAAACTATTCCAAAAATCCAAGACAGAAGAACACTTCCAAACACATTTCAAGAGGCCAGCACCATCCTAATTCCAAAACCGGATACAGACACTATGAAGAAAGAAAACTACAGGCCAATACTTTTGATGAAACAGATGCCAAAATCCTTAACACAATATTAGCAAATCGGATCCAGCAATACATCAAAAAATTATTCATCATGACCAAGTGAGATTCATCCCAGGGATGCTAGGTTGGTACAATATTTGTAAATCAATAAATGTGATACACCACATAAACAAAATAAAAGATAAAAACTATATGATTGTATCAATAGATGCTGAAAAAGCATTTGACAAAATCCAGCACCCATTTCTGATGCAAATGCTCAGCAATGTAGGAAGAGAGGGATCATATCTTAACATAATAAAAACCATATATGAAAAACCTACAGCCAACATCATACTCAATGGGTAGAAACTAAAACCATTCCCCTTAAGAATGAGAACAAGACAGGGATGCCCACTTTTTCCACTCTTATTCAACGTAGTACTGGAAGTCTTAGCCACAGCAATTAGACATGAAGAAAAAATAAAAGGGATCCAAATTGGAAAGGAGAAAGTGAAACTGTCATTATTTGCAAATGACTTGATATCGTACATAGAAAACCCCCAACACTCCATCAAACATCCACTAAAGTTAATAAATGAATTTGGCAAAGTAGCAGGATACAAAATTAACATCAAGAAATTGACAGAATTCTTATACACCGATGATGAACTCACAGAAAGAGAAACTAAAAACAATCCCATTAACATTGCAGCAAAACAATTAAGATACGTAGGAATAAACGTAACCAAATAAGTAAAGGACCTCTTCACAGAAAACTACAAGTCATTGAAATAAGAAATAGAGGGAGATATAAAAAAGTGGAAGGACATAACTTGTTCATGGATTGGAAGAATTAACCTCATTACAATGTCCATACTACCCAAAGCAATCTATAGTATAGATTCAATGCAATCCCCATCAAAATAACCACTACATATTTCACAGAAGTAGAACTAACACTCCAAAAGTTTATATGGAACCAAGAGAAACCCAGAAAAGCCACAGTAATCTTGAAAAAGAAGCACAAAGTAGGAGGGATCACATTACCAGATATTAGGTTATACTACAAAGCCACTGTAATCAAAAGAGCCTGGTACTGGCCCAAGAGCAGACAGATAGATCAATGGAACAGAACAGAGAGACTAGAAATTTACCCAAGACAATATGTCCAATTAATAATTGAAAAAGGTGGCAAGAGTATACAGTGGAGTCAAGACAGTCTCTTCAATAAATGGTGTTGGGAAAATTGAACAGCTACTTGCAAAAAAATGAAGCTAGACCACCAGCTTACACCATACAGAAGAATAAACTCAAAATAAATAAAAGACTTAAATGTAACTCGTGAATATATAAAAATTCTAGAAGAAAATGTAGGCAACAAAATTTTAGACATCATAAACAGCAGTATTTTCACTGATACATCACCTGAGGCAAGAGAAACAAAGGAAAAAATAAACACATGGAACTACATCAAACTAAAAAGCTTCTGTACAGCAAAAGAAACAATTATCAAAATGGAAAGGGAACCCACCATATGGGAGACTATAATTGCCAATGATGCATCAGATAAGGGATTAATTTCCAAAATATATAAAGTACTCATACAATTCAACAAAAGGAAGAAAAAGAACCCAATTAAAAAATGGGTAGAGGACCTAAATAGACACCTCTCCAAAAAGGACATACAAATGGCCAAGAGACATATGAAGAAATGCTCAACATCACTAATCATCAGAGAGATTCAAATTAAAACAACAATGAGGTATCACCTGACACCTGTCAGAATAGCTGCCATCAACAAATCATCAAAAAACCAGTGTTGGCGAGAGTGTGGAGAAAAGGGGACTCTAGTACACTGCTGATGGGAATGAAGATTCGTGCAGCCACTATGAAAAACACTATGGTGTTACCTCAGTAAGTTAAAAATTGAAATGCCATTAGACCCAGTGATCCCACTTCTAGGAATATACCCTAAGAAGCCTCAAACACAAATCAGAAAGAGTATATGTGTCCCTATGTTCATAGCAGCAGTATTTACAATTGCTAAGATCTGGAAAAAACCCAAGTGTCCATCAGTAGATGAGTGGATAAAAAAGCTGTGGTACCTGTACACAATGGAACACTATTCAGCTGTAAGAAAAAAAACCTCTTATATGACATGGAGGGACCTGGAGAGTATTATGCTAAGCGAAACAGGCCAAGCAGAGAAAGACAAATATCACATGATCTCACTTATTTGTGGAATATAATGAACTAAACAAACTGATGAACAAAACTGACTCAGAGACATAGAGGTGGAGTACAGACTGACAAATCCCAGAAGAAGGGATGTTGGAGGGGGGAGAGATAAACCACAGAACTTACATGCATGTATGCATGACCAATGAACATACACAACAAAGCTGGGGATAGGATGGGGGCAGGAATGGGAGTAGGGTGTCAATGGGGGAAAAAGGAGAAACATCTGTAACAAAAACAAATTAATAAAAAACAAAACAAAACAAAAACCAAATTAATAAAAATAATTTTAAAAAAAAGAAATTAGAAGAATAATATAAGATCTATGAAACCCAGCCTTACTTATTTTACGGTAAAATAAATAAAATCATTTGAAAGTAGGAAAAAAGAAAAAGAAAAACAAGAACATAGGATCATCCTAGTAGATTCTGATAAAATATTTGACAAATCTGACATAGATTTCTGATAAAAAGCCCAGCAAACTA
Source organism: Molossus molossus (assembly GCF_014108415.1). Classification (NCBI taxonomy): domain Eukaryota; kingdom Metazoa; phylum Chordata; class Mammalia; order Chiroptera; family Molossidae; genus Molossus; species Molossus molossus. The sequence goes on from NW_023425350.1 coordinate 36,198,180, forward strand.
GAAATAGAGAAGAATCTCCTTAGATTAATAAAGGGCCTCCTCCAAAAACTTATACTTAATAGTGAAAGATTGAATACTTTCCCTAAGATTAGGAAAAAGACAGCTTGTCCACTCTTAGCAAATATTTATTCAACATTTTGCTAGAGTTACTAGCTAGTGCACTCAGGCAATAAAAATAAATAAAAGGTATTTATATTTTGAAAAAGCAAATAAAACTGTCTATATGCTGTCAAATAAGACAATTCTCAATGCAGAAAACCCTAAGGAAATCCCCTCCCACATACACACAAACTTATTTCCATTCATAGAAATGATAAATACATGTAGTAATATTTTAAAATCTATAGTATTACTATATACTCACAATGAGCATTCTGAAAGAATAAATTTAAAAAATTCATTAATAGTAGCAACAAAAATAATAATCAGTAATAAATTTAAAGAAATAAAAGACTTATACAATGAAAACTACAAAAGAGATTGCTGATAGAAATTTAAAATCTTTATATAAATTAATAAGAAGTCCAAGTTTATGGATTGAAAGATAATATTTCTTATGATGGCAACTATCCCCAAATTGATCTAGAGAATCAACAAAATCCTCATCAAAATATCAGCAGGCATTTTTTGGTAGAAAATGACAAGCTGATTACTAAAAATAATATATCAATGTAACATTTAACATTTTTTAAATAGAAGAACCAAGCTGTAGGGCATATATTATCTTATTTCTAAACTTACTATCAAGCTGCAGTAATCGAGACAATGTCATACTGGTGTACATGTGAGCATATAGACTAATGTAACAATATTGGGATTTCAAAAATTAACTATTAAATTTTGTTAATTACTTTTTGGCAAAGAAACAAAGATAATTGAGGAGAAAATAGTGTTTTAAAAAATATTTTTTCTTGCCCTGGCTGGTCTGGCTCAGCGGTTAGAGCGTTGGCCTGCGGTCCAGAGAGACCCAGGTTCGGTTCCCTCTAAGGGCACGTACCTCGGTTGCAGTTTGTCCCGGCCCCGGTTAGTGTGGGTGGCAACCACTCGATGTGTCCCTTTCATGTCGATGTTTCTTTCTCTCTTTTTCCCTCTCACTCTATCTGAACAAAATATTGAAAATTGTCCTTTGATGAGAATATAAAAATAAAAACAAAAAATATTTCTTCTTTATTGATTTTAGGGAGAGAGGAAAGGAGAAGGAGAGAGACATAAAAACATCAATGACAGAGGACATCGACTGGCTGCCTCCTGCATGCCCTCCACTGGGGATTGGGCCCACAACCTGGGCATGTGCCCTAACTGGGAATTGATCCGGTGACCTCTTGGTGCGTAGGTCGATGCTCAAACACTGAGCCGCACTAGCTGGGTGAAAATAGTTTTTTTTAACAAATGGCCATGAGACAATTAATTATCTATATGCAAAAAAAATTAACTTAGAATTGTATCTTACACTATATTCAAAAATGTAATAAAAATTGGCATAGATATAAATGTAAGCCTTAATGTTACAAAACTTCTAGAATAAAATTTAGGAAGCACTCCTCAGGGTCTTGGGTTACACAAAAGTCTCTTAGATACAACGCCAATATGATTCATAAATAAAAGCAGTGTTTAATTTAACTTCATCAACACTGAAAACTCCTGTGCTTCAAAACACATCTTAAAAAAATTTTTTAAACAATATTTGAAAATCATATATTAAATAAAGGATTAGTTTCTGGAATATATAACTAACTCTTTCAAGTCAATATTTAAAAGATGAAAATTCCAATTAAACAACAGTAAAACTATTCAAGCAAACATTTCATCAGTAAACTTACATGAATGTCTAATACACACATGAAAATGTGCTCAATATCCTTAGCAATTAGGGAAATGCAATTGAAAAACACATTGAGATACCACTATAAACACACAATAATGGCTATTATCAAAAAGACATAAAACAACAAGGGCTGGTAAGAATGTGGTAAAATAAGCACCCTTATATATTGATGTTAAGAATAAAAGTGATTCAACTATTTTAGAAAATATTTGAAAGGTTTTAAAAATACATGGACACATATTGTAGGGTCTTACATTTACATTCCTAGGTATTTATTCAAGAAATATAAAGGCATATGTCCATGCAAACACTTGTATATGAAAGTTCATACTAGCATTATGCATTACATCCTTACACTGGAAACCACCTAAAACTGTATCAACCAGTACATGGATAAACACGATGTGTTATATATATAGCACCTTTTTCCAGATGCAAAGGACTATAGTTTGTATGATTGTATTTATATGAAATGTCCAGGAAAGTCAAAGCTATAGAAATCAAAAGTAGCTACTTGGTTGTCTAGGGCTGACAAGAGTTGGGGTTGACTAAAACTGGCAGGAGAAAACTACTGGAATAAAAAAAAAAGATTTTGCTATTGGATTGCAGTGATGGTTACATTGTTCCATAAATTCACCAGAAATAAATTAATTGTAAACTTGTGTCTGAGTTTATGGTATATAAATGTTAACTCGGATAAGCTATAATAATTACATATCACATCCTGGCAGAAAGTGGCAGAGAATAGTGCCACTCCCAAAGAAAGGCTTATTTATATCTCCACCTAATTCACTAGTCTGGCAACTATACATGGTGTGTTCCACTCACATTACTTCTTCTCGGTCAACGCATTTGTTATGGGCAGAATATTGATCCCTCAAAGACATCTATGTCCTGATTCCCAGAACCTGGGGCTTGTTAGGTCATATGGCAATGTGAAAGTAAAATTGCAGATAAAATTAAGATTGATATTCAGCTAACCTTGAGATGGAAAATTAGCCTGGATTATCCAGGTAGGTCCCATGTAACCACAGGTTCTTATAGAGTGAAGGAGGCAGGAACGTCCGTGTTAGTGTGATGCAACATGAGAAACACTCCACTGACTTTGAACACAGAAGACGGTCACAAGTCAAGGAATGAGAACAGTGTTTAGAATCTGGAGAAGTTGGAAAGGAAATGAATTGTACCCTACAACCTCCAGAATAGAAATCAATCCTACTGACACCTGGATTTTAGCCCAGTGAGACCTATTTCAGACTTCTGATCTCCAGAAGTATAAGTAATAAATGTATGCTGCTTTAAGCCACTAAATACTTGGTCATTTTTTTAACACAGTGATAGAAAACTAATACAGCACCCACTCCCCCAGCTGTTGGGAATACAGGATACTAAAGACTCAGATATGTCTCTAATGAGAAAATGTCCTCCTTTGTAGGGTATTATTTAGTCCATAGTTTTCCTTCCTCCCAGAGTGTTTCAATGATTAGCTGATGTGGGGTTAGAAAGTCCTTAAAGTAAATTGCAGGTCAGCTTGTTGCTCTGCTCAGTCCTAATTTCAATTTCTTCAAAGTGTATTATCATGAGACCATTTCCCATCTTTGAGTCTGTTTCTTATGTCACAGCTCTATTAACACAGACTCAACACAAACAGTCTCGGTCTCTTCACTGGCAGCTACATAAAAATTTGTATGTCTCAAATTCAGAACTTTTAAAAACCCTAACTTGATTGTACACTTTAACACCTACATTTCCAATGAGCACAAAAGCTTTTAATGCACACTGACTTTGCTAAATAAGGCTTTAAAAATTATGACTGTATATTCAAAACAGTGGTTTTGGTAGGTGAGTTTGCAATTCAGTATGTGTGTAGAAATATCAATGTATGGCAAAGAAGTCTACTGACACGTATTGCCATGCCCTAACACATCATAGGAAAAAAAAACTTAAAATTTAACTTCATGGTTGATTATAATGTATAGAGGCAAGCATAATGGAGGTATAACTACTTTTTTTCCTTTAAAAATTATTTTATACTGATAGTTCACTATTAAATCTCTGTGGGAGATTTCTCTGGACTTGCCTGATCTGTGTCATGCATTACGTCCTAGTCTTTTTTGAGTGGCATCAGTATAATTAATTGCTGTTCATGACTCGTAGCTATCAGATACTGCATTTCACCTGAATCAACAATTCATAAAATTCATAAATCTTGCAGAGATGTCAGGATTCTGAGAAGCACTACTATTCTTGCATAATTTCTCCCCTTTGTGAAATGTGGATAACTTGAAAAGTGCTGTTCATATATTAGTATTTTTACTAATTTCTCCATTTAATGAAGTTTTATTAAGCATAATCAGGGAATCTTGCTATGTATTTGACAAAAAGGACACCTTTATTACTGAACTTGCTGTCCAAATGATTCAAAATTAGAATTGAAAGAGACCCTATAGTGATGTCTATGTGTCAATAAATCTGTTGAGAGAAAAAATGGGCTTCAGTGTCCTCATTGTGCATCTAAGGAAATGGCCCTAAAAGTCTGTGTGACCCCAAAGGTTATACAGTAGTGATGGCAGAGGCAGGATGAGAACCCAAGTCTAATGCTATCTCCACCAAAAGAGGCCCTAAAAGCTGAAGAAGAAGGAGGAAGGGAAATCAGGGAGATTCAAGGTCTGAGAGAGACTTGTTGGCTTGAAAATGGAGAAGACTGCTTGGAAAACATGAGGAGGAACTGAATTCTGCTAACAAGTGATTTTGGAGAAAGACACCAAGCTCCAGAAGAGAAATACAACTTTTTCTGACGTCTCGATTTCAGCCTTATGAGACCCTGAGTTACGAAACCAACCATGTCATTCTGGATTTCTGAACTATGGAAACTGAGATCCAAAACAGGTATTGTTTTAAAACGTTGAGTTTGTGGCAATTTGTTATGCCGCAATGGAAAATTATTTGTTTATTTTTATTTCCACTGTTTGATGCATGAGTAAAACCTTGCTTCTCAAAGTTTCTTTGTTTCTAACCTCAAGATTGGGCCATCTAAAAAGGTGGTCACCCTCTACATATGGCATTCCGCTTAAAGGATGAGCAAATGTGGAGCATAAATGTCATAACAGCTGGAGAAACAAGTTTTATTTATTTTATTTTATTATATTTTATTTTATTTATTCCTATTACAGATGTTTCTCCTTTTTTCCCCATTGACACCCTCCTCCCCCACCACCAAGCATTGTTGTCTATGTCTATTGGTTATGTTTATATGCATAAGTTCTTTAGTTTATCTCCCCACCCCCCTCCTCTGAGAAACAACTTTTAATAACTGAGTTAGTCACTTACTGGCTGTGTGTCTTTAGTCAAATCTCTTTGTCTTACATCTCATGGCTAAAAAGATGAGAAAATATCCATTCTCATTATTTCTTAGATTGTGAAGATAAATAGAAGAAAATATTTATGAAAGCAAAACATACATCATATTCAACCCCCAAAACAAAATTCTAAACAAAGAGGCTGGAAGAGGAACAAAAGAGGTCCTAAGTATGTCTTTCCTATTATAGCTCTTGCAAGAAATCTTGAGTGTAATAGTAGAATTAGGGCCTCCCACTTAGATAACTATGGACACCACTTCTTAGGAGACCCTCCCCTGGTCTCAAAAAGTTGGGACTGACTTAACCTATGTTCACTATTGAGACTATGTTCAGTAAACTGCTTTTTTTTTTCAACATACTGGAAAATATGCACAGGCTCTGTCTCATGACATCTTTATTACCATGAGATAGCTGAGAGTTAGGTGTAAAGTATGCTGGCCACATTTACAACTCACTGCCTTTACAACTCACAAATAAAAGCATTCAGACATACTTTTTTAAGGGTGAAAGTGTTGGCCCTTGCTAGTCTTATTACAAATATTTATCCTGCCACTTATTTTTTTAAAGAAGAAACTTGCTATTGGCACAGTCATTTCTTTCCTTGTTAAATTAACAGGGGCAAGCAGTAATTTTTAAACAATAATAAAAGTTGATTTGTCCCAAATTAGTTTCACTGTGATAATAGAGGTCACTGGGTCAGTCAAATCACTTCGATCTGGTTTTGTTTTAAGGAGACAGTCTGTAAAACTAGGTATTGCTCTTCCAACATTTAAACTCTTTCATTCACACAATCAGCTGAGGGGCACAAAAAACAGATATGAGAGTTAACTTTTTTATATCTATAAACTTGATATGACAGTAACACCTGTCTCAGTCAGGGTTTAGTCAGATGTATATCAAGAGAGTTATTAAAATTGGTTTACACAATTGTGGAGTGGCTAGGCAAATATTAATTCAATAGGTCAGGCAAACTACTAGGCATTGGCTGTAGCTTATGTCCACAAGTGAATTTCTTCATTAGGGTGGCTTTAGTTCTCCTATTAAAGCCTTTTAACGGATTGATTCAGGCCCGCCAAGATTATCTAGAATGATCTACTTTAAAGACAACCATATTACATCTACAAAATATCTTCATGGCAACACTTAGATATCGTTTAAGTAAATAACTGGTGACTGTATTCTAGTTAAGGTAACACATCAAAAACCATCACAGCAACTAAAACACAGCCTTCTTTTGATCATCAAAGGGAATATATGAGTTTGTGTGCGTGTGTGTGTGTGTGTGGTGGATGTCTGACAATTTTTTGTGCTCAGAAAAGTCTAGCTATGCATTATCATTATTGCCTGTAGACAATTGAAATGGTAGAAATTGGTGAAAACACTGCACCTCTATGCCTTTCTGAACTGAAGTGCTTTTCTGGATTTCCTTTCTCTTATAAGGGTGTCTTTTGCTTCTAGACAATGTATTACTCCATTTTATTTTCCAGTGGGAGTAGCACTTATATACCACTTCAGATGGAAAGAATAATTAGAAAAATAGTTCCTTGGGTTTTTTTTGTTTGTTTGTTGTCATAACATTTCCATAGTAACAGCAAATATTTGAGTCCTTGGCTCAGGCTCTGCTTTAGGGGGAATGCAAACAAAGATCTCCCTGAAATCATATCTCTTACTCCTCTTTCTCCATTTCTGTTCGCTCACTTTTCACCAGCTGAGAAAATATGTTCTCTCACTCACATATACTACCTTGCACATACTTCTCACTGCCTGGAACACTCTCCAAGACCTCATTTTCTACCCATATCTTAATTTCACTCAGATTTTCGTGTCCTTCAAATGATAGCTTAGGCACCAGCTCTTTCAGGATGTTCCTCAAAATAAAGCAGGTGCCCTTCCTTGGGAGCTACCATGTATAAATCAATACATCCCTGCACTGATGACCTTGGATAATAAGAAAACATTTATTTACCTTACTCTTTTAGTCCCTACCAGATTTTATACCTTGCATTATTATATGTAACAAAGAGAAAAAATTGCTCTCAAGTGCACCAAGAGGTAAGAATATCATGCGTGATACTAGCTATCCTTCCCTATTAAATAAACATTTCCAGATATTCACCAGCACTGCCCTCACATACTACATTTGTTACTCCAAATCATTTTTGATGACAGCCTTTTTTCATTTTCAATTCTTATGAAGGTCTCAAAGTATAAAATTATGTTTCTAGATCAAATCTAGCACCCCTGAAAAATTCATTATTTAATCTGTCCATTCATCGTGCACAAGTAATTAATCTGTGTCAGGCACTGTAATAAGCATCGGGGAACACAGTAAATAAGATATTGCCCATATCCTTAAAAAAATATTAGGGGGGGGGGTTCCAGTGATAAAGTAAGCCTAAGAATATATCTGCAAAAATGCTTTTTATAAGAAGAAAGGAGATCTTAAGAGTCTAGATGTAACTAAGATAAAGCATTATAATGGTAGTTAACATATATGGACAGCTTACTCCTTTCTAAGCCAAGTGGAATATCTTAAATGCTAACAACCCTTTCATCTAAATATAATTATTATCCCCGCTGCTACAAATAGAAATGTGTAGCAAAGACAGATTAAGCAATGCACCAAAAGTAAAGCAAACAATGAGTTTAAGTGAGAATTTTAACTCAGGTTGTCTGGATCTGTAATTCATATGCTTGGATACCATACTTCAGATGTCTAATAGTCTCTGAGAAATTAGTAAAGTGTTCAGGTGAACAAGTAAGGAGGGCAAACTTTAATTGGGAAAACTTTTTAATGGTGGATTAGTTGATAACCGATAATATTTTGCCCATAACCACAGAAGCTAAATGGCACTTTTTTTTTTTTTTTTGGCATTTAAGGTGAATTTTTTTTAAAGTAGAAGTAATAAAACCTACCAAAGTAACTATTTTGTTTGGGTTTATTCACACATGCAACCTAGAATTCTAAAAAACAGTGTTTTATCTCAGAAATGTATTTTTTAAAACATACAGGTGTGATTATATGACAACAGAGAAATGTCATATATTTCCAAAGGAAATCATTTGTTTTGGCAGAGGCCATTCATTGGATATTTCTAATCTGCAATTGTAGTTAATGCTGAGGTCCACTGCCAGATTTCCCCAGGCTTCGGACAAAGAGAGCCACTTGGTCCAAGATTGTGCTTCACTGTTGGAGGCACCCACATGCAAAAATTGCTTGATATGAGGACACAAAGGACAGACCTTCTTGCCTCAATTTGGGGCATCTTTGCAAGGTTACTCCAGATCCCAAGTTCTTTGCAGCATTGGTTGAGGTCTTTGGTGTAACTATATATCATAGATCAGGTTCTCTCCCTCTACCTAATTGTGCTTCTGCCTAAATGTACCCAAAGAGACCACTCCCCAATAAAGCTCCTCCATATAAATCTCTGTATCAGAATCTGAAATTTGTCTTTACCCTACTCACAAACAATAAAGTAAACCTGTTACCCCCTCATAGATTCTGACAGTAGAAACAAGATTCCTGGTTCAAAGGCAAAAGAAGCAGCATAAGAATAAAATTTGAATCAGTTTCTCATGGCCCTCAAGTCCAACAATGATAAAATGAAGGGCCTTGATGGATGCCCGCACACACCATGTATTCCCTTACAAAAGAGAAACACTGAGCTTTGGGGAATCTGGCATTTTATAATAAGCAGTGAACAAGCCTGCTCTTTTTCAAGAAGGGAGACAATGTGTCATGTCTCAACATTTCTTTCCACATACACATGATGAATGTCTAAAGAGTGATCAAGGCCTCACATTGGAGGCACAGCCAGTAAAATGTGTGAAATTGCTCAGGGTTGGAGGTCAATTTCCTCTCCCAATACTCTATCAGAATTTCCTTCCCAGGAATATCAATCTATGAAAACAATAATTCCTAAACAAACAAACAAAAAAGGATATCCCATGTAACCAGTTTTTCAGCTCTCACTTTATTATATATTTGTTATTTGCATCAACCTCTAATTATAGCTTGCATGATAAAAAGCTTATAAAATGTAGTGTGCATGATAAAACAAAAGTCGGGCAGTGCAGAAGGCTGTTAGGAAAAAAAAAAAAAACTGGTTCATTTGCAATATGGTGTGAGAGAAAGTTCTACGGATACCCAGCATCACCAGAAAGACAAAAGAAATAGGTCCTAGAGCAAACTAAGCCTGAAACATCAGGGGAGGCTCTGAGGAGGTAAAAATGACAACACTGAAGCTGTCTTACTTCAGCACATCATGAGAAGGCAGAGTTTTTTGAAAAAGACAATAATGCTGGGAAACATACAAGGCAGCAGGAAAAGAGGAAGACCAAATATGAGATGGAGTGATTCCACATAAGAAGCCACAGGCGTGCGTCTATAGGAGCTGAGCAGGGTTGTTGAGACAGGAGTCGTGGCTGTCACTCATTCAGAGGGTAGCCAGGAGTCATAGCAGACTCAACACGCAACACAGCAGATACATCAGTTGCCTTACTATTTCTTGAAAGACTCTACAGCTGTATTAAGGACTAATAAGCAGAGCCTTATGGCCATGCATTGGGTCACTTATACAAGCAAAATTTTATATACATACATATTTTTTCTTTTGATTTACTTGGGTGACGCGGGTGCTGGAAGCACACTGTCCTGGATTTATCCAGCCCAAACCAGTATTGTTCTTGTCCTCTATTAAGCAAACCTCAGTTCGCGTGGACACCTCTCTACCTGAAACGCAGAGTGAAAGGGAGGCTGTGCCTCGCCGGGCGTGGATAATCCACTCTGGCCCTGAGGCTGCACAGGGGCAATCGCTTGAGGCCCGGCGGGGACTGAAATGCGCATGCTCCGTCTCACTCTCTGGCCTTCCAGAACTCCAGAAAGCAGCCCTGGGCAGCCGGGTTGGCTTCTGCACCAGAACCCGGGCCTCAGTCCCACAGTTTCCCAAGGGCCAAGGCGGGTAGCAACCCGGTCTCACCGTTCCCTTCTGAGGCGCGCACCCTCCAGGTCAGTTTACAAATACATGCAATTGTTAAAGATGGCCAGGTGAGAATGACCATACATTATACTTCCAAAGTGGTAAAAAGCATTCCTAACCTTAAAGTTACGTTTTTAATTCTGAGGCATTTGCCTAAATGCTTCCCATAAATTAATGAAATATTATCTCTTAAGTTTTACTGAAGCATTTAATCTTATAGTTAGCATTTCCTATGTGAAAAGGGGAAGAAAAATGTGAGCTGTTTTTGTTTTTGTTTTTGTTTTTTTTAATCTGCAAATGTGAATTTCTATTTCTCAAACTGAAACCAAAAGGAATGGAATACATGTCTTGGACGATGCTTATATACTATCGTTGTAAACAATTTAATTTTTTTTTCTGTATATTTCCTTGGATATATGTAGGTCTTAAGTTCTTTTAAAATATTTTTGGGGCCTAGCTGGTTTTCTCAGTGGTTAGAGCCTCAGCCTGCGGTCCAGAGAGACCCGGGTTTGGTTCCCACTAAGGGCATGTACCTCGGTTGCAGTTTGTCCCCAGGCCTGGTTGGGTTGTGCCAGAGGCAGCCACTCGATGTGAAATCCCTTTCACATTGATGTTTTTTTCTCTCTCTCTCTCCCTCCCACTCTATCTGAACAGAAATGGAAAAAAAAATGTCCTCGGATGAGGATTAAAAATAAAAATAAAAATAAAAAATAAAATGTTTTTGAAAGAAAATTATTGTAAAATTTAAGACTATGGTTTCCAGGGTAAGCAAGAAACTTAGTGATATTACAATGAAGTATAAAATTAAGAAGAAATATGTAGCATACTTGTGGTTAGGACTTCTCATTGGGACGGAAAAGGTTCTTGGTAAAATACTTTGACTTGAAAAAAAGGACAAGTTAAAATAGAGGCAGTGGCTCACTGTTTTATAATACACTCCCACATTTATTATTAAGTTTATTTTTTAATCTAAATAGATCAGGTATTCAATATGTCCTTGTAGAGTAAAAAGGAAACCATAGTTGTACGCTTTGCTTTCAACAGAGTACAATATTATAAAATGTGTTTAGGGTTGGAAAAGGACTCACAGTTTTTAATGAGTTAAGATTGACACCAGGTTTTAATCTAGTATGTTACCTTGAATTTGTGATATAAACATTCAGGATTAGATTTAGATACAGCTAGAATAAAATGAGTCCTGTGTGCTTTGACCAAATTTTTGCCGTTATTTCTATAACATCCCTGTAACAGAAGGTTGAGTGAGACTTTTTGTTTGTTTCCAGAACTGTCCAGCAGGGTCCAGTGCTGGAATCAAAGACCTGTAACAGTAAATAGAAACATGAACACAATTGGGTCCAGAACCCCTAATAGAGCCCATTCAAAATGGAAAATCCAAACCTACCACAATTAAATCACATTCAGTTCTAAGTTTCTTTCAGGAGAATTTTGGAGTTCTTTATTTTTATTGACTGACAATCTTATTGAGCAAAATCTCTGATTCCCTGTTCCTGAGCTGAGAACAAAACACCCTCCCATTGCGAGGGTACTGGATGGGTGTACTAGCTACCTAGTCTTAGCTATCCTCTCTGAATATCAAATTTTTGTCCTATTAATATGTTGGAGAAGGACTTCTGGTCAAGATGGTGGTATAGGTAAACATGGTATTGCCTCCTCCCACAACCACATCAAAGTTACAACTAAACTACAGAACAACCATCATTCAAAACCACCTGAAATAGAGCTAAATGGAAGTTTCACAACTATGAAATTAAAGAAGCTACATAGAGACTGATAGGAGGGGCAGAGGTGCGATGGGCTGGTCCCACACCGACATGTGGTGGATAAAAATCAGGAGGGACAGCTCGGCTGGGAAGGTCCTCCCTGAACTGAGGGGTCCTCGTCCCATACCAGGAGCCCAACTCAGGGTTCCAGTGCCAGGAAGAGAAGTCACTATAACTTCTGGCTGGAAAAACCAGTGGAAACTGAGGCTGAGGGAGGCTGAGGACGCTGGATCTCCAGGCAGCTCCTCTTAAAGGGCCCATGCACGGACTTACTCTGACTCACACCCTCCAGGCTTCAGCGTTGGGGAGGCAGCTTTAAAGGCACCAGAGACATATGGGGAAGAACTGAGTTGTTTGGCATTGGAGCAAGGGCTGGAGAGGTGGCTTTCTCTTGGACAGACATGCTTTCAGAGGCCTTTGTTCCTTTGGTGAGCCCTTCCCTGGGGCAGTAGACAGCCACCACATCTGGGACTCCAGCTACTTGGCTCACACTGTTTGTCCTGCCCTAGAGATTCCCTGAGGTCTTGCCCCATACAACTTTCAGGCCCATCCAAGCTGTTGCCAGTCGCTTTACCATAGGATTGGCCTGTCTTGGATCCTGCTTCAGGTTTTCCTAAATTACTTCAAATAAGCAGCATCTGGTCTCAGCTAGCCCACACCTCTCATAAAGTAATAACATAAAAACAAACACAGAGAGGCTGCCAAAATGAGGAGACAAAGAAACAGGTTCCAAATGAAAGAACAAAACAAAACTCCAAGAAAAGAACCAAGCAAAATGGAGATAAGCAACCTGACAGATACAGAGTTCAAAATACTGCTTATAAGGATGCTCAGTGAACTTAAAGAGGGCCTCAAGAGCATAAAAAAGAACCAGTCAGAAATGAAGGATGCACAGTCAGAAATGAAGGAGGCACTAACTGAAATAAAGAATAATTTACACACACTCAATAGTAGAGTAGGTAAAGCCAAGAAACAAACCATCGATTTGGAATACAGTATAAGGAAGCAAAAAACACCCAATTGGAACAGCAAAAAGAAAAAAAAATCCAAAAAAAAAAAAAAAAATGAGAATAGTGTAAGGAGCCTCTGGGACAACTTCAAGTGTACCAACATTTGCATCTTGGGGGTGCCAGAAGGAGAAGAGAGAGAACAAGAAGTCAAAAACCTATTTGAAATAATAATGGCAGAAAACTTTCCTAACTTGGTGAAGGAAAGAGACATACAAATCCAGGAAGCACAGAGAGTCCCAAACAAGATGAATCTCAAGAGGCCCACACCAAGACACATCATCATCAAAATGAAAAGGTTCAAGACAAAGAGAGAATCTTAAAAGCAGCAAGAGAAAAGCAGTTAGTTACCTACAAGGGAGTTCCCATTAGACTGTCAGCTGATTTCTCAAAAGAAACTTTGCAGGCCAGAAGGGAGTGGCCAGAAATATTCAGAGTGATGAAAAGCAAGAACCTACAACCAAGATTTACTCTATCCTGCAAAGCTGTCATTTAGAATTGATGACCATGTAGAGAGTTTCCCAGACAAGAAAAAGCTAAAGAAGTTCATCACCACCAAACTGTTATTATATGAAATGTTGAAGGGTCTTCTTGAAGAAAAAGATAAAATATATGAACAAACAAAACGGCAATGAATACATATCTATTGACAATTAATCTACAAACAAATTGAACAGGCAGAACAGAAGCATTCTCATAGATACAGAGAACATTTTGTTGGTTTTCAGATGGGAGAGGGGTTGGGGGAATGGTTGAAGAAATTAAGAAGTACAAATTGGTTGTTAGACTGACAAACCTCAAAGGGAAGGGGGTTGTGGGTGGGAAGAGATAAACCAAAGAACTCATATGTATATATGCATAACCAATAAACACAGACAACAGTGTAGTGAAAGGCAGGAGTGGGGTGAGAGTGGGGAGGAGGCGGTCAATAGGGGGAAAATGAGAAACATCTGTAATACATTGAACAATAAAGATAAATTAAAAAAATAAGTTTAAGAAAGAGCAGCAAGGACCTCAAAACTCTCAGCCTGGGGTAGATTCTCTGCTCCTTAGGGGATGGTTTGAGAAAGCGAGCCCTCAAGTTCTCAGCCATACTCACCAGGAATTTAGGCTCTGAAGCTTATCACTGAGGTTTGGAGAAGAGACATTCTGAGAGCCTGTCCCTCATGTGGAAATATCATAACTCTTGACTGGGAGGTGAGGGGAGAGGGAGCCCTGTTTTCTTCTTTACACTGTCTAGATTAGAGCTTCTGTCACCACATTTTAAAAATGCACCACCAAGCTTTATTACTTTATTAGAGTGAATAAAGTATATCTAAGGTCAGGAAATGAAAGTGAAGAAGGAGGGAGGGTCAGCTGCTGGGCTGGAAATGCATACAGGAAGGTTGATAGTGAGGGAAGTTGTGGTTAGAGGGACCAGGCATTGTATGGGCTCTCCTTACTGCCAGGGCGTGGGAGCAGTGGGCATGAGAACGCAGGTCATGGCCAAATGCTATAGACTCCATTTTGTTTTCTTTTACCAAGATTTAGTAGATAGTCTAAAATAAATGTTTGTAAATGTTTTGTATGTTTTTAGGACAATTTTCAGAGATTTTAAATGGTTATGTTTTTAATACTTCACCAGTCATTCCAGTGTTTCCTTGGATCTGACTCTTCAGAGCTCCCTAAGCTGGCATCCCAAATATCTAAATTATATAAACGGATTCTTAATAAAGTCACTGGAGCAGATTACAGATTCTGAGGGATAGTTGAGACTTCAAATGAGACAACCAATAAGACTGAGCCAGTCACCTCAAAGCAAATTTTTTTGTAAGTTCTCAAAAGCTCAATCCAACAGACACATTTATTTTGGTTCAATCTTGGACATTGCCAAATATATTTTTGGCCTAAAATTGTTGATATTAATCTTGTCCTGCTCCAACTATTAATTTACCTTAATAAAAGTATGGTTTGTAATTTATGAATTTAAAAATCTCAACCAGTATATTTATGTGTGTGTGTGTGTGTGTGTGTGTGTGTGTGTATCTATGTATGTGCAAGATGACAAGATGTAGTTGTGTTATATTACCAAATATTTGGAGAGGACAGAACTTCTTTGTCCTATTACTATGGTCCAAATGACTTTCTATGATTATTCTTTCAAGTTATACCCTTATCTGGTACTTGAGATTTGATTAGTGAGCTCTAGGTCAGTTGGAACTCTAACACCATTCAATTCTATAAGATAATAGCCTGACATCCAAGTACAAATGTTGAGGAGAGAGTTGGAGATAAGGGATTAGAAGCAGAATGAGCATACAGAAGTAGAGATTTATAGTAAAGATAGATTTTTATTGATTTTGTATTAAAAATATAAACAAGAATAGGTTTGCTTCTTATAGAAGGACAAATGAAAGAAGAGAACCCTACAAAGAAAGATAGAAGAAGTACAATGAAAATCAAGACATTTTAAAGTCTTTGAACTTAAAGATAGATAATTCCAAGAAGGAAAACTGATCAATAATGTCAAGAGACAAAATATCCATAACATACTTGAGAAAAAAAAGGACTTTTGACATAATAATTTTGTAAAATGTATTATAATAATTTTGGAGAGTAGAAAGGATTACAGTTTACAGGAAATAAATAAAGAATGGAAAAATTTGAATATAAAATAAACAGTTGTAAGACTAAGTTTTGAAGCTTTGATTACATATACATTTATAGGCAGCTAGTAGCTACACCACTTGAAGTAAGTTTAATAATTTTTTCCCTGAATTGTAAATAGAATTTACTTTTATTTATACTGAATTAACCTCTTTTGTATGTTAGAGGGAACCTACTATTATTAATATCATTCTTGGATTTGGTGTGTGATTTACTTTTACTATGAGCATGTTTTTATAGATAAGTGGGATTCTGTCACACCTCCTTTAACTTCTGTTTTTAGATTGTATTTTATTTTCCTTTATGTAATTGAATCACTTATCATTATATATGCAGTTATATTTGAATGTCTATATATAAAAATAACCAGGACATTGATTTGATTAATATTTCCTGCATGTAAACAGGATATCCAAAATACTATCCAGATTATAAAAGAATATGCTACAGCCTACACAGTTTAATTTTAAAAATTATTCAAATGTGCGTAACATTATTTTTTTCTCATTTTTCCATTTGCCACACCCCATCTGTCGCTAGGCTCTAACACTCCTACAGTTTTTCTCAGCCTTCTCCTTGGCAAGATTTCTTCTAAATGCAAGGATTGATACAAGACTCCAAATTACTTCACTGGTTTTTGTTTGTTTCTTTCTTTCTTTTTCAGTGAAACAACATCTTATTTATTCTAAGAACTTGTTCTATTTTAATTGGCTTATCAAAAAGAAAATTTATTTTATGGTGATAATCTTTATATCTTTCTTTGACTAGGAGAAGATATTATGTAGGAGAAATGCAAGATCAGTCTTGAAGCATTTGAATTGCTATCAGATGAACAGAAAAATTTGTTTTTCAAAAGGTAGAACTTGGCCAATATTTTGGCTAAGTTTAAGCAGCTTTATAACAATGGAACAAACAGCTTCTAGGAGATAAAGCTCTCTCTGAAATACGCTGATGGATCATTTGTCAAGCACTTTAGAAGAAACCCCTGCACTAGGCAAAAAGCTATATCAGATCTTGGTTATCAAAATTCTCATATAGCTTTGGGACTTTGAAATGCTGAATATTCATGATGTGTGAAAAAGCATGATACATGACTGTATCATCTTAATTACATAAAAATGGAAGCTTAGTTGTGTAGAAACACACAGGGGACCTAGAAGGACATGTCAAACTGTAAACTGCTATGAGAATGGATGACTTTGTCCTTTGCTTCTTGTGTTTTGCAATGTCCTATTATATGCACGTGTTAACTTTTTTAAAAATGTTATTTTTAAAACCGATAAAATTAAATAAATGAATGAGTCAAGCAATCATTTACCAAAAAAAATGTGTGTGTGTATAATACACATATATAATTTTCAATCAACAGCCAGTTTAGAAATCATCTCATCTAAACCTCTTAACATTTTACTAAGTTTATTGTGAGGTTAAGTGAAGTGCCTGGGATCATTTAATGTAATGAGTCAGCAACCTAACTGATTATCGGAATAACCTTAATTGATGAGTGTGCCTATATATGCATGATGAGGGGGTGGGTGGTTAACAATTTTCTGACTCACCCCAAAACTACTCAATTGGAATTTCTGCTGAAGAAACATGAAAATGTAATTCTGATAATTCACTAAGTTTGTGAACAATTGATATTTTCAGGTATAGTATAGTCCTAGTCATGTCTTCTTTTTACCATACTGCATTGCTTAAGTCTATGACATTTTTCTTTAAAACAGTATTTTTCTAGTCAGTGAAATTTGTGATCTACGCCATCTTATTTTAAATTGGATCAACTTAGGTTGTCCAGTTAGTTTTCATCTAATTTTTATTAGAGACTATGGAAATTAATAAGAAATCATCCTAATGTGAGACTGAAGAGTGAGGCCAATAAAGCATACTGAAAGTAAGCAAATGATTCAATGTAATAAAATTAGATCCGAACAGATTCCTATCTAAGACCCGCTAACAGACACAGGGAAGAAGATGACGGATTTTTGGCGATTTTTTTTCCCCCACTTTCTTCAATTTTACTTGATTTTCCCTTTGACTTTAACACATAGCTGCTGGTTTCTGCTGGTTTCTAAGACCTTTTTTTTATTGTAATTTACTCTTGATTATGCTTGATCTGTACTATCTGCTTGTCTATTAAGCCATGTCCTCCTTGAGGGGAGGGATTCTAGTTTATGAGAGCCTTGCTTGAGAAATCGTGCTAGAAATTGGATATAGCACAACTGCTTTGACAGTGCTGAGTTCAGAAGTCTGATAAAACTACATTCTATGTATGTAATTTCTTTATATTATGTGTTTCATTCCATTTTTAATGCTCTTTTCATAATGCTGTTTTTTATGGACCTCGTCATTTGATACTGCCTTTCTTATGCATTTTTCTTTTAAAGCTGTATTTTGTTTGCATTCAACTAATTTATTTATCTAAGTGTAAATGTTTATATAAATCTCAATTCCTGTGTAACCTTAGAAAGCTAATTTCTTTTATCTTAATTTCCTCATCTGTAAAGTGATTGGATATTCCTTCCCCTTGTCTAGGGAAGCCTCATGCTCTGTAATAGGCTTTTCCTTTGAAGACCTTGCTCAAGCGGAGAGATCAGCTTACAGTTATAAGTCAGTATTGGCCAGTGCCTCAGTGAGGAATACAAACAGCACATTCTCCAAGATTGCTAGAATGGAAAGTCTTATATTCACAATGTCCCAATGCCATTTATTCACATCTTGCCAGCTATTTAGTCATAACTACTTACCATATGTAGTATCTGTTATTAACAATTCCTTTAGTGCTTTAGGACTATGATATGTACAAGAACCTTCTCTTCATTCAATTATAGTAAATTAATCTTCTAGTCCAGATATGGCTGCTGTCATATTTTCTTACTAATTTCAAATTATCTAGATGCACCTTAATTTTTTGGTCCAGAAAGTTTCAATGATGTTCATATTTTTTACTATATTTTAAACATATCTCTAGCTTTGTATATTACTGCCCACTCTACAAACTTTAACTGATTGTCAGTTTTCATAATGTGTCAAAGAGAGCCATTTACACATTCTACACTGCCTGCTAGTCAGTCGTTATGAAGCTGCAAATGGTGTGAAAAATGCCATTGTTCACCAGGTAGGTTGAAAAAGCAGCTGTTAAAATTTTCATCAGATTTTTTTAGAGCAGCAGTAACCGACAGAGAAAAATTTGGATAACACACATACATGCACATTTGATGCATTTTTTGTTATTTTACCTGAGAAGAATATTTTTTCTGTTGTTAGCACATAAGTGAAGTTATAAAAAATGTTAGAAATAAGAGAAATATGAGTATCCGTTGTGATTTAAGATATAAAATCAACCTATAATAAATTAGAACAGAAATATGCAAAAGTACCTCCGGAAACATAAGAGTTATAAAGTCAGTTTGAATATATTAACCCATTCACATGTAGAAATAAGGATGGGATGCAACCAGTGGTTATTTATTATCCATAGGTGGATCTAAAAGGTATGTTATACACAGACGTACTAGTAGTGGCCTCAGTGAACAGAGTGGGGGTGATTTGGCCATTTGGCAAAGGCTCCATGTTGTAGACAAGCTTGATTCTGAAATGTAGTCTTATTCTAAATCAATTTGTCTAGAGTGAGACTAGTCTGATTATTCAAAGAAAGTTTCTCCCTTTTTTGTGATAGTTCTCAAAGAAACATAACACAATGGTATGGAGAACATTGGATTGTCACATGAGTGTGAATATATTGAGTATTATGTGAAGTATGGATATAATTTAATAATAGGCTTTGTGAACTTACACATCACTCTTATGGTCTTGGTAAAAAGCAGGCTTCCCTTCAAAGGAAATTCTGTTGTCATTCTATTAGCAAAAATCAGGCTTCTCGAGCACTCAAGAGTGACCTGGGAAGTGGTAAACTCCTGAGAATCTTTGAAACTTCTTGGGAAATCTTTTGCTGATATTTCCTCCAGGACTGAAAATCTTAACTGTATACCCCTGATTTGGACTTTTAATTTCCACATTTCTGCATCAAGACAAGTGCTTTCAAATTCACAACTACTTCGATTCAACATATAGCATAATTTAGGTATTGTGTCTTTCCTCCCTTACCCGTGAGGACGATGATGGTCCAGTGCAAATTGTACTCTCCATAACATTCAGCAGTCCTGTGCATATTTGCCATGTGCACTTTAATTACATATTTTAAGATATACAGTATATTGTTGTTATTGTTTTCTGCAATAAATACCAAGTTAATTATTTTGCCATTCTGTTCTTTATCTTGTAGGTAGCATTGGGATCATTTTTCTCATACCTGATATATGTTTAGTGTTCCCTTAAATGCAGATCTGAATATGATAAATTCCCCCATTTTTTGGTCTAAAATATCTTTTCTAAAATTTTTTGATTGGGTAAAGATTTTTAAGTGGAAAGTCACTCATCCTACCTATAAAATTAGACCATATTTCATTGTCATCCTAGATAGAGGCAATAATTCCTTGAGAAGTTGTTTCACTTAAACATTGAGAAGTCAGCAGTCTTACTGACTTACTGAAGGAATTTGTGATCTACTCCTTTTATTTAAAAGTATTATTTTTAAGATTCTCTTTTTGTGTCTGTTTTTCTCTTTTGTGCCTAGTTATGAGTTTCTATGTGCTTGTAGTGGTTCTCGAATATGTGATTGGATGCCTTTCATCAGTTTTGGAAAATTACCAGTTATGATCTCCTCCAGTATTTCTTCTGTTACCATCCTCTCAAATCTAGATTTGCTACCTCATTTAAAGATAATGCAGATCAATTAAAAAATTACCTTTCTTTATTGCATAGATAAATTATCTTTCCTTCATCTATTTTCTTTTCTATCTTACCTTCATCTTCTTCTCTCTCCTCCAGTTTAATAAGTCTCCAATTAGCTGCATATTATCTTCAGTTAAGCCCATCCAGTGATTACATAAAATTGGGTATTATATTTTAAGTTCAAAATTTCCCGTTGCCTCTTTTGTTTTAAAACTTCCCACTTTTTTGCTGAAATAATAATGCATCCCCCCCCTCCCCCCGCCCAGGACAGAGTTGGCAATCATTTTCCTATAAAGGACAAGTTTTGTGGACTATATATGGTCCCGTTCTATAGTTTTCTTTGTATATTGTCATTGTTGTTTCTTTGTTTTTAAAAACTTCTAAATATATAAATAAATGTTTAGCTTATGAGCTAAATTTATTAGGCATAGTTGTTTTAAAGTCCACGTGTAATGTGTCTTATTTGGATACCCCATATTCTGTGTTTATCGTCTATCTTTCTCTTGATTGCTAAATCAAATAATTTGGTCATCTCGTAACTCAGGCTATTTTAGATTGATGAATAAATTATTATAAAAAATAGAGATAATTTAAAGAATGGAATGATATAATTTTACTGTAGATAAGCTATGTTTGCTTCAGGCATGTGTCTATAAATCAGTAAGCAATCCTGGATTACCACAATATAATCAGTATTTGGAATGACTTAAAACTGCTTTTGAATGATGTCAGCAAGATGGCCAAGTAAGATATCCCTTATTGTGTCCCACCCCTCAACACCTTAGGTATTCATCCACAAACAAAAGTGTCTTTGTGGGACCTGTGGGGTCCAGCACCATATGCCAAGGGGCCCAAGAAGATTGTAATCCAACCATGCATGGGTGAGAGGCATACAGGCCTTGCTTTTGGCTGTGGAGCCTGCAGTGGCCTGAAAACTGGCTCCAATTTCTCACAGCTTGTCCAGGAGCCCTTGGAGAATTATTGTCTTCGACTATCACCCAACATGAAAGAGCCTTTGTAGAGAAGTCCTAGAGTCCAGAGGAGAAGCATTAGTACGTCACTGGAGTGGAAAAAATCAACAACAACAATAGAAACCCAGTTTGGATGTAGTGGAGAGGGTAAGAGGAACAGTTTGATTTACCCACATAACCCCTTTCCCAAGGCAGCACAGCCAGTGCCAAGAGACCCTTCTTGGCCCATTATTTTTCCTGTTGGGGAAATTGAGAGCTTGGGCTTCCCTAGTTGTATGGGAAACAATAAAAGAGGTCCATTTCTCTCTTGCCCCATGGAGATTACTAAGTCATGAACTACAAAGTGGAGGTTGAAAAGGCTTAGAGGACAGCAAATAGGACTCTTGGAGGTGAATAAAGAGATAGAGATCCTGCTAACCACATTACAGACTCATCAAGAATCCTGCAGATGAGCTGCCAGGGATGCTTTGCCTGTGCTGCCTCCCAACTGGCCCATGAACACCTTCAGTGTCCCACAGCCTTACCTGCACACCCCTAACACTGTGGACAGCTCCACTCATGCTCCTGACAGTGATGTGTGTGAACTTTAGTAGGTGGCTAGTGAGCATGTGCAAAAAGATAGCCCAAATATATAGGACAAGGAGAGACCACGACCTTAACTTGAGCACTGCCCTTGGGAAAGGAAAAAGGAGGTTATTAACATCCAATCTGGTATGTTTCAAGACTGAGAGAAAGCATACAAGCTTAAGAATTGTGCCCAAAGGAGCAAGATGTGCAGATTAAGTAGCATAGCCAGCCATAGAAGATCTAAAAAAGCCTCAAAATGCCTTCCCGGGTTGTTGGAAGGTATTTCTCTCCCCAAATCAGTTAGTTAGGATTGGAGGAGATGACTGCTACTTCAAATGTGAAGACAGCAACACAAACTTCAAGGAATATGAAAAATTAAGGACACACAATACCACCAAAGAATCACAATAATCTTAGAGTAACCAACCCAAAAAGATATGGAGATCTCTGATTTAGGTGATAAAAAATCCAAAATAGATGTTTTAAGGAACCTCGGTGATATACAAGAAAACAAGATAACTCAACAAAATCAGAAAAAACAATACATGAACAAAATGAGAAGTTTTATGAAGAGATAGCAATCACAATAAAGAACCAAACAAAAAGTATGGAGCTGAAAAATGTATTGAATGAAAATTTTAAAATGCAATAGAAAGAATCAACATTAGAATGGGTCGAGTAAATGAATGAATTAGTGAATTAGAAGGCAGAACATTGAAATTATCCAGTCAGAGTAGAATAAAGAAAAAAAATGAAAAAGAGTGGAAAAAAAGAAAGTACACTGTTCTGAGGATGATTAAACTTGGAAAAGAAAAACTTTTCAAAAAATACATTACCAACATTGAAGTCAATTCAACATATTTAAAAGAAGGTAGGAAAGTTTAGCAGCAGCAAATGCGAAGTGATAATGAGATGTTCTTGCATAATGTAATAAAAATCCTTTTATAGAAAATCTGAAATTACCATTTTTGAAATAATATAGAAATGTCTCTAAAATTTGACAGAACTGTCATTACCTAAGAAAAACACTGAGAAATTTCTTTGAGAAAATATTTAAAAACTATAGAAGAGAAACTTTTTAAACTTTGATGCTATTGTGTATTGATTTATAGATAATTGCAATGAACTATATGGCACACTTTCATCTGCCCTTCCATGAGCCAAATTTTTGAACTAGCAAATCTCTAATGCTAATGGGAAAAAATAGCTAGCTATAATATAAATAAGTTGATGACTTTTGAAAAAATAAAAAATGGGACAGGACTTGCAAATTTCTCCCATTTTAAGCACAACTTCTGATTCGTTATTAGTATCTCCTCACTTTTCTCTTTCCTCAAAGCAGCCTATAGTTTCCTAGAATGTTGTTACTGACAATAATAAACAAATGCATATATATCAGAATCATTTAGGGGGAAATATGTAAGAGGCAAAAAGTGAAAATGGGACAGTAGATGTAAGGATTTGTACTTTGAAATTCCCTGACTGCCTCTTCTCAGTTGTCTTCAGACTATTGGCTTTTTTTAAAAAAAACAATTGTTGCAATAAAAATGCAGAGACCTTTCTATACTTTACTTAAAAACTTAGGACTATTTTTCCCCCTTGTTATTTCACATCTAATCTTAGAATAAATTTAGAGACAACCAACGAAAATGAGGAAGAGGAAGAAAAATAAAGAGTGCTCATGATTTTTGGAACCAGAAAGTTTGGGGATCATAGTTTTCAACCAAAAAGAGAATATATGTTAACTTTGTCCACTGAGAATTTTCAAACTACACACGATCCCCTTTATTTACCTTGCTTAAGATCTAGTTTATGAAAAACAAAACAAAAGACAGAAACTTAAACAAATGAGTTATAGCTAATAGAATAAAGAGATTCTAATGGTAAATACTTGTTATTTTTGGCACTACAGGCTCATTAATAACTGCAAGTTCACCGATTCTGATGATACGATTTTAGAACTAATAGTAACATTTATCTTTGTAAGTCCAGTTGTGCTTTGTGTAAGAAAGTGAAACAAATGAGCCATGTGCATCTCTTAGGCAGTACATATCCAATTCACTGTTTGCATACTTTAATTGTATTCCCCTCATGCTGCCTACATTGTACTCTTCAGTGGCTTATTAACTCACCTGTAGTAATGGATCTGCTGAACAGAAAGAAAAATAATCTAGTTGTCTTTGCTCTTTCTTCATTTGTATTTTTTGTGAGGTGAACATGAAAGAGGGTGCCTTAGCTTAAAATAAATTTGTATATTAAAAGTTTTCTTAAAAATAGAAGTTGAGCCCTGGCCGGTTTGGCTCAGCGGTTAGAGCGTCGGCCTGCGGTCCGTAAAGACCCGGGTTCGGTTCCCGCTAAGGGCACGTACCTCGGTTGCAGTTTGTCCCCGGCCCTGGTTGGTCGTGCGGGTGGCAGCCACTCGATGTGTCCCTTTCACATCGATGTTTCCCTCTCTCTCTCTTCCTCTCTCTCCCTCCTACTCTGTCTGTACAAAAAATGGAAAAATGTCCTCGGATGAGGATTAAAAAAAAAAAAAAAATATAGAAGTTGAGCCTGGCTGGTGTGGCTCATAGTTTGAGCATCGACCCATGCACCAAGAGGTTGTTTATTTGAGATTTTTCTTGTTTCTTGAAGTAGGCATGAAATACTATGAATTTCCCTCTTAGATGGTTTTCTCTGTGTTTCATAGATTTTTGGATTGTTGTATTCTCATTTTATTTGTTTCAAATTATTGTTTTTATTTCTTCCTTGATCACATTGTTGACCCATTCATTGTTCAGTAGTACGTTATTTAGCTTCCATGTCTTTCTGTGTTTTTCAGATTTTTTCTTGTGGTTGATTTCTAGTCTCATATCATTATGGCCAGAGAAGATGCTTGACATGATTTCAATGTTTCTAAGTTTACTGAGACTTGTTTTGTGTGCTAACATGTGTTCTGTCCTAGAAGTTGTTCCATTTGCACTTGAAAGAAATGTATATTCTGCTGCTTTGGGGTGAAATGCTCTGAAGAGATCAATTAAATCTATCTGATTTAGTGTGTCATTTCAGACTGATTATTTTGTTGATTTTCTCTATGAAAGATCTATTCATTAATATCAATGGGGTGTTAAAATTCCCTATTATGCCGGCCCAGTGTGGCTCAGTGATTGAACATCGACACATGCACTAAGAGGTCGTTGGTTAGATTCCCAGTCAGGGCACATGACCAGGTTGGGGGCCAAATCCCCAGTGGGGGGTATGCAGGAGGTAGCCAATTAATATTCTCTCTCATTGATATTTCTTTTTTTTTTTTTTTTGCAGTTCAAAAGGTCTCACATTTATTACTGAACCAATCTACTGCAGAAAAAAAAAATTGTGCCTCCAGTAATTTCCCAATTAAAATGCCCAACTGTCCAGACAGTAGTGATATTTTCAGTGATTATGGTAAGATGCAGGCAACCTGGATACAGCATAAATGTGTGAGCCATCTCTCATGTGTGATTTGGTTCTTCTCCAATGTCTCCTCTTGGAATGAGCTGATTCTGCTTTTGTTTCTTGGCCAGGAACCTCTTGATCCTGAAAGTTGTTAGAAGACATGGCGAAAGAGAATCAACTGCATGCACCACGATGGCGGAGAAAGAGCTCTCATTGCTATTTCTATCTCTCTCTCCCTCTCCCTTCCTCCCTATCTAAAATCAATAAAGAAAAAAAAAATTTTTTTAATTCTGATTATGACTGTATTATTGTTCATCTCTCCCTTTATGCCCATCAAGATTTGCTATATATATTTAGGTGCTCCTATGTTGGATTAATAAATGTTTACAAGGATTATATACTCTTTTTGGGTGACTCCTTTCATTATTATGTAGTGTCCTTCTTTGTCTCAAACTATAGCTTTTGTTATAGTCTATTTTGTCAGATATTAATATTGCCACTCCAGCTTTTTTTTTTTTTAAATTTCCATTTGTATGAAATGTCTTTTTCCATTTCTTTGTTGTTGTTGTTGTTGTTGTTG
The DNA here is from genome assembly GCF_014108415.1 of Molossus molossus. Classification (NCBI taxonomy): domain Eukaryota; kingdom Metazoa; phylum Chordata; class Mammalia; order Chiroptera; family Molossidae; genus Molossus; species Molossus molossus. The sequence continues at coordinate 36,224,103 of NW_023425350.1, forward strand.
TTGTTGTTGTTGTCAGTGTCTGTCTTTTATTCTGAGGTGGGTCTCTTGTAGACAGCATATATATGTCTACTGATTTTTATCTATTCAGCTACCCTGTGTCTTTTGATTGGAGCATTTAAGTCATTTACATTGAAGTGATTATGATAGGTATATGTTTATTGCTATTTTATTCTTTTAACTATGTTCTTCTGGGTTTTATTTTATTTTTATTTTTTCTTAAAGAAGACCCTTTAACATTTGTTGTAACACTGGTTTGGTGTTAATGAACTTCTTTGGATTTTTATTGTCTGGGAAGTTCTTTATTTCTCCTTCAATTTTAAGTGATTGCCTTGTGGGTACAGTGTTCTTGGGTATAGGTCCTTGCTTTTTGTCTCTTTGAATATTTCATGCTGAGCCCTTCTGGCCTGAAATATTTCTATAGAGAAATCAGCTGACAGTTTTATGGGAGCTTCCTTGTAGGTAATTAACTGTCTTTTTCTTGCTATTTTTAAGATTCTTTATTTGCCTTTTGATTTTTGCCATTTTAATTATGATGTGTATTGGTGTGGCCTCTTTGGGTTCATCTTATTTGGAACTCTCTATGCTTCCTGAACTTGTCTTTTTTCTTCACCAGGTAGGGGAGGTTTTCAGTCATTATTGGTTCATAATCACTTATTCTCTCTCGTCTCCTTCTGATACCCCTATGATGTGGGCATTGTTAGGCTTCATATTATCCCAAAGGTCTTTTAAAAAATCCTTATTTAGCCCTGGCCAGTTTGGCTCAGCAGTTAGAGCGTTGGCCTGCGGTCCTAAGAGAGCCGGGTTCAGTTCCCACTAAGGACATGTACCTCGGTTGCAGTTTGTCCCTGGCCCTGGTTGGGTCATGTGGGTGGCAACCACTTGACGTGTCCCTTTCTTATCAATGTCTCTCTCTCTCTCTCTCTCTCTCCCCCCCTCCCTCTCGCTCCCTCCCTCCCTCCCTCCCACTCTATCTGAACAAAAAATGGAAAAATGTCCTCGGGTGAGGATTAAATAAATAAATAAATAAATAAATAAATAAATAAATAAATAAGAATTATTTGCTGCTTGGATTAGATATTTTCTTCTACCTTGTCTTTTAAATCACTGATTCGAATCTCTACTTTATCCTACCTCTTGTTTATTCTTTCTAGTGTATTCTTTATTTCAGATATTTAATTTTCATTCCTGACTGATTCTTTTTTATGGTTTTTACGTCCTTTTTTAAGTTCCTCAAGCATCCTTAAAACCATTTTTTAAACTCTATAGCTGCTAAATTGCTAACCCCCACTTTATTTAGCTCTTTTCCTGGAGATTTATTCTGCTCTTTTATTTGGAGTATGTTTCCTTATCTCCCCATTTGGCTGCCTCTGTGTGTTTGTTTCTATCTATTAGGTAGATCTGCTATGACTCCCAATCTTGTTAAGGTGGCCTTAGGTAGTAGGTGTCCTGTGGGACCCAATGGCATAGTGTTTTTGGTTCCCTGATCTGAGTGCTCCAGGAATGTCTCTTGTGTGAATTATGTGGGTCCTACTTTTGTAGTTGAGACTTTATTGCTACTGGCCCTTTTATGTGTGGGGTCAACCCTAGGGTGTCTGACTGTAAATGTCGTCTCTGATCACAGTGTACATGCTGCTGTGTAGGTGCTGACAATACTAAATGGAATTCACATCAACAAGTTCTGTTGCCTACTAAGATCTTTTTTTTGGATATGCTTCTTGTGAAGCTAATTGGATCCTTCTCTGATGTTGTCTGAAGCTGACCACTGGGTGTGTTAGTTCTGGGGACTCTTGGGAAGGATTTTAGTGCAGGCCATTGTCAGGTGCTGCCTGTGACTGGCCCTATGCAACCTGTTTTGAGCTACAAAACAATCCACACTTTGTAGCTCTCTTTTGGGCCTGGGTGTGCATGGGAAGGACCAAACTATGCACCAAGGCTGGCTTTTACCAGCAGTGATACCAGAGGCTGGTCAGCAAAAGTCCTAAAGCACCCTGAGATCCACCTCTACTTGCCTATACCAGCTGGCTGCCTGATAGGCTCAGTCAGTGAAAGACCCTCTAGTAGTACTCTAGTTGCATGAGATAGATTCTCAATGAGTCATCAGGTGTAGGGGTAAGTGGTGTTCACCAGATTGATACAGGTTCAAACTCACTGCCAGTGCTGGGTTTGATGTAACTCAGCAAATGTCTCAGGATATACTAAGTGAACTTGCTACCTGCTGGGTGCCTCCAGACCTTTAAGGTCAGGTGTGGTCTTAGGGAACCATCACGGTGAAGTCAGCAGAGTTTATCAGGTCCAAAGAGATCAATATTTGGCCACATGGAAGGAGGTCTTTGCACCAGTTGGACATGTAAGGGAAAAATGGCCCCTGTCCTAGAGCTACACAACTCACTCTATCCAAAGTTCTGCTAAGAGTCTGAGCTCAACAGGGTGTCTAGAGGGTGAAGCTAGTGGATCTCCCATGAGGGGGAGGTGCCAATCAGTCTTGGGGGAATGAAAGAGGAATTGCCCCCATTCCTGAGTCATACAGCTCATTTTGTCCCAGATTTTGGCCAGACCTCCGCAAGGCAATGTCACTAGAATTTAAGATGGTTGGGCCACCTGGAGCCCAGAGAACGGGGCTAGAGGATTCCTGTTAGGGAAAGATACCAGTCAGGTTCATAGAAAGGTAGGGGAATGACCCCCACCCCGAAGCCATACCACTCAGTCACTGACACCCCCTGAATCTGCCCAGACCTCTACACCTTGGTCCAGGCAGCTGACTCCTCAGCAGGGCTTGAGCTCTGGAGAGTGGGGCAAAAGGTAGTACAGAAGGTGGGAGTCTTGCATTACCTCAGGCAGATGCTATAAGGAGCGGTGTGTTCCACTCAAGAAAGATGGCATCAGTGGTACAGGATAATAACTCAGCACATGTGTCCAGGCAGCTGTCCCCTCAGCTCTCTCCCCAGAGCTACAAACCCTAGTCTTTCCTCTCATGTCTCCAGTCTGCTCCACCCTTTCTCTGATAGACCCCAGGGTGAGTGGCTGCGAACAGGAATTTGTACATCGGCCCTTTAGAAGGGCACTTGTGTTACTAGCAGATTCCTGTCTCTTCCTGGCATACAGAATCCCCGCCAATTTTCACACCAGATGTTATATGGGAGCTGCTTCCTGGGTTCTGGTGCTTTTGGCTAGGGAGCCTAGTGTGAGGTTGAGACCACATGCTCCTCAGGGGGAACCTTTGTAGCTGAAATATCCCTTCAGAATATCAGCTGCTGCCCGTGGGAGTGGGGCCAACCCTTTTTGCATCTCTGCCCTTCCTACCTGTCTCAATGTGGCTTCTTCTGTAATCCTTGCTTATAAGACTTCCATGCAGCTGATCTTCCGTTGGTTATTCAGGTTGTTTGTTCTTTTTTCAGTTGTAATTCCAGTTTGGTCCTGGAAGGAGGTAAGTGTAACAGCCACCTGTTCTGCCACCATTCTGAATCTTTACCACATAAAAATAAGGCTTACTAGTACAGCAAAAGCTTGTCTCATTTTCAAAAGCCTATGTAATTTGGGAGCTACTGGTCAAATAAGACTCTAGAATCAAGTAATTTGAATAAAAACCCAGAGTAAAGAATATGTAAATGTTAGAGGTGATGAAAGATATATCATATAAATATTTCTTAGCAAGGCTGTCACAATACAAAACTTATTTCTCTCAAAGACATGAACAAAATCAAACAGATAAGAAATTCCATCTTTAATGACAGGTGTTATTAAGTTTGGCAAGAGTAACCAAAGAGGATAAATAAAAATGATGAATATGCTTCTATTCTGTTTCTTTCTTACTCTCATTTTTTTTTTTTTTTTTTTTACGTATTAAGCATTGCAAATAATAGCATGCAGCACTACAATTAAAAACTCTTTGTAAAAACTATATGCATCAGGGAAGAGAAAAATGAACCCCCATATATTCTTAGGAGTCATAACCATGGTAACTTCACCCCAGGACTGTAGGATTTAATTAGTATATGATACTCTATTTCTCCTTTCCCTTGTTACCAAGTATATGATCCTCAGCATTAAATATTGCTTGGTTCACTCATATATCTTTCTATGAGATAATTACTGAAGAAACGATTTCTGAAGTTGGTCAGGATAATGAAAACCAACAACAGCTTTTTAAATTTTTTCAATATAAATGAGGATATTCAAAAACACCATTTTTGAAATACAGTAATAGGTATCAGATTATCAGAATCCAGTAACTACACTTTATTGTAGCTAGAAAATAATGAATAAAACATATCCTATATGTGATGTCAGAAAACTGAAGTCTCCTAAAAGAAAAAATGAAGGAAAGGGTGGTTGTTAAAATTCAATTCACATATCTCACTAGCATAATCCCTGCTTTTCTGTAGAAGAAAGATGGCCCAGACACCAGGAAGCAACTCATTCAGTGTCTAATTAGTCAACCAATCTCACCCCTCAAATACTCTACAGCTCATTTATTATTTGATGGTTCCAGGCCTGGCTAAGTTGAAGATGGAAACTTAGAGCTTTTAGTCTCTGTTATTGCTAATTTCTTCCTTCATCTGTATTAGGGGATCAAAAACAGCACAAATGAAAATTAGAAGCTTAATATAGCAGTCTAAATATTGAGTTGCTATGTTACAAATAAACATAAAAAGACACCTTATTCTTTCTCTCTCTATCCCTCAATACTAGAAATAAGATACTCCTTTAAAAATGGAGTTCTGAAGATTCCTGGATTAGAGAAATCCAAGAATCTTCAGAACTCCATTTTTAAAGGAGTTCTGAAGATTCTTGGATTTCTCTAATCCAGAAATAGTGGGCTCAATACACTTCTCAGATAGACTCTATAATCCTCTAGGTCTACCATCCTCCAAAGGAAATATCAAGAGCTAAGGACTTGCATAGACATTTTTTCCAAAGAAGACATATAAATCTCCAATAGGTATATGAAAAATGCTCCTTGTCACTCATTATGAGAAAAATGCAAATCAAAACCACAATGAACTATCACTTCACACTTGTCACTGTGGCTTATATCAACAAAAACAAAAAACAGGTGTTGGAAGGAATGTGGAGAAATTGTGATCCTTGCACGCTGTTGGTGTGAAAGTAGAATTATACAGCCACTATGGAAAATACTATGGAGGTTCCTCACAAAATTACAATAGAACTATCATATGATTCAGACATCTCACTTCTGGATATTTATCCAAAAGAATTAAAATCAGGATATTGAAGAGATATTAGCACACTTATGTTCATTGCAACCTTATTCACAGTAGCCAAAGTGAGGAAACAACCTAATATCCACCAGCAGATAAATGGATAAAGAAAATGTGATATATGTATATAATGGAATATTATTGGCCTTAACAAAGAAAGAAAATTCTAACACATTCTATAACATGAATGAACCCTGCAGTCCTTATGCTAAGTGAAATAAGATAGTTATAAAAAGACAGATACTGCATAATTGCACTTATATGAGATATCTAAAATAGACAAATTCATAAAATCAAAGAGCAGGATGGTAATTACCCAGGGGTTGGCAAGAGGGGGAGTGGAGAGTTACTAATCAACAGGCATAAAGTTTCAGTCCAACAAGATGACTAAGCTGTGAGGATCTGCTGTGCCACAGTGTACCTATAGTCAGCGATAATATAGTGTACACTTAAAATGTTTTAAGAGGATAGATTACATGTTAAATGTTCTTACAAAAATAAAAATAATTTCTTAAAAGCAGAGCAATTAACCTAAAAAGAAGGTAGAGAAAAGATTATTTCATGTCTTATTATTCAGAAGTAAAATAGACATTGCATTTGTGAATATTGAAAAATAAGGAATTTAGTTCACATGTCATGTCTCTGGAGCATAGATACCTTGCATGGGAACTTTATGCTATAGAAACTGCTTTTTGATATATGAGATGTTAATCACCGATCAGTTTCATATTAGGATCTAATTCAAATGCATACTCATTCATTCAACAAATATCTATGGATTTCCCTTTATATACAAGGTTCCAGTTATAAAAGTTAACAAGTTAGACAATGTCTCTGCTTCCTAAAGTTTATATGACCGTTGGAGGGAGGTATAAACTATTATTAAAATATTATTAGGGGAAAAAGAGAGAAAATAATAATGAATGACAAGAAAAGGCAACAAAAGGAGTTTGCTGTGATAGAAAATAAAAGGGAGTGGGAAGCTAATCAGGATATGGTAGTTAAAGAAGGTGTCTGAAGAGACGACACGTGAATTGACACCTGAAAGGTGAGAAGAGATGAGTAGTAACAAGTGTATTGAGAAGAATGGTTTTGACAGAAACACACATACATACAAACCCAACCAAGTGCAAAGTACCCAAGGCGGAAAAATAAAGGCCAGTGTGGATAGAGGGTAGTAGTAAGAGATAAGAAAAACACACGATAGATGAATAGGTGACAGGGACTTTGTGGAAGAGTAACTTCTGATGTCATACTCCTGAAATTAAAACGTGGGTTCTTATTTATTGATCTTCATTGTTTTTCCTCCCCTATTTATGCTTGCTCACAGAGATTTGTGGGTATCATTTTTTTTTCTCATCATTCACATCTACTATCCATACATGAAACTGTTGTTTCATTTTGTTTTAAGGAAGATCTTATATAAGGCTTTCTATAGCAATTTGGGCTTTAATTTCAGAAACACTGCCTAGTCCATTGTTGTATATGATATAAATTATCAGGCTGAATAAAAAAAAAACCCAAACATTTAATAGGATAGAGACAAAGCACAACACACACACACACACACACACACACACATCCCCACATATATATAATTCTGTTGGTGGGCGATAAGCATATAAAAGCTATGAAATGCCATGGACAGAGTAGCAATCTGTACTATTATCAGTCTCTCCCTTTTTAATGCTAAGGTTCAGTTACCTATATGACAAGCATTCCACCCAAATTTTGTTTGTTTCTAGGTAGATTGGAATTAGAAATATATATAATAAAAACTTTCTACAACATTTTACCTTAGAACTGTCTCTCGTGAGTGACACAAATCCAACAACCTGGCCTGAACTTGTTATATAGTTTTAGACTTGACACTTAAGAGATTTCCTAATATTTTGGTTAATATATATTACAGTTGCTGTGGGGGCAGGGATATATGAGAAATCTCTGTACATTTAATTTTGCTGTGAAACCTCTCCCCAAACATAAACAATTACCAAGTTCTTTAACCATTCTTGTTTTCAAAATATAAAACAGCTATTTTTTTCTAAACAACTTAGCATCTTTCTTTTTGATTTTTTTTGTTCTTGTTGTTGTTAATCTTCACCCAAGTATATTTTTCCATTGAATCTTAGATAGTGTGAAAGAAAGGGAGGACGAGAGAAAAACATCGATGTGAGAGAGACACATTGATCGGTTGCCTCCCACAGGACCCCAACTAGGTCCAGGGATTGAACCCACAACCCAGGTATGTGCCCTTGACTAAGACTCAAACCCGCAATCTTTTGGTCCATGGGCCGATGCTCTAACCACTGAGCAACCACCCAGAGCTCTTTCTGCCTTTTGCTTTCAGCCATTCGCTCTTTCCATGATCTGTTCCTGAAACAAAATTACTACATATATGAAGATACAGCTAACACACAATGACTTAAGCAACACCAAAATATGCCTTCAACTCAATGACTGAATTCTTTTTTTTTTTTTTTTAATCCTCACCCGAGGACAGTCTTCCACTTTTTATTCAGATAGAGCGGGAGGGAGAGAGAGAGAAACATCGACGTGAAAGGGACACATCGAGTGGCCACCACCTGCACGACCCAACCAGGGCCGGGGACAAACTGCAGTCAAGGTACGTGCCCCCAGCGGGAACCGAACCCGGGTCTCTCCAGACCTCCAGACCGCAGGCCGACGCTCCAACCGCTGAACCAAACCGGCCAGGGCGACTGAATTCTTACAGATCAAAAATAAGGGACTAAGCCCCTTCTTCCTCCGCCTTACATATCCCTTTCTACAAATCATGATGGCAAAGGGAAGTAATGAGAAACAATACATACCCAGTGGAAGTCCTAAAAAGACAGTGATTATCAACAAAATATTTTCTCAGACACAGAAGCATCCCAATGCAGGGATCTAAGAGGGTTAACAGACGTTGATTCCTCTGTTGCATTCCTGTGTATTCATTTGACCCCATACTGAACGCCATTTCAAGGTGAAGACTTATATTGAAATTGTACATGGGAACAGCAGGATGTAATCAGTGTTTGAAATTCTTTCTGTTGCTTTCATTTTCTAGTTCCCTTGTTCACATAAGTCTGAATGGCAAAGAGAGGCAGTCCTCATCTTGTTTCTTGCCTTTTTGCCATCCCTAGAACACTGCCTAAAGGTTACTTTTCCAAACCGTGAGTTGTTTCTCTCTCTCTTACTCTCTCTTTATTTTCTGCCATTTCTCAAGAGGCTACGGTTGACAAAAAAAAAAAAAAAAATAGCCCTCATAATTCCAGGATTTAGTCAAGGAGGATGTTAGATAGCTAATGGATTATTGGGTTAACTTGAAGGAAAAATAAAAAACTATAGAACTTTTTAGGTATGTATTAGCTCTTCAGCATGACTGGTAAATTGCTATTTATTAATTCCTGTTCTGTCCATCCTTTTAAATACAAATAACCATTATTTTTGTTCTTTCTGTAAACTAAGGGGACTATTCTATACAATACTAGGATTTATTAATTCAGCTCATCATTTTTCTTGAGAAAGACTGATCTTTGAAAGCAGCTGACTGGGTAGAAGAAATACTGTTTAGAGAAGGCATCCTTAATGTGAAAATAGTTGCATGAATAAGTAAAAACAGAGAATTTTTCCATCAATGTGAGATATTTGAGAGGAAATACAATGTCAAATAATAAGACATTAATAGAAATAATAGTCAGGTAGCTAAGCAGGTTCCAGCACTAATTGTGATAGTGCTATAATTTATCCTAATCATGTGGTCACTGAGAGGAGAGAAGGGAAGAATTGTATTGGCATAACAGGGCTGTGGTAGAACCACAAAACCAAGCTGAGTAAGTTACAGGTTTAGGATGTATTGAAGCCCATTGCCTTCCTTAATGAAACAGAGTACCCAGTGCAGGCAAAAGAGAGAATCATCATATGGGATAGTTGGGTCTAGTCTTCCCAATCAAGGTTTACTTCCCTCTAAGGCTCTGGCCACTACTGCTACGATCTATGTGACTTTGAATAAGGTATTTAACTCTGCTGTACCTCAGGTTTCTCATGTATTAGAGAGCTTAATAATAAATGGTCCTATCAATTATTGGTGTTGATAAAATTAAAGGAGGCCCTGCCCAGGTGACTTATTTGGTTGTAGTGTCATCCTGTGCACCAAAAGGTTGAGTGTTCGATTCCCAGTCAGGGCACATACGTAGGTTGCGAGTTCGATCCTAGGTTGGGGTATGTATGGGAGGTAACCGTTTGATGTTTCTCACATTCCCTGTTTCTCTTTCTCTCTAAAATCAATAACATATTCTTGGGTGAAGATAAAAAAAAAGTTAAAGGAGATAGCATTTAGAAGAATACCTGTAATATTTTAACTGTTATTAATGCTGTTGCTACTCCTTAGACCTTAGGGTGGTACTCTTGCCCCTTTAATATCCTCCCTAAGTGGTCATTAGAAAAATTGTTCCAAACAATCTATAACTGAGAGATATTAGAATGGATCATAACAAAACTTTACTAAAGACTCAGCACTGTGTAGAACAGACTGAGCTGTAAACTATAATTATATCATCTGGCTTGTAAAAGGTAGGTCTCTCATCTTCAGCTTGGCCTGGCCTTAAAGATCTATCCGTATGCAGCTACTAGTCATGGAAACATGGTGAAAGCCTTCTTAAGTTTAGTTCTAAATGCTCTTTAGAAGGGTTTTTCAACTCCTCAAAATCTAGTTGCAAGGACATGATTTTCAGACAGCTGGGTAATTCCTGTTTGATCGGTTTGAGGTATTAAACCTTAATTTAAGTTTCCTCTTCAAGATGCTCCTCTTCCATGGATGAAATAGAAAAGGTCATCTTGCCTCTTTACGGGAGAGTCCACAGTTACCCTATGGGTCTGTTTCTTACCCTGTGGCTGCCAACAGTCTGTTTTCAGAATGCAGCATGACCACACGGCACCTGTGCAAGGAAATGTACTATTGCTGATCCCCTCCCACAGGGCAGCCAACAGGGACAAGGTTTCTGCTGACCAGGTAGTCATGGTAGGGGACCATTAAAGAGAAAACCAAAAGCTAAGTCAGGCCAAAAGCCTGTCTTTTATTGGTCAAAGCATAAAAAATGTCTAATATTCACCTCTTTGGATTAAGAACAGAATCTAGCCCTGGCTCGGTGTTTCAGTTAATTGGCGTGTTCTCCTGTACACTAAAAAGGTTGAGGGTTTGATTCTCAGTTGAGGCACATACCTAGGCTGTGGGTTCAATCCCCAATCCCTAGTCCAGGCTTGTATGGGAGGCAACTGATTAATATTTTTCTCTCAAATCAATGTGTCTCTCTCTTTCTGTCTCTCTCTCTCTCCCCTGCTTCTCTTTCTAAAAAAAATAAAATAAAAAAAGAAAGAAAAAAAAGAAAGGGAAAGAAAGAATGGAGTCTAGGCTAAAATTCAAAAGCTGTTTGGCAAACAGTGCCTTACTCTAACTTCACCCCCAGGTATATAAGTTCAAGGCCAGTTAGTTTATTTGATAAACCAGTTAGTGACAGGCCCCAGATGGAATGTAAGATGGGATAGGAAAAGCCTAATGGACTGAGCCCTGCCTTGAGCAGGGCTGAGATAAAATATTTTGGCTGGATAGAGGGCCGCATTGTAGTCCTAAGGCAAAGGGTCTATGGAGAAAGGTTTAGATATAGGGTAGCTAAGAGAGACAATAATGCAAAGCTTTAATGATTTTGTTATCATTAACTATATGAGTGACTAAAACTATTCACAAGCAGATGGAAAATCTGGTAAAGCTAGACAAAACTTGAGAGACCAAACCTGCTGAACATTCTTGCCTAAAATTCTTGGATAGATTGAAGAGTGGCCATGCATGTGGAATTTTTTAAAAATTAGAGTTACAGTAGGAAATATATGTTAAGATTTATACACGGGGAAAAAAGACATGATCTCAAGTGTGGTTTTCCTCCCTCCCACACCTCTCTTTGTTCAGAAAAGGACACACATACACACAAAGGACTACAAGGAAGCATCAAGCAGGAGACTGTCCAATGTAGCTGAAAGTATTTATAGATGACCCTTTGGAGAGTACAACGGTAGAGTCAGGGTTAGAAAGTGCAGAATCCTTTTACTGTGATGACATTCTGGAGAAACTGTGGGCACAGCCACATGGCTAGCACTTAACTATCTGTAGTGAGCTTAGGCATTTACCACAGAAAATGAGTAATGGGCCTGTGTTGAAAAGATAACTCTACTATCTCTGTAATATATCAAAGGAGGTAATGAAATTAAATCCTTGCCCATCTTATCCAGATTGTGCTGGCCTCAGCTATTTGCTTAGCTTTGGGCAGTGACCCAGAAATTCAATGCTATACCCACAGAGGATTAGAATTTAAATGCACTTGAGAAATTTCTAGGCTGAAAATTTAATGTTCAGAAACATGGAATTGGATAGACACACAATGTCTACAAATGTCCATCTTCACCATTGGTCTTACAAAATACTTCCTCTGTCATTAAAATGAAACATTTAAGACTGAAATAAAATAAAAGCTAGGTCATTAAGAGCTATTGTTTCAGTGTTGCCACTACTTGAATATGTGGCTGATGAAGTCAGTTCATCCCTCTGGAGTCAACCTGCTTCCTTAAGGGGACATCGGACCTAATAAAATATAGCATCTCCCTTCAAAAACTACATGGTTCTCTGTGGGGGCATAGCTGATGCTCACCTGATAAGGCTCTTTTTATCTTCCCAGCCCTTTGTTGTTAGGCAGGACCACTATACTCATCCTTGCCAATGGGCTCTGAGTAAGGGTAACAGTTCAATTCCCGGCAGAACCATAGAAGAACAGGGCAAGAACATGGTGAACATGGTAGTTATCATATTCACATGATGCCATTTCTCATGGTGGGCCCTTTATGAACCTAGGTCTCTGCATGACAAAATAGTACAAAGTTTACCTACCAATTAATGTTGAACATGTCACAAGAGTGAGAAATAAATCTTTGCTATCATAACTTGCCGAGATGTCAGGGGTGTTACTAAAGCATAATCCAGCCTGCCCTAGGTATAAAATGCTCTTTAAAATTATTTCTAAAAATGATATTTGTTCCATTCTTCTATTGCTATGTTATGCAAGGGGGTTACACTCAGATTTTGTCAATCAATAGTCTGTAAAAGCAACTCAAAATAGAGGCCAATGTGATTTAAAATATGTTATTTTGAAAGTATTTTTTGATGCATGGACTCATGTACCTGGAGGAAATGTTTGAGAAAATATCTCATTTTATGGATATGAAAATTGTATCCCAAATAAAATAGATGATGGCATTGACAAGCAAGAGTTTAGTGTCATTTAATAATTATCTCTATATAAAAAGTATTGATCGAACTTTCATTTCTGTGATATTCTAAAAATGAACAAGGCAAATGTCTGTCCTCAGAAAGTAGGTATATTTCTGCATGTAGGATTCTAAGGCACCTTGAAAATTGAAAAGTTTGTGGCTAATTTCTTGGGGTGGATATTTTAGTAGTTTTCTAAAACATAGAATTTCTCTTTTTTGAGGGAAAAAAAAATCAAGTACTATAATTATTTCCTCCATTCAAGCTTACGACAGTTGACTTAAAAAAATCAATCAGTTCTTTATACAAAAGAGTAGAAATAAATGATGAACCCTTTAAGCTACCATATAGTCATACACCTTTTTCAAGATCATAACAAAAATTATAAAGATTATCTTGACTTTAGGTCACTTCGTTTAAAAATTGGACATATTAAGTGACTTTTATTCGGTCATATGTTAAGTTAGTGGCAAAACAAGCACAGGTAACATGTTTTTAGTATTTTTTTCTATTCATCTCCAACAACTGCCATGCGAGTGTGTGAGCAAAAGTTATTACTCCTTTCCTTCTATAGGTAGGGTCATGTTGCTGCCATGGGGCAACACCACGGTAAGAAACCAGTTTTCTCTCTTTTCACTTGGGATACTTGGATCACCTTTATGACCTCAGGCTTATATTCTTCTCATTCAGAAAAGTCTTCTCTAGCCTGATATACTAGCACAGGTTCCCCAGTTGTTTTCCTACATAGCACTTTTATTTGTTTATACTTTTCATAAGTTGAAATACTTTTGTAATAATGCAGTATGCACTCTACAAATGAATGAAATATTTCATAGATCCATTGTTCTTTTCATCTGAAATCTCTTCCCTCTACTGCTGCATTATTTTAGGTTGCACAGTGTGGTGATAAAATTGAATTTTAAAAATATATGGCTAAATTTACTTTTATTTATACAGATTTTCTAAGTCAGAGATAGATATGTGAAAAGACAAAGACATCTCCAAGATTAGTTTAGAATGCAGATTTTTCGTCCAGCATATGTTCCCTCATAGCCAGGACTCAAAATGGTCAATAACTATAGTAAATATGGAAAATAAATATTCGTAGTCTACTTACCCTGTGTGAACTTGCTTATCACTGCTAATGCAAATGAAAAGCTGGAATGACATCCTGTAAGCACAATAAAATTATTCATTACTGCAGTTAAACATTGTTAGCTATTTTAAGGGATTCCTGATATCAAGGAGCCATGTTCTCTAAAGCCTGTGGAAGAGGAGAGGATTTGTTGAAATTAAGCCGTTTCTACTTGTCACATACAACTTGAAATTTTGGAATTACTATTATTGAAGGGAATACTCAGCTTCCTTTTCCAACTTCTTTTTCTTCCAACCCTGTTACTAGTTTGATCTTTCTCTAATATATTAGACCAGGACTGTCAATTCCCTGTTTAAAAACCTTCCAGAGCTATCCTATGACTCTAGGGTAAGTTTAAACTTCCCAGGCTAGCATTTATTCAACAAAAACGATGACAAATCTGCTTACAAATCACACTTCTTACTCTTTCCTAAACCAAAGTCCATGTTCCTGTGACCTCTGCCTCTCTCTTATATCCTTTGCTAATGTGTTCCAATATCTTTGCATGACCCTCTCTGTTCTTCGTTTGCCATCATTCTACTTCAACCACTTGATTTTTTATTTTATGCTTCTAGCTTGTCTTCAAATCGGAAGTTCACTCATTACCTCCTCAGAAGTCTATTTCTGTCTTTTCTTCCTCACCTCCAGCCGGAAGTAACATAACCCCAGCGGGATCATTCACCCTCATTTGAATTTCTCTGAGCTCCTTATCTGCACTGCCCATTTATGCTTTCCCTTTTCGGTCTTCACAGTGCCCTGCAGAATCTTTGCACATTCTCAGTGCTCAAAAATATGCAGTATAATAAAATAAGGGCATAAAGCATGAATGAAGCCTTTAAAAAAGTCTAGTTTCAGATGTATTAAAATGGAAAACAAGAAACACTTAAAATAATTTCTGATTTTAAAAAGTCTGTTCAGCAAATGATTGATTTTGGTATTGTAAGATTTTAAAAAATGAGATTTCTTTATAAACAGAGTACAAGAGAGAAATGTTTTACCTTACTTATCATTAGCAGGTACAGTAAAGGAAGAAGATGGATTATTATATTATCTGTTAAAATCAAATCTTTTCCAAGTGACAATATTTTAAATTTAAAGCTTTACTAGAGCCATATATGGAGGTGTTGAATACAGAACTTGGACTGATTCTTTACAGATAAAAGTCATACTTGGAAGTTTCATTTTTGAAACCAAATCTCTGGTATTTATTATAATTTCCCTTCCTTCCAAAGTAGAATAATTAATCACTGCTTGTCCAATTCCAATATGAGGAAGATGTCATCACTTTTCCATCCTGTTCACTGATGACTTGTAAAAGCCTATCCTTGGAACCCTGTAAAGAGAACTAAGAGTGTTTACTTTTAACTGGCCAGCTAGAAAAGAAAAAAGAAAAAAAACAGGCTTGTGAATACCAACACCAAATTAGCAGCATATAGTCTTCCCTTTCTCAAATGATAATTTTAAGGGAAAAGTGAAAACAAAGAATTTTGGAGGATTATTTAAATGAACAGAGAGGAATTTAATTTTCTTACACTCACAACTATGGTGTCCTGGCTTTTTTCAGGATTGGCAAAAATGAACCCAATGATTTTTAACTTTACAAACGAGCATTAATCTGGACAAATGTATAATATTTGCTATATTCCTTGATTATTTTACATAACTATTATTCTTTAATTATACATGCCTAATTAGTAATTTAATTATGCATATTAGTTTTCTTTGTGCATTTTCACTGCAGTTCTTTGGCCAGACTAACTTTCAAAAAAGAAGAGACTGCCTTCCATCTTCAAGGAATGTGTGTGACGACAGGCAAGTAAGGTTGGTTACCACATTTGAGTCAAACAGGCAATTTCTCCTTCATCTGTACTTTTAAATTTTGGGCAGGCCCTTCAAAATCTGAAACTTTGGAGATGAAACATTTAGGCAAAAAAGGTTTCTAGTCCTTGAGATTCAGTACCCACACGCCCAGTATTTCTCTCTTTCAGTGCCTTTTTTCATTGATGTAAAAGCATCGGCTTAATTTGCAGAGCTGAGGACATCATTAACTGCAGCTTCAGATAAAACACTTCAAAACACGTTCTAAGCAGAAAACTTACAACACTCTGAAAACTTGAAACTTTTAAATTTCCCATCATTATTGCTAAGTTCAAAATCAAAAGTGAACTCAGACTTTTTAAAAAAATGTTTGTCTATTCATAGAACATGATTTCCCACAAGCCACTCCTTGATTATTATTTTATAAGGTTCATCTTTCATTGGGCAGGATGCCATTTAAAATGTCCTTGGGGATTTACTAGCACTGTCATGCTGATCCTGTTTGAACTTACTGTGTTTTAAAGCTTGCAAGCACATTTTACTTCTGAGTTCAACTGTTCTCAACTTGTATAAACTCATACTTGTATATATGGTGATTAATTCCACCATAAATGTGGGCACTTGCTTATATATTGGTGACCACTCAATAGAGAATTACAATTTTCTTCTTTTTTATTGAAGTGTAGCTGACATGCAATTTTTTATTAGTTTCAGGTGTACAGCATAGTGATTTAACATTTAAATACCACATAAAATTATCATCACACTCAGATATGGTGTAACCATCTGTCACCAAAGTTATTACAGTATTATTGACTATAGCCCCTATGCTGTACATTGTATCCCCTTGACTTATTTGATTTACAACTGCAGGTTTGTCCTCCTTCATCCCCTTCACCTATTTCACCCATCCCTCCACCCCACTCTCCTCTGGCAACCATCAGTTTCTTCTCTGTGTTTATGCATTTGTTTCTGTTTTATTTCACTGATCATTTGTTTTGCTTTTTAGATTCTACATGTAAACAAAATCATGTGGCATTTGTCTTTCTCTGACTTATTTCACTCAGCATAATTCTCTGCAGGTCCATTTATGTTGTCACAAATGACAATATTTTATTTCTTTTTATGGTTGAGTAATATTATATTATATATATATATATATATATATATATATATATATATATATATAAAATCTTTTTATCCATTTGTCTATTAGTGGCCCCTTAGGTTGCCTCAATATTTTGGCTATTGTAAATAATGCTGCAGTGAATATGAAAGAGAATTGTGGTTTTCTTATTGAGAATAAAAACCGTAAGTATTTACACATTCAAATTCAAAGCTATCCATTTTTTCAATACCACTGCTACTACCTTGTTCAGACAGTCTGTATTTCTTTCTTGGATAGGTACAAAACTTCACAAGTCTTGAGAAGCTTTTACATAATTTTAATCCTGAATTCAGAGTATGTTTCTAAAATACAAATTTGATTATGTCACTCTCTTGTTTAAAACTCTTTATACCTATGTGTTGCTAGGATAATGTCCATACTCTTTACATTGGCAGCCATGTCCCTAATGAGATGGTGCCTTTGTAAATACCTTGAGGGCTTCATCCAACTATTTGTTGTATCTCTACTGTCTTAAGGTATCTAGCAATCCTAAACACATGCTTAGGATGAGAACATTTGTAGAATGACTACTGAATGAATCATGGGAGTAGACTCATCTCATCTGCTACATTTCTAAATATATTGTCACCCATCATTAAAAGATACTTCCTTTTACAACCTTATCTCTTCCAAATGGCATTTCTTAAAGTTTCTTTTTTTTCTTATATACCACTAACTCCTGTAGATTTATTGAAGTTCCCCTGTTGTATTTTTACTATATATATATACACTGTGTCATTTTATTGCTTTTCTAAAAATGTTAACATGCATACTTAGTAAATTCAGAAGTTAGTCAGCATTTTTATCTTACTTCCAAACAATATAAATATACTCGCATACTTTAATTTATATCTCCTTGTACCCAATTTATATACTCTGGTTGTTCAATATTTTAGATTTAATTTGTTTTCCTTTTCTCAATCTCACAACCTTGACATTATGGTTTTAAACACTCATCATTAGCTTAAATTTCCCCATATAGTTACCACATTCTATACTTGTCATCTCATCTTGCAGATTAATTGTGAAATGTTGTTGTTGCTCCTGGAGTACAGCCATTAGAAACTTCTGTAGTAAAGTTCGTTTGATGTCAAAATCTGTT
The DNA here is from genome assembly GCF_014108415.1 of Molossus molossus. Classification (NCBI taxonomy): domain Eukaryota; kingdom Metazoa; phylum Chordata; class Mammalia; order Chiroptera; family Molossidae; genus Molossus; species Molossus molossus. The sequence goes on from NW_023425350.1 coordinate 36,241,860, forward strand.
GATTAGTAGAGCTCTGCAAATGACTTCACTTTTGCCTTGTTTTAGAAGATATTTATAAGGGACATACAATTTAAAATTGACAGTTAATTATTTCAGCTCATTGAAGATATATTTTTTAATTAATTTATTTATTTTTGTTACAGATGTTTCTTCTTTTCCCCCCACTGATTCCCCCCTCCGCCTCCCTTCCTGCCCTGTCACCAGCTTTGTTGTCCAGGTCCATTGGTCATGCATACATGCGTATAAGTTCTGTGGTTTATCTCTCCCCCACCACCCCCTTTTTTGGGGATTGTCAGTCTGTACCCCACTTCCACGTCTCTGGGACTGCTGCATTCCTGAGAATATTATGTTCATTATATTCCACAAATAAGTGAGATTATATGATACTTCTCTTACTCTGTTTGGCTTGTTTCACTTAGGATAATACTTTCCAGGTCCCTCCATGTAGTCTCAAAGGATAAAAAATCTTTCTTTCTTACAGTTGCATAGTACTCCAGTGTGTATATGTACTAAAGCTTTTTTATCCATTCGTCTACTGATGGACATTTGGGCTGTTTCCAGATCTCAGCTATTGTAAATAGTGCTGCTATGAACATGGGGGTACATATATATATTCTTTCTGATTGGTGTTTCAGGCTTCTTAGGGTACATTCCTAGAAGTGGGATCACTGGGTCAAATGGAATTTCAATTTTTAATTTTTTGAGGTAACACCATATTGTTTTCCATAGTGGCTGCACCAGTCTGCATTCCCACCAGCAGTGTACTAGAGTCCCCTTTTCTCCACACCCTCGCCAACACTTGTTTGATGATTTGTTGATGGCGGCCATTCTGACAGGTGTGAAGTGATACCTCATTGTTGTTTTAATTTGTATTTCTCTGATGATTAGTGATGTTGAGTATTTCTTCATATGTCTCTTAGCCATTTGTATGTCCTGTTAGGAGAGATGTCTACTTAGTTCCACTACCCGTTTTTCAATTGGGTTCTTTGTCTTCCTTTTGTGGAGTTGTATGAGCACTTTGTATATACAGTGATACCTCGGTTCTCGAACGCCTCGGATTTCGACCAAATCGGTATTCGACCAGGAGATTCGAGAAACTTTTGTCTTGGAATCCGAACAAATATTTGGAACTCGAACTTCTGAGATGAGCCGAGTTGAGCCGAATGGCGTTCATTCGGCCCAGCGCGCCTCGCTTGCGTCATCAGTGTGAGTGCAGAGAGAGAGTCACGCTTTGTGGAGAGAGTCACGCTTTACACTGAATTTAACCCTTAGACATACTGTACACTTTTATTTCTTGTTGAGACTTATGTTTTTCTACATATTATATACAAATTAGGCCAGTAAATAGGCATTTTCTGGGGCTTGGAACGAATTAATCCAGTTTCCATTATTTCCTATTGGGTTTCATTGCTTCGGTTCTCGAACAATTTGGTTCTCGACCGTCCTCCTGGAACGAATTATGTTCGAGAACCGAGGTATCACTGTATTGGAAATTAACCCCTTATCTGATATATCATTGGCAATTATGCTCTCCCATACAGTGGGTAGCCTTTCCGTTTTGATGATTGTATCTTTTGGTATACAGAAGCTTTTGAGTTTGATGTAGTCCCATGTGTTCATTTTCTCCTTTATATCTGTTGCCTTAGGTGATGTATCAGTGAAAATTCTGCTGCGTATGATGTCTGAAATTTTGTTGCCTACAGTTTCTTCTAGGATTTTTATGGATTCATGAGTCACATTAAGTCTTTTATCCATTCTGAGTTTATTCTTGTGTAGGGTTTAGTTGATGGTCTAGTTTCATTTTTTTGCATGTAGCTGTCCAATTTTCCCAACACCATTTATTAAAGAGGCTGTCCTTACTCCACTGTATGCTCTTTACACCTTTGTCAACTTATAATTGAGCATATTGCCTTGGGTCTATTTCTGGGTTCTCTGTTCTGTTCCACAGGCAGTATTGATTAAAGTGGCTTTGTAGTATAACCTGAAATCTGGTAATGTGATCCCTCCAACTTAGTTCTTTTTCAAGATTGCTGTGGCTATTCGAGGCCTTTTTTGGTTCCATATGAACTTTTGAAGTATTTGTTTTAGTTCAGTGAAGTATGCCGTCAGTATTTTGATAGGGATTGCATTGAATCTATAGATTGCTTTGGATAGTATGGACATTTTAATGATGTTAATTCTTCCAATCCATGAACAGGGTATGTGCTTTCACTTTATTATATCTTCCTCTATTTCTTTTTTCAATGACCTGTGGTTTTCTGTGAATAGGTTCTTTATTTCTTTGGCTAAGTTTATTCCTAGGTATCTTAATTTTTTTGCCACAATGGTAAATGGGATTGTTTTCTTAGTTTCTCTTTCTGTGAGTTCATCATTGGTGTAAAGAATGCCATGGATTTCTTGACATTTATTTTGTATCCTGCTACTTTGCCAAAGTCATTTATTAAGTCTAGTACATTTTTGATGGAGTCTTTGGTGCTTTCTACGTATAGTATCATGTCATCTGCTAATAATGACAGTTTCACTTCCTCCTTCCCAATTTGGATCTCTTTTATTTTTGCTTCCTGTCTGATTGCTGTGGCTAAGACTTCCAGTACTATGTTAAATAAGAGTGGTGAAAGTGGGCATCTTTGCCTTGTTCCTGTTCTTAAGAGAAATGCTCTTAGTTTTTGCCCATTGAGTATGATGTTGGCTGTAGGTCTTTCATATATGGCCTTAATGATGTTAAGATATGATCCCTCTATTCCCATATTGCTGAGTTTTTTTATTCAGAAATAGATGCTGGATTTTGTCGAAGGCTTTTTCAGCATCTATTTACATGATCACATGATTTTCATCTTTCATTTTGTTTATGTGGTGTGTCACATTTATTGATTTGCGAATATTGTACCAGCCTTGCATCCCTGGGATGAATCCCACTTGCTCATGATGAATAATTTTTTTGGTGTATTGCTGGATCCGATTTTCTAGTATTTTGTTCAGTATTTTGGCATCTGTGTTCATCAGGGATATTGGTTTGCAGTTTTCTTTCTTTGTAGTGTCTTTTTCTGGGTTTGAAATTAGAATTATGATGGCTTCATAAAATGAGTATGGAAGTCCTCCTTCTTCTTGAATTTTTTGAAATAGTTTGAGGAGAATGAGTGTTAGTTCTTCTTTGAATGTTCAGTAAAACTCCCCCATGAAACCATCCAGGCCTGGGCTTTGGTTTGCTGGGAGAGTCTTGATTACATCTTCAATATCTTCTGTTGTTATTGGTCTGTTCAGGTTTTCTATCTCTTCCTTGTCCAGTTTTGGGAGACTATCTGGTTCTAGAAATCTGTCCATTCCGCTTAGATTTTCTAATTTGTTGCCATATAATCGTTCGTAGTAGTTGTTAACAATCTTTTGTATTTCTGCGGTGTCAGTTTTTACTTCTCTTTCATTTCTGATTTTGTGTATTTAGGTTCTTTTTGTTTCTTGGTGAGTCTAGCTAAGGGTCCATCAAACTTGTTTATATTTAAAAAAAAAACAGCTCTTTGTTTCATTCATCCTTTGAATTGTTTTTTTGGACTCTATGTCATTTATTTCTGCTCTGATCTTTATTATTTCCTTCCTTCCTTCTACTTGCTCTAGGGTTTTCTTTTTTCTTGCTCTCTAGATCTTTAAGTTGTGAGGTTAGATAGTCTATTAGAGGTTTTTCTCTTTTTTTGAGGTAGGCCTGTAGTGCTATGAACTTCCCTCTCAGAACTGCTTTTGCTGCATCTCATAGATTTTGTGTTGTTGTGTCTTCATTTTCTTTGGTTTTCAGGAAGTTTTTAATTTCTTCCTTGATCTCCTTGGTAGCCCATTCATTGTTTAATAACATGCTATTTAGCTTCCATGTGTTCAAATGTCTTTGCATGTTCTTGTTGCAATTGATTTCTAGTTTCATGCCATTGTGATCTGAGAAGATGCTTGATGTGATTTCAGTCTTCTTGAACTTGTAGAGACTTGCTTTGTGTCCTAACATGTGGTCTATCTTTGAGAATGTCCCATGTGCACTTGAGAAGAATGTGAATTCTGTAGTTTTGGGGTATAATTTTCTGTAGATATCTATTAAATCCATTTGGTCTAGTGCTTCATTTAGAGTCTCTGTTTCCTTGCTAATTTTTTGTCTATAGGGTCTATCCAGTGATGTCAGCGGGGTGTTGAAATCCCCTGTTATGATTGTATTACTGTTCATTTATCCTGTGAAGTCCTCCAAAAGATTTTTAATATATGTTGGTGCTCCTGAATTGGGTGCATATATGTTTATCAAGGTTATATCTTCCTGTTGGATAGATGCTTTCAATATTATGTAGTGGCCTTCTTTGTCTCTAGTTATGGCCTTCATTTTGAAATCTATTTTATCAGATATGAGTATTGCTACCCCAGCTTTTTTTTCCCTTTCCGTTTGCTTGAAAGATTTTTTTCCATCCCTTCACTTTCAACCTATGTGAGTCTTTTGTTGTGAGATAGATCTTTTGTAAACAACATATATGTGAGTCACGCTTTCTTATCCAATCAGCTACTCTGTGTCTTTTTATCGGAGCATTCAATCCATTTACATTTAAAGTGACTACTGATATGTACTTATTTATTGTCATTTTTGTTTAGTGTGGTTCTCTTTCTCTTTCTGTTTCTCCTTCTAATTACAGCAGTCCTTTTAACATTTCTTGCAGTGCTGGTTTGGTGCTAATGTATTCTCTTAGCCTTTTTTTTGTCTGGGAAGCTCTTTATTTGACCTTCTCTTTTGAATGATAGCCTTGCTGGGTAGAGTAGTCTTGGATTCGCATCCTTATTACATCATGCCATTCTCATTCTGGCCTGTAGTGTTATTGTTGAGAAGTCAGCTGAGAGCCTTATGGGCTTTCCTTTGTAGGTAACCTGTTGCTTCTCTTTTGCTGCTTTTAGGATTCTCTCTTTGTCTTTAATTTTTGTCACTTTGATTACTATGTGTCTTCGTTTGGGCCTGTTTGGGTTCTTCTTACTTGGGGCTCTCTGTGCTTCTTGAACTTGAATGCCTTCTTCCTTCACCAAATTAGGGAAGTTTTCTGTCACTATTTCTTTAAATATATTCTCTAACTCTTGCTCATTTTCTTCTTCTTCAGGGACTCCTAATGCAAATGTTATTACATTTCCAGTTGTCCCACAGTTCTCTTAAACTGCTTTCCTATTTTTTAATTATTTTTTTTATGTTGTGCTTCCTCAAGATCTTGGCTCTGAATTCTAGTTCTGTTAACTTGTTTAACTGCACCTCATTTATCTCATCTTCAATAGAGATCTCTTGTTCTTTTACTTGGCTTTTGTTTCTGTGTTTCACCATTATGGCTATCACAGTGGGCTTTGGAGCCTGCCACATTTTCCCTGTGGGTATTGGTGTTCTGCTGTTTGTGGCTCCCTCTCCTGGGTTTGGATGAGCCAGGGAGGACCCATGTTAAACACCACTGTCAAGTCTTACTTTCCTGGTTAGAGTTGCTAACCCAGGGAATGGTAGTTATCCTCTAGCTTTTTTGCCTGGAGGCTATTAGTAGGGGTCACCTTAACAACCTTGGTTTCTGAGTTGAATGCTCAATGTAAGAGGATTTCCCAAGGGTGGAGGAAATTCTGGTTGTTAATGGGCCTCAATTAGCACTTCAATGGCCACCAGGTGAGGTTGAATCTCTGAGGAGGGGCCACTGCCTCTCCCCTGGGCCCTGGGAAAAAGTAAAATGTCCACAGTCCTGAGTAGCTGCACTCTGCAAAAGCTCTGAGCACCCTTCAAATCCTGAGTTTCCCTACACTGTTCCAGTCCAGTCTGCCTTCCCTCTGCAGGAGCCCAAGTTGAGTAGCTGCTGCTAATTAGCCTCTGTCCTGGCTCTGTGCTGTGCAGCCACTTGGAACTTTAACCCAAGGGCACCGCTCCCAGCTAAGGGCGCAGCTCCCAGCTGAAGTCTCAGGTCCCAGCTGAGGCTGCTGTAGCTCCTAGCCGAGGACGCAGCTCCCAGCTGGGGCTGCAGGTCCCAGCCAAGGCTGCCACAGGTCCCAGCCTAGGGCGCTGCGACGGTGGGCTCCTGGTCCCCTCTCGCGTCCTCGCACGCCTACCAGGATTGAGTCAGTGTCCCTGGTTATGTGGTTCTCCAGGCTGCTTTTTGGTTGCCTTTCCCTGACGATTTGTCTTTATTTTAATTGTAATTCCAGTTTGGTCATGGGAGATGGTTTGTGTAGCTTCCATTCACTCCGCTGCCATTTTTGTAGTCTCATTGAAGATATTAATCAACTATCCTTTGAATTTCTTTGTCATTGTTAAAACTTCAAATATCAGTCAACTTGACATTTGTTTGAAGAGGATCTTTCCTCTCTGGCTACTTTTAGGATATTTTATTTTATAAACTGAGTTTTTATATGTTTAAAAAACATTAAATATAGTTTTTCTATTTTGTCATCATTTTAATATCTAAAATCTTTGTTATTTTTGTCTGATTTCTCCTGCTACTACTAGCTCTTATTCATTCTGCCTTCTATTACTATATATTTTATGATTTTTTTTTTGTTTATTATTATTACAGTCTCAAATTCCTTGGAATTCACTTGTGGCAGTTTTATGATAACTAAGTAAAAGTTGGTTTCCACCAAAAATGTTTGTATTTGAATCTGCCGGATACTTAAAGGCAATAAAAGTCTCATAGCTTTTTTTACACCTTAAGAGTTTTCAGATTATATAATACACAAAATTCAGGCAGTGATTTCTCAGAGATTCAAATTATGCATTCAGATTGCATGGGAACTTTTTGTTGTTTTTGTTTTAATTTTTAAATTTCTGTTCTACCCAGAATAAGCATTAAAATTAGTAATCATATTTTCTATGTGTTAAGTTTTCTTGTAGTTTACATTTAGAGATCCCAGTTTTACATACAGTCCCTTTTTAGTTTATCTACTCAGCTCTATCTCTTGTATCACGATCAATTAGAAGTTTATTGTCTGTAGAGTTCGAAAGAAACCCCGTGGCAAAATCTAACTTCTTTGAGCTTTTCTCTCAGACTCCCCTTTTGCTATGTTCTGAGGCCTCTGAATATTTATTTTAAAATTTCTCCTTAGCTCAGCAAAGCTTATAGAAATGTTTTCTTTAACATATTGTAGCCAGCATTATTTGTTGTTTTTGGCAGGAGGTTTGTTCAGGTTATCTCCTTAGTCATGCTTCAGGAAACAGAATTTTCTCCTTCATGCATTTCTGTCTAAATCTTTTGCCTGTATTTATGAAACTCCCAAAGGTAACAATGGTTTCTATAGAAATGGACACTTTCCAATTTAGGACTCATTTGCTTTCTCTGTCTACTCTGATACAGTTGGCAAAAAAAAAATACCCTTCTTAGATTTCAAACTCCTGAAAGCTTCCACCGCAGATCTCTCTCATTACCTTCCATAATTCTGACTCCCACTTCTCAGCTTTTACTGAATCATCTTTTCCTATCCCTTGTTTTTGTTTCTCCCATGTGTGATGGATAATACTGTGAGTCCACTGGGCTAGGCTGTAGTGCCTAATTCCTAGGTTAAACACCAATTTAAAACACCAATTTAGATGCTGTGGTGAAGGTATTTTTTAGATGCGATTAACATTTAAACAAGTAGATTTTGAATAAAGCAGATTTCCCTTCATAATGTGATTTAGCCTCACCCCATCAGTTGATGACATTAAAGAAAAGACAGATCTCTGGAAGAGGAAGGAATTCTGCCTCCAGACTGCCTGCAGATTTAGGACTGTGACATCGACCCATGACATCGACACATGCCTGAGTTTCCAGACTGAAGGTCAGCTCCACAAATGACGTTGTTGGTTTCCACAATCATGTAAATCAATTAAAATATTTTTCTGTTTCTCTCTCATTTATGTACATATAAAATAATATATATATGAACATTTTTAAATTTCTGGATTTTTTTGAAGAGATAGTAGAAACTTGAAATATTAGGAGATTCTATTGATGGTTCAGAGAGAAGAGTTGTAGATAAAGCTTTTTGGTCTTCAAGGATACATGTATCAACATCCACAAATTGTAAAGTTGCTGGTTTCCACAATCATGTAAACCAATTAAAAATTTTTTTCTATTTCTCTCTATCATGAACAGAATGTTCCTGGACATATGAATGTTCAGGAATTTCTGGTGAGGTCTCAGATGGAAATGAGGAATGTGTTAATGAAAACTGGAGAAAGGACTATTTTATGTTATAAAGTGGCAGAGAATTTGGTTAAATTGTGTTCTAGTGTTTTGTACAACGTAGAATATGTAAGCGATGAAATTAGATATTTAGCTCAGAAGATTCTTAAGCAAAATATTGATGATGCAATTTGGTTTGTCCTTGATGCCTGTCACAACACTTAAGCTGAGAGAGATAACTGCTAAACAATAAAATGATTTGGAAGACTCTTTACCTACCAAGATAACTTATTCCAGAAACAGGACGAAGGAAGCAGGATCCTTTGCTAAAGAAATTATGTGTGTGTGCCTGGCCAGTGTGGCTCAGTGGTTGCATGTAGACCCATGCACCAAGAGGTCTCTGGTTTAATTCCCGGTCAGGTCACCTGCCTAGATTGTGGGCCAAATCCCCAGTGGGGGGCATTCCAGGAGGTGGCCAGTTGATATTCTCTCTCATCAATGTTTCTATCTCTTTCTCTTTCTCCCTTCCTCTCTCTCTCTCAAAAAAAAAAAAAAAGTCAATAAAAATTTGTATGTGTAACTAATGGATCCAATCAATGATCTAATGGATCCAATCAACCATCCAGGCAAAGACAGGAATAGAGATGCAGGTATCTGGGAAGGATCTGTGGAGGACCCTCTTGTCTAGTGGCTTGGGGCTCTGAATTGCATAGGAGATCAACAAGGTTTTTGATAACTTTTTCCCAGCAGAAACACTGCCAGCTTGGGCTGAAAGGGACCGACATGGAATAAAATAAGGGCTGTCGAACTGCTGGCATTCTACATGCAGGACAAGTAGAGAGATCTGGCTGCAAACCCCTGCTATCCTTCAAGAAAAGGGAAGACTGATACCATAGGCAGTTCAGAGGTCATTAGGGCTGCCAATGAAAAAACAGGCCTAGAGGATACAGACCAGGAGGCTTGTGGGGGCAGGACCATTGTCTTGTCAGTGCTAGAGGGTGCGGTCACCTTCTCAGATCCAGAGGGCCTACCTCCAGAGGCTGCGGCCACAAGAGGCAAGGCCAGAATATTCAGCCCAAGAGGATTATTCTCAAGTCTTAAAATTAAATGAAATTTACCCTTTTAGATTTCAGATTTGCTTGGTTCCCATGACCCCTTTTTTTCCATTTTCTTCCGTTTGAAATGAAAGTATCTATTCTATGCTTGTTCACTATTGTATTTTGGAAGTAAATAACTTAGTTTTGAGTTTCACTGGTTCAAAACTGGAAAGGAATTTTGCCTCAGGATGACTCATATATCAACTTTCATCCATAGCTGATCTTACGGGATAGTTACATGGTATTTTGGATTTAGAGTTGATGCTAGAATTGGTTGATATTTTGGGGAATGTTGAGATGGAGTGAATATATAGTGCATATGAGAAAAACATGAATTTGGGGAGGCAGAGGGTGGAGTGTTATAGAATAAATTGTGCTCCTCAAAATTTTGTATGTTGAAGTGCTCCCCCATAATACCTCAGAAAGTGACTTTATAAGAGATAGGAGCTTCACAGAGCTAGTTGAGTTAAAATGCGATCATTACCAATTCGATGTGGCAGGTTCCTTATGGAAAGGGAAAAAAACGAACAAAGAGTTGCAGAAAGCAGCAAAATCCTGGGAAAAGACATCGTGAGGAGATGGCTGCTGTGAGCCAGTGTGAGACCTGGAACCCACGCTCCCCTCCCAGCTCTCAAAAACTACCCACCCTGCTGACACGTTGATTTTGAACTTCTGGTCTCCCAGACTGGGAGGCAATACATTTCTGAGGTATAAGCCACCCATTTTTATTACTTTTTATATCAGCTTTTTTTCTTTTTCTTTTTATTGATTTTAAAGAGAGAGAAAGAGAAACATTGATGAGAGAGAACGTCGATTGGCCATCTCCTGCATGCCCCCAACTGGGGATCCGGCCCATAATCTGGCTCAGGGGTCGAGGCTCAACCACTGAGCCACACAGGCCAGGCTTTAATAAACTAATCTGCCAGAGGTCTATCCGGCCCCTTCTTTTCTCTGTGTATCCAATATTTTAGGAATAACGTATTTGCCCCCAAGTTTGATGACATCTGAATTTATTGTACCATGTCAAATATGACATATATATCTGTTTCAAATTCCAGTTTTTAAAAATGCTTATTAAGCATCTTTACCTATGTCTCATTGAAATGTATCTAATTTTTTAGATACATTATTTTCTTACAATTTATCTGGATTCAAGACCTTCAATTTTATTCATTGTTTCATTTTTACATTAAACTTTCCATCTGTATCTTCCCCATATTAAATTATCCAAAGGACAAGTCTCAACAATTCTACCTCAATTTCTCTGCTATCCTTAGTTCAGTTTCTCAACATACCATTTTGCATGTAATGTATTAAATTGTAGAGCAGCACATAATAGCATTATTTAGAGTTAAGTTGAGTCCAGGATCTCTGGAGAATTTTTTAAGTATCTAGGGTCTCTCTTTCCTTATTTATAAAAATAATTTTTAGCCCTAGCTGGTTTGGCTTAGCAGTTAGAGCGTTGTCCTGTGGTCCAGAGAGACCCTGGTTCGGTTACCGCTAAGGGCACATACCTCGGTTGCAATTTGTCCCCAGCCCTGGTTGGGTCGTGTGGGTGGCAACCACTCGATGTGTCCCTTTCATGTCGATCTCTCTCTCTCTCTCTCTCTCTCTCTCTCTCTCTCTCTCTCTCCTGTTTCTCTCCCCGCTCCACTCTATCTGAACAAAAAATGGAAAAATGTCCTGAGGTGAGGATATTAATAATAATAATAATAAATTTTAAAAAATTCAAGTTTAATTATATAAATTTCCTAATTTAAAATTAAGATTTAAAAAATTTAGAAAACTTTCTATGCCCACACGAAAATACATAAACTTAGATTAGGAAATAAATTGATTTTCAAAGCTCCTCCTCCTGCCTATTCTTCTAGAGTCCCCACTTTCTGCTTGTATCCTATGCCCGAGTTACACTGACCTGTTTTAGTTTCTTGAAAACACTGTCATTTTTGTTTGTTTGTTAATTCTCACCTGAGGATATTTTCCCATTGATTTTTTAGATAGAGTGTAAGGGAGGGAGGGAGAGAGCAGGGAGGGGGGATGGAGAGAGAGAGAGAGAAACATCAGTGTAAGAGAGATACCTCAATTGGTTGCCTCCCACACGACCTCTAACCACTGAGCCAAACTGGTCATGACAAAAGCACTGTATTTTTTATGTGCGCGTGTGTTCTTTTTGCTCACACTGTCTTTCTACCACTTTAGCTGCCTAGCGAAACTCTTCTTATTCTTCTTAAAGTCAAAGACTAGGATCCTCTCTTCTGGGAAGTAGCTTCTGAACTCTTACACTTATTCATTTTCTCTAGCCTTTGTAAACAATGGTCAGTGTCTGTTAGAGCATGCATTGTATCATACTTTTTGTTTACATTCATTTATCTTATTGAAAAATGTGGGTTTCTTGAGTGTAAGTGTTGTGTTGTTTTCGTTTTGATTCCGAAGCATAGACATTGTTTGCTGTCATTCAGAGTCAATAATTCCTCATTACGTGAGTGAATGAGCGTAGTGATTACATGCAAACTAGATGATTCAAGTTAGGCGACAGCAAATGAAAAGTCTTGAGGACACAGAAAGAACCTAAATGTTGGACAAAGTATAGTTTGTTATATTTCTTCATAACTATAAAATGGTTTTTTAGGACCCAAATTAAAATTTAAATCATGTACCACAGCTTTTTTATCCACTCATCTATTGATGGACACTTGGGCTGTTTCCAGATCTTAGCGATTGTAAATAGCACTGCTATGAACATAGAGGTACATATATTCTTTCTGATTGGTGTTTCAGGCTTTGTAAGATATATTCCTAGAAATGGGATCATATACAATGGAACACTATGCAGCTGTAAGAAAGAGAGATCTCTTAACCTTTGAGATGACATGGAGGGAACTGAAGAGTATTATGCTAAGTGAAATAAGCTGATCAGAGAAAGACAAATACCACATGATCTCATTTATTTGTGGAATATAGTGAACAAAATAGACCCAGAGACACAGAAAGGAATAGGTTCAGACTGACAAACCTCAGAAGAGGTGGGGGGATGGATGAGATAAAGCAAAGAATTTATATGTATGTATGTGTAACAAATGGACATAGACAACAGTGTTGGGGCCAGAGCCGGGGTGGGGGTGGGGGCTTGAGATTGGGAGGAGGGTGTCTAGGGGTGAAAAAGGAGAAACATCTGTAACAAAAATAAATTAATAAGAATTGCAAAAATTAAATAAAATTCAAATCATAACCATTTAAGTGACAATGCTTAGACTAATTAAGTCAAAAATATGATTATAGTTCTGTGTTAGCTATGATAAAAAACATTTACACCTTGATGCTATTGAGAGAATAATCAAAGATTTCTCAATCCTTTATTATGTTTACTTTTCCAGAAAGAATATGCAATCATATCTAATTAAGTTATTGTTAGGGTTTGCTGACGCAGGACTCATTCATTTTTATGTGAAGACTGTCTGCTTCTTTGCTTGAAGTCCTAAGTCTTGATGTTAAAATTTAACTCTCATAGTTTCCGACTTCCTGGTGAAGGAGTTCCTCCCTGAAGTCACAGAGCAACATTCACAGCCCCAGCTCTGTTATCAAATAGTTGTAAACCTTGAATAATTCATATCACTTCTAGTTGCCTCATTTATAAAATGAGAATAACCTCTCAGTAATGTTGTGAAGCGTAATGACAATAAATATTGTTGAAACACTGGAAATGTGAGAAAACACTTTAAATAGGGTGTATACTCTTTATGTTGATATCAATGCAGTCTATTTCAAGCAAGACTACCTTTTTCAGCTTTAAAGGGAATATCATGCCTCCCTTTGGTTATTTATCACTACAAATTATGTATTTTTAAATTATCATTGTTTGAGCTGTATCATGTTCTATAAACAGATAAAATTGGAAAAACACTTCTAAAACCCACTGGAATTTGTCTTTTTTAACTTTCCAGGCAGTCAGATGATGTTAATTTATTAGTTAAATTTCAGTTTTATAATTCCATTTTCATTCTGGCATCTATAACAATGCAAAGATATTTGTAATGGAACAGATAAGTGGAGGTATATTGACAAAGTTCTAAAATAATATTTTCTGATATTTTAGATGAATCCTCAGATAAATTACTTTGATGTGACATAGTCATCTAACACTTTTTTGGCTTGTAGAATGTTTCATTGCATGTCAAACCAAACCTTCTTTTCTTCATAAAACGTGGAATTGTTGCTTTACCTTAAAAAGATTCATCCAGGATCCAGATACTTCATGCAACCCAGGGAGAAGGTATAGGCAAGTTCAATGAAGCTTGCTAAGTTTGATCATCTTCAATTACCATCTTATTTATTGGAGTTCCTTAAGAAAACCAGATACTTCCTTTTTCTAGAAACACTTGCACTGGCACAATGAGTCATAGATGAACAGTTGTGTCCATGTATTTCCTTCTTGGTTGGAATCCATTTGGTCTGTGTGAACTATTGGCTTAGATCTAAATCCTTCTGCATTTCTACACTTTGGAACAGAAGTCAGGTCCCTGAGGACATTTCAAAGCTTTCAATTAGACCATGATGTTATAAGGGGGAGGGATTTTGATAGTGAAGATGGTCATGGTTCTTGCATTGCTTATTCTTCGTAATATTCCAGTTATCTCTAATATAAAAAAAAACTTATAAGAAATCATAAATATCACAGGTTTGGTAGAATAAGGCTTGCATAATTCACAATTTTGTAAAAAACAACAACTTTGAAGTATGTCTACTCAGTCACAAGTGGCTATTAACTTCTTTAGTTAGAGCTGAATATGGCTGAGATTGATCTTGTGTCTACATTAATTGCACAGATTAAAAACAAAGTAATAATTTGAAATATAGTGTTTAGGATTTAGGATTAAGTACTCAGTGAACAATTCCTTTTGTGCATTTTGAAATAACTATAATGTTTTTGATTTGATGTTTTCTTTGGTGGGACGAACAGCATATTATATGGAAGTAAATGGTTGAATCAAGACATTGGCTTGCCAGGATATTGATCTACTCCCAACATTTATCATACTAAATAAGCCACAAATCATTGTATTGCTTATAATGATAGAATTCAATGATCACGTGTTCTTAATTAAATTGTTTACCCTGCCTGTATATAGTCAACATCATTTCCACTCCCAATGTAATCATTTTTTTAAATTATGAAAGTAGGATATTTTGGGGGTAGGATTCATATGCAGGGTATGCTATTTCTCTATTACTATCTATGAGAGTAATTGAAGATAATCCTGAGAAAATATATTAACAATATTATTTTATTTTATTTAATCCTCACCCAGGGACATTTTTGCAGATAGAGCAGGAGGGAGAGAGGGAGGAAGAGAGAGAAATATTGATGTGAGACACATCGACTGTCTGCCACCCACAAATCCCCAACAGGGGCCAGGGACAAACTGCAACTGAAGTACATGCCCTTAGCGAAAACTGAACCTGGGTCTCTCTGGTCCACAAACTGATGCTCTAACCACTGAGCCAAACTGACCAGGGCTATATTGACTATTTTAATTGCTAAGCAAAGGATATTGAAATTTAGTACTGTAAAATATTGGGGAATCATTGGAAGCATTTGAAGGAAGGGTAAATTGGAAAAGAAGGGCTTTTCTCAGTTTTATTGAGATATAATTGACAAACAATATTGTCAATATTGTGTCAGTTTAAGATGTACAATGTCATGATTTGATACACATATGTTATGAAATGATTGCCACAATAAGGTTAGTTAACACATCCATCACCTCATATAATTACCATTTTGTGTATGTGTGTATGGTGAGAATATTTAAGATCTTCTCTCTTAGCAACTTTAAAGTATATAATACAGAACTGTTAACTATAGTCACAAAGTTGTGCATTAGATCCCCGGAACTTATTCATCTTATAACTGAAAGTTTGTACCATTTGACTAACATCTCCCCATTTCCCCTCATTCCCCAGCCACTGGCAACCACCATTCAACTGTTTCCATAAATTGTTTTTTAAGATTCCCCACATAAGTGAGATGATATGGTATTTGTCTTTCTCTGACTTATTTCACTTAGCATAATGCTGAGGAGGTTTTTTGTTTTTTGTTTTTAAGTTGGTAATGGGTATATACATAATAAATATCTCCGAGTAAAGTAAATTTCTTGCACATGATCAAGTTCATAAATATACTGACAAAACAAACAACTGGCTTACAGTTCACTCATGGAAGAGTTCAGAGGGTTACAGAAGGCATATTCAGCAAATAGTAGACCCTTGGTCACAATCTGGGATTCCTGTCCAAAATCGTTGCAGAAAGTGGAGGCTGGTTGAGATTCACCAAGGATGTCAGGAAGGCTTGAGAGCTAATGGGGAGTCTCCTAAAATATATATATAGTCGTTAACTTTAAAAAAGTAAGCTAGTATGATTTCGAATGTCATTAAAATCTTAAATCGACAACTATATTGAAATGAAGTTAAATTAAGTGATGTATAGTCAATAGATTTTGATATTCAGAGAATTGTTTAAATAATCAAGGTAATAATAGAATTCAATAATTTTTTGAAGACTATAAACCACAGTTCTGTTATTTAATTTTTTATTATTATTATTTATTTTAATCCTCACCTGAGGATATGTTTCATTGATTTTTTTTTCAAGAGAGGAAGCGGGTGTGGAAAGAAACATCAATGTGAGAGGGAAACATCGATTGGTTGCCTCACACACTCACCCAGACTGGGGATCGAACTCGAAATCTAGTTATGTGCCCTAACCAGGAACCAAACCACAACACTTGGCATACAGTCGGCCCTAGTTTAACACGGTTAATCAGTTCCAGACTCTGCGGCGATCAATGAATTGCCGTGCAGTAGGACTCTCTTTATACACAGTCGTCCCTCCCCACTTCCTGCTTCAACTTGCCGGCTCCCCTCTATTGCAGTCTTTTCAAATACTTGAAGTCTCTTCCCCCAGCTGTGGACAGACACTATTACCTGCGAGTCTAAAACGTGTGTGGGTGTGTTTACAAGAAATATGCCAAATTTCAAGTATAAAAACATGACATTCTTTTCAAATACAAGTACCCAGAAATTCTATTTCAGCAGGATTCAGAGCTGAAGTGTACCAAATGACTGAAATATGCCCCTCTGTACTGTAGATGACTTCGTTGCCAAAGTGCAAAATGGTAGTAGTCTGTACTTTTGAAATGCACTCATTTTTATTACTTTTTCTTTATCATTATAAGGGTAGATATGCCACTATAGATCACAAAGTTATGACAAATGTTAAAATGGATCTTATGTAATGTTTAATCATGCCATAACAGAAATCCAAATAGAAAAATATGTCTTTAATAACAATTTCTTCCACAAACCTGAATATACTTAAATCTTAATTCTTACTTATAATTTGTTACTTTATATTAGTTTGCATGTCTATTTCTTCTTGCTTGTATACTAAAATACTGCCACATTTTTATAAATTCTGTTCTTCCTCATGCTTTTAATATGTATTTGTTGTATTCCATCTCTAGTGTAAACAAGATATTCCTGTGTGGCTCTCACTTGATTAACATGTCACATTAATAAGTCAAACCATAAAAATTATTTCCTTTTTCAATCTTCTCCATGAGATGAAGTAATTCCTTATAAGGTAAAGCTGCCAGAGATAGTCATATTTTAATGAGTTGCTATTTTCAGGGAACAGTAATAATCATTAGACACAGATTCCCTGGAAACCCAAAGCTACAACATTCACCTGGAAAATAACACTATTCAATTATAAACAACGTTTTTGTGTGTAAAAGCATTAATTTCCCATTTTCATACTTTCCACTGTCATTTTGAAGTCATCATCATTTTATTGTAGCTCTTGATTTGCCAGTTTACCATGTCCAAACCTGCTTTCACAAGCAGTGGGAACATCTGCGGAAACATAAATTAGTAGTGCCCAGGAGAGATCTTGTATCATTACAATTTCAATACAAACTACATGATGGGGCAATGTTACTACCATGATAGAGGATGCTACATTTCTTTGATTAAAAAAAAGACATAAAATAAATATAAAAATCATTGACTCTAAACTGATACATCAAGACAATTGATGTCAGCAAACTTATTTTTGATGGAGTAATATGGACAACTAGATAATCTAAAATTAAGAATAGGTTTATGGACGTACACTAAACTAAACCAGAGTTTGTGCAATCCAATACATATTCCAGATGCTTGTTTCTCTCATCACTTGAAATGGGCATTTTTTATTGGTTTTATGTTCTATATTAAGACATTTTTTACTAAAAGAGTCTCAAGAGAAAAACATATCATTTTGATAAGAAATCCCTAGGAATGTAGTCACACAGCATTGCCAGTGTGCATATTGCACTGTGTTCATAGTATAGAAAAAATATTCAGCTTGAAATAAGTGATTCTGTGCTGGCAGCAAAAGACATGGTGTCAGAAAATTTAGAAGATGGAACTAGCTTACTCCCACTTTACTATAAGTTGGAGACGTGCACCTTATATTTGGTGGTGTGATTTTTCTCCACTCTAGTTCAGTAATTTTTAAAAAATCAAACTATCATTTTATTTTTCCCAATAAAATGGTCAGATATTAAGAATAACATAACTGGATTATAGGTGAGAGATTAAGTTTAAAATCAAGATAACTACTTATATAGTAGACGACAATTGGACATTCAGAAAAAGCTATGGATGGCGTGTGTCTAGCTTGTTTAGTTGCATCATATTTACAAATACTGCTGCAATATAGAAAAAATGGTTGAAAAGTAACTGTTAAAAGGAAGTAATGGTAACATAAATCTTGACCAACACTAACCAAACAGACTTTGAAAGGGTTAAATTCTCCTGGAAGCACTCAATATACTTAACCCTTCCTTGTGTAGCTTCTTTGTAACTTCTTTTAAAGCAGATCGTTAATCTTGGGAGGGTGCATCACTTCTCATTTTACAAGAGGAGTATGTAAGTTCTGAAAAACACATATCGATTTTTCTTTTTAAAGCTTGCTTGATTCCATCTTACAGAATTCAATGGTATATTCAAAATTTACATGCTAGTGGAAAAGCAAAAGAATAATTAGAATATGGAGATCAGTTTACCCTTGGGTTTATTAAATTGTTAAGAGCTATCTTGGTGTTTTATTCATTTTTCAGTTCTGTGTATGATGTATCTAAGAACTGCACCAGACAAGTGAAGCAGGCAAGGAAGATTTCATTCAAAACTATTGCAATAGGGAAGAGAGATTAAACTCAGCTCCTCCACAGAACCAAATGCTGGTGTTTTTAAGTAATGAGGTGAATTAGTGCAGAAGTACTGAAGTATGTTTAAGAAGAAATTGGTCAGTGTGGTTAGGCCAGCTGTGTTTGCCATCTGAAACATAGAACATAGGCTCTCTCCTCCAACACACACACATATACATGTACACAGACATGTGTGTATCTAGGAGATGAGGGTACTGCCTTCTGTGATGATTACATTTCAAAGGAATTTCTCACAGATCCTTGAGAATGATGTTCCTGGGTTGTAAATCTGGCATGTAAAGAGGCAGAGAGAAGATTTTACAGTTTGACAATTTTCTAAAGTAAATGCTCTAAGAAAAGCAAAGTCAGGGACCGATAGGAAGAAATCTGTTTCAAATTTTTTAGTCAAGGTGTGAGGCGAACATGAAGACTGTCTTGGTCACAAGTTAAATATAGACATTGAAATGTATTCTCTAGTATTCAGTCATAGTTAAATGGAATCTTACATTATGGGCATTTCACTTTTATAAGAAAAATATTGCTAAGATTCTGTAATAGAAAATGTGCCAGTAGCTCTACTGGTATAAATGATGGCCTTAGTTACATAGTAAAAGTTGGTTTGCTTAACTGTAATAATAAAAAAAGGAGTAATAGTATCCCCACATGGTTGGTTGTCACTGAGATTACATAAAAATATATGCAGAGCTCTTATTACAGTCCAAGATCATAGACCACACTCAATAAAAGATAGCTGTTAGATGTCATTGATAAGCATGTCGTCCCTAGATTCTGTTTGAAAATGATTACACGAGCCCTGACCAGTTTGCATCAGCAATTAGAACATTGGCTCATAGACCAAAGCATCAGGGGTTCAATTCTTGTTCAACGACATGTACCTGGGTTGCAGGTTTGATCCCTGACCTAGTCTGGGTTGTATGGGAGGCAACCAATCCATGTGTCTCTCTCACATACATGGCTGTTTTTTCTCTCTCTCCCTCCCTCCCTTCCACTCAGCCTAAAATCAGTGGGAGGGGGGGGGTGATTATATGATTCAATGATATAGATTATTGGGGTAAAAATATTTTGATATACTTTTAAAATATCTATTTCAATAACTTTTGTATTCACTATTTGTAGCTATATGTAAGTTAATTTTGATTTGGAAATATATATATATATTTTACCTTATTGTAAGCCCAAAGTGCCTTTTTCTAATATTTATAGCATATTTCCCAAGACCATGTAAGCCAGAAGGAACGACCAAGGCTGAAAAGAAAAGCCTGGTAATCTTGAAGGCTGTAGAGCTTTTGAGACCACAGTGCCGTCATTCATCTTCCTTCCCTCTTGGCTTCCAGTTGGCGTGCGTGCTTTTCATAATAACTAATTCAGGCACTGGCTGGGCAGCTCCATTGGTTAGAGCATCACTCCCATATGCCGAGGTTTCGGGCTTGATTCCTTGTCAGGGCACATGTATATCAACCAGTGAATGCACCTCAGCTATTGTCTGTTGTCTCTTGCTACAGGTCGCGCTTTTTTAATCTCATCACCATTTTCTTCTTCTATTTAGTGGCTATTGACTGTATCAATAACAAGATAAGTGGTGATCTTGTTGACCTTTCATTGGAACCTGTTTCTCTGTGTGGAGACTTCCTCTCAGAACTGAGGATAGTTCTCTAGGAATGACCTAACAGAAGGTGTTTGCGTAGCTACTTCATAGTAGAAGAGCAAACATAGACTGTAGCTACCTTGAGTCAAAGGACATTATGTAAGGATTTTCTACAATAAACACCTCAGCTTTCAAATAAGTGGGCCTCATGTGACACATAATATTGATGAGTTTAAAGCACAGCGACTCTAGCAGTCTTTTGATACCATTATTTCTCTCCTCTTCCTCTGTACCTCATTTTGCTTATTTCATATTCTTTCAGTGTCCATAACTAGTCTGTCAATTCATATGCAGACCTCATAAGAAATACAAGATGATTTTATCACTAACCACACATTTTGATGAATACATTGTGCCGGGAAATTTGTGTTTTGTCTTGGCCCTGATTTTTGGACCGCTTAGTTCTGTCCAAGAGTTTTGGGATGAATGGTCAAGGAACAAATTATTCTAAGTGGTAGGCTGGGGGCATTGGCAGGACCTCTTTATGGAGGTCTTTTCTATGCTCACCACAAAAGAAAGAGTGTGATTAGCTGAAAATTATAGTAGACACTGTTGGAAGGTAAAATGTGGGTAAAGTAATGTGCTTAAAATTGTCAACTTTCTAACACAGAGCTACATGTAGGAAAGTACTAAATACCCCTTTCCATGAAGGAGTAAGTTTTCTTACCTTCAAGCTTTCTCATTTAATGTTGCTCCTGCCTATGAAGCTACTTGGCTCGGGCTAGAATCATCAAAGTGTTCAAGGAGCAACGCTTCCAGTCTCAGAGTAGACTGTGTCTTTATCCTCTCCTGATTTTTCTGCAGAACCTGATCTTTATGCCTACCTGCCAATGAGTGTGAGGTACTAGATCAATCTCAGCATATTTCTGACTGCTTGTTGCAAGTTTGAATCAATGTCAGTTTTCCAGAATCACTTTCTTATGTGTACCACATTCCACCTGAGTCCAGGCTTTACATCTGCCTGAATCTAGTTCTGCATTTCCCCACTTAAAAGGATACTCGTGGAACATCAACCAGAATCAGTGTTCAAGAGACTCTCCCCAATATCCACAATGTAATTTTCCAAAAGGCAGCAGATGGACGGTACAACTTTCTCTTTTCTCAGGGTGAGCTCCCTAGTCATCCACAGCACTTAGCTTCGCCTAGTTTCCTGACTTCCTTTATTGAGACTTTTGCCTTTATTCAGTAAGAGCGTTTACATTCCAAAGCTTGTGTCACCTTTGGAAAGGGTCCTACTAGAAAAATAATTATTGTTTATTTATTTTGATAGAGTAGAGCTCTTAAAATAGTAATGGGACATAGGAATAGACTCTCACTGGTCTGTTGCATGGGTGGTTATGTAGATGATAAAGGGGAGGGTAGTTGCATAATTTATCCACATCTTTACAGGTCTGTTTTGGAGAACATACCTTAAATAATAGGGAATGAAAAATTAAAAAGTGAGATTAGGACTATACATGACACTGTAGATCTTGAAAATTGTACCAGAAAATCTTGGAGTCTCACTTCTAGCACTGAACTCTCTGACCTTTGATTTTCTCATTTATAAAATTAAAATGCCAATAAAACGTTATTTCCAATTTAATTACCAGCTTTGAAGCTACATGGAGGAAGATTTGAAACTATAAATAGAAATATATTAGGAGGCTGGTAAGCATACTAGTTACTCCTATTTTATAGGAACTATTAAAAATTTATTAGGTGTGGAGAAACCAACAGAACAACATAACGGTGTAGAGAAATAGGCATTATCATCAGTTTGTGAGCATGTAAATTTGTACAACTTAGGGGGCAGAATTTCAATAGTTGGAATAAATTGAAAAATAAAGTTGCAGACACATTATATGAATCATGTACTAAAGAAGAGTGATTGAAGGCCTGCTATGTGTACTTCTGTGCCTTTTTGCATGGAATATATCTGAAAAGATATACATTGAGCAGGTACCGGTGGTGATTCAGGAAGTATGATAGGGAATGAATGATAGAAGATACATGGGTTTTCATGTTGGTTTAGGAAAAAGTTTACTTTTTTTTCTTTATTGATTTTAGAGAGAAAGGAAGTGAGAGGAAGGGAGAGAGAGAAATATCGATGAGAGAGAACATTGATTGGCAGCCTCCAGCACGCTCCTCACTGGGGATCAGGCCCATAACCTGGGCATGTACCCTCATCAGGAATCAAACCAGTGACTTCTTAGTGCATGGGTCGACACTCAACCACCGGCTGGACACTTTTATTTTTCTTTAATTTTTTGTTGTGCCCGGGCCATGTGGCTTCCCGGCCAGTGTGGCTCAGTAGATTGAGCATCTTCCTATGGACTGAGAGGTTCCAGTTCAATTATTGGTCAGGGCACATGCCCGGGGTATGGGCTTGATTCCCAATATGGGGTGTGCAGGAGTCAGCTGATTGATGTTTCTCTCTCACATCAATGTTTCTATACCTCTCTCCCTTCCTCTCTCTCTAAAAGAATCAATAAAAACATATGTATAAAAAATAATAAAATATACATATTATTGTTGTGCATATTATAGATGTCACCTATACTTCTCCCCTTTACTTAACCTCCACCCAGCTTTCTCTGCTCTGCCACCAGGCCATCACCTCACTGTTGTCTGTGTCTATGGGTTATGCATATATATTCTTTTTTTTTTTTTTGTATGTGCCCCTAGCGGGAGCCGAACCCAGAACTCTCTGGTCCACAGGCCGATGTTCAACCACTGAGCCAAACTGGCCAGGGCTATTCCTTAGCTAATTTCTGCACCTTCTTTCGTCGAGTCCTCCCATCCCCTTCCCCTCAGACCTCTGTCAGTCGGTTCCATGTATCCATGCCTCTGGTTCTATTTTGTTCAGTTAACTTTGTTCATTAGATTCTGCTGTTTTTTGTCTGACGTTTAATACATTTTTTTAAATCAATATATTTATTTTTGTTACAGATGTTTCTCCTTTTCCCCCCACTGATACCCCCTGCCCCCTCCTTCCCAGCCCTGTCACCATTTTTGATATCCACGTCCATTGTTCATGCACACATGCATATAAGTTCTGTGGTTTATCTCTCCCCCACCACCACCTCTTCTGGGGATTGTCAGTCTGTACCCCACTTCCACGTCTCTGGGACTACCCCATTCCTCAGACTGTTATGTTCATTATATTCCACAAATAAGTGACATCATATGATACTTGTCTTTCTCTGTTTGGCTTGTTTCACTTAGGATAATACTTTCCAGGTCGCTCAATGTCGTCTCTAAGGATAAGAGATCTTTTTTTCTTACAGCTGCATAGTACTCCATTGTGTATATGTACCACTACTTTTTTTATCCATTCATTTACTGATGGACATTCAGGGTGTTTCCAGATCTTAGCTATTGTACATAGTGCTGCTATGAACATGGGGTACATATATTCTTCCTGATTGGTGTTTCAGGCTTCTTAAGGTATATTCCTAGAAGTGGGATCACTGGGTAAAGTGGCAGTTCAATTTTTAATTTTTTGAGATGACACCATATTGTTTTCCATAGTGGCTGCACCAGTCTGCATTCCCACCAGCAGTGTAGAAGCTTTTGCTGTGCAGAAGCTTTTCAGTTTGATGTAGTCCCATGTGTTCATTTTCTCCTTTATTTCTGTTGCCTTTGGTGATGTATCAGTGAAAATTCTGCTGCGTATGATGTCTGAAATTTAGTTGCCTACATTTTCTTCTAGGATTTTTATGGATTCATGGGTCACAATTAAGTCTTTTATCCATTATGAGTTTATTCTTGTGTATGGTGTAAGCTTGTGGTCTAGCTTCATTTTTTTGCAAGTAGCTGTTCAACTTTCCCAACAACATTTATTGAAGAGACTGTCTTGACTCCACTATATGCTCTTGCCACCGTTGTCAAATATTAATTGAGCATATTGCCTTGGGTCCATTTCTGGGTTCTCTGTTCTGTTCTACAGGTCTATATGCCTGTTCTTGTGCCAGTACCAGGCTGTTTGATTACAGTGGCTTTGTAGTATAACCTGAAATCTAGTAATGTGACCCCTCTAACTTTGTTGTTCTTTTTCAAGAATGGTGTGGCTATTCAAGATCTTTTTTGGTTCCATGTGGACTTTTGAAGTATTTGTTCTAGTTCTGTGAAGTATGTCGTTGATATTTTGATGGGGATTGCATTGAATCTATGAATTGCTTTGGGTAGTATGGACATTTTAATGATGTTGATTCTTCTAATTCATGAACAAGGTATGTGCTTCCACTTCTTTATAACTTCCTCTATTTCTTTTTCAATGACCTGTAGTTTTCTAAGAATAAGTCCTTTATTTCTTTGGTTAAGTTTATTCCTAGGTATCTTTTTTTTTTTTTTTTTTTTTTTGCTGCAATGGTAAAAGGGATTGTTTTTTAGTTTCTCTTTCTGTGAGTTCATCATTGGTGTATAAGAATGCCATTGATTTCTTGACATTAATTTTGTATCCTGCTACTTTTCCAAAAACATTTATTAAGTGTAGTAAATTTTTGATGGAGTCTTTGGGGTTTTCTACTTATAGTACCATGTCATCTTTGAATAATGACAATTTCACTTCCTCTTTTCCCATTTGGATCCCTTTTATTTTTTCTTTTTGTCTGATTGCTGTGGCTAAGACTTCAAGTGTTATTTTAAATAACAAAAGTGGGCATCCTTGTCTTGTTTCTGTTCTTAAGAAAAATGATTTTAATTTTTGCCCAATGAGTATGATATTCGCTGTAGGCCTTTCATATATGGCTTTTATGATGTCAAGATATGATCCCTCTATTTCCAGATTGCTGAGCGTTTTTGTCAGAAATGGGTGCTGAATTTTGTCAAAGGCTTTTTCGGCATCTATTGACATGATCACATGATTTTCATCTTTCAATTTGTTTATGTGGTGTATCACATTTATTGATTTGCGAATATTGTACCAGCCTTGCATCCCTGGGATAAATCCTACTTGGTCATGAAGAATAATTTTTTTGATATATTGCTGGATTCAATTTGCTATTATTTTGTTCAGGATTTTGGCATCTATGTTCATCAGGGATATTGGTCTGTAGTTTTCTTTCTTTGTAGTGTCTTTCTCTGGTTTTGGAATTAGAATTATGCTGGCCTCATAAAACGAGTTGGAAGTTTTCCTTCTTCTTGAATTTTTTGAAATATTTTGAGGAGCATAGGTATCAGTTCTTCTTTGAGTGTTTGGTAAAATTCCCCTGTGAAACCATCTGAGATTGGGCATTTGTTTTCTGGGAGAATCTTGATTATATCTTCAATTTCTTTTGTTGTTATTGATGTGTTCAAGTTTTCTATCTCTTCCCAGTTCAATTTTGGGACACTATGTGTTTCTAGCAATTGGTCCATTTCGTTAAATTGTAGAATTTGTTGCCGTATAATTGTTCATAATATTTGTTCACAATCCTTTGTATTTCTGTGGTGTCAGTTATTATTTCTCCTCTTTCATTTCTAATTTTGTGTTTTTGGGATCTCTTTTTTTGTTTTTTTTGGTAAATCTAGCTGAGGGTCCATCAATCTTGTTTATCTTTTCAAAGAACCAGCTTTTTGTTTCATTGATCCTTTGAATAGTTTTTTTGGTCTCTATGTCATTTATTTCTGCTCTGATCTTTACTATTTTTCCTTCTACTAGCTCTGGTGTTTTCTTTCTGTTTGCTTTCTAGATCTTTAAGTTGTGAGGTTAGATAGTCTATTAGAAATTTTTCTTGTTTCTTGAGGTAGGCTTGTAATGCTATGAACTTCCCTCTCAGAACTGCTTTCACTGCATCCAATAGATTTTTGTGTTGTTGTGTGTTCATTTTCATTGATTTCCTGGAAGTTTTTAATTTCTTCCTTGATCTCCATGGTAACCCATTCATTGGTCAATAACATGCTAATAACCTCCATATTTTTAAATATCATGTTCCTGTTGCAATTGATTTCTAGTTGCATGCCATTGTGATCTGAGAAGATGCTTGATATGATTTCAATCTGCTTGAACTTGTAGAGAATTAGTTTGTGTCCTAACATGTGGTCTATCTTTGAGAATGTCCCATGTGCACTTGAGAAGAATGTGAATTCTGTAGTTTTGGAGTGTAATTCTCTGTAGATATGTCTTAAACCCATTTGATCTAGCGCTTCATGTATAGTCTGTGTTTTCTTGTTAGTTTTTTGTCTAGAAGATCTATCCAGTGATGTCATTGGGGTACTAAAGCCCCCTGCTATGATTGTATTACTGTTCATTTCTCCTGTGAAGTCCTCCAAAAAATTTTTAAGATATGTTGGTGCTTCTAAATTGGGTGCATATATGTTTATCAAGGTTATATCTTTCTGTTGGATAGATCCTTTCAATATTATGTAGTGGCCATCTTTGTCTCTAGTTACGGTCTTTGTTTTGAAATCTACTTTATCAGATATGAGTATTGCTACCCCAACTGTTTTTTGCTTTCCGTTTGCTGGAAAGATTTTTTTTCATCCCTTCACTTTCAACCTATGTGAGTCTTTTGTTGTGAGGTGAGTCTCTTGTAAACAATATATATGTGAGTCATGCTTTCTTATCCAATCAGCTACTCTGTGTCTTTATGGGAACACTCAAGCCATTCACATTTAAGGTGATAATTGATATGTACTTATTTATTGCCTTTTTTGTTTAGTGTGGTTCTATTTTTCTTCCTATTTCTTCTACTAATTATAGCAGTACTTTTAACATATCTTGCAGTGCTGGTTTGGTGTTAATATATCCCCTTAGGCTTTTTTGGTCTGGAAAGTTCTTTATTTGACCTTCTGTTTTGAATGATAGCCTTGCTGTGTAGAGTAGTCCTGGATTCAGATCTTTGTTTTTCATGACCTTGATTACTTCATGCCACTCCCTCTGGCCTGTAGTGTTTCTCTTGAGAAGTCAGCTGAGAGCCTTATGGGGTTTCCTTTGTAGGTAACCTGTTACTTATCTCTTGCTGCCTTTAGGATTCTCTCTTTGTCCTTAATGGTTGACTTTTTAATTACTATGTCTTTTGCTGTGAGCCTGTTTGTGTTCTTCTTACTTGGGGCTCTCTGTGCTTCTTAACTTGAATGCCTTCTTTCTTCACCAAGTTAGGAAAGGTTTCTGTCACTATTTCTTCAAATATATTCTCTAACCCTTGCCCATTTTCTTCCTCTTTGGGGACTCCTATGATGCAAATGTTATTACATTTGCAGTTGTTCCACAGTTATCTTAAGCTGTCTTCCTGTTTTTTAATTGTTTTTTTCCTTTTTGTTTTCTGATTGGTTGATTTTTTTCTACCCTGTCTTCTAATTCAGTGATCCGGTCCTCAGCTTCCTCTACTCTGCTGGTTAGTCTTTCCAATGTGTTCTTAATTTCTGCTATGTCATCCTTCATTTCCACTTGGTTGGTTTTCAATGTTTCTATATCTTTACTCATAGTGCTGAAGTCCTTACTCAAGCTGTTGAGCTTACTCAAGATCATTGCCCTGAACTCTACCTCTGATAATTTGCTTAGCTGCATTTCATTGATCTCATCTTTGATAGAGTTCTCTTGTTCTTTCATTTGGGATTTGATTCTTGTTTCACCATTTTGGCTACCTCAGTGGGTTTTGGAGCCTACCAAATCTTCCCTGTGGGTGTTGCTGTTCTGCTGATTGTGGCTCCCTCTACTGGGTTTAGATGAGCCTGGGTGGGCCTATGTTAAACACCACTGTCAAGTCTTACTTTCCTGGGTAGATTTGCAAGCCCAGGAAAGGTTCAGTTATCCTCTAGCTTTTCCCTGGTGGCTAGTAGTCTCAGTTACTCAATGACTTGGAATGTAGCCCTGGTGTTCTGCATAAGAGGATTTCCAGATGGCTGGATAGATGCTGGTTATTAATGAGCCTCAGT
Organism: Molossus molossus; assembly: GCF_014108415.1. Taxonomy (NCBI): domain Eukaryota; kingdom Metazoa; phylum Chordata; class Mammalia; order Chiroptera; family Molossidae; genus Molossus; species Molossus molossus. Next base: position 36,269,839 of record NW_023425350.1, read on the forward strand.
TTGAATTTCTTTCCTAACCTGGAAAAGGCTGAATCTCCAAATGGGTGGGTGGGTGGGGCTGCTGCTTTTCCACACAGCTCTGGGAAGGAACACACTGGCCACTGATCTTTGTGGCTGCGACTCAGCAAAAACTCTGAGTGCCCTCCAAATCCCAGGTGACCCCACAGAGTTCCAGCCCAGTCTGACCTCCCTCTGCCATAGCCCCCAGGTGAGTGGCTGTGGCTAATTTAGCGCTCTGTGCCGGATCTCTGCACTGTGGTGTGGGTTTTGTCTTTATTCCCCAAGGGTGATGCTCACAGCTAAGACTGCTGCTGTCCCTGGGCTCCCAGCCCACCACCCTCTCGCACCTCTGCAGATCCTACCATTGTCCCTGATTATATGGTCCTGTCCTGCTGCTTTTCTGTTGCTTTTTTCAAAGGATTTGTCTTTATTTTATTTGTAATTCCCGTTTGGTCCTGGGAGGTTGTGTGCGTAGCTTCTATTCACTCAGCCTCCATTTTCACATCCTGTACGCCTATCTTCTTAATACATTTTTATAGGAAAAAAGGAGAGCAAAGTCTTCAAGGCAGAAAAAAACTGTAAAGCAAATAAATTAACCCAAACCTCTATTTAGAAATTTGAGAATTCCAGTTAACATGGTAAACTGAGCATTTTAATGAAAAAACTCCTACCTTCACTTCATACAATAGAATAACTGCAGATTCAATAAATGTGAAATTTTTTTCTCCAAGATACAGAGAAAAGCAGTCTTGGAGATATTAAAATAAGTGTTCTTAAAATGTTCAAATAGATAAATTAAAGAATAAAAATTATCTACAATAACAGAACATAAAATAAAATGATTGGATTTATTTTAAAATCTAGTTGACTGAAATTGAAAAAAATAGGCAAGAATAATGATCAGCTGCTTTCAACTAAATAGAGAACTAGTGATTGTAATATACAACTGAAAAAATTACTAACTCTGCAGCAGAAGGAAATAAACCAAGAAAAATAAAATGAGAAGTTTGAGAGGATAGAATGACATGTATCACAATTGGATAGAATGAAAGAATTCAGAAAAAAAAAAATTACTGGGTAATGTCCAAGATTGAATACATTAAATAATTCTTAGGATAATGTCACAACAAGAGCCACCAAAATGATAAGTAAAAATAAATGCATAATGAGACACAATGCAGTAAGATTGCAAAGCATTTCAAAGAATTTTTTTTCACCTAGTGATAGTGAAAGATCTCTTCTGAAGACCACCCCAGAATAAATCATAAGGATAAATATGGGTAGATTTAACTACATTAAAATTCAAGGTTTGTGTTTAACGAATGTCCTACTGGACATGAACAAATAAGGAGAAAGGATTTTCCTTCACAAAATGTGACGAAATTATTGTCTACACTGTTCAGAGAACTGGCGCACACCAACAGCAAATGATAACTAAAGACAATAGTATATGGTCAAATGATGTGGAAGGCCTATCAATGAAGATACATAAAGGTTATCTAAGATATGTTAGAAATCAGAGAAAGTCAATTTATGCACTTTAGGCTGTTTCTTTGTGGCATTAGAAGACAACTATTAGGAGGATGCATAAAGGAATACAGAAAAGAAGAACATTCCTGGATACCACTAGCAAAGAATAGAGTGTTAGAAACCATTAATGAAGGTCTTGTGCAGGCATACTGAAGGGTGTTAATATTTGTATATGCTATCAGACTATCACATTTGTTGGCAGATTTTCTAGGGAAATTTTTTGATATATCACAAGGGAACATTCATGTGTTGTTCATCTTGGCTTTATTTGTCCTCACTGGGAACTGGTGGCAAGTCTTGGTCCATGATTAGGGAAATGATTAAAAACATGTAGAGAAATTATGCTATGAGTGTACTATGCAGTAAGTGGGCATAGTGAAATGCAGCAGAATGAGCAAATCATAAAAACATGTTTGAGTAGAAAAAAGTGAAAAACAATAAAATTTAGATCACATCACTATTAACATCACACACGTACATTCACACCCACTAAAATCTATGTAAGCACATATAAAGAACTGCACCAAACTTGATCAGAGAACATGTCTGTGGGAGATAGAGAGCGAAGGCAACAGAAACTGGATAGGAAGAGGAAAAGGTAAAGGAAATAAAATAATGAGAACACATGCATTAAAACATGAATTTAAAACATAGTGATTTTCTGTGAACTAAAGTGATGATTAACTTAGTTCTACATGTTTTGTATATATAGTTGCTGTAAGATTTTCTTTAGTTTCTAGGAGTCCAAAAAAGTTAATTCCAGTTTTTGCTAGTTTATTTTTGCTTTCATACAGGGATAGACTTTGGAATTCCTTATACTGCCATTTTCACTCTTGTCCAGAGTCATCACATTTTAAAATATGAAAAAAGGTAAAATATTCTTCCTTCACCATATATTTGACCCCTTTACCCTTTACTACTTCTCATCCTCCCTTCCCTCTGGTAACCACCATATTGTTGTCAGTGTCTATGAGGTTTTTTTTGGTTTTTGTTTTCCTGTTTGTTTATTTGTTGCTTCCAGTTTTATGTCCCACATATAGACTTGTACACTGGAAACCTATGTAATATTACTAACCAATGTAACCCCCCCAAAAAAAATTATCAATAATGGAAAAAAATAAAAATATGAAGAAAGTAGTTGAGATTTTCTATTAAATCTATTTCTGTATAAATGGAATTGAAATTGAAATTTTAGAGTATAAATAAGTATGCTTTTACATCAATATGCAAATGTTTCAGACAAAGATGTGTCTGAATACAGCATGTATTCCAATACATATTTGAGGTTCTTAAAACATGAGCATCTTGCTGGAAGCTAAACTTGGATATGCTTTTTATATGTCTCCACCTTAAGCCTGTTTCTGTGTCCCATTTCTGTTATTGACACCAGGCTGAAAACATCGGCATCAGTCTTGCATTATCTTACTTTATATCCTTTAGTTCATATATTTTCGATGAATATTAGGGACTCTATTTCTAAACACCATTACCCTGTTTGAGATTCTCACCTTCTCTGAGTAAGCCCATTGCAGTAGATTCCTAGCTTAAGGTTCTGCCTCCAGACTCTTTTTCACCTAAGACTCCAAAAGTAATTTTTTCTCTCTTTTGATCCCATTGTCACATTACCTGAAATCTATAAGGCAACAAAATAAAATTATTTACTGTTTCTCAAATATTGTGTATGCTTCTATGTCTACTTCATGTGCCCTCTTTACCAACAAAGTCTAAATTGTTTCTGTCAATCATTTTGTTACAAATACCACTTATTTGGAGGAGTTTTTCTCCTGCACAAGACCTTTTTACATGTATATGATTATTTTTGCTAATAATACTTTGCCCTAGGCATTCTTTTATTGTTTTTAAGCATATACACATTTCAGTTCCCTGAAAGTTTCTTAGGACAGAAATTGGCCTTTCTATCTTTGTATCTATTCATTATGATTCTAATTCTTTTGCATAAATTTGGCACTCAGCATATATCTGTTGAATTGAAATCAAAGCTCTAATGTAAGGAGGAGAGATAAACCACAGAACTTATATGCATGTGTGCATGAACAATGGACATGAACAGCAAAGCTGGGGACAGGGCAGGGAGGGAGGTGGAGGGGGGAATCAGTGGGGAAAAAAGAAGAAACATCTGCAACAAAAATAAATTAATTAATTAAGTTTAAAAAAAGTTGGCAACATGTCATCCATTAAATATATAATGTTGCATGTATGTGCAGACAGTACTCTCACAATTATGAATATTTTTGCTATTACTATCTTATTATAAAAAAGAGGCATTTAACAGTTATTTTAGGAAAGTGTTAAATACTTTTCTGTGTAGAAATGCCAAAAAGAACTCCCCAATGATAGACTATACAATATAAACTGGAAAATATAGCAATTGCTCTTTTTACTTTATTCAAGAGAGCCTATATTTATAGATCATCTGACTATGATTTCATGAAAATCTTTATAAATATTTGAATACCTTGAGGATAAAATGTGGCTCCTTTATGAAAGGTCATTAAAAAAGAAGTTATATTGTAATTGAAAATTTATTTATTCCAGGATCAAGGTTATTTTGTGATTGTTCCCTCTCTTCCAAATGATAATAAAGAGATATTTATCTCCATGCTTTTAGTCAAATGGTTATAAATGGGCTGCGGGGGAATATTGTCTTTCAGATTCCTTGACTGAATTTGTGTTAGGCTGTGAGCCAAGTCATTCTTACCTCTTTAATATTCTTGGTAATTATTCCACACAGTGCTATTATACTGCTCATTCTGCTCTATATTTGAAGTATGGATCAGACACTGATTAATTACCTCCAGTTTTATTTGTCAGATTTCATCATTAATACAAAACATGTCACTAGTCTTGGAGGGTGGGTCATTTTTAAAGGGCTATCCTTCTAGTGTTCTTATTGTGCATGCCTAGAGATGACTCATCACTTCTGTGATACTCTCTGCTCTGAATGAGACCAGAAAATTCAGTCTGTGGTGACTGCTCCACTGTATCCTGACTATGCAATATCATCCTAACCTTTGTCATTACCCTTTGAACTTTCTCATGACTTTTGCCTTTGTGCTAACCATTTGATTCTCAATACACCTAGTAAGGCAGATGAAATGAATATGAACATCCCCCATTATATGTGAGAAGACTGAAACAGAAAAATTAAATGAATCATTTATGGTTAGTGGTAGAAACTAGTATCTTGACTACTGGCTCTTTTCTGTTTCTATGTTTTGCTGTAGTCCTTGGCTGATGATAATCTTCCTGGAGAAAAAAAAAAATGTTGTCATGTCTTTGATATAGTTATTTTTACATGCTGTGTCAAAGGGATGTTGGAAAATAATGATGCTCATTTAAGTAGTTCTGAGGACCACAGAAAAGCTAAACATTGTTTAAACTTGTGTAGTTTCTATCTCATGAATTTTATTTCCTTAAGAGCTTGAATCATTGTGCTAAGATATTAATTATTTTATTACTATTTTTATCACCATATTTGAAGGGGCCATTCAGTAAAGCATGTCTACCAAAAATAACACTGAGAATGTAGAAGAATTAGTGAAAACATTAGTTACTAGCATAATCTCTATAGGCAAATATCTCTTCCTTGTTTCCCATTAACCAACTTCTAATAAAAATTAAACAAATTATTTATTTTTAACTTCAGGCAAAATATATCCTAAACTATAAAACTAGCACAAATTATGTGTAGTGTTCAAATGACTCAAGTTATAGCCTTTTGATCCTACTTCCTGGTATCTTGGCTACCTAAGTGCACGCTAATACTGGTAAATACATGTTTTAATGACTTTTATGCCATACTATTTTACTTCTAGAATTCTGATCATTTTAAAGATGACTGGAAAATTCTCTTCATATATGGAACTATAATCCAAATAATAATGAATTCTGAGAAATTTATTGTCTTGCCACATATCTCAGGATTTAGTAGAAACAAAGTTCTACTGTGGACCATATATTGGTGTATAGGAAACCTCACCTTACTTTTATATCATGTAAACAGCTTTCTACCCATGGGAATTACCTTACTAGAAAATGCAACTAGAGTAAAATTAAATAAAAGAGGTGCTTCCAACTATCAAACAGTAAATGGCTAGTAGATAGCTGGATCCAATATTTACTCTTGTGGATCTTTACTTTCTGTTACAGAGCTTAATATATTAGAATTAATTTTTAGATATAATATTTTGTCACATAAACCTCAACTCAGGTGATGATGTACCATAAGTAATCCCTACCCAAAGAACAGATTGGAATTTAGTATTACTGCTGTATTTGTAAAACTTTCTCATCACCTTTTTATTGTGTCGAAATGTTCGTGATCCATACTTTTCCCTCTTTATGGGAATTTGATGGTGTAGTCAATAGCAATATCATCACAAATGTTCCTTCATGGGGAGAAACAGCTGTGCTCAGCTACAAGTGGTGTGTACTATGACAGACTTAATTCCAACAGATGTAATCAAATTAAGGCATTATAAGATGTCTTTCTCGTCATACACACACATCTCAGAGCTCAGTAGAAACACAGTTCTAAGTTGACTACTGAGTTTTTCCATGCTTACCTTTATTCACAAGATAATATATTTATAAGTTATCATTTAAAATATTTCTTTATTACAGATTTTTTAAAAGATGTGAATTCGTGACTTGTTCTCCATAGAGATTCTCTTTTACTTCTCCAGGTCTTTGTTTCAGCCAAAATTCTGTTCTCTTTAAATTCAATCCTTCAGAATAATGGACTTTTGGGGACAATGAAGTTGTTGGACATTGCTTATTATGATGCATGATGCCCTCCACCTCAAACCATTGCACCATGTTCTGTTTGCCTAAGGCAGAACTTCTGAATGATGACCAGTTTGCTTTCCAGGAAACTTACCTATTATCCCACTAAGACATATATGAAGTGTTTACATCTAGATTATTCTAGTCACTTGGCTATTTACCTATTTGTCAGATTCTTTTTATTTGACTACAGCCCCTTTTCACTTATTTGTTCTTCACTTGGTGTTGCAGGGCCTGGCAGCCTGCAGACTACATTTCCCTATTCGTTGCCAGAGGGCCTCCTATGAGGTTTGACAACACAGGACATGTCAGAAAGAAAAAAGAGTCTATTTTGTTTCTGAAGTGGTAGTCCCATTTCAGGATTCAAACACTTACTGCTCAACACCTGTACAGTAGGTGCAGCGCTGACCGTGAAGTAATGTCAGCTACACTATAGTCAGTTTAGACTTGTTGGTTCAAGACCAGGGGTTAAATGACCTCCTCCTCTCTGATAACTTTTATTTCTTCTCTTAAGGGCCCACCCTTTCTTTTCTTTTATTCTTTAAGTTAATTATGCATATTTGTATTCAGTTCCTTGCACTAAATCCTTCTCTATTTGGAATATGTAGAAATCTCATTGAGGCTGCACTTACTATAGGAAATAATACTGGGAAATTGATCTTTAAAGATGGTAGTTTGAGGTGGGTTTTCTGACTTGACTAGTTTTGAACATGATAATAACCTCACTGCCAGTGAAAAATGAGGTTCTTCAAATGTATGCAGTAGAAGAACAGTTATTTAGTTCACCATTTATTTTTGCTTGGGATGAGGTTCCAATTGAAAACAAAGCTTTAAGATACCAGTTGGTTGCTTCAATTGACTTTTCTGGTGGGGAAGATGATTACAAAGACTCAGGCTTACTAGCAATTTCTGATTAAGCTTAGGGGGAAAAAAAAGAACAAGTACAGGTCTTTAAAATTTTAGCATAAGTCACAGAATCAGGACCATAACATTCTATGATTATGCTGCAAAGTATATCTTATTCTCATTATAAGACTGTTGCAGCTAAAATTCAAACCCCAGAGTTGATTTTGCATGAGGGAAAATTAAAATATAAATTGATTAATAAACTTGTTTCTCTTATTGAAAATTAGAAAATCAATTGGGGGAAAATGAGATCCTGAGAATTGTAATGAGGGCATATGTGAAGACTCAGATAAATCTCTGAAACTTGAACATCCAAATCCCCTTGAGCCTCCATAGCTAGGGAACACCTGTTGTCCCCTGTCTAGAGACACTGGCATTTCTTTGTTTGAAGACCTTGAAATGACATCAGATGTAGATTCACCTTTCAAAGGGATACACATTTGCATCAGGACTCCCCTTACTATCTCTCAATGTCCCAGGTTCACAACTAGGGTTGTATCCATCATGGTTGATCAAGGGAGACACATGTATAGTCTGGTCCAGGAAGAGATCATTGACACCCCCCAATTATTTTCAAAATGCTACTTTATTTCAGCTGAAAGCTGGTAAATATATTAGGAAGTGAATTTTTAAGGTTCTAGAGTAGGGGACAGGAAACAATGCTGTAGGTTTACCTGTTTCTGTAAAGAACGTTTTATTGGAACATGGGCACACATTCATTCATGTGTGTGTCATTGGCTGCTGTTGTGCCTTAATGCAGAATGGAAAGGTTGCAATGGAAAAATTATGGCCATCAAGCCTAAATTATTTACCATTGACTCCTTCAAAAAAATTTTTCTGATCCCTGATCTAGACTAAGGAAGACACAGTGTCACATTGAATCAGTCTAAATTTGTGATCTTGGTGTTTTTACCCAAATCCAGAAGTAATGTGTTTCCTTGAGCAGCTCAATTGATTGGTAGAAGCCCAGATCTAAAATTGTCCTAAATTAAATGAGACTGAGATAACAGAAATTATTTAGTATTAAATAGATGATTTAAACATATAAGAATATTTAATTGAATTTACTTATGTAACCTCTACCACCCTCATATATATATCCTAATTGTGCCTAAACTCAATCTCTTTAATCCAACATTATGAAATGCATCAGTGAGTGGAGCACCAGTAACACTGTAGTCACTGCCCTCTGCATATATGAGAGTAGGAGATGTAGCCATTAAAATCAGCTCCCCAGTTATATTTTTAAATTAAAAAAAGAAAGATTTGTTAATCTTCACCCCAGGATATTATTCCATTGATTTTCTAGATAGAGTGGAAAGGAGGGAGAGAGGGGAGAGAGAGAGAGAGAGAGAGAGAGAGAGAGAGAGAGAGAGAGAGAGAGAGAGAGAAACATTACTGTGAGCAAGATACATTGATTGGTTGCATCATGCATGACCCTGACTGGGGCCAGGGATTGAACCTGCAACTGAGGCACATGCCTTTTGATGGTAATGGAATCCGTGACCCTTTGGTCCCTAAACCAATGCTCAAACTGCTGAGCTAAACCTTCCAGGGAAGCTCCCCAGTTTTAAAAGTCATAGTGAGATTCTGGAGACAGGCATCTCACTAAAATAACTATCTGATTAGAGTAACTAATGAGAGTAATGTTAGAACAATTAATGGGTGTTTTAATATGTGAAAATTGTTTATAATACCTAATTGATCATAGCTATGAAAAAATTGGATATCTGGTAAAAAAATATATATATATTACATGGCTCATAGGATTCGGGATCTGGTGAGCAAAGATCTGATTTAAGTTGTTTACAAGACTGCAGCTAGTTCATACATCCAGAGTCACTTAATAAAGGAAAGTGATATCCCCTTGAAGAATCTTGTGAATTTTTAGGTTATTCTCTGTGAATTTTTATATTCCAGTGGTCTAAATCTTGTCAGAACATTCCCTTAGAAGAGAGAGGAGTCAATACCTCTTTTACTAATACATATCCTATATATACACACACACACACACAAAATACCTTGTACCATATTATTCCTTTATGGTTTTGGAGGCAATGTTTACCCATTTGGGCATTCTGCTTTAAGCCATCTGTTGGCATGGCAGTTTATATGAGGCTCAAAGCAAACCAATGCTATGGAAACAGGTCCAGGTTATGTACAAGATCCTCTGTTCCCTGGGCCTTGTGATAACAGTAAATTCAATGGCACTGAAGTGTTTGTAGCAGACAGAGATGATTTAAGGAGCCCTTACCAAGCCTCAAAATATAATCACAGTGCCAACCTCTAAGGTACATTAGGAAAGCCATGTACCCTGATGCTATTTATCTTTTGAGAACTTGCTCCTGAGCCATCCTGGAGACTGAATGCTTTACCACAAAACATCAATGACTCTGCGTTCCAGGGGTCACACTATGAGCCCAATGTTATCTGATCTTCCAAGTCATAAAAATCAGATGTGCACTGTCACAGTCTCTAAACAAATGGGCTTAGAACTTATTAAATTGTATATAGACAAGTAATGAAGACACTATCAATTTCATGAACTGGAAACTCGGAGTTCTAAAGCACCTATTCCTGGGGCATTGATTGGTTTATTTTAACCCACATCTGTGGTTTTATACCAAGTTCCCTATAAATATAACACTAATGAGAAAAATACTTGTACATAGTTTATACATGGTTCTGCATGACATTTTGACACAAAATGGAAGAACATTATGTTCTCATTACCACAGACATTTTGGCACTGAAAGATGGTGAAGGAAACCCTTCAGGTTGGCAGGTAGTTAATCTATGTATATTGTTGTCCACTTGTTTTGATGAGAATATAGAAGTATAGGTCTGTATTAAATTTGGACAGCAGGTCATGGTTTGCCTAATTGGTCAAAAACATGTAAAGTATATGATTAGAAGAAGCTAAAGAAGTCTGAAGAAAACATGGGTGAATCTTTCACAATAGGCATGTCCCATATGACTCATCTCTAGATAGCACTCATGACTGAGGAGGATCTCAACATGCAGTGAGTAAGTGACCTGTGATGTTTGTATCAGTTAGCCTCTTCCTTTGGCACTCGGCTCCTTACTCCGTGAGCTCATCTATGTGACAATGAGGAAAGAGGTTATGCTTGAGCTAAACAACATGGGCTTCCCCTTATTGAGGCTCGTCTGTCTCTTGCCACTGCTTAGTGTCCACCCTACCAACCACAGAAAACTACTATGAACCCCCAATAGGTCATCAAGCTCTACAGGGACCAGTCAAGCATGTGAAGGAGGCTTAATATATCAGATTCCTCTAGTACCCATGAAATCATTACATTTTGGTCACTGCCAAGTTCAATCGTCATTGGCAGACAATGTAGGAATATCTTTCATTCCCTCCAAGACAACCGAACCAGTTGGTATGCTGGCTAGAAATCCCACAATGTGTTTAGTTGTAAATCTCTTGGGAGATCAGTGAGTGTGTATTTACTCTCATTTTAATCATTTTAACTAATGAACAAATATGATTTTCTCGCTTATGTTAGAGGTAGAAAATTAGGAAAAAAAGAGTATGAATATAGGAAAGTTAGAAGAAGTCTTTACTGAAATCTTGTTAAAACTCAGCTTGAACATAAAATAGTATCAGAGAATATCATCTTAAAATAAGGTGGGAAATTGAATAAATCAGTCTGGGGTAATGTGAACTGTTTAAAACTAATCTATAATGTAGTAGTTCTCAGTTGGATTGCCTTTGGTCCCCAGGAAATCAAATATCTGGAGATATTTTCAGGGATCACAACTGGTTTTGGGAGATGTGGCTGACATTTGGTGGGTAGAGAGCCCAGGGATGCTTATGAATATTCCCCAAATACAGCACAGAATTGTACTACCTAAGACGTCAATAATGTGGAGGATGAAATATCTGCTATAAATGAACAAAGGTATCTTTTAAAAGACATTCAGGACTGAGAAAAGGTCAACATAAATTGAAAGCACAATCATCCCATACCCCTATATATTCAAGGAATGGGACAGAGGAACCCTAGCAGCACCAACATTAAATTAATTATAATTGTTGTTTCCACATGATTAAATCTTCTTTTGGTCAAATTTCTTTAGATCTGTAAGTCCCAATTTTCATAACTGCAAATTGAGGAGACTAGACTCATTTAGATGCTTTCAAATAAAATTGTTAATATTGGGCTTGAATTGTAAAAATCTACATATTTCCCCTGTATTATAAAAGTGAGAAAGAATAGGGAGGAAAAGGGCTATATCTGAAACATTGTTATAGATAGATTCTGGTTGAGACAGATAGAGCTATTTGGAAAAATAGTGCTAACCAAGGAAGAAACTGAGACTCATCTTTATTCCTCGCTGTGTTGCCATGTCCACCGAGGCTGTGTTTACAATTTAACTAAAATACGTGGTCTAATGTTTTTTAGCATCATTCTAAAGTCTCAGAAACATGTATAAATAATAAAAAAAGAAAGAAAATGAGATAACCTTTTTTTTTTACTTCCAAGCTCTCATTATAAAGTCAAGAGATGTCTCACTAAATTAAGAAAATAGTCTAACATAATATATGTGAAACTCTGTGAAATTTTAAAAAGAATAAAGTGTTATTAGCATTGCTAATATTTGAGTGCTAAATTCTATACAAATATCCTCTCATGCAGCCGTCATAGTTCTATGAGGTAGAAATTATCTTTATATTGAAAGTGTAATGAAATAACTAATCTTAGTGAGTGCTTACTATATGGCAAGCCCTATAATAAGTAATTTATACATATTATCTCATTTACTGATTTTAACAGCCTCCTCCTCCCCATTTTAAAGATGAGGAAACTGAGACAAAGAAACTTAATTAAATTGCTTAAGAACCAGTTGGTAATAAAAGGTAGAGTTAGTGTTTTCACAAATGTACTTTATACAAACTATTTTTATACAAAAACTCAATTTCTTGAATCCAATTAGACTACATAACATGCACTAAAACTTTAATGACAGAAAAAAGTTTGAGGGTATATATTGAATTGTGCATTTAATGAGCAGTGAAAGGAAGAAAAAGATAAAAATAAGGAAAATAAATACACTTCCTGGCCAGAAAAATACCCTGGAGTAAATAAGTAACAAGAGAAAGACATAGAGGGGGAAAAAAAAGAATACAGATAAATTAGTGAGGTGATTATAATACCTTGTACTTTCTATGTTTTATTCTAATACACTCCATTTTATATAATTTATTTTCGTCTGCAAACAATACAATCCACTAGGGATTCTGGTTCTTGTAGGTTATAAATTAATCAGCAAAATAATACTAACAAGTAAATAATTACTGACCTTATATGAACACCCTACTCACGTTTCAGAGCATGGACATCTACAAGTGTTAACAGGAATTCTCTATATTTATGTGGTACATTAAAGAAACTTATTAGCAGATGCAGTAATGGGTATAGCGGTACAAAATCTACTTCAATATGTACAAAGACTGCCTATGAAAGAACTTACTCCAAAGTAAGTGTTTTTCCTCACACACAAACATTTAAGAACTGTATTTTAGCCTTAAAAATACCTAAAGAAAAGGCATGCTATAATCAGAAGTTAAAATACTTAATAATTTCTACCTCTCAAAAATCAATGAAAAATATTAATTACTAAATATCATGTCTACAACAACCAGCTATATAAAATGGCTACATTTCAGGAGAGTCAGGGTCCTGATGTTACAATGCACATCTTGATAACTCCCAACGCAGCTTGCCTTTGTCAGTAAAATGGACTGCAATACCATCAGCTAGCCTTGCCAAAGTAGAGGTATGGCATGTATTTGGAGATAACTTCTTACTATTTCAAGTTGTTGATTTAAAGGATCTTGATGAAAAATCCAAAGCAGTATCTACTTTCTCCAAGAATGGGCTTTGATGCCAGTGAACAGAAGTAGAAGGTCCAAAGCCTAATCTGCCACTTGGCGAGTCAAATGTGTCATTGGTGTTCCAAACTTTTTGTGCATATGGTAAAAATTTCCAGACGATGGGACTTTGACTTTTACGGCCATACCTATTGATTTCATGAAAAATACACACATCATACATGTGTTGTGCAAAAACGTCTCTGTGTGATAAAATCTCCTTTAAATTGTCCCATCCTTTGTCTTAAATTACTGAAAGTCAATGTAGCTATCAGATTCACAGTGGTGGTAAGTCTGCCATCTGTTCAGTTTGTAGGCTGTGCTGAAAATAAATGGTAATCTAATCATCGTGTTGTATTTTCTGCAAAGGGTTTTCATGGAAATGCTTGATTTATGAGTTAGTACAATGGCCTCTTGTGAGGAAGAATAAAATTCAAAGCACTTGATCTCTTGCTTTGACATTTTATTATACAAAATGTAAATGAGCCGTGGCCAGTTCGGTTCAGTGGTTAGAGCACCGGCCTGCAGACCAAAGAGTTACAGATTCGATTTCAGGTCAAGGGCATATATCTCGGCTGCAGTTTGTCACCAGCCCTGTTGGGGTCGTGTGGGTGGCGGCCAGTTGATGTGTCTTTCTCACTCACATTGATGTTTCTGTCTCTCTCTTCCTTCCTCTCTTCCTCCCGCTCTACCTGTAGATAAATGCAAAAATGTCCTCTGGTGAGGATAAAAAAAAATCATTGTAGAATATAATGAACATAACAGTCTGAGGAATGAGGTAGTCCCAGAGACGTGGAAGTGGGGTACAGACTGACAATCCCCAGAAGAGGGGGTGGTGGGGGAGGGATAAACCACAGAACTTATATGCGTGTATGCATGAACAATGGACATGGACAACAAAGCTGGGGACAGGGCGGAGAGGGAGGAGGAGGGGGGAATCAGTGGGGGAAAAAGGAGAAACATCTGTAACAAAATTAATTAATTAATTAAAAATAAATAAATAAATAAAATAAAAAGTTAAAATAAAATAAGAAAATCAATGAAATTATACTATAATTTCACTTACAGCTTATTTTTAAATTTTAATTATTGTGCTAACAAAATGTGATGTTTGTTTATATTTTTCATCCATATAAGTGTACAGATTCATTAAAAGGGGATCTTTCTCTAACACGTAAAAATAATTGACAGCCAAATGGAAAATGAAAATCTATATATAAAAAAAGCAGTGATACTGGAGCGGCTGGGTGGGTGGGGTGGATGGATGAGCTGTCCTTCTTGCCTCTAACACTCTGAAGTCCTTTATCATTAAACAACACTGAGTCTTCCGAACAGTTAAATTCATGGGATTTTTTCTCTCTTAATAAAATGAAGGAAATGTGCAGGAAAAGAGTTCACTTCAAAGCAATACGACAATAATACATTTTTATACTAAAACATCATTAAATAAAAAATGTATTCAATGGTAGAAGTATTAACAATATCAGTGAGTAACTAAAAAGGGATAGTAATTCATACCTTGAATTGATCAGTTATTATATAATGCATTTCAGGAAAAAGCTGATGCAAATTCTAGAAGCCAAAAACATATATCTTTAATAAAAATGCTAATGATATTGGGATAAGCACTATAAAGAAATATGAATTCAAAATCTTCACCATCATTATCAACATGCTTTTAGGACTGCAGTCCTAGGCACATTGAATATTTGCACATGATTTGTATAATCTTTTATTTCTATATTGCTTTTTTCATTCTGGTGTAGGTAATTTCAACTCCCTTCTCATCATAGAATCTTGAAAATTATATGTTAGTAATTCAGTTTTGAATTTATATTCTGTACATCTTTGTACTTTTTCAAGTTTTCCTGGCATATAAATATTCAATTATATTGAGTATTATATATGTTTTTATTGTGATGAATGTGACTTTTATTTCTTAATGCAATTAATGTGATTACATAATGGATTCTGAGACTCTGGTTGCCTTCTGCATATCTTGTTTTATTAACCAAATGTTCAGTTTAAATATTTTATTATTATTTAAAGTGTGTATTAATATTTTTGAAATGTTTAAATATATTTTATAGGTATATAATAATGCTTCTATGATTTTATCTATCAATCTATAAAAAAGAGAAAGAGAAATGGGAAGTAAAGGAATACTCACCAGGGTAAACAGATCAGGGCTCAAAAAAAATAAAAATCACTGAAATAACTTTGGAGTCATGAACCAAAAAGATGGCTTTTACTTTTATTTTTTAAATGTTTTAAATCTCTCTCTCTGCTTTTTTCTCTCTCTTTCTCTTCTTTCCCTACACACACACACACACACACACACACACACACACACGGCTCTGAATATAAATCTTTCCATAATAATTTAAATCAGTATAGATTTCAATTAATGAAATGTTGGTATGATTTATGGCTGCTAGTTTTGTGTGTGCTCATGACATCTAAACTGCTGGTTTGAGACATAAGAAAAAAATCAAGTAGTATGAGAAAGACAGACTTTTGAAACATCAGGATCGGGCATTAGCCATGAAGCCCTAGCAGACTGATAAAAATATGCCCTGAGGCCCCAACCCAATTAAACACATTTAAGGAAATGGAGTATTTCAGATTAGTTTCACAGAGATGCTGACAGTTCCCTTCAAGTAGTTAATCAAATTCAGCTGAATAACATCATCCTAGACAAATGCTATGTCTCCTTTCCCTGGCCTGATAGACTAAACAGCCTGTTTTGATGCATTAAAATCTTCTTGAACAAACTCTTATTTATTTTCATTTTATAATTCCTGACCTTGTCAACAGGCAGGGTAATTTTTTTAGGAGGAAGAATAAATCATGCTGTATAACAGATATCTTCAACCCCAGGTTTGCTTATTCCTGAGGGATACAAAGACACTCCAGAGACTATATGGCACAGATCACTTAAAAGAATGGTGTGCAAGATCTTCATCTTCCTGGTATACTTCTTTCTAAAACTGATCCGATGGCGAGTTCTGAAAGTCAGATGTACTAAAGCTTCTTTCCCATCTCCACACTTTGCATGATGGCCATTCTTCCAGGTTACTAAGGAAAGGCAATTAGCCAACATTCCAGAATCCTACTAGTCCCATCCATATAATTCAAAAATGTGTAGCTCCTTATGGAGGGTATTGGCAGCAAAGCAACATGACCTGATGAAACAAAAAACAAAAGAAAAACATGAAAGTGAAGAATCAGTAACAAACTCATTAGAGAACTCCGCGTGTCATATCTATCTGTCTGCCTGACTCTATCTATCTATAGATCGATCAATCGGTCTATCCATCCATCCATCATCCATCCATCTATCTTAGAATTTCAACGCAAAGGTGAGATGTCATGAGGCTTGTATTACTACAATTATTTTGTGAGAACTGCTAGGTCAAATGGATTTTATGGTGATTATTTGTCATAAATTGAATGAGCTAAATTAATAGGCAGATAGTTATAATATATCAAGAGTGATAACAAAATCAGTATTTAATACACATAATACAAAATGCCAAAAATGGCCAGTCTTTCAGTTAAACTTAATGCAAAAAGTTAAAAATCACCTTAAAAGGGCAGGACATATACATTACTGTTAAAAATCCTTTTAAGGGGCCCAGGAGCAAGAATTTATGTGAAACACTACTTTTTCCCATTAGGTTCTTGAATGGACTTGCTTTCTGACAGTTTTTTTAAGATTACTTAATTAATTAAATTTAGATGAGCACATGATTACTGAAGGAGAATTGAAATCAGGGGATTTTCAGCTTGAGCACATACCCTAGGAGATACATGCGTTTACAAATTGCTTTTGAAATGGAAATACATGAAACTCTATTTTGGACTCATGGAGTATTAGGTCAGAAAATACTTTAACTGACCTCTGACCTTCTTCTTTAGTGTTCAAAGAAACTGAGATCCATAGAGAAGTCAATTGCTCAAGCCACAGATATGGCTGGTGGCAGAGTTGGAACCTGAATTTAGGATTCCTGACTCTAATTCACTTCTTTTGATGGCACCAAAGTTTTCCTTTTTAAGCACAGAAAGTTTGTTATCTACTTAAAATATGTAAGACAATATTCAGTAAGTAAACAAGCAGAAACAGTGGAGAGCTGTACCAAATAAATGTGCCCAGAAGTTACTTTGTCAGTGTAAGTGAAGATCACATGTCATCACCACATGCCTGATTGGCTATCTTTGTTGCATCAGGCTTCAGATAATTCAGTTGCTGTGTTTCAAAGTGGGTACAACACAACAGGATGTGCCTTAGTAGAATCTTGATGCATTTATGTTTAGGGTAAGATATTACTGGGAATAGAAGCTACACATTCATTTCTCAAGTGTGTGCTCTGATTTGTTTGTTTACATTTTTTGGAGTCTTACTGAACATTTTTTCTTATTGGGATAAAACCAGCAATGTTCTATATTATTTTCATTTCAAGATTTATTGAGCACATCAACTAAGAAATCTAAGTTCTTACAGCCCATGTCAGCTTATTGCTTTGTTGATTTATTTACATGTAGCTGAAAGCTTCAGCTTTCTCCCCAATCTCAATAGACTAAATTTCAACCAGGAAAGGTTAAGTGTTTTCTTTAACTGGGATATGTCATGACAAGTCTACATTTTCTTGTCATTGTGTGTCTCAATTCAAATTATATTTGGCATTCTAAAACAATTTTGAAAATGCTTACATCAAATTCAAATACATATTTAAATTTAAGCTGTGTCTATACAGCTATCAATCTAACCTACTGTTTAAGAGCATAAGTTTTGAAATCAGACTTTTGGGGTTCAATTCTGGTTCAACTATTGATTAACTGTCTGAAATTAGACACCAAGCCACATTTTCTTCGTTTATAAAAATAGAGAAAATATTGTAACTAGCCCATATACATATTTGTTTTGAGGATGAGATAATCTTTGTAAAATTGTATTATATTTTCTGGTTGTGCTTAAGCATTCTATAAGTGTTCCTCTTCATTATTATTAATTTATTCTTCAATCCAGCAAACACCAAATGTGTTCCATTTCTTGAGAACCAGTGCAAGACCTACATTTTCCTCGTCTTCTCTAAATATTTACTCCATATTCATTTCATTCTTCCCTGAACTGCAGTTATGCTATTTACCTTATTAATATATAGAGCACTGATCTGTATTTTTTTAAGCATTAACCATCTCACTCTAGATGATAAGTTCCTTGAGGCCTGGATCCAGAATGCTAAATACCTAGTAGCCAATTAACACAAACTCCTTGAATTACTGATTAAATATTAGAATGGATATAAAAGCTGATTTCTTAAGTGGCAAAACATTTATAATTTTTTGAATATAATTTTATCACAACTATAAAAATAGAAAATATTTAAGGACAAACATAATGAAAAAGAGATGCCAGCAAAACAGTTTGGGAATTTGCATAGAAAACTGAACACTGACAGACTGTGCAATCACAGAGAATGTTGAATGTGCCTGCAGTGGAGGGAGAAAGACCACATGTGTCATGGAACCCCAAAGGCTCACACACTGGGAGCCTGCACAGGATATGAACAAAGAGCACTAGTCAGAGAACATGAAAATGAGAGAATTGTTTGAACATTTGTAGAAGTTAGACTTCATGATCCGTGGAGAAGACTCGAGATTTATACTCTAAGAAGACTAAATAAAATGGTAGTTAAGGAATCTAGGCATACTAGAAATAGACTTTTAGAGTAACAACTGCAGCAACAAAGATTTCTTCTTACCTCTTAGCTTTAAAGATGCTACAGAAATTAACCAGCTCAAAGGAAAATCGTAATGACCCAGCCACCTCACACTATAGGAAAGTATACTATTTAACAAGGTGACCAATATTGATGATGCTTGCAAATATTTTTTTCCCTATTTTCTGGAGCCTGTTCATTTGAACACATTTCCTAACATGAGTAACAGGAAATAAAACAATGAGATAAGTAAAATACTCAGAAGAAACACTTGATTCAAAAAACAGAAGACGACCAAAATAAAATAATACAAAAATATTGTAATAAATACCATTAAAGAACATTTTTGCTTACAAAAGTAAAGATATTTCTAATATCTTTCTAATATTTCTAATATTTAGGTTTTGAAATTTATCTTTGAAATTAAAAGTAAGGTAACAGGAAACATAATATAAAAGAATGATGTTGAAAGATAAAGATGAGAGTACCCCGTAATTAGAACATATACATATAGACATACAATTTGAAAAATAAGAGAGCAGTTATAGGGACCATAAAATATAGGCCAAGGAAATCCACCGTCTAAATAATAAGAATAAAGAACAATTTCTTAAAGAAACAGAGTTACTCAGTCAAGAAATAATTTTAAGATGTTCAATAATTATACAGGTAAAAAGCAGGACAATATTTGAATATAGGCTTTAATAAGTTGAAGACATTGTGTAATCTTTAACAATAACTACTAAAATAAGTTAATACACTATTAGAAGAGTTATAATGGAATATAAAAATAATAAATCTAAAAGAGGGTAGCAGATATCAATTGAGACAAATAAACAAATAGCAAGTGATTAAATTTAAACCCAACTACATCAATAATTACATTAAATATAAAATTTTTAAATACTCACAATAAGGGCAGAGATTGTCAAACTAGGTAAAACCAAGTTGTTATTTATAAGAAAATGCACTTCAATATTGTACCAGCCTTGCATCCCTGGGATGAATCCCATTTAGTCATGGTGAATAATTTTTTTGATATATTGCTGGATCCGATTTGTACCTCACACCTGTCAGAATGGCCACCATCAACAAATCATCAAACAAGTGTTGGCGAGGGTGTGGAGAAAAGGGGACTCTAGTGCACTGCTGGTGGGAATGCAGACCGGTGCAGCCACTATGGAAAACAATATGGTGTTACCTCAAAATATTAAAAATTGAACTTCCAATTGACCTAGTGATCCTGCTTCTAGGAATATACCCTAAGAAGCCTGAAACACCAATCAGAAAAAATATATGTACCCCTATGTAGCTAAGATCTGGAAACAGCCCAAATGTCTATCAGTAGACAAATGGATAAAAAAGCAGTGGTACATATACACAATGGAGTACTATGCAGCTGTAAGAAAGAAAGATCTCTTATCCTTTGAGATGACATGGAGGGACCTGGAAAGTATTATCCTAAGTGAAACAAGCCAAGCAGTAAAAGACAAATACCACATGATCTCACTTATATATGGAATATAATGAATATAACAGTCTGAGGAATAGGGTAGACCCAGAAACAGAGAAGTAGGGTATAGACTGACAACCCTCAGAAGAGGGGGTTGTGGGGGTGGAAAGATTAAACCACAGAACTTATATGCATTTATGCATAACCAATGGACATGGACAACAAAGCCAGGGACAGGGCAGGGGGCGGGGGGGAGGGTGTCAATGGGGTAAAAAAGGAGAAACATCTGTAACAAAAATATAAATAAAATAAAATAAAAAAGAAAACACACTTCAAATATAAAAACTTAGAGAAGATAAAGGCTGGAATGGGAAAAGATATCTAAGCAAGCAATAATCATAAGAAAACTGGAATGGCTATATTTACATCAGATGAAATGGATTTCAAGACAGTGTTTATTGACAAATACAAAAGAGACATTTTGTATTATTAAAGTGGTTAAAAAAAAAAAAATGAAGATTGGAGTTTCTTGATAGAAATGACCCACAGGCATTGACAATGGAGAATGCCCAAGTCAGGCACATATAACAGCATCAAATAGCAGAATGTTGGGCACAAAAAAAAGATTCTAAAATCTTAAGCAGAAAAAAATCAAAATGCATGCAAACGTTTAGAAATTTGAACAGTATCCAATTTCTTAACAATAAATATTATGGAAACTGGACAAAATGGAATAATGCCTTTTATTTTCCAACTAGAAGTCTACTCCCATTAGAACTATCTTTCAAATGTAAAGTTAGGGTGAAAAATTAAAATTTAGACCTCAAAAGAATTCCTATGTCTTGCCTTTTAAGAGTTCTTGAAGGATATGCTATATTAGAAAGAAAAGGAGGGGAAAGAAGAAAACAGATGAGTAACTCAACACCTCAAAGTGATAAAGGAATCCCCAGGAGAAGAGAATTAGGAGATTTCAGTAATACAGCTATACCTCAAGCCTCGAGAGCAATTGGTCCAGATTAGATCAGAACCAAGGCATGAGAGGTCTATTTCTAAGAAAACAATGAAACTGATAGACGACTTTACAGTTTTAAATATACGAGGAGGAAATTTATTCCTTCTATAGGAGGTGCCCAGAAAGCTAAGTAAATGAAAAAAGGTAATTATTAACTTCACAAAAGACAAAATGGTGTACAAGAAGTGAAATGTAATCAAAATACTCTCCATCATTCAATTGTAGATAAAATTGGTATGTCACTTATAATGAGAATTATATATAATACAGTTATAGTAGATATCTAGATTAGAAAAAAGAAAAGCATTTGTGTCTAATATGTTCGAAGATGTGACAATTACATTCTAATTTTTCATTGTAGGGAGAAAATGATAACATCCTTTAAGAACTATCTGGAGTGATGTTATTTAAGAATATTAATTAAGGTACATTCCAGAACACCCGACTGAAACAACCATTTAAGCGGTTGTTTTGAGGGACCAAAATGCAGGAAGGGAAGAATTAGGGCAGGAACTGCTGTTTTTCATTTTTATAATGTGGTAAGATCATTGATTTTTTTTAAAGTTTTATACCTATACAATCTTTAAAAAATAAAAATATATATGAAATGATGAAAACTCTAATAGACATAGGTGAAAATTATTATGGTAATACAATGAAGGAAATGATCAACTCTGTCAGGAGATGAAAACATTTCTAGAAAAAAATAAATAAACAAGCTTGCACTATAACAGCATACAACTCTGTATTTGAGCCATATTCTATTTTGTGACTGGTCTATATATACTGTCTTACTACCCCATTGAAATCTACATATCCTAGGGTATGATGAGGACATTTTAATCTAGATATGTACCTTCAGTTTGATGAATGCCACAGGGATTTGCTTCAAACAAAAATGACAATTGTTGTGTCATCTGACACTTACTGTTTCTTAGAACTTTCTGCCTATAAAAGTTTTCTCTCCACCAACTGTATCTCTTCCTCATGCCTGAGGAATGGTTTCCCCCTCCCCCATCAATATTCTACACTAGAGAGGAGCAATAGGCTTTAACTGCAGCACATATGTTTGAAGACGAAACACTGAATCCTAAGTGTTTTATGTAGACCTGCAGCATGCTGTTTGCTAGAAATTGAGAATCTGGTAAGTGAGTCTTTCAACATTTCAGAGCAAATTCTTTTTGCCTAAAACAAAATGGCTTTTCAATTCTCACTACGACAAACTATTCATTGCAAACTCAAAATTCCGTCTACCTATTTCAGACTGCCTCCAGCAGAGGAACTAAGAAAGCTATTGCACTTTTGCATTATTATGGAATTCTGACAGTGATTTTGGCAGCCTTTTCTGTGAGGTTATTTTTTTGAGTATATGTTTGCATTTCTGTCTGGCAAGAAAAGGAAAATAGGAGAGCCAGCAAAAATATATGGGAAATAATGAAAGGACATATAAAGAATGGGGAAAAAGGTGATGGGTGAAACTGAGGCTTACAGAATTGGTACAATTGAGAGAAAATTGCTAATAACAAGTTTTCAGCTCTTATGAACTGAGTTATTCGGAATCAGTTGCTTGTGTTATCACTGGATCTGATAAAGAAATTGGAGAAAGGCTATACAAAATTTAAAACTTAACAGTAAATATGGAATTGATCAATCAGAATTCTTTCATACTTTTTTAAAATTTTTCTTTATTAAATTTTAGAGAGAGAGGAAGGGAGAAGGAGAGAGAAATAGAAACATTGATGAGAGAGCACATCAATTATCATGGTTACACTTAGTTTTTTTCACATTTTATCTACAATCACAAGCATAGTTATATGTGTAACAAGTGTCTCCTAATAAAGCAGATTTGTGTTTATCCACCCACCCATCTTTTTAATGTAACCATCTTTGCTAGAGTTTGGGGAAAATGTAGATAAACAGAATCCTATACAAGAGTATATGTTTTATTCATTTTTTAGCTAGGAGTAGAGAAATTAAAGATTTGTGGCAAGCACAAAACCCAGAACCATATCTTTAAAGAATCTCTTGTTGAAGTCGGATCACCTAGGGAGAACGGAAGCCAGTTCTCTTAGCTCAAACTAAGTAGAAGAAAAAAAGCAGGGTCATCTTGCTGTCTCAGACTAGCTTTGATGAGCTTATCTTGACTCTTTCCAGGTACTCAGAGATGTATACTAAGCAATATAATGAAATTGACAAAGGACCAGACAAGCTCCCCCGCCCTCCCACCCAGTTATCTTCAGTCAAAAGAACTGGAGCCTGTTGAAACTTCTTGTTTGACTCATTGTTGAGTTTGTTGTCATCTCTCTGGGAACTTGGAAACAAATGAAAAAATTAAACTACATGAATCTGGGAATAACAGGGAAGCAGTGTATGTGCTATAGGTCCTCAGTCTTGTGTATCTACTCCTCCAAGAGTAATTCCTAAATTCTCACCTAGAGTTTGTAAATTGTCTTTGAATGAAATTTATTTGGAAATACCCCAGTTTTTGTAAAAAAATCTTATTAAATTTATTGGAGGGAAATAATCCTAGTTTTAATGTCATTTTTCTGCATAGAAAATTGGAAAGTTGAAATAAATGCTCATTGAATGTAATTAAAACATCCTTATTTTATAGGGCACTAGAGAGGCCTGAGACAGTAGAAACAATATAATTTTAAGTTATTAATGCTGGAAGTAAATTTTAAGAAATTTGTTCAACTCATTTTTTTAAATTTCAGAAATGATACTAGAAATGACTATAGCAACATGGCCTTTAATTTCTTATGAAGAATCCATATTTTTATTTCAAAAACATTAAAATACTAGATGATTTAAAAAAAAATAACAACCAACAATAAACACAACATCGGGACACAATCCTAGCAAGGGAAACTATCAGCAACCAGGAAGTGGGAGTGGTCCACAGGAGAAAAGATGTGGGCACTAAAGGCTGGTATTCTAGCAGGTGAGAGTACTTCAGAGCTCTTGCTTAGAGGGCACCTGTTACTGTTCTTTGTCTAAAATGTAAAGTGGTGAATAACACACACAGAGCACTTGATGCTCTAGTACAGAAAGAATCAGGTTGTCCTGATATACGAGTGTAACATAATCCGCCTTCGGACATCACAATGCATGGCCAAAGCTGTGAATGATTGCTAGACCAAATAGCTGTAATAACAAAGTAATGAGGCAGGAGGAGCTGGAAATCAATAAAAAAAATAATCTGAAAGCAGTTTATTCTATGGGAACCTGGACAAGGAACGCCAAACCTGCCCTGTACAGAAACCTATACAACCCAGGACATATGTAGAACACACAGAAAAGATTACAAAACAGAAAATCTAATTCTAGAACTTGTAAACACTTGGCATGTAGTAACTTATTCAATTTAACAAATATATTTTAAAATACAAAAGAATAACCAATGGACATGGACAACAAAGCTGGGGATGGGGAGGGGGGAATAGGGAGGAGAGTGTCAATGGGGGTAAAAAAGGAGAAACATCTTTAACAAAATAAAATTAAAAATAAAATTAAAAAAATTTAAATTCATTTGACAGCAAAATAATAATAATAAAAAAAGAATCAGGCTTTAAATTTCAATTAACAATGCTGGAAGAACTAGTAAAAGTTTTAATTAGCACAAAGGAAAATAAGGCCGGCAGGTAAGACTGACGTAAAGGCAGTAATGCTAAGGAAGATTTAAAAACCTACGGAGGAATTTAAATACTTACTAGGCATTAAATATTAAACAAAACAATTAATATACAAGAATATGTTGTAAATAAAGTTATAATAACATAATCATAAAATTATGGTGTCTGTCGGGGAACTTTAGGGAAAACTCCGAGGTTCTCTTAGTGTTAGGAAAAAGACAGAGATGATACAGTTTAAACTGTGCTGGCAAAATATAAAGTTATTTTTTTTAGTCAGAATAACATATGTTAAGTGCTGCTACAGACAAACCAAAAGTTAAGGAAAATTATGTTAAATAGAAGATACAAAATTAGATATAATTACCTCCAAACAGTCAGAGAAACCAATTTTAAATTAATTAAATTCTGTCATTAACAGAGAATCTTATTCAAAATATTGCTCTATTTGCTTCTTGCATTTATAAAATATAATAATGCAAAGGTTGAAATGAAGGCATAAAAAAATCAAAAAAAATTAATTTTACTAATGAAACTATTAATATCAAAATATGAGAATGTAAAATTCAAACAAGAAGGCAAAGATTGACTTATCTTTTTTTTTTAAACTTCTTTTTTCTTTATTGATTTTAGAGAGAGAGAAAAGTAGGAGAGAGAGACCCACAGGTTGAGAACCGCTGCTCTAGATAGTATTGCAAAATTAATTTGTAAAAGAACTCTATTTAATCTGCTTTAAAATAAGTGTTTATGTATTAAGTATTCCTAAAACCCAGAAATACACAAACTAACCCAAGTGTTTTTTCAAGTTCACATGGTCGGGATACCCTTTGGCAAATAAACGCTAGTTTAAGTTTGGTTTAATTGAAATAGGTATGTCATCAGAGTTACTAGCATTAAATATAAGTGGATATACAACTTTTATTATACATGGGTTTACTAGCCAAATAAATTCATGTTATCTCAATTATAAAATTTGTCAGCAAGAAAGTAGCTTGGGATGATGGCTGACTGCTCGCCATCTAGTGAAGTTTCTCCCGAGCAGTCTGAACATTGCTGGGGGCGAACAAATTCGATATATGTAAGTGAAATGAGAGTGTAGGTGAATTTATCGGCAATAATTGTATGTTACAGTATGTGTACTTAAAAATAAAATGATTAAAAACAAACAAACAAACAAAACAAAAACAAAAACAAAAAAGAAACAACCATTAGGGAGAACATTGATTGGCCGCCTCCTGCATGCCCCTTACTGGGGATTTGGCCCACATCCTGGGCATGTGCCCTGACAGGGAATTGAACCAGTGACCTCTTAGTACATGGGTTGATGCTCAACCATTGAGCTACACCAGGCGGGTGACTGACATCTCTTAATGATAAGAAACTGTATCATAAATATATGAGCTTATACATAATAAAATAGCACCAAGATATGTGAAATAAAATCTGAGTGAACTATAAGCAAAGACACAAATCCAAAAGCAAGAATTAGATGCTAAAATGTATTCCTTACAATGATGTAGCTGAGAAATAAATATTGGGCATATAGAAAATAATATAAAAATGTAGAAATCAACAATATAGAACAAGTTATTTGAGAATGAAACTATGGAAAAAGACTGGCAAAGAGAAAAAAGAAACTACAGACTTTTTCACTAAAGTAATTAAAAAGAGGAAAATACTTAATGCAGGATATTTTTAAAAAGTAAGCTAATGTTATGCTTAATAATTTTAAAACTTTACATGGTGTACATAATACCAACAAAAGTATGCAAATTTGTTACAAAGAGAGTAAAAAACTAAAAATAATCATTAAGGAAAATGAAATACTCAAAAATATCCTTCATAAAAGCCTCAGATGTTATACATTTAACTTTTAACAAATCATGGCAAAAATATTCTCTTTTTACATACAAAAAATAATGAATCTTTTCCCAATTTTTTTTGGAAGTCCAACCTTCATTAAAAGTAAAATCTGAATATATTATGACTGAAACCCATATAGTTGTTTCCAAGTTGAACCACAATAGTTTTTATCATACATACTGGGGACTAACACAAAAACTGTACTCTTCATAAAATTATTAGTACAAGATTTTTAAAAAAGATTTTAAATACTTCATGATTTTGGTTTAGACCTAGTAAAAGAAAAAAAAGGAGATATAATCAGGAGTAAGTCAGGGTATTGTGTAAAATAAGCTGGTAAAGAAAGTAAAAATAGCTCAAATTTTGATAAAATTATTTAGAATACCAGACACAGAAATTTAAGCTCTCGGTTTAATTGGAACATAGTACTTAACTTCTTGAAAAAAAAAAATTTTTTGTCTACAAAATCTGTTACTTGAAAACATATTCACCCAAGTAATATTATAACATTTTTTCCTAGTTAACATATTTGTTTGTAATTTGTCTTAAAATTGTTTTCTGCGGGGTTTCAATAATTCCAACTGTCTTCATACATATAACTGTCTTTTTTCAACAATTCTTTATTTCTGATAGTTTGTTGAGAATGAGTTTATGATTCATTTATTAATAAGTGAAATAGTCTAAAAACCTTTTAGCAGGTGTTATCTGCTTGCAGCTTTGTTGAATCATGTTTTTATGTGGAACTTTGAAGGAATGTTGACTTTACCATTATAAACATTATTAACTACAAAGAAAACCCAGACTTTACTCACAGTCTTGTCCTAACAGTACACATCCTGAAACCAATGCATTTTCAAGACCTATATGGTTCCTCTTGTGATTTCCTGAGATCAGAGAATGTAAAAAATCCTCCATAAATATGCATCAAGTACAACAGTATGATATTTATATATTTTGCAGAAACATAAAAAAAAAAACAGAGTTGTGTGTTACCTTGCAATAAAAAATACACCCACCAAAAACCCCAAATCATTGCTTCGAAAAGAAGTGAAGCACTTTAATCTTCCATGAAAAAATGAAGAGTAGTTCAGTTCTTGAAATGTGGCATATATATCTATTAAATTATTAAGAAGTTACCTTGACCTGTTTCCTAAATCTTAAATTCTCTCTTCTTGCTTTCTCTGCAATTTGTTTTTCAAACCAGAGGAAAAATTTCAGTTTTGACAAAATGTAAATCCAAATTGTGTCATCAGGTGTGCACTTTTAGCACCTTTTCTAGAGTACAGGTGAAATAACACTCTCTTCTCAAGCTGGAGATTATCTTTTCTAAAGGTAGGTTTTGTGTGAAATAGTGAACCTTCACTTTGGGCCTCTCACTTACACAGGATTGTTCAGCAATGAAGGAGGGCACTTGACAATGGTTCCAATATATTTTGTAATGATTATGATATTCATTTTTTAAATTTACAATCCTTTTGCTATTTTTCCATTATTCAAAATAATTGAGACCATTTATTCCTAATTTCCTGTTCATTATTTGTATTTTTATTTAATGAGCACCCACCCCCAAATTGTATCCATTTCACACCCCACAAAACATGGATCATCGCCTTCATACCTGCCTAGAACTTTGTCTTATCATCTGTGTGGGGAAGGTAGGCTCTGGCTAGGGATTTGTCATGACTCAAGTGTCCTTATCTCAGAGTCATTATTTTTATATTGCTGCCTTTGAACATCAAGTCCACTGGCTGGACAAGTATATTTCATTAAACCAGGAAGCAGGAAGAGAGAATCACCATAACTCTCTTCTAAATGCTATTACATCAACACTACTACATATATTCCATTTGTTTATGTTCTAATTAGGTTTTCAGGCTTTGATTGAGAACCCCCAAAAGTTCTGTAGTTTTTGAAAGAAATTCACAATGCATAATATAAAGAGATTCATAATGAGATTATATTGGCGTATCTTTGTTTTTCTTCTTTTATCTTTGTGACGCTTGAATCCAGAAGTTGAGTTTGTAGCCTTATAATGTACGGAAAAGTGGTTCATAAAAGGAGCATGTAATAAGGGAATGGATTAATTTTCCCAGGGTATTTTGATATTTTCACTAACACTGTTCCTGAATTTTTATTTATTTATTTAATTGAGTTATATATTTTTGTTACAGATGTTTCTCCTACCCCCCACTGATTCCCCCCTCCTCCTCCTCTTTGCCCCCTCCCCAGCTTTGTTGTCCATGTCCACTGTTCATGCACACATGCATATAAGTTCTGTGGTTTATCTCTCCGAAACCACCCCCTCTTCTGGGGATTGTCAGTCTGTACCCCAATTCCACGTCCCTGGAACTACCCCATTCCTCAGACTGTTATGTTCATCATATTCTACAAATAAGTGAAATCATATGATACTTCTCTTTATCTGTTTGGCTTGTTTTGCTTAGGATGACACTTTCCCGGTCCCTCCATGTTACCTCAAAAGATACGAGAGCTTTTTTTCTAACAGCTGCACAGTACTCCATTGTGTATATGTACCACTGATCTTTTATCCATTCATCTACTGATGGACATTTGGGCTGTTTCCAGATCTTAGCTATTGTAAATAGTGCTGCCACAAACATGGGGATACATATATTCATTCTGATTGGTGTTTCAGGCTTCTTAGGGTATATTCCTAGAAGTGGGATCACTGGATCAAATGGAAGTTCAATTTTTAATTTTTTGAGGTAACACCATATTGTTTTCCATAGTGGCTGCACCAGTCTGCATTCCCACCAGCAGTCTACTAGAGTCCTCTTTTCTCCACACCCTCGCCAACACTTGTTGTTCGATGATCTGTTGTTGGTGGCCATTCTGACAGGTGTGAGGTGATACCTCATTGTTGTTTTAATTTACATCTTTCTGATGATTAGGGATGTTGAGCATTTCTTCATCTGTCTCTTAGTCATGTGTATGTCCTGTTTGGATAGGTGTCTATGTAGTTCCTCTACCCATTTTTTAATTGGGTTCTTTGTCTTCCTTTTGTGGAGTTGTATGAGCACTCTATATATATTGGAAATTGACCCCTTATCTGATATATCATTGGCAATTATGCTCTCTCATATAGTGGATAGCCTTTTCATTTTGATGATTGTATCTTTCGCTGTGCAGAAGCTTTTAAGTTTGATGTAGTCCCATGGGTTCACTTTTTCCCTTGTTTCTGTTGCCTTAGGTGATGTGTCAGTGAAAATTCTGCTGCGTATGATGTCTGAAATTTAGTTGCCTACATTTTCTTCTAGGATTTCTATGAATTCATTAATCACATTTAAGTCTTTTATCCATTTTGAGTTTATTCTTGTGTATGGTGTAAGTTGATGGTCTAGTTTTATTTTTTTGCATGTAGCTGTCCAATTTTTCCAACACCCTTTATTAAAGAGGCTGTCTTTACTCCACTGTATGCTCTTGACACCTTTGCCAAATATTATTTGAGCATATTGCCTTGGGTCCATTTCTGGGTTCTCTGTTCTGTTCCATTGGTCTATATGCCTGTTCTTGTGTCAGTACCAGGCTGTTTTGATTACAGTGGCTTTGTAGTATAACCTGAAATCTGGTAATGTGATCCCTCCAACTTTGTTCTTCTTTTTCAAGATTGCTGTGGCTATTCGAGGTCTTTTTTGGTTCCATAAGAACTTTTGAAGTATTTGTTCTAGTTCTGTGAAGTATGTCGTTGGTATTTTGATGGGGATTGCATTGAATCTATAGATTGCTTTTAATGATGTTAATTCTTCCAATCCATGAACAAGGTATGTACTTCCACTTTTTTATATCTTCCTCTATTTCTTTTTTCAATGACCTGTAGTTTTCTGTGAATAGGTCCTTTATTTCTTTGGTTAACTTTATTCCTAGGTATCTTAATTTTTTTTGCTGCAATAGTAAGTGGGATTGTTTTTTTAGTTTCTCTTTCTGTGAGTTCATCATTGGTGTATACAAATGCCATCGATTTATTGACATTAATTCTGTATCCTGCTACTTTGCCAAATTTATTTATTAATTCTAGTAGATTTCAAAAAATCTGAATTTTAATTTTTTTGTTTTCTTAGCTATTTGAAGAAATATATGTACTTAAAAAAAAGTTGACTATCAAACAATCAGATGAAAACTTTAAATTTCCCCCTATTTTTATACAGAGTTTCTAGTCAATATGTTTTCTTCCCTTTTTTATAGTACTATTATTTTATTAAAATTTTTTAATGTTTACATTATTGCAGGTGTCCCCCCCTCCCCCACTTTGCCCACATCCATTCACTCCTGCCTCCCCCTCCCTTGGACTTTACCACACTATTTTTCATGTCCATGAGTTATCCATATGTGTTCTTTAGCTAATCCCTTCACCTTCTTTATCCAGTCCATCTGCTCTCAGGCAGTGGCCAGTCTGTTCCATGTATCCATGCTTCAGTTTTCATTTTGTTTTTTAGTTTATTTTGTTCATTAGATTTCACATATTAGTGACATCATATGGTATTTATCTTTCTCTGACTGCCTTTTTTCACTCATCATATTACTCTCGAGGTCCATCTATGCTGTCACAAAGGGTTAAAGTTCTTTCTTTTTTAGTTGTATGGTAGGCCACTATATACATGTTCTTTTTTACCCACTCACTCATCTTCTGATAGATGCTTGGGCTGTTTCTAGATCTTGACTATTGTAAATAGTGCTGCTATGACCATAGGGATGCTTTTATTCTTTCTGATTGGTGTTTTGGGATTCTTAGCATGTATTCCAAGAAGTGGGATTAACTTGACAGTCAAGTTGGGTGCTTAAAGGCATAGTAGGCTAAGTATAGATTAATGTGAAATGCTCTATTCATTTTCTGTGGGCTTAATTGACAGCTGGTTTTGAGTGTGTCCTTCCTATTGACTAGAAACTTGGTTTATTAGACCAACTCTCAATGTGACCTTTTTAAAGAAAGAGTTTCAAATACATTTGTTCATGTTCCATGCTAGTAAGAATAGTGCTATTTAAAACTAAATACAATAATTTTGGATAATGTACAGCAGGTATCATTTTAAGTATAATACATGGGATTTTGATTTTAGGCACTGTTTGTAAGGCATTTCTCCTTACATTATTCTAGATATGAATAAAAACTAGCAAATTGCATACAGAGGTTTCTTTCAAAAGCTAATTCAATATCCACATTGAAACTTAAATAGTCCCTATTTTTTTTACTTCTTATTGGAGTAATAATAGCACACTAGTTTTTTTTTTAAACATCAACTTCCACATGTTAACTCTACTACAGAAAGTCTATATATTAGTCTAAGTCATCATTTTACTATACAATTAACAAAAATATCAATTTAACACACTATGCATAATTTTCCCTTGAGTTTTGACTTACTGACTTTTAAACATAATTGTTAAACAACACAACTTAGTTCAGGTAGAGAAATAATTGAGTCTGTACCATGGGAAAATAGATATGGAATATAAGTGTTTGATGCTATTACAGATGACAGTGACACCAAGCGGCAGTCTAGGATTCAGATCCTTGTTTTTCATGACCTTGATTACCTCATGCTGTTCCATTATAGCCTGTAGTGTTTCTGTTGAGAAGTCAGCTGAGAGCCTTATGGGGTTTCCTTTGTAGGTAATCTGTTGCTTCTGTCTTGCTGCTTTTAGGATTCTCTCTTTGTCTTTAATTTTTGGTGTTTTGATTACTATGTGTCTTGGTGTGGGCCTGTTTGGGTTTTTCTTACTTGGGGCTCTCTGTGCTTCTTGAACTTGAACGCCTTCTTTCTTCACCAAGTTAGGAAAGGTTTCTGTCACTATTTCTTCAAAGATATTCTCTACCCCTTGCCCATTTTCTTCCTCTTTGGGGACTCCTATGATGCAAATGTTATTACGTTTGTAGTTGTCCCACAGTTCTCTTAAGCTGTGTTCTTGTTTTTTAATTGTTTTTTTTTTTTTTTCCTTTTGGTTTTCTGGTTGGTTGATTTTTTTCTACCCTATCTTCTAATTCACTGATCTGGTCCTCAGCCTCCTCTACTCTGCTATTTAGACCTTCCAATGTGATCTTTATTTCTGATATGTCATTCTTCATTTCTTCTTCGTGGTTTTTAATTTTCAACTGGTTGCTATTCAACATTTTTATGTCTTTACTCATGGTGCTCATGTCCATACACATGCTGTTGAGATTCCTCAAGATCATGGCTCTGAATTCTAGTTTTGTTAACTTGCTCAACAGCATCTCATTTATCTCATCTTCAATAGAGATCTCTTGTTCTTTCATTTGGCTTTTGTTTCTGTGTTTCACCATTTTGGCTATCACAGTGGGCTTTGGAGCCTGCCACATTTTCCCTGTGGGTGTTGGTGTTCTGCTGTTTGTGGCTCCCTCTCCTGGGTTTGGATGAGCCAGGGAGGACCCACGTTAAACATCACTGTCAAGTCTTATTTTCCTGGTTTGAGTGGTTAGCCCAGAAATGGTACAGATATCCTGTAGCTTTTTGCCTGGAGGCTATCAGTAGAGGTTACCTGAAGAGCCTTGGCTTCTCAGTTGAATGAAAAACTCCCTCAGGTGCTCAGGCATAAGGGGATTTCCCAAGGTTGGGGAAGATGCTGGTTGTTAATGGGCCTCAACTTGCATTTCAATGGCCACCAGATGGGGTTGAATCTCAGAGCAAGGGGCTGCTGCCTCTCCCAAGAGCCCTGGGAAGGAGTAAGATGACCACTGTCCTGTGTGGCCGCAACTCAGCAAAAGCTATGAGTGCCCTCCAAATCCTGAGTGTCCCCACACAGTTCCAGTCCAGTCTGCCCTCCCTCTGCTGGAGCCCAAGGTGAATGGCTGTGGCTATTTTAGCCTCTGTGCCCGCTCTGTGCTGTGAAGCCTCTTGGGAGTTTAACTCGAGGGCACTGCTCACAGCTAAGGCAGCTGACTACCGTGGACTCTCTGCACCCCTCTCACATGTTCCCAAGCCTACCAGGATTGAGTCAGTGTCCCTGGTTATGTGGTCTTCCAAGCTGCTTTTCTGTTGCTTTTTCCTGACGATTTGTCTTTATGTTTGTTGTAATTCCAGTTTGGTCCTGGGAGATGGTCTGTATAGCTTCTATTCATTCTGCCACCATTTTGGAATCTCTAAAATCTTTTCTTTCAGTTATTCTTGAGTTTGGAAAGTGATGCAATAGAAGTTGCTTGGGGAGATTAGAAAGGGGTGATTAGAAAGTGTAGAAGATGAAATCCCTGAGCTAATATGTACTCTTCCATTGACAGAGTGAGTCTCTCTAATATTGTGAAAGTTGTTTACTGTGAAATGAGATAGTGGGACTAAGTCTATTCAGAAGACTTTTCTAGAACAAACATTGTATATTCGTCATAGCATAAATATTGTAATTACAACATGCCTTTCGACAGGATAAATGTTGACTATTAATATGATTTCTCAACTTACACATGCTTCAGGAATCTCTCCAATTTGAAATTTCTCTATATTGATATTTCAACATCTTTACTAATTATATTATTCAAATTAAGGAATATACATCTTTACTCTTCAGAAAATTTTACACTGAAGGTCAGGTTGTGTTGTGTGTGTGTGTGTGTTTTAATCCTTATTTTTTATTTCTTCTTTTAGCCTCCCAGAAAAGATTCTGCAGACCTAGGTCTTTGGAATCCTGTAGAGCAGGAGTCAGTTTCTGTGTTATTGACTGTGTTAGTGATGAGTGGTATATTTGACAAAAGTTAGAAAGCTTTCAGAACCATGTGACAATGATCACTGAAAACAGAAGTGGTTTCCCATTAATTTTTCTAGAAATTGAGTAGCAACATCTTTGCTCAGTTGTTTCCATCTAACTTAGAAGACCTTTACCCTGTTTGTGTCTGGTCAATATTTTACTCATTCTTTGCAGTTCAGTATAATAATATTATTTTCCCTAAAACTTTTATCTAGTTGGAATTAGCATCTTTCTTATAAAATAACAAAACAACAACAATCCTGAGATTAAGAGCCATTTAATTGTAATTTTACCAGAGTACAGTAGAGAAGGGCTGAAAGCTATAATCTTACTCTCAAAATTATATTCAGAATATCTATAGCAGATCAATTAACATGGTAGACATATTCAGTACTGGTTGAATTGCATTGAAACACTGAAGTTAGAAGACAGTTCAACATTTGTCTGAGGCACACATGCCTAGATTTTTAATGTTCCTTGATTGAAATTCAGATTTGCCAGCAGAAGATTTTGCTCCTGTGCTCCCCACCCCACCAAAAAATTATTTTTCTGTTTTAGCTGATATTCTACCTATAGAAGTTAGAATAAGAGAAAACCCTTGATGTGCCAAATATCTCACTGCTATTCAATTAATGGTGAGAGTAAAAAAAAAAAAAAAAAAAACAAGAGAGAGAGAGAGAAAGAGAAATAAAATGTAATAATTTTACTAACAAAAAAGCACTACTCTGTATCTCTGGAAAAGGGAAATTTTACCAAAGACTTTACAATTAAATGGTAGAGATGTGTTGGAGGAAAAGACTTAATACTGATGAAAATTTAAATTGTTTCAGTGATTATTATTTTTGTTAGCAAAATAGCTAAGGAAATTATTACCCAAATTTGTGTTATAGATTGCACTGTAATTAGAGCATCCACAATATATATACAGGGAAAAAATTTTTTTCAATGCAAGGAAAATACAAGAGCTATTTGGAATTTCAGAAAAAAAAAAATGTGAAATGTATTATGTTGAAAGAGAATGAGAAGGTGTTGAGCTTGGCCTTAAATAATGGGTAGGAGTTAGATTATTTGTTTGGAAGAATAAAGGTTGATATAGCCGATTTGGGCAAAGACAAACTGCAACTGAAAGTGTTGAATAATCTGTGAGTAGAAGTCATTTGAATATACACAGATGTGACACCAACACATAACTACTTACCTCTGTGAGAAAAGCATAAGTCAGGCACTGAAGGGAGTGTGAAAAAGGAGAGTGATGACGGCTGGATTGGATGAGAATGAAAAGATCCCATGTAAGGCCAGTACATACGTCACATAAGGACACATTGGTAGCACTGAAGTCAAATGAAACGCAATAGGGTGTGACTGAGTAGACCCCCAGCTCAATTCATTTCCACAGAGATGCAGACATGTTGCAGTGATTAACTGAGCAGAATTTCATATTTCTATAATTTAGGTCCTCCAAAAGTATACTCCTAAGTTCAGGGATTTATGCAACATTTAATTCTAAATGGCCCATTCAGAAGTAGAAAAAACAAATGAGTATAAATTTAACTGAGGACATTAACCATGGAAACTGAAAAACCAGCAAGAAGTAGCGGCTCTTAAATTCTGCAATACTAATATTCAATATAGGGAGAGGAATATAAAAGATAGAGGTATATCAATAAAATGAAAGTGATCTGGGAATACAGGATTAGGTGAAATATGTAGATATAGACCTATGGAGTAGCATAAAAATTGTCAAGCTTATCAATTGAGGATTAAAGTTTTTGTAGAAATGCAATTTTGGAATTTATGTGAAAAAGTTTGTTTGATATATAAGAGGCTCTATATAGTTGCTGTAAGGGACAGATGGTATTACAGCTTTATCTAGCAATGAGGCTCACAAATCAAAAGCCAAATACAACTCCAAGGCCATTTTTGACACCCTATACTTCTGATTCTTAATTAGGCACAATCTAGTCATGTTACTTGCGGATTAATTTCTAGATGATGTGAACGTTCTTTGATAATATTAAGGAAGGACTTGTGGAATATTATGTGCTAAAGCTTTAATTACATTCTCATGTATTTGTCCCATTTAAGTCCTGTTTAAAAACTGAGATATAACATCTAATGTCAGAAATTAGATTTTTAAGTATTAGATTAGTTCCTAAGCCACATGATTAAAAGTGCTAAAAAAAAAAACTCCTAAACACTCAATAATATTATTTTATATCCACACATAGAAACAACATCCACATCTATTTCAAAGAACAGGGACACACTGCTGTGTTTATTCGTTCAACATAACATGACTGCATTTCAAAGTAGAGGTTTTATTGGGAACTCTCATGACATGTGTTCCACCTTATTGTAGAATTTCCTTTTTGCATATCCATTATTTGAAACATGCTTATCTACCAAGAAAAAAAATAGTAATATTATCTTGAGGCTTTTCCTCCTTCAGAATGGAATTACCAGAGTTGAAGCCCTACCTAACCTTTTATAATTACTCATGACTGAGGAAATAACTATGCCACCAGTTTTCTTGTAAACATTAGCACTTTATTTCAGAAATCTGTCTAAATGTCAACCTCTATTGGGACTTAAAATACCCTTCTAACCAAATGGTCCTAAGCATTTACTGAGATTCTTTAACTTAATGCCTAGCATGTGGTAGATACAAAATGCATGTTAACGTCCCCATTTTGCTTATATTTTATATGTGCCCCAGTATGTAACTTTCCAAGCAAGAGTATCCTGTCTCCAAGAATGCCACTTATAAAGAGTACAGCCTTTGAGATTTTAGGAGACATATGAAACTTTTAGGAATTCTGGTATTTTGATGTTCTTTTTAAAAATCATTTTCTATCCAATATGTTTAGGATGAGGCAATGGTTTTATCTTGGCAGGTCATTGGGAGGAATGGAGAGGAACACTGGGGGATGACAGTGGGGGTGGGGCAGGACATCTGTAATACGGGCAACTTAGAGTCAAGGAGTAGAGTGTGAATTTGGGTTGGGAGTAAGGTAGGAGAATTCTGGAGTTGCGAAAGGATTGTATTCGTAGGAAGATCTAAATCTGAGAAAAAGCAATGGAAATCTTTGATTCAGTTAAAAGTTTGCTTGAATTAGAAAGGATGCCGTGCCTTCCATGTTTTGTCAGCAAGTATGTGTGATCATTACTGAAAAACAATGTGGTCATGGCTTCAATTATATTTCTTTTTCCTTAAATCAATGTAATCTTTTATCTTCTTTGAAAGAACATTTCATCCTGGCTGGTTTTGCTCAGCGGTTAGAGCGTCGGCCTGTGGTCCAGAGAGACCTGGGTTCAGATCCCACTAAGGGCACTACCTCTGTTGCAGTTTGTCCCCGGCCCTGGTTGGGTTGTGTGGGTGGCAGCCACTCGATGTGTCCATTTCACATTGATGTTTCTCTTTCTCTCTCTCTCTCCATCCCACTCTATCTGAACAAAAAATGAAAAAATGTCCTCGAGTGAGGATAAAAAAAAAAATGAAAGAACATGATTTTAGGGATCCATCTTCAGAATTATAGGTGGATAAATTTTTACTGTTATTAGCAATAAGTTTGTTCTGATATATGCATTTGTTCTTTGCCATTTCTCTTCCTAGATTATGATGGTTATGATCATGAGGAGAGTGATTATGATGATTAGGTTTATCATTAAAGTCATTGTTGGTCACCTATTGTGTAGTACACACTGGTGTAGGTGATAATCACATATATGATAATACCCCTTAGCCAGCCAACTGAATAGGGCATAAAGCAAATAGATACATAAAATATGTTGAAATGAGTGCTATGCTAAGTGTTTGCCTTTGGTTGCTGCATTTTATGATCTATAAATCCATCTTGTGCTGCACCAGGGAGGATTTCTCCAGAAGGTGAGATATCTTAGCCAGATTATGAAGGAAAATAGAAGATATTCCAAAGGAGGGGAGAGGACAAAAGTTTCATAAGCAAAGGGAGCATTTTGGACAAAGATCTAAGGGAAAGAAATGACATTACGTGTTTGTTTGTTAAAGGTTAAGTGATTCAATTTACCTGGAATTCAGAGTTGCAACAGTGGAAGGGGAAGAGATAATATTGAAGGAGAAAAAAAGTCCCTCCCTCCCTCCCTCCTTCCCTCCCTCCCTCCCTCCCTCCCTCCCTCCCTTCCTTCCTTCCTTCCTTCCTTCCTTCCTTCCTTCCTTCCTTCCTTCCTTCCTTCCTTCCTTCCTTCCTTCCCTGTCTTCCTCTCTCCCTCCTTCCTTTCCTTATTTTTTATTCTTCCTTCTTTTTTTTCCCCTTTCTTTCTTTCTTTCTTTCTTACTTCCACCCTTCCTCCATTCTTCTCTCTTCTTTTTACCTTTCAATAATTTTCTGGAGATTAACAAGCATTCCTACCAAATGCTAGCTTGAAGTCAACAGGTCAGCTCTGGTCTTTATCATTACGGGGTAGTGGAATCCCCTAAGATCCTCATTAATGCAATTGCTTCTCATTTTGTTTCATTTTCCTACTCTCTTGCTCTTTCACCCAAATGTGATTTATATATAGAAAAGTAATTGAAAACTGGCCAGTCTCTGTCAATTTAAAAAGCATTTATTCTGTATTTTATGAGATATTTGCAGCTGACCAAGTTTCCTCTATTAACAAGTTCCCAAGCCACTTTTCTGTGGATGGGATTTAGTTCTGTTCTGTACAATGCACACTGAATTTCTCATTTGCCCTTAAGCTCTTGGCCCACTGACATTCCACTCTAAGTTTAATCAGACAGAAAAATCACAAACGCTCTGGTCTCAAGTGACCACTTTGACCTTTTTTTTTTTTTCCCCTTGAGAGCACAAAGAAAAGAAATTTCCCTATTTTGTGCAGTCAGTATATGATTTTCTGCACACCTGTGTACTGTGTTTGTTTCAGACCCTGGGTGACCTAGGTGAATTCCGCCTCTGGCAGCGGGAAAAGCAGCAATAAGTTTCGCAGCCACCGCACGCAATCAGTTCTAGTGGCTATCACCCTGAGGGTATAATTTTCATCAGGGATTTTCTGAAGACGGGCAAGAAAGGTATGAGAAACACTTAAAAAACTGCTTGCTAGGGATTGACTAAAGAAGAAATTGGATTTGGTTCATTTATTAATGCTGCAGTTCTTGAGCAGCAAGTGTTCTTAAGACAAGAAGGCAGACATCCCCTCTGCTTGGGCCCTGGACGCTCTCGTGTCCTGCACCTCACATCATCCCATGTACGGGTAGCTGGCATTTCAGTTAATGATATAACACCCATAGAGATGTGTTGATTTTTTTCCCTAATGGTTGTATGAAATCCAGTGTGCTTTTACTATTTTATATTTCAAGTTTACTGAGGTATATTTGCATACAAAATTATAAGGTATTTAAAATGTAGATAAAGGTTATATGACATACATATACATTGTGAAAGAATTCCCCTCATGTAGTTATTTAACACATCCATCACCACACACAATTATTTTTGTGTGTGTATGTGAACATTTAAGTTCTACTATTTCAGCAAATTTCAATTATACTCTACAGTGCTAGCAATTATAGTCACTATGTTTTACATTAGATACTCATGTATCTATGTTTTACATTAGATACTTATTCATCTTATAGCTAGAAATGTGAACCCTTTTTCTAAACTTTCCCTTTTCCTCCCAAACCCCAGCTCCTGACAGTCAAACATTTTTACTCTCCGATTCTATGAGTTTGACTATTTTTTTCTTTTCAAGATTCCAGGTGTAAATGAAACCATACAGTATTTGTCTCTTAACGTTTGGTTTATTCCACTTAGTATAATGCCCTAGCCCTCAAGGTTCATAATGTTGCTGAAAATTATAGGCTTTTCTTCTTTCTTGTTCCTGGAATGTATATATATGTATATATCATTCACTTGTTTATGGACACTTAGGTTGTTTCTATATCTTGGTTACTGTGAATAATGCTGCAATGAACCTGCAAGTGCAGATATCTCTTCAATATCCTGCTTTCATTTTCTTTGCATATATACCCAGAAATGAGATTGCTGGATCATATGATAATTCTATTGTTAATTATTTGAGGAACCACCATTCTGTTTCCACAGTGGCTGTGGAAATTCTCAATAACAGTGCAAAAGGGTTCCCTTTTTTTCTTTCACCTTTTAGTCAACACTTGTTATCTCTTGTATTTTTTATAATAACTATTCTAACAGTTGTGAAGTGATATTTTACTGTGGTTTTGATTGGCATTTTCCTGATGATTAGTAATGTTGAACATCTTTTTGTGTACCTGTGGGCCATTTGCATGTCTTTCTTGGGCAAATATCTATTCAGTTCCTCTGCCCATTTTTAATCAGATGGTTTGCTTCTTTGTTGTATGTGTTATTTATATATTTGGGTTTTAACCCAAAACCCCTTATCACATATATGATATGCAAATATTGTTTTTTTTATTCCAAAGATAACCTTTTCATGGTTTTCTTTGCTGTGCAAAAGGTTATCAGTTTGATATCATCCCACTTGATTCTGCTTTTGTTTATTTTGCTTTGGGTGTCAATTAAAACAAATCATTGATAAAACCAATATCAAGGAACTTGCACCCTACATTTTCTCCTAGAAGTTTTATGTCCCTGGTTTTACAATCAAGATTTAGTTCATTCTGAGTTGATATCTAAATATAGTGTAATGTTTTATTTTTTTCATGTGGTTTCCGAGCACCATTTATTGAAGAGATTTTTCCCATTGTATATTCTTGGCTTCTTTGTTGTAAGTTAATTTTATGGAAGAATGGAAAACTTATATGGAATCACTTATATGTGGAATTTTTTAAAAAAATCAAACTCATAAAATCAGAGAGTAAAAATGTAGATGCTAGAAGTTGGGTGGTGGGGGAAATAGGGGATGTTTGGTAAAAGTGTACAAACTTTCAGCTATTCAAGGGTCACATATATGCAAACATATGTGCATACTTTTATTTCTGGGCTTATTCTGTTCCATTGATCTCTGTCTGGTTTTATGCCAAGACCATACTGTTTTGATTATAATATAGTCAGGAAGTGTAATGCCTCCAGCACTTTTTCCCCTCATGATTGCTTTTGCTATTTTGGGTCATTTGAGGTTCCATACACATTTTAGCATATTTTTTTCTATTTCAGTGAAAAATAACATTGACATTTTGGTACAGATTGCATTCAGTCTATGGATTACATTGGATAATGTATACACTTTAACAATATTAGTTCTTCTAATCTATGAACATGGTATTTCTTTCCATTTGCTGAGTCATCTTCAGTTTCTCTCATTAATGTCTTTTCATTTTTATTGTATAGATTTTTACCTTCTTGGTTAAAGTTATTCTTATCATAAAATTTTATTCTTTTTGATGTAATTGTAAATGTGACTGTTTTCTTAATGTTTTTTTCTGTTCATTACTAGTGTATGCTAACACAATTGAATTTTTATATTGATTTTTTTTTTTTATCCTCACCCAAGAACATTTTTTTTGTTTTTGTTTTTTGTTCAGATAGAGTGGAAGAGAGAGAGAGGAAGAGAGAGAGAGAAACATCGACATGAAAGGGACACATCGAGTGGTCACCACCTGCATGACCCAACCAGGGCCGGGGATAAACTGCAACCAAGATACATGCCCTTAGCGGGAACCGAACCCAGGTCCCTCTGGACTGGAGGCTGATGCTCTAACCATTGAGCAAAACTGGCCAGGGCTATATTGATTTTTTTATCATGCAACTTTACTGAGTTTGTTTATTAGTCTAACAGGTTTTTTTTTGTTGTTTGTTTGTTTTTAATGTGACACCATGTCATTAGCAAATAAAGTTAGAGTTTACTTCTTCCCTTTTTATTTGGGTGCCTTTTATTTTTTTTACCTGATTAATTACTCTGGCTATGACTTTGAGTACTATGCTGAATAAAACTGGTAAGAGTAGGAATCCTTAATGATCCTAAGATAATTCCTTGTC
Organism: Molossus molossus; assembly: GCF_014108415.1. Lineage (NCBI taxonomy): Eukaryota > Metazoa > Chordata > Mammalia > Chiroptera > Molossidae > Molossus > Molossus molossus. The sequence continues at coordinate 36,312,325 of NW_023425350.1, forward strand.
TTGGGAGAAAAGCTTTTCACTGTTGAGCACAGTGTTGCCTGTGGGCTTGTCATGCATAGCCTTTATTATGTTGAGGTTCATTCCTTCTATATCCATTTTGTTGAGATTTTTTTTTATTATGAATGGATGTTGAATTCTGTCAAATGTTTTTTCTGCCTCTATTGACATGATCATATGATATTTGGTCTTCATTTTGTAAATGTGTGTATCAATCAATATTGATTGATTTGCAGATGTTAAAATATCTTTGCATCTCTGGAATAAATCCCCCTTGTTCCTGACATTTTGGGTTTTGTTTTTGTTTTAATCCTCACATGAGGATATTCTTCCATTGCTTTTAAGAAAGAGTGAAAGGAAACAAGGAAGGGGAGGGAGAAAGAGAAAGAGAAAGAAACATTGATGTGAGAGAGATACATTGATTGGCTCCTCCTACATGACACTGACCAGGCTTGGGGATTTAACCCGCTACCCAGGTACATGCCCTTGATCGAAATCAAGTCCTTGACCCTTTGGTCCACAGGCTGATGCTCTAACCACTGAGAAAACTGGCCAGGACGATCATGACATATTTTTTAATGTATTGTTGAACTTGTTTTGCTAAAATTTTGTTGAAGATTTTTGTATCTGTGTTTATTAGAGATATTGGTCTGTAGTTTTCTTTTTTTGTAGTGTCCAGAGTAGTGCCATAACACATTATTTCTTTAATTTTTTTTTTAAAAACAACTTTTATTGAAATATAATTGACATTTATTCTTAACATGTTTCTTATAACCTCTTCTGATATGGCATCCCATATACTTTTGATTGATTATCCAAAGTTGACAAACAGGTCACTGTCCATATGGAATTAGAGCAGAGCCCAAGTTTGGAAAGTATGATGATGAGCAGGGAGACATTTTTAAGGTTTCCTCTTGTGATGAATACCTGCCAGAGCATAAAATCCTCCAAAGTCACCTTTTCCAGCCTAGACATATTTCTGAGTATTGCTGATTTTATATTCTAAGCATGTGCTTCTATGATATTCTAAATACACTTTCATTCAGCAATACCCTGTGGTTAAAAAACAAAAAAAAGAAGTATTTCTCAGGTTGTTCTTTCCAAGAATACTTAAGTAAGTATCCCCTTACCTATAAGTATTTGTTAAAAGTTGAACACAAATATTTTAGTCAGAATGATTACTTAAACGTTTAAAAGATGCAGAACTTTAAGAAATGTCAGCTGTGGGCAAACAAACATGCATTTTAGACAGAGAGGTAAAGGTTTTTATTGTTGGGTTAAATTATGGTTAGATTTTTTTAGAGATTCCAGGAAGAAAAATTAGCTAAAAACAAGACCACAAGAGTGAAAGTGGACAAGACCAAACTTTTCTTCAAGCAAAGACAATCCTTTTACTGCACAGCAGTGATCATGTGTTCAGAGAACATGGGATGAATACCAAGGAGATGTGATTAGATTATGATTGTGACTAAGAAAACTGAAGTCTCATCAATATAACTGTAGTCAGATGAAAGAATATTTTAAAACTGTGTAAGAATGAACTACAAGAAATGTTTAACACCTTGCTTATGAAGAAGGTACCTAATCAGCTGAAATAATGAGTGGTCCATTTAAAAGGTTTATACCTGTCATAAACATAGTTGCTTTGCACTATCATATTTTGAAGTCACTAGTAATATTTTTTTTTTTTTTTTTTAATTTTATTTATTTATTTATTTTTTTGTTACAGATATTTTACCTTTTTACCCCATTGGCACCCCCCACCCCACCCCCCCTCCACCCTGTCCCCGGCTTAGTTGTCCATGTCCATTGGTCATGCATACATGCATACAAGTTCTGTGGTTTATCTCTTCCCACCCCCCACCCCCCATCCCCTCTTCTGAGGGATGTCAGTCTGTGCCCTACTTCCATGTGTCTGGGTCTACTGTATTCCTCAGACTGTTATGTTCATTATATTCCGTATATAAGTGAGATCATGTGGTATTTGTCTTTTTCTGCTTGGCTTCTTTCACTTAGGATAATACTTTCCAGGTCCCTCCATGTCGTCTCAAAGGATAAGAGATCTTTCTTTCTTACCGCTGCATAGTATTCCATTGTGTATATGTACCACAGCTTTTTGATCCATTCGTCTACTGGTGGACACTTGGGCAGAATTTTCACTGATACATCACCTAAGGCAACAGAAATAAAGGAGAAAATGAACACATGGGACTACATCAAACTAAAAAGCTTCTGCACAGCAAAAGAAACAATCATCAAAATGGAAAGGCAACCCACTGTATGGGAGAACATCATTGCCAATGATGTATCAGATAAGGGGTTAATTTCCAGTATATACAGAGTGCTCATACAACTCCACAAAAGGAAGACAAAGAACCCAATTAAAAAATGGGCAGAGGAGCTGAATAGACACCTCTCCAAACAGGACATACAAATGGCCAAGAGACATATGAAGAAATGCTCAACATCACTAATCATCAGAGAGATGCAAATTAAAACAACTATGAGGTATCACCTCACACCTGTCAGAATGGCCGCCATCAACAAATCATCAAACAACAAGTGTTGGCGAGGATGTGGAGAAAAGGGGACTCTAATACACTGCTGGTGGGAATGCAGACTGGTGCAGCCGCTATGGAAAACAATATGGTGCTACCTCAAAAAATTAAAAATTGAACTTCCATTCGACCCAGTGATCCCACTGCTGGGAATATACCCTAAGAAGCCTGAAACACCAATCAGGAAGAATATATGTACCCCCATGTTCATAGCAGCACTATTTACAATAGCTAAGATCTGAAGTCACTAGTAATTAATATCATTTTCTGGTTTAGATTCTGGAGCATATGAAGCAAAATTTGAATTGCATTAGGTTCCCCATAGCATTTCTAAGGTTTACAGTTGTGAGTATGCAAAACACAGAGTTTATTCGCATATTATTTATTAATTATTGTATTACTTTCCATATGAACCTACTTTTGCCTCATCCTATGTATGTGTAGACAACTTGCAGAAGCAATGGTTAAATTCTCACAATTAGTTAATACAGTGATACCTCGGTTCTCGAACATAATTCGTTCCAGGAGGACGGTCAAGAACCGAATTGTTCGAGAACCGAAGCAATGAAACCCAATAGGAAAGCGTGACTCCACAAAGCGTGACTCTCTCTCTGCACTCACACTGATGACGCCAGCAAGGCGCGCTGGGCCGAATGAACGCCATTCGGCTCAACTCGGCTCATCTCGGAAGTTCGAGTTCCAAATATTTGTTCGGATTCCGAGACAAAAGTTTCTCGAATCTCCTGGTCGAATACCGATTTGGTCGAAATTCGAGGCGTTCGAGAACCGAGGTATCACTGTATTTGGAATTCATTCCTATGTTATTCATTTGTGTAAGTGGTTAGAGTAAGTCTGCAAATGTCGGTACATACTGATAAAAATTAATTTTATATACCAGAAAAGTTAAAGACAGTCCCCAAAATCTGTTCAACACAAAGTAACATCAACATATTGGCTCTCGTTAGACAGGCAGGATAGTTTCTTCAGGTTAAACCTCCTAGTTACACATCATGGCCCTTCAACTGCAAAAACAATGATCAGATCAGGAAAGGTGGGGGAGATAAATTAGGAAAGGTTTAGAGAATTGAGAAGAGAAAAATGACTTACTGAGTCCATGGCGTTTAGTACAATTACTGTGTAGGGTCCTCATTTAAATTGGTGAGCAGCATCTCTATGTTGTCGCAACCAAAGCTAGTAGAACTTAAAGAGTTTATTCTGTGATCCCTAAGTCAGGAAGCAGCCAGTCTGGTTATTTGGGTAACCTTAAACTCCTCATGGCAGTTTAAGCAGTGATCTTGAGCAGTATGTGTACATGTGCTGAATAATGTGTGTGTCTGTGTGTGCATGTGTATTTGTGTGTGTTTGTGACTACATATGTATGATCAAACTTTTTGTACAATAAAATGTAAAACAGGAAACTTAAAAGATGCTCTGTGTTTGGTATTCAAAAATATATGCACATTCTTAGTTTAAAAAGAGTTAAGCGTCTTACTGTATATCTTTTCTTTTTTTTTTTCCTCACCCAAGGATATATTTTTTCCATTTTTTGTACAGATAGAGTGGGAGGGAGAGAGAGGAAGGGAGAGAGAGAGAGAAACATCGACGTGAAGGGACACATCGAGTGGCTGCCACCCGCACGACCAACCAGGGCCGGGGACAAACTGCAACCGAAGTACGTGCCCTTAGCGGGAATCGAACCCGGGTCTCTCCGGACCGCAGGCCGACGCTCTAACCGCTGAGCCAAACTGGCCAGGGCTGTATATCTTTTCTTTACTGCACATTTTTTTAAAGTGTCATCACTGATTACAGATAAGGGCCTTCCATGGAAGGAGTTCAGAATTATCCAAGGACTCATTTCTATTACAAAATTTGCCAAAAATACTTTCCTAACACCCACAAATACATTTTCTAAATAGTGAGTCTTCATTTTAAACTTATATTTTGTTCCTCTGGGTAACCTAGTAGCTCTCCTTTGCTCGACTGTCTTACAGACATGGTAGGAGGTAACATTATTTCCCGAGATGGGAGTGAGGATTCATTAGAGGAAAGAGAATGGAAGGCATTGGCACCTCAAGCAGACTAGCCATTTGGGACCAGGGTCAAAGTACAAGTTAATATTAGTTTGGTTGAATGGTCACTGGAGAGTAATAAGAAGAGTACTTCAGAGAAGCATATATTCCAGAACACAGTTTTCCACCCAGTTTATTCTTTTATTGGGTCCATAAACGGATTCTGTGTTTATGACTTTATGTGTGTACAAATCTCATCTCTCAGATTGTGAAGAGACTGAATGTCAGTAGTAATTCATTTCCAAACCACCATCTTAATGGTCAGACTCTTTATGTGAATGGAAAAACTCCCACAGAAACAATGACTCATGAAAAATTGGTGCATTTACACCACTTATGCTGTTTTTACTTTGCTGAAAAAGAGTGGAGTAGTAAGTTAAATAAAGAGATGATTAGAAATTGAGGCCATAATATTTTAACTTAAAAATACATGACTTTCAGTCAAATTATTTTACTTCTTTAGGCTTCAATTTTTTTTTTTTTATCTCTAAAATGACATTATAGAACTAATTACCACTGATGACATTGGTTTCAGCTGGATAATTATTTTTTTATTTTTTAATCCTCACCCAAGGGTATTTATCCATTGATACTCAGATAGAGTGGGAGGGAGGTAGAGAAAGAAATATCGATGTGAGAGATACACACCAACTGGCTGCCTCCTGCATGACCCCAACCAGGGTTGGGGATCAAACTGCAATCAAGGTACGTTCCTTTGACCAGAATTAAACCCTCAACTCTTTGGTCCTGGAATGATGCTGTAACCACTGAGCCATACCAGCCAGGGCTCAGCTTAATAATTATTTTATGATTGTTGAATGATCATCAATCCTGTTAGAATTCAGGAGACTTTGTTCTTAATTACTAGGAATCCTAATTGGACACATAAATAAATACTATATACATATCAAACAACTCTATGTTCTGACTTATAGGACATATGAAATTTAAAATATGCTGGACAACTGAAATTCTTGAAATCATCTATAAGATAATCTTGCTTTTTGTAATGATAGATACAGGGATTTGTTAAGTGATATATAGACCCATTGACTCACAAGTATATATTTTTGTGTAGCCTATTCTAGTTGTTCAGCTCTATTGTTACTTTTAAAACGATTTACCCACCTGGTACCATTGTGCATGAACTAAATCCCACTTCAAAAAAATGACTTCTAGAAGCTAGTAGTTTTTCATGAATTTAGTTCTAAATTATGTGTCTTTTCTCTTCTATACACCAAGTTCTATTTTGTCTCATTCCTCATCATAGATTGCTTCTCTTACAATGAAGCTGGCTTCTCAACAAACACAATACAGATGTTGTATGTGGCCACTGTGCCTCTATTTGCTTTATACTACAATGCTGTACAATGCAGTGAGTAGCATGCCCATGGGCTATTGTTAGCAAAATGATAACATAACAATGACTATGATAAGAGCAGGTGTGTGGTATGTCCATTTACTATGCTTATAATTTCAGAGTAGTGATGATACATTATTAAATTTAAAAAATAAAAGTCTTTAGAAATTAACAAGAGAAATTGCACATTATTAGGTTACTTCTGATAAACTGGAGAATATATATATATAACTTCTACAATGCAGTACAATGTAATAATAAAAACAAATATTCTAGGAGCTTGACATAATCTATTTTTACTTCATGGGCCTGATTTAGTGTAATCAATTCCCTCAGTGTCTTTTTTTTTTTTTTATCTTTTTTACAGTTACCCAGAATTTGGGAAGGAGGTAGTTATATCCTGAAGTCGATCCTTTCCTTATTTTCTTTCAATATAGTCCCTACCCTCTGTGAGAAGTTTGATTCCAGGACCTGATTGAGGAACATTTGATGGCAGTCAGGCTCATAGTGCATTAATAGATTCCACACATAATTGTGATATTTTCTCTAGAATTCTCTTCCAAAGTGAGGGGAGCATTGAGCCTCCTCAGGGTCTGGCCCTATTGTTTCCTCTTTTCTCACACAAGTTAAGAACTAGGGTTTTCATATGACTTCAGACATGAGGCCTGCTGGTGCTTTGAGTTTGAGGCTAGGAGTGTTGGATACACTGCTTACTCAGTTAGTGACACTTGTTAACCAGAGAGAAATCCATTTATATTCAGGGCACTAGCTCAGATAGTAGTGAATAGTACGTTGATATTTGCACGTGTCATTGTTTGCTTGTTTTTCCTTGTAGACAGTGCATCCTTCAATTTGAGAATCCGTAAATACAGAGGAGAAAAGTAAATTATGAAAATTAAAAATATTCAGCATACATGTGAAGGAGAAAAGGAGAGTCTCAGGAACCATAAAGAGATTGGAGAGACGATCATTGCAAATTATAAAGAGTTATAAAAAGACTAGAAAATTGCAAATATATTTTCTCCAGTAAAAGAGGCAATATATATATATAAATGTGGACTGTCTGCAAAGTATGTGGAAATAGAGTGGTATGAATCATTTATTTTTTAAATACGCTTTTTTTCCTTTTATTGATTTTTAGAGAGAAAGGGAGACGGAGAGGGAGACAGAAACACTGATGAGAGAGAACATCGCTTGTCTACCTCCTGCATGCCCCCCACTGGGGATCAGGCCCACAACCTGGGCATGTGCCCTCACCAGGAATTGAACCAGTGACCTTTTGGTGCATGGGTCAATGCTCAACCACTGAGCCACACTGGCCGGGCTTAAATATGTTTTTATTGATTTTTTTTTAAAGAGAGAGAGGAAGGGAGAGAGAGATAGAAATATCAATATGAGAGAGAAACTTGTATCAACTACCTCCTGTATGCCCCCACCAGGAATCTAACTGGGACCTCTCAGACCATAGGCCAATGCTTAATCCACTGAGTCACACTGGCCGGGCTAGTATGATTCATTTTTTGATAAAATCTTTTCCTTAAATGATTTTATATTCACATATTATGAACCAGCTGGGACAGAGTAACTGGGATCCTGGCAAAGTTAAAGCCAATTTTTTTTTTTTTTGTCTTTTTACTTTTTTCTGATTTTGCTTCATAAGCACACCTAACCTCCATCCTCACCTTATGGCATTCCCATCGTTTCTGTTATGCAACGTGTATCCCTTAAACTAGTGACACTAGCATCACCTGGGAACTTTTCAGAAATGTTGAATCCAGGCTCCACCCTGAGTTACTGAATCAGAGTCCAAATTTTAACATCATTCAAAGTAAATCTGCCATTTGCTATTTTGCTATTGTCATTTGCCTGGCAATAGTAGTAGTGGATCTTTCTGCAAATGAAGGTCAATTAAAATAAAGTCAAGAGCCCTGGCTGATACGGCTTAGCGGTTGGAGCGTTGGCCTGTGGACCAGAGAGTCCCAGGTTCGGTTCCTGCTAGGGGCATGTACCAAAAAAAAAAAAAAAAAGTTTACATTTAAGATAAAGTAGAGAGATGAAGGTAGAGGATATTGTGTGTGTTTGTCTTCTCCCTGAAATGCAATAACCCATGCATTTAGTTCTCTCTGATGAATTGCAGGCTGAGGAGCTAAGCCTATTTTTAACCAGGAATGTGGCTGTTATCCTTGGGGGAGAGCTTCTCTCTGGAAGCAATACCTTGCTAATAGACTGACTAGGTTCTAGGAGACTGAATGGACCATATATATCAGTGGGCTATGCAGTAAACAAGATGTTTTCTGCCCTCAAAACACTGTCTGATGGGTTTTGTGGGAAATGTAACAACATTTCATGTAAATAGAACTGCAGTGATACAGTAATTTCATGCAAAAAAAAAAAAAAAAGCTTTAAATATCACAGTAAGGATTTGGCTTTTGTTTGTCAATTGAGAGGCCTTAATATCGCCCATTGAAGGTGGGGAGCATGGAAATAGAAAAACAAGAGAATGTAGGAATGTTTCCTAATCTATTTCACTTGTTGGAAGTAAAATGATTTTGGATGAAGCATCCCTGGAACCAGGCAAATTAGTTGAGAATTTATTATATTATAGCAAGCATGAGGTAATAAACTCAAGTTAGGAAAGACATATGAAAGGAGGAAGTAAAAGTAGAAGATAGAAATCTTAAATGGCATTTGCACATGGGCATTAGTGGGAAGAAGAGCTCTAACTGTATTTTGGAGCATTTTAGCAATGATGAGGCAACAATATTGTTAAGAGAACTGGAGAAGGCCAGTAAGAAGTTTTATGAAGGAGAGAACTTGTTCAGTCCTTGTTAGGCTATGGGTGTGTCAATGGTTAAGAATGTATTAATGCCCACAGTAGGCTTGAAAATAAAACACAGTGATATGTGTTAGGTAATTTAACTATATGGAAGTAACTCCTTGAAGGAGATGAAGGTAATAATTTAGTACAGGGAGACAACAGAGGACAAGAAGAGGGGAAAGAAGGAGAAAATGTAGAAGGGAAGGGAAGGGAAAGAAAGAGGGAAGAAAGGGAGTAGAAAAGAAGGGAAGAGGAAGAGGTATGATAAGACAGGAGTATGAGTGATGATAAAAAGAGATGATCAGAATCTGGGACACAAAAATGTGGTAAATACAAACAAGAGAAAGTCAAGCAATAAGGAAAGGAGGGTGTCTTAGAGCCTCCCAACAATCTGAATAGTAACAAGTTAAAGTGTTTCAGTAAATCTGAGAGAACATTTTAGAAAAATAAGGAAATTAAAAATGTGAAAGTGTGGCCCTGGCGAGTTTTGCTCAGTTGTTAGAGCGTTGGCTTGAGGACTAATGAGTCATGAGTTCGATTCCGGTCAAGGACATGTACTTCAGTTGTGGTTTGTTCCTGGCCCTCGTTGGGGTCATGCAGGAGGCAACCAGTTGAGGTTTCTCTCTCAGGTCGATGTCTCTCTCTCTCTCTTTTCCCCCTCCCTCTCCCCCAACACTCCCCCCTCCTATTCTGTCTGAAGATAAATGAAAAAAATATCCTCATTTGAGGATTTAAAAAAAAAAAGGGAAGTGTCAAATGTTGAAAGCAGATTAGAGAAGATGAGGACAGAGAAATACTTCAGGATTGGGGAATTTGGCCATTTTAATCAGTGCTGATTTGAGGAAGAGAGAAGATTGAATGGAATGAGAAGAGAAGATTGTTGGGCATGATGAGAGAATCAATTGTGATTATTGAAAAGGAGCAAGGAAGAGTGAATTTCAGCTGGGAAAAAGAGGATAAGAAAATAAAGAAGGAAAACACTTAGTACATGATTTGAACAGCCATGTGTCAGAGCACCAATATGGAAGGATAAGGATCTGTGAGGCAAAAATGCTTGTCTTCTAAAATTTTACACTCTAACAGGATAGTAATACAAGTCTTTACATTGCAAAACGAGTATATGATCATTATCAAGAGGCTTCAACTACTTGCGTGCCTTCCTCTTCTCATACCCACTATGTAAATATGGATTCCATATTGTTGCAATAGACATAACTACCTTTCAGTCTCATGCTTTGTAGTCCATTCTCTAACAGTGATTCAGTTATGGAGCGCTTTGCATAACTTGTGGATCTTTATGCTGTCACATTAGAGTGGGGCCAAGGGTGCTGGATCTCTGCAGTGCTGGAGCAACCCTTACAACTAATTGTCCTCTATGTCTTGTTTTTTTCCCAACTGTCCAGGCAGACTAAAACCATTACAAATACATACGAGTACAATTATAAAACATAAATCCAATAAAAGGCATTGAAAATATATAACCGTGGAAGTTTATAAATTCCTTTTGACAATTTTTTAAATTGATTTTTTAGAGAAAGAGAAACATCAATTGACTGCCTCCCGCAGATCCCCCCACTGAGGATCGAGCCCACAACCCGGGCACATGCCCTGACTGGAAATTGAACAGGGACCCCTCAGTCCATGGGACAATGTTCATTCCACTGAGCCACACCAGCCAGGCCCCTTTTGACAATTTTTTAAGAAAAGTGTTATAAATCACTAGAGATAAATGAAAAATAAGGTATTTCATAAATTATATTTAGAAAGGTTGTTTTAAAAATATTACATATTATTGCACTCCTGTGTATATATTTGAAAATTGTAGTAAAATGATAAGACTATCATTTGTAAAAATTGAATGTGGAAATTCTTTATTTGGTATAGCTGCATTTGTTTTCTTCATCTGATATTATCCCCAAAGGTCTTTCTAACATACCTCTTCTGTGCCTTCTTGCATAATTATTTTTCTTCCTAGTTTATCCTCTATTATTTATTGCTTAGAAAAATATCTAATCCTTAAGTTCTTTTTTTTTATTGTTGACACAATTACAGATGTACCCCATTTCTTCTCCCTTTGCTCACATCGCCCAGCTCCTACCCCCCTCTTCTGGCCTTCACCACACTGTTGTTCGTGTCCATGGGCTAAGCATATATGTTCTTTGGCTAATCTCTCTATCTTCTTCTATCCAGTTCTTCCCACCCCTATCCCCTCTGACATTTGTCATTCTGTTCCATGTATCCATACCTCTGGTTCTATTTTGTTCACCAGTTTATTTTGTTCATTAGATTCCACGTGTTAGTGAGATCATATGCTGTTTTTCTTTCTCTGATTGATTTATTTCGCTAGCATAATAATCTCCAGGTCCATCCATGCTGTTTCAAAGGGTAAGAATTCTTCCTTTTTTACAGCAGTATAGCATTCTATTATGTAAGTATTAAAGAATTAATGTATGCCTTGATATGAAGTGGGCATTTAAGACAATCTGTGTGTTTTGTGATGCTTTATCATCATCTCAACACATATTATTTTAATACTATGCTTATTTATGAATGAGTATTATCTTGTTTGGTAGTATATTATACTTATTTTTTTCTTCATTCTGTGTTTACTATTTTTTGTATGATATTCCTACATCTGTTATGGCATTCTTTATCTCTGTCTCAATCTATACTGGTTTTGTTTTTACTTTATTTTCTAACATACTACTACTTTTTCATTTCATATTTATTGAGCACATACTATGCACCAGGAATATTTGAGCTATTAAGTATATAGCACTAAAACAAAAAGGTAAGCCTCTCCCCTCCTGAGGCTTGCATTCTAGCAGGAAGAAGAGAGAATGAACAAATAAATGGCTAATAATATTTACAAAGTGGATATCATTGCTGTGGGGAAAAGTAAAATAAGAAGAATTGGGAGTGGTCCAGTAAGAGGAATTTGTAAATTTCAAAGTAGGTGATTAAGTAGGCCTGGCTGGTATAATGATATTTGAGCTAATTAGGAGGAAATGAGGGAGGGGATTATATGCCTATCAGACCCAGGGAATAGCAAGTCCGAAGGCCCTACGACAGAAATATTCTCAGCATCTTAAAAACACTGAAATGAAGCAAGAACAGCTGAAGCAAAGTAAGTGAAGAAATAAGTTAGAGGCAGAGAATGAAGGATTTAAAAACCATTGTAAATGAATTTCAAGTTACTCTTTGCACGACTGGAATCCAAGAAAAGATTTTGAGCAGAGTGGCATAATCACTGTGGTTTCTGTGTCTACAGTAGTCTTGGGGCTAAGGCATAAGTAGAGAGACCAGTTATGTGACATATATATATATTATATATATACTAATATATAATGATACAATATTATAATTGTACACACACACACACACACACACACACACATATATGTAAGGATACAAAATTAGGACTGTTTTCCAAGTTGAAGATCCAGTTCTGTTTCCTCACTGGAAGTCTAATGATGACCTCTGTTTTCAGTGTAAGCAGTACTTAAGTAGAAAATGCTACCTTTATAGATGCGCTTAAAGCATTTCAGAAGATGCTTATTGGAGACTTAAAATGTGCCAGATATTATTGTGGCACTAAAGATAAAACTGCAAGTAAAATGTGCACATTCTTTACTTCCTTGTAAATTATAGTCTAAGATATATCGCTTTAGAGCTTGCATTTGTTCTTTTCTATATTGATTCTTTTCCTGTTCTCCTAGATTTCATATCACTTTGAAAAAGGATTATGTATCCAATCATGTTCATGTGGATTCATTCATTTATTCATTCATTCATATAGTAATTGAGAGCGTTGTGCCACGTTCAAAGCAATTTGTATCTCTCAGATCAAGATGGAATTTTCAATAAACTCTTACAGCATACAATTGAATTGAGTATTGGGAGCAATAAAAAGCAAAGGAGATGGCTAAAGGGTTAAGGAACTGTGTCAAAGGATGTAGTTGGGGAGCATGAAAATTATGCTCCCCATGTTGGAATTGCTGAACTTGATGGCTTTTGCTGATCATTTGCAAGCCTTCCTTATTCTCAATGTACTTTAGTGACCTCCACTGTCAAGGCAGGACAGTAATGCTTGCTGACCTTTCAGGGATGGAAGAAAGAGCAAAAGAAACATGCAAATGATTGCATACCAATGATCTGGCTGAGATAGGCCCAATATAAATGCTAACTGGAAAAGGCCACAATTTACTTCACATTATAATTTCAATGCACAAGGAAACATCAGACCATCGATTACCTCCTCATATGCAAAAAATAGATGAAAAGAAACTCAGCATTCATGACTTATAACAAAATGTTTGTTCAAAGCTCTTGTTACAGCAGATCTTTAAGCACCAAACTTTTATTTAAAAATTATGTTCCTGAAGTAAATGGGAAATGTGCATTACTGTCTTATAATTTTCTAGGAATAGAATATAAAATGGGTCTTATATATCATTTGAAACAAACAATCTCCTCTCCTCTGATCATTCAAATGGAAGGGAAAAAAATCTGTGAAAATGTGAAAGTCTAAATTTTTGTTTGTCATATCCCACTGGAAAGGTAATTTTAAATTATAAAAATTTTCTCAATTAAATTATGAATCTCAAGTAAAAACTTACAGCTGTCAATTTTATTCCTTGCCCCAAATTTCCATCTTTAATATAAATAAGGTAATGGTTGGTTTTCTTGATTTATGTGAAAATTTTCCATTTCTCTGCATGTTCTTTTCTTATATTGCTATAGATGTTATCTTTAATTTAGACTTCTTGCTCCTACATTATTTTTAAGTAAAATAGACCTGAAGGCAGGGATCCTGAGGGGATAAGACACAGGATGTAGAGAAGGAAAATGATTAAGTTTTATTACTGTTCAACAGTGCTTACTGTGCTTGATACCATATGGATTGGGAGAAAAAAATCTACCATTATAACTGTATTTATTCCTCCTAGCCCTGGCCCTGGCCCTCTGGTGCACACACACACACACACACACACACAGGCGTGCATATGCATGCATACATATGCATGCATACAAAAATATCTTACTTTTGGAACCATATGAACATAAGTCCCAAAATGTATGACACTTCATAGTTAAATTTCTTTCACGTCTCCTAAGAACAAAGACATTCTCCTATAGCATTGTCATCATACCCAAGAATTTTAACATGGATAAAATAATTTTATTTATTTATTTTTTAATCCTCACCCGAGGACATTTTTGCATTTATCTTCAGATAGAGTGGGAGGGAGAGAAGGAGGAAGAGAGAGCGAGAGAAACATCAGAGAGAAACATCGTTATGAGAGAGACAGATCGAGTGGTTGCCACCCACACGACCCCGACTGGGGCCAGAGACAAACTGCAACAGAGGTACATGCCCTTGGCGGGAACCGAATCTGGGACTCTCTGGTTCAAAGGCCGACGCTCTAACGCTGAGCCAAACCGACCAGGGCTAAAATCATTTTATATAATACACCGTCTGAATTAAATAAATATCCTCAATTATGCTTTATAACATTTTTGGAGGGAGTGCAGGGGCGTCGAGGATTTCTTCTAAGCTCATGCATTTGTATTTTGTTGTCATATTTCCGTAGTTTCCTTTAACCTGTAAAAGTTTCCCTGCTTTCCTTTTTCTTTTTTGTTTTTGTTTTGTTCTGTTTATTTGTTTTTACTTTCAAGGCCATGATACATTCAAAAAGTCAAATGCAGCTATTTAGCAGAATGTCAAAAACCATAGATTATTCTGATTATTTTCTTATTATGAGATTTATATGAAATGATTTTGGCCCAAAGAAGGAGATAACTTTAAATGCATCTAATCAAGACAAACATGATGTTAGGGATTCCCCCCCCCCCCCAGGGTTTTTTTGCTTGTTTGTTTTTATTAATTAATTAATTTATTTATTTTTGTTACAGATGTTTCTCCCCCCCTCCCAACTGATTTCCCCCTCTCCGTCCCTCCCTGCCCTGTCCCCAGCTTTGTTGTCCATGTCCATTGTTCATACATACATGCATATAAGTTCTGTGGTTTATCTCTCCCCCACCACCGCCTCTTCTGGGGATAGTCCGTCTGTACCCCACTACCACGTCTCTGGAACTACTCCATTCCTCAGACTGTTATGTTCATATATTCTACAAATAAGTGAAATCATATGATACTTGTTTTTCTCTGTTCGGCTTGTTTCACTTAGGATAATATTTTCCAAGTCCCTCCATGTCGTCTCAAAGGATAAGAGATCTTTTTTTTTTTTCTTACAGCTGCATAGTACTCCATTGTTTACATGTACCATTGAATTTTTATCTATTCGTCTACCGATGGACATTTAGGCTGTTTCCAAATCTTAGCTATTGTAAATAGTGCTGCTATGAACATGGGGGTATATATATTCTTTTTGATTGGTGTTTCAGGCTTCTTAGGGTATATTCCTAGAAGTGGGATCACTGGGTCAAATGGAAGTTCAATTTTTAATTGTTTGAGGTAACACCATATTATTTTCCATAGTGGCTGCACCAGTCTGCATTCCCACCAGCAGTGTACTAGAGTCCCCTTTTCTCCACATCCTCGCCAACACTTGTTGTTTGATGATTTGTTGATGGCAGCCATTCTGACAGGTGTGAGGTGATACCTCATTGTTGTATTAATTTGCATCTCTCTGATGATTAGTGATGTTGAGCATTTCTTCATCTGTCTCTTTGCCATGTGTATGTCCTGTTTGGAGAGGTGTCTATTTAGTTCCTCTGCTCATTTTTTAATTGGGTTGTTTGTTTTCTTTTTGTTGAGTTGTACGAGCACTCTCTCTATATATTGGAAATTAACCCCTTATCTGATGCATAATTGGCAATTATGCTCTCCCATACAGTGGGTTGCCTTTCCATTTTGGTGGTTGTTTCTTTTACTGTGCACAAGCTTTTGAGTTTGATGTTTTCATTTTCTCATTTGTTTCTGTTGCCTTAGCTGATGTATCAGTGAATATTCTACTGCATATGATGTCTGAAATTTTGTTGCATACAGTTTCTTCTAGGATTTTTATGAATGTATAACATTTAAGTCTTTTATCCATTTTGAATTTATTCTTGTGTATGGTGTAAGTTTATGGTGTAGTTTTATTGTTTTGCATGTAGCTGTCCAACTTTCCCAACACCATTTATTAAGGAGGCTGTCTTCACTCCATTGTATGCTCTTGCCACATTTGCCAAGTATTAATTGAGCATATTGCCTTGGGTCCATTTCCGGGTACTCTATTCTGTTCCGTTGATCTATATGCCTGTTCTTGTGCTAGTACCAGGCTCTTTTGATTACAGTGGCTTTGTAGTATAACCTGAAATCTGGTAATGTGATTCCTCCAACTTTGTCCTTCTTTTTCAAGATTGCTGTGGCTATTCGACGTCTTTTTTGGTTCCATATGAACTTTTGAAGTATTTGTTCTAGTTCTATGAAGTATGTCATTGGTATTTCGATGGGGATTGCATTGACTCTATAGATTGCTTTGGGTAGTATGGACATTTCAATGATGTTAATTCTTCCAATCCATGAACAGGGTATGTGCTTCAACTTTATTATATCTTCCTCTATTTCTTTTTTCAATGACCTGTAGTTTTCTGCAAATAGGTTCTTTATTTCTTTGGTTAAGTTTATTCTTAGGTATCTTAATTTTTTTGCCACAATGATAAATGAGATTTTTTTTTAGTTTCTCTTTCTGTGAGTTCATCATTGGTGTATAAGAATGCCATCAATTTCTTGACGTTAATTTTGTATCCTGCTACTTTGCCAAATTCATTTATTAAGTTTAGTAAATTTTTGATGGAGTCTTTGGGGCTTTCTACATATAGTATCATGTCATCTGTGAATAATGACAGTTTCACTTCCTCCTTTCCAATTTGGATCCCTTTTTTTTGTTTTGTTTTTCTGTCTGATTGCTGTGGCTAAGACTTCCAGTACTATGTTAAATAAGAGTGGTGAAAGTGTGCATCCTTGACTTTTTTCTGTTCGTAAGTAAAATGCTTAATTTTTTGCCCATTGAGTATGATATTGGCTGTAGGACTTTCAAATATGGTTTTTATGATGTCGAGATATGATCCCTCTATTCCCACATTGCTGAGCATTTTTATCAGAAATGGGGACTGAGTTTGTCGAATGCTTTTTAAAGGTCTATTGATATGATCACATCATTTTTATCTTTCCTTTTGTTTATGTGTTGTATCACATTTATTAATTTGTGAATATTGTTCCAGCCTTGCATCCCTGGGATGAATCCCACTTGGAATAATTTTTTTTGATGTATTGCTGGATTCGATTTGCTAGTATTTTGTTTAGGATTTGGCAACTATGTTCATCAGTGATATTGGTCTGTAGTTTTCTTTCTTAGTAGTGTCTTTTTCTGGTTTTGGAATTAGTATTATGCTGGCCTCATAAAACGAGTTTGGAAGTCTTCCTTCTTCCTGAATTTTTTGAAATAGTTTGGGGAGCATGGGTATTAGTTCTTCTTTGAATGTTCGGTAAAATTCCCCCATGAAGCCATCCAGGCCTGGACTTTTGTTTACTGGGACAGTCTTGATTACATCTTAAATTTCTTTTGTTGTTATTGGTCTGTTCAAGTTTTCTGTCTCTTCCCACTTCAGTTTTTGGAGACTATGTATTTCTAGAAATTTGTCCATTTCACTTAGATTGTCGAATTTGGTGCCATATAATTGTTCATGATATCTGTTAGCAAGCCTTTGTATTTCTGTGGTGTCAGTTATTATTTTTTCTCTTTCATTTCTGATTTTGTGTATTTGGGTTCTCTCTCTTTGTTTCTTGGTGAATCTAGCTAAGGGTCCATCAATCTTGTTTATCTTTTCAAAGAACCAGCTCTTTGTTTCATTGATCCTTTGCATTGTTTTTTTCGTCTCTAGGTCATTTATTTCTGCTCTTATCTTTACTATTTTCTTCCTTCTACTTGCTCTGGGGTTTTCTTTCTGTTTGCTTTCTAGATCTTTAAGTTGTGAAGTTAGATAGTCTAATAGAAATTTTTCTTGCTTCTTGAGGTAGGCCTGTAGTACTATGAACTTTCCTCTCAGAACTGCTTTGCTGCATCTCATAGATTTTGTGTTGTATGTTCATTTTTATTGGTTTCCAGGAAGTTTTTAATTTCTTCCTTGATCTCCCTGGTAACCCACTCATTGGTCAATAACATGTTATTTAGCCTCCATGTTTTCAAATGTCTTTGCATGTTTTTGTTGCAATTGATTTCTAGTTTCATGCCATTGTGATCTGAGAAGATGCTTGATATGATTTCAATCTTCTTGAACTTGTAGAGAATTAGTTTGTATCCTGACATGTGGTCTATCTTTGAGAATGTCCCATGTGCACTTGAGAAGAATGTGAATTCTGCGGTTTGGGGGTATAATTCTCTGTAGATATCTATTAAATCCATTTGATCTATTGCTTCATTTAGAGTCTGTGTTTTCTTGTTAATTTTTTGTCTAGAAGATCTATCCAGTGATGTCAGCAGGGTATTGAAGTCCCCTACTATAATTTTATTGCTGTTGATTTCTCCTTTGAAGTCCTCCAAAAGATTTCTAATATATGTTGGTGATCCTAAATTGGGTGCATATATGTTTAACAAGGTTATATCTTCCTGTTGGATAGATCCTTTCAATATTATGTAGTGGCCTTCTTTGTCTCTATTTATGGCCTTCATTTTTTTTGTTGTTTTTTTTATCCTCACCGGAGAACATTTTGGATATTTTTTCAGATAGAGTGGGAGGGAGGGAGGGAGGGAGAGAGAATTATCGACGTGAAAGGGACACATTGAGTGGCTGCCACCCACAGGACCCAACCAGGACCAGGGACAAACTGCAACCAAGGTATGCACCCCTAGTGGGAACTGAACCCAGGTCTCTTCGGACTGCAGGTGAATGCTCTAACCGTTGAGCCAAACCAGCCAGGGTCATTTTGAAATCTACTTTATCAGATATGAGTATTGCTACCTCAGCTTTTTTTGCTTTCCATTTGCTTGAGAGATTTTTTTTCATCCCTTCACTTTCACCCTCTGTGAGTCTTTTTTTGTAAGGTGGGTCTCTTGTAAACAACATACATGTGAGTCATGCTTTCTTATCTATTCAGCTACTCTGTGTCATTTTATTAGAGCATTCAAACCACTCACATTTAAGGTGATAATTGATATGTACTTATTTATTGCCATTTTTGTTTAGTGTGGGTCTATTTTTCTTCCTATTTCTTCTACTAATTACAGCAGTCCTTTTAACATTTCTTGCAGTGCTCGTTTGGTGCTAATATATTCCCTTTGCCTTTTTTTGGTCTGGAAAACTCTTTATATGACCTTCTATTTTGAATGATAGCCTTGCTGGATAGAGTAGTCTTGGATTCAGATCCTTGTTTTACATGACCTTGATTACTTCATGCCATTCACTTCTGGCCTGTAGTGTTTCTGTTTAGAAGTCAGCTGAGAGCTTTATGTGTGTGGTTTTTTTTCTTTATAGGTAACCTGTTGCTTATCTCTTGCTGCCTTTAGGATTCTCTCTTTTTCTTTAATTTTTGGCCTTTCAATTACTATGTATCTTTGTGTGGGCCCGTTTGGGTTCTTCTTACTTGGGGCTCTCTGTGCTTCTTGAACTTGAATGCCTTCTTCTCTTCACCAAGTTAGGAAAGTTTTCTGTCACTCTTTCTTCAAACATATTCTCTAATACTTGCCCATATTCTTCCTCTTTAGGGACTGCTATGATGCGAATGTCATTATGTGTCCAGTTGTCCCACAGTTCTCTTAAGCTGTCTTTCTGTTTTTTAATTGTTTTTTTCCTTTTGGTTTTCTGATTGATTGATTTTTTCTACCCTGTCTTCTAATTCACTGATCCAGTCCTCAGCTTCCTCTACGCTGCTGGTTAGTCCTTTCAATGTGTTCTTAATTTCTGCTATGTCATCCTTCATTTCCACTTGTTTGGTTTTCAATATTTCTATGTCTTTACTCATGGTGCTGATGTCCTTACTCATGCTGTTGAGCTTCCTCAAAATCATGGCTCTGAATTCTACCTCTGATAATTTGCTTAGCTTAATTCATGGATCTCATCTTCGATAGAGTTATCTTGTTCCCTCATTTGGCATTTGTTTCTTTGTTTCACCATTTTGGCTATCTCAGTGGGTATTGGAGCCTGCCAAATTTTCCCTGTGGGTGTTGGTGTTCTACTGTTTGTGGCTCCCTCTACTGGGTTTGGATGAGCCTGAGTGGGCCCGTGTTAAACACCACTGTCAAGTCTTAATTTCCTGGGTTGATTTGCAAGCCCAGGAAAGGTTCAGTTATCCTCTAGTTTTTCTATATTGGCTAGTTGTCTCACTTACTCAGTGCCTTGGAATGTAGCCCTGGTGGTCTCATAAGAGGATTTCCAGAGGTCAGGATTGATGATGGTTATTAATGACTCTTAATTTGCAGTTCTTTGCCTCATCTGGGAAAGGCTGAATCTCCAAAGGAGGGAGGGTGTTGCTTTTCCCCACAGCTTGGGGAAGGAGCACACTGGCCACCGTCCTTTGTGGCTGCAACTCTGCAAAAATTTTGAGAGCCCTCCAAATCCTGGGTGTCCCCACAGAGTTCCAGCCCAGTCTGCCCTCAGGTGAGTGGCCGTGGCAATTTTAGCACTCTGTTCTGGCTCTCTGCACTGTGGAGCAGGCTTGGTCTTTATTTTCCAAGGGGGCTGCTCACAACTAAGACTGCTACTGTCCATGGGCTTCTAGCCCGCCACCCTCTAGAGCCTCCGCAGATCCTAGCATTGTCCCTGGTTATATGGTCCTGTCCTGCTGCTTTTCTGTTGCTTTTTTTCCCCAAGGATTTGTCTTTATTTTAGTTATAATTCTCATTTGGTCCTGGGAGATTGTCTGCGTAGCTTCTGTTAACTCCACCTCTGTTTTTCACATTCTCTATGCCTATCTTGTGAGAAGATGGTTTGCATAGGCTTCCTCGTGCCCCAGTACCCTGTAGGTCCCATGGGTAACTGGATTGCACAGTCCTTTTGGGGACAGGGCTTTATGCTTATGTTATGGGCTTCTGGGTGTCACAGGCCTCTTTGGAATCCCAGGTTCCGCCACTGGTGGCTGGGGAGTACTGCTGCCCTGTGGGGCTCAACTCCTGCTCACCTTTTGTTGTAGTTTTTAGGGATAGATCTCAGATGCTGGTCTGTGCTTCTGTTGCCTGGGGATGGATGTCTGCTCCTGAGCCTCTGTTGCTGGGGGTATGTCTGGACTCTGATCAGGCTGCTACTATGGGGGATGGTGCTGGGCTCCGGCTGTCCGTAACTTCCAGTACCTGCACCTTGGGAGGTCCACTACTGTGCACTGGTCTGTGTTGACACAGAGTGTCCACTGGTCCAATGGTGCCAGGTACGCTGGTGGGCTCAGGTTACTGGACCCTACCAGCTCCTACTGTCTCCTCCCAGGGAAGAACCGGGATCTTCCAAAATGGTGGGACCTCCTGGAGGCTCAGGGAAAAGTGCCCTGAAGTGCTGCTTACTGCAGTAGCTGGCTGCTCCAATCCACAGCACAGGAAGCTTCTGCTCCGCCTCTCTGCATGGCTCATGTTTGGTCGTCCACCTTCACATCCACTCACACTCTCTCACACACTCACCCTCCCTCTGGTCCTACCTGCTGCCCTCTCCCCCCATCCCCCATTTTTCATTCCTTGGTTGAAATGGTATCTGCCATAGTTCTCATCTTAAAATTACATTTGTTGTTTTATAATTAATAAGAAATCTGTGAACGATAATTTAATACCATTTGAATATCCTGTTCCTCAGCAAAATTTATCACCTTGTTTAAACATCCAATGGTGATCTTTGTCTAAATATGTAATCATATGATAATTGCAAAATGGTTATTTTCTAATTCTTTCTGATTTTTGTACTTATAATCTAGTCTTTTGAACACCCAATAGTCTTTTGAACTCATTCAAATTCTCTGTTTTATTGTTATTTTTAGCAATGTGTTATAATTTATTACTGTTATGGATATTTTTTAAATTTTTTAAATATTTATTTATTTATTTTTGTTATAGATGTTTCTCCTTTTCCCCCCACTGATTCCCCCACACCCTCCCTCCCCACCCTGTCCCCAGCTTTGTTGTCCATGTCCATTGTTCATGCATACATGCATATAAGTTATGTGGTTTATCTCTCCCCCGCCAGCCCCTCTTCTGGGGATTGTCAGTCTGTACCCCACTTCCACATCTTTGGGACTACCCCATTCCTCACACTGTTATGTTCATTATAGTCCACAAATAAGTGAGATTATATGATACTTTTCTTTCTCTGTTTGGCTCGTTTCACTTAGGATGATACTTTCCAGGTCCCTCCATGTCATCTCAAAGGATAAGAGATCTTTCTTTCTTACAGCTGCATAGTACTCCATTGTGTATATGTACCACAGCTTTTTTATCCATTCGTCTACTGATGGACATTTGGGCTGTTTCCAGATCTTAGCTATTGTAAATAGTGCTGCTACATGGCCTAAGAAGCTTGAAACATCAATCAGAAAGAATATATGTACTCCTATGTTTGTAATTCATGGATATTTTAATGTGTAAATTATCACTAATTTGGCAATAACAACTTCAAGAGTTTTGTCCATTTAAAAAACTATAGAATTAAAACATACATACACAGAAATACATGGAACATAGACTGATAAATTTGACAAAAGAAACACACTTATTCAACCAGAACCCAAGAATGAAATATATATATATATATATATATATATATATATATATATATATATATATCTCATTACCAGAACCATTGAAGCTCTCACATGTCTTCTGCTAATCAAATTCTCTCATAAGGATAACTATTATTTTCACCTTGAACAACATAGAGTGGTTTTTACTTTTTAAATTTTACATAAGTTCAATTGTACAAAATGTATTTTTATATCTGACTTTGCTCAACTTTCCATGATGTTGCATACAGTAGTTCATTTATTTTTATTGCTATATTCTATTCTGTTATATAAACTTAAAACTATTTATTAATTATATTTTTAATTGACAAGTAAATATTTTCAATGGGGGTATTACAAATAGTGTTATGATCATTTTATTAAATGCCTTATTTATTTATGTGTTAATTAATTTTATTTTTATTTTTTTAAATTAATTAATTTATTTTTGTTACAGATGTTTCTTCTTTTCCCCCGCACTGATCCCCCCTCCCCCTACCCCTCCCTTAAATGCCTTTTTTTAAAAGACACATGAATTTCTGTTGGGTAAATATATGTGAATGAAAACGATGGGTCATTATATGTGTTTTATGCTTTCATATATTTTAGCAAACATTTTACATAGTGTTTCCAACAGAATTTAAGAGTTTTTACTGATTCACAATTACGCCAACAGTTGTATTTTCTTTTTTCCTCAGCTATCTTGTTGGTGTGTTTTTTTGCTTTTAGTTTATTCTTGTATATAGTCTTTTACTTTATATTTAGGTTGGATTATGTTGATCAATTTCAGTAGTCTTACTGTCTTAACAATACTGTATCTTCTGATCCATGAACAGATGTTTCTCACTATTTATGCCATATTTAATTCTCATTGCAGTGTCTTATACTTTTCCATGTCCATCTTCTATAGTTTTATTCTTAGATCATTCTTATTTAAGGATATTACTGTATATAGTATTTTAACATTTTAAATTTTGAAATATCTGTTGTTAGTTTATAAAAATAGAGTTAAAATTTTATATTAATGTTATATCGTGCCACCTAGCTTTATTCACTTACTAGTTCTAGTAACTTTTTGTATATTTTATAGGATTTTCTATATAGACATCATAGCAATTGTGAATAAAGATTGTTTTATTTCCAATTTTGCAGCTCTCTATCTTTTTTTCTTGCCTTTTTACACTAGCAGGTCTCTATTTCTTTTCCTTGCCTTATTATACTAGCTAGAACTGTAGTTTTGAGTGGAAGTTATGAAAGCAGATGTCCTAATTTTGTCCCTGACCTTAGGAAAAAGTATTTAGTTATTCAGCATTAAGTATGATGTAAGTTATGGCTTTTCCCTTTATGATTTTAGGGCATACCATTCTGTTTATAATTTGCTTAGAGTTTTAACAGAAATAGATGTGAGATTTATTGTCACATTTTGTGCCTCTATTGATAGGATCATATAATTTTTTTTCATTTTATTATTATTGAAAATTACAGTGATTTTTTTAGCATACTCCCAATCTTTATTCTTGAGATATACTCCACTTCTTGGTGTATAATCCTGTATATATACAATGTTACATTGTATGTGTATATATATATAAATGTATATGCAGTGTATGATGTATACTGTTATGTTGCATTGGATTTAATATTCAAAAAGGACATTTTCTGTCCTATCTCTTTTCTTGTAGTTGCTTTGCCTGAATTTGTGTATCAGTGTAATGCTGCCCTTACAGATCATGTTTTCTCATGTTTATAATCTGCTTTTTAGTCCGTTCTAATAGGTTTTTAATTTTACATACATTTATTTGTTATCAAATGTCCATTTTACTTTTATAGACTACATTTATTTCACAATTTATTATCATTCTAACTATTTTGTCCAACTCTTTTTATGTTTTCATGTATTTATCAATGAAAATTATTCTACACTTGTCAACTCCAAAATGTAAATTGCTGTAGACTAGTTTCTCTTTTTTTAATTATCATTTTTGTGAACACATTTAATTATTTTGGAAGATCTTTTATATTTTTTCTCTCACAGTGGATACTGTACATACAAAATTTAGGGACTTATAATGATGTCATATTTGTTCTGAAGTTCTTCATTTCCTGTATTTGACAAATAAAACAGTGTCTGATCACATTACTTTAATCAAGGATAATAAGAGTATGAAGTTGATTGCCATCTTGATGGAACAATCTGTATTTCACCCTCCCTCCCCCAGGACTTTCAACTAAAAGCTTACTACTTTTTTGGTATCTTCTTGGTAGATCCCTACTGTAATATTTTATTTCGGACAGTGTTCAAAACATCACTCTATATCTAAGAGATTACTCACTTATGTTTGTCATTGCCTATTCTGCACTAACTCAGAATTTGACTGTTGTCCTGAAATAAATTCCAGCTAAATTCTTGACACTCTCCAAGTCTATGACATACATTCTTTTGATTTCTCTGTTCTCTAGTTATGGATCTCACTGGAGTTAAACATTCTCAGATGATTGCTTCTGCCTAGAATCAGTAAATACCTCCAAGATAAAAGTGAATGCAGGATTCATTTCCATTTTCCAAGGCCTTTCCCTCTTTGTAGTCTTAGCTTCTTTAGATCTTGTTGCTTCATCTCTGTAAAAATTTTAAATTAATATTTCTTTCCATGGATTATTTTTTTTTTTGGCATTTTTATGAATCTCTGATAAGTCCAACGCTACTTAATGGTACCCAAAAGCAGAATCCTTCTTTGTCTTTATGAAAAGTCCCTATCAGTATTAAAACTTTTCCATTTTCTGGCATAGCAGGAAGTTCCAGGTGTTCAAATTATATTTTTCCTCTCTGAAATGTAAATTCATTCACTTCGTCAAGACACATAATTTTCAATAATAATTAAAGAATAGGCAAAGTTGTGTTGGTGTAAGGAAGTAAACAATTTAAGTTGGTCTAACTTGATTTATGCTTTGAGTTAAAAAACAAACAAAAAAAAATGAGGTGGATGATTTAGAAAGTTAGAAAAGTCTAAATATTGAATAGATGTAAGCACTAAACATAAAAATTTAGGAGTATTAGAAGCCATGGAGATAAATTAGTCCTAGAAAGTAGGTTCAGAATGAACACAGGAAAGGTAAAGATTAAAACCCTATAAAACACTAATATTTAGGTCACCTCATTGAAAACATATATGACTCTTCTGATCTATATAAGAATGATAGTTTAATGCTTAAGTAAACCATTACCACCTAATTTAATTATTAAATTTAGTTATTCCTAAATCAATTTAATTATTACTAGATCCAAGTGCTAGTGTTTTATTATAGACTATATGCTTTGCTTGTACACATCTCAGGAAGGTGTTTTGTATTAGAAGTGAGAGTAAACTGCACCCTCAGGACACTAAGTAAAATCGTTGGTTCATAAATATATATACATTCCAAAGTGTCTAAAGATTTCTCATTGGTAACAACTGATTGACAATATAATCATGTCTAGTGGATATCTTTCTGTGACAAATGAGATTTATAAAGATTGAAGTGCTTTATGTAAAAGTTCTGTTTACACATATACTATTACCAGTTGGAACAATTGCCCATTGCTAAATGACCATTTCTGATTCCTTTTATATAACTGCATATATACTTTAGTCCCATTTTAATGAAGAAATAATAGAGGAGTGAATCCTATTTTTATCATCACAATTCTTTAATGCTTAGATTATATTGACTCTTGCATCACTTAAAATATTAACTTAAGAAAGTTATGCAATAAATCAAAAAATAATTGAATATTAAAGGTTTTTTATTTGACTTTACACTATTAGTGCTGCTTTTCATATGTTTTTCATCTGTCATATTAGATTTTCTCCTATTTTCATTCAAGATTTGAAATGGTAAGTTTTCTATAGTCTTACCTAAATCTGTCTGCTAACCTTTAATTGATAAAAATCTCTAGGATGTTACATTGATTAATAAGTTATTTAATAAATATTACATTAAGTAATGTCATCGAGTAATTATATTGATGTCAGAATTTCTTCATTTTATGTTTATAATGCTTATGTGTATTCTGTTCCTTTTAGTTTATTATATTTATAAATATAAGCCTCTGTTTATGAACATTAGCACAGAGAAATTATTTTTGGCCTGAAAGAAAGTATTGACTTATTCAAGTATGGTGCCAAAACTATTGCAAAATGAGCATCGGTAATTATATCAATCTTAATTATAAGAAATTAAAAGAAGATATTTTGTACATCAAGGTATGAACCACTGAGCCCATCAAACACATGGTGAAGTCACTCTGTCATATAACAGTGACATTATTATAATATATAATCATAATTCACCTTTTTAATAGATAATTTATTAATTTTTTATTACAGATGTCCCTCCTTTTCCCCCTTTGATATCCTCTTCCCTACTCCCCTCCACCCCCCCCAATGCCATCATTGTATTGTTGTCTGTGTCCACTGGTTATACCTATATGCATGTAAGTTCTTTGGTTTATCTCTTCCTGACTTCGATCCCCATTCTCTCTGAGGTTTATCAGCCTGTTAACTTATGTAGCAAACAATGTTTACACAAACAAACAAAGTAGTATGATTAAAAGAATAATTTTACAAACCTTGCATTTTTATGGGGGGGGGGGGCAATGTGGAAGAAGACCTTATTCCAAATCACCTATGTAAGGCAAAAAGGAACCTTGACTGACTATAATTTATTGCTTTTTTTTATTACACATTAACTGGAAAAAGAAATCCTTAATATCCTCTTGCTAAGGAGGCTAAAACATGAACAGAAGCTATGAAGCCAGAAAACAGAAAAGAAGATAATTCCCAGAAAGATTGCTCTTTGAACCAAATTTTCAAATGTCAGAGCCAAATAGTCTTTACAGATGTAATTGCTAATATAATGTGGTTAACTACTCTGAATTGTAAAATTACTCTTTGATTTTTCCCTTCCAATTCTGTACACTTTTGAAGAAAGTCACTGTGCACAGCCCACACCTGAAGAGTGGGGAGTAACGCTCCCCGTCCATGAAGGGCAGACATATACATACTTCATTTGGAATTTTCTGTGGGAAACTTGTCTCTTCTCCAACATTTATTATCTTATGCAGTCAATTATTTATTTCAATATGGACTCATGGATATTTACTTTATATTTTGGGTTGTAATCCAATAGTGTTCTATAGTTAAAATGTTTTTCTTTATTTTATTTTATTTTTTTCAGTCACCAGTTATCCCTCTCTATCCTCTTCCACCTCTTTCTACCCCTGTCCCCACATAATCACCACATGGTTATCCATGTCCATGAATTCTTTCTCTCTCTCTCTCTCTTTTTTTGCTCAATCCCTCCATCACCACTTCCAACACCCTCAACACCAGAGCTGAATCTCTGCTCTCTATCTATGACTCTGTCTATATTTTGCTTTTTAGTTCAGTTTTCTCATTACATTCCACATATGAGTGAAATCATATGGTACATGTCTTTTTCTGATGGGCTTATTTCACTTAGCATAATGTTCTCTAAGACCACCCATGCTGCTGCAAAGGGTAAAATAGTCTTCCTTTTTATGGCCAAGTAGTATTCCACTGTATAATGTACCATAATGGTTTTATCCATTCATCTACTGATGGACACTTGAGCTGCTTCCAAATCTTGGCTATTGTAAATAACACTACAATAAATACTTTTCTATTCATTTTATTGCTCATATATTTTCACTGGGAGCCTTCTCATTGACTTCTGTGCTCTATTGACATGCCCCATCAATGTTAGTGTTTTTATTTTGAGTACTATCTTACTTCCTGATACTACAAGATGCTCCATGTTTATTTTGTATAATTCCTGCCCTAATCCTAGAACCAGGCATTTTATCAAGGAGCCTCAATTTCTTGTATAGGAGAATGATAATAGAAACCAAGAAATGAGTGCTATGTGTGCTCATAGCTACTGGAGTGTTGTTTTTTTAGGCCCCCTCAATTGCAAAGCATAGAAATATGTATATGTGTACATAATAACACCTATCTGTGCATATATATGTGTGTTATCTATTATGCATATATATAGATATAGATATAGATGATATAGATATAGATATAAATAGATTTGGATATATCTCCATTCTATATGTAACCACTTCTGTCTGTATTAGAGTAAACATTAATTTTGATTTATACTGATATCTCCAAATTTTCTTGTGGTGATCCATTAACACAACATCATTCTAGCCTTTTGCCTTGCTTGTCTGTCACCTCCAGCTCCCATAGTGAAAAATCTGACTTCCAACATCTATATCCATGTTTCTTGATTGTTCTATTCTTGTATAGATCAATAGTGGTATCAAAATTATTAACCTGTACCCAAGTGGGGAACAACATTATTAACTGGAGTACAGTGCTGATGTGGATATTCTTTTGTCTTT
Organism: Molossus molossus; assembly: GCF_014108415.1. Taxonomy (NCBI): domain Eukaryota; kingdom Metazoa; phylum Chordata; class Mammalia; order Chiroptera; family Molossidae; genus Molossus; species Molossus molossus. Next base: position 36,341,235 of record NW_023425350.1, read on the forward strand.
ATTCTGATGATTTTCACTCATTTACAAATGAGTTAGGTTATATTATGTTAGGTTAATACCTTTCCAACCTACTTCCATGGATTCTCTTTTCAGGGTCTGTACTTTTTCCTGGAATCCTCCTAGTAAGTAAATGATTTTTTAGCCCTGGCTGGTTGCTCAGTTGTTTGAAGCATCGTCCCATGCATTAGAAGGATGCAGTTTCAATTACTTCTGTTACCAGCCTGAAGGTTTTCTGAAATATAATACAGTATTTTAGTGATTGATCTGTGTGGAAATATTGTAAATTGGACATCAAAGACCTATGAATGGAAGTGAGAAAATATTAAAATAAAGTGAAAATATAAGAAAATGGAAAATTGGGAGAGAGTTGTGATCACACGTGCCCAGGGGCTGTGGTAGAGAAAGATGTTCACCAGTGCCCCTTACCACATCTTCCTCTGTGTGTTGTCTGACAGCAGCCCAGCAGAAGAAAGAGAGAAGAAATGAGATAAGAAAGATGGTTGCTTAACTGAAATAAATAATGTTCCCAACAATTGCAAACCAGTTTCTTGCAAATCAAAAAAGGGGAAAAATATCTTTACTTTGTCAACTTTCTCCATTAATTTGAATAAAGGCAAGTGGAAGAAGGCTGTATGAATCTGAAAGTATTCTTTCCTCCCATTTAAACATTTTTTATTTTTGTGTGCTGTAAAACTAATTGTCTCAGAACCAGTAAAATTCTAACCTTGTTTATTTTAAATGTGGTGAAAAGAAATATTTAGAAGCAAGCCACAAAGCAGTAGAATTGATTGCTGGTTTATCTGGTGTAGCTTTGAGTCCCTCATTGAGCCAGGAAATAATTGATTACTAGAAGCCTTGTAGCAGTGGTTAAAAATTGATAAATGCTAAAGCAGGCACAATGGTTTATAGCATCTTAAGAGTTGTGGAACCTCTATATTTCTCTCTCATACCAGCTCTAGGTCATGAAGTAAAATTTAAAGGGCTTTTGGTCTTTTCCTTCATAAATTACATGCAGCTATTCAGAAACCCGGTAGCTGAGGCCACCATGGGAACCTTTTAGTTAGATGGGCAGATGTGTGATTTATAAATGCAAGTTGTATATTGGGTGGTATTTTCCTTCTTTGTATTAGCTATGCTAATGAGAGAAAAACTCCTTTAACTCTCTCTCTCTCTCTCTCTCTCTCTCTCTCTCTCTCTATATATATATATATATATATATACATATATATATACACATACATATATATACTTTTTTATTTATCTTTATTGTTGAAAGTATTACATGTGTTCCTGTCCCACCCCAATATCCCCCTCCTCCTTTCTCTCCCCAACCTTCCTCACACTGTTGCCTCTGTTGACTGGTTATGCATATATGCATATAAGTTCTTTGGTTTACCTCTTCCCACCCCTTTTCCCTCTTCCCTCTGAGGTAACTAACAATCATTTAAAGTTTGGTCTATAGAAATTGACAAAATACTAAAAAAAAAATGTACTGAAATTTCTATAGTGCTTCTCTTTTTCAATACTTTGTAATCATAGCTTTAGGCCAGAAGAGAATTAAAGAAATCACAAAATCTAGCCCACTGTTTTATTCATTTATCATTATTATATATTTTTATAGGAAGGCTAAATATTTTCTCAAAGTCAAAAGATAAAATTCTCTAATTTTAAATTTCTTCATATAATACATAACCACTAGAAAGATTAATTTTTAAAAATGACTTAATGAATTTAAATTATAGTGTCAAAATAATTGCATCTGTACTTTATTAGATAAAGGGAAATTTTCTTAAAATTAAAAAAATTATTTTAAATTATACTTGATCACATATAAAAAAGTTTTATACCAAACGTACTTTCATATTCATTTCATAGAGTAACAGAGTAGGAAATACCCTCTATCTTAAATTATTAAGTTAAAGTTTATATTAATTATTAAGCATTTTTTTCTCAAAAATCAAACTTACGAAACCCATGATGAGCAATAATACAGTAAATGATTAAAATTACATTATAGTTCTTATAATTTTAATGTTCAACATAAATGTACTTTGAGAGTAGTTTTCTAAGAATTACTTTAAAAAACACTTTATAAAAGCATAAATGTATTTTCAGGATCTATATTGAAGAGTTATGCGACATTTTTCTTTCCTTACATTTAAAAAATAATCTGTGAGATAAACTACCTGGAAACAAGCAAACAAAAAAATATATATATAAACCTACCCTCAGGCTGATTTTTGTCAGAGGAGAGGTGAGTGACATATCAATGATGAGCCTGATTAGGTTATGACTTGATACTCCTATTCACCAAGTCCCAGGCATACCCAGCCACCACTAATAATATACACCACTTGAGGAATCTATTTTTTAATACATATATGGAGGAACAATAGTTTAAAATGCTCCCTCGGCTAACATGAGGCAGAAGGCTTGGCACTCTTGATTTAAAATGTCCACAAATTAAATCAACTAACTGCTCTGCAAATTCCAGAGAATATAAAGGGAAGACCCTTGTAGAACTTAGGGACATACAAAGTAGATAAAGACCTGATCCAATATCCCATAAACCCATTATGTTATTCAATACTTAGAAACAATTCAAATATGTTTCAGTGAGGATAAAAGCAATAAAAGTGGATTTTATTCTCTGAAGCTTAAGAAGTTCATTCAAGAATATTCTGTAAATAAATATCAACAGACACACATAACAAATGCACTAGAATGCCCAATGATATTTATACTCTCAACAAGACTCCACTGACTAAGCCTAGCACTATACAAAAATAGTATTCTACTTGTTTCTAAATACATTTTGCCAGTATAGCTATTTCAAACCATTACAGTTGTGGTTTGGTCAAATGTTAAAGATTTAAGGGCTTAAGATCTGTCTTCATCATTGTGCTCAGAGTTTAATTCAACCTACACTGGCTGAGGGCCTTCAAGAAGGCACTATGTTTTGGTGCTAAGTGAGATTCAGAAATGGCTAAGACAGTATCTATTTCTAAAACATGGCTATCTGTGTGAGAGAGGGTTCAGTAAATATTTTTTCCATTAAGACAGTGACAATGGCAATAGAGTGTCTGTGTGTCTCTGTGGAGAAACCATTCTTGTTTACTTGAGTAGATCATACAGAGAAAATGGCTTTTGAAAAGTTTGGGCCAGTATTTCATGGCAAACTATGAATGGAAAAATAAAATTAATTTTAAACATTTTATCTTTATTGTTGAAAGTATGACAGATGTCCTTCCTTCCCCCACCCCCATTGACACCCTCCTCCTCATTCCTGCCCCCCTGAAGAGTTATGCTACATACATTTTTCTTTCCTAACATTATCGGGATGTCAGAAATGATATAATAAATCATTGAAAATAAACCTTTTATGAACATGTATAAATAATTAAAAATAAATTCACCAAAATGCTATCAGTGGCTTTCTATGGTTGTTGAAATTGCTTATAATTTTTCGTTTGTTTTAAACAGTTGTACGTTTTCTAAATCATCTACAATGAAAATGATTTTTTTACACACATTTACTTTCTATACATGCATATTTATTTCTATGTGTATATTTGCCTAAGGAGTAGCTCATTACAGATATTATTTAAATTAGTTGATAAATGTTTATCATTTTAAAAATACTTTCTGACACTATGCTATATATATTTTTTCTTTCATGCTCTTTATTTAGACAATTTAGCACATATTATAAAATGTGTCACTTTTGAAGCTAGACTGACCTCGATTGCTAGATGGAAGAATTTGGGCCTACATTGGAGAAAATCATTTAAAACCTAAATTGGAAAAGTTATTGAATCTCTGTATACTATAATTTCTTCATATGTAATATGAAAATAATAATAGGACTTCATAAAGCTTCTGTGACTTTCAAATGAGTTAATATTTGGAAAATATTTAAGAAGCTATTAGTGACTCAATAGATCTTACTAACAATCGTAAAATTTTATATGACATTTTATATGTTCTATTTTTTTACAGTATCTCTCAGTTGTAAAATATCTCTATCAGCTATATAATGTAAGTTATCATCATCTGAAATTACATGATAATAATAACTACTTTCAATAATAACTGCTTTACGCCTAGGTGTTAATGACTAAATTAAGCACAGGTCTCTTGTGTCGCTAAGGAAAGAACCGTGAAGGGCTCATGCTGATGGGAAAACTGGAGAATTAGGACAGGAAGAGTCTAAAGAAAGATAGAGACTTCAATTTTTAAATAAATTCATGATTTTTCCAATGGCTGACACTGATGTTTGTTCCCAAAATCAAAATGCAAAATACTTCTTTATCCAAGTTATTTTCCACAAACATTATCAAAAACGTTATTGTTGCCTTTATCTTAAAAAAATGGAGATTCCTTTAAGAAGCCCATACTAAGTACATTCCTGTAGGACGTGCATTTCTTAGGAGAAAAGGTATGAAAGTAAGTGGAGAAGCATCTATTTAATGTATTTTGGGTGTCCTGGTGAGTCAGCCATAATGATTTATATAAACTTATAGGATATAGGATAAAGCTTATAGTTATTGCGTAATTATTTGCTATAAATCTTTTAGAATAGAATCAATAATAAATTTGCTTCCTTTATGTACTATTTGAAATTGTCTATTTTTTTCTTTCTTTTTTTTTTTACCATCAAGGTATAAGTTATAAGAAGGAACAGTAATAGCAACATTGGTCTTTTCTTCCTACTTCATGTGTTTTTTTAACCAACATTTGTTATTTATTCACTTTAGCACATGATGGCTCTAATTCAGGTTCATCCAAAGAGCTGAGCTGCCCAAGACGGGCTCTCACTTTCCGAGTGCAAGCAGCCATGGTCGCAGTCAGCCGGGAATGCTGACTGCAGGTCCGACCATCAGTGAGATCAGCTATTCCATGTGCAGCGTCAGAACTGTTTTCATCTAGAGTCACTGACTTGACGAGGGTGAGGGGTCAGTAGTGTCATTTAAAAAATATAGCATAGTCTGATTAGCTGCAGAGAACATTTGAGAGTGAGGGGCCCTTGAATCTCTATAAACCTCCCAGGTTTAGGTGCTCAAAATGGACTTTGGAATGATTGCTCTGATATTTGACAACCTCAGTCTATCACTCACTGGGGCAGTCTTTCAGCAGACTTTCTGTGAACAGAAATCACAGATGATAGATTCATCACAAAAAGAAATGGCATTAAAGGCTTTAAACATTACCATATAACTCTCTAACAGGGTCCCCCAAACTGGAGCCTTATCACTCTCTGTCTATTCTCTTATACTGCATCAGGAGCAGGTGCACATGCGCACCTTTATGCACATGTACACAGGTACACACACAATATATTGCAGAAAATACAGTAACCAAATTTGTAGCCTAGTTTTGGCTATTATACCAGACCTAAGAGCATGTGTTTTACGTACCTCACCTCACCATTGCCTTACATGTTATCTATTCTCTTTCTCCTATTGTCTCATTTTCCCCCACCAACATATTTTAATAACCTCTATTTTAGCCACTTTCAATACTTTTGGAGAGAACAAAGATGGTACAAATTTAAAATTAAATTGTATAAACTGCTTTGTGGTCACAGGTAAACTGGAATCTGATTTGTGAAGACTAATCAAGTCTGTGAAGGGATATAAAATCTATTACTATCAGAAACAGTTAGGGATTGGGGAGCTTTTTGGCCTAGAGCGCAGAGGACTACTCTCGGAAGGGCTTGAAGCAGTGACACTACCTTCTTCCAGAAAGTGCTGCACTGCTGCCCTCACCAGGGGATGGAGATTTTGGGGGCCATGTTTTACCAACATGGCTTAAATCTCACTATATATTGGTTACTATGCAAAAAATTAGTCCATCTAGTAATCTGTTTCCTCCATAAATTCACTCATACTTTGTCTTCATACTACCCTGGACTCCTCTTGATTTTATTTCTCCAAAGGATTACATTGCGTTTTGGGGAGCACCTAGAATTAAACATGTTCACATCTTCAACCTTATCACATTTTTTCCTTAAAAATTTCTGGAGACACTGAAGTTATTACCCTTGAATAAATATGCCCATAATCCATAAGACAAAAGTCTGGAGACGGGGTTGGCAGTTCTTGCAAAGCTGTGCCACTATCAAATCAGTTCTAGCCCAGGTAGACTTTGTGGGTATCATAGATTCTTACCTTTGGGCCTGTAATTATCCAGTCACTTCTCTCCCTGTGTACCTAGAGAGAACTTCTTGAATACTAAATATATCATTTTCTGTCTTAAAGTCCTTTACTTGTTATTTATTGCCTTGCATATAAAGATCTCAACTTTTGTCATGACTGACAGAGACTTTCTTGAGTGAGCTCCAACTTTGATTTCAGCATTAACCACCTATTCTGCTTGAGGTTACTGAATTGCTGACACATCCCAAAACAAACCTTATTCTTATTCACTTTCAGACCTTTAAGACCTCAGCTGGGAGGCTCTCCTTCCTGCCCTCATGCATTGGAGGGCTTATTTTGCAAAATCTATTCTTTTCAGGACTGCTTCTGTCAACCACCACATTCTGTGTACATGAGGTACTTTTCCTTAGTGTAGCCACTGTGCTGACTATCCTCCTTTCTTACCTCCCCTCCCAGTTTTTTGAAATATAATTGTCTTATATTATATTAGTTTAAGGTGTACAACATGATGTTTAAGGTGTACAAAATATAGTGCAAAATTACCACCATGATAAGTTCAGTTAACATTCATCCATCACCTCACATGGTTACATCCTCTTCCTTGATCTTACTCAACTTTAATAAAATAATCCTTGTAATTGAATTTCTTCACAAATACACTACAAACTCCCTAAGGGTGGTGATTATAGTCCCTGCATTCAGTGGCATAGGAGAAACTCAAAAGAAGATATTTACATGCATTGAATTAAATTTAATAACTGCATACAAGTAACTGGTTCTGACATGTAAGAAGGGATAGGTTTCTTTTAATCAATGTAAAGTAGTAGAAGTGAGACCAATGAGTGAGCATCATGGGTGGCATATTTTAACTGAAAGTACTAGAAAGCTTCCAAAAGAGTCATTTAAGAATGGACTATGCTGTCTGCAGACATAGTTTCTCACCACTAAAATCAAAATATGCCCTAGCCCAGCAGTCTTCAAACTTTACTACTTGTGCATCACCTCAGTTTCCTTTTTTCTGAATAAGACATACCACACATACATACATAAATACATATACACACATATGTGTGTACTTATATGTGTGTATATATATACATAGGTTGTCAAAATTACATATATGTGTTGTCAAAATAAACATATATATATATATATATTCAAAATAAACTATAATGCACAAAGGATAGTTTTATGGACTAAATGTTTGTGTTTCTCCAAAATTCATAGATTGAAGCCCTAACTCCCAATGTGGCTGTATTTGGAGAAGGGCTCTGAGGAAGTAATTAAGTTTCTTTGAGGTCATATGGATCAGGGCCCTGCTTGTAATATGAATAGTGTCTTTATAAGAAGAGACACGAGAGAACTCTCTGTGTCCCTCCCTCCCTCTCTGTCTCTGTCTCCCTGCCACGTAAGAACATAGCAAGAAGGCCGCTGTCTGCTTGTTATACCAAACTTTTAATGGAGTTATTCAGAACTTACTGTATGTCGGTGACTATGCTTCAGTCACTTCTAATCAAAACATTGTAAACAAGCAATCACGAGGCATGGCATAATGAAGCATCATCTTGTTAAGGTACATCTACTGGTTAAACTTAGCTCCCATAACTCCATGAGGCATTTACTAACATCTACTTCCAATCATGAAACATTGTCCTGATGAAAGGAAGATGAACATGCAAAATCCTTTACTAAAGACATGCATATCCCCAGAGGCACTTAGTTGCAGGCTTGTACACCTTACAATTTTGTGCATTTGGAAGGACATCAGATAAGTCATGGAAAATATCCTCTGGTCTACCGAATTATCTAAATATGTAAGTAAATTTAACATCCCAAATATTTTGTGTTTCCATGACTAGATAATCTATTTGAAATATTTATTCCATAAATTAAAGTTGCATTTTGGTATGTCCAGTTCTCATAAATAAAATAATCTCTAAAACTATTCCCATTCTTATACTCAGAAATTCGCATTACTGTGTTCTGTTTTGTTCTTTATAATCTATTTTTTTAAATCACACTTTATCTTTCCTAGTCTGTAGCCCAAAGGAAATGAATATTTTCTTCTACTCTTCTTTCTTTTTTCTTGTATATAAATTATTATAGAAAATGAAATAGAATGAGAAAGAGAGGAAATTAAAAAAAAAAAAAAAAACACCAGGGAATTTACAGATACTACAGAAAATATACACCTTTTTTTAATAATGAAAAATAAATAAATATTTTAAAGAGATTATACATAACATAGATGGATGCCCTGACATGTATTTTATGTTCTATACCTGGGACTCCACACTAACAAATCTCAATCTGAAGGTATGCAAGTCCCTGTTTGCACACTGGCTGTCTGAGGAAGTAGAGCTAGGTCTGAAGTAGAGGTTTGTGGTCCTGGTTGTCATTGTAACCTGTTTGGATGGTGCTGTCTGCAGTCTAGATTTGCCCAGCTCTTTTGTTCATCTCCCTGGGTTTGCATCATTACCTCACTACATTCTGAAGCATCTGTCAGAACCTTTGCCAGAGCAAATTTACAGAAGTGTAATAATATTCTGTCTCTCATTCACTATAAAATCTTGCCACAATAAAACATATACTTATTTATAAGGAGCTTGACATTTTTATTAAAGAAAAATGTGAAATCTTCATGAATGTCCAACAGAAAGAAGAATGGTAAAATTCCATTATATCTATCTATGCAATGGAAAAGTGTGTCACCATCAAAGTCAATTTTGAAGTATATTTGGTGAGAAGTATTTGGAAAAATGCTTCTAGCGTTAACTGGGAAAAGGAAGTTGAGGATGGGTCACATGGCATTGCCTTACTTTTATTAAGCACATGCAGATTTTACACACATAAAGACTATTACTTTAAAAATTAATTTCTGGTTAAAGCTAAAATATTATAGTTCTTAAATCTGGATATTTCAATTATTTGTTTTTAATACAAATTTAGGAGTATTTTTTAATGCTGCTACAACAAACATGTAGTATGTTTATACTCAGAAGAATTTTACTGAATAACCCATACACAACCTCTACAGCTCCCTAATCCAGGGATAGGCAGTTATTTTTATCTTTAATTCCAACTCTAATTGATAGATAGTGGCTGCCTGGAGTACTGACTTCAGAATAAATCAGGACAGATAATGTGGTCAATTAACAGTGGCTGCCATTTGTTTAAGAAAATGTGGGAGCACGAAGCCCACATTTGTCATCCTTTCTGAAAGATGTTTCTTTTTCTCTTTTACTTTTTAAAAACATATGGTTTCTTTTATTTACCTCCTAGAACACATGGACCATATTTTTAACTCTCTCTAATAATTCTACTATTTGTTTGGTTGAAATATTTACACTGGGGTGACATTGGTTAATGACATTATATAGGTTTCAAGTGTACAATTCGACGATACATCATCTGTATATCGTATTGTGTGTTTACCAGTCAATGTCAAATCTTCTGTCACCATATAGTTGACCTCCTTTACCAGCTTCCAGCCCCTTCCCTATGGTAGCCGCCATACTGTTGTCTGTGTCTATGAGATTTACGGGTGCTTGCTCTTCTTTTTGTTCGTCTGTTGTTTTCTGTTTTATGTTCTACATAAATGAAATCATATGGCTCTTGACTTTTTCTGTGTGACTTAATTTGGTTAGCATGATATTCTAAAGATCCATTTATGTTGTCAAAAATGGCAGTCTGTCATCCTTTCTCACGGCTGAGTATTATTCCAGTGTACAGAATTCTTTCCGTTTACACTTCATTTCCAGCCACTGTGCCTAAAATAAGACCACTAGGTCAGCGTTTCTGCAGTTAGAGTGAGCTTCTAGCCTGGTACACACACTGTGCCAGAACTAACATTGCTCCAATGTTCAAATTTGGTGTTGTGAGAATCACTAACCCAGGCTGCTTCCTTTAAAATGAGTTTCCATCTGGGATCAGTAGTGGCCCTTTCTACTTGTATAAAACAACTGGGACATCTCAATCCATCAGTGACGTTTGAGTCACTTTGAAAAGATTGAACTTTAATCCATTTATTTTCAGAAAGTTCCTAGGTACTGTGTAAATCTGCTCATATTCCTTCCTTATTCCTAGCTTTGTTTACTAAGGAGTTAAACCTTTAAGAAGGCACTCTCCAAGGACAATGGATACCTCTTTTGTAATATAACTGAAGCTGCAGATTAGCATAGAAATTTTTTTAAAAATGAAAATCTGCCCAAGAAGAAATTTTCCTTCCATTCTAGCATAGAAGTGATTGGTAAAACACAAGTTTTGTCTTGAAAGGTACCAAACCTGGTCATTTTTGTCTTGATGACAGGGCATTATCATTATGGCTATAATACATTGTGCCATGTCCCCTCCCTTAATCTGGAAGTGTCAAGTCATCCTTCAAAGCTCAGTTCAAAGAATTACTATCTCTGAAGTTTTAGCAAACACTGAAGCAGAATTTCACCATCTAATGGGTTCACAGACTGCTGCCTTTACAGCTTATGGAACATATGTTTGCCAATATAAATGATCCATTTGAGTTAAACTGCCGCAGCTGCTAGAACACCTCTTAGCCAATTTTTGAAGAAAAAAAAATTTTTTTTAAAATTTGGAACAGTATAAATTTTTAAAATAAAGGAAAAAAATTTTTCTCCAAAGCCAAAAAATCATGTTTCTTTTCCCATCATTACAGAATAATAGGAAGAGAGAGAGAGCACATAGACCAGGATTTAGAGGGTGTTAGACACAAATGTGAAAGTGATTTTTTTTTATTCTGATAGGAAGAAATCTATGTTGAGCACCTGTATTCAAGAATGATGTAAGGAACTGCTTATCAAAAAGGAGAAGCTCTTTAGTGACAAGAACCATGGTTATCATGCAGTATATCACCACATTTTTTATTGTTCTATAGGCATATACCAGACATATGTATCAAAAATACTTTTTTATTTTGTTTTGTTACATGAAGCCAAGTGCAACAGAGTAGATGATTCTCAAAACAGAGTATGATAACTCACCTCTTTGGAAAGAACAATAATGATATTTACAACATTAAATAGGCAGATTTAAAATAGCAATTTCAAAAGTTGAGTCACCAGTGAGACAAAATAAAGTGAAAATACGTTTCAAAATTACTCCTGAAAAATTTTCCCAATGAATAAGGGCAACATATAATTTTAAATTCTCAGTAATATTTGCCTATTATGCTGAAAGAATTATCAAGCTTCTTGAGTAAAACTGATTTATATTACAATGGAAATTTTTCAGTTAGAAAGGTAAGAAGGATGTAAAAGTGCTTTGAAGTATAGAATGTTCCTAGGTATTACTCCCACAAGAGCATAGGCTTAACATTAAATTAAACCCTTATAATATTAGGTAAAATGAACTGATTACAACTCATTTCACCAGCTGAATGCTCGTTATTTTTAAAAAATGGTTAACTGAGATGTAATTCTCTCAGATATCATGATATACCTGAATAAGTAATAGCAATCATGTAACCTTATGGAACATAATCTAACTTAGTTACCAACTAAACTTTTCCAACTCAGCCTTTTCCCATGTTTCTTATTATTTTAGAGCAGTGACTATTACTTTTGGAAACTTCCCAGATAAAATCGGTTTACCTTTTTAACATCTAGACCTTTGGGTAAAAGAAGTGTGGTTTTCAACCTCCTATTAGGACCTGTATCAAGAGATATCCTTGTTCTTCCATTTGCTACTTTCATGACAAGATTGGCATTTGGGGCCAGCACCACTTTAATGCATATAATAACATATATCAAACTTCTTACAATTCCAGTCTTTGTGGTATTTATTATATGTTCTTTTTGATATCTCCCCTACTAATTATTAATTTTGAATGATAATAATTGTCAATCTTTACTGCAGGCTCAAACAACCTTTGTCATATTCAATTATGCACAAGTCATGAAGTCAGTCATGTGACAGCAAAAAATATTATTTTATCATAGTTATTCATCAATTTGGAAAGGTGGGAAAGTGTTAACTCTTCAACCTGTCCAAACTTCAGTTTTTATTTCTTTACTATTATATCACATAACTTTATTGCTTGAATGAAATGTCAATATTTTTTAAATAAACACATTATTTTCCTATATTATAAATATTCCTTTTAGTATTTGTTGGTCTCAAATGATAGGCATTCAGAATTCTGATAATTCATTTTTGTAAGAGTTTGCATAGTATCATGTGCAAATCATTATTTATATACCATGATAAGTATAACAAAATATTAATAAGGGTCACAGAAAATAAGGAGTGAAAGTCTATTTTAACCTTATTAATAAGATGATATTTGAAGTTAACAGCTTCTTTGAAATATGTCTGTCAACAAAAATTCCAGAAGATTCTTCTGTGAGACAAAAAAAAAAAAAGAATTGTATTCATATATGGTTTGCAAACCAGGGAGACATAACCTTTGGCCGAAAGTGAAAGCATGCCCTCAAGATGGAGAGGTAGATTAGGGTTTTTTAAGGACAAAACCACAAGAAGCTGACCTTTAAGAGGATCGATTGCTAAGGGAAGCAAAGCCATAAGTACACGCTATATTTGTTCTGATTGGTTAGGACAATGGGGCTGTGCAGTTTGGGCTGAATCATGGTCAGCAGGTACAGTCATGAGATATGACCGACGACTAGCATCCTATGAGGGCAGTCTTAAGTCATAGACCACTGCTTCTGTTTCCCTTTGAGCTTAGAAAACAAACTTGTTAAGAATACGTAATCATTAAACAAACAATATAGGGAGAGCAGTTTGTACTGTGGCTAAGGTCAGTGTCCAAATTGAAAACTTGTTGGTCACACAAGCAGAGTCAGAGATGAGTTCAAATATTTGGCTACAATGTTATAAAATTATGATGTTGAAAGTCCCCTTGTCAATGCAGTTCTAAAGGAATGCCAGTAGTAATAGTCCAATGGAATAGATTTATAAACAGTAACTGTATATTATTGTTAATTGTATCAAATCAACTTTTTAAAATAATATCACATTTCTAGAGTTTAAGGAAATTATGGTTTTTATCCTTATCTTTATAAATAATTTACTTGAATAAGAATTATTATGTTATTAACTCACTTCTTTCTTGTATTTGTCTAGATATATGTGTATTCATTAAAAAGTTAACTGAAAGTATCACTTGGATTTTTATCATAAACTTCTAAATCACCAAAGTAAGGTTTTTCTCAAGTAAATAAAACAAATAAATAATTTGTAAATGAATAGGGCGATGAATGAATGCTAAAATGATACCAATGTGTGACCTTGGACAAACCATCTACCTCATCCTCTTTTTGTCTTGTTAGCTGATATTGATTTTTTAAAATATGTTTAAAGTAGATGTATTAAGAATCAACTATAGGTAATTTTTTTTATAAATGCTCCCTTTTCTTGATTTTCTCCATCCTTCCGTACTGAGAAAAGTTTTCAGCTTTCTCAGGAAAAGCTGAGGTTATATCAGGGTTACTGTAACTCTTAAGGTTTTAGGAAGGGGCTTTGATAGTTTTATTCATTGCTGTGCTCCCAGGACAAAGAACATAGTAGACACTCAGCAAATATTTGTTGAATGAATGAATATGCCTGGCACATACATTTTTTTAAAGGATTCTGAAATTTCAGTATTTACTCCTTGGTTGTTTTCAATATTGGGTCCCTTTCTACTCCCAACTCATTCTTCAGTTGGTATTTTTGGCTTCCTATCCTTCCTTTCAAACCATGAAGGGAACCTCTCTCTAGCCCTTTATTCGTGGACAAAAAAGGAAACATTACGGTTCAAAATAGCCTTCATCCTCTCACAGAACCCAGAAACATCATAGCATATAAAGCATAGCTATTCTAATAACAATGCAAAGTGTTTCATTGAAATTATAACAAAGTGATTAATTTATCTTAAATATGCCTATATCTGAAATTGTAATTGTATACAGATGTAAAAGTTGCTATAAAATATAATTATTGCCATAAATTATTTGGATATTAGAATACTTCAATAATAATCCTGTTTTAGTAATGACAAAATGCATAGAATTTTAAAAAGTGATAAATTTCTTCCTCCGTCTCTCCCTCCCTTTCTCCTCCCTCCCTTCCTCCCTCTCTCTCTCTCTGACTCCTTTCCTTCCTTCCTTCCTTCCTTCCTTCCTTCCTTCCTTCCTTCCTTCCTTCCTTCCTTCCTTCCTTCCTGATTAGCTTCCAAACCAGGGTTCAAATTTCTAATATGTAATTTGCCATTCATTTATTAGCTCTCTCTTACTCATCTTTTAAGTGAAGGTAACTACAATATTAATTAACTGGGTTTTGTCAGGATGAACTGAGTTATTACATGAAAACATCTTAGAACAAAGCATGTCACAAAATTGGCATTCAGCAGATATTCACCATGATTTTTATCATGAGAAGCACACTTAACTTTCCAAAAAAAAATAAAATTTTTTTTGACAATTCCAAATTTACACCTTGGTTGTTTTCAATATAGGATCCCTTTCTACTCCCACCTCCTTCTTCAGTTGGGTATTTTTGGCTTCCTATCCTTCCTTTCAAACTGTATGTCACACTTTAGCTCCTTCCCAAAGGAGCTTCTATATTTCAAACTTTAGTGAAACGTAAGAGATTCATGAGAGAAAATAAAATTTTGGAAAGTCGATATTTTAGGTACGTGAAAGACCATTTTACCTCTGAACAAAAACAATTATATTATGAGACTTGTGTACATGTATGTGTCTGTGACAATATCAAAAGAACTCGATGGCAGAATTCAGTGACTGACTTCAGAATGCATTTAAACAAATGCAAGGGATCATAGTCTATTCGTATTTGTTTTTGTTCTCTTAGTCTATATTGTACATGGGTAATAGGCAAAGGTTGATTTGTATACATAGTTCATTTTAAAACACGTATTTTCCCACTGGTGGTCCTGGACAGGCCATAGTTTTAAACTGATATCATTAATGGCTTTCTTTTAACCCAGATTCTCCACATTTTTAGTTTTAATTAAAAGTTCCTCATTGGGAATAGAACACTTTCTAGCATTTCAGACTGCTTTGAGTCTGAAACTTATAAAGTAAGACTTGATTTTGAGAGGAAAACAAAGAAACATGACATGTATTTCTAAAATAAATAGAGTATCCACTGAAGACAATTGACATTGATAGGAGTATTATTTGGTTTAACTGATGATAGATGAGGCGTCCTAAACTTCACTGAAGTCTATTCCTCACCTATTTTTGTCAAATCATGTTACGTGTCTCTGGATATATGAATGTATACAGAAAATTAATAAAAACTGATAGTGCTCTAAGGTTAAATTTTGATGCCAATAAGTAAAATACCAAAATAAAACTGATGAATTTTGCTCCAAATTAAAGGAGAAATAATTACATTTTTCTTATTTTTTATTTATTTTCTGAATTTTTGGGGGTGGGGGTGAGCGGAATGAAAACAGGCAAAGTTGAAAAAAGGCAAGAAGAGAAACAAATGTGTAAATACGAATTTAAATAGCATCGGAAACAGAAGTAAAAACTAGGAGACAGCCCAGCCAGTGTGGCTCAGTAGCTGACCCATGCACCACAAGGTTGCTCGTTCAATTCCCAGTCAGTGTACATGACCAGGTTGTGGGCCAAATCCCCACAGTGGGGCATGAAGGAGGCGGCCACTCAATGTTCTCTCTCATCGATGTTTCTCTCTCTCTCTCTCTCTAAATTAAAAAAAAAAAAAAAACTTAGCAAAAAAAAACAACTAGGAGACACCGTCCATTATGTCAAGATAAAATGAAGAGCTTAAAACTCAAAGGAAAGAAACAGGTTCCAAAGGCCTAGATGCCTACCCTTCAAGCCAAATGACAAAGTTCAGGCGTTAGAAACTACTGAATGGAGCTGTCTTTAGGAGATGGATGGAAACTTCACTTTCTGCTTCTGATTCCCAGCCTGGTTGACTCCCCTTTAACACGTCCACCCCCCTTGTCTTCACCAAATAATAATGATGGGAGTATTGGTAGCATCTCGACTTCTTGTTTTGAAGGGGAGTGAGGAAAAGCCAAGGAGGGGCTGGGGTCACAATGTTAAAAAACCACCACAAAACTAAGGCTGAGTTAAGAGAGTTCTCATTTCCAACTCCTGAGGATAAATCAGTCTTATCTATCCTCCACCCCCATACCTCCAGAACTAATGATCTAGAGAAAGGAATTTACAGAAGAGGTTGGACAGAAAAATAGAATGCCAACAAGAATTAACTATATTTAAAACTTGTACTTCCTAAAAGACACAGATGGCAAGTTTGTTATAGTTAGCTCATCACAAGAGGTTTTTAAATAGCCCTGGTTAAGAATCAACTTATGAACATGTAGCCATTAAAATGCAATAAATGTAGGCAGCACAGTAAATATGCAGAAGCATATAACTATACTAGATGTTTCACACTCTTAACAAGAGGCTTGAATAGACTTATAGTTTAAGAGGTTTCAGAGAATTGTGTGCTTGTATATGTGTGTTCTCATAGAAAAAAAAACACAGAAATCATGTAACATAATGGCTTTTCCTTCTTATGAGCTTGCTCAACTTACTGTTTGCAATGTTAGATATATGTTTAATGCAACATTGATTTTAGATTCTATTACCAAAAAAAAAAAAAAAATCAGCCTAATGGAGAACTTTCAAGTCAAACTATGTACAAGATGACATAATACCCACTGCTTTTTAAAACGTTTTCTTTGTCAGTAAGAGTCATTACCTAGAAAGCCTTTTTGTAACAACAAGAAGAGTATGTTTTTTGAGGGGATTAACAATGATCTAATGCTAGGAATTCCGTATTGATGTGTTACCATTCCTCTGTTCTCTGAAGGGACTGTGGCCTTCTGGGAAAGCACTGTCTGAACACTTCGGTAAATAAATGCTGAAATGGCACATCACAGCCTCATGGCCCCTGGGTGAGTCATCTTTACCTGGTGCTGGAGCAGCTTTCTGAGAGCCCACCTGGAAAACTTCTCTCCTGTTGGCATAACTCTATTTAGAATCCACAGCTAGAGTGCTCAGAGCTTCTCAGGATGGTATTTTTAAATGTGTCGTCACTCTAGACATGCTCTCCCTCCCTGTCCAACTGCTTCAGCCTCCCTCATACTTTCACACATCCACGTGGAAAAGAGTCAAGAAAAATCACATTCCAAAGGAGCCCGTGACTGGTCTGCTCCGGAATGTTAAGCTCTGAGCTTCGAGGCATGCTAATAGCTCCCTTGGCTCCTGTGCTTAGCGAGGTCTGAATTCTTCTGGCAGCTCAGCAGTATGATGTACAGTATTGTATTGGGCTCATTGTTCAATGTAAGCCTTGGGGAAGAATATAGGAACGTCCAGTAGATATTTTTTCCTTTATTGTTTAGGTCACACTTTACAAAGGTTTGCATACTGGAATAGGAAATTCTGGCAACTGCTAGCTGTGATTCTGCTCCGTGGTGTATAAGTAATGAGGAAGTATCATGGGGAAACCCAGGCCTTTGTTCTAACTATGAAGGTATCTTTGATGAAGTCACTAGAGGCAGGAAACAAAATAATCCATACATAGAATATACACGTGACTAAAATATTATTAGTATGTCACCGGAATGAGAAATCTTTCTGGGTAAGAATTCTCCCCTACAGATAATTTGATTCATATCCCTGGAGCAGGCTTAACAAATCAACACTATTTTACATACTTTTTCATTGACATGATGCTGGGCAATAGCATTGATTCACTTTTGAGGGAATTGACCAATTTGCACATGTGTTCATTGATTTAATATAAATTTACCACGTACCTGCTTTGAAAAATCTGTGCATAATATAATTGCTATATACAGTGGATTTGGGGGGGGAGAGGGATGGCATATGTTTCTTTTTTTTTATCCTTACCCAAAGACATTTTTCCATTTTTTTGTTACTATAGAGGGAGAGAGAGAGAGAAACATCTACATGAAAGGGACACATTGAGTGGCTGCCACTCGCACAACCCAACCAGGGAACCGAACCCGGGTCTCTCTGGACCTCAGGCTGACGCTCTAACCGCTGACCCAAACTGGCCAGTGTGACATATGTTTATTAATACCTAGCTAGAGAATCTAGGATGCATATGACAAATAAAGCTTTAAACTAAGACAATTATATTAATCTGGCATAATCAAGAGTTAAGTACTGGATGATGCTTATGGGACAGCCAGAACAATATAGGCTTGAATAATAAGAAAAACTTTAGGAGTCTATAATTTAAGCTGGTGTAAATAGCATTATCAAACAAAAGTAGGACAAGGGAAGGAAAAGGTGCTCACTTGAAGAATAGAGAGTGTAGGAGAAATGGAGAATGTTGAAGGAGAAGGGGGACACCCTAGCTGCTGTTATAACATGGGGATGGTCTCGAAGGATCTGTGTGTAAATAATGATGTTTCTCTGAGGGCGGGATAAGTGCCATTATATGTTTGGAGTACAGCATTTTAGAATGGTTTGGCAAGATGATCTTGGCAGAATTTCTAAATTCATGGAGATAAGGACAGCCTAGAAGTAAGAATATTAGCTAAGAAATGCTTCCTGTAATTCAGGATAAGGCCAAAGAGGGCTTCAACTTGATCATGGAAGAGTGAATGTAAAGAGGATATTCTAAGAAATGTTGTGAATGGAATGATGTCAGATGTAGGGGATAAGGTAGGGGCGGTGTCCTCTATCTACCCACTAGGGGCCTTAAGATATTTGAAAGAGTGAAAGGCAGGGAAACAAGGAATCTGATAGCTGGTGGGAAAGGCAAATAAAAGGCCCCCAGGCATGAAGTGTGACTATATGTACAATCCTGACAATAATAGCAACAGTAATTTAGTGAGTTCTTATCAATTGCAAGCAGCATGCTACAAATTTGGTATGTCTGTTTTTATTTAACCTCAAAAATCCTTGAAGAAAAGTAGTATTTCCCACAATTCAGAAATAAGGCAATGGAGGTATAAAAAAGGTTAAGTATACTTGCCAAAAGTCCCCACTCAAGATTTTACATGGCCCTGGCCGGTTTGGCTCAGCGGTTAGAGCGCCGGCCTGCGGTCCGGAGAGACCCGGGTTCGGTTCCCGCTAAGGGCATGTACTTCGGTTGCAGTTTGTCCCCGGCCCTGGTTGGTCGTGCGGGTTGCAGCCACTCGATGTGTCCCTTCACATCGATGTTTCTCTCTCTCTCTCTCCCTTCCTCTCTCTCCCTCCCACTCTATCTGTACAAAAAATGGAAAAATATCCTTGGGTGAGGATAAAAAAAAAAAAGATTTTAAATGATGTCTGATCCGCCCCCCCCCCCCCGAAGCTAGGGAATTCTATTGTATATTTGTTTGTATATACTCTCATCCCTATCACTGATATAAAAGTATGTCACAGATCTATGACAAGATAATAGAAGCTGAGCAAGCCCTCACATCTGCAAGTTTTCTGGGTATTCCAGGATATATCTTAACATGGGCTAGGAAAACTAAATTCAGTTAGATCATGCAGAGATCTCTTAAAAGTTTCTAAGTAATATTTACATTAAAATCCATTATTATTGTTATTATTATTATTATTATTTGTCAAACCTTTCCAGCCCCAGATTCTTCTTGACAAGTTAGAGAAGCTCAACCAGAACTGAAAAAGTACTTAATTCTCTTAGCTTTTCACTGCCGCTCGCTTGTCTATTGTTCTTACTCCAAATAGAACTTAATATTTCTGTTTGGATTTGTCTACTCTGGGGAAAGGTAGTGTCATTTGGACATATAATGATGGTGCTATTCACTGATCTTGAGATGACTTTTACTGGCAGCAATAATGGACTGTCCAGCTCCTTTCTTTCCATTGTCAGAGTGCCTTCCTTTCTTTCTTTCTTCCTTTCTTTCTTTCTTTCTTTCTTTCTTTCTTTCTTTCTTTCTTTCTCTCTCTCTTTCTTTCCCTTTTTTCCTTCCTTTCTTCCTTCCTTCCTTCCTTCCTTCCTTCCTTCCTTCCTTCCTTCATTCCTTCTTTCTTTTTTGACAGATAGCACAGTATAAGGAGATGATTTAAAATGATTAGGTGTGTAGTCCTGTCAATAAAACATATTTTTGATTATTTTTCTACTTTATTGCAACTGACCCTTATTGAAATCAGAATTGGACTTCTGGAGCTATTAACACTACAATTTAGTCACCTGAACTTGCTGCGCAGAGCTGAACTAAACTGGTACTGCCATGTTTACAAATGATGTGCAAGGCTATCTCCAGCCTTTATGAGAGGGGACTAAGGACGGGAAATAGCGATAATACCTTGAAGACAAAATTATATAATTTCTTCTTATTATTTACCAGTGAAAGCATCCTCGGCTCTGTCACCATGTAGAAAAAGAAAAAGAAATGCTTAGTTTCACGGAGGGCTGTTCCGTCCCAAGTGTTTTTATACACTATTCGTTTGAGTCTTGAAATAGCCTATGCTTAATTATTTTGATCCCTGTTTTATGGAGCAGCACACCAAGGTTCAAGGACTTTGTGTTACCAAATATGGAGAGAAATTTAAAATGTGTATTTTAATTAACTTCTTGGGTGGATAAAGATAATTGCCCTAGGCAATTTTTATAGGCAGAGTTCTTATTTCACACACACACACACAAAATAGAGTGTAGAATGACTTGTAAATCTCTAACATTTGTTTTTTGGCAGCTAGTTCCACTTCACTGAGGCTTAATATAAATCCTCCATATCCTAGCATCACTTACTGGGCGATAATTTTGAAGGTTCTGACTGCGCTTTATCATCCATGCTCCTTTTTCTAGATTTACTCAGGTAGAGCCAAAGAATGAAGGCTGCCTCTAAAAAGTAATCTTTTCCACTAGCCTCAGAGGAGCATCGAGGACACATGTCCTCGTGTGCTTTCAGTATGACTGTGCATTGTTATGTGAGGACAGCAAGGCCTAGTGTGCGAATGTCCCCATGCTTCTGGTGTCTCCCAGTCAGTCTTCAGTCTCCATGTTCCCTCAGCCTGGCCACTCCTGACATGTTCCAAGTACAGCAATGTCTAGCTAATAATAATAATGATTATAATACAAAATTGTGGATATCAACTTTAAAGAGATTAGTACCAAACCAGTGCAGGTGTTTCGGGTTCTCGGAGATCTTTTTTTAGCAAAATGTCTCCCACAGGGCTCTGTTCTAATGAATTGACGGACTCTCAACCAAGATGATTTGGCACAACTGGGAGGTGTAGCAGAAATGTATTACTGTGCTACTAGTACGAATACAGTTTAACTGATAGTGACAAGTACCACTGCGACAGTTTCAATAATTTTGGCTGCCTGCCAATGTTTATAGGACATTTAATATCGTCTCCTAATTTGCCAAAAAAATGTACATGGATTATATTTTTAGCCTTTGAAAAAATATGTTGGAGAAATTACTATTATTTCCCCTTTGAAGATAGGGAGAGGCCCAGAAATTTTAGTGGACTTCTCAAAATCACAGCTGGTGGCAGGAGGAGCGGATTCACATCCTGAGAGTCTTTGCTGTTTTCTAACTGCTTCTACTCTTGCTGCTCCTGGTAGCAGCATAGTAATCTCAAAGTCTCATCTAGCTGATAAAAAACTCTGGTCTTAATCACTACATTATTTAGTTATTCAATACAGTATTTCTGTTTCAATCTGAAGCATTGAATATTGTCTTTAACAATGCATGCAATAAATGACAGAAGAAAAGAAAAACTTTCCCAGCCAAACTCCTCATAGAGTCAGGTAAAACAATGGCAAATAATTAGTCACATATGGAAGACTATTCAAAGAAAGAAAACACGAAACTATGTGCTAATTTTTTTAAAAAATTGATTTTAGAGAGAGAGGACGGGAGAGGGAGAGGAAGATAGATACACATTGATTAGGGAGAACATCGATTGGTTGCCTCCTGCCTGTCCCCACTGGGTATCAGGCCCACAACTTGGACTTGTGCCCTGACTGGGAATTGAACTGGTAACCTCTTGGTGCATGGGTCAATGCTCAGCCACTGAGCCACACCCGCCGGGCACTATGTACTAAATTTAAAAATATAACACAGAGGAAGAAAAAATTGCATATATATGCAATTAGAAATAGTGAGGATTCCAGTTATTCCTATAATACTTCCAATATCTCTTTCGTTGTTAGTGACTTATTGAGCATAGAGAAAGACAGAGTTTCATTCACTGTTTTGACAATTGCACATGGGAACGGGTGATACATGGAGCTAACCTATTGTATGTGATATAATGGTAACAAGGTTTGAAAACTATAGTTCTGGAGAATCAAGGTCACCAGAAACACTGGCTTCCAAAAGGCTATTTCTGAATAAGTGATGGGACATCCTGATTCCCTCACCCCTTCGCTCTCACTCTCGCTCTTGCTTTCACTTTCTCTGTATACATGATGTGGCAAAAGTAGGTTAACAGTTGTTCATATAGAAAATAATACAATAATAAATAATAATACAAGAATAAAGTCTGTGCTTTTCATACTCACAACCTACTTTTGCCCCACCCTATACATGTATATAGAAAGCCCTACTTCACTTGAAGGGCTATAGAATTTTGTAATGTTCTAAAAGTAGATTGTAGAATCATAGTAATTGATGCTTTTATGATTTTCATATACAAGAGCAATCATAATGTAAATTCTACTTATTAATATATTTAATTTATTTAGAGCTACAGTTTACTAATATATGTGCCCTTATCATTTTCAGCTGCATACTTATATGGTCAGGCAAGGAGGTTTAAAGTTAGTCTTAGCATTATGAAGAATTCTGCTCCTGACAAAGACTCCATTCTTGACCAAAATTTATTAAAGCTCCTCTGAGTCCTCTTTTTGAGTAGGCCCAAATTTGAACTCTGTTCTTTGCTGTTTAAACTCTTCATCTTCCATTCTTCATGCCATACCACCCTGGCTTGCATGCAGCAAAAGTCTGGTTGGGTTGGTCTACCAAGAATTGCTCTAGTTTTAATATTTCCTCTTCCTACCCTGCTCCTTGGCTGTTAATCTCTACTGGTCCTTGTTATATTCAGAGTTGAGCCTGATTTCCTCCCCACCCCCAGCCCACCTGGCTGTAGAAACCCTATTACAGTAATGCTACTTATGGGCTTATTGTCAATCCAGATAATTTTGATTTATTTCAGTCATCCAAAATCTGTATTTATAATTGTACCATTTAATCAAAATTACTCATGTATGTCTATATCCAGACATTTATAAACTTATAAATCAGAATTTTTTTAAAAGTCAGAGAAAGAATTAAATATTGGCCTGACAAGTCTACATGCATATTACAAGAAAAAATATATATATTGATTTTTAAAAAGAAATACCTGTGAACCTACTTTAGATCAAAATACAAGCCAGAAAACAGAATATATTCCCTGACTCATAAAAACTTAATAAAAAGTATATATCATCAAAAATAGAACTCAAAGTTGAGATAATATTAATAAACATAAAAATAAATTTTACAGAGTTAGGAATAATAAAACAAAATAAAATCTATTTTTCAACTAATGAATATCATAATACATGATGAAATTATTTTGGAAATATTGATAAACAACAAAGGATAAATTAAATCAAATTATGAATATAAAGTTTGATAAAATCATACTGAAGTCAGAATAAACTGAGATGATCAAAACAACAAAAACAGAGGGAATAATCTCAGATATCAAACAATGATGACTCAACATATTTTTTCTTTTTGAAGTAGAAACCCAAAAGTTGAACAAAATTTAGCATTCAGAGATATAACACGAAGAAATAAAGGTAAAATTAAAAATACTCTAGGAAATACTTCAAAATAAGTGGACAGGAAATAATTGTCAATAATACATGATGAAATTATTGAACTTAAAATACAAGAAAAGCATACATCAGATAATGGGCACATAACAAGTCATTTGTTGTGGAAAAATAAAAATTTAGCCTGGCCTTAGATTTCTCCAAAATATAATGGTGCAATAGATACACAGTTTTGAGGGAAAAATAAAAACTTGAGCCAAGGTTTTACATATACCCAAATTGTCCTTCAAATGCAGTAACACAGGACAAAACAGTACAGAATGACAAATATTTTCAGGCATGCACAAACTCAGGGAATACAGCACTCATGGGCCATTTTGAAGGAAAAGCCAGCAAGTTTGATAGATAACTCTAGTCAACTAAGTGGTGAAGCAAAACAAAATAAAATCTGAAATGGAAAACCTGTCATAAAAAGACTGGGTAAGAACACTGAATCATTTAAAATTTAAAAATAGAATTAACATCAAACATCTCTGGAAATGGAGGTTATAAGACAGAATATGAATGTTATAAACTTTGACAATGTATAAGTAATCATGTAACTTAGAAAAATTGACATATGGGGGAGAAAAAAGAAACAGAAGGGCACTAAGAATCTAATCTTGAGCAGGATTCAAATATTCTCTAAAATTGAAACATGAACTTCAAAAATGGACTGCATCTCTTTAAGATGAAAAAGTGATCCCTTTCTCTTTATTAACCTTACAGATTATTTTAGGCGAAAAAGCTTACTTAGAATAATTTATCACGCTGAAATTTTGTTTCATTAAAAGTAACATTTTTAGCATGATGTAATTCTATAAAAATATAGTCTATCATTAAATTTATCCATAAAGAGAAGCAAATAGAGAAAGACATATATAGAATGAGGTCTATTTAAAGTTAAAAATGGTATTAGATGAAATTTGGGGTGTTTTGTTACTTTTTTTATTGGTGCTTTGCAGTATTACTTAAATTTATATTGAGTTCCTTTTGTAATACAAATGTATTATGTTTTCAAAAACAATGAAAAGACTACAGAGTAATTTTTCATCTATGTGGCACCAGAATTTTATACAATGCCCTTCACATTGTAGAGACTTAGGGAATTTATTCAAAATAATCAAGATACTCATCTGAATTGTCTTTATGCATCAAACTTCACTTCTTTCCCAGGCTGACCTCTGTTGAATGAAGACCATAATAAATGGTGTGTGTTAGAAGTATATTAGTGTACTATTTCCCTCCTTTCTCTCATCCTGACTCAGAATTTTGACAGGTATCACAGTTACTCAGATACTAGCACTTAATTTTCCACAAATGAGTTGATTGATTTTAAAGTGTTTATTTACTGAAATATGCGCATAAACTCACACATAACACTGCCTGCAGAATGGAATATATATAATATGTTCTGCTAAAAACAATCCAAATATTAGTTTTTTCAGGCTTACTGGCATAAATCTTAATTCAATTTAGTCCATAATTCTCTGGTTCTTTGCATTTTGATGTACATGTTTACAGAGACATTCTAACATTTTCTTTGCCTAGGACTAAAGGGGAGGGGAGTGGTAATTAGATGGGATGACATCATTCTTTCAAATCAACATGGATTGTCAAAGTTAAGAAGGTAGAAAAACATGAACAATCACTTTGTTTTTATTGTGGAGGTGATTTTGTCAGCTTCCTAATAATGGGTTGGATACCTTCATGCCTAAGTGTCTGATTAGATCTATGCTGTTGTTTTATTTGAGAACATAATCATTTAAGGCTAAAATTATTATAAATATCATTAATTATAACATTTTATTTTATCTAACAGCAAGAATACTAGTCACCAACTTGATGGTATGGCAACTGTATGTTTCTGCCTATAAATTACAAACACTTACATATGAGTTTAGGTAGAAGAATATATAGAGTGAAATAAAAACTTTTAAAAGTTTTTTGTTTGTTGACAGACTTTTTGCAGTCATTGACAAAGTATAATAATGTTTACTTATTAATTTTCAGGTATGTAGTAAATCTTACTATTAGCAAGTATCACATTATAGCTGCTTTTGGGTACATAAAAATTATTAATTGCATTTGCCTTCCAGGAAGTAGCAATAACATTAGAGAAGAAAAAAGCATTCTACATGCAAGCAAAATAATAAGATCCAGTTAGTAGGCCTGTGATATTATTGAAAAATATTTTAGGTATTGTTTTTTAAGCATCATGGTGAATGGATGGGAAAATAGGACAAATTCTAGTCAGATAAAGTAATATAGGTCTATTGCAATAATACAGGAAAGAGATGACGAGAGTGGAGTACAGGAGAGTAAAGTTGAAGACAGAGAGAGGGTATGAATTCTAGATATTTAAGAGGATGGACCCACCTGAATGTCAGAATAGAGCTCTGTATCAATTTCTGTTCTGAATGAAGAGATAGATGGATATTCCATTAACCAAGATAAGAAATATAAGAGAAGGGTGAGGATGTGTGTTAATTTAGTTTTGCAAGAACTAAAATTTGTGGTAAAGTCCGTGAGTCACTCTTTGATCTGTCCCCTATGTACCTCTCCAGCATCAGCTCCTCTTCCTTCTTCTGCATCATACGCTATCCTAAAGAACATCCCCTTACAAAAATGCACCATGCTGTTCATTTCTATAAGAGATCATCTTCATTCAGGCCCTTGGTGAAGTCATACTTATTTTCACAATGCAGTTCAAAATTGTTTCCCTCACAGAAGCCTTCACTCACCTTCCAATATTAGGGATCATATTGTACCTTAAATTTATTTGTTTGCATGTCTGTCTCCTCCTCAAGACAGCATGCTTCATAGGAGTGGACATTGTGTTTATTCATTTTAGTAACCCTAACGTTTTGTACAAGTGCTCTACAAATATTCTTGGTGAAGGATGACTAATAGGGTGAATAAATGAATGTTTTATTTTTTTAATTTTTTAAATTTATTTTTGTTGTTGACAGTTTTGCAGACATTTCCCATTTTCCCTTTGGGCCCCCCCCCCCCCCCACCTAACCCCTTCCCCACCCCTGGCCTTCCCCACACTCCTGTCTGTGTCCATAGGTTATGCATATATGCATCTATATTCTAAGTTTAATCTCTTCCTGTCCCCTCCACCCCCCTCCCCACTGAGATATGTTATTATGTTCCATGTATCTATGCCTCTGGGCCCATTTTGTTCATTACATTCCACATATAAGTGAGATCATGTGATATTTGTCTTTCTCTAACTGGCTTATTTTGCTTAGCATAATAGTCTTCTGGTCCATCCATGCACTCACAAAGGGTAAGAGCTTCTTCTTTTTTACAGTCACATAATATTCCTTTATGTATATGTACCACAGCTTTTTTATCCACTCATCTACTAATGAGCACTCAGGCTATTTCCAGATCTTAGCTCTTATAAATAATGCTGCTATGAACATAATGTAAATAATACCGCATATATTCTTTCTGATTGGTATTTTGGGATTCTTAGGATATATTTCCAGAAGTAGGATCACTGGGTCAAGTGGAAGTTCCATTTTTAATATTTTGAGAAACCTCCAAACTATTTTCCACAGCAGAAGCACCAGTCTGCATTCCCACCAGCAGTGCACTAGGGTTCCCTTTTCTCCACATCCTTGCCAGCACTTGTTGTTTGTTGATTTATTAATGGTAGCCATTCAGGCAAGTGTGAGGTGATACCTCATTGCAGTTTAAATTATTAGTGATTAAAATAATTAGTGGTGTTGAGTATTTTTTTATATGTCCATTAGCTATCTGTATGTCCTCTTTGGAGAAGTGTTTATTTAAGTTCTTTGCCCTTTTTAAAATTGAATTGTTTGTCTTCCTGGTGTTGAGTTGTGTGAGTTCTTTCTATATTTTGGAAATTCATCCCTTATCAGATGTATCATTGGCGAATATGTTCTCCCATACAGTAGGTCCCTTTTTATTTTGTTGATGGTTTCTTTTGTTGTGCAGAAGCTTTTTAGTTTGATGTAGTCCCATTTGTTTATTTTTTCCTTTGTTTCCCTTGCCCTAGGAGATGTACTGGTGAAAATTCTCCTACATGAGATATCTGAGATGTTACTACCTATGTTTTCTTCTAGGATGTTTATAGTTTAGCAACTTACATTTAAGTTTTTTTTTTTTTTTTTTTTTTATCCTCACCCGAGGACACTTTTCCATTTTTTTTTTGTTCAGGTAGAGTGGGAAGGAGAGAGAGGAACAGAGAGAGAGAGAGAAACATCGATGTGAAAGGGACACATCGAGTGGCTGCCACCTGCACAACCGACCAGGGCCGGGACAAACTGCAACCGAGGTACATGCCCTTAACGGGAACTGAACCCGGGTCTCTCAGGACCGCAGGCGGACGCTCCAACCGCTGAGCCAAACCGGCCAGGGCTTACATTTAAGTTTTTTATTAATTTTGAGTTTATTCATGTGTATGGTGTAAATTGTTGGTCTAAGACAAATTGACTGACTGACTGAAAAAATAAATTAATCAACACAATAAGGATGTTACAAATAAGTGCATGGGAGGTCTTATTAGATAGCATTCATTTCTATCATGAATAATCATGAATGATGTCATGGAGAATCTTATTATTAAATTGGTCCTGCTGGTTAAAATTATCAAGGTCTTTACTTCACATAGATTAAAGGGACTAAAGAAGTGTGAATGGTAAAATGATCAAATGATTCAAATTTTATTTACAAGTTGTACATCTGATATTTGATATAGGTGTATGTCATAAAATTTGAATTTTTTAAAGCAGGACAATGAAGATTTAAAACTATTAGTAATATGTAATGAATACAATAAATTCAACTCATGTCTCCATAGACATAGTGATGTGGATACACACACACTCACACACACATTATTAACTATAACATAAATAATTTTTAAAAAGCAGTATACTTATGTAGTGCTAGCTTTGATTGTATTGATAATAATCTAAAGAGACATTTTAAGCATGTTGAACTTCTTATTCCAACACTATTTGGTTATTCATATCTACAGCTACTGTGTGTATAGATTAGCTTATAGTTCCTTGACTTTCAAGTCCTATAAAAACTTTCTAATATACTTTCTAAACAATACAGATGAGGCAGGGTAGAGCTAACAAAACTATCAATTTCCCTAATGACTTAGTGAAGAAGAAACAATGTTTCATAACCAACATTAAATTAATGAAGTTAGCATGTGGCCTTTGAGTCTGAAGCTTTTAATGAGGAGGCTGATTTACAAGAAAATTGTAGTTGGTGAAGATATTACCTCTGATCTTCTATGCTTTACAGATTAAAACAACAATTGAATTGCTTTTGAAAAGTGCCTTATTAGTTGTTCTAAAACTTCTAAGGTATTTTAATCATAGAATATTGTAAAAAATTGTTTCTCAAAGATGGCAGGTCTGGAAGCAGTGATATATAACTCCTTTCGTTAGATTTCTCGAGGTGCAATTATTTCCTCTAGTTGAATTGGCATATTTTCTGGATCCCAAATATCCCAAATAGTGGCATAAACATGCTTGAAAAGAGCTTTTAAATTATTATGCAAAATGTTTCTCCATTATGCTATATAGACCTTACTAAAATATCTATGTTTGGAAAACAAAATTTTTAAATTGGGGGGAACTCACCCAGGCAGTGTGGCTCAGGGAGTTGAGCATCCACTCACGGACTGTGAGGTCCTGGTTCAATTCCTGGTCAGGGCATATGCCCGGGTTGTGGGCTCCATCCCCTGTAGGGGGCATGCAGGAGGCAGCCAATCAGAGTTTGTCTCTCACATTGATGTTTCTATCTCTTGCTCCTTTCCTCTCTCCAAAAAATCAACAAAAACATATTTTAAAAAATAAAATATTTGGTAAATCAAAGCTCAATAAAACTTTAAGAATACTATCTGATCTAATGATGAGAACAGTATATTATTTACTTATTAAGATAAAATGTATGATATATAAGCTAAGGTCTGATAACTAAGTGAAGGAAAAATTGTGTACATATATATTCAGTTTTTCCATGGTGTCAATAATTGTTAATTTGTAAATTGCATGAAAGAAAAGACTTATATACATTTAACCAATAAACAATTAATTCCTTTTCATCTTGACATATATTTGTTGAATCAATGTATGACTAAACTATCATGTACTTAGTTGTGTGGGGTGTCAACAAAAATTGATTTTAGAAATGTGTAATATTCATTATGTAGGATAAGATAAGATAAAATTAACTTAGATTAAAAAGTTCTGTTTTGAAAAAGATATCATAAATTAATGATTCATCTTTTTTTCTAACTCCACTGCTTCTTTTTATTATTGTGTACAAATGAGTGCCCACGCCATGCTATACCTTAGTTACATATAAGATAAACTATTTCCTTATATCACACAGTATGCTGAAAAAATTTTGATTATGTCCTTTATAATAAAGATGTCTCATTTTAGAGACAAAATTTTTTCTGCCAAATTTGTTATTTTGGCTCAAACAACAACATTAAAACTGGTCCTTAAAACTGGCACACAAACTGTATTTACCACATTTGAAAGCTATACACAAACAGAGTGGCCTCATACTTCTACCCTATGTTAAAAAGCAGCAGCAAAAGTTCACCAGCAATTGGGAGAAGCTCATCAGGGTAGCTATTCTCCTCTAGAACCAAGCAGATTTGTTTAGAAATGTTAAAGGTGACAATGATTTATAACTTATACTTTATTAATAGACATATAGGTAAATGAGCTTAACAAAAATACTAACACCTGGAATAAATACATGAATGGAAATCATTATTATGTTTAACATTTGTTTGCTATATGATTATATAATTGCTATAAAAGATCAGAGGTCAATCATTCATTTATTTTTGAATTATTTAATCACTCACTATTTATTTAATGTGCACTAGGCACTGAGCCCAGCTCTGAGGATACAAATAGAAATCATATCCTAGGGGGCTCACCCTCAAATAAGGTGAAGTCAGAATTTGGCGATGGAAGTCTAAATAGTCATTACCTTTGAGAACTCAAAAGAAGACATGTACATAGACAAATTGTAAAAGAGAGTACAGGGAAATATTTAATTCATGATCAACTCTGTGTGCCCAGATAGAGAAGCCTTCTTATCTGAGATACACATTTGCTGGGCCAAGAGGAAATGGGAATTTTTGGCAAAATTGTCAGACTCTGGAAGTACAACATGACTCTTATTGAAGGATCAGATTATGACAGCAGTTTTCAACCTTAGAATCACTAACTATTTGGCACCAGAGGAAGTTAACATCTCCAGACCTTGAAGATACATGCTTTACTTTACCTGGTCTCTTTGATATAAAATGGGGATTTATAAAAGGTGTGATATTTTTCATGTTGAACACAAGGCAACATACAGTATATATAAAATAAATGATACAACTTTGGAGAGAAAAATGGCAATTATATACTAGGATTAAAGAATATATATAAAAAAATCTTATATTCAGCAAACTTGCAAATAATATTGTTGACAGAAAAGGAGGGCTGGAAATTGGTATCAGTAGAGTTAAAACTGAGGTTAGGTCAAGAAAGAGTGGTTGCACCAATAACCCCAAGACAACCTTAAAAGAATGAAGAGCCTATTACACTGTTTTATCTGTATTTGCAAATATCAATGATTTTTATGTTGAACTAAAATCCAGAAATATATTGGCAGCCTCAATAAGGGAGAGAGTCCATGTATAATGTGAAGAATTTAAATTTCAGAAAATTCTGTGGAAGAGAAGAGCCAGCTGGAGAAAATCTAGCGTGTCTGTGTGTAGATGTAACGAATGGATATTTATCAGGTATAGAATGTGAGGGACCATTTGAGTTTCTAAAAGGCTCCATTATCACTGAAGCAAAAACGTAGGTTGACAGAGCAAATGGTTTGCTTCACCTAATAAAAAAAGCATTCATTCATCTTCATAGATCTTCATCTCTCCCTCTTGTACCCATTTCAGGGTCATTCCACAAAAGAGAAGCCCAGGCTTGTTACTGTGAAATAAAAGGCATCGCTAGCAAAATGTCATTCCTTATAGTCACGGGTGACTTCAGCAAAGACCTGGAACCATTCGATAGATCGACTGAAACCAAAAATGAGTGGTTTACAAATATAGAGTGATTCACATAAAATCTGAATCTGAAAGCTTTCGAAAAAGTGTGTGAAAAATAAAAATCAGTAACCCATCGTTATGCTTTCATGTGTGTTGTCAAATCAATTTTGTTTCTTTAAGGCTTAAGGTATGGTTTAGAAATGTTGCTATTATGCAACATAGTTTCCCTCTTGCAGGGTAGGTTTACCTGATTCCAGACAAGCAACCATACTTTGGAACAAGAATGGACTTTTAGAGCTGTGAACAGGCAGATACATAATATCCAAATTAGTCAAACTATTTGTATACTTTAAAAAAAAGTATACAATATTTATTTTTATTTCTCTTTGAAGTTGCAAAGTATATTCTCAGATCATTTTAAGGCTTTTGTATTCAGATTCTCACCAGTGTAAATTTATCCTCTAAGAATTTAAATGGTCATGAACTGAGTATTTTGAAGACATAGAAATCTTCAGAAATTTCAGGTTTCATTACATAAGCACACATACAGAGTAGGGGTGTGTTGTGTGAGTATATGTGTATTGCCAGCAATCTATATGAATATGACATTTCTGGCATATACTCAGTAAACAATATCTTGCCAACGTTCAAAGAATTGTCACTCTTGTGGATCAGTGTATTAAATCTTGTTACCCAGCTATCTATAATATTAGGCTACATTCCCAAAGAACTGGTAGGTGAGAAATATTGATCTGAAAGACTGGAAATACTAGGTCTTATTTTTTTTAATCAGTTAACATTTAAAAGATGCAATATAATTCCTTATTTTGGAGAAAGGATTCTGCAATGTGTATGATCATAGAAGAAAAGACACCTATTGGTTGACTATCTATGGTTCTTTAAAAAATGATTCTGGAGAAAGCATTGCTTTATGCCTCTTCATTCCAATAAATATTAGAAAAATATGATTAAGTATTAGTAGATTTCCAAATGACATAAAGACAGGAATCTTTGGGGAAATAATTTCCTCTGTCCTTAGTAATCGGTAGGTATTCATGAGATCATATTAACAATAACAACGCACATACTTCTGACATGTGTGCCACAGTTGCTCATGTAGGACCTCAGGCTCCTATAAAGTAAAATCTCAATGGTTTTGGGGAGCTCAAAGGAAAGTCTCACATGTTTTCACACACAATCCCCACTGTCAGTCTGAGACTTTTCATTGTCAAATAGTCACTTGTTTCTATGTCCAACTATGACACCGGTGGCTTTAAGTTGCCAAAGATAATGAGTATTCTGTTGATCTTGTTATTTTTTACATAATAAAAAGGTATGCTTCTATTCTAAATAGATTTGGGTATCTATTTTAGTGAAAATAAAATTAATAAATTAAAATTAATAAAGTTTATTATTATTTATTTTCACCAAAATAAAGATTTATAAACAGTCTGAAGATTTTCACTTTTACCTTAGGGTCTCCAAAGAAATCATAAAATCTCATAATTTCAATAAGATCATATAGATGACCAAGTACAGGGATGAAGGCCATTAACTTAAAACTATGATATTCAAGACAAAGATATAAAGTGGCCTTGGTTATAAATACTTTAAGAGTATATTATCTCCCCATAATGAAACACATCAATGTTTTTAAGCTATTCCTCTTTACATTTCAGTCACGGACATACAGTGGTTGAGATCACGTCTACGGTAACTAAGATAAATTTGTCACTTTAAAGTGATCACAAATGACTCAAATGACTTTTTTTTAATAAAAGAAAATCACTGGAGAAGAAGTCAGCAATTACATATTATAATTTTACCATGAGCAAGATAATAATATGTTGTATATATTGTAATCATAAAAAATTATACCCTTCATTTGAAAGTTGTACCCTCCAACTGAAAACTTAAGACATGATCAGAATAAGGTAATTATGTCCTAAGATCTGGGATCACTTCAGAGTTTATATATTAACAACTACCTTATAGTGTTTATGGGAAGAAGGGGAAAAGAATCCAGATTAGGGAATTACAATTAGCACAGACATGGATTCAGAAATATATGTGGCATATGAGGAAAATAAGTTATTCAATTTTGATACTAGACAGTGGCATAAAAAAATGTAGAAATTATTAAAGAGGGCTAGAATATGAAGTTTCAAGTCTTAAGATGTGGGACTCCTGTCTAATTTGGTAAGATTATGTTTTAGAAGGAGAAAAATGGTGAAATCGGACATCTATTCAGAAGACCACTCATGGTAATGTTTAAATCGGATTGAGGGGTGGGGAGAGGCCCGGAAGAAATGAGACTCGTTACAAGACCAGTGTAGTTGTCTGGGCAAGCAGTGAGGAAGATATGAACAGTGAGACCTACAGAAGGGTTTTAACACGACAAGAGTTTCAGGGCTAGGATTGATAGGCACCATCGATTGACTGCCTAGAGACAGTGCAAGAGGCAAGAGGCAAACATAAAGCTACGGTTTTTAGTTCAGGTAACAGGCGTGATACTGCTGCCACTGGAAGATATTGGGAGCTCAGAGGAGGAATAAATTCAGCTTTAAAAGTATTAAGCATGTGGTGGTCATAGGTATTTTAATAGGAGAGGGCAGAAAATAGAAATATGGGCTAGGAACTCCAGTTTGAAATTAGTATTGAAGTCACTGACAACTTGCTGTAGAATGGTAGTGAACGTACGTTAATGACAAAGGACATTGTTGTGGAAGAGAGAGGGGTAAATGGCGGTAGCAGATGTGTGCACTGATTCCCCGTGATTTTGACAACTAAGAGAAGAGATTGGGTATTGTTTTGAAATACGAGCAGATAAAGGTATGCGTCAGTAATTGGCTGAAATTTGAAGCACTACTTCAGGGTGGGTATTAGTAGAGACTCGATCCTTTGGGTAAGGGCAGAAAAACCCTGATGCCAAAACTGGACATTGCAAGAACTAATTCACAGACAAATATCTTTTGTGAATATATCCTTTAACAAAACATCAGCTAATATAATCATCAATATATAAATACTTTGTGAGCATATGGGATTTATTCCAGGAATGTAAGTTTGGATTCATTCACATTAGAAAATTGATTGGTGCACTTTTCTTCATTAATAGAAAAAAAAAGGATAAAACCCATATTATCGTCTCAATAGCTACAGAAAAAGCCTATGAGAAATATTAACACCCATGCATAAGAAAAACTCTCAGTAAGCTATGAATAGAGGGCACATTCTCAACTCGATAAAGGCTATAAAAGTAACTCTACTATTAATATCATGTTAATAAAGTATTTTTTCTCAAATTCCCCCTTAGATCAGAAATAAGGCAAACAGGTCCATTCATATCACTTATAGTTAACATTGTACCTGAAGTCCTAATAATCAGTGCAATAAGGTTCTCAAGACAAATAAAAAGACAAAAGATAGAAAGGAAGAAATAATACTTCATTTACAGTCAACATGAATTTTTACATAGAAAATCCTAAGGAATCTGCAAAACTAGAACTAAGATGTGAATTTAGCAATTTACTAGTGGCAAATAGTTAGAAAGTGAAAAAAATCCATTTAGAATAACCAATATCTTCATCAACAGAAGAATGGAAAAGCAAATTGTGGTACATTCAAAATTTAATTCTACTCAGCAATGGAAAACAATGAAGTACTGATACACACAACAACATGAATAAATATAAAAATAATGTTGAGTGAAAGAAAAATGTACACACTGTAAGACTGTGTGTGTGTGTGTGTGTGACAAACTAATTTATAAGTGATAAACATCAAGACATTGGTTGTTTATGGAAGGTGGTAGTAAACTGCAATGAGGCATACTTAATATTCTGTGGTCATAGAAATATTTTATATGCTTATTAGAGTGATGTTCACAATAAGGATATAAAATATTTCTATAACCGTAGAACATTACTATAGATAGATAGATAGATATATCTATAGATTTATAGATATAGATATATTTTAATTCTTTTTTTTTTTTTTTTTTTTTTCCTCATCCGAGGACATTTTTCCATTTTTTGTTCAGGTAGAGTGGGAGGGAGAGAGAGGAACAGAGAGAGAGAGAGAAACATCGAAGTGAAAGGAACACATCGAGTGGCTGCCACCCGCACAACCGACAAGGGCCGGGGACAAACTGCAACCGAGGCACGCGCCCTTAGCGGGAACCGAACCCGGGTCTCTCAGGACCGCCGGCCGACGCTCTAACCGCTGAACCAAACCGGCCAGGGCTGATATATTTTAATTCTATACAAGAATCTTGCTTTGTAAAGAATAAATCAAGGTAGACAACATGTATTTTTCCAACTTAAATAAGATGCATATACAATTAGGCAAACTACAGAGAATTAAATCCTGTTATGAATAGAGGAATTAAAGAAATATTAGACTAATAGGTTTGGCTCTAAGAAAGAAAAATAATTTTTAAATTCTTAGCCCAATGATTATATTCATTCATATCCTATATGACTGACAATACTCAAAGGCAGAGGTCCTTGCATTTCCTAAGTGACGGAGTCTGTCACAGGTCTCCAAGTAAACAGTGTGAGTTTGATATGTCTCTGGGGAAAACAGAGGCCACCAAAAAACCCAGAGTTGGTGAGTAAATAGGATATGAGAAACAACAGAATATGCACAAGCTATTTTTAGTTCTCTTTGTCTGAATATTCAATAGGCAGAAAAGACAGTGTCAGATACTTGATCCTTGGAGCTATAGGAGAGCAAACATATCTCAGTACAGAGAAAAAGTTTTAATAAATGAGAGTTACCAGGACACTTGTGTCATTGGAAGAGGAAAAAGATCCTTCTCAAGAATGAATATAGGGGTCAAAGATTATTCATCACAACCCAGCATCACAAGAAGAGGCCAGTTGTAAAATCGCCTTGACTACCTGAAACACAGAGAACTGCATCAAGAAATCCTCTATGTCCTCTAACATGAAGGAAAAGGGCAGCTTAGATGTGGCCTCAGACATCAGGTCAAACTAAAACTGAAGAAAGGTATACCCTATAACCTCCAAGGCAGCAATGAGTCCTGGGTGTATGGAAATTACTACATTTTCATAAGCCCTTTCACCTACATCGACAGTGAACTCTGTTCATAATCATGGGTCAAATGAAGAGAAATGGTAAGGAATTGTAATTTTTTTTTTAAAAAGCACAGCAGTTCTTCCTTATTTGTGGTTTCACTTTCTGTGTTTTCAGTTATCCGTGGCCAACCACAGTCTGAAAATGTTAAATAAAAAATTCCAGAAATAAACAGTTCTTAAGTTTTAAATTGTGTGCTGTTCTGGAGTAGAGTGACAGTGAGGAAATCTCGCACCATCCCGCTTAGTCTCACCCAGGACATGACTCATTCCTTTGACCAGCATAGTCACATGAATATGCTTCACGCCCATTAATCACTTAACCTTAGCAGCCATCTCAGTCATCAGATTGACTGGCAGTATCACAATGTTTGTGTTTGAGGAAGCTTTATTTTACTCACCAATGGCTCCAAAATGGCAGAGTAATCATGCCTGCAATTCAAATGCCAAAGAGAAACCCTCAAGTGTTTCCTTTATGTGGAAAGGTGAAAGTTCTCAATTTAATAAGAAAAGAATATAAATCATATACTAGCATCTGTGATAAGAACAAATCTTCTCTTTGTGAAATTGCCTAATTTATACATTAAATTATCTTCTGTATGTATGTATAGGGAAAATAAGCAGAGTATATAGAGGATCTAGTACTATTGGGGTAATAAAGGTATGTAGAAAGTAATTGCCTAAGTCAGATATTTTAAATCTTAGTGTCCTTCCTAAAGCCTTTCAAAGTACAGTAAATACTTTAGTTCTGGAAGATGCTCAGAACATGACATTAGAGCATGTTTATACAGATCTTAAATATTTAGGTTGACTGGAAGGGGCCATTGCATTGGATGGTTCATTAGGTTCTCACTAGGTGAAAATTTATAGTGAAGTTCAACAATGTGTATCTCACAATATCTTATTAAAACCAAGTTGTTTGTCAAGTTTATTTCCCATTTTACCTTTCTTTTAAAAATGTTTATCTTTATTGTTGAAAGTATTACAGATGATCCATCTTTTCTCCCCATGGACCCAATCTACCCCACTTCTGCCCCTGTGAGGCCTTCTCTGCACTATTGGTTGGGTCCCTGGGTTATGCATATATGTGTGTACATTCTTTGGTAAATGCCCCACACACCTTCCCTCTGAGATTCGTCAGTCTGCCCCATGCTTCCATGTCTCTGGACCAATTTTGTTCCTCAGTTGCAGCACTATTTACATTAGCTCTTTAAGATTTGGAAACAGCCCAAGTGTCCATCAGTAGCTGAATGGATAAAAAAATCTGTGGTACATTTTACATTTACACAATGGAATACTATGCAGCTATAAAAAAGAAGAATATCTTATCCTTTGAGACAGCATGGAGGGACATGGAAAGGGACCTGCTAAATGAAATAAGCCAGTCAGAGAAAGACAAGTATCATATTATCTCACTTATAGGTGAACTGCATTTCATTTTATAGTAAATACTGAGAGGGTGAAATAAAATCATGAAGTATATGTTTTCCATATCCAAATAGTATTATAAAATTTACATGAGAATTCTATCAGATGAAGTGAAATGAATTATAATATTTTATTAAAATTAAAACCTTTTTTAAAATTAAAAATGCATGGTAAAAAGTGTCTGTGATGCCATCCTGGGACTTGGGATTTGTTTTGTTCACCTTTATCCCAACTCTCTTATCTTATTTTTTTATTTTTTTTATTTTTTATCCTCACCCGAGGACATTTTTTTCCATTTTTTGCACAGATAGAGTGGGAGGGAGAGAGAGGAAGAGAGAGAGAGAGAAACATCGACGTGAAAGGGACACATTGAGTGGCTGCCACCCGCACGACCAACCAGGGCCAGGGACAAACTGCAACCGAGGTACATACCCTTAGCGGGAACCGAACCCGGGTCTCTCCGACCGCAGGCCGATGCTCTAACCGCTGAGCCAAACGGGCCAGGGCTCTTCTGTTATTCTTACTTGTTACCATGTTACCTAGGATTAGAGCCCATTTCTGTCCAGCACTTTTGAAATGGTGCTTATTTGTCCAGGTGCCTTTAGTTTCAGTGTCACATTGGTCACTGCCTGTCGGATTGCTCCAGCATCTACAGCCTAGACTAGGCCCATCCCTCCTTCTGCCTGCTCAGGCACCTAAAAGCAGTATTCTGACCTCTCTGCTTTGCCAGGCTGGTGGGGAGGAAATTGAACACAAGGCGAGTGTGCGTTCGACGGAAGCACTGAAGGAAGAAGGGCACAGTCTCCTGAGTGATAATGCAATTGTAGAATAGTAGACAGCATTGAAATGCAAACTTGTTTTATTTTTTAACTTTGGGATTTTTTTTTTAATATGTGGCGATTTTCATTATCAGCTTTCAAGATCTCAGTAGGACACAGACATCATCAGAAAATAATATGCATTGCATCAAGGGTTCACATTTTGAATTAACAAAAATGTAAGTGGTCATTTTAAAAATTTTAATAGCTTTTCTTTCCTACCTCCCATGTGGCTTTACAATTTCCTCTGAGTAAGTGCTATGAAAAACAAGAATTTAACTTCAGATAAGTTTCCACAGCCTCACTAATTTATATTGTGAACTGTTGGAGAACCAATCTCCAAGATCTCTTCGCTTCCGTACTGGAAATATTAGGGGAAATTTATCGAATAATATCCCAGCAGAGACATCCTACTCAGGGAAAGTTACAGTGAGTAGTAAGCACAAAGAAATGCCTCACAGATGATTTATGAAATAAAATGCAGCTGACTAATAAAATCTTTCACATGGTAAGACTCAAAAAGAAGAGTAGTTATTTTCTCTAAAATATGAGATATAATATAATAACCTTTCTATGATAACCAGTAATGATAAAAATGTACTCCTGGCTGGTACTTCATGTACTAAAAAAAATCAGCAAAATTTGAGCTTTATGTGTGAGTGGTTAGCTCAGTTTGTTAAGATGTGATGTTAAGCCGACCTACATCATATAATTTAACTGTTATAAATAACTTTCAAAATTGCCAACAAAGCCATTACATCATAAAAATGAGAAAAGTGAGTTTTATAAAGGTCAAGTAACTTTTCCAAGAAGGGACTTATGACTAGTGCCCTCCTTCACACAAATTCTGTATTA
This sequence comes from Molossus molossus, assembly GCF_014108415.1. Taxonomy (NCBI): domain Eukaryota; kingdom Metazoa; phylum Chordata; class Mammalia; order Chiroptera; family Molossidae; genus Molossus; species Molossus molossus. The sequence continues at coordinate 36,381,421 of NW_023425350.1, forward strand.
TTTCTTTATTTCACACTGTTCATAAATGAGGTTTTATTGCCTTGTCCTTTTCTATAGCATACAGATTTCTGTCTTTTTTAAAAATATTTTTTTGTTGATTATAGAGAGAGAAAGGGAGAGGGAGATAGAGAAACATCAACAACAGAAAACACTGACTGGCCGCCTCCTGCATGCCCCCGACTGGGGATCAGGCCCACAACCTGAGCATGTGCCCTGACTGGGAATCAAACCAGTAACCTCTTGGTGCATGGATTGATGCTCAACCAGTGAGTCACACTGGCTGAGCTGTCGTTTTCATTTTTAGACTTTATTTTACTTGTTGACACTATTATAGATATCCCCTTTGGCCCACCTCCCTTTCCTATATTTTCTGTATCATCTATATGCTAGACACTACATTTCATGTAATTCATTCATTATATCAAACAGTAACTATTTACAAATGTGTATTTCTATTTCATTCCCACTTTATAGCTGAAGAAATTCAGTCTCAGAGAATTTATGCAGAGTCCCTAAGATCCAGAGCCAGTAAGTGGCATTGTTAAGATTTAGAACTAACAGGGTTCAAATAACAAATCCACAGTTATTTCAGCAAATGGTGATTCTCTACTTTCCACTGCTAAAGAACAAAGAGAAAGGTAAATTAGCAAAAATCCTACTTCAGTTCACTAAATAAATATTGATGGCGTCTCTCTACAATAGATATTTTTATTGGATTATGTTGGTAGGTAAAAACAAACAAACAAAACCTAGAAAACAAAACAAAACCATAACCGTATCACTTAGAAACAAGTTTAGTAGCATTTGCTACTTCATAATCCCTCTGTGGAATTATGAAAGTAATTGTATATAGACTTCAACTTCAGACTGTGAGGAAACAGAAAACTGGTTCCAGTTATTGAATGACAAGCCACGCAGGACTGGGATCCAGGAGAGAAGGAAAACAAATGAGATAAACCCTATAGTTGCAGCAGGTTACTTTCTAGAGGTAGTTAACTAGAAACAAAAGAGAGAGCAGGAAGCCCAACAACCCAGAAGTCCCACTGAGTAGAAAAGAAGTTTACAATTTGAGGAGACTGAGGTGCCTATAACTTGTGACTGCTAGAGAAAAGTCACACACACACACACACACACACACAGTGAAAGGGAGATAGAGAGGGAGAAAAACAAAACAGATTTAGAGAGAATGCATTTGCAATCTGAAGAACTATCTTTTTAAATCTTAAACTGACTATTGATTATGTGTGATTGAGAAGTAATTAACCAAGACTGAAAGAAGAAGAATGAAAAAAACCAAACAAACAGAAAGTAATAGGTAAAATAATTTTTTGAGTTTATACTGAGATGGGTGCAACCAGCCAGAGTTGAAAGACCAGGTAATATACAGGGCATCTGACAGAGTTGGCAGAAGGTTATCACCTTACATAGGGAGATAAATTAACACTAGATTAAAGAGTGCTCTGGAACCAAATAACCAAGTAAAAAAGCAAGTCTTGAAAGGATCTAACTAATTAATTCTAAGTAACTCAATTGTATAACAGAACAAAGAATAAAATACTATTTAAAATTATACCACTCAGTCTAGAAATCAACAATGTACCATACAAAATGTACTGCATACAATTAAAAAATTAACAGGCATTCAAAGAAACAGAAAAATATGACCAATAATCATGAAAAAAAATCAACAAATGCTCCAGAATTTCAAGGAAATATTAGAAAGTAGGAACACAATGTGGAAAGAAGTGAAAAATATAACAAATACATAAATGGAAGTTTCAGAGATAAAAATACATCTCAAAAATATGTACAGATGATATTAACAAGAGATTACTGCAGAAGAAATGATTAACACACTTGAAAAGATAGGAAAAGAAAGTATCTAAAATAAAATATAAATGGAACAGAGAGAGCATCAGTGACTTGGACAATTTCAGGTGGAATTAGATTCCCAGAATGAGAAGAGAGGAAAGCAAAAAAGATATTTTTTGAAAAATTAATGTCCTAATTTTTTAAATTTAATAAAATTCATAAACTACGGACCTACAAAGTTTAACAAATCTCAAGCAGATGACACAGAGGAAAACAACATATGGCACATTCTAATCAAGCTACTAAAACCAGGGATTAAGGCCTGATCTACTTAGTCCAGATTTTTACATTTACGTAGCCTGCAGTTAGTTTACAAGCACAATTTAACTTCATTCCCAATAAACATATGCCATTACATTTTATTATATCTTTATAAAATATGTTGATATAACTAAGAAACAGAAACCATAAGTGTTCAGCTTAATACAGTTTTACATAGATATATATATATGTGTGTATATATATATATATCAGTATAATCATCACTCAATATATAAAATATATATCATTCCATAAGTTTCTTTTATGTTTTTTTCCAGAGGTATCTATTTTGCTTTCTAACACTATAGATTAATTTTGGCTGATTTAAAAATATCATATGAGACATAGATCTTATGTATCTGATTTCTTTCATTCAATATGTTGTCTGTAATATTCATCCCTCTTTTGTGTTTTTTTATATTAAATTTCTTTTTATTGATTTAATAAACTATAATTCATCCATTCTCAAACATCATCAATTAAATGTTTGGGTTATTTCCAGTTTTAGGCTACTACCTATAAGGTTGCTAGAAATATTTTAATACACACTTTTGGTGGACTTAAGCAGTTGTGTTCTGTGGTATTTACTTAGAAGTGGGATTATTGAGCCATAAAGTAGAAGTTTGTTTAGACTTAATAGATGCACCCCAAAGTTAACTAAAGCAATTGAACCAATTTACTTTCCTACAGACACTGCATGAGAGTTCCTTCACTTCCTCACCAACACTTGCCATTGTAAGTCTTCTCAATTTTAATCATTCTGGTGAAGTGTGGTATATAACATTAAAGTTTTAATATGCAATTCCCTAGTGCATAACAATGTTTAGCACATATTTATATATTTATTTAGCCATTGGATATCTACTTTTTGCTTGTTCAATTTTCCCAATGTTGAAAGTGAGTTATTGGTATTATTATTATTAATTTATATTCTTTGTTAGATACATTTATTTCAAATATACTCTTCCAATTTTTTGTGGTTTGCCAATTTCAGTGAAAAAAAGATCTTGATTTCAAGAAGCTCAATTAATATTTTGATTTTATGGTTAGTGTATTTCTGCACTGTTTAACGAATATTTCCTTACCCACATTTATGGAAATTTTTCCATATATATTCTTTTTTTTTTATCCTCACCCGAGGACATTTTTCCACTTTTTTGTTAAGATAAAGTGGGAGGAAGAAAGAGGAAGAGAGAGGGAGAGAGAGAAACATCAATGTGAAAGGGACACATCAAGTGGCTGCCACCCACACGACCAGCCAGGGCCGGGGACAAACTGCAACCGAGGTACTTGCCCCCAGTGGGAACTGAACCCTGGTCTCTCTGGACCGCAGGCCGATGCTCTACCGCTGAGCCAAACCAGCCAGGGCTCCATATATATTCTTAAAGATTTATTGTTTTTATCTGTCAGAGAGCTGTAGATTTATAATACATTTCAAATTAATTTTATACTATGTGAGATATGAGTCAAAATTGTTTTGGTTTCCACAATGTTAACCAATTGCCCTAGCACTATTTATTGAAAGATTACTTTTTCCTATTCAGTTACAGTGACCCCTATTTTGTAAATCAAGTGAACATATATGTGTAAATTTATTTTTAAATTATAATTTATCTAATTTGTCTTTTGGTAATAATTGTGCCAACTAGCAACTCTCTTAGTTACCATAGATTTATAGTACATTTCAAAGCAGATAAATAGGTATCCTCAAACTCTGTACTCCTTTAGGGCTGTCTTCTCATAGGTTTTCTTCATTTATATATAATTTTAGAATCAGATTGTTAATTTCCAAAAAATAAATATTTTTCTCATATATTTAGTAAAGACATTAGTAGGATTGCATTTAAAGTATAGATAACTTGGATATTTAACATCTAAATGAATTGAATCTCGAACAATAACTATCTCTATATTTATTGGACTCATCTTCAAAATTTGTTTAGCAATGTTCAATTTTGTACAATTTTAATTGTTATTTTAATGTTTTATTTTTGTGCATTATTTGCTATTGTAAGATATGTGTTAAATATTATTTTCATTTTTTTACTAATATGTGGAAATAAAAGATTTTTCCATATCGACTTTGAATTCAATGATCTTAGAAGTTTGACTATATTGTTCCCAGAAGTGAATTATTTGAGTTTATATTCATTAATATTTGTCATGCTTCTTGAATCCATGCATCCATGTGTTTACCAAAGTTAGATATTTTTATTTATTTATTTATTTTTTATTTAATTAATTTATTTTTGTTACAGATGTTTCTCTTTTTCCCGTCATTGATTCCCCCCTCCCCCTCGCTCCACACCCTCTCCCCAGCTTTGTGGTCCATGTCCGTTTTTCATGCATACATGCATATAAGTTCTGTGGTTTATCTCTCACCCACCACCCCCTCTTCTGGGGATAGTCAGTCTGTACCCCACTTCTACATCTCTGGGACTACCACATTACACAGACTGCTATGTTCATCATATTCCACAAATAAGTGAAATTATATGATACTTACCTTTCTCTGTTTGGCTTGTTTTGCTTAGGATGACACTTTCCAGGTCCCTCCATGACATCTCAAAGGATAAGAGAACTTTTTTTCTAACAGCTGCATAGTACTCCATTGTGTATATATACCACCGCTTTTGTATCCATTCACCTACTGATGGACATGTGGGCTGTTTCCAGATCTTAGCTATTGTAAATAGTCATGCTACAAACATGGGGGTACATATATTGTTTCTGATTGGTGTTTCAGGCTTCTTAGGGTATATTCCTAAAAGTGGGATCACTGGGTCAAATGGAAGTTCAATTTTTAGTTCTTTGAGGTAACACCATATTGTTTTCCGCAGTGGCTGCACCAGTCTGCATTCCCACCAGTAGTGTACTAGAGTCCCCTTTTCTCCACACCCTCGCCAACACTTGTTGTTTGATGATTTCTTGATGGCAGCCAATCTGACAGGTGTGAGGTGATACCTCATTGTTGTTTTAATTTGCATCTCTCTGATGATTAGTGATGTTGAGCATTTCTTCATATGTCTCTCAGCCATTTGTATGTCTTATTTGGAGAGGTGTCTATCTAGTTCCTCTGCCATTTTTTTTTTTTATCCTCACCCGAGGACATATTTCCATTTTTGTTCAGGTAGAGTGGGAGGGAGAGATGAACAGAGAGAGAGAGAAACATCGATGTGAAAGGGACACATCGAGTGGCTGCCACCCGCACAACCGACCAGGGCCGGGGACAAACTGCAACCGAGGTACATGCCCTTAGCAGGAACCGAACCCGAGTCTCTCAGGACCACAGGCCGACGCTCTAACTGCTGAGCCAAACCGGCCAGGGCTCCTCTGCCATTTTTTAATTGGGTTCTTTGTCTTCCTTTTGTTGAGTTGTATGAATACTCTATATATTTTGGAAATTAACCCCTTATCTGATATATCATTGGCAATTGTGCTCTCCCATACAGTGGGTTGCCTTTCCATTTTTATAATTGTATCTTTTGCTGTGCAGAAGCTTTTGAGTTTGATGTAGTCCCATGTGTTCTTTTTCTCCTTTGTTTCTGTTTCCTTAGCTGATGTGTCAGTGAAAATTCTGCTGCGTATGATGTGTGAAATTTTGTTGCCTACATTTTCTTCTAGGATTTTTATGGATTCATGAGTCACAGTTAAGTCTTTTATCCATTTTGAGTTTATTCTTGTGTATGGTGTAAGTTGATGATCTAGTTTCAATTTTTTGCATGTAGCCGTCCAATTTTTCCAACACCATTTATTAAAGAGGCTGTCTTTACTCTACTGTATGCTCCTGCCACCTTTGTCAAATATTAATTGAGTATATTGCCTTGGGTCCATTTCTGGGTTCTCTGTTCTGTTCCACTGGTCTATATGCCTGTTCTTGTGCCAGTACCAGGCTCTTTTGATTGCAGTGGCTTTGTAGTATAACCTGAAATCTGGTAGTGTAATCCTTCCTACTTTGTTCTTCTTTTTCAAGATTGCTGTGGCTATTTGAGGTCTTTTTTGGTTCCATATGAACTTTTGAAGTATTTGTTCTAATTCTGTGAAGTATGTCATTGGTATTTTGATGGGGATTGCATTGAATCTATAGATTGCTTTGGGTAGTATGGACATTTTAAAGATGTTAATTCTTCCAATCCATGAACAGGGTATGTGCTTCCACTTTTTTATATCTTCCTCTATTTCTTTTTCAATAACCTATAGTTTTCTGCAAATAGGTTCTTTATTTATTTGGTAAAGTTTATTCCTAGGTATCTTAATTTTGTTGCCACAATGGTAAATGGGATTGTTTTCTTAGTTTCTCTTTCTGTGAGTTCATCATTGGTGTATAAGAACGCCATTGGTTTCTTGACGTTAATTTTGTATCCTGCTACTTTTCCAAATTCATTTACTAAGCCTAGTAAATTTTTGATGGGAGTCTTTGGTGTTTTCTATGTATAGTATCATGTCATCAGCAAATAATGACAGTTTCACGTCCTCCTTTCCAATTTGGATCCCTTTAATTTTTTCTTCCTGTCTGATTGCTGTGGCTAAGACTTCCAGTACTATCTTAAAAAAGAGTGGCGAAAGTGGGCATCCCTGTCTCATTCTTATTCTTAAGGGAAATGCGCTTAGTTTCCGCCCATTGAGTATGAGGTTGGCTATAGGTCTTTCATATATGGCCTTTATTAGTCTAGATATGATAACTCTATTACTACACTGCTCAGGGTTTTTATCAGAAATGGATACTGGATTTTGTTGAAGGCTTTTTCGGCATCTATTGATATAATCATGTGGTTTTTAGTCTTCATTTTGTTTATGTGGTGTATCACATTTATTAATTTGCAAATATTGTATGAGCCTTGCATTCCTGGGATGAATCCCATTTGGTCATGGTGAATAATTTTTTTGATATGTTGCTAGATTCGATTTGCTAGTATTTTGTTCTGGATTTTGGTATCTATGTTTATCAGGAATATTGGCCTGTAGTTTTCTTTTTTTAATGCCTTTTTCTGGTTTTGGAATTAGAATTATGCTGGCCTCATAAAACGAGTTTGGAAGTCTTCCTTCTTCATGATTTTTTTTGAAATAGTTTGAGGAGAATGGGTGTTAGTTCTTTTTTGAATGTTCGGTAAAACTCCCTCGTGAAGCCATCCGGGCCTGGGCTTTGGTTTGCTGGGAGAGTCTTCATTACATCTTCAATTTCTTCTGTTGTTATTGGTCTGTTCACATTTTCCATCTCTTTCTCGTCCAGTTTTGGTAACTATGTATTTCTAGAAATTTGTCCATTTCATTTAGATTGTCAAATTTTTGCTATATAATTTTTCATAGTAGTTGTTAATGATCTTCTGTATTTCTGTGGTATCAGTTGTTACTTCTCCTCTTTCATTTCTGATTTTGTGTATTTGGGTTCTCTCTCTTTGTTTCTTGGTGAGTCTAGCTAACGGTCCATCAATCTTGTTTATGTTTTCAAAAAACCTGCTCTTTGTTTCATTGATCCTTTGAATTGTATTTTTGGACTCAATGTCATTTATTTCTGCTCTTATCTTTACTATTTCCTTCCTTCTACTTGCTCTAGAGTTTTCTTTTTGTTTGCTTTCTAGTTCTTTAAGTTGTGAGGTTAGGTAGTCTATTAGAGATTTTTCTTGATTCTTGAAGTAGACCTGTAGTGCTATGAACTTCCCTCTCAGAACTGCTTTCGCTGTATCCCATAGGTTTTGTGTTGTTGTGTGTTTATTTTCATTGGATTCCAGGAAGTTTTTAATTTCTTCCTTGATCTCCTCATTGAAACACTCATTGTTTTAAAACATGCTATTTAGCTTCCATGTGTTCAAATGTCTTTGCATGTTCTTATTGCAATTGATTTCTTGTTTTATGCCATTGTGGTCTGAGAAGATGCTTGATATGATTTCAATCTTCTTGAACTTGTAGAGACTTAGTTTGTGTCCTAACATGTGGTCTATCTTTGAGAATGTCCCATGTGCACTTAAGAAAAATGTGAATTCTGCAGTGTTGGAGGGTAATTCTTTGTAGATATCTATTAAATCCATTTGGTCTAATGCTTCATTTAGAGTCTCTGTTTCCCTGCTAATTTTTTGACTAGAGGATCTATCCAGTAATGTCAGCGAGCTGTTGAAGTTCCCTGCTATGATTGTATTGCTATCAGTTTCTCCTTTGAAGTCTTCCAGGAGATTTTTAATATATTTTGGTGCTCCTATATTGGTTGCATATATGTTTATCAAGGTTATATCTTTCTCTTGGCTAGATCCTTTCAATATTATGTAGTGGCTTACTTTGTCATTAATTATGGTCTTAATTTTGAAATCTATTTTATCAGATATGATTATTACTACCCCAGCTTTTTTTTCCTCTCCATTTGCTTGGAAGATTTTTTTTCCATCCCTTCACTTTCAACCTATGTGAGTCTTTATTGTGAGGTGGGTCTTTTGTAAACAACATATAGATGAGTCATGTTTTCTTATCCATTCTGCTACTCTGTGTCTTTTTATCAGAGTATTCAATCCATTTACATTTAAGGCTACTATTGATATGCATTTATTCATTGCCATATTTGTTTAGTGTGGTTATATTTTTCTTCCTATTTCTGCTGCTAATTACAGCAGTCCTTTTAATATTTCTTGAAGTGCTGGTTTGATGATAATATATTCCTTTAGCCTTTTTTGTCTGGGAAGCTCTTTATTTGACCTTCTATTTTGAATGATAGCCTTTGTGGCTGGAGTAGTCTTGGATTCAAATCCTTGTTTTTCATGACCTTGATTACCTCATGCCATTCCGTTCTGACCTGTAGTGTTTCTTGTGAGAAGTCAGTTGAGAGCCTTATGGGTTTTTTTGTTTGTTGGTTGGTTTTTTGTAGGTAACCTTTTGCTTATCTCTTGCTGCTTTTAGGTTTTTCTTTTTGTTTTTAAATTTTGGCATTTTGATTACTATGTGTCTTGGTGTGGGCCTGTTTGGGTTCTTACTTGGTGCTCTCTGTGGCTTCTTGAACTTGAATGCCTTCTTCCTTCACCAAATTAGGAAAGTTTTCTGTCACTATTTCTTCAAATATATTCTTTAACCCTTGCTCATTTTCTTCTTCTTCAGGGACTCCTATGATGCGAATGTTATTACATTTCCAGTTGTCCCACAGTTCTCTTAAGCTGTGTTCCTGTGTTTTAATTGTTTTTTCCTTTGGTTTTCTGATTGGTTGATTCTTTTCTACCCTATCTTCTAATTCACTGATCCGGTCCTCAGATTCCTCTACTCTGCTATTTATACCTTCCAATGTGTTCTTTATTTCTGATATGTCATTCTTCATTTCTTCTTGGTGGTTTTTAATTTCCAACTTGTTGATTTTCAACATTTCTATGTCTTTACTCATGGTGCTCATGTCCTCATCCATGCTGTTGAGCTTCCTCAAGATCATGGCTCTGAATTCTAGTTCTGTTAACTTGCTTAACTGCACCTCATTTATCTCCTCTTCGGTAGAGGTCTCTTGTTCTTTCATTTGGCTTCTGTTTCTGTGTTTCACCATTTTGGCTATCACAGTGGGCTTTGGAGCCTGCCAAATTTTCCCTGTGGGTGTTGGTATTGTGCTGTTTGTGGCTCTCTCTCCTGGGTTTTGATGAGCCTGGGAGTACCATGTTACACACCACTGTCAAGTCTTACTTTCCTGGTTAAAGTTGCTAGCCCAGGGAATGATACTGTTATCCTCTAGCTTTTTGCCTGGAGGCTATCAGTGGTAGTTAGCTGAAGAACCTTGGCCACTCAGTTGAATGAAAAACTCCCACAGGTGCTCAGAGTAAGAGGATTTCCGGAGGGTGGCGAAGATGCTGGTTGTTAATGGGCATCAATTAGCATTTCAATGGCCACCGGTGGGGTTGAAAGTCCAAGGAAGCGGCCTCTGCCTCTCCCCAGAGCCCTGGGAAGAAGTAAGATGACCACCGTCATGCATGGCCGCAACTCAGAAAAGCTCTGAGCACCCTCCAAATTCCGAGTGTCCCCACACAGTTCCAGTTTTGTCTGCCCTCCTTCTGCCAGAGCCCAAGGTAAGTGGTTGCTGCTAATTTAGCCTCTGTCCCAGCTCTGCGCTGTGGAGCTTCTTGGGAGTTTATCCCGAGGGCGCTGCTCACAGCCAAGGCTGCTACTCCCAGATAAGGCCTCTGCTCACAGCTCAGGCCGCTGCCAACCGTTGGCTCCCAGCCCCTCTCACATCTCCGCAAGCCTATCAGGATTGAGTCAGTGTCCCTGGTTATGTGGTCTTCAAGCTACTTTTTTGTTGCTTTTTCCTGACGATTTGTCTTTATTTTCATTGTAATTCCAGTTTGATCCTGGGAGATGGTCTGTGTAGCTTCCATTCACTCCACCGCAATTTTTTTTTTCTCCAAAGTTAGATATTTTTAAAGCCGATATTTTTTCAAATATGGCTTCTGGCTCATTCTCTTCCTCATTGTTGAGCTCCAATTACATATAGGTTATATAGTTTGACACTATATTAATTCTTTTCCCCCATATTTTTTTTATAAGGGAATACAGAATAACTCTTTTGGTTATTGTACTAAATATTTGTTGGTATATCAAAAAGATACCTTCCTGATTACTGCCTTTGACAAGATTTTGCCTACCTGCTAAAAAATTTAATCAACTAAGGACCCAAATTAAATGAATCATATTCAATTCTCCAGCTTCCCATGCGTCCAATGTCTGTCTGTCTATCATCTATCTATCTATCTATCTATCTATCTATCTATCTATCTATCCATCCATCCATCTAGAGATTTAAAAAAAGAAGTTAAAACAAAATTTACCTTATCAAGAGAGAGTGTTAAAAGAGTATCAAAATTTCTCTGTTTTTCTTTCCAAGATCACTAATCCTACAACTTCTTCTGAATAAGAAAATTCACTCCTTGCCTTGTTGCATTGGGATATTAACTCATATATTGATTTACTAGGCATTAATAATTGTTCTACCTGTTATTCTATTGCATATCTTAAGTAATTTAGGCACTGTTACTTAGACTAGGTCTTCAGATTAGGTAAAAACAAAATTTCTGTTTTTTTTTTTTATCTTGCTAAATATGATCTTATCATATGAAAGCAAAATAAGACCTTATAAATCCTTGTGGTGCTTGGCGGAGAGGGCATCAAGGTTTAGGGGTCAGCAATTATATATTCATACAGAAAATTAACAGCAAAGGTAAATCCGATACAAGGTCATTTCTTTTTATTGGGTCTTACATGTCAGCAGTTCAAAGCTTTATTTTATTTGATTAAGAAATGAAGCCTGGAATATTTAAGCAATTTGTCTTTGACAGCTTAGCCAGTCAGTGGCAAAGAAAATACTGGAATCTAAAGCCTACGTCTTAACACAGTGGTCTTTCACTATGCAGAATGTATACAACTGGCCAGAGTGGCTCAGTTGGTTGGAGCATCGTCCGGTACACCAAAAGGAAGTTGCAGGTTCAATCTCCAGTTATAGTGTGTGCAGGAGGCAACCAAAAAAATATTTGGTTGATTATCTTACCTTATGTTAAAAATGAACAGACTGAGGGAAAATTGATCAACAATTGCAAGATCGTGGCAACTATCTTAAAATGTAATTAGTTCTCAAGACTAACAGCAGGATGCTACTTCTGTAATTTTTTTTGTTGTTCCTCACAGCTTGAGTCTTTAAAATATTATCTTAACTATAGCACAACAAAGTGTCCATTAAAAAAATTGAAATTTAATCTCTCGTAAACAAACTTTAACCTAAAACTTATAATGGCCAACATGTTTTAAACGTCTGCTATGTCAGGGAGAAAGCTACATGCAATTTGTGTATTTCATTTAATTATCTTAACATCCTTTTAAGTACTGTATTTTTTCATCTTACTATGAGAATAAGGGTTTTTTGTTTGTTTGTTTGTTTTCATCCTCACCTGAGGACATTTTTCCATTTTTTGTACAGATAGAGTGGGAGAAAGAGAGAGAGAGAGAGAGAAACATTGATGTGAAAGGGACACATCGAGTGGCTGCCACCCGCACAACCAACCAGGGCCAAGGACAAACTGCAACCGAGGTACATGCCCTTAGCGGGAACCGAACCCAGGTCTCTCTGTACCACAGGCCGACGCTCTAAAGGCTGAGCCAAACCGGCCAGGGCAAGAATAAAGGTTTTAAGGAGGAGGAGAACCTTTTCTGATGTCATTGCTCCTCTTTTTTTAAAATCCTCACCCAAGAATATTTTTTCATTTATCTTCAAATAGAGTGGGAGGGAGGGAGGGAGAGAAAGAGAGAGAGAGAGACATTTATGAGAGAGACACTGATATGAGAGAGACACATCAACTGGTTGCCTCCCTCATGACCCCGACCAGGGCCAGGGCCCGAACTACAACCGAGGTACATGCCCTTGGTCGGAATCTAACCCGTGACTCTTTGGTCCGTGTGTCTACCCTGGAACCACTGAGCCAAACAGGCCAGGGCATCACTCCTCTTTTCAATGGGTTGATCAACAGTGAGTATAGAATTTGCACCCAGAGCTGACCTGCTTCACCTCCTTAGTTCCCAACTACCATGATGTACACAGATCCCACTGCATCTTCCTCCTTCTCTGTATGTAACAAGCTGCTTTATACTTCCCATTTTAATTTGCTTTGCCCTAAATCAGGCCTTGATTCCTTCAGTTATTTATTTGTCTTCCTCACCCCATGACGTCCCATTCCATTAGTCCTGATAGAAGTCTCCACCTACCTTTGGAATATATTATGTCAATGTCACAGGATTTTCTATTATGTCAACATCTCAGGATTTTTTCTCACATATTAGATCAACAGTCACTACAATGTCATAGCTTAGAGCAGATATCAGCTAACTACAACCCGTGGGCCAATACCAGACCACTGCTTCTTTCCATCAATAAACTTTCACTGCAGCATAAAGTCATGACCATTGATTGATGCCTTGTCTATTGCAGCTTCCACATCACCACAGCCAAGTTTAGTAATCATAACAGGGACCATATGGCACACAAAGTCTGAAGCATTTACTATCTGGCCCTTTACAGAGAGAAAGTTAGCTGCTCAAGTCTAGTCTACTGTATCGTAAATGTCCCCAAGCTGTTTGTTACTATCAGTTAGGATATAAGAATAGAAACCAATAGTACACATTTCGGAAACTGGTATTGTGGTTTGACAGATTAATAGCATGCCTTTGAATCTAATAAGAACAAAAATGGAACTGTTTTTGTACTTCTTTCATAAATTGTATTTTACTGGTAATAAATTTAATGCATTTTACAGGAATATCAAAATGAAATAAAGTGAGAAAAAGTAGTTATTGTTCACACAATGAAGTACTATATGAGTTCATTTCCTGACTGTAGACCTGGACTTCCAATTAAGTAAATGATCCTTTAATCTTTTCCTTGAGCATTTCATCAAATTCATTCCCATTTTAGTTCAGTTTTTTCAAGCACAGATCCTAGTAGAGCAAAAGGAATTTGACTGATTAGATTAATATATGGCCATGAGGAAGATGTTTATTAATAGGCTTCTAAGTGTTTTATTTTGTTTATTTTTCTGTATGCTGTTAATTGTTACTGAGTGTCTTCCCTATCTATCTATAGCTAATCAAAAGAATTAAATCTTGTTGTAATTTAAATAAGTAGTCTAAGTTACATAGGATGGCATTTAGCTTAAATTTCTTCCATTACTCCTTCTACTAAATTACTCCAACTGTAATATCACTACATTGTACTTCATGTGAGGAGCAAAATTATAGCATTCAAAATAAGTGTTTGCTTTGCTTTATCAAGTACCAATTTTTCAAACAGAATAAAACTTTTTAACATGTAGTCAAGTAAATATAACTTCTAAATGCTTTCTTTTTGCCAGTGTTTTAAGAATGTTCTGGCTTCTAGCACTGTAGCTCTTCCTCCTGAAATTTACGATCCAGGCTACAGTGCTTGATGGAAAGATGCTTAACATTTGCTTCTGAGTGAGAGGAGCATAGTTGCCCAAGTTACAGAGGGAAAAAAACACCAAAGCTAACATTTATACTATTTTTATATTTTATTATTTATAAAATGCTCCAGATATGATTACAGTATCTTAAATCATGTTCCACAGAAAAGAAGCAAAGGCAACGACTAACTGGTGCAGAACCATAAACAGGCCAGGAACTTGAATCTGTGTTTTATGAACTCAGTCCTCTGTTTCTCTGTTATTCAACTTCATTCTGCAGTCTCATAGCCTATCCCCTTGCCTTAAACCTTCTTTACCTGGCTTTGTGTACTGCACGTTGGCTTAAAGAAGCTGCATCAATTCCCCCAGTTATCAGTGCGGTAAAATCCAACTCTTTCAAATATTCATTGTGGCTGAATATTTATTAATTTGAAACCGTTACCAAAACATGCTGGGTTGTTATTAGGCTCTGAAGTGTATAGAGGAGAGAGGATTCAGATGTATGCGGGCATCTGAACTTCTGAAACTGTTTCAAGTAATCGGCATCCCTTAGTGCCACCTTCCAGGTATTTCTACATGCAACCCCACAATTCCAGAATAATAAGATTCCCATATATGGAACATCCTAGAATTATAGAAAAAAACAATTTCTGGCATTGGTGGGTTGGTTATAACTGTAGGAAATGCAGCTGCCCTAGAGAAAAATTTTCATATGGAAAATAGCTCAGATTTATTCCAGTGCTTCTCACAATTAGCTCTTTTACTAAATGGGCCTATTAATCTCAATATTTCCAGGATAATTGTTTATGGCTCACTGATAAATAGCAAGGCACCATCTGCACATAAAATCTCTCTATATTCCTTTCCTCTTGTTATTGAATCTTGATGCTATTGCTATTATTTTTTTATTGAATTTATTGGGGTGACATTGGTCCACAAAACCACAAATGTTTCAAGCATACAACTCAACAAAACAGCATCTGCACATTGCATCATGCACTCAACACCCAAAGCAATATATATACATTGCTTAATCCCTTCACCTTCTTCCATCCAGCTCCCCAGCCCATCCCCTCTGATAGCTGTCAGACAATTCCATGCATCTTTTTTTATTTTGTTCATCAGTTTATTTTGTTCATTAGATTCCACCTATAATTAAAATCATGGTATTTTTCTTTCTTCGACTGGCTTATTTCAGTTAGCATAATAATCTTTAGGTCCATCCATGCTGTGCAAAAGGTAAGATTTCTTTCATTTTATGGCTGAGTAATATTCCATTGTATAAATGTACCACTGCTTTTTTTCCCGCTCATCTACTGATGGGCAATTGGACTGTTTCCAAATCTTTGCTATTGCAAATAATGCTTATTCTTACAAATTAGTGATTTATGTTTCTTTAGATATATTCCCAGAAGAGGGATCACTGGGTCAAAAAACAATTCCATTTTTAATCTTTTGAGGAAACTCCATACTCTTTCCCACAGTGGCTGCACCAAGCTGCATTCCCACCAACAGTGCACAAGGGTTCTCTTTTCTCCACATCCTCACCATCACTTATTGTTTGTTGATTTATTGATGATAGTCATTCTGCTTTCACCACTGTTATTCAACATAGTACTGGAAGTACTAGCCACAGCCATCAGACAACAAAAAGGAATAAATGGCATCAAAATTAGAAAGGAGGAAGTAAAAATGTCCTTATTTGCAGATGACATCATATTGTATATAGAAAACCCTAATAACTCCACCAATACAATACTAGATCTAATACATGAATTTGACAAAATAACATGATACAATATTACTATTCAGGAATTGGTGGCATTTTTATAAACCAGTAATGAATAGGCAAAAGATGGAATCAAGTGTCCAATGTTTATCAATAAATGAATGAATTCATAAATTGTGGTGCATACATGCAATAGGACATTATTCAGCCGTAGAAAGGAATAAATGTTCTGATACATGCAACAACACAGAGAACCTTAAAACATGATGCTAGATGAAATACACCAGAAACAAAGACAAATGTATAATTTGAGATATAAGAAATATTTGAAATAGGGAAATTCATAAAGATAAAATGTAGGTTAGAAGTTACCAGGAGTTAAGGAAAGAGCAGCTACTGCTTAACATCTACAGTTTCTGTTTCAGGTCATGCAAAAGATTTGGATGTTTGTACAACATTGTAAAGGTTATTAATGCCATTAACCTGTACACTTAAAAGTTCTTGCAGTGGTAAATTTTACAAAAATAAAATATTCTAAAAAGTGCTCTATATATCTGCATTTGGATCTCCTTGAGTTTTTGTTGAATGCTAAACTATGAGTGCATATGTTAAAAGCCCCACAAGGAAGGTAAAAGAAAACAGTAAACATGAAGATCAAAGACTAACAATTACCAGATTAAAGTTGGGGGTATACATTTAATCTCCAAACTCTGAGTGGAGAGTTCTCTTTGGACATCCAGGGCATTCAGTAGATATTCTAGAAGTTTTATACATTAATCAGAAGTCTACCTGATCAACAAGGCTTAACAACAATCCTAGAAAATATTAAGCTAATTTATGTAACTCAACTGCTTACCAGAACAAGCCCAGCACTCTTTTGAGGAAGATTTTAAAAAATACAGATACTTAAATACGTAATTTTTATGATTTTAGCATCTAATCACAAGAGACAGAATAATATAATTTTAAGCAGGAAAATAAATAGATACCAGATGATAGAGACATACTGAAAAATGATAGAGGTAATTGAAATATAATACAATGGCTTTACATAGTATTATTAATATACAAAAGGATTTAAAGGGCTATAAGAAAGTAATGAGTAGGAGAACTGAAGTTTTATAAAAGAACAAAATGTTACTGAAATGTCAAGAATACAATATTCAAAAATAAGACATGCAATAAAAATTCTCCATACTAAGTGCAGAAGAAAAAAAATGAATAAAAAAAATTGAAAAAAAATAGAACAGCTCAATGATTTAGGGAAAAATATCAATTACTCTAATCTATATTAAATGGAAATCCAGAAACAAGATTGAGAGGTTTTTTTCCTACTATTATTAAGAATATAAAACAACTGTTCCAAAAAAGTTCAATGAACTTCAATTAGGATAAATAATAAGAAAATTAAGCTAATTGCACATCACCATCAAAGTCCTAAAGATCTCAGATAAACAGAATTTTAAAGGCAGTTAAGAAACAAAGCGATTATGTAGAGAGAAACAAAGATGAAAATGACAGGGGGTTTCTCAAACAAAATTTTATCAGATGGAAAAATGGGAATATAATGAAAGAAGTTCAGAAGTAGCAATTATGTTAGTAAATTTTAAACAATTTCTCACTTTTTAAAATTGTCTTTAAAAGTAATTATTTGCCCGGCCAGTGTGGCTCAGTGGTGGAGTCTCAACCCGTGCACCAAGAGGTCACTAGTTCAATTCCCGATCAGGACATATGCCCAGGTTGTGGGCCTGTCCCCAGTGTGGAGCATGCAGGAGGCAGCCAGTGTTCTCTCTCATCGATGTTTCTATCTATCTCTTCATTTCTCTCTCTATAACATCAAAAAAGAAACAAAAATGTTAATAATTACTGACTAAAGAAAAAATATTAACCAAGTATTCTGATATTTATTACATATTAGGAAACATAATGCATGCTACCAGAAACAAAATATGTAACATGAGAAATAGACATATACTGCTACAAAGATCTTAATATGTGAAGCAATGCATTTTTTTTCATTTTTATTTATTTATTTATCCAATTTTTATTACTTTATTTTTGTTACACATGTTTCTCAATTTTCCCCTCAGACACCCTCCTCCCCATCCTGCCCCCCCCCCCAGCATTGTTGTCTATGTCCATTGGTTATATGTACATGCACATAAGTTCTTTGGTTTATCTCATCCATCCCCCCCTGCCTCTCTCCTCTGAGGTTTGTCAGTCTGAACCGTACTCCTTTCTATGTCTCTGGGTCTATTTCATTCATCAGCCCACTTTGTTCATTATATTCCACAAATAAGTGAGATCATGTGGTATTTGTCTTTCTCTGATTGGCTTATTTCACTTAGCATAATACTCTTGAAGTCCCTTTATGTCATCTCAAAGGATAAGAGATCTTTCTTTCTTACAGCTGTATAATATTCCATTGTATATATGTACCACTGCTTTTTTATCCACTTATTTATTGATGGACACTTGGGCTGTTTCCAGATCTTAGCAACTGTAAATAGTGCTGCTATAAACATAGAACTACATATATTCTTTCTCATTGGTGTTTCAGGCTTCTTAGGATATATTCCTAGAAGTGGGATCACTGGGTCAAATGGCAGATCAATTTTTAATATTTTGAGGAAGCTCCATACTGTTTTTCCACAGTGGCTGCACCAGTTTGCATTCCCACCAGCAGTGTACTATAGTCCCCTTTTCTCCACACTCTCGCCAGCACTTGTTGTTTGATGATTTCTTGATAGTAACCATTCTGCAGGTGTGAGGTGTGATACCTTATAGTTGTTTTAATTCAGTGCATATTTTTTTTTGACTCAGATGTATATTAATATTAAATGTAAACACTAGAGCAACAATTAAAAATGATTTATTTTTAAAATGGGGGTAAAATTGAACATAACTAATATTTTCTTTAAAAACAAGAAAAAGAATAAGAAATAAGAAGGAAATTGAACACATGAAAAACAAACAGCAAGATTATAGTTTGAAACCCAATGTTATCACTAGGTATATTAAATGTAAATGTACAAACCCAAGTAAAAGGCAGATATTACCAGATTGAAAATAAAGCAAACAGCTATACGCTATCAATAACGAACAAACTTACTTTAAATATAAGAACATTTAAGTTAAATGGTGGAATTATACTTGCCATGAAAAAAAAATACTGTTTAAAAACTCCAAGAACAGTTATATTAACATTCGAGACAGTGGGTTGAAAAATAGATATACTAGCAGTATAAAGAGGTATTTCATAAAAATAAAGGGATGGATTCATCTAGAAGATATAACAGTCTGAAATATGCATTATTTGTTTTATATAAAATGAAGTACTGACAAATCAAGTCTGTAATGTCAGTGAGCAGATCAGTAGCTGCTTGAAGCTGAAAGTGCAGGTGTGATTGAGAAGGCACACAGAAATCTTTTGGGGGTGATTGAAATGATCCTTATAATGGCTGTGGTAGTAGTTTCATCTTTGGATATAATAGGCAAAACTTATTACAATGTATACTTAAAATGCTTCATTGTATTGTCTATTAATTACCCCTCAATTAAGTCTCAAAAATAAGTTTTTATGATAATTTTTTCAAGTAGATTGCATTTTATAATTATACTCAGTTAAGAATTTATGTCTGTGTTTTACAAAGAGGAATTATATACCACTTTTCTCTTCAAGATAAAAATATATATAAATTTATGAATGGGTGTACAGTCCTCATAAATTCAAATTAATAAACAAAACACAACCTCATATTCAAATTATGAGGTTTCTTAAAAATCTGAAACTCATTATAAAAAAAAGAAAAACAAGCAAACACCTAAGCCAGAGAGAGAGAGAAAGAGAGAAAGAGAGAGAAATGGGGAGGAAGGAGAGAGAAAAGATTTATTTGTGAGTGTTACATAATCAGAAGCTTACAACAGGCTTCTTCTGCAAAAATAAGTTTGAGTAAATGTATCTAGTTTATGAAATATAGAACAGGTATTCCTTCACATTTACACTCTCAGTAACTGTTTAGAAAACATCATAATGAGCATCGGTGGAAGAGACAGACTATCTTAAATTGCAGAACCTTGTAAATTTAAGTCCAAACAATTAATTGTTTATTTTTCCATAAAACTATTTGGGACTATAGTCCTGGCTGGTTTGGCTCAGTGGTTGGAGCACTGGCCTGCAGACCAGAGAGTCCTGGGTTCGGTTCCCGCTAGGGGCATGTACCAAAATAATAATAATAATAATAATAATAATAATAAATAAAAATGTATATGGGGCTATTAATTTTTTCATTTCACTTTTCCCTCTTCTAAACCTGTCAGATATTTTCAATGACCACCTTTGAAACACATAGTTTAACTGTGCTGCTGCTGTGTTGTTATATTCACAGGACAGGAACTTGGTCTCAGAGCCCAGGAAAGTCAGAGCCGGATTTTTAGCTCCTATTGTCCTGACTCTTGACCCAGCTCTCCTGACCGCCCCTCCTCATGCTTTTCCCTTTCCCTGCTGGGACATGTGTCATATGCCTTGTTCTCCAGCTATTTACATTGGTTCTAATCAGCTCCAGTGCCCGATTCGAATACTGTACCACTTCCAACTTGACGCCCTGGTCTTCTGTATTTTCTTACACTTTTATACTTCTTATATAGCAACCTTTGCCTTCTTTGCTATACTATTATTGTAAGATATATGGAGACCTGCTCTCATAATGCCAAACTTATTGTTATCCTCATCAATGCCTGGCCTCCAAATGCATTTATTAAAAATCTGTGAAATGATCCTCCTAAGAATTTGAGCAAAGAATGGGAAATAAAATAAAAAACTCAAACATTTCAGTGATATTTTCTTTCTCAGTTTTCTTTGTGAAAAACAAAATCAAAGATATATAGGATGGAATGTCAGAACTGAAGGAGGGTAAGGAGAAGGAATTGTCCAACTCTACCTCTAATAGCCTTAGCTGAATCTCAGGAAGGCCAAGGGGCAGTTTGCAAGTTAAGTCATTAATAAACCAAAACCCAGCTTTATAATCACTTCCTGAACTGCTAAGCTGCTAGTTCACAAGGGAGCATTGACTCTTCCCTGGAAGGCACCAAAGAGCACCAGAGGTCCTCCAGTTTAGCTCCTCCTGCTTAAATAGCTAAAATCATGGAGAGAGGTTTATACAAAAGGGAAGGAAGGCAGGATGACAGGAAGGGAGAGAAGGAAAGAAAGAGGGAGAAAGGGAGAGAGGGAGGAATTAAAGGAGAGGGAACATGCGGAACATAAGAGAAAGAAAATAACTAAATTATATATATATATATATTTAATATGTTATGTTTTCATGGATTTTTTTTTAGAGAAAGAGGAAGGGAGAGAGAGATACAAACATCTGTGTGAGAGAGAAACATCTATCGACTTTATCATGCCCCCTACCAGGGATCAAGCCTGCAACCTGGGCATGTGCTGTGACCGGGAGTTGAAACAGGACCTCTCAGTCTATGGGATGGTGCTCAAATCACTGACCCACACTGACTCGGCTAAATTATATTAAAAAAAAACTTTTTTCTTAAAATTATTATTTTTTTGTATAGGTTAAATTCAAGCAAATCACCCAGCATATTATGAAATTGTGATAATCAAAATATATAAAACCTAGTTTCTCTACATGTGCAAACAAGTTTAGACAATAGTTTCCAAAATGTATGTGTGGCCCTGGCCGGTTTGGCTCAGCGGTTGGAGCGTCGGCCTGCGGTACAGAGAGACCCGGGTTCGGTTCCCGCTAGGGGCACGTACCTCGGTTGCAGTTTGTCCCCGGCCCTAGTTGGTCGTGTGGGTGGCAGCCACTCGATGTGTCCCTTCACATCGATGTTTCTCTCTCTCTCTCTTCCTCTCTCTCTCTCTCCCTCCCACTCTATCTGAACAAAAAATGGAAAAATGTCCTCGAGTGAGGATAAAAAAACAAAAAAAACAAACCAAAATGTATGTGTGGAACAGTAATCCCAAGTGATACTCATTGAAAGAAAACGGTATTTCCAAGACAAATTCATAAAATGTGGCACTTTGTATTCTACATGTACATTTTGGTGAAGAACATTAAGTATTTTAATAATTCCAGCAATAAGACACTTGTTTAATTCTAGTTGATGGTAAATTTCTCAAACTCATTTTACCAACTTACCCATCCCTTTACTTTTTTACATTGGAAAAGCACCTGCTGTAAAATACTGTTTTAACAGCACCAGGGCAGAGGGAAGCCTAGCCCAGAATATTTTAGGTGAGTTTTATTAATCTTTGGGGGAAAGTTTTCTGTGAGTATTGAACATGTTAGAGAACACCTCAAATAAAACTGTTCTAAAATCCACACTTTGATTTTATCCTTACTGTTTAAGATTATACTACCAGACAATAAATTAAATACAAAACCTCTCATTTTAAGGTTCAGATCCATTATTTGGCCTTCTATTACCTTGGAGAATGCTACCCTGGAGAAAAAGGACTATGTAATGATTTTAATTGTCATTTACCCCACCACTGCCTACAAAAGAATGTATTGTCAGGGCCCATATAATTCAGTTAAAGATTGTGTGTGACCATGTGTGTATATGGTTACAAAGATTGTATGTATATGTGGTTAAAAATGTATGTCCCCCAAAAAATGTATACCCACTATCAGCTCTTAAAGTGTGTATAAAAGGTTAAATCTGAAAATAAAGAAATATCAATTGAACTATCAGTGTGTATATACATTTTTTTGGAACACACTGTGTATATATATATGAAGGTATACATATACATATAGTATATATATCTGTGTATGTATATGCATGTATGTGTTTTCTATTAATATTGCTTACAGAGTATTTGCCTGTTTTAATTTTTAAATCATAAATATGAATACTTTAGAATGTAAATTCATTTATTGTGATCACATAAATTAATTAATATAATGTTTTATATATGTATATTGTATATCAAATAATTTAATTATAATTATAACATACAATTATAATTTTAATAAGTATATTTTAGTTCCTTTAAATGGTTACTTTTATTTTAAAAATTACAGTATCACTGCCTGGCTGGTGTGGTTCAGTGGTTGAGCATTGACCCACGCGCCAAGAAGTTACTGGTTCAATTCCTGGTCAGGGCATATGCCCAGGCTGTGGGCCAAATCCCCATTAGGGGGCATGCAGGAGGCAGCCAATTGGTGTTCTTTCTCATCGATGTTTCTCTCTCTCTCTCTCTCTCTCTCTCTCTCTCTCTCACTTGCTCTCTAAAATCAATAAAGAAAAAAAAATTTTAAATCACAATATCACTGAGTATTTTTCATGTCTAACTGATTATTTGAACAGCTACCAAGTACATTTCATGTATGGAATGGATATAGCCTATTTAATTTAGTCAAGACCTATTAGTAGGTTTTAAAATACAATTTTGAAAATCATTTGAAATGTATATTCTTGTATAATCCTCCTGCATATGTGCAATTATTCTTGAAGATAGAACTAATAGGTTATAAGATGCATACATTTTTAATTTTTATAAGGTTGCTAAATAGACTTTCCATGTGGTTTTTGCCCATTTATATATCCATAAGCATGTATACAAATACCTATATCGTCACATTCTAGCTCACTCAATAGCATTATTCTTTTAAACCTCTCATTTTAAGTTCAGATCCATTATTTGGCCTTCTATTACCCTTTTTATTCTAATATATAAATTCAGAAAAGGGCATGATTGTAAATTAGTTTCTAGTTAGAAGGACTTTTTGTTCTTTTTACTATTTGTCATGCTCCCAGTCACTAGACATTCCCAATAAAGGTAAGCACTACCCTAAATTTCTAAAAACCTAAATTAGTATTCCCTATTTTTTTGTATTTTATATAAATGGAATTACATAATATTAGATCCTACTATTGCTTCTTTTGTTCAAATTTATGTTTTTGAAATAATTCACGCTGTAAAATTGTATTTTATTCACTCTTATCACTATATAGCATACCACTATATTACTAAACCTCAATATATTTACATGTTCTACTGTTGATTGGTTATGAGTAGTTTCCAGTTTAAGGCTGTTGCACTAATTTGATACACATATGTATTGAAAAACGATTGCCACAATAAGGTTAGTTAAAACCACCACCAACACTTCACATAATTTTTTTATTGTGGTGAGAACATTTAAGATCTATCTTATATTCAAGTATATAATACAATATTGTTAACTAGAGTCAACATGTTATATATTTGATTCCCCAAACTTATTCATCTTCCTTATAAAAGAGCAAGTTTGTACACTTTGGTAACATCCCCCCACTACCCCACCCTCCAGTTCCTGGAAACCACCATTCTACTCTCTTATCTATGAGTTCAATTTCTGTAGATTCCACATACAAGTGAAATTATATTTGAGACTCTGTCTTTTCTATCAGACATTTTCTCTACCTTTACTTTTCTTGGGGAAGGTTTATTTTTTCTATCTACCAATAAATAGATATGGATCTCTGGTATAAAAAAAGTAAAACAATATATACAAATATCTATATAAATATAGACATAGAATATACATGAATTAAATGTGAAAATTTAATTTTTAAAGATCTAATACTTTAAATTATTTTCCTCATGTTTTAAAACACAAACCTATAAATAATTGTTCTCTTTCTCTTTCTTACAATGATACAAGATCCATTTTGGGTAGTATGATGGTCAGTTTTATGTGTCAACTTGATGGGACCATAATATGACCAGATACATGCTTACATATTATTTTTGAATGTGTCTGTTAGTGTGTTTCCAAAAGAGATTAACAGTTAAATTAGTAGACTGAGATTGCCCTCTCCAATGTAGGTAGAGATGATTCAATCTTTTGAGGGACCCAATGAAATGAAACAATGGAGGAAGCGAAATATTCTCTCTCTCTGTCTCTCTGTCTCTCTGTCTCTCTCTGTCTCTCTGTCTCTCTGTCTCCCTAATTACTTGAGCTGGACATCAGTATGCCTTGCATTACTCTCTCTTCTGTTTCTCAGGCCTTCAGACTTGGACTAGAACTCACATCAGCACTTCTCCTAGTTCTAAGGCATTTGAACTCAGACTAGAATCACATCATCCCTTCCGGGTGCTCTGCCTTGTAGACAGCAGATTGGGGGACTTTTTAGCCTCCATAGTCAAGTGAGCCATTTCCTCATAATAAATCTCTTCATATAATTTATTCATATATATATATATATATATATATATATATATAATATTTATTTCTCTGGAGAACCCTAACTAATGCAAGTATGTAGATTCCAAAGTTCCTGCAACACCAACACATATTTTTGCCTGATGAACCATTCTCATAGGTTAAAGTTTTTCTGAATTGCAGGCTCAGAGATTCTTGTATCACATCTTTTAATGGGTGAGGGCTGCACAGAAAAATTCACTCTGAAAATAAATAGGTTTAGTACACACAATATCTGGAAACATACTGAGAATTTAGCCTAGATATCACCGGAACACAAGCAGCCTCTAATTGATTCAGCAGAGCTGTTCATTCAGTGGATAGCAATGATCAAAATGGAAAGATTTCTTTTGCTTCAATAAATTATGATTACCTAAGTAATATTTTATGAAATACTGCCATCAATAAATACTAATTGTGTTGTACATTCTAACATATATATAAATATATATATTATGTGTGTGTGTATTTATACATATATATATTTATACACATAACTTTAGTATATGGGAGATTATAATATAGCTGTGATTAAGGGATATAGAGCTCTTTTCGTACCACAGTAATGTTTTCCACTAGGGAATTATCTCATTAATTTACATAGCAAACTTTCAGAATAGAAAGGAAAATTTTCATTAAATTGTGTATAAAATTATAAATGCATATTCAGGGAAAATAAACCCAGAGAAAATAAACTGTTTCCCAAAGATCCCATAAAAATTCAGTAGTAATAATTGATATGTATTGAGTGTGTTCTGTGTGTCAGACACTGACTTGGGCTATTCACAAAGACTATTTCACACTATACTGAAGACAGCCTTTAAGTTAGGTGCTATTATGTCCTTTATGAAACTGAGGACACTGAGGCACAGGATGTGTTGTAAGTTGAGAAAGTTAGGTTGTACTGTAGGAAAGGCTCTAGCTCAGAGTTGTTCAGGTTTACCAGAAGTTCTGTCACCTGGATAGAAAGATATATCATCATTTCTCACTTTACATAATGCTATTCTAATATTATCTTTAATTGTTTAACTTATTTAACATATTATTTTCTTATTTTTTCATTTATATTATTTTGCCTAATTTCCACATATTATACACCAACATCAAAGTCCTTACATATTTATTTTTTAACATAATACTGACTTGTAAAAATTACAGTTCCCTAAGAAATGTAACAACCTGGATTTCAATGTAGCAGAAGGATCCAAAAATCTAAGAATTTTAATCAGACAGGGTATATTAATTAATGACCAAGACAGGAACAGAAATGAAATATTAGCTAAACAATAAACCTTTAAAACTGAATGAAAGAGATAATGGCTCTTTTTTTCTGATGATCTTTCTCCAAATTCAAGCTGTACCTCAAATATTTTAAATATTACTACATTTTATTGTGTATTAGGTTATAATGATAATCAAAATGAAAGGAGACCAAGGGGAAGTGATGTAAAATTCACTTTTACTACTTGTCCAATGACCACTCATACTCTTATAAACACAACAAATACTCAGGTCATACTATGGTTATCACTGGGACTACCATTAAGTAGGAATTTGATTAAAGAATAAATTATTCATGCTACATATTGCTTTAGTCTTTAAGTGAAATGATAGCTGCGTGGGTACACATTTTATTATTAACATTCATTATGTAGATATATGCCACATGTATACTCTTGCATATATTTGATACTATAATTAGAAAATATATATTTATGAAAATTAATAATTCATTTAAGCCTGAGGCCATTCTATCATTTTATAGGTCACAGAGGGAAAGAAAAATTGCCAAGTTTCTATAGATGTTTTAGCTGAAAAACCTGAGCATTTCTTTCTAAGATAACTCAGATGAGTTAGAATGATATGAATAAAGATGATTTCTTCTTCTTCCCTGACATCCACTCATGAATTGAGGACAATCCAACCCATGATGATCTCTCTCTGCACATCGGCTGTGTGTGACTAGAATTGTGAGGCACGCTTAGATTCTCCATGCTTGCCTTGGAGTGGCCTTCCTCTATGGAAAGAGGCTGCAACACTGGCTACAACACTCTGCACATCAGTACTCCCTCTCTGCTGTCCTCCTCACAACTCATTCCACTCAGATCTCCAACTGACCCAAAACTGTTCATATACCTGATATTAGGGAATTAAGCAGGCTTAGAGGTGTTTTGTGTAAGACTCAACTTAGTCACAACATTTCATGTTAAATAGTGACTCCAGTAGACTGTGATTCATGGAAAGATAGAAAAGAAAGCAGTTTAAGTATAGTGAAGGCTCAGAGAGTGTATATACAGATACGGTAAAAATCGAGAAGAAAATTGGCAGCGGAGTGAATGGAAGCTGCACAGACCATCTCCCAGGACCAAACTGGATTTACAACGAAAATAAAGACAAATCGCCAGGAAGGGGCAACCAAAAGACACCATGGAGGACCACATAACCAGGGACACCAACTCAATCCTGGTAGGCTTGCGAGGACGTGAGAGGCGGCCAGGAGCCCACGGTCCGTAGTGGCCTGGGCTGGGACGAGCTGACTCAGCTGGGACCAGGGGAATCGGCTGTGACCAGGGGACTACGTGGGAAGCTGCTGCTGCCGCCTCGGCGGTGACCCCGGCTGAGTCGTGCGAACTCTGCTGCCTGACAAACCCCCGGCTGGTGCTGCAGGGACTGGCCAAGACCAGGGGACTCGCGGGAAGCTGCTGCCTCCTCGGCAGTGTCCCGCTACCGCGGCTAAGTCCTGTGGCTTCTGCTGAGTGCGACGCCCTTGGCTGGTGCCACAGCTGCGGCCGCCCTTGGCTGGAAGCAGCGCTCTTGGGTTAAAAGTCTCAGGTGGCTCCACGACGCAGAGTCTAGACAGAGGCTAAATTGGAAGCAGCCACTCTCCTTGAGCTCCGGTAGAGGGAAGGCAGACAGGACTGGAACTGTGTGGGGACACTTGGGGTTTGGAGGGTGCTCAGAGCTTTTGCTGAGTACACCCACGCGGGACTGTGGTCATTTTACTCCTTCCAAGGTGCCTGGGGATAGGCAGCGGCCCCTCCCTCAGAGACTCAACCCCACCTGGTGGCCATTGAAATGCTAATTGATGCCCATTAACAACCAGCAGCTGTCCACCTCGGGAAATTCTCTTACACTGAGCACCTGATGGAGTTTTTCAGGCAACTCAGAAACCAAGGATCTTCAGGAGACCTCTACTAATAGCCTCCAAACAAAAAAGGATAGAGGATAACTACCATATCCTGGGCTAGCAACACTAACCAGAAAAGCTAAGACCTGACAGTGGTGTTCAAAGTGGGTCCTCCCTGGCTCATCCAAACCCAGGAGAGGGAGCCACAAAGAGCAGAACACCAACACCCACAGGGAAAATTTGGAAGACTCCCAAGCCCACTGTAATAGCCAAAATGGTGAAACACATAAATAAAAGCCAAATGAAAGAACAAGAGACCTCTACCGAAGAGGAGATAAATGAGGTGCAGTTAAGCAAGTTAACAGAACTAGAATTTAGAGCCATGATGTTGAGGAAGCTCAACAGCATGTGTAAGGACATGAGCACCATGAGTAAAGACATAGAAATGTTAAAAATCAACCAGTTGGAAATTAAAAACCACCAAGAAGAAATGAAGAATGACATATCAGAAATGAAAAACCCATTGGAAGGTCTAAAAAGCAGAGTAAAGGAAGCTGAGGACGGAATCAGTGAATTAGAAGACAGGGTAGAAAAAAATCAACCAATCAGAAAATCAAAAGGAAAAAACAATTAAAAAACAGGAAGACAGCTTAAGAGAACTGTGGGACAACTGGAAACAAAATAATATTTGCATCATATGAGTCCCTGAAGAAGAAGAAAATGAGCAAGCGTTAGAGAATATATTCAAAGAAATAGTGACAGAAAACTTCCCTAATTTGGTGAAGGAAGAAGGCATTCAAGTTCAAGAACCACAGAGAACCCCAAGTAAGAAGAACCCAAACAGGCCCACACCAAGACACATAGTAATCAAACTGCCAAAAATTAAAGACAAAGAGAGAATCCTAAAAGCAGCAAGAGATAAGCATCAGGTAACCTACAAAGAAAACCCCATAAGGCTCTCAGCTGATTTCTCACAAGAAACATTACAGGCCAGAAGGGAATGGCATGAAGTAATCAAGGTCATGAAAAACAAGGATGTGAATCCAAGACTACTCAACCCAGCAAGCCTATCATTCAAAATAGATGGTCAAATAAAGTGCTTCCCAGACAAAAAAAAAAAAAAAAAGGTTAAGGGAATACATTAGCACCAAACCAGCGCTGCAAGAAATGTTAAAAGGACTGCAGTAATTAGCAGGAGAAATGGGAAGAAAAATAGAACCACACTAAACAAAAATGGCAATAAATAAGTACATATCAATAATCACCTTAAATGGAAATGAGCTGAATGCTCCCATAAAAAGACACAGAGTAGCTGATTGGATAAGAAAGCATGACTCATCTATATGTTGTTTACAAGAGACCCACCTCACAACAAAAGACTCACATAGATTCAAAGTGAAGGGATGGAAAAAAATCTTCCAAGCAAACAGAAAGTAAAAAAAGTTGGAGTAGCAATACTCATATCTGATAAAATAGACTACAAAATGAAGGCCATAACTACAGTCAAAGAAGGCCACTACATAATATTGAAAGGAATGATCCAACAGAAGAATATAACCTTGGTAAACATATATGCACCCAATATAGGAGCACCAAAATATATTTAAAAACTTCTGGAGGACGTCAAAGGAGAAATCGGCACGTATACAATCATAGCAGGGGTCTTCAACACCCCGCTGACATCACTGGATAGATCCTATAGACAAAAAATTAGGAAGGAAACAGAGACTCTAAATGAAGCACTAGACCAATGGATTTCTTAAATATCTACAGAGAATTACACCCCAAAACTACAGAATTCACATTCTTCTCAAGTGTACATGGGACATTCTCAAAGATAGACCATATGTTAGGGCACAAGCTAAGTCTATACAAGTTCAAATAGACTGAAATCATATCAAGCATCTTCTCAGATCACAATGACATGAAACTAGATATCAATTGCAAGAAGAACATGCAAAGACATTTGAACACATGGAAGCGAAATAGCATGTTATTAAACAATGAATGGGTCACAGATGAGATCAAGGAAGAAATCAAAAACTTCATGGAAACCAATGAAAATGAAGACACAACAACACAAAATCTATGGGATACAGCGAAAGCAGTTCTGAGAGGGAAGTTCATAGCACTACAGGCCTACCTCAAAAAACAAGAAATATCTCTAATAGATTATCTAACCTCACAATTTAAAGAACTAGAGAGCAAACAAACAGAAAAATATCCCAGAGCAAGTAGAAGGAAGGAAATAGTAAAGATCAGAGTAGAAATAAATGACACAGAGACCAAAAACACATTTCAAAGGATCAATAAAACAAAGAGCTGGTTTTTCGAAAACATAAACAAGATTGATGGACCCCTAGCTAGACTCACCAAGAAACAAAGAGAGAGAACCCAAACACACAAAATCCGAAATGAAAGAGGAGAAGTAACAACTGACACCACAGAAATACAAAAGATCATTAACAACTACTATGAACAATTATATGGCAACAAATTTGACAATCTAAGCGAAATGGACAAATTTCTAGAAACACATAGTCTCCAAAACTGGACCCGGAAGAGATAGAAAATGTGAACAGACCAATAACAACAGATGAAATTGAAGATGTAATCAAGAACCTCCCAGCAAACAAAAGCCCAGGCCCGGATGGCTTCACGGGAGAGTTTTACTGAACATTCAAAGAAGAACTAACACCCATTCTCCTCAAACTATTTCAAAAAATTCAAGAAGAAGGAACACTTCCAAACTCGTTTTATGAAGCCAGCATAATTCTAATTCCAAAACCAGAAAAAGACACAACAAAGAAAGAAAACTACAGGCCAATATCCCTGATGAACATAGATGCCAAAATCCAGAACAAAATACTAGCAAATCGGATCCAGCAATACACCAAAAAAATTATCCACCATGACCAAGTGGGATTCATCCCAGGGATGCAAGGTTGGTACAATATTCGCAAATCAATAAATGTGAAACACCACATAAATAAAATGAAGAATAAAAACCACATGATCATATCAATAGATGCCGAAAAAGCCTTCGACAAAATCCAGCAGCCATTTCTGATAAAAACGCTCAGCAGTGTGGGAATAGAAGAATCATATCTAGACATGATAAAGGCCATATATGAAAGACCTACAGCCAACATCATACTCAATAGGCAAAAATTAAAAGCATTTCCCTTAAGAACAGGAACAAGGCAAGGATGCCCATTTTCGCCACTCTTATTTAACATAGTACTGGAAGTCTTAGCCACAGCAATCAGACAGGTAGAAAAAATAAATGGGATCCAAATTGGAAAGAAGAATGTGAAATTGTCATTATTTGCAGATGACATGATACTATACATAGAAAACCCTAAAGACTCCATCAAAAGTTTACTAGACTTACTAAATGAATTGGGCAAAGTAGCAGTGTACAAAATTAACATCAAGAAATCAATGGAATTCTTATACACCAATGATGAACTCACAGAAAGAGAAACTAAGAAAACAATCCCATTTACCATTGCTGCCAAAAAATTAAGATACCTAGGAATAAACTTAACCAAAGAAATAAAAGACCTATTCGCAGAAAACTACAGGTCATTAAAAAAAAAAAAAATGGGGGAAGATATAAAAAAGTGGAAGCACATACCCTGTTCATGGATTAGGAGAATTAATGTCATTAAAATGTCTATATTACCCAAAGCAATCTATAGATTCAACGCAATCCCCATCAAAATACCAACGGCATACGTCACAAAATTAGAACAATTACTTCAAAAGTTCAGATGGAACCAAAAAAGGCCTCTAAATAGCCACAGCAATCTTGAAAAGAAAGAACAAAGTGGAGGGATCACATTACCAGATTTCAGGTTATACTACAAAGCCACTGTAATCAAAAGAGCCTGGTACTGGCACAAGAACAGGTATATAGACCAGTGGAACAGAACAGAGAACCCAGAAATGGACCCATGGCAATATGCTCAATATTTGACAAAGGTGGCAAGAGCATACAGTGGAGTAAAGACAGCCTCTTTAATAAATGGTGCTGGGAAAATTGGACAGCTACTTGCAGAAAAATGAAACTAGACCATCAACTTACACCCTACATAAGAATAAACTCAAAATGGATAAAAGACTTAAATGTGACTCATGAATCCATAAAAATCCTAGAAGAAAATGTAGGCAACAAAATTTCAGACATCATACGCAGCAGAATTTTCACTGACACATCACCTAAGGCAACAAAAACAAAGGAGAAAAAGAACACATGGGAGTATATCAAACTCAAAAGCTTCTGCACAGCAAAAGATACAATCATCAAAATGGAAAGGCTACCCACTGTATGGGAGAGCATAATTGCCAATGATATATCAGATAAGGGGTTAATTTCTAATACATATAGAGTCCTCATACAACTCCACAAAAGGAAGACAAAGAACCCAATTAAAAAATGGGCAGAGGAACTAAATAGACACCTGGCTCCAAACAGGACA
Organism: Molossus molossus; assembly: GCF_014108415.1. Classification (NCBI taxonomy): domain Eukaryota; kingdom Metazoa; phylum Chordata; class Mammalia; order Chiroptera; family Molossidae; genus Molossus; species Molossus molossus. The sequence continues at coordinate 36,414,018 of NW_023425350.1, forward strand.
TACAAATGGCTAAGAAGCATATGAAGAAATGCTCATCATCACTAATCATCAGAGAGATGCAAATTAAAACAACAATGAGATATCACCTCACACCTGTCAGAATGACCGCCATCAAGAAATCATCAAACAACAAGTGTTGGCGAGGGTATGGAGAAAAGGGGACTCTAGTACACCGCTGGTGGGAATGCAGACTGGAGCAGCCACTGTGGAAAACAATATGGTGTTACCTCAAAAAACTAAAAATTGAACTTCCATTTGACCTAGTGATCCCACTTCTAGGAATATACCCTAAGAAGCCTGAAACACCAATCACAAAGAATATATGTACCGCCATGTTTATAGCAATATTATTTACAATAGCTAAGATCTGGAAACAGCGCAAGTGTCCATCAGTAGATGAATGGATAAAAAAGCACTGGTACATATACACAATGGAATACTACGCAGCTGTACGAAAGAAACATCTCTTATCATTTGAGACTACATGTAGGGACCTGGAAAGTATCATCCTAAGTGAAACAAGCCATACAGTGAAAGACAAATTTCATATGATCTCACTTATTTGTGGAATATAATGAACATAACCGTCTGAGGAATGGGGTAGTCCCAGAGATGTGGAAGTGGGGTACAGACTGACAATCCCCAGAAGAGGGGTTGGTGGGGAACAGATAAACCACAGAACTTATATGCATGTGTGCATGAACAGTGGACATAGACAACAAACAGGAAAGGGCAGGGAGGGAAGGGGAAGGGGAATCAGTTCAGTGGGGGGAAAAGGAGAAACATCAGTAACAAAAATTAATTAATAAAAAAAACAATCATACCAGAAAAAATAAAGTAAAGAGCCAAGCTTATAAAAAGACAGTAGAAACAAAGAGAAGATGGTGGTGAGTGGATCTTCACTGGAAAAGAGAGACACAAGAGCCCACTTTTGAATGGACATTGAAACACTGATTTCAGAGCTGCCAATGCCTCTCGGTTAGTGATGAGTTGCTCTGTTGCCAAGAATCCTTAATGTGTAGCTGCGGAGGCAACTTTGTGTGTTAACTTACAATAAATTCCTGCCATCTGAGGGAGCTTAAATGTGCTTCTGACTCTGGTCACCTATATGTATATAGTGAACGAATACCACAGTTCATAGGACAAATGACTCTCATGTCTGGTAGAAACTATGGAAGCACATTGTTTTGGCCAGTTCCATGCTAAAAACTTAAATTTCCTCTACAACTTCTTACAACAATGTTAATTCAGTTTTTTTGCCCACCCGACAATGGTGAACTCATTACCTATTAACATGGAAATTGCAGTCAAACCAAAAAAAAAAGCAACAAAAAAAAAACAAACATATTTCTTATATTAAAGTAATGTGTCTCATGTATATACTATTCATTGCTATATTCTCATAGAAAGACTAATGAAAACAGCATCCGTTTGTCTTCCAAACGACAGTTTTCAAATGTTATCAGTACCTGTATGAGTCCTCTGTTATTTCGCAGTGTTTTCACTTTCATGATGAAATGCCGTAGAGAACCCTGAACTTGGAATCAAGACCACAACTGCATTCGCACTGCAAATATTGTTCTCTTGCTGCGTGTAATGCCAAACTGAACACAGCACCTCAAATGTCTGAAAATTCAGTAGCAAAATAAGATTACACCTGTTAGACAGTTTTGTTTTAATGTGATGTATGTTGAATAGAGTATGATAAAAAACATGTACTTCTGATGTAGTGTTTTACAGGCATTAAAAGTTGTCAGCAAAGTGTACCTGTTAACATAGAAAAATGTATATATTATTGAATTGGAAAAGATAAAACAGCCCTGGCCGGTTTGCTTAGTGGTTAGAGCATCGGCCTGCGGTCCGGAGAGACCCGGGTTCGGTTCCCACTAAGGGCACGTACCTCAGCTGCAGTTTGTCCCCGGCCCTAAAAAGATAAAACATAGCCCTGGCCTGTCTAGCTCACTGGTAGAGTGTCGGCCCACAACCAAAGAGGCACGTACCATTTGTCCCTGGCCCTGGTCAGGGTCTCGCGAGAGGCAACCGGTTGGTGTGTCTTTCTCACGTCGATGTTTCTCTCTCTCTCTCTCTCTCTCTCTCTCTCTCTCTCTCTCCTCCTCCTCCTCCTCCTCCTCCTCCTCCTCCCCCAATCCCACTCTGTCTGATGACCAAAGAAAAATATCCTCAGGTGAGGATTGAAAAGAAACGTTTTGAAAAAATCATATAAAGATGACATTTTTGCAGCTTCAACATACACTTAGGTAACTTTAGACTTTAAAATGACCCTTGATAAATTTCATGTTGTTAGATTTGGTTTACTTTTCTACCTAAGTTTATTTTGGATAGTAATATTCATTTGCAGCTTAATCATTTGAGGGATCGAGCTTTATTTGTATTTTGCTTTTATGCTCATAAGTTCTAACGTGTTTTAGAGCTGTAACTGGATTATAAGTTGTATTAAGTTTAGAGCCAGGTCTCGTCCTTCCTTTTCTCCACTGTGGCTCCTAATACAGTGTTATGCACATGGCATGTTTCAAAAATATACTTTTCAATGAATCAATAAAATTAAATATACAAATTGGTTTTCTAAAGTTTAAATATAGCTTGATATTTTAGGTAAAATGCAGGTAAGGTTTTATTTTACTGATGAAAAATTCATCTATGGTCTATTTAGATATGAATTTGCATGTTTAAAATATGTTGCCAGATTTGCAGAAATGCATATCCAATTGAAAGATGGTCATTTTTCATTAAACTTCTATTGTATACTGAATCTCATCATAAATCAATTTCACGATTAAGCACAATGACGGGTTTCTGACCAGAACTACATCTACAGTGCCACAAGATAACTGTCTAACTCCGGCCTCTTGGATCATTGCTACTGCCATCTATTTGATCAGCATAAGGATGTCAGTAAATGGTGAGAATTATTATTTTTTTACTTCCAGGACCTTACAGACACCTCATTAATCCTCTGGTTAATTAGTATTTGTCAAATCATTAAGATTATATCATTTGACATTCAAATGAATATTCTAAATCCATAGTAATGGGGAGAATACAGACTTGGCATAGGAAATATTTTTCTGACTCAAACAAAACTAAATACTATTTTAGTATTTTTAAAAAAATGTTTACAAACATTACTATTATATTCCACTGCAAACATTATTATTAAAGTATTCAATAATGGCTTACATAATTACTTGCCTTGAAACATAAACTATACTCAACAGCATTAAAACGTTGGTCAATCTAAAACCTAAAAATATTCTGTGAGTTTACCTTTGCCTCTTAGAGACAATTTTGAAACTCCTGACAGAAATAGATTGTTAAAGGGTAGGATGAAAGAATTGCTAGTATAATATTATTTTGTGTAAAAGGACCTGGTTTATGAAGCTACATAAAACTTAGTATGTCATTCTATTTAACAAAAGAAATAGTCAAAACCTTATAATTGCTGTAGATATGATTTTTTTAAATTACAAATTATATTTTTATATTTTATTTATTATATCTTGTAGTATCATATATCCTTTTAAAATAGAGTGTTTGTGTTATGATCATTATGGAAAACAGAATGGAGGTGATTCAGCAATCCCATTCCTGAGTATATATTCAAAGAAAGTGAAATCAGTATCTCACAGAGATGTCTGTGCTCTCCTGTTTATGACAGCATTATTTACAATAGTCAAGATATAGAAACAACCTAAATGCCCTGCAGCAGATGAATGGATAAAGGAAATGTGGTATATATATGCAGTGGAATATTATTCAGCCATAAATGGTGGGGGGAGTGCGAACATCTGTCATAGGTTCAACAATGAAAAATGAAGTTAAAAAAAGAAAAGTATACTTATGCTTTAAAAAAAAAAATAAGAAGGAAATCCTGACATTTGCAATAATACACAGGTAGCTTGAGGACATTATACTTAGTGAAAGGAGCCAGACAAAGTCAAACATGGTATGGTATTACTTATATTTGCAATCTTTTTTGAAAAGCTAATTTCATAGGAACAGAGAATAGAATGATTGCCAGGGGTTGGGGGGGAGGAGGAAATGTAGGCAAAATAGTATATGCTTTCATTTATAAGATGAATGAATCCTGAGGGTCTAATGTAATTATTATCCTGGTGGTAATAATTATGTTATTGTATACTTGAAATATGCTGAGAGAAGATCTTAAGCATCGTCACTATAAAAAAAATGTTAACTGTGCCCAGCCAGTGTGGTTCAGTGGTTGAGCATCGACCCATGCACCAAGAGGTCGCTGGTTCAATTCCAGGTCAGGGCTCATGCCCAGGTTGTGGACCCAATCCCCAGTGGAGGGCATGCAGGAGGCGACCAACTGATGTTTTCTCGCATCAATGTTTCTGTCTCTCTCTCCTTCTCCCTTCCCCTCTTTCTAAAATCAATAAAGAAAAAATATTAAGAAAAAAAAAACAAAACGTTAACTGTGTGAGGCAATTGATTTGTGAATTATATTAACCTTGGCAATTACTCCACAAAGAAAATGTATATCAAATCATCACAGTGTACACTTTAAGTACATAATTATATTTGTCAATTATTCTTCAATAAAGTTGCAAAAATAGAATAAAATAAAGCAATTTTTAAAATTTAACAAATAAAATAAAATATGATATTAAGGATAACTTTTGGGCTTTGATGTAACACAGTGTGTGCCATACATACAGTTTCTATCAAATAGGTGCAATACTTCTATGGTGCTGAAAAATACATACCAAGAAATCTACTTTCTTAACATATTTTTAAGTGTTCAACTCAGTATTGTTTATGATAAGCACAGTATTATGCACGATATCTCTAAAATTTTTTCATCTTCCATGACTGAAACTTAATGCCCATTGAACAGAAATTCCTCATTTCCCACTCTCCCCAGCCCCTGACAACCACCATTCCACTTTTGCTTTGTTGAGTTTAACTAGTATAGAAACCACATATAAGTGGAATCACCTGGTTTTTCTTCTTCTGTGATTGGTTTATTTCACTTAACATCCTCAAGTTTCATTTGTGTTGTAGCATATTATAGGATTTTCTTATTTTTTGTGGCAGAATAATATTCCACTCTATGAATAAACTACTTTTTAATCCACTCTTCTGCAAATGGACACTTAGATTGTTTTTACCCCATGGCTATTGTGAATAATGCTGCAATGAATATAGAAGTGGAAATATTTCTTTCAGATCCTGATTTGAATTATATTGAATAAATATTCAAAAGTGAGGTTACTGGACACTAAGAATTTCTTTTTACATATTAGAAGGGGATTATAAAAATGGTTTCAAGAAAAATGTCTTCTCTTATATTATTTTTTAAATGTGTATCTATAGCAGACACATCAAAAACCGAGAAGCAAGCCCTGGCCAGTTTGGCTCAGAGGTTAGAGTGTTGACCCATGGACCAAACTGTCCTGGGTTCGATTCCACTCAAGGGCACATACCTAAGTTGTGGTTAGATCTCTGGCCCTGGCTGGGGTCATTTGGGAGGCAACCAATCAATGTGACTCTCTCACATCGATGTCTCTCTCTCTTTCTTTTCCCTTCCCTCCCTCTCTCCCACTCTATCTGAAAATCAAGGAAAATATCCTCAGGTGAGGATTAAAAAACTATATATAAAAGCAAGAAAATAAAAGTTTGAAAAGTAAAATATTAACATATACAAGAAAAAGCACCATTTGTGCAGAGAAATATTTAGTTACAGAATAATTTTCTGAAAACGGCACCAAGAAGCATTGATCAAACATCTACTAGAACATGAAGCCATGCATAGCATATATTGCCACTACTTCTTGCCTGCAAGAGCAATTGTTTAGTTCTTTGGGCAAGATTATTGTCCTTTAAGTGTTTTCCATGGAACACGGAAAATGAATAGAAAATCTTCATTAGAGCAACAGGGCACTGAAATTTATGGAACTTCCCTAAGATCAGAGAAAGTCTTCTGAAAACAAGGCTGCCAGAAATAAAGGGATCAGTTAAATATTCTTTATTTTACTAATCAAAACCAATAGGTTTAAACTAAAGTTGTAGTACATGTTCTTGAGAGTAAGACTCAACAAATTATCTGTTTTATGAAGCTAAAGATGAAACCAGAAACATAAATTATATTTTTCAAACCCAAAAAATGTTGTTAACTAGGGTGGTTTAGAACAACTTTGTTTCAGATGCTATGCAAAATACTTTACAACTAAACCTTTCAACATCCCTGCAAGGTAGTATTAGCTTCCCTTTAATAAAACACCATAAAGTAAATTAGTATCTTCAAAGGCATAGAGATAGTAAGTGGCAGACCTTATATTAAATTTCCATATTATTGGTTGCAAATCCTATGCACTTATCATTTTCTTACAATAAAAAGCTATTTTTACAAAGTTTTTATAATCAGTAGGTTGCAACATGAAAGACAGAAACACTATGGCAAAGGTAATCCAGTGTACTCACAGACTGCAGAAGTGTCGCCACCACCTTACTTCTGCCTTTCAAATTTCACAGACTGAATCTCACTGGGTAAGTGAGTCTGCAAAAAAAGATGTTTTGCTTTCCAGGTTCTCTGCAGTAGAAAGATGTTCAAGTGTTTGCTAACTACTAATAAACTGTATCCACCTCTTTTTTCTCTCATAAAGGCATTAGAATAGAGTATGAAGAATAGGACAAATCAATATTAGCTATGAGCATTATAATGTAATAATATGCAAAATGTCAAAAAGATTGAAGAAAGAGAATTGGGTAGGCATAGAAATATTTATACAACATATGATGAACTAAGAAAAAATGTTGGAAATTACACTGGCGATACAAACCTTAATTTGAAAACAAAAAGAAATGTATGTATTGCAGAAGTGTGTTAGACATTTAAACACCATAATGTCAACATTACTATCTCTGGTGAAGGAAAACTGAGACAAGTATCTCTACTTAATTAGCTCATCTATCTCAAAAATACAGAATCCAACAAATTAGTTTAAATAAGTGTAAACATTTTATTTATTTATTTTTTTGTTACAGATATTTTACCTTTTTACCCCATTGGCACCCCCCACCCCACGCCCCCTCCACCCTGTCCCCGGCTTAGTTGTCCATGTCCATTGGTCATGCATACATGCATATAAGTTCTGTGGTTTATCTCTTCCCACCCCCCCACCCCCCATCCCCTCTTCTGAGGGATGTCAGTCTGGGCCCTACTTCCATGTGTCTGGGTCTACCGTATTCCTCAGACTGTTATGTTCATTATATTCCGTATATAAGTGAGATCATGTGGTATTTGTCTTTTTCTGCTTGGCTTCTTTCACTTAGGATAATACTTTCCAGGTCCCTCCATGTCGTCTCAAAGGATAAGAGATCTTTCTTTCTTACCGCAGCATAGTACTCCATTGTGTATATGTACCACACTTTTTGATCCATTCGTCTACTGGTGGACACTTGGGCTGTTTCCAGATCTTAGCTATTGTAAATAGTGCTGCTATGAACATGGGGGTACATATATTCTTTGTGATTGGTGTTTCAGGCTTCTTAGGGTATATTCCCAGCAGTGGGATCACTGGGTCAAATGGAAGTTCAATTTTTAACTTTTTGAGGTAGCACCATATTGTTTTCCATAGCGGCTGCACCAGTCTGCATTCCCACCAGCAGTGTATTAGAGTCCCCATTTCTCCACACCCTCGCCAACACTTGTTGTTTGATGATTTGTTGATGGCGGCCATTCTGACAGGTGTGAGGTGATACCTCATTGTTGTTTTAATTTGCATCTCTCTGATGATTAGTGATGTTGAGCATTTCTTCATATGTCTCTTGGCCATTTGTATGTCCTGTTTGGAGAGGTGTCTATTCAGCTCCTCTGCCCATTTTTTAATTGGGTTCTTTGTCTTCCTTTTATGGAGTTGTATGAGCACTCTGTATATATTGGAAATTAACCCCTTATCTGATACATCATTGGCAATGATGTTCTCCCATACAGTGGGTTGCCTTTCCATTTTGATGATTGTTTCTTTTGCTGTGCAGAAGCTTTTGAGTTTGATGTAGTCCCATGTGTTCATTTTCTCCTTCATTTCTGTTGCCTTAGGTGATGTATCAGTGAAAATTCTGCTCCGTATGATGTCCGAAATTTTGTTGCCTACATTTTCTTCTAGAATTTTTATGGATTCACGGGTCACATTTAAGTCTTTTATCCATTTTGAGTTTATTTTTGTGTATGGTGTAAGTTGATGGTCTAGTTTCATTTTTTTGCATGTAGCTGTCCAATTTTCCCAACACCATTTATTAAAGAGGCTGTCTTTACTCCACTGTATGCTCTTGCCACCTTTGTCAAATATTAATTGAGCGTATTGCCTTGGGTCCATTTCTGGGTTTTCAGTTCTGTTCCACTGGTCTATATGCCTGTTCTTGTGCCAGTACCAGGCTGTTTTGGTTACAGTCGCTTTGTAGTATAACCTGATATCTGGTATTGTGATCCCTCCAACTTTGTTCTTCTTTTTCAAGATTGCTCTGGCTATTCGGGGTCTTTTTTGGTTCCATATGAACTTTTGAAGTATTTGTTCTAGTTCTATGAAATATGTCGTTGGTATTTTGATGGGGATTGCATTGAATCTGTAGATTGCTTTGGGTAGTATGGACATTTTAATGATGTTAATTCTTCCAATCCATGAACAGGGTATGTGCTTCCACTTTTTTATATCTTCCTCTATTTCTTTTTTCAATGACCTGTAGTTTTCTGCAAATAGGTCCTTTACTTCTTTGGTTAAGTTTATTCCTAGGTATGGTAATTTTTTTGGAGCGATGGTAAATGGGATTGTTTTTTCAGTTTCTCTTTCTGTGAGTTCATCATTGATGTACAAGAATGCTGTCGATTTCTTGACGTTAATTTTGTATCCTGCTACTTTGCCAAATTCATTTATTAAGTCTAATAGATTTTTGATGGAGTCTTTAGGGTTTTCTATGTACAATATCATGTCATCTGCAAATAATGACAGTTTCAGTTCCTCCTTTCCAATTTGGATCCCTTTTATTTTTTCTTCATGTCTGATTGCTGTGGCTAAGACTTCCAGTACAATGTTAAATAAGAGTGGCGAAAGTGGACATCCCTGTCTTGTTCCTGTTCTTAATGGAAATGTGTTTAGTTTCTGTCCATTGAGTATGATGTTGGCTGTAGGTCTTTCATATATGGCCTTTATTATGTCGAGATATGATCCCTCTATTCCTACATTGCTGAGCATTTTTATCAGAAATGGATGCTGGATTTTGTCGAATGCTTTTTCAGCATCTATTGATATGATCATGTGGTTTTTATTCTTCATTTTGTTTATGTGGTGTATCACGTTTATTGATTTGCGAATATTGTACCAGCCTTGCATCCCTGGGATGAATCCCACTTGGTCATGGTGAATAATTTTTTTGATGTATTTCTGGATCTGATTTGCTAGTATTTTGTTCAGGATTTTGGCGTCTATGTTCATCAGGGATATTGGCCTGTAGTTTTCTTTCTTCGTAGTGTCTTTTTCTGATTTTGGAATTAGAATTATGCTGGCCTCATAGAACGTGTTTGGAAGTCTTCCTTCTTCTTGAATTTTTTGAAATAGTTTGAGGAGAATGGGTGTTAGTTCTTTTTTGAATGTTCGGTAAAACTCCCCCGTGAAACCATCTGGGCCTGGGCTTTTGTTTGCTGGGAGAGTCTTGATTACCTCTTCAATTTCCTTAGTTGTTATTGGTCTGTTCAAGTTTTCTATCTCTTCCGGGAATAGTTTTGGGAGACTGTGTGTTTCTAGAAATTTGTCCATTTCGCTTAGATTTTCGAATTTGTTGCCATATAGTTGTTCATAGTAGTTGTTAATGATCTTTTGTATTTCCGTGGTGTTGGTTGTTACTTCTCCTCTTTCATTTCTGATTTTGTGTATTTGGGTTCTCTCTCTTTGTTTCTTGGTGAGTCTAGCTAAGGGTCCATCAATCTTGTTTATCTTTTCGAAAAACCAGCTCTTTGTTTCATTGATCCTTTGAATTGTTTTTTTGGTCTCTATGTCATTTATTTCTGCTCTGATCTTTACTATTTCCTTCCTTCTACTTGCTCTGGGGTTTTCTTTTTGTTTGCTTTCGAATTCTTTAAGTTGTGAGGTTAGACAGTCAATTAGAAATTTTTCTTGTTTTTTGAGGTAGGCCTGTAGTGCTATGAACTTCCCTCTCAGAACTGCTTTCGCTGCATCCCATAGATTTTGTGTTGTTGTGTGTTCATTTTCATTGGTTTTCAGGAAGTTTTTGATTTCTTCCTTGATCTCCTCAGTGACCCATTCATTGTTTAATAACATGCTATTTAGCCTCCATGTGTTGTAATGTCTTTGCATGTTCTTGTTGCAATTGATTTCTAGTTTCATGCCATTGTGATCTGAGAAGATGCTTGATATGATTTCAATCTTCTTGAACTTGAAGAGATTTAGTTTGTGTCCTATCATGTGGTCTATCTTTGAGAATGTCCCATGTGCACTTGAGAAGAATGTGTATTCTGTAGTTTTGGGGTGTAATTCTCTGTAGATATCTATTAAATCCATTTGGTCCAGTGCTTCATTTAGAGTCTCTGTTTCCTTGCTAATTTTTTGCCTAGAGGATCTATCCAGTGCTGTCAACGGGGTGTTGAAGTCCCCTGCTATGATTGTGTTGTTGTCGATTTCTCCTTGGAAGTCCTCCAGAAGATTTTTAATATATTTTAGTGCTCCTATATTGGGTGCATATATGTTTACCAAGGTTATATCTTCCTGTTGGATAGATCCTTTCAATATTATGTAGTGGCCGTCTTTGTCTCTAGTTATGGTCTTCATTTTGAAATCTATTTTATGAGATATGAGAATTGCTACCCCAGCTTTTTTTTGCTTTCTGTTTGCTTGGAAAATTTTTTTCCATCCCTTCACTTTCAACCTATGTGAGTCTTTTGTTGAGAGGTGGGTCTCTTGTAAACAACATATAGATGAGTCATGCTTTCTTATCCAATCAGCTACTCTGTGTCTCTTTATGGGAGCATTCAATCCATTTACGTTTAAGGTGATTATTGATATGTACTTATTTATTGCCATTTTTGTTTAGTGTGGTTCTATTTTTCTTCCCATTTCTACTGCTAATTACAGCAGTCCTTTTAACATTTCTTGCAGTGCTGGTTTGGTGCTAATGTATTCCCTTAGCTTTTTTTTTGTCTGGGAAGCTCTTTATTTGACCTTCTATTTTGAATGATAGCCTTGCTGGGTAGAGTAGTCTTGGATTCAGGTTCTTGTTTTTCATGACTTTGATTACTTCATGCCATTCTCTTCTGGCCTGTAGTGTTTCTTGTGAGAAGTCAGCTGAGAGCCTTATGGGGTTCCCTTTGTAGGTAACCTGTTGCTTATCTCTTGCTGCTTTTAGGATTCTCTCTTTGTCTTTAATTTGTGGCATTTTAATTACTATGTGTCTTGGTGTGGGCCTGTTTGGGTTCTTACTTGGGACTCTCTGTGCTTCTTGAACTTGAATGCCTTCTTCCTTCACCAAATTAGGGACGTTTTCTCTCACTATTTTTTTGAATATATTCTCTATCCCTTGCTCATTTTCTTCTTCTTCGGGGACTCCTATGATGCGAATATTATTACGTTTCCAGTTGTCCCATAGTTCTCTTAAACTGTCTTCCTGTTTTTTAATAGTTTTTTCCTTTTGTTTTTCTGATTGGTTGATTTTTTCTACCCTGTCTTCTAATTCACTGATCCGGTCCTCAGCTTCCCCTACTCTGCTTTTTAAACCTTCCAATGTGTTTTTCATTTCGGATATGTCATTTTTTATCTCTTCTTGTTGGTTTTTAATTTCCATTTGGCTTATTTTCAGTGTCTCTATGTCCTTACTCATGCTGTTCAGCTTCCTCAAGATCATGGCTCTGAATCCTAGCTCTGTTCCCATGCCTAATTGCTCCACATTGATCTCATCTTCGGTGGAGGTGTCTTGCTCTTTCATTTGGCTTCTGTTTCTGTGTTTCACCATTTTAGCTATCACTGTGGGCTTTGGAGCCTGTCAAGTTCTCCCTGTGGGTGTTGGTGTTCTGCTGTTTGTGTCTCCCTCTCCTGTGTTTAGATGAGCAAGGGAGGACCCGCGTTGAACACCACTGTCAAGTCTTACTTTCCTGGTTAAAGTTGCCAGCCCAGGAAACGTACTGTTATCCTCTAGCTTTTTGCCTGGAGGCTAGCAGTCTAGGTTAATTGATGAGTTTTGGGTTGTCAGTTGATTGAAAAACTCCCTCTGGTGCTCAGCCAAGGGGCTTTCACGAGGGTGGGGCAGATGCTGGTCGTTAGTGAGCCTCAATTAACACTTTAATGGCCCACAGGGTGGGGTTGGATCTCCGAGGTAGGGGCTGCTGCCTCTCTCAGAGCCCTGGGAAGGAGCAATGTGGCCACCGTCCTGAGTGGCTGCACTCAGCCAAAGCTCTGAGCGCCCTCCAAACCCCGAGTGTCCCGACACAGTTCCAGTCCAGTCCGCCCTCCCTCTGCGGGAGCCCAAGGTGAGTGGCTGTGTCTGTTTCAGCCTCTGTCCCGGCTGCGCTGTGGGGCCACCTGGGAGTGTAACCCGAGGGCGCTGCTCCCAGCTGAGGCCGCTGCTGAGCTGCCGACCGACCGTGGGCTCCCAGCCCCGTCTCGCGCCTTCGCAAGCCTACCGGGATGGAGTCGGTGTCCCTCGTTGTATGGTCCTCGCAAGCTGCTTTTCTGTTGGTTTTTCCCGTCGATTTGTCTGTGTTATAGTTGTAATTCCAGTTTGGTTCTGGGAGACGGTCTGTGTAGCTCCATTCACTCTGCCGCCATTTTTCGGTTCCTAAATAAGTGTAAACATTTTATAAAGCCACCTTAAACAATTTTGTATACTGTCCAATGTGAGGCAACAGAGTAAGAATCAGTTTGATAGACTTTTTTAACTTCTTGGAGAGAAAAAAATTTTAATTATTTTTAAAATTAAGGATTTTAAAGTGAAAATGGGAATGGAAAATCAAGAACCACACTGACTTAATTAGATCACTTGACATCCCAGAAGAGTGCTTTTAAAGTTCTTTTCCAAGATAATTTAGGCTTCTGCAAGATTTAGAATTACAAATTTGGTAGTGGTGATTTTTGACAATTGTTAAATTTAGAGTCAAGTTTATATAGATCTATTTTATTCAAAAAGATGACTATTATTATAATTCTGTCAATCTTCTCTGTAACTCAGATTGCTTGCATATACAATTTATGCAATTTAGTATCTTGATGACAGACCTTAAAGAGAAGCTATGTTGATCAAGGAAAGACATAAGATAATCATTTTCCATTCAAACCCTTTTTCTTTTTTCTTTTATTTCATTTCATCCGCTATCTAAGAGTGGAGGTTATGGGATTGTTTTGTTCCTACATATCTTGAATTGAAAGAATATGTACATTTGTTAATGGAATAAATATTTTGCACTTCTCAGTGTGACATTCTCATTATATGATTCATCTAAAATACATAAATACAATATCATATTAAAATAAAATATTCACATTGGAGACATTTTCATCTATTTCAGATTTTAATGACTAATTTATTAGGTAACGTGATCCAGATATTTTAGAAAAACCTCTGTAAGTTTTTATAAGATTTTTACTTTTGTTTTTGCTTCTGAAAAGTTGACTTTTACTTGCCTAATTTAAAAATATGTCTAAATTTAAGTATGCCAGTAAAATGTGATGTATGCAACATATTAATAATAGTTATGATGGTATCTTTCTTCATAGCTCTACTAAGTATATTTCCTTCTTGGCTTATTCGTTTTGTTTTTGTTTACTCAGAGTTTATGTCCTCCTTAACATTTTATTGTGGTTGTTGTAGTTAAATGTGTGTTTCAAATAATAGAAAATTAAAAGTGAAGAAAAAGAGGGAAAGAAGTATCCCCAAATTACTGGAGCTCAAATTGCTGGAGCAGTTGAATTTGGGGAGGGGAGGTTATTCCCTACCCTCTGGCCCATAATTGCCTTCCCAATGTGTATTGAGAAATTGCAATTACTCAGTAGAGCCAATTAGCATTATATCCTGTTGAGGAGAAAGGCAAGGTCCTGGCTACCATGCTAGAGAGAGGATATGTTCTCTCAAGATAATGCTGTGAAGATATATTGTAGGCCTTACCATTTGAAAGCAAATTACTTCTGATTGTTTTTACTATCAAGTATACAAAAACAAAAATAATTTGTCAGATCAATAACTGCATACCAGGTTGAGGGGATTTGTTGATTCTTCTCCAACAGCAAACCATTATTAAAACAACAGTTGCAATTGGAGTCTCAACTTGGTTAACTCTATGATAATACATTGTCATTCTCCTAGCCGAAATCCATTTGTCTTCTGCCGAGGCCAAAATATGAATAAAAGGGATGTGGTAGAAATCACCACCCCTGGATCTTGGAAGCAACAGACGGTGGCAGTCATCTCTGCAGTTCTCTAAGGCTGCAGCATTGTTTCCTTCTGCTGTTTTCATAGGTAGAGGCAGGTCTACTGATTTCCACTAGGCTTCTCCTACCATCTTAGTCCTCATTCTCCTGTCGTAATAGTCCTCATTAGGTTAGAGAATTAATGTGAGGATTCTGCCAGTTGTTCAGTATGTTTATTTAAGTTGTGCTTCTAGAACCAGGCATTAACCACAGAATGAATTTGCAAAATCATTGTGCTCATTGTGAGATATACCTGGGCTGAAATTCCGTTGATCATCTAACCTCCAAACCTCCAACTCAGACTGGTGGACCAAGTGATGTTTTGGGTCTCCAAATAATGTGTCAATTCAAAGCCAGTGTTTAGGTCCTCCAAAAATATGTTGTTTTTCCCCAAAGCATGGTCACTCTTAGGAAGATTAATATTAATACATTTTTGGTAGTGTAGCTGTTCTTTCCTAAGGCAACTCAACCTCATTCAAGGAGTTTGAGATCTGTAAATTGACTCATTCTTAGTAGTTGTGGAGGGGCCACAACTTTTTTTAGTGATTTAAGTCAGATTTCTATTCTCTAGCTCCTGAGCTATAGCCCACAGCTCAGCCACCTGTATTTCTAAATAAAGTTTCCTTAGAACATATCTGCACCCATTTGTTTAAGTATTATGGATGTCTTCTTTAGCACTACAAGAGCATAGTCAAGTGGTTCCAACAGAGGCCATGTGGTCCACAAAGCCTAAAACACTTATCACATTACCCTTTAAGAAAGTGTTGTAGCCCTGGCCGGTTTGGCTCAGCGGTTGGAGCGTCGGCCTGCGGTCCAGAGAGACCCGGGTTCGGTTCCCGCTAAGGGCACGTACCTCGGTTGCGGTTTGTCCCCGGCCCTGGTTGGTCGTGCGGGTGGCAGCCACTCGATGTGTCCCTTCACATCGATGTTTCTCTCTCTCTCTTCCTCTCTCTCCCTCCCGCTCTATCTGAACAAAAAATGGAAAAATGTCCTCGGGTGAGGAAAAAAAAAAGAAAGTGTTGTATCATCCTTGCTCTAGATTTAAGATATGTTCAGCTTTGGTATTGGGATTATTGAATCATCACCAGAGATTATCACTATTGACTTACTCTCATTACTCAACCAAACACGATCCCTCTCTAGTACATCCCTTTTAACCCTGTATGGTCTGAGATGTTGAAGTATGCATCGCAGCAGAAGGTTCACAGCTAGTTTACACAAGTAAATTATATGGGAGTTCGATGTGTTATAAATTTTTGACTTCACAAAAAATTTCATAGGTAGCTACACTCATTTGTTGTTAAATTTTATTTATTGTCACCTTATCATAAGAATGTTTGAATAAACATTCACAATTTTTCTTATAATTTTGAGAAGATTAAATATTTCCTGTGTAATTATATACATTGTTATTATTTATTGACAAAGCTTGTTTTTATCATAGAGTATACAAAGCAAACCAATGCAGTACCTTCTAAATTAAAGGCAATTTAGAACTCAAATTTGTTTGGTTTCTATTAATGAACATTTATGATAATATTCACTGTGTTATTTTTCTTTCAAGGATCTTAGAATGTTGCATATATTCATGTGCTCCTTCAATACACCTCACGGTTTCTCTGTGTTGATAAAGTTCCTCTGTTTTAGCATATAATCAAGGATACAGAGACTAGGCTATATGGTTAAGGTCAAAAAACAATATGTAGTAAGAGCTTAGGGCAGGATAAATTCAGAATTTTCTAAGATGATAATAACTGTTTTGCCAATACAACTCTCATTATTTGAGATGTGCATAATCAAGGTAAAGTTTAGCATTTTAGATAATTTGGAATTTCGAAGAATATAAATAAATATCCTTCCTAGAATTTTACCAGCAACTCATGTTTTATCATATATTATTATTTTAATTTTTTGCAATTTTTTTTTCTGGAATTAAACCACTGCTCATATATTGACTTAAGGCTGAAAGCATTCATTTCATAACATCATTTACCCAATCAAAAATGACAACAAATTCCTAAACAAAAAACTACTAAACTCAATTCAGTAAATAGACTAAAAAAAAAAAAAAAAAAAAAAAAAAACCTACAATAATTACAAGAAGAGATATTGAGTTATAGCATTAGAATAATCCTTCCTGCTTCTGATCTTCCAAAGATATAAGAATTATTTATAGGTGAACATTTTCCTTCCCAGGACACAAACATGTAATAGTGCATTTTTTGTTTCATTTTTTTAAAGTTTATTAAAATTGAAATTTTGTCTAAGAAAAGTATCTCACTGGTTTAGAACATGATTCAGCTTTTCTAATAAAGTGCTTAATGGGGTGTGGAGAGGGAAAGTTGACAGTTAGGATGCTGATTTCAGAAGATTGGCAGCAACAGGGATTGCATGTCCAAGAATGTTTTTCAAACTCTTTTCAATTTAGTGGAATTTTCAGTCAGAGCAGGTCCTGAGAATATAAGTTCCATATGTTTACTGCCTACTGTGCAAAATAAGTGGTTACTCTGTAGAGTTACAAAACTACTACTTTCAATTCCAGGAGGTCCCCTTTAATATTATGGGCTTAATGACAAAAAATAGAAGTTTACTGTATCCTTTCATTCATATTTTATATTTCATATTTCATAGCTAAAGGTGCATTGAAGGATTGCCAAATAAAATTCTTTTTTTAAAAAAAAATCTTTATTGTTGAATGTAGAATGTATTACAGATGTTCCTCATTTTTCCCCCATTGACCCCCTCCTCTCCACTCCCACCCCCCTCCCGCCTTTTCCCACACTATTGTCTGTGTCCATTGGTTATGCATATAAGTTCTTTGGTTTATTTCTTCCCACCCCCCAACACCTTTCCCTTTGAGGTTTGTCAGTCTAGCAATGAACTTGTACTTCTTAGTCCCTTCACCTTTTTCATCCATTCACCCAACCCCCCTCACATCTGGCAACCAACAAAATGTTCTCTGTATCTATGAGAATGTTTCTGTTCTACCTGTTCATTTTGTTTGTAGAATCCATTGTTGATAGATATGTATTCATTGCCATTTTGTTTGTTCATATATTTTATCTTTTTCTTCAAAAAGACCCTTCATCATTTCATATAATAATGGTTTGGTGGTGATGAACCCGTTTAACTTTTTCTTGTCTGGGAATCTCTTTATATGGCCATCGATTCTAAATGACAGCTTTGCAGGATACAGTAATCTTGGTTCTAGGTTCTTGCTTTTTATCACTCTAAATATTTCTTGCCACTCCTTTCTGGCCTGCAAAGTTTTTTTTTTGAGAAAGCAGCTGACAGCCTTATGGGAACTCCCTTGTAGGTAACTAGCTGCCTTTCTCTTGCTGCTTTTAAGATTCTCTCTTTGCCTTGAACCTTTGGCATTTTGATGATGATGTGTCTTGGTGTGGGCCTCTTGGGGTTCATCTTACTTGGGACTCTCTGTGCTTCCTGGACTTCTATGTCTGTTTCCTTCACCAAGTTAGGAAAGTTTTCTGCCATTATTGTTTCAAACAGGTTTTCCATTTCTTGTTCTCGCTCTTGTCCTTCTGGCACCCCCAAGATGCGAATGTTGGCACGCTTGAAGTTGTCCCACAGGCTCCATACACTATCCTCATTTTTTTTTATTCTTTTTTCTTTTTGCTGTTCTGATTGGGCGTTTTTTGCTTCCTTATATTCCAAATCGATGGTTTGCTTCTTGGATTTACATACTCTACGATGGAATCTGTGTAAATTATTCTTTATTTCAGTTAATGCCTCCTTTGTTTCTGACTGTGCATCCATCATTTTTGACTATGCATCCATCATTACTGACTGGTCCTTTTTTATGCTCTTGAGGCCCTCACTAAGTTCACTGAGGTTCTCACTAAGTTCATTGAGCATCCTTATAAGCAGTATTTTGAATTCAGTATCTGTTAGGTTGCTTATCTCCCTTTCGCTTAGTTCTTTTCTTGGGGTTTTGTTCTGTTCTTTCATTTGGGACCTGTTTCTTTGTCTCTTCATTTTGGCTGCCTCCCTGTGTTTGTTTCTGTGTATTACTTAACGAGCAGTATGGGACTAGCTGAGACCAGATGCTGCTTGTTTGAAAGAATTTAGGAAAAACCTGAAGCAGGATCCAAGACAGGCCAATCCTATGGTTAAGCAAGTGGCAACAGCTTAGATGGGCCTGAAAGTTGGGTGGGGCGGGGCCTCGGGGAGTCACCAGGGCGGGGCTACCAGTGTGAGCCAGGTTGCTGGAGTCTCAGATATGGTGACTGTCTGCCGCCCCAGGGAAGGGCTCACCAAAGGAACAAAGGCCTCTGACAGCACGTTTGTCCTGGAGAAAGCCCCTTCTCCAGCCCTCCCTCCAGTGCCAAACAGCTCAGTTCTTCCCTGTATGTCTCTGGTGCCCCTCAAGCTGCCTCTTCTCCAAGCTTAGAGGGAGAGAGTCTGACAAGTCCATGCGCTGGCCCTTTAAGGAGCTGCCCGCGGCTCCAGCCCCTTCAGCTTCCCTGAGCCTCAGTTCCCGCTGGTTTTTCCAGCCAGAAGTTATGGGGATTCTCTTCCTGGCACTGGAACCCTGAGCGGGGCACCTGGTGTGGGACGGGGACCCCTCAGTCCTCAGGGAGGACCTTGCCTGCTGAGGTGTCCTCCTGATTTTTATCCGCCACACGTGGGTGTGGGACCAGCCTGTCCGCCTCCGCCCCTCCTACCAGTCTAGATGCAGCTTCTTTAATTCCATAGTTGTAGGACTTCCATTCAGCTTGATTTCAGGCAGTTTTGATTGATGGTTGTTCTGTAGTTTAGTTGTAACTTTGAGGTGGTTGTGGGAGGACGTGATACTGCATTTACCTAAGTCGCCATCTTGACCAGAAGTCCCAAATTCTTGATGTTGAGAGGGAAACGTAGTCTCATATAAGTCAGTGACTTTGTCTAGGTATCAGAGATTTGTGATATATTTATCTTCTGACAAAATACTATCTTTATAACTTTCAAACCTACCCATTCATATCTTATTTTGCTTCTCAATAATGTCTATATCAAGTATTTGCAAATATAGTACTTGTCCTTCTGCAGTTTGTATTTTGTCAGGAAGAAGGACAAACAACTATAAAACTAGTAAGTACATAAATGATATAGGGTAAGGATAAGATGTACAATTTTAGATAAAATAGTGAAAGTAAGCTTCATTGACAAAATGATCTTCGAAAAAAAGACTTGATGGGGTTGAGAGAATTAGCAATGCAGATATATGTGCCACTAGCAGGGGTGGAGGAGAGCCAGGGGAAGGACTCAGTTTAGGTGAGCATTAACAAGACCAGTGTGGCTGGAGTAAGTAAACCAAGGAAAATTCCATAGAAGTTCTGAAGGTTTAAATACCATGGAGTCTAGTAATGGCCATTGTAAGAAGTCTGGCCATTACTTTGCAGGAATGGGAAACCACTGCATAGTTTTGAAGAGAGGAGTCACATTATCTGACTTATATTTTCAAAGGCTCACTCTGGCTATGATATTAGGAATAGACTGTAGGCTATAGAAAGCAAATTAGAAAGCAGAAAGATCACTTAGGAGGTTATTGCAATATTGTACATGAGAAATAATGGTGACAGGGGTTTTAGAACTACTTAAAATACTTTTAAAAATATTGTTTAAAAGGAGAGAGTAGCAAGAACAATATATTTATTCATTTAGGTGATATGTAAATCTTTATGGGCATAGTTTAATGGCCATGATGGGTAAGATTTGGGTTTAAAGATCAGGCACACTTGGGTTAACTGCCACTTAATGATTGTGGATGTTGAATAAAAATGAGTAAGTATATTTACTGACTCACAATCATTAGAATATGTGAAAAGGAAATCTTGCATTAGATGATTTTTCTAGACAATATTACCGGTGAAAGAAAAGTATGTGGAAAGAAGCTGACTGAAGAAAATAAGAGTTAGAGAAAACGGGTTTATATGTGTTCTGGGAGGGTTGTTGAATACAGAATATAAATAGCAAATAGTGATTCTGTTTTGAATTTCCATAATGCCTTTTCAAAGCACTACCACAATGGCTATATTTTCTTCACAAGAAGCCAGAGAGACATAAAATTCAGAGAGAAAAAGTACACATCTAGTGATGCAGAGCTGATTAGTAGAAGATCTGAACTAAATCTAATTGCCTAAACCTTTAGTCAAAAGTAATTGTTACTGGACCCTACTGTTAACAACCTTCAAAGGGGACAATGTGTTACTCCAATTAATTTATATAATTGCTTTAATAAGAACATAGAGATAAATATTGTTAGTGGCAAAAATAAGGCCCTATTCTTAATATTTTTTTAGCCTTGGTTTGTGATTACACTGACTATATCTGACAGAACAGTAACAAGACAAAAAAAAAAAAAAAGAAAAACCCTGAAGTAGGGTCTATTCAGACTCTCCCAAGGCTTTGTAATGCATGTCAGGGAATTTGAAAGTTCAAAGTATTCCAAGAAAGAAGTAAATGAATAAAACTACAAACTGCAAGGACAAACTAACCACCAGCCTTCCTCTTTGTGGGGGGTCGTGGGTCATGGTTGTGGGGGAGCTCTCCAGAAAGGGAAACTATAAATACTTACACACTGCATTACCTGGACTCTACTTATAGAAACTGTGTGTGCTTAATGAGTTTAGATGGTGAGTTTTAGGAGGGCTTGAGTCATTATCCCCATGTAAAAGCTTACTTGCATAGTAACGTTGCTAACACTCACAGGAGCAGAAGGACCTATGAATAGTGTGTTGCATTAAGTAAATAAATATTGTTTAGATGTGGATTTATAATGTATTTTGAGTACCATTTGCTGCCAGGAGGGGTGTGAGTGAATGTGTACAGCTTGCCAAATCATTGTTTACCAGCACACTGCAAAGGGAATAGAAGGTGGCATGTTTACTCCTCCTGCGGGCATGAAGAACCCAATAGTACCTGGAGGTGCAATGTCAAAGGCTGCACAAACCATCTTGCCCAGATTAAAGTGAGACAGCATTCCCGTGGCAGTCCTACTAAAGCCACTTATATTTCTTGTCTAATTTCAAATAGGGCACAAAGGGAAAGAAATTTGATTTCTATGCAAAGGTGGTGAGTTTCCACAAGTACTGTGAACATTCACATTAAAGGAGATTTAGAAATGAGTCTATCTTGCTAAAAATAAACAAGCAACCTTTCAGATGCCTCAGATGCCGGAATAAGGAAAAACTTTTGGGAATGCCAATTAAGCAAGCTTTGTGAGGAATCCTCCTCTGCTTTTTTTTTTCTTTTTAAGCTCAAGGATACCACATTTGGCCTCCAGTTTTACTGCCTTTGAGTTAGAGGTATCATGGGAAGCAAATCTGGTCCATTCAGGGAAGAGTGGCCTTCGCTGAACTGCTGTGATGCTAAGATCAGTATCCATACATTAATGGTATATTAGGGAGGACAACAGTGCCAAGCAGAGGCCAGTAAAGAGTGAGAAATGAGCAGTGGACCCAACAGTGGGTTCTCATGGAGCATGTTGAAGAGAAATCTCTGCCAAATAAAAGACTTGGAGTGGTTGCATCATATCCATGTCTTTTGCATGGTGAAAAGTGATGGAACTTATGTACATAATATTTATTAAGTTCCCCCTAGGTGTATACCTTTGTAAAAATGGGTGAGATTAAATGTCACCTTAAATTCTGCTAGCAAAGCAAGCAAACCAACAAATAAGGACATCCTACTAATCAAAATGTAAGTTAAGGCACTCCCTTTTACCAAACTAGATCTTCTTCAGTATTCCTCATTTCAATAAATATGTCTAACCCCTACACAGAACCCAGGAGTCACCCTGGACATCTTGACAATGACATTAGAACAGGTTTCAGTTACCGTTCCTGAAGGTAGGTGAGTTCATTTGAATTCTCATTAAGGTGTTACTGAATGAAAGAGTTATATTTGCCTGTGCACATCAAATCCCTTTAAGATGCAAACAGGAGCTTGAAGCAAAGAAAGTAAGGGTTTTATTAGTTGAGAAAGTGACACCTCACCTGGAGTCATAGGTGAGCCAGTGCTCCCGGAGTGCTTTCAGGGGATGGGTTATACAGGGGAAACCATAACCATGGTGACTAGGGGAATTATGGTCATGGTCAGGATTGTGATCTCTACTGATTGGTCAGTGCTAGGGCAGCGGGTAGTCTGTTAGTGCATCTGGTCCTGATGTCAGCCATGGTGTCCCTTCATCTGGATTTGCCGATTTCCTGGATATGGAGCTGAAACACAACAAAGGATTAGATGTTATCTTTAGTTTATTTGAAACTCTGTCTCTGTGATCAGTTGACCAAGGCTTTATTCCTAAGATTGCTTAATGCTGACCAGGACCTCACTGTCCTGAGGGCTTAATGATTGAAGGAGTGGATGTGCAAGGGTGAAGGAGGCAGGTGAGTCAGGGTATTAGAAGAGGCCAGATTGAATCAAAAGGAAAGAAAGGAGAAAAGGTCATATTAAAGAAATAAAGTTTTGTGAGGTTACAGTCCTTTAAAGAAGTATTTAAGGAGAATTTTTGATAAAATTGCAAAAAGTGTTATGCTATCCTTTATAACTACACTTTTTTTATTGCTTAATGAGTTTCATAAGGATAGTGAGATACATTATGTTGTTCACTCAGGACCTCTGCATTGATTGCAATAGATTTGAGACATCCAGGACATCTTAAAGAAGATACAAGCCAGCTTTTCTGGAGCTGAAGTCAGCCTGCTCCTATTTTCTCTACTGAAATTTCTTGCACTGTTTGAAATACACATCTTGTAAGTGTGTAATGGCTCACTACTTGGGTGGATGGCTATGTGAGAAAGCCTCCATCCTTAGAGGAAAAATGACGAGAAGTGGCACCTGATGTTCTGATATTGAACTTGAAGCCTCATTCAGTCATATCTTCCCATTCATATAACCTATTAAATTGCCTCTATATCAGTGAGTAAAATAAAATTGTACTGATCTTACACAATTATTGCCCTATAAGCTCTATCAGGTCAGAGATAGTGTCAGTTGTGTTTATAGCAGGATCTCGTTGTACACAATAAATATCTTCAAAAGAACGATCTCCCATCTCTAAATCATCACCCAGTCTTGTTTATCTTATCCGCTAAGTAATTGCATGTCTATGATAAATATATCTATATATCTTTTCCTGAAAGCAAACATGATGTTTTCAGATCAGAGGCAGAGTTACTCATCTTCCCCACCCCATTTTTCCCTTTTAAGGTGGTGTGATGGCAGCCAGATGTTACCCTGCACATGTAAAAGAGATTTTGCACTACAAGAGAGGAACTCTGAAATCATAACTCTGGCACTACACACACACATACACGCTAAACAGTTTCCACTCCTCTTCCTCCAAGAGAGGGAGAGATACTTTGCTTTCCAATGTCTTACCGTCCTTTTGAATGAAAATTACAGCTCTAAGTTTTATTGCCTTTTGAAATGCAAACATATAGCTCCACGGAGATATATTTCTAAATATCTCTGGTGGTTTCTCACTATCTCAGGTTTGCTATTCAGTAACCTTTAACCTCTAAGAATTTCCTTTAAACTCAGATTCTAGTTATCTTTACTCAGAAAATTTCTACCATGCAGAAACATGAAAACATTCATTTTGCTTTCCAATCATGTGCATATTTCTCCTCTTCTCCACTGTCTTCACTGCCAAGCTATCTGACTTTATCACCTGGCCTGCTGCAATAGCCTTCTGCCCATCTTCTCTCAGCCCTTATTGACCGTTTCTTCCACCCAGTATCCAGAAAGTGACCTTTCAAATGCCATTGTATGGTATCGACTCTAAATGGGATCTATGTTATAAACCCTCTGATTCAGTTTGTGGTCCCACCTGCCCTTTAGCCTGAGTCACCTGCCATGCTGCCCTGCGGCCCTGCTGAAGTAGTCACAGCGTTCCCCAAGTTCCTGCGGCTGTCCTTGTTCATCTCCTAACACCACTTTTGTCTCAGCCTCCCTCTGGGGTGGACGCCGATGTCCTGCATCGCCTCCACTGTGGCTCTCGCTGAGCTTCAGAACACCACAGGAATTCAGAGAAACTGATCCTCGCTTATTGCAGAGAGATCTCTCCTAGACGCCGTGACTCCACACAGCCTCTTGGGAGAGGACTTGTGTGACCAGGACATGAGAAGTGTTTTCTTGTGAAGCTACACCCCGCTCACTTACAGACACCGTGTATTGGCTTTCTCTATTTTTGCTTCCTTACTTTCCTTTTTCTCTCCCTCTTACATCTTTTGATTTGAAACCCGAATAAAGCATTGACAGATAAGCTTTTTTTCAGGCTCTAGGAAATTCAAACTGTGACGCGCCACTCGTGGAAACACAGTATTTCATTATTCACCGTTTCAATGAGAAAGCACACTGGGCACCTTCACGTGGCCTCTGTGGCCGTGCCAGGTTCAGGACCTGCTCCTCTCTCGAGCTGCCTTCTTGCTCTCGAAGCCCTGCACACTCAGACGTCCCTTCACTACATTACGATTCTCCAGACCGCAGAAGCTCCGAATGCATTCTCCCTTTTTCTGTACTGCTTCCCCAGTACATCTATAATTTATACCCATCTGTCAGGTCTCAGATGAAATATCACTTATTCAGGGTTTCCATCTTTCCAAGTCTAAGTAAATTTTCTTTGATATACTATTATAGCACCTTTACATATTCTTCACAAATCTCCACTCAAGTCTAAATAAATACTCTGTGATACAAGTACTTACTTGTTTAACGTTTGACACCCAGCTCATTCCTCCACCTGTAAACTCTATGAAGGCAGAAATTATGTCTTTTTTATTTTTTTCGGTTGCAGATCCAGTGCTACACAGACTCTGTCAAGTACTTGTGCACTCGATTGATATTTATGGAATATGAAAACAAATAAGTGAACAGCTCAGAAGAGCTAAAAACCTATCTGCCCATTTTAAAAGTGACATGGCTTGACTAGTTATGTAATTACAATAGTACTTGATACACTGTACAATAAGAAAGTAGAGCTCTGTAAGAATTATAGTATGATTTGGGGAACCTGCCTGCTTAAAATTCTAGTAATGCTTTGATAATAGGACCCAAACGGGTGTTTGTTTTACCACTTCTTAATTAGAAAATAAAATTTTATTTTTCCAAGTTTATTAAGCAAGAATAAATTTATTTTTGAAATTGTAAAGGAAACATACATTTCCATTTAAAATGTCTCTTGACTTTTCTCTCTTATGCCAACTCCTAATCTTTTTATTCAATCAATTGTTGTTTAAAAATAGAGTGAGTGCATAATACACAAAAGTTAGGAAATAATTTTTCACGCTGGTGACAAATTTTGCTTGGATTTGTTCAGTTGATTTCCAAGAAGAAATGAAAAAGGCAAAATAAGCAACATCAATGATCAGAGGTTTAAGATATGGAACATCTAAGAAAAAGTGATTTATTATTATAATTATTATACATAAAAATTAGGCTTCAGTTCTCAACTTTCTTTTTATTTCAATAGGCAGGTTTTAATTTTGCCTCAGCCTCAGCATTTGAATGAGAATACAGACATTACTTGGCAGAACAAGTGTTGCTATAGATAGAAAGTAAATATTATCATAAAAGTATGTGATTCAATATACAATGGAAAAGAGCATGGTATACAGGATACAAAGATTACCCCAATGACCTTTACCTTTCCATAAACTTACCTCTTGAGTGTAGGCAGAACCCACAAATGTGGTGATATTACTACCATGATTATATGGCACGCAGATTTTTCAGATATAATCAACATACCAAATCAATTGACTTTGAGGTAATAAAAAGGGCATGGGGATATTATCCTAGGTGGGACTGACCCAATCTGGTGAGACATTTAAAAGCAGATTTTTTTTTTTTTTTTTTTTACTGCTTTCTTTCCTTGATTTTCCCCATCTGGTCTCAGAGGGAAAAAGTAAATAGGCATATTGCAAACTCCCTACATAGAGAGGCAGCCTTTAGGAGCTGAGAGAAGTCCTCAGTGAATAGTTAGCAAGAAAACAAAGATCTTAGACATGCAACAATGAGAAACTGAATTTGGCTAACAGCTTAAATGCGCTGGGAAGAAACCTTGGGTCTCAGATTAATATGGTGGCCCCAGCTAACCTTATGAGATCTGAGGGGGAAGCCAGATAAGCTGTGTCTAGACTCCTGGCTCATAGAAACTGTGAGATAATAAATTCATACAGTTTTAAGTTCATAAGTTTGTAGTAAGTGTTAAACTAATACTATGAGCATAGTCTTTTGTATTTTATTTTTTACCTTTTTTTTTTTTTTTTCCATAGACAAGCAGGAGTTTAAGTACATCAAGCTAATTAGCACATTGTGCTCTGGACATAAGAATCTCCCTATCAGAAAATGTGGCAGGAAATAACAAAACCAGCTGGAAAATTAGAAGGGATTCTGTAGACTTCTTTCTAGATACCATATGCACATTTGATTGTTCTTATTTGCCACTGAATTCATTCAAATACATTTTATAAGAACCTATGATGTGTCATGTGATCAGCAGGGCATTATTTTACACATTACCGTTTCAGAGCAAAATCTGGAAATATTAATAATGTAAAAACACATACCCTTTGAATTATTCATTCTGCTTATGGGAATTAAACCTAATTAAACATGGTTTACCTGGGGAGAGTATCTATTGCATTATTGCTAATAATAAGAAAAATCAGAAGAAACCTAAATTCTTGTTAAGTATTTATTGTGGAAATGAACTGTGATGCATTTATGCTTTTAAAATTTTGCCGCTTTTACAAAAATAACAGATAAATATATTCTGATGTGGATAGATTACAATATCCATTTTTACTGAAAAAATATACTGCATAATACCATATATAAAAGCATATTTAAAATATGAATGATCTTTATCTTTATAGAACATATCTGGAAGCTTACAAATAAAGCTGTTAATAACACTGAATTGGGGAAAAAAACCTCCATCTTTCCTCCTGTGTTTTTTCTTTACTTTCACATTACTACACACTCACAATACTTCAGACACCAGATGTGTAAGGGTTTTCTTCCACCAAGTAATTCTCCGACACTGTCTACCTGGAATAGCATCGGATTTCACAGGTTAAGGGCACAGTCCCATGAGACTGCCCTCCTTTCAGATGCTAAACCCAGGTTACCCACGATTGTCCAACTTGGCTACAAATTAGATGTTCCCATACGACCCTCCTAGGCTTTGATTAATTTTTTAGAGTGTCTCACAGAACTTCGGGAAACACTTTCTTATGTTTACCAGTCTAATAAAGACTAAGGCTATAGAGGAACCTCCAGATGAAGAAATAGAATAGGGCAAAGTCTGGGAGAGTCCGAGTACAGGAGTTTCCATGGACCTGGGGTATGTAGGTATGTTCACCAACCTGGAAGCTCTGTGAGTACTACACTATCGGGATTTTATGGAGGCTTCCTCCCCTACCCATGATCAATTATTAATTTTATTTTTAGCACCTTTCCACTATCCAGAGAAGTTGGGACAGGGCTGACAGTTTCAAGCTTCTAATAATGGCTTGGTCTTTCTGATGACCAACCCCCATATGAAAGCCATCCGGGAGCCCACTGAGTCTCCTCATCAGAACAAAAGATGCTCCCATCACTCTGGAAATTCCAAGGAGTTTAGGCACCCTGTGTCAGAAATTAGGGTCAGAGACTAAATATTAGAATGAAAGATACACATAGTAGTCATAACACTTGGGAGTTTACAAGACTTTCAGGAGCTCTGTGTGAGAATCTCAGGGCATAGACCGATATATACATATTTCTATTATTTCACAAATTTATTTCTGTAAATGTGATTGGTAATGAGCATGTAAGGTATATTTACTCTTTATTCATTACTCTTTAGAATTATTAATTTCCCTATCTTCAAACATATATTATTTTAAATATCAAATAAATACAGATTTTTAGATGATGTATAGAAATTCCCACATTTTATCATAAATATCTTTTCAGGTAGGGCAAGATAGCTATATTAAAAATAATTTATTATATAACTTAGTAAAAAAGATTAGGTAGAGAACAGCATTTCCCCCCTAATATATCTAAGACATAAGTATATAAATATATATGATGGTATAAACATATATAAATGTATAAAAAATTAATTTTAGGTAATGGCATGCTAGTAGTTTTTACTTTATTTATATTTTGTTTTCTGCCTGCATTTGGAAACAAATTAAGAAAAAAATATTTTTATTTTGGATTAAATAATGATTCTAATTCTTTATATATTTAGAATACTCTTCTCCCAAATTGATCTAACCTATTTTCACATGGAAAAAAATTCAGCTGCTGATCTATTTTAAAACTCTAACTATAATTAGATGAATATTAAATTTACATCAATTAACACTTAAGCTATTAATTCAAATCCACTTAAATTTACTTCAGTTATTTTTAGAAATTGAATACATTTCATATAACTTCTATCCTAAATTTAATGCTATCAAAAATGCATAGCCTCTTCTATTACTCCTTTGATATTAAGTTAATTATTTGTCAATTAGATTTATTCCTGTCATAATAATTAAAAGTTAATGTACTTCAGTATTCTAATATGTGTGTTTTTTTCCAAGTCAAAGCTGAAATGCACAATTGATTCTCTTTCTGTTTCTTTCATTTAGTGGGTCAAATAGTTAACTAGAGTGGAATTGCTCTTAATTGCTATCATCTATCAGTAGTTAACCCACCCAAAATTTCCCAAAACTCTCAGATTTTTTAATTAAAAGAGTACATCAGTGACTAATCAAATATTGTTCAAACAATCATCTAATATTATAAGAAAGAAAGAATCATGTGATTAAGGGAACAAAATTTAAAAGAGTTATATGTGACTGCACATGTAAATATTTTTCATAGGGCTGTAACCCTCACAATATAGAGTTTTCCATTAGCAATATAGAGTAAGCATAGCTCACATTAATTCCAATAAGTAATCATTACTGGCCTTTTAATATATACATAGTTATTATATTTTCTATCTCAAAAATACTAATGCACTTGCATGTTCAGGTGTTTTTCTTTAAATGTCATAAAATTATATAAAGGAAAATATTTTTATGATGTTCAAGAATTTTGCAAAATTGTGGGGCTGACTACCCTCTGTGGAACTATACTTTTAATTTTTTAACTACAAAGATATGTAACTTTCAAGAACTAAGAGAAGACCAGTCAAAGGTTTTATCCTAACTTTTGGGTCTTCCACAACAGTGTTTCAACAACCTAGAATTCTTTTTTATTTATTATTTTTCATTTATTGATTTTAGAGAGACAGGAAGGGAGAGGGAGAAAGAGATAGAAACATCAATGAGAGAGAACATTGATTGGCCACCTCCTGTATGCCCCTCACTGGGAATCAGACCCACAACCTGGGCATGTGTCCTGACCAGGAATCGAATGGGCAACCTCTTGGTACATGGGTCCACACTCAGCCACTGAGCCACACCGGCGGGAAAGCAACCTAGAATTCTTTAAAATGTGTGCAGTCCAGTACCCCAAGCCACTGCACTCACCTTCACCAAGAGGTAGAGAGTAAGAGTCTACAACCAAGTCCTCAAATCATGATTCAGTAAATGCTTCAAAGAATAGGGATTTTGCCCTTTTTTTATGACTATCCCATAGGGACATTGATTCATAGTTCTTTTACATCATTTGAAGAACATGCAAGAATGTCATTCATTCACAACTTTCTTACCTCATTTAATTACCAAGAATTAGTTAACTCTATTCTCTCATGGAATTGTGAGAGATGAGGTGAGAACAATTTTTGGAGAAATATAATTTTACACACAAAATTTGAAAACTTTTTTTTTCCTTCTTTTTACATAATAGGCATAATTTCTCCTAGTGAAAGAGTTACACACATTGTAGAATGGCTATTAGGAAAAGAGAAAGTGTTTTATTTTCATAAATACCTTTTAAAAATTGTTTATTTTATGGTGAGCATTAGGAAGATTTCTCGACACCATAAATGAGAGTTGACCAAGGTTCCTCCAAAGCTGCTAGATATTCAGGAAATTTTCTTCATGGATAAAATAAGGAATACTACATCAATTCATGTTATCTGTAAGTATTCCAAATATATTTTGGCAACACACATGGCCAAAATGGGAATGAGATTGAGGCCACAAGGTAGCATTTGCTGTCCACTCTTAGACTATGATGGTTTAGGACACAGACAATAGAGTCAGATTATCTGAGTTCAGTTACCTAAGTCACCATTTATTATCTGTATGACCTTGGATAATTTATTTAACCTCCCTGTATCTCAGTGTCTTCATCTGTGGTATATAATAGTTAGTGAATGACTGCAAATGTTCAATGAGTTAATACATATATTTTTACTTCATACAACTGGCAAAAAAAAGGTGCAGAGTGCTTGTTATTACAATTAACCTGTTTAAAAGTCTAAAGAAATACATGAAATGGTTAACAGCGAATAATGTTAGAGTCTGACAAGCACCAATCAAGGGGCATGGATATGTATTTATATGAGTCCCCAGAGGAATGAAATAGAGTGTCTCACATTGTGAACTTACTATGAGTCAGGCACTGTGGGCAGAATTTTAGGTAATATATGTCTTTCTTTTCCTTTTGGGGGTAGGGGAGTGCTTAAAACAACATAATTTATTTTCTCAAAGCTCTAAAGCCTAGAAGTATAAAATCCAGATATCAGCAGGGCCAGGATCTCTCTGAGAGACCTCTAGGAATGATTCAATTCCTTATTTCTTCTAGCTTCCTGGTGGTTGCCAGCTTCTCTGGCTTGTGGCCACATCACCCCAGTCTCTACCTCAGTCTTCACATCTCCTTGTCCTCTCATAATATATTTATTTTCAATTGATGTATAACAAATTACTGCAATCTTAATGAATTAAATACACTATTTGTTAGTTTGAATTTCTGTAGGTCAGAAATCTTTACATATGGCTTGGTTTTCTGTTCAGGATATCACAAGGCTGAAATTGATTGTTGCCTGGGCTGAATTTTTGTCTGGAGGCCCTGGGAAAAATTTTACCCCCAGGTGTATTCATCTTTTGGCCAAATTTAGCTCCTTGCAGTTGTAGGATGGAAGGCTCCATTTCCTTGCTGGCTATCAGTCAGAGCCACTCTAAGCTGCGATAGGCCCCTTGTATTTATTGCCTCAAAGTTTCATCTATCCTCAATGTGCAATGCTGCATAAAGTCCTTCAATTCAAATTTCTGACTTCCTCTTCTGCCGCCAGATGGAGAAAATCTCTGCTTTAAAAAAAAAAAAAAAAACTCATGTGATCCAGTTCCCACTCAGATAATCTATCTATTTTAAGCTCAACTAAATAGTAACCTTATTTAAATCTACAAAATTTCTTCACACCTAGATTAGTGTTTGAATAATTGGGAGAAGGTATGTATATACCAGAACTAGGAATTTGCCAGGTCATTTTCAAGTTCTACCTATAACACATATATTTTCTAATTTAACTCTCATAACTATTTGAACAAGGAACTATTATACCTTGTTATTATGTGGGAAATAGTCCAAAAGTGTCACTAAAATTGTTGAATATTGTACAAGTTTTTGTGACCATGGTTTTCGCTAGAGCACTGCTAAGAAACACTATTAATGAGTTACTGGGGACTTCATGGAAGAGTAAGAATTAGGTAGGCATGTAAAAACTGCTAATAATTTTATTGTACAGAGAAAGGTGATGGCAGTTCAGGTGAGAAGAAAATTTCATAAATAAAAGCGTAAGGACAATAAAGAACCTAGATTATTTTGGTAATGAGTAGACTTCCAGCAGTAGAAAATAATCCATGTATGGAGAAAACGGTGAGTAATACTAGAAGGATGGGTTTGGGCCAGAGAAAAACGGCCTTCAATTCTAGATTAACAAGTTGGACCTTTGTTCTAATTGTAAGATTCTAATGACTTTAATGATTATAATGAACAATGGAGCACAGTTTCTCCCTTAATTAATTACAATTACATTATGTTGAGTTGGAAATCTTATGAAGAAGAGACTCGGAATAAGAGTAAGATCTATCATGTCCATATCCTGAGGTGCTCACCCAACTTCAGGGACCACAAAGGATTCTGTACCTCTAATTCTTAAGGAGTTCTACCAGGGATAATTATTTTGTATTTTATAATTACTTGGATTCATTCCCTTTGGGCTTTTAAAATATGCAAGCAGTCATTCATTTTTCACCTAACATTTACTGTGCGTCTCATCTGTGCCAAGCACTGATGAATGTTTTATCAATGGCCTTCAAGATTTATGAATGTGTATAGAATGTGGTAAACACTATTCCATTAAATATACAAATACGTCAACTAGTATTTGCTTTGCACTTATGGAATATCCATATCCATACTAAGTGTTAGGGGAAAAACATGACCCATGCCCTTTAGTAAATTGGAATACTACTATAAACATGCATGAAATAATTTAAAACAGTGTAATGTAGAGTACATGGGGAGCTAAATATGGGGAGTGTCATATAATTCTATGTAAATGCTGAGAAGAAGGACTTGAGTTGTGTAAGATTCACCATTGAGGGTCCCCATAGGAATTGGTACTTAAATTGAGATCTTAAAGATGAATAAGAGCTAGTTCAGTCATCAAAAACAAGTCAAAAATTCATGTAGGAAGTTGAAACTAGTGGCACAAATCTAACATGTTACAGAGGGGTAATCTAGTCTATCTTCCCTTTGTCCAGTCCCTTTCCCCAGGGATTGTCGGGAACAGACCAGTGGCTGCCTGGGGAATGTAAAGTTGCAGCCTCCTGGCAAAGCTGCCCAAATGACATGCCTATAATACTTGGCCTTCCTTTTGCTCCTTTCCTGTTATTAACAACTAGTAAATCACAATGGATGACTTATCAAAAGGATGACGTTTCACTCTTTATTTTTAATCTGAAGATCATTGCACACATATTCACAGCAACCCTTTCCCTACAGTCCTTTGATAAAATTTGCTATATACCTTTAAAGTTCTATTAACATAAATTTTGTTACATTTAGTCAGATCGGGTTAAAATAAAAGATAGTAAAGTGATATACATTTAATTTATAGATAGTTTATGAGATACAGAAATTTGATTAAGAACCACAGGGCAGATAATCTAGAGATAACAGTAGACCTAGGAAGAAACAATGCATCGTGTGTGGAGATGCTATGTCAGCCTTTCTTAACCTTGTAAAATTGGCCTCCAATAAGAAAGGAGTAAGCTGTATAGAAAGAAATTCATAGAAGTTCTGTTTCATTTTGTATTATTGTAATCTTGTTATATACACATAAAAATATTTTTTACCTGAAATAATACTATTTTTCTTTCTGAAAGTACCAAAGTCTTGATTTTTAATTCTCAAAATGTCATATTATCAGAATTTGAGAGTGTAAAAATCCGAAGGAGCCTATTTATGAGCCTAAACACATACAGAAGAAAATGCTAAGCTTCAGGAAAAAAATTGTCACAAACCTACACCTATTATCCCTACAACTATATTTGAAAAGAAATGACTGTTCTCACAAAACACCAAAATGTGGGACTAGAATACACTGTTTTGAATTATACTCCATGATGATAAAGCCTTGTGGTCTCCTTTACTGTTATGTTTATAGAGCTCCACTGTGTGAGCTTGTTTTAGTGGTTATTCTACTGGCAGCTCCAAACCACTCTCGAATATTACTAGAGGGGATAATCAAGGTAACTTTTGATATTTCAGTTCTGTCCATTGGAGGCATACATTTTTCTCCATTCCAGACTATCAATCATCCCTTTTTAGCACTAAGGCATATTTATCTCATGAAAATCTTTGTTTTTTTCAGTTTTGATCTCTACCTGGGTTCCAGAAACAAACTATCTATTTTGGAGCTGAGAATATCATCTAACAGGATACAATGTTGTTTATTGAACCTTGTGTAACATTATCTAGGGAGTAGGCAAGGAATCACTGAAAACAGGATTCTCTGTATTATGCAAGAAATAGAGTTCCTATTTCTATTTTTTTTAAAAAAGGTTTAAAATGAACAAAAACAACAGAAAAAAATACATTTTATTTTTGAAATGTAGCCTTACTTAAAGATCATGAATAAAGAGATCATTTAAATCATAAATTTGAAGTACTAATCAGTATTTAATATATAAAAACTGATTTTAACCCATCACGTAGCACTATATAACTTATACTAAAACATTTCTTATTAAATGTCCGTGTTTAAAAGTTAGCTATACCAGTCTGCATTCCCACCAGCAGTGGACTAGAGTCCCCTTTTCTCCACACCCTCGCCAACACTTGTTGTTTGATGATTTGTTGATGGCGGCCATTCTGACAGGTGTGAGGTGATAACTCATAGTTGTTTTAATTTGCATCTCTCTGATGATTAGTGATCTTAAGCATTTCTTCATATGTCTCTTGGCCATTTGTATGTCCTTTTTGGAGAGGTGTCTATTTAGGTCCTCTGTCCATTTTTTAATTGGTTTTTTTGTAGTACTTTTGTTGAGTTGTATGAATACTCTATATATTTTGGAAATTAATCCCTTATCTGATGCATCATTGGCAATTATGCTCTCTCATTCAGTGGGTTGCCTTTCCATTTTGGTGCTTGTTTCTTTTGCTGTGCAGAAGCTTTTGAGTTTGATGTAGTTCCATGTGTTCATTTTTTTCTTTGCTTCTGTTGCCTTAGGTGATGTATCAGTGAAAATTCTGCTGCGTATGATGTCTGTGGAAAACACTATGGTGTTACCTCAAAAAGTTAAAAATTGAACTGCCATTTGACCCAGTGATCCCACTTCTAAAAATATAACCTAAGAAACCTGAAACACCAACCAGAAAGAATATATGTAACCCTATGTTCATAGCAGCACCATTTACAATAGCTAAGATCTTGAAACAACCTAAGTGTCCATCAGTAGATGAGTGGATAAAAAAGCCGTGGTACATGTACACAATGGAACACTATGCAGCTGTAAGAAAGAAAGATCTCTTATCCTTTGAGATGGCATGGAAGGACCTAGAGAGTATTATGCTAAGCAAAACAAGCCTAGCAGAGAAAGACAAGTATCACATGATCTCATTTATTTGTGAAATATGATGAACTAAACAAACTGCTGAACAAAATTTACCCAGAGACATGGAGGTGGGGTACAGACTGACAAGCCTCAGAGGAGGGGGGTTATGGGGGAAGAGATAAACCACAGAACTAACATGCATGTATGCATGACCAATGAATATAGACAACAAAGCTGGGGATGAGGTAGGGGGAAGGAGAGGAGGGTGTCAATGAGGGAAAAATGAGAAACATCTGTAACAAAAACAAATAAATAAATAAATAAATATAAGTTAGCTATAAACATGTATTTTACCTGACATCAGCATCTGGAACAATTCTTAAATGATTGAAAATTAATCATTCAAGGTCAGCACATTGCTTATTAGCCATTCAATAGTTTTCTTTATTAATGCCTCAGTAGTCCCAAGGAATTGAATAATGCGAGACTATTTAGCATTGAATGTTCTGAGATACTATCATTTTTTTTTAACTCAAAAATAAATGATGATTCATCAGATGCATCCATATAATAATCACTCTGTGAAAATTATAAGTAGAAATCTATTTTTTTGTATACTACTAGGGACATTTCTCTTATATACTAAGTAAAGATGAAAAGAGAGTTAGATAAGAAAAATTAGGTGGATTCTTGTGTCAACACTATTTCTGGAGTAACTTGGGTATCAGTCTATCCCAGGAAAATTTATTTAGCCCATAGCAACAGTTCAAAAATTCAGTAGTATAATTTCTATAGAAAATTTCCATGAATAATAGCATAGTTACATTGCTTGCATTTTATTTTCAGGGTGTCTAATGAAAGCAAAGCTGAGGTTTCAATGCAATTGAGGTTAAGAAGCACCCCTTTTCCCAAGGATTTGTATAAATGAGTTGTAAACGTGAGACTAAATTTCCTTAGTCTATAAAAAGATACAATACATCCTATAAGCACCCCTTCCCCAGCTTCTGTGTGTTTTTACTTTTAACATTATACACTTGGAGAGCATTACCCTGTCATGACTGCAGCCATTTTGCCCACATACTCAGAAGTTCCTTGAGTTTCCATCACTCGAAGCAGCTCTTAGCTAATGACTGACTGCTGCGGGAGCATGAAAAACATTCCTCCCTTATTTTAACCAGGACAAACTGAGGGGCTATTTACATCCAGAGCTCCTCTGTGGAATGTGAAGAGATTTTAACTGAAATCAGATCTTTGCTTGGCTTCATCCCCTTTTTTCTCTTGGGTCTCTTACTTTCTTACAATTTTCTGTTTGCACACTTAATAAATTTATTGCATAAAATCTTCATTTCAGGAGTTGCTTCTGACATGTATCTATATCTGCATTTATTTTAGGGCAGAGGTAACTGGGAATGCAAGGAAAAGGAGAAGACCGTAGTATGGCATGGCACATGCCCCCTTCTACCCTCTTCGACTCATTTGGAACCTCAAAGGACTTCAGCTGCTAGAAGAAGGTACTATTTTAAGAGATAGTTTTTGATACTGAATAGTGTTCTTGGTAATTTGGGACCATGGTGACAAATGATGGGAGCAGAGTTGGAGATAGGGGCATTCTCCACATTGTTGGGGAAAGCTCAGTAATGTTTGGATATCTCAAGGATTGTGGCTTTAAAATGAGAGGAGTGGATGACCTCACTGGCATTTACAACAGAGGGTTTTTGCAGTAGAGACAATGGTGGGGCACCATGAAGAGCCGTTAACATGGAACATGTTTCTGAACATATGAGGCACAATCTATGAGGGACCCCATAGAGAACAGTCAGAGACTGGGGGAACCAGGGGGAATAAGATTCTTGTACCATTGTAAAGATGTCCTCATTTCATTGTGATGCACTCAGATTATACTTAAGAACTAGATAGCTCTAAGAGACCTGATATTTCTTTTCTAGCTCAGTAATGCCAATAATAATATTAGATGAAGAGGTGATAATACTAATAGGTAATACTACATTCATTTTCTCAAAATATGTAGTTTTTTTACAAATCTCCTGGGTATATGGGCCTTGTACAATTTTTCCCATATAATGTTTGAGAAAATGAGACTGATAAATGTCTAAATTCACATAGCTCTTATATGGCAATGTGTGTGTTTAAGCCCATGTCTTTTAATTCCATGTGATTTCTGTATTTTTAAAACACTATATTATGAGTACTTGAAAGTCTTCCAAGGAAAGTGAACAATGTATTGTATCTCTTATGTACACTCAAATAGAACATAAATTATATGCCTTTTGACCATATCATAAATAACAATATTCAAATGTTATTTCATATGTAGAATTCTAAAGAACAGTTATGGCTGTTCCTTAAAAATATACAAGCTGATGGAAACTCAGAAATATCATGTTTCTAATTAATATATTATCTTAATTTATGTACTAACTGAACTTATCAAGATTAGTGTTCTTTGAAACATATAAGAATACAACTTATTTGGTGATTTTAAACTTGGCCTCAATAATTTGGGGGGTTTTAATTTCTTCCATATGATTTGTTTTAAGTCAATTTTAAAGGATTCTCTTGCTACTTGGTTGAATGACAGATAGACTCATTTAACCTTCTATCGCTCTTCAAGCTGGCTCCTTGGTTGTGCTGTACTGGTGGTGGTCTTCATAGCATTATAACTTGTTTGGTACATACAATTTCAAATTTTGGACACAGTAACTTCAAATAATTATTAATAAAACATTCTCAAAATAAGATTCATACAACAACATTTATCTTAACATGGTTCTGCTTAAATGTCTTTACTTCTGACATTAGTGATTTGATTGTTCATGGTTTTTATTCTTATATCTATAAAATGGGCATGAGAACAAATTGCTATTAAGAAATCAAGGTTTAGAAATCCAAGTGTTTATCTGTAAAATTACTTTGTAATAGCAATTTATGGCTTCTTAGTTCAAAAATAGAAGTTTTAAAATACATACTCAAGAAGCAAGGGGAGAGTCACAAGAATCTGTTCTAAAATACCACTGGACAAAAACAGAAAATGACTTATGCTCCTATCTAAGGCAAAAATTACTTTAATTGTATGTATCAAATACTCATGATAGTTAAGAGTTAATATTGTAATCCTCACAATAGCTCAATAAGCAATTTCTACTATTAGCATAATTTTATATATTGAAAGAAGAACTGAGACACAGCAAAGTAAAATAACTTGTCCAGTACCCTTCAGATGTTTAGTGATAGAGCTGAGAATGAACCAGAGTCAATGTACTTAATGACTATGTAATACTACCTTTATAATTTAATGTGTGAGAATTGGACTAGATGATTTTACTAAGCCCTTCAAAATCTAGAATGCTACAATTTGGCAAAATACATAATCCTTCCCCAATCTAAGTACCATATAACTTCTGAAATGGCTAAATACTTTTACTCTCTTCAGTTATAATATGTAATTTTTTGACCCTTAAAAAAACTAACAAGTGTATAAGTAAGAAGAGCCTCCTAAGCAAGCAACCACAACCCTAGGTTTCCAGTTATTGTCATAATGTATTGCATTCAATGACATTAGATCAGTCTTCTAAACCCACATAGGCTCTGTGCTTTGAATTTTATAATTTGTATTACATGATATAATTTATTTACTGATAGGGTTCAAGGTAGTTTCATCTCATGTTTCTTACCATGTACCCCAACCTCAATGTAGTCACTGTCTTTTTTATCTTTCAATCTTTCTTCATTCATTCATCCACCCAACCTTCCAGCCCACCAGCAAATATCTATAATGGCTTATCAAAAGATGAATAAATAATTATTCATTCTCCCTCAAAAGCTCATGGTTTAGCTTGACAGGAAAAAAAAAAAGGAAAATGAATCAACTTGAATAAATGCTGTAATGAAGATACATACAACGTACAACAAAAGTCAAAAAGTGCATCTTGTGCTGTGGGTGATGAAATATCAGAATATACCTGAATGGGGTCATGAAAGAGGAGCATTAGTTTAATAGTTGCCAAAGCAAATAGGTGTTATGCTGGAGGTGGGAGGCCTGTTCAAGCAATCCAGAGGGATTGAACAAAATGAGCAAAACACTGTAGAAGATATACCAGAAAGGTAAGAGTATAGAGGCAGGGTGGCCAGGTGGAAAATATGCAGTAGAACAGGCAAGAGATGATGATGACCTAAATTACTGAGAAGTAGCTGGGGGAGAAAAGAATAATAAAAAGATTCAAGGGATGTGTAAAAATGTTTTAATTATGCAACAAATTCATACATTCATCTTCATTTTAAAGGATACATATTTAGAAATAAAATGCCAGCTTTGTGTATCAGCCCATGGATGCCTCTGAACTTTACTAAGAGTTTAGTTGGTCTACTTCAGGAAATTTTATTATTGTTATCCTATAGTGTTTATCTGCCTTTTCAATGAGATACTATAACAAGTGGAAAATAATTTTATTAATGAAACCATATTTAATTGTTTTACAATATTGTATCATTTTCATCGAGCCTGCCATCCTAATCCTGAAAGAGGTTATTTTATACTTAGTTACGTATTCTATTGGACATCATTATAGAACCATTTTCGTTTGATGCATGCTATAGTTGAAAAAATGTTTTAGGAGAAGTTTATATGATTTTGGAAAATAATGTTAACAAATAACAGAAATATTATTAAAATAATACTTAAGATTCCCAATCACCTCTTCCATTGGCAAGATGGAAGAATCTCCTACATGAATCTTTTGCTACAAGAAGTAATAGTCTCATTCAACTGTGCTGGGATCTTTGGGACAAAATGCATCTGCCTTCTATACTAAAAATTAAATATTATCTAGACCAGTGTATAAACTCACAGATATCTATATTAAGTGAATAGTGAATGAATGGAGATTGATCAATGGAAAAAACAGACTACAATGTCAATCTATTTGAAGTTTTTGTTGTTGTTTTTTATTCTCACCCAAGGACATTTTTGAATTTATCTTCAGATAGAACGGGAGAGAGAGAGAAACATCGATGCGAGAGAGACACATTGACTGGTTGCCACCCACACGACTCCAACAGGGACTGGAGACAAACTGCAACCCAGGTACGTGGCCTTAGCGGGAACCAAACCCGGGTCTCTCTGGTCTGCCGGCCAACACTCTAACCGCTGAGCCAAAGAGCTATTTGGAGTTATTTATACTAATTATAGGCTAAAGATATGTAAAGATCCAGAGGCATTCTCTATGCCTCATCTAATTACTACCTATGTCACATATTTAAGGAACTCCCTTACAGAGGTAACAGCAACTGTAGAATTTAATATAGGTGACCATGATATCCCTGTTTGCATGAATATGCTGCCTATAGGAATAATTAAAAGTTAGATATAAATACTTATGATTTTGTTCTTTGTTGGGTCTTTGTTGTTGTTGTTGTTTTTGAGGAGTTAATGTAGAGCCCTTCTTAAGTGATGCAGGTCACACTCCAACTTTTGAATCAGTAGTGACAGAAACATTAACATAGGAAAAGCACAGGCAGCCAAAAATGTACAAAAATTTGAGCCATCTCCCTCCTCTCCAAATTCTAAGTTTTATGTAAAGTTTAATATTTTTATTTTTATAGAGATTTAATAGAAAAGAGTATTTTTTTAAAACTTCATAGCTTTCGCATTCTTCAAAACAAATAAACGATCTCTTCCAATCTGGTTTTTGAATGAGAAACTCGGCATGCCTTAAGAATTGTTATGAGCTGAATTGTGTTCCCCAACAATTCATATTTTGAAGCCCCAAACCCCAGAATCTCAGTGTGACTGCATTTGGTGTAGGGTCTTTTTTATCTGGCTTACATCCTTCTGTGAGAAACTTTGGACACACTTAAGACAGGGCTGCATGCACACAGAGAAAGATTATGTGAGGACACTGCAAGGAGGAATCCAGCAATCTGCAAGCCAAGATGAGAGGCCACAGAAGAGAACCAACCAACACCTTGATTTTGGATTTCTAGCTTCCAAAACTGTGAAAAAAAAAAAAATATCTGTTGTTTAAGCCATCCAATTGGCAGTATTTTGTTATGGTAACCCTAGAAAACTAGTATAGGTACTAAGTATTCTTTATCAAAAATACAGATAAACTGGCATTCTAATTTAAATTCCAAGATTTACAGCAGAATCTTCTAACGTATTTTGATGTTCAATTAATATGGTAAAGTCATTTATTGTACATATTTTAATTTGTTCTTTGTCATTTTTTTTTTTTTCCTGTGGCATGATCCTCTAGGAGAAATAACATTTGAGTTGATCATGGCATCACAAATATTCCTTTTTTTAATTAATTTATTTTTGTTACAGATGTTACAAATATTCCCTTTTTATGAACTGTAACTCAATTCCCAAGTCACTACTTGAGGATAAACATCATATAAGATGACCTATTTAAACTAATAATTTTTATTGTGATACTGTCTTTAAATTTTTATTTCATGTTATCTTAAATAACTAAATAGTTCTATTACTTTCAGCAAGTATTTAAATGTTGTGAACATCTGCCCCGGCCGATGTGGCTCAGTTGGTTGAGCATCTTCCCATGCACTGAGAGGCTGTGGATTCGATTCCCAGTCAGAGCACATGCCTGAGTTACTGGCTCTTTTCCCAGTGAGGGGCACGTGGGAGGCAATGGATTGATGTTTCTCTCATAGATGTTTCTCTCTCTCTCCCTTCCTATCTCTCTAAAGTCAATAAAACATATTAAATGCTGTGAACTTCAAAATCCCTAAGATTTGTTGAAATAAATTATATAAGATACTGTATAACTTGGTTATTCTATTGTTCTACGAAATCTTAGAAGAATAACTATATTTATAGTATAGTTGAGAGAGAGAAAGGGAATCAAAAAAAGAGAAAAATAATCAGAACCGAAAGTTACAGTAAGACTGATAAACAAATGTTGAAGGAGATTAAGGACA
The DNA here is from genome assembly GCF_014108415.1 of Molossus molossus. Lineage (NCBI taxonomy): Eukaryota > Metazoa > Chordata > Mammalia > Chiroptera > Molossidae > Molossus > Molossus molossus. Next base: position 36,456,421 of record NW_023425350.1, read on the forward strand.
AGTATGTCCCAATATAAGGAGCAGTGAACATGTGTTAAGAGATATTCTTCCATGCTGTGACAAAATTTTAGATAAGCCACCGTAATGTGCTGACCTATTTTACAAAATAGGAGTAAATGAAATATCTCTGTCCTTTATGAAATTACATAGATACTTGGTCATCATTATACATAGATGGTGACTTGTTTTCTAATCTGCAGACAGTAAGTAAAATAACTAAATAAATACATGCATACATACATATACACATGCATAAATGCATTAAGCATTGTCAAGGTGTTTTCATTACATCTCAGTTCTTTCTGTTACGTAATTTTATTCTGATAAAAAAAACAAAAAAAATGCTTCTGTATTGTGGAATATAAAAGGATTTTCCTATCGTTCAAAGAATAAAACTATATAATATTAAATTATTTTCTAGGTTCTTCCAGTAAATCTGGTAGGAATATTAAGCTTAAAGTAGCCTTTCTACTGCAACTCTTTGAGGTTCTTTTTAGATCAGGAAAAAGTGAAAAATTTCAACTCTGATGACAACTATGTACAAGAGGGTTATGGCTTTAGATCTAAGAATAGGGAGAAGTCATAAGGCCTCAAGGCCCTTGCCTAGAGGTTAATCAATCAGTGTTAGTATTCATCTTCATAACTATACTTTTACTTGCTACCAATTGGCTGAGCAGATGGTAAGGAATAAAAATCTAGCACATCTTGAAAATTAATCAGATCTCAAGTCGATTAGGTTTGGAAACTACATTAAAAAGTCTTTGCTGACTTAAGGAGAAATAGTTCACTAATAATGCTTGTTCTGGGAAAATATTTGTGCTGAAACCAATTCTTCTCTAGTTACTACCCCCTCTCCCCAAATACACACACCCACACATGGATGGTGGAAATAAATAGAAGGAGGGATTCTGTTTTTCCTAAATGAACGTTTTAACAAGCAAGCTTAGTCTCTGGCTTGGAGAAAGGATCCAAAACCTATTCCACCCACTTTGGCTCACTTCAGTGAATTTAAATAACCTCTTCCCCCTTTAAAGGAGCATATACACATACACAGGACAGAAAAAAATAGAAAGAGAGCAAAATCCCAAAGCAGTGGAGAAGAATAAAAGAGAAACATAAGGTGTATTCTAGAAAGGAGCCAAAGAGTCCATCTCCTGCCAGCAAATCCAAGATGATTAATTGCCAGTTCCACAGAAGGTGAAAATCTGAAAGCAAGAGAAAAGAAAAAATGACCTCAGGAAAAATTTTAAATGTTAAACAATTTGCTTTCTCCAAAATTATTTGATAACCAATTAAGAAAAAAAAAAGATTATAAGAGTTGAATTCTATAATACTCCTTTGGGAGCGGGTCACAGATATGGCCATAAGGTTACTAGAATCCTCTTGTAAGGCTGACCATTTACTGATGCACAAAGATGCACATACACTAAAGAATATCAAGTCAATACCAACAATTTAAATACATACAAAAAATAGGAAGACCAGTGACATATCTTGGCCTCAAGTCAAATAATATTTGTATTGTTAGTTATTTTAGAGAGTAGTTATTATATATTTATTTATATGATATATACATACATACATATGTTCATACACATACATATATACATAATTTTAAAAATACTATACATTAGGCAGTATTCTCGAAAATGGAGTTGAGAAGGAAGCAGTGAATAAAAACAGACTAATAGCACAGCTTTTGTAGTGCTTGCTTTGTATTGAAATAATAGATATTAAACATAAATATCAAAATAAAGTATAGTTTGTTATTAGGTGCTGACTGCCTTGGGGAAAAATTGAGCAGAGAGGAGATATAAGGAGTGTTTGGGAAAGGTAGTCAATGTATGGTGGTCAACAAAGGCCTCACCGAAAGGTGCGTTTTGAGCAGGGAAACCAGAGAGCTGGATGGGGAAGGGGAATGAGTAGTTGAGAGGCCAAAGGCAGCCTATGCCTGCCATTGCTTGATTCACAGCAGAGAAACACGCACGTAAGAGTGAGCCAGGGGAGATTAGTAGGAATTGATTGAAAGAGATGAAGGAGACCTGGTGATGCAATGTTATGTAGGTAACAGTAAGTAAAATGAGAGGACCACGGAGAGTTTTGAGCAGACAAATGGCATGCCCTGAGCTATATTTTATGAGGGTACTTTACGTCTCCTCCCATGAGAACAGATTGATAGGGACAAAAGCTGAGGTATGAAGACCATTGGAAAAGTGTAGGCTTTAGATATAAATTGTGGGGTTAGAGGAGAGAAGCCTGAAACACCAATCAGGAAGAATATATGTACCCCATGTTTATAGCAGCACTATTTACAATAGCTAAGATCTGGAAACAGCCCAAGTGTCCATCAGTAGTCAAATGGATAAAAAAGCTGTGGTACATATACACAATGGAGTGCTATGCAGCGGTAAGAAAGAAAGATCTCTTATCCTTTGAGATGACATGGAGGGACCTGGAAAGTATTATCCTAAGTGAAATAAGCCAAGCAGAAAAAGACAAATACCACATGATCTCACTTATATATGGAATATAATGAACATAACAATCTGAGGAATATGGTAGACCCAGAAACATGAAAGTAGACCACAGATTGACATCCCTCAGAAGAGGGGGTGGGGTGGGGGGAAGAGATAAACCACAGAACTTATATGCATGTGTGCATGACCAATGGACATGGACCACTAAGCCGGGGACGGGGCAGGGGTGGGGTGGAGAGGGGGCTGCCAATGGGGTAAAAAAGGAGAAATATCTGTAACAAATAAATAAATAAATAATTTAATTAAAAAATTTTAAAAAAAATTGAGGGGTTACAGAAAACATGGGTATTCATAACAACTGACAATATTTGATTATAAGGTGGTTATCCAAGTAATACTTTGTTTAAAGTCATAATCAATAATGGTAAATATATTATAATAACTCTTAGAATCTTTTTTTAAAATTATTTTTATTGTTGAGGGTATTACAGATGTCCCTCCTTTTTCCCCCATTGACACTCTCCATTCTGCTCCTGCCACCTACCCAGGCCTTCACTGCATTATTGTCTGTGTCCATTGGTTATACATGTAAGTTATTTGGCTAATCTCTTCCTGCCCTCACCCTTCCCCCTGAGATTCGTCAGTCTGTTCCCTGCTTCCGTGTCTGTGGATCAATTTTGTTTGTCAGTTTATTTTGTTTATTAGATTCCACATGTAAGTAAGATCATGTGATACTTGTCTTTCTCTGACTGGCTTATTTCTCTTAGCCTAATACACTCCAAGTCCCTCCATGCTTTCTCAAAGGGCAAAAGAGCCTTTTTTAAGTTTGAAAACTAACAGTCTGTGATGTCAGTGTGAAGAATATGGGTCTGCTGCATGAATTTGTTTGCACTTACATATTTTTGTTGCCTTTAAATAAAAACTTGATAAGGCCTAATCAATTATCCTATCTCAGTCATGACCATCACCTGGGAGCTTGTTAGACATGTAGAATCCAGTGCACTATCTAAGACCTAGAGATTTGTATGCATGTTAAAGTTTGAGCAGAATTGCTCTATTTCATACAATTAAATTTATAGATATAAAATAAAGACTGCAAGTAGCAAGAGAAGACAGACTCCCTGGATCCTCTCCATTCATTTGTGCCTTTGGTTATTTCAAATATATTTTTTCTTCTCTCTCTAACAAGAAAATAACGACTTTGAGGCAAGTTTCTCATCACTGTAAAATCAATGGATATAGACGCTTTGTTTTGCTCTTTGCTATGTTCATGTTACCTAGAATAGTGCCTTGACCTAAGTAGATGCTTAAAAACTTTCAATGGATTAATTAATATACTGATTTGTATGCATACCACTCAAGCTTACTGAAAATTTAATCCAACCAGACATAAGAATGGACAGACACATATGAGACCAAAATGTAATTAATTCAAACAGACTTTGGCAAACAATATCTATTCTTGTTTGTTCCATAAAGAGAGACACACTTTCTCAAGCCCTTTTTTATCAGCCCAAACGAGTTATATGCAAACTCAAGGGTGCAAGAACATAGATTGCATCTCCTGATTAGGGAAGCCATGAGTCCAATTTGATTTATGATTATTATTTGCTAAATCTGTACATCCATCTTACAGAGCTGATTTATACCCATCTCAACCTGCAAACATTTCCACCAGTCTGCTCAGATATCCTCTTCCTAGAAACTCTGACCTCCCTAGCAAGAATTAGCTTTTCTCTGTTCTGTGTCTCCATGTTACTTTCTCCATATCTGTAATTTATCACTCCTTCTTGTACATTATTCTACTTACTTTGGGACTTTTTTTGCCCACCATAACAACCAACAAACTGCAAAATCGGTGGCCAAATTAAAAAAAAAAAAAATCTAACTGATAATACTTCTAGGAGAAGGGGTTTCTCTAAATGTTTGTAGAAAAGAAGAAGGGGGATAAAATATGCTTATAATTTCTATTCTTCCTCTTTGAGTTTTAGAAGTTGTTATGAGAATTCTGTTTTCTCAAATATACTTTGGAAGCAGCCTCTCAAATTAAGGGTTGCGAGCCCATGGTACTTCCACAGACTCAGTGCAGTTTCGGATTTTATCTCACCTTGATTGCATCTCACCAAGATGCTCCTCTGTGAGATTTCTCATTTGACCTCCTTCTCCTCTCTGTTTCCCTGGTTTTCTAAGCATACTTAGCATTGGGATGAACTAAGAGTCAAGTTCTTGTAATTAATGAATTCAAAATAAAGTGCACCAAGCATAGAAACTCCTCTAATTATCTGTCAACAAAAGTCCAACAATGAAATCTGTAAGAAGGCATTCTTAAGTTTAAACTCCACAGGTCAAGTGAGTGGACTTTAAAATTATTTTCAAAACCACTAAAGTAGGAGGTAAAAATTTTACATACTATTAAAACATAGGGAAATTATTTGTGAAAGTGAAACTATACGAAAATTCTGACTAATGGAAACAAGCCAACATGAATGGCAATAGATATGCATGGAGCACCTATCCTGATTTATTACTGTGATGGAGAATGAACAGGTGAATTTGAGCAGGCCCTTAGGCAACTAATATACAGCACTGAGAGGTGGAAAAAGCCTTCTGTGATCACGAAGTCAACCATATATGTTCATTTGATATCTGTTAGCCTATCCCTCCACTTTTGATAGTCATTCAAGCCTTCCCTATGACCACATATTTTTCTCCTTCACTGAGGAGAAGGCAAAGGATTGATAATGTTCTCACTTCATAAAGGTACTATTTTGTGAATAATATGATTAGGGATATTTACATAAATAAATCAAATTGAGGCAGACCATGGAATTTTACCATTTGAATAGAAATAAGAGTGAGTTAATCTGGTTCTATATTTGACCCCTGCTTTTTGTATATATCCTGAGATTTCATTTAGGATTTGAGGTTTTGTATATTTTGTTTTAACTGAAGAGACTACCACTGTTTTTCAAAGGACCACCCTTTGTGTTGATACTTTCAAGGACATAGAGGGTAGTGTGGTTGGATACTACTGTGCTGTATTGTCCCCAAACTAGAGATGAGCAGAAAAACAGCAAGATCATGCTGACAGACTTAGGAAGAAAACTGAGACTTTCTGACATATGTTCAGTATCTTTCCAATATAAAACTGCTTATCATTGCAGGATAGCCAAAGATCTAATTATGCATTCAAGGTCTCAGATAGATGGGTAAGTACTTTTCTCTCATACATTGAGAGAAACTTCTCTCTCTGAATTTTATAGTAAAATATTGATATCAAACACTGATAATGTGATATATATTTTACGTGTGTTTTACTTGCGTGGTGGTTAGTCTTGATCCCAATTCCTCAATGAAAATCTATTTCTACTGTTTAAGCATTTTTACAAATAAATGAGTTGACTTAATTTGAAGTAGAATGATTAAAACCCATATCAGACAGAATAAGGAACAGAAGGCGTAATATTTAATTATGATAAGTTTTAAAATAATACTTTTATATGATTAAGGACAAAGGATGGGGAAATTGATTGTTCAGTCTAGGGAGGCTTTGTATGAGCTGTGTGTCTTTGGCTACATTTTAAAATCTTTCTTTTATCTTATGTACTGTTCTAAAAATAAAGACCAAAGTAATACCTATCTCATAAGTTTGTGGTAACATATGTGTGCTAATATACGTAAAGCAGTTAGAACCCTGCGGGTACAGAAATAAGTACTCAATCATAGTTAGATGCTTTATTATGGTCCTAGCTGAAAAGCCCAGGGGAATTATCATTATTTTATTTCGCCAAGCTTGAGATGATCTTTTTCCTTATAGTTTTTACAAGCTGTCATATCTTTTTATCAATAATTTTTTATTCTCGGAATTTATTAAAATAAGAAAGTACCTACTAAAGTATATAGTTTTATTTTTAAAATATTTTTCATAAATAAAAGTGAGATAACCACTATTTAATACCCAATGTAAGAGCTTTGTAAACCTCAAACTGGAGAGACTGGGGGTGAGTTGTTATAGCATTACTACTCCATATGAGAACTGCAACTGTGTTTAAAATACAGAACAGTGCGGAGCTGCTAAAAGTAGTTGACGAGTTAATTAGTTTCGTAAGGGTAATAATAAGAAGTGTTAGTACAATTTGACCCATAAGTCAAGGAAATAGAGAGGAATTAACAAAAATATTTGCTAATGGTTCATAAAAGTGAAACTTCCTTGATCTTCTGTAGCACTCCCTTCTGCTCTCATTTTGTTCCTTTTCCTTCACATGTAGGCATCGCGTGCTCCCTGTCTCTCATTCTCTTTTTAAATTTTATTTCCTATTTTCTTATGATATCTTTGTCTTCCCTCTCTCCCATCTGTACTCCTTGCTATACATTAATACACAGAAGAAGAATGCAAACAGAGTATTATTATTTAAGGCAAATTTGTGTTTGTGTTTTTTGTTCATGATTTTGTTACTTGAATACAGTTCTGTATATGTCTCATTACCTATGATTTCTTATATTTCTACTTGACTTTTTGTCATTTCAAAGGGGCCTATGAACCTATGTCATATATAACCTTGCAAAAAGGTGAAGTTTAAATTTTCACTTAAGATGAAGGTGATCTTTTTACTGGTTTCCTGAGCTTCCCTCATTACTCTCACTCTCACTTCTGGATTAAAGAACAGCTGTCATGTTTGTTGGGCATTTGCTCTTCCCTCAGGAGCCTCGGACATAACTCTTACAAAGTAATGATAATTTCCTGTCTCTTTACTGTTTTTTTTTTATCCTATTCCTTGGGGGTCAGTAAAACACATGGTCAAATTGATTTTCAGAGGCTCTCCAACCTAAGTCTTTGTTTTTCAAAGACTCCTTTGATGCGCTGTGGTTTATGAATGCTAAATGGAATTCTTGATCTATACCAGTATTAATACCTGGTCAACCTGTCATTAACTTTCACCTTTATTGCAGAATTTCGTAGAAAACCACATAAAGGTGATATATCAATTTGAAAATAGTTTATTAGCAGCCTGCTACTCTTTGCAATTCTTTCCAACAAGGTCATACATATTCCCCTGGCATTAAGTCACCATGAAATTTACTATGACATTGCCCTGGCTGGTGTGGCTCAGCAGTTAGAGCATCAGCCCATGGACCAAAGAGTTGCAGGTTTGATTCCTGGTCAAGGGCATATGCCTGAGTTGCAGATTCAATCCCTTGCCCTTGTTGGGGTCATGCAGAAGGCAACCAATCGATATGTCTCTCTCACATTAATGTTCCTTTCTCTCTCTCTCTCTTTTTCTCTCTCTCCCTCCCTCCTTCCCTCCCTCCTTCCCTCCCCACCACTCTCCACTCTATCTAAAAATCAATGAAAAAATACCTTCAGGTGAGAATTAACATCATCAACAACAAAAAATTTAGTTTGACAATTCTATACAAATTATGGGCGTTGGTCTTTTTCTTAACCTATTCAAAATGAAAAATGTGTGTGAGGCATCAAATATTCAGCAAGTTAACTGAATAGTAAGGCACATGTTTTAGACATTGTAGGGAATATACCAAGAAGCACTTTTATTGCTCCTGTAACTAAAATACTAAATTGGAGAAAAATTAATATTCCTATAAATATTATAAAAAATAAAATATATGTAAATATGTTTCCAAAACAGGGGTAAGCATACCATTCAACTTATAAATAATAGTATTTTAAACAGACATGTGTATATTTGTGTTGCTGAAGGGATGAATGGGCCACATCATACCAATACTCATGGGCTGAAAGTTCTTGGGGTACCGCTGAAATAAGAATTTTCGGAAGCCCCCACAGGAGAATGAATGGTCTCTATTGGTGTGGAATTACATTTCTTGGGTTGTAACATCCCATTTCCCTTAACCCCGTCCTGGAAAAGGGGTAGGTGTGCGTTTAGTAGAAACAAAGCCAGTGTCCAGAGTGTTTATTCCATGATACAGCTGGATCCAGATGAGGATCAGATAGACTCAGTCCCTCAGTCCATTGTGTGGAGTCCACCTGGCCAGGAACCATGTAGGGGTTACAGGGCCTGGGAGCCTGGCAAGCCAGGAGTCCCTCAGCAGCAGCAAGAAAGAGAGAGCACAAGGGACAGCTTTCCTTGCCGATTAAATATTCAGGTTTCAAGTTCTCGCAGTGGCCACAACTTTTCTGGCCACTGACTTGCTCACCTGTGTGACAGACAGACAGTTACCTCCCATGTCACTCAGACCTTACTGGGCATGAATCTAAACTGCCTTTGTCCAGTCCTTCCCCCATTGATTGGCAGGGAATAGACCTGGAGTGATAAACTTCAGCTTTTGACAAAAGCTGTATAAATGGTGTGGCTATTTTATTGAGTCTCCCCTTTACTCCTTTCCTGCTAAATACTAACCAGATTATTGCAACAGTATCTTGAGTGAGATGGTGATAAATTCATGGAAAATCAGGGAAAATGTTCTTACATATTTAGCACATAAGACTGTATAAAATCCACATAATTCACATACACAATAACCAGTAGTGTTCTACGTAGCCAATTACACAATTGTTATTCTTAAAACTGATGGCAAAAATTCATGGTGATGTATGTATTCTCAAGTGTCTAATTAATTTATTGTTTTGTTATATATCAGATATTTTCTTCTAGTCCTTTTTAATTGATTCAAAATATCTTGCAAGTTTCTCAAATTTTGGGCAGTCTTTTATTGCGTTTATTGGCACGGAAGGAAAGAACATGCAGTGAATTCATGAGCACACCTGTAGAGAAAATTATAAGAAGATGACAGCATGATGGGCACAAATCTGATAGGCACAATTCAGCAATAATATGGGGACTATTGGCTAAAATTACTCTATGCTAAGACCTTATTATTTCAACACTCAGTTGCTGGTGCCTGGTGGAGCAGATTAGATACAAAAGGGAACTAAGAAGTTGTCTTTACGATAAAAATTCTCAGGATCTAGATGGAGGAAAAATATGCAAGTAAGATTATTTGATGCTCAATAACTTCTGAATTATATGATAGCTATTAAAGACAGAATTGGATTACAGAAAAGTAGAGTCTGGTTAAGTCCAAGTAGAAGGAAAGTATAGTGTTACTGGTGAAACTTTCTAAACAATAGTAATATATATTTAGGTTTGTTCTATGAGGGCAAAAAGAATGCTAAGAGCAATAAGGAACTGAGAATAACTGTAGTATACCCTGAGGGTATCATAAAAAGTTCCAGTTTCATCCAAGGAAAGCTTTGATACAGAAAAGAAAAAGAAAAAAAATTGGAATAAAACAAATGCTGTTGGAATCTTTCCTTCTGCAGCTCAACAGCTGTGTAACATTTTTGGCCTTAACCTTCTCATTTGCAAATTAGAAGAAGTAATAAATAATTTAAAAATATTTTTTTTAGGTTTACATGAGGTAACAAATGAAAAGAGCAAACACAATGCCTTAAATGTAATAGGAATTATAAAAAAATTTCCTAAAGATCTATGCTATGATGGGCAGAGGAACTGAATAGACACCTCTCCAAACAGGACATACAAATGGCCAAGAGACAGATGAAGAAATGCTCAACATCACTAATCATCAGAGAGATGCAAATTAAAACAACCATGAGGTATCACCTCACACCTGTCAGAATGGCCGCCATCAACAAATCATCAAACAACAAGTGTTGGCGAGGGTGTGGAGAAAAGGGGACTCTAGTACACTGCTGGTGGGAATGCAGACTGGTGCAGCCACTATGGAAAACAATATGATGTTACCTCAAAAAGTTAAAAATTGAACTTCCATTTGACCCAGTGATCCCACTGCTGGGAATATACCCTAAGAAGCCTGAAACACCACCCAGAAAGAATATATGTTCCCCCATGTTTGTAGAAGCACTATTTACAATAGCTAAGATCTGGATACAGCCCAAGTGTCCATCAGTAGAGGAATGGATAAAAAAGCTGTGGTACATATACACAATGGAGTACTACGCAGCTGTAAGAAAGAAACATCTCTTATCCTTTGAGACGACATGGAGGGACCTGGAAAGTATCATCCTAAGTGAAACAAGCCAAACAGAGAAAGACAAGTTTTATATTATCTCACTTATTTGTGGAATATAATGAACATAACGGTCTAAGGAAGGGGGTAGTCCCAGAGAGCGGAAATGGGATACAGACTGACAATCCCCTAAATAGGTGGGTGGTGGGGAAGAGATAAACCACAGAACTTATATGCATGTGTGCATGAACAGTGGACATGGACAACAAACTGGGGAAAGGGCAGGGAGGGAGGAGGAGGGGAGAATCAGTGGGGGAAAAAGGAGAAACATCTGTAACAAAAATTAATTAATAAAAAAAAAAGTCTATGCTATGAAGCAGCAGACAAAAAAAAACTTCAAAGGGTGGATTATATTGTGTTTATAGATCAGAAAAACAGAGTAAAGATGTTGATTGTTCTCAAATGAATATATAGCTTTAACATAACTTCCATCTAAGAGTCAGTGAGATTTTTTGTGATATAGATTTACTCTAAATTTTATATGGAAAGAAAAATAAACTTGAGTATCACAAACAATTTTGAAAGAGAAGAATAAAGTGGGAGAAATAAGTCTAAATCATTACAAAACTTACTGTATGCCTTAGGTAAAGGCTGTGGCATCGATAGAGGGATAGACAAACAGATCAATAGAAGAGAACAGATATTCCAAAAATAAACCCACATAAGTATGCCCAGCTGATTTTTATCTTTGACACGGTACAAAAGCAGTTCAGTGGAAGAAAATAGCATTATTAACAAGTGATGCAGGAACAACTGAGCATCCACAGACCAAAAAAAAAAAAAAAATGAGCACTAAACTAAGTGTCATATCTTACACAGAAATGAACTCAAACTGAACCAAAAATTTCAATGCAAAAGGTACAACTGAAAATTTTAGAAAAACATTGAAGAAAATCTTCTGGATTTTTAATGGTAAAAGAGTTAGACTTGATACCAAAATTATAATTTGTAAAAGGAAACATCAGTAAATTGGATTTTATCAACATTTAAAATGTTTGTTCTCAAAAAGAAAATTAAAAACAGGTAAAGAGAATACAGATATACAGACATGTTATAAGCTGAGACAATATAGTGGCAAGTCGCAGACATAGTAAAGGACGTGTCTTTAAAACACAGTAGTGAAAGTGGGCAGGAGATGAGCATAGACATTTCACAGAATTAGATAATTTGTAGATATCCAGGGGGCAAATAACACTCCAAAAGACTATACACATCACTAACCATTAAAAAATTAAAATCACAAAGAGTACTACACATCCATCAGAAAGGCTAAAATGACAACAGCAGTGACAACACCAATTTCTGGCAAGGATGTTAAGAAACTGGCTCACTCATTAATTGCTGGTAGGAATATAAAATATTGCGACCATTCTTGAAAAGGTTTTCCAGTTTTCTAAAAAACTAGACTAGCAACCCTACACTTGTAGTTGTCAATGTTTATCCCAAAGAAATAAAAAGTTATGTTCACCCTAAGTCTATACATGAATGTTTATAAAGGTTTAGTTTATAATATGCCCAAACCAATATACAGATCATGTATCGTAGAAATGTACACTTGAAATCTATATGATCTTATTAACTCATGTGCCCCAATAAATTTAATTAAAAATAAAATAAAACAAAATAAAATGCAAATAGAAGACGATCTCCAAAATCAGGCAGAAATAATGAAAATGCTGAAATTAGCTACTACCAATGTAATATAAACTGTGGATGATCTCATAGTTTGACCAAAAAAAATAGAGAAGTGAATGAATGAGAAATAACAAAAATAAAAGTTTATATTTATAATAGTGGGTTATTTGGGATCTAATTTATTGATTTTTATTCTAACCACCAACAAATGAAATGCTTTGTCATGTATCTACTTACCACAAAAAGGTTTTTAATCATTGAAGAGGAATGTAAATGAGACAACAGGTGAATTCAGGCTTTTAGAGAGCTAGGCTAAAACACTCAAACACACTTCATATGAAAATGAAATTGGCAGAATATATGAAAACCCTTCCCTTTCTATGATAATGCTGACTATATTAGATGAAAATGCTAAAGAAAGCTGATATTGCCAAGTATAATAAGCATAATAGTACAAAAACATAAATGCTGAAAACAATATTATAGCTCACGTTTTTAGATAGAATGTAAGTGGAAAATTATTACCCGTTATTCTTCAATTGAATGCAACAAATCAAATGTATGTAAGACTTTTCAATCAGTCCTAGAACAAATGTCATTGTGAAGACTGCAATAATTAAGGTTTTTAAGAGAAGAGATAAGATATTTTTTTAATTTTAGTGAAGAGAATAATTTTTAAAGTGGATTAACCATGGGTAAATAAAAAACGTTTTTGTTATCTGCCTGCAGCTACCACTCCATATGCAAGAGTCTAAAATATCTGAGGCACATTGAGAAACAGTCTTGGAAAATATGAAACACACACACACACACACACACACACACTCAAATAAAATGTCCTATCATATATCTACTTACCAGAAAAAATCTTTTTGATTGTTGAAGCAGAATAGATGTGTAAAGTCTTTATTAGTTCAGAGTTTTGACTGTCATTGTTATGACCATCATAAAAGTGGGATAAACAAATATTATTGTATTGAATTAAAAGAATATAATTACGATGGGAAATAAAAATAAAATACAATAAAATTATTTAACTAAATAAGCAAAATATACACTTATGTTTAAAAGTATACTAAAAGAAGAGCTTATGGAATCTCATTCTTAATAGAGGTATTATAGATATAATAATATTAATACAATTTATTATTAGTTTTAACCACAAAGAAAAAAAATATTTTAGCCAGTCAGTTCTTGAAACGTTACAAAATCTTACAATCCCAAAGAAGAGATCACAGAAAGGTATGGTTCAATACCCTTTAAAGCATATCATGGTTGTTAAAACTAATTGTAGATTAAAATTCAGTTTCAGAATTCAATCAAATGCAGAACATTTTAACTAAAGATAATAGAATAGTATAGACCTAGTCTTAGATCTAATACTATCATTTCTGGGAAATAAAGAACAAATGAATTGAGAAAATGCCAATAAGACCTTGCATTAATAAAGAGATTTTTAAGGACATCAACATTAACAATGTTATCATTATTACGGAGTGCTGATACTTAAATTCCCATATTTCAAAATGAATCTTAATAGAAGTGTTAAATAAGAATAGTTTTGTTTTGCATTGCTTAGCAGAAATTTCATTCAACACAGAATATGTAGGGTATCTGCCAGAGTTAGCTTTCATGTTTGTTCTTAGATCATATTGCAGAAAATAAGACCAGAATTAGTTGTCTTGTTTGGTGTTCATTCTTTACTTTCATGGAAAAGTGATCAAATATTCACTGAGCAAGCATGCTCAGCTTTGCACTAAAATGCTACAGATTAAAAAATGATTGAAATTTATTCCCAGTCCACATTACTTTATGTATAGGAGACATAAAGAGAACACAAATAAAATTTAAAAATTAAAAGAAAAAGCTAGCTTTGGAGATCAAGCACTGTTGGAATGGGATGGGTAACACAGGGAACAAATGGATGGTTGCAAGAGGGTTAAGGGTTTAGGGGACTCAGTGAAAAAGGTTGAAGGGATTGAGTAGTACAGATTGGTAGTTACAAAATAGTCATGGGGAGATAAAGTACTGCATGGGGAATGTAGTCAATAATACTGTAATAACTATGTATAGGGCCAGTTGCATACTAGGAATATCAGAGGGAACATTTTGTAAAGTATATGATTGCCTGATCATTATGCTGTACACCTGAAACTAATACAAAATAATGTAGAATGTTCACTGTAAAATTTTTTTTTAATTAAAACAAAAAACTAAAATCCAAAAGCCTGTACCACTTGGCAATGAATTGTAATATGTTTGTTCCAACTTTTAAAAATTAAGAAAAAGCAAGCATCTCCCTGATGCATTTCCCAGGGGCTATTTCTTTTTAATATTTGTTTTCTAGGCACATAAATGAGAAATTTATTTAATATATGTTTGTTAAATGAGCCAGTGAAAATGTCATCTGGATATAGACCTCTGAGTTCTCAATTATTGAGAGGTAGAATCTTTATACAGTATTTGGATTTTTCTGAAAGGAATCATTTCTCCCCAATTTATTTATTTGTTCAACTGTTTATATTTTATAAACTTATATATATATTTACTTAATGTATTGGTTTATAATAAATCAATCTGTTATTTATGTTTTCGTTCAAATTTTCCAGTGTTAGCCATTGGGCATTCTTCCAGATTGATTCCTTTGTCCCTTTAAGATACCCCCATTTGTTCGTTTTTGAAGCACTCCTTTTCTTGCTTCAGATCACCTTGCAATTTCTCTTTCCTAACCATGGAATCAGTCTTTTCTCCAAAAAGCCCTTGATTCCTTTCAGTAACTAATAATGAGACCACAAATTAACAAGAACAATTCTACGTAAGCAAAATTTTGATCAGATACTTCGCAAAAGAATATTCACTATTCATGAGAGAACTGCAAATGAAAACCACAATTTGCTATGACTACACTCCTATAGGAATAGTGAAAATACAAAAAGATAGACCATCGTTTTGTTAAGGTGAGAAACAATTATATTTATATATAATGGTTCTAATATTCTTTTTTTTTTATCCTCACCCGATGATACTTTTTTCCATTTTTTGTACAGACAGAGTGGGAGGGAGAGAGAGGAAGGGAGAGAGAGTGAGAAATATTGACATGAAAGGGACACATCGAGTGGTTGCCACCCGCATGACCAACCAGGGCCGGGGACAAACTGCAACCGGAGCCCGCGCCCTTAGCGGGAACCGAACCCGGGTCTCTCCGGACCGCAGGCCGACGCTCTAACCGCTGAGCCAAACTGGCCAGGGAAGTTCTAATATTCTTAATGGTTAATATATAGTAATGTTAGAACCAAGTTTTTTTTTTCTTTTTTTCTGAATATAATAGCAATAGTGGATATTATTATCTGAAATTATTGTTCTAAAATATAATGTAATTTTCTATTCTAAATTTTTGGGCCCAAGGCCAAATATTTATATTATACTAGAAGGATTCATGTAAGAGCTCCTAAATCCCTTGTGAATGCATTTGGGGGAAAATAAGTAAGAAAGGAAGGATAGTAAGAAAGAGGAAGCAAAGAACAGAAGGGGGAGGCAAGAAGGCAGAGGACAGACCTAAAGAAAAGATGCTAGTTGATTAGGGAGTGTTCAAATATGAACATTTTTCTTAAATTAGGAAAACAGAAATTGGTCATCTAAATACAGGTGCTCTAGTCTTAAGTAAACTTGCTCAACATTTTCCCAAAATAAAAATTTGAAAGTAATACAAAACTTTTAAAAGAATGGTTCTATTTTAAGAAAGGGCAAAGACAACTGCTATTTGTTGCCAGTGTTGAAATTCCTCGGCGATGTACCAAATTTTTCTTTCAGGGTGCTTGATAGGAAAGGTTATTCATATGCATATAATTCTCCAAAGTTCATATGAAGTACCTGAAAATAGCACCTACCTTATAAAAATGCACTTATTTTAGATCAGTGGATAAATCAAAGCCAACATTATGGAAGCTGTAATCACATTTCTTCTGCAGCAGAGATGAATTATTCTTAAAGGTTGTTGGCATCACATTCATTTGGAATAGTGACAAATTCAAATTTTGAAACATAGATTTTTCTCTTGGGCATTCCCTTCAGTTCTCTTATCACTTTTCTATTCTCTCTTGTAAACACATCAGAAAAGATTCCCAAATCATGTTTTTGCATATATGTAACAATCGTTGCCTGCACTGTCTGGAGACTACTATAAAACATAATTTTTCAAGAATGGCATTTGTTTGCCTTAAATAAAAACCTGTTTTGAAATAATGTTTAAAGATAATATAAAATAGTGTAACAGGTCTTTTGCAAAGGTTAGCCAGAGTAAATTTCATAAAATGATTATTGAACTTCTTGGATTTACCAGGGTTTACAATAAACAGTGTTGAAGCACTATTGCATTTCCCTCACTAATAATTTGAGAATTCTCTGAAAATACTATTAAATAAAGTAGTAACTAGTGCTTAGTTGATAATAATACTTAATCTACTCAGTATTATAAAAAAAAAAACTGGATTCCAGTAAAATTAATTTTTCAAGAAATTGATTTCTAATTATCAAAATGTCATCAGGAATAGACAAAAGTGTATTTTTCTAAAGTGTATGTTAATTTTATTTTCCCTTTTTAAATTTGTTAATGCTTTTAAATACTGAATTAGAATTATATTTAATTTACTGGAAATGTGTTTTTATTTAGTATCCCAGTTAGCCCTAGTCAGTCAATTTTCTTCATAATAATAGATATATAAAGAAGTTAAAACAACCCAGTGTTTGTATAAATGTGCTTTATAGACTATCAGTGTTAAAAGTAACAAATATTAACAAAAATAAATTAAATAATTAATAAAAATAAGTAACTAATATGCCTATTTAAAATGTTGCTACTTCTGCCTGTTTCTTTTCTATTTTTATTCAGTAGTCTGGGTTATAACCTAGGAATTTATATGTTTAACAAATAATTTGGTGTGATTTTGTTTTGATCCTCATCCAAGGACATTTTTTCTATTTATCTTCAGGTAGAGAGGGATGGAGAGAGGGGGGGTGGAGAGAAACATCTATGTGAGAGAGACCCATCAACTGGTTGCCTCCCACAGGACCCCGACCAGGGCCAGTGGGGACTTAACCATAGCTGAGGTAAGTGCCCTTGACTGGAATTGAACCCACGACTCTTTGGTCCATGAGGCGAAGCTCTAACCCCTGAACCAAACCAGCCAGGGCTCAGTGTGATTTTTATGCATTAAAATTAGAGAATCATTTAAGTATATTTTATGAGATGATATTTAATGGAAATTAATAAAGAATGTATTCTCAACATTTCAGAGAATGAGTATGATATGTAATTCTATTATGCAAATGGATAAATAGGAGGTGTTTTTATTTCCTTAAGAAAATTTCCTTTGGAGATTATAACACATGAAATTTTTAAAGAGAAAATGAATGCTGTTAATCCAAATAAGTCTTATCTAGTCATCAAAGATAGAATATCTGCATATAAAATGCTTGATAGCAGTTCATTTAACTGTGTGCCTAAATGATACAAAATCGTATTTATTTGTAATTTATTACTTATTGTTTTGATTTAAGACTCAATTTCTTCCAATAAATTGTAGTTAGTGAGGTGGTAAAGTATGAGATAACTCCAAACAATATTTTCCCTTTACCTTCGAATTCCAAGGCAACAAATTTCACTTGTAATATATAAGATTTATATCACATAATTTTCATATAATTTAATGTCTATATGTACTTTAATTTTGTTTCCTCAATATATATCTAATTATTTCTTTCTATAGTAGAAACTCAATATTTTATAACATAATATTTAATGCATATAAATAAATTATCCCTGTAGTACTACTGAAAATAGCTGGAAAAGCAATAGGGTAGTTGTTTCTGATCAAATGTTACATAGTATCATTTGTTCTGATTTGTCTCTTGTGAATAGAAAAAAATAAGGGACCTCAAAAGTTGAATGGATGATTAATAAGACATTTGGTGTCATTATTTTGAAGATTCTACATATTTTATTATTGCTTTCACTGACATGAAATAAAATACTCATTACTTGCTAAAATACTGAATTTCTGTTGGAGAACATAAAAAAATCAGGAAGAAATGAGTGATAGAATAAATTCTTGGTTGCTTTAAAAAATTTGTGAATTTCTTGTATTTTTGTCTACACATTTGTGGCATATTCAGTGGGAGTTCAGTAAAAGAAATAAAAATCACGTTAGGTATTCAACAGATATGATTTAAAAAAAGGAATCCATTACATTTTATTATGATATTGACTCAGACCTCTGTGGATAGAGTGCTGGTGCCTGGGTGTTGGTGGATGATGGAGAAGAGACTGTGGAGGAGACTTGTTATAGAAATTCTGAAAATGTCTGGAGTCTACTAGTCAGCTAGTTTGATGGCCACTGAGTAAAGTGCTGCTGCCAGTAGAAGGGCAAAGTCCCCCTGCTGGCGCTATGCTGACAGGAAAGTGAAGGTTATTCTTCCCGCCTTTCATTCCTTTTCTATATCCCCAGTTGGCAGAAACTAACAGGAAGCCAGATGGCAAAGGTATCTGGGAAATGTAGTTTTCAGAATTCT
Source organism: Molossus molossus (assembly GCF_014108415.1). Taxonomy (NCBI): domain Eukaryota; kingdom Metazoa; phylum Chordata; class Mammalia; order Chiroptera; family Molossidae; genus Molossus; species Molossus molossus. The sequence continues at coordinate 36,475,134 of NW_023425350.1, forward strand.
AATCAGAGCAGCATAGATCATAGAGAAGAGGGAAGTCGAAGCTAAAATAAAATAGGTAGTGCCTGACCCATGTTGTCTCCATAAATATCAAAAGAACACTATAGTATATTTACAATCGCCTTTACATAATTTGTTATAATTTCAGATGCCTGAGGAGCATGTAGAGGATTTATACTTCCTGAGAAGACTTAAGAGTATATCCTGATTTTAACACTTGTCACATTTTTCTTAGGAGGTTACCTGACTCTAAATGCTATATTTTCTGTGGGATCTTAATATTTGTGGTGCATAGCATCTTTGGGATATGGTAAGCACACAGGAAACGTTGGGTGAAATGAGGTCATGGATTGACTCCCAATGGCATCTGGGATTTGGAGATAACATCATCATACCTTTTCATAATGCTGAGGAATAGGATTTTCTTCTGTTTCTTCACAACTTCTGCCGTTGACTGAAATGAGGAGAAGGGTCTCCCAATTAAATATTAAGATAATTCAAAAGAATCACAAAGACTATTTAATCAAAAGAGAAGGCTAGGGATAAAAGAATGTAGAGTCCTGCTGGTGTGGCTCAGTGGCACTAAGAGGTCGCTGGTTCAATTCCCTGTCAGGGCACATGCCCAGGTTGTGGGCCAAATCCCCAGCAGGAGGCATGCAGGAGGCAGCCAATCAATGTTCTCTCTCATCCATGTTTTTATCTCTCTCTCTCTCCCTCTGCCTTCTTCTCTCTCTAAAATCAATAAAGAAAAAATTAAATTAAAAAAAAAGAATGCAGAATTTTTTCTGTTCATTATTCTTGATTATACATTGAAAATAAGATGACTTAAATTTAGTAGGAGAAGTTCTTTACCTAAATTTGTTCACCTATTTATAAAACTCGATAAATGTTTATTGTGAATTATAATTAGTGCTTAGTTACAAAAGAAAAATTCTTAAAGGCTGAATTTATATATTTAACTGTTGGGACACAGTCATATACATAGGACCAGATGTCAATCATAAATTTCTTGCCTGTAAGGATGAGACAACATTATTACTATGAATGTTCTCAATTTAGCAGGTATATATATTGTTAAGATTTGCAGGAATTAGTGGGGAGATTGGGAAACAAATCAATGACCAAGGATCATTGAAGGAACTGCCAGGCAAAGCTAAATGATCAACTGAATTTGGAGACTTTAATTGGCAGCAGTTCCAATCTACTTTTTCTGTTTGCTTGTTTTTGTATTTTTGGTATCAGTTCAGAGCTGATGTTGGTAAAGAAGAAAAAAAAATGATAGCTGTTTTCAAGAACTGGGTTTGTAAAATCATAAAGAACTCAAGAGAGCCCTGGTCTGTTTGGCTCAGCGGTTAGAGCGTCGGCCCGTGGAACAATGAGTCGTGGGTTTGATTCCGGTCAAGGGCATGTACTTCAGTTGTGATTTATCCCCAGCCCTGGTTGGGGTCATGCAGGAGGCAGCCACTCGATGTGTTCCTTGCACGTCAATGTTTCTCTCTCTCCCTCTCCCTCTCCCCCTCTCTTTCCCTCCCACTCTGTCTGAACAAAAATAGAAAAATGTCCTCAGATGAGGATTTTAAAAAAAGAACTCAAGGGAAAAGGGAATTTTTTTTGTATCTGGAAAGAAAGGCTCTTGGGAAAACTTTAGCTACTGCTACTACTGTTATTAACATCATTATTGTCATCATTATCACTGATGTCTTGCTTTGCTTTGTGTCTGATGAATAAAAATTATATTAAACATATCCCAATATTTCACAGTTGTATGGTATTTTTAAAGGGTTGGAAAGAACAGTTGAATAAGTCTCTTTTATCTCCGTGGTTATCCAGTTCCGTAAGTCTGAGTCACCTGTGTAAGGTCACATTGCTGGAGGGCACCACAGACAGGACTAGAACTCCATAACTTTTGACTACAACACAAAGATATCTCCATACTATCTAAGAGTCCTAGTCTCTCAGAGGTCCTTCAAATGCTTGCACAAGCATTTCCAAAAAGGAATAGATGTCTAATAAATCAGAACATTCTAAAACATCTATGTTATGGTGAGTGAGCAGTGTGATAATTCTTCATTATTATTAAATGTATCTCATTATAAAAGATAGCTGTATGAAAATGCAAACACGTTTTTCACATAAAGAGATTAATAAATAAACATTTTTCTCACTTAATAAAATGTGTTAAAGTTCTTTCCATATTGACATATATAGATATGCCCCAGTTATTTAAGGACTGCATAGCAACATACCATATGGATATACAATGACTAATTTATCACAGTTGCTTATACCCTGCTACTTGGCACACTCTCTTCTTCAGGCTTTTATGACTTTTCTTAATCTACCTTCCTGTCTGCAACTCTGCTTATTAATATTGAAACAATCCTGGCACCAGTCCCCACTTTCTCTTTACTTTATCTGTGCCTCTACCTAGGTGGTGGCCAGGAATCCAAAGCCTTTAGGTATTGTTTATATTCCAGTGTTTATCAAAGTTCTGGAGGGGACTGTACATTAATATTTAATAGAAATCTCAAAAATTATACAGACAAAACTAAATTCTTTATTTCTATTGCAAACCCCCAACCCATAGCAGAATGTTCCCCTGCTTCCTCATAGCAGTATATCATACCATCTTGTGTCCTTTTCCTCAAATCCAACTTAAGGTTCCAAATTAATTCTTGTCACTGCCTCACTTCCCACATTTATTTCATCTGCACATACCATTAGCTATTCCTCAAAACCGTATTCTAAATATCTCTACTTCTCTTGAATTTCATATAATTCAAGCCAGTCACCTCTCACCTATACTATAGTGATATACTTTGTTTTCCTCCCTTCTTCCAATCTATGCATTGCACCTAAAGAGATATTTCAAAATGTAAACCAGAATTCAAATTCCCCTGGTTTCACAATTCCAGTGTCTTTCCATTACACCTGGGATAAAAACCCAAACTCCCTATCCTGACCTGTAGGAGTCACCCCTTCCCGTCTTAGCCCCATCTCATAAAACTTTCCCAGTACTGTGAACTGGCTTATCCAGCTGCAATTCCTTCCTTCCTCTAGAGATAGGAGAGTTAAAAACTACCTTTCCTGGACTTCCTTCCAGCTTTGTGTCTAGATGAATATCAGGCTTGCTAATCAAATGCTCTTGTGCAAGCATTTGGAAGACAGAAATGAAACAGTGGGCATCTTTTTTGCCCAGTTGGCATTTTCCTTCTGCAAAAGCTGAGAACCCAGGGGTTCCATAGCAATCTTCAAGTATCTATTCTCCATTTCCCTGGGTGCTGACAGGCAGATGCAGTGCTAGCAGGTGCAGTAGCCAGATGTCTCTTTCCAGTGTCTAGTAAGTTTTGTGACTTAGAGTTATCAGCTGCTGTGCACTTCATCCTGACTCACTGCCAAAGATCTCAGCAGCATATGCTGGGACTCAGCGAATCCAGTGGAAGTCTCCAATGCCGTAGATTCCCTTGCAGGGTGGTTCCAAAGGGAATGTTTTGTTTACTTTTTATTCCCTCTCCCCACCCCCAATATGTCCTTAGAATATAAATTCCAAACAGAGACTTTGTCCTCTTTAGTATTTGGTTCTCAGCCCTAAAATATTATGAATAAGCATTTGTTCATTGAGTGAATGAATGATTGAATAAAACCTGTCATCTCTTGATGAACAAATAGGTATTTCTATCTTATCTGGAAATATAAAAAATTTATGAGCAAGCATCTTTGTGAAGAATATCTTTGTTTAGTTGTACAAGTATACCTAAAAGGTAGTATTCTGGAAGTGGGGTGTTTGGGTAAAAGAGCACATGCATTTTTAATTTTAATGCTCACTGCAAAATTCCTTTCAGATATTAAGCAATTTCCACTCTCACTAATGATATACAAGTGTCTATTTAACTAACATGAACTACAAGCTTAAGTACTACCAAAATTTCAAATCACTATCAACCTGAAAGATGAAACACATTCATTATAATGTAATTTACATGTTTAACTGTAAGGTTAAGTATTTGTTTATATTGTTTAGCATTTTATAGTTATCTTTATAACTGCATGTGCTTTGCCTGTTTTCTATTTTTTATGAATTACTGTTTATTAAGCTATTTGTCATGTTGTGACATGTTAAATTAATCTTTTAATTTTGTCTTGTATAATATTTTTTCATTCAGTTATTCTTATTTTATTTTTGTATCCTCACCCGAGGACATTTTTTTATTTTTTGTTCAGATAAAGTGGGAGGAAAGAGGAAGAGAGAGAGAGAGAGAGAGAGAGAGAGAGAGAGAGAGAGAGAGACATTGATCTGCAAGAGACACATCGAGTGGCCACCACCCTCATGACCCAACCAGGGCTGGGGACAAACTGCAACCGAGGTACATGCCCTTAGTGGGAACTGAACCCGGGTCTCTCTGGATCGCAGGCCGATGCTCTAACCGCTGAACCAAACCGGCCAGGGCCTTATTTTTTATTGTTGAAATCTCAGACTTAGGGAAGATTTGCAGAAAGATGTAGTTCATTTGCTTTTGGGCAATATTTTAGATTGTTTATAATAATTTGAGCCATTTTAATATAAGCTCCAGACCAACTTAAAATTATTTCATCTTTCCTCTAACTTATTTCTCTTTTATTTTTCTTTCACCTTTATTATGTACATAGGAATATTTGTCTAGATCATTTAGTCAAATTTGGCTGTGAGTAATAAAGAATCAAAATAACAATGGCATAAAGAAGATTAAATCTACAAGCAATTCAGGGCTAGAGTGTGTCTCTGCTTCATGAAGTCCTCAGGCACCTGGTTCTTTCCACCTCATTTTATCTTTATATCCTTAGGAGGATGATCTTCAAATCATTCACATGGACCAAGCCATAGACAGATAGCTATGCTCCAGAACTAGAAAGGAGAAAAGAAGGATTCAGGAAGGACAGAGGTTGTGTGTGAGTACTGTCCTCCTAAGGGATGCTCTGAGAGCTGGTACAGGATATTCCTGCTAGAGGGCACTAGAGAGAATTTAGACATGTATCCACATTTAATAATGCTAGGAATTGTTTATCTTGGTGGCCATTTTACCTGCTATAAATATAGGGAGGAAAAAGCTAATTTTGTCTGACTAAATTTACTTCTCATTTATTTTCTATCTTCCTAGCTCTTCTACGTTTTCTAATTCCCCTCCCCCAAGGGCCTAGAAGCTATAGAGAATAATGTATTTTTAAGAATTCATATAGGCATCGTCATCAAATTCAAGAGTAGTCAACACAAGTGAAAGGGTCAGAATTTGAAAGAATGAGAAACTTTCATTTTAAATTTCAGTATATCTGTCAAACATCTGCTCCCCAAGCTATCTTCTGTATACAATTAGTATGACACCTAATAATTACAACAAATTAATCAGCTCTAGAAAAAGTATGCTAGATTATGAGCCAATTTAATATTGTAACAAATAGGAATTATAGCTTTCATGTTATTGCTTAAATTTTACTTTATTGATTATATTTTGATATGGCTATAATTTATGTGCACTATCACATTCACTTCAAGAATTAAGATGAAAGACAGAAGCTAGTTGTTTTTTCTCAAATTTACACATAAATTTTAAAATGATGCCCTGGCTGGTTTGAGCATTGGCCTGCGGTCCAGAGAGACCTGGGTTCAGTTCCCACTAAGGGCGCGTACCTCGGTTGCAGTTTGTCCCCAGCCCTGGTTGGTTGTGCGAATGGCAGCCACTTGATGTGTCCCTTTCACGTCGATGTTTCTCTTTCTCTTCCTCTCTCTCCCTCGCACTCTATCTGAACACAAAATGAAAAAAAAAGTCCTCGGGTGAGGATTAAAAAAAAATTTTAATGAGTTTGAATTAGAACTATTAAATATATTTTTCTGTGATGTGGGGAAATCATATAAGCACTCCTAGCCTCAGTTACTACACTTGTATAATGTAACATTTCACTTTAAATCTTTGAATGTTTGCTTTTTAACTAGCTTATCTTTTACATCCCTTTCAGTAATAAATCTGTTTCTTTGTTTATAAATTCTAATTTGGTATTAATTTTCTCTCATCGGTTTTGTAATGTTAATAATGACTGCATAATTTATTTTAACTCAGTTTTAATTTTTTTACTTGATGCAAATGTTTACAAATATTTTCATTTTGCTTTCTACTCCTTTGCTAAATATTCACCTGTAGCAGCCTAATTAGAAGATATTATTTCAGGAACTGATACTACCAGTTTAAAAATAATCACTGCTATTCTCGTTTCTTGCTTGTTCAATTTACAAATCAGGTGTTTGATCACATAAAATAATATTCTGCAAAACTTGTGCTTCTGAGAAACCTAGTTGAAGAGAAAAGAAATGTTATCCCTAGGATAAGTGTTGTTTTAGGTTGGTTATTTGAGTAACAATCCATTCATTGTTAAGTTGAAGATCTATTTCAGGGCTAACACTTTGAAAGGGGTAGAAACCTATTTACATTCACCTTAATTTTCTTGATCTGTGTTAAACATCTCATGGGTGTAGAATGGTAAGACTGCCACTAGCTCACAGAGCTGTCAAGGAAACCAACAGGTTCTTCCCAGGGATCTGTTAACATCAGTTCTTTATCTAAGTCCAGGGCCTCTTTATTAATGGAGATATCTGGGGAAAATTACCGGAAGGTCCAACTGCCAGGATGTAACTTTCTTAGCATAACTTAATGCCTTTCATGAGGATATTAGATGGATTCTCACTATCTTTTCACATATAAGTTAATTTAGCATACCTTAGATTTGAAGAGTTGTCAGTTACGTGATAGCAATGAATAAACTATCTAACAGATTCAGATATGCATATCCCAGTGTTGAAGAATATACACTTAAAAATTATAAAATTTACCTTTGCAAAGTGCTTTGTAAAGCTATTGATATAATGTTACCTTTAATTCAAAGCAATCATGAAACTAATTTAAATTATTATACGTCATAATGTGGCATATAAATCAAATACTTTAAATGCAATTCTTGATTTTACCTGATCAACTTTGACATCTAATCTTTAAGAATAATACTAGGCACCTGGCCGATGTGGCTAGGTTATTGAGCGTCGACCCATGCACAAAGAGGTAGCCAATTCGATTCCCAGTCAGGGCACATGCAGATTGTGGGCCCAATCCCCAGTGAGAGGCGGTCACTCGATGTTCTCTCTCATTGATGTTTCTATCTCTCTCTCCCTCTCCCTTCATCTCTCTCTAAAATCAATAAAGGAAAAAAAAATATTAAGGAAAAAAAACTTTGTCTGAGACTTACTCATATCCAAACTGTCAATGTACTACCAGGTTTTGTTATTTACTCACTGTAAGCTATGCTCAATAAAAATAAATGTTCTTATTTAAGTGAGGCAGCAAGTTACGATGGAAATAACATTGAGTTTCTAGCCCAATGGGTTTTAATCATAACTCTTTTTTTTTAACAGACTCAATAAGGCATTGAGTTAGTTACTTTAATAGTCCTAGATCCATTTTCTGTATCTGTCAACTGGGAACAGTGTTATCTGCTTTGAAATGTTATGTTAAGTATTGAATAGGTGGAGATATACAAAATATATTAGCAAAAGTACAGTGCTTTCCACATTGCAGGCAAATCAACTACTAAAATTTCATTCCTATTCGCATTTACATAAAATTAATTTAACACGATATTCTCATGCAATTTAAACTATGTCTTTTTTTCTGGAGATATTTTCACTATCACAGTTAGTATTTCATTTGTGGTATTATTTCTTCACAGTTCTATAAAATGACAGTTGAAGCTATACTGAGCTCTGATAATATCTCTTAAATGCCCAATTTTTTTCTTTCCTTAAAAGAGAAAATACACCATCTATAAATCAACATTATTTAAGAAGTTAATTTATATAGAAATATAAATTAATGTATTATAAATATAAATATATTAGCAATATGGTAGTCAAAATTTGAATATAAGAAAGTAAATAAAATAAATTAGAACTGACTATAGTTACATAAAATATAAAAACAAAATTGAAATACTAAACTCAAAAATAGTAGAAATGTGAAATGCTTTATAATAGGTAGTATTCTTTACATTTTTTGTTTGTTTTGTTTTTCACCTCATTCTTAGTATATTCATGAACAAGTCATTCTGGCCAGAAGAGTTGTTAGATCTTCTAGTTTCCTGGGATAGCTACGTAATTCTATTTGTGAAGCCTTCACAAGTATAACGTCATATTTTTAACAATGCATAAATTTTTATTAAACTATAAACACCAGGATACATTGAAGTAGAGTATATCTTGCTGAAAATAAAAAGTTTCGCATGAGATCAACCTGTAACCAGGGAACACATCCATGAATATATAAGGAAACGCAGGGTAGTCAACTATATTTTATTCGAAGATAATATAGCTCTGAAAAATGACCAACTGAACATTAAAAAATTATGAAAGGTTTTTATAATATTCTAAGTTTGGTTTTGGAAACAGTTGTTTGCATTGTAATTGCCTTTAATTTAACACACATAATTCCATTATTCAAACTTTTGTCTCAAACATCTAAAAGTCAGGAACTGCCATTCCATAAACATGAAATCTAGTTGGAAAAACAGAAAATAATAAAGGAATATTGCAAGCCAGTTAAATACTAAAGTATAAGATGCCAATTCAAGTTGGAAATATTGGAGAAAGAATAGATCAATGTTGGTTGCTCTTGTTTTGTTTGTTCTTCAGAATACAATAGTACAGTGATATATGAATGCATCTCTTAGAGATTGATTAACACAAAAATAACTTGATCTGTAACAAGAATGGATAAAAGGCATTTCTATAAAAATATGATTTGTGCAAAGACTCAGTTTCCACATAAGAGTCACACTAGAGAGTAATGACTAAACATATAATTTCATATGAACAAAAGTGAAGCACAAAGCCAGGAGCCAGATGGAAAAACAGGAAAAAGACATGAACACTTAAATATATGTATATAAGCCCTAAAATAGATGAAAAAGTTATAACAATTAGGACATTATTTTTAAAAATTAACTGAGACCACTGACAGATCATTTTCTCCCATTAGCTTGCTGAAACCAGCAGTTACTTAAAAAAAAAAAAAAAAAAAAAAAAACCTATTAATTTACATTATTTTCCAGCACTTACAATTTTTAGAAATTCTTCATTCTTTATCAATTGATAAGGATAAAATGGTATCTTATTTTGCTCTGTGTTAGAATTTCCTTGGTTATGCTCAAAGTTAAAATTTTCTTATGTTTACTAGCCACATGATTTTTCTCCTTAGTGAAATGACTATGTTTTTTTGTCTATTTTTATTTTATTTTTTATTGGTTTATAAGCATTTATTATCTATTAGGACACTAAAGCTTTGTAGATTATACATGTTAAAATGATCCTCTCCCACTTTAAGTGATCTACCTCTGTTCTCTTAATGGAGATTTTCTTATAAGTTACTAGCTTTTTTTTTCTTTCTTTCTTTTTTGAAGATTCTTTCTTTGTCTTTGATTTTTGGCATTCATTATTATGTGTCTTGGGAGGATTTCTTTAAATTTACTTTGGTTACCTATGAGCATCATGATTTTGGCTATCTAAATATCTCCCCAGATTTGGGAACTTCTAGTTCATTACTTCTTTAAATAACCTTTCTGCTCTCTTCTCTTTTTCTTTTCCTGCTGGATTCCAGCAAATTGGTTCTTTGATAGTATCCCATAGATTACTAATATTTAATTCATTTTTTTAAATTCTCTTTTCTTTGTTCTTCTCTAGTTTAATAATTTCAAAGTACCTGTAGTCTTGTCCACACATTCTTTCTTCTGTTTGATCTAATCTTCTGTTGATGCCCTCCATTGTATCTGTTTTTGTTTTGTTTTTCATTTCACTCATTGTATTCTTCAGCTCCAGAACATGTTTGACTCACATGTGCTCTCTCTTAAAAAAAATAATTTTACCTATTTGTTTAACTTCTCATTTTGTTTCTGTATTGTTTCTTCGAATTCATTGAACTGTCTCTGTTGTCTCTTATAGTTCAATGAGTTTCCTTAAAAGAGCTATTATGAATTCTTTATTGGGTATATCACAGATCTCCATGATTTTGTGTTCAGTTACTGGAAGATGGTTGTGATCCTTGGATGGTGTCATGTTACCTTGATTTTTTTGTGTTCCTTGAAGTTTCAGGTTGCTGTCTTTGTGTTTGAAATAGCAGTCACATCCTCAGTCTTTACTAACTGCCTCTGGGAGAAAGATAGCTTCCATCTGCTCTGCTAGAAATACTGAGGCTATCTCAGACTTTCTATAGGTATAGCGGATCCATGCTTCTTGTTCCTCCTGGTGGCAGACTTATTAAGCTTGTATGCCTTCTCTATATTTTGCCATGCACCAGGCCAAGTGCTGATGATCTTTCTTTTGTTTTCACAAAGGTGGCACTACAGCTCAAGTGCCATTCTTTGGCCAACGTATTTGGGTCACCTTTCTGTGGGTGCTAACTATCCAAATGCCAAAGGTTGTCTTTGCCACTGCTGTTGGGAGTACACATAGGGACCCAGACACAGGGTGAGTCCTTGTGTGGTGGAAGGTCCAGCAAGAGCTAGGAAAGCTCATGGACCTTTGCGGGGATTCGTGGGTAAAGGGTTCCCAGCAGCTCGTGAGCAGGCTTTTTGATGGTGTCCACAATGCCGCTAGTAGGATATTGTCCCTTTCATGCCCTCCAGGAATCTTATCCACTGCTCTCCCTCTCTTCCTGTCCTCAGTTATGTAGCTCCAGATTCAATTCTCTGAGTAAGATTAGAGAGAAATGAGCCCTTTTGGTGGTGTTCCACACAGCTTGGGAAGCCAGGTGCTCACTCACATGCTATCCCTTTCCCCATGGTAGAAATCACAGGTCAAGAAATTCTCTTTTTTCCTAAACTGTGCCAGCTTGAGGAGGACTGAGTGGGTAAAATCAAGCTTCTCTTTTTCTCTACAGTAGTGTGTTCAGAGGTATATTTATTGCTCCAATGATGTACTGAAAGTTTTCTGTAAACCTGGACTTTCCCAAAGGCTCTTGTATCCAGTGGTGATTGTCCAGGACTGTGGATTCCAGGCACTCCCAGGCTACAGCCAAGAGGAGCTGAAGCTGTTTCACAGGCCACTGCAGAATTCACAGCCTGGACCACAATCTGTCTGCTATTATTCTATGCACAAGTGGGCGAGACTCCTTCTTTGTGCTTTGGCAAACGGTGCTGGATTTTAGTTTCTTCAAAGACATTGTTGTTTATGGAAAAATGGCTATTTGTTTATTTTTATTTTTTTGCAGGGGACAAAACTGAGGGCAAGGAATGTCTTTTATTTGATGCTGACCCTCAATCTTAATATTTTTCTTTTGACATTTCAGTGCTATGGTTGAATAAAATGCAAGACACACTGTTGTGTTTGATTTCAGGTAAAGAACAATTAGCCTTTTAGTATAATTATGTTCAAAATATTCCTTGGTACTTTAAGACATACCTAAACTAAGGGGTATCTAAAATTAAAATTTAACTAGATGTCCTCCTTTGGCCCACTACAAATGTCAAACCTATATTTAAGGTCTTACTTCATTTCCTCCAACCCTTCTCTCTTTTACTCTTGATTTCTCTCTGTACATGTGTATGATGTAAGGTAGAGTGTCAGTTGCATTTTTCCCCTTTTCTATACTATTTTTTATGCTTTATTTGCCAGCAGTTCTCTATTCTCACTTATCTGCTATGCTAAATTTGAAGTATATGTTAGTTTCTAATTATATTTAATTTAAAAATATAGAGGTAAGTTGTCGAAGCTGGCCCAAGGAGGTGTTATCACCCTCAACTCTTGTCTTGACAATTGTGTCCAAATTACAGTTTCAACTCTTTACATAAAGACTGCATTTACAGTGTCAGGAAAGAAGAAAAGAAAGAGACATAAGTTCATATTAATTTAAAGAACATGCATTGTAAGTGAAACATCCAATTTCTATGGACATCCTGCTGTCCAGGACTTCATCATGTGCTCACATCTATTGAAAGAATGGCAGGACTTGTAGTTGCATAGCCATTCCTTATCCAACTTTCTCACGGAGAAGAAGGGAATATGACCTTTGGAGAAAGTTAGCCATCTCAGGCACAATATTATTCACAAAGTATCTTTTGTGACACCAGGGACCCCCTGTAAGCCCATACTGCAGTGTGACATCTATTAGCTAGGATTCAAGAAATACACTCGTGTGTCATCATTGCATTTACACTTTTTAACCTTTAGAAAAGTGGTCATTTTATAAATATTTTACATATGAAGTTAATTGAGGTCAAAAGAAGTACTTATATCCTGGTTCTTGAGACCATACAAGCATGATTCTGCCTAGTATTTTTACTTAATACATTTTCTTAATAATGTTTCCAGATCAGACACACTCCAATTCTAGCTGATAATTAGATTTCTAAATACTTCTATTTCATCTCTTGCTGAGTCTATCTTAACAATGTAAATTATTTGCAAAACTTGTATATCTAATCTCATACAAAAAAGCTGGAAACTTATATGTCTATAAAAGCTCTCTCATAAGGTTTCAAACAAAATAGAACCCAGGGGTAACCCAATTTAATTGTATTAATTCTACCGTCAAAATTACTGTTGGTAATCAGGGGTTTTCCCTCTGTGATTAAGTTTATCAACAGAAGGGGCTCAAAGAGCACACTACAATGATTCCTTCCCAACACCTAAATCTGAGGCTTACATACTTGACATTAACATATTTTAATCAGCCATCACTTATTTATTTTTTTAAATATTTACTACAAAAAAGACACTTGTGCTAGATATTGTGTAAGATGAGGACTTATTTTACACAATGCCAAACATTCAGTTTACAATTGGAAAATAAGTAGGTTTTATTTTATTTTTTTTATTTTTTCAAATTCTATTTATTTATTTTTGTTACAGATGTTTCTCCTTTTCCCCCATTCACACCATCCTCCCCCTGTCGCCATCTTTGTTGTCCATGTGGATTGGTTATGCAAACATGCATATAAATTCTCTGGTTTATCTCCCCCCTCCTCTTCTGGGGATTGTCACTCTGTAGCCTACTTCCACATCTCTTGGATTACCCTGTTCTTCAGACTGTTGTGTTCATTATATTCCACAAATAAGTGAGATCATATGATACTTGTCTTTCTCTGCTTGGCTTGTTTTGCTTAGGATAGTACTCACCAGGTCCTTCCATGTCATCTCAAAGGATAAAAGATCTTTCTTTCTTATAGCTGCATAGTACTTCATAGTGTATATATACCACTGCTTTTTTTATCCATTCATCTACTGATGGACATTTGGGTGGTTTCCAGATCTTAGCATTATAAATAGTGTTGCTATGAACATGGGGGTACATATATTCTTTCTGATTGGTGTTTCAGGCTTCTTAGGGGATATTCCTAGAAGTGGGATCACTGAGTCAAATGGCAATTCAATTTTTAATTTTTTGAGGTAACACCATAGTGTTTCCCATAGTGGCTACGCCAGTCTGCATTCCCACCAGCAGTGTACTAGAGCCCCCTTTTCTCCATACCCTCACCAACACTTGTTGTTTGATGATTTGTTGATGATGACCATTCTGACAGGTGTGACATGATACCTCACTGTTGTTTTAATTTGAATCTCTCTGATGATTAGTGATGTTGAGCATTTCTTCATATGTCTCTTAGCCATTTGTATGTCCTGTTTGGAGAGGTGTCTATTTAGTTCCTCTGCCCATTTTTTAATTTTGAGCTGCATGAACACTCTATATATATTGGAAATTAACCCATTATCTGATGTATCATTAACAATTATGCTCTCTCATGCAGTGGGTTGCCTTTTGATTTTGGTGGTTGTTTCTTTTGCTGTGCAGAAGCTTTTGAGTTTGATGTAGTCCCATGTGTTCACTTTTCCCCTTGTTTCTGTTGCCTTAGGTGATGTGTCAGTGAAAATTCTGCTGCGTATGATGTCTGAAATTTTGTAGCCTACATTTTCTTCCAGGATTTTTATGAATTCACGAGTCACAGTTAAGTCTTTTATCCATTTTGAGATTATTCTTGTGTATGGTGTAAGTTGATGGTCCAGTTTCATTTTTTTTACATGTAGCTGTCTAATTTTCCCAACACCATTTATTAAAGAGGCTGTCTTTACTCCATTGTATGCTCTTGCCACCTTTGTCAAATATTAATTGAGCATAATGTTTTGGTTCCATTTCTGGGTTCTCTGTTCTATTCCATTGATCTATGTACCTGTTCTTGTGCTAGTACCAGGCTGTTTTGATTACAGTAGCTTTGTAGCATAACCTGATATCCTGTATTGTGATCCTGCCTACTTTGTTCTTCTTTTCAAGATTGCTGAGGCTATTCGGGTTTTTTGGTTCCATATGAACTTTGAAGTATTTGTTCTACTTCTGTGAAGTATGTTGTTGGTATTTTGATGGGGACTGCATTGAATCTATAGATTGCTTTAGGTAGTATGGTCATTTTAATGATGTTCATTCTTCCAATCCATGAACGAGGTATGTGCTTCCACTTTTTTATATCTTCTTCTATTTCTTTTTTCAATGTTTTGTACTTTTCTGCAAATAGGTCCTTTACTTCTTTTTTATTTCTAGGTATCTTAGTTTTTTTTCTCTGATGGTAAATGAGATTGTTTTTCTAGTTGCTCTTTTGGTGAGTTCATCATCGGTGTATAAAAATGCCTTCGATTTCTTGACGTTAAATTTGTATCCAGCTACATTGCCAAATTCATTTAGTAAGTATAGTAGATTTTTGATGGAGTCTTTAGGGTTTTCTATGTAATATCATGTAATCTGCGAATAATGACAGTTTCACTTCCTCCTTTCTGATTTGTATTCCTTTCATTTTTTCTTAATGTCTGATTGCTGTGGCTAAGACTTCTAATACTATGTTAAATGAAAGTGTCAAAAGTGGGCATCCTTGTCTTGTTCCTGTTCTTAAGGGAAATGTTTTAATTTTTGCTCATTGAGTATGATGTTGGTTGTAGGTCTTTCATATATGGCCTTTATTATATCAAGATATGATTCTTATATTCCCAAATTTCTGAGCATTTTTATCAGAAATGGGTGCTGGATTTTGTCAAGTTTTTTTAGCATCTATTGATATGATCATATGATTTTTATCTTTTCTTTTGTTTATGTGGTGTATCACATATATTGATTTGCGAAAATTGTACGAGCTTTGCATCCCTGGGATGAATCCCACTTGGTCATGGTGAATATTTATTTGATGTATTGCTGGATTCGATTTGCTACTATTTTGTTTAGGTTTTTGGTATCTATGTTCATCAGGGATGTTGACCTATAGTTTTCTTTCTCTGTGGTGTCTTTTTCTGGTTTTGGATTTAGAATTATGCTGGCCTCATAAAACGAGTTTTGAAGTCTTCCTTCTTCTTGAATGTTGTGAAATAGTTTTAGGGGAATGGGTGTTAGTTCTTATTTGAATGCTAGGTAAAACTCCCCCGTGATGCTATCTGGGCCTGGGCTTTTGTTTCCTATGAAAGTCTTGATTATATCTTCAATTTTCTTTGTTGTTACTAGTCTGTTAAAGTTTTCTCTCTCTTCCTGGTTCATTCTGGGAGACTATGTGTTTCTAAAAATTTGTCTATTTTGCTTAGATTGTCTAATTTGTTGCTGTATAATTGTTCATAATATTTGTTAATAATCCTTTTTATTTCTGTGGTGTCAAGTATTATTTCTCCTCTTTCATTTCTGATTTTGTGTATTTGGGTTCTCTCTTTGTTTCTTGGTGAGTCTAGCTAAGGGTCCATTAATCTAGTTTATTTTTTCAAAAAAACAGTTTTTTGTTTCATTGATTTTTTGAATTGTTTTTTTTTTTTTTTTTGGTCTCCATGTTATTTATTTCTGCTGTGATATTTACCATTTCCTTTCTTCTGCTTCCTCTGGGGTTTTCTTTTTGTTTGCTTTCTAGTTCTTTAAGTTGTGAGATTAGGTACTCAGTTAAAATTTTTTCTTGTTTCTTGTGGTGGGCCTGTAGTGCTATGAACTTCCCTTTCAGAACTGCTTTCACTGCATCCCATAGATTTTTTGTTGTTGTGTGTTCATTTTTGGTTTCCAGGAAGTTTTTAATTTCTTTCTTGATCTCCATGATAACCCATTCATTGTTCAATAAAATGCTATTTAGCCTCCATGTTTTCAAATGTCTTTGCATGTTCTTGTTGCAATTGATTTCTAGTTGCATGCCATTGTGATCTGAGAAGATGCTTGATACGATTTCAATCTTCTTGAACTTGTAGAGACTTAGTTTGTGCCCTAACATGTGGTCTATCTTTGAGCATGTCTCATGTGAACTTGAGAAGAATGTGAATTCTGCAGTTTTGAGGTGTTATTCTCTGTAGATATCTATTAAATTCATTTGATCTAGCACTTCATTTAGAGTCTGTAGTTGCTTGTTAATTTTTTGTCTAGATGATTTATCCAGTGATGTCAGTGGGGTGTTGAAGTCCCCCTCTATGATTGTATTACTGTTGATTTCTTCTTTGACAGTCCTCCAGAAGATTTTTAATATATTTTGGTGCTGCTATATTGGGTGTATATATGTTTACCAAGGTTATGTCTTTCTGTTGGATAGATCCTTTCAATATTATGTAGTGGCCTTCTTTGTCTCTAATTATGGCTTTCATTTTGAAGTCTAATTTATCAGATATGAGTATTTCTACCTCAGCTTTTTTTCCTTTCTGTTTGCATAGAAGATTTTTTTCCATCCCCCCACTTTCCACCTATGTGAGTCCTTTGTTGTGAGGTGGGTCTCTTGTAAACAACATGTATGTCAGTCAAGCTTTCTTATTTAGTCAGCTACTCTATGTCTTTTTATTAAAGCACTCAGTCCATTTACATTTAAGGTGATTATTGATATGTACTTATTTATTGCCATTTCTGTTTAGTGTGGTTATATTTTTCTTCCTATTTCTTCTACTAATTACAGCAGTCCTTTTACATTTCTTGCAGTGCTGGTTTGGTGCTAATGTATCTTCTTGGCCTTTTTTTTGTCTGGAAAGCTCTTTATTTGACTTTCTATTGTGAATGACAGCCCTGCTGGGTTGAGTAGTCTTGGATTTAGATCCTTGTTTTTCATGACCTTTATTACTTCCTGCCATTTCTTTCTGGCCTGTAGTGTTTTGTTGAGAAGTCAGCTGAGAGCCTTATGGGGGTTCTTTTGTAGGTAACGTGTTGCTTATCTCTTGCTTTCATTAACATTCTCTCTTTGGCTTTATTTTTTGGCATTTTAGTTATTGTGTGTCTTGGTGTAGGCCTGTTTGGGTTCTTCTTACTTGAGGCTATCTGTGCTTCTTTAACTTGAATGCATTCTTCCTTCACCAAGTCAGGAAAATTTTCTGTCACTATTTCTTCAAATATACTCTCTAACCCTTGCTCATTTTCTTCTTCTTTGGGGATTCCTATGATGTAAATGTTATTGCCATTCCAGTTGTCCTACAGTACTCTGAAGCTGTCTTCCTGTTTTGGGGGTTTTTTTTGGTTCTCACCTGAGGACAGTTTTGCACTTATCTTCAGATAGAGCAGGAGGGAGGGAGGGGAGAAGAGAGAGAAAGAAACATCGATGTGAGAGAGATACATCGACTGGTTGCTACCCACATGTCCCCAACTTGTGCTGAGGACAAACTGCAACCGAGGTACGTGCCCTTCGTGGGAACCATACCCAGGACTCTCTGATCATGGGTCGATGCTCTAACCACTGAGAAAACTGGCCAGGGCTCTTTCTGTTTTTTTTTTTTTTATTGTTTTTTTCTTTTTTGTTTTCTGATTGGTTGATTTTTTTCTGCTCTGCCTTCTAATTCACTGATCCAGTCCTCAGCTTCCTGTACTTTGCTGGTTTTTCTTTCCAATGTATTCTTTATTTCTGCTATGTCATTCTTCATTTCCACTTGGTTGGTTTTTAATATTTATATATCGTTACTCATGGTGTTGATGTCCTTACTCATGCTGTTGAGCTTCCTCAGGATCATGGCTCTGAATTCTACCTCTGATAACTTGCTTTACTGCATTTCATTTATCTCATCTTTGATAGAGTCCTGTTTTTCTTTCATGTGGGATTTATTTCTTTGTTTCACCATTTTGGCTCTCTCCGTGGGTTTTGGAGCCTGCCAAATTATCCCTGTGGTGTGGTGTTGGTGTTCTGCTGTTTGTGGCTCCCTTTACTGGGTTTGGGTGAGTGTGGGAGGACCCACGAAAAACAGGACTGTCAAGTCTTACTTTCCTGGGTAGATTTGCAAGCCCAGGAAAGGATCAGTTAATCTCTAGCTTTTTGCCTGTAGGCTATTAGTCTCAGGTACTCAGGTTCTTGGAATGTAGCCCTGGTATTCTGCATAAGAGGATTTCCAGAGGGTGGGACAGATGCTGGTTGTTAATGAGCCTCACGTTGCATTTCTTTGCTTCCCTGGAAAGGGGCTAAATCCCTGAGAAAGGGGCTGCTGCTTTTCCCCACAGCTCTGGGCAAAAGCCAGCTGGCCACTGTCCTTTGTGGCTGCGACTCAGCAAAAACTCTGAGAACCCTCCAAATTTCATGTGAACCCACAGATTTCCAGTCCAGTCTGCCCTCCCTCTGCCAGAGCTTCAGGTGAGTGGCTGAGGCTAATTTAATGTTCTGTCCTGGCCCTCTGCACTGTGGAGCAGGCTTGGTATTTTATCTCTGAGGGCACTGCTCACAGCTAAGACTGCGGCTGTCCGTGGGCTCCCAGCCCACCACCCTGTCGCGCTTCTTCAAAGCATACCAGTGTCCCTGGTTGTATGGTCCTGTCCCGCTGCTTTTCTGTTGCTTTTTTCCTATGAATTGTCTTTATTTTAGTTATAATTCCTGTTTGGTCCTGGGAGATCGTCTATGTAGCTTCCATTCACTCCACCGCCATTTTTTCTCTCAATAAGTAGGTTTTAAATAAGACTGTAAGAGAGGTACTCATTGCAATGTGGACAAGAGGAAGAAATTGTTTCTGGCTAGAAGTGTCTATGAAGGTGCAATCATGGGAGAAATGCAATTAGAGGAGGGCTTTGATTAATTAATTTATGCAGAGAATGATGTTTATAACCTTCTAAATTATAATTTTGTAAAATCTCTTTCTTGACTTAGTAATTCAATAATCAGATAATCCCTGGACTTGTTATCCAAATGAATTACAGAAATTTTACCAACCAACAGTTATATCATGTGATTAATTTTATTTTAGTATTAGAAATGATATTTTATACAGATTTTTGTTATTTACATACATTCTAAATAAATCAATGCTAAAATGTGTGAGAAAATAAAATAAATATCAAATGGTTAATTTATTTGGACACATTTAATAATTTATAATTAATGACAATGTAATAATATAATATTAAAAGGACTTATCTCTAGAGAGGAAAGTTCTTCAAGGTGCAAAGAAAAAATTTTGAGTTTTCAACTATATCAATAAATTCCATGGCTAGGTTTTCCATAGGAAATGCTGAGGAATAGACTTATTCCACTTTTTCCTCTATTATTAGGAAATTTTTTTCTAGTCATCTGATTCCACTTGAGAACTACTCTAAAGGCAGTGGCTAAATGGTGATTTCTGACCAAAAACACAGTAAAAAAGAAAATTTATAATAAAGAAATAAATCTCCAGTAAAAATTAAAACAGAGAGGATAACAATAATGAACAAATGAGTACAAATTTGATCTCAAAGTTTTCCAAAACAGTTACTGACTCTATCTCTCCCTCTGTAAATACAGCCTTTAGCAAAACATCATCTACAATAAACTGTAAGTGAATCTTGATAACAATCCAAGGATATGTTGACTTTGTTAAGTGACTTTTAGTAGAAATAGTATGTCTCCTCAATCTGCTGTGTTCTGTCCATTCTTTTTTTATGCTAGGCTTGGGGAGGTTAAGAACCTGTTTTCCAAGACTGGTATTTTAATATAAGACTCTATTACCAGACATAAGCCTGAGAGGTGACAGCAAATAGGGAAGAAGAGGAAAGCTAATTTTCTTTGAAATTTAGGAGTTAGGGTCCTAAATGTATATGTAAGAATTACCTTTAGGAATAAAGACATATCTTTTATCAAGACAAAATGAAAAGAAGTGAGATTCAATGCTGGTGCTAATAAGATATCCACATGGGGATAAGCACAAAGAATTAACAAATTCTACCTGACAGTTTTTATTTTCTCTGTGAAATAAACGCAATGATATCTCAGCATAAAAGTAGAAAAAATAACGGAACCAGGGCAAGACATGCTAGCAATAGTCATTGTGGAAACTAAGAAAAATTGTCTGAATCACATAAGACTTCTGTGTGGCATTAGGGTTGAGTCAAGTTAAAGAAAATTATTTGTGTAACCATATGGTATAGCACTGAACAGTTTTCCCAGCCGAAGTTTCAATGAGACAGGAAATGATGGCTGACGAAGAATGTTTTGCAATCATACTCTCCTGAGATCAAATGTTTTTCTCTTGCCTTCTAGCTGTGCGATCCTGGGCAAGATACTCAACATGTCTAAATTCTACTTTTCCTGTCCGTAGTAGCAGAATAGGAGTGCCCACAGCTCAGAGTTATATGGGGATTCAATGAAGTAATGCATATATATAATTTAGCACAGTGTTTGACACAGAGTAAATGTTTAATAACAAAGCCATTATAATAGGGGACATAATGGTTATTAATAATTTGTTTGAATTTGTGAGTATTAAAGAGATATATTTAAAGGACAGTACAAAATGGGAGTTAAAATACCAGATGAAAGTGGATTTGAATAATCAAGTTGAGATGGCACTAGAGGCAAAATGAGAATAGTAGTGTTTTAAGCAACAAGGCCACAGGGGGCACCAGAGGTCTGATATTGGTAACTGAATAAAGTGTAGGGCTCACAAAAGACTGATGTCCCAGATGGTATTAAGAACAAATGCATAAATCATTGCAATTTTAATCCCATGATGCCTATTAATATATTTTAATAATTTATTGTGAATTCATTTTGTGCCTCTCCAAATTTAAATTGTAAGTTATGGTTATGCCAGAGCATGGGTAATATATTCTTACACAAGTTCTGTACTTCAATTACAAACATAATAACTATGTGTTGAAAAAACTGAAAAAGCCCATCATAGAATATTTTTTTTAGTTATTAGTTCTTGGAACCTGAAAGATCTCATTTTATAGTTCAAATGAAAGCTTCAGATAAATAGCTGATTTTATGATGTTAGTTAATTTCAAGTAAAGTCATAAATATAGTTTTAAAAACCATACTTTCCCTTTTCAGGACACTTGTATTTGTGAAATACAAACACACAAGTAAAAATTACATCTCACCATTTAAATTTTATATAAAGTAAGAAATGAAAGTTTCAATTTTCTTACCCCAAACCTCTTTTTGCTGAACTCCTTTAATTCTTCATTACAAATGAAAACCAATTTCTTCTTTCTTTGCAGCCTTCCATTTGTTTATGTATTGTCTACAACAGGTCTCATGATATAATGACCAGCGGAGTAGTTGAAACCAACTATATGACTATAAAGTCTAAGATATTTCTATCTGGCCCATTACAGAAAATATTTCCTGACCCTGACTTAACTTAATCATCTGTTGCTCGCATCTTTCACTTAATACTGTGTTTTAGAGTCTTTCTAGGTCAGTGCATATAGGATATTTTCTATTCATTTAAATTATTACAATATGTATCATTTTATGTTAATTTGTCACTGGTGGAAATTTAGATCTCTTCTACTTTTTAAGATATCTTACAGTCACATTTATTAAGTGTGTATTAATTAACAATTGTTGATGTATGGTATATATCTTTTAGAATATTGTAGAAAAGCAACAGCATTTAGAGCATATTCACAGATGTTGTTGTGTAATACAGATATCTCCCACTTTTTAAAAGTTTGCATTGAACCATTTAACTTTTGCGGAAGACCTTTGATAGCATGGTAACGAAAGTCAGAAAAGCAAAAATTCTCTTTGAATTTTTTTCAGTTAGCAAAAACAGGTACTAGTGTTAAGTCTTTCATAAAAGCAAAGTGGCATAATGTGAACTTTTGAAAAGTGTGGTGTACTCTTCCTTTTACACCATCTTTGGCTTATGAAGGTTTTCATAGGAACACTGTTTTGAGACAGCAGGGAGAGAACTGTATTCTGATCATTATAAAATTAAAAGTACAAAGCATAAGAAAAATTCAAATGAGTAAACAAAATACTATGAAAATAACTGTTAAAATAAGTTGAATAATGATCCTCAAATTTGAAGAGTTTTACCCCATGGAGGATACCGATGTTAGTGATAGCTAGTTAGCTACTAGATAGAAGTTTCCTCCTTTTATCTTTACAAAAAAAAACTGCCATTTAGCTATGTCTCAGTTAAACATACTTAGTATTCTAGGCTCTCATGCAGCTAGGGATTGTCTTGTATTGTTAGTATTTCAAAGTAATTAATGAATAGAAATAAAGATATGACACCTGAAGGTTTAGCAACATTTTTATAAACCTTGATGTAAGTAGCATTATGTTAAAGGCTTACCTCCTGAGGTATGATAGGGTGAAAAGTAATGTACCCTGATAGTGTATTGAGCTATAATACTAGCCTTGACTTGTCTTTCCCTGTGTTAAAAAACAAACAAACAAAACAACATTCTTTCTTCCTGTGTTTCTCCTTTACTCTCACACTACAACCACACTCACAAGACTTTTTTTTAACAAATAACTTTTTTTTTTTATTGATTTTAGAGAGAGAGGAAGGGAGAGAGAGGTAGAAACTTCAATGTGAGAGAGAAACATTAATCAGTTGCCTTCTGCATGCCCCCCAGTGGGGATTGAGCCTGAAACCCAGGCATGTGCCCTGACTGGAAATCAAACCAGGACTTCTCAGTCCATGGGACCACACAGGCCGGACGACACCAAACAATTCTGTGACACCAGGTGGATGTCCTACAATTTAACTCAATTCTGACACTGTTTACCGGGAGATAGCATCAGATTCCACAGGTTAAGGGTGAGAATCCAATGAGCCTGCCCACTACTTTCGATTCCAATTGTAAGTAGAGAAGATCCCAGGTAACCCATGACTTCTGTCCAACTTGGCTTCAAATCAGAAGTTTCCATGACTCCCTCCCCATTGCATTTGATTATTTGCTAAAACAGCTCATAGAACTCAGGAAAACACTTTCTTACAATTACCAATTTATTAAAGGATATGATAAAGGACACAGAAGATGAACACCCAGATGAAGAAATACGTAAGGGTAGTGCTGGGAAGGTCACCAAGAACAGGAGCTTCTCTTCTCATGGAGTTGGGAGGGTGTCATTCTCCCAGTGCACGGATATGTTGAACAACCTGGAATCTCTCCAAAACCCTTTCTATTGGGATTTTTATGGCAGCTTTATAGCGTAGACATGATCAGTTATTAACTCTATTTTTAGCCCTTCTGACTTCTGAAGAAAATGCGGAGGAGGGGCAGGGGCAGGGCTGGAAATTCCAGGTTTGTAATTATGGCTTTGTCGTTCCTGTGACCAGCCCCTCATCCAGGAGCCCACCCAGAGTCATCTCATTAAAACAAAAGACACTGCTATCACCCAGGGAATTACAAAGCTTGCAAGAGCCCTGTGTCAGGAACCACGGTCAAAGACCAAATACTAAGACAATACATGCTCCTAGTGCTCTTATCACTTAAGAAATTACAGTGATTTCGGTCATGCTGGTGTGGCTCAGTGGTTGAGAGTCGACCCTTCACCAAGAGGTTGCTCATTTGATTCCCAGTCAAGGAACATGCCCAGGTTGTAGGCCAAATCCCCAGTGAGAGGCATACAGGAGGCAGCTAATTGATGTTCTCTCTCATCAATGTTTCTATCTCTCTCTCCTCCTTCCTTCCTCTCTCTCTAAAAATCAATAAAGAAAAAAAATTTTTAAAGTAATCACAATGGTTTCAGGAGATTTGTGCCTGGAACTGGGGAGCAAAGACCAATATATATTTCCTATTATCTCACATATCCCTAAGTTTTTTTTGGTTTGGGGCAATTAAGCCCCTATATATTTGAGCCACAGTAGAACTTTCTTTTGTTTTTTGAACCAGATATAATCCTAAGAAGCAACCAGCAATCTATACTGTGCTACAATAGTTCCATTAGGCTAGTATTAACTTTCTATGTGAGTACATTTTTCCCCCTAATGACTATAAGAATTTTAACACAGGAAGTTCTTATAAAGTAGGTATTTAATACATATCCACAGCTTTAAATACTATTTACATTTTAACACTTCCAAAATTTCTATTTCTAAACCAAAATTATCTTCTCAGATCAAGACTTCTATAACCACCAGATTTTGTTGTATCTCCCCTTGGATGTTTGACATAAATTTCAAATTTAACACATCCAAAACCAAATGCTTAATCTTACCTGCCAAGTTTTTCTCCTCCTTCAGTCTTTAAAGTTTATACTGACTCTTCCTCGGGCCAGCAAGTTGGGTTACTTTCTCTTTATATTCAACATTGCCAAAATGCAACCTGTCACCGAGATCTCTGAAGTCTACGTCCCAAACATCACTTGCCCCTTCTCTGCACCTCTATTTTAACACCACAGACATGCCATCACTTCATACTGCTGCTTCTGCAATTCTCTCTCTAAATTTTCTTTCTACTCCTTTCCAATTTATTTTTCATATAAGAATTATCTTTTGAAAATATAAGTTAAATGTTGCTCATGCCCTATCTTAAATACTTACAAAGGCTTTCTATCATACTATGAAAACGTAGTTCAAAAATGCCCTGTATGATCAGCTCCTTTCAACCTCTCCACCTAATCCTATAATTTTTCTGCTTGTTCATTATGTTCAAGAAATCATGTGTTATTTCAGTCCCTAAAAGACTTTAAATTATTTTCTACCTATGAGACTCTATATATGCTGCTCCCCTTCACTGAATGTCTCCCTAGATAAATATTATCTTTCCTTTAGATTTCAGTTTTCACATTATGGCCATCCTTAGAGAGTCTTTCACTGATATTCAATCTAAGTTAATAGTTCCTCCTCACTTCTCACCATTTATGTAATTAGTCCCCTTGACAGATCACAGCACCGCTGATTATGTCTCCCTTAATAGCACTTTATTAACAAAGTCAGAGGCCATCTCCATCTGCTTCAACACTATATACTCAACTCTTAGGATCGTTTATGGCACATAGTAGGTGTTCAATAAAAGTATGTAAATGAGTAGATGAATGCATGACAGAATGACTTTACTGAACTGCATTACCCATGGTAGATAAGGAATTTCAGAACCAAGAGGTCAAAATGAATACCATCAAGACATTATTCATGTTTCTAGAATATTGTGATACTATAAAATCTGGATCCTTAAAATTCAATGGAACTGTAGGGTTCAATACTTGGTTCTTGCTGTCTTTCTTATAGACAAACTTATACTCAATAGTCACCTAATAAGGGACAGTTTTGGAATCTCCCCTAGTTACTATGAACGTGATATCCTTTTAATTATCTGCTTTTGAGTTCATAAATAATGGTCATTCAGATTTCATTGATGTTATTTTTATATTTTGATTTTTATTCAATCTGGAATTGATGTCTGATTAAGGTATGAGTTAAAAATGTTAATGCATTTTTCCAATTTGCATGATTATTTCAGGTCACTATTTTGGAATAGTCTTTACTCCATAAATTTATCACACAGAGGAAAGGGATTGAAGATTGGTGAAATGAGCTAGTAAACATATATACAAGCTCTATTTTTAATATAATAAAATGTAATTTTGCAAAAGATAATAGTCATTGTTATTCTAGGGTATGGTTAGAAAATAAGGCTTCTCACATCTGACACATTTTCTTGCAAAGATGGAATGGTGTTTTACTTGATCTGAGGGAGATAATGATTTGACAATAGAAAGTCCTAGATGGGGACATAGCTAGCATCTTCTAGACTCAGAATTATTATGCTAGAATAATTACAATAATATTGTATAATTTTAAAAGCTACCTTTAGAAAACTACATCCCTTGGGGGGAACAACATCCAGTTTGGAAGTATTTCTGGTACACACCATCAGATTTACTTACTCCATTGTTGTATATTTATTACTATTTCCCAATCTCCTAAATGCCCTAACTATTAGCAACCTTGTCAATGTAGTCATGAACAATCCTTTATCCTCTATATTACAAGTTCTGTTCAAAAGCTAGTACTACCATAACAAGTACCATTGACTGGATGGATTAATTGACAGAAATTTATTTTTTTTTAGAGTTTTGGATGCTAAATGTCCAAGATCAAGCTGTCAGAAGATATGATTTCCCTTAAATCCTCTCTCCTTGATATCTTTTCCCTGTGTTCTCACTTGGTTTTTCCTCCATATACTTGCACGCTTGGTATCTTTTCTTGTGTCTACATTTCTTCATATGAATCAGATTAGATTATGGTCCACCCTAAAGGCCTCATTTTACCTGATCAGCTCTTGAAAGGCCTTAATGTGACAGAAGTACAGTCACATTCAGAGATATTGGGAGTAAATCTTCAACATACGAATTGTTGGGGAGGGACACAAATCAGCCCATAAAACAAGAGGAACTTAATTTGGAAACATGGAACTTAAATCACTGTATCCAGAAAGAGTTTGAAATGTAAACTAGAAATCAGTCAGACCATGCTTAATGCCTGTGGCTTCTCATGGATCTTAGATAAACATGCAAATTCTTTAAGATGGATTATGTGTCTCCATATGGTCTGACTCATGCTTACCTCTCTAATTCTATTGCATTATATCCTTTACAAACTACATTTCAAATGTATAGCCTCCTTTTCTGTTCTTTAAACTTATCCCTCCCGCCGCCCCCAAACATTGTAGATTTGACTAGAATGTCTTACTTTCAGCTTTGCAAATGCCAGTTTATTAGTATCCTTCACACCTTAATTAAAAGTTCATGTCTTTAAACTACTTTGTCTAAAGGTAGGCTTATTTACCAACTATATTCTATCTCATTTCCCTGTTTATTCACTTCATTACATGTTGTACAATTGTTCCTTTTTTATTAACATGTCTATTAGAGGATCCTTGAAGGCAGGAACCCTGAACCTCTTGCCTACTACTGTACCACAGATCCTATTGTATTGCTTGTTGTATAATAGGTAATCAGTATATATTCAATTAACTAATCTTTTATTTTTATTTTTGATGTTGATATATAACCTAGTTGAACAAGGGAATATAACTGGTCTCAGTAGGCATTTATTTAATCACACCTTCATTCAATACACATTTATTAAACACCGTCCAACAACTATGTAGTTTCTAAGAGCTCAAAGTTAACAAAAGAACCTAGTTCCTGGCCTCGTGAATTTTATTTGTCAACAACTACAATACGGTGTCATAAGTATTCAATTATGGAAAGCTCAGGAAACATACTGGAGGGTCAGTTAAGAAGCATGCTTGAGAATGTCCTCACCTTGGATGGTCACATGAGACCCGTTTGAATATAAGGACAAGGCCCCTCATTCCTTTTCTCTGCAGCTCTGCAATATTTCTCTTGTATTGAGTTTGTTGCAATATTTCTTCATAAAGAGAACTTACGTTCTTAAATTTCAAGAGGAGTTTTTATATATGCGTATATATTTACTAGAAAATTGAGCCAAGGGAAGGGAAGAGATGAGATCACTCAAAAAGTGTTATAATTTTAAAATGGTTTTAGAGTAACAAGTTGTATTTGTTTTATTGAATATATACAGGTTCCCCAAAGGGAAACAGAGGGTAACTTCTAAACCAACTAGCTTCACGAACAGAAAAGGAACGTGTGTTTCTGGGTCTGCTATGATGATAATGTGTTGCTTTAGAACCTCAGTTGAGAACTGGAGGACAGTAACACCTACCAAAAAGAAGTATTGTACTAAATGAAAAAAAAAACATAGTTAACATGGAAACTGACATATAGTAAGCTCACAAAGAAATGTGTCCCTTATTTTAATTTTCAGCTAATACCCTCCAGCTATTTTAAATACTGACTCCATTTTAAATAAAATAAAATTCAAAAATTTTCTAGGGCCCATTAAATAAAAAGCAAACTTTACAGCTAAACAATCAAAGTCCCTCACAGTATGGACAGAGACATATTTTCCAATTTCTTAAATTTTAAAAATATCTTCCCCATCACTGAGTGATTTTTGTTTGTGCCAGGCCTTTATTATACCTAAAGTGTACCTTCTATTTTTGCCTGAGAAAAATTCCACCTTACCCTATGCAGCAGCATTCTGTAACCTTGTTACTGCAGGATGCATAACATCTAAATCTCTTTGCCTCACCTGTCGTTTTAACTGTTTTCTGTGTGATTTTCTGTTAGATTTGTCACCCAGGTAGTCTAAACTAATTGAAAGCAGGAAATCAATTCTAATATTTTATTCATTTATCTGTTGCACATAGTAGAGTAGCAGTTATGTAGATGACTTCCCTTCCCTTCCCTTCCCTTCCCTTCCCTTCCCTTCCCTTCCCTTCCCTTCCCTTCCCTTCCCTTCCCTTCCCTTCCCTTCCCTTCCCTTCCCTTCCCTTCCCTTCCCTTCCCTTCCCTTTCCTTCTCCTCCCCTCCCCTCCTCTCCCCTCCCCTCTCTTCTCCTCCCCTCCCATCCTCTCCCCTCCCCTCTCTTCTCCTCCCTTTCCTCCTCTCCCCTCCCCTCTCCTCTTCTTTCTCTGTTTTTGTCTGTCAGGGTGGGGAACATTGTATAAAACCGGCGGAATCAATACCAGTTAACATCAGGCACCTCACCAAATGAGCCTGACCAAATATAGAAGGCTAATTTTTAAGTTAATAATTTTGTATGGCCTGTGAATAATGTTATAAATATCCAAATGGCCCTTGGCAGAAAAAAGGTTCCCCACCTCTGATACACACATACACATATACACACAGAATGTTGAACAGTGATTTTTTAATAGTTCAAAGAGTCGTCTCTAGATTATACTGTCCTATTAATTAATTCATAAAATCATAGAAAGAGAGAAACACTAGAGTTGGAAAGAATATCAAGGATTCATCTGCTCCCTGATACCAGCCACAGAGGTTCTAATTCAGTAGGTTTGTTGTGAAGGTCCAACAACTGCATTTGTTTAATGTCAAAAGGTGATGCTGATGCACAATCCTAGCTGTACAGTTCTGGTCTCTTTGACCGCCTCCCTCACATCCTTTTTGTAAATGCACTGACACCTTGAAAGGTAACTTTTCCTAGGTCACAGGAGTATTTGATGACAGAAGTAGAAGAAGAAATGTCAGCTGTTCTGTGACATTTTGCGGTGATGTTTCTTTTCCATCTACTGTACTGATACTGGCTATCAAGTAAAAGAAAATAACAGCACTGATTTTTTCTATTTTCTTGTTATGTTGCTACTTTATTTTTCATAGGCACTATCATTTTTTAAAAAACTGCAGCATTAAAGCTCTTTTGCTGTCAAAATTATCAGGCAAGAACATTGGCTCTATGGCAAAAGTTTATGTTGCAGATTGTGAGCTAATCAAACATGAGGAACCATCAAAACTTTTCTGTTGAGATATGGGGCTCTACTAACATTTTTCTCAATCCCAACTCAAATGAAAATATGGAACCAGGCAAAGTAACCTCATTCTTGCTCAGATATAACATGGTATATCTTCTAAATAGGTATTCAACCCATGGGAAAAATAGAACATCATATTGAAATCCGTAGTGTAGTTGGAATGGGTCCAATCTCAGATGTTGCCACCTTTTATAAATTTTATTTTCTAAAATTATTGAATATATAAATTATTTCATACCCATTTCAGCAGAATCTGCTCAATTAATAATAATTATAATACATTTCAGATACAGACTTTGTAATTTGGAAAAACTATTTTGAACTGTTTCGTTTCATTTTGAAGTGGCAAATCATAAGAAATAACTAAGTCTACCCATAACTTCATTGAATCCCTGAGTGAATCTTGTCATAATTTTGGAAAAATCAGGAATCTACAACTTGATTTTGGTACCTCTGGAGGTACCTAGAAGACAGAGGCAGGGTATAGTTTATTGCACAGAATCAACATTTTCACAGAATGTTTCCTATTAAGTGAACAATACCTGGAAGGAGAGACCAACCCCAAATGGAAAATTTGCAAGAAGATAATTAATCCTTCATGTCTAAAATAAAAATTTACCATGGATTCTTTAATAATTTTCCAAAGATAGAAGAAAATATTAATTTTATTATTACTAAATTATTATTAAACATGGGATAATCAATGACTTAAACCAAGCTGGGCTAATTGAGAGAAAATTATCATCCTCCTCTGTGAGAATATTTCTCATAAACTACCTCTGAAGTCTAATGGATTATTATGCATTTATTCTAATAAATTATATTTCCATGGTAAACTGGATGAGATTTTAATATTTTAGCATTCATTAAGTTGTGAAGGCTTAGAGCCAGCATAGTAATGAGCCTGTTTTGTCTTCTAGTTAATAGCCATCATTATCATAAATTTATATAAATTCAGATTAACCTGTAGAATTGATATAAACATTTTAATTTTGCATATTTTATCTTAGAATTAAGAAATATAGGTTTAGTTTTTACTCATAAATACTTAATATATAAGAACTTTAATATGTATAATATGGGTAAACATTTTATTTTATACTTAGCATGCCAGCTGTATAATTAAAAGCTAATTTACATAGTTATAGAAGCTTATCTGAACTATTCTTTAGCATGTGCCATTATTCATATTTTCATATTTGTAGCCAGTGATATATTGTGCTAAATGATTGAAACATCTGGGCAGAGGCAGCTTCTCTAAAAGTAGATAGACTTCACGAGGATGAAGTAGAACTCTAAATAAAAATCCAAGTATCGCTGTCCAAAAAGAAGAGGAATTAGATAGCTGACATCCTAAAATAAAACTATCTATGACAATAATGGAGGAGAAAAATACAGAAAACGTAGTAGGAAAATCAAATTTGGTCAGAAACAAGTTTCCCAAAATCAACTGGGAAAGTGAACTAGACTAGTTTTGTCTATTGATAAACTGCATATAGCTCATTCTATATGTGAGTTAAGTTTTTTGTAGTGTTTTACTATTTTTTCAACACTGTTATTATAGATGTCCCCATTTTTCCCCCCTTTGCTCCCATCCACCCAGCCCCCAACCCTATTTATCTTTGGTCATCACTACGCTGTTGTCTGTGTCCATAGGTTATGCATATATTTTATTTGGCTAACCCCTTCACCTTCTTTCCCTAGTATTTTATGTAAGTTTGGGGACAGAATTTAACTGTTATTTTCACTGGCAAATTTTATGGTCTTATTGTTTCAGTATATCGCATCTGTATATTGATATGCTGGCTTTTACATGAAAGCATATGATGATTCTTGATGATATTGTTGTATGTGTTGCTGTAATGATGATAACGATGCCTATGATGATGAATGACAAACTAAATTTTACAGGTTTGGTGACTCAAAGGGAGGTGAATAAGTGGAAAATATAAGTATTGGTAATTCTTTTGAGAAGTACATTTTTGAAGTGATACATAAGACAGGGCTGTGCAAAAGAGTTTGACCTTCCCCAGAGACCTGGCGTTTTCCCTCATCTCCCTAGAAGTAATCTTTATTTGACTGGAAATTTGGGTGTAGACATATAATAACAATGTGATTTAGTGAGAGGCTGGCTATGTCAGAAAAACCAACCATAATTTAGGGTGAAGACTTTGGATCAGATGTTATCAGTTTATTTAAATAGTCATGTGGGCATTCAATCAATCATGCATATGTAATGAAGCAAAATTAAAAAAAAAAAAAACTCTGGATACTGATGATTATATGAGCTGTCTATTGTTGACAATATCCCATGCATATCAATTCCAGGAGGGTATTATGTCCTGAGGAAATGAAAAGCTTTATAATTGAGTGTGATTTTAGGCGTCTCCCCTACCCTCCCACTGAGCTTGGTGTCTGAGGCCTTGAGCAGACTCGGCAGCCTAGATGAATGTGCCTTCAAACCATGTGGTTTGGCTAACTTGAGATAGGCTCTAACTGAGGGCTTTTTGTGGTTTAGGAATGTGCTTCAATTATGTTAATAAAAACATTTTGTGTCTAGCCGGTGTGGCTCAGTGGTTGTGCTATGACCCATGCACCAAGAGGATGCCTGTTCAATTCCTGGTCAGGGCACATACCCAAGCTGTGGGCCAAATCCCCAGTTGGGGGCATGCAGGAGGCAGCCAATGGATGTTCTCTCTCATCGATGTTTCTATCTCTCTCTCACTCTCCCTTCCTCTCTCTCTAGAATCAATAAAGAAAAAAATGTTTTGTGATAGTTATTAAAAATGTAATGCACTGCAGGAAAGAAAAGAAAAAGCCCCAAACTAACTACTGAGGGAAAACAGTTGTAAAATGTGGTATACCTGTTTACAGAATTCTATTAATGCCTCTCTTTATTTATCAATTTATTTATAGCTATATAAATAAATGGAGAGAGGTTTTTTTATCTAGATCATTTAGACATGTGGTGTGAGAATACAATATATTAAGATTGTCTTGAATTTCAAGGAAGAAAAATAAACAACTAAAATAATTTATATGTTACAAATACTTTACTAGAAAGTTATCTTTCTTTAAAAATTCACTAAATTTAGAGGAAATTACGAGAAAAATTAAGAAATGGAGTATTTTATAAACTAACATTCTAATATATTTGGTATTGATGGATATTCTACTTTGAAAGAAACAGAGATTTGCACACAATCCTCCCCCAAATCCTGCTTTTACATCTTGATTATGTATGCTTATATCATTTTCCTTTTACAAGTATTCTATCGTGCAACAACTGTTCTCTAAATTGCTAAACTCAGTTCCAAATCTGAGTAGTTTTACCTCTCAAGATCATTCATTTCCAACAGCTTTCTAATTTCTGAATTTCTTATTTTGTTTCACTTCTTGGTTAGCTAGATTTATCATTAATTTTTGTTCAACAATGTCTAATATGCAACACTTTATGAAAATGTCCTTTTAGTCACTTGATTCACAACTTGCCAGTATACTAATTTTGGATCGTAATTTATTTCCCCACAACTTTGGTAATGACATTTTCATCTAAACTTGAATGTTGTTAGGCTGAATATGAGACTAGTCTCCTTTTTTGTAAAAAGCTTTTTATTAAACAGATATATTTTAAAAGATGATTTATTGGTCTTCAGGCTCTAAAATATAGAGTTGAACTCAATAATCTTAGTTTACTTCTAGCTCCCAATGTTCAGAATCTCAAATATCAGAAATAAAGTAAAACAAACCTTCTAAAAATAATTCAGAATTTATTTGCAATATAAATTAGATATAACCCCTACAAAGAGGGCAGCGATTTTTTGTTTGTTTTATTCTTTAGTTTTCAGTTCATTCAGCAATCAGGTATATAGTTGGCAATTTCTGGACTAAAGTGTGTGTCAGCCAGAGTGTTGTCAACCAACTAAAGGCCTTAAAGCTGAGGGACAATTTGCGTGGGAAAATGATATACAGAAAATTCAGAAACCTGAACTGTGTTTACTTTTGTTTCCTTTCAAACAGCCTAATCATTTCAATTACTCCAAACAACCTTAAAGTCATTGCCTCTCAGAAAAGAAGCTATAAAAAAATGACAGTTGTGGCCAATAAGACAAAATCCAAACAAAAGCATGATGACAATGCTTAATAATCCTTAATCAACAACAATCAGTTGCTAGGTGTCTTAAGTTTGATTTCCAGCTCTATTAGTAAATATCCATGCTCATTTAGGTCACTTAATCTTATCTCTACTGCTCAGTTTCTTATCTACAATACAACAGATACAGCATTTTCCCAGTTGCTTTCGCACACACTCAAGTATTTTTGCTGGGTAGTGCTCTGAGGGCTGGGGTAGGGAAAAGTGAGTAAAAGGAAACTGATTGAACAGGATTCAGTGAGCCTCTCCACTTTAATCTCTTCTGCAGCTAGATTTCTGCGTATTTTTATGTGTGAAAGAGGAAATAAGGTGTAATAATAAAAAGTAAATGTAAAATTCATTTTAGTTTTATAATTTAATTATATAATTGTTTTCTTACAATATTTTTCTTGCAATTGTTTTCTTACAGTGTTGGCAGAGTAAAGAAATAGAACAAATAGCTATTAATTTTTAATTGATCATCATCTCCAATAGATTTTATTTCACATTCTCCATGCTTTTCCAGTAATCTCAAATTCATTATTCTTCTTTAACATATGACGTCTGCAGGAAATATCATTACTTACTCAGATTTTCCTTAGTGAAGTAGCTTTCTCAATGAGATTTTGAGCACCATATTTGTGTAGTATGGTATTCAGTGAATAGACATACTGATGGAAGTATTCAGGTTAGATAGAGTCAGAAATTAATATGGAGAAACAACATGCCTTCATGTCCAGTTGGTACAAAAACTAATATGAAGCAAATAAAAAGAATCAGCAATACACTTACAAACTAAAACTTGAATTGAGAATTACATGAGTAAAAGGCACACCGAAAAATATTATACTAACTCCTTTGCTTCCCAGTTAGTGCTTATTGCTTTTATGTGCTAAAGGACCTAGAGGATGGAAAATTAAACTTTATTAGTTCAAATTAAGAATATTAAAGCTAATTTGATTACCACAATATAACCAGTAGTTATAACAGAAATGCTACAATGCTTCAATAACTGAAAAGTTATTCATTTATTTTTGAGGAAGCTTAAGATTACAGAAAAGCTTTTCTTCTCGGGTTGTGAATGATTGCAGTGAAGCCTCTAACTTTTCAGCATTCCTGTATCATTTTTTGCCTTGAAACCTCATACTCTTTACCACTGAGATCAGAGTGACCTGCCCCCTCACTTGGCACTGGATTCAACCATGTGCCTTGCTCTTCCCAATGGTATATCAGCTTATGCACCGAGTTTTGCTGTCTTGAACCTTTGCCATCTTGATGAGAGCATGCCTAAACTAATCTACTGAAAGATGAAAGATTCATGGAGCACAGCCAAATCACCAAAGTGGTCCCAGCCAAGACCAACCTAAATCAGCCAACATTTAGCTGTTTCAGTGAGCCTACAACATAAGAGATCACAATATGTGAGTGAACACAGCCAAGACCAAAAACACTAACCAGCTGATCACAGCCTAAATTGCAAACATTCAGACTAGTGAGATAAACAAATTCTGAATATGCTAAACCACTTATTTTTTGGGTAATAGATAATTGGTACAGAATTCCTAATGTTTAATTATAAATCCATGCATAAAGTGAGATTTATTTATTTCTAACATCTTGTGTCTATTTATCTCTGGATGTGATTATAATGCTTGCTGTAGAACTGAAAGAAATATTATTTAAAACATAAAATCATATTTCCTTAAAATAAAAGACACTCTAATTCAATACTTAACAGTATTTCTTGTATTGATACCAAAAGAAATTTACTTTTTTAAGGCCATCTATTATGTTACAGTGATAATGAAGAAAAATGTCAGGAGTCTAGTAATCTAAGAATGTTACTCAGTACAAATACTAATTATTTTATGAAATATATATATAATAAATGTATATATTTATATATACATATATGTCACCAAAATAATGGACTAGAATTGTCAGGTCTTGTTCTCACATAAACAACTATGGAGAGAGAGAGAGAGAGAGAGAGAGAGAGAGGGAGAGAATAGCAAGTTCTGACAAAGATATGGAGAAAAATGATACTTGTGGACGGCTGTGGCAATCTAAAATGGTGCAGCTACTGCGGAAAACAGTGTGTCAGTTCCAAGAAATTGAATGTAACATTACCTTATGGCCTCACAATTCCGGAAATATACCCATGATTAAAGGATGAACTCAAATAGTTATTGGTAAACCCATGTGCATAGCAGCATTATTCACAATGGCCAATGAAGAAAGTAACCCAAGTGCCCAGTCACTGATTGACAGATCAATGGGTAAACAAAGTGGGATATATATATCTATCACATTTATATAAAACAAAGTATTATTCAGCCTTAAAAAGGAATGAAATTTCGACACGTGCTACAACATGGATGAATCTTGATGAAATTTTCCAAGTGATATAAGCCAGATGCAAAAGGACAAATGTTGCCTTGTTCCACTTACATGAGTCCCTAGAGTAGTCAGATTCATAGAGACAGAAGTAGAGTGGTGCTTGCCAGGGTTTGGAGTCACAGGAAGTTATTGTTTAATAAGGACACAAGTTCGGGCAGGAAAAATGGAGAAAGTTCCGGATGGATGGAGTGCTGGTGGCAAAACAGAATAAATGTGTTTAATGCCATCAGACTATACACTTAAAAATGGGTAAAATGCTAAATACAGATTTATAAATACATTTTCTACGGGACCATAGTTATTCCATTTATGAAATGTGTGTAATAAAACATATTTCTAATGACAAATTTACTAAGAGGATCATATGAAATGAGTATGTAAACACGGGTATGTGCACATGACACTTTAAAATTAATTAAATTTCACAAATGCAAGTAGTTTTTATTTAATTACATAATAGTCTCTAAGTAAAATATAGTGTATTTGTAAAACGTTAACATCTTTCTCTGGCCAGTTTGGCTCAGGGGTTAGAGCATTGGCCCGCGGACCAATGAGTCACGGGTTCAATTCCGGTCAAGGGCAAGTACCTCGGTTGCGATTCGTTCCCGGCCTGGTTGGGGTCATGCAGGAGGCAGCCACTCGATGTGTCCCTCTCACGTCGATGCTTCTCTCTCTCTCTCTCTCTCTCTCTCTCTCTCTCTCTCTCTTCCTCTCTCTCCACCCCACTCTATCTGAACAAAGGTAGAAAAATGTCCTTGGGTGAGCATAAAGAAAAAAAAAAATTAACATCTCATATAAAGCTCAGAAAATAGTATGAATGTTTGAAGTGCTAAATCTACCCAGAATTTGGTTATAGGAGAACTTATGTCTAATTCTTCCTCTGAATATCTTCACAACTATATTTTTGATCTACTAATCTCATGAACTCTCTTCTTTTTGTTTTCACACATCCAATTGATTAAATCAGCATAGGAATGGTGGAAAAAAACATTATTGATGAGAGGAGAATTTC
The DNA here is from genome assembly GCF_014108415.1 of Molossus molossus. NCBI lineage: Eukaryota > Metazoa > Chordata > Mammalia > Chiroptera > Molossidae > Molossus > Molossus molossus. The sequence continues at coordinate 36,512,218 of NW_023425350.1, forward strand.
TAAAAATGCTTGACATTTTTAGATTATAGATTCTGCTTTTTCTTCTTGAGGCCTGGAGAATTTTAAAAAAATCTAAATTATTAGTTTTCATCTGTTTTACTGTCTTAATGTCAACTAACCACTCTCCAAACCCAGTTAGTGTAGACATATGTAGACACACAGACACACACACACACACACACTTTAAGTACTGTTCAAACTAAAACTAAATCTTATTACTATATTTATTTTGTGTATATATGTATATATATAAGCTTTCAAAATATGTCGACACCTGACAGTGTGGGTGAGAATGAACAATTAGGGGTTGGAAATAAAAGATAAAAATGAAAATTAATGTTCAACTGAAAGGATAATATTAAAAACAGTGCAAAAAAAAATCTGTTCTTACCAAAGGATGGAGAGAAATTTAGAGCAATAAAAGTTAGACCCCAATTATCTGTTTAAAAATATGTCCTCCTAATGTACTAATGTATCTAATCACCAGTGGCAAAAAAAAAAAAAAAAGAGTTTATAAATTGAAAGATAATGTCTTTTTTTCAACAACTGGTTCGATTTAGTGAAAGAACAAAAAATAATATTATTTATGTCAGTGAGATATGGTGCTTTTAAGATTTTTTTATATTGGGTTCACACGTAGAGCACTTTATGAGTTGTTTAGAACTATGCACACTCAATCTGTCTAAGTAAATATGTGTTTAGCTTGAGGGTGAAAGCTCATAAAGTTAAAATACCTCTCCCCTCCCACATTTTAGAAAATAAACAGACATGGGATTTTGAGACTGTGGTTGCCAGTAATTGTGGGTGAGGAGAGAGATGAATGGGCATAGCATAGAGGATTTTAGGACAGTTAAAATATACTGTATGATGCTATAATTGTGGATACATGTTATTATATATTTACCCATGTTCAAAGAATGTGCAACACCATGTGTGTGGGGCCTAATGTAAACTGTGGACTTTGAGTGATTATGATGTATCAGTGTAGGTTCCTCAAATGTAACAAATACACCACTCTGGTAGGGGATGTTAATAACGGGGAAAGCTAGCATGTGGGGCGGGGGGAGGTATATGGCAAAGCATGGTATTTTCCTCTCAATTTTGCTAGGAACCTAAAACTGCTATAATTTATAAAGGCTTAATTTAAAAAATAAATGTTTATGAAAATTTGTAAAGGTTAAAAAATCCCAACCAAACAAAAACAAAACAAAGTAAAAAAGCACCAATAGGGTCAGTGAGGTTGCGGGTGGAGAATTCCTGGAGATTCTCAGCTGGATATGATGCACGAAAAATCCTCTGTTCCAGATAATTACAAAAGATTATTTAATATGTTTTACAATAAGAACAACCAGAAAGCATCTGTGTAAATTAGAAAGGAATCTGAACCCAAATATGAGTTAATTAAGGTAGAGAAAGAGGAAATGAGAGAGACAGAAAACCAACCTTGTTTCTGTGATTCCCTTTTAGCTTCGTTGAACTCTGTTCTTGGAAAGACCAAGGCTTGTTAGAAAGCCTGCCTGAAAATATAGGCTCAAGTGGTCTAATTAAGAGGGAAGAAAAGAGTCTGGGTAAAGGGCAGGTCGAAAGGAAGGCAAGGAGGGCCCAACAAGCAATCCTATGTTCTTAATTGGAAAAGGCTGAACTGTTTCCTACGCGGGGTTTTCTGAGTAGCATTTCCTCCAGGCTGTGATTTTACAAAAGAAAATCTTTTACCTTATAACTTTATATCTTCGGACACACTAATATTCAAAGGTACATCCTTTTGTTTCTCGAGCCCAGAACTTTTGTGTCATATCATAAAGTTTTGAGATGTACCACTGTTTCTCTGCCAGAAAATGTCCAAGCTAGAGGTTTCATCTCTTGCTATTAATTTACTAACACATCAGTATATTTAAGTCATTTAAAACTTTAAAATAAAGAAGCTTTAAATACTTCTTTAAACATTAAAATGGAGAGACCTTTCAAAAGAAATCAGAAGCTTTCTCAAACAAGTGGTATAGTTTCCTTCTTGCAGAAAGCATTTCCAGAACACATAAGAATGAAAAAGAATGGATACATAGTATGTTCCTTTTCTCCCCTCCCTCCTTCTCTCCTTTCTCCCACTCTGTATGTGATTGTGTGTGTGTGTGTGTGTGTGTGTGTGTGTGTTCTTTTATTTAGAATTTAAACCACTGAGTATGTTATAATGTTTATGTTCATGGGCAACCATTATATTTCTTAAACCTAGTCAGGAACACTAAGAACAGTAATCACATTCTTATCTATCATGGTTTGACTAACTTTTCCCCTGAAATATTGCCGTAGGTGTCTATTGAGAAAAAAAAGCTTCAAGAAATACATATATTGAACCAAACATTCCCTGTAACTGCTTTCTTTTTTCAGTTTAGCTAGGTATTGCTCCAGCGTGCTGAATGGCTTTCTGGAATACCAATAGATCGCTAAAAGTATGGAACTTAGTCTCAACTAGCCCTCAGGCACTGAGAGGATCTGACTCCTTGTGCATACACACACATCCACACAAGAAATGATTTTCTGTTAGATAAACAAGATTAATTAAAACGTGTAACTGTTTTTATCCCACTTACACCTAAACAATTTAAGATACTGTATAAAAATATATTCTCTACCCAAATAACTTATTTGTATATCGTTGAATTAGGTGTGACCAAAACAAGCTAATAATAAGAAAAATATGATAAAGGCAAGAGTTAAATGAATTCAAAAAATACATAAGCAAAGGTATAAATACTTGCTAAAATATAGAATATAGCCCTGAAAGTAACACTGCAAGAAGAGCAGGTTCCTGTACAAATGGTAAGGATTTTGGCTTTATTCTGATTACAACATGACAATATTGATAACATTAGCATAAATGTGATAACATTAGATTTAAGTTCAAAATTGCTTTGCATGTGATTTGTGTAAAGGTTAAAGAGAGAAAGTTTTCAAGGAAGAAATAACATGTCAGAGAAGATGGAGGATTCTTCTACTTTTAGCAGCAGAGCAGTGGGGATTCATTATTGGTTGGATGGAGGGGAGAATGAAATATCAAGGCTAGATGACAACTCTTGGCTTATGCATATTAAATATACATATACTCATGTATAAACAAAATGCATTAGTTATTAAAATAAGTGGCAAATAAATACAGAAATGTATGTGTATGCTCTGTTAGTAAGAAATCCAAAATGGAAAAATTTTTTTCTTTTTGCCTTATGTAAATTTTCCAGCTATTGTGTCCCTTGTATATGTAGCAAATTTCTATACCCAATCCCTCCCCCCCAATCTCACTCCTCACTCTTACTCACTCTTCTGGTCTAGGTAAACACACACACACACAGAACCACACCTCCCTCAGAATTTGGCCCTTGCCCTTGAAATCATTAGCACACAACATTGTTTTTCCCCCCAAGATCAATAGCAGTGATCTACTGAATGTTACCGTGTCTCAGACACAGTTCTGGTAACTGGAGCAAAGCATTTAATGAAACAGACAAATCCTTGCCCTGACTAAAATTATATTCTACAGGAAGGAGACAAAGCAAGAAACAAAATTATAATATATTAGATTGTATTTAATTAAGAAGAAGAAGAATACAGGGACAAGACATAGGAATTTGGGGGGGGGGGTTGTTTGTTTGTTTTTATTTCACCTAGGATGTTTGAGGAATATCTCGCTAAGAAGATAATACATAAAGAAGATGAAGGGGTGAAACAGCTATGTTGTCCCATCTGAGAGAAAGGTGTTCAAAATCTTTCTAGTTGCTTCCCACTGCTCAGTCCAAAACCATTCCCCACATTTTTAGGGTTTGTTAAAGAAGCATCCTACTGCCCTGGCCGGTTTGCTAAGTGGTTAGAGCATCAGCCCACAGTCCAGAGAGACCTAGGTTCAGTTTCCACTAAAGGCACGTGTTTCAGTTGCAGTTTGTCCGCGGCCCTGGTAGGGGTTGTGTGGGTGGCAACTAGTTGATGAGTCTCTCTCACATCGATGTTTTCCCTTTCTTCCTCCCTTTCTCCCTCCCACTCTATCTGAAGATGAATGCAAAAATGTCCTTGGGTGAGGATAAAAGAAAAGAAGCCATTCTACTACTAGGTACCAAAGTCTGTATTATATCTATTACTATTGGACAAATAATCCTGAAATGTGTGTCATTAAAAAGCAAATATTCAATTGTATAGTTTCTGTGAGTTGATAATAAAGAAGAACCCACCCTGGGCAGTTGTGTCTCGGGTTCTCCCATGAGCCTGCAGAGCAGATGTCAGCTGGGCTCCAGTCCTCGGAAGGCTTGACTGGGACTGAAGGATCAGACTGCAAGATGCCCACACTCAGCGTAGGAGCTGATCACCAGTAGACCTGTTTCCCTCTACATGGACTTCTCCACAGGACTTCTAAAGTGTCCTCCTGGCATGGCAGCTGGCTCTCCCCAGAGTGAGATAGCGAAAAGAGAAAGGCATTTTTTTTTGTTTTGACCTACTCTCATTAGTCATATTGCATCACTTATCATATGTTTATTCTATTTGTTAGAAACAGTTCACTAAAAAGAGAGAACTCATGGACATGGACAACAGTGTGGTGATTGTGGGGGGAAAGGGGAAAAGAGGGTGGGTGGAGGTAGAAGAGGGCATAGAGGGGATAAATAGTGATGGGAAAAAGTTAAATTTTTAAAAAAATGGATCTCAACAACAAATGTTGCTGAGCACAAAAATAAAAGAGAAACAAGTCACTAAATCAAGGCCACATTTAATTGGAGAGGGAATAGGCTCCATCCTTTAAAGTGATGAGTATCAAAGATTCAGAGCTATATTTTAAAACCACTGTAACCAGGCCACTCTGGCTCAGTCACTGAGCATTGTCCCATGAACTGAGAGGTCCTGGTTCGATTCCCGGTCAGGGCACATGCCTGATTCCAAGCTCCATCCTCAGTAGGGGGCAAACAGGAGGCAGCTGACAATGTTTTTCTCTCACATTGATGTTTCTATCTCTCTCTCCCTTTCTTTGTCTCTTAAAAATATCAATAAAAACATATTTAAGAAAAAAACAACAACAACACTGTAATAAGAGAATAGCAGGTGCAAAGTCTCTGGGGCAGACCAATTACAGGAAAGTCCCCTGACTGGCAAGTTAAAAGTCACAACAAGGAAGCAGCATAGGTTGATTAGATGATTTGTCAGCCAGTATGATGAATCTCCAATTTGAAAATGATCTCCAATTCCATTTGGAAATCTTAACAGCAGTGAGGAATCAGATGAACAGTTTAGTGGGTGCACTCCCGCTGTAATAGCATGCATTAGTAAACAACCGAGTGGCTTACGATATTTTAGTATGGATTTTACACCCTCAGGTCTTATTTTCCTCAGGGCTGCAGCTTTTTTTACCTGGCCATAGAGCTCATGGTGGAAATATTGTGCCTTAACCACCACAAGTCACATTAATGTCAGTGCATTTTCAAAGAGCTTGCCTGTCGCTTTGGCTGCAATAGAAATTTCCTTATCATAAGCATTAGCAAATGTATACATAATACTGAGATGTGGGGCAAAAACCTGTGAAGTCAAAGAAGAAACATATCAGTAAAGAAGCTTTCAAATGACACTCATAAAACTGTATATTAAAAGCGATCAACTTTTAAACACATTTGAATTATACGTCCATTAAAAATAAAGAAGAAACCAACTCCAGAGATTTTTAGTGTGTATTAAGCCAAATGGCCCATTTTATATTCAAAATAGGTTTCACTGTATATATGTATATGTGTGTTTATTATTGCGTTTGAAAATTATAATTACCCTTTCTAATATATGGGAAGTTTTTATAAAGACCTCATCAGTACCCATATACTCCTCTTCTCTCAGGCCCAAGAGGACTGGGTGACTGTTCCTTGTTCCAGGTATGTCAACTATGCCTCTGGATGGTATTTCCTCTTTATCTTACACCAAACAACCTATACATCAGCCATGGCTTTGTCAAGCTGTCCTCTCCCTCACAACTACAAGCTCCTTGAGAAAACGTCCCTGTATTTCATGCCTGTTTCCTAGGACCTATGGTGCCAATGAGTAGATGCTTAATATATGTTCGATAAATAATTTCATGCACAAATGAAAGAAAAAATATGAAATTGTAGACAGTGTTAAAAATCTTGAATTTTTTCCTTCTTTTGCGTTAACCTCAATTTGCACTTACAAACTACTTGTTATGGTAACTTGACAATCTTAATGGTCAGGGTAGCATGGTGATTGCAAGAATGTGCTTTTAGAATTACACAGAATCAAGTGTATAGTCTACATATGCCAGAGAATCTCTTGCCGACAAACTGTTTCAAGTCTATAAATATCAGTTTCCTTGCCTGTAAAATGGAAATAATTATTGTCATAAAGTAAATGTATCAATAAGTAGGAAGCCCCTGAACACATTAGCAGGTACTTAGCAAAAGCTTAATTCAAGGCAGACAGTATTATTTCTGCTATTAAATCTGCTACAGCACACATGCCCATTTAATTAAAGGTTATAAAAATAGCATTTAGCATATTTGATTTTCACTGCAGTTTTTTTCTCTGGCGGCTTACATTTTTATTCAAAATCAAACACAAAAGTTAACATTCACAGGAAGAAGAGTTATCAGCAATCTGGTGTTTGACATATAGATATTTTAACTGTGATGAGTTTACACTATTTATTACAATAGGTACATGTTTAAAATTATATTTTGACTTAGATGTTTAAGCCTCAAGCTGATATTAGTTGCCAATCATTTTATTCATTTTTTTAGATGGTATTTTTTTTTTTTATTCTCACTAAGGACATTTTTCATTTATCTTCAGGTAGAGCGGGAGGGAGAGAGGGAGGAAGAGAGAGAGAAACATGGACGTGAGAGAGACACATCAACTGGTTGCCACCCACACGACCCAACAGGGGCTGTGAACAAACTGCAACTGAGGTACGCGCTCTTAGCAGGAACCGAACCCGGTCTCTCTGGACCGCAGGCTGACACTCTAACCGCTGAGCCAAACTGGCCAGGGCTGGAATCAATTTCTGAAAGGAATAATTAAAATCCAAGGAACAAATAGATCCTCTTCTATTAAAGGAAGGCGGACCATGTCTCTTGATCTCAGACGCCTTAAGAATGAAAATTCATAGCAAGAAGCCTGCCTTCGGATGAAGCAAATGAGGAATGTTAGAGCAAGAGCATCTGGATAAAAGGTTCAGAGCTTTTGATACTTTACTTGAATATGGAAATTAGACCTTTAGCTTTATACCAAGCGTTTAATATTCTCATACAACACACTTTATCATGAGAATGAGGAAATTCAGAATCTGAGCACTGATTTTCAATCTTACCTGCATACTAGAATCAGCTAGGAAACTTTAAAAACTACTGACTCTTATGTCATATCTCCAGAAATTTTCATTTAATTCACATGAGGTTTGTCCTGGGTTGTGGGATTTTTAATAAGCTCTCTGGGTGATTCTTATATGCATTAAAGTTTGAGAACCCCTGACCTAAAGAAAGGAAATGAGGTAGAGATGAAATAAGTACTGCAAAGCTGCTTCTTTAATATCTGATTGGGAATAAGAAAAGAAATGGCAAAATATGGTAATCCCCAAGTCAGCAGCTCACCACAGTTTACATATCATCTTCCTCCAGCCAATTTCAAACATACAAAACCAAACAACAGTTCACAAACAAAGTCCAGTTGTTCAAATAGCTTATTTACCTCAGGTTTTTCTTTACCAATTTAACTTCTTAACAAAACATATTTGTTTCCAATGTGACCAAGATTTGGAAAATTTAAAGAACACTATTTCTCGGTCATAAATAATGGACACCAGAGAGGAATCTATACTTGAATCTGAATTTTATCTGTACAGCCAAATAATAGAGCCAAATCCATCTTTCAACTACAAAAATTCTAATATTCTTGACAACACTCTAACCCAATGCTTAGTGGATCTATGTGTATTTCTTTCCTGATATCAGAAAAAAAAAATGTCTATTTTATATGGAATATTTATTGTTCAAAATTCTAACTCTAAGAGAAACCATTTTCATTCTTGTTCCCCACACACCCGATTCCTGTGTTAAAGTCTATTAAAAAGCAGCGAGGTGATGTATGTTGTGCCCTCAAAGCTTTCAGAGTGAATAATATCCAGCTCTTCTGGTGCTCAACACACTGCCTAGAGATAATGATAATGATGAATTTCCATGCAAACTCCTGCAGATATTAGGAAAATGGTTTTCTTTAACTCGTATTAGATACTCAAGTTTTATATCAGTTTGGCTGTCTTTGAAAAATACTCCTTAAGAGTCAAAAATATTACTTCACTTAAATAACTGTAGGTATTTTGCAAACAACACACCATGCTCAGGAATTACAAATATGAAGTGAAATAAATTAATGTGCTCCTTGAAGGTCTGGGCTTTATGTTAGGCAGGGAAACACTAACATGACTTAAACTAGAGCCATATCTCAATTTTATGTGTATCTGACTTTGTAGCCACAGTAAATCCCTTGAAATATGTGTGTCCACACTACCAACAAAAATATTCCAGATTGAATGCTTCCCCCCACCCCAAAAAGAGTCTTTGGGAAGTTCAGGGTAAAGATGTGACAAATAAAATAAGTTGTTTTTAGTACAATGCCAACATAAAATAAAGAACCGCAAAATAATTGCAATGTGATCAATGTCTCTCAAAACGAGTAGATCAGATTTTTATTTTCCTCAGGGAGGTATGAGCCACAAAGAGACCTTGTATGGATGCCAATCGTATCATCTATTTATGTTTTTTCTTTCCCTTTCCTGCTGAAGTGACCTTAGTTAAGATTCTTAACCATTTCACACTTAAAAGACCACCATAAGGATCTAATGATTCTTCCTGCCCCTGTCTTCACATTCATCTTTTATACTACTGCCAGGTTTAAAGTCCTATCACATTATTCATTGTACTTATTTACCAAAACATGCTTTATTTTTTTATTTTATTTTTTTTTATCCTCACCAGAGGACATTTTTGCTTTATCTTCAGATAGAGCAGGAGGGAGAGAAGGGGGAAGAGAGAGAGAGAAACATCGATGTGAGAGAGACACATCAACTGGTTGCCACCTACACGACCCCAACTGGGACCAGGGACAAACTGCAACCGAGGTACGTGCCCTTAGCGGGAACTAAACCCAGGACTCTCTGGTCCACAGGCCAATGCTCTAACCGCTGATCCAAACCTGCCAGGGCTACCTAAACATACTTTTATTGAATATTTACTAAGTTTAGGTACTATGTTCAACACACAGGATACAATAGTGAGGGAAAAACAAAACAAAAACATGTTTTTTTCTGCCTGTGAAGTCCTAAAAGTTAGCAACATGAGAAGACCTGATTTAAAAATTGCATATTTTAAAAATTAATTTCTAAATTCTGCTACTTACTGTTCATTAGACCTGTTTATTTCAATTGCTCAGTTACAGTTTCCCACTAGAAAATATGAACAATAATACTTTTCCAATAGGATTAGTTAGCAGAATATAATCAGTGGAAACCACTTGGCAAGTAGAGACCTCCAACATCAGCAGTCGACTTTTCCTATGAAAATCTTCAAGTACAGTCAGAGGTTGTAGTTTTATTTTTGTACATAGCAAAGCCCTTTTGTTATTTCTCAATATACCTGAGGTCTCAATTTATTGTGGACAACTCTGTGCAGGAGATAAAATAATAGTTTTGTCCTTAGTATTTTTTCTTAAGCATTTAAGAAAATAAATCATTTCCTAAAACCCAGACTACTTCAATCCTAACCAAAGCAAAGGTCAAAATGCAAAACACAAAACAACAACAAAAACACACCGCGTGTGTTTTTCAAGGCCCTAGGCAAGGTTTAAGAAAGAATGTCATTTTGTTGTTTATCTAAACGTATCTTTCAAAAGAGATATGCAGTAAAACCAAAGGGAAGGTTGCAATAATAAGGGAAGCTCAGATGTCTCAGTGCAGCAGAATCCGACTTCGCTCCTTGAATGCTAGCTCGTCTCCTAGAACTCCAAAACACCCAGTAAGGCTTGTAGACTGACTTACTATATGAGTCCCTAAATATGACAAACCAGGTCCTGGAATACGTATAAAGTCTTAGGAAGAAATAAATCCAAAATCAGATATATGAGAGAGATTTTTACTTTGTTGGGAGTTTGCAATAGAATGAGAAATTTTGCTGACAAGGTGAAATAGGATAACAGGTCTGTGCTGTGAAAAGCACAGAAAGCAGCAAAATAATGTTGAATGAAAAAAAAAGCCTTCGTGGAGGATAAATTAGAATCAGGAATATGCTGGGCCCAAAATGTGTTTCCTTTTGTGTTCATGAATTAAACTAATAAAAAATGATATTGTGGATAAATAGTGAACTAGAGATTAGTTTATCCATTCAGATTTTTTATGGACAAACTTGAAACAAAGAGTGTGAGTTTCAGTTTCTAAAGATTCATAATAGGGGAAAAAGTGACGAGCTTTGGGATCACTAGATGATCACAGTGATATTCAGACTAACAGAAAATACATGGTTATTACCACACTCCAGATGGTGGGTTTGGCTACATTCTATAAAACTGAGAATACCGAAAGTGTTCCTAGGATGTGGAGCAACTGAAATTGTTATATGTTGATGTTGAGATTGTAAATAGATACAATCACTTTGTAAAACTGTCAAATTCTTCTGTACAAATACAAGTACCCATATTATGTGATCCTGTTATTCCCCTGTCACATAGATATCCAATAGAATTGCATATCAGTGTGCCCAAAAAGACATGCACAAAATAGTCACAGTAGTATCCTCTTGAAATATGTTATTTTTGGTCAGTGAATTGTTTATTAGTTTAATACAGATTGTTATGGTTACCTTTATTCCTTCTCACTAGTATATCAAATTCTATCTTTCTCTATGTATATACTATAATTTATATAGATATGTGTATATACTGTATATACTACTATATATTTTATATATTGTAATATATAATAAATACAATATATATAACAATATATATGTCTGATTTCCTCTTAATGAGCTTTTAATTTGTTTTTAGGTTTTTTTGCAATCATGATGACATCAAGAAAGTGTATTCATGTACAACATAATTTGTATGATTGTTGGGTTTTATAATCTGTGCATTTTCAGCTTTGCCAGATATTGTCATATTGCTCTCCAAAGTGTCTGTGCCAATATTTATGCAACCATTTTTTAGGTCTTCCAGACTTGAAATGTATTTTAATTTAGTGAAAGGTCTATGTAATTGTGTCTTTTCTTTCCTTTCCAGGATAACTAGAGACATTCAAAATCTTTTGACATTTTCTTGTTATTATTGAGTTTCCTCTTCTTCATGTATTTTACCCACATTTTTGTTGTACTTTTTTTATACATTTTTATGATCAGCTTATATATTCTCAATATTGATCCATGCCAATCATATGGATTGTAAATATTTTTACAAAAAGTAACAGCTTGTTTTCTTATACTTTTAATATATCTTTAGTAGAGAGCGTTGTTAATATCATTATTTTAATATTGTTGACTTTGTCATCAGTGCTGCCTACTGCAGTAATACAAGTAGACCTAGTTATAGTTTGCTAAGTGAATTACCAAGTTTATTTAGAACTTTATAAATATTTTATAATGTTCTTTATAAAAGATATCCATATTTTTATCTGATTTGTTAATTTATATTTATATTGCTTGTATAGATAGTAGTATCTGAAAATATGTGATAATTTTGCTGTAATATAGGTATGTACCTTTTATTTTTATTGCTCCAGTAGCCACTAGCCACCTTACTAAACTCTTTTTTTTTATTTCTAATAATGCATCTAAAGGACCTGTTGGGTCTTTTTTCTATGAGGACATCATATACTACCACATATAAGTAAACTATCTTGTAACAGTGTAATCGATCAATTGAAATGAATTTCAAAAAGTGTATTATTAACAAAAATGCATTTTCAAAGGAATCAATGTAATATAATGTCACAGTACAATGTTTCACAACATATAAAACAATGTCATGTGGACAATCTGCATCAAGAACATTAAAAAGTATAATTTCAAATCCTTATACTTTATATTGCTTAAACTTTCTTACTTGATGAATAGAACACAGACATACTTTTCTCAATCTTTACTTTAACAAAATGCTTCTAATATTTTACCATCAACTTTAATATTTGCTGCAGTTTCTGATACTAAGAATGTTTCTTTCTATTGTTAGATCGCTAAGTACGTACAGTATGAAAGTGTGTTGATTTTTATCAAAGGCTATTTCTTTTTCTGTTAAGATGATCATAAGGATTGTTCTCAATAATGTAATATTGTATGAATTACATTAATAGAATTTACAAAATTAAGTCATCATTGAATTTTAAGATAACGTCACCTTGGTCCTTTCTAAATACAAGAAATAAATGTTTTATCCCAGTATTTTATTTGGAATGATTGCATCTATGTTGCTAAGTAATATTGGCTTGCAATATTAATTTTATATGGCCCTAATTTGTTTTTAATATCAAGGCTATATGAGTCTCATATATCTTTTTCTATTCTCTAAACAAAAAAATTATGTAAGACTGGAATTCTATTTTTCATGAAAGTTTGGCAGATATCATCAGTACAATTATATAGATTTGATAGAACAATTTGTGATTTTATTTTTAAGTAACACCAAGATAATTTTTTTAAATGGCTATTACTATATTGAGATTTTTGTTTTTCTTTTGAGTCAGTTTGATAAGTTTTAGTTCTTTAAAAATGTCATATTATTTTGTTAATTTATTGGCTTAACAGTACTCAAAATACAAGTATAATTATTTTAACATCTTTACTAAATGTTACACTCCATATTTATCTTAATATCATGTATTTGTATCTTCTATTATTTTCTTGATTAATTTCAGCAGTGGATTGTTTATTTCACTAAATTTTTTATTAGTGTATCTCAGTTGGTTCTCTACTATTTTTGTTTACATGAATTTAAATCAGATCATTAACTGTACTTTACACATTGTAGATTCTCATGTGAATTACAATGTAAGCATAGCACCTTGCAGATAGTAAGAGCTTTATAAATGTTAATTCCTATTGCAGACCTAAATCCTCCAATGCTAGTTTTCTGGCCAGCTATCTTGGCTTACCTTTGGCTTCTTTGTGTTCTCTACATTTCCTAGTGACTTCTGTTTGATGAGCAGGCACCATGTCTTAAAGAGCCTTTCTTCGTTTCCTCCATAGCATCTACCTAGTAGGATGTGTCAGCTCTTAAGACATCTGCAGTTGATTGATTTGAAAATGTATATACAGGGTTCAGGTGAAACAAGACAATTTACTTTATGAAAGGTCATTAGGTGAATACGATTAGGTTGTTTTAATTTAGCATGTGTACATTAACACTGCCAATAGATAGACCCCTACATATCATACGAAGACCATTTTCCTTTTTAAATTGACCTTTTTTAATGATAGTATTTTCTATTCATATTCTAAGGTCTTTTGACTGCTCTTTAAATTACTAGGCTGTTTTAGTCCATTCAAGCTTATTTTAAAAATACCAAGTATGGGTGACTTATAAACAACAACAAAAATATTTCTAATAAATCTGAAGGCAATTGGGAAGTCCAAGATCAGAAGGTGGCGATTTGGTGTCTAGTGAGAGCCTACTTCCTTGTTCACAGGCAACATTTTTTTTGACTGTGTCCTCAGATGACGAAGGGGTGAGGGAGCGGTCTGGGGTCTCTTTTATAAGGGCACAAATCTATTCATGTGAGGTCTGTCTTCATGATGTAATCACTTCCAAATGTTCTACCTTCAAATACCATTACTTTGGGAGTTAGATTTCAGCATATGAATTTGGGGGGAACACAACCATTAAGTCAATAGCAAGAGCAAAATCAATAGTTCTCTCTTAATTTAAACATTAATATATTGTTATGTGACTCAAGGGTACTAAATAGTTTTAAAGAATTTTTTTTTTTTAATGCAACCTCTGAGTGGTGGGGAGAGGTGTGAATATTTTGAGTTAAATGCAGAGACATTGGAAATACCAAACAAATAACCACTGTCATTTTTCACATATGCTGAGCTGACAGGTTGTTTAATATAAACAGAATAATGTGTGTCCTGACATTTTCAAATTGTTTAGTAACTTTCAGAACTGAACACTTCATCACGCCTTCAGTTTTTCAGTATACTTTTCAGAAAATTCTTCCTGCCTGAAAGAAACGTATAGCATTAGATTTTCTCCTGAGAAGACTACAAACACATCCGCTTTAAATGAAGCGCTTCTAGTGATCAAACCAGATAGAAATTTCAGGCAGACCTGCAAATATACATTTATACTTATACTAATTCAACGTTTGTATGTATCAGATAATTGCTTTGATAAGGTGGAAAAGAAGGTTGACTAAATTTTGAGAATGGAAAAGTCTGTTTCTAACAACCATCTTGTTCTTTCCTAATGTTCAGTTTCAAAAAACTGTACGCATCAAATGTACGTAAGAGTCCTATCTTAAGAAAGTAAATAAATGAGCATACTTAACAAAAGAAAAAATGCCCAACTGGTGTGGCCAGTGGTTGAGCCTTGACCCATGCAGCAAGAGGTCACCAGTTCAATTCCAGGTCAGGGCACATGTCCAGATTGTGGGCCCAATCCCCAGGGGGGAGCATGCAGGAGGCAGTCGATTGATGTTCTCTCTCATTGATGTTTCTATCTCTCTCTCCCTCTCCTTTCCTCTCTTTCTCTCTAAAATCAATAAAAACATTTTTTTAAAGAAAAAAAATGAGAAAATAATTTTAAAAAAATGAATAGTATTTGATTTACTATTTTATAAAAGTTTCAATGCAAGCATCATTACCATAGAATAGAGGAATTAAAATTGAGTGTGATTAAATAAATGCACACATATACACAAAGTTATTAAATAATCATGTATTTTATTGTCAGTCTCTCATGGCTCTCTCCATAGCACCTGCAACAATCAGAGGTTTAATTTCTCATCAATTTAGTTACATTACAATAGCTGGACAGCTGTTTAAGGATGATGAAAATATTAAAATATTCATGGTATTATCACAGGAATGTCTGAAATGTTTACTTTTTATGATACGTACTTGCTACAATAGATTAATAGTAGATATTTATAATAGTCAATTAACATATCAAATGTCACTGTGTTAATGACTCCTAAAATTTATAAAGATTTATTTCTTTAAGTCAATGATATTCTTTTTTCAGTCATTTAAAGACCAGGGTTTTTGTTTGTTTGTTTGTTTTTAGTAAATACTTCAAATAAATTAGTATGATTATGTTTAGTTTATTGCTTCTATATTTGTCAATCTGACACTGATATAGTATTTATATTATCATTAAATAGTATTAATTTACTATATGTTGGCTGATTCTATTCTTCCTGTGCTAGTCAACAGAATTATCTTTACAGATGTGAGTCAGTTTTAAGGAACCAAAATATAAGGATTATCCTAAATTTTCCCGTCAAAGATAATGAATCAACAGATAGACGTATGCATTAGAAACAGGTGAACTAGAAAGCCTACCCTCAAAACAATTTTCCACTTTTTATGTAAAACATTTCAAGGAATCAACGGACACAATCTAGAAGAAAAATTTACAAATGATTGCTAAATAAGCGATGAGAAATTAAACATTTTTTATAAATAATATTTTGACTTCAAGGACATAACTTAGCCTCTAAAGGAGGAAATGACATATTTATAGACATCTACCCACAAGCTAATTGAAATAGCAAATGTTTACCCTCGATGAGCCCATGACGGTGCCACCGTTTAACAGATTAAGATTTATGGAATGTCACCGCGAATGGCACACAATGGTTGCAGCTGCACTATTTTGGTAGTCCAGGAAGTGTGCTTGGCTAGGAAAGCACTGCATCTGTATGCTTGAGGTTAACACTCAGGCCTTTTATAGCTCCAATAAAGTCGACAATTTATGCGCAGACATGCCAGAATCTAGAGCCAAGCAAGACAAAACCACTGAGGTTGAGGGGCACAAGTTCAAGCCGCCTGCCAAAAACATGTGCAGCTGTATTACAGACAGGAAGTAGGTGCCATGGACACACCTGCTACAGATGCCTGATTTGCAAAAATCTCTACTTCTTTCCTCCAGTAGACACATGCAATGCTTCATTCATTCTTGCTTACTCATGTCAAAGTGTAAAATTCACAGTCAGGTTTGTGTGATTTATTCAACAAGAGGAGTGACCCACTAAAAATTAAGTTATCTTACACACACACACCCCTGTTTTTTAAATGCACAAAGACATCATTGAGATATAGACATTTTCTTTTTACAAATCCTACTTCTTCTGTAAAGCTGAGCTTTGCTGGTGGGTTATCATTCTAAACAGGATGCTAATAGATCCTCCTACCTTTAGTATTTGGATCACTCATTGCTACTTCTCAGCCTTTTGCCTTGTGCTGACTTGTGAGATGTTAGCCTGCATTATTGCTGTCATATGGGCTCAGAAAAAGCTCCAGAGTTTCAGGATAATAAATGCTCAAATGCCAAAATTAAAGCAGTCACATTAGATCTAAATAAGTCAGTCCAATTTCAGAATTCACCAAATGTGATAAGGGCAAATATTTCTTTATCAGTAAAAGAGTCTCTACCTGTGATTCCATCACTCTGTTCATCTAAAATCAGGAGTGATATTGATTGGCTCTTTCTCAAGCCTCAGCAGTTGTTGAGTTTGGAGCAAGAATAGACATATATTAGAAACAGAACTGACTGTTGTTCAAAATAGGTATTATGGATTTTATTACATTTTCATTTCCTATCATGAGCCAAATATGCCAGGGAACAAGATAGGGAAGGGAGGAACACAGAAAAACCATTTCTTATTCAGATCAAAATGGATCACTTTTACCTTTTTTTTAAAATGTTTTTATCGATCTTTTAGAGAGAGAGGAAGGGAGAGAGAGATAGAAACATTGACGTGAGAGAGAAATATTAATCGGCTGCCTCCTGCATGCCCCCCACTGGGGATTGAGCCTGAAACCTGAGCATGCGCCCTGAACAGGATCCAAACTGGGACCTCTCAGTCCACTGAACCACACCAGCAGGGCAAAGTGGATCACTTTTAAAGGCATTATGTATTCACTATTCAGACCTTACCAACAAAACCAGTCTAGCATTTGAAATGAGCTAGTAGTTCTAATGAGAAGGTGGTCATAGAAAATAAAGAAGTAGGTCAGGGCTTCGGGCTGCAAAGTCGTTTCTCAAGGTTCATGGTGTATGATTTGTGCCAAGGTCGGCATGGCACAGAATGAATACAGAGTTATGTGAGGCTCTCATTCGCCCCAACATGCCAGAGAGTGCTTCACAATAAACAACTCTACAAAGAAAATACGTCTGAAAAATCGAAGGTAGCCTGAGATCTTGATTTCTAAGGATTTCAGATGTAGCTTCTTTCAATCACTCCTATTGTCAAAGCTACTGTAACCATTCATATGTGTTCACAGTAAAATTATCCTTATTCTCCTGGAAATGTATATATTTTTTGTACATGATGCAAGTCTTCTTTAGAACATTGTGTCTTTCTTCTATCACAAATTACATAATATTTTAATTAATAAATTGGCATCTCTATGACCTCTGTAAATTTGACAGGTATCAAATATTTAAATCAAATATACTAATACCCCAGATATCCCAATATTATAAAAAATATTCAGTGAAGGATATAAGTTACCCACTGAACTAGCTAATACGTCCTAATGAGGGGCTGCCAGTTTTAGCTAAAATGCAGTAAAGAAAGTTGCTCTGATGATCTTACTAATGTCTTCAGGCTATTTGATTTGAGTTACTTCTATTCTGGTTATTTCTTTTCTAACTTTAATGAACTTAAGTGTGCATCCAAACAATAAATATGACATTTTAAAAGATTTAAAAAGTGATGTTAAAGATGAAAATGTGGCTAAAGGATAATGTATACTAAAATCAAGTCATCATAGTTTATTAATATATCACATTGGGAATGGCCCAGCATCCTGATATCAATTTCCTGGTTCCCAATATAAGTAAAATATATATACTGGTTTTATCCCTCTGAGCATGTATTACATATTTATGATGTTTTTTTTCTGTTTCCAAGAGAACAGTCAAGCTGTAAAATATTTCACATTGGTTTGAATGTTTTATAAAATTTTATACAAGTTTTCTTTGTGATTTATTTTAAAATTTATCTTTATTATTGAAAGTATTACAGATGTCTCTCCTTTTTCCCCCTTGATCCTCTTCACCCCACTCCTCCCCCTCCCAGGTCTTCACCACATATTTATTGTCTATGCCCATTGCTTATGCATATAAATTGTTTGGTTAATCTCTTCGCCGTCCCCACCCCCCCACCTGGGATTTGTCAATTTATTCCATGCTTCCATGTCTCTGGATCTATTTTGTTCATTAGTTAATTTTATTCATTAGATTCCACATATAAGGTGAGATCGTATGATACTTGTCTTTCTCTGACAGGCATATTTCACTTAGCATAATACTCTCCCGATCCCTCCATGATGTCTCAAAGTGTAAGAGATCCTTCTTTTTTACATCTGCATAGTATTCCATTATGTAAATGTACCACAGTTTTTTATCCATTTATCCACTGATGGACACTTGGTCTATTTCCAAATCTTAGCTATTATAAATAGTGTTGCTATGAACATAGGGGTGCATATATTCCTCTGATTGGTGTTTCAGGGTTCTTAGGATATATTCCTAGAAGTGGGATCACTAGATCAAATAGTTAATTTTCTGAGGAAACTCCATACTGTTTTCCATAGTGGCTGCACCAGTCTGCATTTCCACCAGCAGTGCATTAGAGTACCCTTTTCTTAACATCCTTGTCAGCATTTGTCATTTGTTGAATTGTTGATGGTAGCCATTCTGGCAGGTTGAGGTGATACCTCACTGTCATTTTAATAACACTGATGATTAATGACTCTGAGTATTTTTTCATATGTCTCTTGGCCATCTCTATGTCCTCTTTGGAGAAGTCTCTATTTAGGTCCTTTGCCCTTCTGGGGATTGATTATAAAACCTGAGCATGTGCCCTGACCAGGAATTGAACTGGTACATGAGACAACACTCAACCAAGTGAGCCACACCGGCCTGGCCAAACTATTTTTTTAATGATAGATGGTGCCAGCCCAAGAAAGGGGGGGTGGGGGGTGGTAATTCTTTAAGGAATTGAAGTTAGTTAAAATTTGTCTATTTTTTCCCCTAAGACATAAAAATAAATGACTTATTCATCTCAATATTTTAAGGTTTAAAGTAATAAAAGTATGAATATGTCAGAATAAATGTTTGATGCTTTAAGTTTGTTGAGAAAATATTTTAATCTTTCTGAAGATTCAGAAGTAGAATGGAGTAAGTAGCTTGAATATACCTACAGAATTAATGTAGTTCATATTTTGATACTGACAAACTGATAAGAACAAATGAGTAATCAAATGGGTTTCTGATGTAATTCACCACATATTCGTTGTGTGTACTTAAAGCATAATTTTTAACATCTAAACACAACTATTGCTTTCATCTCAAGACTGAGAGTTAATATTCTATGCCTGTCTCTGTAGTCTGATTTTCTGACCTATCAAAGAACAGACTTTGCGGTTGTTGTGCAGCCCCGTGTGGGGGTGTTTCGTCAGTACTGGGTCTCCTCTTTCCGTGTTTTCGGGTGCCAGGGTACAGTATTTGCTGAGGCGGATCCGTATAGCACGGACATCGTCTGGAAGCATGCAGTGAGAATGGTCACCATTGATAAAGACAATAATAGAATTACATACCAATCAAATTTTGCAAATAATTGAACAATCCTATTAGATCTTAACTGAATTCACTCATGTTCTTTACTTCCATTTTTCAGAGTCTCCAGTTTTCTTCTGCTTTCTTCCTCCATGAACAAGGCAGACAAAGTCTGCCTTCACTGCACATCTTTAGTATCCCTCAAGAGAAATGGTTTTAAGTAATGAGGGGGCTCACAGGAACCAAAACATAGAAAATATCTAGTTGTTGTTTTCATTTTAGCCTGGTGAGCATTTTCACAACTAGAATAAACAGATATAGCATCAATTTCTCAAAGAGATTGCAGGAATTTTCTCTAAGACCCTTACGATGTTGGAAGTTGATTCCTACCATGCGAGAAATATGGTTAAGAATATCCTTCTTTGAATCTTTGCCCAAATGCTAATGTTTTTATGCTAAAACATCATTATATTGTTACATGGAAATGATCAAATTTTACATTTAGAATGCCAAGCCCTGGCTGGTTTGGCTCAGCGGATAGAGCGTTGGCCTGCGGTCCAGAGAGACCCGGGTTCGGTTTCCGCTAAGGGCACGTACCTCGGTTGCGGTTTGTGCCCGGCCCTGGTTGGGTCGTGTGGGTGGCAACCACTCGATGTGTCCCTTTCACCTCGATGTTTCTCTCTCTCTCTCCCTCCTACTCTATCCGAACAAAATATCAAAAAATGTCCTGTGTGAGGATAAAATGAATAAATAAATAAATAAATAAATAAATAAATAAATAAATAAAATGCCAAAAAATAGTAATTGAAAAAATTAGATTTTCTATCTTTTAATCCCTAGTTTAGAGGGGGGGAAACATGTAATGTCATATGTTTAAAATGTCTGTTTTATTAAATTTCAACAATGTTGCAAGCAAAAGCAACACTCAAAAACATGTATTCCTAAAGCTCTGGACATATTCCATATAATTGATGATCCATATCTTTGAGAAAATAAAGAAAAAGAATTAGTTTACCCCTCCACTTTTCATTCCAAAAGTTTTATTTGATGTGAAATACCTCACTTTTAAATATACACAATCCAAAGATGTTATGCCATTACTCATAAGCAATTAGTATGATCACTTGTTTCACACTGAGATCCAGACAATACCTTTGGGGGAAGGGCAAACCTCATGACAGACACAGAGGAGGGACGGCAGAAATGAGAACCTGAGCTTAAAGGGAGGCTATGCTGGCACAGCAAAGTCGCCTGTGGATACTTGGCACATGAGGTGACGGTGTCAGAAAGTCCAAGAGCAGGAAGAGGTAGGGTAAATCTCGAAAACTTATTTTGTAACTTTTACAAATGCAACGTAATCAGAACCAGTCTTGGGGTTTATCATGCACACATATCAATTAAAATGAAAGTAATACATAATAAAATCGAACCAACCTACTATATTTATATGTTTACCTTATGAATATCGGTATATAATACTTTACTGATATGTCATTTGTGTTCTAACATAAACGCAAAATAAAAATTTCAACAAATTAGATAAATTAAAAAGTATGTGTCTTAATATTTTCCCTCTACTCTCCAGTGTATCTTTTGTGCTCATGTCCTGGTAAATTAATTTGAAATCTATTGGCTTAGGCGACTATTAAGGAACCAGATAGACATGAACTTAAAATGGGGTAAAAAGGTAAAATATCTGTAACAAAAAAATAAATAAAAATTCATTAAAAAAAAAATAACAGGCAGAACTTGGAAGGGCTCAAAGGTACTATTAGCAAAAACCTGTGAGGCTTGGACATTTTCTAGGGGTACATTTCTTACACAAAATATATGACCTCTTTAAATTTCAATTTTTAAAATATGTCTTTTATAAAGTGGGGATAATACTAGTATCTAGGTTATAGAATAGTTGAAAGATTAAATGAGATATCACCTGCAAACTTCTTAGATCATGCTTTGCTCAATGTAAGTACTCAGTGAAGGCCACCTATTATGATTGTATAGGTCAGCAAGAGTTCTGTTTGCCTCTGGAACATTGGTAATGTTAGAAGTGTGCTTAAAAAACATAATTGCAGGAACAGAATTGACTTATACCTTTTTCAAGTGAGATACACATACCACCACACAGCCACGGAGATTCTAACAGGAAAGCAAAACAGCAAGTCCTGTCAGGTTTCCTGTTCTGTTTTTCTAACTCATAATTACCAGAGATGAAACCCAGGCAATTTATTTGCATTGTTTTACTGCTTGACATTATGTTAATTTCCTTTTCAGTTAATTTATTGTTTGTTACTGGTTTCTGTGGAACCCTTAGGACACACTTCAAAATGAAATATT
The DNA here is from genome assembly GCF_014108415.1 of Molossus molossus. NCBI lineage: Eukaryota > Metazoa > Chordata > Mammalia > Chiroptera > Molossidae > Molossus > Molossus molossus. The sequence continues at coordinate 36,534,346 of NW_023425350.1, forward strand.
TTTCATCCCTATTAAAATATTTTAATGAATTCAAATCTTGAAAGTGCTTGTTGGTGACCAGCAACACTATCTCACACAATGAAAAAGAGAAGTTGTTAGAGGAAATAACAATAACATGAAGAAGCAGCAGAAATGATACCCTGGGTCACATAATTTAAAGGAGATGATCGTAACATAGGAAAATATGACAAATTGTAAATTAATGCTCATACTCAGAAAAGCATTTTCTTTATCTGTTGTCTTTACAAAAAGACTCACATAAGCCTATTTTTTAATACTTTTATTTTGTCTTAAGGTTGGATGTTGCACTTTGAGCATCTCTCTCTCTCGAGTCTGTTTTTAATTAACACCTACTATTATGTTTGCTAAATTTATATTATGAACACAACCTTGTATTCCATTTACGGTAATATAGAACTCCATTAAAAAGTTAAGGTTTTATAGAGAGCTTATATTACTCTCTTACTACTACCCCAAATAAAATACAGAACATCGTCTTAACTATTATAGGCCTTAGTCCAGATGGGGACAAGACCTAGAAATCAGCCTCGCAAGGGCAAGTACAGACAGCTAGGAGAGACCGAGGACAGCAGGCACATACATAGGGAGATGTAGACAGCAGGCACATACATGGAGGAGATGCATATTCCCAGCTTGTAGTTTCTCCATACGAGGAGGGACTTTTTTCCCTTGAAGACACTTCTAATCCTTTCCACACTTTATTCAGTTATCTAGTTGGCAAATTTAAGGAAAAAATGGCATCCTGGGCTCAGCCCTACACTGTTCTCTTCCGCCTAATTTCCTCCATCAGTAGCCATCCACACCTGTCTTGCCTAATTCTGAGTTTTCGTGTTAGCAAGTTTATTGATCTCCTACCTCAACCCACACTCCCCAGTATTATCCATATGAAAGGTGGTATTCTGGTGTCTCTCTCTTATTTCCTAAATTTTTCAGAAATTAGGAAGGAAGCACAGTCTGTTGGCAGCTTCGCTGGAGACCACAAAGATTGTCCAGGTAGAGCGAGAGAGGTCTGGCCCTGGAGGCGACAGAGAGAAGAGCTGGACGTCAGGTTATAGATTTGAGCCAGTAGAGGTCCCTCTGATCACCTGCATCACCAAAGTCACCGCAGGCATCAGGGACCCCACAACACCACACACCCTAGAGGTTTTGCAGAGGTCTTTTGTTCCAACACCACACACCCTGAGGAGTCCAGCTTAGGATCCAACACAAGAAATAAAGCCCAGGTACAAAAGAGAAGCAAGGTGACAGACGAGTAATGCACAGGGAGGAGAAGAAACTATGGCACTCATTCCTGGCATCAAGCAAGTTGTGTATCATGTCATAGTGGGTGAGCAGAAAAGCTGATGACACCATTAGCACAATGGCCATGTCAGTGATGACCATCAGTACACCCACCAACAGTAATACATACTGAACAGTGAGTATATGTCAAGCAGTAGGTTAAGAACTCGAATGCATTAATACATTCAATTCTCATAACCACCCTAAGAGATAGGGACCTAATGCTTAGGCATTACCAATTAAGGATTTCTTAAATTATCTCCAAGTTAGAGCAGAGCGAGCTGAGAATCTAGAATGGTATTAAACATATAGGTAGGAGGTAAGTAGCCACAATTTTAAAGGTTAAAGATTTACAAAGGGAACTCATTATAGTTATAGGCCTTTGTGCCCTACCTAGTTAGAGGCCTTTGTGAGTTGTAGGGCTATCCATCCTAAAGTGAGGAGAGACCTTGTGTGATCTTCTGACTTACTCTCTAATCTTTTGACATCTCTCCATTTTGCAGAGAAAGAATCTGAGGCACGGAGTGGTTAAGTGACTGATTGAAGATCATACAGTTCCAGTGATAGGAATCTGTAAAAGCATTTCTAATTAAGTCTTTGAAACCTATTGTTAACTCTTTGGGTAACAGCTGTTTGAAGAGCCAAATTAATCTTTGCTGAAATGCCCATGATTCGTGGGCTTTTCCTTTCCCCACTGAACTTCAGACACTTGGAACTTGGTGCTTAAAATAACTACCTCCTGCCTTCTAATGTGCACCCACCCTCTTCCGCATGACTGCTGGGCTCCATTGCTGCCCAGGTTGTCCTGTGGGGTGCTAACTCCTGCGCCTGTCCTCTAGAAGTCTTTTTATGAGCTGATAGAGCTATCCACACAGTTCCATTGCTCATAAAGACAAGCAGCAAGGAGAGCACAAAAGAAGCCAATTTATCCATTTTTCTGTATCTGGAATACATGTGGAGTCAAAATTGGTGGTTTGCCTCGGCTCTCCCTGCTAGGATAATTTGGGGTAATATTGCAACTAAACGTTATGTTTAAACCACGCCAGTCACACTGCGCATTATAAAGACCACGTTGCAGAGTGCATTACCTTTCTAACATATCAGAGCATATGAGTAAATTTCAAAGCAGAATAGCATCTATGAATAGGAAATATTGTCACCCTTAATTTCATATTGCTATTCCAAGACATGGAGAGAAACCTTGTGTGTCTTTATTTCTTTTTTGATATGATTTTCACTGATAAGGAATTTCAAATGCTGTGATTTTTAAAAAATTATTTGTTTTGTTTTGTCTCTCCTGTACTTATGTATAAAAATACAAATGCACTCTCTTTCAATCCCTAAAATGTGTAACCTTGGACCGTGTTTCTAATTCTCTCCTTTTCCTTTAAAATTAAATATATTATCAAGTCCTAGGTATCTCCTTCCATAGAATGGTCTAGATTTTCTTCTCTGTTATTTCTTTCAGCAATTTGCTCAGCAAAATTACAAACCAAATCCAAACTTTGCTCCTTACCTGAATTGTTGTTACCAGTATACTGGCTCTTTCTACTATCCTTCTTCCTTCTCCCACTCCAGTTACCCAAAGCAAAAATGCCATAGGGCCCTGGCCGGTTTGGCTCAGCGGTTGGAGCGTCGGCCTGCGGTACAAAGAGACCCGGGTTCGGTTCCAGCTAAGGGCACGTACCTCGGTTGCAGTTTGTCCCCGGCCCTGGTTGGTCGTGCGGGTGGCAGCCACTCGATGTGTCCCTTCACGTCGATGTTTCTCTCTCTCTCTCTTCCTCTCTCTCCCTCCCGCTCTATCTGAACAAAAAATGTCCTCGGGTGAGGATTTAAAAAAAAAAAAAATGCCATAGGTAGCCAGCACTATATTTTTATCCTTTTATTTCACTATTTTTAAGAATCAGTTCTCTGTTTTTCATTGTGTCAAGTCCTAATCTATTAACCTAATAATTAATAATAGAGGTTTCTCAGACTATTATATCCCATGTGGTCTTGTCTGGCTAAATGGCCAGAGGTTTTTATATTTGTTTGTTTTTCTCTGCTTCCAATAAATTCTAACTCTCAGTCATATCTCTCCTGATTTAGATAATGTCCCACTATGGCAGACATTACCATTGTCTCTGATGCCCGGTTCCCTTTCCTCCTGACACGGAAGGAGTTGTAGCTTTCTGCCTCTTAAAGGTAAGCGGGACTGTGAATATTTCTGGCCGTAGACGTGGACCAAACTGTGGACTGCAGCATGACCAGCAGGTGCTAGCTACATCCTACAACTTTGTCATTGCCATTCCATGGTCATCATAGAAAAATATGATAAGATGAAACCTTCATCCATCTGAAACAGTGAGTGTCCAACAGGTATATCTTGGACAGACAGCATAAGCTACAAATAAAGCGTTCTTGTTTTAAGCCACTAGATTTTGATCATTATTCCTAACTGTAGTATATCTAGCCTCTTCCGAATTATACACGTAATACTCCATCATTTAAAAGGTGTCACAAAATTCAAAACCAGGAAGTGTTGCTTTGTTACCCCTTAATCCCTTCCTTTTCCCATCAACACTTTATATTTATCTTGATCTTTATAATTTTGCGTCAGTTCATTTATTCAATTAATTCTTCAATGAATGTTTACTGTAGACTCTGCCTGCTATTAAACTGTTCACAAAAAAAAGCTTATTAACAAAAAATGGTTCAATCAATATTTAAACCATGCTCATAACTCTGAGGAATAATGAAGTAAATTTAAGAATTTACATGTTGGTTCAAAATTTGTATGCATTTTATGTGCATATTTTATATTACATTTGGGAACTTTCTTGGATCAGATTTGCCCCCTGCTATACTTCTTCTGTCTTTTCCAGTTCCAACAAGACCAAAAATCAAAAGGAAATGTCATATTTTTTCTTCCAAATGTTTGCCACATGAAGACTCCACAAAATTTTACAGGAATTGAAAAATGATAATTTATTTTAAACTATTCAGAAGTTTTTGCTGTACGTGTTTTTTTGTTTGTTTGTTTGTTTTTTAGAAATGCAAATATCAATGAAAGAGTCAGTTTTTTGGTTTTTAAAAAATATTCTTTCTTTATTGATTTTAGAGAGAGAGGAAGAGAGAGATAGACACATTGATGAGAGAGAACATCGATTGTCTGCCTCCTGCATGCCCCCCACTGGGGATTGGACCCACAACCTGGGCATGTGCCCTGATTGGGAATCAAACTGGTGACCTCTTGATGCATGGGTCGATGCTCAACCACTGAGCCACACTGGCTGGGCTGAAATGGTCAGTTTAATATCTACATGACAAATCAATTCAGTGGAAGTGGCAAATAATGGAGAATAATCCGTTGTTTTCTGACTAAGCTTAACCAGGATGAAAGTACACTTAACCTCTACATAAATTAATATTAGTATGAAAACAAACAAATATGTAACTAAGTCTGAAAACCCTTATTTAAATATTTGTTAGTGATTACTAAGGTCAGTAGGAATGAGAATATTAACAAAATAAATGTTTTCTAATTATGCCCAGTTCTGAGTTCTGCCCTATTGCAATAACATTAAATGATAAAAAATTGAGAGAGCTGAAATATTTAATTTTAAAATATTTCTTGAATACTTGAATTAATTTCTAAATATAAATGTATTTTTAACTGTTATCAATGATAGTTTGATACACCTGTCCTGGATATCAAAATATATTCAACTTAATAATTTTGGTTCAGCCCAGTCAATGTGGCTCAGTGGATTGAGCATCATCTCCTGGACTGAAAGGTCCCAGTTCGATTCCCCGTCAAGGCACATGTCTGGGTTGTGGGCACTATTCCCAGTAGGGGCCATGCAGGAAGCAGCTGGTCAACGTTTCTCTCTCAAATGGATGTTTCTATCGCTCTCTCCCTTCCTATCTCTCTAAAAAATCAATAAAAACATATTTTTCAAAAATAATAATATTTTTGGTTGATATCATTTAGTGCTAATGAGAACAGTAGGTATGAAATACATTTGGTGTGCTTCAGTCTTGGACTAATTTTTTGGTAAGTTTCTACAATAATAAATATATTTATTTTAGTGCTTCTGTTGTTCTCTGTATGAGATGTGCCAGTCTATAGCTGTCTAGCTATCTATATAGAGTCAAATACAGTAAAACATATATAATTTAGTGGTCAAAGATAAAGTATTCTTAAAATTGTAAATGCTGGATGAAAGTTTTAAAAACTTTTTTTATAAGCTCTTAGTAAATTTGTACTTAATTGATGCCTTGAATAAAGACCTAGATTACAATGACACTAGAACAATGAAACTGTCAGCATTTTCCTCATTAACCCTCTTGTTTTAAATGATTGATTATACTTTTACTTTAAAATTAATATTTAAATCACTTTGGATGAAGTTAAGCTGACCTAAAAACATCCTTGATGATTTCATTGTACTGAACAGACAAGAAGACAATGTTCTCTCTTGGGAAAAACACAGGTCAAAGAGTTTGAAAGATAACTTTCAATAACTTCAAATATCAGAGTATTGTCTCTGCCAGTTACACAGATGCACATAGGTCCTAGACATACACAGCCAACCACTCCAACTAAACCTATAGACACATATCAGCATGTAGAGCGAAGGTCACACAGAACGCAGAAGCAATAGAAGAGAGTCTTCTAGAGCCAGAGGTTTAGGACTCGAGTCTTGACTACCAAAATCTAATGATAGATCCTAACAAGTTACTCACATTTCTCTCTAAGCCATGATTTATTAATCTGCAAAATAAGAGATTACATTAGAATACATGTTTGCTTCCTTTTATACCAGAAGCTCACTGATGACCCAAATATTTTCAACTTTTTTACCCCCTACCCCCGATACCTCCTAAAATAACCAAAATGAATCATGTCCATAACCCAGCTCTTAAAATTAATACTTGTCTTCCACTTGCAAATAGACTAGAGTAATTTGTGGCATATGATTGCTTCTGTCAAGAAAAAAATGATAAAATAGTAAAATTTAGATGAAATAGAAATATTTATATACATTTCAAGAAATGTGACAGAATCGTGAGTGATGAATTTACAATCAGAAACCACATATTTTGCTGTAGTCATTCAATGAGAACCTGGGTTTTACCTGGACAGAGGGACACCACAGGGGGACATAGAAACTGCCAGAACTTTGGGTGGTCTTATAGACTGGAGCAAGGGATGCTTTTTGTTGTGAAGGGCCAGAGAATAAAGCTATACAGTTACAGCTATACACTTTCTGTGGCAACTACTCGATTCTGTCTTTGTAGCAAAAGTACCCTTAGATAATATGTAAATGAAGGGTTATGGCTATTACAATAAATCTGTGAGCATTGAAATTTCAATTTTCTGTAATTTCACATTATACAAAATAGTGTTGTTCTATTTTTTTTTTTCCAAGCATTTAAAATCTAAACACTGTTCTTAGCTCATAAGTGGTAAAGAAGTCAGTATGCTAGAGTGGCCTATAGACTCTAGTTTGCTGACACCTGGTACAAATAGACAACTTTGGAGACCTGAATGGCTTCAAGCACACTGTCAATTTTCCTTTCAAGGCATTAGCCAAATTCTGACTCTGTGTGGAATGGAAGGCATAGTTTTAACCGGAACACTGTGAAAACCACAGAGTTTTCCAAAGTATCTTGGTATTAGTGAGAAAGAGTCTGAATGTCACAGGGAAACCTATTATATCCACTAGTGAGTTTGCTTGTTTGTTTTTGGTCTGAATACATTCTTATTTCACCATAGTTCGTAAGGATAATTTTTTAGCTTGATTTTTTAAGTTGGCAATTTTTTTTTTTTTATGTTGGTTTTATTCCATTCTTTCCTGATCTCATAATTTGGGGTTGTTAATCCTTTATAAAGGGAAAAATGTCTTTTTCTCAGGAGGGTTATAAGTATGCCTTTGGTTATTGTTTTGATTTGTTTTCTGCTTTGCTAAGTTGTGTTTATATGTAGTGTTTTTCATTTGCTTATGGTTAAGATTCTTATAGCTTTTTGAATCTGACCTGGTATATTTCTCTAGTTAGCATTATTTCTTCAAATATTGTTGCTGCATCACATCTCTCTCTTCTTCTTTGAACACTTCATTAAAACTTTAGTTTTAGTAATCCACATTTTGGTGGACCTTCACTTATGATAACTAAGTGTAAAGGTGACATTGATTTCTAGCATGCAGACAAATTACTACAATAGTATCCTTCCTACCTACAGGCTAGAATCACATGGGGAGAGTCAAGAGTACTACTGACAGCACCCAAAGTTTGTAATTTAATTTTTCTGGGGTGAAGTAATGCCAAGGGTTTAATAGCTTTCCAGGTGATTCTAGTATCTGGTCAAAACAACCACTGTAGATTCCGAAATAAATGCCTAATGGAATGTGACTGCATGAAGTCGTATTTTACCAGGATCTTTCGCCATCCTTGGCTCTTTCCAGAAGAATAAATTCTATAACATAGGGTGGTTGGTTCCCTTGAAAGGCATTTAATTAACATTCTATACATTAGTCTGATTAGAGAAGAGACAGCCCATGCAAATATAGGAGAATATACAGTTCTGTTGAAGAGCATTGAGACTGATGCCAACAGTTCTTTAAGACACCGTCCTGAATTATGCAACCCTATATCTCTATGACTTTGACTTCGAGTTAATGAATCTAAGATTTGTTGAGGGCCACATACACCTGATTCTATGCTCAGTACTGAAGGTATAAAAATAAATTATATTACACTTTACCTCTTAGGGTAAACAGAAACTTTTGCAGGAACAAAAAATAATATTGATGTGATATTTTACTTGGGTTTCAACTCAGAGATCCTGCCACAAAGTTAGTTGTAGCACGGAGACAGTGATACAGGAAAAACGTGACTTTCTTGATATTAGCTCTTTCTAACATTGTTATGAAAAAGTGTGTCAGGTTGTCAAGTTCAATTTTTAGCTTATCTGGAAGCCACCACTATAGAATTTTTAAGCTTGTGTAGAAGGAACAAGGAGGTTGAATAGTGTCTTCTGGAGGACACTGTTGTTTTGCTCTTTTCTGGTTGTTTGACAATAGATATACATTTGAATTCTACTGCTTTGGTTTCTAAACACCTCTATGCCACATTGCTATTTTCCCAAAAGTTAGCCTGATACACTAACTGATAACTTTTCCATTAGAAACAAAAGAAATAAAACATAAAATAATAATGATAATAATAATAATAATAATGACCATGCGCCTAGTACAAAAATGTATGCTGCAGAGGTTTTACCCATTTTTACTTCCATCATTATTAGAATGATAATTTTGTTTAATGGTTACATTAGATATTACAAGCTCATTAAATCCAACATCAAGCTTTGACCCTTATTATCAAACTCTAATATAACAATTTCTCTCTTTTCAAAGATTTAAAAGTTGTCAGGGGAAATTACAAATAAATATATCAGCCACCAAGGGGGGGAAAAATCATTAATGTTCAGAGGGCTCAAAACAGCAGTTTTTATTCAAATGCTGAGAGATATAGTTGGTAAACCATTCTATATCTTAGCATAAATGCATTGTTTCATTTTAAGCTATATATTGTTTTAATGGACCTTTTTGTCTCAGAATCAATCAATTACTTAAACCAACCAAGTTCAAACAAGCAAGTTTTGTTTTCCAATCATCAGATCTCAGTTCCTGTAAAAGTTGACCCTTACACTTGGGGTAGCAGAAAGACCCACTGTTTGTGAGAAAACAAATTAATGGAATGTTGTCACAATGGAGAGTAGACAGTTTTCTTTTCAACTGTTTATGAATTTTAATGTATAGCCCAAATTATAAACTCCATAGCACCCCTGACAGGTAGGGGTTCAGGAGGCAGATTTCGGTCCATGCAGAATCACAACCTACACAGGTTCCACTTGGGAAAATAAGTGTCAGGAGACAATTCTCCAGGAATCTCCAGTGTTTATTTACATCTTGGGGGAGAGGCACTGATTGCCCTTTGTCCCTAGTGACCTTTTCAAAGATATTTGACGAGTAAACAGTCTAAGAGGTAGAGATAAGGTATCCAGAACAAAGGGCAGGTGCGCTTATAATATTGGAGAGCGGAGATGGTGCCTTCTCCGGGAGCAAAGGGCAGGCACGTTTCGCCATGACAAAAGCTTTGGCTTCTTAACTTCAAGGTTCCTCGCCTATAGCACAACCTGCTACATGTGCAGGTGTCATCTAGCCCTCTGTGTTTTGCCCTATGGAAGTCAGGGCTCAGGTAGCTGGTACAAAATCACTGCTATTCTAGTTCACGCAATTGCTGTGAGTGATAGTCTGTCTTCAGCTCTGTCTTAGGAGTCTCTTGAGTCAGAAACTTTTGCAGCCTAACTTATTAGCTTGTAAATAAAGGCTCAGACCTTTCACTGTTCTTGAGGAGAATAAGTCAGGTATGTTTTGCAACCTTGCAAATAAAAGGTGTTCCTCAGCTTCAACTTGATAATGGATACATCCTAACCTGATGTCACGGAAAAATCAGTAATTTGTGTTTAAACTACATACACGATGAAAGTTCAAAAGAAACCACTTTTAATGTTGAAGCATATGGACAGTATTAAAATAGCAACAAAAAGAGCTATTAAAGGCACAAAAAAACAAGAAATAGAATTAGAAATTTTGATGAACTTTAATTCAAAGAAAGCTATAAAATAAGTTTTAATCATGCCAATTTTAGTAGGGGATGGGGGGATTAACTGTATGACATTTTTACCAGCTGAGACCTATTACTTTTGCCCATTTGGTCAACAAGCATCTATTAATAGATTCACTCACTCAATCCTTTCCCGTTTCAGTGCATGAAAAATAGCGGGATTCTGTCACTAGTCTCTTTTAGCTGATATGTGGTATGGTATTAGTTTTTCCCAGGAAAAATAATCAATGTCTGATGCTACATGCAGTAATAAAAAATGATCCTCAGCTATCAGCAACTCTGGGTATACTGCTATATCCAAATACAATCATAAGCACATACATGCTTACATAAATACAGGGCATACCTACATAAATTAATATACAAACAAAAGTTTTAAAAATTTCAAAAATAAATAGCAGCATTATTCAAGTGACTCATAAAGCCTTTGCTAAAAGTGAATCTGAAAAAGAATAACCATTTTACAGTTAGTGAGAATAGTTGTAAAGTATAATATCAACAATCATCAAGTGATGCTTTTAAGCTTCTACAAACATATTTATGTCATGCATCATTTTATAAAATGTACTAAGTCACATACTGCAAACTTAGTGTATAGCTATATACTATAGATTAAGAAATAAAAACTAAAGTAACTATTATGTTTACAAAATAATTGATTCGGTATTGTAATAGAGAAATGCTGAGAATGCTATGATAAAATGTATTCATTCAGCAAGAATATTTGAAACTCCACTATTTATAAACAACATTTTTACACTTTGGAAGATATAGTAATAATGAGATAAAATTTCATCCCTCATAGACTCTACAATCTAGGGTGGAAGGCTGATAATAAACAAACTCCATAAGTAAAGTGTATGTTAGATAAAATGCCAGAAAATGATAAATGTTTAAAGGAAAAACAAAACATAAGGCAAGTAATAGGATAGAGAAGGAAGTTTGTAGGGAGGTTGTTATATCATACCAGGAAGTTAGAGAGTTCTGAAAAAGGGGTATTTGAGGAGGCAACTTACCATCAAGAGGGAGCAGGCCATATAAATACTAGGGAAAAGGCTTGCTAGATGGAGTAAGCTAAGGCAAAATGATGCATACATAAGGCCTCATAATAGCTCTGATTTGATTTAGAGTGACATGAAATGATGTATAATGAAAAATGACATTCGATTGACCAACATAGAAATAATTGTTACTCCTTACAAGAGATTCACATTGAATTATGTGAATGAAACTCTAGCTGAGCCTATGAAATGCTTGGAAGTCACCTAGCCAGTGTAGCACAGTGGACTGAGGTTCCCATTTAATTCCCAATCAGGACACATGCCTGGGTTGAGGGCTTGATCCCCGGGGGGGGGGGGGGGGGTGTAGGAGGAAGCCAATCGATGTATCTCTCTCCCAATGATGTTTCCATCTCTCCTTCCCTTCCTCTCTCTAAAAAATCAATAAAAAATTTTTTTTTAAATGCTTGGAAGTCTACCATATAATGCTAATTAACTCTATATAATACTCTTTTATACTGACATTTTTCCCCTCCAGCAAACCTGTCTACCTCTTCTATTCTTTCCATTTTGAGTGTTTGTCAGGATAGAACCTCTACATAACTACAATAGCAAATCAGCCAGCTCATCTGCACATGGATTCACATATTTGACCTTCTTTTTGTTAAAGTGGATACGGTGTTCTTTGCTGCTATTTAGGACTGAATCCTTTACTTTTGCTCTGGACCCGATCCTCTCTGCCATTGTCCAAGATGATGCTCCTACCCATCTCTCTTTTTTATTTTCTTGTTATTGCGTTGTTGTCATCAATATCAAACTCATTGCAAAGTCCCAACACTAAAAAATGGCATCTTCCCATAATCCCAATTCTAACCTCATGTGTGCAACTCTATAGAATAATTTCTCAAAAGAGTTGTCAATACTCACACTTTACTTTTCCTCTTAGCATATATTCCTCGATTGCATCTATTTCTATCAGTATATTATCAATTTTATTTTTGTGAATAAAGGGTCTGAGCTGGCTGGAGATCACATCCACAATGCAAGGCCAGCATAGAGTAAAATGACTTTATTGCATACACCTGGGTGCAGGCAGGCTGAGCTGAAAAGGGTTCATCATCGAATAACAGTTGGGTATAGGTTAATATACTCTACTTTTAGATTCTGGCAATTCCTGCTGACATATTCTGCCTGGCCACTTGTCCACTTTGCAGTTAGATGGTCTGGTATCTCCTCCTGCATCTGTTGGGTGATTCATTGCCTTGAGGATAATCTCATAATCCTTATCCATATTCAACAGAAGACTGAGCAAAGGTCATGCAAGGAACACAATTTTCACAGTTTTCATCTTTTGCAAGCTTTTACCTTTACCCATTAAAACATTACTAACCCTTTCAGTGAATATAATAGAAATACTAAAAGTGGAAAAAGGTGATCAATGTTCATATAAAATATGTTTATAAATGTTTTAATAAACAAGAATAAAAGCCTATTTAGAAAAAAGGAAGAAATATTTCATTTTTGGAAAAAAAGTAAAAACTAAAGTAAGCAAGGTAAAATGTTTATCAAAGGGGTCAGCTTAATACAGAGAATATTTTTCTAATAATACTTGTTACTTATTTATTTTATATCATTTTTTTCCAAGCCAAGATTTTCAAAATGATAATGTTCTCATTTTTAATATGAATGGAGCGCTCAGAATACAAATCTGAATGATCAACCTGTCTCTTTCTTGCCTATTCCAGTGCCTTTTTTTTTTTTATCACCCTCAAATTAATGAACAATAGAGTAGACTAAATCAAGAGGTGAACTCTGAAGATTTTCAGTTTATGAGTTTTCATAATGACTATCATTGCTGCATGAATACTTTCATTTTTCTAAATGAAAGTAAAAAAATTAGCATGTAAAGAATCTTTTAGAGAAGAAGGCAAAGAAAGGAATTTTTCTGTTGTAGACCTGCCCTTCAAGTGACTTCCTCCACAGCGGGTCCAGCTGAAAGGCCTGTTTCCCAGTAGGTCATTCTCTGTCCAAAGGCCACGTTTGACAGTGTGATTGCCAGTGCCCAGCCAAACCACGAAAATCAGCAGGGCTTCTTCTACTTCTTGTAGACTGATGACCTTTTTTGAAACCTAATACAAAATTGGATGTATTGAGAGAAGCATTTGGGGACTGCTCAGTGTAACATGCATTTTGAGGCATTAACTTGCTCTATACAATAAGCAAGGAAAAACATTGCATGGATTTTGCATATATGCTCTGTTTAATGGGAGGGAAGTTTATAATAAAATCTGAAAAACTAAATTAAAATAGCAGTGCTGCATTATTGATTTATGTACCTTTTAAACAAATGGGCTGAACCAATTTTGATTTGATTTTAGCTCACCTAATAAATCTTTCACTAGAATTAGACCAGAGGATTTGGTTTGCAGATATATATGGGGTTTACAGAGCATTTTTTCTTGAAATGCCATTCTTTTTATAAAATTTTATTGTTCTTTAGCAAGATTAGTAAGAACATCAGTGTTCCTTGAAATCACTGAAAAGTAGGGTACTATAGCAAACTTTAGGAAATTATTTCACTTAAATTTTGTCTAAAGTGAATTCAACATTTTGAATAAACAAAGAAATCAAATATGCTGGGTGGAAAAGGTGAAAGGTTAAGAAAACAAGCAGCAACAAAAAATTAAACTCATAGACACAGACAGTAGCATGGTGATTACCAGTGGGAAGAGGTAGAAGAGGATAAAAGGGAGACAAATGGTGATGGAAGAAGACTTTGAAACCAAGCAGTGATAATCTGGTTGTTTGTCTCCCAAAATCGAAGAGTCAATTTGCCCCAATGAGTTCATGGACCAGGGGTAAGTGAAACAAAGTTCATTTGAAAGATAGACAGACTCCCTGCACTGGGGATGGGACCCAAATGAGTTGCCAGTGGGGCTCTCTCTGTTGTCTAGGGGTAGATATATACTTTGCTAATCTCTGATTGGTCCTTTCAAGGAATTCTGCCTTAGCAACATCCATACATTTTAAAGGTTCTGTTTCCCACCTGACTGGATTCAGCCTCAGGTCATCTATAGGGGCCTTAGTGGCTTTCCTTCTTTGATAATTTCAACTTCTCCCAGACCGTTAGTGAGGAGGAGGGGAAACACCCTTGGAGCAACATCATGCTTGTGTTTGGTTTCTCCCCCAAATCCAATCTTGGTTTTCTATCATCCTTTTAAGGTGGTCTGGCTTTCTGCAATAGGAACACTCTCTATAGTTTCAAAGCAGAACACATTCATCAATCCTGTCGCCTTGCTTGAAACCAGTAGGTATATTCATCGGAATGGGTCACAATTGCCAGCACTATATTCTTTAACAGTAAATAAAGTTCCTTTGCAAACCCATTAGGGTCCCAGAGAAAGGAATGGATAAGATTGCTGTTCCCCTCTTGCATGAAATCAACCTTTCTGGGTTTTTTGTTTGTTTATTGTTTTCCTTTTTATTGATTTTAGAGAGAGAGGAAGGGAGAGGGAGAGATAGAAACATTGATGAGAGAGAACGATTGGCCACCTCCTGCATGCCCCCACTGGTGATTTGGCCCACAACCTGGTCTGTGCCCTGACCTACCTGGAACCTGCAACTTCCTGGTGCATGGGTTGATGCTCAACCATTGAGCCACACCACTGGGCGCCTTTCTGGTCTTTTTGTTATTTAATTGACTTATGCTCCTTCCAGGAATTTCTAATTTGCATTTCTATAAAAGGAAGCTGAGAGTTTCTAGCCTTGAGGGCACAATGCCCATGTTAATTTTAGTTTTATTTTGAGATCTAGAGTCCGAATAAACCTCCAGATATATTGTGTACTGAGTTACCTGCCTGTGTGCTGAGCTCCAAGTCATCTCGACCTTCCCCTGTGTCTCTGCCTTCCCTTCCCATGGTCCAGTCCCTCACTGCCTAACCTGTCTCTGTATCCTCAACTGCACTTAGGGTGGTGAACACACAATATAATACACAGAAGATGTATTCCAGAACTGTACACCTGAAGCCTATAAAATTTTATGAACCAATGTCACCCCAATAAATTCAATAAAAATTAAAAATAAGAAAATGGCCCTGGCGGGTTTGGCTTAGCGGTTAGAGTGTCGGCCTGCAGTCCAGAGAGACTGAGGTTTGGTTCCCACTAAGGGCATGTACCTCAACTGCAGTTTGTCCCCGGCCCTGGTTGGGTCCTGTGGAAGGTGGCTGCTAGATGTGTCCCTTTCACATCCATGTTTCTTCCTCTCTCTCTTCCTCTCTCTCCCTCCCACTCTATCTGAACAAAAAAATGAAAAAATGTCCTTGAGTGAGGATAAAAAAAAGAATAAAAAACTGTTATGGAAATAAGGATCTAAAAGAAAAAGAAGAATCAAACATCTAATACCTCTCCAACGTCAGTCATGCACTTTCAAGTGTGGTATATGTGTGCATATATAATTTATTACCTTTATTGTTTTGTGTGGCCTAGATGAACAGAAGCATTACAATGTGGTGTATGAATCATGGTGATTGAGTAAAAGCCATATGAATCCTTTTTGGGGAAAAGAAACATGGGAAAAAATAAGGAAACATATTCACTTCTATACTTTGACATTTCAAAAAAATAGATAAACAGAATAATTTCAGTCAATTATTTAAATTTTAGAGTTCAGTTTCTTAAATGTATTTCAAGGGCTCAACAGTTCCAAGTAGCTACAACTACTATATCTAACACTTATGTCATGGCATAAAGTTTCATTGGACAGTAATACTCTAGAAATTAAAAACAAGGAACAAAACCTGTGATGAAGTTTGGATTTAATTTTTCCCCTTGCTGTTTTTAATTTATAAGAATTTATTAGTGGGGGATTTACACATGCCATATTTTTTCTAGATTTAACATACATTCATAATATAAACTGTATTATGAGATTTATTTATTATTAAGAAAACTAAGCATATATTTGTTTCTTGTATTTCCTTATTATACTTTCAAAATATCCAAGTTATCTTCATCTTTTTTTTTTATCCTCACCCGAGGACATTTTTTGATATTTTGTTCAGATAGAGTGGGAGGGGGAGAAAGAGAGAGAGAGAGAGAGAGAGAGAGAGAGACATCGACGTGAAAGGAACACATCGAGTGGTTGCCACCCACACGACCCACCAGGGCCGGGGACAAACTGTAATTGAGGTACATGCCCTTAGCGGGAACCAAACCCAGTCTCTTCAGACCGCAGTCAGACACTCTTAACTGCTGAGCCAAACCGGCCAGAGCTATCTTCATTCTTTACATTGGTAATTTGTGTATCCTTCCTTATCGTTCTCAGCTGTACTTAGAAAACCAGCTTCTCATTTCATAGATTTTCTTTATTGTTTTTATGCCTTCAATTTTGTTGCTATGTTCTCTTATCTTTATTATTTCCTTCTTTATGCTTTGTTGAAGTTTAATTTGCTCTTCTATATTTCATTTCCTTACAATAGAATATTCTATTTTTTTGGCTGAAACTTTTGTAGAAAATGTTTGCTTTGAGAAAAAGCTGAGAGAAAAATAAGTAAGTCAGATTTTAAAAAGACACTTCCCCATTACCTTTCCCAGTTTATAGAGATTTCTTTTCCAGATTCCTCTGGCCAGAAAAAATGGGATTTCTGTTGGAGTTTTATCTGATTATTTTTTTCCTGGAGCTTTGTCAGGGTGACTGCCTTTAGCTCAAAGCTACAATAAAATATGGGACAAATAAAAGTAAATGAATAACTTATCCCAGAAAACCTTGTCTCTTCAAGTTTTAACTTCCTCTCCCAATTACCTGCTTATTGTTTATTTTTCAGAGTCCTCAGATAGCTCTTCTATTTTGTGCAGAGATTTTAATCTGTAGGAAAGAAAGGCTCTAACTTAACTGCATAGTAAAACTTGGTTGTTTTCAAAGAAAATAAAAATGAGAAAATACAGTGATATATTTAACATATATTTTTCACATCCACTACTTTAATTTCTTCACGTAGATCCTGTTTTCCATCTCCTTTTGTTATCAGAGAGGAGCATGCCTTGTCTCCCCCCATTGCCAGTGGGAGTGCAGTTCTTGGGGTACCACTGGTATGAGCATTTCTGGAGGCCCCCATGGGAGGATGCCATATAGTAGAAAGCTTTATTTCCATGGAATTACACCCCTGGTTTTTCAAAGTCCTGTTTCTCTTAGTCCATTCATAGAAGAAATGTAGCTGGGGTTTCAGTAGAGCTAAAATCAGAACCAGTTGCCAGAGTTCTCCTTTCCATGTTGGAGCTGGGTCCAGTTCATCATCAGTCTAACTGCAATCTATTAGTCCCTTGCAAGTGGGGTCTGCATGGCCATGAGACATACAGGTGAATGCAAGAGGACCAAGAGATCACACAAGCAACAAGAGTCCTAAGAGTCCCAAGCGCACAAGAAAGTGAGCTCCTTTGATCAGGGAATTATGTATTCCAAATCTTTGCAGCCTTGTAGTAGCCATGCCCATTCTGGCCAATTATCTCTGTCCCCAGGCGTGATTGACAGGCAAGTATCTTTCCTATGTCACCCCTACTTTACTGGGCATGCATCTATCTTCCCTATGTGGTTCCCACCCCCCAATGTTTTGCAGAGAACATGCCTATAATGTCTGACCTTCCTATGCTTCTTTCCTGTTATTAATAACTAGTTAATTACAACATTATCACTTTCTTTCTGAAGTAGGTCCTTTAGCACGTCTTATAATGTAGGTCTTTTGATATTGAAATTTTTAACTTTCATTTAACTCAATTAAAAAAATATTTTCCTTGTTGCCTTGGCTGGTGTGGCTCAGTTGGTTAGAGCATCATCCCATGTACTGAAGGGTCATGGCTTTAATTCCTGGTCAGGGCACATATCTAGGCTGCAGGTTTGATCACCGGGGCACATGCATGAGGCAACCAACTGATGTTTCTCTCACACATCGATGTTTCTCTTTCTCTCTCTCCCTCTCTCTTTCTGTCTTTCTAGAATCAATGCAAAACATATCCTCGAATGAGGATCAAAAAAATTATTTTACCTTATTTTTGAGATCATCCCTAGAAATAGATTTACGGGTTGACATATCGTTCTTTCTTTGGTTTTTTGAAGATGCCATTCTCTGGTATTTTGGCTTTTGTTTGTTTGTTTGTTTATCATAATGTATTAGCTGTCTGTTAGTACACAATAAGATTATTTTCAATTTTTTTCATTTAATTTTTGGGTTGACATTGGTTAACAAAGTTATATAGGTTTCAAGCGTACAGTTCTATGCCACATCATCTGTGTATTGCACTGTGTGCCCACTCCCTACCCCAAGTCAAATCTTCTGTCACCATATATCTGGCCCCCTGGACCCTTTACTACTACCCCCAGCATGTCAGCTCTCATTAGCATCTTAACTTTCCTCTTGATAGTGTGTCTTTCTCTGGTTGATTTTTAAGAGTTTTTCTTTATCTTTGCTTTTCAGTAGTTTGACCATGACATTCCCAGCCATGCTTTTCTTTGTATTCATCCTGCTTAGGTTCACTAAAGTGTGTGCATCTCTAAGTTGCAAATATTTTTCCACAAACTGGGAATATTTTTTATCCATAAGATTCTCAGCTATTTTTTTCTGCCCCATTGTATATTCTTCTTCTGAGACTCCAGTTACATGTAATCTTACTGCCTGATAATGTTCTGTTTGTCACTGTGGCTCTGTTCAATTATTATTCCATCTATTTTTCTCTGCTATTTATATCATATACTTTTGATTGATCTGTTCTCCAAGCCACTGACCCTTTGCTCTAGTATTTCCAATTTGATGAAAATTCATCTAGTGAATTTTTCATTTCCCATATTTTATAATTCAGCTGTTAAATTTCAATTTGGTTCTTTTTCAAATAGTTTTCATTTCTCTGCTGAAATTCCCCATATGTTTGCTCAATATGATCATCCTTTTTTTTAAAGTCCTTGAACATATCTATAATAGATTTTGTAAATTCCTGTCTGCTAATTCCAACATCTGGGTAATTTGGGCGTACATTTTTATTGGTTCCTTCATTTTTTATTTATATTTTTTTTATTTATCCTTACCCGAGGACATTTTTCCATTTTTTTGTTCAGACATAGTGGGAGGGAGAGAGAGAGAGAGAGAGAGACATCGACGTGAAAGGGACACATAGAGGAGCTGCCACCCGCACGACCAACCAGGGCCGGGGACAAACTGCAACCGAGATACATGCCCTTAGCAGGAACCAAACCCGGGTCTCTCTGGACCGCAGGCCGACGCTCCAACCGCTGAGTCGAACCGGCCAGGGCGGTTCCTTCATTTTTTAAATTATAGGTTACATTTTAATACATGTTTTTGAGTTCACGTTCCACTTTGCTGATGATACATTATAGTCAATTATAAAACATCTTCCTTTAAAGTTAAATTTTTTCCTGATAAGCAATTAAATTACTTGTGGATCTTTTTGATCATTCAGACTTGATTTTATTCTTTATTAGGGTGGGCTATTTTTGTTGTGTTCTTAGCCTTAGAATGCAGACCTTACATTATAATCGAATTTGGCAAAGTATAACCAGGTGACAAGATCCCGTGGCCCGTTTTGGTTCATCGCAAAGACTTTTTTCTTAACATTGAAAAAGGTGTGTTAAAAAGAAAAAGATGAACCTGGTTGGTGTGGCTCAGTGGTTGACCATCAACCCATGCACCAAGAGGTCACTAGTTCAATTCCCGGACAGAGCACATGCCCAGATTGTGGTCCAAATCCCCAGTGCGGGGCATGCAGGAGGTTACCAATCGATGTTCTCTCTCATCAATGTTTCTATCTCTCTCCCTCTCCTTTCCTCTTTCTCTAAAATCAATAAAGAGAATAAAATTTTAAAGAAAAAGATGAATATTTGACAAAAATAATTACTAGCTGTCCTTTTATGGAAAATATTTGCCAACCCCTTTTCTAGGATATAGTCCTTATGGTTCTGTCTCTAAGATCCTGATTTTTCTTTCCTTGTCGTATCTGAATGCCTGAGAAGCTCAGCAAGCTCTCTTTAGCTTCTAGGCTGGAACTCAAAGTTTCGCAAAACAAGTGAACATAGGTGTATATCTGTTCTTCGCTCAGCCCCATAGCAGCTGCCCTCTGCTAGGTCTGTGGAGTCTTAACTAATTTATCTGAAGCCCACCTCTCTGCCAAAAATCTGTCATTGAAGCCTACTTGCAGGGGGGAAATGCAAATTTTTACAGTGAAAGTGTGGGTTTTCAAGTGTATATATGTGAGATTCTTGTTTCAGAGTGTTGGGAAAGTGATTTCGTTTATGTATAATCTTTATACAGTTAGAGCAAGGACATTTGGGAATGAAGAAGTCTAGAATTTGGAATTTCCATTCATTTAATGAAAAGTGAAGTCACTGAGGGTATTGTAACATAACTGCCAAGTAAAGTTACGTCTTTTTTGAAATATTTTGTTATTTTTCAGTTACAGTTGATATACAATATTATGTTAGTTTCAGGTGTACACCCCAATGATTAGACATTATATAACTTAGTGATTATTCCAATAAATTTCATACCCACCTGACACCATACACAATTATTAGATTACTGACTGTATTCCCTATGCTGTACTTCACATCCCCATGACGATTCTGTAATTACCAGTTTGTACTTCTAAATCTCTTCACCTTTTAAAAAAAAATTCTTCACCTTTCTTTGAAGGTAGAAAAAAAATAGAGTTAAATATTGTTTTTATCAAGAGTCATTCTACATGTAAAAACATGTAATATTTGTTCTCTATGTGTTTTCCCAAATATATCATTTTAGTTTTTCATGTATAGCAATAAAAACACATATAGGATTTCTCTCTCAAACTTGATGTTCACTGGAAAACAAGATGCAGATACAGGCATAGGGAGCTAAATTGCTTTCACATAAAAAGTCTATGTTTCTGTGTTAATGAGAAATTTATGCAGCACCTTCTGCATTAGTATCATCTGCTCAGCTATCAAGCTGCCAGATAAATATAATAGACTTCCCCAGAAATTTGCTTCTACATAGAGTCACATTTTCCAAAGTTGTTCTTGACAATGTGTATAAAATCCCCATCTTCCAGTTGTCTTATGTACAATTTAAAATAGCTGCATGGGAAGCATATGTGAAAGTTGTGTTTGTTTATCTAGTTATTAATTCAGGTGTCAACCTGTTTGCTCATCTGGGACTTTAGAAGTACAATATGTGTTTCCCATTTGAGTTGTTGAGAGAGTTAATATATAATCAGAATCCCATAAGTAGACCATGCTGCGAAGTAAACCAAGCTGCAATGCAACTCTCTCTATCTAAAGGAAACACTATAATGGAGATGTTATAGGTAAGATTCAATATGATGTGCATCCACAGCTACATAGTGGTTATAGAGTTGCAATGTAAGACTTAAGTATAGTATCTCTGTTCATATCCAATCTAAACCAATAATATTATTTAAGGCAGAGATTGACAAACTATCATCTGTGAGCCTAATTAGTCTTGTTGGCTGTTCTTATAAGTAAGTTTTTATTGGGATACAGTTTATATGTTTATGGCTGCTTAGAGCTAGAGTTGAGTAATTGAGACAGGGACTTATGATCCATAAAGCCTCAATATATTCTATAGACTCTCTCACAGAAAAAGCTTGCCAACCTCCAATGTAAGTACAGTTGACCCTTGAACAACACAGGTTTGAATTTCACCAGTTCACTTATGTTCAGATTTTTAAAGTAAATACGGTAAATGCATTTTATCTTTCTTACAATTTTCATTTTCTTTTCTCTAGCTTTATTTATTGTAAGGATACAGTATATATAATGCATATAATATGCAAAATATTTGTTAATTGACTGCTTACCTATCAGGAAGTCTTTTAGTCAACAGTAGCCTATTAGTAGTTAAGTTTCAGGGAAGTCAAAAGTTATGTATGGATCTCTGACTGTGCCAGGGTGAGCATTCCCAGTGCTCATGTTGTTGAAGGGTCACCTGTGATGGGGCAGACACTCACATAAGCACACTGGCATATCCATGGGTGATGCATCAATACTATTTATTTAGATAAAGTGAACATTTCTTGACTACTTTATAAAAATTCAAAAATAAGCACTAGCTTTATTAATTCTGACAACAAACCTCACAGGTCTTTATTATTGTCATAACCAGTTCAAAGGGAAGCAAGAATCCAGCTCTTGAACAGCACTATTCCCCCATTAAAAGTCGAACTGTTGAGACGAAATATTTAAGCTACACTAACAGAGATTGAATTCAGAGTCCTGCAACTGCTCTTTTCATGATCCTGTAGAAGTACCTTAATGTTCTTCTGCTTCAGAGTCTTCATCTGTAAACACAGGATAACAAATCTCCTAAGGTTGTTTGGCTTTAAACAAGTTAATAATGAGAAGCTCTAGGAAAGATCAATCAAACATAACAATACATAACAAGTCATAGTATTATGTTATTTTTATTTAAAAAATTTCTTTTTCTTTGTTGATATTAAAGAGAGAGAGGAAGGGAAAGGGAGAGATAGAAAGAAACATCGATGAGAGAGAACATAGATTGCCCGCCTCCTGCATGCCCCCCACTGGGGATTGGGCCCATGACCTGTGCATGTGCCCTAACCAGGAATCCAACCTGCAACCTCTTGGTGCATGGGTCAATGCTCAACCACTGAGCCACACCGGCTGGGCAGTATTATTTTTATTATCATCAGATATGTTGGACCTTCTAATACTCCAATTTCTACAGATTCTTCCCATCACACAACATCAGCTTCTTAGTTCTATATTTCAAGTTGTCTGAATGAGATTGTTTTGGACAACAAATATATTTTCTGAATCTAGTGACTATGGCTCAGATATATAAACAAATAGAAACAAAACTTTGTTTTGCCCATGAAACAAGTGTCCATTAAATATCTATAGTTTTTTTTTTATTAATTAATTTTTGTTACAGATGTTTCTCCTTTTTCCCCCCACTGTTTCCCCCTCCCCCTCCCTCGCTGCCCTGTCCCCAGCTTTGTTTTTCATGTTCATTGTTCATGCATACATGCATATAAGTTCTGTGGTTTATCTCTCCCCCACCACCACCTCTTCTGGGGATTGTCAGTCTGTACCCCACTTCCACGTCTCTGGGACTACCCAATTCCTTAGACTGTTATGTTCATTATATTCTACAAATAAGAGAGATCATATGATACTTGTCTTTCTCTATTTGGCTTGTTTCACTTAGGATGATACTTTTCAGGTCCCTCCATGTCGTCTCAAAGGATAAGAGATTTTTCTTTCTTACAGCTGCATAGTACTCCATTGTGTATATGTACCACAGCTTTGTTATCCATTCATCTACTGATGGACACTTGGGCTGTTTCCAGATCTTAGCTATTGTAAATAGTGCTGCTACAAACATGGGGGTACATATATTCTTTGTGATTAGTGTTTCAGGCTTCTTAGGGTATATTCCTAGAAGTGGGATCACTGGGTCAAATGGAAGTTCAATTTAACAATATGGTGTTACCTCAAAAATTAAAAATATCTATAGTTTTTAAACACCTATAGGATTTTATATTGATTCTTTTCTACCAGCCCTTTAAAATGAAAATGTTTAATATACTAAAATATTAAATTATTTTAAATAAGCATTCAAGGAATAAATTTTATTTTTCAGTCATTTGGCAGTGTTTAGTCCAATAGCTCTTTTATTATATACAAACAGCATTAAAATTCAAACCTAAATCTAAAGATGCATTTTAAGGAAAAATGGGGTATTTGCCTGTTTCACGGGTTGTAGAAATTGCTAAATGCCTCTAACTCAGGATGACCCAGTGATTTCTCAACTTCAAAATGTTCGATAATATGCAAATTATTCTCAAGGGTCATAGCTTCATCTCTTTGTCATGCAGACAAGGTCTTCTCCCAGTGACATGCCATCCAAACTTCAAACTCAGTGGTTCCTTTTGGCTCTAGAACTTACCTTAAATTATACATGAATGCACTCTTGATAATATTAGCAAGCTTAATATAAACACAGAGCAAGATTAGTCTTCAAATTACTTCATTAATGACCTTCAGCATTTTGGGCATTTTTTAATTGCCAAAATAACAGCTATTTTCTGTAATATTTGAAAAAGGAAGTTGGTTTAGTTTAAGAAAGCATTCCGTATATATAACTAGAGACACATGCTATCAGAAAAGGAAAAGAGAGCAACTATTTTTTAATTCTATGGGAAGTACCATGAAAATTGGGTAATCCATTACTACTCCTAAGTAATTAAAATGATCTGTGATATAATTAAATGTGTAATGAAAAGTTAATTGGAAATTAAAGTGTATTAAGCACAAAAACAATCCATCTAACTTATTATGTCAAATGAGCATTTTCTACAATGTCCATATACATGAACTATATAATAAATTACAAATAAATTCTCTATTATGAAAGTTTTATTCACATTATTTATCTGATATTATCCATAATATTTATAATTTTATGAATATTCATAATTAATAAAAATAAGTAATTCAAAATTATTTCCTTTTGTCAGAAAAATTATTTGGTTATTCAACTAATTATTGTTGAATAGATACTATGTGTTCTTTTGCTGTGAAGAAGAAATTGGTGAAAAGCATTGTGTCTAATTTTAGAAAACCATCATTTCAATTGGGAAATCATATCATTTATCACATAAAGGCAACTAAGAAAAACTCTGGAACACACTAAACTCTCAAAACAGTAACATAGCAGATTCTTTTTTTAATATTGTTCTACGTAGCATGATATATTCCTTCATTGATGTTTATTGCATACTTGCTAGTTATAAGCACTCTGCTGGGCACTTGGACAGTTCCATCATAATATAGTGGTATGTCCTCACCATGAGGTGTGTTATTCCCAGGGGCAGTGTAGGCTGCTAAAAACCAGTCAACATCACACTCAAGCCTTGGGAATATCAGTGGGTTGAGGATAACGTAATTATGTTGATGTCTTAGTCTTCTATTCTTCTTTATTCTAATTACCAAGACAACTTTATTTTTTAATTTTTTTTCTTTATTGATTTTTAGAGAGATAGCAAGGGAGAGGGAGAGAGAGAAAGAAACATCAATGAGAGAGAACATCAATTGGCAGCCTCCTGCATGCCCTCCTGCTGGGGATCAGCCCACAACCTGGGCATGTGCCCCCACCAAGAATCAACCGGTGACCTCTTGGTGCATGAGCTGAAGTACAACCACTGAGCCACACCAGCTGGACACAAAACAACTTTTGTGAACATTAATTTTTATAAACTTTTCAACCCCACTTAAGAGATGACTAATGACGTAAAATGTGCTTTCTTAGTATACCTAATATATAGAAAGACAATGTCTTGTTATGTTGACTAAGGAGTTATTTCCATTTCATCTATATGTCCCTCTGTTAGTACATGCAGACCCAGGGAAATCCTAGAGACTGAAAATTTACCTTTGTAAGCAGAGGACAGGAAAAGACCAAAAAAAAAAGAGAGAGGCTGTCCACTCCATTCCAGTCTGACAATTATTACAATTTATTAAGGGAACTTACAGATGAGGCACATCTCGGGTGGAGGCAAGACAAAGTAGATATCTTCAGCACCACATGGCAGGCTGTAAAGAATTATATTATACAGGGCAGGGTGGGTAGAGCTACTGGTGCTTAACAGGCCCTACATAAGGGGAAAATACCTTACGTGTCTGCCCAGGGCAGGATAAAGGCCTCTTCCAGGAAGCAGCAGGCCCTGGGGAGGAGGAGAGGGGCTGAGTAGGTAGTCTCTGAGGGTTTATGGGAAGCAATCTCTGTGCTCCCTGGGATCTAGCTGGCAGTCTCTGTCCTTGTAGTGTGCTATGTAAACAGTGTATCTGCTTGAAAGCTTTTCCAAAACTGCAATTGTTGATGATTTAGTTTTAAATATATTTCTTTGTAATGATAAAACAACGAAAATGACTACTAAAAAGCCTCAATTTCATTTATAAACTCACACCAATTCCTTTAAAATGCTAACTTAAATATTTAAGAGACTGTCAAGAGTTTATACATGTATTTTTTTTTTAATTCTAAAAGGCAGTAAAAAAGGAAGTACAACTGAATGTTGCATATACAGATAGCAAGCTATCTTACAACTTTAAAATTTGAAAAAGTAATATTTTTTTTATGGGTCAGGTACTGACAAGTGTTTACTATTATTTCTCTGTTAATTGAGAAGTGCATTGGTTACTTCACAATCTGTCATCTTTTCTTCTTCTCATATAGGAGGAAAAACAAAACAACGAGAAAGAAATGATGACTCTAAATGTGGGGTTGAGAAGATATGGGACTTGTGGACTATGTATAAATTTGACACTTTTTAATTAATGGTATGTAAATTTTATAGGGAAGGAATGTTGATATCAGAGGAAATCTGACAAATAGGGGAAATATTTGTCCAGCATTCCAAAATTTAAGGTAAATAGTGTAAAAGCCTTGAAATTTTGCATTTTCTATACTGTAAAAATTGGATTGAAAATAAAAACAATATCATATTCCATTTGAGAGTAATGAAGACTTTTCCAGGGCTTGTTTTGATAACCTTTTCTAATCATTTTCTTCACATTCTGTTGGTTAAGATAAGTACTATTTTGCTAAAGCTGAGGGATTTCCTTACTGTTCTTTAATTTTAAACATGTCCTAAGCAAGAAAAAAATCTGTAATGGCATAGAGCATACCTGGTAGTGTATATATATTGGGCCAGCCTACCACATATTATCAATCCATCTTGTTCTGCTTTCTAAGAAACTGCCACATTTTGTAAGTCATATCTTTAGCTACTCACTTTTTTGCATTCTTTTGGGCTTTCTTAGTGAAAAATTAACCTATGCATGCAAGTATGATTCAATAGTTAAAATCTATTAATAAGACTAATCATAACAATGCCATGAAATAAACTCTATATTATCATCTTAATAGATGCATCAATAATTAGATAAAATTAAATATTTATTTCTATTTTTAAAAGCTCTTAATACACAAGGAATGCTTAATAAAAATGATTTCTCTCTCTCTCTATATATATATACACACACACACATATATATATTGCAAAGTAATACTACTTATTATATATACATATATATGCATATAAATATACATATTTTGATATATAAACACAAAAAAATGTGAATGTCAGTGTTAGTAGTTGAATAATAAAAGCATTAACCTGGAGTAATGGTTAAATGTAAAAGCACAAGATTTTAAAATCAGAATTAACAGTATCATTATGGATAAAGTGTTGAGAGAGTCCCATCTCTATCTAACACCATAATCCCATCTCGGACATCCTAATAACACTTATCAGGAATTTCTTTTATAAGCACAGAAAAACAAAACAAAGTGTTTTACTGGCATGGGGAAAATGTAAGGAAGCCTTGAACTAACCTCTACTGTTAATTCACATATAATAGGTGGCATGTAATGGACGTACAAAAGGCATTCATTAACTAGGAATTCTAGTGCTGCCATTAGCAAGCATTGTAGGTATTTAACCAACCAAAGAGAAGACCCCAGGTATTTTTACATTTCATAAGCATTTGGCAATTTGTGACACCACAGACCCCAGCACATGTGGTGTGAACCCATCCATTATGTAGCAGAAATCGATGGTAAACCACTGCTGTAGTTTCATTCTCAATCTTTACCTTTCTTATCTCTCTTACTTTGAAAACCTTATGATGAGACAGCTCATTCATACACAGGGTCCCCAGGAGTCCAGACAACTGGAGGGCACGTAAGAACAACCACTGATAAAAAAAAGCTAATGATAAACAGCAGATAAAATTTGTATTCAACATAAGTACTAATGGTTTGTTATTATAAAAGTATTTAAAAGAATGATGTTAGCTCTAGATGAGCTATGAGAAGTGTATTCACCAGAATTAAGTGTTTTTAATATTTATTATTGATTTTATATATGTGTTACTATATTTGCTAGTATAGCTTTGATATTTAATTTAGCTTGAATAAATCTATATTCAAGCAGTTATGTTAGTAAGCTATATGATTTATTGATAAAATATATGAACTGACATTTTATATATACATACATTATAATAGAAATGATTAAATATTTCTTTCTCAGAGGAAGATTATGTCCATTTTCATAAAATGAATTTATATTTATATATATTTTTTACTCCATCAGATGAACTAGGAACATTCACATCAATTGTTTTATAGACATTATTGAATAGCAGTTATTAATAATCCAGAGATTTTAGATATATTAACCATGCAAGCAAGGTGTTTCCTAGATTCTCACCTAGATATATTGATCAGTCTGGCAGATAACAGTAGTATTTCACTTTAACTAGACCTTTAAATAAATGAACACCCTCTCTCAGGTCCTATGGTATTTAAAAAATTTGCATTAGTTTAAGTAGTCACTGGGTGTCAGCATTGTTTCACTAAAATCTGTTTGTAGGTATTATTTTTGACTAGTAAGTTTACAATTCTTAAGTATTATCAGAATTACTTCCCTACATTGGTTTGATCTTAGAGACAAAGAAAAACATATATGTGATAAAAGATGAAAACCTCTTAGAGAATGCATAAGAGGGTTCTTTAAATTGTCAAATTTCTACTAGGTATAGATCACACCATTTAGGCAAAATAAAGACTTAGTAATAAAGAACAAATTCTTTAAAGCTGCCTCCAAAAAGCCCACAGATTGACCAAGATAGGCCTCCTCATAGGAGAAGTGAGAGGAAAAGCCTTTTCTTTTTTTTCTCCCTTCCTCCTTTCTTCCTTCCTTCTTTCCTTTCAAAAGTGGGGAGATAGCTTTAATTTTAGCATGTGCAATGATATTTCTATAAAATTTTAATTGCAGTTTACTATAATCTTTCTTTTTCAATATAGACATATTTTGAAAATTGTTACTCTGAATTCATAGTTTCACATGTATAAACCACAAGATGATCATCGTGAAGTGATTCCACAGTGATATCTGTAGTCATTTTTGATTAGACATGACTAATGAGTACATAGGGTGCACAATAGCATGCATGTTTCTTTCTGTACATTCATCCATTGAATGAGAAATCTGTCTTTCTTTCCCTGTAATATGTACAGAAATCTTCCCAACAAAAGGAAATAAACAGCCCAGCGCACCACAGGTTCTCCCATACGGAACTCCCTTCTGTGGCTGCATTTGGTGGGAGAATGCTGAGAGGGTGGCCCGAGAGCACTGAGGACATGTTAAAGCAGAGCTCCTAGCCTAGGACAGAGAGGGAGATTTGCAGAAACTCACATCACAGCCCGCTGCTGACAGGGCGTGTGAACCGTGCTTGTAGACAGCCACGTAATGCAGTACATGTGAGGTTTGAAGATGATACCTTGATGAAACACTAACAAAAAGCAAACACCCAGATATAATTACCCCAAATAATAAAAACAGTATGGATCAGGACAATATTCCACTCATACAAGTGGACTGTTCCCATAACTATATTTGTTAAGAGTTCATCAATTTCTTTTTTTTTAATTTAATTAATTTATTTTTGTTACAGATGTTTCTCCCCCCCCCCCACTGATTTCCCTCTCCCCCACCCTCCCCTCCCTCTCCCCAGCTTTGTTGCCCATTCCATTGTTCATGCATACATGCATATAAGTTCTGTGGTTTATCTTTCCCCCACCATCCCCTCTTCTGTGGATAGTCAGTCAGTACCCCACTTCCACGTCTCTGGGACTACCCCATTCCGGTTATGTTCATTATATTTCACAAATAAGTGAGATCATGTGATACTTGTCTTTCTCTGTTTGGCTTATTTCACTTAGGATGATACTTTCCAGGCCCCTCCATGTAATCTCAAAGGATAAGAGATCTTCCTTTCTTACAGCTGCGTAGTACTCCATTGTGTACATGTACCACAACTCTTTTATCCATTCGTCTACTGATGGACATTTGGGCTGTTTCCAGATCTTAGCTATTGTAAATAATGCTGCTATGAACATGGGGGTACATATATTCTTCCTGATTGGTGTTTCAGGCTTCTTAGGGTATATTCCTAGAAGTGGGATGAGTTCATCAATTTCTTAATGAAAGAAAACCAAAGTACCATTTTAGAAAATATTCTATTCCCTTTAAAGTGAATTAGACATATATTTGCATAGAATGAAACATATATATAAAAACCGCAGTATCCCACAAGTTTATCATTATCTTAGATATCTGCCTTTTGGATTCAAGATGTTCATGCCAAAGTTAACATAACCAGGGAATTACAGAATATCTTAAAGCACTGATTCCCAAACTTTTATATCTTAGAACATTTATGCTCTTAAAAAATATTAAGAACTCTAATGACCATGTTTTTGCATGAGTTTTATACATATGCAGTTGTCAATTTAGAAATTTTAAAATTATACATTTTTCATTCATTTAAATATAAAACAAATTAATTACATGTTAATGTAAATATTTCATAAAAATAACTTTATTTTCCCAAATCAAAAAATCAGTGAGAAGTGTTTTTTTTTTCCTTCTTACATTTCTGCAAATCGGTTTGTTATCTGACTTAATAGAGAACAGCTGGATTCTCATATATGATTCTGCATTCAATCAATCATGATGTGTTATTTGTGTTGGTGTATGTGAAGAAAATCATGCCTCATACAGGCATGTAATTGGGAAAGGGAGGAATATGTTAATAGCCATTTTATTTGTTTGTTTGTTTATTTGTTTATATTGTTGACAGTATTATAGATGACCCCATATTCCCTTCCTTTGCCCCCTCCACCCAGCCCTCATCCGTCCCAGGCCTTCATTGCCCTATTGACTGTGTCCATGGGCTATGCATATTATGCATATAAATTCTTTGGTTAATCTCTTCCTGCCCCCTCCACCTCCCTTCCCTCTGAGATCTCTCAGTCTGTTCCATGCATCCATGTCTCTGGACCTATTTTGTTCATCAGTTTATTTTGTTTATTAGATTCCACATATAAGTGAGATCATGTGATATTTGTCTTTCTCTAACTGGCTTATTTAGCTTAGTTTAATAATTAATTTTCAGGTCCATCAATGCTGTTGCAAATGTTAAGAGAGATTTCTTTTTCACAGCTGCATAGTATTCCATTGTGTAAACGTACCACAGCTTTTGTATCCACTCATCGGTTTCCAGATTTTAGCTATGGTAAATAGCACAGGTATGAACATATATTCTTTCTGATTGGTGTTTCTGGATTCTTAGGATATATTTCCAGAATAGGAATTGCTGAGTCAAATGGCAGTTCCATTTTTAATTTTTTTAGGGAAACTCCATACTATTTTCTACAGTGGCTGAACCAGTCTGCATTTCCATCAGCAGTGTACTAAGTTTCCTCTTCTCAAGATCCTCACCAACACTTGTTATTTGTGATTTGTTGATGGTAGCTATTCTGGCTTGTGTGAGGTGATACCTCATTATAGTTTCAGTTTACATCTCTGACGATTAGTGACATTGAACATTTTTTCATAAGTTTCTTGGCCATCTGTATGTTTTCTTTTTAGATAACTATGAATGTTCTTTGATAGTACACCAAAACTTGACAAGAGATAGTTCCTTAAAAGATAGTTGCAATATGGAATACAGAATGACATAAGTACTTTTTCTACTCTATTAAAGTATTACAATTGCATATTGATTTTTTTTTTTTTTTTACTAATGCATTAATTTGTAACAACGTGCATAGGTCACTTGAAAGTATTTATTTGATCACTGAATTATTCAAATTTTCCAAATGTTAGCACATTTTAGGTAATATTGTTAATATAAGCATAGATCTTATTTATGGAATATCATGAACAAAATAAGCTGTTTATCAAAATAGATCCAGAGACATGGAAGTAGGGAACAGACTGACAAACCTCAGAAGGAAGTGGAGTGAGGGGTTGGGAAGAAATAAACCAAAGAACTTATATGCAGATATGCACAACCAATGGACACAGACAATAGTTTGGGGAAAGCAGGAGGTGAGTGGGAGCAGAGAGGAGGAGCTCAATGGAAGAAAACAGACATCTGTAAAATTTTTAACAATAAAAAAACCATAGATCTTATCAGAAGATAAGATATATATATATATCTTATTGGCTATCTAAATAATTTTAAGTTTGGCTTAAAATCTCAACTTTTCCATTGACCATAAATACTGCACTTACTTCATTCATTTCTGAAATATGTCAAATACCCAAGACCAAATGCCACGATTTGAGAGTAAATTGTTCTTTCTATTAAAATGATATTTTAAAGTGGGACTACTTCAACTTGCAGCTCAGATAATTGCACAAACATTTGAAGTTATTTTTCTCTGGAAAAACCATGTCATTTGTATTCATCAGAAGTGCTTAATGTGGACATTTTTGTTAGCCAGCTAAGGGTCTTCCTCCCAAACTACGTGATTCAAATAGGGTGATGTCAGCAAAAATGTCAGAGTAAGTAGCTCCAAGGCCCTTTCCCTCAACAGAAACATCAAACATCAGAGATTCTTTGCCTTGCAATTCCTAAGAAAATGAACATTGGGTCTTTCACAGGAAAAAAAAAAATGTTTACCTCAGAATTAAAACCATCTGATTCATAAATTGTCTCAGCAAAGTAATATCACTTATTTCAAAATGCCCAAGTGAAGTAGATTTCAAAATACTTTGTATTATTTATTCATTGTTCTACATTTATTCATTTTTCTAAAATTTAGCTGAAAAAATAATTTTTAAAAGAGATTTAGTCACCCAGAAAATGCTATTTCAGGAAGATCAGGTGTTATTCAGAATATATTTTATTTTCACAGTTTCTACAAATTTACTATTCAGAAAGTAAAAATAGATATGTATAAAGCATTTATAATTCTATTTCTCCCCCTTTGAAAATAAATATCTGAAGAAAACTTGTAATAAATACTAGGAATGAGCCCAAATCTATTTAATTCATTGTACCAAATTTACTTTGAAAATATCAGGATAGATTTTATAGTCAAATATTAACTGTTTCCTTAAATACAAGTCACTGTATTTAATAAATTCAATCTCTTTTTATATATTTTTTTCTTTATTGATTATCAAGAGAGAGAGAGAGAAACATTGATGAGAGAGAACATCAATTGGCCGCTTCCTGCATGCCCCCCACTGGGGATCAGGCCTGCAACCTAGGCATGTGCCCCGACCGGAAATCGAATCGGTGACCTCTTAGTGCATGGGTTGATGTTCAACCACTGAGTCACAACAGCCAGGCAATCATTTTTATTTTTATATCATTGGTACCTATTTGTAATTGTACTTCTGAAAATATAGAAGTACTCTATCACTGTATTGGAAGAAATTGTTAAAGCCTTTTGCTTTTAATATGAGATTAAATTTCTAACTACTTGTATAGTTTCTATATACAACCCTATGGCCTAAATAGAGGAATATAATTTCTAAGTCGATTTACTTCATGCTTGAAAGTAATGAAGAATGAATATAATCAATTCTGTTTAAGTAACTCAAATAATATGTAACCATGGTGAATGCCCCATCAAGGCAAGTGTCATGCAGTCCATCCTGTTGAATGCATACAGGACCACGGCTACATATCCCTTAGCCTACGAACAGCCACTGAGCCTTTGAGCTATCCACTGAGGGCACAGAAAATGGAATTGATAATTTCTGCTTATTTTAAAATTCAGGTTTAATTGTGCCTAAAAATTTATTAGACTCTAATGTATAAAATTAGTAAAGTTTTCTACATTAAAAGTTTTGTGACGTTACTCCTGTAGAGTTTGTCCTTGGCATGGAAAATCAGGTTCACTTCTATATTATCTTATTCTGTGTATTCTCTGAAATCAGATCAAGTTCTATCTGAGACACAAACAAAAGCACCACCTTTTGTGAGTTCTGAGCGTTTTTTTTCTCCTACTGAGTTAAATTATCTATTTTCCTGACAGTTTCTCTGGTTACAACTTTCTTTTACAATGAAATTTAAAACTAATTGCTGCTAGAGTTGAGACTATCAATTTAAATATATCTGTAGGCCCTTTAAAATAAGACTTTGACATGGTTTGTCAAAGCACCTTTATATGGATGAAAAGAATATAGTCTAATAGAAATAATAAGTAGTTTAGTCTCTGTGGACAACTTTGTCTGTAATCTTTCTCTCAATATTTACTAAACCTAAAGAGAGTAATAGGCCAAAATATGAAAACAAGTAGGGACACAAATTATTCTAAGGGATAATTTAGAATCTCTTCATCCACATTGTATAATTAAAAAATCTGTATTGTGTATAGGAAATATTACTATAGTAAATATTCACAAGTTTCTTTTATTAAGTAATCATATGTTCCAGAAAGTTACTAATAAATTTTTAATTTTAGCCTCACAATTTTCAAAAATGTAGAATAGAATTATCCTAAAATCTATGATAGCTCATTATCTCATTAAAATAAATTTTATTTCTTTAAGCACCTGAATTATGAATACAAAATGGCCATTTTGGAGGAAATACTGAAAAAGATTAGGATAAGGAACATTGTGTAATATGCCAATTTGAGCTTCAAATATTGTGTGTAATGAAGCAATTTTAGTCTATGATTTCATAATAAAGGCCTTCTGCCATTATGTAAAACTTAAAATGGCCAACTTGTGGATGTGTAAGCTAGAGTGTGAAACACATATAAGATGCTTAAATATTGAATTCATCAATTAAGAGGATATACAGATCACAAATAACCTTATTTAAAAAAATGTTCAATAGACCTGGCCAGCATGGCTCCGTGGGTTGAGCATCCCATGAACAGAGAGGTCCCGGTTCAGTTCCTGGTCAGGGCACATGCCCAGGTTGTGGGCTGGATCCCTGGTGCAGGCTGTGGGAAGTGCACTGATCGATGTTTCTCTCTCACACTGATGTTTCTATCTCTCTCGCTAAAAAACCAATAAAGGTATTTTTTAAGTCCAATGTTATACATCATTAGAGACATGTAAATGGAAACAAGAACAATATACCACTGCCCAAAACACTGACAACGTTAAAAGCTGACAAGCATGTGAAGCAACAAGAACACTGATGTATAGTTGGTGAGAATCAAAATGGTACAATCACTTTGGAGGATAGTTTGGCAGTTTCTTACAAACCTAAAAACATTCTTACCATATAATTCAGCAACGTACTCGTTGGTATTTACCCAAATAAATTGAAAATGTATATCCACACAAAAACCTACACACACATGTTTTTAGCAGATTTATTTACAGTTGCCCAAAGGAAGAAACCAAGATGTTCTCCAACAGATAATAGATCAATAAATCGTGACGCATTCATACAATGGAATATTTTTTAGGTATAATAAGAAATGAGCTACCAAATTATGAAAAGACAAGCAGGGAACTTAAACGCATATTGTTAAATAAAAAAGCCAGTGTGAAAATAATTTTTACAATGATTTCAACTATGTGACATTCTGGAAAAGGCAAAATGTACTATTTAATAATGTACTATTATATTATTTAGACAGTTTAAAAGTCATTGGTAGTCAGGAGTTCAGAGAGGGACGAACAAATAGATCAAGTACAGGGGATTTTTTAGGGCAGTGAAACTATTCGTTATGATACTGTAATAAAAATGTAATGGTAGAAACATGTCATTATACATTAATTAAAACCTACAAAATATCCAACACAAGAGTGAACCCTGGTATATACTCTGGACATTTGCTAATGACATTGTATCAGTTTAGCTCCCCTTTAGTCACAGATGTGCCACATTAAGGCCAGATGTTATTAAGGTAGGGGGTTGTGTATGAGGTAGGTGGGGCACGGGTAGCAGAGGAGTAGCAGTGTATGGGAAATATGGACACTCTGCTCAATTTTTCTATAAACCTAAAACTGCTCTAACAATAAAAGATCTGTTAATAAA
The DNA here is from genome assembly GCF_014108415.1 of Molossus molossus. NCBI lineage: Eukaryota > Metazoa > Chordata > Mammalia > Chiroptera > Molossidae > Molossus > Molossus molossus. Next base: position 36,570,214 of record NW_023425350.1, read on the forward strand.
AATGGCAAATGCAACATGAAGTGGATTAATGCTTTATAATTCGAACTAAAAATCATTTTAAATTGCAAGAAAGCCAACACCACCTCTAAGCAGGTTTGGGTTTGTTTGTGTTTTTGTTGTTGTTTATTCTAAGAGCTTCTAAGCCTTTTGAAAGTCTACTCTCTTCCTGTGTTAGATTTGTGGTGTGTGTAGGCGGCGGTGGGTGGGGGGCTCAGTCATTGTTTTCCTTTTTCAAATAGTTAAACAATCAAACATCTACACATCTTATTTTTAATACCATTGTTAAGAAGTTTGGACATAGTTATATGCATACTTCCTTTCATTTCTGTCTAGCCTAGCCTTAAATTTACTTTTTTAGAAAAATAATTTTTCATTATTGATTTTAGAGCGAAAAGAAGGAAGGGGGAGAGAGACAGAGACACTGATGAGAGAGAACATCAATTGGCTGCCTTCTGCATTCCCCCAACTGGGGATTTGGCCCACAACCTGGGCATGTGCCCTGACCAGGGATCGAACTGGTGACCTCTTGGTGCCTGGGACCACATTCAACCATTAAACCACACCAGCTGGGCTTAAATATTTACTTTTTATGTCTATATACTTTTTTATCACAAATATTTTTCTGAGGATTTTTTTTTAACTTTCTAGAGCTTGTTTCTTATTTCCTCCCACTACTATTCCATTACTACTATTCTGATCCTAAAACTGAAGATAATTTTTTAAACTTCACAAGGATCTCTTTGGCATCCTGAGCAAACCTGATTACTAAAGTCAGAGGTAAAGTTTAGTCTTTACAATTTTAGTCTTATCCTTGGAATCATCAATGTTTTTCTACATCAACCCAATAAAATGGTATATATTCAAGCAGAGATAAAATGCAGTGCCTTGACAAGATAAAAATTCCTCACGGCCCATGCTTAGGGGAGCTGGGGGACTCACACCTTCTGCCCTGGCCATGCCCATTAAAAGCCGACCACTGAAGTGAAAAACAAGCCTCCTGGTATAATATAGCCAGAGAACATCGTTAAAGTGAAAATCTGTGTGGTCCCTAATTGCTCAGGCCTGAGGCCTTAACTGGCATGTTTTACACACATTGAAAATCCTTATTCCCTCTGTTTTTATTGCCTAAATCTAATTTTAGGGGGCTCCATATATAATGCACTTATTTTTAAACATTTATTCTAAACAAGTTGAAAGATATAGATGGACACTCCTGTCATCATTTCAAGGTCTTGTCTTGGGGAAATTTAGCAAAACATGTGGCTGATACAGCAATCGAAGAAAATGAAATTAAAAGGGAAGTTGCAAGAGGAAGTGCTCTGACTGTGAAGATCACTGGGTTTTATTATTATTATTATTATTATTATCATTATTATTATTATTCAAGTAGTTGGTTATACAATGTCTTATTACTTTCAGGTGTACAACATGGTTATTTAACATCTATATAGCTTACAATGTGATCACCACACTAGGTCTAGTAACCATCTGTCACCGTGCAAAGTTATCACACTATTATTGAGTATATACTCCTTGAATTTTTTTGATCTGTCCTTCCACCACCCTCCCCTCTGGCAACCACCAACCATCAGTTTGTTCTTAGTTTCCATGACTCTGTTTTCGATTTGTTTTGTTTGTTCATTTGTTTTGAAGTTTTTTGTTCTGTCTTGACTAGAATTTGCTTGCAGCATCTAAGCTAATTTTGTCAGCTGGGGAAGGCAAGAGCAAAATATTTGAGAACAAAAATTTCAACAAAGAAAATAAAGTTTCAAACCTCCTGTGTAGAGAAAATAGTCATGGGAAGAGGAATAAAAATGTCCGTTGATTGCAGGTCATGGAACCTCACAAGGTCTCGCGGGGCCGTCTGCTTTTTAAGGATTCACTTGGGGCAGCAATGCTCCCTTTGACTTCTAAATATTGGAGCTCAAATTGCGGTACTTCTTAGATGCTCTAACACATATATTTGGGGCAGAACAAGAGGATGCATTAATAAAAAGGCTTTAAAAGAGTGGTGGAAGTATAAATATTGGTGAAATCTCTGTTTTGAGAGATAAGATATTTATTCTAATACTAGCAGGCATCAGTGGAGTAGGTATTATGAGTAAATAGGAAACCCAGCCACGACTACTCAGGCAGCTAGCGCACAGCAAAATCTACGCTTAACCAGGTTTTAATTGAACATGCTAATTGAGAACCTTTAGGGTTACTGAAGTGGAGAGCTGTGATAAAATTCAAATAGCTCAGTCTCCCTGGAGGATAACAGGATATTGGATTCTTTCACTAAAGATGTGATGCATGTAGGTGTATCAATACCTTCAGACTCTTAATATAATAGGCCTGTCTGACCAGTAAAATCAACAATTGATAGGCCTTGGTGACTCTCAATGTTGAAGGAAGCCATTCTCGATCACATCCCTGTCACAGGCACTAAAGGAGAGGAAATGCAGCAAGTTAGAGGAACTTTGAACAAGCTACTTTATCTTTTTTTTTTTTTTTTTTTTTTCCTTTTTTTTTTTTTTTTAAATTTTTTTATTAAAAGAATTCCCCCATTGACCCCCTCCTCCCCACTCCCGCCCCCCTCCCACCTTTTCCCATACTATTGTCCGTGTCCATTGGTTATGCATATAAGTTCTTTGGTTTATTTCTTCCCACCCCCCCAACCCCTTTCCCTTTGAGGTTTGTCAGTCTAGCAATGAATTTGTGCTTCTTAATCCCTTCACCTTTTTCATCCATTCCCCCAACCCCTTTCCCAACTGGCAACCAACAAAATATTCTCTGTATCTATGAGAATGTTCCTGTTCTTCCTGTTCATTTTGTTTGTAGATTCCATTGTTGATAGATATGTATTCATTGCCATTTTGTTTGTTCCTACATTTTATCTTTTTCTTCAAAAAGACCCTTTATCATTTCATATAATAACGGTTTGGTAGTGATGAACTCCTTTAACTTTTTCTTGTCTGGGAAAGTTTTTATATGTCCATCGATTCTAAATGACAGCTTTGCAGGATAGAGTAATTTTGGTTGTAGGTTCTTGGTTTTCATCACTCTGAATATTTCTTGCCACTCCCTTCTGGCCTGCAAAGTTTCTTTTGAGAAATCAGCTGACAGCCTAATGGGAACTCCCTTGTAGGTAACTAGCTGCCTTTCTCTTGCTGCTTTTAGGATTCTCTCTTTGTCTTGAACCTTTTGCATTTTGATGATGATGTGTCTTGGTGTGGGCCTCTTGGGGTTCATCTTGTTTGGGACTCTCTGTGCTTCCTGGACTTGTATGTCTGTTTCCTTCACCAAGTTAGGAAAGTTTTCTGCCATTATTGTTTCAAACAGGTTTTCGATTTCTTGTTCTCTCTCTTCTCCTTCCGGCACCCCCAAGATGCGAATGTTGGCACGCTTGAAGTTGTCCCAGAGGCTCCTTACACTATCCTCATTTTTTTGGATTCTTTTTTCTTTTTGCTGTTCTGGTTGGGCGTTTTTTGCTTCCTTATATTCCAAATCGATGGTTTGCTCCTTGGATTTACGTACTCTATTATTGAAGCTATGTAATTTATTCTTTATTTCAGTTAAAGCCTTCTTCGTTTCTAACTGTGCAGCGATCGTTTCTGACTGGTACTTTTTTATGCTCTTGAGGCCCTCACTGAGTTCATTGAGCATCCTTATAAGCAGTATTTTGAACTCAGCATCTGTTAGGTTGCTTATCTCCATTTCGCTTAGTTCTTTTCTTGGGGTTTTGTTCTGTTCTTTCATTTGGGACCTGTTTCTTTGTATCCTCATTTTGCTGCCTTCCTGTGTTTGTTTCTGTGTATTACTTAATGAGAGGTATGGGGCTCGCTGAGACCCGATGCTGCTCGTTTGAAAGAATTTAGGAAAAACCTGAAGCAGGACCCAAGACAGGCCAATCCTATGGTTAAGCAAGTAGCAACAGCTTGGGTGGGCCTGAAAGTTGGGTGGGGCGGGGCCTCAGGGAGTCAGCAGGGCGGGGCTACCAGTGTGAGCCAGGTTGCTGGAGTCCCAGATATGGCGACTGTCTGCCGCCCCAGGGAAGGGCTCACCAAAGGAACAAAGGCCTCTGACAGCACGTTTGTCCCCGAGAAAGCCCCCTCTCCAGCCCTCGCTCCAGTGTCAAACAGCTCAGTTCCTCCCTGTATTTCTCTGGTGCCCCTGGAGCTGCCTCCCCTCCGAGCTTAGAGGGAGAGAGTCCGACCAATCTGTGCGCGGGCCCTTTAGGGAGCTGCCTGTGGCTCCAGCCAGGTCAGCTTCCCTGAGCCTCAGTTTCTGCTGGTTTTTCCAGCCAGAAGTTATGGGGACTTCTCTTCCTGGCACTGGAAACCTGAGCGGGGCACCTGGTGTGGGACGGGGACCCCTCAGTCCTCAGGAAGGACCTTCCCAGCCTCGGGAGCCTCCTGATTTTTATCCGCCACACTTGGGTGTGGGACCAGCCCGTCGCGCCGTCGCGGTGCCGCTGCCGCCACCCCTCGCGCCGCCGCCCCTCCTACCAGTCTGGATGTAGCTGCCTTTTTTTTTAATTCCGTAGTTGTAGGACTTCCATTCAGCTTGATTTCAGGCGGTTTTGGATGATGGTTGTTCTGTAGTTTTGTTGTAACTTGGATGTGGTTGTGGGAGAACGCGATACTGCGTTTCCCTACGCCGCCATCTTGACCGGAAGTCTACTTTATCTTGATAATACTTTCTTTTCTACCCAATCTCAGGATGTTTCCAGAAATAGTTTGCTTTACATAAGAAGGAATGAAATGTACTTTTGCCATGCTAGCCAACGGTATTTTAATCTCCCTACTTATTTTCATAATGTAATGAAGAAAAAATTGACTATAAAATTACTACCAGAGCTAAAGTTAATTATAACATTTGTAAAAGTCAATTTCTAAGGAAGAGTGCATTCTTAATTGGATGAGGTGGTATGCTACTTGATGTCCTTGGTTTGGCTAATATATCAGGTCAAAATGTAAAGGAGAAGTTGAATTTTTATATTTTTATGAGAATAAAGGTGTTGACTATAGAGATCCATGTTGCTTGGAGTTTATGATAAAATCCAGAAGCAGAGTAAAAATACTGGTATTCAGAATATGGGACCCAATGATTAACTGATGAATCTGCTTACTGCTTACATTGTGACACATAGCGATCCCATCTTCACCTTTAACTGGCCCTGTGAGCTTGGTCAAGCTATACTCACTCCTCTGGGTATCTTAGTTTCCTTGTGAATAAAATGAGGATAATGTAGTCTCCAAGGTTGTTACAATCAACAAATAATTAATATAGGTAAAGTGTTTTTAACAGTGACTTGTACCCAGGAAATGATCGGTAAATATCAGCTATTGGTTTGCAGTTGGCACTGCACTTACCAAACACCGTAAATCACTGAAAGCAGAGATTTTAATTATACCCTAAGTGATGTCATAAACAAATAAACAAACAAAAAGATTCTGCTAAAGAAGAAGTGGCTCAAAAAAAAAAAAATTCACTGGTTTAATACGCAGATGACGTCATCAGAAAAATGAATAATAAGTAAGGGTGGATCCAAAGCTATCCATAAGATTCATAGAGAAGACACAGTTGATGTCTTAGTCTGCCTAAATTTTAGTCCATTTATCTCCAGAAATGAGATATAAGGACCATGATAAAAATAATTATTTTTTCCAGGGGGAGGGTGGATAAGGAGTCAGTTTTCTTGAAGTTATAATTTGCATGTAACAAACTTCACCCATTTTAGTGTGTAATTCCATAAGTTTAACAAATATCTACAGATGTGTAGCTTCTATCACATACAAGATAGAGGATATTTTCATCATATAAAAAGTCAATCAATTGTACACAATTTTTCCTTCATCCTTGTTCCCTAACAACCACACATCAGCTTTTGGTTGCTACAAATTTGCTTTTTCTGAGCTTCATATAATATGAATCATACAGAGAATAGTTTTAGTTTCTCACTTGTTTCACGCAGCATAGTTTCCAAGGTTCAGCCATGTGTTGCAGTAATTATTGCAGTGTTCCTTTAACGGAGAAGGGTTATGTCTTTTTTTTTTTTTTTTTTTTTATCCTCACCCGAGGATATTTTTCCATTTTTTGTACAGATAGAGTGGGGGAGAGAGGAAGGGCGAGAGAGAGAGAAACATCGACGTGAAGGGACACATCGAGTGGCTGCCACCCACACGACCAACCAGGGCTGGGGACAAACTGCAACCGAAGATGCCCTTAGCGGGAACCGAACCCAGGTCTCTCCGGACCGCAGGCCGAGGCTCTAACTGCTGAGCCAAACTGGCCAGGGCAGAAGGGTTATGTCTTAAAGACTGTAGACAACCATCCAACTAAGGGTAAACATTCTTATAGAAGAAATAAATACTGTACAAATCAATACATTGCATTTACAATGGCTTTCAACTCACCCATACCTATATACACACATACATATGTGTGTGTGTATATGTATTATATACACATATAGATGATAGATAGATGATAGATAGATGATAGATAGATAGATAGATAGATAGATAGATAGATAAATGATAGATAGATAGATAGATAGATAGATAGATAGATAGATAGATAGATGATAGATAGATGATAGATAGATAGATAGATGATAGATAGATAGATAGATAGATAGATAGATAGATAGATAGATAGATAGATAGATAGATAGATAATTTACACACACTTATGCACACAAACACAGTTAAGGACTATTTCAATATCCTTCATTGCTGGATACTATAGAAGGGAGATGGCAAAAGTTTGTTTGAAATGTAAGCCGGTATATTGTATGTGAACAAAACCACAATTGCTTAAGTGGACATATTCTGAGGGTGGCAACTTTTTAAAAATTAAAGAAGTAAAAGACTGAGATAGGTATAAGACACTTGAAGAAACAATGTGATTTCTGTGAAAATTTCAATTTTTTTGTACTATTTTTGTTCACAAGCCATATTTTAAAGAGAATAAAGAAATAAGAAAATTTATTTTCTATGTGTACACATATATTTACCACTTCTGTCATCATTCATTAGTTTGTGTAGACATAAATTTCCATCTGATATTGTACCTGTTTCCTGAAAAAAACAAAAGCAAAAACAAAAACCTTCTTTAATACTTCTTAATATGATGAATTCTCTCAACTTCTGATTATTTAAAATGTCTTGAATTTGCCTTTATTGCTAAAAGGTATTTTCTATGTTTATAGAATTCTAGGTTGAGAGGATTCTTTTTTCTTTTAGCACTTTAAGATGTTGTTCCATTGCCGTCTGTTTGCATAGTTTCTAAGGAGAAAGATGATTTAACTCTACTCTACAAATAATGTTTCTGCCCCTCTCACTGTCTACTTTTAAGATTTTCTCTTTAATAGCATTGTTTTTCAGCAATTTGATTATGATTACTTCTGATAAGATTTCTTTTACATTTCTTTTACTTGGGATTTGTTTAACATCTTGGATCTGTGATTTAAAACTTCTATCAAATTTGGAAAATGTTAATTATTCTTTATCAGATATTCCCAATCACCACCCATGTCAGACTGGTTGATACAGTTCCATAGGTCACTGACATTCTATTTAAATTATTTCCATTCACTTTTCTCTCCTTGGTTCATTTATAATAATTTATGTTCCTATGTCTTCAAGTTAATCATTTTTTCTTTAATATGTAATCTGCTGTTAATTCCATCTAGTCTATTTTTTATTTCAGATATAGAGTTCATTTCTAAAATTTTAATTTTTGTCTTTAAAAATATACTTTTTTTCTTCAATAGGGTAGTTTCCTTTGCATACTGAATGTACTCATATGATTTGCAATAGTTGTAAATCTACATTTCTGGCACTCCTATATCATTTTTAATTAATTGATTTCAACCCTATCCCCCACACCTTCACATGTTATAGGTCATAATAGTTTCTTGCTCATTTTTTATGGTCTGGTAATTTTTATGAGATACCAGACATTGTGATTTACCTTTCTGCAGATAGGATTTTGTTGTAGTACTTCTGTATCTCTTTTAATTAATTGATTCTCACTCAACCCCTACTCACATTATGGGTCATATATTCCTGCTTCTGTAGACATATTCATATATTGATGTTTTATTATATATTAATTTGTGCATACAGTTAAAAGAAAATTATAAGTATGACACATTGATTGATTGATGTATTCCTAATTTCTTAGTAGGCAGAATTTGATGCTTCTTAATTTTTTTGAAACTTAGAGTTAACAATGTCCAGAGGGTTTCATTCAGGATCAACGTCTCCATTGTCAATACATTTTGGATGTAGTGTTTCTTCAAAGAGTGCATGCTTCCACTCTGCAGGTTTAGATGGTGAGATTTTCTTAATCTCACAAGAAAGTATCAAGAAAGGTATTCCAAGGACAACTGGTATTCATATTTTTCAATAAATGGTCTTTAATTTTTTAAACTTAAAAATATGTTTTAGTTTTCCAGCCACTTCAAGTGCAATAAGATAAAGTTTATACATGTCATTCAACCATAGTGGTATTATCTGCCTCCTGATCAGTATCACTTACATGATGCCTTCAATATTAAAGAGAATTTCGATTTTATGCTGTTTTTAAAAAGTGAAAAGTACATCTAATAATCGATGAAATATGATTTAACTGACTTTGTGTACATGGAAGTAGCTGGATTCTCATGCCATAATTTGAGAATTTCTCAGATGTCTCTAACCTGAAAATGTGCCCCCAAATTCTTTACTATGGGAGGAAAATTTATCAAATTTGTGAGCTCAAGGCTTTGTATTCTCCAAATGTCCTTAAATTAAATATAAAACCTGTATAAAATACAATTTAAATTCTTATCTTTTTTTGTTTAAATAGAGAATAATCCTGCACTAAAATATGATGCAAAGAATAATGATTCAGAAGGCAATAGGCTTGAATTCTGAGGCTACACTTTTTCATACTTAAAAAACTTTCTTATCCTCAACAAAATGCATCTGTAAAATAAAAATATTGAAAATATCTCCCTCACAACTTTGTTAAGATGATTAAATGTAACAATCCATGCAAAAGGCTTAACTATAGTATCTATTAGACATTCATTTGTATACTGGCTCTTATTATTGGATATATGATCTTGAGAAAATTGCTTCTGTTATCTAAACCTAAAATGTATTTTTTGAAAAACAAGAATGACAGTGGAGATCATTTTTAAGTTCCATTATTTCAAAAAAAAAAATTTTTTTTTTTTTTGTATGTGTCCTAGTGGGAACCGAACCTGGGACTCTCTGGTCTGCAGGCCGATGTTAAAATTGCTGAGCCAAACTGGCCAGGACCCAAATCTTTTTATGATTTTTAATCTTTAGGTAATTTTTATTCTATGTTGTGGTTATTGTTATGGAGCTCAAATGACATATCAGAACCCACAGGTGAGAAAAGAGTGCTGTAATGCTTAGAATATTTTTTTTCTTAGAAACAACTTGGAGGAGGCATTTTCTGAGGATTGAATATTCTGATGTTGAATATTTTAGAAAATATGATAAATGAGAATATAATTGCATATTTAGAGGCTGCTGTGAACTGAACATGGCTCTGATTATATATTTAGAGGCTTATTCTGAAATAAGCTAATTGAGCAAATAAAATAAAAATACTAACCTGAAATGTTGGATTTTAGAAACACATAAAAATTTCTGACATGTATACCTAAATCTCAAATTTACACTCTTATGTTAGTTTTTTAAGAAACACAACAAAGGATGTAAGCTGGTAAGACTTTACTGAATAAATTTATAGCATATTTAGCTAATGGCTAATGGAATGTCCCTTACCAATTAATTAATTGGGAAGGCAGAAGTTTTCTAAGTACTAACCATACCTCCTCTTTATGAAATTTTTATGCTAATCTCTAATGCAAATTCAGTGTCAGACTGTTTATCAGTACAAACCAGCTTCATCAGAGTAAGAGCTTATGGAAGGATTAGTGATGTCAGAGAAGGTACCAAAACAAACAGAATTCTTGTTCTTATAAGAACTCATCATAGGCTTTTGATAGGAACTTTTCAAACAACTTGAAAATAAATTGCCAGGTAGATGAGGGACAAGGTTGGAGTGATACCAAGCACATCTGAAAAGGCACTGGCATTTATTCCAAGTGACATGCCATGATCTTGTTGCCACTTTGTTAAATAAAGATATCTCAATATAAAGGGGTCTGTGACTGGAACTGTAGAATGTGCAGTCTTAGAACCACGGTGGAAACGAGAAGACCTGTTAGGAGAATTTCCCAATCTAGTTCAGAGAAGATGATGCCTTAAAAAAAAAAAATTATACAGATATGGTATAAAAATTCCACATTTGGAAGGGTTGAGCCTTTTAAAATACTAGGGAATATATTGGAAGCTTCCTCAAAAAAGATTGATCTTTTTTCTCTTTTGATCCCTCGTGAATGCTCCATTCACCTCCACTTGCTGGTACTTTATCTGCCCTTGGTACTTACCTGATGTTACCAATGTTAAAACATTGCCATTCTGGTTTATATTCATTAAATTTCTGATTATTCTCATGTGTTTTTCCAAAATATTTTTCCACTCTTCAAGGCATCAGGCACTACTTATATTTAACTCTCATGGTAGACTATAACCAGCATGCACTACAAACATGTAAGAACGGAAGTGCTGAGGGTGGGGGAAGATGGCGGCGGGCAGGACCTGAGGGAGGGTGAGTGTGTGAGAGGGTGTGAGTGGACGTGAATGTGGATGACCAAACTCTTGCAGTGCAGAGACGAGAAGCAGAAGGTTCCTGTGCTGTGGACCAGAGCAGCCTACTATCACGGTAAGTGGCTCTTCAGGGCACTTCTCCCTGCGCCAGGGGGAGGTCCCACCATTTTGGAAAATCCCAGGTCTTCCCTGGGAAGGGGCAGTGGGAGCGGCTAGGGCCCAGCAACCTGAGCCCACCAGCGCACCTGGAACCATCGGACCAGTGGACATCTGTGTCAACACAGACCAGTGCATAGTAGTGGAGCTCCCAAGGTGCCGGTTGCAGAAGCCACAAACAGCCGGGAGCCCAGCACCATCCCCCATAGTAGAAGCCCTATCAGGGTCCAGCTATACCCCCAGCAACAGAGGCTGGGGAGCAGACATACATCTCCAGGCAACAGAAGCACAGACTAGCAGCTGAGACCCATCCCCAAAAATTACAGCAAAAGCTGAGCAGGAGTTGAGCCCCACTGGGCAGCAGCACTCCTGAGCTGCCAGCTGTGGGACCTGAGGCTCCACAGAGGCCTATTCAGTTCAGTAGCTCACAAGAGAAGTGGGAAGCCGGAGACCAAGAGAGACTGGTGTGATCCACCTGCCCGCCCGTGGGACCTGCAGGGTGGGGGGCAGCAGAGAGGCCTGTGCAACCCAGCAGGAACTGTGCAACCTAGTTATCCATGGGACCTATGGGGTGCTGAAGAACCAGAGAGGCCTGTGCAACCCAGCAGGGACTGTGCCATCCAGTTAACCACAGGACCTCACAGGACCTGCAGGGTGCTGAAGCACCACAGAGGTATGTGCGACCCAGCAGCCCATAACACAGACATAGAGCTGCGTCCCCAAAGGGACTGTGTGATCCAGTTACCCGTGGGACCTGCAGGGTGCTGGGACACCAGAAAGGCCTATGCGACCCAGCTAAGTGCAAGATAGGCTTAGAGGATGTGAAAATGGAGGTGGAGCAAATAGAAGCTACACAGACAATCTCCCAGGACCAAATGGAAATTACAACTAAAATACAGACAAATCCTCTGAAAAAAGCAACAGAAAAGCAGCAGGACAGAACCATATAACCAGGAACACTGGTAGGATTGGCGGAGGTGCAAGAAGGGGGTAGGCTGGGAGCCCATGAACAGCAGCAATCTTAGCTGTGAGCAGCAACCTTAGAGAATAAAGACCAAGCCTGCTCCACAGGGCAGAAAGCCGGGACAGAGCACTAAAATAGCCGCAGCCACTCACCTGGGGGCTACGGCAGAGGGAGGGCAGACTGGACTGGAACTCTGTGGGGACACCTGGGATTTGGAGGGCACTCAAAGTTTTTGCCAAGTTGGGGCCACAAAGGACAGTGGCCAGTGTGCTCCTTCCCAGAGCTTTGGGGAAAAGCAGCAGCCCCTCCTTTGGAGACTCAGGCTTTCCCAGGTGAGACAAAGCAATGAAAATCGAGGCTCATTAATAACCAGCATCTATCCCACCCTCTGGAAATCCTCTTAGGCAGACCACCAGGGCTACATTCCAAAGCACTGAGTAACTGAGACTAATAGCCATCAGGAAAAAGCTGGAGGATAACTGAACCTTTCCTGGGCTTGCAAATCTACCCAGGAAAGTAAGACTTGACAGTGGTGTTTAACGTGGGCCCACACAGGTTCATCCAAACTCAGTAGAGGGAGTCACAAACAGCAGCACACCAATACCCACAGGGAAAATTTGGCAGGCTCCAAAACCCACTGAGATAGCCAAAACAGTGAAACAAAGAAACAAATCCCAAATGAAATAACAAGAGCACTCTATGGAAGATGAGATAAATAAAATTCAGCTAAGCAAATTATCAGAGGTAGAGTTCAGAGCCATGATCCTTTGTGGCCCCAACAAACAGCATGAGTAAGGACATCAGCGCCATGAGTAAATATATAGAAACATTAAAAACAAACCAAGTGGAAATGAAGAATGACATAACAGAAATTAAGAAAACATTGAAGGAGGATTCCAAACTGGCGGCACAGTGAACAGAAGCTACACAGACCGTCTCCCAGAACCAAACTGGAATTACAACTATAATACAGACAAATCAACGGGAAAAAGCAACAGAAAAGCAGCATGGAGAATCATATAACCAGGGACACTGACTCGATCCTGGTAGGCTTGCAAAGGCGCGAGACGAGGGCTGGGAGGCCACAGTCAGCAGCTCAGCAGCAGCCTGAGCTGTGAGAAGCGCCCTTGGGTTACACTCCCAAGCAGCTCCACAGCGCAGAGCCGGGACAGAGACTAAAAAAGCCACAGCCACTCACCTTGGGCTCCGGCAGAGGGAGGGCAGACTGGACGGGAACTGTGTCGGGACACTCGGGATTTGGAGGGCACTCAGAGCTTTTGCTGAATGGCAGCCAAGCAGGATGGTGGCCATCTTGCTCCTTCCCAGGGCTCTGGAGGAGGCAGCAGCCCCTCCCTCGGAGATCCAACCCCATCCTGTGGGCCATTGAAGTGCTAATGGAAACTCATTAACAACCAGCATCTGCCCCACCCTCGTGAAATCCCCTTATGCTGAGCACCTGAGGGAGTTCTTCAATCAACTGACCACCCAAACTCATCAAGTAACCTTGACTGCTAGCCTCCAGGCAAAAAGCTAGAGGATAACAGTACCTTTCCTGGGCTGTCAACTTTAACCAGGAAAGTAAGATTTGACAGTGGAGTTTAACAAGGGTCCTCCCTCGCTCATCTAAGCCCAGGAGAGGGAGCCACAAACAACAGAACACCAACACACCCAGGGAAACCTTGAGAGGCTCCAATGCACACTGTGATAGCCAAAATGGTGAAACACAGAAACAGAAGCCAAATGAAAGAGCAAGAGACCTCCACTGAAGATGAGATCAATGTGGACCAATTAGGCATGTTAACAGAGCTAGAATTCAGAGCCATGATCTTGAGAAAGCTCAACAGCATGAGTAAGGACATAGAGACGCTGAAAATAAGCCAATTGGAAATTAGAAACCATCAAGAAGAGATAAAAATGACATATCAGAAATGAAAAATACATTGGAAGGTTTAGCAGAGTAGAGGAAGCTGAGGACCAGATCAGTGAATTAGAAGACAGGGTAGAAAAAATCAACCAATCAGAAAAACAAAAGGAAAAAACGATTAAAGAACAGGAAGACAGCTTAAGAGAACTGTGGGACAACTGGAAACATAATAATATTCACATCATAGGAGTCCCCAAAGAAGAAGAAAATGAGCAAGGGGTAGAGCATATATTCAAAAAAATAGTGACAGAAAACTTCCCTAATTTGGTGAAGGAAGAAGGTCAAATAAAGAGCTTCCCAGACAAAAAAAACAAAGGCTAAGGAAATTCATTAGCACCAAACCAGCACTGCAAGAAATGTTAAAAGGACTACTGTAATTAGCAGTAGAAATGGGAAGAAAAATAGAACCACACTAAACAAAAATGGCAATAAATAAGTACATATCAATAACTATCTTAAATGTAAATGGTTTGAATGCTCACATAAAAAGACACAGAGTAGCTGATTGGATAAGAAAGCATGACTCATCTATTTGTTGTTTACATGAGACCCACCTCACAACAAAAGACTCACATAGGTTGAAAGTGAAGGGATGGAAAAAAATTTTCCAAGCAAATGGAAAGCAAAGAAAAGCTGGGGTAGCAATACTCATATCTGATAAAATAGATTTCAAAATGAAGTCCATAACTAGAGACAAAGACGGCCACTACATAATATTGAAAGAATCTATCCAACAGGAAGATATAACCTTGTTAAACGTATATGCACCCAATATAGGAGCACCAAAATATATTAAAAATCTTCTGGAGGACTTCCAAAGAGAAATCGACATCAATACAATCATAGCAGGGGACTTCAACACGCTGTTGACAGCACTGGTTAGATCCTCTAGACAAAAAATTAGCAAGGAAACAGAGACTCTAAATGAAGCACTAGACCAAATGGATTTAATAGATATCTACAGAGAATTATACCCCAAAACTACAGAATACACATTCTTCTCAAGTGCACATGAGACATTCTCAAAGATAGACCACATGTTAGGACACAAACTGATCTCTACAAGTTCAAGAAGATTGAAATCATATCAAGCATCTTCTCAGATCACAATGGCATGAAACTAGAAATCAACTGCAACAAGAACATGCAAAGACATTTCAACACATGGAGGCTAAATAGCATGTTATTAAACAATGAATGGGTTACCGAAGAGATCAAGGAAGAAATTAAAAATTTCCTGGAAACCAATAAAAATGAACACACAACAACACAAAATCTATGGGATGCAGCAAAAGCAGTTCTGAGAGGGAAGTTCATAGCACTACAGGCCTACCTCAAGAAACAAGAAAAATTTCTCATTGTCTAACCTCACAACTTAAAGAATTAGAAAGCAAACAAAAAGAAAACCCCAGAGCAAGTAGAAGGAAGGAAATAGTAAAGATCAGAGCAAAAATAAATGACATAGAGACCAAAAAAACAATTCACAGGATCAATGAAAAAAAGAGCTGGTTTTTTGAAAAGATAAACAAGATCAATGGACCCTTAGCTAGACTCACCAAGAAACGAAGAGAGAGAACCCAAATACACAAAATCAGAAATGAAAAAGGAGAAGTAACAACCAACACCACAGAAATACAAAGGATCATCAACAGCTACTATGAACAACTAACTATATGGCAACAAATTTGACAATCTAAGCAATATGAACAAATTTTTACAAACACACAGTGTCCCAAAACTGGACCCGGAAGAGATAGAAAACTTGAACAGACCAATAACAACTAAGGAAATTGAAGAGGTAATCAAGACTCTCCCAGCAAACAAAAGCCCAGGCCCGGATGGCTTCACAGGGGAGTTTTACCGAACCTTCAAAAAAGAAATAACACCCATTCTCCTCAAACTATTCTCTTCAAAAAATTCAAGAAGAAGGAAGACTTCCAAACACGTTCTATGAGGCCAGCATAATTCTAATTCCAAAACCAGAAAAAGACACTACAAAGAAAGAAAACTACAGGCCAATATCCCTGATGAACATAGGTGCCAAAATTCTGAACAAAATACTAGCAAATCGGATCCAGCAATACATCAAAAAAATTATTTACCATGACCATGTGCGATTCATTCCAGGGATGCAAGGCTGGTACAATATTTGCAAATCAATAAATGTGATACACCACATTAACAAAGTGAAGAATAAAAACCACATGATCATATCAATAGATGCTGAAAAAGCATTCGACAAAATCCAGCATCCATTTCTGATAAAAACGCTCAGCAATGTGGGAATAGAGGGATCATCTCTCGACATAATAAAGGCCATATATGAAAGACCTACAGCCAACATCATACTCAATGGGCAGAAATTTAAAAAGCTGGTGTAGCAATACTCATATCTGATAAAGTAGATTTCAAAATGAAGGCCATAACTAGAGACAAGGAAGGCCACTACATAATACTGAAAGGATATATCCAACAGGAAGATTTAACCTTGGTAAACATATATGCACCCAATATAGAAGCACCAACATGTATTAAAAATCTTTTGGAGGACTTCAACAGAGAAATCAAATTTAATACAATCATAGCAGGGGACTTCAACACCCCACTGACATCACTGAATAGATCATCTAGACAAAAAAATTAACAAGGAAACACAGACTCTAAATGAAGCTCTAGATCAAATGGATTTAATAGATATCTACAGAGAATTACACTTCAAAGCTGAAGAATTCACATTGTTCTCAAGTGCACATGGGACATTCTCAAAGATAGACCCCATTTAGGACACAAACTAAGTCCCTGTAAGTTCAAGAAGATTGAAATCATATCAAGCATCTTCTCAGATCACAATGGCATGCAACTAGAAATCAATTGCAACAAAACATGCAAAATCATGGAGGCTAAATAGCATGTAATTGAACAATGAATGGGTTACCATGGAGATCAAGGAAAAAATAAAAAACTTCCTGGAAACGAATAAAATGAACACACAACAGAAAATCTATGTGATGCAGCGAAAGCAGTTTTGAGAGGGAAGTTCATAGTATTACAGGCCTACCTCAAGAAACAAGAAAAATTCCTAATATACTATCTAAACTCACAACTTAAAGAACTAGAAAGCAAACAAAAAGAAAACCCTGGAGCAAGTAGAAAGAAGAAAATAGTAAAGATCAGAGCAGAAATAAATGACATGGGAACCAAAAAACAATGGAAAGGATCAATGAAACAAAAAAGCT
This sequence comes from Molossus molossus, assembly GCF_014108415.1. Classification (NCBI taxonomy): domain Eukaryota; kingdom Metazoa; phylum Chordata; class Mammalia; order Chiroptera; family Molossidae; genus Molossus; species Molossus molossus. The sequence goes on from NW_023425350.1 coordinate 36,587,176, forward strand.
GGTTCTTTGAAAATATAAACAAGATTGATGGACCATTAGCTAAACTCACCAAGGAACAAGGAGAGAGAATGCAAATACACAAAATCAGAAATGAAAGAGGAGAAATAATAACTGACACCACAGAAATACAAAGGATTGTTAACAAATATTATGAACAATTATTCGGCAACAAATTTGACAATCTAAGTGAAATGGACAAACTTCTAGAAACACGAAGTCTCCCAAAACTGAACCGGGAAGAGACAGAAAACTTGAACAGACCAATAACAACTAAAGAAATTAAAGATGTCATCAAGACTCTCCCAGAAAACAAAAGCCCAGGCCCAGAAGGCTTCACTGGGAAATTTTACCAAACATCAAAGAAGAACTAATACCAATTCTCCTTAAACTATCTCAAAAAATTCAAGAACAAGGAAGACTTCCAAACACGTTTTGTGAGGCCATCATAATTCTAATTCCAAAATCAGAATAGAAACTACAAAGAAAGAAAACTATAGGCCAATATCCCTGATGAACATAGATGCCAAAATCTTGAACAAAATACTAGCAAATCGAATCCAGCGATACATCAAAAAAATTATTCACCATGACCAAGTGAGATTCATCTCAGGGATGCAAGGTTGGTACAATATTTGCATATCAATAAATGTAATTAACACCACATAAACAAAATGAAAGATAAAAACCATATGATCATATCAATAGATGCTGAAAAAGCATTCAACAAAATCCAGCACCCATTTCTGATACAAAAACACTCAGAAATCTGGGAATACAGGGATCATATCTCGACATAATCAAGGCCATATATGAAAGACCTACAGTCAACATCATACTCAATGGGCAAAAAATAAAAGCATTTTCCTTAAGAGCAGGAACAAGACAAGGATGCCCACTTTCACCACTCTTATTTAAGATAGTAATAGAAGTCTTAGCCACAGCAATCAGACAAGAAGAAAAAATAAAAGAGATGCAATTTGGAAAGGAGGAAGTGAAACTGTTATTCACATCATTATTCACAGATGACATGAGACTATATGTAAAAAACCCAAAGACTTCATCAAATATTTACTAGAATTAATAAATGAATTTGGCAAAGTAGCAGAATACAAAATTAACGTCAAGAAATTGATGGCATTCTTATACAACAGTAATGAACTCACAGAGAAACTAAAAAAAAATCCCATTTACCATTGCGGCAAACAAATTAAGATACCTAGGAATAAATTTAACCAAAGAAGTAAAGGACATATTTGCTGAAAACTGCAGGTGTTTGAAAAAAGAAATAGAGGAGGATATAAAAAAGTGGAAGCACATACCTTGTTCATGAATTGGAAGAATTAACATTATTAAAATGTCCATACTACCCAAAGCAATCTATAGATTCAATGCAATCCCCATCAAAATATGAATGACATACTTCACAGAAGTAGAACAAATAATTCAAAAGTTCATATGGAACCAAAAAAAGACCACGAATAGCCACAGCAATCTTGAAAAGGAGAACAACGAAGTTGGAGGGACCACATGACCAGGTTTCAGGTTATACCACAAAGCCACTGTAATATAAATAAGCCTGGTACTGGCACAGGAACAGGCAGATAGGTCAATGGAACAAAAAGAAGACAGAACCCAGAAATTGACCCAAGACAATATATTCAATTATTATTTGACAATGAGGGCAAGAGCATACAGTGGAATAAAGACAGCCTCTTTAATAAATGGTGTTGGGAAAATTGGACAGCTCCATGCAAAAAAATGAAACTGGACCATCAACTTACACCATACACAAGAATAAACTCAAAATGGATAAAAGACTTTAATGTGACTTGTGAATCCATAAAAATCCTAGAAGAAAATGTAGGCAACAAAATTTCAGACATCATACACAGCATAATTTTCACTGATACACCACCTAAGGCAACAGAAACAAAGGAGAAAATGAACACACGGGACTATATCAAACTCAAAAGCTTCTGCACAGCAAAAGAAACAACCACCAAAATGGAAAGGCAACCCACTCTATGGGAGAGCATAATTGCCAATGATACTTCAGTTAAGGGGTTAATTTCCAAAAATATAAAGTGCTCATACAGCTCAACAAAAGGCAGTCAAAGAACCCAATCAAAAAATGGGCAGAGGATCTGAATAGACATCTCTCCAAACAGGACATGCAAATGGCTAAGAGACATATGAAGAAATGCTCAACATTACTAATCATCAGAGAGATGCAAATTAAAACAACAATGAGGTATCATCTCACACCTGTCAGAATGGCCGCCATCAAGAAATCATCAAACAACAAGTGTTGGCAAGGGTGTGGAGAAAAGGGGACTCCAGTACACTGCTGGTGGGAATGCAGACTGGTGCAGCCACTATAGAAAACAATATGGTGTTACCTCAAAAAATTAAAAATTGAACTTCCATTTGGCCCAGTGATCCCACTTTTAGGAATATCCCCTAAGAAGCCTGAAACACCTATCAGAGAGAATATATGTACCCCCACGTTCATAGTAGCACTATTTACAATAGCTAAATTCTGAAAACAGCCCAAATGTCCATCAGTAGACGAATGGATAAAAAAGCCCTGGTACATATACACAATGGAGTACTATGCAGCCGTAAGAAAGAAAGATCTCTTATCCTTTGATACGACATGGGGGAACCTGGAGAGTATTATCCTAAGTGTAACAAGCCAAGCAGAGAAAGACAAATATCATATGATTCACTTATTTGTGGAATATAATGAACATAACAGTCTGAGGAATGGGGTAGTCCTAGAGACGTGGAAGTGGGGTACAGACTGACAATTCCCAGAAGAGTGTGTGTGGAGGGAGAGATAAACCACAGAATTTATATGCATGTATGCATGAGCAATGGACATGGACAACAAAGATGGGGACAGGGCAGGCAGGGATGGGGAGGAGGGTATCAGTGGGGGGAAAAGGAGAAACATCTGTAACAAAAATAAATTAATTAATTAATTAAAAAAAAAAAAGAATGGAAGTGCTTGTAGAGCTCCAGTCTCTTATTTTAGAGAATGCAACACCTCATAAAGTTCCAAAGCGGGCGTTCCATTATGTTTTAGCTATGTTCTAATTCTCCTTATTTTATTTCCCTCTACAAACTACATAGTAAAAAATATTCTACGAAATTTTTAGACTGAGTGTTCCGGTGATATTATACCTCGTTTAAAAGTATTCCTAGGAATGGTATCTAGGCCCTTAGTGAACTCCATGGGTCAGACTATTTTATTCTATAATCAATTCAATTTTATATTAGCTGCTTTGACTCTGAAAATGGCCCATCTTCCCTCACAGCAAATTGATTGTCTAGAGGTCCCAAATTGTCAAATCCAGAGTTCATATTAAAAGTAAGGATATTTTCTGTAGTTCACCAATCTAATTAACATGTTCAGTCAGCTGAGCAAACCTTCACACTAGCAAGTCAATTGTTAGGGTCATTTCAGGTATTTTTAGATTAATGTCGTTAATAACACACAAAAAGTGACTCTGATCTTTAGGGAACAGTAATAAAGAATTGTAACTGAAGAAGAATAGCCTTGTCAGTTTCCTCTCTGCAGTCTAAATATGATAAATTTAATCTAGAGTGTGAGCAAATGAATTAATGGAACTGTGGTTTCTCAATACCCGGGCTAAGTAGATTTTTTCCCTAAATTTTTTAGAGCATTATGTTACAAGCATTATAAAACTATTTCTGTAAATATTCTTCTCAGGTTTATGTCTGTTAGATGTGAGACAAATCTAACTGGACATGGGACAATATTAATTGATATAGAAGTTTAATATTTCATAAACCTTCACTATCATTTCATTTCTTATTAGCTCTATGGTGAATGTATACAATGGTTACTATTTCTACACCTACTGCAGTGGATTAGATGAGTGAGAGTTATTAGGGTGATATTCCGTGGATTAGAATGTACATTTTTGAGGTACACTAAGCAGAGTAAGTCTGAATGCGCATAAATTGCAAAAACTGGGTGTGTAGAGAATCTTAATTGACTATTGTTAGAACTTGACTTTCCCTCCCTGTTTTTCAATTAAACCTAGTATATCATTTTGAAAAAGTCTCTATTTTCTGTCATCGTAGTGAAGTTAATTCCTATGCTGGCCACACTGTTATTGTATACATATTTTATAAAGCCAGAATCTTGGCTGTCTGGAACAACTTAGAATTTGACCACTTATCCAAATGTGGCCTTCCTTGGTTTCTGTGAGGCTCCAATATTCATCTAATCTCATAGTTTATATTTATGCTTATTACAGATATTGTTTTCTGCTTCTTACAGGCAAATCTGTGATTCTTCAATACATAGTCAAAGTCTGTATGTTATAACAGAAGCACAGACATCAAGAGTCTTAAGTAGGGACAAAATAAATCAACAGTATGGTGGATGCACTGATTTCACCTTTGTAGTTTTATAATATGAATGGTATATTTTTATAGTTTTATAATGTATATGTTAATGTAGTGAGACCTGCATATAGCTAATAAAAAGATACAAATAGAGGATGTGCTTATTTTTTAAATAAAATATTATCTGTTCAGGGTATGGAGAAGAAATAATACCACTGGGGAGACCATGGTACTGTAAATTAAGAAGAATCACTCTCTCCTCTGAAATCCTCTTGCAACTGTTGACTGTTTCCCTTATTTAGGACTTTCTATGAATTTCCTAATATTTTCCTTTATATTTTACATTTGTGACCTAATACTATTGCAGGCCTTTAGAGAACGAAATATTTATTGTATACTTCTCAACTTAAAATCTAAACATTTGCTAGTTTGTATTACATTTAGTAACTGAATATAAATCAGAATAATCTGTTATTCTTCAGTAAAAATGACCTAGAAATCATAGTGGCTCACAACAACAGAGGTTTATTTCTAGCTCACACTGTACGGTTATTGTGGGTGAAGTGTGAATTTGTTTTATGGAGAATTTGCAAATAAGGAAAGTTGTATATTGGAAACCTTCTCTAGGCTCTCAAAATTTTGTGCATAAGTGACATTTGTTATTGACCTTGTATTCCATTAGGCTAACAAAGGCATCAGCCAAAGGTGAGGTCAGTGGGGCTAGAAAGTATAGTCCACTCACAGCCAGGAGCAAAAAAGGGAAGAAAATAACAATTTTGACAAAAAGATAATAACTCATAAAACCAATTGTATGAACTAAAACCAATGAATTAATTCCTCCAATTTGCAGAGTGTCTATAAGATGTAAATACAAGCAGTGATGAGTGTGAAAACATCCAACACAACACCTGGAATGTTGAAGGTATCAGTAAAGATAGTTTTCCTACTAAGCCTGCTATTACAAATAATTTATCTTCCTACGCATTCAAAACCATTCTGAGTAGAGGCAATAATGATGAATATACACCTATTTCATGCACACATATCCACTCTCACACCCATCCACACCCACCTACACACATATACATATAAACACGTGTGTGTGTGTGTGTGTGTGTGAGAGAGAGAGAGAGAGACTAAATAACATGATCCGTTGGTTGAATGAGCCCTATATGATATAAAAATATAATTTTCTGGGCCTATGCAATAACTTTCTAATAGAGTATAACTTGCAGTCATTTAATGCAATCCAAGAAAGCAAAAGTTAGAGGAAGGGAAGTGAGAGAAGGAGAAAAAAACAAATACATGGGTTAATTACTAGCTGATTACTGCTTAGAATCAAGCTTACGTTATGACTTGATACCACAGAATTCCTTCTTTGAAACCCTAAGAATTATTTCCTCCTCAAGAAGTTTGTTGCAAAAGATTAATGGAGAATAATTTATGCATTGGATCCTCTTCCCCTTGGTCGAGGTTTTTTCCCCACAGGTATTAATTCTAATGATGTGACAATGGACAAGTTGAATTACCTTTATTTATAGATGTTGTTGTGATTACCCAAATAATATGAACACACAATTAAACTCCATATTTAGGATTCAAATCTAATAAATTGAATCAGAGACAGACACAACTCATTCCTACTTGTGATTTTGACTTTTAATTTTCTAAATTAACATCTGTATAAGGAAGAAAATTATTATTCCAAAATAAAAACCATATCTAGATTCTAGGTTAGGACCAGATCAAATTGAAAATACTTGGAAATGATGAGAAAATAATAGAGGCTTGAAATAGAGAAAATGACACTCTTGAAGTGGTTGTTCAACCCGGAGAGGAAAATATTGATAGCAAGAGGCCTGTTGGATCAGTGTTTTTTCCCTAGGGAATATAAAAAGCTGGGTTTGAAAGTCCAAGGAGTTAAAAATGGTCTATATGCAGAAGACATGATTATTTATGTAGACAAACCCAAATAATTTTCAAAATGCCTAAAACTAGTGAGTTTATCAAGGTCACGGGGATGAAAAGTAAACATACAGCAATCGATTGTATTCCTGTATATTCATAATAAACACATGGACACTGAATTAAAAAATATAATATTTAAAATTGCTCAAACATTGAAGTATTCAGGTGTAACTCCAACAAAATATGTGCAGGATTTGTATAGAGTAAACACTGTTCTGCATCTCGACGATGTCAATATCAATACTGTATATGTGATCTTCTGCTGTAGTTTTGTAAGATATACAGTAGGAGGGAACTGGGAAAATGGTACACATAATCTTCCTGTATCATTTCTTACAACTACATTTTTTTTTTCTTTAGAAAACTGCAATTATACACCTTCTAGAAGAAAAGAGAAGAATATGTTTATAATCTGGGTAGAGCCAAATGTTTCTAGCACACAGAAAATAAAGGAAAATAGGATAAAAGAATCCTTATAAAAATGAATCACTAGTTAAGAGACATTATTAGGAACAGGACTAGGCACAACATGAATTATAACAAAATATTCACAAAACATGCATTTAACAAAATATTTGTGTCCAGTAGATATTTGAGAGAGATAGGTAGATAGATTAGATAGATAGATAGATAGATAGATAGATAGATAGATAGATAGATAGATAGATGATTGATGATAGATAGATAGATAGATAGATAGATAGATAGATAGATAGATAGATATAGATAGATAGAAAGATAGATAGATAAAAACAAAAGTAATTTGGGAATGATGGCAAAATATTAAAATAGAAACATTACAAATGAAGAAATATGAATGGTTAATAAGCACAGGAAAATGTGCTCACATCATTAAATATCAGAGAAAGTCAAATTACAACACAACAAGATGCTACTGTACATTCAAAGGAATGGCTGATATTAAAATAAAGGGGCCATCAAATGTGGGAAGGAATATAGAGCAAAATGAACTGTCATATATGATTGGTAGGAATGTCAAATGCTACAACAGCTTTGGAAAAATATCCCACAATCATTTTATTATGGAAGTAAATATACAAAACCCTAAGATTCAGCAAGTTTCCTTGGGTATTTTCTGAAGAAAATTGAAAGCACACTCAGAAAAACACACATGCAGACACACATTTACACACACACCAAAAAAACACATAAGATGAGGTGCTTACTTACTACTTAAATATATTTAAATTAGCATATACAACCTAGTTAGGTAGTCGAATCAGGCATATACTCTGCTTTTAAAAACAAAGTAAAATCCATCACTACATATTAAGTTGAATGAGGAAATGATTTAGAAATTTCAAAGTGAAACTATATACAATCTTCGTAAGAAATATATCATTGATGTGTATTATATCACACATATATGATGTGTAGGTACACCTATATTCTCTATTTCCCTCTCAAAAATGTTGTTGACCTCTTTGTTGTACATTAGGATTCTAAAATATTATATTTTTTTCACCACGGCAGGAAGAATAACAATTATGGAAGGTTTTTTCATTTGTTTGTTTGCTCCTTTTTAGTGAGTGGTGAGAATAAATCATTAGTAGTCCATCTGAAAATATTTTAAATAGCAGAGTAACCCAATTTCTCACTATCCTATTTACATAATAGCTAAATTTTAAAAGACTCACATAAGATTATTTTTAATGTACAATCTAATTTTAAATGTGTAAACAGGGATGATCTTTTCAGAAAGCATAAATACCTATGTAAATAATTGTATTTTCCTTTCTCTCTCAGTTTTTTTTTTATTGTGGAGTTACAGATGCCCCCACCCTCCCTTTTTATTTTACTATTTCAAACATATGACATATAATAGAGAATATTTAAACAAACACCTTTTTTTATTCACCAGAAAAAATTCAAATATTATCATTTTGCCACCTTTGGGGCATATATTTAAAAAAAAAAAAAAATTGCTATTTTAAAGCTGACTCTCCTAAGGGTTAAATCATCATTCTCAACTCAATTGTTCATTCCTTTCATTCATATTTATGTAATTTTTACTTCATATATGTGCATAAAAAATAATTATAGCATTATTTTTACAGTTTAACCTTAAAATAAATTGTATTATTCTCTCTATATTTGGCAACTTGTTTTATTTATTCTTCAAAATTTTCAATATTATGTCATATTGATATATATAACTTTAATTTATTTTATAGCTATATAATTTTTTATTAAATATTTTACCAAAATCAATTTAATATGACCCTATTCATGGATATTTATTTTTCTTTGTTTTTTTATTATAAGCAATTATGTATAGACATCCTAGTAACATTAGTGTATATATATGTGTAAACGCTTCTCCTGGATATAAATTTTTAAAAATAAATTTCCAGACTGTAGTAGAATATGCATACCTTTAACTTTTGAATTTGCTAATCTGCTTTCCAAATTGGTTGTACCAAGTTACACTGCTACCATCAGTACAAAAAAATCCATTTTCATCCATGTCACTGCTAACATGGCAAAAAAATTAAATGTTCTCAATTTGATGAATTTTAAACAGAGCATTCATGTTTAAATCTCATCTCATTGCTTCTCAGGATAAGGACTTTGGGAAATTCCAAATGGTTTATCCTTGTATGAATTTTTGCCACTATCCTCACAAAAAGGCTCAAAAAGCTCTTTTAACTACAGACCAGGTTAGGACATTTGGGACATATAAATATTTAGAATATATGTGATGTAGTTTGCTTATGGATAGCAAACTGTCCCAAAAATAATATATTGAATAGTTAATTTATATATTCTTATCTGTACAACCCATTTTTTCTTCAGTGTATGTAATGCTACTGCTATGATATATGTAGCACCATATATGTATACATTTCTTTTTAGCATTGTGTTTTTAATCTGACTACTTATGTCCTGTGCTATATTTCACTCTTTAATTGACTACTGTATAGCATTATTATTATTATTCTAAATATATAAGAAAACCACCTTCCTTCAAATTTTTCAGTATTTTGTTGGCTCTTTATCTCTTCATATGAATTTTTTGGTCAGTTTGTCAAATATATCATAATAGATCCTCCCAAACATGAGCTTGATTAGACATTTTGGAGTTGGTCATTTTTGACCTGAATGGCTCTCTTTATTTTCATATAAGTTTCACATATATTTTTTAAAATGAATGCTTCAGTAATTTTAAAATTTGTTTCTATTGTGAATGGAATCTTTACCGTAGATTTGCTATTATTATTTCTACTTTCTATTTTCACATGTATAGAAACGTCTTTTCAATGTAAATCTCATATCCAGCAGGCTAATATACTTTTATTAATTCTAACCATTTGTCTTTATGTTCTCTTGAGATTCTACATAGACATTTAATTATAATTTCTATTAATTTTGACCATTTCTTTTTTATACAGATTCTTATCTTATTGTCCTGGTCAACATTTTTGTACAATGTTAAATAGAAGTGGAACAGTAGACATATATTTTCTGACTTTTAAAACAAAATATCTGATATTTCACTAATATTGTCTATGTCACAGGTTGGAAAAAAAATTGTTATTTTAAGAAATACTATTCATGTTTTTATCAGTTTTAACATGATGGATATTGAATTGCATCCAATGCTTTATATGCACCTCTAGAAATGATTACAGGTTTCTCTTTTTTCTAAAGGTGTTGAATTATATTAACAAATAAAATTCATTTAAATATATTTCCCTGCCTATAATAATCCTTTTTCATTAATATATACTGTATACATTGCTTAACTTTGCTGTTACTTGATTTATAAATTTGCAAACATTTGCATTAGATTGGCCTTGGATCTTTTCACTTTCTGTTCTTTTGAATCTTGCTACTAAGTTTGTTAAAAGACTCAAATTCTACAGGAAGATACTTTTTTCAATTGTCTGGAAAATTTGCATAAATGAGGGATTAGAGTTTCCTTGGACTTGAGTCAAATTTGACTGAAGATTCTCAGGACCTGATCAGCTTATTTTATGGAATTTCTTCCCCTAATTTGATTCCTTTAATGAACATATGTTTACCTCAGCTTTATTTCTTCTTGAGACAGCTTTGGCAAATTGTGTTTTTCGTTGTCTCTCCTGTCTCCCACCAGAGGCCCAGAGCCAGGAGACTCTTGCTCATTTGCTTCCCACCTGCTAAGTGTGGAAATTCAGATTGTCCTGTAGAGCTTCCTCCCTGTCAGCCCCACACTGACAAGAGAGGGCTTCCCGTGCCTCTCTCCTCCCCGGGGTCTCTGGATCCCCATTGTGTTGGGTTTGATTTAAGGGAATTCCTTTCTTCTGGCAGCCATTAGGCAATGTGACCTCAGGGATGTTCTGGGGGATAGTGTCATAGTGCCAAGTGGCAGTTGGCTGATAGAATATGCTTGTTATTGTCACCAATCATTTTGTATCTTGCCATAGGCTGTGTAATAAATCTCTTGGACTCTTCTATTTTCTCTAAGTTCTTAAGTATATTTACATACATTTATTCAGAATATTATGTTATGATATTCTAATCTCAATGGTGTATGGACATTTTTTCAATTTTTAAAAATTTGTTATTTAAAAGTTATGGTTTTTTTTTTGTTTGTTTTTTTATCCTCACTCGAGATGTTTTTATTTATTATAGAAAGAAAGGAAGGAACGGGGGAGAGAGAGAGAGAAACATCAATGCAAGAGGAAAACATCCATTGGTTGCCTCCTGTATATATCCCAACCAGGGATCAAAACTGCAACCTGAGTATGTGCCCTGACCAGGAATCAAACCAGTGACCTTTCAGTGTACAGGATGATTCTACAGCCACACTGGCCAAAGCTAAAAGTCATGTTTTTCTTAATCACAGATCTTTTTTTAATGACTTAAAACTTTGGTCAATCCTCAGTGTTTTTTGTTTCTTCTCATTGCATTCATTTCTATATTTAAACTTTTATTTCTGTATATTTTTATAGTTTCTGAATTTGTTTTTACTTGAATATATATTTCTTTAAGATAAATGTATTGTTTTTTTTCTATTACTTGCTTTTTAGGTCAGAAATTATCTATTTCTTAGTAAAATCCAAAAGGTCTATATGAAATGTTTTTTGTTCTCTTTAACTTCTAAATATTTTATAAATTCCATTACAGTTTTATCTTTGACACATCAATTATTCAGAAGTCTTTTCTCAGTTTTCCTATGTTGTGATGGATGCTTATCTAAAAGGTACTCTTCTATACAGTAATTTGTAATCACTTTTTTTGTTTCTGTGTATGTAGATGTCTGCATTCTGAATAACAGAAGCACTTCTTGTTCACCAGGCAGCAGTAAAATATATTCTACCTTTGCCCATTGTTCAGATAAAACAGCTCTACCTTGAAGTACAAATAAACTTAAGCTAAGAAATAAAGAAAGAGTACTTCTGAGATGCTGTAATCCTCAATAGTGTGACAGACTCATTGAACTTAAATGAAACACTTATTTTATCAGCCATTTGCTAATGGATCTTTCTGAAATATTTTTTTGTTTGTTTGTTTTTTTATCCTCACCAAAGGACATTTTTGCATTTATCTTCAGCCAGAGTGGGAGGAAGAGAGGGAGGAAGAGAGAGAGAAAAACATCGACGTGAGAGAGACACATGGAGTGGATGCCACCCACATGGCCCCAACCCAACTGGGGCTGAGGACAAACTGCAACCGAGGTACATGCCCTTAGCAGGAACCGAACCCAGGTCTCTCTGGAACACAGGCCGATGCTCTAACAGCTGAGCAAAACCAGCCAGGGCTCAAATACTTTATTTTTTAAATCATAGGGTTTTTGTTTTTTTTTTGTTTTTTATTAAGACAGTAAATTTAAATACTTTACACCGATAGGACCGAAGTAATTACATGTATTTATTTAACCATTTTCTCATGGAGAGATAATAATACCTACCTTATTGAATTATTATGCACATTGAAAAAACATTTGAAAGTATTTACAACAGTGTCTGGCCTATAATAAGCAATAAATAAGTGATGTTATTTAAGTACAACGCACATCGTTGTGTATAAAATAATCAGCACTTCACCTTGGAGTGGTAAGAGCATCAGCCAGCACACCGAAGGGTTGAAAATTTGATTTCCAGTCAAGGGTATGTATCTGGGTTGCAGGTTCAATCCTCAGACCTGGTCAGGGTTCATGTAGGAAGCAACCAATCAATGTGTCTCTCTCACATTGATGTTTCTCTCTCGCGCTCTCTCTCCCCCCCACCCCCTTCCCTTTCCACTGTCTCTAAAAAAAAGTCAATGGAAAATATATTCTCAGGTGAGGATTAAAAAAATAAAAATATTTAGCACTTCTATGAAGAGCTTATAGTACAACCAAGTCAACTATTTTTTTTGTTATAAAAAAATCAAACTAAACATAACAAAACAATTCTTCAATTCAAAAAACTTTTTCATAGAAAAATAGGCATTTTGCTTATTTCATAGAAGCCAGAGTTTAAAATAATTTCTAAACTGCAGAAAATATATAACTGCCACGAGACAAACATGAGAATAAAATGCCTAAAATAAAATGTGTTCTCTAGTGATAGTAGCCCATCATGAGGCTTTTTGTCAAAGGTCTCTAAGGCCACCTATGTATCATGAGCCACAGAAAAGAAACTGGAATTTCACATAAGGAGGATAATATTCTCTCTGCAGATGAAACTAGTCTTGAAGTGTAACCCAGCGGTCCTGAGACTCCTCTGTGGTTGGTTTCCTCCATTTCTTTCACCCCACTGGACACTGAGAGACTTATCTGATAAAAGGATATTTGAATACAAGATGGTTGAAGATGAAACCAAACTCAGAATTGGGAAATAACAAATCAGAATTTGATTAACATCAAGGGCACAAAAATACTGAGAGATAACTGAAACGAGAAAAACCAAATGGTTTTCAAGTACATCTGTGTTTCTTAATTCCGAAACATATGTGAAAATATTCTAATAAAACTTTATTTAAAACCATAGCTATAAACTGAATCCAATAGCACACTTCTAACATGATTGCTTCTGATACAATAGGAATAATTATCTAATGATGATGCTCATGACCTGTGTGGCATGGGACACATTGTTGAATCTGTCTGGGTGCAGTTTCCTCGCCTATAAAATAAGTAGTTCAAGCTAAATGATCACTGTCATTCCTCAGTGACCCAAATTTCTGATTCCATTAAAATGATAAATTATGTCTTAAAAATAATCTATCTAATCTTGATTAAATTATATGTTCAGGTTTTTTTAGAATTCTTTTGAAATACAAATTTTTTTCTTCAATAATGCTGTTTATTCTTGACCACATAATTTATTTAAAGAGTGGACATAAATTTCCAGTAGATTTTAAACTGCATGATAACTTCAGGTTTCATGTCATGTTATTTGAAAAGTAAGGTTAGCTGGATGTACGTGATTTTAATTTTAGCCTAAACACAAATATATATGTTTTAAATTTACATATATGAGCACCATTGAGCTTTGTAACTGAAAACCAAAATAACAGAAACCTATGCTCTTTTCAGATGTACCATATTACCTCCTTCTCCTTATGTATACAGAACGGGTGCTAGACAGCCAACAATTATATCCATGTCTAGGTTGTAGGAAGGCTATAGAGCTGAGGGCAAAGTGTGTGTGTGTGTGTGTGTGTGTGTGTGTGTGTGTGTGTGTCTAAGTACCCTCTCCTCCTTCAGCACTTGTCTGGAAGTAAGCCATATGATCTTTTTTTATCTTATTGGTCTGAATTCTGCCATTTAGACACACTAACAATAGTGTAGGCTGAGAAAATACAATACTTTTAGTTGTGTTTTTATTAATAAGGAAGAAGAGAGTAGATCTCCATGGGCAAACATCTCCGGCGCAATCTTTTTCATTTACTTCAAATTCCCAAAATAATAATATGCGTGTGATGATGTGTTCTTTGTTTTAGTTTGGCTAGGCTAAGACTCCAGTTATTTAATCAAATTCTGCGTGGGTGTTGTTGTGAGGTATTTTGTATACATGATTAAAGTCCATATCAGTTGACTTTAAGTCAGGGAGTTTATCGTGGATGATCAGAGTGGACATGATTCAGTTGATTGCAAGGCACTAGGAGCAGAGATGACGTTTTCCTGAAGAACACATTCTTCCCTGTGGTTCCAGCAAAGCCTTCCAGACTTACAGCCACTCATCTTTTAGGGGTGTGGAGAGCACTTGCCTATAAATAAGAGCATAAGGGAACTTCGCAGATGATGAGAATTTTCTGTTTCTCAATTGTGGTAGTAGACCCAGAACTCTGAATTTCCTAAAACAAACAGAACTGTATACCACAAAGACTGAATTTCAAAGTATGTAAATTCTAAAAAGGATATAACAGGGATGAGAAAAGAATTAAAAATGAAATACAACTGTTAACAAAGAGATCTACTTCTGGTAATTAATATAAACATATTGAAGGGGTACAGTAAGAGAAGACCTAACCTAAGTAAATTTGAAAAACATTATTTTGCCTGCATATCATAAGGTAAAAGACAAAAGAACTATAACAATGACTATGCTCTAGTTACTTTTTTTTTTTTTTTTAATTCATGGCCATATGGATTGGCAATTCTGAAACAACTTTGAGTAAATAAATACTATGGATGAAGAAATAAATAAATATAAGGAAAGTGGGACACTAGGGTGAACCTTGTGGTG
Source organism: Molossus molossus (assembly GCF_014108415.1). Classification (NCBI taxonomy): domain Eukaryota; kingdom Metazoa; phylum Chordata; class Mammalia; order Chiroptera; family Molossidae; genus Molossus; species Molossus molossus. The sequence goes on from NW_023425350.1 coordinate 36,602,202, forward strand.
TTTGAAAATGAGGTATTGGAGTGAACACATTTTAAGAATATGTATACAGTTAGACAGATGCAGAGATAAATACAGATGTGTGTGTACATGCATTAGTGTGTGTACGGTATTTCCCAGCTGCCTGCTGTGACGGCCTGGCAGCAATGACAATACTCCTCACACGATCCTAACTGCACTGTCCGTCTTTCAGTCACTTCAAACAGCCTCTTTCTCCCTGCAAGAGTCTTCAAACATATTATTCTTTCTTTCTGATAAGTTCTTTTCTCCTGTCTTAATACTAATTGTTTATTATTCAAATTTACTTCAATTATGCAGGGAAACCTTTCTTGACCTCCTTGATAAGATGAAATCTCTGTGTAATAGACTTTCTAAGTACCTGGCAAAGGCATGGAACTACTTGGCTTACCAAATTCTGCTTTTGGCTCATAGGGCCCTCTCTAGGACATTTTGTTGACAGGGTAGTAGATTCCATGTCATAGGCCATTCGACTTGGTACACATCTTCCTGTAATTATTTCCCTCAGAGAGGTAGAGGCATGGCGGGCAGTTGGAGATTCATGGCCCACCCTTTATATTTGAAATGTAAGTTTTGGCCTCACACTATAATTAGCTGTAAGACCTTAGGTTATCCACCTATCCGAAGTTTCAGAGTCTCATCCTTTACAAGAAACAGGTTGTTGGTTTACAGTCTCACAGATCTCTTCACTACAATAGTCTGTGTCAGATGCTAATGAGCTGTAAGGGATTGTTGCTAAGTTATTTGTCCCTCAAAACATGGTAATTAGAGTGCTATATCATTGGCTGTAAAACACTTGGGGCTTTATAAAGACGAAATATTCCAGTAATGCCAAATAGTTCTGTGGTTGTAAAATTTTTATTATCATTATAAAAATTAAAGTGCTAGTTTATAGAGTATTGGTACATATCCTAATGGTAAAACAAAACTTAATTTCGAAATAAAATTATTTTAGTGATATTAAATTTATTACTTGTTTACTTATACCATCATAGGTATCTCTCATTTTCTCATGGTTACAACATTATTTCATAATCACAAAGATACAGCCTGCTAGATGCCAGGTACTAACAGATACCGGGGATTCAAAAATAAATGAGATTTTTTTCTCCCTGCACTCAGAGCTAACTCATAAGCTAATAAACATAAAATATATTATATATTCTGATTCGTGTAAGTATAGAGTCTTATGAAAGCATTTGCGAGCAGAAAATAGCACAACCTCAGGAAAAACTGGTGCAGTTCAAGAAAAGCTTTTAGCAAGAAATGATTTAAAGTTGAATCCTGAGTAAAAAGCCAGATTCTGATCAATTTTTTTTTCTGTTTCCCAGATCTACTTGTTTACCCAATCTATTTTGGGGAAAATTACATATGTATGGAAGAATTTCCCATTCAGTTGGAAATAATTACTATGGCAATACCTCTAGAATGCAGCCAATGTTCTCACTGAAGTCACAGATCATGGGGAGGGAGGGATGGAATAGGAAATAAAGGGAAGTTGAACCTGTCAGGAATGAGAGTTAGTTAACCCAGTTAATGATTTTCAGTGTGTATAAACAGTTATTACATTATTAGGAGATTTCTGTGATTATTGGAGATGTTTTAAGCCATTTTGGATAAAACAAAAGATTCTGAATGGAAGTGAATTCATGGATGATAGAGAGAAAAGGGAATATGTGTATAAATGCTCCTCCCATAGGAAGATGATGTCATGTTACATAGTATAAGTTTCTATTAATTAATAACCTAGATTTTTTAAAATATACAAATGTGTGAAATATTTCAATAATTCATTAGCCTGTGGGGGAAGAGACCATTAAATAGGTACAAAAAATGGTTTCATTCTCTGTGGCATCTCTAAAGGCCTGGTATCATCATCCTTATGGATGGAAGGGAAGAACTTGCATCAATATTTAAATTATATCTCTATGGCTTCTTAGTTTCTTAGCTTTTGATTCCAGCTATAAGGGATGCATATGTTTTTAAAAGTAATTACTCAAATTTAACCATAAGTGATTTGCTTGGAAAAACATTTCTTATATTTGTTTTTTTATTATTTCATTTATTTAGTTAATAATTTGAACTTCCATGTATTAAAACTGGTATAAGTATTAAAATAACTCAGAAACTTAAAAATAATGGTAATAATAATAGTAAAATGGTGCCCATGTGTTCCACCCTTTATCCTACCTCCACTTTCTGTGCTCAGAGAAGGGATTGCTCATTAATCATGGCACTACTTACTGAACCCTGATAGAGTCTCTAAAACTCTACAGCATAGCAGTTCACCAGTAGTTGATAATAATTGGTACAAAAGATTAAATTAATGTGCTATTCTTGGTCCAGTTGAGCTAAATAGCATATACTAAGAGGAAATTTCCCCCCTGCATTGTAATTTTCCCCAAAGACTCCAGTTTAATTAACATAGTACGAATACGTCCCAGGTGCCTTGTAATAGTTCTAATACTAGGCTTAGCCCTGGAGTTTACAGAACACTCAAAACATACATGTCTTTAATGAAGTAAATACAAAGAACTAAGTGGTACAATGTGTGGTACAGATTACTAATTGAAGGGGTAATCAGTGGAGCTAAATGGATCCAGAAAGGCATCAGGAAAACAGAGGAATCTGAGATATTTGTGAACATGTTAAAACAAAGCTATATTCCCAAAATAAAGGTAACCTGAGAAATGCTTTCACTCTATAGGTGACAAAACTTGTCTTAGCAGCTTTCCAAGATTGTTACTCAAGTTTAGCATTCCAGGTACATTTGCAAAACTACAATGGAATGAGGCTCAGTGACTGAGTTAAAGATATATATAAAAAATAAGAGCAGTCCGGCCAGTGTGGCTCAGTGGCTGAGCATCAACCCATGTATCAGCAGGTCACCAGTTCAATTTCCAGTCAGGACACATGCCCAGGTTGTGGGCCTGATCCCCAGTGGGGAGCATACAGGAGGCGGCCAATCAATATTCTCTCTCATCAATGTTTCTATCTCTCTCCCTCTCACTTCCCCTCTCTCTCAAATCAATAAAGGAAAAAATTTGTTTTAAAATAAGAGATAAACTTATAGACACTGACAACAATACAGTGATTGCCAGGGGCAAAGGAGGGGGAGGGAGTGGTGGAAGAGGGTATGGGGGGTAAATGGTAATGTATGAAGACTTGATTTGGGGTCTTGAATACACAACACAGTGTACAGATGATGTGTTGTAGAATTCTGTACCTGAAAACTGTATAATTTTGTTAACCAGTATCACCCCAATGATATGTATATATGATTTAAGAAGAGTGTATTTTAGGAAGAGTCTCCATTAAGCTGTACTGAATATTTTCAAAACATGTTAAATTTCTATTTTTGTAAAAAGAATAATAATATTACACATTTTCTAAAAGATATGATTGGAAACATCTCAAGATCAAATTAATCAGACAGATTATTTATTGTTAAGGGAATTTATTTGTGCAATGACTTCATAATGCAGAATATGATGATGCTCTGTTTTTGTTTTTGTATAGAGTAAAGAAAAGAAAAATAAACAGCCCAAATAAAAACCAATAGATAGAACTTATTACTCTGATCTCCAAAAAGGCGTAGAATAAAGAAAAAGGGGGGAAACCTACTGTGTGCCTGGCATCTTGTGTTGGCAAGAAAGGCAGAAAAAACTTATCATGTACCACAACTATGTGCCTGACACTTTCAATGTATAATCTTATTTGATTCTAATTATAGGTATATTTTATAGTAAGTTAAGTTGAAATTCCATAGAGTTTAATTGTGTAAAATTTACTATTGTTTTTGGTTATGTTATAGGTGAGGTATTTACAAATTTAAACTTAGCACCTCACAAAGTTTTGAGTAAGCTCTGACTCGTGGACAAAGGACCACCTCAGCCACTAGCAAAGGATAATTATTATCAAGGTTGTCAACACCAGCAAATATATCATTTTGGCAGAGAGAAGTACAAAAGATCCATAAAAAATGTCATAAACAGGTAGCAGCTTTGGAAAGGAATAAAGTTTGCTGATCATGGATAAATGGGAAGGTTATACAATATCCATGAAAAATAGTAGTCTTTGACATTAGCTTCCCGTAATATTGTATACTAGCTTTGCCATATACTGGTTGTTTTCACTGGGTGAGTTAATTAACCTCTCTAAACCTTAATATCCTTATTCATAAAACTCATAATGTAAAAATAATTAGCAGCAGCCTCAGAGAGTTAGGGTGCGATGAAAGGAGATGACTCATTAAACTACTAATATAGTGTTTGACATGTAAGTTGCTCTCAAATTAGATATTCTTCCTGCTCTTTACATCGTATAGTGACAGTTAAAGTAATGTAACAAAAATATAATTATATTTTTAGTGTTTGATACCTGAATTCTTGTCCATATTCAAGCACTGATTGGTATATCCAGGTTCATACTGCATAAAGCATGAATGCTAGTACTGCCCTTCTATATCTCAAGGGGTCATTATGACGATTAAAAATATTAAACATCTAGTACATAAGTGTTTTGAAAGTATAAAGAGCTACACTGATATAAAGGGCTATGACAAAGTAATATTTGATATTATAATTTCTATTTTATGACTTGTCCAGATTAACTTAATCAAACATAAAACAAGTTAATTCTTATGCACACTTTGTTTCTTTTTTTAAAATATTTTTATTGATTTTTTTTTAATTTAGAGAGAGAGATAGAAAGATCCATGTGAGAGAGATACATCAATCAGCTATCTCCTGCACTCCCCCTACTTGGGGATCAAGCTCACAACCCAGGCCCTGACCGGAAATCGAACCATGACCTCTCAGTTCATGGGACGATACTCAATCCACTGAGCCACACCAGCCGGGCCACTTTCTGTTTCTTAATCCCCAAGAACACTTCCACAATTATGTATAGGTGGAATAGTTTATTCAACTTTTTGGCCAAGGCTAGCCTTTCAAATAAAAATTCAAATAAACAAAATAATATTTAAGAAGAATTGGAATTTTTTATCGTTTGTTAACAATAAAGACCAAAAGTCCATGTCACCCAAGCAGATCACCCAGCTGTAATCTCATCTGATGATCTCATATAATGAGCAGAGCCAGTAGTTATTTGACCCATTAGCTGCCTCATCTCCCTCCGAGCCCCTAGTAGACATAAGTAGTTCACCATAGTACTCTTGCAGAGTGTGAATGCAGTCTCAGAAGACTTCCTATGATGTACTGTTGGCAGCTATCCAACAATTGCAGTTTGCACAAAAGTTTTGGCCTTATTTTCTAGACTGTTGCTGGAGCCACTGTAGAGCTTGATACAATCTTAAGCACCGTCTTTTAGGAGAGGGGACATCAAAGGAAAAGAATTAACCAACACTTTGCCTCACCTTTTTCCTTAATCAACGTTACAGATCCAGCTACATATTCTGTATCACCACCTTTGGGAATGGTGTTCAGGGAGAAGTATCTGATTAGCAATTTGAAAGAAGTTTTGCTAAATGATATTGCTCCAAGAGAGGAGACAAATAAATTATACAGGTGTCATTACAAATGAAACTGACAATGAAATATTGCAAGGGTCCCACCTCATCTATCTTCCAGTCTTTCAAACAAGGTAGCTCAGAAATGCTCTTCTTACTGCAGTTTAGCTTAAAAATGTTTTTACAGGATGCTATCTTTTTCTGCACTGTACTCCTCAAGTGCCTTAGTGGTGACCGGGGAATACAGAAAGCTCAGTGTGCCTTGAAATAAACTTTTTGCACAGCCAATGTTTTGATGAAAAGGGAAAATATTGGGCACAAAACATAGGCCTCTCCTAAATGCAAATGCTTTCCAGAAAAACCTTCCCATAAACAGGGCTTGCCAGGGTGAGTGGAGAAGCAGGAGAGCTGATGCCGGTGGAGAAGGCAGTGGAGATTTAGGTTGGACACAGAAAGGACATACCGCATGATTTAAGTGATAAAAGGGTAAAAGAAGTACATCACCCAATTTGATATTTTGCCCGTGGTTGGGATTCCCGAAATCTGTAATATCTATAAAGGACATGTTATCAAATCTATATGATAGTTATTATAACAAATAATGATTATGTCACAGATTTTATTTATTTATTTGTGTTGCTGTTAAGGCAGGTAAGTTTTTCTTCTTTTTTTTTTAATTGAATCTATTGGAGTGACTGACATTGGTTAATAAAATTACAGGTTTCAGGCATACAACTCTATAATACATCATGCGTATATTCTGTTGTGTGTTCACCACCCTAAGTCAAATCTCCTTCCATCACCATTTATCCCCTATCCCTTTACCCTCTTCTACCTCTCCCCACACCCCTCCCTCTGGCAATCACCATAATATTGTCTATGTTCATGTTCGTGAGTCTTTTTTTCCTCTTAATCCTTTCACCTTTCTCACCCATCCCCCAACCCCCTCCCCTCTGATAACTGTCAGTCTGTTCTCTGTATCCATGAGTCTCTCTCCACTTTGTTTGTTAGTTGATTTTGTTCATTAGATTCCACATGTAATATTCCACTTCTGGGAATATATCCAAAAAAATATGTGACAAATTTTAATCAGGGCCAAAGTAATTACACAAGGGTTATTTGCATCTGTCACCAATTGGAAAAAGTGATGTCATATGTAGTCTGTGTTTATTCTTTCTTCTTTAATTAACAATGCTAATGTGAAATAAACACATGCTGGTATGAATCTCTATCATTAAAGTAAAAGTCAGTATGCAACAATGTCATAGATTTTATTTCCTGCACAGCTAATGAAATTTGTCGAGATTGAATTTAGAAACATTTCCTAGACAGTCAAAGTGCCTGAAAAGTAGGTCAGAAAGTCAATGTATATGTGCGTAACTCATGTATATTTTACCGTGAAAGCAGTTAAAGAATTACCTCCTTCTGATGCATCTTTTATCTCTAGGAGCGTAGAGCAAGGGAAAGGTCTAGAACATAGCCAGGCAGAGGAATATTCAATGGGAAAACAATTTACTAAACAGTCCAAGTAATGACTAGACATGGAAAATGCCACATAGCTTAACAGAAGAATATTTCTTAAGAAGCCTCAATCAGCAAGATCATTTACAATCTCATATTTGCAATGACAAAAGTAATGCATCAAAATTATTAATAGGGCAGAATAAATTGAGGGTCCTTTTTCTAATATTTTATTCATAGGAAACAGCAAAACTAGAGTTGAAAATACAATATTAAGGTGTTTTAATACACATCCTCATTAGGCTAATTTTTATCACTGACTTATCCACAGAGATTGCATAGCCGATGTGTGCACCATGATTAATGAAATTTCAGTTTTAAACTTTATCCTATAAGCCCAGCTTCATGTGCATTAATTTGGAAACTAAACATTTAGAAGGCAATGAATACATTTTTATTTTGCATACAGTAATTTACTGCCCCATTTTCTACCTTTTAGCATGAAAACAGGAAGAAAAAAAAGAGAAAATATGGTTGTATTAAAAAATGAGAGGCTCAGTTTGATGCCATCTCCTCCTGCATGTAATGTACTTTGTTACAGAGTTTGCAGAGTCCCAGCAATGCCTGCCATGCCTCATAGTATCTGCTCCCCCATAGGAAATTTTAGAAATGCAGGGCCGATTTAATGTGAGAAAATATATTAATGTAAATATTATGAATCTCAAAATAAATATAGGAAAAAACGGCACAAAATTCAACATCCAATTTAACAATGAACATTTTTTCAGTTAGTTACTATATCCAGTTACTCTTCCAAGCACTGGAAATACATAAATGAACAAAATAGACAACTGAACATTCTTACCCTCTGGGAGCTTACATTCTTGATAGCAAAAATAAAAATAAAACTCTTAGCCACCTGTGAAGAGAAGAGAATTCTTTAAAATACGTAAAGCTATCTATGAAGAAAAAAAATACTACTAAAATCACAATAATTAAGTATGAGTGCTGGGAGCATTCAAATTCAGGGAAAACAGCACTAACACCATTCTATTCCATACCATGCAGGATATCCAAGCCAGTCTAGTAAGTCATGAATTAGAAAAAAATAGTGTATAAAGAAATAGGAAAGGAGAAAAAATTGTCATTATCCACAGATGATGTGTGTGTAGAAAATCCAGAAGAAACTATAGGTAAACAGCTAAAACCATCAGTTTGATGGGTACAAAAGCAATATACAAAATTCAATTTCATTTCTATACTTCAACAAACAGAACATGAAATGTCAAAGATATTATTTTAATTGCATCAAAAATACAAAGTAACTAGAAATAAATCCAACTAAATATGTTCAAGCTCTATTGGCCACTTGATCATCTTCATGAGTTAAATATAAATTATAATTTATATATTTTATTAAAATAAAATTAATAGATTATTTTGGAAATTATATTTATCATCAAAATATATTAGAATGAAACTTTATAATGAGACATTGATTATGTAGCACAAAGTAAAACATTGCTACAATGTTTAATTTGCTTTGAAATAAAGAACCTAAGATCATAAAAGATACCAAATGAAATGAAGGAAAATAAAATGAGGATGAAAAGGCAAACCATGAATTGGGGATTATAGTGATATATATATATATATATATATATATATGTTACTGGCCATTAATTATGCCCCCAAAATAATGAGAATGCTCATGTTTCTATAAGAAAAAGCAATAAGAGTGGAGAAAAAGAAATAAACAGGAATGCTGGCAAGAATGGTAAGCACTTGAAACACTCATTGTAGGTGTTCAGATAATGAACATTAATAGAAAAGAAAAATATTTTCAAAATTCCACCCTTCTGGAAAACAGTTACTACAGTATCCAGTTAACTTCATTGTATTCCTAAACTTTGTTCTAACACCTCTCTCCTATTAAATGCTCTGTTGAAACTCTTGAAGAAAAACACTGGGAAACTTGTAAAAGTCAGTTTATGGCAACATATTCACATAACCCAAAAACTGAAAATAATCCAAATGCATAAATGCAATAGATGGTGAAGTTCTGATGCATTCAAACGATGGAATATTATGCAGCAATGATGATGGATAAGCTAGAGCTACATATGTTAACATGGATGAATTCTAAATTTAATGTGGATTTAAAACATCATACTGAAAGTAAGTACTGAATATTTAATTAATTTGAATTTCAAAAGCAGAAAACCGTATATTGTTTAGAGATATATCAATTAGATTTAAAGAATAGAAGTAAAGCAGGGCAGTCATTTATTTATTTATTTTTATTGATTTTAGAGAGAGAGGAAAGGAGAGGGAGAGACAGCTAGCAACATCGATTGGCTGCCTCCTACATGCCCCCCACTGGGGATTTGACCCACAACCAGGGCATGTGCCCTGACCAGGAATCGAACTGGTGACCTCTTGGTGCACGGGTAGACGCTCAACCACTGAGCCACAGCAGCTAGGCAAGCAAGGCAATTATTAAGAGTAATTTAAGTTGTTGGTGTTGAAAGACAATCTCTATGAATCTCACTTGTTGCTGCAAATTTTCTTAGTGGAATCATTGACCTTTGTTCTGGAATATGTTTTCAAGGATATTTGGGCAGCAGTCAGCCTTGAAACAGAGATAGTATCTCCCTCTGGGACAGAGGACAGATTTTCTTGCTACCAAGAGTAATGAAGATAAGTCTCCACTGAGACAAAGATTGGGAAGGTTTCTAACAAGGCCCTCAAAATATTGTAGTTTCCTAAACTTCAAGTTATTCAATTGAAAGACAAACCCACTGTTAATGCAACTTCTCTCTGCATCCACATCACCTCTGTGGGACCTGGGCAGCATGTGGAGGTAATGGGAACATGAAGCTAATGTTGTCTGCTCTAAGTATGACAGTTCTTGCCTCTGTCCTAAGAATCCTTTACCTTAAAGAATTCACAAAACTGTGTCTGGCTGTTAGTTTGCAAGCAGGGTAACATCTCTGTACCCTCACATTTCTTGAAAAGTGGTAAAATCTGGTAGGGAAGAGAAGACCACAATTGTGAGTCTCATATATGGGACTTCTGGTTTTGGGGAATGTTCTACTTCTAGCCATGAATGGATGGTGGATACATACAAATGTAATATGTATGTATTTAACAATGCATAACAGGAAGAAAGGCAAATAAATGGAAATTGAGATCACTAGTAACTCAGCTCCACCAGAACCATCACTGCAAATGTTTTAGAGCCAAATAATTCCATTGTTTTTTTTCCACAATAAAATACATTATTTACATTTTTATGTATGCTTATATATATAGTTAAGTTAGTGTTATACTTCCCTATTTCTTTTAAACATTATTTTCAAAATTTCTCCTATAAAGTCCCATTTTTAAATTTATGGTGTTTTGCATTGTAGTTTTTAACAATTGTATATTTCTATATCATAAGGATTTACCATAATTTTAATAACTAATTTTCTATTATTGGACACATTCTATTGTTGCCTTAATCTACATCTACAGCTTCCAATTCCTCTAATGAAATCTACGCTAACCTAGCCTACCTGTATGCAGATGTAGAGGCTTATGCCAGTTCTGGAGCTATATTAACACCTAACATTAAATATAGCTCAGCAGTTACTCATATTACAATAATAAAGTTCAGAGAAGGTTGGGTACCAGAGAGCTAAAAATAACTGCCACAACAACAGTCATCAGGGCAAACACAATTTATTTGGGAAGAACTTCATGATGGAATGAGCATATATTGTTTTATTCCTGAGAAGATGATGATAGATGCTTATGACAAGTATGAGATCTACACACATCAATCATCGGTTTATCTATCACTTCCTTTGGAACATGGAATATCCATGTAACCAAAAAAGCAAGAACAAGACAAATCGTCATGGAGAGATGCAATATAGTTTTAACTTTTTTGAGTAAGCAAATACCGTTTGGACTTTAGCTTGACATACTAGAGAAAGAAGAGAGAACATTTTGTTTTGTGGAAACTTAACAAGCTTCTTCAGACATTCTAGGTGCTACTGACCATGGAAAGGCAACTTTAAACTAGTTGTGATCAGGGAATAGTGTGAATACAGACTATTTTGGGTTATCATAATAAATTTACACAAGTGAAATTGAGTCCTCTCTTGTTCAAAACACATGACTTTCAGGGGCATAGATTATTGGACTACAGGAAAAAAAAGAAACCCGTGTTTGAAATTCTTCTTACTGTAAAGACATTAGTTACTTCTCTAATTTAATCCTACACAGTCTAAGTTATCATGGTATAATCTTTTGTGGAGGTCCCAAATGCTTTATATAAAATACTTAGGACAAGGTGTGTTACAAGGATTCAGATCCATCAGATTTTTGAAAAGTAAAATGGTGCATATATTGAGCATTGTATAGTATCCCCAATAGCATCTACAATACCATTCCATAACCAAAGCCCATAATATTGCTACAATGAAACATATGAAGACCTACACTAAGCAGAAGTAATAAAGACTGCAAAGAACCTCACAGCTTTTATGTCAAGTGTGGCATCAAATGAACTGGCTGCATAATTATGTATAAAATTTTGATTTATGGGGCTTTTTAAATTATAAATAGAACAGCGTGGATCAGTGTGCTCTGACAACGTAGCACAGCACAGAATAGTATAAGGTAATTTATATATACCAAATAATAAATATTATATGCAATAGTTGTAAAAACCTCAAATGTGAGCAGTTTGTCAAAAATAACTGGGTACAGCCAGGGGGACAGTGGAGGAGGGTATAGGAAGGATAAAGGGTGATAAGCAGAGATTTGATTTGCAGTGGTAAACACATAAACAGTGTGCAGATGTCATGTTGTAGAATTGGGCACCTGAAAACTATATAATTTTGTTAACCAGTGTCACCCCCCAAGAAGTTTAATAAAAAGAAAAAGTAATTGGAACTTGTTATTCTCTACATATTTTACAAGACACACTATAAAATGTCAAATAAATGAGTTTGCATGCTATAAAATGAAAGTAGCCATGCTTTTAATTTAATGATAATATATTTTAATATATAATTCTACAAAGGATATCTTTATTTTAGGCTTTACAAAAAATTAAAAAAACATAGCAAATTATGATGTATATTTCTTTTTTATCCATTTTATTTTATTTTTAAACTTTTTAAAAACTAAAACATAGTGGGGTTAAATTAGTTAATAAAATTATATAGGTTTTAAGTGTACAATTCTATGATACATCATCCTTATATTGCATTGTGTGCCCACCATCCAAAGTAAAATCTTCCATCTACATGTATTTAACCCCATTTACCCTTAACCTCCCCACCTTTTTCCTCTGTTTACCACCTACTGTCTGTGTCTATGAGTTTTTCTTTTTTTGTTTATTCATTTGTTGTTTTTGGTTTTATATCCCACATATGAGTGAAATCATATGGTTGTGAGCTTTTTCTGAGGTACACTTTCAATTGTTTTTCATTCTCAACTGTGGTAAGTCAGAACATATTCATGGCTACAATCAATAATCGGGAACTAATGTAGAGAAAAGTATGTTCTCTGTCACTGAAATCAGCATCCTCAGGTGGAGGTTACTACCCTGCATCCTGCTCCTGTGCTTTCTCGACTGGATGAGACGCTAAAACTTTACCCACAAGACTGAGCTAATTTACAAAGTTGAACTTTCATAGGATGTCGTTTGATGCCATAAAACATAGAGGCATCGCTTTCAACCTCAAATTCTTTATATCTTATCATAAAAGATTTCTTAGAAGGATACAACTGCTACAACAATACAGTAATAATATTAGTTGCAAAAAATTTTTGAGCATAATAATTAATTTAATACGTATTATTCTTGATTCTTAATTTGTGATGTTTGATTTAATGTTTCCAATATCTATATAAAGAAAGTGGTAAGTATCTGAATATTGCATGCAGAGACCCTTATCTAGAAAAGAAAAGACTCCTACCTAAGTCATGCAGACAAAAAGAGATACACCCAATTTCAAAAAGGTTCTATGTGATCACAGAACCTGTGGTCTCAGGCACTAGATTATTTTGTCTCTTTACTGTGGTGCTATTTAAACTTTAGTGTTCTTTAGTGAACAACAAACTAGCAACAAAAACACATACATGATTTTTCAAATTGATAATTTTACTTCAATAAATAGCTTATCACAGCATTTCACGTGTGTTTATAAGAAGGCTAAGGAAAAATTTAAATTCTTCCTGTAATCTCTTTTGAGTCCTATTTAAACCAACAAAAGGTAAAACTTAAAAAGAGGTAACTGTTAGAGGTATTCAGAATGAATATTAAAGCAAGTTAACAAACTTCCATTTCTACAGTAATAAAACAGCAGGAGAGAGAGTGCTGGTAATTCACTGGGTAAATTGGACCTTCCAAATAATGAAGGTAATAAATGGAAGATTGTGAAATAAGCGGTCTTGGCAGATAAAAAATAAAGCTCTTTCAAGATAGAAGTAATCTAAGACCAGATATCAAGAAGACTATCAACTGTGGGACTCCAAAATGTGTGCTCTCCCTCTGTTAACTAATCCATATAAGACTGTAGCAGGTAGGTAAACATTCATCTCCCCAATTTGTACTTAAGAAAACTCTGAGATTCTGTGAAATCAAGTCATTTTTTTTTCAAACCCCCAGCTTAAATTATTGAAAGGCCAGAATCTCTAGGCAAATACTATAAGCTCATGTGATGACTAAATTCATCCTTTATGTGCACAGAAACTATGTATTGAATTTTCTTATGGATTGAAATAAGTAACACAATTTTGCGCACACATATAACCTAATTCCACAGTATCTCAGTGGGTACTTCTAATAGAACTGAATGTATCTATATCTATATCTATATCTATATCTATATCTATATCTATATCATCTGTCTATCTATCTATCTATCTATCTATCTATCTATCTCCACATCTATATAGATAGATAGATATAGGATGATAGATAGATAGATAGATAGATAGATAGATAGATAGATAGATAGATGATAGATAGATAATAGATAGATAAACAGATTTTTAAATTTATTATTATTTTTGTTAATCCTCACCAGAGGATATTTCCCCATTGATTTTTAGAGAGAGTGGAAGGGATGGAGACAGAGAGAGAGAAAGAAACATTGATGGGAGAGAGAACTATTGATTGGTTGCTTCCCAAAAGGGGAAACCTACAACCCAGGTATGTGCCCCCTACCGGAATCGAATCCACAACCCTCCTGTTCATAGGCCGCTGCTCTAACTGCTGAGGCAAACTGGCCAGGGCAAGAACTGAATATATTTTTTAAATAATTTATGTCACAGACCTCTCACTGTTAAAAAGTGTATTTAGGTGGAAAAGAGTAAAATGACTTGAATAGCAAACTGCTAATTAGTGGTAGAACTGAGAACACAGTTCTTGCTCCCTGTACAGAACTCTTCCCCATTTGTTTTCACCTGCAGTGTATCCCCTAGTTCTTGTCAATTCAATCACCAGATCATCATCTTGTAAATACTCTTCACAGATACAATGAATCCATCATTACAGAAAATAGTAGAGAGTAATATAACATTTTCCTGCTGCACAAATATTCCAATTTAACAGTAAAGTATTTCCCCAAAATATAAGAATTGCTTTCAATGGCTTATTATGTTTTGTTAATTTAGAAGAAATTTTCCAGTTATTTCTTTGTTGTCCTTAGGAGGAGAAAATCAAATACAATATTTTTTTGTTTTTTGAAGATAAAAGAAAGGAAACTCTAATGGTACATGTCTTTCCTAAAGATTTGAAAGTCTCTTAATGATATGAACAGTCTAAGATGACAATAAAATGATTTAGATTCATAAGAAGTATGAAATGCATTGATAAATAATGAACAGCTAGAGAGAGAGAGAGAAAGCGAAAGAGACATGTAAACACCAAGAAAATTATAATTTAGAAAATAGGATCTAAGAGTCTGTCAATGCAATGAGTATATTAAGATTCCTATTCCTGCTATTTTGGATGATAAAGTTGGCAGTTACAGGGTTACTTTGTTGAAATTATCTAGCTTATAGATAACGCTATCCCCTTCAGATTTGGCAGGTAGAAAATATTTGGCTATGACAATTCACTTTATTAGACTTAGCCAGGTAATAATAAGCACAGTACTCAAAATTATCTGCTGTCGGGATACAGAATTTACCAGCTCTTTTTCTGAAAGATCTCTTAAAATCCAAACACTAAAAGAACAACAAAAATTGGAGTTGGAAAAATAACTATTTCCAATATAATCACGTATTTGGTTTGCACAGGTAAAATATGATTTGGGGGCTGTGCCTACACATTCTTTGAGAGAAGTTTGTGATTTTCTTCAAGCAATTGGAAAGTTTATGTAATAAACATTGAAAATGTTAGGTTTTTTTTCCTCCTCACTTAGCTTCATGACCTAATTTATATTCAAAAGTTGCCGAGGCAAGCAAGAACCATTATTTTGCATATGGTTCTAGAAAAGGAGATACAGGTATCCCTGTGGTATGAGAAAATGAGGTAAATCCAAGTTGCTTTACATTTATAAAGCAACAATCAGCTAAAAATCTCACAGCCAGATTCACAAACAGACATTTCTGCAAATTTTTTTTTTTTAATTTTAAAACCACGCTATTCGGTAAGAAGTCACTTTGGAAAATATTTCTCTTTCTCTTTCTTTCTTTTTTTCATTCATATTACAATTTCTAACATGACCTGTTGACTTTTTAATCCTCCCCTGATAGTAGGAGTGTGAATAGGTATCAGCTGAGACTTAAACCTCACGTTCCTTTACACATTTAAAAAAGAAATAAGTCAAACAAAAAAAGCCAAGAACCATGATTTCACTCACATGTAGGCTATAAAACTGAAAGCAATAAGTGAACAAACAAGAAAAACAAACAAAAACTCATAGACACAAACAACATTATGGTGGTTATCAAATAGAATGGGGTTGGGGCGATCCCAATAAAAGGCAAAGGGGGTCAAATACATGATGATGGAAGAAGATTTGACTCTGGGTGGTGGGCACACAATGCAATATGCAGATGACGTGCCACAGAATTGTACACTTGAAACATATATAATTTTATAAAGCAATCTCACCCTAACAAATTTAATTGAGAATAAATCAGTGGTTATTTCAGAAGAATATGATCATTGCATTGGAATCTAGCAGAGATATTTTCTGATATTTAAAAGTTTTTCAACACAGAACAAAATGTGGAGTTTGAAAGCCAAACAACTGTGTACAAATGGTGACATGAGATGATTTCCTGGCCCAAATTTACGTGGAAAAAAAGTAATTTTTCAGTCTGCTCTTTTAGTTTACACTTTCAGCAAATTGCAAAACAACTAGAAATAACAACAACCCATGTTTTCTGGATATGGGGTCATGAGGGTATGTGTGTACCCACAGAACACTGCTTTCACCAACTTTGTACCCTACAGAAGCCTCAGAAGGTACCAGAGCATGCACTTGGCATATACTCTTTCTCCAAGACTTGGCCAAACCTCACCTCACTCAGATCACTGCCCTTGAGTAATGTAAGCATTCCCCAGGAGTAGCAATATCCATACATTAATGTATTGTATCAATATTCATAGTTGGGTTCAACAGTCCTTATTCTCTTGCCCAGATTCTTTCTGATTAAAAATGTACATAATTGAGACAATATATAAATTTCATATAGAATAAAATAAATATTAGAATTCATATATTATAATATGAGTATATGAAATATACTTATTTGAGAAAATAATTTTATGATTTGCAGCTATGAAACAGAATGCAACTCATAGAGAAATCACACTCTGATATTAATTTTATCTTTATAATGTTGAAAGCAAAAGTAGAAACATGCATGAAATGTTACTGGGCACTCTAGTAACATTCTAATACTGCTTTTTCTTCTATATAAAGAGTCTCCAGCCCTAGCTGGTTTGGCTCAGCGGTTAGAGCATCGGCCTGCGGTCTGGAGAGACCCAGGTTCATTCCCTCTAAGGGCGTGTACTTCTGTTGTAGTTTGTCCCTGGCCTGGGTTGGTCGTGCGGGTGGCAGCCCCTCGATATGTCCCTTTCACGTTGATGTTTCTCTCTCTCTCTCTCTCTCTCTCTCTCTCTCTCTCTCTTCCTCTCTCTCCCTCCCACTCTATCTGAACAAAACATGGAAAAATGACCTTGGGTGAGGATAAAAAAAAAAGAAAGAGTCTCCAGATTTTGTTGACATGTCTATAGGGAAAGCAAATTTTTACCATTACCCTCTTAGGGTGTTTTCGCTGGGTATGAAAATTAAACTGACTTAAGACAGATTAATAAGAAAAAAAAATACAAATCTATGTAAATTTTATATGATAAATGAGCCTTCAAAAGGGATGAAGACCAAAAGAAATGGCCAAACCACATGATCTAATATTTATTTATTTATTTATTTTTATATTAGGGTGAACAAAGAGAGACAATTGTGGAAAAGTAACTAAATTCTATGGGGAGGCTAAAGGAAGATACTTATTTTAACAGGGTCTATTTGTACATACTTCTATCACTTTGATTCTGCATCAAAGAATGTTTCTTTTCTTCTGGTACAGGAAGGACATCTTTCAGGAAGAAAGGGGGAGATTAGAATGCCCTTCTTGCATCTGCTGTTTTCCAAGTGTCTTTAGCTCAAAATAATCCTCATGCCAAAGTGGTACATTGTGTGGTGGCATACTCTACCACCTTTCATGTTAGAGGATTCCATACAAATATGGTATGCAAAGCCATGTTCCCAACCAACCTTTCCCGAACTCTAATGAAAAGTATATTGATTCTGAGAAGACAGTAAAAATTACATCATGTAAGTAGAGATTTTATTGATTCACATACATATCAACAATTTTCATCTTATGTTAACGTGTATCACCATTTATGTTTTTATTATTTATAAACAACCCCATGAAGTACAGCACAGAACTAATTATTCAAAGAATAAAGGTAGATATATATCCCGATCCGTTCATACACACAGGTGTGTGCATGCACGTATACATGCCCTTTGTTGCCTCTGTATTCCCACTGCTAATGCATTGGTTTGGGCTTTTAGCATCTTTCTTCTGGTCAATAAGCTTGTAGAGGACAGCTGGCCTCCAGACTTCCTCTAGCCTGTCCATCCTCTATACCTCTACTAAATAAAGTTAGCTTCCTAGAAGGCAGTATTTAATATTATGTTGTAATTATTATTCTTTGACTATAAGTCATCAACTCCCCAATGGATAAGGCATACAAGAACCTTTGTAACTAGTCTCCAGATTCTCTGTTCAACTTCTCCTGCTTCTCCTTTTCCATCCATATGCAATTTTCTCCAACTGCGGAAAACTGTTTACTATTTCCCTTAAATGTCCAGTTCTTTCAGACCTGCTAGGTTTAGCAGAGATGATGCATTCCCCCTGGAAAGAGTCTCCAATGAAGACTTTCATTAGGTAGTACTTTCCCAGCTTATATACCACTTCCTCTGATCTCTGATATATATAGATTTAGAAATAGATATATGATATTTTCTGGGGGTTTTTTATGAGATTTCACATGGAGTAAGTTGCCCCCATAAGAAGTAATATATTTGTTTTCAACTTTATAGCGTTTTATATATATATTGTGACCAAGTGCATAATTGAGACTTCTATCCAAAAGTGGGCTTATAGGAGAGACACTAAACCATGGCTGCAGTGAGTCTTTGCTTCTGGTCTGGGTGCACAACATCTATTGTGAATGAAATAAAATATACTTTGCTTTATTCATATTTTCATGTATTTATTCTAACACAGAGAAGAGCACTTTTATCTTCCTGTTCAAATTTTGAATGCTTTTCAGTTTTCAGTTACTTCCCTACTGGGATTTGGCAAAAGATCAAATTGAAAATGAGGCTTCACAAAGAACTTAGCTTTGAAATTTTTTCTAAATCCTTAATAAGACTCTTAAGGTTGTTCAAAATGACCTGAGGGTCATATTAAAAAAAAAAGTATCAGGTTTTACAACTGAATTTCTTGGGTGGGGGCTGGCTGGCTAGATCTCGGAAGAGAGATAAGTGGTTTTGTTAAATTCTCTTTTGTAGAGTACCTAGAGTTGCAAGGGAACCCTGTGGGTATCTAATAAGTATTATTTCAAGATAATGAATATATAGAGAAGCATGGTGGCAGGCAAGACTTTTAATCTTACCATGTTCTCATTCTAAGTCACAGTGAGAGCTTTCTGAGCAGCACGATGAAATTGCTATTTGATTGCAATGCTGGTGAAAATGCATCCAGGCATGTTTTAGGAGGTCAGTTTTCAATTAGTAAATGAAGTTGAGTCGACTTTCTCTGTGGCTCATCTTTAAAGTCCACTTTCTAGAATGGTCATTGTTCAATGACTGTGGTGCTTTTCAGGTACTTGCTGCTCAAAGTTTGGTCCATGGTCTGGCAGCATTAGCAGCATAACCTGAGAGTTCATCAGAAATGCAGAGTTTCAGGTCTCATCCTGATCCACTGAATGAGAATCTGCATTTCAACGGGATCCTCAAGTTGAGTGAAATGCATATTAACGTTTGAGAGGCACTGATATAAGCCATCAATTGTCTCCAAGCATAATTGTCTGGATTCTATTAGTTTGAAACTACCTGAGACCTTGAGGCTTAAAATGAAAAACTAAAATATTAAATTATTCATTCATAATACACTAAGAAAAAGAGTGTTTCCTGCTTAATTCTGGAGTATTTTTGACCACCAAATTATAATTACCTAATAGTCTTCTCTTATTAGTTGAGTAATTTTATCTGTAGCTCTCTTTTGATTACATTTTATATTTTGAATTTTAGTTACCTATGTACAAGCCTTATTTGCTAAACAGTGCTTTGAAGTACTTTAATATAGAAACTTATTTTATACTACATAGGAGCTGAAAAACCATAAGCTCTCACAATTTGTATTTCTCAGAATTTATATCATAGATCCATGATTTATTGGAAAGATAAATATTAGTTTATTAGTTATCTTGGCATATTGATCTTAAATATATATATCATATTTTGTGTTGTTTTTTTTTAAATATTCAGTATTTTATTTTTATTTTTTAATTAATTTATTTATTTTTTATGCATTATTGTTACAGATGTTTCTCCTTTCTTTCCCATTGATACTCTTCTCCCCATCACCCCCACCCCATCTCCAGCTTTGTTGTCCATGTCCATCAGTTATGCGTATCTGCATATAAGCTCTGTGGATTATCTCCTCACTCCCCCAACCCCCTCTTCTGAGGGTTGTCAGTCTGTACCCTACTTCTGCTTCTCTGGTTCTACCCTGTTCCTCAGACTGTTATGTTCATTATATTTCACAAATAAGTGAGATCATGTGATATTTGTCTTTCGCCGCTTGGCTTGTTTTGCTTAGGATAATACTCTCTAGGTCCCTCCATGTCGTCTCAAAGGATAAGAGATCTTTCTTTCTTACAGCTTCATAGTACTTCATTGTGTATATGTACCACTGCTTTTTTATCCATTCGTCAACTGATGGACACTTGGGCTGTTTCTAGATCTTAGCTATCATAAATAGTGCTGCTACGAAAATGGGGGTACATATGTTCTTTCTGATTGGTGTTTCAGGTTTCTTAGGGTATATTCCTAGAAGTGAGATCACTGGGTCAAAGGACAGTTCAATTTTTAATTCTTTGAGGTAGCACGATAGTGTTTTCCATAGTGGCTGCACCATTCTGCATTCCCACCAGCAGTGCACTAGAGTCTCCTTTGCTTCACACCCTCACCAAAACTTGTTTGATGATTTGTTGATGGCGACCATTCTGACAGTTGTGATAGGATACTCACTGTTGTTTTAATTGGCATCTCTATGATTATTACTGGCATTGAGCACCTCTTCATATGTCTCTTGGTTATTTGTAAGTCTTGTTTGGAGAGGTGTCTAGTCCCTCTGACCATTTTTTAATTGGGTTCTCTGTCTTCCTTTTGTTGAGTTGTATGAACACTCTATATATTTTGAAAGTTAACCCCTTATCTGATGTATCATTGGCGAGTGTGCTTTCACATATAGTAGGTTCCCTTTCCATTTTGAAGGTTGTTTATTTTTCTGTGCAGAAGCTTTTTAGTCTGATGTAGTCCCTGTGTTCATTTTTTCCTTTGTTTCTCTTGCCTTAGGTGATGTATCAGTGAAAATTCTGCTGAGTATGATGTCTGCAATTTTGTTGCCTACATTTTCTTCAGGAATTTTTATGGATTCATGAGTCACATTTAGGTCTTTTACCCATTTTGAGTTTATTCTTGTGTATGGTGTAAGTTGATGGTTTAGTTTCATTTTTTTGCATGTAGCTGTCCAATTTTCCCAACACCATTTATTAAAAAGGCTGTCTTTACTCCATTGTATGCTCTTGCCACCTTTGTTGAATATTAATTGAGCATAATGTTTTGGGCCATTTCTGGGTTCTCTATTCAGTTCCACTGGTCTATATGCCTGTTCTTGTGACAGTACTAGGCTGTTTTGATTACAAAAGCTTTGTAGTATAACCTGATATCCGGTATTGTGATCCCACATACTTTGTTCTTCTTTTTCAAGATTGCTGTCGCTATTTGGGTTCTTTTTGGTTCTATATAAACTTTTGAAGTATTTGTTCTAGTTCTGTGAAGTGTGTCGTAAGTATTTTGATGGGGATTGTATTGAATCTATAGTTTACTTTGGGTAATATGGACATTTTAATAATGTTAATTCTTCCAATCCATGAACAAGGTATGTGCTTCCACATTTTTATATCTTCCTATATTTCTTTTTTTTTAATGTCCTGTAGTTTTCTGCAAATAGGTCCTTTACTTCTTTGGTTAAGATTATTTCTAGGTATATTATTCTTTTTGCTGTGATGGTAAATGGGAATTTTTTTTTAGTTTCTCTTTCGGTGAGTTCATCATTGGCATATAAAAATGTTGTCAATTTCTTGATGTTAATTTTGTATCCTGCTACTTTGCCGAATTCATTTATTAAGTCTAGTAAATTTTTGATGGAGTCCTTGGGGTTTTCTATGTACAATATCATGTCATCTGCGAATAATGACAGTTTCACTTCTTCCTTTTCAATTTGGATCCCTTTTATATTTTCTTCATGTCTGATTGCTTTGGCTAAGACTTCCAGTACTATGTTAAATAAGAGTGGCAAAAGTGGTCATCCCTGTCTTGTTCCTGTTCTTAAGGGAAATGCTTTTAGTTTTTGCCCATTGAGTATGATGTTGGCTGTAGGTCTTTCATATATGGCCTTTATTATATTGAGATATGATCCCTCTATTCCCACATTTCTGAGCATTTTTATCAGAAATAGGTGCTGAATTTTTTCAAATGCTTTTTCAGCATCTATTGATATGATCATGTGGTTTTTATCTTTCATTTTGTTTATGTGGTGTTAATTACATTTATTGATTTGGGAATATTGTACCTGCCTTGCATCCCTGGGATGAATCCCACTTTGTTGTGGTGAATAATTTTTTTGATATATTGCTGGATCCGATTTGCTAGTATTTTGTTCAGGATTTTGGCATCTATGTTCATCAGGGATATTGGCCTGTAGTTTTCTTTCTTTGCAGTGTCTTTTTCTAGTTTTGGAATTAGAATTATGCTGGCCTCATAAAACAAGTTTGGAAGTCTTCCTTCTTGAATTTTTTGAAATAGATTGAAGAGAATGGGTGTTGGTTCTTCTTTGAATGTTCGGTAAATCTCTTCCCTGAAGCAGTCCAGGCCTGGGCTTTTGTTTCCTGGGAGAGTCTTGATTACATCTTTAATTTCCTTAGTTGTGATTGTCTGTTTAAGTTTTCTATCTCTTCTCGGTTCAGTTTTGGGAGACTATGTATTTCTAGAAATTTGTCCATTTTGCTTAGATTGTCAAATTTGTTGCCATATAATTGTTCATAGTATTTATTAATGATTCCTTGTATTTCTGTGGTGTTAGTTGTTACTTCTCCTCTTACATTTCTGATTTTGTGTATTTGGGTTCTCTCTCCTTGTTTTTTGGTGAGTCTAGCTAAGGGTCTATCAATCTTGTTTATCTTTTCGAAAAACCAGCTCTTTGTTTCATTGATTCTTTGAATTGTTTTTTTGGTCTCTATGTCATTTATTTCTGCTCTGATCTTTATTATTTTCTTTCTTCCAGTTGCTCTGGTTTTTTTGTTTGTTTGCTCTCTAGTTCTTTAAATTGTGAGGTTAGATAATCTATTAGAAATTTTTCTTGTTTCTTGAACTTCCTTCTCAAAACTGCTTTCACTGCATCTCATAGATTTTGTGTTGTTGTGTGTTCATTTTCATTCTTAAAAATGTTTTTAATTTCTTCTTTGATCTCTTTGATAACGCATTCATTGTTCAATAACATGCTATTTACCTCCACGTGCTCACATGTTTTTGCATGTTCTTGTTGCAATTGATTTCCAGTTTCATGCCATTGTGGTCTGAGAAGATGCTTGATATGATTTCAATTTCTTGAACTTGTAGAGACTTCGTTTGTGTCCTAACATGTGGTCTATCTTTGAGAATGTCCCATGTACACTTGGGAAGAATGTGAATTCTGCAGTTTGGGGGTGTAATTCTCTTTAGATATCTATTAAATCCATTTGGTCTAGTGCTTCATTTAGAGTCTATGTTTTCTAGTTAATTTTTTGTCTAGAGGATCTATCCAGTGATGTCAGCAGGGTGTTGAAGTCCCCTGCCATGATTGTATGGTTGTCAATTTCTCCTTTGAAGTCCTTCAGAAAAATTTTAATATATTTTGAT
Source organism: Molossus molossus (assembly GCF_014108415.1). NCBI lineage: Eukaryota > Metazoa > Chordata > Mammalia > Chiroptera > Molossidae > Molossus > Molossus molossus. Next base: position 36,625,929 of record NW_023425350.1, read on the forward strand.
GCTCCTATATTGGGTGCATATATGTTTACCAATGTTATCTCTTCCTGTTGGATAGATCCTTTCAATATTATATAGTGACCTTTTTTTGTCTCTAGTTATGGCCTTCATTTTGAAATCTATTTTATCAGATATGAGTATTGCTACCCCAGCTTTTTTTTTTTTTTCATTTGCTTGGAAGATTTTTTCCATCCTTTCATTTTCAACCGATGTGAGTCTTTTGTTGTGAAGTGGGTCTCTTGTAAACAACATATATATGAGTCATCCAATCACTACTTTGTGTCTTTTGATTGGAGCATTCAATCCATTTAGGTTTCAGGTGATTTTTAATATGTACTTATTTATTGCCATTTTTGTTCAGTATGATTATATTTTTCTTCCTATTTCTTCTACTAATTACAGCAGTCCTTTTAATATTTCTTGCAGTGCTCATTTGGTGCTAATATATTCCCTTTGCCTTTTTATGTCTGGGAAGCTCTTTATTTGACCTCCTATTTTTAATAATATCCTTGCTGGGTAGAGTAACCTTGGATTCAGATCCTTGTTTTTCATGACCTTGATTACTTCATGCCATTCCCTTCTGGCCTATAGTGTTTCTGTTGAGAAGTCAGCTGATAGCCTTATGGGCGTCCTTTGTAGGTCACCTGTTGCTTATCTCTTGCTGCCTTTAGGATTCTCTGTCTTTAATTTTTAGCATTTTAATTAGTATTTGTCTTTGTGTGGGCCTGTTTGGGTTCTTCTTACTTGGGCCTCTCTGTGCTTCTTGAACTTGAATGCCTTCTTCCTTCACCAAATTAGGGAAGTTTTCTGTTGCTAGTTCTTCAAATATATTCTTTAACCTTTGCTCATTTTCTTCTTCTTCGGGGATTCCTATGATGTGAATATTACGTTTCCAGTGGTCCCACAGTTCTCTTAAGCTGTCTTGTTTTTAAATTGTTTTTTTCTTTTGGTTTTCTGATTGGTTGATTTTTTTTCTACCCTGTTTTCTAATCCACTGATCCAGTCCTCAGCTTCCTCTACTGTACTGTTTAGTCCTTCCAATGTGTTCTTTATTTCTGCTATGTCATTCTTTATTTCTTCTTGGTGGTTTTTCATTTCCAATTGGTTGATTTTCAATGGTTTTAAGTCTTTACTCATGGTGTTGATGTCCTCACTCATGCTGTTGAGCTTCCTCAAGGTCATGGCTCTGAAATCTCCCTCTGATTATTTGCTTAGCTGCATTTCACTTATCTCATCTTCGGTAGAATTCTCTTGTTCTTTCATTTGGGATTTGTTTGTTTCACCATTTTGGCGATCTCAGTGGGTTTTGGAGCCTTCCCAGTTTTCCCTGTGGGTGTTGGTATTCTGCTGTTTGTGTTTCCCTCTACCGGGTTTGGATGAGTGTGGGAGGACCCAGGTCAAGTCTTAACTTTCCTGGGTAGATTTACAATACCAGGAATGGTACAGTTATCCTTTAGGATTTTGCCTGGAGGCTATTTGTCTGGGTTACTTGAAGAGCCTTGAGTTCTCAGTTGAATAAAAATCTCCCTCAGGTGTTCAGTATAAGGGGATTTCCAGAGGGTAGGGCAGATGATCTTTGTTAATGAGATTCAATTTGCATTTCAATGCCCCACCTGGGTGGGGTTGAATCTCTGAGGGAGGGGCCACCACCTCTCCCTAGAGCTCTGGGAAGGAGTAAGATGGCCACTGTCCTGCATGGCTGCAACTCAGCAAGAGCTCTGAGCACCTTCTAAATCCCAAGTGTCCCCACACAGTTCCAGTCCAGTCTGCCCTCCCTCTGCCAGAGCCCAAGTTGAGTGGATGTGGATATTTTGGCATCTGTTCCAGCTCTGCACTGTGGAGCCGCTTGGGACTTTAACCCTGAGAGCACTGCTCACAGCTAAGGCTGCTGCTGTCTGTGGGTTCTCAGCTGCCCCCTTTGGCCTTCGCAATCCTAGCAGGATTGATTCAGTGTCCCTGGTTGTATCGTCCTCACAAGGTGCTTTTCTGTTGCTTTTCCCTGACTATTTGTCTTTATTTTAGTTGTAATTCCAGTTTGGTCGTGGGAGATGGTCTGTGTAGCTTCCATTCACTCTGCCACCATTTTGGAATCTCCTATATCATGTTTTAATATCATTCTATGTTGTACATAGTATAAGTGCTTATTTATACTTGCTAAATATATATTATTGATATGATTTACAGTTTTTGTAGTTCCATTCATTCTTGTATTCAAAAATACTTATTGATTATCTACTCTATGCAAAGTTATATTTTATGTGCTTTCGAAACAGCAGTGAGCAAAGCAGCCAAAACCCTTTTTTATAGAGCTTGCATTTTAGTAGGGTAAAAACAGAAAAGCAAGTAAAAACTCTGTAGTAAATCCTATGGCAATTTTCATTCTAGAGAAAAATAAAGCAGCAAGGGCAATACAGGATGCCGAGAGTATGGAATAAATATTGTCTCATTGGTGTTTATAGGGACTAGAATCTAGGAATGAAGATTAACCTTAGATGCCTGAGATTTTTAAGGTGAATGATCTAATGGAGATAAAGGACATAAAGTGTTTAATACTGATGGTCCTGATGCACATAATGGTAGCATACCTCAAAGTATTTGAGGGTTAGGAAAGAGAGTAAAGTTTTGCCAAGAATGATAAAGTGTTCTGGCACCCAGTTTTCACTATTGACAAAATAGCAACAGGGAGTCTGGGGATGGGTTGGCTTGTCTGGAGCATGTAGATTTCTCGGGTCCCAATATGAATCATACTTCTAAAATAGTTTTCTTCTCTATAATTCATTTTAACCTCACTGAAAAAATAGTTTAGATATTATTCTTAATATATATAGAAGAAGCCAAAGACCAGAGTTTAGCTTATCTTTAGTTGACAACTCACGTTTGCTAACAAAGGCAAGCTTCAGGCCACATCTGCACTGAAATGCAGTCTATGTCATCCATGTAGATATATGTGACTCCCAGCCTAACACCAGTGAAGTGTAGACAATGTGAGAAGGAGAGACCTTCTCTCTGCTGCTGCAGTCCTTGAACCAAAGTTTTTCCAGGACTGCCCTCCAGGTCTTGCAAGTCCATTTGTTAGAAAACCATAAAGATTTATTTATCATCTCACTCTCAGAAGTCTTTCTGAGTTAGTGGAACCAAAATGCATTTTAATAAGCAGAAATATATGGCAAAAGGAAATGATGAATTACATAGAAATCCATTGTCAGGAGAGAAGTTTAAGTTATCTAGAGTGTCCAAAATGTCATGCCCCATATGTATCCACACTATAAACATATCGTGGCTTCTTCCCAGTTGTTTAGCTTCAAGTCAGTGAGGCCAAGTGAGATGCTGAGCAGATGTGACAGGAAGACTATAGTGTCACAAAGGTGGCATCTCACCTCATCATTCCTAAATAGAGGCTCATCCCTGAGAATACTAGCTTCTCTACAGGAGGTGGAAGAAATCTCTGCCTGTTCCTACTTCTGCTGACATATCAAACATTTAAAATAGCCTCTAGTGATGAAAGCCCCAGCAAATTCTTGAAACTGAGCATAAACTAGATGGTAAATCTTGGCTTTGCAAATTCCCCAGGTAAAGTATTCTGCCTGTGCCCTTTGTAGCACTGCATTGTGAGAGCTATTCTCAATATTATCTTGTATAATGTGTCTGATAACTCAGGAACAATGGAGACCTGCCTTGCCTACAAATAGTTTTACTCCACAAATGTAAAAGAGAATGAGGATTGTCAGAAATGGACATTGCTGAACAGCAACTGATTATCTTACTCTCTAGCTCCCAGTTCTATTGAAATCCCCTCACTTGGGGAGCCCCACAATTACTAGTCCTCTGAGGCTTTTCATATTATTCTATGACTGCCATGTAAGTGCAGCCTTAGTATAATAATTTAACTCCCCTATTTGTTTCTAGTGCTCTCATTTATAGTCTGATGATCAAAATCACATGTACCTCACCTTTTATTTCATTGGAAGATATGTTGGGGGAATCCAAGGAGGGAAATATCATGGTCTGTGTAAAATCATTGTATTAGCATTATAGCTGTATAAGCTGAAAATAAATAAGATTTTTTAAAGAAATAAAAATGGACACATGAGACAGTTACTTTGATTTCAGAGAAAGATTACTTATCTATCATTTATCTATCTATCATCATCGTCATTTAGCATTAGATAAGATGATAAAGAAACAATAACAACTAAAATTACTGAGGAAATACTAAATGCCAGGCATATTTGGCTGCAAAAAAAATATATTATGTATTTATTCAGCAATCTTATGTAGTAAAATTACCCAATTTCGAGAAGGAAGTTTTTTTCAGATTCGTTGTCTGACAAACACCAGGAGAGTTATTTAAATGTAGGAGTTTCTGGTTTGAACGTTTATGTCCTTTCCTCCATGTGATGCTGTCTCAGAGCCAGAAATCTGAGAGAAATCTAGACCTGGATCAGAAGTAGTTTTATTTTTTGCTCCAGAGTCCCTCCAGGCAGAGGTTATCACTTCTTGTCATTCTACCTTCAGGCTTCGGAGAATTAATGGGTTATAACAGGATAAGTAAAGCAGGAAATTGCTGGCTGCGGTCAGATGGCATCCGAGCAGATGTACTCATTATTGGTCCTCCATGTCTCTTGCCTTGTTTCCGAGGCCATCTTGTTTTCTATGATCTTGCAGAATATGACAGTTCCAATTACTGTTGGCTCTACTTTCTTACTTCTTCATAATAGTGTAATGGATACAAGAATTATTTTATTTTGCTTCAATTACTTCAGAGACAGATTTAACTCTGCTGATTTAAGCTTATGGGATCATAAACCTGCACTCAAAATGGTGCCTTTACATCTTGGACTTTTTCTTATTTTTCCCTAACTTTATTGGGGTAGGATTGACAAACAAAAACTATTAACTTAGGTTGTTCAGCATAATTTTTTTAAATGTGTAGAATGCAATGATTTAATATATGTATGTATATATTGTGAAATGGTTATCATAATCAAGTTAATTAACACAGCTGTGAACTCACATAATTATCATTGTGTGTATGTGTGAGTGTGTGTGTGTGTGATGAGAGCATTTACCATTTACTCTATTAGCAGATTTCAAGTATACAATACAATAATTTTAACTATGATCACCATGCTGTATGTTAAATCCCCAGAATTTATTCATTTTATAAACAATGTTTGTACCCTTTGACTAACATCTGCCCATATCCCTCACTCCCCACTCTCACCCGAGCCTCTGACAACTGTTTGTGAAATAATTCACAACTGAGAGAAGAGTTTGGAAGGGGAGGACATTTATCTTTCTTTCCCCATAGACAGGGAAAGGACTCATGCACTGACTGGCAATACAAGGGCAGGGCAGAAAAAACGAGTTGCTCTTTTATTGGGGGCATTAGGGAGGGGTCGTATTGAAACTGAACACATGTCCAGGGCTTTGCCTGGAGGAATGGCCGTTGGTTCTTCAGGAGACAGTTCCACTGATGAGCCAAGGTGGGGGTGCTGAGGGAGGTGTTTCTTATCATATCTTCTTTAATCTGTAAAATATGCTTGGAGTAAAGAGAGTTACTGAGAGTGTAAAAAGGGAGTTTTACCTGAAGGGGTTATAAAGAATTCAGAAGAAGATTTGTTTGAAGGGGAAAGGAGGAAGAGAAGTTCCTATTCTGTAGGGGCTCTTCGGTGCTAATTACTTTTGAGATGCTACAGGGGGCTGGAGAGAGCCCAGCCCTTATCTGTTTTATTGTTTGGGTAGAAAGCAGGTTTGAAGTTGCAGACACCAGCATTCTTTGTGTTTAATTACCAGGTGCTTCTCATAAATTGTAGAAAAAAAAAATCATAAAAAAAGAAAAATCCTGTCTTCTGTCCTTCCAACAACCACTATTTTTGCAATTCTTTTCCGTCAACTTCTGGTATCACAATCCGTTCCACAACTTTTTCTTTTCGTAATTAAGAATTTGAGGTTCGATGCTGCCTTTTCCAAAAGGATAAAAGTTAAATGAAAAAAAAAAAAAGAGAGAGAGAACACAACGGTGCTTGTTCATTACAGGTATGGCTGTAAGGTATCTCCCCGAGGAAGAAAGAGAAACGGAGCCGCAAATGCGGGCAAAAGTTTTATTGAAACATTCCCGGTGAGGTTCACGGGCCCGCGTGGAGGGGCCACGGAAGTCGCTGTTATGTCCGCCCAGGAAAGTTTTATAGGGGGTGGGGTTGAGGAACAAAGAAAGGAGGTATTTGGTGGTTTCAGTTTCCCTTGGGGGGCCCATTTCCCGGTCATGTGACTCCCCGGAGCCTGCCAACTTTACGACGGCCAATAAATTGTTACTAAAATTAGAGTTTGCGAGATTATTGTCTTTCTTTTAAAATTTGAGTCATTGATAAAGGATCGCAGCACAATGCAGCCGTGAATGTACATTATTAAAATGCTGATGGATATGTCCAAAAATTAAACCACATGTTATAAGATTTAGAAAATGAAAGAGACATTTAGAGTACATAATCTATTATTTTCTTAAAAGAAATTTAAGACCCAGGATACTTACGTGATGAACCCAACAACATGTAGAGAATTCATACAAGAGGTAATTGCTAGCCCCCAGTTTCCAAATTGGTCTCCAACGTCTCTCAAAACTGATTTTCTTTCCCCACACCCTATTTTCTATTATTTCAAGATATAGTAAAATGCACATTTTAATTTTGCTTTTATTTCTTATCATTGATTATCAAAAATAGATTCAGGTGACAAGGTGACTTGCAGTTGGTTTTTGTCTTGATTTTCAATGCATTGGGAAGACATCCTGCCGTCAGACCCCTGCAGGCAGTCAACCATCTGCCTTCCCCACTCTACCTCAGGGCCACAGGGCTGGCATGCACATCGAAGTGGCAGGCAGAGGAGAAGAGGACTTCAGCAGGAAGAGTGACAGGCTCAGGAAGGGTTGGGCAAGGAATAGGTGTTGTCATCAGGACCCATGAGCTGATGCTCAGTCATCCTCCTGATCTTTGCCAGCTAATTCAGATTGTCACTACCTAGCTGACTCAGATCAATCCATCCTTGACACAAAGCCTTTTTTGTGTGGTACTGAAGCATTGCCCAACATAATCTTTATATTAGAGGAGGCTTTTAAACATGTATCCACCTTTTGAATGTTTTTTTTTTTTTTTTTTAATTTTAGCTAGATATACCAAATGCAGCGATTCTGAAAACACAATGACTCTTTTTTTTTTTTTTTTTTTAATCCTGGTGCCAAATTTGGTCTGGCTTTTTAGCATACAACTGACATGTCAAGTTTTAAAGGGCAGTACAATTTTAAAAATACAATAATTTTCCTGTGATCAGAACTAGTATTATTTTTAATTTTTATCTTTCACTATAAAAATGTTAAAATGTGTACATGTGCAATGCAGAAATAATATAAAAATAAAATATATAAGAAATCATCTAGATATACAACTCACACATGATGACTGAAAATATTTGTATACATTTGTGTGTGTGTGTGTGTGTACCTTTCTTTAACAAAATAGAAGCATCATGTACAAAAAACTGGTTTCTTATTTAGGACTTCATAGCGATTATTTCCTACATTCCATATATTTTTTAGCATTTTAAAATATGTTTCATTGATTTTTTTAGAGAGGGAGGAAGGGAGAGAGAGACAGAAACATCGAGGTGAGAGAGAAACATCTGCTGGCCACCTCCTGCATGCCCCCGACCAGGGACTGGGCATGTGCCCTGACCGGGAATCACACCAGGACCTCTCAGTCCATGGGATGACACTCAATCCACTGAGCCACACTGGCCGGGCATAGCATTTTAAAGACTATTTATAGAGTAGTTTATTAAATTACAATAATTAATTTTAACAATATCCTGTTGTTGGACATTTAGGTTTTTTCTGATTTTCACTACTATAGATAATGCTTATTGAACATTACATCTTTGTGCAGCTCGATATAAATTATTATGAATGAGTGGTAGGTCAAAGGCTACACTCACTTTTATCTTCAACAATTTCATACTCATTTGTATTTCAACTGCCCAAGAGCTCTTGTCTATTTGTTCATTTAATAAATCCCAGCTCTGAGCCAGGACATGCTGAGCAGTAGAGCAGATGGGTGAGGAAGACAGATCCAGTATAAATGGAAACAGTCATAGAAAAGATGGTGATTAGTGAAATAACTACACTCTAATACACACTGTGCAAACAGAGTAAGACTTTATAAGAACACTTAGCAGAGAAACTTTACCTAGTTAAAGGACAAGGTGTATTTTCCCGAAGAAATAACAATCAAACCAACGTCTAAGAATGGATTAGTTAGTTTCAGTGAGAAAAGGCCACAGAAGAAAGAATTCTAGGGAAAGGAAACAGTCAAACTTTTGCCAAGACTTAAGACAGTTTCCATCAGAAAAAGTGACATTATTGTTCATTGTAAAGTTAGCATTTTCCCAACAGACAGAGAACTGGAGGATTGAGAACAAAATTAAATGACCTATAAAGAAAGAAAGAAGTGTCCTTTTCTTTTTATTATGTTTATATAATTAATCCTACTAGAAATGCTCTATTTCCATTATACTATCAAAAATGTATTTTAAGTCCTGGCCAGTTTGGCTCAGCGGTTGAGCGTAGGCCTGCGGACCAGAGAGTTCCTGGTTCAGCCCCCACTAGGGGCATGTACCACCAAAATAATAATAATAATAATAAAATTTGCCCTGGCCAGTTTGGCTCAGCGGTTGGAGCGTCGGCCTGTGACCAGAGAGTCCCTGGTTCAGTTCACACTAGGGCACGTACTAGGAAAAAAAAATGTATTTTAAAAATAATTTCCATATTATATGTGAATTACTTACATAAGTATATTTACCTTTTGTCATAATTTATAAATATTTTACCTCTATATTACAAGGCAAAATTATGCTCTTTTTGATATACAGAAGTTTGATTTTATGTAACCAAGTCTTTCATACTTTTTCTTTATATTTTATGACTTAGGTGCATACTTAGCCTTACAAAAAACATTTTAGCTTTTCTTGAATTCAGTGCTAGAAGTACTATTGTTTGACCTGTTAAAAGGGATGTATAAGTCTCAGAAAGAGATTTCATCTTCAGTTGTATACACTTGGGCATTATTAACCACATGGCCTTATATTTTATATGGCCAACCTTTTATAATACATCTACATTATTAAGCAATTTATAATCCTACAAGTAGAAAACGGCTTTAAAACTAACACTACTTTGTAAGTTCACACAGATGGCGGAGGATTGTTCTTTATACCATGTGTTGGCACATTTGTCCATGGAGCCGTCCACACTCAGTCTTGGTGGATTTGCATGACTAGTCTACTGTGTTATCGTGGAATAAAACTAACCTCCCTGCCAAGGATCTTAGGTTCTGTCTCAAGTCTAGCATAAACATAGTGAAATTCTGGGTGTGATTTTTACATCTGAGATTCTAATTAAAGAACAATTAAAATCATGCCTTACCCTGCCAAGTGTGGCTCAGATGGCTGGGCATCGTTCTATGCACCAAAACATTGCCAGTTAGATTCCCAGTCAGGGCACATCCCTGGGTCTCAGGCTGGACCCCAGGGGGAGGTGTGCAGGAGGCAGCCCATTGATGTGTCGCTCTTGCATCACTCTCGCATGGACAGTCAAAAAAAAAACAGTTAAAGAAAGATAAATAAATAAAATAAAATCATGCCTCACCAATTACAAGGACTGTATTACATTAATTCATTCAAGAGGCATTCAGTGGTTATTTTGGCATTTACTAATCTCGTAAGAATATGCATACAAAAATCATACACTAGGAAACAAGGTGAAGGCTTTAAAATAATAATTTTCATCAAGGTTTGATGAGAGCTATTTGAGAGATACACTCTGGAAGCTGAGGGAGCACAGAGACAGGAGAGGGGTCTGGATCAGACAGCGAGAGGTTGGGAACCCTTTCCAGAAGAGGAAGCCTGGCGAGTCCTCCAAAAGGGCTAGAAACAGACCCCTGAAGAGTAAGGGGAAACGGTATTTCTTGCCAATGTCCTCTTCTAAGACATATCATACACACTGTTTTAGAACTGCAAACAAATCCCTGTGGGCAGAGAAGGGGTGCACAGTGTGTAAAAAGGCTGAAGAGCTCCGGAGGTAGTTTGGACTCCAAATACTACAGTCATTCAAGAATTTTAGCTGCTGAGTCACAAAATCTGAAGGACAGAGACAAAGTTACTTTTAAATGCAGAATCAGCACACAGCTATAAGATGTTAATGTCTTAGTCACCCAATTTGGAAATGAAAAGCATCCAGGAAAATTAAAGCCTGATTTTAGAATAAGAAAATCCACAATATAAATAACAATGTTTAATAATTAGATTTAAACAGAAGGCTGGCTTCTAAAATTGGTATGCAAATTCTAAAGCTCTTATGAAAAAATAAACAAGTAAGAATATTCAGGAAGACTCTAAAAAATAAATCACACTAATTAAAACAGCATGATACAAAGGCACGAGTACATATATAAGCCAAAGAAACAGAAAAGAAAGACTGGGGATAATCTAAATGCCTGTGGAAATTCTGTATATAAGAAAGACAGTATCTCAAATGTGTGAAGTTAATATGGACTTGTGAATAGTGATTTGGGGTCAATGGGGATAGAGAATTTAGATCCATATACATCAAGACATATGAAAACTCCAAATTAATAAAGATTTAAGTGTAAATAAAGGATGTGTTTATCATTTTACTTTTTATCGAATCCCAGAGTTTTCCCTGCTTTGTTGTCTCCCACCGCCCTAAGCTATCACCAGCGGATTTCATGTAACCCACTTACGTCTCCTCTTTTGACTGTAATGAATAAAATAAGGTGCAAAACTGCCATTCTCTGGAGCATTATCAATCCGTTGAGATTTTGCTTCCCGACAATTGTCAACAGTTTGCCTCAAATAAACCCACAAACATTCTTCACATGTTTGAATGTTTCTTATGTTGACAATATAAGATATAAAACATACCCATAATTTTTAAATGTATTTATTTTCATGTTTTATGATAAAAGAACTTCAGACATTCACCATGATTGTCACATAATAAATATAGATGCTTTCTATACCACCTTAACCACCTGTCTCTTGCGTAGAGTTGGATGGCAAAACATAACATATAACAAATATAAAACAATACTTTTGAGGCTGCATGGGATATACATTGAAAATACCTGCTCCTCTGTGCATATCACTAATTTGAGGTTCCAGGAAGTTTAATTCATCTATATTATTAACCAAGTAGAGATGCAAAGTGTCAGTGACTGCGTGGTTTATTAAAAATACTGTTTAATTTTTATTGTTGCTCTGGGAAGTTTATTTTGGTTTCTTTTTATAGACTTGATGAGTATTGTAAAGCTCTGTAGTGAGAAAACCAACCAAGGCTAAAATCAATAGCATCATCAGTCACTTGCTACTCCTCCCACCCAGTACGTTCCGCCCTAGCATGCAAAGTGTGCCTGTGAGACCTGGGGCTCTAACCTTGGAAGTGAGAGCTATTGAATACAAAAATGGATTTGACTACTTTAGAATCAGTCTTTCAAAAGCCTTCAGGATTCTTCTTGTAACAAAACTATTTACTCCCACAAAGCTTAAACTACGAATTGAATGTAAATGAATGACTTAGATAGAAGCCATCAAGGATATGTACAATCAGAAGGGCCAACCCTTGAATCGCAGACAACCACAGAGCAACAGACAAGAAAACCATGTCTGTGGCCTTTACCGAGGGAAGAGTGAGGAAGAATTAACAGAGAAAAACCCATTCTGCCTAAACATTTCCTCAGCTTTTTGGTGTAGAAAGGAATGAATGCTCGAAACACAAAAATAGAAGAGATTTAATTTTTTCAAATTAGCAAAAGATGCCAGGAGAAGGAAGGAGGAGGTGGGAACAGTAATTATTTAGCACATAAATGATTACTTGAGCTTTCCAGCACAAATAGAACTAACTGATTGTAGAAGGGGCTCAAAGCATCATCCAAAAGCCTTGTTGCCTTTCATTTGACCTTCAGATATTTATTCTTTTTAAATAAATCTTTCAAAGTGGATGCATTAGTGATAATAAAGATCTTGGCAAAGAAAATTAGTAATTCAGAACTGGATTTACCAGCAAATAATGGACCATCAGAGGGATTCTGTAAGACAGCTGCAGGTTGCCATCATATACCGCGATAGGGGGTTCCAATCAGCAATTAGATTTGTCAGTATCAATTCCTTGTCCTATTGTTTTTCTTGCTTGCTTTTCAGTAAAGACTCAAATGGAAAAATTCCTTGGAAAACATAAATAAATTAGCAGTGTCACATAATTACTCCTAACATTTTCTTTCCATTGTGTTATTATTCAGCTAAAAGATTTTGGCATGTAGTCATTATGTGAAGATTTAAAATGAAATCGATAACACTCAAGTGACAGATGGAACTTCAGCCATTTACAGTGAAAGAAGGCAGAGGGTTCTTCTCAGTGCACTGAATTTTAATTTAGTGGTTATAAAAAATAAGAATTTGCAAAGTTGGATGTAAAGTGCTTATCTCCTTTTATGAAGATGAATGATTACAAAACTACATAGTTTAGGTAAATTTTGAGAATGTAAGGCATTTCTAATTTGTTTTGAATATAGAGGGCATAAATCGATCTCAGTACAGAGTAACTTTAAATAAAACTTTATCTTTATAAATTGCAATATATCCCACGACAACTGTCATGTCTCTCTGTTATTGAGTTCTGATTTGTTGAGCCCAAGTCATGTGTTAGAATTAGTTTTTGTAGATTTATTTATGTACCTACCTGTTTATTGTTTCTTTCTTCCTGTAGACGGCAAGCTGCATGATGGCAAGGTTCACCTATGTTCTCTCTATGATTGAGGATTCGGCATAGAGTAAGTGCTCAGTAAACATTTGTTGAACTGAATGTACCAATCAAACAATACAACAATCAAAAATAAAGTTTTAATCTCCAATTTGGAATCAAAGTGTGAGATCACAAAGTTGATGCTTTGAAGGCACCTTCCCAATAAGTTTTGTTCATTAAAAATGTTTATTTTTGGCCCTGGCCAGTTTGCCTCAGCAGTTGGAGCGTTGGCTTGCAGACCAGAGAGTCCCAGGTTAGGTTCCCGCTAGGTGCCTGTACCACAAAAAAAAAAAAAAAAAAAAAAAAAAAATTATTTTTGTGTTATTTGAAAGTGTTATGCACATTTTCTGCATTTATGGATTTTCATGGTAAAGCATATATTTGTCTGGCAAATGAAAGAGGGTATGGTACACCAAACCTAAGGAATCCTTTTAGAGTCTTAAATATTTTTTCCTATCTTATTATTTTCCTATTTCTAAACTTATTATTGAATAGTTAAACTCTGTCTAAAATATATTGTGAACAAAGCTTACTCTCTTAACCACTACATTGCTGCCATTTATAGCTTGGACAAGCATCTCATGTTTGTCTCTGAAATAGGTAAAGGTATTGGGCTCAAGAGTTATATTGTAACCCAGGGTTTTAAAAGGTAAGAGTGATAAACTGACCTCATTTTATGAGAAATGTAGAGAGAAATGGCCATAGATATGCATTTGGCTGGAAAAAAAGTTGAAGGGGATAAAAACACGACTCGCTTATCTTTATGTCCTTCCCCATTATATTTCTGACCTTAGTAAAGTTTCTACCTGGAAAAGAGTAATCTTGATTTAAATTGAGCAAAAATGCATCAGCCTTGGTGTCCTTTGACCAATAATATGACAATGTGGGTACAGGGAAGTAATAGCCTCATTAAGCCTAATTACAATGAAATTCACAGACACATGCTCTATAATAAGGACCTTGGCATCCTTTCAATTAGTTTTTAAGTTACTTAATGTTGGTTAACTACTACCTGGGTGAAAGGATGTTTTACACAGGAAATAATTGCTGACTTCTTCAACCTCAGTGTAGGAGACCACATTTGTGTCATGTGACTGCTGTCATGTTTCATCTGGAATTCATATAATCATCCATTATGGAGCACCACTGTGTACAAAGAATTGAGTCTCACAGCCCAGAGATACAAAGACCAATATGTTAATCTTAAGTTGTTTTAAACTGTTGCTTAAGAGGTAACAATTCATTTCCAGGGTAATAATTAGAACACTACAGAGGACTTCTCTTCCCCCACCCCCGCAAAATGTCTTTATATTACCACTCTTGCCACAGTGTTATATTTTGAAGCACAGTTAAAAATTATTTCTCGAAGATGTCCTCCCTCAAAAAATGCTTTTGTATATAAGTGCTCTGTATATACACATAAGTATGTTCATAATAAACTTATTTTATGTACATAAGACATTCTATAATATCATTCTGCAATTTTTCTTACTTTATATAATAATAATAAATCATGAAATACTCCAAAACAATACAGAGAGATTAAAATAAAATGGAATAATCCAATTCATGCATTTATCAAAGTCAGTTAATTAGTTTTTATTGAAAGGTATTTAGGTCCTTTACTTCAACACTCCAGTGAATATTCATATTTATATCCTCGTACATTCATACAAAGATATCTTTATGATGAATTTCTGTTGGTGGAATTGCTGGGTCAAAGAGTATCTGTATTTTAATTAAAATAGTTATTACTATTAGGGAGGAAGAGTTTTCCTCTGCCTTACGAAGGTTCTTTCGGCTGATCTAATCATCAAACCAACATGAGACAAATGAACAGAAAAAAATCAAATTTATTTTGTACTTATGGGAACACCACATATATGAGCGAGTCACAGACCCCACATACCTGAGAGGTTCAGAAACATAAAGGTAAAATGAGGTCTATATGCCATCTTGAGCTAAAGAATGGATAAGGGCCTGGGGCTCCAAGAAAGGATGTTTGGTAATTAGGGATTTGCCAGACCATGCAGATGTATTGCTCTTATAAAATTCATCCCTGGTAATAACTTGTATTCTGGGAAAGACCCAAACTTTGGATTCTTCTAGGTAGTTGCGAGATTGGCAGTAGTTTCTCTTGAGCCTGCCAGATCTCCATTGCCTTCAACTCGAAGTGGCATATTTTAGGGTTACACGTTCTGCCCTCCTACATTATTAAACTTCCTACCAAATAGATTTTACTTACTATTTATGTACAAAAATGGTTGGCAAGTAAGTATATAAGTAATAATCACAATAAAAGATTTACATCTTCCAAAACTTCAATAATGCAGAAGGGCTCACAATAAAAACAAAACTTTTTTTTTCACCCCCAGTTCTGTTTCAAAAAGGACTCAAATTTAAAACCTTTTATCTCTGTGTTAAATTCTTCTGATAATTACTTCCTGTGATATTGTAATTTGTACCAAGAAATATACTGTTGGTCTTTGTCCCATTTCTGGCACAGAGCTTCTAAACCTTTCGGAATTTTCTAAGTGAGAAGAGCAGTACAGGTGTCTTTTGTTATGTTAATCAGGTGACCTTTGGAAAGCACCTAAGGATGAGGGCTGCTTGCCGGGCAGCCAGCCTTGTCATTGGAGGGTTTGAACTTTCTGTTCCACCCCTGAACTTCTTGGAGGTGACAAGAGCTAGAGATTGAATCCATCACTGATGACCTAATCACTCAGCTTACATAATGAAGCCTTCATAAAAATGCAAAAGGAGGGTGTTCAGGGAGCTCTCAGGATGGTGAACATGTGGAGGTACTGGGGAAATGGTGTGCCCAGGCAGACCATGGAAGCTTCGAGCCTTGTCCCCATATCTTGCCCTCTGCCTCTCTTCCATCTGGCTTTTTGTGTTACTGTCTTTTATAATAAACCAATAATCTAGTTAAATGTTTCTCTGAGTTCTGTGAGCTGTTCTAGCAATTTAAGCAAACGCAAAGGGGACGTTTAGGGACCTCTGATCTATACCAGCAGATCAGAAGCGGAGGTAAGAACCTGAGCTTGTAATTGGCATCTAAAATTGGAGGGGGTCTTTGGAACCTCCAATCTACAGCCAATTGGTCAGAAGCACAAGTGGCAACCAAGGTTTGCAGTTGGCATTTGATGCCCTGAACCCTCAACCTGTGGAATCTATTGCTACCTCTAGGTAGATAGTGTCAGAATTGAGTTGAATTTTCTGATACCCTCTTGATATCCAAGAATTGCTTGATGATGAGGGGGGACCCTCCCCCCATTGTCCTGAATTGGAATAGGAACCTCCACATCTTTAAAGTATGTTTTATTAAGATCATTGATTAACAAATTTTAGATATTATATGACTCAGTCTTATTATGATAAATGGGGATATGTTGTACTTTCTTACAATCTTAGTCACTCATGTGATTGACAATTCCTTCTCCGCAACATGGTTGCTCAGTATAATTAACGGTTATGCCATGTACTTCAGTAACTTTATATAGCACATAAACCTTACTTCTAGTCCCATCAAATCTCTTGGATTCTCCTTTAGTAGATTAATGACATTTCCTTTTTTCCTTTTTTTTCCTTCTAGCTTTTCTACTGCCCACACATGGACCTCTTTATTTTATCTCCATATTAGAAAGATATATATCTTGCATTGCATACATACATACAGATACATGATATGTGTATTCTGTTCTATAATCATTTAAGCTTTCTATATTTGTTTATAAGCTAATTTTAATGTTAAAAATATTAGCTCTAATGTTAAAATATTATAAGTATGAATATACAATTCACTATATCGTCAAAGAGTGTATTAATACTACATTTACTTTTGTATATATTTTACTTTTTTCTTTAAGTGTTATATCTTATATTATTTTTTTTCCTATATGTTTTTTGGAGTATATGACACTTCAGGCCATATATTCCAGAGAAAATGTGAAAAGAGCATGTTTAGGGAACAATATGTAAGAAACAATCTAGATGTACAGGATATTGAAATATATGTGTATATATGTATACACACACTCACACACACATATATGTAAATATCTATAACCATACCCCTATCTATCTAGCTAGCTAGCTTGCTAGCTATGTTTCTACCTCCTTTTATTCATTAGTATAGCTATGAGATGCACCTATGCTGTCACATGTAACTATAGGTTTTTTTTATCCCTATGTATTATTCCATTGTTTGAAAAGTGAGGAATGTGTCCATTCCCTTGTTGAACATTTAAATTATTTCCAGTGTTGCCCTGGCGGGTTTGGCTCAGCGGTTAGAGCGTCAGCCTGCGGTCCCGAGAGACCCGGGTTCGGTTCCCGCTAAGGGCATGTACCTCGGTTGCAGTTTGTCCCCGGCCCTGGTTGGTCGTGCGGGTGGCAGCCACTCGATGTGTCCCTTTCACATCGATGTTTCTCTCTCTCTTCCTCTCTCCCCCTCCCACTCTACCTGACCAAAAAATAGAAAAATGTCCTCAGGTGAGGATATAAATAAATAAATAAATAAAAAATAAATAAATAAATAAATTATTTCCAGTGTTAGCCTATGATTGATAACGTTGTGAATATTCTACTATTTGTCCTTTTGTGACATAGATGTATACCTAGGAGTGTTATTGGTAGATCATGAATTACTCACATGTTTAGTTTACTTTAATAAAAATTGCCAAACTGTTATGCACAGTGCTGTATCAATTTATAATTCTACTAGTAGTGTATGAGTGTTTAGTTGCTCCACTCACTGGGCAATATTTGATATTGGCTGCCTTTTTAATTTTAGCCATTCAAGAGAAGGTGAATTTCTGTAACAGTGTTTTTAATTTGAACCTTTCTGATAGCTAAATATGCTGAGCATCTTTTCATTTGCCTATTGATTATTTGGATATTATATTTTATATTCTGTTTATTTTAATTGAGATTATTGATCTTTTTCTTTATGAATTGTAGCCATAACGGAGTATCACAGAGAAGGTCATTTAAACAATAGAAATTCATTTTCTCAGTTTGGAGGCTGGAGGTCCAAGATCGAGGCACTGGCAGGGCTCGTTTCTAGTGAGCCCTCACTTCCTAGCTTGTGGGTGCTGACCTTCTCTCTTACTTCACATGGCCTCTCTTCTCTGCACAAACACTCCTGGTTCTCTCGTCTCATAAGGACACGAGTGCTATTGGATTAGTGCCTTGTTTATAAAAACAAGGGGACATATTTAAATCATAATTTAAATACATAATATAGAGAGAGAGGAAATGTACATGATTATGATGCAGTTTAGATTGAGAAATGTGATTGATGTTAAGTAAATACTGTGCTGGAAAAACCTAAACAGAAAGTTTATGAATTTTTGTAATATATACAGAGTTATTGTATATCTTAAGTTCCTTTATTATACCTTCATATTTGAGTAAAAAAACGTTATTTGGTATAGATGTCAATGTTGAATTCTGACTTTCCCATTATACTTTGAGAGCATTACTCTATTGCTTTTAGCAGCAAGTGTTGCTGGTGATATGTTTGATGCTGGACTAATTCTTTTCCTTTTATAGATTGTATTTGTGTTTTATTTATTTGATTAGTTTTGTTCAGTTGTTTATTGATAGATTTTACTTTTTGATTTTGTACTTTATACGTTTTGGTTTTCAAAATGTTTTATCTAGGAAATGGCCTTTTCTGTTACTGTCTGGGCATTTGGTAAGAATATCAGTTGTCCTTTATAATTCTGAAACACTGTCTTGTGTAACATCCTTGATAATTTTTTTCCTATTTTATTTATCCCTTAGTTCAGGAACCAACATTTGTGATTTGGTGCTTTATGAAGTGATGCTTTCTCTTCTTTTTCTTAAACTGCATTTCTCTCATTTTTTACTTTTCCTGACCATAACTCACACAAGGACAATGCTAACAGTCTCTGTTTTGTTCTATGATATGCCTTGATATGATCCTAATATTAATGTAACTATATTATTGAAAGAATTAATATATGTGATTCAAATTGTATAGGCTAGGCACCCAATAAATGTTAGTTGAATTTGTGAACAAAGATATACATACCATATTTCAAAACACTCCATATTTTGCATAAAATCCTATTTATTTCTAAAGTAGAGTTCCAAAATGTATTATTGAAATGTTATGAATACATATGTGTATACATATATGCATATAGATGTAGATATATGAGAGACAGAGAGAGTGTGAGTGACTATGTATGATTAAATTTATGCAACACTGAGGGTCAGTGTCAACATGCAATTCCCCTGTGCTTTGATTACAGTCTTACATTCTTAGTGAGTGACAGCTAGTCCGATAGACTACACTGGAAACTCTGAGCCAGTGGGATTGGTACCCCATATTGCATTGTTCTCTGCCAGCAAGTGCTTTGCCATGATATTCTGTTTGAGTGTGTACTTAAGATGTGTGTAGCTTATTCTGTTGTGAGCTTTCGTTTTTCCATGTATTCAGTGTCCTAGAAAAGACTTTTGACCTGTTAATAGTGACAAAATATATTTAAAAAACCCAAGGAGAATATTATTCTATATTTTTAGAGCAAGTTCAGATGGAGAAAAGAAGGTACAGATCAGGAGCTAAGTAGGGGGTGTGGAAAGATATTTGACATTACAAGGCAGCTATTATCTTCCCTGGAACCTTGAAGGAATGCCCAGTCACAACCCATTAATTAACTTTGGCTGGGTACCAAAAATAATGTTGAAAACGGAAGAGTAATTGCCAATATGAGGTCAGAAACACAGCTCCATAAGAGCCACGCAGACCCCTGGTTCAGCTTGTTCTTTCAGTGCTGGTAGGTCATTGTTCGCTAAAGGAAGAGTCCTAATCAAACACCTGAAACATAGGTACTATGTCAGGGCCTTTATTCGAAAACTGTAAACCTGGACATCTGAATCTTAGACTTATGCTGACCAACATAAAGTCCTTTCATCATCTCTCTCCCCCAGGTTAATTATGTGTGTGCGCGCACACATATATGCACCGTATGCCACGTGTCTCTTCTTGCTGCTGTGAATGTTTTTCTACCAGGAAATGTCATAGAGAACTTAAGTATACAAGTTGTGATCTGGCTATCCGTATGCTAATGAGCAGAAGGGTGACCGCCAATGTGCTAAAGTAGTCAGATAGGGTGTCCACGGGGTAAGTCAGGCAGAGTCTGGGGAAGGGGTAATAAGGCCTAACAACAACAGAATTCAGAGTAATACCGGAAAACACAGAGTCCAAGAGCAAAAGGAAAGAAAAAACAAACACACAGAGAAATGAGCAGTTTTTCTGAAGAGATGAGAAAATTAGCTAATATTTTAGAGCCCATGATTCACAGGAAACAAGAAGAAAATAAAAACTGGAGACAGTATAACAACCTATGAAAGCAATACTGGAAAAGAAAATGAAGTTTACAGAATTGGAAAGAAGTGAAAAAATAACTACTGACTAAAACTCATCAGGGACTACTTTTTAAAAAATGTGAACATTCATAAACCAGCAGGACCAAATAAAATAGATCCCTGGGCGCTGAGGGACTTGACTAATGAACTTCCCAGTGCAGTCGCAGTTGCAGCTGGTAAGTCGTGGAGTAGTACAGAGAGCTAGAAAATTGGAAAACAACAAGAAATGTGGCATCATTTACTGAAAAGGGGGAAGCATCATTCTATCATGTACCTTCCAATAAGCTGAATGCCGACACTTTAAAAAACAAAGTAGACTATTAGAGCTGCCCTACTTGATTCCTCCAGGACAAGTACTTCAGTGTGCACAGAATATGGCTCCATTTGCAGGGCAAGGGTAAACTCCATCAATCATATTTGCTGATTTGCTGAAGAGTGTAACTGAGTCACTATCCACATAACCCGCTTGGCAAATGCAGTTATTTCTCCCACAAAATCACATGTGGAATAGGTAACAGAAATCGAAAACCCCATAGTTAAACATCCTTGATATTCACAACATATCACTCACCTAGAATAAGGTTCATTTGTAATAAGATGGAATAGAGGCAATGAATTGTCTTTTATTTCATCACAGAGCTCCCATGAGCTTAGATGTTAAGCGCAAGGCTGGATTGGAGCTCCAGCTCCCCCAATATATTTTTTGACTAGAGAAATGTATCAAATCTTTCTGAGTCATACACTGTTCATATCTAAAATGTCTAAATATAGATTGTATATATTTACTTATGTGTGATGTTTTTCATAAAGCAAATAGAGCAGCTACTGTGACAGTTAAGTAGGTAACATGAGAAAACAAGCTGATTACGTAGAATAGCACCTGGAAGCATAGCATGGGTTCCATGAAACTTAGCTCTATTCCCTGTCTCCATCTCTACCACAACAATAGTCTTTAGTTTTCTTGAGCACAGCCATTAAGTTTTGAAGATAATTGGATAGGAGATACTTAGTTTTCTATGTTCATATTAATTAGGTTGAAATAGGAGATCTCTAAAGGAAAATAAAAGTTCAGCCTCTTGGTAGACTATTGCACAAACTTTGAATAAGTCATTTGTTCATTAAAAAGTGAACTAAATTCCTAATTGTGATTTTTGGGCTTCTTGTATACACTTCGACTTCAGCAGTATTAATACGTGAATATGCCATATTCAAATGGAAGATGAAATATGATCCACAGTTCATTACTGCAAATATGTTTAAAATAAATATGGTTAGCTTTTTTCATTCTCTACAAAAGGGCAGCTACTTTAATTTGCTTTTTAAATTAGTTTAAAATTGTTGTAGTTAACTCATAGCATTTATAAACTATGCGGATCATTGAAAGTTGATTCTTTTTTTTATATATATAGATTTTTTTTCTTTATTGATTTTAGAGAGAGAGGAAGGGAGAGGGAGAGAGAAATAGAAACATTGATGAGAGAGAACATTGATTGGCCACTTTCTGCATGCCTCCCACTCGGGATTTGGCCCACAACCTGGGCACGTACCCTGACTGGGAATCAAACCGGCCACCTCTTGGTGCATGGGTCAACATTCAACCACTGAGCCACACCGGGCCAGGCGAAACTTGATTCTTTATTGCACTCCCACATAGATGTATTTACTATCTTCCTATCTATACAACTAAACTGCATTTTCTTTTCCACTGTTGCTTTCCTCATGTAACATATCTGACAATGAACACAGAGAAAGCTGAACTTCTAATTATTTCAAAGGTATATTCTATTTTTTTGTTGTTATAATGGAAAATAAAATGTTTCTATTCTCCTACAAAAATATTATTATGCTGATTATTATTATATTAATAAAAAGAAACTTCTAAAACTGATTTTAAAACTCCCCCCATCAACCAATGAGAATTTCGACTGTCTCACATTCTATAACTGAGACCACAGGTCATCTAGTGCCTAAATACTCCTGCTTCTAATAGCCCACAAATTTTGGATATGCATATTTCCCAAGCCCATATCTAAAATCAGCATATTTCTTTGTTCAGATATACAGTGTCTTAAGGTACAACTCTCCATTGCTGAGCAAGAAAACAGCTTTATTTCAAATAGTGAGTGCAATTTCTTGCTTTACAGACAACAACCAGAAGTTGAAACTAGAAAAGATGGCAATGACCAGAGAGAGGGTGAGTGTGTGAGAGAGTGAGCTGGTGTGTGTGAGAGAGAGTGAGTGGACATGAAGGTGGACAACCAAACTTGTGCAGTGCAGAGACGTGGAGTAGAAGGTTCCTGTGCTGTGGACCAGAGCAGCCTGCTACCACAGTAAGCAGCTCTTCAGGGCGCTTCTCCCTGCGCCATGGGAAGGTCCCACCATTTTGGAAGATCCCGGGTCTTTCCTGGGAGGAGGCATTGTGAGTGGCTAGGGCCCAGCAACCTGAGCCCACCAGTGCACCTGGCAATATCAAACCAGTGGACACCCTGTGTCAACACAGACCAGTGCACAGTAGTTAAACTGTCAAGGTGCTGGTTGTAGAAACTGCAAATGGCCGGGAGCCTACCATCATCCCCTACAGTAGCAGTCTGATCAGAATCAAGATATACCCCCAGCAACAGAGGTTGGGGTGCAGACATCTATCCCCAAGCAATAGAAGCACAGACCAGCAGCAGAGACCTATCCCCCAAAACTACAGCAAAGGCTGAGCCCCATTGGGCAGCAGCACTCCCCAGTCGCCAGCAGTGGGACCTGGGGTTTTTTGGGGCCTGTGAAAAACTGCTGCCTGCAAGAGAAATGGGAAGCCTGGGATCCAGAGGGACCTGTGCAACCCAGTGCACCACAAGAGCAGTGGGAAGCCAGATATCCACAGGGACCTGTGCAACACAGGGCCACACAAGAGTGGTGCCGAGCCAGGGATCCAGAGGGACCTGTGTGACCCAGAGGCCCAAGGTGCAGGCAGGGAGTGCGGCTCCAGCAGGGTCTGAGCAATACAGCTACAGATGGCACCAGTGACTAGCGGGAAACAGCGTTAGAGGGGCCCACGCAATCCAGCAGCAGCACCTACCAGGACACACCAGTACCAGCCCCCAGTAGTCAATCCTTCAGGATCCACAGCAGGCAAGAGGCGACACGCAACAGAACGGTATGGGAGGCACAGTAGCCTTATTTGATATACAGTGAGCTGCCTACACATCCAAACATCCCTCATCGGGTCTAGAGCTACCAGACGGCTAAAATGGGGAGACAAAGAAACAACACCAAAGGAAAGAAAAAAAGGAATCACTAGAAAAGGAACTACAGGAAATGGAAGAAAGCAACTTGTCAGATAAAGAATTCAAAGCAATGATTTTAAGGGTGCTCAAACAATTTTTTGAGAACAACAAGCAACTTAATAAGAATTATGAAGAACTCACTGGGAACTTCTTCAGCTTAAAAAAGGAGGTAGAAGCTATGCATAAAAATCAAGCGAAAATAAAGAATGTCATAGATGTTATGAAGGGTTGAATAGTAGATTAGAAGAAGCTGAAAACCAAATCAGTGACTTAGAAGACAAGGTAGAGAAAAATACCCAAGTAGAGCATCAAATGGAAAAAAGTTTAAAAAGCTGGAGGAGAGTTTAAGAGAGCTGTGGGATAATACAAAACATAATGTTTGCATTATAGGGATACTGGAAGGAGAAGAATCAGAGAAAGGAATAGAGAAGTGTTTAAAGAAATAATGACAGAAAACTTCCCTAAACTGGTAAAGGAAAAAGTCACACAAGTCCAGGAAACACAGAGAGTCCCAAGCAAGATGAATTCCAGGAAACCCACAGTTAGACACATTGTAATAAAAATGTCAAACATTAAAGACAAAGAATCTTAAAGGAAGTAAGAGAGAGACAGAAAGTTACCTACAAGGGAGCTCCCATTAGACTGTCAGCTGATTTCTCAGTAGAAAGACTGCAGGCCAGAAGGGAGTGTCATGAAGTGTACAATGTAATGCAAGGCAAGCGTCTGAATGCAAGACTACTCTACCCATCGAGGCTATCATTAAAAATCAAAGAAGAAATAAAGAGCTTCACAGTTTAAAAAAAAAAAAAAAAAAAAAAAAGAAGGAATTTACCACCACCAAACCAGCACTGCAAGAAATGCTGAAGGGACTGTTGTAAGAAGAAGAAGAAACAGAGAGAGAAAGAGGAACACAGGCATAAAATTAAAATGGCAACTAATAACTATCTATCAATAATTACCTTAAATGTAAATGGCTTAAATGCCCCAATCAAAAGACATAGGGTATCTGATTGGATAAGAAAATATGACCCATATATATGCGTTTACAAGTGACCCACCTCACAACAAAAGACTCACACAGGATGAATGTGAAGGGATGAAAAAAAAATTTCTAAGGAAATGGAAATGAAAAAAAAGTTGGCATAGCAATACTCAGATCTTACAAGATAGACTTCAAAACAAAGGCCATAATAAGAGACAGAGAAGGTCACTACATAATATTAAAAGGATCAATCCATCAAGAGGATATAACCCTGGTAAACATATGCACCAAGTATGGGAGCACCAAAATATATTTAAAAACTTCTGAAGGACTGCAAGAGAGAGATCAATAGCAATACAATCATAGTGGGTGAGTTTAACACGCCACTGACACCACTGGATAGATCTTCTAGACAAAAGTTAACAAGAACATAAAGTCCTTACAAGAAGAACTGGATCAGTTGTACTTCATTGATATTTACAGAACATTTCACCCCAATGCTACAGAATATACATTCTTCTCAAGTGCACATGGGACATTTTCAAAGATAGACCACATGTTAGGACACAAAGCAGGTCTCTACAAATTCAAGAAGATTGAAATCATATCAATCACCTTCTCAGATCACAGTGACATTAAATTAGAACTCAATTACAATAAAAACACACAGAAACATTCAAACACTTGGAGGCTGAATAGCATGTTATTAAACAACGAATGGGTTACTAACGAGATCAAGGAAGAAATTAAAAACTCTCTGGAAACCAATGAAAACGAACACACAACAACACAAAATTTATGGGACACAGCAAAAACAGTCCTCAGAAGGAAGTTGATAGCAACACAAGCCTACCTCAAGAAAAAAAATTCCTAGTTGACTTTCTAACCCTACAACTTAAAGAATTAGAAAGTAAACAGAAAGAAAAACCCAGAGCTAGTAGGAGGAAGGAAATAGTAAAGGTCAGAGCAGGAATAAATGACAGAGACCAAAAAAAAAAAAAAACAATTCAAAAGATCAATGAAACAAAAGGCTAGTTCTTTGAAAAGATAAACAAAATCAATGGACCTTTAGCCAGACTCACCAAGAAACAAAAAGAGAGAAACCAAATAAACAAAATCAGAAACAAAAAAGGAGAAGTAACAACTAAAACCAAAGAAATACAAAGGATCATGAAAACATACTATGAACAATTATACGCTGACAAATTGGACAATGGAGGAGTAATGGACAAATTTCTAGAAACACAGAGCCTCCCAAAACTGAATCAAGAAACGATAGAAAGCTTGAACAGACCAATAACAACAAAGGACATTGAAGATTTAATTAGGAAATTCCCAGCAAACAAAAGCCCAGGCCCGGACGGCTTCATGGGGGAGTTTTACCGAACATTCAAAGAAGAGCTAATACCCACTCTCTTTAAACTATTCCAGAAAATCAAAGAAGATGAAACACTTCCAAACTCATTTTATGAGGTCGGCATAATCCTAATTCCAAAACCGAATAAAGACACTACAAAGAAAGAAACTACAGGCCAATATCCCTGACGAACACAGATGTCAAAATCATTAACAAAATATTAGCAAATCAGATCCAGCAATACATCCAAAAATTTATTCACCATGACCAAGTAGGATTCATCCCAGGGATGCAAGGATGGTACAATATTCGCAAATCAATAAATGTAACTAAGAAAAATAAATGTAACCACATAAGAAAAATGAAAGATAAAAACCATATGATCATATCAATAGATGCTTAAAAAGCATTTGACAAAATCCGGCAGCCATTTCTGATAAAAATGCTCAGTAAGATGGAAATAGAGAGATCATATCTCAACATAATAAAGGCCATATATGAAAAACCTACAGCAAACATCATACTCAGTGGGCAAAAACTAAAAGCATTCCCCTTAAGAATGGGTACAAGACAGGGATGACCACTTTCGCCACTGTTATTCAACATAGTACTGGAAGTCTTAGCCACAGCAATTAGACACGAAGAAAAAATAAAAAGGATCTAAATTGGAAAGGAGGAAGTGAAACTGTCATTATTTGCAGATGACATGATATTGTACATAGAAAACACTAAAGACTTCATCAAAAATTTACTAGAGTTAATAAATGAATTTGGCAAAGTAGCAGGATACAAAATTAATGTCAAGAAATTGATGTCATTCTTATACACAGAAAGAACTCACAGAAAGAGAAACTAAAAGAACAATTTCATATATCATCGCAGCAAAAAAATTAAGATACCTAGGAATAAACTTAACCAAAGATGTACAGGACCTATTAGCAGAAAACTATAGGACACTGAAAAAATAAAATAGAGAAAGATATAAAAAATGGAAGCACATACCTTGTTCATGGATTGGAGGAATTAACATCATTAAAATGTCCTTACTACCCAAAGCAGTCTATAGATTCAATGCAATCCCCATCAAAATACTAATGACATATTTCACAGAACTAGAACAAACACTCCAAATGTTTATATGAAACCAAAAGAGACCCCAAATAGCCACACCAATCTTGAAACTAGATAAAAGAACAAAGTAGGAGGAATCACATTACCAGATATCAGGTTATACTACAAAGCCACTGTAATCAAAACAGCCTTGTACTGGCATAAGAACAGGCAGATAGATCAATGGAACAGAACAGAGAACCCAGAAATTGACCCAAGACAATATGCTCGATTAATATTTGACAAAGGTGGCAAGAGCATACAGTGGAGTCAAGACAGTCTCTTCAATAAATGGTGGTGGGAAAATTGGACAGCTATTTGCAAAAAAAAATGAAGCTAGACCACCAACTTACACCATACACAAAAATAAACTCAAAATGGATAAAAGACTTAAGTGTAACTCGTGAATCCATAAAAATTTTAGAAGAAAATGCAGGCAACAAAATTTCAGACATCATACGCAGAATAATTTTCACTGATACATCACCTAAGGCAAGAGAAAAAAAGGAAAAATAAACACATGGGACTACATCAAACTAAAAACCTTCTGCACAGCAAAAGAAACCATCATCAAAATGGAAAGGGAACCCACTATATGGGAGACCATAACTGCCAATAATGCATCAGATAAGGGATTAATTTCCAAAATCTGTAGAGTACTCATACAACTCAACAAAGGAAGTCAAAGAACCCAATCAAATAATAGGCAGAGGTCCTAAAGAGACATCTGTCCAAACAGGACATACAAATGGCCAAGAGACATATGAAGAAATGCTCAATGTCACTAATCATCAGAGAGATGCAAATTAAAACAACAGTGAGGTATCACTTCACACCCGTCAGAATGGTCGCCATCAATAAATCATCAAACAGCAAGTGTTGGCGAGGGTGTGGAGAAAAGGGGACTCTAGTCCACTGCTGGTGGGAACGCAGAATGGTGCAGTTACTATGGAAAACACTATGGTGTTATCTCAAAAAGTTAAAAATCGAACTGCCATTTGACCCGGTGATCCCACTTCTAGGAATATATTCTAACTAGCCTGAAACACCAATCAGAAAGAATATATGTATCCTGTGTTCATAGAAGCACTATTTACACTAGCTAAGATCTGGAAACAACCTAAGTGTCCATCAGTAGATGAGTAGATAAAAAAGCTATGGTACATGTGCACAATGGAATACTATGCAGCTGTAAGAAATATCTTTTATCCTTTGAGATGGCATGGAAGGACCTGAAGAGTATTATGCTAAGCGAAACAAGCCAAGCAGAGAAAGACAAATATCACATGATCTCACTTATTTGTGGAATATAATGCACTAAACAAACTGATGAACAAAATTGACCTAGAGACATAGAGGTGGGGTACATACTGACAAACCTCAGAGGAGGGAGGGTTGGGTGGGGAAAGCGATAAACCACAGAACTTATGTGCATGTATGCATGACCAATGGACAACAAAGATGGGGATGGGGGGGGATGGGGATGAGGGTGTCAATGGAGGAAAAATAAGAATCATCTGTAACAAAAACAAATTAATAAAAATAATTTTTAAAAAAAGAAATTGAAATTACATTTCAAGTCATTTGTAAACAATTTCAGTATCTTCTGAGTCATACTTTGGTATATTCTGTTCACATGAATAATTTCAGAAACTGAACCAAAGAAGACTAACTATCCTGAATTATATAGGCAATTACTTGCTTAAACCACAAGTAAATGATATTTTTATGGACTTTGAATCAGCATTTACTAAAATTCAAAGGAGGGTCTATAACCCAAGAATTGAACTTTTTACTATGTTAAAAGTGTTATCTGAAGTGAAATCTTCAAGAAAACAAATGGGAAAAGATCTGTTCAGAGAGGAGTTATATGTGGTGATGGTGCCTTCTGAGTTTTGTGTCCTAACTTTACCTTATATAAATGCAAATACTAGCATCCATTCTCATTTTAAAAGCTTTTACATGCTCAATAGTATCTTCACTTCTTCTAGGACAATTATGAAATCATTAGTCATCATTCAAGCTACTGGGATACATTTTGCAAGATTGGTTCTTTACTCAAATCATTTATGTAGAAGCTTTCATACTGTTAGTCACTTTACAACTAAAAAGGCAAACACAGACCACAAAAATAAAAAATATCTTTATGATATAATTATGATGATATTCCATTAAATTGTTGTAGTGGCCCTCTGAGTCCTGGAGAACAGCTTTCCAATCTTTGAATTCCTCTAAATCCCTATCTGTTTAACTTCTGTCCATCATATTCTGAAATTCTACACATTCCCTTAAATAATGTGGTGGGGAAAATGGACACATCTTGGTCTTCTGTGAAAGGACAAATTCTAGACTTACAAGAGAGATTCATCTGAAGCTAACACTATGCATTCCAGTATGTCTTCAATTTATTTTTTTCTCTCCAGCTTTGTCTTTCCTCTCCTTTTGAGATTTCTGTTAAATATGTGTTAATTTTTTCACCATTTCATGCCCTATAGGCTTTATTGACCCTATTCTTTTTTTTATTTTATTTATTTTTTTATTAATTAATTTTTGTTACAGATGTTTCTCCTTTTTCCCCCACTGATTCCCCCCTCCTTTGACTCTATTCTTTTGTTTCCCTTCGGATATTTCCTGCTGGCCTAGATTCAAGTTTCCTAATTGTATGCTTTTTATAATTGTTATTAACACCATCTATTAAATACTTAATTTTTGTGTTTTTATAGTTTAATGAAAATTAATTTTAATGATTATATTTTTCAGTTCTAGAATATCCATTTGATTTCTTGTAGATCCCACCACCTTCTTAACATTATCTATGTGTTCTTTTATTTTTTTGAACTTAGTAATCATAAAGTTCTATTCTACCAATGCCAAATCATCTGTCACAGCTGGGTAGTTTATGCTATTTTTCTCTTGGCTTTGGGCATTTGGTTCAGTTTCTTCTAATGTTTGGTGTGTTGGTTATCAATATATTGCCTCTCAGATTCAAATAAACCCTTCATTGTGATGCTTGTGATACTGAAATTTTTCTTCTTTGCCGGGTGGCATAATTTTAAACTTTGGAAGTAGGCACTGGAGGGGTATTTCTTCCTCGTTCCTCTGTGCACTCTCTTGCAGCATGTAGTGACCATCGGTACATGTCACCTCCCTATGGGCAGCATCACCCAACATCACAGAGAGAATCTTTCAAGAGTCCTGCTAACAATGACTGGTTTTCACTGAGTTTTCTACATGCCATTTCCCTATAGACACCTCCATTCCACTCCATAATGGTTGCCAGTGGATTCCAAGTATAACATCTCCCTATGGATGGCTTTGTCTGGCTTTGTCCAAGACATTTTCACAGCACGGAACCTTTATGAGGTTGGGTTCCCACGACCCTCAGAGGATAATTCCTAGAGATTTCCACAGTGCTACAATCCAAGGATGTCTTTACCACTTAGTAGAGTATAGCTGTGCCCTCTCTCAGGAAGTCTGGAGGTGGGGAGTGTCTGTCAGGTTTGTTCCCTAAATTTGTGCTCTCCTTTAACCCTAAGAATAGTCAATTCTCTTTATACTTAATACTTCTGTTTTCTTTAGAATTCTCATTACACCTTGGCAGCTAGTATCACATTCCTGCAATCTCCTGTTATTGTTAATAATTCGTTATAATCATATTCCCCCATTCAAACTGCTCTCTGTTTTGTGGTTCCTGACTGGCTGATAACTAATATAGAATTAGTATTGGGAAGATGGGATTTGAGGATTGGTTTGATCATGACTACAGTCTTGAACACAGATCTGGAATCCTTGTCAATTGGAAATGTGTTTCTACTAACAAAGGACATGATTTGACATTACAAATAATCAAACTAAACTATGGTTAATTATAATTAAATGATCACTGAACCAAGTGTCTTGGGAGCCCAAGTGGATGCTGCACTTGACCTTTATGGTATAGTGTTGACTACAAGGATTATGGAAGGGGAGGCATCACTGAGTGTACAGGATCACTTACAAAAGAAAATTACAAGATTGGGTCCTTTAATCTTAATTTCAGTGACCGTCTAACAAACAGCAAACTACCACGATAGCCCTAAATTAATCTCGTTTCTTTCACCATGAGGCTAATATTACTGAAAAATCAAACATACACCTAATTGTACTGGGTGCTGAATTACATCATCAGTTGAATTCACAGTCTTCAGAGTTTCCTTTATGAAATTTAGGACAATTATTTCAGATAGAGAAGGATCTGAAACCCTAAAACCATCATGAACCTTCAAATCACTTGATCTTCTCCTACTGGTAGAAGTACATTGTTTTCTGAGGTAACTAGCCTTCCTTTGTCCAAAAGTTTGTGATAACACTATTTGGGTAGATGCCTATCTCTCATTTAATTTACCAGTTTTGGCTTTACAGGTGTTGGATAGGTCTTAGAAAATAACTGTGGACTATTAGAAAGTTAATTGCATAGTGACTCCAATTGCAGCTATTCTTTTAGATGTAGTACTTTTACTGGAATAAATGATGTCTTTGTCCCCACCATACCACTTTCCAAGGACCAGCAAAAAAAAAACTTGCTATTACCTGACTACACCAAGACAGGACCTTCAGTCTTGCCACTGACTCTGCCAGTTCCCCTGTTCTGTACCATAAAATAGTTCACAGGGGTCTTGATTATTCTGTTATTGCATAAAACATGATACTGGCTTCTACATTGACAATATCATTCTAATTAAATCTGATGATAGCAAGTATTTTAAATGCCTTACCAAAACATGAATGGATTAGAAGGTAGAAGAGAATACCTACAAAATTTCAGAGGACCCCTCCTCTCAGTGAAATTTCCCACCATCTTGCATCATTGTCTCCCATCGGAAGGTTTGCTGGTCTAGAGCATGTAGAGATATTCCTCATGTGGTGAGAGACAAACTGTCGCTCCTTATACCTCCTACTACAATAACAGGCAAAACAAACTGGTAGATTTGTTTGTTTGTGTGTTTGTTTGTTTCGATTGTGGATACTATATAGATTATATCTGGGTGTACTACTTAGATCTATGTGTTCACACAAATGGTTTCAAGTGAGGACCAGAGCAGGAGGAGACTTTGTAACAAGTTCAGGCTGCTCTTCAAGCTACTCTGCTACTTGGACCTTATGGTCCATCAGATTCAGTGATCCTTGAAGTGTCCTTGGTGAACAGGGGTGTTATATTGTGCTTTCAACAATCAGAATCATAGCACAATTCTTTATTATTAAAAAATAAATAAAAAGACTGAGCAGGTTCAGACAGTATAACTAAGATGCATAAGAAGTTGGCTTCAATTTCTCTGATATCATTAACTTTTTCTGTTGCCTCATCTCATTCAGTCTATGTCCATGGGTTTTGGGATGTTCCTTAAAAACAGATGACTGAGGGGAAAAAAATCAAGCCGCGTTAGGAGATGGCTCTATGTGAAATCCAATTATTATCCAGAAGTGAACAGATAAGAAAGATACTGTACCCCCACTCAGGGATAATCCTTACGAAGTGAGGTTAAAAAAAAAAGTCCCAACCTGAAAAACTTTAAACAGAACATTTATGTTTACTTGTCTACACTGAATAAGAAATAGACAGTAGCATAAATCTATAGTAATTTGTAGGGAGTGGCTAAATGGTCAGCTGGATATTCAGACTTGAAATGAACAAGATTGAAAATTAATGATGAAGAAATATTTGGAAGAGGTACAGATGAACCTCTCAGAATGGACACAGACTGAAGAAATCTGTGACTCATATTAATATCCAACAGAGTATCTCCTGTAAAGTAGGTTCTTCATAACTGGTAGGAAAAAATGGCACACTATAGGGTGTCAGTCAGACCCGTTGCCCAGCCATCCCAGTGTTTGCGAAGTGAACCTATGGACAAAGAGCCACGTTGGTAGGAGTGGAGAATGGCCTGGCTAATGGCACCCATTTCCAACAGTTGAGATGAACACTGAGCCCTAAATTGGTCACTATTGCTGGCTGAAAAAGCCAGTCACTGTGTTGCAATTTGATCACATTAGATTAATTTCACCATGGATTGGGAAGATACTCTCCTGGACTAGATATGTATTCTGGATAAGGAGTTTCTTTCCTTGTCTGTTATGTTCTGGCAGCACTAACATCCAAAAACTCAGAAAATGCTTTGTAAACCACATGGCATTCCACATAGAATTGCTGCTGATCAAGGAACTTATTTACCCAAAGAAGTGTAGCAGTGGGCTAATATCAGTGGAATTAAGAGACTTAAAACAGCTCACATTACTTGAAAGCAGCTGGGCTAACTGAAAGGTGACATGACTTACTGCTGTCTGTCTCTGTAGCACCAGTTGGGAGATGACACCCTGAAAGGGCAGGGTTATGTCTTATAGGACACAGTACATGCGCTGAATCAGAGACCATCCTCTGACGTATCCACTCATAGCCGGAGTACCTCGGTCTGAGAATCACGGGGTGGGAGTGGCTCTTCTCACTAGTATACCCAATAACCTAACATCAGAAAATGTATTTCCTGTAACAGAAATCTTAAACTTCTCTGGTTCAAAGGTCTCAGTTCCCAAAGGGTAACACTTTAACCACTGAGTGTAACAATAGCTTTACCGTATTGAGAAATCGGACTGATTCCTAACCATTTTGGATCCTTGTGCCACTGCAACAACAGGAACAACAGGAAGGACAGAGAGTTTCTCCACTGCAAACAGAAGAATCCAGTTGCTGCTATGTAATAGGAACAAGTAGAACAATGTCTGAAATCCAAAGGATTCTCTAGGGTACTTCTTAGTACTTATGTGCTCAATAGTAAATTTTAAGGGAATACTACAACAACTGAAATAAGAAGGCATAACAATTTAAGAATATAGACACTTTGGGAATAAAACTTTGAGTTATTCAACCAGGTAAAGAACCCGAGGTCCTGGACAAGGTTTGGAGAAATAGGAAAAAAGTGGTAGATGAAGACATCTCTAAGTATCAACTACCTTCTTTTGATTGATTGAAGAATAGAGGTTTATAATAGTTCTGCATCTTTTTATTATTTATATATGTGCTATTTGTAAGTGTTATTTTGTTGTATGTATTTTTTATTTCCATTATAATTCTATAATAAAGTTTTTAATGATTAGCTTTACAATTTAATGTACAGGTAACAGAATATTCAGTGGTGCTGTAACTAAAGTTCTAAACACAGAGTGACTCTTGGGACTGTGCATTTTGGAGAAAGTTTGAGAACTTCATTTGTTACAAAGGTAGCTGTATATATCTTGCCACTGGAAAACCTAGAGGTATACAGAAATTCAAATATAGTAGAATAGTACATACGAAAAATAAGGGCCCAAAGAAATGAACAAATTCAACAAATAAATTGTCTCTAGGTGCCAATTTTTTTCTTAATTGTTTTGCTTATAATACTGGAGCATTTGCCTCTCGTCAGCTGGAATAAAATTAACTTTTGTCAGTAAAGAGAAGTCAGTGGACGTGGAAGAGAAAGAGTCTCCTCTTGCTCGTGTGTGGTCTCTCTTGCATTACTCTGTGTGGCAGTCAGCATGTGGAGCAGTTTTCTCCATGGCAACTTCCCCAACATGACAGACCACAGCATCTTAATGTACCACCCCAGTGAAGGGTGAATTCTCTTCGTACCACTTCCTGTTAACAGCTTTCCCTTACAGCCTAGAGGGTGATTTCCACAGCACAGTGATTCCCCATATATGCATCTCATACCATCCCAGAAGGTGGATGCCCAGAAATTTCCACAAGCACAGATCCTCCACAGGACTTCCCTGCCACTGTTGGCTATGACCTTACTCTCACCAGTGAGGGCTAGATGCCAGCCCTCAGAGCCTGGACCCCTCTTCCAGATGTGTCCCTTTGTTGGATGCTTTCTCTTAGTACCAGAGGTAGTGGCTGCTCCCAATATCTGTTCTTCTTGTATTCTTTAGAGTTATCTTTCTAACTTGGTAGCCAATCTCTCCTTATACTAATCCCTTGTTCGAGTTCTTAATTCTTTAATTATTACAGTTTCCAATTATTGTGTATTGTATGTGACCTGACTATGCTTGGAAAAATCCACTTGATTGCCAGGCATGGTGTGCCAAAGATTATAGAGATTTGGGATAATGTTATCTCACTTCAGAGATGTGTTTATGTTCTGGAAAGCTTATAATATAGGGAAGTGTCGTATAATGAACACACAAAAAATATATAACAAAATGTCAAGTGGTCCTTAGGGGTCTGAAGAAAAATAAAGTAGGGCAAGGAAATATAAAGAACAGAGTGTATGACTCTTTTGATAGGCTGTGCAAGAAATGCTTCCCCGAGGAGTGTCAAAAGAGCAGATATTGAATGATAATAATAATGTTCCTGAAAAAAGAACAGCAAATGGAAAAGCCCAAAAGAAGAAAGTGCACAGATAATATAGGACACAAAAACCAAGGGATTTAGATGTAAACACTAAGATAATAAAAGTAGGTGGGCCCCAAATCATGCATCTCATATTGGCCCATATTGAAACTTCTCTTAACTGTCTAAGGGTTTCTGCCAATCTCTATGTAACTACCCTTCTCTTTTGTTTTGGTTTTTGTAAGGTAAAGCAGTATATAATCAAAAGTAGGATTTCTAGGTAATTAGTATTTTCTAATTTTTCTTTTTGTTGCTCAAGCTATATGAATCATTATAAGGCTCTCTCTTTTCTTTAGTTTGTATTTGCTAAGCTTTAGGAGGTTAGAAGCAGATGAACAATAAATAGTACATTTCTGTGGATCTAAAGGAAAGCATTTTGGCATCTTAGATACTCAGTAGCTTATTTTTCTTTTGTTGATATATTATTTGTACTCCCGTCCAAACCTTTTTGTTTGTTGACCAGGACTCCTGAGAAAAATGAAACCTGGGTAAATTACTATAGTTCAAACTTTAATTCTCTTAGTTTGTTTTTACTGTTACTATTTTTTAAATATGTCTTTATTTTTTGGGTGTTTTCTCTTTCTAATACTGACATCCTATAAGAACACATGCGCACACATACACATACTCACACATTACTTCTGCAAATAATATAGATACAGATACAGATCCAGATACAGATGTAGATATAGATATAGATAGGTATATGGATATATATATTCTTTCAGGTAAAACTAGAATTATCAAAGTTATTTACAAAAAAAAACAATGTGCTCGTCCATTGTTACATCACTAAACATGTTAAAATTATTCTTCCCAAAGAAATAATAATTACCTATTATCCACCAGATAAAGAAAAAGTTTTCTACAATTTAGTTCCATGTAGGATAAGAGCAGCAGCTCACATTTATAAAATGCTTCCATATATAATGCTGCCTTTGTTTTCTACAACAAACCTGAGAAGCGAGGGAATAGAGAAATCAAAAGACTTCCCTTTATTTACAAACTTATTTAGTGACTTACATAGCCAAGGATCAATTGAGTGCATTTTTGTAAGCAAAGTAGTACTTCTGATTTTTCATAAAGAGGCTGTGTCTTTGCATAGCCAATGTATTTTTCACAGTTGCAGCCTATTTCAGTTGATTCACTAAAATAAGGTATGAAAGTATGAAGCCCTGCCTTTCTATAATAATGCATATAATGTTACGAATGGTCTCACATGCAGAGAGACTTTTTTTTTTTATCACACGTCCATTAATTCTATTATTTAATATATCTGATATATAATATCCCTTTTCTTACTTCAGTAAATTCTATTTCCAACAAGTTCTAAGGTTTTGTATCAACCAGATTTTGAAAATAAGGGCTGTGGGGTTAGGTTTTCTTCAAGGAAAAGCTATATTCACCTCATTAATCTCTCAATGTTGAATAAAGTTTTTTAACTAAAAGCCTAACCCGTGTGGCCCAGTGGATTGAGTGTAGTCCCGTGGACTGAGAGGTCCCGGTTCCATTTCCTGTCAGAGCACACACCCAGGTTGGGAGCTTGATCCCCAGTAGGGGGCATGCAGGAGGCAACTGATAAATGTTCTTCCCTCACATTGATGTTTCTCTCTCCCTTCCTCTCTCTCTAAAAAAATCAATAAAAGTATTTTTTAAAAACCAGCATTTTTTGGCTAATATAAAACAAAACAAAACAAAAGTCTTTAACTAACTTTGATTTTGTTGAATTTATGTGCATGTATTTATAAAGAATAAAATAAAAATCAGGCAACCACAGAATTAACTAGTTCCAAAAATAATACCGCAGCATATATTTAAGGTTAAGATTTTAAAAATATATAAACATTGAACACACACACACACACATTTTAAAATAAACATATTTATTTATTTTTATTAATTTTTAGAGAGAGGGGTAGGGAGAACTGGAAACATCGATAAGAGAGAACATCAATTGGCCACCTCCTGAATGCCCCTGACTGGGGATTTGGTTCACAACCTGGGCATGTGCCCTGACTGGGAATCGAACCAGCAGCCTCTTGGTTCATGGGTCAATGCTCAACCACTGAGCCACACCAGCTGGGCAAAATGAAAATATTTTTTAAATAATTTAAAAATATTCTTTTGAGGGGTATATGATCAAAAACTTTAAAGGTAGGTGCCCTTCACTACCATCCATTGATTTTTCCTGCCCAATGCAAGCAGATGGAATTAAAGGTTGGTGACTATTTTCTATTTTTCATAAGCAATATCCCTTATTTGAAATAGGAACCAAAATAAATAACATATGCAAATATCTCTTTCTTAAATCATCATTTGATTAAAAATTATTACTGCTTGATTTTTATGTTTCAATAAAATAATAAATGGTTGTTATTGGAAATACCCATACATGTACAATTTCTGACTTTAATGAATGAGTCAAAGTGATGAGAAAATTAGCCTAAGCTTCAACAGAAAACTGAATAAAAAGAGTTCTTTTGTGAATCCCTTCTACAGGTACAGGGCAAGAATTACTGGTAAAGTCTTTGCATTTGTACTCACTAAGGAATATGTGTTCAGAGACAATTTTTTACTTGTTAACAGTCCCTGGTGTTCTAGCCCCCTTCTATGTTTGTTTGATTTATTGTGAAATACTTGAAATACACAAACATGCAGAGTAACATAATAAGTTTCTATGTGCCTGTCATCCAGTTTTAAGAAATGTTAACACTGTATTGGTATTTTATTCTTACAAAAATAATGATTTACCAACACAGCTAATACCTACTTGTCTCCCTTCCCAATCTCTTCCCTTTAAACTCAGAGTTGGTGCCAATTAATATATTACTTTTACTACATATGTATAAACATATAAAATATAGACTGTTTTGGAGACTTTAAGGCTTTACATAAATTGCATAATACTCTGATTTTACCCCATTTTATTTTTTCCCTTAAACAATATACATTCAATAATTCATATAGCTCTAATTCAGTTATTTCATCTGCTGAGTATTGTTCCATTTTCTGAATTGATAAACCATAAGTTTCTTTTTCCATTCTTCTTCTTCATAGATATTTAAGTATTTCCCCCATCTTATGTTTGGTTTGTTTATTATTTACTTTTGGTGTTACAAATTATGTTGCAGTGAATGATGCTATCAAATATAAATAAATCCATACTTATCAAGGAGGTTTTATTCAGAAGAAAAACAATGGCCATAGGAAGAAGACTTCAATCTCCAAAATTTGCAAGCATCTCACAATCAAACAAACAAAAACAACTTTTCACTTTAAGGGTAAACAAAGAAAAAGCAGAGATAATTAGACTATTTTATAGAGAAGCTGGACACACAGGTATAAATAACCAGTAGAATCTAACAATAAAGAGGTCTAGTGTGGTCAGACAAATATCAGGAGAAGCTGAAGAGGAGGGCAGATTCTACTTTTTTAGTGCTTACCTGTGCTTGGACACACATAGTGTAGTGGCAGTACAAAGGAGAAAAGCCTGACTAAAGATTGGTCAAGATAAAGCAGAGGATAAGAAATAGGCAAAACCCAGCCGGTGTGGCTCAGTGGTTGAGCATCGACCCATGAACCAAGAGGTTGCCAGTTCAATTCCCTGTCAGTGCATATGCCCAGGTTGTGGGCTAAATCCCCAGTAGGGGGCATGCAGGAGGCAGCTAATCGATTTTCTCTCTCATCTATGTTTCTATCTCTTCATCTCCCTTCCTCTCTCTCTAAACCAGTGGTTCTCAACCTTCCTATCTAAGGCTGTGACCCTTTAATACAGTTCTTCATGTTGTATGTGGACGTATCTGCATGTGGGCGGACCCGCCTGGGGATGGATAGAGGAGCAGTGTCTAGGTTCCTAAGACTATCAGAAATATGTGTTTTCCAATGGTCTTAGGCAAGCCCTGTGAAAGGGTCGTCCAAAAAGGTCATGACCCACAGGTTGAGAACGGATGCAAACAATAAAGAAAAAATAAATAAAAAGTTAAAAAAAAAAAAAAAAAAAAAAACAGAAATAGGCAAATGTGAAGAGTTGATTGGTCCTCCCTTCTATTTAAAGGACAAATTCTGTCCTTGGACACCATTAGGGATGGAATAAAACTCACTGAGGTTGCAGTAAAGACCCTTCCTAACTAATACATCAGCCTATTTCTAATTGACCTGTTTCATAAGGCCACATCTGTCTGCAAGGGAGTTTAAGAAATATAGATATTAATCAAGGCATATTACTCCCAAATAAATTCTTATTTATGATTAAGAAAGAAATGCAACCAGTTTCTCATTTGAATTTGTTTGTTTTGCCTTTAGGGAGTACATCTTAGAGGAGAGGTATAAAAATGGGAACCTAGCGTATGAGAGTTGACCCAGACTTTATAATGACCTCTATTTATTTAACTCCAGTTTACATAAGTCTAGGGCACAATAAATCTTATCTTAAAATAGAAACATAAAATATGCCCAAAAGTCTTTTTATATTTGGCTTTACTCATTATAGCATTTGACATGGAATCTGAAAAAACTGGAGCTGATTTAATGATATTTAAAGACATGAGTCTTCCCCAAATTGTGACAAAAGATAACTAAGCCTAAAACATAAAGGAGGCTTCAAATCCTGAGGATTTTGCATAAAATGCTTGAACTGAGATGGTCAGCATTTATAAACTGCTTTTCAAATATATCTGGACTGAGAGAACGTGTAGTGTATAGGGACTCATAATTCAGGGCATGAAAAGGGCAAGGTCTAACTGTTTTCCTCACTAAGAATAAGGCTGTTTAGGATTTTATGAGATCATCTCCTAAAGCCATCTCCTTTCCCATTTACACAATTTCTGCATGGACACAATTCATTGTGTGTCTGGATGTGAAAGTTCTTCATTCTTATCTAGTTTAATAATTAGTATGCTGCTCAGGGTTAGAATGAGAGAAATCCCCCCTAGGTATTCCTCTGGTCTTTTCAAGGCCAGTCTTATCTTTGCAAACATTTCTTGATCTGCTTTATCATCCTACCCTGGAGAAGATGGATTTGATACATATTTTCTACTTAAATATTGTGTTTGGTTTGAAACAGCATACGAAGATAATGCTACAGTGTTTAATCCTCGGCTGCCTTTCCATTCTTTCCTTCCTTTGAGTCCTTTCTCATTTTAATTTTGTATTGCTACATTTTGGACCTATGACTGCCATATATCTCTATATTAAAATTATTTATTTATTGTTAGAATTTATGTATCAATGATTGAGAAATCTGTTTTGGACTAATTAAAAAAATGATTCAACAATTATCGGCAACTTTTATTGTTTTCTTTTAGCAGTTATATCTTTCATTTTATGGTTTTGCAGGTAGGCTTATTTCTTTTATTCCCTAATATTTAAAACTCTTCCATACCTAACTGTCACCTATAACCTATTTAAATTCTTATTTTAATTTAAAATGTAGTATCCATCAAAGGGCAAAAAAAGAACTCAGTTCTTTTTATTTTGTTTTATTGTTGAGAGTTTTACAGATATCACCCCTCTTTCCTCCCATTGCCCCCCTTACCCAGTACCCACCCCACCCCGGGCCTTCACCACCCTATTGTCTGTGTCCATGGGCAATGCATATATGCATATAAATTCTTTGGTTAATCTCTTCCTGTTTTCCCTCACCCCTTCCTTCTGAGATTCATTAGTCTGTTCCCTGTTTCCATGCCTCTGATTCTATTTTATTTGTCAGTTTGTTTTATTCATTAGATTCTACATATAAGTGAGATCATATGATATTTGCCTTTCACTGACTGGCTTATTTTGCTTGGCATAATAATCTCCAGGTCCCTCCATTCTGTCTCAAAGGTTAAGAGATCCTTTTTACAGCTGCATAGTATTCCATTATGTAAATGTACCATGGCTTTTTTATTCACTCATCTCCTAATGGGCACTTGGGGCTGTTTCCAGATGTTAGCTATTAGTTTTTACCATAATTCTGTTAAGGCTGAAAACCCCTTCCTCTGGTCAAATTCCGAACTGGGGAAAAAAAATAGATGCAGAACACAGTATTTTATATGTGTTCATGTTCTTGATTTGCATTGGTTGCCCAATTTTCTTCAGCTTTATAGAAGTCATTCTTATAATGACTATAGAATATCTTGGTGATATTTCTAGCATTTCATACTTTTATTAGCAATATAGTCCATCAAAAACTGAAAAAATAGACACTCCAACTTTCAAACTGCCAACTAAAATTTTAAAAAAAATGTTTTATTAAATGCTCACTTATTAACATACTTGGTTTCTACAGGATGCCATTAAACAATGGAATAGTAATTATTTAAGCATAATCATTTTAATAGATATGTAGTGCTTGTTTAAATTTGCAATTTGCTTATGATATTCTTATGATAAATATATGATAAATGTTGAATATTTCTTTATATTCTTCTTTTCTACTTATATATATATTCTTTGGTGAGATATCTGTTCAGGTCATTTGTTCATTTTTTAAAATTGTTTGTTTTTTATTTATTGTTGAGTTTTAAGACTCCTTTTTATATTTTGGATGCAAGTCCTTCATTTTGCAAACATTTTCTTCCAGTCTGTGGCTTATCTTTTCAGTTTCTTAACAGCAACTTCTAGAAGTTTTATAATCTTGAATTTTCCATTTAGGCCTATGATTCATTTTCACTTAATTTTTTGGAAAGTGTAAGATGTGTGTCTAGATTTATTCTTTTTTGCATATGAATGACCAATTGTTTCAGCATCATTTGTTGAAATGACTGTCCTTTCTCATTATATCACCTTTGCTCCTTAGTCAAAGATCAGTTGACTGTGTTTGTGTGAGTCCATTTGTGGGCTGTCTCTTCTGCTCTGTTCATCTATTTGTTTATTATGTCACAAATACCATTCTATCTTGATTAATATAGCTTTATAATAATTTTAAAATCAGGTGGAGTCAGTCCTCCAAATTTATTGTTCTTTTTCAACATTTTTTGGCTAATCCAGGATTTGATCCTTTCCATATAAATTTTATATCTATATCCACAAAATAACTTGCAGAGATTTTGACTGAGATTAATTTGGATCCATAGGTCACATTGGAAATAATTAACATCTGAACATTACTGAACTATTTAACGTGGACTATCTCTTACCTACCCATTAACATGGACTGTCTCTTCATTTAATTAGATCTCTTTTCTCAAATGGATCCTGTATATATTTTGTTATATTTACACCTAAGTAGTTCATATATATATATATATATTTGGTATGTGCCCCTAGCGGGAACCGAACCTGGGACTCTCTGGTCCGCAGGCCGATGCTCCAACCCTCCAACCACTGAGCCAAACCAGCCAGGGTGCTGATATTTTTTTTGTTTGTTTTTTGGGTTTTTAAATTTCTATTTCTGATTTTTCATAGCTGATATATAGAAAAGCAATAGACTTTTGTA
The DNA here is from genome assembly GCF_014108415.1 of Molossus molossus. NCBI lineage: Eukaryota > Metazoa > Chordata > Mammalia > Chiroptera > Molossidae > Molossus > Molossus molossus. The sequence goes on from NW_023425350.1 coordinate 36,668,731, forward strand.
TATTAACCATGTATCCTGCAACCTTGCTACAACATTTATTAGTTCCAGGAGTATTTTTGTTGATTATTTATGATTTTCTACATAGATAATCATGAGTTGTGTGAACAAAGACAATTTTTATTTCTTTTTACCTAAGATGCATATCTTTTATTTCCTTTTATTGTCTTATTGCATTAGCTAGGACTTCCAGTGTGATATTGAATAGGAGTGATGAGAGAACCATCCTACACTGTTCCAGATCTTAGAGGAAAACCATCCAGTTTCTCACCATAACATATGGTATTAGCTATGGTTTTTTGGAGCTATTCTTTATCAAGTTAAGAACGATCCCTCTATTCCTAATTTGCTGAGAGATTATCATGAATAGGTTTGGATTTTATCAAATGCATGTTCTGCACATATAGGTATGATACTTCCTTTTTAGCCTGCTGAGGTAATGGATTACATTATGTGATTTAAAAATGTTGGAACAACCTTGCATTTCTGCAGTAAGTCCCAGTTGGTTATTTTATATCATTATTTTCATACATTTTTGGATTGGATTTGCTAATTTCTGCTGAGGATTTTTGTATCTACATTCATGGTTGATACTGGTTCTATAATGTTCCCTTTTTGTCTTGTCTTTATCTGGTTTTGGTATTAGGATAATGCATGCTTCATACAATGATTTAGTAACTTCTTCCTATGCTTCTGTTTTCAGGAAGAGAGTATACAAAACTGTAATTAATTTCAATTTCTTCCTTAAATGTTTGGTGTTATTCATTATTGAAGGCATTTGGGTATCTTGCTTTTTTTTTTTTTTAGAAGGTTATTAATGATTGATTTAGTTTCTTTAATAGGTATACGATAATTATTTATTCTTTCTTGTGTGAGTTTTGGTAGTTTTGGTATTTCAAGAAATTGGTCCATTTCATCTAAGTCATTGATTTTTAGTTTTCTCAGCTTTTATTTTGTTTTAGGGAGGACACAGTTGGTAACTTCCAACCTCAGATCTGAAGCTATGATCAGTCCTCTCTTCTCATTCAGATTGCATGCTTACTATTAGCTAATCATCAAATTCACTGATTCTTCTGGTATCTCCATTTTACTGTTAGATCCATCTAGTGAATGTTTTATTTAGATATTGTATATTTTAGTTCTAGAAATTATATATGTTCTATTCTTTTGCTGAGGTTTTACTACTTTTCATCAATATTTTTTCTTACTGCACTGAGTAAAATTATATTAGCTACTTTAAAATTCTTGTTGATGAATTCCCCATGCATTTGTAGTTTATGTCTTAGTCAACAGTTTGGGCAGAATTTGCCACAGCAATCCAGACTTCCTCTTTCTGGCTCTCTCCTTGAATTTCATTTCTAGTTGCTGTGGTTTCCATAACCCAGAAGCTTGATTCTTCAAGCCAGTACATTTTCTATGGAATTCGAGGGCTTGCCCTTAGACTAAAATGTGCAAACACAGGAAGTTTACTCAGTGCCATTTCCTTCAAAATGTCAACTTCCCTCCACCTACCTGCTATTGGTCATTCCCCTGTGCTTTCTATTAACTGTTTTTATTTTTTCTCTGCTTTTTTAGTTGTCAGGGAAACTTGGCCTGGTAGAAGGTAATTAGCCCTATGAAAACAAAATTCTCAGAACAAAGTTGATTTTTGAAATTTGATTTTGAAATTTAAAATTAACTGTTGAATGTATAGGGCTAGATGTACAGTGATTTATATCTTTTGTTAGCAAGAATAATTTTGACTCTATCATTTTGATCCTATACCTCTATTTCTTATTTCCTCTGACTTATAACTTAAGCCAGGATTTCCAGTATATAATAGTGTACATTTTTTTTCTTAAAATTACTATGCCCTGTGTTAATTTTTTATTTCTCTTAAGTATCAGATTTGTAGTTCATATGGTGCATACACACCACACATATTTATTAAGTAAATTTAATAAATAAAGCCAGTTGCTTAGTTTTGAGTGATTTTTTTTTTCCCCATCATGAGTTGTTTAGATTTAGTGATTTTATTTGTGTTTCAATTGGGAAAATTATTGTGTAATTTTTTTCATACAATTTTTGTGGCAAATTATATGACTAGATTATAAGATATTAAATCATGCTGGCATTCTAGGTATAGAACCTAGGGAAATGTGATAAATTTTAATACACATTGGAGTCAAATAATGTGGAGTGTAATCTTTGTGTAAAAAAAATATTCAATAAGAAATAAACTTCTCTCCTTTACCCAGATTTGATGAAAAAGAAACTAAAAACTGAAGAAAAAAAAACTTAGAGTAGCTGATTAATCACCCTAAGGGAGAGTCCTTGCTTTATATCAAGGTAAAACAGAAGTTACTTATTAGATGTGTGAATTTCTTCTGTTCAATTTGTCAAAATGCTTTTAATATGTAGGTGTTAAAAAAACAGCAACGTAATCTTTATGCTTAGAAAGATGACTTAGATTTTTGGCACATGCTTCATTAGTGTGCCAAAGATATTGTTAGCATGTGAAATAATTTTGCCTCTGCTGGTAATTATTTGTTTTAGAGTAAAGAATTTTTCTAATTTAAACACACATTAACCATTCTTAATGCTACTAAAATCTAATATTTTACTTGGAAATTTCACATCTATTGTCATAAATGAAATGGATCAATGCTTTTCTGTTCCCATGACATCCTCATCTAGTTAGAAATCTGGATTTTTAAATGTGCTTTGTAAATGAGGTTAATGTATTTTGACCCTTTTCTACAGTGATGATTAATTTTATATGTCAACTTGGAGGATGTTTTAAGATGATTTTAACATTTAAATTGATGAATTTTCGGTATAGCAGATAGTTCTCCATAATGTGGGTAGACCTCAGCCAATCACCTCAAAAAGCAAAACTGAATTCTTCAGAACAGTGTATATACATACACACACACACTCACATACATACAAACAATAAGGTACCACTTAATGGATACATTCTGAGAAATGGGTCATTAGGGCATTTTGTCATTGTGTGAACTTCATAGAGTATACTTACACAAATCTAGATGTTATTGCCTACTACACACCTAAGATATATGGTGTAGCCTACTGCTCCTAGGTTATAAGTCTATACAGCATATCACTATACAAAACAATGTGAGATTAAATAAAGCACAAGAGAAAGCAGTGCAATCAAGAGACGCCATAAACATGAGACGTATGAGGCTGCTGCTGACATAACGGCATATTGTTTCATAGCGATCTTTTTTTATAGGTAGAACAAGTGCACTCTAAAATAGCAATAAAAAGTATAATATAGTAAATACATAAACTGATAACATAGTTATTTATTTCATTATCAAGTATTATGCATGTACTTTACAAAATTGTATGTGCTATACTTTTATATGACTAATAGTGCAGCAGATTTGTTTATACCAGCATCACCACAAGCACATCTGTGCAAATGTTAAGATGGCTAAGACAGCCTGGCCGGTGTGGCTCACTGGTTGAGCATTGACCCATGAATAAAGAGGTCATTGGTTTGATTCCTGGTCAGGGCACTTGCCCAGGTTGTGGGCCCAATCTCCAGTGGGGCGCGTGCAGGAGGTAGCCAGTTGATGTCTCTATCTCTATCTCTCCCTTACTCTCTCTCTAAAATTAATAAAGAAACAAATATTTTTTAAAAAGATGGCTAAGACATCACTAGGCATAAGAATTTTTCAGCTTCATTATAACCTATGTGACCACCATCATATATGATTAAAGACATTAAACCTTGCTTGCATTTTGTATTCAACTGTATCTATAGCTACATCTACATAATGCATATGTATGGATAGATGTAGATGTAGCTATAGATACAGTTAACAGTGTAGGGGTTTGGTGTAGTATCACCACTATGATGGTTAAAGGTATAGAGGATCTGTTTGAGGAGAATCTGCATTTATCTCTTAAGTCTCTTGGTGAAAATATGGTCTAAATAAAAAACAATGTGTATATCTTCACTGAAGTTCAATATATATAATATAATCACAAAGGCAATAACAGTTCATGCTGTCAGCTGAGTCCGTGCAGAACACTGGAGCCACTGAGTTAAAAACCACTAGGTGAATCATTGAAGGCATTAGATTTCCAAAGCAGATGTACTATAAAATTTGTATTTCTTCTACTTTTTCATACAGAAAACAAACAAACAAACAAAACTACCAAATGTAATAACTATGTAGTCTGTGAGGGATGGTGTTTCTACAAGCAGCGAAAGCAGTGGATACTTTTATATTAAGATTTCAGTGGGTGCAGACAGAATACTTCCACCTCCGTTCATTCTCACTCTTGTTACCTGAAAGTTTATTTTAAGCAACTGTCTCTTCTGCTATTACCTTGGGAAACATGACTATCAACTACTTCCAAACTCAAGCTCTTCTTTCTTTCTCCATATCATGCTACACTTTGTATGCCCTCATTAGCACTTTAGTTGCTGTTTTAACATAGACTACAAACTATTTCAAGAAAGGGACCTTGTTTACCTTCTTCACTCTCTCTCTAATAGGCATCGCAGGGCCTGGATTATATTAGATGCTTATCAGATGGTTGTAATAAAAAAATATGGCATAACAAATGTATGATATACCACAAAATGAATTGTACAAAATTCTGCTAAATGAAAGTCAAAAACAATTTTTAGTATATTTTTCTCCCAACAAAATGTTAAAATTACCTGCAAACTTGGTGGAAGAGAGAATATAAGTTGCTGATGGTCTAGAGAAACACTTACCAATATAAATATAATGTGAGGTATATAGTATTTTAAATATTAGAGTAAGTGCATTAACTAAGATAAGGAGAGAAAATTAATTTTAATAATTAATATAAAATATTGTCATCAAATCAATATAAAAATTATTTTTTATCTTTATTGTTGAATGTATTATAGATGTTCCTTATTTTTTCCCCATTGACCTCTTCCTCCCCACTCCCGCCCCCCTCCTGCCTTTTCCCACACTGTTGTCGGTGTCCATTGGTTATGCATGTAAGTTCTTTGGTTTATTTCTTCCCACCTCCCAGCCCCCCTTCCCTTTGAGGTTTGTCAGTCTAGCAACCAATTTGTACTTCTTAATCCCTTCACCTTTTTCACCCCTTCCCCCAAGCCCCCTCCCATCTAGCAACCAACAAAATGTTCTCTGTATCCATGAGAATGTTTCTGTTCTGCCTGTTCATTTTGTTTGTAGATTCAATTGGCAATAGATATGTATTCATTGCCATTTTGTTTGTTCAAACTTTTTATCTTTTTCTTCAAAAAGACCATTCAAAATTTTATATAATAATGGTTTAGTGGTGATGAACTCCTTTAACTTTTTCTTGTCTGGGGAAATCTTTATATGGCCATCAATTCTAAATGACAGCTTTGCAGTATAGAGTAATCTTGGTTGTAGGTTCTTGCTTTTCATCACTCTGAATATTTTTTGCCACTGCCTTCTGGCCTGCAAAGTTTCTTTTGAGAAATCAGCTGACAGTCTTATAGGAACTCCCTTGTAGGTAATTATCTGCTTTTCTCTTGCTGCTTTTAAGATTCTCTCTTTGTCTTGAAACTTTTGCATTTTGATGATGATGTATCTTGGTGTGGGCCTCTTGAGGTTCATCTTGTTTGGGACTCTCTGAGCTTCCTGGACTTGTATGTCTGTTTCCTTCACCAAATTAGGGAAGCTTTCTGCCATTATTTTTCAAATAGGTTTTCAATTTTTTTTTCTCGCTCTTCTCCTTCCGGCACCCCCAAGATGCGAATGTTGGCATGCTTGAAGTTGTCCCAGAGGCTCCTTACACTATCCTCATTTTTTGGATTCTTTTTACATTTTGCTGTTCTGATTGGGTGTTTTTTGTTTCCTTAGATTCCAAATGTATGGTTTGCTTCTTGGCTTTACCTACTCTACTATTGAATCTGTGTAAATTATTCTTTATTTCAGTTAGTGCCTCCTTCATTTCTGACTGTGCATTCTTCATTTCTGACTGGTCCTTTTTTATGCTCTTGAGGCCCTCACTAAGTTTGCTGAGGTTCTCACTAAGTTCATTGAGCGTCCTTATAAGCAGTATTTTGAACTCAGCATCTGTTAGGTTGCTTATCTTCATTTTGCTTAGTTCTTTTCCTGGGGTTTTGTTCTGTTCTTTCATTTGGGACCTGTTTCTTTGTCTCCTCATTTTGGCTGCCTCCCTGTGTTTGTTTCTATGTATTACTTAACGAGAACTATGGGGCTAGCTGAGACCAGATGCTTCTTGTTTTAAAGAATTTAGGAAAACCTGAAGCAAGATCCAAGACAGGCCAATCCTATGGTTAAGAAACTGGCAACAGCTTGTGTGGGCCTGAAAGTTGGGTGGGGCGGGGCGGGGCCTCAGGGAGGGGCTTCCAGTGTGAGCCAGGTTGCTGGAGTCCCAGATATGGCAACTGTCTGCCGCCCCAGGGAAGGGCTCACCAAAGGAACAAAGGCCTCTGACAGCACGTTTGTCCTGGAGAAAGCCCCCTCTCCAGCCCTCGCTCTGGTGCCAAACAACTCAGTTCTTCCCTGTATGTCTCTGGTGCCCCTCGAGCTGCCTCCCCTCCAAGCTTAGAGGGAGAGAGTCCAATAAGTCCATGCGCGGGCCCTTTAAGAGGAGCTGCCTGGGGCTCCAGACACCTCAGCCTCCCTGAGCCTCACTTCCCGCTGGTTTTTCCAGCCAGAAGTTATGGGGACTTCTCTTCCTGGCACTGGAACCCTGAGCGGGGCACCTGGTGTGGGAGCCCCCTCAGTCCTCCGGGAGGACCTTCCCAGACGAGGTGTCCTCCTGATTATTATCCGCCACATGTAGGTGTGGGACCAGCCTGTCTGCCTCCACCCCTCCTACCAGTCTCAAGGTGGCTGCTTCTTTAATATAAAAATTATTAATGAGACTGTATATGTATACAAATTTCATACTAATTCTTTGGGTAGTCTGGTGGGTATTTCACATTTATAGCACATCTCAAAAATCTCATGTGACTGTTGGCTACCATATTGGACAGTGAAGGTTTACAGCAGCACTTCTCAAACTTAAATGTGTATAGTACACACCTGAGGATATTATAAAAATGCAGATTCTGATTCAGTAGATAAGGTCTGGGGCAGAGGTTAGACCTTTCTAATGATTTTCTAGATAATGCTGATGCTGCAAGTCCATGGAGAACAATATAAATTCCTCAATAGCAAAATGAATACATAAGCTGTTGTCCACAGATAACTCAGTCACACCTGGAACCCTCTGAGAAATGGTAGAATCTACCTCAGAATACTTCCAGTATGTGGAATTGGGGAATTTATGCACTGACTTATATTCCCCACTGTTTGAGAATTATTCTTGTGGGTTTTGCGTCCCTTCCACTTCTGGGCTGCACCTACAGTTGAGTTGAACAACAACAACAAAAAGTTCATTGCTTTAAAGAAACCCTAAGACAGAGAAGAGGCGACATCTGTTTGGATCTTGAGAGGGGGATGCTTTCAAAGTGCATGGAAACTGGCCACTGTGGTTGAAATCAAAGGTTGTTGGACTAGATAGTGATGGTGTGGAGACCCAAAGGTGTCTGCTATATTGCCCATAAATAACAGAGAGATGTAACTTGAACTTTCTTAAAATGTGCAAGACTGATCAGTATCCCTTATAAATTTGGCTGAGTTAATGTATGTAGCATACTTAGCAGAGTGCCAAAATATTAACAATTATTACTGCATATATGGTCTATTTTACCTCTATAGCTCATATTTCTACTTTCTGAAGTGCTTGGGTATCAAAATCCTTTGTTTTCATTACTAATGATTCTCACTCACATTGGTTTGTTTTCTTGTATTTCAGCAATCTTTGATTTGTAAATTCATTTTGCTTTAACTTATTTCTTAATCTGTGGAAAACCTGGGGTTCTACATCGAGATAATGTCCTCAAATAATAATTTAGTTTGATTCTTCCAAGAGCCAGGTGGAAGTTTGACCACTTGAATACCCTTCCAAGTTCCTAGTTTAGCTAAAGTTCATTTACCCTGCTTGCACCCTTATCAGCACCTGTCCCCAGCACAATTCTGACCTTTAATACATTGTCATTCTGGTTTCAGACAACATATTTTCATTTCTCTTAGTTACTTTGGGCCTGACAAATTTCTCTTGTTTCAAGCACACAGAATAAGCATGATGAAACTTATGTTTTATATAAGAAATCATTGCTTTTTGGAAGCAGTATCTCTGGATTTTCTTCTGGGAGGGGAGATCCAGAAGGGACCATGTTTCTCTTATTCTCTAGATTCCACATCCCTGTTTCTCCCAACATGTTGGCAGAACCATGTTATAGGCTAACCTGTAAAAAACTGTGGGATTCTTTAGGTCAAAAATTGTGAAATAGTGGCAAGCTCCTATACCCTACTGTGGAAGGAGGCAGAAACTTGAGGTGTCATTGAGGGCACCGTGGAGAATCCTGTGTAAAGCTGCATAGATGCAGAATATTTCAGGGAAATCACTCAAATACTTCATCAAATACAACAACAAACTCAAATACTCTAAATCAAAAATGTATACCAAAGAAGCTTCCAAGGAAATCCCGAGGCCCTTTTCGTACAAGGATGGGCAAATCATTGTAATACAAACAATGCAGTAATTAATAAATAATAATACAAGAGTAAACTCTGTTTCAAATACTCACAACTATAAACCTACTTTTGCTCACCCCTGTATATGGTTTTCTGTCTTTTTTTTCCCCAAGGCTTTGGAACCTTGACTAACTGACTAGACAACATGCTTGCGGTCCCTCCAGAATCTGAAAATGTAGACGCGGTCATGTGGTCCAGAGGGGAGGAGCAGTAGGCTTGGACTACCTATGGCTTTAGACAAGCATTTGCAGTTGATTTATAGCATACCCTGTTATGAATGAGGCAGACTCATTTTTGTTTTAATTTGTAGATATTTGGTGGCAGGATATTTAGCTACATCCCTTCCCATGTGAATGCCCACCACCACCTGTAGAATCATAATGTGTTAGAAAATGGAAGAGATGTTTTATTACAAATTCAAAACTAATGTGCAGAAAGGTTGAGTTTCCCATGGCATTTTTGTAGTGGACTCAGAAACAAGCTCAGGCTCTTATCCAGGCATCAGAACTTCCGGTTCCAGAGTGACCAGCCCTCCCGTTTACCCCTCACAGGGGAGCGTTCCCAGGACGCAGCACTTTCCATTTCAAAACCAGAAGTGTTGAGAAAATTAAAATTCAATTACAATTTAAAAGCTGGCCATTGTGATCTTGAGGAAGTATACTTAATTTTCTTCCTGATTGTTATGAATGCTTTTTTATAGCTTAGTGACTTTCCGTTGCCCAAAACATTGATATTATTCATGTTTGTTGACACGTAGATGAATTTGAGAACCTATTTGTCCACGAAATTTGCAGAGTACACCATTGGCCCTGTTGCCATTTTCTTGCTCCATCATTGTTCCTTCTAAACTCCGTATTTTGTATATGTAGAAATTATATAAATACCATTTATGTAAGTGATTCAACAGGTGAAATATTTTCATCAGTGATAACTTGTGATTACATTGCTCTCTTATGAAAAAACTTAATATATACTCAAAGACTAGAAGAAAAACATACTCAGAGTGCTTCAAAACAGTAGGTATCATTTAAAAGCAGAGACCCATCCAGGAAGAAGTGGAAAGGCAAATGGTAAGTGACGTACAGATCATTCCAGAGCTCACATCCTCTGAGGAAAGTAATAGCTAGGGTAATAGCATTAATATTAAATGAAAAAGATAAGTAGATTCTACTGTTTTAGATTTTAAAGGTATCTTGGTGTGTTTCTTGAATAATTCTAGATGTATGGCCAAAAGAAAAAAAAATGCAAAATGTTACAAATAAGACACAAAATTCAGGCAACTTTAAAATATGTAAGTTTAATATAAGTTCATATAAATTTAATCACATTATATGAGGTTAAATGTCTTGTTCTCAATAAGATATAATTGAGGGTAAGTGTGGGTCTGTTCTTTAACAGTAGAGTGGGAAAAACTGTAAAAGTATTTTAATTGGAATCACTGTGCTATAATTACACCCCAAACAACTCTTACATTAATTTTTTTTTAAAGTGTTTTATTTAGTCCTTGATAAGAAAACATTCCTCTTTTTCCCCTGAAAGGTGACATTAAATACATGCTTTAAAAGCATAGACCAGAATATACAGGTCAGCATCAGATATTACTTAGTTTTGGTCTTAACATATGTCTGACCTTTAGAAATACTTTTATAAATATCTTTATTAAAGCCAAATAATAGCTGTAGCAGTCATTCTAGCTATTCATCCATGTTCAATTCAGAAGGGAAGTAAAAATATGCCACGCACCATCAAGTTGAATACAGGTATGAACAGGAACTAAAAATGTAAAAAATAAACTTTTCAGAGCAATGTAGCTATGTTATCACCAACTTTCCAGGGCCCAAAAATGACTGTCTGAAATCCTTATTTCAAATTAAAATGAGTTAATTAACTAATTAGTGAACAAATAAATTCTGCCACATTTGTTTTATGAAAAGTTTTCATAGAATATTGGAAAGAGAGGAGACTTTAAGAATCACCTTCTCTAGCTAAGTCATTTGATAGGTGAAAAAATAGGACCTGCAAGAGAAAGCCATTTATGCCACATTTCCTATTGACTATATTTAGCAAAATTTGGATCAAAATTCAATCTATTCACCCTCATGCTCTCCCTTTTATTTGTCTCTGTCCAATGGACTTCTGACTAAATGACAGTCATTCAGATTTTTACATTAACTTTAACAATACCATTTTAATATTTTGTTCCTAAAAAAAAGAAAAAATGAAATCACTATGAGTATAGAAGAGAAATTGAGGTTGCTCCCAATATTTTTTCAAACTAATGAGACCCTTGCCAAAAAGTAAAAGTATATACATTGCAGAGTTTTGTTTTCCCTCAGAAGTATTTATTACACTGTAAACTGTATTCATAACACACACAGGTATACACACCAACGGATATAACATATTTTGGGACAGCAAACCAAATGTCTCCTTTACCAGCTGGCTCCATTTTAAATTCTGTCCATAGGGGGTGCTATAGAGACGGCATGGCTGGGGAAGGCTTAAAGATAAAGGGCTTGCTCTTTTCCCTTAGTTTCCGGTTCTTGTTTGCACCACCCCTTCAGTGGTATTTCCTCCTGACAAAGACAGTTTCAGTTACATCAATTAGTTGGCAGTTTTTCTCTCATTCCTAGTACCAGCTGCATCACACACCCTAGAGACAGCAACACGAGTCCCAGCTCAGTTAGGGCCATTCTCCTAGTTCCTGAAGCACCAGCGCCACTAGGGAAACACAACCCTCCTCAGAGGACTGGGTCTTCGGAGCTCCTCCCACAGGCTCCTAACAACCCCAATTGCTTTTCTTTGCCCCACCCTCACCTTCCCTAGGGATGGGTAGCTGCTTTCTGTACTTAATAGTTTCCATAAAAAGTCAGAGGTGTTGGTTTGTTTTTGTTTTTTTTTTCATTTTTAGTTCTTAATACCTAGTTAAATTAATAGTTTTATTAACATTTTCTCTCCTGCAATAACTTCTGTGCTTTCTGTTTTCCCTGACTGCACCTTGACAAACATAGAACTAAAAACTTGACAATGGTTGACGACTTATCATGCATCAGGCCCCACTGACACATTACTTACTTTTCAATATGTTCTTCAATATACATAGCAATTTTAATCTTCCCTTTTTGTAATAGCTTTACTGAAGTATAATTATTATACAAAGAAACTGCATATATTTAAAGTATACAGTTTGATGAGTTTCTACATATGTATGTTGCCGGAGAAATCAGTGGACCATATTTCCCCATTGCTCATGGGAGTGGGGCTCTTACAATATCTTCAGAAAAGGAATTTTCTAAGACTTGTACAGGAGAATGAATGGTTTTTATTTGCATAAAATTCTATCTCTTGGCTTCCAAAGTCCCAGTTTCCTTAACCCAGTCCTGGAAGACATGCAGCTGGGGTTTCAGCAGAGCTAGAAGCAGGGCCAGTGTCCAGAGTTTCAGGGTGGAGCTGGGTCTGATGTGCCATAAAGCTAGATTCAGTCCATTGTGTGGAGTCCTCATGGCTGTAAGCCACATGGGCTAAGGCGGGGTGTGGGAACCCTGCAAGCCAGGAGTCTGGCATGTGCAGCAAGAGAGAGAAAGAACTTCCTTTGTCTAAGAGTTTAAATATTTAGACTTCACCTATACAGTGGCCACACCTATTCTAGCCTCTGACTTATTCCCAGGAGTGATTGACAGGTAAGCTCTTTCCCTCGTCACCCAGACTTGACTGGACATGTATCTAATCTGCCTTTGTCCAGTCCCTTTCCCCATCAGTCTACAGGGAATAGACATGGAGAGTACTAACTTGCAGCTTTCAGGCAAAGTGTATGAATGGCATACCTATATTATCAAGTCTTCCCTTTACTCCTTTCCTGTTAAATAATAACCAGATTATTGTAACAGTATCACGTATACACTCATGAAACCAGCATCACTTCCAAGGTAATAGCCACATCTATCACCTCCAAAAGGGTAAATACTATGTAATTCCTCTACTATGAGGTATCTAAAATAACCAAAATCAGTGGAAGAGATACTAGAATGGTAGTTGCCAGGAGATGGGGGAACAAAGGAAATGGTAAGTTGTTTAAAGAATGTAATGTAAGATGAATAACTACTGTTCCCTTTCAATGAAAAGGAGTTTTAGGGTTACTGATCTTGAGAGAATTGCTCTAGTTCCCTGGTTAACTAAGAACCTTTTAAAAATCTTAAATGGTAATGAATTTAATTAAATAACCTTACATATATTAAAATTGTCATGCTTTTTCTTCTCTGATATGTTTATGTGGCAATTACATTAAGCCATCTTTGCATTCCCTGAATATAATTAATTTGGTTATGATATACTACAATAGAAAATAAAATATTACTTAAAATACAAGTGAAAACTATACTATTTTAAGCATAAAATTTGCAGTGATTTTAAAAAGTACTTTTATTGCTGTACATTAAATTTCGCCTACTTGCTTATCAAATGCATCCTAAATTTTTTAAATGACTAAAGAATTATGAAAAATAGCAATGCCTGAAAAATCAGCATGTCAGATATCACAGTGAATGAATGTTAAAATGTCATAAATACTGTAAAACTCTCATATTGGATGAAGACAAAACAAAAGAAATATATGGTGATTAAAATATTTCTGTATATCAATTAAAATAAAATAATAATATAGAATTTGAAAAAATATACCAAAGCAAAAATTTTTAAAGCATCTATAATATATTTAAAGATTAATAGCACATGATTATACTGGTGGATCTTTAATAAAATCATGGGATCCTTCTCTGCATTCCCACCACCAACATGCATACACACACACACACAGAGACACACAATTTGTTATTACAAATAGGGAAAGTGAGACTCGTAAGATTATATGACTTGTCTTAGATTAAACACAGTAAGTGATATGACAGGGATTTGAATCTAAACATCTAATTTCAAAACTTTTATTGACCACTGACTTCTAATGTTTCTTACATGTGTATATCACATAGTTGTTCTAAGTTTTTTTAAACGATTGCTTTTGGAATTAATTTAAAAATATATAAACATTATTGAATCACATGCTAATTATTACTAATTTGTAATAGTAAAAACTAGAAAACAAGTTTGATACAACAAATGCTAGGAGATAGTCTAATAAAATAAACATTGGTGCATCTATATAAAGGAATTCTGTGAAATCATTTAGAATAATGATAAGTATGAATTAGGTAAAGGTGCTATGTGAAAAGCAAATATCAAGAGTAATGTGTAGAATAACAACTGCTCAATGCTGTCCATGTGCTAATTCATCCTCAATACCTATGTATACTATGAAACATGGCAATGTAGGAATTAAGGTTGCAGATAGGATTAAATTGCTAATTGGCTGACCTTGAGATGGGGGTATGGTTGTGAATTATCTGTGTGGATCCAGTGTAATCACAGGCATTCTTATAAATGAAAAGGCCACTCAGGAGGGTCAGTGTCAGAGTCAGAGATCTGAAGATGCTGCACTACTGCCTTTGGAGAAGAAAAGGGGCCACAGCGAAGGAATATGGCCCGCCTATAGAAGCTGGGAAAGTCAAGGGAAACCCCCAGAAAGAATGTAGTCCTGCCAACACCCTGCACCCAATGAAACTCATTTTGGACTCTGGACCTCTAAAATTGTAAGAAAAGTTTCAAGCCACCAAGTTAGTTTTAATTTGTTACAGCAGTAATAGGAAACAAATGCACCAAGTAAAGGCAGTATGAGTCCATCTTTATTATAAAAGCACATATATTTCAAGGTGAAAATATTATAGGCAGTTTTTCTCTGGCCAGGTTGGCGCAGTGGTTAGAGTATTGGCCCTCAGACCAAAGAGTCTCGGGTCCGATTCTGGTCAAGGACACATACCTCGGTTGCAGTTCGGTCCCTGGTCCTGGTCGGGGTCATGGAGGAGGCAACCAGTTGATGTGTCTCTCCCACATAGACCTATCCCTCTCTCTCTCTCTCCCTCACTCCTACTCTGTCTGAAGATAAATGAAAAAATATCCTCGGGTGAGGATTTTAAAATATATATATTTTATATATATATAAATTATATGTCTATATATATATTATAGGCAATTCTAAGATCCTTTCTGTAGATATATTTGTATTTCTCACTTTTTTTAAAAGAACATCTGTAAGTACTACATATACATCTATATTTCTGTGTAGTATCATGTTGGAAAATAAAAATAATGTAAAATATTCCTGACATTTCGTTAGAAAAGTGGGCACAAAAACATTTAGAATTGATTGCAATATTTAAATGTGGAGAGTTACTCATCAACGAGTTTAAAGGTGTATAACTGTTATAATTTATATTTTCAGAAAAATTATATTTTCTAATTCCAAATAACTTTTAGTTTTTAAAATTTTTCAAAATCTCTATCATAGGCATACATGTAAAATGCTCAGAAAAAGTAATAAAATTTATTTTTATATTCAACTATAACTTGGATTTCATAGACTACTCACAGATAGTGATATAAAAGACATTAATACGTTAATTACTTTAAAATTAAAGACTGATATGTAAAACTTAATGTTTCCAAATTCTCCAAAGCAGAAATATGACAACATATTTCAGCACATTATCAGAAATGTTCAACATATTTTTATCTAATTGTAAAGAAGAAAAAACATTACATGTAAGAAAAGAGGTGGTTGCCTGGCTCAGTGGATTGACTTGGTCCCATGGATTGAGAGGTCCAAGTTCGATTCCTGGTCAGGGCACATGCCTGAGGTTTGGGCGCAGTCCCAGTGGGGGCGCGCAGGAGGCAGACTACCACTCTCTCACATCGATGTTTCTATCTCTCTTTCCCTTCCTGTCTCTCTAAAATATCAATTGAAAAACAAAATGTATATTAAAAAAAAAAAAAAAAAGGAAAGAGAAGGGATGGTAAAAATAATCTCACAGCTTGAATCAAATAAAAAGTTGGCATTAATAAAAATGTGCACATATACTATAAATATTGTTTGAAAGGCAAACTCATAAAACTAAGTAACACCTTAATCAGTTTTATACTAACAGATTTGAAAAGAAAGAAATTACTTACAAAATAATCAAATCACTGAAGGCTTCTGGCAGAAGTGAATCTGTATATTTTTCTAGACTTGTCTACCGTTTTTCACTATGCACTTATATTAGTTTTCTATTGCTGTATAACAAATAATCACAAACTTAATGGCTTAAAACAGCACAAATATCTTATCTCACCTTTTTTATGGGTCACACATCTGTGCGTAGACCTGCTACTTTCCACGCCCAGCGTCTCACCAGGCTGAAACCAAGATGCAGCGTAGTCCCGAGGTCATGTGAGGTTCAGTCCTCTTTCTAGCAATCTAGTTGTTGTCAGAATGGAGTTCTTTGCAATGTAAGACTGAAGTCCACATTTCCTTGCAGGCTGTCAGTAAGGGACTGCTGCCGCAGCACAGAGGTCACTGTCAGGTCTTCCTAAGGCGGGCTGCCACTGCACGCCATTCACTGCAGCGTTGTACAGTTCTGCGAGGCCACAGGTGAAGACTCACTGCTGCTTAGAATCTCTCTGACTCTTCTAAGGACTGAATTTATTAGGTCAGATGCACCGAGGATAATCTTTTATTATTATTATTATTACCTTAAAGACAACTAATCAGGGGCTTAAATATATCTGAAAATTCCCTTTGCAGCAATGCCCAGATTCATGTTTAGTGAAATAAGGATGAATAAATGTTCATCGGGGCCAGGGACTCTTTATTTATTTATTTATTTATTTATTTATTTATTTATTCATTCATTTATTTATTTTTGTTACAGATGTTTCTCCTTTTTACCCCACTGATTCCCCCCTCCCCCTCTCTCCCCGCTGTGTCCCCAGCTTTGTTGTCCATGTCCATTGTTCATGCATACATATGAGTTCTGTGGTTTATCTCTCCCCCACCTCCCCCTCTTCTGGGGATTGTCAGTCTCTGGGACTGCCCCATTCCTCAGACTGTTATGTTCATTATATTCCACAAATAAGTGAGATCATATGATATTGTCTTTTTCTGTTTGGCTTGTTTCGCTTAGGATAATACCTTCCAGGTCCCTCCATGTCGTCTCAAAGGATAAGATCTCTTTCTTTCCTACAGCTGCATAGTACTCCATTGTGTATATGTACGACTGCTTTTTTATCCACTCATCTACTGATGGACAGTTGGGCGGTTTCCAGATCTTAGCTATTGTAAATAGTGCTGCTACAAACATGGGGATACATATATTCTTTCTAATTAGAGTTTCAGGCTTCTTAGGGTATAGGTCTAGAAGTGGGATCACAGGGTCAAACAAAAGGTCAATTTTTAATTTTTTGAGGTAACAACATATTGTTTTCCATAGTGGCTGCACCAGTCAGTATTCCCACCAGCAGTGTACTAGAGTCCCCTTTCTCCACACCCTCACCAAGATTTGTTTGATGATTTGTTGATGGTGACCATTCTGACATGTGTGAGGTGATAGCTCATTGTTGTTTTAATTTGCATCTCTCTGATGACAGTGATGTTGAGCATTTCTTCATATGTCTCTTAGCCATTTGAATGTCCTGTTTGGAGAGGTGTCTATTTAGTTCCTCTGCCCATTTTTTAATTGGGTTCTTTGTCTTCCTTTTGTTGAGTTGTATAAGCACTCTATATATATTGGAAATTAACACCTTATCTGATATATCATTGGCAATTATGCTCTCTCATACAGTGGGTTGCCTTTCCATTTTGATGATTGTATCTTTTGCTGTGCAGAAGCTTTTGAGTTTGATGTAGTCCCATGTGTTCATTTTCTTCTTTGTTTCTGTTGCCTTAGGTGATGTGTCAGTGAAAATTCTGCTGCATATGATGTCTGAAATTTTCTTGCCTACATTTTCTTCTAGGATTTTTATGAATTAATGAGTCACATTTAAGTCTTTTATCCCTTTTGAGTTTATTCTAGTGTAGGGTGTAAGTTGATGGTCTAGTTTCATTTTTTTGCACGTAGCTGTCCAATTTTCCCAACACCATGTATTAAAGAGGCTGTCTTGACTCCACTGTATTCTCTTGCCACCTTTGTCAAATATTACTTGAGCATATTGCCTGGGGTCCATTTCTGGGTTCTCTGTTCTGTTCCACTGGTCTATATGCCTGTTCTTGTGCCAGTACCAAGTTGTTTTGATTACAGCAGCTTTGTAGTATAACCTGAAATCTGGTAATGTGATCCCACCTACTTTGTTCTTCTTTTTCAAGATTGCTGTGGCTATTCGAGGTCTTTTTTGGTTCCATATGAACTTTTGAAGTATTTGTTCTAGTTCTGTGAAGTATGTCATTGGTATTTTGATGGAGATTGCATTGAGTCTATAGATATTTCGGGTAGTATGGACATTTTAATGATGTTCATTCTTCCAATCAATGAAGAAGGTATGTGCTTCCACTTTTTTATATCTTCCTCTAGTTCTTTTTTCAATGACCTCTACTTTTCTGCAAATAGGTCCTTTATTTCTTTGGTTAAGTTAGTATCTTAATTTTTTTGCCACAATGGCAAATGGGGTTTTTTTTTTAGTTTCTCTTTCTGTGAATTCATCATTGGTGTATAAAAATGTCATTGATTTATTTACGTTAATTTTGTATCCTGCTACTTTGCCAAATTCATTTATTAAGTCTAGTAAATATTTGATGGAGTCTTTGGGGTTTTCTACGTATAGTATCATTTCTTCTGTGAATAACGACAGTTTCACTTCCTCCTTTGCAATTTGGTTCCCTTTTATTTTTCTTCATGTCTAATTGCTGTGGCTAAGACTTCCAGTACTATGTTAAATAAGAGTGGCAAAAGTGGGCATTCCTGTCTTGTTATTGTTCTTAAGGGACATGCTTTTAGTTTTTGCCCATTGAGTATGATGTGAGCTGTAGGTCTTTCATATGCGGACTTTATTATGTCGAAATATGTTCCCTCTATTCCCAGATTGCTGAGTGCTTTTATCAAAAATGGGTGCAGGGTTTTCTCAAATGCTTTTTCAGCATCTATTGATATGATCATATGGTTTTTATGTTTCGTTTTTTTTATGTGGTGTATCACATTTATTGATTTGCGAATATTGTACCAGCCTTGCATCCCTGGGATGAATCCCACTTGGTCATGGTGAATACTTTTTTTCATGTATTGCTGGATTCTTTTTGCTAGTATTTTGTTCAGGATTTTGGCATCTATGTTCATCAGGGATATTAACTGGTAGTTTTCTTTCTTTGTAGTGTCTTTATCTGGTTTTGGAATTAGAATTATGTTGGCCTCATAAAATGAGTTTGGAAGTCTTTCTTCTTCTTGAAATTTTTGAAATAGTTTGAGGAGAATGGGTATTAGTTGTTCTTTGAATGTTCGGTAAAATTCCACTGTGAATCCGTCCAGGCCTGGGCTTGTGTCTGCTGGGAGAGTCTTGATTACATCTTCAATTTCTTTTGTTTTTATTGGTCTGTTCAAGTTTTCTATCTCTTCCTTGTTCAGTTTTGAGAGATTACGTGTTTCTAGAAATTTGTTCATTTCACTTAGATTGTCAAATGTGTTGCTATGTAATTGTTCATAGTATTTATTCACAATCCTTTGTATTTCTGTGGTGTCAGTTATTATTTCTCCTCTTTCATTTCTGATTTTGTGTATTTGGGTTCTCTCTCTTTGTTTCTTGGTGAGTCTAGCTAAGGGTCCATCAATCTTGTTTATCTTTTCAAAGAACCAGCTCTTTGTTTTATTGATCCTTTGAATTGTTCTTTTGGTCTCCATTTCATTTATATCTGCTGTGATCTTTACTATTTCCTTCCTTCTATTTGCTCTGAGGTTTTCCTTTTGTTTGCTTTCTAGTTCTTGAAGTTGTGAGGTTAGATGGTCCATTAGAGATTTTTCTTGTTTCTTGAGGTAGGCCTGTAGTGCTACAAACTTCCCTCTCAGAACTGCTTTCACTGCATCCCATAGATTTTGTGCTGTTGTGTGTTCATTTTCATTGGTTTCCAGGAAGTTTTTAATTTCTTCCTTGGTCTCCATGGTAACTTATGCATTGTTCAGTAACATGGTATTTAGCCTCCATGTGTTCAAATGTCTTTGCATGTTTTTGTTGCAATTGATTTCTAGTTGCATGCCATTGTGATCTGAGAAGATGCTTGATATGATTTCAATCTTCTTGAACTTGTAGAAACTTAGTTTGTGCCCTAACATGTGGTCTATCTTTGAGAATGTCTCATGTGCACTTGAGAAGAATGTGAATTCTGTCTTTTTGGGGTATAATTCTCTGTAGACATCTATTAAATCCATTTGATCTAGAGCTTCATTTAGAGTCTGTGTTTCCTTGTTAATTTTTTATCTAGAAGATCTATCCATTGATGTCAGTGGGGTGTTGAAGTCTCCTGCTATGATTGTATTGCTGTTGATTTCTCCTTTGAAGTCCTCCAGAAGATTTTTAATATATTTTGGTGCTCCTATATTGGGTGAATATATGTTTACCAAGGTTATATCTTCCAATTGGATAGATCCTTTCAATATTATGTAGTGACCTTCTTTGTCTCTAGTTATGGTCTTCATTTTGAAATCTATTTTATCAGATATGAGTATTGCTACCCCAGCTTTTTTTTTTGCTTTCTGTTCACTTGAAAGATTTTCTTCCCCATTCCTTCACTTTCAACCTATGTGAGTCTTTTGTTGTGAGGTG
Source organism: Molossus molossus (assembly GCF_014108415.1). NCBI lineage: Eukaryota > Metazoa > Chordata > Mammalia > Chiroptera > Molossidae > Molossus > Molossus molossus. Next base: position 36,689,001 of record NW_023425350.1, read on the forward strand.
GGTCTCTTGTAAACAACATATAGATGTGTCATGCTTTCTCATCCAGTCATCTACTCTACGTCTTTCCATCAGAGCATTCAAACCATGCACATTTAAGGTGATAGTTGGTATGTACTTATTTATTGCCATTTTTGTTTAGTGTGGTCCTATTTTTCTTCCTGTTTCTTCTACTAATTACAACAGTCCTTTTAGCTTATCATGCAGTGCTGGTTTGGTGTTAATATATTCTCTTAGCCTTTTTCTTTTCTTTTTTTGTCTGGAAAGCTCTTTATTTGACCTTCTATTTTGAATGATAGCCTTGCTGGATAGAGTAGTCTTGGATTCACATCCCTGTTCTTCATGCCCTTGATTACTTCATGCCATTTCCTTCTGGCCTGTAGTGTTTCTGTTGAGAAGTCAGCTGAGAGCCTTATGGGATTTTCTCTGTATTTAACCTGTTGCTTATCTCTTCCTGCCTTTAGAATTATCTCGTTGTCTTTAATTTTTGGCATTTTAATTACTATGTGTCTTGGTGTGGGCCTGTTTGGGTTCTTCTGACTTGGGCTCTTTGTGCTTCTTGAACTTGAATGCATTCTTCCTTCACCAAGTTAGGAAAGTTTTCTGTTACTAGTTCTTCAAATATATTCTCTAACCCTTGTCCATTTTCTTCCTATTTGGGGACTCCCATGATGTGAATGTTATTACATTTCTAGTTGTCCCACAGTTCTCTTAGGCTATCTTCCTGTTTTTTAAGTATTTTTTCCTTTTGGTTTTCTAATTGGTTGATTTTTTTTCCTACCCTGTCTTCTAATTCACTGATCCAGTCCTCAGCTTCCTCTACTCTGCTGGTTAGTCCTTCCAATGTGTTCTTAATTTCTGCTATGTCATTCTTCATTTCCACTTTGTTGGTTTTCAATGTTTCTATATCTTTACTCATGGTGCCGATGTCCTTACTCATGCTGTTGAACTTCCTCAAGATCATGGCTCTGAACTCTACCTCTGATAATTTGCTTAGCTGCATTTCATTGATCTCATCTTCGATAGAGTTCTCTTGTTCTTTTATTTGGGATTTCTTTCTTTGTTTCACCATTTTGGCTATCTCAGTGGGTTTTGGAGCCTTCCAAATTTTCCCTGTAATTTTTGGTGTTCAGCTGTTTGTAGCTCCCTCTACTGTGTTTGGACGAGGTTGGTGGGCCCATGTTAAACACCACTGTCAAGTCTTCCTTTCCTGGGTAGATTAGTAAGCCCAGGAATGGTTCAGTTATCCTCTTTTTCCTGGTGGCTAGTAGTCTCAGTTACTCAGTGCCTTGGAATGTAGCCCTGGTGTTCTGCATAAGAGGATTTCCAGTGGGTGGGATAAATGCTGGTTATTAATGAGCTTCAATTTTCATTTCTTTGCCTCACCTGGGTAAGTCTGAATCTGGGGGTGGGAGGGCTGCTTTTCCACACAGCTCTGGAAAGGAGAACATGGCCACCGTCCTTTGTGGCTGCAACTCAGCAAAAACTCCGAGTGCCCTTCAAATCCTGGGTGTCCCCACAGAGCTTCAGCCCAGTCTGCCCTCCCTCTGCCAGAGCCCCCATGTGAGTGGCTGTGGCTATTTTAGAGCTCTCTGTCCTGGCTCTCTGTGCTTGGAGCAGGCTTGGTCTTTATTCCCCAAGGGTGCTGCTCACAGCTAAGACTGCTGCTGTCCCTGGGCTCCCAGCCCACTGCCCTCTCGCACCTCTGCAGATCCTACCAGTGTCCCTGGTTATATGGTACCATACTGCTGCTTTTCTGTTGCTTTCTTCTGAGAATTTGTCTTTATTTTAGTTGTAATTCCCGTTTGGTCCTGGATATGGTCTGTGTAGCTTCTATTCACTCTGCCTCCATTTTCACATCCTCTAAGCCTATCTTGTGCTCAGCTAGGTTGCACAGGCCTTTCTCGTGGCCCTGCAGCCTTCAGATACCACAGGTAACTGTGTTGCACAGTCCCTTTGCGGACTGGGCTCTATGCCTATGTTATGGGCTGCTGGGTCGCACAGGCCTCTCTGGTGCTTCAGTACCCCACAGGTCCCATGGGTAATTGGATGGCACAGTCCCTTCTGGGTGGCACAGGCCTCTCTGGTGCTTCTGCACCCTGCAGTTCCTGTGGACTGGCAGCTGGATCACACCAGTCTCTCTTGGGCTCAGGCTTCCCACTGCTTTTGTGAACTACTGGGCTGCACAAGCCTCTGTGGAGCCCCAGGTCCCACTGCTGGTGACTTGGGAGTGCTGCTGCCCCATAGGGCTCAACTCCTGCTCAGCTTTTGCTATAGTTTTTGGGGATGGGTCTCACCTGCTGGTCTGTGCTTCTGTTGCCTGGGGATGGATGTCTGCTCCCCAGCCTCTATTGCTGGGGTATATCTCAACTCTGATAGTGCTGCTATTATGAGGGATGGTGCTGAGCTCAGGGCTGTCTGAGGCTTCCGTGACTGGCACCTTGGGAGCTCCACTGCTGTGCACCGGTCTGTGTTGACACAGTGCTCACTGGTCCTATGGTGCCAGGTGTGATGGTGGGCTCAGGTTGCTGGGCCCTAGCTCCTCCCATTGCCTTCTCTCAGAGAAGACCCAGAATCTTCTAAAATGGTGGGACCTCCCCGTGGGGCAGGGAGAATCGCCCTGAAGGGCCACTTACCGAGGTAGCTGGCTGCTCTTGTCCACAGCTCAGGAATCTTCTGCTCTGTGTCTCTGCACTGCTCGGTTTTGGTTGTCCACCTTCATGTCCACTCACTCTCTCACACACTCACACACTCTCTCACACACTCACTCTCCTTCAGGTTCTGTCCACCGCCATCTTTGGGAGATGGGCCGGGCACTCTTGGGGACCATCTTAGAAATCTAACTACCACATTAATAGTAGTCATAAAACTATTCACTATTTTCCCGAAGGTTCTGACTTTTCCCACCTCTGAATTAGTCATGCCATCCTCCAAATTAGAACATCCTTACCCTGGTTTGTGGAAGGAGTTGTGAAATTCTATTTATTTTTTAACAGTTTTATTGAGATATAATTCATATACAATATAATTCACCCACTTAACAAGTATAATCAATAGGTTTTAGTATAGTCAAAGAATTGTGCAGTCATCACCACAATTAACTTGAGAACATTTCATCATCTCGCCCTGGCCAGTTTGGCTCAGCAGTTAGAGCATTGGCCCAAGGACCAAAGGCCCTGGGTTTGGTTCCCACTATGAGCATGTAGCTCAGTTGCAGTTTGTCCCCAGCCCTGGTTGGGGTTGTGTGGGTGGCAACCAGTCAATATGTCTCTCTCACATTGATGTTTCTCTCGCTCTCTCCCTTTTTTTAAATCCTCACTCGAGGACATTTTTCCATTTTTTGTTCAGATAGAGTGGGAGGGAGAGAGAGGAAGAGAGAAAGAGAGAGAAACACTGATGTGAAAAGGACACATCAAGTGGCTGCCTCCCGCACAACCCAACCAGGGCTGGGTACGAACCCTTAGCTGGAACCAAACCCAGGTCTCTCTAACCCCTGAGTCAAACTGGCCAGGGCTCTCTCTCTTTCTCTTTCTCTTTCTCTTTCTCTTTCTCTTTCTCTTTCTCTTTCTCTTTCTCTTTCTCTTTCTCTTTCTCTTTCTCTTTCTCTTTCTCCCTCTCTCCTTCCTGCTCTATCTGAAGATAAATGCAAAAATATTCTTGGATGAGGATTAAAAAAAAAAAGAGCATTTCATCATCTCAAAAAGAAACCCCACATCTATTAGCAATCAATTCCATTATCCCCCTCCAGCCCTGTGCAAGCACTACTACACTTCTGTTCTCTATATTTGCCTATTCTGGACTTTTCATATGAATGGAATAACATAATAGGCCATCTTTTGTGAACGACTTATTTTACTTTGCATATTGTCTTCAAGGTTCATCTATAACATGTAGCATTACTTTGTTCCTTTCTATTGCTGAATAATATTCCCTTATATATGTGTACAAATATCCTCAGATTTCAAAAGTTTTCTCTAAATTGTATCTGTGAGCATCTGTGCTTTATCATGATTTATTTTGTGCATCCATTAGCAAGATGTTTCTTAAGGTAACTTCTTTTTTGCTTTATGACATTTTGGCTTCATAAATACCAGGCTTCATAGGAACTCTCTGTTTTTGAATAGTGGGAGAAACCTATACTACATCTCATTTATTCATTCATTAATCAATGATGATTTAGGTTGCTTCCAGTTTTTGCCTATTATGAACATGCTACTATGAACATGTACAAGTCCTTTTGTGGACATATGTTTTCATTTATCTTGGGTATGCAGAAGTGGAATTGCTGAGTCACACTGGGTCTATGTTTAATCTTTTGAGGAACTGCAAAATTATTTCCAAAACTACTATTTTGCATTCTTACCAACAGTATATGAAAATTTCAATTTCTCTACATACATGCCAATACATATTATATCTCTTTGGATTATAACCATCCTAGTGAAGTGCTATCATGTGATTTTGATTTGCATTATCCTAATGACTAATGATGTTGAGCATCTTTGCCCATTCTTAGTGGCCATCTGTATATGTTCTTTGGACCTATTGATCTTTAAAGTCCATCTCAACTGTCACTTTATGCATAAAGTATTTTCTAATTCTGCTGGCCAGTTATGATTTCACTCTCCTCTGACTCAGAACACAACTCTTGTGTGGAATTTAGTTAACATAACTATTGATCACTTCTGACGGGTAAGATACTATGCCAAGAGCAATCAGAACTGTTTGTGAAGCTGACATTGATTTCTGGTCCCCATGAGGTGAACTACCATGTCAGAGATATAAAATATTTACATTCAGATCTCATTGCATACTTTGTTTTTTTCTTTCTGGCTTGTGAAATTAGTAGCATGGAGTTGCTATTTTATATCCCAGTGAAATGAGTGAAGTCAACAAATATTGGTAGAATTAACTCCTCCCAGCCTAAATTATGTCTAATTTTGTGATGATCTTAAGGGAAAAAAAAACTAAAACAACATATCTCATCTCTTAAAAATATTGCTTATCTTTTCCCTTGAAATCTTCAAACATACAGGTGAAATTTTGTAAAAATTTAGTGTTATCTCTAAAAAGTGTCATGAATAAATTTTCTTCTTTAACATCACTTTAGACCTCAATTTGCTTTTATCTTTAAAGTACGGATTTTTAAAATGCCATTTCCATATGTCACATGTGTGATTTTTGTGTGATTTTGTATGTATATACACACACACAGTGTTTCTCAATTTGGGTTTGTTCACTATTTCCTTATGATTAGACACAGGTTAGAAAATTTTGGGCGGGAACACCACGGAAGTGATGTGTTCATTTAAGAACATTATATCAGGAGGCACATGGCATCTATTACTGGTGATGACTTAGATCATTTAGTTAAGGTGTGTCTGTGAAGTTTCTCACTGTAAAGGCACTATTATCCCTTTTGTAACTAATAAAAACCTTGTGAAGAAATACTTTGAGACTGTGTAAATATCATGTTGCCCTTCTACCAATGACCCACTAGTTCTAGCATCCACTGGTGATTCTTTTTAAATCAATTATTACTACAATAGTTTCCAAGTGGTGATTTGGTGGTGAATTTTTAAATCAGTTTAAATGGAAGACTGTGGTAGATATTCTGCCCTGTTAGATCAAGAAGAAGGAGAGGGAGACAGAGAGGGAGCAGGGGGAGAAGAAGAAAAGGAAAGCTCTTTCTAAAATAATTTCCAGTCTGTGTTATTTTAATATATTGTACTTTGTACTTCCGATCATCTTATAAGACAGTTATAATACTGTATCACCATCAGATGGAAATGGATGGATCACCAAATTTAAAAATAAAACAAAAAAAACTTTCTTTCAAACAACACAGCTATGAACTAATTCAACAAAGATTTAGCCCCAGATATATATTAGGAAAGTTAAAATAATGACTGCATTCTACCACGCTGTCTTATTTAAGTCTGCAAATTGCTTTATTTTGAATCCCTGTGATTTGGTTAACTGTGATGATCAAAATTCTTTGAAAATCTATCTCTCAGCAAACCTGGCTTTTAAAGAGTCATTTTGAAGTGACTTAGGTGCCACTATAAAACCTCAAAAAATAGAGTTCTAAACCACCAGGTGTTCCTGCATCAGACCCAAGCACCAGGGTCTAAATCCTATTTGGATTCTTCCCAAGGAGAATCTTGGAATCAGAGTATAAAAAGAAAAAAAGAGAGAGAGAGAGAGAGAGAACATATGGAATGCACATCAATGTGGTGATTGGGGGGAGGAGGGTATACAAGGGATAAATGGCAACAGGAAAAAAAAATAATTAATTTGTACCAAAAAACCTACACCCTGAATGTGGTTAAATATTATGCAAAAATAAACTTTTTAAAACTACCTCCCAAGACATTCTGAATGTCATGATGCAGTACTGATAGCCAATTCTAGTATGCTTATGGTCCAAAATATTTGGGAATTCAGACAAAAAAAAAAGAAATACACTTCACAAAAAGATTGACCTAAAAAAAAGTTGTAAGCTGAATATAATTTTTGTCATACTGGCCACTTTATAAAAATGCATGTAAAGTTTAGCATTAATTTGGGCATGACAATGCTTGAAGGGGAGGAACAAAGCTGACCATAAGAAAATTTTCCAGGTGGCTTTAAGTTAAGACTCAGCCTAAATCCCAGGCTCCTGGCAACATTTTTATCTAAAAATTAAGTGATAAACTCTAACATTAAATCCTCACTTGTGAAGGATAATTCATTTATGTAGCGGAACAGTATTTCTCAATATTTTCAAATATGAGGATCCCTTTATATAACAAAATTATTGAGAGATATTTAAATAATAATAGTTGCTCAGATTGGGAAACGTATTGATTTTTAATAATTTTGTTTTAATATGAGGCAAACTATTGTGAAATCAATAGTTGTAAATGCTTTGTTGTTAATTACACTATTATCCATATCTATTTTGATGTGAAATATAGTATGTACTTATGTAAAGGTTATTTTTCAAGTCTATAGACAGGCTATTAGTATAAATGAATTAAAAGATCACTTGCAATAAATATGTGACTCTCCAGAATTATTCTGCCCACTATTTAGAGAAAACAGTTGAATTGTTTTCTAGCTTGACTTTTGACAATAATAATTTTTAGAACTTAAGTCAATTAGCATCTTTGTCAATTTTCTTTCTTACCAAATTAAGGATCTGGAATGTACAATTTTGAGAAACTCTTCTAGAATTTCCTTTTGATATGTTAGTATATTTATATATATATATATATTTTTAATTTTGAGTTTTTTGTTATTGTGGTAGTTTGAATTGGAAATTTAGCTTACATTCTTGGGATGATTCCTTCCTAGAACAAAATGTTTTTTGTTTTAATTATTTGTACATTTTAAGTGAAAATATTATTTGACCTTAAGTATCAAGAATATTGCTTTAAATATTACTTGAATCACCTAATTTGTTTTTCAGAATAGCTAGTATTTTCTAGCCAAATTATCCCCAAACCATGAAGATCTCCAGTAGCAGGATACAAGGACATTCTTTTTCACTGCTGCATCCTCATTCCTTAGTGTCTGAAATCGACGATATCAGTCAATTCTATTAAAAACCTTAGTTGTTGGAACACAGCCATGGCCTCTTAGCAGGAAATTTAAAAAGTTATACTAGTTCTCTTCCTTTTTCACTTCAGAAGTATCAGACGTGGAAAGGATTTTACTTCAAATGATTAAGAATTTGCTCTTTAATCTTAATTCCAGGTGAAGTCACTTGGAGTTCCTAACAAACAGAAAGTATAACTTTGTAATTTCTCATTGCAACTTAATACTGAGTTTTTAAAGTTTCTTTTAAACATATTTTATCAATGACAGTTGTGCCTTTTGCACAATGCCATTTTTTTTTTTTATCCTCACCCAAGGACATTTTTCGATATTTTGTTCAGATAGTGTGAGAGGGGGAGAGAGAGAGAGAGAGAGAAACATCGACATGAAAGGGACACATCGAGTGGTTGCCACCTACACGACCCAACCAGGGCCGGGGACAAACTGCAACCGAGTTACGTGCCCTTAGCGGGAACCGAACCCGGGTCTCTCCAGACAGCAGGCTGACGCTCTAACCGCTGAGCCAAACCGGCCAGGGCACAATGCCAACTTTTAGGCCAGTATCATTATGGTTAATGTTCAAGGGTATGCAAGTTTCATAAAGAAACACTAACTACTTTTCAACCAGTATGGCTCAGTGGTTGAGCATTGACCCATGCACCTAGAGGTCAGGACACATGCCCAGGTTGTGGATCTCCAGTGGGGGGCATGTAGAAGGTGGCCAATCGATGTTCTCTCTTATTGATGTTTCTATCTCTCTCTCCCTCTCAATTCCTGTCTATCTCAAATCAATAAAGGAAAAAAAAAATTTTTTAAAGAAACACTAACTACTATTAATGATAATAATATTGAATTGTATAGTGGAATGAGCACTGGAATGGAGGTCAGGTAGCCTGAATTATATTTCCAGCTCTTATAGGAATTGATAGTACTATCTTTGTCAGGTCATTTAATATTAGGAGGTGTCTGATCCTTCACATTCAGGGGAGGAGGCTGTACCATATAATCTCTAGATGCAGTCCAGTGGTTGAAAGAAAGAGAGACAGGGAGGACGAGGTTGGGGGAAAGAAAGAAGGGAGAGAGGAAGTGAGTAGTATTGATAAAAATCATTTTCCAAGCCCGGCCAGTGTGGCTCACTGGTTGAGCGTCAACCCATGCACCAGGAGGTTGCAGTTCGATTACTGGTCAGGGCACATGCCCAGGTGGTGGGATCGTTCCTCAGTTGGGGGGCAGGCAGAGGGCGGCCAATCAATGTTTTCTCTCATTGATGTTTCTATCTCTCCCTCTTCCTTCCTCGCTCTCTCTAAAATCAATAAAGAAAAAAGTACTTTTTAAAAATCATTTTCCATGTTGTTATGTATTAAGAATGAGATGTACCAGCAGATCCTTGTTCTTGTTCCTTCTACTTCTCCTCCCATGCCAGCAATGCCAACCAGCCCTCTTGCTTTGTTTCTTTGGAACAAAGAACATAAGGAGAAAATTCCTTCAGTGTTTGAGAAATGTACTTCCTCAGATTCTGCCCCTTTCTCCTTTGCTCTCCTTTTCTCTTCTTTGGGTTGCTGGTGTATTTCAACACCCTAGCCAGCTTCCCTTCTCTATTTTTTCAACATAAATAGGAAGGGAACTCCTAAAGCCATCTTCTTGTGTCCTCTCTTCACCCAACATAAAAGAAGATCGAAGGAGCAGGCTGCATTTGGTGAATGGTGAGAGGCTTTGCTCATCAACATGCACACTCGTGCGCCTCTTTAGCTCTCTGCACTCTGAGTGCTGCTCATCACAAGGCAATGGGTGAGCTCATGGAAGCCTTAGGAAGCAGACAGCATCAATCATCAATTCTCCGACTTCCAGCTTCCACCTCCGTAGCAATGAGCCACATTTTCCTGCTGCACTTGAGAGAATCAGTTTTTATTGATTACAATTGCTCTTTGCTTCAGAGCACGCAAAACTGCCTTAGGGGGGGAAAGTGGTTTGGTTGTTTTTCCCTTTTGTATAGCTTTTAGAATAGCTGGACATGACTGGTTTTTCTTTTCTATAATGTTTTTTTTTTTTTTTTTTTTCCGAGAGGAGTCCATTAAAAATGTATATTATCTATATAGATACATGTTACTTAAAAAATAAAGGAAATAAATAAATAGAAAATACAACAGAGCCTTTATAAGTGCATCCCTTAACAGCAGCAGCTCCCAACCCCTTAAAATCTATCCATTAGTGATGGGCACTGCATCAATTTTAAATATGCAAAACAAGAAAAGAAGACAAGAGAGCATTATGTCCTAATTAAGTATTGCAAGTAAGAGAGAGAAAAGTAATGTAAATAGCAGTTCCTTTTTTATTAAAAGGGACCCTTTCCATTAGAAGAAGTCAAGTATTTCAAAATATCTAAATCTCTCTTGTGGAATAAAATTGCTTAGTGAAAGATGCTGACTCATTTCTGTGAATGATGACATTGTGAGCTGCATTAATCAGCCTGTTGTGTGATATTAATTCATATTCAAAAAAGAAAGGAAGGTGAGAGGAGAGAAGAGGAGAGGAGAGGAGAGGAGAGGAGAGGAGAGGAGAGGAGAGGAGAGGAGAGGAGAGGAGAGGAGAGGAGAGGAGAGGAGAGACTTAGAAATAAAGGAAGGCTATATGCCTGAGCCAGAGTAACTGAAAAGCTTGAAGCACAGCCAATATGTATGCTATTTCCAAATTCCTCATGCAAAACACGTTATGCAAATAGGATTTATTCACCAGGATGAATATGCAGATTGTCAGAAAAGCAATAACTTCATTGAAAACCATTGCTATGGATGAAAGCTTCTAATCCAACTCACATATTTTTTCACTGGAATTCGTTGACACCTAAATGAAAACCTATTCAGTAGAAACTGTTAACATTTATGTACCCTGAAAAGAAAAAACATGGGCGTCATAATCTGGATTTATAAAGTAGGTTCTTCCCCTGAAGTTACAGAACTCCAAAATAAATACACAAAAAAGATCAGCACCAAAATTATTATGGTGTAGAAAGCTTTCTCTTATTTCTTGATTGAATTAAATATGGTTCATTTTACTAGCTTATTCACTCATGTGTTTCACCAATATTCATTAGCTCTTACATTGTGCCAAGAATTGTTTTACAGCTGAACAATTGTATGGTGATGAATAAGACACGTCCCTGTCCTCTTTGAGCTTACATTCTAATGGGGGAAAACACCAAATAAATAGCAAACAAATAAATAAGATCAGCACATTAATTGGTTAGTGTTCAGTGCAGTAAATGAAAATATTCTAGGTACTTTTTTAAAAAGAGGTATAAAACAGAGATTTTTTAAATTCCTTTTCTTATTGATTTGAGAGAGAAAGAAACATCAAAACATTGATGTGAGAGAGAAACATCAGTTGGCTGCCTCTACACATGCCTCAACCAAGGATCAAATTTACAACCTTGGTATGTGCCCTGACTAGGAATCAAACCCACCACCTCTTGGTATATGGGATGATGCTCCAACCAACTGAGCCACACCAGCCAGGGCAAACAGAGATTTAATAGAGAAATGCAATATGAAATAGGTCAAAAGGCTAAAGAAATAAAAATCAGAGGCTTGCCACTGGTGTTCTTATGTTTAACTGCTGTTTAACTTTTGCACAATTGCACTCAAGAAGCTGGATTTGCATCATGATTGCCTGACATGGACAAATCTAGAGGGTACATACTGAAACTCAAAATTCAGTCTTCTCAATGTTGCCTGAGCTTTCTCATCTCCACTGCCTTGCTTGTCGACAAAAGTAGCAAGAAGATAGCTGGTGCCTCGCTTCTTCTTCCCAAATGTCACATAATATTTTGTTTCATCTAGAATCCTATTGAAAAAGAGTCTAGGAAGTGTAAATGTTAGTTTACCAGTTTCTGTGGTATAGGAAGGCATCCTAGAGGGAGGCTGAGCGGACCAATCCACAGAGTCCATCACATTGCAGGTTGAGATGAATGGCATAAGAAAGTGACTTAAGCGATGTGCTAGAGAATAATGTTAGTGTTAGGAGCTTACTGTGAAAGACTGGTCACAGAGAGTTCTTTGAGAAGCTCATATTTGATGAGAGAGCTGAAGAAAGGTGCGAATCATTTAAAGAGCTGGTGAAAGAACTGCTTATTAATGAGCAAGTTGCAAAGACACATTGGAAAAACCATAAGTGAGGAAAGGAAAGAAGGCAGGTGGTTCACCTATAATGAAGTGGGAGAGTGAGGCACAAAAGTATAGAATGAAGAATGGAAGGCAGAGAGAAGTGAAAAGATGCGGGACCTTATAAGCTATAAAAGAGTAATTAACAACTATTGAAAAATTTTAATTAAGCAGGATAGCAAAATGATCTGGTTTACATTCTAAATATACCATTGTAGCCCTGGCTGGTTTGGCACAGTGGTTAGACCGTTGGCCCGTGGACCAAAAGGTCATGGGTTTGATTTCTGGTCAAGGGCACATATCTGGTTTGCAGGTTCAATCAGCCCTAGTCAGGGTTGTACAGTAGGCAATCAATCAATGTGTATCTCTCACATCAATGTTTCTCTCTCTCTCTTCCCCTCCCTCCCTTCTACTCTACTAAAAAATTAATGGGAAAATATCCTTGGATGAGGATTCAATATAAATAAATAAATAAATAAGCAAACAACAAACAAATGACTATAAGTGCTATATAGACCATGTATTGAGATTATTCAGTAACACAAGCTAGAACACAAGTCAAGGCTCATGTGATAGGGTGTTTTTTGTTTGTTTGTTTGTTTGTTTGTTTTTATTGATTTGAGGGAGAGAGGAAGGGAGAATGAGAGAGAAATAGAAACATCAATGAGAGAGAACATTGATTAGCCCCTTCCTGCATGTCCCCCACTGGAGATTTGGCCCACAACCTGGGCATGTGCCCTGACTGGGAATCGAACCAGTGACTTCCTGGTGCATGGGTTACTGTTCAACCACTGAGCCACATAGGCTTTGTAGGTCAGCTGGAGGAAAACAATGGCATTTGCGGCATGGCCCCGAGTAGAACTGAAAAAAAAAAAAAGATGATGTATTCCATGGAGTGAAGCCAGGGTGTTGAAAAGAGAGGATCAAAGAATGAATGCAAAAGTGCAGTCCACTTAATAGTCTGGTCTACACTGTTACTCCTGACCTTTTGGGGTTTTTTTTTCTACACTCAGATCTTAAACCTTACACCTGATTTTTCTCCTTTTATTCTGACTTTCATTCCCTTTCAGTACTACATTTGTACTTACCCTTTGGATTGAGACTATTTCTAATGCATTACAATAAAGACCTAGCTTAATTAACCCCCTTTCCCCATGTGAACCCATGTGAATAGCCATTGGCCAATGGGAATTTGCATTCTAACTAAAGCCGATGATTTTGGAGGCAATAATGACTGTATATTTTGTAAGATTCTTCTAAGTTTCCTAGTTTTTAAAGAGCATAGATTTAAAAAATAAGTAAAATTATCTAAAACATTTTTTCAGTAACCTCTTTGTTCTATGAGATATTTGACTGTTGAATACATTGCCTTAGGGTTACTTGATACGGAAGTGGGTGACCAAGGACTTTGTTCTCCCTTTTCCAGACTGACAACAAAAATGTTTATACCACTGTGTCAAATACCACTGCTCAAGTAACTAAAGTGAAATGACATTTGTATAGTTTGGAAAAAACAGAATTGGATGAATTTTCGTTGGTTACTCAGTCAGGTATAGTTTGAGGGCAAGTCTGTGGCAAGACAACTTGAAAGATCACTGACAGGAAAGACAAGAGGCTCCCAGTCACAGAAAGCACTCATAAATGATAGACTGAATTACAGGCACAGCAAACACTGCAGAAATAAAGGTGATAGCAAAGTTGAAGCAAACAGATGTTATGTTGACCTCAGTTCATCAAAATCAAATAACTAATTTGCTTACCATCTTCTAGTACTTTGAAAAGTTCCCTGAGGAAACCAGAAGAGGCAGTGAATATGTAAACCAGGTACTTCCAGATTTTAGTGAGGTACACTTTGAGAGAACAAAGCAGTCCCCATTGGAATGCAAAGAAGACAATGCTGCAATAACATTAGCATAATGTATTGTCCCAGCTGACAGTATTCCTAGGCAGCAAACTGAAATATGGGGAAATAACTACCTTCGTTTTCTTTTCACTTCAGTGCTTGATTGAAACACATAGTCATTGAAAACTCAGCTGACAGGCTGTAAGACCTTCCTGCACTGTAAGACTGGGCTTCAGCATCATCAGTAATACATGCAACTCAGAAATCAGAAGCTGATGGTCATCAGAGTTGATACTCTTTCAAAAGGTCCAGATCCTCACAATCAAACCTATAGAAATTTCAGGTAGCTAGCCATAATGTAATGAGGAATGAATATACTATTCTTATGTAAAACTACCTACATTAATCTTAGTAAATTTTAAACCCAACTTGTTACTCTAACCTTATTTTTCCACTCAAACCTAAAGCTTACATGTTAAACGTTTCTTTTCTAAGTGTACTTTACTAAAATCAGCAGTTTCAATTCTTGTGTGAACCTAAGGAGCAGCCTGACCTCAGGGGTTCAGACATAGGAATTCAACCAGATGGCCAATTCAGGGACACTGACCATGAAAAACCATATGGACACCAGAAAGAACACTGCCTGCATGTCTGCAGCTGCTACCCCTGATTTCTTTGTTTTCTTTTCCCTCTCCCTCCTAATAAAAACCTCTGTCTGACCCAGCTAGTTTGGCTCAGTGGTTGAGCACCAACCCATGGATGAAGAGGTCACTGGTTCAATTCCCAGTCAGGGCACATGTCTGGATTGTGGGCTTGATCTCCAGTAGGGGGCATGCAGGAGGCAGCCAATTGATGTATCTCTCTCATCAATGTTTCTATCTCTCTCTCCCTCTTCTTTCCTCTCTCTCTAAAAAGTAATACATTTTTTTTTTTTTTAAATAAGTAAATAAAACCTCTGTCTGCACTGAGATGTTAAGATGGGCTTTGGGACAAGAATCCCTCATCTTCTCTGGTTGCCAGCACTTGAATAAACCTCTTTCCTTTTCATCAGCAGCTGTCTCATGACTTTGGCTTTCATTGAGAAAGGCAGCCAAATCTGGGTTCAGTTGCAATAGTCTTCAAGTTTGAAAATATTAAATTACTTGTTAAAGGCTGGAAGTAAATGCCTGGGCTTTTGTGATCTTAGTCTGTTGATTCAAACTTCTGAGTCTCAATTTGTTTCTTAAAAGATAAACTAACAATTATATATATTGTATCATATAATATGCAATGTGTAACAGTTCTTACTATATCATATGCATGTAGTATATTTTAATGTCTTTCTGTCTTGGGAGGAAGCACTTGTTTTTGTTAGGGAACATATGCTTTAAAATAGAACCACTGGTTTACTAGGGGTCAGAACATGGCAAAGCTATTTAAAGCATTTAGCCTCAGTCTCCTGAAAAGTAATTATAACTTCTGAGCTCTTATAATATAGAAATATTTTAAGTATTAGTTAAACTGATCTATATAAACACTTACCAATAAGTTTTGTTAAAGGAATGAATAAATGAATTAATAAATTATAGTAATATTTTAATTTGAATTCCTAGACTAGCCATTTGGGTCATTTTGACAATTTCACTCATCAGGGTATATGATCACTTCTGAGCCTCAGTTGGTTTATTTATAAAACACAGGGTTTGAATTGGTGAACTATTCTCAAATAGTCATGTGTAAAATTAGCATCCAGAGACTTTGTTAAAAATTAAGATTCCTGCCTGGCTGGAGTGGCTCAGTATTTGAGCACCGACCCATGCACCAAGAGGTCCCTGGTTTGATTCCTGGTTAGGGCACATGTCCAGGTTATGGGCCAAATCCCCAGTGTGGGGGTTGGGCATGCAAGAGGCAGTCAATCGATGTTCTCTCTCATCAATGTTTCTATAACTAAATAAACAAAAGTAAGATTCCTGGGCCTCATATCAAAGGAGTGTTATTAGAAGGTCTGTGGTGAGGCCCAGGAATCTGTATATTAAAATACATCACAGTTGATTGTGGTTCAGGGAGACAAAACCAAATATATATATATTGTTTTTTTCCTCCACAACATAACAGCCTTTATTGATAAAACACAGACATTATGCCAAAATTCAGCCATTAATATACAACCTCATTTCCCATCTAAAATTAATGAGGACATTTTAAATCTATTTATTTATTTTTTTAAAATCTTTATTGTTGAATGTAGAATGTATTACAGATGTTCCACATTTTTTCCCCCATTGACTCCCTCCTCCCCACTCCCACCTCCCTCCCGCCTTTTCCCACAATATTGTCTGTGTTCATTGGTTATGCATATAAGTTCTTTGCAAAACCAAATATTTTTTGAAAATCTGGTCTAAGATTCCTTCTGGCTCTAAAATTCCCTGCTTCAGTTTCATTCCCACAGACTATAGTAACTCCTCACTAATATTATTGGTGGGTTCTTGGAAACTGTGATTTTAAATGAAGCAATGTATAATGAAACCAATTTTACCAAAGGCTAACTAATACAAATGAGAATTAAGTTCCTACAGCATATGTCTGGCCACAAAAACATCACCAGACTTCTAAATAAACACCCAAAACATTTCTAATATTAAACATTGAAATAAATGTGAGCTATACATACATTTAAGAAAAATGAATAAAAAACAAGTAAGATAATTTTTTTCCAATCCACTATTCCAGTTCAGGGTCACAGGTGTCCAGGGCCTATTCTAACAACTCAGGGTGTAGGGTGCCCCCCATCCACACAAACACATTCAGGGTGCCATTTCACCCACACCCACACTTATTGAAATTGAGACAATTCAGATATGACAACTGACTTCTGTGTACATCTTTGGGATGTGAGAGGAAACTGGTGTATCCAGAGAAAACCCATACACACATGCAGAAAACGTGTATGGATACATGGAACAGACTGACAGCTGTCAGAGGAGAGAGGAGAGGGGGGAGGAGGGACTGGAGGAAAGAAGGTGAAGGGATTAGCCAAGAAACATATATACATAACCCATAACACAGACAACAGTATGGTGACAGCCAGAGGGAAGTGCAGGTGGGGGCTGGGAGGAGGTGGGCAAAGGAGGGAGAACTGGGAACATATGTAGTAGTGTCAATAATAAAATAAAATATAATCAAATAAACTAAGTGTGAGATCCTTAAAAAAATACAATAAAATAAAAACAAACTCCACAATAGACTGACCCCTCCAGGAACTGAATTTTTTTTTCCCTCATCTATGTTATAACAACATGAGGTTAACAAAATAACATTATTTGAAGACCTGCTATATTTCTTTTTTTAAAAAAAAAAGTCCTCCTGTTATAATTTGAGAATATTTCTTTATTCCTGAAATAATTCCACTATCATATATATGTATGTATATGCACACACATACTCAGTTGAACACCATCATAGAAATTCCATCTGAGATCTACTCTATTACCTATTAGTATAATAGATTTTGAAAGATGGGAGAGTAACTATGATGTAGGGCTGCCATATTGTAAACTTTCTAGAGGCATCATTCACATTGGTCTGCCAGTTAAGTCAGCTCAAATATGAAATCATTTATTCAAGGTGTCTAAATGATTTTCTCAAAGTCACAGAGCAGAACTGAGACTACAAGAAAAATCTCAAGATTTCGACATTTTTACATTTACCTGCCTTCCAGAATACAAATTCTCTAAATCCCTAATGAGTTTGTAAGCAACCTAATGCTTGAGATCATATATATTCATTCATCTTTGTGTCTTCAAAACCAGCCTAAACTTGTGGTTGGAGCATAAGGATGTAACTTTATGAATATTTCTCATACCTTTTAAATACCCTCAGATTTCTTCCGCCAAGAGGCAGACACCTGGTAACCTTAAATTGAAGCCAAAGTATAAAGATAACTGGGAGTAAAAACCACTTCACAAACAGAGCATAAAGAATTTCGTCATCCTAGCAGCAAACTGCTTCACCCCTTCTGCATTTTTCTGTAGAGTCATTTTGTGAATAAATCTTACTCCTTGGAGGAGCATATTCCATTAACTAGCGAGGTTGAAGAATGAGAGGAATCAATGCTGTGTGAAGAACAGCTCAGCTCACACAGCCTCGAGACTGACACCTTCTCCGTCTTTTCTTAATGGTGCCTTTTGGGGAAAAGTGTCTATCTTCTATACAGAAACAAAAGTAAATGCCATTTCTTCTATGGCTTTGACTCTAAAAATAAGGATGAAATAGAAACATTAGACATTAAAATGCATTCAAGTGGCAGAATAGAAAGGAGTACCAGGTTCTCTGGTCCAGTTCTTATAGTTGAATTCAGGGTCATCGTCAGCCTCCACAGTTATTGGAGGCGAAGATTTAACCTGAAGTCAGTAACACAAACTCAGACACACAAGTTCATATTGTTAGAATATAAATGTGTGATGGTCATGAGAATGTGCCTCTCAAATTTCCATCTGCAGAAAGTGTAATTGACCAAGGACTTCAACTGCAACCTCCAAAACCTATTGCAATGTTGGTGTGGTAATTGTTTCCTTCCCATGGCTGCTCTCAGCCAATAACCTAGTGTGGTAGAGTTGCCAATCCAGGAGAAGCTGGTCTTTAATGGGCAACTTTGGTTCAAGGGTTCACCAGTAGCCTTGCTAACATTTCCTTAGAACGGCATTGAAGCCTAATAAGCTTCCATCCAAACTTCCTTCCTCTCTTCTCTTTCTTTGTCATGCTGGGTCATACTTACAAGATGGCCTGATGGCTCTCTCAGCGTCTCCCAGCTCCAACCCCATTATATCTCCTAGGTTTTTCCCATAAGTTTTTGATATGTAATTCCATCTTGATTTCTGCTTAGCAAAGAACCTATACTAACATAAAATGTTTCTTTATATATTTTTATTGAATTCATCATTGATTTATTACTCAGAGTTTTAATATCTAAATAGTCAGAATAAGAGTGTGGTTTTAGTGGGAGAAGGCTCAAAGATGTTTTGTTCTAAGCACTAAATCTGCCAACTCTGTACAAATAACTATTAAAGTATTTCCCCTTCTACTTTTGGGTTTGGTATTAGGGATATTTTTTCTTTTAAAACAATTGGGGGAAATATTTGAAAAAAATAAAGAAAGGGGAAAGGGTGGTTCTGGCATGTGTGACTTTGTGATGTTATGTCGTTAAATTTTAACTTAATTGTATATTTCTTATCTAATGTGTATGGAGAGGTTTCATAGGTAAACTGTTCCCATTGTTCTTTGAATTATCTAATGTCACTTTTCCTACAACATATGTGATATAATAATAACATAATGGTGTCACTCTGCTATCTAAAATAAATCAGGATGTGAATTATGTTAAGACTTGTCAAAATATGATTTTTTTATGAGTAATACATTTTTTTCAAATTAAATTTTTGGGAAAATTTTATTTACTACATTGATAAATTAAGTAAATTATTCAGTTTACTCTATGAGAAAAATATGAGTATTTATTATCTTAAAGCTCAATTCTTTTATAAAAGATCAAATAACAATTGAAGCTTAAATAATTTAGTTTTAATGTTAAAAAAGAAGAATCCGGGATGAAGGAATAAAGAAAAGTGATTATTCTCTGGAATATCTCTTAAAAAGAGAATACCTACTATACATTTGAAAATAATTGTGTAAATCCACTATGATGATGATGATGATGATGATGATGATGATGTGAATGTTTACTAGAAAAAGAAACAGATAATGAAAGAACAACAACAAAAAAACTAGTAGTAGAATAGTAGTAGTTTCTTATCTCCATCAACAAAAAAGATTCTGTAACAGTGAAAACTTTCAAGTATCATCTTAGGCCTGGCCGGTTTGGCTCAGTGGTTAGAGCATCGGCCTGTGGTCCCAAGAGAGCTGGGTTCTGTTCCCGCTAAGGGCACGTACCTCAGTTGCAGTTTGTCCCCGGCCCTGGCTGGGTTGTATAGCTGGCAACTACTTGATGTGTCCCTTTCACATCGATGTTTCTCTCTCTCTCTCTCTCTCTCTCTCTCTTTCTCTCTCTCTCTCTCTCCCTCCCTCCCACTATCTGAACAAAATATCCAAAAATGTCCTTGGGTGAGGATAAAAAAAAATAAAGTATCATCTTAATTATTAAATTATTAGAAGAGTTCAAAGTCACATTAACGACCCCAATTTGAGTACCTCATAGCCCTTTGCCTTCAAAAGTTGGTATTAAATTTGAAACTGGCCAATTTTAAATTCAAGTAAAAAGTATATATATAAATATTTAAAGAAAATATGATTCCCACGCTCAAATATAGTAAAACCATGGAAATTGGTGTTAAGTAAATTAATTAGTATAGTGAGATAATGAAATCTCTGTTCTTAAAAACACTCAGTAAAAGAGACATAAGCAAAAACTATCTGGCCATTTATAAACTCCTATTTATGTCATGCTCCAAATGGCAATTTAATTTTTAAAAATTCTTATTTAGAAAAGATGTTAAAAATTGTTAATAAGAAAAGTTGGTAGTAGGATTCAAACATGTTACCCATGTTAATGGCACATAGCTTAATACCCATATCAGGTGTTATTTTTGTGCATTATTTTTGTATCTCTACCTGACCTGAGAGAGCAATAGCAGGTCCTAGAGAGTCTGCTCAGTTGGCTAACATCATGAGAGTAAGATATAAAATCATTCACCCCAACAAAATAGGTGATCCAATTTGTGAAGAATCTAATTCCCCCAAGACAGTAATGAAAATAAAATATCTGTGAAATTAGATAGCAGTCAAATGTAACAGAGGTGAGAAAAATATGTTTAAAATGACAACGGCCAACAAAAACAGTCGTCCACTGTGAATGAATCAAAATTATACCTATTTTTTGTCAGATTGGCAAAATATATATATTTTCTGGTTTGCCGCAAAATTTTAGTAGTTTATGTGTGCCATAAGATGAAAAAGGTTGAAAATCGTTGGTCTGGATTATCTGCTTTGACACTAAATAAAAAGTATTGACCTTTCTAAACCAATTCAGTAATATAAGATTAAAAATATTATGTCTTCATTATGCATTAAACATTTAAAATATGCAAAGCTGCTCATTAATAAGAAATTTTGATATTAATTAATTAATTTATTTTATTTTTTTATCCTCACCGAGGACACCTTTTCCATTTTTTGTTCAGATAGAGTGGGAGGGAGAGCTAGGATGAGAGAGAAAGAAAGAAACATCGATGTCACTTTCGTGACATCAACTGGTTGCACCCGCACGACCCAAACCAGGGCCGGGACTAAATGCAATCGAGGTACATACCTTTAGCTGGAATTGAACCAGGGTCTCTCTGGACCGCAGGCCGATGCTCTAACCACTGAGCAAAAACGACCAGGGCGATATTAATTTATTTTTCTGTAATATTTTGAAAAAATCATTTAAATATACAGGGTTTAATTTGTCTTAAATGTTTAATTATCTTCCCTTTTCAAAATAATGTAGTCCCTCTGCAGAAATCTTTCTTAAGTGTACACAGCATTAAACACTGGGGAGGTACGGAAGTCAGCAAGAATTGCCTGTACCCAAAGCTTTCAGTCCAGTGAAGAAACATGAATACACCCCAGGAAACAAAAACAAATTATGAAGGAGGACAGTGGGTCAATAAATAAATAACAAATAAGTAAGTTAAATATTCAGCTTCAAATAGCCCACCAAGCCCAATACAAGGATCCAGGGTTAATGAGATAAATATCTCACAGTGACTTTTCTTCAGGAGTTTACTGGCTATTGGGTGAGATAGATTGATACACAGATCATTCCAGTGTAAGGCAGTACTTACAGGACAGAGGTAAGCACAGTGCAATAAAGCATTTACGGGATGCTTTCTGAGGATTTATGAAGATATACCTCTAATTTACACTCTAACTTTCGTGACCATCTTAAAATGAAAGCACAGTGTGTTGTTAAGATCCTTGGCCTTGGTGGGAGAAGATGGAATTTCTGTTAATTACAATGCTTCCAACTAGGATTTATGAGATACTGGGCAAGCCGCTGTACCCGCTCCATCATTCCCTCACACGATAAGGAAAGTTTTCACCAGATTAGGGTTCTAAATCTGAGATGCGTCAACACTCAGGGAGGTTTATGGGTAGAATTCACAAGGCCTATGATTTTGAACGGGTAAAAAAATCTCATTTACCAGCTTCTAACACAAATTTAGTATGTCCTTCCTTTATAAATATAGAAGATATAGAGAAATAATTATAGATCTAAGATAGATAGATATACATAGTTAATCACAGAAATATTAATAGCACCTCCAAATATGATGCCATGAGAAATCACAGCCATTAATATTTTCATATTAAATTTAAGGATATTACAGATATCTCAAAATATTGAGATAATATGTTATTCTCTATATGATAATATGTTAACATGTAAGGACATATATTACTGTACACAGGTGCTTTTAAAATATTTTGATAATTGTGTTTCAATACTATTGGTTTCTTTGAAATAGCATGTATTACATTTTATTCATATAAAAACATTATTTTGGAAAATGGTCCATAGGCTTCACAGGACTTCCAGAAGGGTACAAGACCAAAGAGAAAAAAATGTTAAAAGTCCTACATTATATGATCTCTAGGGTCTTGTACAGATTTAATATTTTAAGCATCAAATTATTATTTAGGACATTTACAATGTTTTACCATAACCATGTAATGATTTTTAAGCATGTTAGGCCAAAAAGAGATGAGAAGAGACAAAAGTATATCATGAGTTTTTCAATACTTTTAATACTCTCCAGGGGACTAAGACATCTGAAAATGGAAATTGAAAATAACAGCAAGAAGGACTAGCAAAAAGCAATTGCAGCTGCACTTTGTGGGGTTCTTTTGTGGGGTTTTTTTCATATACTTCTTTTGCTGGTGTAGACACTTGTTTGTCTTTAATACATGTAGGTTTTCTGACTCCCGGTCCTAGTTTCAACAATGTTCCTGTAACCACTTGTTCAAGTTCATCTTCTGAATCACCACATCTTTTTTTTTTTTTTTAATCCTCACCCGAGGACATTTTTCCATTTTTTGCTCAGGTAGAGTGGGAGGGAGAGAGAGGAACAGAGAGAGAGAGAGAAACATCGATGTGAAAGGGACACATCGAGTGGCTGCCACCCGCACAACCCACCAGGGCCGGGGACAAACTGCAACCGAGGTACATGCCCTTAGCGGGAACCGAACCTGGGTCTCTCTGGACTGCAGGCCGACTCTCTAACCGCTGAGCCAAACCGGCCAGGGCTGAATCACCACATCTTGACGCTAGATCTTTAACAGTTTGACAACACACTTTGGAAAATATTACTAATAAAAGATTCTTAAAGAATTAGAGAGTTAAAGAGTTTTGTACTGTAAGAGAACTTTAGTGGAGTCTTTAAAGAGCAATAGTATCTGGAGAGTTAGATGATGCAGTACAGGTATCCCAGCTGAGAGGACCAGAGCTGGAGAGTACACAGATGTTGGAGAGAGTGAAAAGAGTGGTCTGTCCTGAGAAGACGCTGTGTGTGTGTGTTTGCATACATGTGTGCATGTGTGGAGACACAGGAAAATAAGTCAAGGTAGGCATGTAAGCCTATATTAGGATAAGTCAACAAAACCAAAAATTGAGAAAAGATGCAGTGAGAAGTGAGTCCAAAAATACTGCTTTGAGCAAATTACATGAGTCATAGGGGGGAATAAATGCATTTATATGATTAGCATCATTATTATTACCTTTATGCTGTGCTTTATATTGGATTGTCTTTCCTTTTAGCATGAAATATTGAGAACACTTTTTTTTCTACATGAATTGGGTCTACTTTGGTTTTGTTATTTTTACAGTTTTTATGCTGATCCTCAGAAAGCATAGTGCTGTCCATGGTTCTGCTCCACAAGTCAAAGAATGGAAAATGGGATGGAGAATCACAAGAGGTCATATTGGAAAAATATTCTTTGCTCTCCACAGATCCTTTGGAAATTTGTTTTAGTCTTTTCTAGTCTGCCTGAGTTCACTCTCCTTCTTTTCTTTCTTATATTCTTTATTTATTAACTAATAGAGTAGATAAATAATTTGGTTGGATCCCCATTGGAAGCTTATTGAGCTTGGAGAGAGTAAATTCTTTAGAGGTCTTTTGATAAAAGTAAATAAACAAGTACATTTCTGAATGACCTCAGCAGCTTAAGTGACAGTGTCTAAATTATTTTTATAAAATTTTACTGAACTAGACAAAATTAGTTTTATTCTTGAAAAGCAAAATTTGCAATATAAAGATAAGTGTATCTAAAAATATACCTCTGCTAAAATTACTAAGGAATCTAGTTAAAAGAAAATGTTTACAGAAGTTTTGATCATATCTCATAACTTAAATGCTTCAGAACATATTTAGAGAACAACATGCTTTTAGAGCAATAGAAATAAATTCGAAATACTTCTTCCACAATTTTCAAGTTTATGAAATAGTTACATTCAGGGATTTGCTTGGCTCACAAGCACTACATTGATTTGTAAGGCACCAACAAAAAGGCCTCAGGAGTTGCTCGTGTTTACAGAAAACTTTGTATAGAGATCTTTAGATTGGCCTTTAAGAATAGAAACATAGACATGCTTTAGAATCAAAGGGTCATCAAAAGTATCTGGCTCTTCTATGATTTGTTTAGTCTTTTCGATAACAACCTGTTCCCCAAAGCCTCAAAAATAGTCATGTTATAGTAAAGTTTCTAAACTCAGTATGTGAGAGAAATGACAAGGAAAGAATGGAAAGAAGTGGTTTGTGTCTGAGCTAATGACAAATTGCAGAGTTGCAACTTACAGGTGAAAATAAACAAAATGTGGCTAAAAGGAATCATGTTGTCTTGGCCAGTCCACCTCCATGCTCCAGGATGAACTATCTAAATTGATCAGTCAAAGTGTATACCAGAATGATTCCAGAGAGAAATGTGTTCAGAAATAAATATTTACACTGATGGAGACATTAGTTATTTAGTCTAGATCTTAAAATCTAAAAGGCTTAAAATCATGTTCATCTTGAATGGTAATTCTGTGTCCATGGGTTAGTGCCTTTCTAGAATGATGTTATCTTAGGTAAAATTTATAGTAATTTAAATTTTTGCTCCTTTAGAGGATTATGACAAGTTTTCTTTTTTACCATGTCAAAGTAATAGAAACTTTTTTCCTTGGGAAAATAAATACTATCAGCAAGTTTACATTACAACGGCTAGCCTGCTTAAGATTGTTTCAAAATCTCTTGATAGTTTATCATTTTAAATATATACAATTTGCAATTTATGAAATATATATCTCCAATTCTCAAAAATTCTTTCAGGATACATATTTGATTACAAGTTTATTAGCTGGTAATTCTTTAAAATGCAGAATGGAAACTGGCAGATATATTTGGAAGTAGAAAGGCCGGCTTATAATGTTTGTATGTCCCTAATGTTACAAGACACTGCCAGATGTTTATCCAGAGTAATTGCACCATTTGGTACTCTCTGCAAAGAAGGAAAGTTACTCCACACCTTTGTCAATACTTGGGATGTATGTTTTCTCTATTTGAAACATTTTCTTGGGTGTGGACTGTTATCTTCTAATGAAATGACATCTGTCTGATGAATAATGAAGTGAAATATCTTTTCATACATTGATTGGTCATTTTTATACATTTATTTGAGAAGTACTTTGTTAAATGTTTTTCTAATGTAATTGGGTTGTTTGCTTTTCTATTAATTTACACAGGTATTTATATATTCTGGATGCAAAGGCTTTGTTAGATATATATACTAAGAATAGAATCTTTTCTCCCAGTCTATGGGTTGCCTATTCATTTTTATTGTCTTTTTATGGGGTGATATATTCAGTTTTAATGAATTTTAATTTAATATTTGTTTCGTCTATTACAGGTAGTACTTTTTGTCCTATATAGAAAATTTTTATTTTAGCTAAAGTTGTGAAGATACTTTGTTATTTTCTTATAGAAAATTGATGACAGCTCTGATTCATCTGTCTATTATTATTCTCACATTAAATTTTTGTCTATCAAGTGAAATAGAAGGAAAATTTTATTTTATTCCATATGGATATCTAATTGTTTCAGTAGTATTTGTTGAAAAGACTCTCCTTTTCCTATTGAATTTTACTGGCCCCTTTGTCAAAGATTAACTGACTGTATATATGAGATTATCATTTCTGAACTGTATTCTTTCTCTGTTTTTGATATTTGGGAGAAAGCATACAATGTTTCAGCATTAAGTATGATGTTAACTATAGATTTCTTTTCAGAGATGTCTGTTAAAAGATTGAAGAAGATATTATCAATTTCTGGTTTGCTAAAAGACCATTGCCATGTATGGATGCTGAAATTTATTAAATACTTCTTCTGCATTTGATTAATCATGATTTTCCCCTTTATACTATAATATAATTTTATTGATTGGTTTTTTTTAATGTTAAACCAATCTTTCCATCCTGAGAAAAATGTAGTTTTTTTATCCTTTTTTATGTTGAGGGACCCAATTGTTAAGATTTTGTGCAGAATTTCTATGCCGATGCTCATGAAACTTGTTTGTCTGTTGTCTTGTCCATATAATGTCATTGTCTGGTTTTGGTTTTGGTATCATGGTGACTCAAAATGAATCAGAAAGTGTTTTTCTTCTTTCTTTGTTTTCTGAAAGGTTTTGTACAAGACTGAGGCTATTTTACCCTTTTAATCTTTGATAGAATTAATTGACTGGAAAAGCCACCTGTCATCAGAGGGGATTTTAGTAGTGATATTTTTATTTCCTTTAACGAGGAGATTTTCCATTTATTCTTGGTATTAAATATATTGCTCTAACATTGTTCTTAACATTTTTTCTTCTAATGTCAGTGGAATTTGTAATAATGTCCTCCTCTCTTTTATTCTTGATACTGCTATTTGTACTTTCATGTTTTAGTATTTGATTCATTTCACAAGAAGTATAACAGTTTTATTAATAAATTTCCATTGTATTTTACTTTTTGATATTTTCATCTATGTTATATCTGTTCTCCATTTTATTGATTTCTGCATTTATATTTATTTTCTCCTTTATTATATTTACTTTTGATATAATTCGTTTCTTTCCATCTAGCTTTTTAATCTACAAATGCAAAATTTTGGATTTAACATATGTGTTCTTATAAAGCCTTTCAATAAAATAATGCACTCTGTAAACACTACTGTTATGGACTAAATGTTAGTTCTCCACACATGTGTTCTTATAAAGCCTTTCAATAAAATAATGCACTCTGTAAACACTACTGTTATGGACTAAATGTTAGTTCTCCACAAAACTTCTCTGTTGGTATCCTTATTTATTTTTCCAATTTTTAATAATTTATTTTTGTTACAGATGTTTCTCCTTTTTCTCCCATAGATATCCTCCTCCCCATCCTGCCTCCCACCCCCCTGCATTGTTTTCTATGTCCATTGATTATGCATACATGCATATAAGTTTTTGGTTCATCACCTCCATCCTCCCCGCCCCCCTACCCTCAGGTTTGTCAGTCTGAGACATACTCCTTTCTAGGTCTCTGGGTCTGTTTTATTCATTATATTCCAGAAATAAGTGAGATCATATGGTATTTCTCTGTCTGATTGGCTTATTTTGCTTAGCATAATACTCTCCAGGTCCCTCCATGTTGTCTCAAAGGATAAGATAACTTTCTTTCTTACAGCTGCATAGCGTTCCATTGTGTATATGGACCACAGCTTTTTTATCCACTCAGCTACTGATGGATACTTGGGCTGTTTCCAGATCTTAGCAATTGTAAATAGTGCTGCTATGAACAAAGGAGTACATATATTCTTTCTGATTGGTGTTTCAGGCCTCTTAGGATATCTTCGTAGAAGTGGGATTACTGGGTAAAATGGCAATTCAATTTTTTATTTTTTGAGGAAACACCATAGTGTTTTCCATAGTGGCAGCACCAGTCTGCATTCCCACCAGCAGTGTACTAGAGTCCCCTTTCTCCACACCCTCACCAGTACTTGTTGTTTGATGATTTGTTGATGGCGGCCATTCTGACAGGTGTGAGGTGATACCTCATTGTTGTTTTAATTTGCATCTCTCTGATGATTAGTTAGTGACATTGAGTATTTCTTCATATGTCTCTTGGCCATTTGTATGTCCTTTTTGGAGAGGTGTTTATTTAGGTCCTCTGCCCATTTTTTAATTGGGTTCTTTGTCTTCCTTTTGTTGAGTTGTATAAGCACTCTATATATTTTGAAAGTTAACCTATTATCTGATGTATCATTGACAGTTATACTCTTCCATACAGAGGGTTCCCTTTCCATTTTGATGGTTTTTTCTTTTGCTGTGCAAAACCTTTTGAGTTTGATGTAGTCCAATGTGTTCATTTTTTCTTTGTTTCTCTTGCCTTAGGTGATGTATCAGTGAAAATTCTAATGTGTACGATGTCTGAAATTTTGTTGCCTACATTTTCTTCTAGGACTTTTATGGATTCATGAGTCACATTTAAGTCTTTTTTTTTTTTTTTAATCCTCATCTGAGGACATTTTTCCACTTTTTATTCAGATAAAGCAGGAGGGAGAGAGAGGAAGAGAGAGAGAGGAACATCGATGTGAAAGGGACACATCGAGTGGCCGCCACCTGCATGACCAAACCAGGGCCGGGGACAAACCGCAGCCAAGGTACATGCTCTTAGTGGGAACCGAAACCGGGTCTATGTGGACCACAGGCTGACACTCTGAGCCAACCCAGCCAGGGCAAAATCTTTTATCCATTTTGAGTTTATTCTTGTGTATGGTGTACGTTGATTGTCTCGTTTCATTTTTTTGCATGTAGCTGGCCAATTTTCCCAACACCATTTATTAAAGAGGCTGTCTTTACTCCATTGTATGCTCTTGCCACCTTTGTCAAATATTAATTGAGCATAAAGTCTTGGGTCCATTTCCGGGTTCTCTGTTCTGTTCCATTGGTCTGTATGCCTGTTCTTATGCCAGTACCAGGCTGTTTTTATTATAGTGGCTTTGTAGTATAATCTGGTATTGTGATCCCACCTACTTTGTCCTTCTTTTTCAAGATTGCTGTGGCTATTTGGGGTCTTTTTTGCTTCCATATGAACTTTTGAAGTATTTGTTCTATTTCTGTGAAATATGTCGTTATTTTGATGGGGATTGCTTTAAATTTATAAATTGCTTTGGGTAGTATAGACATTTTAATGATGTTAATTCTTCTAATCCATGAACAAGGTATATGCTTCCACTTTTTGATATCTTCCCCTATTTCTTTTTTCAATGACCTGTAGTTTTCTGTGAATAGGTCTTTTACTTCTTTGGTTAAGTTTATTCCTAGGTATCTTAATTTTTTTTGCTGCAATGGTAAATGGAATTGTTTTTTTAGTTTCTCTTTCTGTTCATCATTGGTGTATAAGAATGACACCGATTTCTTGATGTTAATTTTGTATCCTGATACTTTGCCAAATTCCTTTATTAACTCTAGTAGATTTTTATGGAGTCTTTAGGGTTTTCTATGTACAATATCATGTCATCTGCAAATAATGACAGTTTCATTTCCTCCTTTCCAATTTGGATCCTTTTTATTTTATCTTCATGTCTAATTGCTGTGGCTAAGATTTCCAGTACTATGTTGAATAAGAGTGGCGAAAGTGGGCATCCTTGCCTTGTTCCTGTTCTTAAGGGAAATGCTTTTAATTTTTGCCCATTGAGTATGATGTTGGCTGAAGGTCTTTCATATATGGCCTTTATTATGTCAAGATATGATCCCTCTATTCCATATTGCTGAGCATTTTTATCAGAAATGGATGCTGGTTTTTTCGAATGCTTTTTCAGCATCTATTGATATGGTCATATGATTTTATCTTTCATTTTTTTATGTGGTGTATCACATTTATTGATTTGTGAATATTATACCAGCCTTGCATCCCTGGGATGAATCCCACTTGGTCACGGTGAATAATTTTTTGATGTAATGCTGCATTCGATTTGCTAGTATTTTGTTCAAGATTTTGGCATCTATGTTCATCAGGGATATTGGCCTATAGTTTTCTTTCCTTGTAGTGTCTTTATTTGGTTTTGGAATTAGAGTTAGGCTGACCTATAAAACAAGTTTGAAAGTCTTCCTTCTTCTTGAATTTTTTGGAACAGTTTGAGGCGAATGGGTGTTAGTTCTTCTTCTTATGTTCAGCAAAACTCCCCCGTAAAGTCGTTCTGGCCTGGGCGTTTGTTTTCTGGGAAAGTCTTGATTACATCTTAAATTTCCTTGGCTATTTTTGCTCTGTTTATGTTTTCTATCTCTTTCTGTTTCAGTTTTGGGAGACTATGTGTTTCTAGAAATTTGTCCATTTTGCTTAGAATGTCAAATTTGTTGCCGTATAATTGTTCATAGTATTTGTTAATGATCCTTTGTATTTCTGTGGTTTCAGTTGTTACTTCTCTGCTTTCATTTCTGATTTTGTGTATTTGTGTTCTCTCTCCTTGTTTCTTGGTGAGTCTAGCTAAGGGTCCATCAATATTGTTTGTCTTTTTGAAGAACAAGCTCTTTGTTTCATTGATCCTTTTGAATTGTTGTTTTGGTCTCCATGTCATTTATTTCTGCTCTGATCTTTACTTTTTCCTTCCTTCTACTTTCTCTGGGGTTATCTTTTTGTTTGTTTTCTAGTTCTTTAAGTTGTGAGTTTAGATAGTCAATTAGAAATCTTTCTTGTTTCTTGAGGTAGGCCTGTAGTGCTATGAACTTCCCTCTCAGAACGGCTCTCACTGCATCCCATGGATTTTGTGCTGTTGTGTGTTCATTTTCATTGGTTTCTGGAAAGTTTTTAATTTCTTCCTTGGTCTCCATGGTAACTTACGCATTGTTCAATAACATGCTATTTAGCCTCCATGTGTTCAAATGTCTTTGCATGTTCTTGTTGCAATTGATTTCTAGTTGCATGCCATTGTGATCTGAGAAGATGCTTGATATAATTTCAATCTTCTTGAATTTGTAGAGACTGAATTTGTGTCCTAACATGTGGTCTGTCTTTGAGAATGTCCCATGTGCACTTAAGAAGAATGTGAATTCTGCAGTTTTGGAGTGTAATTCTCTGTAGATATCTGTTAAATTTATTTGATCTATTGCATCATATAGAGTCTCTGTTTTCTTGTTAATTTTTTGTCTAGAAGATCTATTCAGTGATGTCAGCGGGGTGTTGAAGTCCCCTACTATGATTGTATTGCTGTTAATTTCTCCTTTGAATTTCTCCAGAAGATTTTTAATATATTGTAGTGTTCCCATGTTGGGTGCATATATGTTTCCCAACTTTATATCTTCCTGATGGATAGATTCTTTCAATATTAGGTAGTAGCCTTCCTTGTCTCTAGTCATGGCCTTCATTTTGAAATCTATTTTATCAAATATGAATAGTGCTATCTCAGCTTTTATTTTTTTATTTGCTTAGAAGATTTTTTTTCCATCCCTTCACTTTCAACCTGTGTGAGTCTTTTATTGTGAGGTGGATGTTGGTATCCTTATTATCCCTAGTGCAATGGCAGTAGGAGTCAGGGCATGATTAAGTCATGAAGGTGGATCCTCATGAATGGGATTAATGCCCTTATAAAAGTAACCCTAGAGAGTTTCTTTTACCCTTCTGCCATGTGAGGATGCAGTGAAAGACAGGAAGCCTTGAACTTGCTCAGCCTCTAGAACTCTCAGAAACAAATGTTTGTTGTTTATAAGCAGTTCAGAATATAGTACTTTGCTATTGTAACCCAAGCTGAACAACATCTCCTATGACATCATCCAACAAATTTTATATGTTATGTTTTAATCTTTATTCAGTTAAAAACATCATCTACTTTCCCTTGTGATTTTTCTTAGTTCATAACAAATGTAGAAGTATGTTTATTAATTTTCAAATATTTGGATATTTCCTGTAAAACATCATTAGTAATTTCTAATTATGATGGGGCTATTAGAAAACATACTCTGCCTGATTTCAAGCCTTTAAAATTTACTGATTTTTTTTTATCCTCCACCTTGTACATCTTCATGAATTTTGTGTGTGACCTTGAATATATATTCTAGAGTTGTTCGGTTGTAGAATATACATAAGTTTTGTTTAGGTGAAGTGATTTATATTGTGGGTCAAATCTTGTATATATGTACTGATTTTGTCTACTTAATCAAGAGCTGTGTTATAATCTGCTAATTCCTCTGATATAAATATAGCCTCAGCTGCTTTCTTAACCTTACCATTTTATAGTATACATTTTTCCCTTGGTCCCGTCCCTCACTGCCTAACCTGCCTCTATCTCCTCAGTTTGACTATTATGTCCTTGTGAGGTCTTCTTTATGTTTATCTTACATCAAGTTATGTCAGTTCTTTGGATCTGAGGATTGATATTTTTGTTAATTATGGAGACTCTTCAGCCACTGTTTCTTTAAATATTTCTTCTGAATCATTCTTACTCCTCTCTCCTTCCAGGACTGCATTATGTATAGGTTAGATAATTTGATTTAGATAATAATTTTTGGTATGTGTGTATGTTTCAGTTAAGACTATATATGTATATGGGTGTGTCTCCAAAATTCAGTTTTCTTATACTGTCTCCAAGTGTCAGAGTTACTTCATTAAGTGAACTTTGTCTTTCTCATATTATATTATTCAATCCTGATTGTTCTACTGAAATCTATTGTATTGTTTATTTTTCTCTCTTGAAATTAACCATTTGTTTATAGTCAATGAGATGTTTTACTATATTTATTGTAGTTATTTTATACTCTTTGTGTGTGTTAAATCTAACATCTAAGCCAGTGGTTCTCAACCTTCCTAATGCCACAACCCTTTAATACAGTTCCTCACGTTGTGGTGACCCCTAAACATAAAATTTTTTTTGTTGCTACTTCATAACTGTAATTTTGCTACTGTTATGTCTTAGGCAACACCTGTGAAAGGGTCGTTCGACCCCCAAAGGGGTCTCAACCCACAGGTTGAGAACCGCTGAATTCTAAGCCATCTATGGGTCTGACTAAATTGGCTATATAATTTTTGATTATGAGTCAGTTTTTCCTCCTTCTTTGTGTATCTGAAAAGACTCATATTTCCCAAAATTTATCTTTACATTAAAAATAAGCAGAGTCCGAAGTGAATAAAAGTTTCCCTCAGCAGAGATCATGGCGCTTGCTCTGTCAGTATGCCAATCAAAAGGGTGAGTCACTTTTATCCATGGTTCAGTTCAGTTTTGGATTTCTTTGTGCCATTAGATAGATTCAGTTCACCTCTGGTTCAAATATTTTAAAGGTAGTATTGGGATTTTTTGTTTATCAGGTCCTGGGGAGTGAACACTGATGATTTTTTCAGACATCATTATGCTTTACAACATATTTAACAGTTTACTGGATCTCCAAAGATTCTCGCTCTCTCTCTCTCTCTCTCTCTCTCACACACACACACACACACACACACACACACACACACACCCCTTTACATCAAAGTCAACAGCTTTTTTACTTTCTAGGGGCTTACTTTTGCTTTCCAATCTTACCCTAATCTTTTTGTTTCTCAGTACAGCCTATTGGTCTATTGTAGTCTTCTGAAGGTGACTCTGTAAAGACCTGAAACATATTATGATTACTTCTCTGCCTTTCTTTCCTCCTCCTCACAATCAGTAGGATTATGCCATGTACTTGATGAAAGTCCTGTGTGTTTTGAGGAATCTCAGTTTTCCTCCCCTCACACCTTGCATCGTTTCCCGTTGCTACCACTGTGTACCTGGAGAAAACCTGCAGTAAAAAGTTGGTGTATAAGAATAGACTTGTTTTATTACTGGAGATGCCTGGGATCCTAAGTCATTATGACAGTCACAGTTTTATCACTTCCAATTTAATAGAGGTTACCCTCACCATTTAGAGTTGCAAGTTGTAGCCCCAGAGCTAAAGCTAGAAGTGTGCACTTGTTTACAGATAGTGGTTTTGTACTGGGATGCTTGATGTTGGGACTTAAAAACACAGGTATACAAATTTTAGTTAAGTCTTCATATGATATACATTTAGAAGTAGGCAAAAAAAAAATGTTAGAAGTTGATGCTTTGCTAAGAAAAAGAAGAATGGCATTTTAAGTATTTTGGTTATTTCTTAGGTACAGAAATTACTAGAGACCCCTCAAGAATAACAATAATCTTTCTTTTCGAAATCCTAAGGATCAGTATATTGAGGCTTTAGCTTAAGTGCATTGTCCTGAAACCCTAGCAGAATACGAGTTTTCCGTGGGCTATGGTACATCAGAGAGATCTACAGCAAGGGAGAGGTGAATGAGTAAGAGGGGTCTTCACAGAGGCAGAATACAAAGTCAACCCAGTATTTTCAGAAGTCATTTTTCTGAAATGGCAAGAAAGAAAGCAATTTGCTTATAAATATCAGGATGGAAACTAGAGATTGCAAAGAAGCCAGCATGTTAAAAGCAGAGAGGGGGACACAAAAAGCTGCAGCCATTTGTTTGCTTGTTTGTTTGTTTTATAGTTTGTCTGTAATGTTAGGCACTGGGAAGAGTGTTAACAAGTTTGCCTAGAAGGATTATATATCTATGGTCCAGATATATATATATGTGTATATATATATATATATGTGTGTGTGTGTGTGTGTGTATACACACACATTAAACCCAGATTATACATATATTATTATATATGAATATATTATAAATATATACCTAAATCTACTCCTGTATATGTATTCCTTCAGCACACATACAGATCGGACTATTCAGTGTAGTGTCTTAACATATAAAATGAAGAATATTTCTGTGGTTTTATTTGCTTGTTACTATTTTGAATTCATTTATTTGTTTGTTTATTTAGCCACTCTTTAGTGGACTCATTTACCTTTTGCTAACGCATCAGGATAGACTTCTCTGTTCTCAATATTTTCCCCAGATATATATATAGAGAGAAGGCATTCTCATTCCAAACCCATGCATTGGGACCAGTTCAGTTCATATGAGCAATTCATCTCTAGATCTACCAGTGATAGCAAATCAGGCAGTTTCTCCAAATTATCCCTGTAACAAACCAGCTGGTGGAGACTCCTGAGCAGATCCAAAGGCCCCTGGCAGCTGGACTTTTCAGGGAGCCATGAATTCTCTGGTTTGTGTCCTAAAGCATAAGCAAAGATCTTCCTCAGATGCTGGCACTCTGGCTTGTTACCCAACACCCCTAAGATAAAGACTCACAGTAGAAAAGTTGAAGGAAGCTCCGCTCTGTTGGCCTGCCTGGTCTGGAAAAATATTAATGCAGCTTCAGTTACATACCATTTGGACCACACCATCTGCTGGACTGTGATAATTAGCCCAGCTTGGATACTGAAATTTAAAGCTCTGTAAATTTTGGATAATGTCAAGGAAAGGAAGAGAAACCAAGAAGCAAACCCAGGAAACATATGCTACCAAAATAATAGAAAGTTAAATGATGGAGGATCAGGGCCGTATTCAAAATTATTCCAAAGAATGCATGCTTTTTCTTGATGAATTATCTTTATTTAGAGAGTGTACTGAGTTCCAACTTTTCACATTATACCTACTGGGAAACTATTTTTTTATTTCATTTATCTCAATATCCTATTTAGAAAATTAATAGAGAAAAGAAATTTTACTGCTGATGAAATAAATTGATAAAGTAATGCTCAAATCCTTACATATAGTCTTCTATTCCTGCAGCTGTTAAACAAAACGAAATATAAAATATATTTAATAAATATGCATCACATGGTTACACAAGTCATAACCTGGTCTTTTGTATGTACCTGTTTTATGAATTATTGTAGGAAGTTGTGATTCCTCTGACCTCATTTGACTGAACGAATTCATGTCTCCCCATTATTCCCTGCCTATTTTGACACTGTACTCTCTCTTTTCTTGTTGTGTTTCAGGTACCACTAAAAAATTTCCAAATACACTTTATCTTTCTTTTTAAAAATTTAAAAATATTAAAGTTAGTACCAAGAAAGGTACAAACCATAGTTTATTTATAGTTAATTGAATACTTCCCATAGTGCGTTTTATTATGAAGCGATCTTTAAATTTTTAATAAAATGTCATTAATATAGAGAGAAGTAATTTTCCTAGATATCAGTTACAATTCAAATTTTATCTGATGTGAATACATTATTCTTGTGACAATATTTATACAGTCAGAAAGAGAATAAGTTGACTGGAAAGAGTAGAGATGAACAGATATTAGCAATTGCATTCAGAAACTCATGCCAGAATTCCACAAACTCTTCTCACACAGGGCATTATTAAGGATTGTCTCAGAATATAAGGGACCAGACCAAAATTGAAAAGAAATCTGGGTATTTTTTGCTAATATAAGCTTTTATCCTACCCTGAACCTCATTGAGCATCAGACACCTAAGGAGTTATTCATAAAATATTTATGTTGATGCCTTATCCCTAGTGACTGACTACCCACCCCCCACCAGAGTGGAAGTATTCAGGTAGAAAAATGATAGAGAAATGGCTATTCAGCCAAGTTTGAGGACCTCAACCTGTTTGTTCAGCCTCAATGCAAATAGAAAATATTAAAATATTTCTAATTTTCCACATACCACTATTAACTTCCTGCCTTATTTCTTATTACCACATTCAAACCATCCTCAGATCCTTAATAAGCTTATTGTGTGTGTGTGTGTGTGTGTGTGTGTGCGTGTGTGTGTGTGTGTAACATTTGCCTAATTTTAAGGAATTGTCAGTTACTACCACAATTTTCTTGAAGAAAAAAAAAGTAACACTCCCAGTATGCTTTACATGAACAGATCATAGTCAATCATTCCGTAAATCTTCTGTTGTCCTCTCCCCCAGTTTGGAGTCACTGAGTCACATTAAAACTGATCGTTCTTGTTTGATTTCCATCTCGTTTATTAGGTGGGAAAGCTGAGGACAGTCTAGTCATGGTGGGCTCATTAAATTCTTTGTAGGCATTTCAGAATGATCTTTTAAGTCAATTATTCACATAGGCATTTTGGGGGAACTCAATTGATAGATTATTCAGCAAGATCCATTTAAAATTTTCTTTTAGGTATTAATGACTTGGAGTTATAGTTTTACCAGCCAATGTTGTGAGGTGAGGCAGGTGTTTTATGAACCAAATCATATCTTTCATTACCTAAAACCTATTAGTTTGTGCCTCTCCCCTCATATTTTCCAGAGAAGAATTATGAAGTTTTTTTATATGGAATTTTCTAGGATATTTCCATTAAACTAAAAAATATTCTGTCTCCTGAGAGGTTCTACACAGAAACACATTCTTTGCTGTTGTTTGTCTGTTCTGAAATTTTTATTTTTATTGTGCGATGTTTTCTTAGCCCAATCTATATAAATCAGAAACAATGTACAGTTAGTTGTTCCTTGAATGACACAGGTTTAAACATGTACAGGTCAGCTTACATGCAGACTTTTTTTCAGTCAATATGTGTACTGTCTTCCATCCGCTGTAGGGAGTCCATGGATGCAGAAGGTGAACTGTTTGCATTGAGCTAAGCCATTTCATACAAGGGCTTGAACATGTGTGAATTTTGGTATTCCTGAGGGGAGTCAATCCAAAAGGGATAAGTAAATTTTGGGGGCAGTCAAAAGCGATACGCATTGTTCAGGGGTCAACTGTAATGGCTAATGGTGGAAGGGACAGAAAACATAAAGAGAACATCAATTTGACCATTCTTTTGCTTCTTTAATATGTTCCTGAAAGTTCAAAATATATATGGTTCTTGTTTTTCTTTTAACAAGACAGTTACAAGCTATTAACAGAGTAGCTCCTGCTGAGAGAAGTGTGTGTGTGTGTGTGTGTGTGTGTGTGTGTGTGTGTGTGTGGAGAGAGAGAGAGAGAGAGAGAGAGAGAGAGAGAGAGAGAGAGAGAGAGAACGTAATGATTTGCAGAATCCCTGTATCCCTTGGCACTAAGGATGATACCCATCTGTTTCTCTTTTGTTTGCTATGGTCTCTTCGTGCAAACCTCAGGACATCTTTCCTAAATATACTCCCTGGTGTTTTCCTGTTACCACCAAACTCTGAAATCACATGGAGTTCAGCATAGCCTTTCATAAAGCTAAATTTATCTTACAATTTTGAGATCCTCTATGACTTTGTTTGGGAGTGAAGTTGTTAAAGGCTGAATAAACTCTCTGAAATCAGAACAAGAGCAATGGTGCACAAATATCTACTGTTGTGATGTTTTTCTTTCATATTCTTTATAGGCAGCATCCTGCCTAACACCCTTAAAATAAAAAGGCTTTTGTCTTTCTTTGATCGTGTAAAAATATATTTAAATGAAAAGATTTATATTTTAAACTCTTTTTGTGATATGGTTAATGTAAGTATGTAAAATCTTTAAAATGTAGTGAACAGGAGGAAAATGTTTTATTCTTTTATATCATGTAGAATACATTTTCAGAAATATATCAGTGAATCCTACAGATGTATTAATTTAATGTACAGCATCATCCTAAAAATTGGGTAGTTTGTAAACAAATTTAAATATGTATAACCACAAGTAGGAGTAAATGTGTCCAAGAGGGACTTATTTACAATGACTAAATCTATCCCAACTATCTTCTTCTGTGGTATCTAATCTTCTATTAATTTTATTTAGTGTACTTTTTATTTTATACATATTTTTTAATTCGGTCTTTTAAAAAAATATTTTAAAATTTATTTTGAGAGAGAAAGGAAGGGGGGAGAGAGAGAGAGAAGAAACATCTATGTGAGAGAGAGAAACATTGATTGTTTGCCTTCCATACATGTCCCAACTGTGATCAAACCCACAACCAGGGCATGCGCCCTGACCCTTGACTAGGAATCCAGCCAGCAACCTTTTGGTGCACAGAACAACACTCAGCCAACTGAGCCACAGGGGCCAGGGCTATATGTATTCTTCATACATGTTAATTTTTGATGTTTTATATCTTCTATTTCTCTCTTCATTGTGCTCATATATCTTTACCTTCTTTTATCTATGGCACATATTTCCAATTTTTTTTTATTTGCAAACGTCCTTGTCTATGGATTCTGTCATCTCTTGCACTTGTGAGCCTATTACTGCTGATTAAATGTTTTCATGATTATGAGAAATACATTTCAGTTCCATTGATTGGATTTCTGACATTGTGAATTTTATGTTGTGAATGCTAGATTTTGTTGTATTTAAGTAGTATTGGGCTCTGTTCTGGTGCAACTTACAGTTATTTGGAATCAATTGAATCCTTGCTTTTAAATTTCTCAGGACGTATCTTGGGCAGTCTTTATTTGAGGGTTAATTTAGTCCTTTTACTAAGGTGGCACTTTTCTGAGGTTTCGCCCATCTACTGAAAAGATCCTTCAACTCTGGCTGATAGGAACAAAGTCTAACTCCGGCCCTGTGTGACTTCGGTGAATCGTTCTGCCCACTCATCTCCAGCCATCTTTCCTTCTCACACATGAACAGATCAGGTTTTGGATAAAGCTAGGTAGATTCTAGACCCTTCTTTTGCTCTCTCTCTCTCACCCTCTCTGAGCTCCTTACTTTCAAGTAGACCACTTTGCAAATTCTAGACACTGTGATCTCTTTAACCTTTAGTCTCTGCCTTCTTAATTCAACAAGTTTGCCTGGTTCTTCTGCTTGGGTTTGCCTTCTGCATGCTACAGCCCAGGGTTCCCAAACTGAGATGAGTGTGCTCCCTGGTGGACATGGGCAATATCTAGTAACATTTTAGGTTGTTATAACTAGAGTGGTGCTCCTGCATGTGGTATGCCAAGGCCAGAGAAGATGCACAAGACATCCCCACAATAAAGAATTATCTCGTCCAAAATGTCAATAGTATCCAAGATTG
Organism: Molossus molossus; assembly: GCF_014108415.1. Lineage (NCBI taxonomy): Eukaryota > Metazoa > Chordata > Mammalia > Chiroptera > Molossidae > Molossus > Molossus molossus. The sequence goes on from NW_023425350.1 coordinate 36,728,430, forward strand.
AAAAATCCCTGTTCTAGGCAGTTTCTAGGGAATGTCATCATCTCTCATGGATCATAACTATGCATAGCGTCATGTTCCAAGACTATATTTTCTCCAATTTTCTGGTTGTTTAAGGTAGAAGTATAAATCCAATCTTTTTTAGTGCATCAAGGCCCAAAGTGAAAATCCTCTTGCCTCTTGATAACAATAATTACACACTCTTTCTTCTCCTACTTACTCATGTACTTATATTTATAAATAAACTTTACAAATCAGTTGAACCTGTAGAACCAGTGTTTAAATTTTTCTCTGACCTTACTTGTACTTGCACTATATTAAGGTGTGGGTCACAATTAACTTATATTTTGCAGATGCTTACTTTGTATAGTGGAAAAAAGTGACAACACAGAATATAATTTGTAACTCATTTTTATCTCAAAAACTGTTCTCAAAGGCCATTGGCTATAAACTGTTCTTATGGAGATTTCTGAAATGTGCCTGCCTGCTACCCCCAGGCTCCATTTCTTCAGAATTTTGTCTTGGTTCTATTACCCAAAAGCAAGATTCCACCATGATGAGCGCATTGTTGGTCAAGCTCCAGAAGGAATAAAACACAGAGAAAAGCCCAGACAGAAGGCCTTTCATCCTGATTTTAGTTAATTGCCCACCTTTCAAGTTCCTGATTTTAGTCCTTGAATCTGATTTTCTCCCAGGATGACTGGTATTAGGGATGATCATTCCTATCAGAGGTATAGCCTCACCCTATTGGTACTAGTACACATCTCAAAGTATGGGTTACTGCGTGACTTTTACCAAACTAAAACCAGTTGGTTCTCATGTGTTCTTTATATACTGAAGAGTATAAAAATGTCTTAGTTTTTCTGCTTTTCTGAAGGTAGATATTCAAGCATAAGCAAGAAGATGGGTAATCTAGTGAAACAACTTCATTTTGGATCTCTCTCTGACACTTATTAGCTCTGTGACATTCAAAAAGTTAAGGCACTTATATGTGTCTCAGTGTTTTCTTCTGTAAAACTGAGATAATAAATAGTATGTGACAGCCCTATTACCATTGTAAAATAATACAATAATAATATTATTAATATATTACTATAATATATTATTATAATATTATAGAACTACTGATAATAGTATAGACTGGCCATACCATTATGTTTTGATATTTGAAAACATGATGCACTTAATTCAACTTAATTAAAATAGTTGTGCAATGGTTAAAAAAATATAGATCCTAACAAGGTTATAACTTAATTCAATAAATTGTGGCACCAACCTTCTCTCTTTAAATATACTGCCAAAAAAAAAGGATGCATGAAATCTGATTGTTACTGGCATCTGTAGCAAAAGTTAAACACTAAAATTATGCAAAAGATGCAGTAAACAAAGTAGGGGAAGAAATGAAAGCAAGGAACAATAAAGCAGGAAAATTTACTTTCCTTGATAATTCTGGGCTCTTTTATATATGTTAACCCATTCAATTACTACAGTAAAACTACAAAGTAGTTGTGTTTATCATACTATTTAGTAGGACTTTGAAATTCAGACACTTGCCTTGTAAACTGTTTTAACACAATTTGAAAACAGGACTTCTAACTCTAGCATATTTTACCAAAGAAAGACACCTTTCAATGTCGATTTCTCTCAAAGAAGTAGGTGAGAAGAGGCCCAATTAGCTTTTATTTTTCTTGGTTCTTCACTTTGATGTTATAAAAATTCATCATAGTGTGATAGAAAAGTAGACAGTGTTTTCTATTCAATTCAAACATTGTGTTCATAAACTGCAAGACTTGTTTAAATCACTAATAAAAAGGTGAAATAACCTAGTTTTCACACATCCTACTAACCACTAACTTACCTAAGAAAGGCTATCAAAACGGATTTGGTATAACAGTATCATGTTTTTAAAACAATGCCTATTATGAAAGGAGTATGATTGTTGATAAATTGTTAGGCTTTATTTTTCTTTTAAAATGTAGCTTTATTGTTGAAGGTATTACAGATGTCCCTCCTTTTTACCCCCTTAAACCCCTCCTCCCCACTCACGCCCCCTCCTGCCTTCCCTACACTATTTTCTGTGTCCATTGGTTATGCATATAAGTTCTTTGGTTTCTCTCTTCCTGCCCCACCTCCCCCCTTCCCTTTGAAGTTCATCAGTCTAACAATGAATTTGTACTTCTTAATTCCTTCATTTTTTCACTCATTTCCACAACACCCCTCCTATCTGGCAACCAACAAATAATTCTCTGTATCTATGAGTCTGTTTCTGTTCTGCTTGCTCATTTTGTTTGTAGATTCAATTGTTGATAGATATGTATTTTTTTATCTCCTTCTTCTTCTTCAAGAAGATCCATCAATATTTCATATAATAACGGTTTGGTGGTGATGAACTCCTTTAGCTTTTTCTTGTCTGGGAAACTCTTTATATGGCCATCAAGTCTAAATGATAGTTTTACAGGATAGAATAATCTTAATTGTAGGTCCTTGCTTTTAATAATTTTAAATATTTCTTGCCACTCCCTTCTGGCCTGCAAAGTTTCTTTTGAGAAATCAGCTGACAGTCTTATGGGAGCTTCATTGTAAGTAACTAACTGCTTTTTTCTTGCTGCTTTTGAGATTCTCTCTTTATCTTTAACCTTTGGCATTTTGATAATGATGTGTCTTAGTGTGGACCTGTTTAAGTTCACCATATTTGGGACTCTCTGTGCTTTCTGGACTTGTATGTCTGTTTCCTTCACCAAGTTAGGGAAGTTTTCTGTCATTATTTTTTCAAATAGGTTTTCAATTTCTTGTTCTCTCTCTTCTCCTTCTGGCACTCCCATGATGTGAATGTTGATATGCTTGAAATTGTCCCACAAGCTCTTTATACTATCCTCATTTTTCTTTAATTCTTTTTTTCTTTTGCTGTTCTGATTGGGTGTTTTTTGCTTCCTTATATTCCAAATCGATGGTTTGCTTCTTGGCTTCCCTACTCTACTATTGGTTTTCTATAAATTATTCTTTATTTCAGTTAGTGCATCCTTCATTTCTGACTGGTCCTTTTTCATGCTCTTGAGGTCCTCATGAAGTTTCTTGACATTCTCACAAAGTTCCTTGAGCATCCTTATAACCAGTGTTTTAAACTCCTCATCTGTTACATTGCTTATCTGCATTTCATTTAGTTCTGTTCCTGGAGTTTTTTTCTGTTCTTTCATTTGGGACACGTTTCTTTGTCGCCTCATTTTGGCTGCCTCCCTGTATTTGTTTCTATGTATTAGATAGAGTTGCTATGTCTCCTAGGCTTCCTAGCATGGCCTGTTACAGTAGGTGTCCTGTAAGTTCCAGTGACACAGTCTCCCTGACCACTCCATCTGGGCCCTCGAGGTGCACCCTTCATGTGGACTTTACACTGTTCTGTAGTAATTGAGTTTTGATTTTTTTTTTCTTTTTGGTAAGTGCCCCTAGCAGGAACCAAACCCAGGACTCTCTGGTCCGCAGGTCAACACTCCAACCATTGAACCAAACTGGCCAGGGCTGTAATTGAGTCTTGATTGCTGTTGGCACATCAATGGGAGGGATATACTCAGGCTGATTAGTTATAAGGACTGGCTGTGCCCACTGACCACCGACCTCTGACTACCTTGGATGATCAGCTGTGCAGGGGCCCACCACACAGAGCAAGACTTACTTCAGCAGGGCTCTGGTACCCATTGAGTCCATTCCTTGAGTGTGTCACTTGTGGAAGTGGTTGGGTGGTTGTGCTTCAGCGTGGTCTGAAGTTGTCCATAGGGTGTGCTGGCATATGCTACAAAGTGATCTGCAGATGGCTGCTTCTTGTGCTGAGCTTGGAGGTGCCCAGGCAAAGCCAAGTTGTGAACCAAAACTGGCTTCTCCTAGTGCTGGCCCTGGGGCCACTTAGTGAGAGGTATGGGGCTCACTGAGGCCAGATGCTGATTGTTTGAGACAATTTAGGAAAATTTCAAGCAGGAGCCAAAATAGGCCAATCCTATAGTAAAACCACTGGGAACAGCTTGGGTGGGCCCAAAAGTTGGGTGGTGCAGGGCCTCAGGGAATCACCAGGGTGGGGCCAACAGTGTGAGCCAGGTTGCTGGAGAGCAAGATATGGCCCTCCTTCTGCTGGCCTCTTGGGGGAAGGGCTCACCAAAGGAACGACGGCCTCTGCCAGCACATCTGTCTAGGACAAAGCTGCCCCTCAGCTCTCGCCCCAATGCGAAACCAGTCAGTTCTTCCCCATGTGTCTCTGTTGCCTTTCAAGCTGCCTCCCCAATGCTGGAGCCCAGAAGGGGCAAGTTCAAGTAAGTCCATGCACAGGCCCTTTAAGAGGAGCTGCCTGTGGCTCCCTCAGCCTCAGCCTCCCTCAGCCTCAGTTTCCGCTGGTTTTTCCAGCCTGAGTTATGGGGACTTCTCTTCCTGGCACTGGGACCCTGAGCTGGCAGCCTGATGGGGGATGGGGAACCATCACTCCTCAGGGAGGACCTTTCCAGCAAAGGTGTCCCTCCTGATTTTTATCCAACACAGGTGGATGTGGGACCAGCCTGTCAGTGCATCTGCCCCTCCTACCAGTCTTGGTGTGGCTGCTTCTTTAATTTTGTAGTTGTTGCACTTCCATTCAGTTCGATTTCAGGTAGTTCTGAAGGATGTTTGTTCTGTAGGGAAGTTGTAATTTTGATGTGGTTGAAGGAGGAGGCAATACCGTGTTTACCTACACTGCCATCTTGACCGGAAGTCCCTTAAGCTGTATTTTTAAACATTTCACATTTTACCAATGTTTAGAGTTCAAAATCTTATAAGGTCCTGTGTTATAGATGTGATTTTCAAAAACATGCATTCATTCTTCTTTGAGGAAGTGACATTTATTATAGAATTCAAGACTTCCCTTCAGCTTTTTGTAAGACCTTGTACAATTGCAATCTATTTACTCTCTTAAACTGTGTCCCAAGGTGAAAAGAAAAAGAAAATTTACTACATATTTAGCTACAGAGTTGTTATGAGAACTGAGCTAGTACTAAGAGTACTTTGAAATTATAAAATGAAAGATGATACTTATGTTGCAAATATCAGTTGTGCAACTATTGTAAAAGAGTGTACTATTCCTGGTGGTGTGATTGGAATTGATCCAGTAAGTGGCAGTAATCAGCATATGATCCATGCTCATTTTTAATTTTGGCCACTATCTGAAGCAGCACAAAGGTAAGAACAAGCATAAATCTACCAATGAGCAGAAATCAATCATCAAACCCAAATTTCATACTCCTGTGCTTTTTTCTTTTTTTTAATTCATTGATTTATTTTTGTTACAGATGTTTCTCATTTTTCCCCCACTGATTTCCCTCTCCTGCTCCCTCTCCGCCCTGTCCCCAGCTTTGTTGTCCATGTCCATTGTTCATGCATACATGCAAATAAGTTCTGTGGTTTATCTCTCCCCCACCACCCCCTCTTCTAAGGATTGCCAGTCTGTACCCCACTTCTGCATCTCTGGGACTACCCCATTCCTCAGATTGTTATGTTCATTATATTCCACAAATAAGGGAGATCATATGATACTTGTCTTTCTCTGTTTGGCTTGTTTCACTTAGGAATAATACTTTCCAGGTCCCCTCCATGTCGTCTCAAAGGATACGAGATCTTTCTGTCTTACAGTTGCATAGTACTCCATTGTGTATATGTACCACTGCTTTCTTATCCGTTCATCTACTGATGGACATTTGGGCTGTTTGCAGATCTTAGCTATTGTGAGTAGTGCTGCTATGAACATGGGGGTAAATAAATTCTTTCTGATTGGTGTTTCAGGCTTCCTAGAAGTGGGATCACTGGGTCAAATGGAAGTTCAATATTTAATTTTTTGAGGTTACACCATATTGTTTTTCATAGTGGCTGCACCAGTCTGCATTCCCACCAGCAGTATACTAGAGTCCCCTTTTCTCCACACCCTCGCCAACACTTGTTGTTTGATGATTTGTTGATGGCAGCCATTCTGACAGGTGTGAGGTGATACCTCATTGTTGTTTTAATTTGCATCTCTCTGATGATTAGTGATATTGAGCATTTCTTCATATGTCTCTTAGCCACTTGTATGTCCTGTTTGGAGAGGTGTCTATTTAGTTCCTCTGCCCATTTTTAATTGGGTTCTTTGTCTTCCTTTTGTTGAGTTGTATGAGCACTCTATATAGATCTTGGAAATTAACTCCTTATCTGATATATCATTGGCAATTATGCTCTCCCAGACAGTGGGTTGTCTTTCCATTTTCATGATTCTATCTTTTGCTCCTGTGCTTTTTTCAAGTTGCATTAGTACACACTTCTATTTCTTTAAGCAAAGGCATCCATCTTCACCCCACCCCTCACCCCCAGATGATATTAAAAAAGATTCTGTTGGGAAAGAAGCAAATAAAGAATTAGCACATGATTTTAGATACTACTCCTTTGATATTAAAAAATAAAACAAACTTCAACTCTAAATACATAAAAGTGCATAAGCATCTGATAATCACATGTTCAAGTTCTGCTTTTGTAGAAATGGGGTGGGAGCAGAAGTGACGGTTGCTTGTTTTCTTTAATTAATAACATTGTTTTGGTCTTCTATTTAATAATCTTAAAAACGGATATAATAACAAGCAATATTTATGGGGTAGTTACTTTCATGGGCCAGAAATATGCCAAGGGTTTTTCCATTTACTTCTTATTAATTCTCTTTAAAATACTGTGGGCATAAGGTTACTATTAGACCCAGTTTATAAATGAGACCTAGAGCGACTTAGCATGGTTATAGAGCAAGAGAGCGCCAAACTCAAACTCAGGCAAACTGACTCGACATATCTGAAATGTAGCCACTTTGTCATCCTGTCTACTGACGGCAGCTAAGAAACAGGAAATCATCTACGTCCTCATATACACTAAAGAAACTTACCTATAGGCAGCCATTCTCAAAGTGTGCTCCAAGGTAATAATACTAATACCAGTACTGATACGAATATTAATACTAATATTAAAATAAGGAGAAGTTAGGAGTAAGTGGGATGGGGACGAGGAGACAGTCATTTGCCTTTTTCACCTTCATTCTCTCAAGTACACAGCAGAGCTTTCTAGGGGCTCTATGATATGTGATACCACAACAGAGTAAATGCCAAAGGAGATATAAGAACCGAGCTATCTTCTATTAAAGCCAGACATTAAGGAGACTAAAAAACTATAAAACTATGCCACTTACCTCATTAAACTCTTTGTGAAAATATTCATAGAATATGTTACTTATTTTAACACACATATTTATTTTTAAAAGAATAAATAAAGACATAAAACCTCTACATTTTACTTTCTGATTTAGGAAGTGTTAATAGGTATAACCCTATTTTGGAAAGCCCAATAATTTTTTAAGAAGTTCTAAATCAAAATGTGAGAACCGCTGCTGTGAAACATTTCAAATAAACACCATTTCATCTGCCTTTGTTGAGTTATCGAGTTCTTCAAAAGTCTAAAATGTGTAAAAACAATCTATCTGCTTGTATATATTGTAGGGCCTAAGTCTATTACCTTTCTCTAAAGGCCTGTCCAAATTTCGCTATGAAAAATCGTCTTATAAAAGTATTGTATGAAACCTGATTTTTGTCTGCCCAGGGTTTGAAAATATCCCTGGTTTAAAATCAATGGAGTGTTTGTTTGTTTTTATTCTTATTAATGGAGGATTAAGTTGCTTTTGCCTTAATATTCAGTTCTTTATAATAACCCGCTGAGTACATGAAACTACATGGGGGAAACTGATTGAGCAAAGTGGTGCTCTTGAAGTTTTCACAACTTTGGATTGCTAGGAAACAACTTCACCAGGACGGAGCTTAAACTTGGAGCATCTGCTGCATTTCAAGTCTGGCTTCCAGGCAGTATAGATTGCAGTGAGCATTGGGAGGGGGGTACAAAAAGGAAAGGAAAACCAATTACTTTCTATAAACAGCAATGTTAAAAGTCTTGAAAGCAGAGTCTTACTCTATATTTGTAATTTTATCCTTTGGAAAGTGTTACTGGAGGGCTTGTCTTTCTACTAACCTGTGAAGCTGAAGTCCAGGGTAGAAATCAGGATCAATCAGGCTCAAAATCTTAGGAAATACGGTGAAAATTGAGTGATGATAGTTCAGCATTTGAGAAAGGGGTGATGGGGGAAATATACTCTGTGTAGGTTACCTGCATTTTTCTTCATTCTTCTCATGCCAGATTGTTACTTTAGAGAAATATGATATATACAGGCCATATACTAGAACCTTTCTCCTGCCCTTTCTCTCAGTGTTTCATATTTTAGCATGATACAATTAGCCTACTAGCCTATAACAGAATAGAGAAACAATATGGATTAGCAACTATTTGTACAAATTATGCAAACTGACCATATTCTAGTACCATTTGTTTTTCAAAGTAAATCTGCTTAAATAAATTAATACTAGCATTAAGAATAAAAGTACACTCCACCTTCAATGAATGGAGTGCTGGTGGTTACTCTAGTCTAATAAAAACAAGGCACATTACTATTTTTTAATTGTATTTTTTTGTTGACAGTATTATAGATGTCTCTATTTCCCCCCTTTGCCTACCCTCACTCATCCCCCACCCCCCTTCCCTCTGGCCACGATCACACTGTTGTCTGTGTCTATGGGTTATGCATATGTATTCTTTGTGAACCCCTTCACCTTCTTTTATCCATTCCTGCCCCTGCCCCCCTTCTTTGACAGCTCCATGTATCCAAGCCTCTGTTTCTATTTTGTTCATCAGTTTAATTTTGTTCATTAGATTTCACATATAAGGGAGATCATATGCTATTTGTCTTTTCTGACTGGCTTATTTCATTTAGCATAATAATCTCCAGGTCCATCCATGCTTTCACAAAAGACAAGACTTCTTTTTTTTTTTTACAGCCCCACAGTATTACTAGAGACACTGAGCATTTTTTCATGTCTATTGGCCATCTGGACATGTTACTATTTTTATGTTAACAATTCTAAGTCCTAAAGAGCTGAATGACTTCTGTTTCACAACATTTCTTCATTTGCACCTCTGAGATGATTGCAAAGATTAAAAAAAAAAAAAATGTAAATAGTAAGGGAAGATCCAATAAAAGAAAGAAGAGGGTTTTAGAGGTTATTCAAGAACTTGAACTCATTAGCCTGAACACCCTTTCTCCAGTGTCTCATTTAAGGTTGTTTTCTAAAAAGAGGACACAATTTTTAATATTTCTTCAATCTGGGGAAATACTGTGGATTGTCAATATCCCCAGACTTCCTGCTGAGGATATATAGAGTCTATTCTGGTCTCGCTGTGGGCAGCCCATGATGAGCAGACGCAGTAACACCTCCAGTGTATAGATGAGTTGACCTGTGTGACCCTCTTCTTTCCCATGTGACCAAAGTACATAAAAGTGGTCCATTACTAGAGCCTTTATCCACAATCACTTATTCATGATTCCTGACCCACCTTAAATCTAATAGCTATTTTCTTGTCTTTGGATCTCACATAAATTAACTGTTTATAACTTTACCTCCCTACTGACAACAACATCTTGTTTGTACTGTTCAGCTCCAGTTCCTTCCTCCCTACACTCTACCATATTCCCAAAGTCCTAAATTCAGGCTTCTGTTGGTTCTCTGGTTAAATGCTTTAGATCTTTCAATTTGAAATAACATGCACTCTATTAGAGAACCAATCCTTATGTTCAGTATCCCTTCTACTTCAACAAACCAATTATTTGTATCTATATTTTATCAATGTATTTTTCATGTAAGAAATGTATTTATAATTTATATTACCTGCCTGTTGAAAGATCATAAAACACTAATTGCTTTTAGGTTTTTCTCTTAGACTGTATAATTTATAAATTTCCTTTTTTTTTTTTCCGGATAATTTTATCTGTTTTACTATATGACTAACACTCCCTCAGGGTACTGTGGTAGTGTATATGGACTGACTTCTGTAGTGCTGTTGTTTTAAATCAAATAGCGTTGAAGGCCTACGTATAAGTCCTATGTATAATCAAATGTATAAGGCCTAATACAGTCATATAAAAATTACATAGCTTTCTTTTTCTCATCTCATTTCATACAAGCTGCCAAAATATCTGAGGCTGATTGTATGAAAAAAATTTTTTTTCACTCAAAAAAAGCAAAAGCAAAAAATACCCAAATTTATCTTTAGTTGAATAATAGGGATAATAGAGCAAGGTTTTAAAATCTGGCTTTAAATGTTGGAGATAGGCTGGTAGAACAGTTATTTTGTGAGTAATATGAGTATGTGCAAATGTTAGACCCATATGAACAATTTCATAGTTGCATTTGATAGTCTTAGAAGATGAATGAAATTAATGTGACTGAAGTATTATTTTTTCCTAAAATAAAAGGATTCTTTAGATCTCTTTGAAAGATTTACTGTGGGAAAGAGGTTCTGTAAAATATTGTGCAAAAATATTTTTAAATTTTATTTATTATTCATAAAAAAAAAATTTGGAGGAGAAGGATATGGAAAGGGTCATTAGGTGAATCATAAGTCATATTTCTTGTCTCCAGATTTAATATTTTAGTTTAATTTAAAGGATTAATATAGTGAAGAGGAGAAAGGGAAAGTATTTCTATTCAGATCCTTTAGATCATTCATGCAATTCATCAGTAGTTATCTTTCTCTCTGTAGCCATAGATTTTAAATTGCCTATTGTATGTATGAAATAGCTTTTATATTACCCATTAAATTTCGTGAGTTAAGGCTGCCTGCATTTTAGTTTGCTTTAAGTAACTCAAGGCTCTGCCTTTTTCATCAGGTTGTTGGATCACATAATATTTCATCTACTAAATTTTTCTTCTTTTTCCCATCATTTCTCCATTTGTGTTAATATGTTATCTAGCTTATTAAAAGTGGGGAAGATACCTTTTTTAAATGATTTTGGTTTTGGTTTGAAGATAACAATATTACTGATTCTTACTCCAAGTATCAATCATTTTTATCTGGCACAATTGTTGTATAAATCTTTATTTTATCTAAGCAATATGTGACTGTCAAAAAGTGTTAGTGAGCCCTGGCCAGCGTGGCTTAGTTAATTGAGCATCATTCAATGCACCAATAGGGTGCTGGTTTGATTTCTGTTCAGGGTACATATCCAGGTGTCGGGCTGGATCCCCAGTAGGGGGCATGCAGGAAGAGGTTGATTGACTTTTCACTCTCATATCGATGTTTCTCTCTCTCCCTCTCCCTTCCTGGTACACAGATCTCAGCTGTGACTCTGGTTTCTTCTGTCTCAATAGATAGCAGGAAAACTAATTGTCCTGCAGTCTTAATCTTCAGATGAATGTAAAAAAAAAAAAAAATTGATGTTTTTAGTTTGTTCAGCTTTTTGTTGTAAGGATGGGGGTTGTGACTTCTAAACTCTTTACATGGAGTTGTTATTGATTTTTAACAATATGCATTTACTTAAAACAATATTGATTCATTTGTTCAGCAAACAACTATTGAGCCCCTAATCTGTCTAGACACTGTACTATGTGTAGTGACCTTAAAGAGGAGCCAATCAGATTATGTCTCTGAAATCCCTTTCCATCAGTAAAGTAGATACTGATTTCTTGACTTTCCTGATTATTGGAAAGAGTGTCAGGATTCTCTAAAATAAAAGATATCCTTTTTCATTTCTGTATGGCTGATACAACATCAAATGTGTAATTTCTGTGCAGAGGCATTTGCTTCCCCTCCTGGAGTCAAGTTTTTGAGTGTGATTTGCACTTCCTGCTGCTTAGCTTCAGGCAAGGGAAGGGGTGACAGCTCTGATTTGAAGAATTAGACTAATTGCACTAAACACCCGAGGTTCTCAAGGAATGTGCAAATATAGAAAATCAATTTTATAGTATTATTATACAATTTTACAGTGTGTAATAATATATTTATGAAGATTCAACTTCAAAAATAGAAGTAGAGACAATGAACATAAACAAATATAAAACCAAAGTAGGCTCTAAGCCCAGAAATCCAGAGCAATAAACTAAGTACAGCAGAAAAAATATTGCCAAAAAAGAAGAGTTTTCAGACATGCTTAAACAGTACTTTGAAAATAATTTTGCCCAAATTGAAAGAGGATTGAATATCAAGCTATGGTAGGAAAGCAATAATTTTCTACAGAAAAAGACTTTATAGAATATCTATATGAACCTTTGAAGTTAGCAATTAGGACATTAATGATCAAAAGTAATATATTGTCAGTACTCAAGGTTTGCACTAAAATTCATCTTCTGACTGCCAGTTCATGGTTTCATCTACACAGACAAGAGCTTTATCTATGGTTTCATATTCTTCATATATTAGTCTTAAGTACAATTTATTAGCAGAACTTAGACAAATAAAACAAACTGGGAAAAATGATGGCATTAATATAAGTAACTAGTATATCTTTGTTATCAGAGGGGAGAGGACCTTATCTCCTCCAGTTGCTAGTGGAGATGGATTTCTTGCAATATCCCAAGAGAGAATTTTCTGAGATTTGCACAGGAGGAAGAGATATAGTAAAAAGCTTTATTTCTGTGGAGTTAAATCCCTGAGTTTCCAAAGTTCCATTCCCCTTTGTCCTGCCAAAAAGAAGTGTATCTGGGGCTTGAGTAGAGCTAACATCAGAGCCAGCGTCTGCAGTTTCCTTTTCATGTTAGAGCTGGATTCAGTCCAGCGTTAAGGTAGCTCAGCTTGTGCTTCTTGCTGCAATCCATTAGTTCATTGCATGTGGGGTCCACATGGCTGTGGGTCATACAAGGGAATGCAAGGGAGCCAAGAGTCACAAGGTCACGAGCCAAGCTGCCAAGAGCAACAAGAAAGATAATTTATTTGTTTAGGGGATTATGTATTCCCAAATCAAGTTTTCACGTGATTGCAGTAGCCACGCCGTTCTGGCCAAAGATGTCTTTTGCCAGGTAAAACTGACAGGCAGGTACCTTCCCTATGTCACCCCAACTTTACTGGGCATGTGTCTATCTTCCCTCTGTTGGATCCCTTCCCCCAGTGTTTTGTAGGGAATAGGCTGGTGGTCCCCTGGAGAGTATAAAGTTGCAGCTTCCTGGCGAAGCTGCCCAAATGACATACCTCTCATGTCTGAATCCCCCCTTTGCTCCCTTCCTGTTATCAATAACTAGCTAATTACAGCAGTATCAGATTCATAAGAATGATAAATATGGTGCCATAATCTACTGATACATAGGCACATCATTTTATCATTTTGTGTTGTCATATCTAAAATAAAAATGTTTAGTAAATTTTGTACAAATGTGTGTGTCTCCATTGGTTCATTTTTTTAAAATCTGGCTATTGAAAAAAAAAAAAAATTAACAAATCAGTAAAAACTGTCTTCTCCCCATCAAACAGGTTAAATTTTCTTTTTATGGAATGCGTTGTAGTTTGATTTATAGATTAGTAGCTATTGATAAATGACTTCAAATCAATATGTGTTTTGGCTTCACCTCAGACAGTACTAGTCTGTCAAGTTTCAACGTGCCAGAGACAGAAGTACAAAGCACTCCTGAACCATCAACACTGACTTTTGGAATTGAAGTATAACATCACTATTAAATTCTGTGACGATTCTTTTTTGTTTTAAAATTGTTTTGGCATCAAGTGTTTAAAGAGATTATATTTGTCTTTGTGCATCTAAAATGGCAATTTAAAGTCATTGGCATGGCCTTGAATCCTCCATTGTTTTTCAAATTGTTAGGTGCCCATGAAAACAAATGGTGCCTTTTTATCTCTCACATATGTTTTTATCTTTTATCATTATAAAGTGAATACATTAATATATTTGAACATAATTTAAAAAGTATTATCTTGTGTAGGCCAAAAGAGGCAAATAAAATTAAATGTGCACGTGTGTGCCAGGAGTGGGGAACCATGGAGTGGCAGAGGTTGGGGTAGGTAAACCAAGGCATAGCAGAAGCAGAGAATGGTTATGAACGTAGACTATGGATAAGATAATTGGTCAGTGGATGTAGACAGTCAGCTACAGAGAAGAGAATTATAACAAGTAAATAGACCCATGAAATTTTTGTAAATATGAAATTGATGTAATCAACTAGAGCAGTGGGTGTGAAGATGAAGACCTATCAGAGATTTGCAGTAGAAAAACTGACGAAGAGGAGCAGAATATGTATTTATCCATGCCTTCTAGGATGTTGATTCTCAGACTTTGAAATACATACAAATCATCTGGGGATCTTGTTAAAATGCATATTTTAACATTTAACATAAGAGATCTCAGAACTGGAGCCTGAGATCTTCTAACAAGCTCCCAGGTGATGTCCATAATGTTGGTCCATGGACCATACATTGTTTAGCAAGATTCTAAACACGTATTTTTATTTTAGCTCTGGCATATTCACCAAACTATGAAGAAACTCATAAAGTTACTGAACTGAGCTAGTTATCGTAATTGGTTTAATAAAATGTAAATAATACTAGAGCCAAATATTAGAGCAAATGCCATTTAGAGTAGTAAGATACTTCTATTATTTTAACAGGAAAAGTGATATGGAAAATTCTAGAAACCTGGATTTTTTTTCTCCGTTGGCATTTGGTAAGGTGTGTGTGTGTGTGTGTGTGTGTGTGTGTGTGTGTGTGTGTGTGATGTTATTTAGTTTGTTTTTATATAGTCACTAATTGTGTAGGAAAGGCAGTCTCTGTGAGGGTGATTGCTCAGCTAATTTTCTGTATCTTGCTATATCCAATTGGCTAGTACATAGGATTTGCTTCCTTAGGGATAAAGGGCAAATGAATTTGCTTAAATAGTTTCATTCCATGTAAACAGCAGTGCTTTTTTTTTTTTTTTTTTTTTTTTTTTGGTGAAACCTCATTTAGAAATGTGCCAGTATCATGATATAAGGCATTTATTTAAATTAAAAATAAATGATATTTTGGAACAGGGCTTTGTGAAACAAAAACATACTCAGCATCTTCATTGAAGGTAAGAAAGTTAAGGTTTAAAAAATATAATTGAACTTGGTCAAAGCATAATAAGAATATTCTTCTGTCTGAATAGAAAAAACTATGTGTATCATCTTTATGAATTTAGAGTTTAAAGAATTTGGCATGCATAAATACCAATACATTATTACTATCTATCTATATCTATCTATCTAATCTATCAAATTATTCATTGCCTATTTTTATATATTTATTCTACATGTTAACTAGCACCCTTTTACAGAGAAGAGTAATATTACTTACTGCAGAATTGTGAAATTACTTACTAGTTCACTGATTACTTAGCTTTGCTTTGAGTGAGAATGTAAGCCATAGATTGTAAAGGCTGCTTCCAAAGTGAAGTTTAGCTACCCATATGATCTCGTGCAAGTCACTCAGCCCCTGAGACTATTTCTTCACGGATAGAATAGAGCATGGCTGGAGACTTGGAAAATGGGGATCAGTACTGAATGATGTAAAGGTCTCTTGGTTTTCTATTGATAGTATAATGTCAATAAAGATATCATAAAGAAAAGTTATCATCTGAAAGGTGAGGACAAATTATGTATATTGGGAAAATATCTTTACAATGACTTAAACAATTGCATGAGACACTAATTTTAGTTACTAACTTATGGGCAGAAATACCATGTAACTACTTTCTAATGACCTAGTCAATGTTGCTTGATTATTAAATTATCAAATGATTACCACAGAATGTCAAGATAATTACTTTGGGTCTGATTCAGTCTCAACATGTCTCTGCAGCTGTGGAGGCTGCTTAGGCCTGGAGATTTTTCCCTGTGGTTTTCAGCTGCATAGACATTCCTTCTGTTTGAAGTCATAAACCTCTCCTTTGACTGTCACCTACATCCCCATACTGCCACTGGTGCATAGGGCCTTAGGCAATTTCATGTAAAATCTTGGCTTCACTACAGGAGCCTAGAAATATAATTCTTGAGTCCGGCCAGTGTGGCTTAGTGGTTGAGCGTCAACCCATGCACCAAGGTCACCAGTTCGATTCCTGGCCAGGACACATGCCCAGGTTGTGGGCCCGATCCCCAGTGGGGGACATGCAGGAGGTGGCCAATTAATGTTCTCTGCCATTGATGTTTCTCTCTCTCTCCCTCTCATTTCCTCTCTCTCTAAAATCAATAAAGGAAAAAATTTTTTTTTAAATTATATAATTCTTGATACTAACCAACAGTCTTAGAAAGAAATGATCTAGCACCCACTAATCTGCCTTGAAGTGCCCTCTCTTCTGAGCATTATCCTTCTGTTTTGTTAACTCTTCTCCAAGGTTCTGTGTTATCTGGTGACTGATTGATTGATTGATTGATTGATTTAACTGAGGTACAGATGTCAAATAAAATTGTATATTTATAAGGAGTACAATGTGATGATTTGATATACATATACATTGTGAAATGATTATCACAATCAAGTCAATACATGCACCATAACCTCATATAGTTACCCTATATTTTTTTGTGTGTGAGAAAGCTTAGATCTACTCTCTTAGCAAATTTAAAGTACACAATATAGTATTATTATTTTTAAGGTGATTTTTTTCAGCTTTATTGAGATATAATTGACTATACCATTGTACAGTTTAAGGTATATAATGTGATAATTTAATGATACATGTATATAACACAAAATATTTACCCAAAAAAAAAAAAAAAAAAAAGGTTAGCTAGGACATCCTCCTCTCACATAATTACATTTTGTTGTTGTTATGGGGAGGATATTTAAAATCTACTCTTACAGCAACTTTCAAGTATACATTACAGTTTGCTAACTGTAGTCACCATGCTGTACATTAGATTCCCAGAACTAAATTATAACTAGAAGTCTATATCATTTGATCAATATCTCTTCATTTTTCCCTAACCTCAGCTCATAGCAACCATCATTGTACATTGTTTCTATGAGTTTGGCTTTTTTACATTTCACATGTAAGTGATATCATATAGTATTTATCTTTCTGTCTGACTTATCTCAGCATAATGCTCAATGATGTTGCAAATGATAGCATTTCTTTCTGCTGGCTAAATAATAATCCATCATATATATTATATATATATGATCACACTTCCTTTTTAAAAATATTTCAGTGCTTTAAGTATGTCAAAGAATTTTATTTTGTATTGAGTTTATTAGGGTGACATTGGTTACCCAAATTATATAGGTTCAGGGGTAGAATTCTATAATACATCTTCTGTACATTGTACTGTGAGTCAAATCTGCTTCCATCACATTTATCCCCACTTTATCCTCTTCTACTTCTATCTACCTACACTGTTTCCCTCTGGTAATTACCATACTGTTGTCTGTATCTATGAGGTTGATGGAGGTGTTTATTTTGCTTAGTCCTCCAACCCTGCTCCCCTCTGATAGCTGTTAATCTGTTCTCCATATCTGTGAGTCTGTCTCAATTTTGTTAGTTTATTTTGTTCATTAGATTCCACATATATGTGAAATCATATGGTACTTCTCTTTCTCTGACTGGCTTATTCAATGTAGCATACAGGTCCATCCATGCTGGTGCAAAAGGTAAGATTTCATTCTTTTTTATGGCAGGGTAGTATGCCATTTTGTAAACATACCACAGCTTTTTTTGTCCACTCATCTATTGATAGGGACGTGGGCTGCTTCCAGATCTTGGCTATTGTAAATAATGCTGAATATAGGGATGAATATATTCTTTTGAATTAGTGTTTTGGTTTGTTTTTCAGATATAACCTCAGAAGTGGAATTGGTGGGTCATAAGACAGTTTTATTTTTAATTTTTTTAAAGAGCAAGAACTAAAAGTGTTTCCCTTAAGATCAGAAACAAGACAGGGATGTCAACTTTCACTACTCTTATTCGACATAGTACTGAAAGTCCTAGCCAAAGCAATCATACAAGAAGAAAGAAAAGATATCCAAATTGAAAAGGAAGAAGTAAAGCTGTCATTATTTGCAGATGACATGATACTTTATATATAGAACACTAAAGATTACACCAAAAAACTACTGATAAATGCATTCGGTAAAGTAGCAGGACACAAAATAAATATGCATAAATCAATTGCATTTATATATATCAATAATGAACTATTAGAAAGGGAAACTAAGAAAACAACTCCATTTACAATTGCATCAATAAAATACCAAGGAATAAATTTAACCAAGGATATAAAAGACCTGTATTCAAAAAATTATAAGACACCAAAGAAAGAAATTGAAGAAGATGCAAATAAATGGAAGCATATACTATGTTCATGGATAGGAAGAATTAACATCATTAAAATGTCCATACTATCCAATGCAATCTATAGATTCAATGCAATTCATATCAAGATACCAATGGCATATTTCACAGAACAGAACAAATATTCCAAAATTTTATATGGAACCACAAAAGACCCAGAATAGCCACAGCAATCTTGAGAAAGAAGAATAAAGTTGGAAGAATCACACTAATTAATATCAAACTATACTATAAGGATATAATAATCAAAATAGTATGTTACTGGCATAAAAACAGATATATAGGTCAATGGAACATAATAGAGAGCCCAAAAATAAACCTGTACCTTTATGTTCAATTAATATTGGATAAAGTTGGCAAGAACATACAATGGGGTAAAGATAGTCTATTCAATAAATGGTGTTGGGAAAATTGGACAGATATGTACACTACAGTATTAACTATAATCACCATGATGTATATTAGATCCTCAGAATTTTTCATCTTGTAACTAATAGTTTTTTGTGTGTTTGTTTTTATTTTTTTTATCCTCACCCAAGGACATTTTTCCATGTTTTGTTCAGATAGATTGGGAGGGAGGGAGAGAGGGAGGAAGAGAGAGAGAGAGAGAGAGAGAATCATCAACGTGAAAGGGACACATCGAGTGGTTGCCACCCGCACAACCCAACCAGGGCCGGGGACAAACTGCATCCGAGAGTGCAACCGAGGTACGTGCCCTTAGCAGGAACCAAACCTGGGTCTCTCTGGACCATAGGCGGACACTCTAACTTCTGAGGCAAACTGACCAGGGCATGACTAATAGCTTTAAGAAATAAACAAAGCAACAAGATAAAAAAAAACTAAAATTGACTACTTTTGATAGCTTCTGTTTTCTTGACCCCATTACCTTTCTCATTCCCTATTTTGTTTAGCTCTTGGTCAGTATTTGGAGGTTATCTCATCCACTGAAGACAGTAATTCATAAAGTATATGATGGTCATGTTTTACTGACAGCTATTTCAAAGGAGTTGGCTTTCAAACCTGTAAAGACATTTCACTACCAGAAAGTTTGTATTTTCTTTATGTAAGTTCACTTGCCAGGAGTTTGCATGTGATTAATTGCATTTGATGTACAGAGAAAGTTCTATCATGGAAGATGACCACATTAAAAATCATTTAAAAAGAGTATGAGGTATTCTTTCTTCTACTAAGTACTATTATCTTTTTAAATTAGAGCTAAATTAGTTTTTCCACTGCATGAACACAGAATATCTTTCTATATCTTTGTATCTTCTCAGATCTTGATAGTATCATACCAAGTGAAATAAATCAGATGGAAAAGGACAAGAACCATACAATTTCACTCATATGCTCATAGATACAGACAACAGTATGGTGGTTACCAGAGGGGAAGGAGGGTAAATGAAGGATTATGACAGTTAAGGGGGTAAAATATATCATGACAGAAGAGACTAGATTTTAGGTAGTGAGCACACAATGCAATATATAGATGGTGTATTATCAAATTGTACACCTCACACTTAAATAATATTTTTAACCAATGTTATCCCAATAAATTTAATTTTTAAAGTAAATAAATTAGAGCTAACTTAAAGTAATACTAGATTTAAGACTCTGCAAAATCAACTATGTTAGAATCAATCTCTTCTCCCTTGGTAAAGTGATTTGATTTGTCTTACTTTAAAATGACATGGTATTTTTTCTAATACTGTGTTTAATTTTAAACACATTTCCTGTATAAAAATGTTCTTGCTCTACCCAGCAATTCTAGAATATTTTGTTTAACTTTATCTTTTATATTTGTTTACAGATTATATTAGGAAACTCCAGCTTGATATAAATCAGATGCTCATAATGTGGCCAGATAATTGGTATTGATCAGTGGTAGAATCCATTTTTAAGTAAACAGAAAAGAACTTAGATTTAATCAATTAAGTGCCAAAAAATAGTGATTTTATGGCTTGGATATTGTATTCAGCAGGGGCACCTCTGCCATCACAGGACCACTGCCTCACACCCATAGCAACCTTGTCTTTTCTTTATTTGCTGGAGCTAGAGATAGGATAATAAGGGTTTGGGGGCAGGAAAGATACTAACTGATGCCCAGCGGGTGGGCATAGGACAGCAGGTCTCATCCTGTCACTGGTTTATTTACCTGGTTTCTTAACTAGACCATGAATTTCTCAGATTAAAGACCTTATTTCATTCATCTCCATACCCAATCAGCAATGTGCCTGGCTTAGTATGTGAATTGATGAATGAATTAATTGCTATTTAGAATGACCTGAATTATTACAGTGCCTTGGAAATAAATACTGTGGTTAAGAAAGAAGCCATAGCAATGTGTTGTGGTTTAAAATCAATGTTAATCATTTCTTATTAAATTTGGTGGAAGGGCACTTGGCTTATGGCTAAGTCCCACCTGCCTGCATCACTGTGTGTTGCCCCAGCAGGGTCCAGAGGCCCTGATGAGTTGGCCACGTGAAGTTAATGGCTGGGACACTGCTCACTTCGGAAACTGCTGTAGCTGAGAGATCATGAACATTTGCCAGGAAAGTACGTCAAAGATGTTTTCTGGCCTTGATGGCTTCTGATGAAAAATCAATAACCACTCAAATCATTGCCCTCCTGGACTATGTCTCCCCAGCAGGGGACTCTAGGGGGGCAGCCTGGAAGCTCCTCCTTCCTGACAGGTGTGTCTAGGCCAGGGGAGTCGCAGTACCAAGAAGGTGAGGACACTGAGCCATGCCCAGTGATGCGGCCGCCACACCACAGGAGATGCACTCACTCAAATGGCCCTCCCTACCTGCCATGGGGGCATGCAAGCCTGGGGCTGGGGGACTTCACACTGGGGGCTTTAAGCCTCCTATGAGAGTTCTAATTCCAGAACTCCCACCTACTCCTATCACAACTAGACCAGCTGCACCACCACCTCCCAATCATCCCAATACCCTTTGCCTTCTCCCAAATCTCCCAGGAACTCTACAGGTTTGAGTCTAATAACTCTCTGAACCAACTCAGCAGTCTCAGATTCCCTTCATCCACTGTGGGGTAAATGGGCAGCCCTGCTCCCCAGCCAGAAGGGGTGTGCACGGGGTGGTATTGGCACATAGCCTTCCTCTGGCCCCTCCAGATGTGGGATCCAGGGTCTCCCCTAAGAACCCTGGGACACATTACCTCTTGACCAAGAGGTCACCTTCCACATCATCAGGGCAGGCTGCGTCTGACAGGACGAAGAAAATGAAGGCACGAGCAGAAAGGAGGAGTGCTCCATCTCTTATCCCGGATGAAACCCTACAAAAATGGCCTAGTAGCAAGGAAAGTCCTTCTGCAGGGTGGACAGTGCACTTCAGTAATCATCTGTGTGCTGCGATAGGACTGTGCTCCTTGATGGCTGGGGAGAACTCAAGAGGTCTGCCGAGGCCAGAGCTGCTGCTTTTCCTATTCAGTGGCCTGTTTACTGGGGCCAAAATCAAATATAACAACTTGAAGAAGAAAAATAAAATTCAGTGGCATGTGGACAGCAAGCTGTGTGGATGAACTGGGAGAAAGCAGTACCAATGCCATGAGATGGTGTGTCCTGGGCTGGCCCACGGTGGACGTCGTGGCCACTTTCAGTTCCCCAGCACCGAAGGACAAATGGCGCTCTCTCCTGCAGAGACACATCCGTGTACAGAAAGAGGACTGTCTAGCGCATCCCCCTCAGCATCCTCACCAAGGACGTTGGGAATTGTGCCTATTCTAAAACTGTAACAGTAGAGAATTCAGAAACCGCGAATGAAGTTATCAACATGTCACTACCAACGCTGGGGATAACTGCTCTGAGAGAGATTACGAGTGATGGGTCAGTTCTGGCAAAGAAGACGTATTACATCTACTCACTGGGCATGAACATTCCTACAGGATTAAAATAAGCAAAGTCTGGGAGCGGGGTGCAGGGGTTCAATGGGGGGAGGTATCTGTAATACTTCTAACAATAAAGATAATTTTTTTTTAAAGCCACCTTTGGGACACCACACTCCTGACACAGGGATCAGAGGCCTTCACCAGCCCTTCCAACCCTCGAGAGCCCTTCTTCATGGAACAGCTGCCCCAGGAAACAGTGGCGGTTCATAGACAGATGTTTTCATGGACATCTGTCTACTCAAAGATCAAGATTTTAAAAATAAATGAGCTGCAATGAAAGAAAATATAACCAGAAGTTACACTGAAGACTGTTTGTAACAGTTAAAAGTTGGTAAAAGAATTTCTTTACCAATAAAATATAACATCAATTTACATTAATTAGATATATGAAAACTAGATCTTAAGTCTATACAAAATAATTGATTGGATCATTGGAAGAAATGTATTATTTGTAAAGAAAATATGTGAGAACACATACTTGCAAATACTTGTAGGGGAACAAAATTGCCTACAGAACAAATATGTTTGAAGTAAAAGAAAACTTAGGGAAAGAGGACAGTGTAGGTCCTCCTATCTAGGGTCTCCCAGTTCCATTCAAAGATCAGGAAAGAAAATAAAAATTGAGCATATTTACATTTCTACAATTTGAGCAAGTATGTTTAATTCAGAATCTTCAAAAAGTGCTTTAAACTTTTTTCTTGAAACAGTTGTATCACTAACCCACTGAAAATGTGTTCAGCTTTATGACAGCCAGAGGAAACTACTCTGAGAGGACCATGAACACTAAAAATTAGGTATGTAAGAATGTGTAGGGGTTTAAGGGGCCAGCACATATACAAGAGTATGTTAATGAAATAATAAAATGAATAAATATCTCAAAAATCAAAACTCTTAGTTTATTATGTCTTTATCTTAATCCTTTACTCTATATGGTCTTGATTTTGTAAATAGGAAGGAAGAAGGAAGGGAAGGAGAGGAGGGGAGGGAAGGAAAAGGAAAGAGAGGGGAGAGAAAGGGGGGTTGGAAGGAAAGAAATGAATAATACAGACCTATAGATGCAGATATAAAACAATGTACCAATCATGTTTTCTTCCACTTCTATCAATACATATTTATTAATTAACTAGGCAAGAACTCTTGTATATAAATCTGTAGCCAAGACTGAGCAAGTGTTGATGCTTACAATTTTTTCTTCAGTGTGTGATTGACAACAGAAATGGAAATTATTAATTAGATGTCCTTCCTTGACAGTTTTGCACCAAAATGGATTCTGTAAATCAAAAATTTTATGTTGATTGTCTGTATAGACAAACTTAACTGAAAACCTCATCAGTGGAAAATAAATGTTCACCACCAATGAAGTCTAGGGCTATATAATAATTTTCCTAAAGTTAGCATCTAGTATATATTTATTTAAGAATGTGACTATCAAATCTTATAACACATCTCATATAAAAAGGCATCAACAAGTGTCATAAAATGAATATAAATAGCCCTTCATTTCCCTCCGTGAAATTTCCCTCTATTTCATGAAGCATATATGACTATAGTTTTTTTGTTTTTTTTTTGAAACTGTCACAAACTGAGAAAAAATTTGCATGAAAGGTACAAGGAACATTT
Source organism: Molossus molossus (assembly GCF_014108415.1). NCBI lineage: Eukaryota > Metazoa > Chordata > Mammalia > Chiroptera > Molossidae > Molossus > Molossus molossus. Next base: position 36,752,155 of record NW_023425350.1, read on the forward strand.
TCCTCAACCATTTGAGCAGAAGTTGCTGACATGATGTTCTATCATACCCCAAAACCTTAGCATGTATTTCCTATAAACATGTACAGACTTCTATATAATCATAATACAATCATCAAAATCAGGAAATTAATACTGATGCATTAGTACTATCAATTCTGCAGCCGCCATTCAACTTTTGCCAATTATTTCAATATGTTCTCTTTTAAAAAAGAAAAGCCCAGATCACACATGCATTTAGTTGCCATGCCCTTTTAGTTTTTTTCTGTCTGTTCTTGCTTTTCATGACTTAGACAGTTTTGAAGAGTACAAGAGAACTATTTTGTAGAATGCCCTTCAATTTGGCTTTCTCAGATCTTTCCTTTTAAGAGTCTTTTAATGCAACTAAAGCAAGAATATCAAATATCGAAGTGATGTTTTAATTTCATCCTATCATTTAGCAGACAACTTCAATTTGTTCTATTACAGATAAAGGTAATTAACCATGTGGTTAGGTATGGTCTGTAGGTTTCTCCACACTAAAGTTACTGTTTCCTTTCTCTTTTTTAATAAGTAATTTGAGGAGGTTTTGTGAAAATATGTAAATATTCCATTCTTTTTCACAGATGTGAAATTTGTCATAATAGTGAATATCTAATAATAATAATACTTTATATCATTATGGACTCATGGATCATATTACATTCAATGAGTTATGATCTGTTATTATAACTATTTGCTTTGATACTCAAATTACTGAAGATTTGGTTCCTGGGAGCTTCTCCAAGCTAAATTCTGTGTTATTTTGATATGTCTTTATCATTTATTGGACAACTTTTGCTTTCTGGCATTTAAAAAATGTTCCAGACTCTTTTTTTTTTTTTTTTTTTGGTATGTGTCCCTAGCGGGAACCGAACCCAGGACTCTGTGGTCCGCAGGCCGACGCTCCAACCACTGAGCCAAACTGGCCAGGGCTCATCTTTTATTTTTCCTATTTCAAGTCTGGAAACAACTGTTTCTCCAAAAACTCAATTCTTTTAAGTTGAGAATGGCATCTAGAAACTAAGATCTGGGTGCTAGTTGTGCTGATATATGTTGGGGTGGTAGTGCTCCTAGGCCCAGAGGACAGAGCTAGTGAATATACGTCTGTGTGTACATGAGTATGTGCACACACACATTCACGTTATCATGTGCATATCTCTGCATGCGCACATGGTCTTTCTCAGTGAGTGCTGTGAAGGGCAGGGAGCTCTTGTGTCTCTCTCTTTTTTTATAAGGGAACTAATGCTACCACGAGACTTTTGCTTTCATGATTTAATGTCAACCTAGTTACCTTCCAAAGGACCCAGCTTTAATACAGATCACATTAGGGAATAAGGTTTCAATGTATATGAATTTTGAAGGGACACATTCAACACACACAGATATATGTAATGTGTGCATGTATATAGGCATATGCACACATATACCTACATATTTAGACATGTAGTTATGTCTGCATTTACTTCTATATCTACCTCTCTATATTAACAAATATACATTTACATGATCAAAAATTCAAATCCAATACCACAGGGTTTATTCCAGTTTTCTTTTCCATATTTGGAACTTTATTCTTTGACAGCGAGATATCTGGAGTCCATTATCCTCGGCATATTTACTTATTTGATCAACACTGTGTTGCATTTAACTAGTTGCTGTTACTGCCTCTATTTCTCCCCCATAGAGGTTTGCTTCTTATATGACTCTGAATTCCACACACTGCCCCTGCCTTCTTGCATGGACATCCTCCTCGCTCTGCTTGGACACTGACACCCTACACCAGGTTTCTGCCCCTGTTGCCTCATTGGTGACACCTTCCACACCTTGCTTTGTCTGTCCTCCTCAGTTGATAGTCTCTTTAGCTTACTCAGGCTTCAGTGCCCCAGGTGGACCATTGCCATTGCTGTGTTTATTCTGCTTGGCCTGGAACTTTGTGCCAGGTTGTACAGGCCTGCCAGTCCCACATGGATGCCTACTTCACTCGGCCCACTTATTGGCTGTGGACCTGATTTGTTCAGGAATAAAAGTGAGGAAAATGAAAAAGGAGAGAGAGAGAGAGAGAGAGAGAGAGAAGAAGAAGAAGAAGAAGAAGAAGGAGGAGGAGGAGGAGGAGGAGGAGGAGGAGGAGGAGGAGGAGGAGAGAAGAGAAAGAAGAGAAGAGAAGGGAAGGGAAGGGGAGGGGAGGGGAGGGGAGGGGAGGGGAGAGGAGAGGAGGGGAGAGGAGAGGAAGGAAGGAAGGAAGGAAGGAAGGAAGGAAGGAAGGAAGGAAGGAAGGAAGGAAGGAGAGGAAAAGGAAGAGGAAGAAGATGAAAGGGAATAACAGATTTTTAAATCAATATCGATATCAACGTATACTTGAGAGCAAAAAATAGAAATGTCTAGCAATAGCTCTCACCACTTTAAAATTATGAAATGTTATACATTGTCGAAGTCAGCATATTCTATTACATCGAGTAATAGGGCCAGTGAACATTTCTTAATAGATTTAGAGCTTCAAGAGCCACCCAGAAAAAGTACATGCAGAGGTTTTCAACATAATGTGAATCTTTAGGTTCTACCTGGGTTTGATTTAAAAAGCTGTAAATAATAACATAACATGAGACCAGCATTTAGCAAGCACCTACTGAAAATGTTTTGTGGGGAAGGAAATGTATGGATAGGAACACAGATTTTACCAGAGTTATCAATGGGTCAGGCTTCAGATCAGATTCAGAGCAGGTTGGAACAATAATTAAGAATATAGACTCTGCAGCCAAATGTCCCAGTTCAAATCCTGGTTCAGACACATTAACTGTATAACAAACAAGTAGATTGGCATCTCTGTGCTTCAATGTCCTTCCCTATAAAATGGGACTCATAGCAATAACTACCTTGTTGAGTTGGTCTAAGGATTAAATGAGATAATTTTTCTAACTGGCTGAAGAGTTTCTGTACATATTTTTGACTATGTAAGTGTATATTGTTATTACTGAGATGGGGTAGATATAGTGGATACAGTGCTTACCAAAGTCTGCTAGTCAAGGGGTGTGGACAGGGAGCCTGTCAGCTTGAAGTAAAAGGCAGTTTAAATAGAAAAGGAAGTTTCTTAAAAGGCTAGATCTGTGAGTGTGAATGAACAGAAATCTGGAAGCTTGGTCAGAGGATAGCTGGGTGATATGGGAAGGTTTTGAGACAAGAATTTTATTGCTGTCTGCTTATGGTGAGACGAGAGAAGGCAAGAGGGAATTTTATGCTGGGTTGCTAGAGTAAGCATGTTTTAGGCAATTAGAACAGTATTTTCTAACATTGGATAAACTGTAATTATCAGCACTTATGAGATCCAATTAAGTAGCTCTGTGGTACTTCTCTGGCACAGAATTACTGCTATTTTTACTTTCCAATGTCAAAGTTATGTGTAAGTTAATGTTTTCAATTTAAAGTAAAAAAGAGGAAAGATAATTATCCTGAGGCCCCAATCTCATCCCCGGTACTTAGAGGAGAAAAAAAAGAAGAAGAAGAAGAAGAAGCATCGTTATTTATGACATCAGCATCCTCCCTTCCAGCCCAACATAATAGTTCTATAGAGCCCAGAATGGTAATGGTGTCCAAAATGTTATGGCGAGAAATTACTGGACTTACCTAGAATCTGGTTCCATTGTTATGTGTGTGTGACTTTGAGTAAATTGAGTCAGAGCTACATTTCTGCAATTATACCTATAATGTGGGTTTTTCAAGGAGGAATGGAGATAGAGTATCTCCAATATTACATGATGGTTGCCCCATATTAGGCAATGAAGCATAACACAGAGGCAGCAGTAACGGCCCCATTAAAAGAAGAAAGGTAAACAGTATTGACTTTCAAGAGGCTTACCTCAAAACCTATGCAAAACAGCCCTGGCCAGTTTGGTTCAGCGGTTAGAGCGTCGACCTGCGGTCCTGAGAGACCCGGGTTCGGTTCCCGCTAAGGGCATGTACCTAGGTTGCAGTTTGTCCCCAGCCCTGGTCGGTTGTGCGGGTGGCAGCCACTCGATGTGTTCCTTTCACATCGATATTTCTCTCTCTCTCTCCCTCCCACTCTACCTGAACAAAAAATGGAAAAATGTCCTCGGGAGAGGATAAAAAAAAAAAACAACTATGCAAAACATATTAAACATTTACAGACTGAGTACTTCCATGCTATTTGCTGTATATAGACAGCAGCTAAATCAACATATGTATCCAATTTAGATGAAGTATATATCCCTCTTTCCCAATTATTCAAGCTTCATTCTGGTTTTTATGTTTTATTCTTTTGGGATTAATGTGTAGGGGAGCAAACCTTTACCCTTTTTAGCATTTAGGGTTTTTGTTTTTTTGGCTGGCCTAATAATTAAAATGACATAGACTGATTAACAAGAGAAAAACAAGTTCAATTTTGTATATATAGAAACTCCACAAAAACATAAATGTCTAAGAAAAACAAAACAAAACATGAAATCTGTTTAACTGTTTACATTATAAACTGTCTGGTGCACTTATTTTACCCCAAATTTCCACTCCATCTTTTCAAATTTTTGTGGAAAAATATCAAAATAGACATGTAGAAATAAAAAAGTATTCTGGTCTTGGAAGTGATAGATTAAGTCATTATGCTAAGGATTATACCAGGAATTTTCAACCGATGTGCTGCAAAAATTTTTAAAACATGCAATGCCAGACTATTTAGGCAGGGGCACGGACCTCTTTTCCCTCAGACTGTCAAATAAAAAAATGACAACAGCCAACACAACAATAGTCAAGTGATGTGAATGAACTAAAATTATACCAATTTTTTTTTTTTTGGTCAGATCGGCAAAAAAATATTTTTGGTGTGGCACAGAATTTTAGTAATTAGTTTGTGTGTGTCATGAGATTAAAAGATTGAAAATAGCTGGATTATATTATAGTTTTTCATAAAGAACCATGACCAAGACTGTCTCAAAGTTCCCTTTCTTCAACTAAACTTGAGACAGATTTCTTCCTGCCTACAGGCCCCTGACCTCTCTTTTCTCAGAACAATGACTTCTAGAAACTTCTGCCTTTTTGAAATGTAGATTTTTCCCAACATCTTCCAGTTTGACTTGATAGTGGAGAGGAAAGTCTTTCTCAAAAACCTGGGAGCCATCCCTTTGAAATGTAATCAAGAAAGATAGAGCCCCTGTTTCCCAGTTTCTGTGGGAGGGTAGGCGCTTATCTTCCATCAGAGCCATTGAGCAAACACAGATACCTAACACATTAGCCAGCCTCCTACCTAAAGCCTTCCAGTGTTTATCTAGTAGCTCATCCTGGTGCTCAAGAGCTCTCCCCCTTTTGTTTCAGGGATGTTCAGTCCAGCATCTCTCCCCTATTGCAATAGTCTCCACTCCTATTTCAACCGTGGTGAAGCAAGTCTTTCTTGGAGTTAAATACAGTTTAACTCCATCCACTGTATTTGTTCTTAGACAATAAATATACATCTTTGCTAGCTAGATGGGTTTAAATACAGCGCTGACTAAAGGCAGGGAAAGGAATTAAAACACCTCTGGAAGTTTCTAAACTCCTTGAATGGGAGCACACAGTGAAATGATTTTTAAGATCGTTGAAAGTGTCATGATAACCATTCCATAGAGAAAAAAAACAAAACAAACAAAACCAGCTTCTAGTCACGGTGCTCTTCCTTCACATCCCCTGAAGAACAGACTTTGAAAGTGACATCATTAGCTTGAGAGTGACTCACACTTCATGAAGCAGCCAAAGAAGATTAAATGTCCTTGAAGCCACCCAAATGCTGAATCGGTGTGTGTGGCAGAAATAATACTAAGAAACGTAAATCCATTTTCCATTTTAGAAAGACAAGGCTTCCGTAATGAGATGGAGTGCAGAGAGCAGAATTATCATATATTGTCATTGAAATATATTTCCCTGGTGGTTTTGCCCAAAAAAGTATGAAATTGAGATAGAAAATAAAACAGATGATACTGTAGACAGAGGGTGTTGGATATGCATCACCTGAAGTGTGTGACTTGCTTAACAAACTGTTGGTTTTCTGACTGATGGGAATTGAGATTAGATCTTTAGAAGTCCTGAATTTCAGGTGATGGAGACCTGAGAGTGTCACAGATTGCTATCAGCTTTCCTGTTCCAATCTACAGGCAAGATAGAAAGCAATGGGAACATGGAAATAAAGAGTCTTGCTGATGCTGCTGCTGAGAGGGAAAAAAAAAAAAAGAGCTAACTAAATACAGGTGGGGGAATGGGAAGCGTGCCAACCTTTCTCATTTCTGTAAGAAACTTGCAAACCCTGTGACACTCTCTAGATTGCTTTGAGATTGTTGAGGAGCCTATTGGAAAGATACGATCAGTACCCACTTTTTCTTTTGCTCTCTCTTACAGGGAAGTTAAAACAATTTACATTTTGTTCAAGGCATAAATAAATAAATAAATAAAATTCTAAGTGCTGTAAAAAAAAGGTACATCATCTTTTCTTGTTCTTTTAGCTTTTCAAAGACGTAAGCTATCAAATTTAGGGTCCATATGCAGTGATCTTACTGAGGAAATGAATTGCAAAAAGAGAATAACTTTCTTTGCAGTCATACTGCTGATTAATTAAATAGGGAATAGTTTCTTTATTCAAAAAATATTACCATATATCTCTCCATCTAATTATTCATTTGTCATATCTCTATTAAATATCTATCATCTTCATATAGAATATGAATATTTCATAGCTAGGACAGTGGCACCTAACAGATACACAAATATACCAAAAGAAATTCAAATTCAACCTAAAATTTATTTTTACTTTGTCATTTATTATGGCCAAACACAAGAGTTACTATATCTCAAAGAATATTGTGCTTATCTTCTCAAAAATGATAAGACAAAACTGAGTAGAATATGTCTATGATATTCGTATACAAGTCTATAATATTGATATACAAGTTTTGGGGAAGGCATGACTTTATTTCTCTTAGATATATACCTACAAGTGGAACTGCTGGGCCATGTGGAAATTGGTTAAACTCTGTTTAACCAGTTGAGTCTTCCTATGTGAGTGCACCATTTTATAATCCCATCAATCATGTTAAAATTTCGCCACATCATCATCAACACTTGCTATTAGATGAGTTTTGTTCTTTTTAATTGATTTTAGAGAGAAAGGGAGAGAGAGAGAGAGGAAGAGAGAGAGAAAGAAAGAGAAACATTGGTTTGTTGTTCCACTTGTTTATGCCGTCATTGGTTGCTTCTTGTGTGTGCCCTGACCAGGGTATCCAATCCAAAACTTTGGTGTAGGCAGATGACGCTCTAACCAATGAGCAGCCTGGCCTGGGCTTAAAATGTATTTTTAATTATAGCCATACTAGTGTGTGAAGGGGTCTCTCACTTGGTTTTGATATTATTTTTTAATGAATAATATTTTTTTTTTAGTATCTTTTCATGTGCTTTCTAATCATTTTGTTCATTGTACCTGGAAAAATGTTTCTTCATAGACTGTGCCCATTTTGTAGATGGCTTATATGTCTTTTTTGCTGTTGAATTGTAGGAAATTTTTATATATCTGGACACTGGTCTGTTCTCAAGTATCTTTTCTGAAAATATTTTTCTCTCATTCATTTTCTTAATGGTATTCCTTGAAGCACAATAGTTTTTAATGTTGATTATGCCCTATAGATGTATTTTTGTTTTTGCTTTTGGTTACTTTTCATATCTAAGACATTTTCTAACCAAAGTTCATGAAGATTTACTCCTACCTTTCTTCTAAAACTGTGTGTATTTAGATGTTACATTATGTCTGTGATCCATTTCTAGGTATTGTTTAATATAGTGAGTGATTATGGGCACAAAGTTATTCTTCTGTATATAGAGAAACAGCTGTTCCTACACCATTTGTTGAAAACATTATTCTTTTTCCATTAAATTGTCTTGGCACTCATTGAAAACCAATTAACCAATATATGTGAGAGTTTATTTGTGGACTCTAAATTCTATTTTATTAATCTGTATTTCTATCTTTATGCTAGAATGACACTGTCTTGATAATTATCTTTGTAATAAATTTCAAAATCAAAAAGTATGAGTCATTCGACTTTGTTCTGCTTTTTAAATATTGTTTTGACTATTATTTGTCCTTTACATTTCCATATGAATTTTAGACTTACCTTCACAATTAATTCAAGAATGTAGATGGAATTTTGATAGCAATTGCTTTGAATCTGCAAGTTATTTTGCGAAGTCTTGCCATTTTAACAATATTGTCTTTCCATCAATATCTTTGGGAATATCTTGGGATGTCTTTCCATTCACTTAGGTATTTTTTTATTTCTTTCAACAATGTTTTTTCAGGTTTCAGAGTACAAGTTTTGGAGTGTTTTGGTTAAATTTATTCTTATTTTATTTCATTTTAAGCTATTTTAATTGTATGTATGATTAATATTTTAATTTCATTTATAGCTTAACTTCATTTAATGGCATTTAATTTCATTTATAAATTTAAGTAAGCGTTTCATTCCTTTTTATGCTACTTTAAATGGAATTGTTTCAAATTCACTTATGGGAATTATTTTAATGTATTTATTTCATTTATTTCAAAATGGAATTATTTAAATTCCATTTCTGGTTCCTTGCTAGCCTGTAGAAATATTATTGTTTACTCTAGTCTTGTATCCTGAAACACTGTTGAACTCTCACATTAGTTCTAGCAATATTCAGTTGCTGAGCATATTTTGCATGATTTTAATCCTTTTAATTTTCTGAGATTTGTTTTATGATTTGATTTATGTATGACTGTTCTTAAGAATGTTCCATGTGTACTTGAGAATAGTGTATCCTGCTGTTGGAGGGAGTGTTCTATAAATATCTTCCAAGTTTAAAAGGTTTATACTGCTCTTTAAGTGTTTTGTTTCCCTGTTGATTTTCCATCTAGTGGCCCTATCATGCTTGAAAGTGTGGTAGTGTAGTCTCAATTATTGTTGTTGAATTATCTATTTCTCTCTTCTATTATGAGAGTTTTTGTTCCATGATTTTAGAGCTATTCTCTTTAGGTCCATGTGTTTATAATTTTTTACCTTCAAATTTACTGAGCATTTTATCATTATAAAATACTCCATTTTATTTGTAGTAACATTTTTTATCTTAAACTCCATTTTGTGTGATATTGGCATAAGCCATTTCAGCTATCTTATCCTTGCTGTTTATATGTATATCTTTCCCATCCTCTTACTTTCAACCTATTTGTATCTATGAAACTAAAGTGTGTCTCCTATAGAAAGCATATTGGTATACAATTGGATCTCTTTTTATTTTCCCCTGTTTGTGTTTTATCCAGTTTTACAATTTCTGCCTTTTGGTTAGATTATTTTATCCATTCACATTTTATTTTATTATTAGTATTATTATGATTTTTTTTATAGACACCAAGAACTTAGAAACAGTAACTCCACAAGAGAACTGCAGCCAGGTTACTGCTAGCAGGACCCTTGCTGGATCGAGGAGTTACTCCAAAATTTAGCAGGGTATCCCAGGGGTTTCCCTTTTCCTTTGTTCTTTTCTTTATTCTTTCTTTTTTTTTGTTTTTTTGTTTTACTTTTAACCTTGTTTACACATTTTGTTACTGATGTGGTTCATTTTATCTGTCATTTTTATTTTAGTTGTCTATATAATCTCATGTCTTATTTTCTTCTCTGCCTCCTTACTCCTTTCTCTTTCATTAAGTAAATCCAATGTCACCTTTTGATATCCACTCTAAACTTAGTTGGGACAAGTTCCACCTAAATCCATTGAATAGCTGATTGCTGTTATATTACAGTTACTTGTTTAGGCAAGGAGTTTGCTGACCAACATTACCAGCGGACTATATTGATTACATAGGAACACCCTAATAAATCTCAAAGAGCTGAGTCAAAATAATGGCCGGTGAAGATTGCACTATTCAAAAGACCACTCCACCTAAGATTTTTACATATATTTAACAGAACATATTCAACATTAGGATATTTATTGTGTTGCAAAACTATATTCAGTGTTTTCCGCATTGTCATAGAGTGCATGTGTTATAAAAGTAAAAAAGAAAGAAAGAGAGATAAAGAACTCATGGACATGGACAACAGTGTGGTCATTGCAGGGGCAGTGGTGGAGGTGGGAGCCGGTATGGGGATATCAAATGGTGATGGAAAAAATTAAATTAAACTAAATTTTAAGAGAAATAAAACGAAATAACACGACATAAAATAAATATCTAAAAGTAACATTTGTTATCATTTTTTATTGTTGTGGTACTTAGACTCTATTATGCACAACAATAAAGATAAGATTCCTCTGGGTTAAATTTGTTGTTTGATTACATCTTGCATTTGAATTAATTTAGGATGATGTTTCAATTATAATTTGACTCCATGAATATTTACCTTATCAATTGATTTGGATTTCAAAAGGTCATTTTTATTTCATTTCTGAATAAATGTTCAAACTTAACTTCTAGGCATAAAAAATTTTTTCAAGCATTGTACTTTTAGACTGTAACAAAATGTGTAGAAACACTACCCACCTGAAAAGAAATACAAATAGCCTGTCATTTCTAAGATCATTCATTTTTCTCTCCTCAGTTGCATATACTGAAAAAGTTGGAATATGAAGCCTTTTGGATCACATTACGCTTTCTTAGCACTGTCATGAGATTATTATGAATTCTCCTGAAGTGTAAATAGAATTGATGTAATAAAAACATGTTAGTTAACCAGATACTATTTTAAAGTCAAATGATCATCATAAGCCACACAAATAAACTCTTTTCTGAAATTTAATCAACAGTAGATGCTTAAATAGAGGTAAAGTAAATTTCATTATGTGCTGTGGATTTTCAATAAAAAAAAAATCTCTAAGATTTTAGCATTTCATGATGCACTTGTTTTTATTTGTTTTATTGTTGTACACATTTTCCTCCATACTTACATTATTATTTGCCTGCTCCAAAATCATAATGAATATAGGAAAACACGGAATATTGAGAGCAATATTTCCAATTAGTTTTCAATTGTTTTACAATCAATATTAATCAATTTTGGAACAATTTTTTTTTTCTTTTATGTTCCATAGTAACATACAGACATTCTCTTAAACTGATCTGGCAATTTCCTATTAATGAAATACTCTCCTCTTTGATATTTTTCTTTAAATATTACAAATATAATTTTTTATCATTACATTTATAACACGTTATGGTTTTATATAAAAATGTTTTTGAATTTTTGTTTTAATTTTATTGCAGGTCATGTTATTAAATGCTTTTATTTGCAATAGCTTCTCTATTGTTTTGACTTGATTTTCCAGGAATGCGATATCAGTAACAAATATAGATACATTTATTCCCTCTTTAACAGTATCTATTCCTTTTATTTTTATGTCTCATGTTTATGCATTGTCTAAAATTTACTGAAGAAAATGCTGGTAGAGATAGAGGCTCCTTGCCTTCTCCCTAATTCATTTGCGAATGACTCAGTATTTTACCACAATCAGGAGTTTAGACATGGTTTTCAGAAGAGCATCATCATGTTCATTAAGTGTTCTTATATTTCTATTTTGTCTGGGACTAAATTTTTAGTCAGGAATAATTTTGGTTTTCATTAACTGACCCTTTCTTTGGGGAACCTCTCAAGATATATGGTTTTTGTTCGTTAATTTGAATTAAATTAATATTGAATTAAATTAATAAATTTCTTAACATTGCTCTCTTTATTCCAATAATGATACTGCTTGACCATAATACTGCTACACTTTATTTTATTTAGGTTTTAACACATTGTATTTAAGGACTATCTTTGCCACTTTTCTTTTTTTTTTTTCTACTTTTCTGGAATCTTCTTTTTTCTGTATGCTAAGGAAAGTGTTAAATACTGCATATGTGTGTTTTTTCCTCGAATGCTTGAAGCAATTCACACATGAAACTCTCCAGGACCTGAATTCCATCTTCTCCGCTCCTTTCTGGTAAAAGGTAAAAATAGTCACAGAGTAACAGAGCTGTGTAACAGTCTCTATTTACAGACCGTCCAAAATGAACATTTTGGGGTCATTAACATTTTTTAATATTGCCTCTTTTTGCCTCCAGATAATTTTAAAATAAAAACGTAGAATATTTCAGATTTGTCAATGAAGGATCTTGGATTTTAAAATATGTAGACAGTGATTTTTCTGGAAAATAATAATATTTTTTTCCTTCTGATTTATAAGCCTCTTATTCATTTGTCTTGGTTTCCTTCTTTTGCTAGGATCTCCAGTGTAGTGTTGATAAATACAGGTGATAAAGTATTGTCTTGTTTCTAATTTAAAAAAGCTAATAATGTTTTACAATTAATATTTGTGTTTCAATGCAAATATTTTATTTTTTTATTGTGGTAAAGTATACATAGCATAGGATTTGTCATTTTAACCATTTTTAAGTGTACCACTCAGTGGCTTTAAATACATTTGTAATGTCATACAACCATCACCACTATCTATTTCCAGAATTTTTCCATTATCCCAATCACAAACCGTATTGATTTTCTGAGGAGAGTCTGGGCTGGAAGTAACATTTTATGAAGATCAGCATTGATTCGTGTATAGTAGCTCTATGAGGTAACAAGAGCAAGGAACAGATAAATTTTGTTGATAGGTATTAAAAATTACCAGAAATGTGAAAAAAAGTTTGTTTTTGAAACATGAGCAGATGAGCAACAGGTGAAGAAAGTAGCAGAGTATCCGAGGCTGTCCAGAGATTATAAAGACCAAGAGGAACTGAAGTGACCTTACTTATGTTAGGAACTGGAAGTAATCCAGCAAACACTGGGTGAGGAAAGTAGATGAAATTGCAAGAAGAGACATTGGAATTGCAAACCATATTAGTATTAGTCCTTATACTTTTTGCCCCAGGAAGTTGGTTTGCTGTGTTTCATCTGTTGCATGATATGAAAATAATGGAAAGAATGATCCATGAGTATTTTAGAATTAGCTTCAATACCACCTCGCTCTCTTTCACTCACCTTTCTTCCTCATCCACCTGGACATCCCGTTTTGAACTGTTCCTCTCTCAGGCACATCTTGGATTATGCAATTTCCTACTCAAAACTACCGATGTTCCTCCTCTATAACTGAAAGAAAAATAATCCTGTCTTCTTAACATGGCATTTAACTTGGTCGGCTCAGTCAAATTGTACTAATAATTAAGAACTCAACTCAAGCCCTGGCCAGTTTGGTTCAGCGGTTAGAGCGTCGGCCTGCGGTCCAGAGAGACCCGGGTTTGGTTCCCGCTAAGGGCATGTACCTCGGTTGCAGTTTGTCCCCGGCCCTGGTTGGTTGTGCGGGTGGCAGCCACTCGATGTGTTCCTTGCACATCGATGTTTCTCTCTCTCTCTGTTCCTCTCTCTCCCTCCCACTCTATCTGAACAAAAAATGAAAAAATGTTCTCGGGTGAGGATAAAAAAAAAAATTAAAAAAGAACTCAACTCAAATATCACCTCTTTAGTAAAGGAGCATCAAAGTGCTTAACAAGATGTACTCTATTCTAAATTCTCATGGTATTCTCACTTTTTTTTTTCTTATGTGAAGAATAACTTTATATATTATCTCCCAGGTAGGATCTCCATAGGACATCTATGTTTTTATTTCATGTTCAAATCTTCCAAAGCACCAGTAACAGGGTCTTTCATAGAACAGATGCTTAGCAATGTTTCTTGAAATACTTAATGAATACACAGGTTTGTGTTCCATTATACACAGTATAAAATCCAAACCTTTATAGTGGACCGAAAATGCCTTGCCTGACCGGGGCTTTTATCTCACCAAACTATGTACCACCAATTACCATTTCACTGTCCATTCACAACAACCTTGTGCCCACCCCTTGGACTTTTATATTTACTGCTTCCTCTGTACTATGTTCTACTACCAGGTGATTCATCAGCTGCTGCTCCTTATATTCAGACCTCAGCTTCCCAGTGGGGATTTCCCTGACTGTCCCAGTGTAAACAGCCCTCAGCGCCCAGTTACAGTCAATTACATCAGGTGTTTTCTTTTATCCTTTAAAAATATTATCATTACCCACATTTCACTTCAGACTTTTAAGTTATTTTTTATTTTTGCTACTATTTACATTCTTTGAAATCAAACCTATACTAGAGCAGATAGCGTGTCTTTTGGCCACCCATGTATCTCTTGGGAACACAGTAGTTTTTAAACTTAGTACTCATTCGATACATGTTTGTTGAATTAGTTATCCATATTATACTTTTCAAATTCTTCTTCTAACTAACTCTTAAGTGCATAATAAACTGGAGATGGAAATACAAAAATTGAGTTAATAATTTCCCCCTGTCAAACTTAGTTTCTCCCAAATCTACCTTAGAGGATCAGCTGATCAAATTATTTTAGAGGAATAGCCTGTTTAAACTATCCAATGGGCATACTGATGAAATCAGGCCTTCTCATTTTCAATCCACTGGTAGTCTGAAATTCCCAAATCAATTATCTTTCCATTTGAAAGAACATGCTAACATGTCTTGAAAAGTAATCCCAAGAACTGGTTTGCACTGCAGGTTAAATGATATCCATTTAACTATCATATATTTTTGTAATTGTGCTATTTTTTTCCATTTCAAATGTTATATTATCCTTTTTATTTGGCTTAAAATATAACTCTTTTTAATGTTCTATAAATATTTCGGAATGTTTGAGTCCTGTAACCTGTTGCCTTTTTCATGAGTCTTCATCAGATAGTGGAATGACAAATCACATGTAAAAATGTGGTTAGACTAAAGTGATAACATCTGTAATTAATGAATCATAGGGAAAAAAGATAAAAAAATATAACATTATCTTTTTAACTCCTCTAAAGGTATTTCTGTGAAAGCAATAGCAAATATATCCTTTATTCTTCTCTATTTTAAACAATAAAAATGCAGTGTAAAATAAAGGGTGTACAAACATTACATTAACAATCCAAAGGTTAATATTGAATAACAATGGTTGCTTTTAATGGGCACTACCAATGCTAAATACTAAACCTGTTCTCTCACTTAACTTTCACATCCTAATGAATTTGTATTATTATTAATATCTTATTTTTATCTAAGGAAACTAAAGCTCAGAGAGATATAAAATATTGCCGAGTTCATGCAACTAATATTTGTTAATTTTGTCTGTCAAAGGTAGACTTTTTCTCTTTAAGACCTATGCTCTTAACCACTAAGTCATGCTGGACTTTAGTGCCAGCCACAAGAAGGCATGTTGCAGTCTTCCAAAAGTGAGACAGTGGTTATCCACAGTTCTAGTGTTTGACAAACATGTCAGACATCCCACAAGTAACTAGTAAGATCAGGTCACAGGATCAGGGCTCAATATTTTTTATTATTCTAATATACATCATTATGAATACATAGTATGTTCTTATGTTTTACATACATTCCTTTGTAATCCTAAGTAAGAGTATGTAAAATCTGTATTAATTTCAAAATTTTGCCTGTTTTTCTACATCAATGCTAAATAACTACTAAAGATCTTGTGGTGTAGAGAAAGGACGTATGTATATAACTCATGCCAAAGCTAGTTAACTCTCTATCTATCTATCTATCTATCTATCTATCTATCCATCTATATATCTATACACACATATATATTTACATACACACACATATGAGTATGCACACGTGTATAAAATGCTATTTAAAATTGATGACAACAATGAAATTTAGGTGTTATTATTTTCATTTTACAAACAGCCACAGTTACATATACTTCAATGAAGGGCTAAATAGAAGAGAAACAGAGAGCCGCACCCTTGTGGCTTGGTGGATTGAGCCCCGTCCCATGGACTGAGAGGTTCGATTCCTGGTCAGGGCTCTTGCCTGAGTTGTAGGCTTGATCCCCAATAGGAGGCATGCAGGAGGCAGCCAGTCAATGTTCCTTTCTTGTTGATGTTTCTATCTCTCTCTCCCTTCCTCTCTCTCTAAAAATAAATAAAAAAAAACATATTTAAAAGAAAAAGATAACCAGATAATAAATGATTCAGTGGAAGACAGAACCTGGGTGAACAGAGAAGTCTTTGTCTGTGTGTGGAATTTTAGCTGGGTCTTAAAAGACCATTTCAGACACATGCACAGTTGCAAACAGGTGCAGAGGTAAGGGGAGTAATTATATATGTTATACAGTTAGCTCAAGAAAAGGCAATAGGATGGTTAAACACAGATGACAAACAATCTGCTTTGCCTTTTCATTCATTTTTAATCTTTTCTTTTTAACTATTTGCTTATTTTTTTACCAGAGATTCAGCATTTTCCAGAAATAATGTTTATAAACTGAAATAACGATCACTTTTTAATTTATTCAATATAGTCTTTCCTCTAAGATATATGTTCTTATAGATTTTTTTTAAATGAAAATAAAACTTCATATTAGTATTGACTCCTCAAGGTCTCCTACCTTAACTCCTGATTGATCAAGCAATTTGAAAAATAGTGTTATGGAACAAGCAAAAGTGATTATAAATTTTTCTTTTATTTTTAGAGAAAAAATTGAGTTGATTTATGGTTTAATTATCTCTGTCATTTCATGCAGTGGCCTAGGATAGCATTTTTCTCGAATTACTAACAAAAAACATAGGATTGATGAGTCAAATAGATGATTAAATATAGAATGATCTGGGATACATTTTATAGTAAATGAAATGAAATTACTAATTGATACTTAGAATTGGAGTAAAAAGTCAAATGAATGGGAAGTTCACATAACTTGAATTGCTGCTTGGTAAAATTAGAGACACAAACCCTTAAAATTAATCTTGAATAGTCACATTTATAAAATGTAGAGGAAGACAAAATAATACAAAATGGCAGTTCATACAGAGGCATGTCTTTCTGGCCACATAATTAGACACATAGATGCTAATGTAGCCAATTGATTGTTATAAAATAGTCCTAATGTAAAATGTCATGAGCTTCTGTTCCATAAGATTTCACAATAAAAGATAGAGCACAATGACATCTATATTTCTGCTCAGAAGAGTTCATTTTGGACTATAACTAAAAGTTACTTTTCACACCAAATGATTCCTTCCTTATTAAATAATAGATATACAGAAGCAGATATTGAAATATAAGATCATGTTTATCACTATACTTTTATGAAAATATAGTTAAGTAGTAGCAGGCATTTGCAGAGTATGTTTAAGAGAAGCATAGCTTCCTTAATAATGCAGTGGATAAAGACCATATTTCAAATAAACTTGAACATGTAGACATTAAGAAACTCTAAAAACAGTAAGAAAGTTTACACGCAGAGGCCTCGCTCTCTCAGTACAGGCTGTGAAGTACAACATCAAGTGATATACAGAAGAGAATCAGAAGATCTTGGAAAATGTGAAAAGAAAATATTGAATGAGGACAGAAAAGACAAAATCTCCAAATCACATTTGGCCAAGGTTTATCACAAAATCTTAATGTAGAGGATTCAAAAGAAAATAGTTACAAGAGTTCTGCAGCATATTTATTTAATCTTACTATAGATAATATATTTTTAAAGGTTTATTGTGCAACTCACCTACATATAGGTGTAATATCAGCAAAGAACAGTTGGGCCAACCCTCCCTGCAGCACATCCACCAGCCGTAAAGGCTGATCTCCACGCAGTAATAACAGCAGAGCCAGGCAGGTCAACCAGTTCCCTACACCACATCTTCTGATAGCCTGACCACAATGGCAAGGTAAATCTTAAAGAGAGATCTATCTCCTGCCCCACACCTCAGCAATGGCAAGCCAATCTGCCTCAACAAGATACATGCTTAGGATGGCAGTCCTGATCTGCTAAAGTGTCAACATCAGCAGGTTCCCTGACCCACACCTGGGAGAGCAGGTGGTTGACAGTCTGGGTGGGGTTGCATCCTCAGCTCACTCACACTGGAAAGCCCAACTGGTATAGAACAAAGCACCTTAGAATATCATCACCATGTCTCTGAGAACTAAACTGTCATTGGAATTACAGCTTGTAAAAGTAGCAAAGGACCTACATGTTATGCCTAATAATCTGGATATCTGCTAAAGTGGGAGTTTTAAATAGGATCAAGTGTCTCCTATGACAACATTAAATGGCAATGATATACTTTTAAAAATGTATAATACCAAAACATAAGTAAAAACACAACTAGAAAGATACAAATAATCCTTTGCCACTAACACTGAGATTTTTTACATGTTGAAATTATGTGACAAGGATTTTAAAGCAGTTGTTATAAAAATGCTTTAAAAAGCAGTTAATGCTCTTGAAGCAAATTAAAAAAATACAAGTTGCCAAAAAAAAAACGAGAATTTTAGAACTGAAAAGTATGACAGCCAAGTAAAAATCTCACTGGATGGTCTCAAGAAGAGTGGATACAGAATAAAATTGGTAAACTTGAGAAAAGATCAACATTTACTCAACCTGAAGGGTCCTGTTACCATTAAAGAAATTTAATTTGTCATTATAAAGCTCCCTCCCCCCCCAAATTGCTAGGCTTAAATGTTTACACTGGAGAATTTAAAGAATTAACTCAAATGTACACAATCTCTTCCAGTAAATAGAAGAGGAGGGAACACTCCCACTCATACTGAGGCCAATATTGCCTGATACCAAAACCAAATAAAAACAGTTCATAAAAGCAAACCATAGACCAATATCTCTCATGAATTGGATGCCAAAATTCTCAATAAAATATTACCAAATTGAATCCATCAATATGTAAAAAGAGTTAAACACCATGATCAAATTGGATTGATTTCAGCTAAGCAAGGATGGTT
Organism: Molossus molossus; assembly: GCF_014108415.1. NCBI lineage: Eukaryota > Metazoa > Chordata > Mammalia > Chiroptera > Molossidae > Molossus > Molossus molossus. The sequence continues at coordinate 36,770,943 of NW_023425350.1, forward strand.
CAATTTTGAAAATCAATCAGTGTTGTTCACCACAACAACAGAATAAAGAAAATCATATCAATTAATCATATAATCATATCAATTAATGCTGAAAAAGCATTTGACAAAATTTAAAACCTATTTATGATAAAAAAACAATTTTTTTAGCAAACAAGCAATAAAGGAGAACTTGCTAAACTATACAGATTATCTCCAAAAAATCTACAGCTAACATCATACTTAGTGGTGAAAGACTGATTGCTTTACCTCTGGGATTGAAAACAAGTCATGGATTTCTGCTCTCGCCATTTCTACTCAACATAGCACTGGAAGATCTATCTAGTACAATAAGGCAAGAAAAATAATTAAAAGGCATGCCAATTGGAAAGGAAGAAATAAAACTATTTCTATTTGCAGAGCACATAATTTTCTATATAGAAACACAAAATATCTACCATAAAAACAATTCCTTGAACTAATAAATGAGTTCAGCAGGATCACAGGATTTAAGATAAAATGCAATAGCATTTACAGTTGCCTCAAATAATATGAAATACTTAGGTATAAATATAACAATATATGTAGAAACCTATCTGCTTTAAATTAAAAAATACTGATTAAAAATTCAAAGAGGACCTAAATAACTGGAGATAGTTAAAATGTTCATTGATAAGAATACTATCAATATAGTAAAGATGTTAGTGCTTCCCAAATTGATCTAGAGGATTATGCATTCCTATCAAAATCCCAGTATTTTATTGTCCAGCTATAAACAACTTATTCTAAACGTTATATGGAAAGGCACAGGACCTACGAAGACTAAAACAATTCTGAAAAAGAAGAATAATGTGAATGCAATCAATCTTACTGATGTTAAAACTTACTATGTACCCACAGGAATCAGAACAGTGTAATAGTGAATGAGAGAAAAATGTATAAATCATTTGAACAGAATAGAGAACCCAGAGATAGACCCACTCAAATATGCAAAATTGATTTTTAGCAAAGATGCAAATAAAAGTTGGTGGATGAGGAATAGCATTTCAACAAATGGTGCTACAGCAATGGAACATACTTAGACCAAAAAAAAAAAAAATGTGTTTTAACCTAAAACTCATATCTTGTAGAAAGATTAACTGGCAATGGATCACAGACTTAAATATAACATCAATATAACACTTTCAGAAATATAGAAAAACCCAAGTGAAACTCTTAGGGATCCAGGGAATTTTAGACTTGATATCAAAAGCACAATTTTTTAAAAAGTGATAAATGGGACCTCATAAAAATTTAAAAATTTTACTTTGCGAAAGCTCATGTGAAAAGGATGAAAAGAAAGCTAAATGCTGTGAGACAATATTTGCAAGCCAACTCTTTAAAAAATAAATGGTATTTAGAGCTTACAAAGTACTCTCAAAAGTCAACATTAAAAAACAGACAATCCAAACAGAAAAATGGGCAAAAGACAAGAAGTTATAGTTTACTAAAGAGGATATATGCATGGCAAATAAGCTCATGGAAAGATGGTCAGTATCATTTTCTGTTATAAAAATGCAAATTAAGACCACAGTATCACTACAAACCTATAAGAACGGCAAAAAGAATAATAATAATGAGTGACAATACTAAAGGAAGCAGAGAAACTCCCTCATATTGCTGGTGGGAAAGGAGAATGTCCCAAGCACTCTGCAAAGTAGTATGTCAGTTCTGTCGAAACTGAAAATGAATTTATGCTACAAACTGGCAATTGCCTCCTGGATATTTATCCCAGAGAATCATGCACCTGAATGTTCATAGCAACATTATTCATCATCGCCCAAAACTGGAAACTCCCGAATGTCCTTAAATGGTGAATGTTTAAACAAACTGCAATACACATCTATACCATGGAATAGAACTCAGCAAGAAAAAGGAACAGACCAGCCCTGCCCAGTTTGGGTCAGCGGTTAGAGCGCCGGCCCACAGACCAGAGAGGCCCGCGATAGGTTCTCCATAAGGGTACATGCCTCGTTGCCGTTTGTCCCTGGCTCCAGTTGGGGTCCTGTGGGTGGCAACCACTCAATGTGTCTCTCTCATGTCGATATTTCTCTCCCTCTTTCTTCATCCCTCTCTCCCTCCCACTCTATCTAAAGATACATGCAAAAACATTCTTGGGTAAGGACTGAAAAAAAGGAATGGACCAATAATACACACAACAGTTTGGATAATCCTCAAAGAAATTATGCTGAATGAAAACAAGATAATATCAAAAGTTTATTCTATATTACTCTATTTGCATAATTCTTTCATGGATTATAAATGTCTAATCACTAATCACCTGAAACAAATATATTGTAAGTTAACTGTAATTAGAAGGTAAATTAATTTAAAATAAAGAAATTATAGAGATGGAAAGATGAGTAGTTATCAGGGTTTAGAATGGGGAGAGAACATTTAGTTACAGAAAGCTACACATGATCAAATTTCATAGAACTGTATATACACACTCACCAATTAGTACATCTCTAGGTAGTAAATTCTAAAGAAGCTCTGTAAGTATTACCAATGTCAATTACCTGGTTTGATATGGTACTATAGTTATACAAGATGTTAACATTGGGGGAGACTGGGAAAAGGATGCAAGGGACAGTCCTGTACATTTTTTTTTAAATTTCCTATGAATCTATAAGTATTTCAAAATAAAAAGTGGAAAAAAAACCCAAAAACCTGATTGCACCATAAACTACACAGAGTTATCTTTCCATGGTGATGTTTTAATCAGCTATGACGTAATTGCTTTACTGTCTTTTTAAAATCATAATAGAATATCTTTATTATGACATTATTTACCAGATGCCTACAGTTTCTCAATTAATTTTTTTCAACAAATATTGACCCATGTTATATTAAGAACCATTTAAAAATTAAATATTTTTACTTAGTGGAATATATTTTGTTCTGATTTTTCCCAACCAACAAAGAAATTTACTTTCTCAATTAATTCCATCATATTAAAGGATTGTTCAGAATTCTTTTATTTTTTATTATTAAAATATAGTCAATATACGATGTTTTATTAGTTTCAGGTTCTTCAGTACTAACATACCTAACAAAGGGATCATCACACTGAAATCTTGCCATTGGTGGCAACACGGACGAATCTAAAGGATGTCATGCTAAGTGAAATAAGTCAGACAGAGAAGGACAAATACCATATGATTTCATTTGTATGTTGAATCTAAAATACAATGACAAAAAAAATAAACAACACAAACAGAAACAGTCTTATAGATATAGACATAAACTGATGGTTGCCAAAGAAAAAAGGGCAAAAAACGGTGGAAGAAAATAAGAGGTACAGACGTCCAGTTGTGAGATAAATAAGTCACAGGGATGTAATGCACAGCATAGGGAATATACCAGTACTATTGTAATAACCTTATACAGTGACAGGTGGTTATTTTGGTCTGAATTTTAAGCTCATGCTTTTATATCTATAAACATGGTTCTCTCCATGGATTATTTCACTTCAAAGCAAATTCTCAATTTGTGACTTCCATTTTCTCATCTGAAAAAGAAAGTGATTATAGTTCTAAGGACCCATTTTAGTCTGTTTGAGCTTCTATAACAAAATACCACAAACTGGGTACTGAGAACGCATAGTTCTGAAGGCTAGAAGTCCAAGATCAGAGTGGTGGCATGGTTGGGTTCTGGTGAGCCCCTCTGCTGGGTTGCAAACTGCCAGTTTATTACATGGTTGGAAGGGCAACCATCTCTCTGGGGCTTCTTTTTTAGGGTACTCATTCCTTTCCTGGGGACTCTTCCTACATGACCTAATCACTTTCAAAGGCCTCATCTCCTACTGCCATCATCTTGGGCATTAGGTTTCCAACATACGAATGTTGGAAGCACACAAACATTCTATCTAAAGCAGGACCTTTCAATGGTCACTGTTAGACACAGCACAAGGAAGTACAAGTGGTGAGGGTTGAGGGAGAAGAAAGTTTGTGGGAGAGAAATGAGTAGCTTGGAATACTTGACTCCTGGGGAAGCAACCTAAATTACCTAAGGCAAAGTTTCCATGCTCCATCTTTTCAAATAGAAACTCATTTCTCTTTCCCTGAGATGTGAATAGCTGGTCAATGTGAAAACAAAACAGGAAGTCGGCTGCTGATCTGTCACGTTACCCTTTGAGTGCAATGGAAGAACTGAGGGAGCGCTAGGACTTGGCAGCTGGATTCTTGTCAGCAAGCCATCTCTGGTTCTGTCGGCAACATTAAAAATGCTTATTGCCTTAGGAAGTAAAGGGTAGCCTGGAGAAAATGGCCTGAAGGAAGCTAAAATGAAGCCCTGGAAAAGCAATAACATGGCAGAAAAAAGGGTAGTCAGCAGAGGAACTTTGGAAACTCTTTGCTCAGAAGGTATAGTAGCTGCGGTGACAAGTTATAAAGTAAATAAGCTCACAGACATTTCAGGAAATATTTTGAATGTCAGCACTTATTTTCCACAGTGTTACTACAACATCCTAAGAGATGAGAACTTGGGCCTTTCTTTGCCTTACTCTTAATCATATTTCCTTATGTGTAGTCATATATACACCTAATATTGGAGTAGGTATTCTAAGTTCTCATCTGCAGGACTCCATTTGGTCAAGAGGCTGCATGTGTCCCCTTGACTAGAACCTTATACCAATCCAATTTAAACCTGAACTTAACCTATAATTTTTAAGAAAAACGAAACCAGGAAAAATAAAGGAATGGATCAAAGATTTTCTGCCAGTAGAGAAAGTGTAGAAGTAAAGCAATTAGTTTCCATAAACATATTCATTCATGAGTGTAGACAGATGAATCATTGGGACTACCCAATAAGGGAAAGGGTGCGAATGTAGGAACCAGCAAGTAAGAATTCCATCTGGACTGAGGAGGGTTATTTGCTGATTAGTATGAGGCCTCGTTGATAGATCACAAGTAAAAGGGATAGTGACCCACTGAAACATGTTCATGTAAGCTAAGTAGTGGTGACAAAAGAAAGCCTTCTAAAGCATGCCAAAAATAAACGAGAATTTTCGCAAGTACAATGGTTGAGTGATGCCTTCAAAATAACCATTAGCACAGGATCAGTGATTAGGGTGAATCAGTTAACCAGTATGAAGACAAGAGATGACTAAACAATAAGCAAGATCTTGGTTACTTAACTCTGTTAATGCCAGAGAGGCAGTGCGGGGTGGGGGAGATAATATTACCCAATCCGTATTGCTATGTCCTAGAGCCAACAGCTCCATTCCTAGCCACTAGATCATACAAAGAAATAGAAAACAAAATAGAGATATATGGATGAATTGATGTAAACTCATCAGCCTCTTTAGAAACCATTTTCAGACCAAATTACTGAACCCTTTTTCAAAGGATTGATTTTAAATAAATTATGTCTTTGTTATGAATACACAGAAGGAACTTATATACATATAAAATTCAGTTAGATGTGAGAAGTAACTCTGATGTCAGTTTGATCATTGTGAGACGTGGAAGATTTCCTTTCCTTGCCCTGATGATGAGTTTCACCTGGAAGTCTCTCACAAGACAGAAGAGAAAAACTCATTTCTGAAGACTGTAATTCTCCAGTACCTATGTCTCTGTAAGTGTTTTTGTGGTTATGCGAAGTGCCAAGGGCTTGATATTAGAATTAGGATTTCTAAAGGGTCTTATGTTGATGTGTAAATTACATGGCTAAGAAGAACTAACTATTGTACACAGTTTTATTCTAAAATTCTCTTTCTAATATTCATTTTAAACACAAGAAATAAATGACAAGTGAACACTGAATTTATGCAGTAACTGGGTTCAGAATATTTACTGAAGTGTCACTAGGGAGTTGTGACCATTAACCACAACTTATCTTGGCACTATATGCTAGTTGTTGATGAGTAAGGAAAATCTGCAGTCATTCAATTATTTGGAACTCATATATCAGATAAAAGACATAGTTCAAATACATACAGCTCTTAAAACTCAATTATAAAAGGCAATTACCCGATTTAAAAATGGGAAGAGGATCTGAATAGACATTTCTCCAAGGGAAATATACAAATGGCCAATAAGCACATCAAAAATATTTGGCATCATTAGTCATCAAGGAGATGCAAATTAAAAACTCAGTTAGATACCACTTATCACCCACAAGATGGCTATAATCAAAAAGTTAAATAAAAACAGTGCTGAGGAAGATGTGGAAAAATTGGAACCCTCATAAACTGCTGATGGGGATGTAAAATGTTAGAGTCACTTTGGAAAACAGTCTGGCATTTCCTCAAAATGCTAAATACAGAGTTACCATATGGCCCAGCAATTCTACTCCTATGCATATAACCATGAGAAATTAAACACTAAAACTTGGATATGAACACATATCAGCATCATCAGTCATAAAAGCAAAAAAAGAGAAAAAACCCAAACGTTCATCAACTAACAAATGGATAAAGAAAAGATGGTGTATCCATAGAATGGAATACTATTTGGCCATAAAAAAGGAATAAAATACTAATTTGTGTTAAAATATCAATGAAAATTGAGAACATTAGGCTAAGTGACTGAAGCTAGTTATAAAAGACCATATATTATATGATTCCATTCATATAAAATGTCCAGAATGGAGAAATTTTTTGAGACAGAGAGTAGAATAATGGCTGCTTAGGGATGGGGGGTAGCGGTGGGCATGATGGGGGGGTAAGGGTTAGGGTTAGGGGAGTGATATCTAAAGTGTATGGACTTTTTGAAGAGATGAAGATGAACTAAATTTCATTGTGGTGATAGTTGTGTATGTCTGAGAATACACTAAAAACGCATTGAATTGTTTACTTTAAATGGGTGAAGTACAGGGTATGCGAATTACATCTCAATAAACTAGCTCAAGAAAAAGAAAGAGGTGGAGGAGGAAGAAGAAGAGGAGGAAGAGGAAACAAGAGGAAAATGTGCCACCACTCAGTTAATTCCTAACATTTCCCACACCTGGGGAGGAGGAGGTGAAGGGGAGGAAGCAAGGCACATTCTGCCCACCTAGGCAAATGCATTAAAACATAGCAATATAAAACAAGTAAAAGACCTCATTTTTTAGAAATTAAAAATGACTCACTGACAACAGTTGATGTGATAGTGCCTTCATATCTGACAATAAAAGACAGGAGAGAAATAGAATGTACAATATTTGATAAAGCATTGAACTCTAAAATATGTAAAGATATTTAGTATCAGAGACATTCAATGCAGAAAAATGTTGGCTGCTACAGATCCATCATGATTCAATAAACCGTTTCAATTATAATTCACTTGCAATACTACACTAATTTTTTTTCCTTTGATTCATTACAAGATATACTTCTTGAACTCTCAACTAGGTTTTCAGTAGATATATAACAGTAAGAATTTTGAGACTAGAAATTGTTTTTTTTTTAATTAAATGAGTTAATTCTGAGTTAATTACAATAGAGGTATAACAATTTATTGGGTGAGTAGATAATATAAATGTATTGAAACATAATGAATACTTCTCTGAACTTCATTAGGCTTTCATATACTCATTTCTATTTAATTATAACTAAATCACCACCATTTATTGCCAAGTTGGAAATACTTTCAAATAATAGCCTGCTTAATGCTGAATTAAAGCACAATCCCATGGAAGTCCTTACATAAAAACAAATGAATTAACTAGGAATAAATTTGTCACTATAAGTACTAGAAGCGTTATTATTATTATGTCATTATTTCAATATGATATGCAGAAATATTTTAGAAACTATAGGCTCAATAAAAAAAAAAAAAAGAGTTGTATTTTAAAAGTTAATTTTGCTGTCCTAAATGGTATCACCTATCAGTAAAGTATTTTACTTTAGACCATTTGTCATTTGAGCCATTTTGTAAGGAATTTGTTTGGCCCCTAAATGAAGGATATTTCAAGAGCTATAGATAAAAATGAAACAACTAATCTAAAGCTATTAGGTTAAAAACATTCAGCATCATAGTGAAAATCATAGTGTGCCACACTGGAAGGAAGTTTGAATGCAATTTTTTCTGTTTCAAAATATCGTTACATTTATAGATAGGTTTACTCAGAATACTGAATTAATCAGAAATACATAAATAATAAAGAGATTGTAAGTTGATGTGTTCCATTCTGAGTTTTTCGTGTTTTTTTCCCCAAAAATATGGTATCTTCTCTAGTAAAGTATACTTACTGTAGTGTGTCAAACACACTGTGATCTCCAAGACTTAAATTTTGTCTGATAGTTTTTGTACTCACGCGCGCACACACGTGTGTGTGTGTGTGTGTGTGTGTTTTGAAGTGGAGGTGGTTTATTTGGAAGTTGGAGGGAAAATACCAAAATATCAGGAGAAGGAGGGTGGAGAAGGGAACCAACGAAGAATATGTTTTCCAACCAGCTACCACTGAGGGAGACTAGAACGTATCCCACAGGGGTCCTGGGGAACAGTACAGAATGCAGAGGGGAATGCGAGGAAGCTGGGGTGATAACACCTGCTAGCAGAGGGGCATTTCAGTCTTCAGAGAAAGCTCTCGGCAGGATGGAGAACTCAGTGGGGAAGGAGCTGGGAGAACTAACATGTAAGGCCTGCAAGATAAAGGTGGGTGCCATCAGCATTTCCTACCACTTATCAGCCAAGTTTTGCTTGTTTTTTTAATTGAGGTAAAATTGGTATAAAACATCATGTAAGTTTCCAGTGAAAGGTTACCAATTCAATTTCCAGTTAGGGCACATGCCCAGGTTGCAGGCTCGATCCCCAGTAGGAGACGTGTGGGAGGCAGCTGATCGATGTTTCTATCTTTCCCTTTCTCTCTCTCTAAAAAATCAATTAAAACATATTTAAACATATATATGTGTGTGTGTGTGTGTGTGTGTGTGTGTGTGTCACTTAATTACTTAGGTCTCAGTCATCAATAAGTGTGATTTGCTAATAGACTGGAGCCGCATTACACTCAGGCCTCAATGCCTGGGAGTTGGTAAAGCCCTCATCATTGCACACTGCAGGGATCTGGGTGGTATAGTCAAACAAGGGTCTCCAGCAACCAGAGGTTTCTGCTGGTCATTTCTCTCTTCTGAAATGGTTTGTTTTTCCCCTTGCATTTTAGGTAACATTCAATTTGCTACCCTGTTTAACTTCCTGATTTTTAACTGAATGTAACTATTATTGAGACCCTGACCTCCTAAAGTCTCTTTCTGCTTCCCTGAATTGGAATCCTATGTAGCGATTTACTGAATCCCTCAGGTTGAGTCCCTTCTCCTGACATCCTCTTTCTCCATATCTGTCTTTTGAAGATCTATGCCCCAGTCAGTCCAGGCTTAAACATGCCAGCCACAGGCAGGGTTATCCTCTCTCTTCTCCTCTTCATTCTCCATCACTGCCCTTCTAAATCAAAGCAAGCCCAGTTAACACAATGCTGTGATGAATATGTTTAGGTATGAAGATTCTCAACACCTTGTGAGGTCCTCAGGACTCATTCTTTGTGTTTATCATGAAGCAGTCAGACAATATCAAGCAAGCTTGCGTTGCATGTAGATGAAAGTAATATGAGGCAAAAGCATTTGGGAGGCATAGAAAAATATTGAGGCCAGATAGAACAATTTTGAAAGTTTGTCTTTCCTATGTATGTTTGATAAAACTGAATGGCATGAAAGTCAAAGAAGAAAAGGAGTCATGGTAAGCAGTCAAAAAATATTGAATGAATGGGTTAATAGTGAATGAATGAAGTAGTGACTGTTGTTGCCATTACAGGATAATTCTACCAAAATGTGATTTGAAAGAATTCCAAAATATAGTTCAAAGCAAATGGAAGAGTTAGTAACATACTGGGAGATGCAGCAGTAACAATGGAAGAAATGGATTCTAGTACATCTAGTATTTTGCCATATAAGGGTAATTATCTATGTTTCTTGAGACATTGGTGGATACATTTGCATAGATACCCCCTGAAACTTTGCTATTTGGATATTTCAGATGTAGATATCCTGCTTTTCTTCTTTGAAAAAGAAAAAATAAGATGTAGGTATTCAGAACACACCCATCAGTCTGCTATTGTCTAAATATTTCTCATCCTTTGGCTTTCCAAGTATCCTCATCAGAATTCCAAGATGCACTTACTAAGTAATGCATTCCGCTTAATCATACCCCTGTGTCTATCTGATCTACAAATTCTGTTGTCTTAAAAAAAAACAAACAGGCTCTCCCATAATGGGAAAATAAATTAATTCTATAAGAAAGCAAAGGATGAGAATTATAATTAGGACTTGGAACCTTAAATTTCAGCTCTTTCTCTCAATCTGGTTCAGTGACCTATGGAAGATTATTTAACTTCTTTTAAACCCCTTCTGTAAAATAAAGATACTGGTCCCTGTATTAAAAGTTTGTTGCGGTAAACTCAGTAATGCAAATAAAGGCAGCACTGCAACTGTTGTGTGGTAAGTGCTCCATAAGGGTTAGTTAGTGTTTTGACATTCTTAATGGCTCTCGAAAACAGGGACGTGCCACAGTGTCTCCTCATTTGTTGCTAAAAAAATTGCGTGCTAGAAAACACAGACTTGGGAATATTCACAGTCAGTTATCCAAATATAATTTTTGTAACATTTCATTTTGATGTAATTTCAAATTTACAGTCAATTTAATAGTGCAAAGGGCCATCATATACACTTTACAACGATTCACCAATTGTGTATATTTTGTCCTGTTTGCTTATGATTCTCTTTCTGACTTTGTTTGTGTGTGTGTGTGTGTGTGTGTGTATACACACACACACATATATATAATATATATAGTTATATATAATATATGTTTATTTATATTTATATATAATTCATATATATGTATAATATATAGTGTGTATATATGTATATTATATATACATTGTATGTATATTATATATAACTATATATAATATATTGTTTATTCATATTTATATATATGCATATTATATAGTGTGTATATATGTATGTGTATTATATATTGCATGTATCTATTGTTTATATTTATAAATAATTATTAGTTATATATAATTTTATATAATAGTTTACAAAATAATTATAATTTTTGTAACTTTTCATTTTGAGTTGTACCTTCATGGTAAATTCCTAGAAGTAGGATTTCTGAGTCAAAAAGTAAAGCTACATTTGTAGGTTTATTTAGATTTTGCAAAACTCCTTTCCATAATGGTTGTACCAATTTGCATTTTCACCAGTAAAAGATGAGTCTACCTATTTTCCCACAGCCTCACCTACAATGTATCATCGGGCTTTTAAATTTGTGTTAGTGTGATAGTTTAGAAATGGTATCATGGTATGGTTCTTACGATCAGTAACGAACATCTTGCAGTACGTTTAAGGGCCATATCTATATATTTTATATGAACTGTCTATGTTCACTGCCTGTTTTTCTGAGAAGCTACGATGTTGTATGTTCTACTCTTCCTACACCTACTTGTCTCCTGATGTGGATCACTTCAGGTGTTTCAGAAAGCAATGACAGCAGTCATCAATATCTACAACTAAAACAAAAACAATCAAAGGACACGCCATTCTTCAGATGCCTCCATTCTTTTTAGCATGGATTTATGTACAGAAATGGCAAAAACAGCCAAAATATTAGGGTGGTTTTTAAAGTTACCTAAGATAGATGAATAATTTAATCAGAATATTTTATTTTTTATTGGATTTATTGGGGTATAAATTACTTAGAATGTTTTAAGATGGTCTTGCATTACAGACAAATAAGAAGGATTAGAACATTTTGGAAAACCTAAGAAAATATGATAGAAAATTCTGGATATTTTATATGTTCTTGAAATATTTCATATTCTAAAGCTTAATGTTAATGTTTAACATTAATAAGCTTAATGTTTCAAATGTCTACTTTCTCTCTCTAACCCCAACCACTTTATGTTATTTAATCTCTAAGAAGTGTTTAGAAACGATTAAGAGAACACCTTTGCTGGTAGTAAATCATCTAGTAACTGTCACAGTTGTTCTTGCCTTTTCAATTTGTACTCATTTTATTATGCCGTAGTAGTAGAAGTTCTGATTATTATAAAGGTGGTAAGTTATAGTGGAATTTACTCACATTTATAGATGGCATCTATTCAGTTTGGGAACAGCAATAGGATTAACCAAACAGAAAGATAGAGGACATCACAAAAACAGATTGCCATGTGCTCAAACAATTAAATGGCCATTATCAATAGTCTTAATCAACTAATTTGTCTGAATGTCTGCAAGCAGGCCTGGAGTCATTGCTAGGATCTGGGATTTGTGGGGAAAGCAGAGAAGGTGATCCCTCAACTGCATCATTAGTACCTCCCAAATTCACACCTCTGCAGAAGTGCATTCTGGGATTATCTACCCAAATGCTGGGTACAGACATGATACTTCAGAGAAAGACTGCCTTGAAAATGTCTTTCATTTACATTTTCTCATAATAACACATAATTCTTTTCTTAAATAAAGGAAACTAAATATCCTTAACTTGTTCCCCCAGTTTTAGTTCCCCTACTTCCACACGCTGAAGTCATCAGAATGGGTGAATCCTTTCAGACTTTCTTCTATGCATACTCACATGTATATCTACTCCCATATTCTTTCCATTATCCAGGGCACCTAAAAAAATATCAGCCTGGGGCAATTCAAGTTGTGCACCCAGCCATAACCCTTATCTTACCCAAGTTGATTTAAGTGAAACACAACACACACACAGTTCAATGAAGAAGAAAATAAACTAAAGAGGGATTCTCTGTGGTTTGCAATGTGAGAGTGTGGAGAGGGTTATGCTTTATCTTCCCAATGGTAAGAGTGGTCGAGGTGCAAAGTGGGGAGGTAGACTTATAAGTTATTCCTTCTCTTTTTTCTGTTTCCCTATCTTTACAAAATTCCAGTAGGATAGCTTTCTGAAAGTCAATTTGGAGTCAATTCTGGAATTAAAATGCTTCCAATATAGATGACAGATGGCAATGCTTGCTCTCCATTTGGATATTTGTTGTTGTTATTATTATTTTATTATTATTATTATTATTACAGAAGTACGGTCCTCCAAGAAGACAACTCACAATACCATTACAATGCCAAATTCAGTGATAGAACACCTTTTAGTGAAATGCTCGACCCAAAACTTCATTATAAAACCAACTTTTTTACAGTCCCTACGTACATATCCAAACACACAAAGTTTTAACTAGTGATTTAATTTCCCCTTCAATGCTGTGGGTGAGCACACTTCCGGTACCAATACAGGAGAATGCCAGGAATGCTGCCCCGTTTGAGTTGAGATCCTGAAACCTAATCCGGTATCATGAGCCCGGCAGCCCCCTTGGAGCAGCTCCCAGGTCTGAGCTTCAGCTAGGGTCCTCTCCACTGGCTGTCTGAAGTGACAGCTGAGATCCAGGTCCCCTAATCCCACTTGCTTCTTTTGTTCAGATTTTCAGCACTGTATGATTAAAGCTATTTTGTATTATATTCAGAAAGAAAAGAAAAGTAGACAGATAAAGTCATTTCCAAAAGGCTCAGGTGCTCAAGGGCAGAGGAAGGTGCCTGTATCCACAGAGGGCTTGGCAAGCTCTCTCCTGCTACAATCGGCCTGAAACAACACAGATGGGTTGTATGTGAGGTGAGAAAATGCTTGGGAAGGTGAAATGATTCCTGAGGAGAGGAGCCGGCTATGGCAAATAAGGCATTAAATTGGCAAAAGAAGTGAAAATTAGAACACAAACTCACTGGGGCCACTGAGAATATACAACCCCCAAGTGCCCAACAATTTTGGATGGCTTAAATGATTTTAATAGATTACTAAAAGAGGCAAATGTACTTACACGGATCAGTACTTAAATCATTTTGCTTTATTCTTCTTTCTATATCTTATTAAAGATAACTGTATATGCAGCCCCTCAATTTATATAAAACAAAATCAGAACACTGACACAACAAAGGGAACACCAAAAACTGGAGGCAACATGCAGTGCATTTCAACCTAAGTGTTGTTTAGAGATAATTGTATATTCAATTAGAATTATATGAAAGAATCCAGAGATTCTGTTTATCTTTTACCAGTATCCCCCCCAAGGTAGCATCTTACAAAGTTATAGTACAAGATCACATCCGGAATCTGGACATTGGTGCAGTAAAGATACAGAACGATTTCAACATCACTAAGATCCTTGGCCATGCAATGCATTCTAAATCCCCAGATCAAAAGATCTTACATGTATTGGCTTATCAGATTAAATAAAAAGCACAGCGCTAAGAACCAAAACAGACTCATGTATATATAAGAATATGTTGGCTGCTGCCAAGGAACTAAAAATACAGTTTCTTAGAATGCATGTAAATTTGCAGTTAACAATACCTGGCACCAAGAGTTATGGTGGGAATTAATATTTACTGAGCACCTTTTCTGCATTGAGCACATATAGATTATACTTTAATCTTCACAGCCTTTGAGATAAGTATAATTATTTTCCCCACTTTACAGATGAGGAAATGCAATTCTTGCAGTTAGTAATACATGGAGCTAGAATTTAAACCTGTTTAGACAACATGTGTCAAAAAATGAAATTGCGAAAACAGAGATCTCTGAAGAACTCCCAGGATAAATACCCAGAAACTGTAAAATTTAGATCCCACTCAAAGTGGAAATGGAATCTAGTTAGATGAAGAGGATAGAGATGGACCCCAGAAAAAGGGAAAAGGGGTAAGAAAGCAAAAAGAATGATCAGGAGATAATGACTAAAGGAGTTTTTCTAGAAACTGTTGGTAGGATAGGGAGAGAAAAAATAAATGTTTGCATTGGTTCCATGAGACTAAATTAGAGAAACCATTATATTAAAATGATAGTGATGCAATAAATAAATAAAAATAATAACAGCTACTCATGCTGTGGCAGACCACATTCTTAGGATTTACATGCATTACCTCATTTATCTTGCTCAATAACCTTTTCTATAATCACTCAAACTCTGTGGATTAATAGAAATACTGTTACTACAATTAGTAAAGTATGTATTTTTGTTCAGTTGAAATGGCAGGTAGTGAGGGAAGCACAAGGCAAAATAGAGTCAACTCTCAGTTTTTCAAGATCTGATCATTCAAATATGTCCTCTATCCATTGTACTGCTCATCTGCACGTTCCCCGAAGGAGTGGAAACTTTGAGAGAGGAGCTAAGATTGAATATGCTTGCAATCCTTGCTTGGATTAACATGTAAGCATTTTATTTATTTGCCCTCTATGCACTACTATATTTCTTGCAAGCAATCTATCAATGTTTAGTTTAATAGCACCATATTTTTTCTAATCATAGGCACTTTTTTCTTCACCATAAAAAGACAGCTTGCTTTATTGTTATGATGCCAGTGGGGGGCAATTTCTTAATCTTACCAAAGGTATCAAAGGAAGATTTTTATATCACTAACTCATAACTACCACCTGGCAGCAGACAGTTTTAAGACTTTGGAGATTTAAGTACACTGACTTTAAGAAAGGATTAATTGTGGAAAAAATATGTATCTTGCCCAGCAGGTGTTGCTCAGTGGATTGAGTGTCGTCTCATAGACTGAGAAGTCCTGGTTCGATTCTTGGTCAGGGCACATGCCCAGGTTGCAGGCTCGATCCCCAGTAGGGGGCGTGCAGGAGGCAGCCAATGGATGTTTCTCTCTCACATCAATGTTTCTCTCTCTCTCTAAAAAACCAATAAAAAATATTTATTTTTAAAAAGAAAAATATATATCTCTTGGAATCTATGAAAGTGAACAGTAATTATTAAGCACGTATAAGCCTTTTAAGTCAGGAACCAAACTAAGCAGATTGTATACATGATCTCAGTTAATGGTTGTAGGAGATACCTTTGTCCTATTCATTTTGTCTTATTTATTTTGTTCATTCTGTCTCTCATCCAATTATTGGAGTTTAGGAACTAACCTTTCTCCAAACCGCAGAAGTGGTCTTGGTATGCACCCTCCTGAGTACATGACCTGTCCTTTGAATTCCTTTCCCCAGACATTTCTTCCTCAGTGTATAATAAATCACTTCTGCTAAAATTCACATTCATGCTCATCTCTTCGGACCAACTTTTAAAGCTAGTTTCTAAAAGTTTGATTCCCTGGACTATTGCTTCTGTTCCCGTGTAACTTTAAAGATGCTCATGCATTCTAAACTTTGCTCTGTTCCTGGAATACAGCCTTAGGGGCAGTTGTGCTATTTTTATGGTCAAACTGTGCCCTTCAACAAAAATCAATGGGTATTACTTGCAGACACCTCAGGACACACTTGAGCAAGCTAAATTTGCTCCACCTCCAAATAGGTAAGGGTATGCTAGTTTGTAAACTATTTTGCAGGAGAAAAAAAAGGATTATTAGAAAAGAAAAGACAGTAAGAAATAAAAACAGTAAATAGCTTTCTTCAATCACCTAAGACAAAACCAAGGTTGTGTGCTTTGAGGGTTGCCAGAAGGATTCCCCTGGGGGCGGGAAGGAATGTTTCTCCAGACAAAAGCAAATGACTCAGAGCATTTGACTGGAGAGTTAAAGTAGCCTTTACTAATGCTCACCAAGGCTGCTTTCCTCCTTGGTAACGCTGCCAGGTAAAACACAGGATGCTCAGTTAAATGTAAACTTTAGATATGTATGGGTGACCCTACCCTGGGTATAAGAGTAATACACTCTCGTCTGGCCAGTGTGACTCAGTAGTTGAGTGTCAAGCCATGCACTAAGAGGCTGCCAGTTCGATTCCCGGTCAGGGCACATGCCCAGGTTGTGGGCCCAATCCCCAGTGGGGGCATGCAGGAGACGGTCAGTTGATGTTCTCTCTCATCGATGTTTCTATCTCTCTCTCCCTCTCACCTCCTCTCTCTCTAAAATCAATAAAAGGAAAAAAATAAAAGAATAATACACTCTCCAGCCTCAGAGACCAACAGGGCAGGTGACCAATTCTGGCCAGTAAAATTTATAGAAATCATGAGTACATTCCAGACTAAGCCTGGGAAACCCCTACACAATCTTGCAGTCTCTCTCTTCATCTTTTGTGGTCAACACAGAAGTTTCCTAATATGTCTTATCCTGGATAATGCAAGAAGTCCTCCTATTTATTAACTGTAATCCTATGCTAGAATGCCATAAAAACTGCATAGGTCCTCACAGGATTGAAAAAGACCTAATCTGCCTAATTTTTGTTTTACATTTGTCTGACTTATCTATAGTATCTTGAATTTTCTTCTTTGAATTCCCACTTATTGGCTCTGACCTGCTGGCCTAATATTGCAATCGATTACTCAGTATAGATTCTCACAGGTAAACTAGGCCCATTGCAGAGAAAGAGTGGATCATTAAAATCAATAGTGCTGCCCGGATAGTGTGGCTCACAGGTTGAGCGTCGACCCATGCGCCAAGAGGTCGCCGGTTCGATTCCTGGTTGGGGTACATGCCCAGGTTGTGGGCCCAATGCCCGGGTTGTGGGCCCAATCCCCAGTGGGGGGCATGTAGGAGGCAACCAATCTATGTTCTCTCTCATTGATGTTTCTATCTCTCTCTCCCTCTCCCTTCCTTTCTCTCTAAAGTCAACAACAAAAAAAATTTTTTTTAAATCAATAGTGTCTATTTACGATGTCTACCAAATCCACAGAAGCCCCCTCCTCAAACTAATATAAACTAATCTTGCTTATCAGGTATGTTTAATATAGTTGTAATATATCAATCATTAAAAATAAGTGAATACTTTAATGTAGGATTAAAAAGTTACAAAAAAAACCACAGCAAGGATTGTGAGCTATACTTGGCACAGAATATATCTTAAATATGTTTTGTACTAAATACCAGATGGACTAAATGAGCCAACGAATGAAACAATGAAATAAAAAGGGCACGCCTCCTAGAATTAGCCATTTCAAGCCTGATTTTTTATAGCCATTATAAAAACAATCTTAAGCAAATAATATGTAGTCATTCTTTAATCATTTGCTGCAGAGCAAGGGCTATGATTATTAAATAAAAATAATAATTAACAATTAAAAATAACACCACATCCTAAACTCTCCCTTGGTGAGGGATTAATAGAAACCTGTGGGCTTTGGAGATCATAGCAGAGGAGTTTTATAGCTGAAATTGCATCATTTTTGGAGGTCAGTATTTCCTCTTACTCAGTAGCGGGCCTTGAAGCATGACCCATTCCTACAAAACGGATATGGCTTGGTGGTTAACCCAGGAGTAGAGTGCACATCCTCTCTTTTCTAGAGAATTTCTGAGATTTTGGCTTTGCTTTCCACCTGAAGATCACATCTCTGACTTAAAAGTACAAATCTGGAATGAAACAAAGTCAGTAAATTAAAGTGAGGTTAACAACAAGGTAAATTTGAGTATATGAGAGTTAGATTACCAAACCCAGATTAGGAAGAGAGGAGAAGAAATTGAGCCATGGTTGGGGTGCATAGACCAGAACAAGGTAGGATTAGGAAGACAGAGCCTCAGCTGGGGTAAGAGGGTCTCTGTTTCCCTTGCTAGGGTGTTTTTGCCAATCTGACCCTGCCTCCTAGTTGAATCCTTACCTATGTGGCTGCCTGCTTTCTTGATAGGCTCTAGCAGAGTACATTTGAAAGATGGTTATGGTAGAGCTATACTGGAACCATTGACAATATTTCTATTTTAGCATAAAATGTGTATTGGGTTCAGAGTTGCTTTATGAGTTACCTGGGCCCTGGACATGTTTGCCTTCATGGACTCCTTCCTCCATAAACAAATATTAGAATTATATTTTATAATCACATTGGTATAAAGTATATATTCATAACATATGCTAAAACATTTTCTTTGACCGACACACTGTTTTCCTTCTGGTTTTAAAAAAGGTTTTCTTAAAGTGTTAAAACATTTTTATGGGCTTCTAAACATATTGAGGCTCTTGGTACTACCTGGTTACTATTGCCTCGACGTCTGGATTTTTCCCTAAATTAATTGATTTTTTTTTTCCTTTCTAAAGAGCCCATTGAGTTACATTTCTTCAACATATCTAAATCTGTGATGGGTGTGTCATGGTATTGATTGTCAACCGGTGTGCCACGGCACACTGGTGTGCCACAGGAATTTTTAAAACGTGCCATGCCTGACTAGTGAGGGGCACTGGCCCTGTCTCTTAGATTGTCATTAAACAAGACAACGGAACCATAGCTGCCCAGGGTGAATGAATGAATCAAAAGTGTACCTCTTTTTGGTCAGATCAGCAAAAAATATATTTTTTGGTGTGGCGCAGAGTTTTAGTCATTAGTTTATGCGTGACATGAGATGAAACGGTTGAAAATCGCTGTACTGGGCCTTGGAGAGGGAGGAGCCGCTGTGGCAGGGAAGTGACTGCACTCAACGAGTTTGCTTCCTCGTGGGAAGGCAAGACATGCACAGAAATCGGTTCAAGATGATTCCACACCACTTCATTTGTAGATAATATTTTAATGTGATCCTTTCCCTAAATGGAAGACTTCAAATATCTTTCATGTTGATGACAACCACGGATTATTATTATCATGGAAATATGGTGGGTTATTGGAGGTCAGAATTTCTTATAAAGGCCTCTAATCCTTTAAGTCTTGAAGTGACTCTCCAGAGCAATAAACAAGTGCTTACAGATATATTCCATGTAAGTTGAAGAGAGGCCCATGAAGGACCAATGGCAATGACCCCTCCAGTACAAAAGTGGAGATCCTTGCCTGGGATTATAATTAGGATTATCTTGGCTCTGGGTCCTTATCTTTTACCACAGACTCTTCTTAAATGGGAAACTCAGCTACCAGCTACCCGGAGGCCGGAAGCTGACAGCAAGCTAAGTCATTATTCAAAACAGTGTTGCCTTTCCCTGGGTAGTTCCCTGATTACACAATTAATCAAATGCCAGCTGGTTTTGACCTGAGTTTACTTAAGAATTTATTCTTTTCTTATAATCCTTCAGAGTATTATTTGATATCATCTTGGAGGGTTAGATTTGCTCATGGTTCTCAGGTTTATATTTGGAGACTGATGGGTTTGTTTGTTTTTTAGAGTAATTCTCTGACCCCAACAGAGACAGTGTACCCAACAAATCAGGGAGGGAAGTGGGGTTGGAAGGGGTCTAATCTTTATTAATCCATTTGTAAGGCACTTTACAATACAGTATTTCACTTCATTTTCATAATATTTCTAAAAGGCAGTTACCCCTATATCTAGTGAGAGAATTGGGGTTAAGAGTATCCATGACCCTTGCTCCAAATCATATAACTAGTAAGTGATTGAGCTGGGTATTGATTGCAGTTTAAGAGTTAAAAGCATAGGCCCTAAGCCAAACCGTTCAGCTCACTTACTCTTTCCAGCCACCCTGGCATCCTTGCTGCCTTGAGTCCTGTCTTGGTTCTTTGTACTTTCTGCTCTCTCCTTCTGGAACAAGGTCTCTGTAGATTTACTCTCTTACCACATTTAAGTTTTTGCTCAGATGTCAGCTTCATGTATTCGATCAATAGATATTTATTGAGCACTACTATGAGGTGAGCACTGTTCTAGAAACTTCAAATAAATCATGGGAAAAACAGATTAATGTTCTTGTCTTGATCAAGTGTATATTCTAGCAGCAAGTAAGAAACAGTGGTTGAATTAAAACAACCAACCAAAAAAGTCAATTATATTATATTAGAAGGTGATGCATGATATGAAACAAAGAGACGGAGGCGGATTCAGTATTAAAGCAGTCAATAATAGTAAGATTCATGAAAATGTCAACATAGATTGAATATGAGGTTGGAGGGAAAACACACCAAACAGAAAGACTCTAAATTTTGCGGCCAAACTACTGGAAGTATAGAATTGTCAACAATTTGTCTTGATTCTTTCACTTTTTCCAGCTCCCTGAAACCTCCACACTGGGCCACCCTGATCTCTGGACTTTTCTGCAGAGAGAGTTCTGATATCTTTTGATCTAAGATCATAAAGTCTTAAATAAATCATGAGAAATAGAAGTGTGGTTTGATGTCCTCCCATTCAGGAACATTTAGTAATTTGCACATGATCAAAAAGTACCCACAATCCAGCAGTTAAGATGTCATGGCCTGTAACCAGTTAGCAGTAAGTGCCCTTTTCACAATTATGTGTCCATTGAATGTGAGCTATCTAATACTGCTGAGAGGGTCTCACTTTTATGTAGGTGCACTTGTGTGTCAAGAAGGAACAAGCAAGCCAAAATTAAATAGGCTGTGGCACTACAGTTATTTCTGGCATTTCTTGGTAAGAATTAAATTGCAGGTATCCTCGCAAAAATGAGTTAATGCCTTTGTAGTAACTTGTACCCAAAAGAAAGTGAAGACCTGACATCCAGTGTCTGCAGCTAATTTGGGCTAAAACTACATTTTCATGTTTAATCCAGTATACTTATATTGCATTAAGCTCTACTTGAAGAGTTTCATTCCACTGTGATATAGCCAGGAATACCATGAAAAGAATTATAAATGGGGGAAAATATGAAAATTACTCAGCATAGTTAGCTTATCTTGCATGTGAGCTCCTTGAAAACAAATTTATAGTGTGAGTTATTCTTTGGTAGCTAACTGCAATAGAAATAGCAAAAGACTCACTGCTTTCTCACTAAAACACCACTTAATCCCTGTACCACTATCCTGAACTAGTATCATACAAATGCTGTTATATAATCTAGTCTCTTTTACATTCTACCCTCTTTAGCTCCCCACTCGGCTCCTTAAACACTGATCCCATGGCCCAGTCAACAAGTCTAGAAATCAGTTATCTATTCAGGTACATTTTCTACATGACTCCAAATATTGGCATATATTTTTTCTTTGATCTGTCAGGCAACAGATAATTTGTAGACAATGAATTTATCAGGTATTTAAACTTTGTCTATATCAAGCCAAAAATGGGAATGGATTTTTTTTAAATTAAATCAATCAGATATTTAGGCAGATTATGTGAGGAATTACCTGAGAGCTCCTGTTGGTCCTTTTCTTTCAGAGATTACTCTGGACTTTATTTCAGTCTATGAGTGCCACACTAAAGGTTGTAAAATGTTCTTATTCCTCTAAATTTCCAAAGAAAGTTTCTGAAGATATTTGGTTAGAAGAAAGTCCTACCACATTTGTGTCAACATGATTTATTTTCCCACATATCTATTACGATCTACCTGATACAATTTGAAATCCTCAAAGTCAGAACTGAATGTTTTATATTGATATTATTCATGCCTCTAGCAGTGTATGCCACATATTAGTAATGCAAACATGCCTATTACTATAATTCAGTATCCTTAAGAATTATATCCAAATATTTCATGAGTTTCACATTAATGTTCATCTCTGGTATGATCAGGAAAGAAAAAAAAAATCACTGCCGTGCTCACTTATGAAATCAAGATTAAGTGGTGAGAGAAGATGGTCCCTAGTCAGCAATTCTACTGGTACCCTAATACTCTGTCTTTGAAGATCACTGTTTTCTCAGTTTTAGCAAGCTCAATGCCATTTATTTCAGACAGCCACATATATCCACTGGCACTTTTATTCCCACTTCAGGGAAAATGCTAACAAATGATTTTGTGCGCTGTTTGATAGAGGTAGAACAAAGAAATAAAGGAAGGTTGTTACATAATGGTATCAAGTCATTGAAGAAGCAATACATGATCTTGACAAGGTCATCCTTCCAAAAATTCTTTTCTTTATGGTCTCTCAGACCACCTTCCTTTCTCAGAGCTCAACCCCTCAGGCGTTTCAGGGCCCTAAAAATGTGTCCTCTAGATTCTCTGAAACTATAGTTTTCCAATCCCCAACTGTTTGTGATCCTTCAAAAACAGACAGCCTTAATGTTGATTGAATACTTGGTCCTATTTTCATTCTTGGTGTACTGAAAATAAAATACTAAAATATTTTTCTTTAATTTTTAAAACAAGAGGAAAGCTTAGAAACTATAGCAAAACTGTAAAGAGTGAAAAAATGCATCTTTTTATTCTTTCCATTTCATAATTTCCAGTGATTGTACCTGAAAAAGTATTTATCATGATTTAGGGAGAAAATTAAGCAAAGCCAAACCTAGATTTAGAAGGCTGCTTTCAATATGTTAAAAAAAAAAATGAAGCCAAAGGGGGAAACCAATTTTTGTTAAGTCATTCTAGTTGGTCAATAGTTGTTCAGCGTTACAAATAAATAAATTATTAAAAATGTAAATAAACAAGTTTAAATAAGGCCACCTCCATGCTTTGGGGCTTGAAATGTCAGCCATTTTTCACTGAGCTGTAATCAACAATAGATAAGTCACTCCAATATACATCTGACCCAAGGCATTCATTTTCATGTTCTATCTAATCAGTCAGATTCTGACAGATTCCCAAAGGCCTTGGGTAAGGGAGACCTGGAAAGTTGGGTAAGAAAGATAGGCTATTTGCATGTTGTTGTTGTTGTTTTTTCATTGGCAAGATGTGGTAAATCTTCAAATAAATTCAGCCATACTTTTTCTTAAAAGCTTTTTGGCACAACCCTTTCTAACATAGATCTCCTTGTTTCCTTGCTTTTATAATACTCATGGTTCTAATTAAAAGCTTTCTGGGTGTACTTCATTCTGACACATTGCAAAATAGTCATAATTAAAATGTTATTCCTGTTGGAAATTGAGGAGTTGCTCTACAGACTGACTGTTTCCCTGTCCATTCTGTTCCCCAAGGTGAAATAGTACTGGAAAGAATGTTTTCAAATTTCCTTCCTCTTCCTCGAAGAGAAGAGGGTAAGTTGCTTATCTGATTGTTGAAACTGAAAAATGACTTTCTGGGAGGCAGAACCCAGTCCACTCAGCTCTTTCTTGAAGACAGTATACTTGGGTTAGGAGTCCATTCTGCTCTACACACCCCGGTGCAGTCAGGCAACCCCAAGCTAGACCTAAAGAACAGGATTAGGAAGTGTAGTGTAGTCACAGATCTAAGCCACACTACACAATGCAGTTGTTTTTTGTTATGTTTTTTGTTTTTGTTTTTTAATTGAAACCAATATTTTGACCTATATCTACACGAAACTTGTGTCTGGTTCTAAATCAATTTGGAAAGAGGGCTAGAAAGGGATGTTTGTAATTACTACCCACAAATAACAACAATAGAAATTGGAAAAAAGTAGTCCCATTGGCATATAAGTTAAAATTCCAGAATACAAGTATATGTGTAGCACCACCACAGAGAGTAGGTATCGCATTTCCTTATGAATTTGGGTAGAACTGTGTTGTCCAGTATGGTAGCCAATAGCCCCATGTGGCTACTGAGTTGTGAAATGTGAGTGGTCTGAATTGAGATATGCTACAAATCTAGCATACATATTAGATTACAAAGACTTGGTTAAAAAAAGTAAAATATCTCTTTTATCTTTACATTGATTATATGTTGACATGACAATATTTTAGATACATTGGATTAAATAAAAAGTTTTATTAAAATTAAATTTACATGCTTCTTTTTACTTTTTTAATTTTTATTTTTATTGGACAGGACTGGGTTAGAACAATGGAGAAAGTGCTATTCCTTTCCAAACTGTGGATAATGACGAGACCTGGGCATATGTGATTAAAATTAGGAGGATGAAACCAAATCAGTAGTATTCGGTAGCTTCTTAGACAATCCTAGAACTGATTCCAGTGTTGAAGTTTCTATTTGGGTTATTATTATCTTTGCATTTTATTATTTGTGATTATGCATCCTGTTTCCACTAAAATTTCTGTCTCAAAAGAGGAATCCATGTTATTTGTTGTTGTTGTTTTTTTGAGGCCCAAGTAATTAAACTCACATTAGTTTCTTTATACTTTAAGAGTAAATAAAAATAATTTTCTCTGTTGTAAAGACAAAATACTTTTTTTTTCTTCTTCAGTTTTTCCTTGGAAACATAGTACATTTGAGTCCTTATGATAACCTTTGAAATAGAGATAAATCTTTCTAGGGATTAAACCCACCTTCCAGTTTTTACAATGTAGAGATATCTATAAAGTTTCGGGCCAAGTAAACTCTAGATAATGTCAAACGTCAAATGTACTTCCAGAACTAGCTGATGGGTTTCTCATGAGATGTGCAAGAGATGGTCAGGCAGTGCAGTCCTTAGTCTCTCAAAGAGAGAGTGAATTCCTTTTTCTTTCTTCTTCATTGCCATTGAAATGTGTGAGATTTTGTCCTAACTTCATAGTCACTGTCATGCTTCTGTACGTGTATGCAGACCAGTTCGTGCTTAATAGTAGCATGTTGTATTCTCCCTTCTATATTGGGATGGAGGGATATTTTTGTTGGCAGGATTACATTATTTTTCTAAAATTATTTGACATATTATTTGAGCCTGAATAGATACAGATCCCTAGTGAATACAAATGTCCATACAGCACTAATGAATTATGGTGTAAAGATTCAAAAGTAAGGTGGCCACTTGCTGAAATGATGAATGTTCCAGAAAATAAGTCAATCACCATAGTTGCTGGTGAGAGCGTGGGAAAAAACACATTCAGTATTAAATAATCAAAGCTGGAAAGTAGTCTGGATTTCATGGAGACCACGGACTTATTTTATAGATAAGAGACTAGTACGGAGAGTGCTGAAGTGACTTATGTAAGGACATATTCCAAGTAAAGTAGAAAAATTGGAATTAGAACCTAGGGTCAAAGTCTGTGTAGAATGCTAGAGATTTTTTTTTTTTATTCAGTCTTATTTTGCTATAACTTATCTCATCTCCTGGATGACAATTAAAAAGTTAAAACTTGAGCTTTGCCCAACCCTGATGCTTAATAAAGATGGCTCATGAAATGAAAATGAGTATTGTTCATGAAGAATGATGAACAGTTGCCACCAGATAGCAGAAGAACATTTTCATCTGCCAGTTCATAGAGTACTAACATGATTTCAAAACAACATTCTTATGTTCTGTGCTCTTTCTGGATGGGTAGGTTATTCTTTTTCATTCTTTTGCTTTATGACTGCTTTCAAAATTATTATCACCGGATGAATGAGAATCCACAATTGTTTTATGTTCTCCTGGATTTTCTGTCTCATTAGTCAAATGTTTTTATTCTTACTTGTCCCCTGCTTCTTGTAACTCTCATTTCAACAACACTTTTAGTTAAAATCAAGGAAGGAAAACTTCCTCAGTAAAATTTCTCAGAAGACTGAGACATTGGGTTGACCACTCCCTCTATTACAATCTTCTGAGACTAATCTATCCCCAGGGAATTTTCAAAATATTGTAATCAAAATTTATCAACTGAAAATCTAATTATACTTTAACACAAATGGAATTATAAACCCATATAGTTCTATAAATATTCTCAAGTGGCTCTTAATGAAAAGATACCAAGTAGGACATATTTATTCAAAAATATGGAATTCCCTAGCTCAAAGAAATGGTCTGACATTCTTTGATATTTAAAATATATCATTCTTAGGACTCTAATCATTGGGATTCACCACAAAATGCTTGTGGAAATAATTTTTTAAAGGAAAGGAATATATTTTTAATGTGAGAAGCTACAAAATAATCAAACAGCCATATAGATATATTTCTCCCAGGACATAATCTCTACCTACTTCTTTGAAAGTATTAAAGGAAGAAGACTACTCTGCAAACTGAAATTCCTTTACTGCATAAAAGCATGCTGTCCCTGCATTAGGGCCATTTCAAATATACCTGCTTCCATCAGTGTAATCCTCTTTGTAATAAAAAAGGACCTAACCCCTGGCCAATTTGGCACAGCAGAGCATCAGCCCGTGGACCAATGAGTTATAGGTTCGATTCTGGTCAAGGGCACATACATCACTTGTGGTTTGTCCCTGGCCCTGGTGGGGTCATGTGCTTGGCAACCAGTTAGTGTGGCTCTATCACATCAATGTTTCTCTCTCTCTCTCTCTCTCTCTATCTCTCTCTCTCTCCCCCCCTCCCTCCTCCCACTCTGATAATAAGTAGAAAAATATCCTCGGGTGAGGAAAAAAAAAAAGACCTAAAAAAATTGCTGTTTATATGCAAATGTTACTTCTTAACTGACTTGTAGCAAGAATTCATTTCATGTAAACTTGATCTTCAGAAAAGTAGGCTCATTCAGAAAAGTAGGCAAACATCTAAACATTAAGAAATGGAATTCTGTTCTTATTTACATATCTGGAATTTAGTACCCGACAATGGTTTAGAAGTGCTTCATACTTATCCCATTGCATTAGACTATTTTACAAAGGTGTAAACCATAAATCTCATGTGCCACTTTTGCTTGTATACAAGTCACTGAAAACTTAGTTATATGACCACGTATAACTGGTCACATGCTCAGTGAGAAGTGAAGGAGTCTAATAACTGAAAAACAAGAGGAGAAAATGAGAGACAATTGGCATCATCTGACATTACCAATATGTAATAATTATAATTTTGTATGTTAAAAATGTAGGTGGAATGAAAAGAACAGAGGGAGAAAAGTTAGGAATTAAAAGAAAGAATGATATAAGGGAAGGAGGAGGAAGGAAGAGAAAATAATATAAATAAAGGGTATGTTTACTAGATTTTACCTGAAATCCATCTATTATTTATAAGAACTCAGAATGAGGACATCAATTATGGATTAGTGTGTGTGTGTGACTTGGAAAATTCAAGGAAAATATGAAGAGTTTTCTAAAGGAAAGCAAAGAACAATTGAAAACTAATAGCGACGAAATATGTGTTAAGTGTGAATGGGGGGGCCATCAGTGTGGCTATAATGGAAAAAATAATATTCAAATCTTACACTTAACATGTAATGATTAGAAATGAAATAAGAAATTACTTTTTTTTTTTTTTTTAAAGAGTGATTTATTGAAACATTCTTTTGGAAGATCCTCAGGCAAAGGGTTGGTTTGGAGAGGAGAGCGGGAGTCAGGAGACTGAACATGAGGCAGGGCTGGAGAAATGGAGAAGAGGTGATACTGCGGTTCCCCTCACCCACTGTGGATACGTCCCAGGACTCCAGTGGACAGTACCAAACCCTATATACTATGTCTTTCCTACACATATTTACCTACAATGATAATATAACAAATACAACAATATGCTGTGACACATTTTACGTGAATGTTCTCCCTCTCTCTTCAGTAACTTTTTATATTTTTCCGTCTAAACCCAGTCCTGAATCTGTGTAACCACCTGTTACTTGCAAGTAATGGCCCCGTATCACTCATTTGAGCGGATCCCTGGCTGAGGTCTTTGTATAGACTTATTGTTTTCTGGTGCAGCACATTGCTGTCAGTTGGAAAATGTTTTCTGCTCATGTCTTCCATCCACAAATTTATTGCCTTTCCATATTAACGAAGCACTCAACACAGCCTGTGGATGTAACTTTTGCAGTTTGAGGTGCTGCAGTCATTTATTTTTCCTTCTTCACAATTTTACAGATAGATTTTTTTTTAAACCCTAGATCATAGAAACCTCAGCATATGATTTTTTTTTTCTTTCCTCATTAAGTGGAAAACTTGCACCTTCTCACTCAAGGGAGGCACTTGATGGCTTCTCTTTGGCAGGTTGGAGTTGCCGGCATCGCCGCTCTTGCACTTTGGGGCCAGCATTCAGGGGAAATAAGGGTGACTTGAACTCAAGCACTGCAGTACCAAGACAATCGATCTGATCACAGTGACTCAGTGACCAGGGCGGGAAGCATATGCGGAGTGGATACCCTGGAAGAGGGGCAATTCATGTCCTGGGTGGGACCGAAATTTAAAACTTATGAATTATTTGTAGAAATTTTCATTTAATAATTTTGGACTATGGTTGACTGGGTAACTGAAGCCACAGAAAGGGAAACACGATTAAGGGTGGGGGAACTACTGTATAAAGGATGCTTCTAAGGAGGAGTTGGCAACCTCTGATAGCAGGGCTTAGGCACCACACTCTGAAGTCATGGACCTATTTGGTACATAATGAAATAGAGTTTAAGGAGAAGTGGACAGAGGCCCACAATCCTTAGGAGGGCCAAAAAATGTCATTAACAGAAATTTTGTCAAGGGACATAGCAATCAATATCTGCTACTTCATTGGCACTTCTTCCTGTTTAATACATGTTATCTTGGTTCCTAATGACAAGACTAAGCGGGAGAACCATATCAATTTTATTAAAGAAATGGCTCCAGTAAAAAAAAAAAAAAAAAAAAAAAAAAAGCTTCTTTATTGATATTCAGGATTTTATTTTATTTATTTTATTCAGAACAATGAGAATAAAACTTGGGTTTCCTTTTATAAAGAAAGCCACCAAATATTTCAAATTCTAAAGAAACTGAAATATAAACTTAACCTCTTATATCACCCAGTGAGAATAGTATTCCAACATTCTGAATTGACTTACAACTAAAATTTAAAAAAACATACGGCATTGATTTATTTACAACAAAATCTTTTATTCGAGGAGAAAGGATTCTAAGTATATTCTTGTGTCGAGTAGCTCTGTCACAGAAATGTATTAATGAATTAAAAGTTAATTATGTATTTTCCAAAAAAAAATACAGTGACAGCATCCTTACTCTTTGAAGCTCTAGAAATCTAAAATTAAAATTACTCTATTAATAGAGGTTTCATTATTTTTCAAAGAAGAATTCTTAGATCTTTTATTGATAGTGTTGCTTTTTTTTTTCTTTTATCCTCACTGGAGGACATTCCTGCAATTTTTTTTTTTTTTTTTTTAATCTTCAAATAGAGCTGGAGGGATAGAGAAACATCGACATGACAGCGACTCATCAAGGGGCTGCCACCCACACAACCCCAATGGGCCAGGGACTAACTGCAACCCAGACACATGCCCTCAGCGAGAACGAACCTAGCACTCTCTGGTCTGAGAGCCAATGCTCCAACCACTGAGCCAAACCAGCCAGGGTGCTTTTGAATAACATGATGGACATACATTACTTTAAATTCTTTAAGATATTTTCAAAGGGTCTTAATGTGTCCTAGAGTTTTAACCATTTGATAACAAACTATAAAGAAAAATATATTCAGAAATAAATGTAATGAAAGAAAGAAAGGAAGGAAGGAAGAAGAAATGAGGAAGGGGAAATAAATAATAAAATACTTTGGATAATTTCAAATTAGGGAAGGGGAGAAAATTCAGGTACACAAGGCACCACAACTCGGAGATACGGCACAGCGAAGGCGGTGGTGAAAGGCAATGGCCTTGAAGGGAAAGGGCCGGTTTGTCGAAAGTACAAGTGCCGGGTAGTGAGCTTCTCAGCATCTTCTACCTCTTGTCTCTCAAACCCCAGCTGCCAGTGTTGGTGGAGGAAAACCTAAACTGTAACTGAAAAATCACTGGAGGCTCACTGCGGACAAGTCGGACAGTTAAAACCTTCAGAGGGGGAGGAGTTTTAGGAAGGGGGGACCCTTTTGTGAGTTTTACCTCCAGGAGCTCTACCAGTTTCCCCCAGTGAAGATCAGGGAATATTCTCCGCGCACTTGCAGCAGGAGAGGAACGTCACTACGGTGAAACAAACCAGAGTAAGCTGTCTTCTTAAGAATGCCTGTTTTCAGGAGACCCTAGTTAACCAGAGGCTAACCTGTTAGCGTTTTATTAAAGCCTAACCACCTGAGGGAAGGGGAATGCTCAACTCCAACGCACCGTAGCCGTCCTGTCCCACCTAAGGACGGAGAGGGCAGGAAGGAGGACAGCGAAGCGGGGGGCTGTGCAGTTCACGGTCCGGAGATGGCAGGCTCACTGTAAGACTGAGACCTAATCCTATGGCTGCAGAACGCTTCCCCTCCCCCTCACCTTAGCGCCCTACCCCTCAAAGCCTATTTACTAGGTTTCCAGCTACCTGGTACATCATATCTGGCTTTTCACAAAAAATTACAAGGCATATTAAAAGAGTAATAATGAGATTATTTTTATTACAACAGCTTTTTTTTTTAGGCACAGTTTTATAGCTCACAACATCTATCTAATCCCGTGATGAGAAAATAAAGTGAAACAACTCGTCTAATCAATTTGCTATCTGTTGGATCATAAAAAGAGAATATCCGCTGTTTAACCAGAAATACAATAGAAAATTAATCAAGATAGTGAGTTACAAGTCATTTTAACTTATTCATGATATTTGACCCAATGCCAGATAAATATTTGTCTTAGTCAATATCACATCATAGTGGTATAAAACAGGGATATAAAACAGGCAACAATAGTATCTTCTTTGAAATCTTTAATCAAGATATTGAAAATTACTAAGTTTGTTTCCACATTCCCACAAGGAATAAACATCCAGCTTTCAGAAACAATTTTACCTTTTACACACAAAAAAATTAAGAATGAAAAAAAGTTCTTTAAAGAAACTCTTTGCCAGAATTCTATTTAATTATTTGAATTGAAATCAAAACATAGCAAGAGTAATACTTTGGCATATGGTTTACCAATAGGAATCAATCAATATTTTCTTCCCACATATTTTCACATGATTTCAAGTTAGTTAGGCCTTGGCCCACCCACCTTCGTATGTGAGCATAAAAACAGTATGAATTATTCACAGCTGCAGAACACAAGTGTTCCCTAGCGTTTCCCATCTCCTTCTTTAAGTCATTGTGTTTTGAAAATTTGAAATTCTTTACAGAAAAGATTAGTAAACTACCTCATGTTCTTTTAGGAATGTAATGAGTGGCTGTTTTTTCTCCTTTCTAAAATAAGTGGGAACCCTGAACACCATCTTCATAGGGCATTTTGCTCCCTGTAAATGTAACTTCTGGTCAGATTTATTTTACAGTGACCAGTAAGAACTCATCACAAGCATCTCTGGGTAAATCTATGCCTTAGGTACACTTCTACTTTACACAGGAATAGAAGTTTTGCATGCAGTTGAGCCCCTAACAGAGTTCCTGGATCTTAATAAATATTAAATGGCCTAACTTACCATAAACTTAAGATAAGCTTAAGGATAAAATTAAAAGCATCCTTAATTTTTCCACGTAGATATAACAACTGTAACGTGTTGGTAGATTTTTCTTCTTATCATTATTTATACTTGTATATATCTCTTAAAATTGGAACCACACTAGTAGAGTGTTAACATTGCTTTTTTAAATTTCGAACTATACAGTGAATATTTCCAATATCATTAAATGATCGTTGGAAACATAATTTTAATGGCTACAACAGAACAACAATTTTTTTGCTCAAGTGATGCCAAGAGTTGTCACAATTCTTTATGTCACTCAGCGTGTGTAGATTTAAACAAAATGACCACATTTTTCTTTATTTTAGAGGCTTTTCATTTTCTTCTAAATGATCAAAATATATCTGTGGAGCTGCACTTTCTGTTTTCATTGCTTAAGAAGCAGTACCGAAGCCCGATGAGAGCATTTAGCTTGATTCTGTAATGCATTTGCAGCTGAAATGCCCAAGTTCATCGCTTAAGGGATGGCCCTTGCCCTGTCAAAACAAGCTGCAGGACACTTACTAGAAAATGTCACTAGGGGTTATCTAAGTGGGCAGTGGAATCTAGCTAATTTTATTTCAAATCTAGATATTTTTCTTGAAAAGTATAAAAAATCCATTTGACTAACTGACCATTCATACTCATTGGGGAAGATAGAAAACAGGAGACAGTGGTAGATATGGGACCAGAGAAGGAAGCATTTGCTCATGTGAGACCAAAGGAGTTTTGGTTGACATGCTTCTTCCCAGAATAATGGTGAATAAATAGACTCTCGCTCTACATCTAAGAGTTCTTTTTGAACACTTGCTGCTCATTCATTTTCTTGCTCAATATTTTCTCCCTAGAGCTACTTAGATCTCTATGGGAATGGTGCAAAGAATACAATTAAAATCAAGCATTTATTTTGTTTTCCTGTTTACTTTTTTCTTCCACTGTGCAGAAAAAAACTGTGCCTTATGTGGGTTTAAGTCAAAATAATCCATTAACACATCACTGGAGGAAACAAAGCTAAATTACACTCTCTGTGTGAAGAATGTTATGGCAGTTGGTTAAGAATATCCGTGGGGCATTCTGAAAATGCACATGATGCAAGCCGGAGGTGGAGAGTTTAAGAAAACTAAACAGTGAGGTGGGAAAAGACCATCATCTGGATGCTCCAAAGTACACAACTGGGAAGCCTCATTTATTATGTAGATTTAGTTCAAATGCACAGATTTATTGTGAACTGTGATGTATATGTAAGCTTAAGTAAAATCAATGCATCTCCATATGTGATGTGTTCTTATATGTAATAAAATAATCAGAAAGAAAAGATGTTTGGTTTACATTCTTAGAAATTCTTATGGCATAAGTGGATCGTGTTCTGTTCTGATTCTCTCTGAAGTGGCCCTGTTCCACTGAACTCCTTTTGGGGAGAAACAGCTCACTTCTCTTTTTCTAACCAAATGTATGTTCCAAATGGAAATGATCGTCTTAAATGAGCCCACCTCCTGGTTGTCACTGTTGGACTAGATGAATAATAGATACTTGTCCACAGTCATTATTGGCCAGTAAGTGACCTTCCACAATATTTTCTCATTTGAACTGTAAGTAAAGAATTATTTCCTCTTTGGTGATAAACCTTGAAGAATTGAGGTATAGGTACACTATGATGCCTATTGGCAATAACGAGGTCAACAAAGAGAAAAAATGTAGAGCTAGAAATGAAAAGGATCCTGACCTTTTAGAGAAGTGCTAAAAGTCTAATGAATGTATTTTAACTGATATGAAAGGATGTTCACAAATTTTGCAATGAAATAAAACACTGTCGTGTAATAAAAATAAGAGAAGTAGAACCTATTTTACATGGTGCTTGACAATTTGATATTGTCTTGTTTTATTTGGCAGGAATTAAAGGGGAAAATAAATTATCCTTTTTCTAACCTTGCTTTTTCATTTAGACACTTGTTTCAAAACTTACACTAAAAGACTGCTTTTTTTTTATCCTCAACTGAGGATATTTTTCCATTTATCTTCATATAGGGTGGGAAGGAGAGAGAAAGAGAGAAAGAGGAATATTGATGTGAGAGAGGCACACTGACTGACTGCCTCCCGCACAATCCCATCCAGGGCCGGGGATGAACCACAACCAAGGTACGTGCCCTTGACCAGAATCGAACCTACGACTCTTTTGGTCCACGGGCCGACACTCTAACCGCTAAGCCAAACCAACCAGGGGGAAGAATGTGTTTTTAACTATATACAAGGTCCTGAGATTTTCCTTTTCTCTGTGGTGAAATCCTAGACAACTACATATTTTATTGTAGAATATATACTCACCATAAAATGCCTTAGTTGTTTCTTCAAATAGTTAAACGACCAACAAAGAAATGGATACTTGTTTAACAGAGGCTCATTGGAAGAAAACAAAGGTCATGAAGATTTTAAAGCTAAGGAAATTCAAGCTATATAATTCTCATCCATGAAAAAAGCTGGTGCTATTAATATATAGACAATTAGGGTTTCTATAAATTAAATTTTAATCAACATTTGTTTAGCAAAGATTTGTTTAGTTAAAGATTTCTTGGCAAGTTTCTGTTATTATGTTAGGTGTTTAAAATATTACAGTGAACAAATATGGTCATCTTAGGAATAAGCTATGAACGTGTGCTGAAGTAAATATACTTTTGATAATTTCTGATTTGGTATTTTGAGTAGTCAAAACCTATACACTTCGCTGTGAACCAAAACTGCTCTAAACAATATTTAATAACAAAAACCAAACAAAACTCTACACAGATTCTTGCTTCTAGGCTCTAATGGCCTAATGAAGTCATTTAAATGTAGTAGCTATCATTTATGACCTCAGAGAACAACCATTGCTGTAAGGGAAGCATGTTGTATGATGTCAGTAACTATCACTTGGCAGATCCAAGCCTGATTAGAAATTATAGTTAGCATTAACTACAATATACTAGATGCATTGACCTTCATTTGTCTCCTTAGAAATTTCAAAAATCAATAAGATAAAATAAGGGAAATAACTGCTGATAGGCCTGGCTGCATACTGCTGACCTAGGGATGTAACTTATTGCCCGGAAATTGTTTTGGACTTATGGTCAGATGCTATTCATAGTGTAGCATGATTGAAATGTTTCCATAGATTTTAAATCTGAGTTGGGAGGAAAAACTTTCTTAATTGTTTATCTGAGACAAAACCGTTTTTTATTGTAAAATAGTTAAATGCCCTTATGATTTATAATGCTCAATCATCCAAATGTCATAAGTTCAGGTCTTTGAACTCCATGGTGAATTTCTCACCAAAACCTATGTCAACATTCCTTCATTTTTATTTGCACTCTTCTACGCAGTACATATGACAGTGTTGAATCCTGGATTTTGCACTCTGAGCATATATTTGCTTTGGGAAGACTTTAAAGACAATGACTAAGAATACAAAGGGTAAAAAAAAAAAGGAATAGAAAGGTATAGAAAAGATGGTGTAATTATAACTACAATTCATTTATGTAGTAAAAATAAAAAAAACTGTGTAAACCAGGAGGAAAAGAACAATTAGATATTTAGATAGAATATTATGTAGATAAATAGTCCAAGTAAGGGAATCATAAAGAATATAGTTAGTCCAGATCTTATTCTTAAAGAGCTGTAAGAGAAAAACACTGAACTATGGCCTTCATTTTCATCTCAGATATGATTTCCAAAGCTCTTCACAATCTATGGCATTTAATATCTCTGAGGATCAAAGATGCTATAGTTTTATGATGGTAGTGGCAGGAGAGAGATGGGAGAATTTATAGTGAAGAGAGCATAGGTTAACTTCAAAGAGCCTCCTAGAGGAGGTCAGTATTTTAAGAAGCATAGAGTAGTAGGAAAGAGGAATTTTAAAGGGGGAAGAGGCGACTTGCAAAGATATCCTAAATAATTTAACAGTCAGCCAAAAACGAATATTTAGAGCAGATATGTTACTATGTTTTTACATTTATTTGCACGGTTGAAGATATGGCAGGTTACTCCCAATGCCAGCTTCTGGACTTCAGTCTCTGGTATCTAAATCAAGACTCTGGCACCGACTAGCTTTTTGACTTTGGCAGGCTACCTTAATTTTCCTGTGACCCAGTTGCTTTCCAGTTTGGTTGAGTGGAATCCAAATGAATGGTAGACTCTTATTTTGAAAATATTTTTGGTGATTTATCACATTTTTTAAAGATTCTGATTGGTTTAAGAACTATTTGTTAGACAGTATACTCACAATACTGTAGGCAGGCACTGTTCTAGGTGTTCAGATAATAAATAAAAGCCATATTATAATACGGGAGGAATCTCAAGCAGTGGTTAAGAATAGCACCTCTAGAATAAACAGCCTGGATTCAATTGATGGCAGCAACTCTTTTTTTGGGGTTTTTTAAAATATATATTTTCTTTATTGATTTTAGAGAGAGAGAGTAACATTTATAAGAGAGAACATTGGCTGGCCGCCTCCGGCATGCCCCCCACTGGGGATCGGGCCCACAACCTGGGCATGTGCCGTGACCAGGAATCGAATTGGTGACCTCTTGGTGCACAGGTCAATGCTCAACCGCTGAGCCACACCAGCCGGGCTGATGGCAGCAACTCTTAATGTTGACTCTAGGAAGTCACGTTACTTCTTTGTTTCCATTTCCTGCTTTACAAAGTGTTTTTAAAAAATAACAGCATCTAGGATTATTGAGAAAGTGAATTAAGAATAAATATAAAGAACTTAGAAGAGCACCTGGCATATAATAAGGGCTTAAAAAATGTTTAGCACTTTTATGGCTTAAACTCCAGAAAGAATAAAAAGAATTAACCAAATAGCAGTATTTATCATCAATAATTTGCTTTATAAGTAAATTTTCTAGTCCTTCTAAAGTAAAGAAAGGCAGTTATGCAGATCTTAGATCTTGTCCATTATTTACAGATTAGGAAATTATTACACACACTTAACAATGACATGCTTGCTTTATCTCACAAAGCTGTTTTGCAGTAGACCTGAGGGAGCAGGATCTCTTCTTGTCTTTCCTAATTGCCCAATTTATATGTTCTTTTGCCAAGGGTTTCTCTGATTTGGAATAAGACTCTATTATTTAATTCATTCCTTTAAGGACGCCACAGAATACCGGCCTGATTACATGGCCACAGAGCAAACAAACGCATTGGTCATCTTTTTCTGCTTGGTAGCTACCAGTGCTGGAATACCGCCAAATTAGCAAACGCTGGTCCCACCAGCCTCAGGGGTGATGCAAGTAATTCTATAAAAACTCAGTAGATATTATAAGTAGCTACTTAAATTTAAATGAATTCAAATTAAGTAATGTTGCAAAGTGCAATTTCCTGGTCATACTAGCCCCATTCCAATATTTGAGTAGTTACAGATGACTAATAGCTGGTTTGGGGCAGCACAGACTAGACCATTTCTATCATCACAGAAAGTTTTTTTTAACGGCTCTACATCCTGACCATGGTGAATGTAATAAGGTACCAGTGGCAAGCAATTAGCCATTCTCTCCTAGCAATATATTACCTCCTAGCTAATAACTTGCCTAATATTGCATTCCACTCAGTTAGCTATTATAAATAAATATTGAATTGCATATGTCAATATTTACATGTATAACCCTAAGCATGTAAGCAAGTGCATAGTTCATAAAATATTGCCAAGAAAGCAGGGTGCATAATTTCTCCAAAAGTTTCTGTTAAGATATTCATGATAAAAATAACCAAGCCATCAGGAATTTGTTTGTATTAAAAATCTAAAATTCATGCTGGAGACAAAAATGCAAAGGTATTAGAGCTAGCACCCTGACTGGCCTGATGAAAGGGCAAGAATATCAAGCAAATGGAAAAGTGAAAAATCACTGAATATTTAGATGTGGGATAAAACCTGAAAAGCATTTTCTCAATTAACTACAAAAAAAAAAATTTGTTACTGCCAAGTAGAGAAAAACTAAAAATGTTCTAGTAAAAACAACATGGCAAATGGAAACTAATATTTAGCCCCTTATTAATTTGAAATTTATGGCATTGATATTCTCTTTATCTAATGTGCTATACATTTTTAACTTAATGAGCATAAAAGTACAACAAATAAAAACAAATATTTAGCATTTTTGTTATTTTAGGATTTTTAAAATGGCACTTTTTTTTCTTACTCTAATGTGCTGTTATAAAATCTAAGCATAGAATATCTATAGTCTTATTTAAATATTATCTCTCTGCATGTTGAATTATTTATTCTCCAAAAGTTTATTAATTTATATATTTACTTAGTTATATATTTATTTGCTCAACAAATACTTCTGATCCTCTAACATGAGTCATACTTTGCTAGGTCCTGAGAAGACAACAATGAACAAGAGAAATCTGAACCCTCCTCATGGAATTTACTACACTGGAAAGACTGACATTAATCAAATAATTGCTGGTGAATTTATAATTACAAAATGTAAAAGTGACTGTAATTTTTGTTCCATAAAACGGAATAAATTCGGTTCCATGTATTCATGATACAGGAGACAACAAACTGATTTTAGGGGAAAAGTATGAGTTTATATTGGGCATGATGATTTTGAGGACAATTTTGGTTAGTTTATGTGGGTATAAAAGGGCATGTCTTAGCTGGGGTGAGCTTATACTTGTGAATATAAACAACCTTTCAGACAGGAGGAAGTGAAGAAGTACAACCAATGGAAGAGAGGATATCAAGAAGTAAAGTGTAGTCAATAATTTTGAAATTGCCTAAGAATTAAGATGAGGACCAAAAAACATTCCTTAGATATGATGACATTTAAAAAAACAAACCTATTAGTGACAGTATTAAGAGCTTTGTCTGTAAATTTATGGAAGCAAAAGCCAGACTGGAGCAGGAGGGGAGACTTCAATACATACAGTCAACTTCTAAGAAATTTGACTACAAATGGGAGTGAGGAAGTTAAGGCAACAGATAGTAGGAGAATGTAGCTCTGAAAAAGGGTTGGTGTGTGTATACATGTTTGAATGTCAGTGAGACATTTCCAGTGAGTACATTGGAGAGCAGCAATCTGAAAGTGGCAATAGGAAATGTAACTCTGAATTAAGCTCATACACACGCTAAGAATAACATGTTTGTACATTTTGACTCCTTTTATACCTGTATCTATATTGTATAATAGTCGAGGAGAAAAGTAATATATCTAGTTATTCACATGAGAAAATGGAGGCTCAAAATATTAGGCAATTTATCTGGCAAAACCCTAGGTCTCTAGACTTCCCGTTTATTGCTTTTTTAATGGCCCAGGGTGACATGAGAACAGAAGACTAGATGAAAATATTGTCACAGAAGGAATGGAAACCTAATTTGAAACATATTTTGTTCTTTGCTTTAAAAGAAATGAAAAAAAAAGGAAATATAGTAAAGAAAAGTCATATCAGCCTAACAGCCTACTAAGACATCTTAAGATGTTTCTCTATGAAATCATTTTGAAGTTCTGGAAGCAATACCTGTGCTTTTTTTAGGGTCTGTGTTTCTGAATCCTCTCTTATCTAACAAGCCCAGCTTCTTCTGATCTATTACTTTCCATACCTGGTGTACAACACACATATTGTCAAGTAAAATTTGCCACTGTGGGTCTCAGATGACTATTTCCAGTATAATGCTTGCATGTTATATTCTTTGATGATCTAATTAATAAGATATTGAACCTAAGCATTTGCAAGACTCAGAGTATCGTTTCGGTTTTCTAGGTCTTCGCAATGCAGTTTTATTAATAATTCACAATGGTGTGCTAAATAATGAAAGCTCCTGCTGGTGTCAGTCATGTCATCCAGCCCCAAACCTTCCCCAGACGTGGCATTGTTTGCTGTACACAAATGCCATTGGCAGAACTCCACAGGAAAACACGTTCCTGCCAATCAAACCCCAGGAGTTGAGGACAACCTACTGATGGATCCACAGTGCAGATTCAATTCTGCAAAACATAAAGCTCCATGTAAATGTTTTCCAAAACAAAACGCGGTGGTCCAATATGGAAACGTAAATAAAAATGAATTAACTACACAATCATAAGTGTTTTTTTTAAAGTATGAAAATTTTGCCCTGGCTCAGCAGTTACAAAGTGAGCCTGTGGACCAAAGGATCTCAGGTTCGATTCAGGTCAAGGGTGCGTAGGTACCTGGGATGCAGGTTCAGTCCCCAACTCTGGGCAAGGTCATGTGGAAGCAACCAGTCGATGTGTCTCTTTTACATGGATGTGTTTCTCTCCCTGTTTCTTTCTTTCTCTCGCTCTCTCTTACTCCCTCCCTTCCTCTCTCCTTCCCTCTAAAAAATCCTCTGGTGAGGATTAAAAATAACAATAATAAATGAGTAAAAAATTAAAAGTATGAAAATTTTATTGAGGAGAGAGTATACAGAGAAAAAGTACATCATCCACTATGACCAGGGATATATATGCTACATTATTTCCCATCTCTGATGTACTCAGGGCATCAGTATCTGACTAATTAGGACAAGAAATTAAAAAACAGGAAGAGAGTATATATTTTTCCAGAATGGCACTTCTGTAAAGCAGTAGTTTTCAACTTTGTCTATAAATCATCATTACTTGAGGAGCACTTTTAAAAGTCTACTATCATCAGCAGAGATTCTAATTTGATGCACTGAAGGGTGGCCTGAGCATCAGAATTTTTTCCTTTATTTCATCTGATATGATTCAAATGCTATTGAAACTACTACAGTAGAACCAACTTGCCAACAATATGAATTAAAAAGGGGAAAAGGTAGGTAGGTGGGTTTGTGTCTTCCAAAGTCTAACCTAAGTCAAGCAGTTGACCTGAATATGTATCTACGTAAAAGAGGGAAACTAAAATGGCTAATTACAAAGAGAGGTTTAGGACCCCAACTGGTAGAGGTTGGTTTCTTTTACTGATTGAGTTAAAAGTCCTCACCTTATAAAGTTACAGTACAGTGGGTAGACTTGGAC
Organism: Molossus molossus; assembly: GCF_014108415.1. Taxonomy (NCBI): domain Eukaryota; kingdom Metazoa; phylum Chordata; class Mammalia; order Chiroptera; family Molossidae; genus Molossus; species Molossus molossus. The sequence goes on from NW_023425350.1 coordinate 36,811,789, forward strand.
TTCTGATGAGAACGTAATTCTGTTTCTTCTAGGCAAACTTTATTTTTGCATGTTTCTAGGACTTACAGATGCAACTCTTTAAGCCATATTTTTCATTCATTAGACCACTCTAATTTTCACTTTCCATTGTAGGATGAATAAATATCAGATCTTTGACAATAATTTGACAACCCTGCTCCAAATTGCAAGTACTTAGATGCTAAGTAATATTTTCTTGCTACCTTATGTAACCCAGCACTGAGCCATTCCCTGCCACAAAAGGCTGTGGATGGGGATGTGCATTCGCTGGTCTATCAACTCCAGGTTTCCAATAGTGACACCCATATTTTAGATTTTTAAGATCTAAAACCCATATTTAATTATGTCATCCTCTTTACTCCCCAGAATCAATCTCCCGTTAAATCCCAGCATGCCTTCCTAGGAAATATCTTCGATTCTCCTGTTGCTTCCCCTTGCCAAGAACACATCCTGAAGCTCTCTACTGCTTTGTTGAGCACACTGTGTTCATCTTGCATAGAATAAGAGTCAACATTTTAAAATTCAAATTTTACCATGCTCTTCATTTCAAGAATTAATCATTGTTCTATAGCATGATAAAACAATCCCCAGTAAAACTCAGTAAGCTCTTTTTTTACCATGTAGAGAAAGTTAAAGTATCTCAACTTCTATTAACATGTACTTTGTCCCTTGAAAATTGCCCAAAGGAAAATTAATTCATTTAGTTGTTTGAAACCTGAAATCCCAGTCTTACACCCTACTTTATAATGTTACAATGTGGATAACAGGAAGGACAAAGGTGTTGGAGTGAAATATATCTGGGTTCAAATGTTGGCTTCCTCGCTTACTTTGTGACCGTGAGCAAGTTTCCAAGTCTCTTCAAGTTCAGTTTTTTTCTTTTTGTTTTTAATAAAATGAGGGCTAATAAAATGCAACTTGGTAAATTGCATTAAGGGTTCTGTGGGAAACAATTTTTCTCTGTATATTTGCTCTATCATAATGCTTTGAATATAGTAGGTCCTCAACAAATGGAAGCTCATATATTTTTTGGTCTATTCTTGTTATTTGTTAACATGCTTTAAAAAAAATCTTATTTCTCTATAATGAAAAACCTTCACTTGGAAGAATATGGCAGTCTTTCATCAGAGAGGTTAATTTCCTTTTGTAAGATTTAGAAACTGATGTCTAAGGTGTTATTTCTTCTTGTTTGCTGCAGAAGTTTAAACCAAAGGGAACATCAAAACTTTGTCTGGCTTTGTTTAATATATGTGGTAACTTAGAGATTCAAAGGATCTTTGCCTTTTAGCTTCCAAGTGAAAGAGGTTTATTTGTGGTGTCTACAAAAGTAAGAACAAAATTTGCTAATTGGAAATTGAAAAACTTCGTCAATCAACAGGCCTTTGTTGGTAGGTTTTGATCACTGCAAAAGGAAGAGTTTTGCATTTGCCTAAACACATATGAAAGGCAATTTGTTACATTGCAAAAGAGCAGCAAAGGCTTCTGTTCTTCTCTTTGCTCTGAATATACTGTGAATAGAAAGAGAAGGCTGTTTACCAGCTCACTGGTAATAGCATTTTTGGTACAAAAGAAAAACCTAAAAAGACAAATTTATTTAGGTTTAAAATTATTCATGTTTGTTCTCCCAATCAAACACCACTTGGAACATATTCTTTGGTTCAAAATAGTAGAGAACCTATATTGAGACAGAACCTATTTGTAACTGGGAGGAAACTATTATTACCACTGTGACCCTTCTCATTTTCCCTAGAACAATTTTTTCTATGTGAGAAATCAGAGAAGTCTATACTGCTGGCTGGCAAGGAGCAGGCTGTGTACGTCAAGTCCTACTCTACGTAGGTGCCCAAGGAAACTGCTTTTGAGTTGACCATTTTATTTCATTCACTTGTGTGTGTGTGTGTGTGTTATTTAAATTGATTTGGTTAACAGATGCCCTTAAAATTACTGAAATGGGAATGTGAGTCGAGAGGAGTGCCCACCTTCCCCCAGGAACTGTGTGTGGGAGTTTGAACCTGCAAGAGAGACGGGCACCCCATGGTGTGCCAGGAGACTGAAGGAGGGGTGACCCTGCGGCTTAAGGATGAAGTCATTCCAGTTTGCACACTGAAATTCTTTAAACTCAGATGTTATTTAAAAGAATGGTAACAACAACATCAAAACCTTACCTGTGGCTTGTCTCCTCTTTCTCCATGAGATGCTATTCTTCAATCCCGGATTAATTTCCATGGTCATTGTAAAGGTCTCCATCACGCACAGACTCATATTATCGTCCATGTCTGCCTTTACTCTTCCTTTAAGCAGAGAAGCTCCTTTACACTGTGGTGCCAGCGTTACCCACGGCAGGCGTTAGCAAGGCGATTTGGAAATATGCATGAAAAACTTAAGTGCATATACAAGAGATCTGTTATAAGAAAATAAATAAAATGTATTCAACGGTATGTGCACAAGGAGATTATTGAAAAGTTAAGTATAAATTAAGAAAAAAAGACTCAGACAAGAGCAGGCTGACAGCTCTGGGGTGGGTGTAGGGGATGTGGAGGGACAGAGCCAACGGGAAAAAAAAGAGAAAGAACTCAGACACAGACAACAGCGTGGTGATAGCAGGGGGTGGGTGGAGGTGGAAGAGGGTATGGAGGAATAAATGGTGATGGACAGTAAATAAATAAACAAAACAATAAATAAAAGGATAAAAAGAGAGAGAAGATCCTAATGTCCTATTACCTGGGATTGGATAAATAAGTTTAGAATGTAAAAAAATTGATAGTGTAATAATTCATATGATAATGTCTATATTTATTTGTATAGAAATGAATTTTAAGTATAAATATTAATTACATTTATAAAACAGTACATGAATTACATAATAACAGAGTATATGTTGAATGATCACACGTTGTTTTATATATATATATAAAGTTTATTTGCTTTTTTCTCCTAAAATTTTATACTGTTCCACAATTATGTTCTATTCAGACAATGTGGGGGGGGGCATTAAAAAATTTTTTTTTCCTTTATTGATTTTAGAGGTAGAGGAAGTGAGAGGGAGAGAAAGATAAAAAAATCAATGAGAAAGAACATCGATTGGCTGCCTCCCACATGCTCCCCAATGGGGATCTGGCCCACAACCTGGGCATGTGTCCTGACCAGGAATCAAACCGGTGACCTCTTGGTGCATGGGTCAATGCTCAACAACTGAGCCACATCAGCCAGACAGGAAAAGTATTCTTACAGTTAGGCACTCTAATTTATATTTGTGATCTAAGTTCCACAGTGGTGGGGATTTTGTCTTCATAAAAGCCCCCGTGATCATCACAGTGTTAGTGATATCTTCACATACGCGTGTAGTCCTTTTGTTACTGGAGTAAAGGGATCTGTTTGCCTACACACATCGAGGCCTGATAAGACAGGAACAGTAGTTTGCAGCCAAGAAAGTAAGGGTTTGTTCAATGGGGAAATGGCACCCTGCCCGGAGTCACAGGTGAGCTGATGCTCAAAGACCAGGCTCCTCCATGGCTTCCAGATGATGAGCTAGATTGGGAAAAATCGTTTATCATGGTGACCAAAGGAGTTAGGGCCGTGCAGGGTTGTGATCTCTACTGACTGGTCAGTGCTCGGGCAGAGGGTAGCTGATCATCACATCTGGTCCTGACGTCAGCCATGGCCTCACTCATCTGGTTGGTTCTACTTTCCTGGGTCTGGAGTTGAAACACAGCTGAGGCCTAGATGTCATCTTCAGTTTGAAGACGGTCTCTGTGGTCAGCAGGCCCGAGGCTTTGTTCCTAAGTTTGTTTCATGTTGACCAGGGTCTCACTGTCCTGAGGGCTTAATTATTGAGGGAGTGAGGCAGCAGGGAAGCAGGAGGCAGGTGAGTCAGGATGCTGGATGAGGCCAGTTTGAATCAAAAGGAAAGAAAGGAGAAAAGGTCATATTAAAGAAGGGATGTTTCTACACAGTTACAATTTGAAGGTGATTTTGGATTGTTTCTAGAAAGAATATCGATTCTTCAGCCATTCCTCCAACTCGTTTCTGAAATCCCAAGAGAAGAAACTCTGGGATCACTGAAGAGTTTCCAACGGCACAGGGGTAAAATCCCAAAATCTGAGATTCATTTCGAAAGTTGCTTTGGCTCTGAGAACAGGCGTTGGGCCTTCTGGGGGCCGTCTCCTTGACTGTCCTGCATTTTATCTGTAATGTATTCTAAAGATCGCCCTCCTTGTCATTCCTTCCTTAAATCAAGCATATAAATGCCAGTCAGGAATCAGAGCCGCGATCGTCTGCATGCATTTCACAGTGGGGAGAGCAGAGGTGAGAGCCCTGGCGGGATGAGCCTGATAATGAAGCAGCGGTGCTGTGCGGGCCACCACCCGCCAGAGCATGACCTGCGCAGAGCAGAGCATCGGCAGCGACCTGAACATCCTAACGGCAAGATTGCTCAGAGTAGGTATTGAATGCACCCTGAGCAGCAATAGAGTATACACCCAATGTAGTATACAGGTGTGCATGTCTCATCGTTTAAAAGAAAAGATAACCCTTCCCCACTAGTTACTTTTGTTGAAATAAAGGGTGGTACCTCTCCTCTGGTAACGTGAGAAGATCTAGAGGCACAGCACACCTTCCAGTCAATGTCTGTTTTTTCTTTTCTTTTTTTCCTAGAGGCTCCGATCAGCCAGCACAACAACTGAACACTTTCCAAAATGGATTTGCAAGCCAACAATACGATTTGCAGAGGAAGCTTCTGTTAAAAAAGAGACAACAGGCCCCAACCACAGTCCCTGGTGCTAAACCCCACATCAGCAAAACAAGGTTTATCACCTAACCTAATGGCAGTTCCTGGTCAGCTCTAGTGAGGTGATCCCCATACAGACGCCCTCCTTCCCAAAGGGAACGTGACCTTGCCAAAAACAATCCGGTTTTCCCTGTCCCATCCCCTTCTGGCTGAACAAACCTTCCCCCGAGATCCTTTGTATTTGCTAGATGCGATGCTGCTCGACTCATGAATTGTGGAATAAAGCCAATTAGATCTTTAATTTTACTCCGTTGAATTTTGTTTACACTCCGTAAAACAAATATTCATCGAACATTTACTCATGCTGTGCACCTGGCGAGAGGGAGGGAGGGAAGAATGACGGGGTCTTCACCTCAATGAGTCTGTGGAAAATTAGAGGGATAACATTATTAATAAAAGCAAAACCTATATAATAGCTTCTGGATATCTCTGTCAAGGATAAGGGTGACTAGATTTAGCAGATAAGAGTACAGGACACACATTTACATTTGAATTCCAGATAGACCATGAATAATTGTTTTAGTATAGGTACATTTCAAATATGGCACAGAACATACTTATACTAAAAGTAATGTTGTTTCTCTAGAATTTAACTGGATAGTCAGTATTTTATCCAACAGCTTTATCAAGGAATGATTTCCAAACCACTGTTGAATACAAACTAGAAACCAGTCCTAGTCAAACATTGATTAAGTCTAAGGACCTTGCAAATTATGTTCAATAGGCTGGTACAGATATTCAATAGGAAGAAAATGCTATATGCAAATTGCAATAAATAGTCTGATTCCATTTTTGATGTTTGACTGCAGAAGCCTATAAGCCACACCCCTCTCTCTTCCCCTAGGCAAGTGGGTAAGAAAGCCTAATGCGTTCTCCGGAAAGAAGTTCAAATCCTAAGAACCCTGCGGGTGCTGCCCCACCCCCTCCACCCCAATCCATCACCCTTAACCACAGTGAAACCCCAAGCTCTTGGCCTTTCTCTCCTCTTTCAAGCCACTTTGGACCGAGTTGGGAGCTATTCGGATCTCCCCAGAAAGCTTATTATATGAATAGTAAATCTTTTCATACCTTCTTGGTGTGTTTTGTGTCACATAATCAATACTGACATCTGAACCAAGTTTTGGTTGGGAGAGATTCTATCCCATTTTTATAGTGACTAAAATGGAAATTCAAAACGTGTTACCCATCCACTGAAAATATATCCAGAGACACAGCTTGAAAAGTTCCACCAGAAATTGCAAGCCTCCTCTGGCGTGGCTTTCGGGTACGATGTTACAAATATAAAATTAGTGCCTTTGTTTTTGGAGCTTGATCAGACGCTGTGTTTTCTCAGCAATGAAATTCCAACTCCCCAAGATCATTTTATTAAATATTGTGTCCCGTGGGCAGAGATATGGCTACGACTACTCCAAAAATAGGAAGTAATAGCACTGATAATAGTGACACCACGCAACAACTGGGAGTAAAGTAGCTTCAGGGACAATATTCAAAAGTTAATTGTTCAACTCTTCTGTTCACTCTGCTCATGGACACTGAGTCTACTTGTGGAGTAAATCAAAGTGAACAGAACTCGGCTGGATTTCTGAGACCAGCACTGTTTTTGTTGCTTCCTGAAAAACAAAACAATTAAAATAATGCAAAGCCCACAAAATGTCAGGGGAAATGTAAGGTATGAAAATGGAAACTACACGCAACAAAAATCACCTCAGAGCACCTCATGGTTTGAATATTTGAGAGAACTTTCAATTGTTAATTAAAATTAACTTTAAACTCTAAGACCTCAGGAAAAAAATCGTGCAGAAGCTAATCTGCTGATGAGAATCAGAAAATAACTTTAGGCATTACATAAAGTAGAACAATACATTTTTTCTTACCTCTTCCATTTATTTAAGGTATTTTCTTTTTTTAAAAATTAATTAATTTATTTTTGTTACAGATGTTGCTCCTTTTCCCCCACTGATTCCCCCCTTCCCCTCCCTCCCCACCCTGTCCCACCTTTGTTGTCCATGTCCATTGTTCATGCACACATGCATATAAGTTCTGTGGTTTATCTCTCCCCTCACCCCCTCTTCTGGGATTGTCAGTCTGTACCCCATATCCATGTCTCTGGGACTACCCATTCCTCAGACTGTTATGTTCATCATATTCCACAAATATGTGAGATCATGTGATATTTCTCTTTCTCTGGTTGGCTTGTTTCGCTTAGGATGATACTTTCCAGGTCCCTCCATGTCGTCTCAAAAATAAGAGATCTTTCTTTCTTACAGCTGCATAGTACTCCATTGTGTATATGTACCACTGCTTTCTTATCCATTCGTCTACTGATGACATTTGGGTTATTTCCAGATCTTAGCTATTATAAATAGTGCTGCTACGAACATGGGGGTACATATATTCTTTCTGAATGGTGTTTCAGGCCTCTTAGGGTATATTCCTAGAAGTGGGATCACTAGGTCAAATGGGAGTTCAATTTTTAACTTTTTGAGGTAACACCATAGTGTTTTCCATAGTGGCTGCACCAGTCTGCATTCCCACCAGCAGTGTACTAGAGTCCCCTTTTCTCCACACCCTCGCCAACACTTCTTGTTTGATGGTTTGTTGATGGCGGCCATTCTGACAGGTGTGAGGTGATACCTCATTGTTGTTTTTATTTGCATCTCTCAGATGATTAATGATGTTGAGCATTTCATCATATGTCTCTTAGCTATTTGTATGTCCAGTTTGGAGAGGTGTCTATTCAGCTCCTCTGACCATTTTTTAATTGGGTTCTTTGTCTTCCTTTTGTTGAGTTCTATGAGCACTCTCTATATATTGGAAATTAACCCCTTATCTGATGTATCATTGGCAGTGATGTTCTCCCATACAGTGGGTAGCCTTTCCATTTTGATGATTGTATCTTTCGCTGTGCAGAAGCTTTTGAGTTTGATGTAGTCCCATGTGTTCATTTTCTTCTTTGTTTCTGTTGCCTTAGGTGATGTATCAGTGAAAATTCTGCTGTGTATGATGTCTGAAATTTTTTTGCCTACATTTTCTTCTAGGATTTTATGGATTCATAAGTCACATTTAAGTCTTTTACCATTTTGAGTTTATTCTTGTGTGTGGTGTAAGTTGATGATCTAGTTTCATTTTTTTGCATGTAGCTGTCCAATTTTTCCAACACCATGTATTAAAGAGGCTGTCTTGACTCCACTGTATTCTCTTGCCACCTTTGTCAAATATTAATTGAGCATATTGCCTTGGGTCCATTTCTGGGTTCTCTGTTCTGTTCCACTGGTCTATATGCCTGTTCTTGTGCCAGTACCAGGCTGTTTTGAGTACAGTGGCTTTGTAGTATAACCTGAAATCTGGTAAGATGATCCCTCCTACTTTGTTCTTCTTTTTCAAGATTGCTGTAGCTATTCGAGGTCTTTTTTGGTTCCATATGAACTTTCGAAGTATTTGTTCTAGTTCTGTGAAGTATGTTGTTGGTATTTTGATGGGGATTGCATTGAATCTCTAGATTGCTTTCAGTAGCATGGACATTTTAATGATGTTAATTCTTCCAATCCATGAACAGGGTATGTGCTTTGACTTTTTTATATCTTCCTCTATGTCTTTTTTAAATGACCTATAGTTTTCTGCAAATAGGTCCTTTATTTCTTTGGTTAAGTTTATCCTAGGTATCTTAATTTTTTTGCCACGATGGTAAATGGGATTTTTTTCTTTGTTTCTCTTTCTATGAGTTCATCATTGGTGTATAGGAATGCCATTGATTTCTTGACATTAATTTTGTATCCTGCTACTTTGCCAAATTTATTTATTAAGTCTAGTAAATTTTTGATGGAGTCTTTGGTGTTTTCTATGTATAGTATCATGTCATCTGCGAATAATGACAGTTTCACTTCCTCCTTTCCAGTTTGGATCCCTTTTATTTCTTCTTCTTGTTGGATTGCTGTGGCTAAGACTTCCAGTACTATGTTAAATAAGAGTGGTAAAAGTGGGCATCCCTGTCTTATTCCTGTTCTTATGGGAAATGCTTTTAATTTTTGCCCATTGAGTATGATGTTGGCTGTAGGTCTTTCATATATGGCCTTTATTATGTTGAGATATGATCCCTCTATTCCCAGATTGCTGAGCATTTTTATCAGAAATGGGTGCTGGATTTTGTCGAATGCTTTTTCAGCGTCTATTCATATGATTATATGATTTTTATCTTTCATTTTGTTTATGTGGTGTATCACATTTATTGATTTGCTAATATCGTACCAGCCTTGCATCCCTGGGATAAATCCCACTTGGTCATGGTGAATAATTTTTTTGATGTATTGCTCAATTTGATTTGCTTGTATTTTATTCAGGATTTTGGCATCTATGTTCATCAGGGATATTGGTCTGTAGTTTTCTTTCTTTGTAGTGTCTTTTTCTGGTTTTGGAATTAGAATTATGCTGGCCTCATAAAACGAATTTGGAAGTCTTCCTTCCCCTTGAATTTTTGGAAATCGTTTGAGAAGAATGGGTATTAGTTCTTCTTTGAATGTTTGGTAAAATTTCCCCATGATGCCATCTGGGTCTGGGCTTTTGTTTGCTGGGAGAGTCTTGATTACATCTTCAATTTCTTTTGTTGTTATTGGTCTGTTCAAGTTTTTTATCTCTTACCGATTCAGTTTTGGAGACTGTGTTTCTAGAAAGTTGTCCATTTTGCTTAGATTGTCATATTTGTTGCTATGTAATTGTTCATAGTATTTATTCACAATCCTTTGTATTTCTGTGGTGTCAGTTATTATTTCTCCTTTTTCATTTCTGATTTTGTATATTTGGGTTCTCTCTCTTTGTTTCTTGGTAAATCTAGCTAAGGGTCCATCAATCTTGTTTATCTTTTCAAAGAACCAGCTCTTTGTTTCACTGATCCTTTGAATTGTTTTTTTTGTTGTTGTTGTGTATGTCATTTATTTCTGCTGTGAATTTTATTATTTCCTTCCTTTTACTTGCTCTTGGGTTTTCTTTTTTTTTGCTTTCTAGTTCTTTAAGTTTTGAGGTTATATAGTCTATTGGAAATTTTTCTTGCTTCTTGAGGTACGCCTGTAGTGCTATGAACTTCCCTCTCAGAACTGCTTTCGCTGCATCCCATAGATTTTGTGTTGTTGTGTGTTCATTGTCATTGGTTTCCAGGAATTTTTAAATTTGTTCCTGATCTCCATGGTAACCCATTCATTGTTCAATAATATGCTATTTAGCCTCCATATTTTCAAATGTCTTTGCATGTTCTTGTTGCAATTGATTTCTAGTTTCATGCCATTGTGATCTGAGAAGATGTTTGATATGATTTCAATCTTCTTGAACTTGTAGAGACTTAGTTTGTGACCTAGCATGTGGTCTATCTTTGAGAATGTCCCATGTGCACTTGAGAAGAATGTGAATTCTGCAGTTTTGGGGTGTAATTCTCTGTAAATATCTATGAAATCCATTTGATCTAGAGCTTCATTTAGAGCCTGTGTTTCCTTGTTAATTTTTTGTCTAGAAGATAAGGTATTTTCTTTGAAGTTCCTGAATTGATGTTCAATCAATGTAAAGCATTTTCATTCTTTCTGATGAGCTAACTGCTCAAGTTTTGGCCTTAAAGAGCACATTCTGATCACTAAACACCAGTTTGATTGTGTGCTATTAAAATGACATCAGAAAATGAATTTCAGATCTACAGGTAATAAATTATGTACTTCCATGAAAACCTAGAAGCCATTGCAATTGCTCACCTAATTAATACTTGAAGAGCATAAACATCTTCATTGAAAAAAATTCTAAACATTAAATCATTCTTTCTTTCACTTTTTGATTAACCCAGGTCTCCAAAACATAATATTATTTGGTTAGATATAATTCACCTGAGTGAACTGAAAATGAAAACATTTTATGTGGTCAAGGCTTATATAATTATGATCAGCACAATCATTTGGGCTGGCTAATTTGAGCTGGTTTCTAAATTATCTAGAACCCTGAGGAAGAACCAGGGAGTATGATCTTTATTGTGTATGTCATCTGTAAAGTTACTAACAGGGCAGCTAGATGTCATTGTGAAGATATATATCACTTAACTGTATTTAACATGTGATTTTTTCTAAAATATTTCTTAAAAAAGCAGGTTTTAAGAATTATTGAACAGGCCCTTGCCAGGTAGCTCAGTTGGTTGGAGCATCATCCTGAGATGCCAAGGTTGAAGGTTTGATCCCTGTTCAGGGCATGTACCGGGATCAACCAATGAGTGCATAAATAAGTGGAACAACAAATCAATGTTTCTCTCTCCCTCTCCTTCTCTCACCCTTCCTCTGTCTCTCTAAAATCATTTTTAAAAGGAATCATTGAGCAGAGATTAAAGAAGTGAAGTTAGAGAGGTCTGAGATAATAAAGACACTGTCAAAAAGAGAGAGAACTTTCAGGAAATTGGGCTGGTTAACGAGAAAAAGAAAACAGAAGAGAAGCTGCTTTGGAGAATTCAGAGCATTATTGTTTAGAAAATCACTGGAGTTTGCTTTATAAGGAAGCTTATACACGAATTAAATAAGACCCTTAACCATTGCTTGATGTCTAGATATACAAGAAAGTACATGGCAGACCTAATTCAATAAACATGAAAGGGAAGTAATTTACCTTTCATTTACTTTATAAGTAAACAACATAAGATATTTAAGCATTATTGTCATAGCAATTAATACAATTATGGTTAGAGGAGACCAAAAGATTACCCTATTCTTAATTTTTTCATTGTAATGTTTTTTTATACAAGTGAGTATATGAATTACAGTTTTATTTTGGTGTTTTGTTCCATTTTCTACATTGTTTCTGCTGCACTCATTCTTTTGTTTTTCCAACTTGTTTATTGGTATCTGTCTTTTACGCTGCAGGTTTTCCTCAAAATTTCAAGTTCTCCTTGGCTTTTGATTCATTTTTAATGAATTAAGGTATTGAGAAGATGATTGAAAGCTTTCTGTCCGGAGGCCTTCACTAAAGATCACTGGGCAAGTAGCTTGCAGTTTCATCAGTGAATCTCTAAATGTCAGTGTAATTTTTCTTGGCGTTATAAATTAATTCAAAGAGAAATCATCCCCTTTCTTCCAGGTGCTGAGGGGGAGGATAGCAGCAATCTGGGAGCTAGACTGGGGAAGAGGATGAAGAAGGTCACAGTTCAAGTCAGCTTTTGATGTAATCCCCTTATTAACTCACTGGTTGTTTCTATCATCTACAGTCTGGCATCCTTGAGCATAAAGTATCTCTGCTTCAGTTATTCCAGTGGACAAATTGCCAGGCTCCTCTCTGTCTGGGGTGGGGGAGGGTAGTAACCTGGTGGCGTGGGCTTTGGAAAAACATCTGGGTCATTTTGCTCCCCCTCATATGGAATTGAATTCAACGCTTCAGTGTTGAATTCCTTCCCTCAAGGTACCGGGTGCCTACAATTCTCGCTATATCATATGTTGGCTTCTTTCTGGTTTGTACCTGGGCAAATTCTCCGATTTTAGTTTTAGCCACTCTGTCAACACAGATTTTATCTATTCATCTCCTAGAAGTGCTGCATTGCTCTCTCGTCTTCCATTCTCTTTATCCTTGCAAGTTTATATCTTTTTAATTCATCTCATTTCAATTTAGTGGGCTTTAAGAGAGAGTAGAGGTAAAGACGTGCGCAGTTTTCCAAGTTAAGTAGTCCAATGTGTATTTTCCCCACATCACCAAGCAATTAACTAAATTCTGATACTGTTTCCCTGGAGAGAGCACAGGGTCCCATAAGTTAAGGGTTTGGTTGCACATGACTGCTCCCCTAATTTAGACACTGTTAGCCAGTCCTGGTGGTCACCTGTGCTGCTGACGGACCAGCTATACATCGGAGGTTCCCAGGGTCTCCTGCTCTATTTGAGTCATTTGCTGGAGCTTCTCAGAGAACTCAGGCAAATGGCATACTTATTAGATGGCTGATTTATAATAAAAGAATATAATTCAGGAACAGCAAGGTGAAAGTCTGCAAACCCTGTCTGTTTAGGTTTTTTAATGGAGGCTTTCTACATAGGCCTTTTCACAGAAGCAAAAGGTAAAGCCTCCAGAGGAGAAAAATATCTGAGCTGCTGAATTTTAAGAACTGACATGCCTGTGAGAGACATATGCTTCATGCAGATAAAGCCCACAGAGCTGCTAAACATGGGACGGATAACCGCCCATTCATACAACATGGTCTGTTAAGGAAAAAGTAAATATTACCCTGGTCAATAAGGCTTGTAAAGATGAGAGCCAGTATCCTTGGATCCCTAATATCCTAAACGTGCTGAAATGTCACATAAAGAACACATCATCTAATTTGAAAATAAAATCGATTAAGTAGAGGAAATGAGAGCAAAAAGCAAAATTAAAAAAAAAAGTCTAAGCCACGAGATTGCCCCACCTTGTCTCTTAGCCAATACTTCCTTCTCTAATGCTGGAAGTGTCTTCACACCTAAGAGGGCACCTTTTTTTTTTCATTTGAAATTATCAGTTAGTCCAGGCCTTCATCACTAGAGAATTAGAGCCTATCAACTGTCCTTACACTGGACTCCCTGAGCCCATTGTTTGCTGCATCAGAACATCAGAAACAACGGCAGATATGGCCCCTTCACAGAAAAGCACGAGGTGGAATAAGCCCCTGAAGGGGTCCTGAACAGTGTCCAGTGTCTCTCATCCCTGCTCTTGATGACCTCACCAGTATTATATTCCTGGACTAAGATTCCACGACCTGGGAGATGCGGTACATTTCAATCTGACTTTTACTCTCGGTGTCTAAGTGTAGGTCTCTTTAGAGTTCAGGTTTTGATAGGAGAATGGTGATGAAAGAAAAGGGGATGGCTGGAGGCTTGGGGCACTGGCCGAGGTACCCCAAGAAGAGAGGGAATGAGTATACCAAGTGTAACGGCAGTTCTAGTGCTACCAGAGACAGAAGATTCACAAGCTGATGCTTTTATCATTTGTTTCCTTTCCTGTCACCTTTGACTTCAATTTAAAGATTGTCACAAAAGCCTGCCAGGTCCTACAGGACTGATGTACCTCCTGATATCACTCTCTGTTTTAGGAATTTGTGGTCCAGGATGACTCGTTGCATTACGAATGAGACATTGTGCCAATTTCAAAGTTCAAGTAAAGAGTTTTACTTCTAAATCTATTGCAGAAGATGCTTTTGATATTTGGAATATAGTGTATACTGAGACTGCTGTTTTTAATGATTACCTCTCTGCCTTTATCTCTATTCTCTTTTTCTCCATGTCTCGATGTAGAAATAAGTATTGTCGGGTTGGAGGTCATAATCAAGTGAAATCTTATTGCATCTTTAGTTTGGAATTATGTTTCTCTAAATATTGCCTTAGGAGGAAATCAATGGGTATAAATAGAAAATGTTCAAGTATGAGAAAAACAGACTTCGAGGTGAGGTGTTTGAAATATATGGTTCATAAAGAAAAACCTTCAAAAGGCATATATTTCTGCTTCTGGGGACTGAAAAAGATGAGCCATAAAGTGTAATTGCTTTATATTAACAATTTCCATCTTCTCGCATTCATAATTGCTTTAGCTAATGCAAAAGTTAAGATCTTAATATGATCAGACATTTCGGTGAATTGGAAAATGTTATATAAAGAAATAACACAAAGAAACAAGAAATGTACTACTTTAGAAAAAAGGAGCCAGAGTTACATATTCCAGTGGTGCTGGGTCCCATGGTTCTTAATTTGCATATAAATAATTAATATGCATACCCAAATAATGCCAGTTTCTGAGCACTACATTCAGTATGAATTATGCATAAACACTTCAAAAATTCTTTTAATAATCAGGGAATTACCACCCTCTAAGGTATGTAGAAAATAAAAATAATTTATTTGAAAAAAATGATTAAAAACAGTAGATATGATTAAAAATATTCAGGAAAAGAAAGTTTCTTGATCAACTATCTTGTGTTATGTTTGTTGTTGTTATTTTTATGTGTGTTTAATTTTTTAGGAATTGTAATAGCCTCCATATATGAGAAAGTACATATGAATCCCTGGAAAAAGAATATTGTGAAATTATATAGGAACCAAAATTGCAGAATAAATCATCAGAAGTATGCAGAAAACCCTGTGCGTGAGCCGCATGGAAGACACTTGAGTTGAGGAAAGAGTTAAATAAGTACATCAGGGAGGAGTAAAATTATGCTCTTTTTGTTTTGTTTTGTTTTTTTGTTGTTGTTTTTTTTTTAAATCCTCATCCGAGGACATTTTTCCATTTTTTGTACAGATAGAGGAGGGAGAGAGAGGAAGAGAGAGGGAAGCATCGATGTGAAAGGGACACATCGAGTGGCTGCCACCCGCACGACCAACCAGGGCCGGGGACAAACTGCAACCGAGGTACATGCCCTTAGCGGGAACCGAACCCGGGTCTCTCCGGACCGCAGGCGGATGCTC
This sequence comes from Molossus molossus, assembly GCF_014108415.1. NCBI lineage: Eukaryota > Metazoa > Chordata > Mammalia > Chiroptera > Molossidae > Molossus > Molossus molossus. The sequence continues at coordinate 36,827,014 of NW_023425350.1, forward strand.
CAACCGCTGAGCCAAACCGGCCAGGGCGCTCTTTTTGTTTTTTAAGGTGTACATGAAAAGAATAAGGATAGCAATTTAGTATGTGTGTTGGAGATTCACTGGGTATGAGGATTTATGTAGGCTACACTTATAATCACAAAAATGTTAGCATACAAAAACACTAGGGCTACTTAATGGATAGACCAATATTTGATAAGGGTTTTCCCCATCTGTTAAAAGGAATTATTGCCTTTGATCATCAAATTGGACAAGAACTGGGAAAGGCATCCAAGGAAGATGGTCTTAGAACCGTTTATGTCAAATGGCCATTTAACTTTAACAGTAAAAGACTGGTTAACGATTACAATCTTTTCTTTTTTTTATTAATTAATTTTTGTTACAGATGTTTCTCCTTTTCCCCCCACTGATTCCCCCCTTCCCCTCCCTCCCTGCCCTGTCCCCAGTTTGTTGTCCATGTCCACTGCTCATGCACACATGCATATAAGTTCGGTGGTTTATCTGTCCCCCACCACCCCCCCTCTTTAGGGGATTGTCAGTCTGTACCCCACTTACACGTCTCTGGGACTACCCCATTCCTCAGACTGTTATGTTCATTATATTCCACAAATAAGTGAGATCATATGAAACTTGTCTTTCTCTGTTTGGCTTGTTTCACTTAGGATGATACTTTCCAGGTCCCTCCGTGTAGTCTCAAAGGATAAGAGATCTTTCTTTCTTACAGCTGTGTAGTACTCCATTGTGTATATGCACCACAGCTTTTTTATCCATTCCTCTACTGATGGACACTTGGGCTGTTTCCAGATCTTAGCTATTGTAAATAGTGCTGCTACGAACATGGGGGTACATATATTCTTTTTGATTGGTGTTTCAGGCTTCTTAGGGTATATTCCCAACAGTGGGATCACTGGGTCAAATGGAAGTTCAATTTTTAATTTTTTGAGGTAGCACCATATTGTTTTCCATAGTGGCTGCACCAGTCTGCATTCCCACCAGCAGTGTACTAGAGTCCCCTTTTCTCCACACCCTCACCAACACTTGTTGTTTGATGATTTGTTGATGGCAGCCATTCTGACAGGTGTGAGGTGATACCTCATTGTTGTTTTAATTTGCATCTCTCTGATGATTAGTGATGTTGAGCATTTCTTCATATGTCTCTTAGCCATTTGTATGTCCTGTTTGGAGAGGTGTCTATTTAGTTCCTCTGCCCCTTTTTCAATTGGGTTCTTTGTCTTCCTTTTGTGGAGTTGTATGAGCACTCTATATGTATTGGAAATTAACCCCTTATCTAATATATCATTGGCAATTATGCTCTCCCATACAGTGGGTAGCCTTTCCGTTTTGATGATTGTATCTTTCACTGTGCAGAAGCTTTTGAGTTTGATGTAGTCCCATGTTTTCATTTTCTCCTTTGTTTCTATTGCCTTTTACTGATGTATCAGTAAAAATTCTGCTGCGTATGATGTCTGAAATGTTGTTGCCCACAGTCTCTTCTAGGATTTTTATGGATTCATGAGTTGCATTTAAGTCTTTTATCCATTTTGAGTTTATTCTCGTGTAGGGTGTAAGTTGATGGTCTAATTTCATTTTTCTGCAAGTAGCTGTTCAATTTTCCCAGCACCATTTATTAAAGAGGCTATCCTTACTCCACTGTATGCTCTTGCCACCTACAATGCATCTTAAAACCTCCAGAAGGAAAGGAGAATGTCTTATGGACCATTTGGTTTTATTTGTTTTTAAAATCAGTACTTTTGCCCTGGCCGGTTTTGTTTAGCGATTAGAGCATCAGCCCCAGACCAAAGAGTCTTGGGTTCAATTTCTAGTCAAGGACATATAACTGGGTTTCAGGTTCAAACCCAGGCCCCGGTCAGGGTCCTGCGAGAAGCAACCAACTAATGTGTCTCTCTCACAGAGATATCTTTCTATCTCTCTCTCCCTCCCACTCTACCTAAAAAAAAAAAAATCAATGGGAAAAGTATTGAATGAGGATTTAAATAAATAAGTAAATAAAATCAGTACTTTTTAATGGAAGCACCTTAACCAAAAAACTGTCACAGAATTTTGAGACCCATTAAAACAAAGTTTAATGAGAGAGAGAGAGAGAGAGAAAAGGGTGGTAATTGAGGTTCAAAGAAAGAGTTTCTTGGGACTCATGTCAATGGCCCCATGAACTGCTCATTGCTCAGAAGTTTTGATAAGACTACTTAAGCTTCCTAATTTTTGTTTTATATATCTTGGCTCTTCAGTGGGTAGAATTTTATTAAATGCAGCCCTTTGGTCTGCAAGCAAATATAGGAATACTGTCAATTACAAAACATTGTACATTCTTTTTTTTTTTAATACTCACCTGAGGATATATTTTTCATTGATTTATTTTAGATAGATTGGGAGGGAGGAAGAGAGAGAGAGAGGAGAGAGACATCAATGTGAGAGAGACACATTGGCTGCCTCCTGCACAAACTTAACCGGGGTTGGGATTGAACCTGCGACCCTTGACCAGAATCAAACCCATGACCCTTCAGTCTGCAGGCCGACGCTCTAACCACTGAGCAAACCATCCAGGACAACATATGAATATCCTGATAGATCTACCTTATTGTCTACTTTTATGTATGTAACTTTGAAGGTAACGTCCTACAAAATCACCTGGACAGGAAGGCCAAAAGAGATATTTTATAATTAAGCCTCCTGTAAATAGTGTGTTCAATTGGTCAATATTCTAGCTCTTCCAACTTATCTTCCTCCCCTCCCCCCCCAATTTCAAATACTGATATTCAAAAGCCTTGTCTTTGGTTTCTCCACCCTTCACCTCATCCCACCCACTTTTCTTGATTTTATTCTAACTTCAGATACACTTTAAAAATAAATTCTACTGTTTGTGTTGGCAAGAAATTACAATCTGTACATGACATTTAAAGTTATAAGGAAAATTCTTTTCTGTCAAGCCACTATTTCAAGAATCTGGATGCCTAAGGACAATGCAACTATATATTTCTCCCAATTTGTGTGTTTATTTGTCAGAAATATTTTCTGGCAAAACAGATTCTATAGGAGAAATATGCTAAATGGCAAGGTATTGATTTTAATAGGCAATCATAAAAGTAAAGATCATCTCTCTTCTCTCTCTCTCTCTCATACACATACACACACGTGCACATACACACACACACATGCACACACACACCTCTTTTCTACATTTCATTAAGCACGGTTTGATTAACTATTGAAAACTTGAGGTCTTGACTCCTTATTTATCTAGTATCAAAAAATGAAGTAAAACTCAGAGGTCCAGAATGAGGTTAGAAGGTTCTCAAAAGAGGAACCACACTAAGAGGAAGCTGGCCCTCCCCATACCATATCCTTACCCTCCCATTAGACCCTGGAAGATGTGGAGAGTTGGTAGAATCAGCTGACCAGGGCCTTTCAGACATCGAACTTCTCTCTCTTACAAAGGTTATGCCAAATGGTCTAACTGTTAAAGAATTCTGAAAAGAAATTTAATAAGCCTAGAATTTTATGATAAACCCCATCAGAGTACATTCAGATGTTATCTGAGTAATCCTTTTCCAAGAAACTTAGATGCCTATACAAAGACTTTGACTATCTCTTCAAGCAAGGTTAGCAAATACTTATTCTTCTCAGAACCATCATTTTCTCGTTTTTTAAAATCTGGAAAAAGAATACCTACCTTGTGGAATGGATTTAATGAGACTATATATATTAATGACCTATTCAATAGTAGGGGCTAAAAAGGGTACCTTTTATTATCTACATGGCAATACTGTACAGACTTTGAAATTTTATAATCATTTACAATGGAAATATTTAAAAAACATATTAAATAATGTATTGCCTTCTTAAAAACAAATGTTCTGAGTGAAACAGAACTTTTGAGATGGTTTGAGATAACCAGAATTGCATTGTCTAAGAATGAAAGATAAACATTGGATTGTGTGCTATCTAATGATGTCCCACTAAGATGTTTAAAAAATCTCCTGGGTATTTTGCCTGACATCTTGGTTATAGCTCTGTCCAGAAGTTTGAAGTTACCAGACATCTAATCTCCATATTGAGTACCCATGGACTTCTTTTTTATGCTAATACTTTATCTAGAATTGGTAAGGGAAGGTATTTTCCATTTGAAGATAGAAATAGCAAGATACATTTTATTCGGATGACTCCAGTACGAGGTAAAAAGTGACCTACACTGGGAATAGAGAAACAATCATATAGAAATAATTACAGTCCAAAAAAGAATTCTCAACTCTTGAGTTTTAATAAAAATGTGGATCAACCTGGGAAATAAGAGATAGCTAGAAGCAAGTGATATTGCTCGTCATAAGAGGTTAACTGAGAAAAAATGGAGGTCATAGGCAAAGCATCTGAGTTAATGGCAGATGATTTCAACTCCAGAAGCTTTCAGACAAGAAATTCATAGCTAGAGGGAAAATGTATCAGAGGAATTTAAAGCTTATCCTAGACTCAAAGCTAAAACCCTCCAAACATGTATTTTGGATTAAAGCATGGGAAACTGGAAATTTATTAGTTTGGGAAAGGGTTTGAGGACAGGTGGCCCAGACAACATCAGAATGAAATAAGATATCACACTAGATAAAACAAATTAACCCTGTGGTCAGGTGTCACGTTCAGGTACCTGGAGAAGTGGGGAGGCTCCGACTGGCTAATGCCAAGAAAGTGGATCCATTTGTGGATGGAAAAGTGCCACATGCTAACAGACAGGCTCAGGGGAAGCCTGCGTGGTAACCTTGCAAACTCAGAGACCCAATGTAACCACCAAGGAAGGTCTGAAATGAGAACTTTTTAACCAAAAGCAGCTTATGGTGGGTACTCATGTACTAGGCTGGCATCTTCCCTGACGATGGTCAATCTTTACTTTAACTGAGCCTGTTTATTGTTTTGTTTGTTTTTTTTTTCCATCTACAATAACATATTTTTAGAATGTCAAAATAAATTTTCTTTTTCCAGACCCCTCAAAGCACAGTCATCACTCTGTGGAGACCGCAACTCCATCTCCTCATTGTTACTGAGTTAGTTGTTGACTGAACTATCCTGGACGCACCTAGGTAAAGATGTATGTGTGATCATTTTGCCCTTCATCCAATCCCAGAGGTTTCCCTGCTTTGCTTCCTCCCACCTCTCTAATCTGTCACCAATGTCATGTAACTCACTTGTGTCTTCTCTTTTGGTTGTAGTATATATAATAAGGTGTAAAAGTGCCATTCTCTGGAGCATTATCTCAATCCACTGAGATTCTGCTTCTTACCAATTGTCAACAGTTTTGGCTCAAATAAACTCACACAATTCTTCCCAGGTTGGAATGTTTCTTACACTGACACATGGAAAGGGGAGCATGGAATTCACATTTCCGTGGGAGACAAAAGATAAAAACACCACAGAGATTCATGTTTTTCAGTGGTTAGGGAAGGGGCCAGCTGGATTCAGAATGAGAGGACCATTTTCTGGAGACTACTGCAGTAGGTAAATGCTGTATGATTACCTATCAAGAAGAATGTGTTTAATTATTTCTGGAAGCTGGTGGCAAAAGAACTGATGCGATTATAAATAATGGGATACGCCATACTACTCTAGAGCCCTGTATTAAAAACAGCTTGTATAAAGCAAACCTGTATTAAAAACAACTTGAAAAAATCATTAAATATAATCACAATTAGTATATATGTTACAATGGGTGCTTGGAGGCGAATGTAGAAAACGGCAGGAAACAGACGCTTGATTAGAGTTCATGCTGGAGGAAGCTAGGGGAAAAAATTGAAATCTTGAATAGTATAAATGTTCAGACTATGATTTATAATAATTAGAGAGAAGGCAAGCTCTTGTTGCTTAAAGTATGAGTATTTTCATCTTCCTTAATCTGCAAAGTGGTTCTCAGATGAAATAAGTAATTTAAGTTTTCATTTGTAAAATGTTTTACATTATTCAGGGAAGAGTCTCAATCAACTAATAAAGATTTCTAAAACATTACCTGCTTAGTGACAATTGAAGTACTATAAAAGGTAAAGGAGAACTGTGAGGTGCTGACTGCTGCCTTTGAGTAGCTGTTTGTCTTGCTGGGGAGTCAATACTGGTGTCATGACGTTATTGGAGTGCACTAATTGGTAACAAGGAAACTAACATGTCACGTGAAACCAGAAGGAACTGTAAATGGAGATTAAGGTCAATGGGGAGAACTACTTCCATTGACAAGTAGACTGACTTAGGAGTTGTCGGCTGAAGTATTCCAGGAGAAGTTGGCTAGAAATATCCATGTGGATAGAGATGACATGTTAAAGAGCCCACATGCAAAATAGTCATGTTGTGAACATTGAATACTGTATTATTATAACACCATGGTATTCTGGAAAAGGAAAACCTATGGAGACAATGACAAGATTAGTGGTTGTGGAGAGATGAGTAGGCAGACACAGAGGGTTTTCAGGGCAGTGACACTATCCTGTATGGTAGTATAATGATGATCTATGTCATTATACATTTGTCCAAATCCGTAGATTGTACAACACCAAGAGTGAACCATAAGGTAAACTATAGACCTTGGGTGATTATAATGGGTTACCGTAAGTCCATCCTTTGTGAAGAAAAAAAAGTACCATTCTGGTTAGAGATGTTGAGGCATCTATGCAGGGGCAGGGGCGCATAAGAAATCTCTGTACCTGTCTCAGTTTTGTTATAAACATAAAACTTCCCCCCAGAATCACAGTTTTATAAAAATGAAATATATTGAAAACTGGCAAAGTAGACATTTTCCAAAATCTCTACTTCAACTTCACTTTCATTCTTGTTTTCTTAAATGAGGAAAGAGAGATTTTTTCCATTGCTGTGTGTCATAGGGAAGACTTTTTCTAAAAATTTTCCATTGAACTTTAGGAGGAGGATTCCTGGACCAGTGCCCGTAGCAGATTTACAGGTTGAGTGGAGTTGTGAATGGTGAACTGACAGGTTCTTGGGTAACATCTCCCTCTAGTTTCATCTTCTGCTCAGTTCAACCCTTTTAGTGCTGCCTCCTTCTTGCCCATGAGTTTGTCAGCAGGTTCTCTGTCCATCTCCCTCTCCCGGTTTCAGTTGACTGCAGCTCACATTATCTGAGAAGGATTCACATTTCATCAGGTCTGGTTCATCGTCATGTCCACAGAGGGCCCAGCTCTGTTTTTCTTCAGTATGATCAGAAGGCCTTTTGAATTGGCATTTAGATTCTTTTGTGCTATGCACCCTGGGCTGCTGTCCCAACTCAGACACCCCTGTGAAATCTGCCTTATTCGTCTGGGTAGGGTGAGTACAACCTGAAGAGAGAGAGAGATCGCAATTGCCCAACTGAGCAAAAGTATTTCAGAAAGTGTGTAGGGGGGCGACTAATTGCTGCGGAAACCATATGCTCTATGACCATATTTCCTATATCCAAGATCCCCGAGAGCAGCACTAGCCCTCACGTACAATTTTAACGCTTGGAAGCAGGCATGTTAAATACTCTTTTATTTACAAGTAGTCGATAAACAAGACTTTAAAAAATGAAACAACATTTACATATTTAATATTTAATAGAGAAATGGTTCAGCAAGAAACTGCAAAATAGAATTCGTAGACTATATCTGGACAGTACTAAATTTATTCTGAAGAAGGAAATATTTCCACATGTCAGATACAGGAGGAGAAAATATTCAAGAGTTTATAAGATGTTATTGAAAAGACCATTATTGAAAAGACCAGTGTTGATTTTGGCTTCGGAGCTCGACAATACTGGTGTGGACTTGACCATGGGGGAGGAGAGGGGCGGATAAACAGAATTCTTTCTCATAAGCCATAGTCATATTTTCCATTAATCTCATAAAGTTAGGTGTTAACCTTTCTAAAATTCATGAGTTTTTAACATTTATTTCATAGTTATTTACTGAGCATTTAATATCCTGAGAGGTTTTACATGTAGCATGAAATCGGGTGTGGCTAGGTCAAAGTAAGTTCCTGGAAGAGTGGGTCTTGACCCCGTGGTTTTTATTCCAAGCTCTGTCACAGAATAGCATGGAATCTTTTCCAAATTACTTAACTTCTTGGATTCTATTTCTTTTTGTTATTTTTAGATGTACAGTTTTTTTTAACTTCATTTTTATTATTGACACTATTACAGATGTCCCCATTTGCCCAGTCTCTGCCCACCTCCACCCAACTACCAGCCCCCTGCCCTTCCCTCTGGCCATCATCATACTGTTGTCTGTGTCTACGGATTATGCATATATGTTCTTTGGCTAATCCCTTCACCTTCTTCCATCCAGACCCCTCCTCCTCCTCTCTGACAGCTGTCAATCAGTTCCACATATCCATGCCTGTTTCTATTTTGTTTGTCAGTTTATTTTGTTCATTAGATTGGAGTCTATTTCTACAGTGGCATGTGGAGCGGGGTGACAGTAAGAAAAATGATGGCATACACCTTTTTATAGTTGTATCTATAATGATAACTCCCTTCCCAGAGCAGTTCCCTTATCTAAGTGCTTTCAGGCAGTGAAGGGGAAGGTCAAAAGTTTTTTCTGAGTCTTCTCTTTCTTAAAAATAACAAGCTTATAATAATCAATATTACCCCAAAAAAACATATTTTGGAGGGGCAACCTCTGCTCCTCCTCATATGCTAATGTTTTTACTTAGAAGAACAAAGAACATTAAAACTTTGTTTTAAAATGACAATACCTATTGCATTACACCTGCAATTTGTTCAAAATGCTTGCAAGAAATTCTAAGAGGTAATGAGCGTAGATGAGGGCTTTGGGGGGAAAAAGATTTAGAAAAGACATGTTGTTATTTATAGTTTTGAGGACTAAAAACCCAGTTACTTACCCAAACCAGTAAGAAATCTGGAGACAATGAGAATTATATAAATTAAGATATTAAAACAAAAGGAATAAATCCTAGAAGAAAATGAAAGCCAAATTAAGCCAGAATAATATTAGTCTTCGTAATGCAGTTACAATTGGGGACTCTAAATTAGGGACAGAGAAGAAAGTCAACTCAACATGGGCAGATGAATGACTTTGCAAAATGCTAAATATGCTTTGGCTCTGAATGTCTGAGAAGAATATTGATATATTCAATATATCAGAAGAGAAGAAAGAGACGGGAAATGTATCACAATGATATATGAAAAGAGAGCAGGGAATGATCTTCTGGTTGAGGGTGGGGGAAGAAGGAGGAGCAAGAATTACTTGGTAGGACATGTAAATAACTTATTTTTTCCTCAAGAAGTAGACCAAATGTAAATGAATGTCTCTATATTTAACAATGAAGAAGAATCAATGATCTGTAAATAGTCATGTAGCTCCAGGGTGATCTCAGTAGAAAAGGAGACAGGCTAGGAGTCCTCCTTCCAAAATTCCTCCTCCACCAGAGGACACAGGGACCTCCTGAAGTATTGTCAGAGTAAAGAAGGGACGATGACCGTTGTTCTGCAATCCATGGAAAGTACAGTGGAGATATACACACAAAATCAGAGCTGCTTCTGCTTTTCCTACTCTCCTTTCATTTAACTTAAAGCTGTTACTTCTCAGGAAACCATTTAGTACTCTCAAGCTAAATGGAAAATTGAAGCCCCTAGCACCCTGATAAAGCTCATTGTTTCAAATAGTAAATGCATCCTTTCAGGGGCTATTTTACCTCAGTAGCATCAAGACAAGTAAGTTTGCTGCTTTGAGACTTCCCATAAGGATGCGGATGAGGGGTCGGGGTGGATTGACTAGACTTCTAGCCTCTGGCTCTTAACAGAGTCCATAATCCACAGTTTTTTTCCTCGAGGACTCACCAGCCTAAATTGCTTTGCTTTCATGGGTTTGAAGCAACACATTAGTGGCATTTCGATGATTTTTTTCCATGGGGTTTAATGCACTATCAGCTCCATCTCAGATGCCTTTAACTAAATGCATCTGCAAATAACTGTTTTAAAGGATAACAATTGTTTTGACAACTATAGGGCAAGGCTTTCAATAAATAGAGCAGCATTAAATTTGGGGTTTGTAAATCTACCAGAAAGTGCATATAGTATTTAAGTCCACCACTGATATGCTATTTTGCTAAGTGGCTTATTATTTCAACTACTCTAGACACAGGGATCAGATCACCTCTTGGCTCACACCCTCATTATAATGATATCTAGCACTACCCTGGCTAATTTCCTGGGCTCATCTCTCTCAGGTCACTGTCAGAGTTTCTGTGAAAAATTCCATTTCTTTGGAAAATGCAGCAGTCACAAATACATTTATCAACAGACACTTGTGTACATGCCTTTCAAGGAACTAGATGAGAATAACTCTAAGGAGAACACATCTCACTTCGTGCTTATGGCACTTCCAAGGGTAGCTGTGCTAACATCCCCAACAGAGCTGTTCTTCTCTAATGGGGAAGACACCTTCTAAAAATGCATCCTAATAGAATGTTCCTCCTGAGCTAGAAGATGGAGGTCCACTGATGGCATCTAGAAAGAGAATTATCACTGCTGTTCTCCCTCCTTTCCATGCAGGTGGGGCAAGACTCCCCCCCTGACATCTGCAGTCCTACAAAGGGAGGGCCCCTGTTTCACTTAAGGCAACCAAGTGCAGCCAAAATTGGAACACAGTTCTTTCTTCAGCGGGGTCAGCATTTCAGCATATTTATTTATTTATTTATTTATTATGGATTATTTTATTTTGCAATAGACCTTTGAGATAGGTGCTATAATTCCATGCCTACCACACAAACAAGAAAAGTGAATCCTGGTAAATGATTAATAGATACCGAAATAGAATACAGTTTTTAAAATGAAATTGTGTGTCTATAGTTGTATTCATAAAAATAAGTACAGTAATCCAAAGCTATACAACATTAAGAGCAAATCCAAATGTGAAGAGATTCTAAATTTTATGTTTTTTTTGTTGTTGGTTGGTTGTTTTTTTATCCTTACCGAGGATATTTTTCCATTTTTTTGTACAGATAGAGTGGGAGGGAGAGAGAGGAAGGGAGAGAGAGAGAAACATCGATGTGAAGGGACACATCGAGTGGCTGCCACCCGCACAACCAACCAGGGCCGGGGACAAACTGCAACCGAAGTACGTGCCCTTAGCGGAACCGAACCCGGGTCTCTCCGGACCGCAGGTGGACGCTCTAACCGCTGAGCCAAACTGGCCAGGGCTAAATTTTATGTTTCATTGCGCATCCAAAACCACCAATCTTTTAGTCCTTTTTTTGTACATTAGTCTGTATCCACATTCTCTGCATCGGATTGGATCCCTGGGTTTTATTTCACTTTCTGTGTGACATTCTCCACAGATAGATATTATTGGCTGCTGCTCTGGGGTTGGACGTCCTCCTGGGTGTCCACTGTTCGACCGGAGCCCCGACAAGCTCCTCGCTCTGCGATCCCAAACAGACAGCCGCTCGACGCTGTGCCCATTTCAGCACATTTCGGGTGGTCTGTACTCGACAAGGTAAATGTTTTTCCTTTTCAGCAGCTCTTGGCCCAGAATGAGGAGCAAGAAGAAACCCTTGAATCCCGATTCCTGTCTTTTGTTGGGAAATGATGGTAACAACAGCGATAACAGTGGTAGTCACCGAAATAGCAATTCTTGTTGGTTTCAGAGAGGAGCAACTCTGGCCTTTTGTTTCCAGTGGAGGAACATTAGATGATACTGGACATCTTCCTCCCCACTTCTCACTCATTCCTTCTAGGAAGAATAGTCTTATCTGAGTGGAGAGCTTGGAAAGAGAAGCCCAGCAGGTATAACTGGGAACCAGTTTTGCAAAGCTGACCAATTCCCAGGACCAAGGCATTCTGGTGCCTTCCCTGCTGTGTGGGAGGAGACTGCCCCTTTGAGGAGCCATTTCTTGTCCAAAGTTCCAAGAGGGGAATTAAATTAGTTCAGGAAAAACATATATTATCACACTGACTTAGCTGTAGCTCTAACGCCACATTTCCAATCAGTTTATCAGTAATATTCAGATCTTCATTTGACCCTTACGCTCACCTTTAATTAATTCTGAACCCAGGAAAGAAACAGTATTATGTGGACCTCTGAGGACGCACCAGTGACAACACCTACCGCTAACATGTATGGCCCACTCTCTGGCCGGGTACCATACGGAATGCTCAGGATCATGGCAGTATAGTGGCTAATCCGTTCAGACACGGGAGACAGAAAGCTTGGGCTCAAACTTCATATATCAAGTGTTCTATAATGGTGAAAAATTCTGTAAAATCTTTGTCCCTCCCTTTTCTTATCTGAAAAATAGAAATTATAGTAGCTCCTACCTCACAGGATTATTGTAGAAATTCAATGGATTATATGTAATATTTAGAAAAATGCCGAGCACTTTGTACGTGCCTGATAAGGGTAAACTAGCATTCCTTAATACAACCTTGTAAAGTAAGCACTCGCCTTAATTTTTCGATTCAGAAACTGAGACTTAGAAAAGTCAAATACACTTCTCGGCAAGTGCTCATAGTAGGCAAATGGCAGAGGTAGGATTTGAAACCAGATCCAGCTAACTACAGTGCTCTATAGTGCTTCCGACCTCTGTAATGTGTTCCCAGGAGGGGTATTTATCAAGATAGAACTCTGGCGAATTAAAACAAAAGAAGAGGGGGAATGCTAAGATACCTTCATCGATCTTATTTTTCCATAAAAGGAATAAATGTCCACTGTTTCACGTCGTAGCAATTTTCCTTGCACGCTCGTTAATCAGTGTTGTCCTTTCGTCGCCTCTGTATATAATCAAATTCTCACAACCACGCTTTAAGAATTGCTCACGTCAAGGCTGTCACCAAGTTTTATCTAAACTATCACTCAGATGTTTGTACAAAATTTTCATTCTTAAAATAAAACCCTTCGTCTTTCCCTCTCCCACCAATATGAGAAAAAACATGGCTGTATTTAAAGGCAGTCTTTATACTTGGAACATTTCCAGTATGGAATTGCTATTTTTCATAAGAAATTGGTAAGTAATTTAAAATAAATGTGGTGAGATTATGTTCTGAATTATCTCTGTAGACTCTAAGCACCAGGTTTGGTTAGATTCCTTGGCAGTCGCAACATTTTCCAATCTAGTTTTACTTTTTTCCAGTTTAGTGGTATGTTTTAAGGCCAAACGTAGCCTGTAATGAAGGGAAATGGCAGAGCATTATGGGTAATGGTCTTACTACAGAGGCATGAATTCACTTACTGGGTCCAGTTCTAATTCACAATGGATTGGCCCAAGTTACTGACTTTCAACCTACTGCACTACAGAGGCAAGAACAATTATGGAAGGCTGAAGGATGACATCAATGATTTGGTCATCCAATAATCAGGGGGAAAAAAATGTCTAGGCTAGCTTGAAAAAAAAGCATAAGGTCTACTTGAATCTGAAGGAGACCCCGAGGGACCAGAGGGGACCATGTGTAGACAATGGGGTCAGATCAATTTAAAAAGTAGAGATCCTCACCAGCAACCCAGCTGTCCCACCTAGTTGCTTGACATATTTCTGAGAAAATCTTGATAAATTATACATGACTTACTCCAGATCTGATGTGATTTTTGCCCACTCATATATCCTGCCAGTAAGGAACTTCATTTCTCCTATGACCTATCCAATAGTTTCTATGTCGTCCTCTCCCAAACACGGAGGAATGAGGCCCAGAAAGTTGCTTAGCTAAGGACGAGTGTACAGAGGCAGCAGCTCTCGACGCTGTATGCCAGCCTTCACTCCCATGAACATTTGAGCCTCTGACTCTGAAGCTGAAAATAAAACGTGTGTCATCAAAAGTAGACAGGTAAGTTGTCCAAGCTTATTAAATATGCCTATATCTGACAGTGATTGTCTTTATTATTTATCCTTACCTGAATGATAAGGACTTCTTAATTAGTGCCTGAGAAAGTAAATGAGGATTTAACTGACAGACACAGTGTGCACAGTTTTGCTCTAATGAAGTCAGCCATGTAATGAAGCATAAGTCAGGTTTTCATTCTGCCCCAACACAAACTACTGAATTGCCACAACGGGCATTTTCTGAATCTCACCATAATAAACAAGTGCAACATTGACAGGCATACTATATGTGAAATTTCCTCGACACAGCCTTAATTTCATCTTGTACATTCTTTCAAAAAAGTTTGTGTGTGTGTGTGTGTGTGTGTGTGTGTGTGTGTGTGTGTTTGTTTTTTTAAGGATAATACTGAAAAACCTCGGTGAATAAGGAGAGGCTGAAACTTGTTTGTAAAAGGATTACCATCCTTACTTAAGGAAAGGCAGCTGACAAACCAAGTCATTCTGCCAAGTTATGAAAGACTGAAAGCCACGTTTTTGAGGAAAACATGCAAGGGGAAAACTAATAAAGCCAAAAACGAGAAGCCACTGGAAAAAGAGAAATAGTTAAAGAAAAGATTAACTTTGAGAAACTTCTTTCCCCCATACTATGAGACTTCCCTTTCTCTAACAGAATTCTCTTCTCTCAACCTTCCTGATAGAAAGAAGATTTTTTTCTGGTAGGTCCTATTTTATCACACTCAGATCTCTAAGTCTTATAATAGGGATAATAAACATAAAAAGTACCTGCTTTTTTTTCTCTCTCTCTCTCTCTGGTCACAATTTATTCCTGAAGCTCCCTAGGCATCTGCCCGTGAGCATACCCATATATTTTTTATCTTGCTTTTCACTTAGTGATTGTGATAACCTCATGAATTATCCTAGTCTGTTATTTATATCATAACACAGAACACCGTATTAAATTTCCTTACTTCGTGACTAGTTCTTCATTGATATGGCAATATGACTTCTATCCAAATTTATTATTAATTCTTTGTGGAGAAATATATTTTATATATATTTTTGTACCACCAAATATATAGGGCAATGCTAAAATCCATAAAAAGCCTAGTTTAAAGTATACATTGATTATGCGATGTGTGTCCCACCACCTAGAGCTAAGCCGTCACCGCTTGTCTGCTGCACAGAGAGTTGATGTTTCTCTGGTTTAAGGTGCTCCTCATGTGAGGAAGGCAATATTCAATGCAATTGGATCTAAACATACTCAGATGCTTTTCCTAATATGATAGTTTTCAGAATTTTAGATCCAGTAGGTACCTTACAAATTGCTTAGACTAATTAGCTCAGTTTTCTTTTTTTTTTATATATAAAATCATAAGTATTTAGTGACTTGATCAGATGGATGATTATTAGTCGAAGATCCAGAATTAATACCTTGGCCTTCTGAATCTGTGTGGCTTATATGGACCTGTCTTCTTATTGTAATAGTATTTATCTCATATTATTAAAGATATCATGTTTCTTTTAAATTAGAGATTTAAAATTATTTCAAAAACAAATGAAACAGCCCTGGCCAGTTTGGCTCAGCAGTTAGAGTGTCGGCCTGCGGTACAGAGAGACCCAGGTTCGGTTACCGCTAAGGGCGCGTACCTCGGTTGCAGTTTGTACCCGGCCCTGGTTGGTTGTACAGGTGGCAGCCACTCGATGTGTCCCTTTCACATTAATGTTTCTCTCTCTCTCTCTCCCTCCCACTCTATCTGAACAAAAAATGGAAAAATGTCCTCGGGTGAGGATAAAAAAAAAAATGAAACATAAGTTGGTGATAAACATGTCTATCAGATATAAGCAATATTCATAGTATATATTACTCTAGTAGTTTTCTTTTATATAAAAATATGTTTTTATTGATTTTTTTAGAGAGAGAGAGAAAGGGAGAGAGAGAGAACATCGATGTGAGAGAGAAACATCTATCAGCTGCCTCCTGCACGCCCCCTACTGGAGATTGAGCCTGCCACTCGGACATGTGCCCTGACTGGGAATGGAACAGGAACCTCTCAGTCCATGGGATGAAGCTCAATTCACTGAGCCACAACGGCCAGGCTATATATATATATATATATATATATATATATATATATATTTTTTAATCCTCACCAGAGAATATTTTTTCAATTTATCTTTAGATAGAGTGGAGGGGAGGGAGGAAGAGAAAGAGAGAGGGAGAGAAACATTGACATGAGAGGGACATACCAACTGGTCACCTCCCGCCGGCAAACCCCGACCAGGGCCGGAACCGAACCGCAATCGAGGTACATGCCCTTGGCCAGAATCAAACCCGTGACTCTTTGGGCAGCGGGCCAATGCTCTAACCGCTGACCCAAACCAGCCAGGGCTATATAAATATTTTAAATGTGTGTCAGTGTTCTGTCATTCTTCTTGATTGCATGAAATTGATAGTCTTGACTGTGATAAAATTGCATGTGAGAAGACTAGTTTATTTTACAGGCCTACAGTTCTTTCTTATAGAAGTATTACATAAGAATATTCAAATAATGTTAATTCATGTAATTGTTCCTTATGTGGAAGCCCAAAATATTCCACAAATTCAAGAACTGCACTAATTTGAGCAGGGTTGGGAAGCTTTGACCTTGACCCACTGTTCCCTCTCACACTGGGCTTCTCAAGCATCTTCGAGTGACCCTAAGGCTGTGGGAAGTTGGTTTAAAACCAGTTATCACAAAGAGGTCTCCAGTTGATGCAGGTTGATGATTCTTTCAGTTCCTGATCTGACCCTTTCCATAAAGTTCCCCTCTTTCATTACATTCACTTTGCATGGAAAACTGATTCTGAAACAGACTTGGCCTGGAGCCACAGACAGCTTTTTGTTGCCTAGGACACGGAAGCTGCTTCTCCTACTGGGTGTATGGCATTTACATGACCAAAAAAAAGGATTCAGTAGAAACAAATCCTTCTTAGATCAAAGCTGGAAAATATCATAATTTTATTTGAAATATTTTTTATGACATACAATTAAGACTAATAAAACAAAATAACACATTTAATAGCCACTTCTGCCTGACCTTGCAAAGAAGGATGTGGCCTTAAAACAAATCATGCAACAGATTTTGAAATTATATCATCGAATCATTATATCTTAAACCAACTGCTTTTAAAAGTGCCTTCTTTAGGGCTATTTAAAATGTTTGCAGAAACTAATAAAACGCTATTTCAAAAAACAATTAAAGCTTGTGTTCTTGCTTCTACGGCTAATTGTTACTTTAACATCTTTCCCATGAACTACCGATGCCTGATTATTGTTACATTGTTAAATCCACGTGTAATTACAAAAGCAGTAATATTACAAGCCTAGGCCACCAAATTCCTGCATGTTTATGCAAATTAATCACTATAAAACCAGTGACGTTGATACTATATGTAAAAATTAAAATCAATTTACAACTCTATTAAGGAATATATATTCTGTAGATTTGAGAGGTAAAGAGAAATATGTAACCAAGGAACCAATCAATCAGTTTAGGTCAGTCAAATAGTACCCATACCTCAGGTTCAAGGCATATATATATTTTTTTTCATCCTCATCTGAGGATATTTTTTTGTTCAGATAGAGTGGGAAGGAGAGAGAAAAAGAGAGAGAGACAGAGAAACATCGATGTGAAAGGGGCACATCGAGTGGCTGCCTCCCGCACGACCCAACCAGGGCCGGGAACAAACTGCAACCGAGGTACGTGCCCTCAGGAACCGAACCCTGGTCCCTCTGGACCGTGGTTCAACGTTCTAACTGCTGAGCCAAACTGGCCAGGGCTCAAGGCATATATTTTTATAGAGCATTTAGATTAGAAAACACAGGAAACAAGTGTGTTGTGTAAAAGTTCTGTGGCTGACTTATCCTATGTACTGATAGCATGACTTTGTCCTGAAAAAATAAACTTTGTTAACTTTATCTCAAACTCACCATCAGACCAGAGAAAAAAGATTGTCTGAAATGAAGAAACTAGTCCCTGAGAAGAACTAGTGTCTAGAATATAAATCATAGATTCTGAATCCCAGTGAATTCTCCCTATTTCTTCACACCACCAAAGCCATCTAAACATTTTGAACCTAGAGGAAAATAATCTATTAAAAAGGTGTTGACTCAAAATGTGAAAACATTTCTTTCTAATAACATTTCTTTCATATTAAAATTGTTATTATTTTTGAAAATTTTGAAATTAAAAACATATATAAAAAACTTACTGGTAACCATGCCCAATAGAATGACTATGATCAAAACAACACACAATAACCTGTGTGGGCAAAGATGTGGAGAAATTTGAGCTCTAATATGCTGCTAGTGGGAACATAAAATAGTGCAACTTCTTTGGAAAACAGTTTGGTACCTTCTCTAAATGTAAAACAGTTACCAGAGGACTCAAAAATTTGATTCCTAGATATGTATTCACAAGAAATAAAAACATGTTTACATAAAATCTTATACACAAATGTTCATAGAAGCATTATTCATTATATCAAAAAAAGTGAAAACAATCCAACTAATGTAGTATATCCACACAATGGAATATTATTCAGCCAAAAAAAAGGATAAAGTACTGATACATGGTACAACATGGATGAAGTTTGAGACACTATGCTAAGTGAAAAAAGCTAGTCACCAAAGACCACCTATTATATATTTCCATTTATATGAAATGTCCAGAATAAGCAGTTTTATAGAGACGAAAAGTAGATTAGTAGTTTCCTAGGTATGGAGGGTTTAAGAGGAAATGGCATATGTCTGCTAATGGGTGTGGAGTTTCTTTCGAGGATGATAAAACTGTCCAAAAATGGACTGTAGTGATGATTGCACAACTTTGTGAATATATGAAAAACTATTGAATTGCACATGTATTTTCCTTTTTGTTGAATTTATTGGGGTGACACTGGTTAACAAAATTATAGTGGTTTCAGGTGCATAATTCTACAACATATCATCTGTACACTGTATTGTGTGATCACCACCCCAACCCCAAGTCAAGTCTCTGTCCATCACCATTTATCCCCCATACTCTCCTCCACCTGCCTCTCCCCCCGAAATCACTACACTGTTGTCCATGTCCAAGAGTTTTTTCTCTCTAATTTTTTTCCATTTTGCTCTATCGCTCCACCCCACCACCCATACTTCCCCTGTAGCTTTCATTCAACTCTCTATAAATCTGCCTCTATTTTTCTTATTAGTCCATTTTGTTAATTAGATTCTGTATATGTATTACATGTTTTAAACGGTTATGGTGTTGATGGCAGCCATTCTGACAGGTGTGAAGTGATGCCTCATAGTTGCTTTAATTTGCATCTCTCTGATGATTAGTGATGTTGAGCATTTCTTCATATGTCTCTTAGTCATTTGTATGTCCTGTTTGGAGAGGTGTCTATTTAGTTCCTCTGCCCATTTTTTAATTGGGTTCTTTGTCTTCCTTTTGTTGAGTTGTATAAGCACTATATATATATTTTTAAATTAACCCCTTATCTGACGTATCATTGGCAATTATGGTCTCCCATATAGTGGGATCCCTTTCCATTTTGATGGTTGTGTTGTAACCCAGGAGATCGACCAAACTCAGACGCCGAGATGGGGTTTAACAAAAGGAGTTTATTGAGCTAAGTCCGCAGGCCTGCAGTGTGTCCCACACAGGAGTAACTGCGGCAGTGGCGAGCTAAAATGGCTCCTTTTTATAGGATTTTGTGAGGGGGGTTGCTACGTGTAAGCAAGCATGTTACAGAAGCGGAATTTAGCAGTTAGTTAATTACCTGTTACTCAGTTTCCCAGACATCTCAAAGGTCAAGATGTTTTCAATAGATCATCCCTGGCGCCGACCCCAGGATTCCTCAAGGGTTAGTGTTTACTTAGGGATTAGCTAGTGAAGAATGTTCTTCAGTAAATGAGTAAACTGACAACCCCTTTGGTTGTCATGACGGCCTCTGGGAGTTTGGGTCAATGGCACTGAGTTATAACATTCCCCACTTCTTCTGGTGAATTAATCAAATCCTTGATTTATATTAGTCATGGATTAGGGGTAAGCGTTGGTAATGTTGCTGTTGGGCTAGTACCATAAGCTTAATTGATTGGACCCGCTCCTTGACAAATGCAGTGATTCTGTTAAGGATGATAGGTCCGCAGGCTAAGGCTATGAATAAGAGGAGGAGCGGACCCACTAGAGCTGTGAGGAGGGTGGTCAGTCAGGGAGACCAATTGAACATACTCTCATACCATGAGGTAGAGGTATGTTCTTCTCTCTCTCTATCTCGTAATCGCTTTTGCAGCTCTTGCATAGATTGTCTGATGATACCTGAGTGGTTAGCATAGAAACAACAGGTCTCTCCTAGGGCAGCACAGAGGCCTCCCTGTTTGAGGAAGAGCAGATCTAGACCTCTGCGATTTTGGAGGGCCACTTCGGCTAGGGAGTCAACCTGTTTTTCAAGGTATTTGACTTGGGTTTGGAGTAATTCACCATCGCGGGAAAACGTGGCTGACAGCTCACGAAGGGCAAGGTCATTCTTAATGAGGGCTGTCGCCCCTAGGGCAGTGGAGCCGGCAATACCCAGGGTAGCCAGTACAGGGATCAGAATGGGAACACGTTTCTGGAGTCTAGTATGATAGTCTGAGGCTAGAAAATGGGCTGCACCTGTGGGCCCTGCATATAGGTATACCTGGGGAACTATATAGATAACAACACAAAGATCTGAATGATTCCCGGGGCTAATGCAATGGTGGATACCTGATAAGCATGCAAACCAAGTCCCTCTAGGTGCAATCAGAGTCCATGGGGTTGAGCCTTTGGCTCGCAGAGAGGTGTTGGTCAGGCAGTTGTCCTTGTATGGCGAAGCTTGGAGGTCGAGGTTTCCAAGGATGAAGCAGGTCCCCTGTCCTTGAAGATCTCCTAGGGTGAGCTTGCCGGCTCGGGCACAGTTGGCAAGGGTTCCTTCCCCAGGTGAGTCTGAGTCACTAAACGTTTGGTTCATGGGGGCTAGAGTACCCGTGGCATTTGCCCCAATACCAACAGAGTAGGGTGGTGCTGGATCTACACAGAGCCAGCAGTCTTCGGTGGCGTTAGGTTGAGAACTATTTAAGAGGGAGAAAACAGAATCTAACATGGTTAGAAGCGAGCTGCTAAAGGAATTGAGGGGGTGTGGCATTGGCACCTGAGGAGGCCCAAAAGCTGGAGCTGGTGCCCTATTCCGGCTCTCTAGAGACTCTGTGGGTATTAATAAAGTACCAATGTCATATCCAGCGAGATATAGTCTCAACCCCCATGTTTTTCCAGTGAGCCAGGCTGAGTTTCTTGAGATATGGGGTGCATCGGGCGCGCAACAGAGCAAATGGCAAGAGGTTTACCCAATTATCACCGGTTTCAATCTTAAGTTTGGTAAGAGTCTCCTTAAGAATTCTATTCATTCTCTCTATCTCACCTGAGCTTTGGGGTCTATAGGCACAATGTAATTTCCAGCCTATTCTGAGAGCTTCTGCTATTAATTTGGAAATTTTGGCTATGAAAGCCGGCCCATTATCTGACCCCAGTACTAAGGGCAGGCCAAATCTAGGAATGATCCCAGTTAGGAGATGTCTGGCAACTACGTTAGCAGTCTCGTGCCTTGTGGCAAAAGCCTCAGTCCATCCCGAGTAGGTGTCAACAAAAACTAGTAAGTACTTAAATCCAAATTTGCTGGTTGAGATCTCAGTAAAATCAAGTTCCCAATGCTCACCTGGTTCATGCCCTCTGATTCAGACCCCAAGTCCATGGGGTCTGGGAGGCCCTGGATTTACCTGTGCACTGGCAGAACATCGGGTAACCTCCGAAATGGCTATAGTCTTGAGATCTGGAATATAGAAGTGTCCACTGACTAGAGAGATTAATTTTGATGTGCCTAGGTGAGTACTGTAGTGGAGATCTCTAATGAGAGCAATTCCCAAGGCTTTGGGGAGAAGTAGTCTTCCATCAGGGAGCTGATGCCAGTTCCCCTTCTCTGTTGAACAATTTAACTTCTTTCCCAGGTTGAGCTCCTCTTCATTGTAGTATGGTGAAGAGGGCAATTCCCGAAGGGGAAGAGCAGGGAGTATTTCTATAGGTTTTACCTCAGTTAGGGCAATTTGTTTAGCAGTCTGGTCTGCTAGGTCATTTCCTTCTTTTGTCTGACTAGGCTTGGTTTCGTGCCCTCTGCAGTGAACAATGGCCACAGCCTTAGGTTGCCAGATGGCTGCTAAGAGATTGAGTATTTCTTCTCTATTTTTAATTTCTTTCCCAGCTGATGTGAGGAGCCCCCTTTCTCGGTATAGGGCTCCATGCACATGAGCAGTTGCAAAGGCATAGCGGCTGTCAGTGTAGATGTTGACCCTCTTGCCTTTTGCCCAGTTGAGTGCCTGTGTCAGGGCAATCAGTTCTGCTTTCTGTGCAGAAGTTCTGTGGGGCAAGGCCTGAGCCCAGATTACCTGTAAGTTGGTGACTACTGCTGCCCCAGCATACCGAGTTCCATCCTTGATGAAACTGCTGCCATCAGCATAGAGGTCATAGTCAGAGGTGGCTATTTGCTCGTCTTTGAGGTCCGGTCTGGTTCTCTCTATGGAGTCTAGTAACGAGTGGCAATCGCGGAGCAGTTCTCCTCGATTCCCGTCGGGGAGTAAGGTGGCCGGGTTGAGGGCAGTAGACTTGGAGAAGGTAACCTGTGGTGGGTTCAATAATAGTACCTGATATTGAGTGAGGCGAGCGTTGGAAATCCATCTGTCAGGAGGAGACCTGAGTAAGGCTTCAGTGGTGTGGCCTCCGATGATTTGGAGGTCCTGGCCTAAGGTCAGCTTCTGCGCCTCCTTGACAAGGAGAGCGGTTGCAGCTATTGCTCTCATGCAGGACGGCCAGCCTGCAGCAACAGGGTCAAGCTGTGGGTGGCTGTCTCGGAAGTTGAGGAGGTCCCGGCTCAGGGCTTCATCAAAAATGGTGGGAGAGTTCTTGAAGCCCTGAGGGAGTCTGGTCCAGGTAAGCTGGCCTGAGAAACCCCCTTCGGGGCTTGTCCATTCAAAGGCAAAGACGGGTTGGCTCTTCGCAGCAAGCGGCAGGGTGAAGAAGGCATCTTTGAGGTCTAGGACTGAGTAGTAAACCTTGTCTGGAGGTAAAAGACTCAGGAGGGTATATGGGTTAGGCACAGTAGGGTGGATAGACTCAACCCTTTTGTTTACCTCCCGCAAATCCTGAACTGGCCTATAATCTTCCGTTCCCGGTTTCTTCACGGGCAACAATGGGGTGTTCCAGGGGGACTGACACGGAATTAAAATGCCTGCATCTCTCAGCCTCTTAATATGTTTGGCAATCCCTTCCTTGGCCTTTTGGGGAATTGGGTATTGTCTGACTTGAATGGGAGTAGCAGTGCTGGCCAATTGCACAATGATAGGGGGCTGGTGAGAGGCTAGCCCCGGTGGGTTTGTTTCAGCCCAAACTTCAGGGATCTGTATGGCTAATTTAGTCAAGACATCCTGTGAGTTACTTTCCCCAGTGGGAGGTGACATTTCCTCTTGAAGGAGATATTCCTCAGAAAGGGGTACTGTAACCATGATAGTGGAAGGTTGTTGGTTCCCTAAGCTTAGAGTTGTGCTATTGTCTTGAAAAGTTATAGTTGCTTTCAGCTTTCGCAGCAGGTCTCTGCCAAGCAATGGGTAGGGGCAGTCGGCCATTACAAGGAAGGAGTGAGTGATAGTGCCCTTCCCAAGATCAGTGATTCTGGCTTTAGTCCATGGGTATGCTTTTGGCTTTCCTGTTGCCCCTATAATCGATGTCTTTTGGGAGAAGAGCTTTCCAGAGGCCTGCTGCAGGACCGAATAGGTGGCCCCCGTGTCGACAAGGAAGTCAGTTTGTTTTCCCTCGACCGTCAGGGTTAACATGGGTTCCTGGGGGCCTAAATTGATGGAACCCTGACCCCCCTAATCTTCCTCAGTCTCTAGGAGTAAGCGTGCAGGGGTTTCTTGTGCTTTTCTTGCCATTAGCTTGGGGCAATCTTTCTTCCAGTGTCCCATAGCCTTGCAGAAGGCGCATTGATTTTTCTTAAGTTGGGGTCTATCTTTAGATGGTTCTTTATTCCCCTTATAGGTGGCTAGTGGTCCCTTGTTAGGGGTTGCCAGCAAGATTCGAGACAGTTGCCTAGTTTGCTTCTTAATGGGATCCTCCCGGTTCTGAAAAACTTTCTGAGCTATTTCAAGTAACTCACTTCTATTCTTTCCCTCAAAGCCTTCTAATTTCTGCAGTTTCTTTCTGATGTCTGGGGTTGACTGTGAGACGAAGGCCATGTTGACCATCCGTCTATTCCCATCTGCATCCGGGTCTAAGGGGGTATAAGTTCTGTAGGCCTCTAATAATCTTTCTAAAAAGGCCGTGGGAGATTCGTCCTTCCCTTGCATAGTGGCTGCTACTTTTGCTAAATTGGTGGGTTTCTTAGCAGCGCCCCTTAGACCCCTGAGGAGGTTTCGGTGATAAGTGTGTAACCTCTGCATCCCCTCCCCAGTGTTTGGATCCCATTCTGGGGGTCGTTGAGGCAGTTCATCATCTAAGCCCTCGGGGCCAGCGTCATCCCCGACCACAGCCTTAATTGCCTCAGCGCGTATCCGCTCCCTCGCCTCTGAGGTGAACAAAGTTTGTAAAATCTGTTGACAATCGTCCCAAGTGGGTTGGTGGGTCCGGAATACAGACTCCAATAAACTTATCAGAGCTTGTGGTTGCTCCGAGAAAGGGGGGTTTTGTTGTTTCCAATTATATAAATCGCTAGTTGAAAAAGGGACATAGATCATACGCGCCGGGCCCATAGAGCCGGGCGCAGCGGGCACCTCTCGTAATGGGAGCATTGGGACTGAGGTGTCCGGTTCCCGGGCCGGTTGATAAGGGGTGCCGTCCCGTGTATGTGAGGGACTCAAAAGTCTGGCGTTGTCAGCCGGGCCTGGGGCTCTTGCCTGAGGCTCGTCTGAGGGTGCCCTCGCCTTCCCGCCCGAGGCGTTTCCTGCATAGGGCGGAGGCATCATTACTTCCAGGAGCAATTCCTCAGGATCCCCTGGGAGGACCAGATATAACCGGGGTTTGGGTGCTTTCCCAGGGGATTCTGGTTGGCTCTCCTTGGTTGCCCCCCGCGGTCGCTCCTTTGGGGCTGCAATCATGATGGTATGCTTTCCTACCTTAGCTTTCATTCCCTTTTGGGGCTCCTCCCTTCCGCATTTTGTTATCTAGGGAGGCTTGTCTAATACTATGTCAATCCAGACATCTATATATACCCGTTGATCTGGGTGAGGGACCCTATAGACAACCGAACGCACGGCGAAGAGGAGGTTAGGGTCAAAACTCCCCTCCGAGGGCCATTCCACCCCAAAGGTTGGCCACTCTAGTTCACATAGCGTCCTCAGGAAGCCGGGGTCTGCTGGCTTCCCATAATTACAGGACCTTTTGAGAAAATCGGAAAAGTTAGAGAGCAGACATTCAAGGGGGGTCGGTTTCCTGGATGGTCCTTGGTCCATGGCGTCTCTCCTGAAAGTGAAACAGTTAGAGCAGAAAGAGAGGCTGAACATACAAGAACACGAAATCAGAAGACAAACAAGAACAATCACTGAGACTAGTCTCACACCCTCACGGAACACACACACCTTCAAAGTAAAGCACCTAGGCTTCCAAAATCAGAAGTCAGCGTCCTGACTCTGATTAGAGGCAGACAGTGCGCGGCGTCCCGCCTGTACAGCCTCGCCAAATGCTCCGGAGCCAAAGACACAAAGAAACAAATGGATCGATCCACTTACCAAAACCACGTGGTGCAAAGTCCCTAAGCCGAATCTGGCCGCAGTCAGAAGATCAAATTTGTAGAGGCGAGGATGGAGGCGCCTCGCCTTGTGCCTGAGGAGGTCGACCCCTCTCAGAGGGGGACCTCGAGGTGATCTCACTGGGGCCTCCAAATGTTGTAACCCAGGAGATCGACCAAACTCAGACGCCGAGATGGGGTTTAACAAAAGGAGTTTATTGAGCTAAGTCCGCAGGCCTGCAGTGTGTCCCACACAGGAGTAACTGCGGCGGCGGAGAGCTAAAATGGCTCCTTTTTATAGGATTTTGTGAGGGGGGTGCTATGTGTAAGCAAGCATGTTACAGAAGCGGAATTTAGCAGTTAGTTAATTACCTGTTACTCAGTTTCCCAGACATCTCAAAGGTCAAGATGTTTTCAATAGATCATCCCTGGCGCCGACCCCAGGATTCCTCAAGGGTTAGTGTTTACTTAGGGATTAGCTAGTGAAGAATGTTCTTCAGTAAATGAGTAAACTGACAACCCCTTTGGTTGTCATGACGGCCTCTGGGAGTTTGGGTCAATGGCACTGAGTTATAACAGTTGTTTCTTTTGCTGTGTAGAAGCTTTTGAGTTTGATGTAGTCCCATGTGTTCATTTTTTCCTTTGTTTCTCTTGCCTTAGGTGATGTGTCAGTAAAAATTCTGCTGCGTATGATGTGTGAAATTTTGTTGCCTACAGTCTCTTCTAGGATTTTTATGGATTCATGAGTTACATTTAAGTCTTTTATCCATTTTGAGTTTATTTTTGTGTATGGTGTAAGTTGGTCTAGCTTCATTTTTTTGCAAGTAGCTGTCCAATTTTCCCAACACCATTGATTGAAGAAACTGTCTTGACTCCATTGTATTCTCTTGCTTCCTTTGTCAAATATTAATTGAGCATATTGTCTTGGGTCAATTTTTAGGTTCTCTATTCTGTTCCTTTGATATATGTGCCTGTTCTTGTGTCAGTACCAGGCTGTTTTGATTACAGTGGCTTTGTAGTATAACCTGAGGAAGTTTTATATTTTAAAAAAATAGATTGACAGATGCAAAAGTAAAACCAGAGGATTTGAATACTAATTTTTTCAAAATTGAAAATTTGCCTGTATGACCTTGAACAAATCATTTAATCTTTACCCTATTTTTCACCTGAAAAAAAAAGGATTAATAATAATATTTATCTTACAGGTATTTGATAATTGCCAAATGAAACTAAACACTCAACATTAAACCCTCTGTAATGGTCATTGAAGTGAGCTGAGCCTTCATTCAAATTGTGCAAACAGAACTTGAGGCCAGGGTTTGCTTTATTCTTCACACCAGCAGAGGGATGACATCTTTCTGTAGTAATAAAGATGCTCTGGTGTTAACATGAAAGTAATAAAGATGTGTGGTGTTAACATGAAAATGTGAGGCTTGCAAAATTTATATAAATATTGGCCAAAATTTGATGGAATTCATTGCTGGCTTAATAAGATGGCATGTCAAATAGTTGCTTTAATCTTCCTGGAGGGTTTAGCTCAGCGGTTAGAGCATCAGCTGAGCTAATGCTCCAGAGAGGCCTGGGTTTGGTTCCCACTAAGAGCACGTACCTTGGTTGCAGTTTGTCCCCGGCCCTGGTTGGGTCGTGCGGGTGGCAGCCACCCGATGTGTCCCTTTCACGTCGATGTTTGTCTCTCTCTCTCTCTCTCTCTCTCTCTCTCTCTCTCTCCCCCCCCCCACTCTATTTGAACAAAAAATGGAAAAATGTCCTCAGGTAAGAATAAAAGAAAAAATCATCCAAGACATTTAAACCCTACCCGATGTTTTGGGTACCACTTTGAATGGCAGATGATATATGAAAGAAGAATCTGTGGCAGAGCATGAAGCTTGAAAGTTAATTTCAAAGTCAAAATTAATATTAAATAGATCCACTCAAAACAATATAGATGATGCTTCATAATTGTGTACATTTGTATTTAATAAGAAATGTCAAGCCTAGCCGATGTGGCTCAGTGGATTGAGCAATGGCCCATGGACTGAGAGGTCCTGGCTTGATTGCCCTTAGCAGCACATGCCCAGGTTGTGGGCTCCATCCCCAGTAGGGGGCTTGCAGGAGGCAGCTGATTGATGTTTTTCTCTTACATCAATGTTTCTCTCTCTCTCTCCCCCTTCTCTCTCTCTCAAAAAAAAAGAATCAATAATATTAAAAAAAAAAAAAAAGAAATGTCAACATCCTCATTATAAAGAGGCTTTAGAAAAAAAAGTGATGGTCAAGCAAAGAAAAAAATAGGAAATAAATTCCCATGTACAGATTAAATAAGTTGTAAGGTACAAATTATTTCCCTTCCCATAAAAATTTTAAGCACATTTTTGTTGAGGAAAATGTCAATTAATATTTGATAAATATAGAAACCGCTGCTCATATCATCATAAAAATGAAATGCCAGATCAGCTTGTAGGGCTATATATTTAGAAGAATATATAGATATATGTCACTTGATCTAAAGTTAGGGAAAACCTTTTTAAGCCAGAAAACACAAGAAAAAAAAACACAATATTTTAATATTCTAGCTTCTATAATTTAAAAAATATTCCATAAAAATTAATAGGCAAATGCCAATGTGCAGACAGCTATTTTTTTTCTTCTTTTTTTTAAGCCTCACCTGAGGACATTTTTTTCCATTTATTGTTCAGATAGAGTGGGAGAAAGAGAGAGAAACATCAATGTGAAAGGGACACATCGAGTGGCTTCCAACTGCACGACCCAACCAGGGCCGGGGACAAACTGCAAATGAGGTACATGCCCTTAGCGGGAACTGAACCCAGGTCTCTCTGGACCATGGGCCGACGCTCTAACCGCTGAGCCAAACCAGCCAGGGCATCAGCTATTTTCAACATCACAGAAAATGAGGTAATATTGCAAATTTATTGAGCTTTATGAGCCAGTTAAAATTATAGAAAATAGATAAAGAAAAATCAGAGAAGAAAAATACAAATGGCTAATATACACAGACATAAATATTTAAACTGATAATAAAGTTATAAATTTCAAAAATGTATTCTAATATTAGTAAAGAGATATTTTAAATTAAAATACATATAATTAAAATAGTGTAAGAAAGTAGCCATGGGCTAAATTTTTAAAACATCTTTATAGAAATATAATTCACATTCTACACAATTAACCTTTTAAAAGGACACAATTAAAAAATTGTTCTTAGTGTATTCAGAGAAATGTGCAACCACCACCAAGGTCAGTTTTTGAACATTTTCATTCACTTCTAAAACAAATCCACTGCCATTAGCTTCACCCTCATATTTCCTGTTCCCAGCCCCCAGATCCAAGAAATCATTAATCTACTTTCTATCTCTATGGATTTCCCTAGTCTGTACCTTCATGTGATTGGATTTGTGTATTACATGGTCTTTTGTGATTGGCTTTTTTCATGTAGTAAACATAGTGTTTCCAAGGTTAATTTTATAGCATGTTACCAAGTACTTCATTTCTTTGTATGCCTGAGTAATATTCCATTCTATGGGTGTATTGCATTTTGTTTACACATTCATCCATTGCTAATTATTTCCCATGTGTTGTCTCCCTTAATTCCACACAGAATCCTAAGAGGTTTAACCATTTCAATCACTGGAAAATGGAAATGCTTAGTACAACCTAGTGGATTAGTCAATGGAGCCACTCGGTTGAATGTGTACTACCCATCTGTAGAACCTGAACTCCAACTCCACACTCCACCACCTTAAATATGTTTATCATGCGTGGACCAGTGATTCCACTTCCAGGAATTTTTTGGAAGGAAATAATCAAATACTTGTAGAAATAATATATAATGACTGTTTATTGCATCATTTAGTGAAAGTGAAAATTTGAACATAACTATACTGTAGAATAATTATGGACTCATTAAATTGTGGTGCAGCAATAATATGGAGTATTATGCAGCCATAAAAGTAGGGTTTTCAAAAAAAATAATTAATGATATAGAAAATTGAAGAGACCATGGTCTTAAGTGTAAAAAAAGTTTGTGAAATACTTTGTGTAGCTTCACAGCAGATTCCAATATTTTCTATGTTCATTATTTGTAAAGTAGGCATAATAATGTCAACTTTATGGGGATGTTGGGAAGATTAAATGTGTTAATATATGCAATGTGTTCAAAGCAGTATATATTATCACTTATCTGTTACACACACACATATACACACACAACAAAGGATAAATGGATACATACAAAAATCCTGAGTGGAAAGATTATAGATGATCTTGATATTCTATTATAGTTTTTCTCTGTGTTTTCCATCTATTCTACAAGAAACCCTACAAGGTTTATGTGTGTAGAAAGAAATGTCTTAAAGGAAAGCAGTGAGCCCTGGCTGGTTTGGCTCAGTGGTTATTGCTGGCCCGTGGACCAGAGAGTCCCGGGTTTGGTTCCCGCTAAGGGTATGTATCTCGGTTGCAGTTTGTCCCCAAGCTTGGTTGGGGTTGTGTGTGTGGCAACCAGTGGATGTGTCTCTCTCACATCGATGTTTCTCTCTCTTCCTCCCTCTCTCTGTATCTGAAGATAAATGCAAAAAAAAAAAAAAAAAAAAACAAACAAACAAACAAACAAACAAAATGTCCTCAGGTCAGGATTAAAAAAATAAAAGGAAAGTGGTGAGGCAACAAAACAGAGAAGCATTGTGTTCGATCTTTGTTTCCATAAGATTGAGTGGCATTTTGAGTCTAGTAACCACTTCAGGTTTATACTGAAACATGAAACTGGCAACATAGAAATCATTCCAAAAGTCTATCTCATCTCTATTACTAAATGTGAAAAACAGATTTCTGTTTTATAGACTTAGGTTTGTTTTGAAAAGGAGATTGCCAAAATCATCCCACTAAGAAACAGATGCTTTGTGATCTTGAAAAGATATGGTTGCCACTGTCAGATGTTGCTTATTAACCCCCCACCTAGCTAAACTGCAGTTAGACTGGAGAAGAGCCTGAAAAACTACTTTCTTCCCAGGAGACAATTTGTTTACATGTCAGTTGGAGAAGACAGTTTTCCAAAATCACTGATACTGTCTTGTTTTTAATAGCCCCTACTCAATTAATACTCTCCCTCCATTTTAAACCAATATAAGACAGCTGTCAAGAGCTGACTTAACTTGCCCTGAGTAATATTTCATTAAAAACTAAAAGGTTTTATATAACTTTTGCATCCTGAAGATACAGAAACAAAAAAAAAGGCTCCTCTCATATCCACCTGCCTATCAACTGACATGCCAACACCAGCAAAAAAAACTCTTTAATGGTTCAGACTTAGGGTGACAGGTGCCACTTCTTTTTCTAAATATAGTTTTACAATGTATTCTATGATTATAAAATTAATACAGAAAAACAATTCCTTATCTGAAACTCCAAAAAGCAATAATAACAAAAAGCTCTAAAAATGAAAAGATTTTGCAACACATTTTGTGACAAAGGTTGACCTCACATAAAGCCATATTGTTATTGGTGGGGTGCCCTCTGTGTCCCCACCTGTTATGGGTGGAAGTGTAGCTCTTGGGGTGCCATGGGAACAAGAATTTCCTGAGGCTCTCATGGGAAAATGAGGTATCGAGGAAGGCTTTATTGATGATGTAAAATTAAGGGGTTCCCCTCCAAGGTTCCATCGCCCTCCATCCCACCATGAAAAAGTCCCATCTTGTCTTCAGGAGAGCTAGGATCAAAGCCATTCCCAGAGTCTTCTTTCCATAGTAGAACACAGTCCAGTCCAGCATCGTGCTAGCTTAGCTTGTGTTCCTAGCCGCAGTCCATTGCATGTGGGGGTCCACATGGCCATGGATGCTGTGGCTTCTAGGGCCACATGGCAGGCTAGTGTGGGTCACAGAGCAAGCATATGCAAGGAACAGGAGCCAAGCAAAAGGAATAAGAGAGAGAGAACTTGTCTAGGGATTATAACTAGATGCTTAACCAATTAAGTCTTCAGGATTTCCCATGCTTGCACTGTCTCTGCCCTTCTAGCCATTTATGCTTTCCCCAGGTTAGACTGATGGACAAGCACTTTCCTACATCACCCCGACTTTACTGAACATATGCTCATCTTACCCTTTGTTGGACCCCTTCCCCCAGTAATGTGCAGGAATGGATCTGTCGTTCCCTGGGAAGTGTGACATTGCAGCTTCCTGCAGAAGCTGCCCAGAGGACCATGTCTATAATGTCTGGCCTCCCCTTTGCTCTCTTCCTATTATTGATATTAACTAGCTAGTTTTGATGGTAACAATATCAGCACCATATTTTGTGAATATCATTACATTTTTCTACAGTGCATTAATGACTTTGATTACAAGAGGCTGTCTCAGACCCCAATAAAGATATATCCTAATGCAAAGAATATATCACATAAACATCCCCATTTCAAAATTTTCTAACTTCTAAAATATGTTTGGCAATACTAATTTTGAAAAAGTTATAGATTTATATGTTGAAGCTAGAGCTTTATTATATTACTGTCTCTAGGTTTTTTATTGTTCTTTTATTGAATTTATTGGAGTGACATTGGTTAATAAAATTATATAAATTCAACTGTACATCATCTGTATATTGTATTGTGTTCACCCCAAGTCAAGTCTCCTTCCATCAACATTTATCTCCTCTTTATCCTCTTCTATGTAAATGTACCACAGCTTTTATATCCACTCATCTACTGATGGGCACTTACAATGAACATAGTGGTGTATATATTCTGTTGCATTAGTGTTTTGTGTGTCTTCAGATATATTTCAAGAAGTGGAAATGCTGGGTCATAAGGCAGTACTATTTTTCCCTTTTCTCCACATTCTCACCAACACTTTTTGTTTGTTGATTTGTTGATGATAGCCATTCTGACAACTGTGAGGTGATAGTTCATTGGGGTTTTAATTTGCATTTCTTTGTTGGTTACTGACATTTCTTGAGCATAGTTTCATATATCTATTAGCTGTCGTTTTGTCCTCTTTGGAAAATTGTCTATTTAGCTCCTTTGTATATTTCTTATTTGGATTTGGCGGGGGGGGGGTGGTGGTGTTGGTGTTGAGTTTTATAAGTTTCTTATAAATTTTGAATATTAAGCTCTTATCAGATGTATCAACAAATATATTCTCACATTCATTGGCTCTCTTTTATTTTGTTGATTGTTTTCTTTGCTGTGCAAAATGGTTTCATGTAGTCTCATTTGTTTATTTTTTATTTTGTCTCCCTTGCCCAAGGAGAAATATCAGAAAAAATATTGCTATGAGAAATGTCCAATATTTTTCTGCTTATGCTTTCTCCTAGGATTTTTATGGTTTCAAGTCTAAGATTTAAGTCTTTAATCCATTTTGAATTTATTCTTTTTCTTTTTTTTTTTTATGAATTTATTTATTTATTTTTTTGTTACAGATATTTTACCTTTTTACCCCATTGGCACCCCCCACCCCACCCCCCCTCCACCCTGTCCCCGGCTTAGTTGTCCATGTCCATTGGTCATGCATACATGCATATAAGTTCTGTGGTTTATCTCTTCCCACCCCCCCACCCCCCATCCCTTCTTCTGAGGGATGTCAGTCTGTGCCCTACTTCCATGTGTCTGGGTCTACTGTATTCCTCAGACTGTTATGTTCATTATATTCCGTATATAAGTGAGATCATGTGGTATTTGTCTTTTTCTGCTTGGCTTCTTTCACTTAGGATAATACTTTCCAGGTCCCTCCATGTCGTCTCAAAGGATAAGAGATCTTTCTTTCTTACCGCTGCATAGTATTCCATTGTGTATATGTACCACAGCTTTTTGATCCATTCGTCTACTGGTGGACACTTGGGCTGTTTCCAGATCTTAGCTATTGTAAATAGTGCTGCTATGAACATGGGGGTACATATATTCTTCCTGATGGGTGTTTCAGGCTTCTTAGGGTATATTCCCAGCAGTGGGATCACTGGGTCAAATGGAAGTTCAATTTTTAATTTTTTGAGGTAGCACCATATTGTTTTCCACAGCGGCTGCACCAGTCTGCATTCCCACCAGCAGTGTATTAGAGTCCCCTTTTCTCCACACCCTCGCCAACACTTGTTGTTTGATGATTTGTTGATGGCGGCCATTCTGACAGGTGTGAGGTGATACCTCATTGTTGTTTTAATTTGCATCTCTCTGATGTTTAGTGATGTTGAGCATTTCTTCATATGTCTCTTGGCCATTTGTATGTCCTGTTTGGAGAGGTGTCTATTCAGCTCCTCTGCTCATTTTTTAATTGGGTTCTTTGTCTTCCTTTTGTGGAGTTGTATGAGCACTCTGTATATATTTGAAATTAACCCCTTATCTGATACATCATTGGCAATGATGTTCTCACATACAGTGGGTTGCCTTTCCATTTTGATGATTGTTTCTTTTGCTGTGCAGAAGCTTTTTAGTTTGATGTAGTCCCATGTGTTCATTTTCTCCTTTATTTCTGTTGCCTTAGGTGATGTATCAGTGAAAATTCTGCTCCGTATGATGTCCGAAATTTTGTTGCCTACATTTTCTTCTAGAATTTTTATGGATTCACGGGTCACATTTAAGTCTTTTATCCATTTCGAGTTTATTTTTGTGTATGGTGTAAGTTGATGGTCTAGTTTCATTTTTTTGCATGTAGCTGTCCAATTTTCCCAACACCATTTATTAAAGAGGCTGTCTTTACTCCACTGTATGCTCTTGCCACCTTTGTCAAATATTAATTGAGCGTATTGCCTTGGGTCCATTTCTGGGTTTTCAGTTCTGTTCCACTGGTCTATATGCCTGTTCTTGTGCCAGTACCAGGCTGTTTTGGTTACAGTCGCTTTGTAGTATAACCTGATATCTGGTATTGTGATCCCTCCAACTTTGTTCTTCTTTTTCAAGATTGCTGTGGCTATTCGGGGTCTTTTTTGGTTCCATATGAACTTTTGAAGTATTTGTTCTAGTTCTATGAAATATATCGTTGGTATTTTGATAGGGATTGCATTGAATCTATAGATTGCTTTGGGTAGTATGGACATTTTAATTATGTTAATTCTTCCAATCCATGAACAGGGTATGTGCTTCCACTTTTTTATATCTTCCTCTATTTCTTTTTTCAATGACCTGTAGTTTTCTGCAAATAGGTCCTTTACTTCTTTGGTTAAGTTTATTCCGAGGTATCGTAATTTTTTGGAGCGATGGTAAATGGGATTGTTTTTTCAGTTTCTCTTTCTGTGAGTTCATCATTGATGTACAAGAATGCTGTCGATTTCTTGATGTTAATTTTGTATCCTGCTACTTTGCCAAATTCATTTATTAAGTCTAATAGATTTCTGATGGAGTCTTTAGGGTTTTCTATGTACAATATCATGTCATCTGCAAATAATGACAGTTTTACTTCCTCCTTTCCAATTTGGATCCCTTTTATTTTTTCTTCATGTCTGATTGCTGTGGCTAAGACTTCCAGTACAATGTTAAATAAGAGTGGCGAAAGTGGACATCCCTGTCTTGTTCCTGTTCTTAATGGAAATGTTTTTAGTTTCTGTCCATTGAGTATGATGTTGGCTGTAGGTCTTTCATATATGGCCTTTATTATGCCGAGAAATGATCCCTCTATTCCTACATTGCTGAGCGTTTTTATCAGAAATGGATGCTGGATTTTGTCGAATGCTTTTTCAGCGTCTATTGATATGATCATGTGGTTTTTATTCTTCATTTTGTTTATGTGGTGTATCACGTTTATTGATTTGCGAATATTGTACCAGCCTTGCATCCCTGGAATGAATCCCACTTGGTCATGGTGAATAATTTTTTTGATGTATTTCTGGATCCGATTTGCTAGTATTTTGTTCAGGATTTTGGCGTCTATGTTCATCAGGGATATTGGCCTGTAGTTTTCTTTCTTCGTAGTGTCTTTTTCTGGTTTTGGAATTAGAATTATGCTGGCCTCATAGAACGTGTTTGGAAGTCTTCCTTCTTCTTGAATTTTTTGAAATAGTTTGAGGAGAATGGGTGTTAGTTCTTTTTTGAATGTTCCGTACAACTCCCCCGTGAAACCATCTGGTCCTGGGCTTTTGTTTGCTGGGAGAGTCTTGATTACCTCTTCAATTTCCTTAGTTGTTATTGGTCTGTTCAAGTTTTCTATCTCTTCCGGGAATAGTTTTGGGAGACTGTGTGTTTCTAGAAATTTGTCCATTTCGCTGAGATTGTCGAATTTGTTGCCATATAGTTGTTAACGATATTTTGTATTTCCGTGGTGTTGGTTGTTACTTCTCCTCTTTCATTTCTGATTTTGTGTATTTGGGTTCTCTCTCTTTGTTTCTTGGTGAGTCTAGCTAAGGGTCCATTAATCTTGTTTATCTTTTCGAAAAACCAGCTCTTTGTTTCATTGATCCTTTGAATTGTTTTTTTGGTCTCTATGTCATTTATTTCTGCTCTGATCTTTACTATTTCCTTCCTTCTACTTGCTCTGGGGTTTTCTTTTTGTTTGCTTTCTAATTCTGTAAGTTGTGAGGTTAGACAGTCAATTAGAAATTTTTCTTGTTTTTTGAGGTAGGCCTGTAGTGCTATGAACTTCCCTCTCAGAACTGCTTTCGCTGCATCCCATAGATTTTGTGTTGTTGTGTGTTCATTTTCATTGGTTTCCAGGAAGTTTTTGATTTCTTCCTTGATCTCCTCGGTGACCCATTCATTGTTTAATAACATGCTATTTAGCCTCCATGTGTTGAAATGTCTTTGCATGTTCTTGTTGCAATTGATTTCTAGTTTCATGCCATTGTGATCTGAGAAGATGCTTGATATGATTTCAATCTTCTTGAACTTGTAGAGATTTAGTTTGTGTCCTATCATGTGGTCTATCTTTGAGAATGTCCCATGTGCACTTGAGAAGAATGTGTATTCTGTAGTTTTGGGGTGTAATTCTCTGTAGATATCTATTAAATCCATTTGGTCTAGTGCTTCATTTAGAGTCTCTGTTTCCTTGCTAATTTTTTGCCTAGAGGATCTATCCAGTGCTGTCAACGGGGTGTTGAAGTCCCCTGCTATGATTGTATTGTTGTCGATTTCTCCTTGGAAGTCCTCCAGAAGATTTTTAATATATTTTGGTGCTCCTATATTGGGTGCATATATGTTTATCAAGGTTATATCTTCCTGTTGGATAGATCCTTTCAATATTATGTAGTGGCCGTCTTTGTCTCTAGTTATGGTCTTCATTTTGAAATCTATTTTATCAGATATGAGAATTGCTACCCCAGCTTTTTTTTGCTTTCCATTTGCTTGGAAAATTTTTTTCCATCCCTTCACTTTCAACCTATGTGAGTCTTTTGTTGAGAGGTGGGTCTCTTGTAAACAACATATAGATGAGTCATGCTTTCTTATCCAATCAGCTACTCTGTGTCTCTTTATGGGAGCATTCAATCCATTTACGTTTAAGGTAATTATTGATATGTACTTATTTATTGCCATTTTTGTTTAGTGTGGTTCTATTTTTCTTCCCATTTCTACTGCTAATTACAGCAGTCCTTTTAACATTTCTTGCAGTGCTGGTTTGTTGCTAATGTATTCCCTTAGCTTTTTTTTGTCTGGGAAGCTCTTTATTTGATCTTCTATTTTGAATGATAGCCTTGCTGGGTAGAGTAGTCTTGGATTCAGATTCTTGTTTTTCATGACTTTGATTACTTCATGCCATTCCCTTCTGGCCTGTAGTGTTTCTTGTGAGAAGTCAGCTGAGAGCCTTATGGGGTTCCCTTTGTAGGTAACCTGTTGCTTATCTCTTGCTGCTTTTAGGATTCTCTCTTTGTCTTTAATTTGTGGCATTTTAATTACTATGTGTCTTGGTGTGGGCCTGTTTGGGTTCTTCTTACTTGGGACTCTCTGTGCTTCTTGAACTTGAATGCCTTCTTCCTTCACCAAATTAGGGACGTTTTCTCTCACTATTTTTTTGAATATATTCTCTATCCCTTGCTCATTTTCTTCTTCTTCGGGGACTCCTATGATGCGAATATTATTACGTTTCCAGTTGTCCCATAGTTCTCTTAAGCTGTCTTCCTGTTTTTTAATAGCTTTTTCCTTTTGTTTTTCTGATTGGTTGATTTTTTCTACCCTGTCTTCTAATTCACTGATCCGGTCCTCAGCTTCCCCTACTCTGCTTTTTAAACCTTCCAATGTGTTTTTCATTTCGGATATGTCATTTTTTATCTCTTCTTGTTGGTTTTTAATTTCCATTTGGCTTATTTTCAGTGTCAATATGTCCTTACTCATGCTGTTCAGCTTCCTCAAGATCATGGCTCTGAATTCTAGCTCTGTTAACATGCCTAATTGCTCCACATTGATCTCATCTTTGGTGGAGGTGGCTTGCTCTTTCATTTGGCTTCTGTTTCTGTGTTTCACCATTTTAGCTATCACTGTGGGCTTTGGAGCCTGTCAAGTTCTCCCTGTGGGTGTTGGTGTTTGCTGTTTGTGGCTCCCTCTCCTGCGTTTAGATGAGCGAGGGAGGACCCGCGTTGAACACCACTGTCAAGTCTTACTTTCCTGGTTAAAGTTGCCAGCCCAGGAAACGTACTGTTATCCTCTAGCTTTTTGCCTGGAGGCTAGCAGTCTAGGTTAATTGATGAGTTTTGGGTTGTCAGTTGATTGAAAAACTCCCTCTGGTGCTCAGCCAAGGGGTTTTCAGAGGGTGGGGCAGATGCTGGTCGTTAGTGAGCCTCAATTAGCACTTCAATGGCCCACAGGGTGGGGTTGGATCTCCGAGGGAGGGGCTGCTGCCTCTCCTCAGAGCCCTGGGAAGGAGCAATGTGGCCACCGTCCTGAGTGGCTGCACTCAGCCAAAGCTCTGAGCGCCCTCCAAACCCTGAGTGTCCTGACACAGTTCCAGTCCAGTCTACCCTCCCTCTGCCGGAGTCCAAGGTGAGTGGCTGTGGCTGTTTCAGCCTCTGTCCCGGCTGTGCTGTGGGGCCGCCTGGGAGTGTGACCCGCGGGCACCGCTTATAGCTAAGGCCGAGCTGCCGACCGTGGGCTCCCAGCCCCCGTCTCGCGCCTTCCCAAGCCTACCGGGATGGAGTCAGTGTCCCTCGTTGTATGGTCCTCGCAAGCTGCTTTTCTGTTTCTTTTTCCCGTCGATTTGTCTGTGTTTTAGTTGAAATTCCAGTTTGGTTCTGGGAGACGGTCTGTGTAGCTCCGTTCACTCCGCTGCCATTTTTCGGTTCCTGAATTTATTCTTATGTGTGGTGTAAGAAGGTGGTCTCATTTCATTTTTTACACATATCTGTCCAATTTCCCAAACACCATTTATTTTATTTTATTTTATTTTATCTGTGAGTGGGAGGGAGAGAGAGGAAGGGAGAGAGAGAGAAACATCGACGTGAAGGGACACATCGAGTGGCTGCCACCCGCACGACCAACCAGGGCCGGGGACAAACTGCAACCAAGGTACATGCCCTTAGCGGGAACCGAACCCGGGTCTCTCAGGACCGCAGGCCGACGCTCTAACCGCTGAGCCAAACTGGCCAGGGCCAAACACCATTTATTGAATAGATTATCTTTACCCCATTGTATGTTCTTGTCTCCTTTGTCAAATATTAATTGACCATATAAACGTCAGTTTATTTCTGGGCTCTCTGTTCTCTTCCATTGATCTATATGTATGTTTTAATGCTAGTACCATGCTGTTTTGATTACTATGGCTTTGTAGTATAGTTTATTATCAGGTAGCATGATTCCTCCAACTTTGTTCTTTCTCAGGATTGCTGTGGCAATTTAGGGTCATCTGTGGTTTCACATAAATTTTTGGAATATTTGTTCTAGTTCTGTGAAATAAACTATTGGTATCTTGATAGAAACTGCATTAAATCTATAGATTGCTTTGGGTAGTATAGACATGTACATGATATTAATTCTTCCTATCCATGAACACTATGCTACCACTTATTTGTATCTTCTTTAATTTCTTCAGTGTCTTATAATTTATAATTTTCTGAATACAGATCTTTTGCATCCTTAGTTAAATGTATTCATCAGTATTTTACATTTTTTTGATGCAACTATAAATGGGATTGTTTTCTTAGTTTTCCTTTCTGATAGTTCATTAATGATGCATAAAAATGCAACTGATTTTTGGGTATTTACTTTGTATTCTGATACTTTACTAAATTTATTTATCAGTTCTATTTGTTTTGTTTTTGGTGGAATCTTTAGGGTTCTCTGTTTACAGTATTACTATGTCATCTGCTGAGAAAGACGAGAAGTATGGGAAATAAAATTAAGGTAAAATATTATGTCATTACCAGAGCTAATATTTTGGTGAATGTTTTTTATAGTTATAATATTCCTAAAAGATGAATAAATATACACTATTTTGTGACTTCTTCCTCCACTTAAGGCTATATCATACACCTCTTTCATCATAAATATAGACAGACCACATCATCATTATGAAATATTGTATACATGTACTATAACATATTTAACCAAACCTCTATTTGGGGGAGGGGGGTATTTAGGTTATTTCTAAGAGGTAACAACTATAAAAAAAACACTGCATTAAATATTGTTATACATATATATCATTATGTCAATAGGATATATATCAAGTGGGGCTGCCAGGTAAGAAAACATGACTATATTAAATTTTGACATGTTTTTCAAGCTGCTCTGCAGAAACATAGTACCAATTTACATTTTCAGCCACAATGTGAAATATATGGTTTCACCTTGGTAAATTTGCTTGGCTTTTTCTGTAGCTCAGATATTTTTTATAGGTAAAAATAACAATAACTTAACCAATATCATAATGTATTATGAAAATTACACGAATCATCATGAGAACATAATCAGCGCAGTCCAAAAAAAAAGCACATGATAAATATTAGTTGAATTCGAGTAAAAGTGAGTTCTCATGATTCTCTTTGTTCACAACATTATTTTTTGGTGTATGTACTTATTATTGTTCTAGGATTGATCTCATCTGACTGTGTTCTATAAAACACATTTGGGAAAATACAGGATCTGTTCAAATGACTGTTCTGCTCTTTAATGATCTGCTCTCTCTTTGAGTTCCTCACTTGCAAAAAAGGAATCTTAATGCTTACTTCCAAGAGTAGTTATAAAAATTAAATGATGATATGCATTTAATCCACTGAGCATGGTGCACACAGTCAGTGCTCAGTCATCATGACAGTGTGGTGGTGAGTGGTCAGAGTGCCCACCCCTCTGCCTTACACAGAGCTGAAGCCATTCAATATCAGTTTACTTCCCCTCTCCTTTCTCAGTGGTTCATGCTCAAAACTGTACTACTGACCTGGGCAGCCATTGCACAAAGGAAGGACCCACCAGGAAGTTTGAACGTCAAGTTGAGAATTAATCAGCTAAACAAATTCCCATCTACAAAACAAACAAACAAAAACTCCAAACCAAAAAACAAAAACCCTAAAAAATATGTTTTTTACTGAGGACAATCCATTCCCTAATAATACAAATAATGAACATATGAAAAATAATGAAATATAAAGAGACTATGAGAGAATGGCCAAGGTTACCAGAAAACCCCATTAAGGAAATAAAGCAGTTTTTTTAATAGCTACTGTTCTCACCAAGCAGGGGGGTAGAATGAAAGAAAGGAAAAGAAATCTTAAAAGCCTACACTTCCATTGCTCTCCAAGGGAAATCTAAGATTCATAATTATATAATTATAATCTTTTTTTATCCTCACCCGAGGACATTTTTTTGATATTTTGTTCAGATAGAGTGGGGGTGGAGGGAGAGAGAGGAGACTGAGAGAGAGAGAGAAATATCGACATGAAAGGGACACATCGAGTGGCTGCCACTCACACGACCCAACCAGGGCCAGGGACAAACTGCAACCAAGGTATGTGCCCTTAGCGGGAACCGAACCTGGGTCTCTCTGGACTTCAGGCTGATGCTCTAACCACTGAGCAAAACCGGCCAGGGCTAATTATAATTTTTTAAAAGACACAATTTATTCTAAGTTATAATATTCAAACCTATTAATTTCAAAGTAATGTATTTCTATAGTGTTGTGTCTCTTATTCATAATGACTACATATTTACCAACTATTATGTTATACTTCAAAACCATGGTCATTGGTATTTAAAGAGCTATGACCATCATCAAATAAAGCACATTATTTGCTCAATTACCTGGTAAGCTTGAGTGCACGACATTCAATCTAAGTAATTAAATCATAAGAGCAGTTCTAGTACTCAAATGTCTTTAAAGTTTGGATTTACTATCTTCATGAAAAATAAAGTCCCAATTTAGTTATGGAAGTGTTGCCCTTGAAAAGATCAGGGGTCAATCCCTGAAGAATCACGTGCTCATCTAGTTCAATAAATTGCTTCACCCTTTTGCTTCATTGTTCTGAAGCACAATGGGACAGGTTCTTAGGACAAAAAGGCACTGACGAAAACTATGTTTACAGCTTTAATAGAAGAGTAGAGACAGACGACTGAGTGGGCCGCAGCGGCAGTAGGGGCATTAACCAAACTCCTTTGTGGATTGTGCTCCTGGTTTCAAGAATTGTTCTTCCAAGAGAAAGAGATGCGGTTCTTTAAAAATAAACTTCCAGGCTTGCCTTAGAATAGGTGGTCTCACCGGCTCTCCTGACATTTTGGCATATGGATTTGTTCATGCAGCAAGGATATGATTGCCAGTTGTGTGAAAAATGCATTCTGAATAATTGCTGGGTGTGACAAACAGCTTCAGCATTTTAAGACTGATACAGTAGAAGCGTTTAATTCTTTCATCGGAGAGATCAATACACTAGATGCTACCATGTGGTTGTCATCTTTGATGAAATGGATAGTGGCTAAATAATGTTTTTATTTTGTGAATTTGACTTCCATATTAAAGCTTCTTCCCTAGTGTTGCAGAAACATTTTGAAGCCTGTTGTGAACTTAATGATTAAGCAAGAGCTCAAGTGATTGTTAATATTTAATGGATAAAGGAGGGAGTTTAGATATAGAGAAGTTACATAACCAAAAGCCACAATATATTCAGAATTTTTCCTAATGTGAGTTTAGAAATATTCAGCCCAAACGTCTTTCACCTGAAAT
The DNA here is from genome assembly GCF_014108415.1 of Molossus molossus. Lineage (NCBI taxonomy): Eukaryota > Metazoa > Chordata > Mammalia > Chiroptera > Molossidae > Molossus > Molossus molossus. Next base: position 36,869,658 of record NW_023425350.1, read on the forward strand.
CATTAGACTTATTTATAGCATACACATAATTAGGAATTCAGATTAGGTTAAAGAACTTCATTTCTAATACCATCCCCCACTTCTAATAATGTCCCTTTATCCATACTAACTATAGACAGAAAGCAGGATAAGGAAATGAGCCGAAATGAAAGGTCCGGTCAGATTTAAATGCTATTGATCGTGCAAGCAGCGCCAGTGTAGTTGAGGCTGGTGATTTCCCTAGGAGGAAGGCTCGTCCCAGGATCCAGCTCAAGGCAGGCAGAGGTCAAGGATGGAGTCAAAGACCTTTACACAGCTGAGTCAGTGGGGGTAGCCCAGCATAGCATAGGAGATGATAAAAAAGTGTATCCTCAAAGACAAAACCCATTTCGGTCAAGTGGAAAAGTTCTCTTACATATTTGTGTGTGAAATAGAAAAATATAATCTTTACCCATTTAGGGTTTTCTGAAAAAACCTAAAGAAGTTTATATTTCTCATCTCTTGGGGCTTTGTGACTTATTTTTGTTCATAGGAGTTCCAGCATGTTATTTGGTGAAAGGATTCATCTTCCTCTTCACCCTAAGGTTGATGTTCTTAAGAGATTTTATCCCCAGTCCATGGTTAGAAATTTAGTTCCTGGCCAGACCTCTAATATTTTCTACCTAAACAGGCTTGTAGTACACCACAAAATAGCAGAACTTTCTATAGTATAATAAGAGGCTAAATATCATAAGGCGATTGTTAAGAAATTTTATTCCAGTAATAGTAATTAACCAATTCCCTTCCCTCAAGATACTGCCTCTTTTGAGCTATTGGAATTAGAAACAATTAGCTCTAATGCTTTCTACTAAAATTAAAGAAAACCACCATTACATTCAGCTCAAATTGGTGCTATAACATAGGAAATAATATTTAAATAGCAGAGGTTATGTAGTGATTTATAATTGTGTCCTGAGACTGCAAGGGGAAAACTGACATTCTCACCCTACCATTCCAGCCAATAGTTAAAGGTCTAGCTTCTGAGCCATGGGATAGAGTCAAGAAAGAGGTTGCTTTCATGGAGTAATGTCCAGATCTGAACACCTGACCCTAGCAACTTTCATAATTTATTTGTTTGGGTCAGTGTCTTAATTTTTATAGATAGGAAGGATTTTCCTACCTTCAGCTCACTGGGCAAAATGTTTACTGTTCACTTCAAACACACGATTACTGCTTTGTCTGCTGTTACAAAGTAATGGAGTTGTGAATTTCAGCTACTCGGCAGGAGGAAAGGTCTGGGATTGGCTGCTACCACTATTTGCAACATCAGCTATTATCAGCAACCAACAAGTATGGGCAGGCAGTTAGAGTGATCAAAAATTGAATGATCTAGGATGAGCAAAGAATCCCTTTTGCTGAGACATTTGCTGAGAACCAGAGTCATTTATCTTCCAGTATACTGTATGTCTCCCTAGTCACCTAGAATGAGCAGGTGGAAAACCCTGTTTCTGTGACTTTATGTGTCAGTGAATTGTTTGAAAGAGATCATGCTAAAGCAGTGTTTGCCAAAGGTGAATAATTATTAGAATTCAAGTTGCTCAAGATACAATCATAGATACAATTGTACCTGGATGGCTATAACAATACACAGAAACTGTTGCATCAAACAACCTCTTTAAAAAATGGGCAAAGGACTTAAATAGACATTTTTGCAAAGAAGACATGCAAGTGGCTAATGAGTATAGGAAAGGGTTTTCAACATTACTAATTATCTAGGAAATGTAAATCAAAATCACAAGGAGCTATCACCTCATACCTGTTAAGATAGCTATTATCAAAAACATTAAAAGATACCTATTGCTAAGGTTTTGGAGAAAAGGGAACCCATGTGCACTATTGGTGAGAATGCAAATTGGGACAGTCATGAATAACAGTATGGAGTTTCCTCAAAATACTGAGACTATAACTACCCCAGCAATCCCTATATACTCAAAGAAAATGAAGTCAGTGCCTTGAAGAAGTATCTGTGCTTCCATGTTTATTGAAGTAATATTCACAGTAGCCAAGAAATGAAAATGACCAAAGTGTCTATTGACAGATGAATGGAGAAAGAAAAAAATTGTGACATATACATATATGTTCATATGAAAAATAACACATTAATAAGTAATAATACAAGAATAAACTGTGTTTTGTATACTCACAAATATAAACCTACTGTTGCCTCACCCTATAATTCAGCCTTAAAAAAGGAGATCCTGCTATTTTCAACAATATGGATGAACCTGGAAGATATTATGTTGAGTAAAATAAGCCACACATAGGGGGAAAAAAAAAGAAACGGCATGATCTCACTTAAATGTGGAATGTAAATAAGTTGAATACACAGAAACATAGAAGCAGAAAGTAGAAAGATGGTTACAGGGGGAGGAGAGGGGATGAGGAGAGAGATTGGTCAAAGGGTTCAAAGTTGAGTTATTATGTAAGATGAAAAAGTCTATTAGTTAATAGCATGACTATTAGTTGATAATCCTATCGCGAACGCTGGAAATACGCTAGGAGAGTTGATTTCAGGTGCTGGCATCACACATGCACACACAAAAGGTAACTGTGAGAAGATATGATGACTAGTTTGCAATCATTTTGCTATGTATATGCATATCAAAGTATCATGTTGTATGGCTTAAATATATATAATTTTTATTTAAAAAATTTAAAAGAGAGTTATATCTCACTAGAAGCAATCACTTTGCTTCTGGTTCTCTTCTTCCCCATTTCACTGCCTGTAAATCATAGTGCCCCACCTGAACAACATATGCTTCCTTGGACATAAAATATCTTGTGAAAGAAATATTTGCCTAGTTATCAGCCTAGGCAACTACCGTTGTAATATCAAGTTCCTTTGTTGCACACAATCCTTACCTAGCTTCGTTATAATTTATCATCAACCAGTCTCCTGGCTCATATTTTTAACTCTTTATCCCTCAATTTGCTTGACTGGGATTTAGATCCCTACTCACCAATGCTGTCCCTTGAGAATGTGTCTGAATTTTTCAATCTAATCTATGTAACTTTGCTTCTCTACTGACAAATAAATTGAAGATTCACTCTACTTACTAGATGTAGGAAAGAAAAAAAGGAAGCTTAGCAAATAGCACCTTCTCATGATCTAGTTTCACTAGGTTTCTAGGCACTTGCTGCAGAACCCAAAATGAGAATGGAGATTTTAAATATACATAGACCTGGCTGGGAGAACTTGAGCTTAGATATGTTTCCACTGAACCTCAGAATTTGAAGAAAATAAGAGACCAGAAAATTCTTAGCCTAGAGCTTCTATACATTCATAATACGACACACATATAGTCCATCAATCAGATTATATGAGCAAATGAGAGTTATCTGATCTTCTATTGTGACCACTTTCTCAAAGACAATTGAATTTGAGAGTTTTGAAGGAGGTCTTGCTGAAAAGAACTCAAGTACTTTGAGCTTAAAAAGAAAGAAAATTTCACTGGGTTTAAGTCAAAACAAAACAAAACAAAAAATTGAGGAGTAATTAGAACAATGTATTTTTTTCCTCCTTTTTTTTCCTAAACAAAATAATGAGACTCTTCCATATGGCCACTCCTCCACTGAACATCCACACTGCATACCCAGCCTTTCCCAGGGCAGCAGAACCTCATACCCCTGTAGATCAGCGATCTGCAACCAGCACTGGTACGCCACAAGAACTTTTAAAACATGCTATACCTGACTGTTTTGTCAGGGGCACTGACTTCTCTTCCCTTAGATTGTCAAATAAAAAGATGACAATAGCCAACACAACAATGGCCATCCGGTTTGAATGCATCAAAATTATACCTATTTTCTTTCTTTTTTTTTTCTTTTGGCAGATTGGCAAAAACTGTAATATATTTTTTCATGTTCCACAGAATTTTAGTAGTTAGTTTATGTGTGCCATGGGATGAAAAAGATTGAAAACTGCTACTATTGACGATTGACTGTATCCTCAGAAAACACAGAGCTCTGAGGCCAGTGAGAAGATCTCTCTCGGCTTGTCAACGTGGAGGCTGGTCCGGTGGAGACTGCATTGAAACGGGGTCTGAATCGTAGTCCCACAGCCCAGAACCCTCAGATGGAGCCAGCTGGACTGTCAGTGTTTTCTGTTATCATTACCAGCAATCTTCATCCAAGTTCCAATTTGCTCCCTCAACATGGTTTTTTGACTTTTTTTTAAAATTAAGCTTCTGCTTCCTTGTATATGGCATATTTTGGGGTTTTCTTTACACAGTCCTTTTATTTTTTCTTGATTGCACATGATGTGAAAACAGAATAAATGCAAATAGTAAGTTATCATGTAACCCCATTTAACAAAATCATAGAAGGCAACAAAGGATATCAATTGGCACAGAGGTGATTTTATAAATTTCTCTCAAAGATGAAATTCTGGGAATTATATCTAGATTAAAATCCCAAAGTATTAAGTCTGTACCCTGACTGAAACCTGGTTTTCCTTTAAACCCCTGTGGCTTGGGGAAATTGCAGAGGAATATCCTTCTACTTCTGAAATCAGATTTTCTTCTGTAAACACCTTGCTGCTAACCTCATAGTTCTGCTAAGATCATCCTCCCAGTCATTCAGGATTGAAACTATAGACACAAATTTGCCTGCTAGTTTCTTGCCCCTCAATAAGTTTTCAAGTCTAATCCATTTCACCTATACAAAATAGCTTTCCACTGTCTCTTCTTCTCTGCTTCTACTACTTTATTTCAGATTCCCCAAATCTTCAGAATAATGTTTAAAATCTAACTGCTCCTAATGTTTTCTGATCTCTCTTCCAGTCCTGCCTTCCAACCTGTGTTATTCCTTTCATTTGGGCTTTTGCTCTTTCTTCTGCCCAGAATATCCACCTGCATCTTTTCCATTTGTCCAATTCTCCTCTATCCCTCGGAGGGCAGCAGAAATGCCTCTACGCTGGAAGCCCATTTCCACCAGGGAGAATGAGCTGACAGTCATCACGCCCTCCTCTGAATTCCTGTGCACTTAGTCATATTCTCTCTTTCTCTCTCTCTCATTATTCATCTATTATCTATTTCTTTTCTACTAGAGTATAACATCCTTGAAGGTAGAAAAAAATTAATTTGACGTAAGTTTTCCATAATCTTCTAGAATGTAAATAAATATTCAATACATTTAGGTAAAAAAATATATAACATCTTAATGCTAACACTTTAATAGATAAATTGGTCCTTTATGCTGTCTAAATAATAAATGGATCCACATGGGCAGAGGATAAGTCAGCACAACCGGGTGGTGTGATTTTACACTATTTTGTATTATTGCCATCTACCTGGTCAGCTTTGTCATAAAGGCCCCTGGCTCTACACTGAATGAATCAAAAAGATGTAAAATCCCTCCATTGAAAGGGGACATTTAATAGGGTCTGGACTGGCATAAAACTCAAATAGGGTCAAGTGGCAAGGAAGGAGGCTTATTTTTTGTTTCACAGGTCTAGTTAAACATGACAGCCTCATTAATGCATTAAATTAGCCTGAAACTGTTTTTTCAAGTGGAATGTTATTCACTGTAAGACCTTCAAAGTCAGCATTCAAATAGACTGTTCACACACCTGGTTCACACCTGATGCAACTTCCTTAGGCCCTCAGAAATGACTGGGCAACCCAGCAGTGAATTAATAACTAAAAGTTTCTTGTAACAGATTTTTGCATTTATTTACAAGTTCAATGAAAACTGAAAAATCAATTACAGAAAGTAATTTAAACCAAAATTAGGAGAAAGGAAAGAATATAAAATGGTGCACTTTTGATTAACTATTACATAAAAGCAAGAGGAATAAAATAAAAAAAGAAAACAAAGAAAAACTCTGCTCCCTTGGCAAGAGCTGTTCCCTGGTGGTCCTCATTCTCAATCAGAAAATCGCCAATGGCTATCTGAAGAAGAAAAACAGGAAAAGGAGCTTTATTTCACAAGAAAAAAAATATTTGTCAAGGGCAGTTTATTAAAGAATGCCATTTCCAGACTACTCCCTTGTACAGAGTAATAAAAATGATTTTAAAAATAAAATCTAGTCCTTGCAGACAAGCATGAGACTCTTCCGTGAAGGCAGGCTGTGGAGAGCCAGGGTTCACTTTCAGTCAAGGATATAAACTAGAGGAAAAGAAAGGCCACAGAGGAGTAAAGAGCATCAAAGCCCAGTGATATTCATCAGCAAACACTGCAGGTTTAACTGGCAATACATGTACTATATTAATGCACCGATGATGATTTCGAGTCTTGCATTTATTCACACACAGTGTGTTGACATCCTGCAACATAACTTTCAGTTTAGAGAAAATACTAAACTTTTAAAAAAAGATTTTTATTTTCTTAAAAGTCGTACAGCAACAGAGAGATGTGGGGTTGGGGGTGGGGGAGAGAGAACATTGTGCAGTCTAGCAGGACTACACTTTCTTTCAAAAGCATAATTGTTTGCTTGCAAAACAGCAAAGCAAAAAAGTATAAAATAATAAGTTATCATCTGCTGGAAGGACTGAGGCAACTAAACTTAATCCAGTTGGATGGACAAAATTGTGTCCCCGCCAAAACTCATATGTTCAAGCTTTAACGGTCAGTGTGACCGTATTTGGGATAGGAGGGTCTGTGAAGAAGTGATAAAGGTTAAATGAGGTCTTAAACCTGGGGCGTTAATCCAATAGGATTGGTAGCCCTGTCAGAGGAAGAAGATATCTCTTTCTCTCTCCTCCTCCCTCCCTCCCTCTCCCACTGTGTGAAAGGAGAAGGTGGCAGTCTGCACACCAGGAGCAGAGTGCTCACAGATTGGCTGACACCGTGATCTCGGCCTTCCCAACTTCTGGCACATTGTTACAGCAGCCTGCACTGACCGAATATCCGGAGAACTTGTCAACTTGAATCTAGCCTTAAGAAGAGAGAAACTACAGGTCTTCCTATCCACTTAATAAATAAATATTTATCAAGCCTCTATCATCTCTCTATCATCTATCTATCTATCTATCTATCTATCTATCTATCTATCTATCTATCATCTATCTATCTCTCTATCTATATCTATCTATTATCTATCAATCTATCATCTATCTATCTATCTATCTCTCTATATCTCTCTATTATCTATCTATCTATCTATCTATCTATCTATCTATCTATCTATCATCTATCTATCTGTCTGTCTGTCTATCTATCTGTCTGTCTATCTATCTATCTTTATTTTGCAAGGTGCTAGGATTTCAATGATAAACCAAAGAGCCAGTACCCTATTTTTAAAAGTTCAGAGCCAAGTTGGGAAAAAAAAGATATTATTTAAATAACAAAAAAAATATGTAATTACAAACGATGATAAATGCTTTGAAGAAAAAATAAAAAGACCTGTGGTGCAGAAAGGCAGTGGGGCCTAGTCCAGTCTGAGGAAGTGACACTTGAACGGAGAGAGAAGCGATCGGTGTGAGTCGTTGTGGCTAGGGGAAGGGACTGGACGGGGGGAGCCTGCGGCACTGGGGAGGTGGCCCATGCAAAGGCCCACAGCGGGAGTGACTCCTTTCAGGCAATTCTTGTCCTCACTCACTGTTATGGGTTTTATAACTGAGTATTATGAATCATAGTATGTGAAATGAAAGCTTCTGAGTAAGTAAAAGTATGTACTGTGTTAGGAAAAACAAAGTGCTCTTTCTGAATAGAGAAGGAAATAAAAATGGTCTTGAAATTCATCAGAGAGATCTCGGGGAATCAAGGATGGTGTGACCTTATGAGGGAGTCGGTAGCATCTGGAAATGATGCCAGGTGGAGACAAAAAACTAAATGGATTCCCCTCCAGTTTCATTGCTTTTTCTGAGCTTTTTAACCCAAGTGGCCTGTGCTGTTGCCATGGGAACAAATCTCAGCCAAAGAAATCAATAAGTTAAAAATAAGAGTGAGAACAGTGATAATAAACTCGATTTGCTCTAGAGTCTGACCTCTCCAAAACATGACTCAGTATTGGTGGGGGCAAGTGAGAGAAGCAATGAAGACTTCTCCCTGGAGAGGAGTCCGCTTGGCCCAGCTCCTTCCAGTGTGCCGGGCTAGACAATCCACCGTTACTGCCAACCTAATAAACAAAGTCTTGGAGCATTTCCTGCTCAGGGTCCAACTGGCTGTAAGTACAGGCAGTAGAGTGGGATTATGCAATGGTTTCTGCAGTGAATGAGGAAGATTTCATTAGCAAGAGCTGTGAGGGGAAGCAATGATCCAAATCTGGTAGTCTTTCACACACACGGACATGTATAATCTTAAGGACCTTATAATTCTGCCAAATAAATATTAAAACCATGGCTCCGAATATACTACTGCAGCATTATTCATTTAGCTTGAGGTTTTGTCAATTTAAGTTCAGATACATCATTTAGGGGTAACATTAAATTTAAATCAGTTCTTTAAACCTTATTGTAAGATAGTTCCTCAGACCCTTTCCTGTGATTTTGAAGGGAATAAATGGGGTAATTCACCGGGCACTAGGCTAGTGAAGTTGAAAGGTATAAAGTAAAGGCAGGCGGTGGGTGTAGACTGTCTTCATGCACGTAGTAATTTTGAATAGATGCAGCTTCGTCTTCTCCTAGTCCTGGCCCTCCTGATGCATTCTTGAAAAAGCAATCACAGCCCTGGCCAGTTTGGTTCAGCAGTTAGAGCATCGGGCCTTGGACCGAAGGGTCGTGGGTTCGATTCCAGTCAAGGGCATGTATCTGGGTTGCAGGTTTGATCGTGGGCCCAGATGGGGTTGTGAAGGAGGCAACCGATTGATGTGTCTCTCTCACATCGATTTTTCTCTCTCTCCTTCTCTCTCCTTCTCTCCCCTTCTCCCTTCCATTTTTTCTGAAAAGCAATGGAAAAATATCCTCGGGTGAGGATTAAAAAAAATAAAAATAAGTACAAATAAAAAGCAATCACAAAGAATTTTTTGCAGCAGACACTTTGTTGTAGCACTACCTTGAAATGTTAACTTACTTTATTTCCAGGAGGAAAAGTATAGTTCCTTTAAAATAAAATAAAATAAAAATCGCCCTGGCCGGTTTGGCTCAGCAGTTAGAGCGTCCACCTGCGGTCCGGAGAGACCTGGGTTCGGTTCCCGCTAAGGGCACGTACTTCGGTTGCAGTTTGTCCCCGGCCCTGGTTGGTCGTGCAGGTGGCAGCCACTCGATGTGTCCCTTTCGCATTGATGTTTCTCTCTCTCTCTCCCTCCCACTCTATCTGTACAAAAAAAAAATGGAAAAATGTCCTCGGGTGAGGATAAAAAAAATATATATATATATAATATAAAATAAAAATCTAAACAGTCCTTATTGAGGACTCTAGTGCCTCTGAATTTGAAACATCCAGAGAAAGAAGTGGTCTGGGGAGAAATCAAATTTCAGCAGTTTTATTTGCAGTTTATTGATTAACGGGGGTGGGTATACAGAAGTAAAACGGGACCTCGTCTCTGAAAATGAACACCTAAGAAGGCCCAGAGGTTGAGCCCACGTGGCTAAGGCAGACCAGCAGCCGTGCACCGTGAGCCCGCTCCGCAGTCCCCGCATTTCTCTCTGCGCATCACACAATGAAAAACTGAACATCTTGTCTCAGCCCAATGACCGCAAGATATTCCCAAAGGCTTCTGCATTAACATCAACGTATTGATGACTGAAAAACAGATCACTAAGCTAAAGCAAATTAGATGACACAGACGAAAAGTGAGAATTTAATAGATCCTGAGCCTGACTTTTATTAACACTAAAATAATTCACTTCTCGGGGAAAATCCTCAGCAGCCTACTACATAAGGATTAAGGAGAACCACCTGATTGTTTTGCTTACCTTCAGTTCAGATGCCATGATGTTCACAACAGCTTTGATTCCCTTCCTCTGCCCTGTCTTCAGGCAGGAAGAAAAGCAACAAAACAAAACGAAAAACCTAAAATTAACCAGGCAACTAAAATTTCCTTGCCATATGGATTGCTGAACTTTTCTTATTATGCACTCAGAAGATTATGATGTTTATAACCTGTACAAGTGATACTTCGTTAAGGCCTGGCTAGTTCCTGTCATACTAGCCTATCCGCGTGCATTGGAAAAATCACTCACTTGAGCCTCTGAGCTTCAGAAGTTTTACCTGAAAAATGATGTAATGTCCAGATGTCCTTGAATCCTACATTCATTTAAGGAAATCATTTGACAGGTAAGAATACACAGGTTCAGTGATGTCAAGGGACTTATCCAAAATTGCACAGCTTGCCCAGCTGGTGTGGCTCACTGGTTGAGCGTCGACCCATGCACCAAGAGGTTGCCAGTTTGATTCTCGGTCAGGGCACATGCCTAAGGTTGTGGGCCCGATCTCCAGTGGGGGCATGCAGGAGGTGGCCAGTCGATGTTCTCTTTCATCGATGTTTCTCTCTCTCTCCCCCTCTCCCTTCCTCTCTCTCTAAAAATTAATAAAGAAAAAAAAAAAGACAAAATTGCACAGCTGGTCAGAGGAAACACTAGGCACAATTTTCTTTTAACTACTTCTACAGCCTGTATTCATATAGGGAATAGGGAGCTGCTTAATGGAATTAGCTTTACTACAAAGCATAAATTAGGATTTAGTCATGCAGAGATGGTTGGAGGAACAGTTCCCTCGTATCTCATCAACTTAACATGATGGAAAGCAAATGAGCTTTGGAAATAGGAATTCTGTATTCAGGTTTTGATTTGCAATAAACCTTTCCAGGAAAGAAGACGGAAGAAAGAAAAATATATTTCATTTGCCTTCACAAACCAATAACGAATGCAGAGATAGAAAACTAATGAGTCAGGTATTGGATTAAGCACTTGAAGGTCCTGAAAAAGACATTGTTCAGATAACCAATGCCTAGAATTTGGGCCTCAAAGTGAAGCATCATCAGTTTTCACCCGAGTCATGGAAAAGAAGGGGATGGTTGGTGGGTTGTGTTAATAGTCTAGTTTGTGGCTACCCAAGCTTTGTCTGTGCACTGTGTGATTTTCACTGTCAGAATTTACTCTGAGCCAAACCTCTAATTATTATGATTATTATTTTGTTGTTGTTAATCCTCACCTGAGGATCTTTTTACCATTGATCTTTTTAGAGAGCCAAAAGGAGGGAAGCGAAGAGAGAGAGAGAGAGAAACATCAAAGTGAGGGAGCCACATCAATTGGTTGCCTCCTGCATGCACCCTGAATGGGGCAGGGGATCAAACCAGCAACCTAGGTGCAAGCCCTTGACCAGGAATCAAACCCAAGGGCCGATGCTCTAACCACTGAGCACAACACTGGCCAGGGTAAACCTCTATTTTTCTTATGTTCACCAGTGTATTTTCTTAAATGTTTTATTTATGTTGCTTCGGTTTCCTTTTTTTTTTTTTTTTTTTCAGAACAGATAAACATTAACTTGCACTAACCCTAAAGAAGATAGTATGGGGAATTCATTTCCAGGAATCACCTACTGCATTCCTCTAACATTGTCTTACTTTTCCTCTCTTTGGTTTCTCTGATTCTGAAAATATAAAGAAAAAAGAAGATACAATAAACTGCCAAATGTGAACACTTCTTTTATTTCTTTTTCAGAAAAAGGATTTCTAGAAGAGGTTTACCAATTTGAAATAGAATTCTTGTTCTACAAAGAGTGCAGTGAAATACTGCTTAAACATACCACATTTTCCCTTCAAAGACAGAAAAGGGGACTGATGGCCAGTGAGAAAGAAAAGAAATTTTCTTTTTAAGTTAGTCGATTTGGGTAGAAAAGGGAGATTCCATAGTAACAGGTTAAAAGAAGACATAAATCTTATTTTAAAACTATTAATGTTCCAGCTCTGGCTAAGACAGAGAAAGCACATGCCTCCCTCCCTGTCTCTCCCACGGTATACAGCTCTCTGAGGACTCTGAACGCCAAATGAGGAAGGAATACAGGGAAGGAATTTGGAACTCCAAGTACAAATGATCTGGCAGTGAGTTTGTATATCCTGTTTCTTCTGTGTTTTCCAGCCTACATTCAAAGGCTGTGCACACCTCAGAACTCTGACTGCAGAGTGCGGGCAGGAAGGTAGTTCCCTCTCTTTCTGGTCTGAGCAACGGGAGGAGGAGCCACAGAGCAGAGAAAATTGCATTTTTTTCCCTTTTATCTTCAGCTGCTATCACAGGAAATAGACAGGAGAGTGGAAACACTAAATCTCCAGTGTTCCACCCAAAGAATCAAGAAGGGAGAGTTGGACTTAGTGCTGGAGAGAGTTCAGAGAAGGGTAGAGAAGAGGCAGCGGGAGAAGAGGCTCCGGTAAAATCGTGTGTGAGCTCTAGGGCTTACCCTGAGCTGCATGTCATGGATCTGACCTAAAAGCCCACTGAAGCTCCGGACGAAGGACCGTGGGACTGACCACTACTTAGGTCCAAGACTGGACCCTGAGCCATACATTTGCAGACAAATACAGACAGCACTGCAAAGGTTTGAGAACAACTAACGTTGACATCAGTGTTCACAGAATGTAGTTTGGAATTTCTGGCCAAAACCTAACCGGGACTAACTACTTACTGTAGAAATAACAACTATATTCTCTACAGGCTTTAAACAAGATCTGTGACTCATACATAATATTTAAAATATTCAAGATACAATAAAAACGTAATCAATGTAAAAAAAAAAATAAAAAGAAAAAACAGAAGTTTGACAAACTCTCCAGGGAAAAGACAACTGACAGCAGCCAGCCCCAAATGGACCCAGATGTTGGACTTAAGAGATAAAGACTAAAGCATATCTCCTAATGATTCTATAAGAACTAAGGGCAAAATCTCCTGAAACAAATGGAAAGATAGAAAGTTTCTGCAGATATTTAAGAAATATTTTTAAAATAACCACTTTATTTTTTTAATTTATCTTTATTATTAAATGTATTACAGATGTTCCTCATTTTTCCCCTATTGACCCCCTCCTCCCCACTCCCGCCCCCCTCCTATCTTTCTTCACACTATTGTCTGCACCCATTGGCCATCCATACATACATGTAAGTTCTTTGGCTTATCTTCTCCAACCCCTTAACCCCCTTTCCCTTTGAGGTCTGTCAGTCTAACAACTAATTTGTACTTCTTAATTCCTTCACCCATTCCCCCAACCCTCCCTCCATCTGGCAACCAACAAAATGTTCTCTGTATCTACAAGAATGTTTCTGTTCTACTTGTTCATTTTGTTTGTAGATTCAATTGTTGTTACATATGTATTCATTGCCATTTTGTTTGTTCATATTTTTTATCTTTTTCTTCAAGAAGACCCTTCAACATTTCATATAATAATAGTTTGGTGATGACAAACTCCTTTAGCTTTTTCTTGTGTGGGAAACTCTTTATATGGCCATCGATTCTAAATGATAGCTTTGCAGGATAGAGTAATTTTGGTTGTAGGTTCTTGCTTTTCATCACTCTAAATATTTCTTGCCACTCCCTTCTGGCCTGCAAAGTTTCCTTTGAGAAATCAGCTGACAGTCTTATGGGAACTTCCTTGTAGGTAACTAACCACTTTTCTCTTGCTGCTTTTAAGATTCTCTCTTTGTCTTGAACCTTTTGCATTTTGATGATGATGTGTCTTGGTGTGGGCCTCTTGGGGTTCATTTTGTTTGGGACTCTCTCTGCTTCCTGGACTTGTATGTCTGTTTCCTTCACCAAGTTAGGCAAGTTTTCTGCCATTATTGTTTCAAATAGGTTTTCAATTTCTTGCTCTCTCTCTTCTCCTTCTGCACCCCATGATGCAAATGTTGGCATGCTTGAAGTTGTTCCAGAGGTTCCTTACGCTATCCTCATTTTTTTTTTTCATCCTTTTTTTTCTTTTTGCTGTTCTGATTGGGTGTTTTTTGCTACCTTAGATTCCAAATCGATGGTTTGCTTCTTGGCTTTACCTACTCTACTATTGAATCTGTGTAAATTATTCTTTATTTCAGTTAGTGCCTCCTTCATTTCTGACTGGTCCTTTTTTATGCTCTTGAGGCCCTCACTAAGTTCACTGAGGTTCTCACTAAGTTCATTGAGCATCCTTATAAGCAGTGTTTTGAACTCTGCAACTGTTAGGTTGCTTATCTCTATTTTGCTTTGTTTTTTGCTGGGGTTCTGTTTTGTCCTTTTATTTGGAATTTGTTTCTTTGTTTCCTCTGTTTGGCTGCCTCCCTGTGTTTGTTTCTATGTATTACTTAACAAGAGGTAAGGGGCTAGTTGAGACCAGATGCTGCTTGTTTGAAAGAATTTAGGAAAACCTGAAGCAGGATCCAAGACAGGCCAATCCTATGGTAAAGCAACTGGCAACAGCTTGAGTGGGCCTGAAAGTTGGGTGGGGCGGGGCGGGGCCTCAGGAAATCACCAAGGAGGGGCAACCAGTGTGAGCCAGGTTGCTGGACTCCCAGATATAGTGGCTGTCTGCGGCCCCAGGGAAGGGCTCACCAAAGGAACAGAGGACTCTGATGATAGCACATCTGTCCAGGTCCTAGACAGTGGTTCTCAACCTGTGGGTCAGCTAAGACATAACAGTAGCAAGATTACAGTTATGAAGTAGCAACAAAAATAATTTTATGGTTGGGGGGTCACCACAACATGAGGAACTGTGTTAAAGGAAAATTGAGAACCACTGGTCCAGGTGAAAGCTGCCTCTCCAGCCCTCGCTCCAATGCCAAACGACTCAGGTCTTCGCTGCATGTCTCTGGTGCCTTTCAAGCTGCCTCCCCCATGCTGTAGCCTGGAGGGTGCAAGTCCGAGTAAATCCGTGTGCGGGCCCTTTAAGAAGAGCTGCCTGGGGCTCCAACCACCTCAGCCTTCCTCAGCCTCAGTTCCTGCTGGTTTTTCCAGCCAGAAGTTATGGGGATTCTCTTCCTGGCACTGGAACCCTGAGCGGGGCACCTGGTGTGGGATGGGGACCCCTCAGTCCTCAGGGAGGATCTTTCCAGCCGAGGTATCCTTCTGATTTTATCCGCCACACGTGGGTGTGGGACCAGCCCGTCGCACCTCCACCCCTTCTACCAGTCTCCATGTGGCTGCTTCTTTAACTTAGCAGTTGTAGGACTTCCATTCAGCTTAATTTCAGGCGGTTTTGAATGATAGTTGTGTTGTAGTTCAGTTGTAACTTTGATGTGGTTGTGGGAGGAGGAGATACCACGTTTACCTACGCCGACATCATGACTGGAAGTAAAAAGTAACCACTTTAGAACTGGGAGTTTTATAACTAAACATCATAAAGAACAAAATAAAAATATTCATGGTATGAACTCAATGGTAAAACTGAAAAATCAGTACACTTGAAAATAGATCGAAAAAAAGTGACCTAATCTGAACAAGAGAGATTTTAAAAAAAGAAAACACCACCTCAGGTCCTCAAGAACCCATGAGACAATATAACAAAATCTAAATTTAGAGTCATACAGGTCCCAGAAGTCCAGGAGAAAGGGTTTGGTGTAAAAAAAAAATGAAGAAGGCAGAAATAATCCCAAATTGGTAAAAGGCATAAATTTAGAGATTCAAGAGGCTCAGCAAACCCCTAAATATACTAAAATCAAAACCAAAGAAAAATTTCAAAACAGGCAAAAATGATAATAAATATAGAGGAGAAAAAGTATTTGAACAATTATTAATTTCTTAGCGGGAACTATAGAGACCAGAGAGTGATAGAACATTTTTAAAGTGCTAAAATAAAAGTATGATCAACATAAAATAATACATACAGTATAAACATTCTTTAGGATTGAAGACAAAAATAAAGGCAGAAAAAGTAAGGAAAGTTTTTACCAGCATCCTTAATATAAAAGAAATGCTGAAACCAGCTCTCCAGGCAAAAGTAAATGATACCAGAAGGAAATCTGAAACTTTTGGAATAAAGAAAAAGCAACAGAAATGCTAGATATATGGGTAGATATAATACCCCCTCCCTTAAATGCTTTAAAATATACATGACAGCAGAAAACAAAAATTGTGAGTGGAGATGTCCAATGTACATGGATGTAATGCATGACTACTGAAACTTACAAGGAGGAAGAGTCTTTTAAAGAGACATATGGTTTTTAAGTATCTATGTTCCACTTGAAGTGGTAAAATATTAATTCTAAGTAGACCCTAAAAAGTTTAAGTATACATATTGTAATGCCAAGAGTGATTAGCCCCAAAATAAAATTACAGAAAAATATAGTCTGAAACCCCAACAAATAAACAATGCACTAAAAATATGTTACTTGTATGTCACATTACTGTAATTTAAAAGTAAATATAAGTGCACATATGCACAGATAGTTTCTGCTCCAAGAGAATTTTAGGTTCTGTATCTTGAATGTAGTGATTATTATGTGGGTTATAATTCAAAACTCATTGAACTGTACTCTTAAATGGATGCATTTTTATATGGTAATTATACCACAATAAAGTGGATTTTACAAATAAAAGCAAAAGAGCACACACCAAGAAAAAGATAGTTGTAGTGCTCAATAGGGCCTTATTAATTTCAAATTCATGAAAAAAATAATACCTAAAATTATTCTCATTTGTGAATTGTCCACATTTTAAGCATAATTTCTGCTATAAATGTTATAGATTTTAGAAAATAAACAGATTATAAATTGTTTTGTACCCCTGATAGAAGCTCCAAAAGTGTTCTTTTTTTTTTTTTAATCCTCATCCGAGGACATTTTTCCTTTTTTTTTTTTTTGTACAGACAGAGTGGGAGGGAGAGAGAGGAAGAGAGAGAGAGGGAAACATCGATGTGAAAGGGACACATCGAGTGGTCACCACCCGCACGACCAACCAGGGCCGGGGACAAACTGCAACCGAGGTACATGCCCTTAGCGGGAACCGAACCCGGGTCTCTCCAGACTGCAGGTGGATGCTCCAACCGCTGAGCCAAACCGGCCAGGGCTCCAAAAGTGTTCTTTATCTTTCTTGAATATGACTCTTTCCAGTTAAGAAAACCTCGTAAATTCAAAAATATTTGAATGCCTACAAGTTGCAAAACAATGCTTTGAGTGATGTACCAAGTATTAAAATTGGTGTTTATCTTAAGTCTGCAATTAAATTTAGATTCGTGCTATATACCCATTAGATATAAAAATTAAAATATTAAGTAACAGAAATGGAGTGGGACGTGTAGTAACTCCACAATGGTGCTGTTTAGGAAGAAAACAATCAGTGAGTTTAGAATGGAGGAGCAGAGAAGCTCCTTGGAGGTAGGGGTACATGGGCACAGAGCCGAAGACGCTCTATAGGGGTGTTTTCAAGCTTTGGGAAGAACCATGACTATGAGTGAGTGAAGAAAATTGCCCAGAATAAAAGAAAAGGAACCGTAGCATAATTTAAGTTTAGCAAAGGAAATCAAAATAATAACTTTCAATCCAACCAAACCATATTCCATGTGCTTAGAAATTGACACCTACATACTATTAACTGAAGGTGATGGCAAAGAACAAAAATAACGTCCAAGATTTTTTTATTGGATTTTATTCTCTTGCTTACTATAGCCCCTTAGGGACTGAAAGGAGAGCTTGGTTGTTGAGTATTTCCAGAGAAAAGTATTTTCTAATGTTACAATGCATAATGCAAGGGATGAAGATTATTTTCGCTTTCTTTTATTCCCACCTGCTGCGGAACAATTCCACAATATTAGCACATGAATAGTTTAATGTACATGTACACACCTATTTTTAAAGTGATGCTGATACTTTCACCTGTTGTGAAAAAAAGAATGGTTATAAAACAAATTTCAGAGATCTGTAGCCCACAGACTTGTTTTTGTTTTTGTTTTAATTGATGAAGTCTCTTCATTCATTGGCTTACTATAAAAAAAGTATTGCTTGTATGTAAAAATAATAATAATAAAGTATCAGGGGAGGATCTCTCCTCTTCCCCAAATTAGCATCCTTCTTTACCACTTAGTTTTTAAACATATTTTGAAGAAAAACAGAGTGGCCTATAGAGGCCAAAATACTGTTTGTTTACTCTAATACTAAATTAAAGGCCACAGCTTAGTTGTGAGAACTAAATCAACTCCTGACACTGAACCCCAAAATCAGGCAGGCTTATTCACCCAGGGTCTCTCATGCTCAAAGGGAACAGAAACTAGCTCTGGAAAAAACAAACAACTTGCTGTGTTCCTAGTGGGCAACTTCAGTTCTTAAAGGAAAAAGTAGTAGCTCTGAGCTGAGCAAATAGCAGATAAATCTATCCTTTTCTTCCCAGTTTTACTAACCAGGTACATCACTTCACTGCCCCTGAGTTGCAGTGAGTCAAGGGATAGACAAATTCTGAGTTTCTTTTATAGGCAGGAAACATGAAGAGTGAGGATGTCTTCCCTTTTTCTTCAAAACCCAGTAAGCTTTTTAAAACACAGGAGTGTGGCTGTCCTCTTTGGGAGAAGGGATCAGTGGTCTAACAGGGTAACACTACCCTTACCTTCATTAGGCTGCCTCTTCATTAGTAACCATTGCTCTCTGAGAATAATCCTGGGACTACTGGTAGTCACTTTGGATTTTGCTAAAATGATGGGAAGAATGTATTATCAAAATTAGTTCCAAGGTCACCCTGTACTCAAGAGTAAAAATCCATTGACTATACAGTTTGCCACCCCAGGTCACAATGAATCACACTATGCACATAGCATTCCAGAAATTCTGCAACATTAAACACATTCCAATAAAAAATATATACCCATAACATAAGGCCATCCCAATGTGAAGAAAAAACACCCTCCCATTATCTATTCCAAGACAGAATAGTTAAATCCCCTTGCAAGTTAAAATCCCCAAATATTAAAGTTTCAATGCCTTACTATTTGGACTCAAAGTATTTTGCTCTTTTGAATATTGAGTCCAAAACTTCCATTTTTACAGCTAAGTGCAAACCCCATCTTTTTCAGCAAAACCTTCACCTGTGGAATTGTGTGTGTGTGTTTTTAAGCATGCTTGGAAAAAAGGGTGTAGTTCCTTTGGGATCACAGGTTGCCATGTGAGCCTCCCTGATATACTTCAGTAGTAAACATGCCCATGGGCAATGGGCATGCGGACCGCTGAACAGTGAGTCCGCAATCACACCTGCAGAAGAGGAGCACACGCAGGCCCTGGAGCCAACATGTCCCGCAAAACCAAGCTCCCAGAGTCAATAATTAGTGTTGAAGAGGCCATTTCGAAAGGAGGAAGAGGTTTTGATACTTTCAGTCTTGCTGAGATGCCAATCACTGGTCGATGCCAAAATGTCTAGAGTCCCTAACTGGGGAACATGGAGATGATTGGAGAGGCCAGGTGCTCCCTGTAGACAGCGGCCCGTGTCACCTGCTTCATCAGGAGGGAGCCGTCTGCTTGTTGCCCTCAGAGCCGGTTGCGATGCACCACCACCACCCTCGGGCGCCCTCAGTGGGACCCACAGGCTGTCCCTGTCCTCCAACTTGGGGGGCGAGGCTGTGTCTTTGTAGGACTCTGCCCATTTTTGTCTCTGCCAATTTCATGACTAGAGGGAAAACGCTGAGAAACCAAGAAAGCTGCTGATGAAGGAGGTGGCCAATTCTCCTTGAGGATCCGAGGAACTGGGGCTCGGGATGGGGACAGCAGGTGAAGTCAACCGAGGCTGCCGTCACACTTGGAAACTGGTGTGAATCGGCCAGTATTGAAGCTGCACAAACGGGCTGTTGACAACAACAACGCTCAGTGCCTGCAGGAGCAGGTAAGTAAAAGCCCTGGAATGATCTGGTGACCTTGTAACCAACTTGAGTGAGATGCAACTGCCCTGCCCTGCTCCGCCCCGCCCCTCCTCCCCTCCTCCCCCTATCCCCACCCCTCCTCCCCCTATCCCCACCCCTCCTCCCGCTATCCCCACCCCTCCTCCCCTCCTCCCCCTATCCCCACCCCTCCTCCCCCTATCCCCACCCCTCCTCCCGCTATCCCCACCCCTCCTCCCCCTATCCCCGCCCCTCCTCCCCTTATCCCCGCCCCTCCTCCCCCTATCCCCACCCCTCCTCCAACCCCAGAAGCTGGCTTAGTGGTTTAGCGAGGGTCTGTGACAGGTGCACCCTGGGAGACATGGTAGCTAAGCCTAGGCTGGCTTCCCCATGGTCACCAGGCGACTCTCTGTAGTATCGGGCTTACATTTATCCTTTCTGGAAGTTGTACCAGGATATTAATTCATGTTCTCTCATTTGTGCCATTCCTTCAAATGGAATAATTTGTACCCCTTCCCTCAAAAAAAAGAATTGAGAATAATCTCCCAGAATGTGATTCATTGTGTCTCAAGGCATATACCACATTTAGGGCAAGGATATGGATGGGAAATCTTTTGTCATGTGGTATATAATTCTGAGATTTTTTTAATGTCTCTTTCCTCTTGGAACTACATGATTTTTGAATCCTGGTATTTTAATAACAATGAACTCTAACCCTGGCAGGTGTGGCTTAATTGGTTGTCCTGTGGGCCACAAGGTTGTGGGCTTGATTCCTGTTCAGGGTACTTGCCTAGGTTTCAGGTTCGACCCCAGTCAGAGCATGTATGGGAAGCAACCAGTCAATGTTTCCCTCTCTCCCCGCCTCTTTCCCTCTCTCTACCTCTCCCTTTTCCTTTCCCTCTCCCTCTTCTCTCCTTTCCCCCTTCTCTCTCTACATATGCTTGAGTGAGAAGCAAAAAAAAGAAGAAGAAAAAGTGAACCCTAATGACATAGTTTTATTTATTATTATTTTCTATAGTTTTCTGTTACGTTATTTATTTTATTTTTTTTACTTTTCTGTTATTGTCACTACTTCTTGAGACAGATGCTTGGGTCTAAGGCTTTCACCACATCTTCACATTTGGTTTAACTGCAAATCACCCTTTGCAAGTTAAGGAAATTGCTGTTGTTACTTATGAAGCTTTTGCTTAGAGAAATGGGTTCTCAAAGTATTAGCATCACTGGGAATTTGCTAGAAATACAAATTATTGGCCCAGTGGAAAGATCTGAACCAGAAACTTTGTCAATGAAGCCTAACAACCTATATGTTAACCAGCCCTCCAGGTAATCCTGATGTGTGCTCAAATGGAGAGTCATTACCCTCTTCTAGGAGGGGTTGGCAAGCTTTTTCTGTAAAAAGCCAAAAGGCCATACAATTTCTGTCACAACCACTCAGCTCGGCCACTGTGGAAGAAAGTTCCCTTCGGGTCACCTTGTGACTGTCTTACAATGATACCTAAAAAAAAAAAATAGCTGGCAGACTGATTTAGCCAACTGGCTATAGGTTGATGACCCCTGCTCTAGGGAATTAAAATAGAGCAATACTTTTGCCTTGTGTCCCTTAAGACACTATCTTTCTTCCACTTTTTAATTTTATATACTGTGAAACATTATTTTTGGGCACAGGCATACCACCCATAATAATTCAATCATCTTGAAATACATACATAAATTTTTTGAGAATGATTCATTCTTGTGTATGTTAAAAAGCTGCCTTAAGGATAAGATAAATTCCTCCAACAGTTTCTCCTTGGTTCTGAATATATGACAGCATTTGGAACTGTCATCTGGCAATGCCTATCTATTCCTGGCACTAAGATTTTAAATTAGATTCTGTGAACTGGAAATCATAGAACTATGAAAATTTGACTTTCTTAATGTCTAAATACAGCAAATATTTTATACCCAACAATGCCAAGGACACATGTAAAGATTCTCATTTTCCTATTATATAAGTCTCTGTCACAGATTTGTCCATTAGAAAAAATCCAACCCAATGAATTAAACTGTGGTCACACACACCTGTTAAAAGCCCATCAAGGCCACCTGTAGCAGAGCTAAGAAGCTTTGTTTAGTCAACATTGGGATTCCTATGTACCCTTGCTGAGGATATCCATGTGAGCCATGCACCTCTGCTGGGACTCTCCATTGCTTTTGCCAGACCCTTCTGTGGCCATGCTCGAGGCCTGAACAACCTTATAAAATTAAGCTAGCCTTAGTCTAGCTGGCAATATGAGGCCAGGTTGCAATAACTACAAGTTGATAATAAGTCTCTAAATCCCCCCTAAGGTAAAAAAACTACAGTGACACATAAAAGTTCAAGATCCAAAGATATAGTCATGATCCCATCAGAAATTTCTCTAATACAAGCCCAGATGGCTTCACGGGGGAGTTTTACCAAACATTCAAAGAAGATCTAATACCCATTCTCCTCAAACTATTCCAAAAAATTCAAGAAGACAGAACACTTTCAAACTTATTTTATGAGGCCATCATAATCCTAATTCCAAAACTGGATAAAGACACTACAAAGAAGGAAAACTGCAGGCCAATATTCCTGATGAACATAGATGCCAAAATCTTTAACAAAATATTAGCAAATTGGATCCATCAATGCATCAAAAAAATTATTCAACATGACCAAGTGGGTTTCATCCCAGGCATGCAGGGATGGTACAGTATTCACAAATCAATAAATGTGATACACCACATAAACAAAAGGAAAGAAAAACTATACGATCATATCAATAGATGCTGAAAAAGCATTCGACAAAATTCAGCACCCATTTCTGATAAAAACGCTCAGCAATCTGGGAATAGAGGGATAATATCTCAATATAATAAAGACCATATGGGAAAAACCTGCAGCCAACATCATACTCAAGGGGCAAAAACTAAAAGCATTCCCCTTAAGAATGGGAACAAGAACAGGGATGCCCACTTTCACCACTCTTATTTAACATAGTACTGGAAGTCTTAGCCACAGCAATTAGACATGAATAAAAAATAAAGGAGATTCCAATTGGAGAGGAGGAAGTGAAACTGTCATTATTTGCAGATGACATGATATTGTACATAGAAAACCCTAAAGACTCCATCAAAAATCTACTAGACTTAATAAATGAATTTGGCAAAGTAGCAGGATACAAAATTAATGTTAAGAAATTGATGGCATTCCTATACACCAATGATGAACTCACAGAAAGAGAAACTAAAAAGAAAATCTCATTTACTATCACAGCAAAAAAATTAAGATACCTAGGAATAAACTTAATCAAAGAAATAAAGGACCTATTCACAGAAAACTACAGGTCATTTAAAAAAGAAATAGAGAAAAATATAAAAAAGTGGAAGCATATACCTTGTTTATGAATTGAAGAATTAACATCATTAAAATGTCTATACTACCCAAAGCATTCTATAGATTCAATGCAATCCCCATCAAAATACCAATGACATATTTCACAGAAGTAGAACAAACACTCCAAAAGTTTATATGGAACCAAAAAAGACCCCAAATAGCCACAGCAATCTTGAAAAAAAGAACAAAGTAGGAGGTATCATATTACCAAATTTCAGGTTATTCTACAAAGCCGCTGTAATCAAAACAGCCTGGTACTGGCACAAGAACAGGCAGGTAGATAGATCAATGGAACAGAATAGACAACCCAAATATTGACCCAAGACAATATGCTCAATTAATATTTGACAAAGGTGGCAAGAGCATACAATGGAGTCAAGAGAGTCTCTTCAATAAATGGTGTTGGGAAAATTGGACAGGTACATGCAAAAAAATGAAGCTAAACGACCAACTTACACCATACACAAGAATAAACTCAAAATGGATAGAAGACTTAAATATAATTTGTGAATCCATAAAAATTCTAGAAGAAAATGCAGGCAACAAAATTTCAGATGTTATACACAGCAGAATTTTCTGATATAACTGATATAACACCTAAGGCAAGAAAAACAAAGGAAAAAAATGAGCACATGGGACTACATTAAACTCAAAATCTTCTGCACAGCAAAAGAAACAACCATCAAAACGGAAAGAGATCCCACTTTATGGGAGACCATAATCACCAATGATGCATCAGATAAGGGGTTAATTTCCAAAATATATAGAGTGTTTATACAACTCAGCAAAAGGAAGACAAAGAACAAAATTAAAAAATAGGCAGAGGACCTAAATAGACACCTCTTCAAAAAGGACATTAAATGACCGAGAGACACATGAAGAAATGCTCAATGTCACTAATCATCAGAGAGATGCAAATTAAAACAACGAGGTATCACCTCACACCTGTCAGAATGGCCGCCATCAACAAATCATCAAACAACATGTGTTGGCGAGGGTGTGGAGAAAAGGGGACTCTAGTACACTGCTGGTGGGAATGCAGACTGGTGCAGCCACTATGGAAAACAATATGGTGTTACCTCAAAAAATTAAAAATCGAACTGCCATTTGACCCAGTGATCCCACTTCTAGGAATATACCCTAAGAAACCTGAAACACCAATCAGAAAGAATATATGTTTCCTTATGTTCATAGCAGCACTATTTACAATAGCTAACATCTGGAAACAGCCCAAGTGTCCATCAGTAGATGAGTGGATAAAAAAGCTGTGGTACATGTATACAATGGAATACTATGTAGCTATAAGAACGAAAGGTCTCTTATACTTTGAGATGTCATGGAAGGACCTGGAGAGCATTATGCTAAGTGAAACAAGCCAAGCAGAGAAAGACAAATATCACATGATCTCACTTATTTCTGAAATATAATGAAATAAACAATCTGATGGACAAAATTGACCCAGAGACTTAGAGGTGGGGTACAGACTGATAAGCCTCAAAGGAGGGAGGTTGGAGGGGCAAACAAATAAACCACAGAACTTATATGGGTGTATGCATAACCAATGGACATAGACAACAAAACGGGTTTGGGTGGGGGGATGGGGAGGAGGGTATCAATGGGGAAAAACGGAGAAACATCTGTAACAAAAACAAATTAATAAAAATAATTCTCTAATATACTTTTTTTTCTCCAAAATTATTCTCCATATTTAGTTCTCAATGCCTCTAGCCAATGCCCTAAATTTGCGGCCTCTTGGGAGACTTCATAAACAGCTTTCTCCTCCCACTCAAGTTTTGAACACATTAAAAATTAATATAGAGGGTAGCTAGCAACTTCATTGCTTATAAATGCACAGTTAGAAAAATTTGCTTGGGTGTCAGAGCATAGTGGGCCCTCTAACACTAAACTCCAGAACTGGATGGAGTTAGTCAAACCATCTTGATCCCTGAAGACAGGAGAAGTCCTTCCTCTTCTCATAGCCCTGTGGTGGAGCAGGAGGGCATGGGCTCCCTCTAGTTAGCTCCACTAAAAAGATTACTTATTGCTGCCTGTTTATTCTCCCCAAATATACCCAACAACTAAATCACTTCATGTCATGTGGTGCAGGGTGCATAAAAGGACAGAGAGTAGAAAGAGGTAATATCAGTTCAACTCCTTCCATATGGATCAAAAATAGTAGGGATGGGAAGTAAAGATCTCATCTTAACAGAAGTTAAGAAAGGAATTTATGTGTCAAACACTTTTCATTCTCAACCAACAACTATTCCCATCTTCACATTATTTCCTAAGAAATGAACCCTGATTTGACAGGTTGTATGAGATGTCTGATCTCAGAGAGGGAAGCTCCTACACAGGTCTAAAATAATGATTCAAACCAGTCACAATAATCCTATTCTACTTAACTTGAAATTGGTCTAGGAGTGAGATGTAAAATATTTTCTTTACTTTCCAGAGAATTTCCTTTCCTTGATAAAAATAAAAACTATAGGAAAGTTTGCTCCAAATTCATATTTGGGGTTGGCTGAAAGGGCACCCCTCATATTTCAGAAAGGAGAGAGTCTGAAATTTTAAGCTGAATCAAAACTGGAATGATTAACGTTACTTGATTGTTAACAAACTCCTTAGTAAGTTTTCTGTTACTTGTACTCAACATATTCCGGATACAGGTGAAAGCAGTATATGCAACTACTTGAACCATATTGTTGTTCAGTTTACCGTTCATAGACTTAATAACTTAAAATCCATAATCAAATTGTGTCTGGAAACATATCAAGTAGAGACAATTTGAGCCTCTTCATTTGAAATACTGCCCCCCATTTTAAATTTTTTGTAAATTGAGGCTTTATTGAAATATTATGAAATGCCTTGATAAATGTACAGTTGGATGAGTTTTTACAAATGCAGACATCTATCGATTCTTATCCCTATCAAGATATAGAATTTTTTTATCATCCCTAGAAATATCCATCATGTACCTTACTGTTCAATTTCTTCCTTGCACCCAGAGGCAAACACTATTCTTATTTCTAACACCATAGATTAATTTGCCTATTTTAATATTTCATACAAAAGGAATCATTCAGTATGTAGTCTTTTGTGTCTAGATTTCTATAAGCAGAATAACATTTTTGAGATTCATTCATGTTGTTTTACATATCTATGTTTGTGAAAAGTGTTTCTTTGTACAAATATAGCACAATGTGTTTATACAGTTACCTGTGATGAACATTAATTTTTTTTCTTTGCTACTATGACTAAAGCTGCTATGAACAAATATGTAACAGTGTTTTGTGAACATATGTTTACATTTCTCTTGGGTAAACAGCTAAGAGTGGAATGGTAGGTCATAACATTTGTGTATGTTTGCCTTTATAGAAAAATGTCAAAACATTTCCCAACATGATTGTATTTTTTTACTCTCAGTACTGTATGAGATTCTGGTTATTTCATACCTTTTCCAACATTTTGTTTTATCAGTCATCTGAATATTATTTATTCTGGAGAGTGTGCAGTGACTTTTTTTGTTATTTTAATATGTGTTTATCAGATAACAAACCATGTTGAGTATTTTTTGGTGTGTGTGTACTTATTGGTCACTGGTAAATCTACCCTTGTGAAAGGTCTGGTTCAAGCCCTTTGCTCATTGTACTTAGATTGTTGTTGATTTGTAGCAGTCATTTATATATTCTGCAAATGAGTTCTTTGTTATATGTATTGTGAATATTTTCTCTTAGTCTTCTATGCGTCGATTCCTTTCTTAATGGTGTTTTGTTTTGATGACCAGAGACTATAAAATTTTGAAATTATCATTTCATGAATTAATTTTTCTTCTTCTATTTATTTGTTTTCTTTCATTTATGAAACCTTCCTTAACCACATATCATGAAAGTATTCTCACCCTGTCCAGATAGCTCAGTTTGTTGGAGTATCACCCCAATGCGCAAAGGGTGCAAGTTTGAGCCCTGGTCAGGGCTCAACCAATGAATGCAGGAATGGGTAGAACAGCAAATAGATGTTTCTCCCCACGCCCCCGAATTAATTAATAAATATTTTTAAAAGGAAAGAAATAAAGTATTATCTTATGTTATCTTCCAGAATATTAATATCCAAAAAAAATTACTAAGAGTAATGTCAGAGTTTATTTCCTATGTTCTCTACTAGGAGTTTTATGGTTTCAAGTCTAACATTTAAGTGTTTAATCCATTATTGGTTTATTTTTATATGTGGTGTAAGAAAGTAGGTTAGTTTTATTTTTTTGCATGTATTTGTCCGGTTTTCCTAACACTATTTATTGAAGAGACTATCTTTACTCTATTGTATATTCTTGCATTCTTTGTCATAGATTAATGGATCATACAGGCCTAAGTTTATTTCTGGGCTCTCTGTTATGTTAGTATAGTTTGATATCAGGTAGTAGGGTTCCTCCAACTTTTTTGTTCTTTCTCAAGGTTGCTGTGGCTACTTGGTATCTTTTCTGGTTCCATATGAATTTTAGGATTATTTGTTCTAGTTCTGTGAAAAATGCCATTGGTATTTTGATAGGGATTGCACTGAATCTATAGATTTTTTTGAGAGGTATTACGGACATTTTAATGATATTAATTCTTTCTATTCATGAACCTGGTATACACTTTCAGTTATCGGTATCTTCTTCCATTTCTTTCTTCAATGTCTTACAGTTTTGTGAATACAGGTCTTTTACCTCCTTGGTTAAATTTATTCCTAGGTATTTTTTGATGCAATTATAAATGGGATTATTTTATTACTTTCTCTTTCTGATAGTTCATTATTGGTATATGATTTCTGAGTATTAATTTTGTGTCCTGGTAATTTACAGAATTCACTTACTGGTTCTAATAGTTTTCAGTCTATTAGAACAATCTTCCAAGTTCTATCTGTATAGTATTATGACATTTATAGAAGCCACTGCTTATGCCAGGCATAGGGCCGTCTGATGGTGTTACAGTGCAAGGTGAGACTGGTCACCACTCACGCTGGGCTTGAGGTGGCTCAGCAGAAGCTACCAGGCATGACCCGATTGGCCTCTGTTTGGGGTTCGTGGACCTTTGAGAGACTTTGGGAATGTTTGCAGCACGAGCTGCCGTGGAAGAGGCCCAGGCCAGGTGAGCAACTTGGGTGGGCAGGGCCTCAGGGGGTCCCTAAAGCAGGAGAAGAGGAAATGGAGAGTACAGATTTAGGGTGCATGCTCTGGGTTGGCTGGGTGGAAGAGAGCTCAACAAAGGAACAATGTTTCCTTTAAGTACTTCTGACCCTTGTGAGCGTTGCCCTGACCTTGCCCCCCCAGCCATCACCCCAAACTTAGTCAATGTAGTTCCTCCCCATGTGTCCCTGGTGCTTTCTGAGCTGCTGTCCCTGTGCTGGAACGTAGGGTGAGTGAGTTTGTGAAAAAGTGAGTCTGTGCACTGGCCCTGTAAGAGCATTGTGCCCCCATCTCTGGAAGTCCTTTTTCTCTCTGGGAGGCAGTCCCCACTGGTTTTCACAGCCAGATATTATGGGAACTCCTTTTCCCAGCACTGGTGCCCTGGGCTGGGAAGCCCGCCGTGGAACCCCTCACTCCTCAGTGTGTCCTCTGCAGTGTGCCCTCCTAATTTTTAATCACCACATTGTGGACGTGGGACCTGCCCATTCCATGAAAACACTTTAAGGGTTTCACTATTAAGTTTGATGTCAGCTCTAAGTTTTAGATGCCCTATTTATTTCGTGGAAATTCACTTTTTTTTTTTGCATTTATCTTGAGACAGAGCTGGAGGGAGAAAGGGAGGAAGAGAGAGAGACAAACATCAATGTGATGTGAAAGAGACACATCGAGTGGTTGCCACCCACACGACCCCAACCAGGGCCGGGGACAAACTGCAACCGAGGCATGTGCCCTTAGCGGGAACCAAACCCAGGCCTCTCCGGTCCATGGGCCCACGCTCTAACCACTGAGCCAAACCAACCAGGGCCACGTATATTCGTAGTTTATTGAGAGCATGTTTCATGAATGTTGACATTTTTTTCAAGTGCTTATTTTGCATCTTATTTTGCATCTATTGACATAAGGATTTTTTTTTTAATGTTCAATAAATACTTTCTTTAGAATAGATGTGAAGAGAAGAAATCTAGTTGTATTATGTGTCATATTTTAGTAGGTTTTATTCTTTTCCAATTGAGTCTTGGGACTCCTCACATTTAAATGGAACTGGATTGATAAATTAAAAGCCTAAGACTTGGTGAAGTAGCCAGAGAAAATTAGAATGAGGAGAGCAATTTAATAAAATGTTAGCAACAGTTTAAATAGAACAAATGACTAATCTTTGAAACAACCTATATTCTCCATTTAAGATTGAAGTCACTACTAATCAGTTATTCTTTCCTTCCTTCATTGATTTATTTAAGAAAAATCTATCAGGTACTTATTACATGTTATGTATAAATAAATGTATTGCTTCATTCATGTATGTATAGAGAGAGAAAGATTGTCAAATGTACATCAAAATGATAACAGTTATCACTAAAGTATGTGTGATGTATGTATTTTCTTCTCTAAATAATTGTATTTTATGAATTATCTTCAAAAGAATGTCTTACAACTTAAAGAAAGTTATTATTTTTAAGTCATTCTGAGATGAAGTCAGTATAACCTATGAATCATAACATCACTCATCTGTGACAGCAGTTCATGGGGGACAGAGTGGCAAATTGCATGGACAAATGCATAGTCTCTTTAGTCCTCAGTTCAGTGTCATCTGGAACAACATCCATCATGTTTGT
This sequence comes from Molossus molossus, assembly GCF_014108415.1. Classification (NCBI taxonomy): domain Eukaryota; kingdom Metazoa; phylum Chordata; class Mammalia; order Chiroptera; family Molossidae; genus Molossus; species Molossus molossus. The sequence goes on from NW_023425350.1 coordinate 36,899,479, forward strand.
GCTGGATATAGCAAATATTAGACTTTTTTCCGTATACCATTATACCTGATAGTAAGTTAAATATTAAATATAAGACAAAAACAGAATGAGCTGGGTGTCTGTTTTTACTGTCCGAGCTCAGTTTCACTGCATACTTATTATTAGGCAATTCCAATTTTATATACCCTAAGCTAAATAAAATTTTAGTAGGGAATATCACAACTAATGTCTGATTTTGTCTTTATTCTTAAGAGTCCTGCTCATCAACTCAGTCTGTCAGATCTAATGATAGTATCGGGTATCAAGAATGTGTGGCAACCTACTACACATTCTTGACACCTGATACTATCATTAGATCTGACAGCAAACTAAAAAGCTTCTGCACAGCAAAAGAAATAAGCATTAAAATGGAAAGGGAACTATATGGGAGAGCATAATTGCCAACGACACATCAGACAAGGGGTTAATTTCCAAAATATATAGAGTACTCATACAACTCAACAAAAGGAGACAAGTAATCCAATTAAAAGGGGCAGAGAATCTAAATAGATCCCTCTATAAACAGGACATACAAATTGCCAAGAGACATGAAAAAATGCTCAACATCACTAATCATCAGAGAGATGCAAAATAAAACGACTATGAAGTATTACCTCACACCTGCCTGAGTGGCTGCTATCAACAAATCATCAAACAACAAGTGCTGGCGAGGGTGTGGAGAAAAGGGGACTCTAGTGCACTGCTGGTGGGAATGCACACTGGTGCAGCCACTATGGGAAACAATATGGTGTTACCTCTAAAAATTAAAAGTCGAACTGCCATTTGACCCAGTGATCCCACTTCTAGGAATATATTCTAAGAAACCTGAAACAACAATCAGAATGAATATATGTACCACTATGTTCACAGCAGCACTATTTACAATAGCTAAGATCTGGAAATAGCCCAAGTGTCCATTAATAGATGAGTGGTTAAAAAAGCAGTGGCACATCTATACAATGAAATACTATGCAGCTGTAAGAAAGAAAGATCTCTTATCCTTTGAGATGATGTGGAGGAACCTGGAGAATATTATGCTAAGCGAAATAAGCCAATCGGAGAAAGACAAATACCACATGATCTCACTTATTTGTGCAATGTAATGAACAAAATAAGCTGATGAACAAAATAGACCCATAGACATGAAAAGGGGTACAGTTCAGACTGACAAATCTCAGAGGAAGGGGGTAGGGGATAGAGAAGAAATAAACCAAGAACTTATATGCATATATGCATAACCAATGAACATAGAAAACAATGCTGTGGGGGAGGGATTAGGAGGAGGGTGTTTGGGGAGAAAAAGGAGAAACATCTGTAACAAAAATAAATTAATAATAAAAAAAGAATGTGTGACAACCATTCATTTCTTCAACAAAGACTTACCATTTTCCTGGCAATATTCTAAGTATTGAGAATAACAGCCTAGGCAAGACTCTTGCTTCCATAGAGTTTCCTTTTAGTACAAATGGGGAGATTAAAAATAAATTAAAGGCTAAGAAGAAAATTAAGCACGTACCAGAAAGTACTGTTCACTCTACATTGGCTGATCAGGAAAGGGCTGAGTGATGAAATCTAAGCTAATTGATAAGATAAAGTCAGTCATGGGAAAATGTGGGTGCCAACATTCTGGACAAAAGGAATATTAAGTACATAAGCACTGAGGGGGAAAGAGCTCAGTGTGTCAAGACACAGGAAGAAGTTTGGCGAGGCTACAGCGCAATGGAGAAGAAAGAATAGGAGGAAGTATGGTTTAACATCTAGATGGGATGGCCCCTCTCTGACTTCGAATATTATTGCAGATTATGACATTTTATTCTTTTCCCTTTCCAGCTTTTGAAAATTGTTTATAGAACTGACTTCTCTCACATCTTCTGAATGTAGTTCATAACAAAAATCATAAAGGTTATATATTTATTTTAAAGTGACTTAGAAATAAAGATCAAATAATATTTGAGACTCCAGATGTTTGTTTTATTTCTCTGCTCTCAGCTTTAGACAGCACTATGTCTTCTCTGCAATATCGTAAACATGAGTTATTGAACCTTTACCAGTGGTTTTCAACCTTCCTAATGCTGCGGCCCTTTAATACAGTTCCTCATGTTGTGGTGACCCCCAAACATAAAATTATTTTTGTTGCTACTTCATAACTTTAATTTCGCTATTGTTATGAATTGCCATCAGAAATATGTGTTTTCTGGTGGTCTTAGGCGACCTCTGTGAAAGAGGGTCGTTTGACCCCCAAAGGGGTCGTGACCCACAGGTTGAGAACTGCTGCCTAGACCCTCAATTTTCTTATCAGTTCAACGAAGATAATAACCCATGTAATAGCAACTGGGCTGTCACGACATGAGATTTGAGTGAGATAGTGGATGTGAAAGAACTGTATTTATTTATTTATTTATTTATTTTATCCTCACCTGAGGACATTTTTCTATTTTTTGTTCTGATAGAGTAGGAGGGAGAGAGAAGAAGAGAGAGAGAGAGAGAGAGAGAGAGAGAGAAACATCGACGTGAAAGGGACACATTGAGTGGCTGCCACCCGCACGACCAACCAGGGCCGGGGACAAACTGCAACTGAGGTACATGCCCTTAGCGGGAACCGAACCCGGGTCTCTCTGGACTGCAGGTCAATGCTCTAACCACTGAGCCAAATCAGCCAGGGCAGGGTATGAAAGAACTTTAAAGAGCTGGAAGCCCTAAACCTAGAATGAGAAACTGGAATTTAAGTGGAAAATGCTAATCTGTATAAACCTTCTGTGAAATAGGAATTCGGGATCTTGTCTCTTCTCATTAGTAGGAGACTATTCTAACTATCAATGAAATCACCATCTGTGTTAGTTTCCTATTGCTGCTCTAATAGATTACCACAAATTTAGTGCTTTACAACAACACAAATTTATTTTCTAACAGTTCTGGAGGTGAGAAGTCAGAATTTTATCTCACTGAGCTAAAAATCAACGTATTGGCAGGGTTGCATTCCCTCTAGAGGCTATGATGGAGAACACGTGTCTTGATCTTTTTCAGCTTTCAGAGGCTGCTTGCATGCCTTGGCTCCTGGGGCTCTTCCTCCCATCTTCAAAATGAGCAGCATTGAGCTGAGTCTTCCCCATGCAGCCATCCCTCTGGTTCTCTCTTCTCTGCCCCTCTCTTCCACTTCAAGTTATTTTTGTCATTGCATCGGGCCCACCCAGATAACCCAGGATCAACTTTCCATCTCCAGATCTTCTGATGAGCAACCTTAATTCTAGCTCCAATACTGTTTCCCTGTTGCTGTGTAACCTAACATAGTCTTAGATTCTCAGGATTAAAATATAGAAATTCTTTAAAAACTAGTATTGTGCCTATTATACTTCTCTGGAATGGTTTATTAAGGAATTCTTAGTTAGGCAGTCATGGATACCATAATGATGATTTTTAAATAGTAGTGAGTAGCTAAGGCTTCGATGTCTAGGGAAGAGAATATTTGATATAATTTTTGAAGAGAATATTTGGCACATTCACATAGAGAAAGAATCTGTCCCAAGGGAAGAAGGAGACAGTCAGTTCCCCATGGGTTCTAGCTCAATCTATACAAATAATAGCACAAACCTTTCAGTGTTTAGATCTTTGGAAGAAAGAACATGTAAGATGAGAATAAAAACACCTGGAATCCACCAATCGGAGGTTTGTTTCTATAGCATTTCCAGTCCTAGTTTCTTTCTTTTGGACAACTGACCTTTAGCTCGAACTCAGTCCAGTTCTGCTGTTTTCTAAATATCTTCTTATTGTTTATCTAAGAATTCTTCCTATTGGCTTTTATGTAAGAGTTTATTATAAAAAATATTTTGGACCGTAATGTCTACAGTTGCTTTGCCTGTGTTAACATATAGTCATGGCAAATAAAAACCCAACCTAATGTCAAGACTGTGACAGACCAGGAACTTGAGTGTAACGTATGATCTGTGCACAACTAAAATTTATTAAAATCATCAGCATCAAATATTAATCATGAGCACACTACCCACGGCGCTTTCTATATTAGGCAATGAAGATAAATGGTTATGAGACATGGTTTTTACTCTTAAAGGCTTGACAAACTCTTTGGGGTGACAGGATCCATACATAAAATGATGAGTAAAAATGCAGGGCAAAATGCCATTTGAGGCAATGGGTGCTACTGAATTTCAGAGAAGGAAAATAAATAAATAAATGAAAGAGGGAACATTTATTGCAGGCTTTATGGAGCTTGAATTCAGTTCGCCTTACACAAGTATAGAGAACAAATATGTCATTCCAGACAAGGAGGATACAGTTAAGGGAGCAAAGTCGCACAGGTAAAATCATACATGATTTTTCTGAGGAACAATGAAAAATCTATTTTGGTTGGCACAGGTGATATGTGTGGGGAATAGAGTGAGGTCAACTTGAAGCTTGACTGCACAAGACTCTCTATATCTTGGTGATTGGGTTGATCCTTGAACTTAGACAAGAGGCAAGAGCTTTGATTAAGGGGATATCAGTGTGAAGAGCCAGTGCAGGAAAACCAGAATGCATTAGTGAGAGTGTGTCAGTACATGGTTGTAGCTCTGATTATTTCATTATCCACATTATTATCGCTATTTCTTTACCTATACCTATATTGGTACTTACAAATATACATATATTTGTATAATTTTATCTACTTTATCCACAAATTAACAAGCCCTCTGGTCCAAAGAATGATGCTGTTTTTTGTTTGTTTGTTTGTTTTATGAAGCTGAACTATGGCACCAATAAGGTACTAGGAAAAAACATTGGCTTTCAATGTGTTTGTGTATTTTCTAATATTGCTACAGTTGAGAACTGTAAAAGCAATGCCTCCTTAAGCTGACTGCCTTCCTAAGAAAAACAAATACTCCTCCAGTGAATACATTTCCGTGAACACCTGTCTCTGGGGAGCAAGTGGCAAAGCTATCTCCTTAGCACCAAGTTTGAGTGGGCTGCCCCCCACACTCCCCTCCTCCGAATTCACGCTCCTCGCCATCCTCGTCATGCTGATGCCGTTGTGTTGTGTGGGTGCACGGGTGGGAGCCCTGATACCCCAAAACGCCTTCCGCTCTGGGGATTTGGCTCCGGAAGATGGGAATGTGGCTCGAAGACTGACACTCGACGGTGATCGATGACACACCCTGAAATGGATATTGCCAATGAACAAACAGGCACTCGAAAAGCTAAAGCACTCCCAGTGCCTCTGAGTTTGTCTTCCCTTCAAATTCAAGGAGGGTTATTTGGTTCTTACATGTGGCTCCTCTCACCAGGACTGATGACAAAATATATGCACAGAGTTAAAGTATCAGTAAATGTAGTCACGAAAATATTCATATAAGAGACATTTTATTTCCAGTTCAAAACAAAAGTTCTTATGCTTTACACTTGGTGCTAAGATATAGATTTTAAATAACAGTGTCCCACTATATCTATATCAGATTTTAGGCTACACAGGGTACTTTTTATATACCTAAAATCATCAAAATAAACCTGTGGATTAGACAGTGAAGGTTTCATTAGTTTTGTTTTATAAATAAGAAAAACAATCATAAAGAGTCAATGACTCAGCAAGTTCATGTGGTCATTTTATAAAATTATATTAAAATAGATGAGTACACAGACTGTGGATTTTAACATACCTCTGTAGGAGTCCAGGTGTTTCCCTCAGAGTTTATTAAGATGCACAACAGTTTCTATAAACCCAAATACCACCCCAGGCAACCCTAGATTAATTTCTCCAAAAATACTGGGAAGCAGACAGAGAGGAATTGATAGAGTTATAGGAAATATGATCTTCTTGAAAGAGTTTCCCACCCTACCCCACCCCCAACTGCTGCCACCACCACCCCAAACCAACTGAGAGTGATGTCTGAGAGAATAATTTGTAGAGATTGAAGGTAACCTCAAAATGAGAAGGCAGACTCTGTACTCTTGGCAGGGAGGTCACCAAGCAGAGGTTTACAGGCCTACTTTGGAGTTGTTCTTGGTGGAGTCATGGGGGCAGAAGGGAGATAGTGATAGCATTGTTACCAGAACTTGAAGGGTGTTTCCAGAAATGTAGGGCCATGTATATAGATAGAGTGTGGAACCTGTTACTCAGCTGGAGATTTCTAAAGATGGGAGTCTTGAGGGGGTGGATCTCTGCATAGGTCCTATGGGGAATATAGTATAGTGGCCCAGGGAAGAGAGTTCCCCATACCCCTTGGAAGGCGTAGAAAAGGAACCTAGTTGTCCCCAATCCTCCATGTAGGGAAGCACAGAGTATGGGGAGACGAAGGCAATGTGGGAGGCACTGGTGTACAGCAAATCATGCCCCTCTTTAGTCCACAGCATAGAGTTGAGGCTGGACTATGGCTGACAGATAAGGGCTGAATTTCTTAAATTCTTTTGCAGCTAACCAGGCAACTAAGCTCTTGTCAATAAACTGTAAGCCGAAGGGAGGTACATCTCTGCCTCACTTCCTTAAGAGGAAATTTCTGAGACTAGTCCTTCATTTGTTCCCTACTAATAGCTTGATGGCAGTGACCATGAACACATGAACCTAAGTCATGTCAACATTGATGGCACACCAACCTTTGACTAAACGACTGCAGAGCTGACTTGTAACACTCACAGTGGACTGCACTGGACCACTGTGCAAGAGGGAAATAAACTTTTGTTTTGTTGGAACTATTGAATTTTGAGGTTTCTTCAGTAGAGCACTTTTTAGCAAGCATCCTTTCTAATCCAGACATCATAAATTGTGGGTCAAAAATCTGACACGATAATTGGGCTACGGGCAGGACACAAAGCCGACATAACTAAGCTAGTTGTTCAAAGTGATACATACTCTGCTGATTTTAGCACAGTGCCTCCACTTATGACATTGAGCAACTGAGATACACGTATTTTTGAATATTCAAATATGCTTTCACCTCCAGTTGACAAGATTATTATAAACTATCTGAAACTCTTGAGTGCATACATATGCTAAGTGCTGACTTGGTTTGCTCCACAAGGTTCTGGAGAATTCCAGGAGCGGAGCAGGGAGGAGAATGAAAATCTCCAGGGAAGATACCACTCATTAAACTGAGATTTTGTGTTTGCAGAGCCAAGACATAGCTATGGGGGAATACCACTGAGGAACATTAAAGAAACAACAGGCTGACTAATAATAAGAATTTCCATCCAAATCCATCTACCAAATCAAGTGAATCTGCAATAAATATAAACCCACATGCAGTAGTCTCTCTCCAGGGAAATCTAGCATTTTCCCACCAGACAGGATTGTTCTGCAGAGCAGCAGTTTTATAGTGAGGGTGACAGCTTGTCTATCTTTGCCTGCTGGGATCAGATCAGAATGTCAGCTATGCTACCAGTCAAGGCTCCTCTTCAGACTAACTGCAGTGACAATTTACAGAAAGAAAACAGTCTCTCAGTCATACTATCCAAGGGCAGGACACTAAGAATAAGTTCAGCCAATGCAAATGAGATGGGACATTTCTCAACACACGGTTAAGAAACTTTTAAAATTCAAAGTTCCAAAGAAGCACACAATGTCAAGAGCGTCTTTCATAACAACATACTCTGAGCTGAATTAGTGATTTCTTTAAGAATAATTTGTTTTCTTATTACTTCGCCAGAGATAGTGAACCATTAACTGAGCTGTCACTACTTTCCTGAAGTCTCACAGGTATAAAATTGTTCTGTACCATCAACCAAGGGTCTCTTTTTGTCTAAACATAATAATGATAGCAATAAATAATAGTAATTATTTCAATGTTTGATAATTAATTGTTATTGAAATGACGATGGATGGCTCAGTTGGTTTTTTACGTTATTGATATCCACAAAACAGTTTCTCCCCTATGATTATCCTGAGAATAATAATATATTTTAAGTTTTCTAGATTGAACATTTCAGTAAAGCATTTATATTGTCATATATTGTATGTTAGTAGCCAAAGGGCTTGACTTTTGTTCACTATTCCAGAGAGTAAAATAAAAATAAATACAATAAAATAAAACTTAACTGAAAAACCCTTTCATCCAACTCACATCATTAACCCAAGTAAAATATTCAGTTAGGAGGAAACCAAATTATGTTAATTCATTTGCTGTGACAGTGGTACAAAGGTGTTAGGTTATGATTCTCTGTAGATTCTTAGTTAATTTGCCAGAGACGTATATATCCACCATGAACTTGAAACAGCATTACAATTTAGTTTGGTTTGTTTGTTTTTTGCACTTTGTTTTTTATAATCTCTTGGATAAGATGTTTATCTTATGCAATAGCAAACATCACTCTCCTTTAAATAATACAAAATCATCCATCATATATACTTTTTCCACAAGTAACACTATGAAGTAAAACCATTTTCACTAAGATAGTAAAGTGGATCTTTTGCGTACTGATAATCTATTAATTCCCCCAAGTCACTGAGTTGTGTTCTTGTTAAACAAGATTGTGGACAAAAAGATAGACCACAACCAGAAGCACAGCTCACCAGAGATTACGTATAAGGAAGAATGTGTTTAATTCTGGAGAAATGTATTGGTTTATGTCAGTATACTGTAATACAAAGGCACTAGCTACTGGAAGCAGGAATATTTAAAATATTCACTTAACTTGTTAAACTTTCAGCAGTATTCCTGAGCAAAATAAGGAACAGGATCAGACTTTTTCAAGACAAAAGAAAAGAAGTTTATTGGGATGATTTGACATCTTATAAGGCTATAATATTTTATATGATTTATACTATCCTTAGTTGTGTATCTTATTCTTATCTGACATTGATAATGGTAAACTATTCAGGGTGAGTGAGTTACATGGATTAAAAGGGAGCAGAAAAAAAGAAAAAACCATCTAGGCAATAGCACAATAACAAGAACAAAAGGAGTTGTGAAATTGCCTAAATTTAGTCCTTAGATTTTGCAAATGTAAATATTACTAAGCATTTTTGTTCTTAATGTTTCATTTTTACAAAGCTTCTAGAAGAGCGTTAGTATATATCATTGGTTTACATATTTTAAGCCTTTTTATTGAAGTAATTTTTTTTTTCATTTAGAAAAAACATTAACAATAAAATGAAGCATCTCTAATCCTGTCACTTTGATTCAGACTTTTGCCTGAACTCTGTTAGAAGGGGACCCTTTCTCCCGGTTTCCTAGAGAAGCCATTTAACCAGCACACACTTCTGTCCTCTCTCTAGGCCTCCCCTCGCTTCGTCTCTGGAGAAGAACGATCGCTTAATATAGGGAGAATAAGTTGCCATGTCAAACTCAGATACTCCCACCTCCAGGTATTGCTGCCCCTCTTGGGGGTGTAGGGCTGCGGCCCTGCTCCGGTGGGTAAATCTACTTAATCACAGAGTTCAGTTAACAGGTCCAGGGATGCCGACACTAAACCATGCCCTCCCTGGAAGACTAAAGGAATGCCAATTATTTGGCCTCCTACAATACCTGAATTCTTATCTATTTTATAATAATAAGGACAAGTTTATAAATAATATATAAACAGGTAAGCTGGTTGTGACAGGCCAGAGTTTTATAATTAGCTCTGCTCTGTAATCCTAGTTAAATCATAGAAGCTCTACAGGCTTCTTTCTGCCTCTTCATATGGAAGTTAACAAACTTCTGTAAAGAGCCAATGAGTACACTTCAGTACACTGTAAACTTTTCGGGCTATGGAGTCTGTCACAACTCCTCACCCGTGTCTTTGTACTGAGAAAGCAGCCACAGGCAACACTAAAACCACTGGATGTGGCTGTGTTCCAATAAAACTTAGTTTTTCACATAAATATGTGACCTCCAGATTTGTCCTGTGGCCAAATTTAGATTCGTAGATAAAACTTTTACTTTATCCCTGAATATTTAGTTTTTCTTTATACATTGTATTAGTTTCTTTGATGTAGCTCAGTGAAATATGATATGTGAGGCCTAAGAAATTATATTGTAACATACAAGGTCCTGTTACTTCAAGAGAAATGAAATGACTTGGTCAAGGCTCTTCTATAAACAGTTCTGGATCTAGGTGAGAAATCCAAATCCAAGAAGTAGTTTGTGGTCTGCTCTGTCCATAGGCAGTGTTGGGTCCGAGATGGCTGACATTTCCAGGTCAGGGTTAATAATTTCAGGAATCCCCCTCTTAGCTGACACTTACGCTAAAAAAATTAAATCTAATAATAGTGATGAAATGGAGCAACCCTACATTTTTCTGCTCCCCCAGATAAGGCTATCTGCTGGTTTTTGCCCAGAGAAGTCAAGTCTTTCCTTCTAAGTCCCTGTCCAAGTTCTTTTAGCTCACTCTGGTTTGAAGGGGAGGCTGGACAGAGGCTGGGAGCTACCAAAAAAATTAAAAATAAGTAAATATATACATTAAAAATAAATCAATAAATATTGCACTGGACAAAGTTAAACAGGCAAGGCAGGGTTTATTCAAGACTATTGCAGTAGAGGAGAAAGGCTTAACTAACTCCACTGAAATAAAAGGCAAAGAGTTTTTAAGTTCTGAGGTGAGCTAGTTGGAAGACATTAGTGGGGAGGTTGGTCAATGGGATGAGTTGAGCATATATGTTATTTCTAAGGCTCCAGGTGTTTACCGCTATGGTTAGGCCATCTGTATTTGCTAATCGATGCCCACTGATGTTAGGTTCCTAACTTCCTAGTGAAACCGCAAGATGGGGGCTCTGTCTTGATGATCACACTTTGAAGAAAGGGCTAACCGGTCCTTCAGAAAGACATTTCTGGTTTGTGAAACTGGCAAGAGGCTGGGAGATTTATATACATTTCAGAGAGGCAGAAAAGAATTTGCAATTACAAGTGTCTTAAAGTAGATGCTCTAAGAAAAGGGAGGTGAGGGCCTAGAGCTAGAAAAACCCATCTGAAGTTTAAGAGAGACTAAAGTCAAAGTCTAAGATAAAAAGAATATTAATCCTGTCTCACCTAGAGCCAGTCAATACTACCTGTATTCCATTACCTTAGGGGGAGTTATTAAAGAATTTTGCTACATATCTAACTGCCAATGGGTGAGGTTTTATACTTGTTTCTTGTTTATATAAACAACTAAACAAATATATTTTATATTTACTTCTGGCAATAATTCAATAAATTGGTATTATTATCTCCATTTTCCAAAAAAAACAAAACTGACAAAGATCAGGCAGTATCCCAAGGCCACAGAGATAAGTGGAAGAATCAAAATTTTAACCCAGATCTAATTTTCTATCTTTTCTCTTCACTTAAACTAAACTTTTTCTCAAAAAGAAATTTTAAACTTGGGTTTTTCTATAACACAAAGAAAAATAATACCCATGATATAAAGTCAATATTCTCTAGCTCTTCTGAGGAGGATTTGGAGCTGTTATGGAAATCATAGCTCTGTTCTAGAGAATGAATTTCTGAACCAGGGCACTATTGATATTTTGGGTCACACTTTTGGGTCAGTTGTTGTGGGAGTCGTTCTGTCCTGTGTACTGTAGGATGTTTAGCAGGATCCCTGACATCTACCAACTAGGTGCCTATAGCACTCCGGCATCGTGACAAGAAATGTCTGTAGACATTATCAAATGTCCCCTTGGAGGGCAAACTATCCTCTGTTGAGAGTTATTGGTTTAAAAGAATGTTCTTGTACAGTGTTTTTAGCAGTGTAATTCTTTGAACAAAGAAATATTTTGAAGAACATTGACTTTCAAAAATTAGATAAAATGAGGAAGTTTCCCTAGGAGATAGAGCCACACCCACTTGATTTTGCCATTCCCTCCCCTCACCAACCCCCTTAAATAGTTACATCAATTCTAGGATCTCAAAAAGACTAGATAGAAATGGTTGTTCAGAGAGAATTTGTATCTTTCACCTGAGATGTTGCCATACATGGATCTACATTCTATCTACCCTTCATCTCATTAAACATAGATTTGCCAGTTACTTGTACTTTGAGCAAGGCAGATAAGCAGAGCTATTATCAGGGTTTTTGTTTTTGCTTTTAAAACCTCATTCAGACCAGCAAAATGACTCCAACTGTTCAGGAAAATGGCTGTTAGATCCACTTGGGTGAATCGAACAACTCATTTGCCACAGAGCTATCTCCAACAGTGATGCTCCCAGCATGCAATGGATCTGGCTCAGATTTCATTAAAAACAAGATGGATCCTTGGCTCAGCTGTTCTCAAACTTCGTCTGCAGGTTGTAAGCATTCTAGAGGAAAATCTACCTTTGTATGTGTGTGTGATTATTGTTCTATAATGGCATTTCTTTTGTTAAAAATGAAATATTCCATCACTTTCTGTTTTACAAATGGGAAAAATTCATAGTATAGGTGAATCCCCATGAAGAGGATATTTTATACTTCACCAAATATTCAGGAATAATGGTGTAAGTTAAATTTCATGCTGACTGGCTAAAACCAGAAGAGTCAATAGTTTATAGTGTTGGGCTAATTTTGTCCAAAGCTTGTTCACATCAGCCTTGGACAAAAGTAGACCCCCATTAAATGTTGCTGTTGTAAAAATAGACTCTTTAAATTTATCTTGTATAGATCAAAGAATATTTCAAGCTGTGTACAGACCAGAGAGTGAGTGCGCAGACCAGAGTTTGTGTATTGCACAGAATAAAATGCAGTCTATATGATGCAATTTGAAAGTTAATAAAATGTCTATGTTGACCTCCCAAAATAGCTGACGCTGAACTTCCCAGGTACTTGAAATTGCACTGTTAATCATGAAAACCTCCTCTCCTAGAAAGGACAATATCTTAGTCACTAACAATTTAAAATGAATAAATACATTCTTGTTGTTGTTTTATTTTCATTTATTAAATACTTGATAAAAAAACAAAGTTTAAAAAATAGGATTTTTAATTGTTTGTTTTGGTAATAAAGGCCCATTTATTAAATTTCTACACAAGTCCTAAACACTTGTTTTAGATAAAATTTAAAATTATGTAATCTTTTTTTGAATTTAGCAAAACTTAAAAGAAAGACTTTTACCTGTGTTCTTTTTTTATTTTTTCATGAAAACTAATGCCAGTAGGGTGACAGATGGTTACTAGGCTTATTATGATGATCACTTTATAAGGTACATAAATATTGAATCACTATGCTGTACACCTGAAACTAATATAACATTGTATGTCAACCTCAATTAAAAATACATTTTAAAAAATCCAATTCTTCAAACAAATAAGCCCAAATTTGAGTCTCTTTGAGAATACTTAAGTATTATACCATCATTGTCGTTAACTAGAGAAGAGAGGCAGAGTGAAAGACAGAAAGGAAGAGGATGATGTTCATCTAATTTAGTAATATACGGAACAAAATATAAATTAGTTTTTGATAAATTTGATTTCATTTTTATGTAGTTACTCTTTTTCTGCAAACTTGTTGGTGAGTTGTTTTTATTGTTTCTACTTACTTAAATCCTAGACTTCAAACTGTCAGTGAAACATCTCATACTCCTAACTCAGTAGAATCAACTATTGATTGTATTCATAAAAATAAAGCAGACTCCAAGTGGAACCAATTCAGACACACAATAAAGTCAAAATCTTTAATTTATCTATTAACCTCTGTATCTTTCAACTGCTAAAGAATAACTTAAAGTATTATCACAATTTGCACTGGCCAGTATGGCTCAGTGGTAAGAGTGTCGCCCACGTACCAAAGAGCCCTGGGTTCCATTCCGGCCAAGGGCATGTACCTTGGTTGTGGTTCGTCCCTGGCCCCAGTTGAAGTTGTGCGAGTGGCAACCAGTCGATGGGTCTCTCTCACATTGATGTTTCTCTTTCTCTCTCTCTTATTCCTTCTCTCCCTCCAGCTCCATCTAAAGATTAATGTAGCCCTGGCCGGTTTGGCTCAGCGGTTAGAGCATCGGCCTGTGGTCCAGAGAGACCCGGGTTCGGTTCCTGCTAAGGGCACTTACCTCAGTTGCAGTTTGTCCCCGGCCCTGATTGGGTCGTGTGGGTGGCAACCACTCGAGTGTCCCTTTCACGTCGATGTTTCTCTCTCTCTCCCTCCCACTCTATCTGAACAAAATATCGAAAAATATCCTCGGGTGAGGATTAAAAAAAAAAAAGAATAAAAAAAATAAAGATTAATGTAAAAAACATCCTCTGGTGAGGATTAAAAAAAAAAAGTATTATCACAATTCTCATACTCCTATGAAATCAACACGTCAAAGATTTTGTTTAACTCATTAGTTAAGAAGTGAACCAATAAACAGTCACAACTGGTTCCAAGAAAAATTTTAAATACCACATGAATATTGGCAGATAAGGAAATCTAAAATGAGCTTACAAATAGATGGAAAGATGAAATATTACTTAGTAGGGAAAGAGGGGATGTTATTATAATTCCACCAAACAAAATTTATTTGTATGTCTGTGGACAAGAATTATTTGCATTTATATCAGTTATTTACGACTTAGCTGCACAATAGCTCAAAAATAATGAAAGGCATAGATATCCTTAGAATCAGATTACCTGGAAAGAATATTTCTAGAAAACACTAACTTTTTTCATAGAGGAAGATTAGTAATTATCATTTTAGTCCATTTCAAAATATTTCACAATTTTTCCTGTAAAATTTTTTTCTAATTTTCCTAGCATGATGATAATTGAAATGAATGTTTTCCATAATTTTTTATGAAGAAAGTAGTTTGTTTACATACTTAAATGCCTTGCTGACAACTAAAACGGAAATGCTTAGGATAAGGTGAGAAAGGAAGAGCACTTTTTCATCTGAAACCACTAAAAGAATTTATGATTTTCTTAATGACTATTTCACATTTTTTACCTAGCCACAAGACAGACACATACTTTTCATATTTTAAAATGCTGGTTGACAATCATTGACCTAAATGCACAGCAAAGCTTAGAACCATTGTTCTAAATCATTTGTGGTCCTCAAGGTCCTTCCTTTATCACATAGCTTTGAATCTGGTAGTGACCACATGATCTATTTCTGGTTAATGAAATACAAGGTCATTTCTTCTAATTAAATGATTCTGCTAAAGCTTTTGCTTTCCTTTTTGAGAATACCAGACATGGCTGGCATTGTTCGTTACTCTCTTTCTTCTGCCTTAAATGCATATGTAATGGCTAAAGCTCTTGAAGCCATCTTGCTACTGTGAGGAGACTAGCACAGGATAGAAACAAACAATGTAAGCATGGCAAAGCAGAAAAATAGAAAGAATCAGGGGTCCCGAGAGCATAGTTCAGTAGCTAAATGAATGCCAGAAAAAACTGCCAATGTTCAAAATTTTTTCCTAAAGCAAACATTTTTTGAAGTCACATTTACTCTGTTTACATAGCTGTTATCTGCAACTAAAAAGCATTTCTAGGTGATATATGTCCTTTTCCACAATGGATGGCTTTCTGTACTCATTCCTAACTGTAAATTTGCAACCTGTAATGACCACTGATGCCATTCTCATAATTTTGTCTTATGCTCTCTCCCTCTTTCCTCTTCTCTCTTTCTGTGTGTGTCTCTGTGTGTGTGTTTATATAAATCATAGTGATAAATCACACTATAAATATTGTCTTGCAACTTCTTTGTTACCATATCTTTAATAATTTTTGTATATTCTAAATTCTAAAACATAACGCTTAATGCCTCATATGAATTTTAATTAGATTAGTCAATATATAGGAACTTTGTTTATAATTTTGGATTTTTTTTGGTTATTATTATAGGTGAAAGATAAATCGTGTGTTCAATTTTTATAAGCACCTGTGTTTTGTTGGTTTTTTTAGAACAAGATTTTAGAAGAGTAATTAACTAGAAAAAAGGATAGGCATGATTTTTGAATCTATTGATACTAGTTATCAAGTTGAGCTCCAAAAAGTTAGTAACAATTGTATAAAATGGTTTTATATTCTCTTCATCTTTACCAATAGTGAGTAATACAATTTTTCCATCAGTTTGTAATTGAATTATTACTTTATTGTGCACTTTAAAAACCTTACATAGTAATAGGAAGTCATTGAAAGTTTCTGAGCAATGGAGTTGAACAACATATTTAGAGAAGTATCTATCTGTTGAAGGTACGGAGAATGAATTCTTTGAGGCAATAATGATGCATAATAGGTTGATAGCAGTGAACATTTAAAGAAAGAGTGGGCAGAAGAGATATGAAGGCTATAATCCTCAAGATAAAGCATAATCAGGTAGATGAACTACTTTGGGCTGCAAATAATTATATTTTAATTGTCACATTGTGGGAATACAGACAGGTACAACCACTATGGAAATCAATATGGTATTTCCTCAAAAAATTAAAAATTGAACTAGAATTTGACTCCAAGATCCTACTTCTAGGAATATATACTAAGAAGCCCGAAACACCAATCAGAAAGAATATATGTACCCCTATGTTCATAGCAGCACTATTTACAATTTCTAAAATCTGGAAACAGACCAAGTGTTCATCAATAGATGAGTGGATAAAAAAGCTGTGGTACATATACACAGTGGAATACTATGCAGCTGTAAGTAAGAAAGAAAGATCTCTTATCCTTTGAGATGACAAGGAGGCACCTGGAGAGTATTATGCTAAGTGAAATAAGACAATCAGAGAAAGACAAATACCACATGATCTCACTTATTTGTGGAATATAATGAACAAAAAATGCTGATGAAAAAAATAGACTCAGACATAGAAAGGAATACGGTTCAGACTGACAAACTTCAGAGGAGAGAGGAGGGGAGGAGGAATAAGATAAATCAAATAACTTATATGCATGTATATGTAACCAATGGACATGGACAACAATACTTGGTGAAGGGCAGGATAGGGAGGAGAGTGTCTGGGGGGGGCGGGAAGGAGAAGCATCTGTGACAAAAATTAATTAATTTTAAAAATAAGAATAACAATGAAACAGTAAAGGTTTGTGTCATGCTCTGTATAGTTCAACACACATAAATATAAATATGAATGCATTTCTCTCTTTCCTCCTCGCTTTTTCACTACATGTAAGTATCTCCAAATTTCCAGCTGAAAAACAATTTTAAGGAATGTATGAGATGAGCAAACAGGATCTCCTGGCATATCTATGCAATTGTAACACATGAAAAGTAATCTCCTGAGGAATATTTTCAGGATCCATGTTAATTGGAACCATGTATAATTATAATGAATCCATCTATATAGAGAGATTGTCATTATGCTGCTTAAGCTTTAGTTATTTAAAATTAACAACTTCCTTCTATATTACATTCTAAAATTCTAAAATAGCTCTAATGTAATATTCAATTATTTTAGCTATTAGAAAGTTTCAACAATTTTCCATTTAATTAAATTTTTTTAATATACCAAACCAGCTAACTACTTGAAAATATTTGAAATAGCTACACCAGTGACATTGTTATCAAAAGCAAACAGGAATCTACGAAAACCAAAAATAAGCAAATAAGTAATGTGATAAATTACAAAAATAGACAGTCTTTCTTCCTTCCCTGTGCACTATAACTATGATGCTCTTCACAACTAGAGTGGAGTCTGCTTTCCACCCCTTGAATCCGGTTTGATGTTGGTAACTGCTTTGGCTATAAGCATGCAGTAGAATGAAGATGTGCCAGTTCTGAGAGTCTAGGATAGCAATTTTCAACTGGTGTACCACAAGAATTTTTAAACCATGCAATGCCTGACTATTTAGTCAGGGGCACTGACCTCTTTTCCCTTTGATTGTCAAATTAAAAAATGACAACAATCAGCACAACAATAGGTATCTTGTGTGAATGCCCTGTCTTGAACCATAAATAAATGTCATATGATAGAGTTGCATCTTATTGGTCACGTAACAATAAGGTTATGTATGAATGGCTAATTCTTGGTACAAGAAATCCTTATATGTAAGTATAGGCACCTGATTTTTTTTAAAGTTACTTTGGAGACAAGAGAATAAGTAATTATTATTATTCTTATTGTAATTATAGGTAATTATTATTATTATTGTAAATCAATCAGAATTACAGCAAAAAGTATAACATATTTTTTGGTGTGTCACAGAATTTTAGTAATTAGCTTATATTTGCCATGAGCTGAAAGAGTTTGAAAATCTCTAGCCTAGGACAATACAAACCTTGCTGCTTGCACAAACCCCTCCTCCTTCTTCCCAAGTGATGTGAACAATCTCTGGCTAGCTAGCTCTGGATGGTGAGACCATACTAAGGCCAGTATGGATTAGCCATTCCTCATCCAACTTGACTGCTGATTACTGATTATTGAGTGAACTCGGTTGAGACCAGAAGAAATCCACATTTAGTCCAGACCAAATCGCTAACCTATAGAATTATGTATTATGTAAATGGTCATTTTAAACCACTAGGTTTTTGGGGTTGTGTGTTAGACAATAATAATGAACTACTACAGGAAATGACCATGAACCACAGAATAGATTTCTTTAAATGAATTAGCTTTAACACCCAAATCTATAAATTCACTAGCAAATAGAGCAAATTATAAACATATGAATCAATTTCACTCAAACAAAGAAAGCTAGAGCAATCTTGGTAAATAAGGTCCAAGATATATGTATTCATTTGAAATTATATATTTTTTATTTCTTATTTACATAGTAAAATTTCCATTAAAACCACACATTTCATCACCTCTCAGTAATGATCACTATTGTTCCTGTTCAGTAACTTACAAAGAATGTAATTATAAATTATATTAAAAATGCAGGTCCAGTTTATTTTTTAATTTAGATAATTTTATAGCAAATGACAACATCATTTCTTGAGTTCAGATAACCTAGGAAATAGCAGATGTTGGAATAAAATAGCTGGATCTAATTCTAATGCTAGTTAATTATAAGATAGTCAATTCATTTACCTTCTGTCCTTCTGCCCATGAGTGAAAAAGAATGAAGACTCTCCCCACTAGCTTTAGAAAGTAGTTATTAAAAAAAAGCTGAATACTCCCTGAAACATAAGGCACCATGTAAATGCAAGCCGACATCACCATTCCACCGGGGACAGCCTTTGTTCTGGGCCGCGTGCACAACGAGACACGGGAGAAAGAGCTGGTCCCTCGTTAAAAATTAATTGCTTTATTTTGTGAGGTACAAAAAGCACTTTCTTGCCCTCTTCTGAGAAGTTGAGGGGCTACCACTGTCTGGGGGGCCCTCCAAGCATTTCACAGTCAATCTCACATTTCATTAATCAACTATGGGCATTTCAAAAGGCCACCTGTCCTCTTCCAGTTGTTGTTTAAAATGAAAAATGCTGCCCTGGATGACGGTGTTTTGATTAATCTAAATATTTACTACACTATTTATCACACTGTCATCAATCTTTCACAAATACTGAAGTCAAGGAGGTTTATACAAATATGATGTTCAGTAAAGACAACAGGGAGAATGGAGGGGAGGAGAGCGGCGGAGAGAGAGAGATGGGAGAGGGGAGATAAGTGTTCTTGAGCAGTAAACTTTTCTAATGTATTTCTCCTGGTAAATACTGTTTTTAATTTTTTAGGACAATAGAGATTTTCTGATGACTTGCTCTGTTTTTTATTCTTGAGTGTATCTATATATCTTAGAATGAAGTCCTGATAAAATCAGAGTTTTGGGTTCTGTGTCCACATGAACCATCTTGCCTTGCCTCATAGCATGGTTGTACACTGAGCTGAACCCCTAATCCCAACCAGCCCAGCTGTAACAAGAGTGTGTGTTATGTCTCCCAGTAGGGCTGTGGTAGAATAAACAGTCATATAAATGGCTTAACAACCTGTGTATAGAGCTTATGTTCTTATTTATATTCTCTCTCTCTCTCTCCCCCCCTCCCCACACCCTCCTCCCCCCACCTTTCTCCTTACCTCCCAGCTCACTAAATTCAAGATTTGATTTCTTAAATTGAGGCAGATCTTTTCGGACACAGCTAAAAATAACACTACAATTAAAATGTCCCCGAGAAAATTCACAAAAATTTACTGTAACAATTTCTTCAGTGACAAGTTTGTAGAAGCAGGGTAGCAAAGGCTGGAGGCCGTCATTAAGTTGTTGCACAGCCTAATGGGAAATTGAGAGAAGGACCATGGCAATAAGAGGGTGGCACTGGGTTTGATTTTGAAGATGGACGTAATAGATGCCACAGTTTGGGCAAAGACTTGTCCTACATGGGAGGTAAAGCAGATGGATCAACTTAAGACAGTTTCCAATGTAGGAACCACAACTCAAGGGAATGCGCTCATAACGGTGTATATCAGTCAAGCCGTTTTGGTTTAGAGTGCAGTGTGGAGCTTAGCTGCTTCTGCTGTGTGCTGTGCAATGCAGTCATTACATGGCTTAGATCCAGCTCTCAACTTTAAACTCCAATGGATTAGAAGTGGCCTTCAGTTACATAGAGGACTTTCCCTTTACCTATGAAGGAATCAGAGCTAGGAAAAAGTGAAATAATGTGTTCGTTTAAAAGGTTAAATCACCAGTAGAGGATTAAAAGGGAATGGAAGAGAAGGCTCCTCCTCTAAGGATACTTTGTGAGATGACCTGGAACCGATCCTCTTACAATAACCAATTACTGTCTCCACGTCTCTCTTTTATTTCAGATAGCATCAGTAATCTTAGTTAGCTCAGGACTCAGTCATTTTGGCCGAGACGCCCGGATGTGAAACGGGTGCTGACTGTGGTTGGCCTGCGAGTGGGATAGTCTTCTCACACATGGCTGAAGAGCAATTCCAATTCAAGGTCTGGAGGCCCATGGAAATAAATCTCAACCACAAAAAACTCTTATTTTAGTTACAATTTTGATAACTGGATTGCATCTATCCTTTCTTGTGGCAGCTCTAGTAACTGCCAATTAGGAGAAAACTCTATTCTCTCTTTTGTATCGGAACAATAATCTACAGGGTAATTACATGAGCCCTATGGTGAGAGTTTGGCTAAGAAGCTTTTGCAGGGTGAAAAATGTATTATTTTGTTTGTGGCAAGGTCTCAATATGATATCAAAAAACGAATCCCATGTATTCTGTGGTGGAATTAATATAACCATTGGAAACTATAATTCTACCTGTGAAAGAAATAGGCCTTTTTTATTCAGATCTTTCGATATTTTGCCAATTTTTCATTCAACTTTGTGCTACAACTTTATGTAAAGCAGAGACATTAAAGTAATATAGACTGATACTGCACTTTGAATGGGGAATGATTAAAATAGGTACCAAAGAATCATCTCTGCTTGTAATAAAACTTTATGGGCAAATTTTGGTGTATACTGACATACTTTGAACTTTATAAGAAAGTTGACATAATAGCAAGTAATATTTCTTATTAAATCATTTTAGAAGATTTGGGGGATCAAAATGTGTTTACTTTACCTGCAGTGACTTTGATCCCATTACCTGTTTTCCTTATAATTCACATAGCACAATTGGCTTTCCTTAAAATATAGTTCCATTTGATAACATGGATAACTTTGTTATTGAAAATATAGTTTAGCATGATTGAAAAGGTGTGAAGTTAAACCTACATTCTCAAATTGAGTGGTGTCCAAACAAGACCATAGAATATCGTTGGGCTTCAAATACCTTATCTAAATACTGAGAAAATAATACCACCAAAATTTTTGTGGGAAGTAGATAGTGTGAATTTCAAAACACATTTTAAAATTAAAGATGCAATGTAAGTATTGGTTTAAATGACAGTGTTATACTTAATAAATGCAGTAGTCTTTTGATAAATAAAGAACAAACAAGTAATCATATTTCTCATTTCATAGCTGGAACATATACCTTTTGCTATAGAGTTCACTAGCTGACTATAATCAATAATGAAAATAAAAACAGCCTCTGTGTTTATGTATTATACAAGAAATGATTTTTTGAATAACTTTCATGTTACAGCACATTTTGAAAACAAACAAACAAACAAACAAACTTTACCATACTGTTCAAGTCATGATTAATTAGACAGAAGTTAGACACCTTAGCAATGGCAGCACCATTAAGTTCACCAGTGGCACGTGAGATAACCTGACATGGGAAATCTCCTTAGTTGAGGTTTCTCTGTAGTAGATAAATACAAACAGATCTGGCCCCAGTTGAAATTAGTCATGGAGAATGAGTAATGAAACAGAAGCTGAGGGACCCTCTAAGCGATACTTATAAGCAGAGATCATAGGCAGGAGAAGGCCACAGGCATAAGAAAATTGAAGCTTTAGGTAAGCAAGGTCTTGCCAGAGGCTAAGAAAGGCGTGGAGAGTCCCGTAGTTGAGAGTGAAAGCATAAACCATGAGGTGGGTGTAATTGGTAGCAGAAAAATATAAGCAATGGATGCAGAGATAGGAAGTTCTCATTCCTGTGTAACAGAATAAGGAGTTACAGATTGTTGGCACTCAAGGGACAAGAAGATAACCTGATTCAAAAAACTGCAGATATCATAAATAATGGCCGATAAAATCAGATGGTATAGCTTTTGAGCCAACTCTTTGCTACTCATTGCTGCTTCTCCTTCCTCTTCACGTATTAGCCAATAATCCTCATCAAGCGAAGCAATATCTCCATTCTTTTCAACATAAAAAAGCTTAGCCTGGCGAAATGGAACTTTGGAAGTGAGATCCATGTTGAGGTCCACACAGTCGTTTGTGGCTTTTCTGAGAATCTTCCTTGCTTTCTTTTTAGTTAAACTTAAAGACAAAATAATCGAAACCTCAAAATATCTCACTTAATAATATCTAACCTCAAAATATTTAATCTAAATTTAATTTCCGAGTTGATCCTTCAGATTATGGACCTTGCCCTTATTTTCTTTATTTCTCACTAATCTGAAGTCAGACCACTACTCTTTACTGGCAGAAGCAAATCAAAAGAGCTAAGATTGAAACCCAATTCCCTGCACCATCCAGTTGATATTACTCAGAGGAAATCTTTTCAGAGGATTAAAATGCAGACCAAATTTATTTTTAAGCCAATTATATTATTTAAACACACACACACACACACACACACACACACAGTTTTACCCCACTGCTGCCCACAACCACATAAAGAGGAGATTTAGATTGCCTTTATTACCCAATTGTCAAATGAGCAGCGTGGGAAAATTAGATTCTTTGCCCAATCTCCTAGAACAGGGCAGGGGAAGTGGAGCTAAAAGTCAGGTGTTTCAGCTCCTGGCCCATTCCCCTTTGTGTGGGGCCATATGCCTCACTCATGCCTGTCACAGATATGTGAGCTTTGGGAGGCTTTCTGAGATTGCTGGTAGGAGCATAGTACTTTAGAAGATGCCTGGATTTGGGGGAGGAAAGTGAAAAGACACCATGGAAAGTATAATGTGTGGGAGATGTTGGAGAGAAAGAACTCTGAGGGGAGGGAGTTAGAAGGTTGTGCACTCAGAAGTCCCCACCTCTGCTCTCTGTATAACCTCAAACTTTATGAATAGATTAACTATCTTTGTCTCTCGGGTGGTGGCCTCCTGCCCAAGGCAGTCAATTACCTGCCTGAGAACGTTTTCCCAACTCAGCCAGTGCCTGCTTCCCAAAGGCAGAAAGAGAATAGGGTTTATTATTAAAAAGAGAATAAAGTGTTCTTTTCATAGTGATATAAATGTGTGGATATAGAACACTGCCCATGAATCACAAATAACTACTGTGAACTGATGATGAGAAACCTTAGGAATCAAAATAAAATGCTAAGCTACCATTCTAGAAAAAAGAAAAAAAAAAATCACAACATTTTGAAAAATCAACACCAAGCATGAATTATCTTTGAAAGCAGCAGTATATATTTTTGGTGGATGAATCCTATTGTGATCATTTTACTGCCTTTCAAATACACAAATGGATAAAAAAGTTAATTTATTTTGTGGGAGAATGATGAAGTTACATGAAATTGCTCTATGAACATTTGAATTCTAAAGCTACCAGACGTTCTAAAATAGTTCACCAAATCCATCTGTGGTGCAACGAAGCTTCTGTGAGCCATAATAACCATCAAGCACACCATCCAACACGGGCAGTTGCTCTCCAGCTCTGCTGTGTAACTGCCTTAGCCCTCCCTTTTCATCCACTTGGAGATTGACTGCACCCCTCTGGTCCTGGATCTAGGTCCTTTTCTGTCATGGTTACTCTCCTACTTTCGTTCAATAGCTTCTTGAGGAAAGATTCATGGAAGGTAATTGTTTTAGATCTTTCATATATGAAAAACCTTTATTCTACATTATGCTAATTATTGCTGTCAGTTATGGTAAGCTAGGTATGTTAAAGTGTGAATGATGCCAAAATCTTAGTTTGATGTGGGTGTTTGGGGCTGAGTCTCTAATTGTCTTTCTTCTATGTCTTTGCTTTTAACTGGTACTTTTTGGGAGACACCAAATTTATTTTTCACAGTTTCTGTTGAATTTTTAAAAATTGATCATCATATTTTTATTTCCTACATCTCATTAATTCTCTGATTACAGCTCTTTAATAGCAACCTGTGATTCATTCATGGACACATTTTATCTTATCTCTCTGAGGATATTAATAATTTCTTTTAAGTTTCTTATACATTTATTGTTTGCATTTCCTTCAAGGTGTATATTAATCTGCTTGTTTGCTCTAATGTCTGAATTAAATATTAGAGACTTTTCTCAATTTCTGGTCATCCCTGGCTAACCATTAACATTGAAGAATAGGAATCAAAGATTTTACTGGCTACCAGGAGTGCCCCATGAGGTTTGTTCACCCCAGGTCTTTTGAGAGGTGACCGAAATTTTAGGGTGGAAAACGCCATTGTACATATCCTTAGCTTTTTGCTTTTGGGCTTTTATGAAATACTGAGTGCTTATTATATGCCAGACAAAGCTCTAAGTACTTGTGAGTAGTTAAATAAATAGTACTTAAACTACAATTCTCTACAAGTCCCTACAATTCTCTGAGAAAGGTACTATTTTTATCCCAGTGGGAGGACAGGGAGATAGAAAGGAGTGAAGTAGCCTGTTCAGGGTCACACCGTTACCTAGAGGCACACAAACATGCAGCCTTGCTCCAGTGTCCACTACAATGATATCGCTTCTCGAGTTCCCATTAGGAAGGTGTAAGCTCAGCGTTACATGGGTGAGAAGGGCTGGGATATCAGCATTCTGTGCATAGACAGATACTCTATTTAATCTCTCTGTTTTCCATAAAGTATATCTGTCTTCAACACTGCCTGATGCCTCTTCTTCTTTTTTAATTTATTTTTTTTTGTTACAGATGTTTCTCCTTTTTTACCCCATTGGCATCCCCCTCCCCACCCCACCTCCACCCCGTCCCCGGCTTTGTTGTCCATGTCCATTGGTCATGCATACATACATATAAGTTCTGTGGTTTATCTCTTCCCACCCCCCCACCCCCTCTTCTGAGGGATGTCAGTCTGTACCCTACTTCCATGTTTCTGGGTCTACCCTATTCCTCAGACTGTTATGTTCATTATATTCTGTATATAAGTGAGATCATCTGGTATTTCTGATGCCTCTTCTTGTACCCACCTGGTTCAGAGACTTTATGTCTCCCTTTCTAGGGAATAAACCTCCAGGCTTCTAGAGGATCATAGAAGGAAAGTTGTCCTCTTTTTTGTCAAGGAAGGAAGATCTGAGGTGTAATGTCTTTTTAAATAGACGTTTGACCAATCCTCTGTTATTACACCTGTGTTATTCCCACTCCCATTGGGACCTGGCGCCGTGAGCTTGGGGTGGTTTGTGTGCCTGGGTATGCAAATCATGGCACGTCACAGCCTTCACCGCTGCCAACTACAACCCTGTTGAGCTGGGCTGTTATATTTACCATATGTTCTTTTGGTTTCCAGTTCCTGCAATTTTATTGTTATCCTCTCCTTTTCCATTTGAGGGTATTTCTGCTTTTTGCAAGAATTTCTTTCCTATTTCAGTAGAGAGCAGAGGCAAATTTCATTTTTGAAAGCCTATGTTAATTGGAAATTAGTTATATATTTTTCATTTACAAACATCTATTTTAGATGACATATCCTTCCAAGGCAAGCATTGGAACTAATCTTGGCAAATTTAGTTACAAAATATCATACCTGGGATTTGGGAGGGAGAATTATTATTTGCTCAGTATTCAACTATACACCAGGCAATGAGATAAGAAATTTGATCACCTTCATTTGTTAGTTCATTTATTCAGTAAATATTTATACGACAGGCGATATGCATAGATTCCAACAAACAGTAATTTCAGCCAGGAGAGATGTCATTCTTAGGAGTCATTCAGTGATGTCTGGAGACACTCTGGCTGTCACAACTGCAGCGTTGAGGGATTTCTACAGGCACCAACCAGCGGTAGAGGCCAGGGATGCTGCTAAACATTCTGCAGCACACAGAACAGTCCCCCCAACAAAGAATGATCTATCCCCAAATGTCAATAACACCAAGGTTGAGATACTCTGCAATAAAAACTTATGAAAATGATAACTGATTGAAATGATAAATACCTGCTTTCTTGTACCAGCATGGATTCAGCTACTGATGCTTGTGCCTGGTTCCCTTTGATTTCACCAAAAAGGGAGATTCTACGGTCTATATTATTGTAACTATAATGTCTTACAATCAAGTAGTACAAGTACTCATATATAAGTTGTTGAATGTTTAGATTCTTTTGGATTTTTTTATACACACAATCATGTTTTCTGTTAATAAAGACAGCTTTACTTCTTTCTTTCTTAAAAAAAAAAAAAGGCAGGGGTACTATAACCTGCATTGCTGTTAGCCTGCTACTTTCTCTACAGGGCGTTTGGCTCAAAGAGGGGGAAGTTTTCTGTTTACTTTTCATTGCCTGATTGTGTTAGAATAGACTGCTCTTGTAGAGCTAAAGGTTGGCTTCCGCAGCAGCAGTGAAGATCGACAAAGACATTCCTAGATACTGAGCTTCCAGCCTCGAGCACAATGACCAGAAAGTGTGGTTGAGGACTGACTATGGTCACACATCTGCGCATAGACTGGGAGGAAGCACCTTCCCCCCACCAAAGAAAGCTCGCTCTCCCCGAGAATGTGAATGCCCATGTTACCTTTGTGAATTAAAGAATGGGACTCATTGTGCCAAGAACATCAGCTCGATCCCACAACTGAAGGTTTCCAAAGTTGTTATACTTTTTAAAGAACATCTCATAGGAAAAGGTTTATTTAGGGGGGAAAAAATACCGTTTTCTTGAGTCATAAAAGATTTATTGTGTGTGGGATTTGTTATACCAGAGACCAAAGATACTGTAACAGAATTCATCTGCCATAAAATTGTACAACCACTTTCAAATATAATGAAAAATTCATCGTTCAGCTTTTTTCTTTGATAGAGTGGGTATTATTCTCAAGTAGAGGGAAAAGGCATATGTTTTACATTACCTTCAGTTTTAATGTGGAAAAAGAAAAGGGTTTTATTTTTTTTTTAAAATCAGATGATAGTTCATTTCTACATAGCTATCTCCTCATGACTCTGTTCTTACCAGCTGTGCCCTCCAATTTCACCTGTGCCCTGAGCGACCCCTAAGTTCCTAAGTCTTGTCTGTTGTGACCTTCAGACAGTGGGTCTTCATCGTGTGTGTGTGTGTGTTGGGAGGAGGTATCTATTATTTTCAGAATTCTAAAAATACCAGGAGCTTGATGTTGAAAATGAACAACTTTGTCCATGTTGCCCTATTTTTCTTGGGTTTTAAAACGAGGCTAATTAGACTGACCAATTTGCAAAATACTACTAGCAATTCTGAGAATATTATGGTCACTTTTTTTTATAAGACCTAAATTAAGGTAAATACATCTATAATTATGTCACATTTTGGCCCGTTTTCTAACATAACTATAAAAAATGAACATGAAATTGCCTTCTATCTTCTCTAAGTCTTTATCTTCATATCCTGAATTCACTACTAATATTGTGTTTTTTACCATTAGAATATGATAAGTAGTCATTTTTCTCCCCAAAGAGTAGATATTTAGAATAACACAATGGATACTTAGGCAAAACCTATTATTTCTCCTAGTTGAACCAGAGAGTTGCTGGGCCCAAGAGAAAGGAAAACACACACACACACACACAACAGAGCAGATTGGTGAGTATTTGTGTTTTAGTTAGAAAATACTTAAATACTCAACACTTCAAAATTGTAGGTAATTCTTTGAAAATAAAATGAATTTCCTGGGACATAAGTCAAGTAAGACCTTTTGATACTTAAGTGAACATGAACATTTTGCTCAAATATTATTATATATTTCAGTGAGGTTCAGTTAAAACTCTCCATAAAATAATGAAGATATATTTGCAACAGTTCTTTTAGTATAACTAAAATGGTATGCAGTCAACTCGAATGGCAAGATATCTTTTTTTACTATTTTTCTTTTACATAACCTTGAGCATCTTCTCTATTAATTCTCATTGCTGCGGAGGTGACTGGCATATCAATCACCTTAAAACTTGTGGGGCCTGAAAATTGACAATAAAACCAATGACACAGAATTCTGCTTGGTAAGTGCTGTATAGTTCATATCTATTTCTTCTCCAAGGTTTGCAATGTTAAGCCCAGCCCTTGTGACTGCTTTATTTAAGAGGGATTCTAGAGTGACTGCTTTGTAAACTCAGAGACAGACAAACAACAACTAAGTAAACATTCTGAAAGACACATATAAGATCTTGAGCTGAATTTAATCTTTCTCTGGGAAAAATAGCTGTCAGCATATAAAATTTTTAAAAAGTTTCTGGGAGGGGAGGGGGAAGGTTTCTGGGAGGAGCAGTTAAGCTGGAGCAAAAACTTAGAGATTCTGCTCATAGCCTCAAAAGAAAGAACATGGCAGAAACCCTGAATACTCTCCTAATAGTAGTAATGTAGTACTTAGCAGCACAGACTACGAACCAGACTGCCCAGGTTTACTACTCATCCTTACCAATTGTGTGACCTCAGGTGAGTTATTTAACCTGTCTTAGCTGTTTCCTCATCTGAAACATGAAGATTATAATAATACCTCCTTGGAAGCTTTTGTGAGGATTAAATGAGGTAATATATATAAAGTGCATAGAATCATGCTTGGAGCGCAGCATGAGGCCTGTGAATGTTAGCTCTTATTATTATATCAGCTTGAGGGATAGAAGGGGGAAGGTAAAATGTGAAATGACCAAGGACCTGGCTGATGCAGCGTACACTAGACAGACCTAGACCTTTGTCTCAACACTGAGGTTGCTTGCCCCAAGGGTGGAGACCACCTTTAACGAGCCAACGCTTCACCTCCCTCGACCTCAAAGCTACAAACATACAAAATGTCTTATCACCTTTCCTTAAACACATAAGCTATAATAATTTGATTTATCTTTTTGAAATGGTAGCCTTGGGGACATTTCTTTGTTATTTTGTTCCCCCAGACAGCAATGTACAGTTAAACAATGCCAGGCAAAAAAAGAAAAAGAAAAGAAAGAAAAAAAAAATCAGAACAAATTGGTCATAATTCTGAATATTATTTTGTAGCTCTTGTTTGTGTAGAAGGTTAAACAATTTACCCTAAAATGCCCATTGTGTGAGCTTGCACAGTGCCTGGCATAGTAGGCAGGAAAGTCCTTTGTTTCTGGCCAGGAGTCTCATGTCTTCTTTCAACATCCATGAAACGATGGCACTCTAACCTGTTAGATCTCAGTTATGGTTAAAAAACTCAAACTATTCACAGTTCTTGACAACAATTTTTCTTTTCCTCAAAATTCTCCTGCCAGAAGCTCATGAGAGGTGGGGCTAGAAAAGGACCCTGTGCGTGAGGGAGGAGGTGAGCACGGAACAGGAAGGTACCTCATACCCCTTGTCCATTTGACATTCAAAGTCTGGGTCAGATAGGGAGATGCTTTGATTTGGGTAAGAGATTGAAACATTGATATTGGACTGGAATTGACTTTTTAATCCCTGAAAAGTTTTTTGTTTTTTTTAAACTTGAAATTGTCTGAGGAAGCTATGGGTCTACCTAAAGTATCCTAAGGGCAAGAAAGGTGGATTGAATATGTCATGATTGAAACCTATGGCCAGAAAATAAAGGAGAGGTTCATGCTTTCCTTCTATCAAGTCCAGTTTGTTCTAGTCACTAATAACATGCTTATGAGTATAAATATATGTACACATAGATAATTTATTGAATGACTAACACACATAGACACACACATCAAACATTGTTCTCAGAGTTTGCACATATTGATTTATTATTCCCCCAAACCAAATGAGTGAAGTATGAAGGAGGCACAGAACAGTTAAAAGACATGGTCGTGATCATGCAGCTAGAAGATAGTGGAGCCAGAACTTGAATAATTTGATCAAAAAATATTTTTTATCTTAACAATATGACCTTATAATAAAGGTGTTTTTCTCTTAATGAATTATAACACTTGCCATTGGTAATATATTTTTATACTTAAAAGTAATCTTACACCTTCTTTTTTAGTTTAGTTAACTTTCACCTATATTCTTGTTTCCCTCACCCTATAAGGTTGTAAGGAAGCAGTTGATCAGGACGGGCTCATAAACAGAGTGCCAACTACATTATTGTATATCATACCACCCCAAGTAATAAATTACAAAATGCTCAGTAAGTTGGGAATGAATGGATGAATCAAATTTTCAGTTATCTACTGTCTTCTAATAAACCACTCTAAAACTTAGTGGCTTAAAACAGCACTTGATTATTGCCTTATCTATTTTGGGTTGACTTGGGTAAGCTGGGCAGCTCTTGCTTGATGTCTGTCATGCAGGTGTAATAACATAATGGCAGACTAAAGTAGTCTGAAGACTTCCCCAGGCTGGACAACCAACATATCTCTGTCATGTGGTTAACAGCTAATGCTGACTGATATCTGAGAGCTATTAACCAGAAAGACCTTTTCACTTAGTTTGGATTTATCACAGCCTGGTGGTTAGATTTTGAGAGGGAATGTCTCAAGGGTAAATATCCCCAAGGACAGGAAGCAGATGTTGCCTGGCCAATTAAGAGTTAGCATTGTATTACTTCCTCCCAGGCTGAATTATGATACTCATGAGCCCTAGGCAATTTTGCTTTCATGGACCCCTTCTTTCATTAAACAAACAGATTGAAATATATATTAATTATACTTTATGACAGTGTTGATAGAAAAGTAAATTTAAAAAACACATATTTGAACATTTTCTTAAACCTAAATGTTCATTTTAAAATTCTGATTTTAAGAGAAATACAAATATTTTAATGGGCTCCTAAAAGTACCACAGATCCTAGACTTTGTACCAGCTGTACTGTTAAGTTGGCCCTGACTTTTGCCATTGTCTGTTGGTCAAATCAGTTACAGGACTCACCAACTCCAATGGGGCAGAGAGATAAACTCCATTTTTTGATGGGGGAGAGACAAGGTAATATTGTAGAAGAGCATGTGGATGAGAGATATTATTACAACCATCGTTAGAAAATAAAATCTGTCAAAATGAACATGCTTTTGAGAGATATGAGCCCTTCTACTTTCTTTCTTGGGATGCATGCATATAATAACATTGAGGTATACTATTCCAATAGTCATGGAAGAGGCTTATAGAAACATTTCTAGTACTCAGGGTTTTCTAGGAAATGTAAAACAACCATATTGTTTTCAAAATTCTGGCATATAAATAGAAAGATATAATGTAGGCTCAGGAAATTATTATTAAAGCAATCATAACTTTACAGAAAATTTCAAGAAGTTTAAATGAGTTCATAAAGAAAAATTTACCTCCATGGGCACGTCAAAAACACAATGCTAAGGAAACTGATGTTATGCTAGATTGTTTCAATTTCAATGCAAGGTAGAATCTAATGGAGTAAACATGTATCCCGACCATAACATCAAATGAATGAAAAAGTTATGAGTGAGTATCCACGTTGATTTAATGGACCTGGTTGTTTTCTACATCAAAGATTGATATATCTTGGCACAGAAGACAATTTGTGCCATGCTTTGAGAAATTGATGTCACACACACACAATCTATTATACCAGTTTGACCTTCAGAAACATTTTCTAAATAATAGAAATACCAGATGTAAGGGACAAAGTAGAAATTCATATATTAAAGATTAGCCAGGATATTTTTCTTTTTCTTCCTTAGAAACACAAGGCCATTTTTATGCTCGGTTAATATACTGGACTGTGGTTTTGTATGTCCACTTACCTAGGGCTATTTCAGAATATCAATTATAGCACTACAGAGCTGGCATGGAAGGCTCGAATAAACAAATTGTTTGGTCTGAGGAAGATTGATTTTACATGTATAAGACAAAAATGGAGTCAAAAGAAAAAGCAAAACGTTATTATACAAAATAGCCATTTCACAAACAGAACATGTCATAAGAATGGACTTGTCACTAGACTATCATACAGTTTGAAAACGTAAAAAACATAAGTGAATGCTTAAAATAGTAATAAGTTAGACCTCAATTTTGATATTCCAAATGGGGAAGAAAATAGTCTTTCACCTATCCAGCATCCATTCTTTTAGGAATTTTATTCCTACTGTTGTTTGGGGAAATTTAACCCTTGACCACCCCTTCTTGTCCCCAGGATATGGTTCAAATCCAGATTTCCATCTTAGCACCTTATCTGTACTGTTCTAAGCATTTCACGTATATTAAATCGCTTCATTTTTCTAATAACCTTAAAAGGAAATAACATTATTAGATACATTTTTAAAATAAGGAAACTGAGGCACAGAAAACACATATAATTTGCATAGGGTTACACGGCTAGTAAGTTTAGTATTCAAACCAAGATTAAAACCTGGGCAGTCGAACACCAGAACCTAGGAGTTGTGTTATGTCATCTTACCTTCTGGGACATTAAAATTGGAAAGAAAATACATGGTTACAGGAAAATTTCAGGGAGAATATTAGCAACCGTTACTTTTAATTTGTCTAGGAAGGTTTCTTTCATTACCAAAGATATAAAAATAATGTGCGTTGTCATTAAGTCCTTATAATTGCAGATATACTTATAATTTTGAAGTTTAAATTGTCAAATATTTAAAAGATACAAAAGACACCTCTTTTGTGAAGTCGTTACACCTATCATATCAGTTAATTTCATGTGAACTTTTTTTTGTTAAAAACGTATCCATAACAAAAGCACCATTTCATTTTACAGGAATCACGGTAGAAGTTAATTTCTCTCAGCCGATGAGAAAAACTGTATCTCACTGCTATACAACAGCACAGAAATCTCCGCTGTTCACAGCAATCTTCAATCCTAATCATCTCAGATCTGGGCCTGATTCCTGCCCTTACTGGGCTCTAGGGTTTGGGGAATGGGCACCCTCGCCTGTCTCCAAGATTCTCCAGAATGAAAAGAACTCTAATTTCTAAAGTGCTACTCTGAGAGTGGCCATAGCCCTGCTCTTGCTCTGTGAACAAACCCAAGCCTCTCTCTCCTGCAGTCAGCCTTATCCCTTTCCTGGCTAACGCATTCTCCCTAAACGATACATCGATAGGCCAATTCTAAAACGTCTCAGCAGCTACAAAGAGCAGTGTGGTATTTGCTGGTTCCAGACTCTGTGCTCCCTGCATGCTCTCTGGACACACATAATACAGCTCTCACTTTGATATGTGGGGTTAAGAGAGAATATCCTGTAAGTATATACGACACATCAGAGTCTATAAAATAAAGTCACTTTTTTGTTTCCTTGAAATAGGTCCTAAAGCTCAAGTTCTGTGGTCACAGTGCAAAACAGTCTGCGAGTCCTGAATAGCCCGATTTTGGTGCCTCTTTTTATGCATATGCCTTCCTGTGTGGTTCAGCCTCCCTTTCCACTGAGGTCAACCTTTTTGTGACCCTTGGGTGAGCTCCAAAAGTGCAGACTGTGTCAGGCAACGACACGATTGATTTTCCCCGTGATTACTCTCTACGTAGGAACTGCTGTTCAATGTCATACTTGAAAGGAATTAAATTCTAAGAGTCTTTTCTGTCTTGGATCCTTTCTAAATGTTCAATTTTATGCAGCTGTAATGTGCAGAATTATTTACTCAAACTACCCCAGCAAGGTACCACTATGATTCTAGAGTTGTAGCATCAGAGCATCAACCTCTTGTACCAGCATCGTAACTTTCGGTTTACTGGCAAAAATGCAGTTTTCTGCTAAGATTTATTTTTCCTGAGCTGTCTTTACTTCTCTCTCCTAAACTTGATTGTAAAATGTCTACTTTCTGCTCACCCTCCTTTTCTTTCAATTTGATTTTTCTAATTACTTGCATGAAGTCATTTGTTTGTGTATTGTATACATGTTCTATTTTCTGGGTGTTTGGACTTTTCTGGCTAGGGAGAAACTACTCTGCTAGGGCTAGCCACTTTTTAGCAAAGGGCTCAGCTTAAAGCAGGCCTTTGGTAAGCCCACCAACCAATACAGAACCCTCCCTCCTTTAACTGGCTGGTATACCCAGGAAGCAATATTCTTCTCTGCCTTGATCATCTTGGGGCCAGGTACCAAGCAACCAAAGACGACCCCTCCAGTTTAGAACCACTGGAAAGAATGTGGTTTGTGTATAATAATGAAGGTAGAATAACAGCTAGAAAATATTAACATTCTCCAACTGAAATTTTATAAGTGATAATGGGTATGGTGCAGAGAAAGACTATACCTGGGGGGGAAATTGTTCTGGTTGAAGGAGAAGAATGGAATTACAGTGGATAAAATGCTTAGAATACTGTTTGGATGATAAAGTCATTATAATCAGAGAAATAAATATGAGGAGCATAATTAGAGGTGGAAAGAAATTATGAGAAAGGAAGATATGTATGTCACATGGGAATGTATTTGATGCAAAATCACACACTTCACACTAATAGTAACTTAAATAGGATTTTGGTTTTCATTGGCTTTCATAAACGAAGTCCAGGTGTTGGTAGGTGTTGGCATTGGTTCTACTACTCAGGGACACCTTCAGAATGAAGGTTGTTTTTATCTTTTGAATCCACCATCCTTCCTGTTTGTATTTGGCCGCAAGATCATAATACAGCAACTGTAGCCCTGGGTAATGCATCTCTTTTAAAAGCAAGAAGTTGGCAAAAAGAGGTTACGAATGGTTATTGGAAACCATTAACCTTTTAGACATATATGTCTAAAAAATTATATATTGGGACATAGTGCCTATGAATCATTTATTAAACATCCACTTGAATAATACATTTCTAAGAATAGAATTCTAGATAGAGAATTATATTGGTGATAAGAGCTATGAGAGTAGATGACCTCAATTTGGAAAATATTCTGGAGATAAAAAAGAGAAATGAGAAATGAGAGAACAGTAGGGTATACCAGTGTATAGGATGCTTGCTTAGGAAGAGAACCCACATTTGGAGATTAAGAACCAAGAGTGAAAGTATTAAGAGGAGAATTAGAAGACAGTAGCATCAAGGGGCTAAAAGGAAATTTCCTTAGTACAAAATGGTCAAGAGTCTCATAAGTCACAAAATTATAAAGCAGGAGAGTGAGCAAGAGCTGTGTGGCAGATGGAATTTGGTGGCTATTAAAAGAATAGTTTTTATTGAGTTGGAAAAAAAATTGCTAGTCTTCTGATACTGAGACATTAATCAGAAGTATTAAATAAAGACAAGAATACACATCAATCTCCAAAAATTTGGTAGTAAAGAAAAAGGAGGAAAAATTCAGAATTAACATGAAAAAGCTGAAAACTGGGGGAAAAATACTGCTGGTATTGGGGAGACTGGAGAACAATTGTAGACTGAGGGAAAGAAGAGCGAGGAAAATAATGCACGCTAGAAAAGAGAATGATTTTTATGTCCCAGAGGAATGATGAACATTTGGATCAAGAGCACAGGTGGGTTCTGGGTTTCAGAGAAAACGGATTCCTTTACTGTAATGTCTATCTTCTTTAAGTTTGCTTTGATCACATATCACAATTAATATAGAAAGAAAAAAATATTGTTCAGTTCAGTTTGTGTTATGCTCAGCTGGTGATGAACTTGGAATCAGGTAGAGAGAATCAAGTTTGGAACCTTGGCTGGCAGGTGTTTGCATAGTTCCTCTTCCCTCTTTCACTGAGATAAAAGGGAACAATATAGGATGGATACTAATTTAGATAGTTTTAGAAATGCACAAAAGGAAACTTAAAGAAATTCACTAGCAATGGTGTTTCTCTCTCACACATGCTACTAGGCTTAAAATTAGTACCAAGTTAATACACTCTGGTCTATTGTGGAATAGAATCCTAACTATTGAAGTAATGCTCCTGACTTAGGTCTTGTGGAAGTATAACTCAGTTTATAAACTATAGGGTTGGAAGACCGGGATACATGGATGAAACCCTGAGTTTTTCATGAGAGTTGTCCAGCCCTCAGGTTTAGAAGCCCAGATCTTAGTATTTAAGAAAATACCAAAGGTAGAGACTGTTATTGGTTGTTATTTTTTTAACCCAGTAACTTAATATCATCAAACTAAGACTAAAGTGGTTCTTATTGGTATCAGTGGGAATAGAGATACCATATTTGGATGTCTGAGAGGGTACAAATAATTTCTAAATTTTCTACCTCTACACTTATTAAATTCTGAAAGCTAACTTACACAAAAGAGTCCAGGCTGTAAAGAATGTTATCA
Source organism: Molossus molossus (assembly GCF_014108415.1). Taxonomy (NCBI): domain Eukaryota; kingdom Metazoa; phylum Chordata; class Mammalia; order Chiroptera; family Molossidae; genus Molossus; species Molossus molossus. The sequence goes on from NW_023425350.1 coordinate 36,936,005, forward strand.
CACATGAAGTGCAAAATCCAGCCCAACCACTTCAGAATGCCTCAATAACCTTCCATTATACTTTACACTCCGGACTCCAATTACCTTTTCATAGCTGCATGAGATAAGATAAGGGTCCATTTACTTGAGAAGTATGGTCCTTTTACATTACCTACATAATGCTATCCCTTCAGTGTGCTACAGGATTGCTAGCAGAAAATAGCTTTCTTTTTAGAAAAAGAAGAGATAGATTTTCTTTCATTTTTTCCACCTTGCTGGTATCTATTAAATAGACCAGGGAGGAAGATCCAAGCTTCGTCTTAGCTACTTAATATATCAAATATATCAGAGCACAGTCCTCTGTTGCTGAAGTGAGGACAATCATTATGACAAAAATCCAAATGTGACCTCATTGCTTCTTCAGGAAGATATCCTTCAGTTTTTGGACTGAACTCTCCCGTGCTACTCACTATCTTATGTCTTTCTGTATTTCTCAGTAAAAGAGCCTCCATCCTATCAAGTAGAACTAAATGAAGCAATTTCCCAAGACATTGCAGACTTTGAACACAACTCGTGTATGTGGTGAAAGGAGCTGGGAAAATTTGGGAATGCATAATCCCAAAACCAAAAACCTCCTGCTCTCTTGTTCCTCTTGCATGGCTCCTGCTTCCTTGCACTTGCCTGTGTTCCCTTCACAGACAGAATAAAACGTAGGTTAAAAATCTCCTTGACATTGTTCTTAACAACATTTTCCTTTTGCATATGGAACCAGAAGCACAAGAAACAAAGAAAACAAACAAATGGAACTATGTCCAAGTACAAAGCTTTTGTACAAAAAAGAAAGATTCACCAAAATAAAAAAGTAACTTGCAGAATGAGAGAAAATATTTGTAAGCTATCTTTTAATAAGGGTTTAATGTCCAAAATATATAAGAAACTCATACAATTTAATAGCAAAAATAGACAATCCAATTAAAAAATGAACAAAGGACTTGACTACACATCCCCCCCCCCCCAAAAAAAAAGACATGTAAATGGCCAACAGTCACATGGAAGGACTCAACATCATTAATCATTAGAGAAATGCAATCAAAACCACAGTGAGATATGACTTCACAACTGTTAGAATGGCTGTTAACAAAAAGAGAAGAAATAACAAGTGTGGAAGGTTATATACTACACCTTGGATAAATGAGGTTACCTCAGAGAGACAGAAATAAAAATAAAATTGTTAACTTTTTCAATATTATTAAATTAAAATATACATGTATTACTTTTGCAATTAAAAAAATCAGTACAATAAAAATGTAAATAGTGCAATTTGTAAACACCTAGAGAATTATAAGGTGTTACCATAATTTCAGAAGAATAAGAACTATTCTCATGACTTGCTTAGTTTAGATTCTCCAATATCAGACTCAGAAATAAGCATTTGTCCTTAAGTAGTTTATTGGGGAAAAATACAAACAAATTCTTGAGTGTGGGAAAGTGTAACAGGGAAGGGAAGACAGTCAATACCGGTAGGGTAGGTAAGTATGCACTGGGCCACTGTGAATTATCCTGGCCGAGAACCGAAAAAGCTGGGGTTTTGATATAATAACCCTAGTCATATGGACATTGATTCTTAAGGAAGACATTCGCTTTTATCTTTAGAAAAGTTGTTCAAATCATGGTATTAATATCACTTTTTTAAAACTATTATTATTTTTTTAATTCTCACCTGAGGATATGCTTTTATCGATTTTTAGAGAGAGATGAAAGGAGAGAGAGAGAGAGAGAGAAACATGATGTGAAAGAGAAACATCAATGGGTTGCCTCCCATATGCACCCCGTCTGGGGATCGAACCTGAAACCTAGGTATGTGCCCTGAACGGGAATCTAATCTGCAACCTTTTGGTGCATAGGATGATGCTCCAACCAACTAAGCCACCAAGTCAGGGCTTAATATCACTTTTAAATCATCTGCAATTTGTAAAGATTTCAATTAATGTGTGTGCACATGCACTCACACACACGTGTGTGTGTGTGTACTTGTTTTCTCTTACTAAAGTGAAATTTAACTGATAAACTATAGTTAAACAAATGGTCCTAAAGGTAGACAGACTGACTTCTTATGTATACCTTTATGTCTTCTGTCTTTTGACCTGATGGTTATCATATTAAATGCATATATAATCTTATATGCTTATATCAGTTCCTATATTAAAAAATAATTTTTTCCAGATTTGGTTATTTTATAACATTTTGAAACTTTAAATACATTTCAGCATTTTAAAGTTCTCTTTCTATTATTCTTTCTATTATTCTCAAAAAGTACCTTGTACATTTCAAAGATTGCAAGACCTCAAACATATGAAGTTGTTATTGTGTTACCCAGACTTTGTGATTTTTAGTAATAAATTGATTCAATTCTCATTTAAATTTTGGTGGCTTTGTTGTTGAATGAAAGAAGGATATTTTTAGATTGATCTATTTGATCAAGTTTTCTGTGTATTTGACATATTCTTTGCTGGCCATTGATTTGATATCCAATTAACTTCAAAATGACTAAGCAACAGGTGATTTCTCTCTTCCTCAGTCTCTTCTACAGTTGGCCTATTTATATATAGCCTATTAATGATTTTTCATTGTGATGCAATATGAGGTTGTTTTTACATTACTTTGTACAATGGGTTATTATTTTCCTGGGATTTGCAGTTTGTAGTTTCTGTAAATAACTACAACAGATTGAAAAAAATATATATAAAAAGAAAGTGATTAATAAGAGATTGGGGTTCATAGGCAATTTTATTTATTTTTTATAAATTTCAGAAATTTCTGAAGAAAAGTTACATATGCAAGGAACTCTGATAATCTTCATTAGGTCAAAATAATTAAAACTCTTCCCCATTGTGTAGCTCTAGCCGAATCAAAAACAACAAATCACTTAGGTATTTTACATTGTAAACCTTATTTCTGAAAATGGATCTAGGAATAACATGGTTAAAAAACGAATTAAAATGCTAATAATTAATTATGTGATTTATGCTCATTGCTGATTATCTCTGATACTAAGAAAAATAAAATTAAACTTCCTTTCAATTCCTTCTGTGTTTTTAGTTCCAACAACTATAAACCCTGATGACCTAGTTTTGTCATATAATTCATTCCCCCAGGAAAACAAAACAAACCTGTGTAAACTGAAGTGAACTGCACCTCTCCAGTATACACTTTAATCCACATCAATATTTTAAGAAGGTTAATGGACAAGCAGTTATCCTGCTGTGTAGAGTTCTATAAATAGCCAGACTGGGTCTTCTACATGGAGGAGGTTTTCAGTCAGAACTCTTTGTTGTGATAGAAATGCAACTCAGCCTAATTTAAGCAAAAAGGACCATTTATTGTTTCTGATGACTGGGGAAGTCCAGAGAAGGACTAGTCTTCTGGCTCACATGGATCTAGGGATACAAATGAGTTCATTGGATTGTTCATTTATGTTCTTCCTCCTTTCCCTTCCCCCCTCCCTATTTCTCCCCTCTCACCCCCTCCCCTCCCCTCCTGTTCCCTCCCCTCCTCTTCTCTCCTCTCCTATTCCATCTCTAAGTAGACAACTTTCACGCACACAACTATATCACAGCAGTTGTGTTAGTTTCCTATTGCTGCTGTAACAAATTATCACAAACAATGCACATTTACTCTGTTACAGTTCTAGAAGTCAGAAGTCTGAAATGGCTTTCACTGGCTAACATAAGGTGTTAGGAGTGCTTCATTTCTTCTGGAGGCTCTGGAGAAGAAACTGTTTCCCCTGCCTTTTCCAGCTGCTTGAGGCTATAAGTATCCCCTGGCTCATGGCCCCATCCTGCATCTTCAAAGCCAGCAGTGGAACATAGATCTCTGTTTCTCTCTTTCTCTTTGTCTAACCTCTGCTCCTGTTACATTTTCTTCTCTGATTCTCCTGCCTCCCCCTTTCACTTGTATGAACCTTTGTGATTATATTGGGCCCAAACACAGAATTCTGGATTTAATCATAGCTGTAAAGTCGCTTGGGTATGTATGGTAGCATATTCTGAGGTCCCAGGGATTAGAATGAGGATGTCTTTGAACGTCTATTATTTTGCCTATCCCACCAGACAATTCTGAAAATTTTTTCCAAGCCTTTTATAGATGGAGATAAGTACATTGCTATAGTTACTTGCCTTTCATCATAAATGAAATATAAAATATGCTGACCTGACATTATCACTTATATTTTTGAAATCAGAAAAATGTTCAATAAACTGAATTATACAATCATTGTGTGACTATGTGATGGCTTTGACATTTGGATGGCTTAATTATGTTTTAGTAATGATGTCTTTTGGTTTTCATATGTTAATCTATAATTTATTCAACAGAACAGTGATGATGTTTATCATGTTTGAAAATGTGCCAGGAAGTTTCTAATTAGGATGATTACTAACCTGCTAATGGGCAGTATGCACAACATAAACTTATTGTAGGTTTTGCAAAGGTAAAAGGATTAGTCAATTAATTAGTTTATTTATTCTGTTCTTTGTCCCTCTAAGAAGAAGAATATAAATGCCTTTCTTTCTGTTGTTAAATGGACCTGTGTTTTTGCTTTTTGGAGCTAGTAAGAAAAAATTAAGATGCAGTATTTGTGAACGATATAGATGAACCATGTTTTATAAGCATTCTTTTTCTAACTTTGACCCCAAATATTAACTAACCTATGAATACACTATAGAATTGGCACATTTTATTTATTTGTAAAAGATGTATGCTAGCCTGAAAGAGCTATTGGCTAAAAATGCTTAATATTGATTTTTATTTTCTATATAGTTCATCAAAACCAAAACCTCTGGTCATTCTCTTTGAAAACATTTTTGTGTTTACTCATTGACAGAGAAAATATTTATTTATCCAAACCTTGAATATCTTACTAGCTGAAAACCTGGCACAAGTTGAAAAAAACAAAATGGGTTCTGAAGGCTATGTATTTATCAACCAAAATATAAAACATCTCTGATTGATCTGGGTAAAAGCAACAGCAGCTGAAGTACCTTGTGAACATTCAATCATTTTCTGAACACTAGATTCACCACTGCAACTCTTCTAAAGGTTAAAGAAATAAGAAGAAATGAAGAAAAACAAAACAAAGAAAAAACCTTAAGTCATATATTGATCTTCATGGCTTTCCAAGTTAGTTACACAGGAATTATTAATATCAATATATGACCTAAAAGGGTATGTGATTAAATCAAACATAACTTCTCATTTTCAATAGAATGTCTTTGGGGGAATAATATCAATCTTAATGGTAACAACATCACATAACTTTTCAAATGGCCAAATTGGAAGGATCTAAATTGAAGTTCAAGAATTCTTCATTTTGCCATGGCCAGTTTGGCTCAGTGGCTGAGTGTCACCTGCAGTCCAGAGAGACCAGGGTTTGGTTCCCACCGGGGGCACATACCTCAGTTGCAGTTTGTCCTCGGCCCTGGTTGGGTCGTGTGGGTGGCGACCACTCGATGTGTCCCTTTCACGTTGATGTTTCTCTTTCTCTCTCTCTCCCTCCCACTCTATCTGAACAAAAATGGGGAAAAAATGTCCTCAGGTGAGGAAGGTGAGGATAAAAAAAAAAAGAATTCTTCATTTTATTGTTAGAGTTAAAATGGGAAACTGAATGCTATGCTAAACCAGGAAACAAAGATCTACAGAGGCTGTAGGATTAGAATGCCTTAGACAGAATGTAAGGTAGTACATAAACTTCACACTGAATTTATTAAGGATGGACCTTTGAAATAATTTCCACTTTATCAAAATGAAAGTGCAAAGTATGTAGGAGTTATAGAGGCGAAGTAGTAAGAGAACTTGGAAGAGAGAAGATGACTTTGAACAACTTAGAAGCTCTTAATTTACATATTTTTTAAAAGCATATATTTAGTCACTGATGCTACTTTTCTGTAAAGGGTACTAGTAGGTGAAGATGAACATGCATTTTTTTCTTTCTTTTTTTTAAGTCCAGAGCTGCTTAAACACTACACATTTGAAGGATTCCAGGCATAAAAAATGTTTAATATTAAATATATATAAAATAATGTTTATAGTATATCGTTTAAAATAAATAAAACCAACACCAGCATATCAAGGCTCAGTTTAAGAAATAAAGCATTATCAGGAATCTTGAAACTCCTTGATTCCTCCTTCACCAATCTGATCCTTCTCTTCCCATTTATAAATGACTATATCCTCAACTGTATTTATAGAGTTCCTTGCTTAGTTTTACCACGTTTAACTTTGCATGCTTTTAAATATTACAAAAAATTGTCTATCCTTCGGAATATTGCTTATTAAAGTTATTGACAATAAGTTTCTAAGGTTTATCCATGTGCATTTCTATAGGTTGTTCAATACCAGAGTAGAATATTCTAGTCTATGAATATACAACTATTTGTAACCCAAGATTTTGCCCATAGACATTGGGTTTGCTTCTGGTTTTTCCTCCCCCTATTACAAAGCAATGTTGCTATGAAAAGTCTTGGATGTTTCTTCTGGTGCATAAAGGGAAGTGTTTACTCTGGTATATATGAAGAGGAGTAAAATTTCTGGGTCACTAGGAGTAAAATGTTGAGTTAACACGTTTCAGCTGATTGAATATGCCAAGTTGTTTCCCACAGTCCAGGCACCAGCAGTCTATAAAGGTTCTTGATCTGCAGCCTTAGCACTTGGTATTATCAAATAATTTCATTTTTATCCATGCAGTGGAGGTCAAATGCCATCGGAAGACTCTAATGAATCTTTCCCTGATTGCTAATGAAGTGAAATAACTTTCTGTATGTTTATTAGTCTTTGTTTTCCTTTTATATGTCAGATACATTTATAATTTTCTGTATAGTTTCTGTTGTAGTGCTTATCAATTTTTATTGGTTTGTAGTTCTTCTATACTTTTTATACTATACATCTTCCAGTTGTATATGTTGCAGTATATTTTTACATTTTTATGTATTAACTTAAATTTTTTATTTTGAGTAATCAGGTTTATCAGTCTGTTTTATGTTTCTTGAATCTTATTTTGTGTCTTGTTTTAAATTCCTCCTTTCTTCTCAAGTCTCTCAAATACCTGCTGTGATAGTTTCATGTGTGAACCTGGCGGAGCTATAGAACCCAGTTATTTAATCAAACACTAATCTAGATGTTGCTATGTACGTATTTGTAGATATGGCTAACATCTTTAATCAATTGAATTTAATTAAAGAGGGTTACCCTTGATAATGTGGGTCCTCTTCATTCAATCAATTGAAAACAAGTTTTCTGGAGAAGAAAATTCTGAATCCTGAATGATCCCCTGCCCGAGTCTCTGGCCGGCCAGTTTTCCCTGTAGATTTTGAAATCAAGATTACATCTTTAACTTCTGTGTGTGTTTGCAGCCTGCTGGGCTACTTCACGGATTTCAGACATGTCAGTTCCCATAATCATGTGCACCAATATGAACCAATTCCTTAAAATTACTCTCTCTCTTCTCTTTCTCTTTCTCTGAATCACTTCTGTTTTTCTGGAGAAACATACAGATACATGTGCTTATATTATTTTCAGAAATGTTTATTATTTAATGACTTACATTTAAATCTTTTACCAACCTGGAATTGATTTTTGCCATGCAGTCAAGTAGAGATAACATTCTATTTATTGAGTAACCTGTCTTTTGCCCACAAAGATATAATATTAGTTCTGTCATAGACCAAGTTCCCATATACATGTGGATTTGTGACCGAGTTCTCCATTCTATGTCATTGTTCTGTTCATATTTTACTGGGTTGTTACCAAATTATTCTAATTAGTATAGTTTGATTAAAAACCTTGGTATTGTCCAGCTGGTGTGGATTGAGCATCATCTCATGGACTGACAGGTCCTGGTTTACTTCCCAGTCCAGACATATGCCCAGGTGGGGGCTGGATCCCTAGTAGGGGGCATGCACGAGGCAGCTGATTGATGTTTCTCTCTCACATCGATGTGTCTATCTCTCTCTCTTTCTCTCTCTCTAAAAGAGTCAATAAAAACATATTTTTTTAAAACCTTGGTGTCTAGAAAAGCCATAAAAATTGTAAAGTTTCATAAAATTATGCTGCTGAAATTTTGATCACATTAAATGATATGTTCAATTTAGAAAAAAATTAATAATTAAACAAACAGAATTATTTCAATAAACATTGACTACATCATTATTTATTTAGGAACTTTAAAAGTATTTATATACAGTATTTCAATTTTTTTCTTAGCATTGTGACATGTCTTTTATGATATTTTTCTATATGCTTGCTATTGTAACTAGTATCATTTTCTAACTCACATATTCTATCAATAGAAATGTAATTAAGTTTGTATTTGATGTTTTTATCTGGCAAAGTTGTTAAACTCTGTTTTTATTCTTTTGGGGTTTATGCATACATAATCAAATCTGAGACAAAGACATTTTTATACCTTATTTTTTTATTCAGTATTTATTTTATTTTATATTTCTTATGTTAAATTGAAGTGCAAGAGATATCCAGTCTTTTTCTAATTAAAAGGAAATAGTCTGAAGTACCACCATTAAAATTATATTTGCCTTAGGTTTCATTAAGCTATTTATTCTAGATTAAGAAAATTTTCTTGTATTACAAACTGATATAAAATTTTCATGGGTTTCTGTGGAACTTATTTAGTGCCTTGTCTATTGACATGTTTATTTGATGTTTTGAATTTATTTTTAAAATATATTAAACTACCTGATTATTATGTTAAGGTGAAAGTAATTTGGCCATTATATATTTTGGCTTTGTTTGTCACTAAATTTAGTTATCTATTAACCTGTATAAGATTTCTGCATCTATATGTATAAGTGAGGTTGACTTCTAGTTTTCTAATTTTTAATTATATCCCCCTTTAAATTTTATTTATTTCCCCTAAGCTTTATTGAGATATAATTGACATGAAGCATTGTATAAGTTTGAGATGCAAAGTATGTTGATTTGATACACATATATTGTAAAATGATGACCACCATGGGGTAAGCTAACACCTCCATCATATCACATAATTGCCATTGCTTTTTTGTGGTGACAATATTTAAGATCTATTTTTTTGCCACTTTCGAGTACATAATAATGTATCATTAACAATAATCATCACATTAAACATCAGTCCTCTTAACTTACTTATCTTATAACTGGAATTTTGTACTCTGAACTGTATCTCCTTTTTCCCCAACCTGTCCCACCCGCTTCTAGTAACCACTATTCTGCTCTCTGTTTCTATGAGTTTGGAATTTTAGATCCCAAATACATAAGTGGTATCAGGCAGTACTTGTACTTTTCTATATGATTTAATTTAGTTAATATAATATCATCAAGGTCCATCCATGTTGTCACAAATGGCACAATTTCCTTCTTTCTCATGACTGCATAGCGTTTTATGTATTATGTGTTATATATATCTCACATCGTCTTTATCCATTCACCTATGGACAGATAACTTAGGTTGTTTCCATATCTTGGCTATTGTGAATAATGCTACAATGAATATAAGAGTCTAAATATCTCTTAGATATTACTTTCTTCAGATATACTCAGAAATAAGATTGCTGGTTCATATAGTACTTCTATTTTTAATGTTTGAGGAACCTCCATACTGTTCTTCATAGGGGTGTTACTGATGTACATTCCCACAGACAGGGCACAGAGTTCTCTTTTCTCCTCCTCCTCACCAATACTTATAATCTCTTGTCTCTTTAATGATAACTATTCTAACAAATGTGAGGTGGTATCAAATTGTGGTTTTGATTTGCATTTCCCTGAAGATTAGTATTGGTCATCTGTATGCCTTCTTTGCAAAAATGTTTATTCAGTTCCTCGCCCATTTTTCAATCAAATTTTTAAAAATATTGAGTTGCATGAGTTCTTTATATATTTAAATATCAACCCTTTATCAAATATATAATTTGCAAATATATTCTGTAGGTTGCCCTTAAATTTTACTGATTGTTTTTGTTGTTGTTATTTTGTTTTGTTTTTCTGTGCAGATGCTTTTTATTTTGATATAGTCCTACTTATTAATTTTTGCTTTTGCTGCTTTTGGTGTTATATCCAGGCAACTACTGTCAAAACCAACGTGAAGGAACTTTTTTCCTACGTTTTTTTCTAGGAGTTATATGGTTTCAGCTCTTATATTTAAGTCTCTAATCCAATGCACTTCAACAGCAAAGCCACCAAAATTTAAATGAGAATTTAATCAAGAGTAGATTTATTACTAAAAATTACTCTATTTGTAATTCATTGGTATCGGCTGGGTAACAAGACAATTTCGTGTATTTGAGAAAGATTTCTCAAGCTTTCTAATGTACGTGGTACATTTTGAGAATAATAGAAAGAGAACTTTAAGATTCTGCAATGGATTTGAAGTTTCAAAGTGTTACAGACACTTTGGCATGCAAATGTGAGGCTGGAGGGGTTAGACCTGGGAATGTACAAGGCGGTAGACGTCAACCACAGGGTTCTAGGCTGGGGTCTTGCACTGGCAGCCACAGAGGCCTTGCCTAGCTTTCCGTGCGGTTCCTGCCCCCAGAGGGCGTGAGTGGGCAAAGAGCAGCGAGGGACGCAGGAGCTGCGCGAATGCCTACAGGACAGAAGCTGGTGAAATCTGCCTTCAGTTTTTTCTTCAGCGGTGAAAGCCGCTGGAGGGCAGGTCACCGAGCCCAGCAATCACCACGCTGTGTGTCTGCTATTGGTAGCCGCTGTTTTCATTCCTTGTTCCCAGCCATCTCTCCACATCCCAGCTTTGCCCTTCTGGGTAGGGGTGAAAGCAAAATGAAAGCTTTGCGTGGTGCCCTGAAAGGCTGGGAAGCTGGTCACTTATCCTGCTCTTCCTCTCATAGGGAGAGGAACTCTTGCTGGCTGGCCCTGAGCAATGGTATATTGTGTTTTTAATACCAAAGTTGTTATGTATGAAAGCAGGCCTAGGCTACTGAAACCATGCACGTTCCCAAGAAAAACTAGCATGTCTTGGCAGGCACCTGGGGGATGAGTAATGAGCCCTTGTTATAGTCTGCCTGATAAGAGTAATTTGTATGCCTGAGGCCAGTTCAATCAGTTAATGTTAACAATACGATTTATGGCGAGTGCCTGGTTTTGATCTGGGGGTCTGAAGTCTGAGTATCTGAGCTTAGTCACACAAATGCTACCATCCAGACATAACCCTGGATGCCAAGGCTCATGTGGACTTCATCCTTGTTCCTGTTTCTCTTCCTGAGTTTCTGGTATCCTGCTGTACTAAACCACAGCCATCAGTCTAAGAAATGTCTGAGTCTTGTGAGTCCTTCTAGCTAATCATTGAGCGTGAGCGTGGCCTTGGGGACCCCTGGCACAGTTTGCTTCAGAAGTGGAACTCACTAGAATTACATGGACTCACTGAAACATGATAAAAACATCGTTCGGGAAAAGGGTGGGGGCACTGTGATTTAGAGGAAAGTAAAAATTAAAGTATCGCATTCAAAGCATATTAGCACTCTGAATATTTATTAATCTAATCAGTTCCGCACCCGCATACACAGATGCACATATACACCCATGTACAACACTAGTTACTGTATTAAGAGCATATTGTCATGTTATTAAGCTTTCTTCAGAAACTTAAATTTTGTATCTTTTTAGACTTTTTATTGTAAATATAATACATGTTGATTTAGGAAACAAAATAAAGACCGAGAAGGATAATTAAGAAATCACCATCACTTGATTATAGCAGCTATCATTTGATTTTATGACAAATATGATTTATACTAGCTATACCTGCTCTCTTGTAGCTTACTTTTCTTAAAGTATTGTAGATACTTTCCCAGTTATTGAATATACTTCCTAAATATCTTAAATAATTCATAGTGTTCCATTTTTGTAATCAAGATGCTTTTAAAATCAATTCCATATTTTAGTGTTTATGTGTTATAAAATTCTTATTTGTATAATGTATGTAATTCCTTTATATGCACTGAATAAAATCAAACTGCTTTAAAAAAACACTGTTTTCTATATTTTTATTTTATATGCTTCAGTAACTCTCCTTGTACTCAACTATTTATCCACATCTCAGATTATTTCCTTCTATAGATTTCTAAAAGTGAAGTCATTGAGACCCAAAATAGAAATGTCCTTAAGGATTCTTAATGATTATTGCTAAATTGTTTTCCGGAAACTTGTACCAGTATAAATTCTCACCAGCACTTTTTGACTATGTATATTTCAAGTTATGTTCTCTGTTAATTAATCAGTCATAATTAAAAAGAAAATATTTGAGTCACGGAATGTAAAGTACAACATAAGGAATATGGTCAACAATATAGAGATTCCTCTCTTGGTGCCAGGTGGGTACTAGAAATATCAGGGGGAACACTTTGTAATGTATGAAACCAATACAAAATAATATTTCAAAATAATATTGAAAGTAAACTGTAATTGAAAAGTACAAATAAAAATTCAAGAAAAAAAACAAACCCAGATAATTGAAACAAGCAAAAGAATATATGCACCCCTTTGATTATTGCAGCCTTATTTACAATAGCCAAGATATATGGAAGCAACACATGTGCCTACCAGTAGACCAGTGGGTATGAAAGCTGTGGTAAAAATATCCAATGGAATAATAATGGGCCATAAAAAAAATGAAATCTTGCCCTGGCTGGTTTGGCTCAGTGGTTAGAGTGTCGACCTGCGGACCAAAGAGACCTGGGTTTGGTTCCCACTAAGGGCATGTAGCTCGGTTGCAATTTGTCCCCGGCCTTGGTTGGGTCGTGCGGGTGCAACCACTCGATGTGTCCCTTTCACATTGATGTTTCTCTCTCTCTTTCTATCTTTCCCTTTCACTCTATCTGAACAAAAAAATGGAAAAATGTCCTCAAGTGAGGATAAAAAAAAAAATGAAATCTTACTTTTTGAGACATTGTGGATGGACCCCTAGAGGGTATTATGTTAAGTGAAATACTTAAGTCAGATAGAGAAAGATAGATACCATATAATTTCATTTATACGTGAAACAAATGAACTAACACAATAGAAAATTCTTGTGGACACAGAGATCAGACTGATGGTTTCCAGAGGGGAGAGTTGTTGAGGGCCTGCATCAAAAAGGTGAAGAGATTAAAAGGTACAAATGAATAGTCATAAAATAGTCAGGAGGATATAAATTACAGCACAGGGAATATAGTCAATAATATTATAACTATGGTGAGAGGTGGGTATTTGAAATATTGGGGGGGCCCATTGTAAAGTATATGATTGTCTAATTACTATGCTGTATACCTGTAACTAACACAAATAATATTGAATGTAAACTATAATTTTAAAATAAAATATTTGCTAATTTTTATGTTAAAAATCATTTTAAAGAAGTATTTTATGGTTCATGCTTCAAATTCTTTAATTACTAATCTAAATATTTTCCATATATGGATAGGATGCTTATTTCTTCTACTAATTTTTAATGAAATTATCTGTTTTTTTACTTGGTTTTAATGCTTTTCTTCTCATTTCAAGAATCTTCATTAAGTCAAACTTAAATAATATGTGTACAATTTTTTCAGCTCTTTATTTGCTGTTAGTTGATTTTTAAATAAGAATTTGGTATAAAGTAACTTGTCTTTATATTCCTAATTCTATAGTTAACTTTTTTTGTTTGTTATTTTTTAATGTCTTTTGGCTGAGAAAGTCCTATTCACCTTATATTATTGGCATATTTTATTTTTAAAAATATATTCTAGTTGCAATATATTTTAATATACAATATAAAAATGTAACTCTAGCTTTATATTTTTTAAAAATTGGTAGCCAAATAACCAGCTTAAGTACATTTGTATCTCTAAACTCAATTTTAAATCATGAGATATCTATTTTATTTTTAATTTTTAGAAAATTAAAAGCATAAAACTAAAATCACATATATAAAAAAGGAAAGTTATTTTTTCTACTTTTACCTTCCCATCGTTCATGTTTAAGTATAATATGGCTGCTTATTTTATATGCTTGCATCATTAAATAAAATACCACCCAGACTTTATTTCTTCCTAAGTATTGGCCAAGTTTCCTTTTTCTCTATTCTTATTTCCTCTTGGTCAGTTTTGCCAATTATAATATAGATTGCTTGTGGATGGCTGTGTCTAAAAGGCTATATCCGAGCACAGCTAATTCTAGTCACAGATCTAATGTCAAAATAAAGCAATCGGCATATATCCTGTCTCTTGCCTCTCTGCACCAGTTTCAGATTCTGTTTCAGGGAGCAAAAATATAGCCCCTTTTTCTTCTGCAGCGACAATCCAAGTGAGATAACAGAGTGTTCAATTAGCTGAGCTAATGGAGCAGCTCCCCCAGTTAAGCAGCAAGAACAGTTTTGAAGCCTGCATGCTTCCTGTTCAATTTCAGCCTCTCTGATAACATTTTTAACAGCCTGACAAACCCTGTTTATTTAGAGCCATCCTTCCTACGCTGTAATGGGGGGAGGGGGAGGGATTCCAACTGAGTCCCAAAGATGTCAACTTTGTTGGCCACGTGGAGGAACAGTTAAGTCTTACACACCATACATTTCTCCAGCCCATCTTGCCTCCTTTGTTTTTGAATTCACTCCGAGTCAGGGAGGGCGCGCTGCCAACTGTGGGAGAAATCCTTGCCACCGTCCTTCCCATAGACCTGCTGTCTTCCTCCAGAGGAAGCTTTTAACTGTCTGAGAAAAGGAAGTTGAATTGTCACTTTCCCTGAAATATGCGGTGTTGACAGCAAGTGTGGTAATTAGCTGAAAATAAAGAATGCAGCATAGCAGTGGGACGAGTGGTTAGGCTCAGTCCCTTGCACTCTGTCAGTGCTGGAGGGGCTGTGACGAGCCGATGCATCTGTGGCTATGGAAGAACACAGGACTTGCATTCAGAAGATTTGAGTCTGAGGACAGGCTCGCTCTAACACTGACTGTAAAGGTTGACATTCCCTTCATCATTCTGCCTCGATTTCCTTATCTTTATTTCATACGGTTATTGTGAGAATAAAATAACATGATGTGTGAAAGTGTTTTATAGACCAAAAGTGTTGTACAAAATGAAAGACGGTGCTGTTAGTGTTATTTTTGATGTGTGAACAATGAGGGAGGAAGGGAATTTTATTTATAGGCCTTTGCTAGGAAGGCTTATGGAGTAAGATTGTGAGGACAAAAGAAACAAGACCAGGATGATAGATGGTCAGTCACCCTACAGATTGTATAAACTCAAGGCATGTCCTTTAGAGCCTGGTCACAACATTTGGAACTTTATTTACTTTGCTTGAAATAGGTACTATGAGATGTTATTGTCTTACTAAGTTGGTAAGTCCTGAAATCCAAGTCTTTAGGAATAGGTTCATGTATCTATCTCCCATTCTATCCATCTGTCAATCCACTTATTCATCTATGACTAATATGCATTCTGTACTGATTCTGTGTAATATATCACATTAACCTATGTTACCAAAACATTTTGTCGATCTCCTCCCAGAGGTTAATGTTAGAATGAACATACTAAATAGAGTATGCAGAATAGAGTTGAGTGAATAAAGAAAGGTCAAACAATGTTTTAGAACTGGTCTTTACACTGAGAAGAAACATGCTTATTTGGGGTTATATTATTTTCAGCAAAAAAATTTAGTAACATGAGGTGGTAGCAGTCAGATCGGTATATGTTGTGATCAAACCCACCTTCCTGCTGGTAGGGTGGTAGGTAAGGGGTACCATTGAGTCCTCCATTGGTTCGGTTCTCATAATCTCCTGCACTTGACCTTGTTGTGCCCCTTACTACACTGATCTTGGGAGGTTCTGCTTCCTTGTTGATATTTCCAATAGAACATAAATTTCCTGAGGACAGGGCTATGTTAAATTTATTGTTGTACCCTCAATAACTACCACAGTATCATTCAGTAGGCTGAATGAAATAGTAGAAATACTGGGAAAAAAAAACAAATTTATGTGAAAAAAACAAAAACAAGATTTACTGAATTATCAAATCAATCAATCTAAGAGCCTATAACAACGGATTATTAAAAATTTCTGTGCTTTTTTTTTTTTAAAAGCAGGCATCTTTTTTGTGATAATTTCTTACCAGTTGCTTTTTACTTCTTTGATACCTAACACTCTATTTTCCTTTATGACAATTCTTTTCTTGAAAAAAAAGTGATTATTATGACTTATTTCTCTTTGGGGCCACCTAATATTGATTTTTTTCTCTTTTAGTGGGAAGATGATCTCTCCCCTAATCGTGGACAAGTAATATATTGTCCCCACATTCCCACTGCAGACGCCTGAGTCATCCCTGAAGGCCTTCTCTGCCAGGTCCCTCTTCTCACAGCCTACCATGGACACATGGTTTTTATTCTGCTAATCTACTCTGCTGAGACTGAATTTTAAGTGACTTATCAAAGGGAAGAAATGGCTATAATTTATCTCAGCAAAGGCACCTTGACCTGTCTCCGCTATGCATCTATCCTTGTAACTCATTTCTTGTAGCCTCTGGAGATTCCTGGGTCCCCGCCTTTGCCAACCCATTTCCTCCGTTCTTCTATTGATTATGAAAGCTCTCAGTAGCCACCAGCCAACTAAAAAAAATTTTGTTGTTTCTTTACAACTAAAAATCCCTAATTATTACAGTGGTTAAGAACATGAGCTTCAGAAGCAAATAACTTAAATTCATATCTTGGTCTTCTACTTCCTCGTAGTTGACATTTAGTTCATCTCTCTTTGCATATTTACTCTGTTATAAACAGGTATATGAACGTCTAGAACATAGGGTTTTTGTGAGAATTAAAGTAGGCAACATAAGTAAAACGTGTAGCATAGTTTCTTGGCAATCAGTAAGCATTAAAAGTTGATAATGGTAGCAAGTTAATTGGACTTCAATTTCTTCAACTATAAAATAAGGAACGATAACACATTTTACATATGTTTTCTGGGAAAATATACAATAATATGACATGTAGATTGTGTGTAAAACTCTATAACGTGACATATGCATATATTATTCATAGTAGATAATTCTGTAATATTTCTTGGTTT
The DNA here is from genome assembly GCF_014108415.1 of Molossus molossus. NCBI lineage: Eukaryota > Metazoa > Chordata > Mammalia > Chiroptera > Molossidae > Molossus > Molossus molossus. Next base: position 36,953,049 of record NW_023425350.1, read on the forward strand.
AGCATGATGTCATCATGATCATGACCATGACCGTGATCATGTTCATCTAACATTCCTACATTTTAAAAATTATGGCCATTACAGTTGGTGTAATTCATAGATATTGTTATCCCTGTTCTATGAATAAGGAAACTTAGCTTCAGAGGATTTAAATGATTTGCCCAAGGTTTCTCAGCTGGTAGGTAGGTAGTCAAGGACATAAAATCATTAATTTCTCAATCCAAAGCTTATACTTTTTGTTATAATGCTCTGAAGGTGAATGAAAAGTACACAGCTGTTGGTTTACTGGCCCTCTCTTCAAACAGAAAAAAAAAAAAAAGTCTAATTTTGTGTAGTATATTAACTAACCAGCAAAGGAATAATTTTTTTTGTCAAAGTCTCTGATCTATTGTATGGTTCTGAATTCTTTAAAGCAATTGATTCCCCCCCCCCCTTATTACTTGAAATAAAGGGCATAGTGTGTCACAAAAAAATGTGAGAAGTTTATGAGTCAAAATTGGAGTAGTCACCAAGGTTTAGTTTTCTGAAAACTGTGTAAAAGAGAAACAAACATGTAGTTCTAACAGTATTGTTTTACAAAGAAATTAAATTGGATGGCTAAATTTTGTCAAAAGTTATACTTCTGAGTGCTAGAGCTACAAAAATTTGCTAAACCTATAAGACAAGGTATTATTTGAAGAATAGAAATGTGTAAATAAACATTTACTCTGGAACACACTATCTCCCAAAGGAAGGCTTTTCCTACATCTTCCTCTCTTCCAATATGATGCTTTGTCAGGATGTTTATATTTCTCACTGACTGAAAAATAGGAATGATTCCTGGGGACTTGAAACTTATTCAGTTCAAATTTTGAAACTTCAAAGAATTTTCTTCGTGTTGATATTTATTTCTTCTTTGAACAACTACAAATATTCCAAACAAGCAATATATAAGAATAAAAATTTAAATAGGGAATTTGAACAATCTTACCCAATCTATTTGTTGGAATTTCTGTGATACAGATTCTCTATGATATAACAATCCTTTTTAAAATAGAGATCTTATTTTGGTTTATGTATACATCAATAAAACTGAATAAGGCATGCATTTATGCTTTGTTCAAATACATCTTGAGTTTTCACTTTGTAGCTTGTGCTATGCCATGGGCTGTGGGTAGGATGAAAAGATAGAGAAATTCATAGTCTACAAAAGAGAACTTCAATATAGGCAATCATAATAAACTAGGTTTTCTGCTATGATAGAGACACATACTTGACTCTGGGAATAGTGAGGAACATCTAGCCTGCATCTCATATTTGACTAAAATATGAGAAAGGTGACCTTCAATCTGAGTTGAATACTGATGGAAGCATAAACTAAAGCTATGTTCCTAAGCTTTATTCTCGTGCTGCTCATACAATTTGAATTTAATTACATTCTGTTTTCCATGCTCAGTGGTTAAGAGTATGGCCCCTAATTCAGGCATTTTCATGTCTAAATCCTGTTTTACCACTAGCTTGGGCAATTTTTTTTAAGCATTTTAAAGCTCCATATTCTTTCATTTTAAAATACAAATAATAGTTTTACCTATTTTATAGCATTGCTTGGGGGATTAAATGAAACATTCCATATAATGTATGTTTAACATATTTCCTGTCATGTATTCAATAAATGATGGCTAATATTACTATTGTTTTTGTTATTATAACTTTCTCTCATAGACTGCAAGTTTATTTTATTGTGGACATGATAAATTTTTTTAATATAGTAAGAAAATCACAGGATCAAGGCTGAAAAGTATCTTGATTCTAGTTCTGGTCTTGAACTTGTCTTCTTAGATATACATTTCCTTTCTGAATATTGGAGAGAGACCTGGAGAGTGAGGTCAAGCTACATGTATCCCTTTAGTTCCTAACTCATTTGTGTTTTCAACAGGCCCTAGCATTTCAAACTACTGGAAATAATGAACATTCACAAGTTGAAATTTCATGGAGTTCAAATTAAAGTCTTTGAGTCCAAGAAATTAATCAGGAAATGCGGCAGAGCAAGGGAGTTGATAGTGTGTTAGATGCAGTTAATCCCAGAAGGTAGAGGTCTTTAAATGGACTATAACTTCAATGTAAACCAAAAAGGGTGACAAGTCTGTTAAAGAGTTAATAGGACTTCTGACTCTTACATAGACATTAGTGTCTTCCTCCTGATAGAGCCCATGTAGAGGCAGGGTCCTGTCTGGATAAGGTCATAGGCAAGGGCAATAAGGTCATAGGCAAGGGCAATGTTGGCAAGTGTGAAACGGCTAGAGGAGAAGGAATGGAATACTGAAATGGTGAAGGTTCTGGGAATCATACTGTGTGTAGAATGCTTGAGGAAACTGGAGCTTGTCTATGGCGAAGAGTTTTGATATTCTTAGAATAACACTAGGAGAAGAGTTTTGATATTCTTAGAATAACCCTAGGAGGCTGAGCTAGGGCTAGTGGTGGAGGTTCCAAAGAGAAGAACAAATTGTTTCAACTCCACAGTGTGGCCCTAATTAACTAGAGCCTTAAAAGACCTATTAGGTAGAGTACTTAGGAGCTACTACCTAAAGTGCTTAAGAAAGATTAAATCAGTAGCTCTTAAACCTACTCCATGCAAAGAGTAAGCCAGGCTTCCTAATAAAAATGCAGACTTCCTGACTCTCCCTGGAGTTCTGATTCAGTAGGTCGGAGGAAAGGCATGGATATATGTAATTTTTAGTTAGCACATCATGAAGTTTTTATGAGCCAGAAAGTTTGGGAAAGTCTTTCCTGTTCACCTGCCAAAGATATAGTAAGAACATACTTGATTTTGATGGGAGGTTTGTTTCTATGATGTTGAAGATTAATTTTAAATTTCTAGTAGATTCTCAATGTATTTAGTGATTGGCTTGCTTTGTGATCACTGTAGCAACAACGTTTTAATAAAAACATATTAATTTAATATATAGCATATGTAGAGAAGGTATGTTATTTTAAGTTGTGAGAATATTTTTAGAAAGCTCAGGAATAATTTAATCATTAGTATTCAGGTTTTTAAAGATGCACATATTTTTATACTCCAAGGTGAAAATTTCCTGTATATCATTCCATAAAAATAAGCATGTATCTTGTTAGTTAATATGATGGATATCATCTTAAAAGATACCCCAAAGTTTGAAGAACAAATACAAATTTTCATAATATAAACTATTAAAGTTTGAACAATTTATAAATCCACAATTCAGGACATATATTTTTATATGATTTAGAAAAAATTAGCCAGCCTCTGACATTTTAGACTGCGGAAGTGATAGCTGTTAGCAGAAATATCCACTTTTAAATTATTATTTTACAAGCTAAAGTATAGTAACCATCTAGGGACCTGTGTGCTTCTGACTCTGTGTCAGTTTTATATCTGTAATAATTGAGCCAACTCTGGGGTAGGGTCAGAAATTTTATTTTGCAACATGAAGAAAAGTGTGTTGAACTAAAAGTAAACTAAAGAATCATTCAGAAACTTCTAGTTATTAGTAGCAAAAAGCAATTTATTATTGTGCAGTGTCCACTTTATTTTACTTCTAAAGGGGAGAAAATGGAAATTTAGAAATAAGAAAATTTAACAAGAATTTGTTCTGGAGGAAGAATACGAATGAGGAAAATCCATTAGGTGGAACAAGGAAACTTACGAGAGAGAGGCCTTCTGAGCAGCTTGGAAAGATGGCCTTGTGAGAGAAAGACCCCAGTCAAGGGATTCTCCACTTTCATGTATCAGGCATGACACTAGGGTATCCATATAATACCATTTGTGTGGTTTTAAAATGTGTCCACAAGTTATTGGCTACTCCTTATTTGGAAGGTAGGGCATAATTCCTTTTCCCTTGAAAATTGTCTGACCTAAGTTACTCTCTTCTAATAAAAAGAATGTAGAGGACATGACAGTGAGCAAATTCAGAGACTAGGTAATAAAAAGCCTCTGTAGATCTGTCATGTTGTTCTGACTTGCTCTCCCTTGGATCACTCATGTTATTAGGAAACTATGGTAGCCTATGGAGGGGCTGTGTGGCAAAGAACTGAGGTCCTAACCAATAGCCAGTGAAGAACTGAGGCCTCCCAAGAACTTGGGACTGAATACTCCTGGAGTTGAGTGTCTGGACTGCAGCCTCATGATAGACTGAAGCAGAATCAACTACTAAGCCCTTCTAAGATTTGTGACCTAGAGAAACTCTGGAGATAATAGAGATGCCAGCTTTCAAGGTAATTTGTTACACAGTTACAGGTAACTAATAAAGCAGTTTGCCTCCATGTGTACTTTTTTCTACACATGTGTTAGGAATCCTTTAGGCCCAAATTTTCCACCCCAGTTAATTATTACATCTTTTAAAAAAATAAATGTTTGGACTTTGATATATAGTATATATCAGTATCACCTTAAATGTAAATGGATTGAATGCTCCAATAAAAAGACACAGAGTAGCTGACTGGATATGAAAGTATGACTCATGTAAATGTTGTTTACAAGAGACCCACCTCACAACAAAAGACTCACATAGATTGAAAGTAAAGGGATGGAAAAAAATCTTCCAAGCAAATGGAAAGGGAAAAAAAGCTGGGGTGGCAATACTCATATCTGATAAAGTAGATTTCAAAATGAAGGCCATAACTAGAGACAAAGAAGGCCACTACATAATATTGAAAAGATCTATCCACCAGGAAAATATAACCTTGGTAAATTTATATGCACCCAATATAGGAGCACCAAAATATATTAAAAATCTTCTGGAGGACTTCCAAGGAGAAATCGACAGTAATACAATCATAGCAGGGGACTTCAGCACCCCGCTGACATCACTGGATAGATCCTCTAGACAAAAAATTAACAAGGAAACAGAGACTCTACATGATGCACTAGATCAAATGGGTTTAATAGATATCTACAAAGAATTACACCCCAAAACTGCAGAATTCACATTCTTCTCAAGTGCACCTGGGACATTCTAAAAGATAGACCACATATTAGGGCACAAACTAAGTCTCTACAAGTTCAAGAAGATTGAAATCATATTAAGCATCTTTTCAGATCACAATGGCATGGTTTAAAAATATTTTATAATAGCCTTGAGACAAGCTTATATCCTTTCTAGCCAAATCTTGTCTCTGATATAAAAATGAAGTGGGTTGGCATATAGGGGAGAATCAATAAGTATTTTATATTTTGTTTTCTGATATAATTAATTATGTCTATGGTGTTAATAATAAATGCCCTTAATATTTAAGTCACTTTAACTGAAAACACCCCAACTAATACATTCTAACTGATTTCAACTTATCTCATCTTTACTAATCTCCAGCGCTTGTATCAGAGAATTATATTATATTATAGTCTTTTATTTAGAGATTGTTAGAAAGAAATTATGAGAGATTCTTATGAAACTGTCCATCCTTCCCTTGGTGTTGAGAGAATCCTTTTGCTCTAATTAAATATCTTATTCTTGGCAAGAACACCACAGAAATGATGTGTCCTTCTCACTGTATCATATCAAGGATCTCATCATATCCATATGATTCTAACTTTGATCATTTAGTTGAGGTTATATGTTCCAACTTTTGCTAATATAAAGTTATCTTTCACTTTGTAACTAATAAGCATTTTAAGACAATGCAAATATCCCGTTTCTGATCATACATTTGCCCATTACACTTAGCATGGGATAATTATTATTGTGGTGTTTTCCAGTTGGTGATTTCTTGTTTCTGCCATTACTTCTACATTTAATAACTGGAAATCTACTGTAAGAAAGTGTTAGCTTATTTATTTTATTATTTATTCAGAATTTTTGGTACTAATTTTGTAACTCTATTGCAAATATAAAACGATTACAAAACAAAAAGTTAGAAAACATTTTTTAAATTTTAATCTCTTAATGTTCAATTGAAGAAGATGTAGAGGGGTCTTGTAACTTTAGTGTACTGTAAAGCTATTTGTGAATTTAGATGTTTTCATATAGTATGTGCATCCCTGAAAATCACCATAAACTTTCCCAGCAATGATAACACTATATCTATTAGAGAATAATCATTGTTTATAGAGAAGATTGAAACAAATATTATTACTGTACTTATTTCTTTCAATTGTTGGGATTTGTCCTAGTAAATTTCCTTTCAATGTGTACATCTCCAAATTTTACATAATGAACAAATTCATTTTTAAAAAGGACTATATGTTGAAGAGTCTTTAATTTTTTCCCAATTTTTCCAGTGTTAGGATATGCATAAGGAGTTGGGAAATGGCCAAAATGAAAACTTAAAATTGTCATATTTTAAAATTATTAATCTTCATATTCTAGACTTACATCCTATCAAGGAAATTAAAATTGAGTTTTTACCAGATAGCTGATTCTTTTATAGGTATTTGTACACATATTAGATAATATTTATTGATATTTTCATCTATATTAGATTAATGGATTCTCAAAACATCTGTTATGGTGGATATTATCTCTATTTGATAGATAAAAATATGGAATCAAAGGAGTTAGTTATCTTTTCTATGTCTTTCAGTCTTCCAGCTAGAACTATGAAGATCCTGCTTTGGAAACCCTGTGTGTGTGTGTGTGTGTGTGTGTGTGTGTGTGTGTGTTGCTACAAAAATACATTTAACTAACTTATGCCATATTTATTAAGAATGTAATAATTCTTACTTTTATTTTTCTTCACTTTCTGTTTTAAAACCTTTTCTTTCACTAAGTTATTTGGGCTTTTTTTATATTCTTGCAGTTACTTGCTCAGAGTGGAAGTAGGAACAAACTTATTTTCTTAAAATTCAGTTTTGAAGGGGCTATTACACAGGGATAGAAGTAGAAAGGATATAAAGACCCCCATTAATGTGTTTGTGGTTACTCGACATTATTAGAAATTGACTATGCTTGGTAAACTATGGTCTCTATTCTTCTTTTCAATGTACTGTTAAGTGTTTCCATTTTTTTTGGTTTGTTTGTTTTTTTGCCAAGTAACACATAACAGGAAAAGTAAGCTGAAAATACTCTGTTCGTAGCTCTCTGTATTTTATTTTGTTTTTTTAAAATGTAAACATAACTTTTTAATGAAATTTATTGGTGGTGACATTGGTTAATAAAATTATATAGGTTTCAAATGTCCAATTCTATGATACATCATCTGTATATTGCATTGTGTATTTACCACCCAAATCAAATCTTCTCTTGTCACCATAAATTTTACCGCCTTTACCCTTTACTACCTCCTAACTCCCTTCCCTCTGGTAACTACCATACTGTTGCCTATCTCTTTGTTTCTTTTTCTTGTTTGTTCATTTATTGCTTTCAGTTTTATATCCCACATATAAATGAAATCACATGGTTCTTGACTTTTCTGTAGCTCTCTCTATTTTTTTTTTTTTTTGCTTTTACTTTTATTAGTCTTTATTTTATGCTGAATTTACTCCCGGGCCAAAAGTTTTTGTTTCTTCAGTTTCTTCTGGGATATCTTTTTCTTCTGTGTAACCTCCTCTTCTGGTTTAGGAACAACTGCTCTTTCTCAATGAGGATCATCTCAATGTGGCAGGGAGAGCTCAGTGTGGGTTAAACCGCCCATGAGCTCTAAGTTCTACAGCGCATCTTGGGAGCTTTGTTTACCTGGATGTGCTCAATAACCAGAGAATCTACATCTAAGCCCTTACATTCAGCATTGCTCCCTGCATTTTTAAGCATGTGCAGCAAAAACTCAGCACTCTTTTTGGGCCACTGACCCTGCATCCAGCCCCACTGTTTTGCTTGGGCACACCTACCAACTCCACCATTGTAACAACGGAAAGGTACACATTGCTTCTGTAAAGTGACATCCTTCAGATACTTGGTGGCTTTTCGAATATGCATACCTTTGATGGCATGGGCAGTTTCTTGAGTGTTCTTAAAGTGAACATGAAGATTTGAACCTCTTGACTTGCATGATTGTGTGGGGTTTTCTGGGTCAAGTGAATAGCAAACCATTTTCAGAGGTCACCTCTGGCCGCTTTCTGGAAAAGGAAGCTATTTTCTTTTTAAAAAAATGCATTTTCTTTATTGATTTTAGAGAGAAAGGGAGAGAGAGAAACATCAATGAGCCCTGGCCGGTTTGGTTCAGCAGTTAGAGGGTCGGCCTTCAGTCCGGAGAGACCTGGATTTGGTTCCTGCTAAGGGCACGTAGCTCAGTTGCAGTTTGTCCCCAGCCCTGGTTGGGTCGTGTGGGTGGCAGCCACTCGATGTGTCCCTTTCACGTTGATGTTTCTTTCTCTCTCTATCTAAACAAAATAAAAAAATAAAAAATTCCTCGGGTGAGGATAAAAAAAAAATCATCAATGAGCAATAATATTGATTGGCTAGAGGAAGAGAGAGAGAGAGAAATATCAATGAGCAATAATATTGATTGGCTGCCTCCTGCATGCCCCCAAATGGGATTGGGCCCACAACCTGGCCATGTTCCCTGACATGCAACCTCTTGGTGCATGGGTCAATGCTCAACCACTGAACCACACCAACCAGGCACTCTCTCTATTTTCAATTGATCTTCATTAATTGGTAAAGAGATGCCCAGTGATGGCCCTTGGCTTTGTCTTGGGAAGGAGGTCTCAGGAAGCTTTTCCAATCAATTTGTATGTTGCAAACAGTAATGAAGTAGCATAGCTGGCTGGTTAAGAGAAAAAATAGGAATACATATTAAAGATAATTTATATTGCCCAGACTGGTTTTGCTCAGAGGTTAGAGCATCAGCCCAAGGACCAAAGAGTCCCAGGTTTGGTTCCTGCTAAGGGCACATACCTCAGTTGTAGTTTGTCCCTGGCCCCAGTTGGGGTCATGTGGGTGGCAGCCACTCGATGTGTCTCTCACATCGATGTTTCTCTCTCTCTCTTCCTCCCTCTCTCTCCCACTCTACCTGAAGATAAATGCAAAAATGTCCTTGGGTGAGGAAAAAAAAGATAATTCATATTGTGCCTTACACTTTCAAAATAAAGATGCTTATTAATTATGAAACGTATACTCCAACCCCACCAAAAATGGACTTTCCCTATTAAACATAATGGTTCCCTATTCAAAGGATGTGTGATTGTCCATAGTCACAAAATCTGCATTGCTGGTAAATTGAAATATTAAAAAGACAATGTGATGGTGAATTTTGTGTGTCAACTTGATTGACCATGAGGTGCCTGAATTAAATATTATTTCTGCGTGTGTTTATTAGGGTGTTTCTCAATGCAATTAGCTTTAAATCTGTGGACTCAGTAAATTACATTGCCCTCCCCAATGTGAGTGTGTATCATCCAGTCTGTTGAAAGCCTAAACAGAACAAAAGGCAAAGAGTAAAAGAAATTTATACTTTACTGCTACCTCACTGATGGAGCTGAGATATTTCATCTCATCTTCTTTGGCCTTCAGACTGGGATTTATATCATCAGGGCCCATGTTTTCATGCCTTGGGATGTGGACTGAATTTACCACTGGCCTTCTTGGTCAGCTTGCAAAAGGCAGGTTGTGGGACTTCTCAGCATGCATAATTGTGTTAGCCAATTCCTCACTGTAAATCTCTATATAATAAATATATTGTATAGGTCATGTATATTTTATATCTATGATAGATAAACACATATTTTACTGGTTTTATGTTTCCTGGAAACTTGCCTAATATAGGCAGGGACAAAATGACAAAACATTTAAAAACAAATGACCACCCTGGCCAGGTGGATCAGTTAGTTGAAGCATCGTCCCATACACCAAAAGTTTGCAGGTTGGGTTCCCAGTCAGGACACACACCTGGTTGCATGTTCGATCCTTGGTCAGGGGGTGTACCAGAAGCAACCATTCAGTGTTTCTTTATCTCTCTCTCCTTCTCTCTCTAAAAGTCAATAAAAACATACCCTTGGACACTGATTAATGCTTTTGTCTGGAGTCAGTGAATTGCAGTACCATTAAGAAGTAAACTTGCAGTGATTTAGATCTGAAGGGTTATTCATAGCATCCTGGCAAATGGCCTGGTGCCCCACTCTTTGTTCTGCTTTTACCTGTGTTACTTTGTATTTTCTTTTTCTTAAAACTGCAGGACTCTGATGACATTGCTTCAATACCACAAATAGCCCAGAAAAACTTTTTAGAGCTAAGTGAGCAAAGACGTTAATGAAATAATTAAGCAGATGCTGGACTGTGGGTCTGAAAGAAATAGACATCCTAGGTTATAAATATTAATTGGTCAGGCAAAACTTCTAATTTTTAAAAATGTGCAATAACAGAGGGTGTTATAAGTACATGATAAATTAACAACTCTTATTTAAAAAAAGAAAGAAAAAAAAGACAGCCACATTGAAACAGGTATAAGGAACAACTTCACTTTACCCACATCAGCTCCTCCTCCATGCCAGCACAGCTCAGTGACTTGGCCTGTGACCTCTTTCTCAAGGATAATGAGAAAGTGTGCACCACCATCCTTGGATTCTCAGTGCACTGTCTGAAAGACTGGTTTATATTTCGCCTCACCTGCTGCACTACAGAACTAGTATAGTTTGAGCAGCTGAAAACAAAGGAATGGTGCAGTGGCTGGCTGCTGTCAGGACAGTGCTGCAAGATTGGGAGGATAGGCAGAATCTCAGAGATACAAGTGAACCATGCCTCCAACATCCTGGTCTTTAGGTTCGCCTTCAATGGACTGGTTTATTTTTCCTCACCCAAAGAGCCTGTAGAAAAGCATAGTTTGGATGCCTGGGGACCACTAAAAACCAAGGAAATCAGGGGAAGCCTTGCTCTGCCCAGCATAGCCCTGCAAGACTGGGAGAAGGTGCAGTGCCTGAGGCTTTTTTCTAAGGAGGAATAGAAAGGAGTGGAGAATGTCTCCAACTTCCTGAGCTGCAGTAGAGCAGTCGGACACTAAATGAAACAGAAATTATGGGCTCCTAAAAAAAATAGTGAAACCAGTGAGGAAGCATCCAGAGGAAAGTTTTGAGAGGTTCCCAGAATGTCTAGGCTGAATGATTGGTGGATGTTTTACTCTATTGAAGCCAGTCTATAAGGACTGAAAGAGATAGCATTCTTCAAATGTGTAGATACCAACACAAAACTGCACAGAACAAAAACAATTGGGAAAACATGATCCATTCAAAGAAACAAATAAATCTCCAGTAACCAACCCTAAAGAAATGGAGATCTATGTATTATTTAACAAAGAATCCAAAATAATAAAATTAAAGATGTTTGGTGAGTTATACGAGAACACAGGTAGACAACTAAATAAAGTAAAGAAAACAGTACATGAACAAAGTGAGAATATCAGCAAAATTTTTAAAGAGAAACTATAAAAAAGAACCAAAGAGAAATTCTAGAGCTGAAGAATACAGAAACTGAACTGAAATTTTAGTAGAGTTGTTTTACAAATGATTTTATCAGGCAGAAGAAAGAATCAGTAAGCTTGAAGATGTTATTTAAAAGTATCTAGTAAGAGAAGCAAAATCAAAAAAAGAATGAAAATCAGTGAAGAAAGCCTATGGGAATTATAGGACATCATCAAGCAATGTAGTATATACATTATGGATAAAAATTTCCCAATCTTGGTAGGGAAATGGACGTATAATTTTATGAAGCCCAACAGATTTCAAATATGGTAAGTCCAACTAACTGTATCCCAAGACAGTTAAAAGTCAAAGATAGAGAGAATTTTGAAATCTGCAAGAGATAAACAACTCATCCTGTACAAGGAAACCCCTATAAAACAATCTGGATTTCTCAGGAGAAACCTTGTAAATCAGAAGGGATGTGATGATATATTCAAAGTGTTGAAGGAAAAACATGCCAACCAAGAATACTAAATGTAGTAAAAGTGATCTTCATAAATGAAGAGAAAAAATTTCTCAGACAACAAAAGCTGAAAAAATTTATCATTAGTCAACTTGCTTTGCAAAAAAAGACAAAAGGAGTTCTTCAAGTTGGAATGAAAGGCCACCACACAGCAACACAAAAGCATATGGAAGTGTAAAACTCACTGGTCAAGATAAATATATAAACAAACATAGACTACTGTAATACAGTAAGAAAGGTGTGTAAATCAATATTCTAATATAAAAGGAAAAATAAATAGTGTTAAAAATAACTATTATTACAAAAAGTATATTACTAGATAGACAATATAAAAAAGATGTAAAGTGTGGCATCAATAACATAAAAAGAGTAAGGTAGAAATAAAATTGTAGAGTTTTGTATACAATTGAAGTTGTCAGTTCAAAATAGCCACACTTAAGAGGTTAATGTTCCACCTCTCTGAGGATAGATGGAGTATCTACATGAATAATTTGTAATTCTTCTGCATAGGGAATTATCTGTGCTCACTAATTTATTTATGTATTCAATCATTTATTTGTATCAGTGTCATTTTATTAGTGTTTATTTATATCATGAATGCTGTATTTTTTATACATTAAGTTATAATCCAATTGTATATTATTTATGTTGTTGCTGAAATCATTCCAGCTATGTCCATTGGGAGCTCTTCCAGTTGGCTTTGTGTCCCTTTGGCATACTCTATCATTGTGAATTTTGAACACTTTCTTAAATTTTTGGTGCAAAATGATGCTCCAGGCTCATCTTGTATGTTTTCTATCCCACTTCCAGTATTTTCTTTGTATTGATTGAAGAATGATATTAGAAATCAAGATCTTGGTACTAGATGTGCTTATTCCTACTGGGTGGTCATTAATTCTAGGCCTTCTTAGTTGACAGAAAAAGGAAATTATACTTATGCATAATTTAATAATATTTATATATCTAGATATACAAATAGTATATATATATATATATATATATCCCTTTGTATCTGTATTAAGCTAATCATGAGTTTAACTAAAGTCTCCAACTCAAATACATTACCACAAAGATTATTCTAGACTTCTGTCCTTGTTTGTCTGTGACCCCACACTGTATCAGTGAGAAACCTGATTTCAGTTTCAGTATATATGTATACAAGTTTCAAATTTGTTAATCCATACTCATATGAGAAACAGCTTTATCAACTAGAGTACAATGCTATATACAGTTTCTTTTCTCTTTACTTTTACAGGCTCCTTTCACTTCTAAAGTTTCTTAGATCAGCACCTCTTTTCTTCACTCCCTCTGTGAGATTATTTTATATATTTGTGATGTGGATTTTATCTTTGTCATGGTCTATAATCCTTCTGAGGATCCCCTAATCTCTTAATTGACTTTTAAAAATCTGCATACATTGAAGTTTATTCTTTGTACTATAAATTTTCATGGGTTTTGACAAATGTGGTATCATATATTCATCCTCACAGTATCATATTTGTTTTATTGTCTTAAAAAAATGCCCCATGTTTTCAAAATGTATATACAATTGTTTCATCACCAAGTGTTAAGAATACTATCCTTTCCTCATTTAATAATTTTCAACTTTTATTGAAAATCACTTGTAACATATATTAATTTATTTCTGAATTTTCTCCTATTTCATTGCTCTCTATCTATATCTTTATGCCAATACCACATTGTTGATTATTATGGCTTTATAGTATGTCTTGAAATCAAGTACTACAAGTCCTCCAATTTTATTCTTTTTTAAAAATAATTATTAGAGCTACTCTAAATTATTTGCACTTCATTAAAAATATTAGAATCCATTTATGATTATCTTTTAAAAGTGTCTGCAGGGAATTTTTGGGAGGTGGGTAAAACTGCATTAAATCTGCAAGTCAGTTTGGAGAAAATTTTATTTTTAACAACAGTGAGTCCTCCAATAGTTAAGCATTGTATATCTTTATTTATTTAGGATTTCTTAAATGTATTTTAGGCCCTGGCCGGGTTGGCTCAGCTGTTAGAGCGTCAGCCTGCGGTCCAGAGAGTCCCGGTTCGGTTCCCACTAAGGGCACGTACCTTGGTTGCAATTTGTCCCCGGCCCTGGTTGGGTCATGTGGGTGGCAGCCACTCGATGTGCCCTTTCACGTCGATGTTTCTCTCTTTCTTCCTCTCTCTCCCTCCTGCTCTGTCTGAACAACAATAACAAAAAAATGTATTTTAGCTTAACTTTATCATTTTATCATACCCATACTCTTTTTAATGTGCTAGGTATCTAATGAGTGTCTAAAATAAGTCTATCAGCTATTATTTTTTAGTATAAACAAATTAAACAAATTATATTTTCTGTTTCTTTGACTAGTAAAATCACTATGAAGTCCTGAATCTTAGGGACTGAAATATAGTAAACGTAGTTTTTAATTTTAGTAGTGCTAAAATTCCACTTGAAGAAGAACATGGTATTTCACTTCGTACAAACTAGAGGATCAAGTTTTATTTAATGCACCTTTACTGAATGCCTACTGTATGATAGACATTGTTTTAGATGTTAGGCACATAGCAGTGAACTAAGACAACATTGTGCTTCTGGAGCTTTAGTCCTGAACTTTCATGATGCTAGAGCATCATTGATATGTTAAGTTCATTACATAATCGGTTTGTAACAATATAAAGCAAATGGGATGAGCAAGATCAAATCATTAATATGTGAACAGAAGAATACTCTGAAGATAATACTTATTAATGGAGAAGAACCTTCAAAATTATTATCAGCGATGTATTAACATTTTTTAATATTTGAAATTCAGAGGATAGATGATTCTAAAACATCACTTATTTCTCAATAATAACAGTGAGGGAAAACATTGATAAAATAGTTTAAGATTTAGTCATTAAAATGACTTTAATTATATAACTCTGAAGTTTGAAAATATGAAGTAAAGTGCACTGGAAACTATAAAGTGATTTACCTTGGCTTTAGCTTTAGATTCTAAAGGATGTCATAGTGATTCAACTAATATTACTTTGTTAGAGCTATGTCTAATTTACGCTGAACCACTACCACCTGCTTGGTGAGAGTTAAAGGTTTACTGTATATTTCGGGCTATGTGGTGTGCCATAACATTAGCTGAAAAACGTACAACTGAATAGCATACTTGACATTAGAACTCGGCAAAGGCAACATAACACTTAAATGAAGGTTATATTGTCCTTGATGCTATGGATTTTAAAGAAAAACACTAATGTTTCTAAAACTGTCCCTCTAAAAAGTAGCCCCCTCTTACTAATTTTCAATATAGATTTAAGAACATTTGGGGAGGCATCTTTTGAAATTCATATAGGAATATAAATGATTTTTTTGCCATTAATCTTCACCCTGGGATATTGTTTTCAACTGATTTTTAGAGAAAGTGGAAGGGAGGAGGGAAGGAGAGGAAAAGAGAGAGAGAGAAACATCAATGTGAGAAAGACACATCGATTGGTTGCCTCCTGCATGACCCCAACCAGGACAAGGGATTGAACCTGCAATCTAGGTATGTGCCCTTTACCAGGAACTGAACCTATGATTCTTCGGTCCACAGGCCAACACTCTAACTACTGAGTCACACTGGCTTTTTTACTTTGTGTACATAATAGCTTAGTACATAAATTATTTTATGTACTCCTTTCAGCAACCTTATGTTAGATGCTACCATCTTTTCATTTAATAGATGAGAAACTGACGTTTGGGGAGGTTATTTTATGCTCATAGATTCACAGCTAGTAGGAGAGCTGGCACTTGGATTCAGCCACGTGCAGCTTCAAGGTTACTGCTCTTTGACACTGCACAACTCTGGGCAACAATTAATGTAGAGTGCGTGGGAAACAGTAGAGCCTATAAAATTTTGTTTCTTTAAAAATGTATGTTTCAGAAATAAACCTAAAAAGTGTCGGTAGTTTTGTTTAAGAAATTAGAGGAAATAATATAGGATGTCAGGGAATGTACTTGGTTGTTACCTTGGTTTCTTCTCTTGAAGTAGTAGGAATTACTTAAATGCTATTGTGCACTTAAGAGGAATTACTTCTGAGTATCTATTAAACTGTTAAAGTTTAAATATTTATTGTTAATTTTTTAAATGTAGAGTTGTAAGTCTAAGCTAATTGTAAACCTCAAGGATAAAATTAAGCTAACAAGAAAGTTCTGTACAATTGTTGCTACGACACTTACACAAAAATAATGTTATTGGTACTTTAAATGAGAAAAATATATTAAGAATATATATAACATACTTCTTTGAGAAAATTGAGTGATAAACACAGCACTGAATCACCATAAATAGTAAAGACAGGTAATAGAAATGTTGAGGTCCAAAATAATAGGAATTTAAAATAAATTTAATTTAGCCTAAAATAATAACTTGGAAGAGCTTATTAATGTAAAAAAATGAATTCAAACTTATTACGTCTGGGGATAATAAAATAGTCCTTGTTGCAATTTTGCAGAGGCAGTTAAATAGAAATGTTTTTTAAATTTGAGGGAAAAGATTGATGAAAATGGGAAAATGACTTAAATTTTAGATTAAATGTAATATATTCAGGGAAGAATCTTACAGATACTTTTATTGCTCCAAATAAGATTTATGAGGGCCGTGAACAGACCAGTGCAGATCCATCAACAGCACATTATCACAGAGGATACTTCTCAACATGGCATAGAAGATTAGGAAAGGACACACAAAAGTTAAAGAAGATATTCAGAAGAATAACACAGGAGTAAATTTATATGGTAACTTCCGTAAAGTAATGACTTTCAAGTGTCTTTAAAAAGGGAGAGATAGCAAGTCCGCTGTTTTTCATACACATTTAAAGTAACAGGGCCAAAGACCCAGGAATAAGGAGGAGCAGAGGAGAGAGCCGCCTCTCCACAGGGCCCAGGGAGGGCGCAGGGAAAGGGAAGTATGACCAGATTTATGGACAATCCCATGTCGATGTCCCATCCCAGACTGCTGACATCGGCACTAACATTTCCTTCCAGCTGTGGTGGGTCCAAGATTTCGTTTGTAAACACACTTAAGCGGTGTGCACTTACTTCTGATACTGAGCTCTGGTTCAGCGCGAACCACGCGATCTGTCTGGAAGGCGGCAGTGTGGCTGGCAGAGGCTGGGAGCCCGGGGGAGCGGTGACCGGGCCCCAGAATATAGCGACGGCCTGATGCTATAGTCTAATTACAACAGTTACAAACTGATTTCAGTGCTACCGTGTAGCATGCAAGGATTTAAGTTTACAGACTCAAGAAATAGAGCCTTACATTTTTTAAAAGACATTTTGTCCTGGTAAGAACACTTGGGATGTACTCTCTTGACACATTTTTTTTTATCCTCACCCGAGGACTTTTTCCCATTCTTTATTCAGACAGAGCGGGAGAGAGAGAGAGAGAGAGAAAGAAACATCGACGGGACACATCGAGCGGCCACCACCCCCATGACCCAACCAGGGCCGGGGACAAACTGAAGCCGTAGTACGTGCCCTTAGCGGGAACCGAACCCAGGAATCTCTGGACCGCAGGCCGGCGCTCTAACCGCTGAGCCAAACCAGCCAGAGTTTTCTTGACACATTTAAGTTAAGTTACAATACAGTACTGTTGACTACAGATTCAATGTTGGGCGGCGGATCTCTAGAATGTATTCATTTCACATAACTAAAACTTTATGCCCTTGATCAAGAACTCCGTTTCCTCCCTCCCCCTGCCCCTGGCGACTGGATTCTACGCATTTGACTATTTCGGATACATTTTAGTGGGAATCGTGCGGGGTGTGTATGACTGCTTGTCTTAGCCTAATGTGCCGAAGGTTCACGCATGTTGTCACGTATTGCAGAATTTCCTTATTTTTATGGCTGAAAATTTTTCATTGTATATGTAGACCACATTTTTAAATCCATGTATCTGTTGAAGGATTTTTAGATAGTTAACTGTATCTTGGACAGTGTTGCGCAACTCCAGGCAAGCCCTACACATAGACCGTGCAGAGCCACGTGTCTCCCAGAACTGGAAATGCTGCGGCCCGCCTTCTGTCAGGAGGGAAAACATAATTATCTTAGCCAGTTCAGGACTTCTAGTCCTACACATCTTCCTTCCTCAGACTGTGTGTATGTGGCGGGGCACAGTGGGCGTCACTCATCTGAATGTTTACATCATTTACCCAAACTCACATCTCTTGACAGTCTGCTCTAAGCATCTGCAGATTCAGCCAACCGCGCATGGAAAACCGTATTTCCTGTAGGCAGATGGGAATTCAAAACTATTGTTTTGTATCTGCAGTTGGACATAAAACTGTGGATACAAAGGAAGGAGTGTATTTATTGGGAAAAAAAAATCATATATAAGCGGAGCTGCACAGTTCAGACCCATGTTGTTCAAAGGTCAACTATATTTGTCTGGGGAGTTTTTTTGCACAGTGACCCTTACAGTCCTTGGTATGTGGGAAATTCTGTGCGGAAAGGTGTGCAAAACCCTCTGCTGGAGGCTGGGGGTGAGATTATGACTCATAATTGATTAATAGAAATTTTTTTATTATATTAGGACTCTCAAGGTTTTCTATCCAAAGGTTTCAGTATTACATGATTAGTCTTATTTGTTTAGACTCTGCCAGTAATTTTTGCCATCAACAGCTGTTGGATTAAGTAAAAATTGATCATTCGACACCTGAAGTACAAAATGAATCTGTTCTGCTAGTCCCGGGTTAGTCGTGTTGTGATTTTACAAAATTTCACTGTAATTGAGTGTTAACTGAGTGGAAGCTTAACACATAAAAAATGATTTTGAGCTTATGTGTTGATTAAAGCTGTAGTTAGAATTATTATTGAGCGATATTACATTCCTGTTTCTTTGACTAAACTATACATTTAGCTCTCTATCTATATCTACTTTCACATAATAAAAATTGCACTTGAACTGATATACATTTTTATTGTAACCTAGGACCAGTATTTAAGAGTGACAGTTTTCACTCCTTTAAACTTCACTGGTAATTATCACTTTGGGAAGTCACTTAACCTTTCTCAGTTTCCTCATCTGTAACATGATTTTGGAACAAATATTTCCTAAAATTTCTCTGAAATCTATGATTTTTTTTTTTTATCCTCACCCGAGGACATTTTTCTATTTTTTGTTCAGATAGAGTGGGAGGGAGAGAAAGAGAGAGAGAGAGAAACATCGACATGAAAGGGATACATCGAGTGGCTGCCACCCGCATGACCAACCAGGGCGGGGGATAAACTGCAACCGAGGCACATGCCCTTAGCGGGAACCGAACCCAGGTCTCTCCGGACCACAGGCCAATGCTCTAACCTCTGAGCCAAACCAGCCAGGGCTGATTCTATGAAATTTTGATTCTCAATTTGATCAAAACTCATCATCTATTCAAATGTTGATATCTGAGTAGATAGTTACTACCAGGGTGTTGCACAGTCGCTGGCCTCAGAGAGCTTGTACTCCAGTAGGAAGAAGATACTCATCATACCCTAAAGAATCACAGTCGCTAAGGTACCATGTAGGGCCAGAAGAAGGTATTAAGTCAAAGGACCCCTTGTTGGCAGGCCTGAACAGTGCTATAATAAATGGTAGCAAGGGCTATATAGAAAGCCTGGTTTGGAGATAAGATCTGTACAAATGTAAAATTCACAGAAAGGAAAATAAAGAGTCTCTGGAAATGATTTTGTAGACATAAGAGAGAACAAAGTGTTCTACTGTCTGTGTCAGTACTAAGGAGTTAGTGATAAAACAATGAAAAATGTAGGGGCATTGAAATGTTTTGGGCAACACAATGCTATAGGTTTGAGTTTTAGGTTCACTATTCTGATGGCAGGAAGAATTCATCGGGAAAGGCTCCACCGGTGGAACAGAAAAGGAAGGAGACAGGTATTAACTGAGGTGGTTAATGGGGAGAGAGGATCACAAATAGATCTAGCTATAAGTAGCTGACAGAGGTATCAGGGGATTCTATGGGGGTACAAGCTCTACATTCTGAAATTTGTCCTATATGACTTTCTTATCTTCTCAGACAGATCATACCCAATTAGAGATTAGGGCCATAATATCTTCTTCTTTTTTTTTTTTTTTTTCTATCTCCTATGAGTTCTAGGAGAGACTGGACTCATAGTTTTTGCTCAGAAAACACTTTTCATTTGTTTTGACCAAATACACCAGAATAAGATCTCTGTGAGCCAGGTTTTGATCTGCTAGTATTTTGTATACTTGTGGCTTCCTAACACGGTGCCAGCAACCACTGGGAGCTTTGAGAAAGTCAGCCTTCTTTACTATAACATCAATAAACCTGACTTGATAATAACTATTGATGTCAATAAAATTTAAGTTTTTACCACAGTCATTATGTCATTGGGATAATAACTGACATTGATACTAAACCCGATTTATGACTAATTTTTTATTGCTGTTTTATGAACTCGTTCTTCATGAACACGTAACATCTCATTCCCTCTAACTGTGAAGGAAACTGTTGAATACATACATTCAGTTTCAGACGTGGTATTTACTGTAAATGTATTAAACTATGCCCTAAATCTATCTTCTCTCTTTCTACATCTTCATATTTATAACATTTCTGACCCACTGACATAGATCAAATGATTCCCAAATTCACAGAACCATTTAAGTAGCACAGTCCATGAAGGGGTATCATTTAGTTCAAAAAGCCTAATTAATAGGAATCATATATTTACTCATGGCAAGGCAGCAGCGGCTATTGGATCACATTTCTTATATTTCACCAGAATTATGTATCAATTTGATGTGTTAACATTCTTTAATTTCATGCTCATTTTTTTATTAATAGTTTTAAGCATACACACACACACACACACACTTACACATATGGAAAACTGTTACTTAATATAGGCCAATTGGTAGATCCAGTATTTCAAACATGAAATCCAAGGTGAATCAATAGGAAACAGGAACCTTGGAAGACACAGGAGACACAGATAGCATAATGTAGACTCTCTGAATTCATGCCCAATCAGATAACAAGTAGATGGAGAGAATTACTCAACAAATATTCATCAAACGACACTGTTCAACAAGCATTGTTATTGGTGCGCATAGTACATCAGTGTGCAGAACAGAAGCATATTCCTTCTTAGTGGAGCTTACATTTTAATGAGAATCAGATTTTGTACAGTACTGTCAAAAGGCAATTTACTAAATTGTGGAATTAAGAAGTACTGACGATCTGCAGAGAAGGAGGAAATGTCTCAATGATAATATTAAAGCTGGTTATGTAAATCAGAACACAATAGAGATTTCTCTGGGTAGCTGTCTTAGATGCCCCACTTCTTTTTAGTAATTTTCTGCAAAGCCTGTCTTCTTTCCTGTCTAACAATTTCTGTGTCTCGATATGAAGACTCTTTGCCAGGCAGGGTACTTCTCATTTCCAGAGAATTATATCATTCCTCTGGTGACTGAGGTTATTTTGTGGGTGGCTTATTTTATGCCTCTTCTGCTCCCCCCAAGTGCAATTGCACTGTGTGCTGTGTGCTATTTATTGACTAGCTGTCCTGTGAAAAGGACAGTAAATGCTACATATTGATGACCTGCACACTGGTTTACTCGTGTTAAGCTATAAGCTCTTGTTTCTTTTAGGACAAAATATCAGCTAAAAATTCTGTTGGAAATTTATCTCTGGAATCTATTCCTTTTAAAGAAAACAAAGCCATAATCTGTAGACAATGTATAGCTCTTACATAAAAGCTCTATAGTCACAAAACTGCCGTAGTATTTGGCAGCTGGCTCCATTTTATTTTATTTGGATGGATAATAATATTCTAAAAGAAAATGTCATTCACTAAAACGTTTATAGAGATGCTAGAATATTTGTTAGACAATGGTCACGATAGATATATACCTAAAATAGGAGAAGATAGTATATTGAAGAATGATCTTGATCATTATAACTAGAAGAACGGGTATTTGTAGAAAACCTTGACAGACATGATTCAGATCACATGTTTATACAAAACAAATATAGGCTGTTATTAAATCATTCTCATTTTTAGACGTAACTTTAAAGCAAATATAGTCTCAAAATTTTATGACCCTGGTATTTCATTATCAATAAATGTTTTATGTTATTCTTTTGCTGTTAGATTTTTTTTCCTGGAAAACCATAAAGTAATGAAGAAAATGCATTACAAAATATTATATATCATTCATATTTATCTTGAGTTTGGACATGGTCATAAATGGATTCAAACTATTCAGGGAGATTTGCCATTGTATATAAGTATGTATGTTGTTAATTTGAATCTTATTTTTAATTATTCTTTTTTAAATGTTTTTCATTTGATGTTTAGAGAGAGAGGAAGGGAGAGGAAGAGATAGAAATATCAATGAGAGAGAAACATTGATCAGCTGCCTCCTGCAACTAATTCTGTTAATTGTTGCTGCATGAAATTCCAGAAAGTTTCTGCCCTGTTTTTCCTTTGCCTTAGAGGATAATTTCTCTCTCCCTTTAGAGGTTTCTCTCTCAGCACCTACTCTTGCAAGAAAAACTACCTTTGATGGAGCCTGCAATCCAGGCATGTGCCCTGACCAGGAATCGAACCAGCAACCTCTCAGTGCATGGGTCGACACTCAACCACTGAGCCACACCAACCGGGCTAATATTAATACTTTTATATGTGGATATTCTGCTCATCTAGTAGTTTTAATATTTTTTTTGTAACAGACTGTGAAAGCACAAATCAAGTATACAATGAATTAATTAAAAACTGAAATGCACGAAAGAGAAATTGTTTTATTTAGCCTATTTAGTCTAGTGAGTAGTTTACATAATAGGAGGAGGAAAAAATATTTTTTATTTTTCCCAGAAGGCTGGGGTCAGGAAACTGGTCTGTCTGGGTTTCTCCCTGTCTAGTGATTTCAGGGGGCAGACTACACTTCCCAGGATTCTATGCTCGAAGGCTGAGAGGGCAAGAACAGAGATGGACTGCCATGGTGAGCAGGACCTCACACTGCTCCTGCAGCCTCCAAATCTTTAGTAAATTTAATTAAAGTGACAAGACAGTCATTTCTTTCTAAAACTGATATTGAAAGAAGATGACAAGAAAACAGTGGTGAAGTGAGGATGCATGAATAGAAATAGGTCATTAATACTAACCCAGGCTGTGTTCGTAGAATTTGGATCAAGTTCACAAGAGAGAAGTTGGCTTCATATTGCAGGGCTTCCGATAAATTAAGCAGCAAACACCTTTATTCTCCAATAACTATGGCTTTCTTTGCATCTTACCTTTTATTCTCAATAACTTGTGACTTACTTTTTATTCTCAATAGCTTGTCAGATGCTCTGCTTTCATAAAACTGAGACTTCCAGCAGATCTCCAAATAGTGAAAATTTTATTTTTGCTATTCTATGGTGCATCTGTGCTCATTTTCTTTTAGCAAATCTAGGTCCATATCTTTTTTTTTTTTAATCCCTCACCTGAGGATACATTCCTATTACTTTTATAGAGAGAGAAATGAAGAGGGAGAGAAAGAGAGATAGAGAAACATCGATCTGAGAGAGAAGCATTGATTGGTTGCCTCTTGTACACACCCTCACGAGGGATCTAACCCACAACCTAGGTATGTGCCCTGACTGGAAATTGAACCCACGACCTTTTGGTGTATGGGACGCTGCTCCAACCAATTGAGCCACATGAGCCAGGGCTAGGTCCATATCTTTTTCTTGGCATTCAATAGCACACTTGTTCAATGATTACTGTAATTACAAATTACTTTACATTTGACCACCATTCCGCCGCGACTTAGTAAGAAGTGAAACATCCTGTCCCTTCACCAGAGCTGCTTGCACCAGCAACGCTCCTATTAAAAACAGAATCCATAGAATCAGCATAGGCTAATGGATGCCTTTCACCTACAATTCAACTGGTTCAAAAAAGAAATCACTCAGGTATACAAATTACAGACTAGTGTTGTTATATGTATGAGTTTATATCCTAGGGGTTTGGGCTCAGAAGACAGCAGCATAATCAGAAACTTACCTGTGCAATTTTTTAAGGTCCTATTCAGTCTTACAGTCTACAAATCCAGGTGGCCAGATTTAGCCAATTTTCTAGATAGATATGAAATACTAGATGAACTGGGGCTGCAATGATTCTGGTGACTGTTGTTGCACGTATACTTCCAGAAAACTTCTCCCCTGTTTTTTCTTTTCCTTAGAGGATAATTTCTCTTTTTATTTAGAGGTTTCTCTCTCAGCATCTGCTCTTGCAAGAAAGGCTACCTTCATGATAGACTCCTGTTGCTGCCTCTACTTTGAGGTAAGCAACAATTTCTCTCATTAACCAAGTAAAATGCAATAACAAAACAAGTCTAATCTTTATAGGGCATCCTGCTACATTTTATACTGCCATTTATTTTACATTGGCTATATCTAATTAAATGGATATAAAGAGATAAGAGATTGATTGAATTAAGGAGACCAGCACTCTCAGATTGTATGCTACTTGGCAACAATTAAATTCTGGTTTCATCTTTGGCTACACAGCCTTTTCTGGATTTTACTAGGCTGTTCCTTCTTCATTATGTGATGTGTCATCATGATAGAGACACCACAGAGGTCCCCAGTCTTTAATGAAAAGGGACAAGTTTTAATGCCTAGGTGTCTTGAGACCAAAGAAGTTTGTTTTAGAAGGAACCGTATCTGAGAAGACCTGGGAAGAATGTGGCAGTGAAAGGCAAATGCTGATTTGGAGAGGACACAGTTGAGGACTGGGAAGGAGCAGACACGAGGAAGTCCTGGAGCATGGAAGGAAGCCAGAGACCAGCTGCTCCATCCAGACTTGGGAATCAGCTGCCCCAGCAATACACCAGGTTACTCTAGGGCTCTTTTCCACCTGGCATGTTCTTCCTTCCTCCTTTCCTTCCCCCGCATGTTCCAGCCATCCTTCATAAAACCTCTTTCTAGTATTTATTGGACAATGCCTTGTTGCTAGACTTTGGGCTCAGTGCTGGGATGTAAGGTGACACTGACCTTTACAAGCTAACTATTGTTTATAATAAAAGTATGAGAGGATGGGTACCAAGTGCCTGAAGGGCATGTAGACGGGGGCACACCTCAGGGTTAGGGAGGGGGGAAACATGGTGGTTTTAGGGGTTTTTGAGAGTCAGTATGACTACAACCCAGAGTACCTGGTCGTGAGTGCTTGGGGTAGGGGGACTACGCAACGGAGGAGTGTACTACAAGGTACAGGGCAGAGAAACAAAGTTCAAAGGGCAATCGAGAACTGATCATAAAATTCTTAAATGTGTAATAATTTGGACGTTATCCTGAGGACAATGGGGCCTGTTGAAGGATTTTAATCAAGAAGTGACATGATTAGATTTGAATTTCTGAAAGATCACTTTGGCTGTCACGTAGAGAGAGGATCAGGAGGAAATGAAATTAATCTATTATTCATTAAGGTATTGAAATTGGTCAGGGAGCATTTTCACAGATAAGATGTCTCTTCATTTACTCAGAAAAATTAAAAGAGATTTAAACTTTTGTCTTGTGACTTAGAATAAACATAATAAAAATAAACGAAACTGTGAGAAAGAGCAACCATGTTTATGCATGCATGGTGCTTACTTCTCAAATTTAAGAATTATCTTTATAACGATTAATTTTTCCCATACATCTCTAGGCACACACACCTTCTATTACTTACACAATTATTACTTCATCTAAATTGTTCTAAAAAATAATAAAATCAAGGGAAATAAGCATTGTCTTTTCCTCCGTTTCTTATCTGAAATGAAAATGGACCCATATAAGGGCTTGTCATAGTAAGTCACCAAAGCTCGGCCAATATCTCCCAGTTTAGAGCCATCCTTGGTTGATGAAGACCAAACATTTCTGCCTGTCTGACAGTAGGCTCTGAGTCGTAGCTTAGACGTCCCCACCTGATAATAGTGATCATTCACAATATTTAGGTTGTAAGATGCTCTGGTTTTCATCACAAGGCCATTATTTCCTTCTTCAAGGTCTTTATGAGTAGTGTAGTAATAAACGCAACTTCAAGGGACTCATATTATGAGTTTTCAGGTTGGAGCTTTTCTCTTTCCAAGACCAGTCACAGAGTTGGCATTTGACTCTGCTTCCTCGGGAGAGTAGTTCATAGCACAGAATTATCACACAATTTAACACGGCTGGCACTCTGGCCTCAGGAGAAGCCAGAAAAAGATTGGGGAGGATAAATGGCAGGTAGGTTGAACATAGGCTGAGAAAGGGACCTAGAGAATACAGAATCTCATTATAAGTTTAGGGATATTTTAAATCTCTGCAGGCTTCTTTTTACACTCTGCCAAATTCTGCTAAAATTGCAAAGTAGTATTATTTGACTATTAGTCTTCTTATGAACACATTTAATATAGTTTTTTAAATGCTTTTCTATTTTATTACCTCTTTTTATCTTTTCATTTTCTTGGGAGATATATGGTATAATATACTATTGTCATTTGGCAGCTGAGAAAAATGAAAAGTGCAACAATATTAAATAACTTATCAAGGTCATATAGTTAATTAATAAAAGAGCAAGAATATGACTCCAGTTCAGCTTCCTAAGACTAGCCCCTGTCTGCTGAGTGGTGATCAAAATGGATTTGGATATAATCATTAAGTTTTATAAGGAATTAAAAATAAAGAGTCCCTTGGTTTATAATCTGGGGGTTGATTATTTGAGCATAACTCCCCAAGCCCACTACCTTGTTGAAGATTGAGCAAAGATTAAGAAAATATTAGAATAAGAAAAGATTTGACTTTGTGAGTAAATATCAGCATGCTTTCTTTAAGGTTTTGCTTTGTCTTTTCTCTGCCTAAACACAGGCCTCCTGTTGTTTTCCTACTTATTTCTTTCTTGTAAGAAGTGAAGGTAGAAGCTCGAAAGAAATGGACTTGGGAATCTCAAAGACTCATTCATTTAACTTAACTATGAGAGTATTAAATATGTCCACAGCGTTGTGGTAGACTGAAGAGGAGAAACAGCATTGGCTGTAACAGGGTGTTTGCCTCAGTGGGCTTCACTTGCTGTAATGCACTATTGGGAGGATGCAAAGGGGGGGGGAAATCAGACAAGATTCCCGCTTAGAGAAGCTTTGCAACCTAATTAGGGAGACAAAGGGCACTGACCTGTAAAAATAGGTGGTTCATGGATTCTTTTTTGTGGCAAGTATTGGAAAATCACTGCAAACTGGAAAAATTTAAAAAAAGGATTAAAAGGATATCAGAATAGTCTTGCCAGGGCAGAGTAAGCAGTAAAACATCACAAGAGACTGGAAAACTGTTAGAAACCTGGTCAGCAACTGCCTTCAAACCTCATGCCTGCACAGCTCTGCAAATCTACCATGTTCTTTTCTTACTTTTCTGTAGATTGAGATTTTACTGCCTCATTGAGCATATAGCTAATAATGGCTTCCTTGTTATTTCAAACGTTATATGTTTTTATTTCAAGTCATCAGGCCAGAGTCATTAGCTATCCCTGAGTCCCGATTTTAGTTATTAGGACAGAGGTTGTGACTGGTTCATGTTAGGACAAGTCACTACTCCCTGATTCAGGCAGCTGTGGCTGGGATGGAGAGCCAAGCTGGATCAAACATCTGGAGGAAGGAGAAAGTTCTAAGACAGTTATATGCTAGCAAGATATCTTAAACTATGTTTATTAGAGAATTTAGTTAAGAAAAAACATTATGGACTGAGATGAGTTGCTGGAAGGCCTTGGGAACCAGTAGAGAAGAACATTTGGATTAGTGAAAGGTTGCAGGCAAAAAAAAAAATTACAGGTAGAACAAAGAATGACACAAGGGTGGAGCTGAGTTGGGTATGTCGGAAAAGCAATGGGTAGATGTATCTTCCTGGAGTCAAGGGTTCATGTTGTACAGTTTTGGGGAAATAATTTAATGTTGTTTATGTGAGGAACTCATTAGATGTGCTTCCTCTTTAGGTTTTAGATGTAGCTTTAGAAGTTATCAGCATTAAGATACTAACTACTCTCAACTCATGAAAATAGATTAATCTTTTCAGGGATATATTTTTATTTTTAAAAATATGTTTTGATTGATTTTTAGAGAAAGAGAAAGAGATAGAAATATACATGAGAGAGAAACATCGATTGGCTGCCTCCTGCATGCCCCCTACTGGGGATTGAGCCCACAATCCAGGCAGGTGCCCGGATGGAGAATCGAACCAGTAACCTCTTGGTGCATGGATCTATGCTCAACCACGCAGGGATATATTTTTAAAACAAGTAGGGGAGGCGATTAAGAATAGACCTTAAGGACCATGAACACTTTAGGGATAATAAACATAAATGAACCTGAGGAAAAGCCTGAGGAGAAGGAACGGCTGTGGAGGAAAGGAAATGGTGTCACAGAGGGCAAAGGAGAAGCCAGTTTCAAACAGAAAGGAGTCAACAGGTCAGTTGCAGAAAATTTGAATAAGATAAGGCCTAAAACATATTCATTGGACGTAACTTTTAGGAAATAATCAGAGACCTTAAAGAAAAACAGGATGATAAACACATAAGTCTGTGGAGAAGACATACATGAACGTGTAAATGGGAGGGCATAGACGACACCATCAGGATTATCTTTGAGGAGATGATGACAGGAGGCTAGTCACTGGGGAAGGGAAGAACTAGGGGGAGGTTTGAAACAGGGGAGCAAACTAACCATACTTATAAAGCTAGGAGAAAAGGATCATGAGGGAGAAGTCACAAATGAATTTGTGAGAGTATAGAACTTGGTTGGTTTCAGAAAAAGATAATATGCAGAAAGAGTCAATTAAGTACTAAGAAGTCATTGATTGGGTTACAGCCAAGGTCTCCAACTCCCTCCTCTCTTGATATATGAAAAGAATTCTGATAAACTGGATGTTCCAGATCACTACCCCAGGTATCCAGGTTGAATCACCCTGGAAGTGGAGACTCCCCTAGGTCTCCTTGCAGTTATACCTATGCAAGTAGCCAAATCACATTTCCCTCTCCCTCTAAGGGCTGCCAACCCCTCACCCATAAGTTCCCTATATAACCCTGCCTGTTAGAGATACCAGCACTGACCCTGCCTTAGGAGTCAGCCCGGCAGGTAATTTCCAATAAAATTCTCTTGCCTGAACCCAGGTATGTTCCTCCTTCAGCTGACCTTTCAGTCATTAGATTTGAAAATAAAAACTATGAAGGAATATTCTGAATTACACTTGTTTTTTTAATTACTTCTACTTACATGACTGCATGAAATCTATCTTACCACTGTGTGAGGTCAGCGGCTCAAATATTATTGGACCACTATTCAGAAATAAGGAATTGTAGCCTGATGCATTAGTTTGCCAGAAGTGCCACAGTTATTAAGACACAAGGATTCGCCCTGGCCAGTTTGGCTCAGTGGTTAGAGCATCAGCCTGAGGTCCAGAGAGACCCGGGTTCGGTTCCCACTAAGGGCATGTACCTCGGTTGCAGTTTGTCCCCGGCCCTGGTTGGTCATGCGGGTGGCAGCCACCGATGTGTCCCTTTCATATCAATGTTTCTCTGTGTGTCTCTCTCTCTCTTTCTCTCTCTCCTTCCCACTCTATCTGAACAAAAAAATGGAAAAATGTCCTCAGGTGAGGATAAAAAATAAAAAAAACGCACAAGGATTCAAATATAGTTTCAAAACTTTAATTCTGGTGCTCATTCAGCTTTACCATGACTCCCAATGCTTGTATATCTGCAGTTACAGAAGATAACCACTGTTATAGTAAAAGTGGACAGCATATTACAAGGTTTTAGGTGAGTGGTGAAGAAGTAGAAATGAGATGTACAGATTGTGTTTTGAGACATTAAAAGTAAAAGGAAAGAATTTCAGAACAGTGTAGGGGTGTGGTCTCTGATGCATATAGAAGCCTCGAGGTGGTTGTGCCATAAGAGGAAGTACCAGTGTTGAAGGAGAGCTGGGAATGTGGTTGAAAGAAATGGTCCAATGCAGAGTTTTGAAAAAGACAACACAGGTGGAGGGGTCAACTTTGGAAAGAGTAGGCATAGCTCTTCCTTGGTGAACCATGATGATAAAGAAATATTGAGGTATGAAGGCATCTTGAAACAAGTCAGCTAACAAGATTCTCTGTCCCTATATTTCCTCCTTTGTCAATGGATAATATCCATAATGCAAGGTTTTAGTGAGACTACCATTAGAAACTATATATAACTGCCTAGAACACAGTAAGGGCTGAATTTTGGTGGCTATAACTGTTACTAAGAATGCTAATAGGCCCTGGTCAGGTAACTCAGCTGGTTAGAGCATCCCCTGATGTACCAGGGTTGTGGATTCCATCCCCTGTGAGGGCACATACAGGAGTCAACCAATGGTGCATGGATGGGTGGAACAGCATGTCAATGTTTCTCTGTCTGTCTCTCTGTCTCTCTGTCTCTCTGTCTCTCTGTCTCTCTCTCTCTCTCTCTCTCTGTCTCACTCTCTGTCTCTCTCTCTTTCTCTCCTACTCTCTCTTCCTTCCTCTTTCTCTCAAATCAATAAATAAAGGGGGAAAAAAGAATGCTGGTAGGCTAGAGACAGTGGTTCTCACCAAACATTTCATCAACTCTCCCTTTTTGACCACACTCCTTACAGTTAACTGGATCATGAGTCATTTTCATCAGTGGGCAAAGAAGAAAAGTTATGCAAATTCCTTGTGGGACAAAACCTTGAACAGCCGATGGATGCTTCTCTATTTGCCTTTTGCCTTACCCAGCAAATGGAATGATCTATAGGGTGGAGACACTCATTCTGGGTAAAGTAGTTTTCCCTTCTACCCATTCCTAACTAGTATTAGTCATGTATCATAATGAAAAAATTACTTTTCTTATGTTAGGTCACTGATTTCAGGGCAAATTTGTTAAGTCTACATAACCTGGTCTATCCTGACTACTCCTGCACCATGCTAATGGCAGTTTCACATCCTATACATCTTGTTTCTAAGAATACATGTTAAATTAGAGCCTACTTAATTATAAACTATTTCTGTTGAGCACTAGGAGTTCTCTCTAAAGTTCAATATACTTAAATTTCTGCAAAGCAATTGACAAAGCACATTTTTAGCACCAACCATGTGTTTAGAACAGAAAATTAATAATAATAACAATAGTGTACATCTATTGAGCTCCCTTACTCCTGATGTATGTGCCTCACAATAAATTTGTGAGTTGAGTTCTGCAATAAACTTCACTTGACAAATGAGGGAACTGAAACCCAGAGAGGTCAATCACTTTACCAATAACATAGAGCTAGAAGTTGGTTAAGCTAGAATTCTAAATTAGGTTCTCGAACTCATACTTTCAATTACTTTGTTATATTTCCCATTACTCAGTGGTATCTACCCTAGGGGTGTTCAGAGTCTATGGAAAGAATTCCCAAATTCTAGGTCATGGATTAAATGCATCAGAATTAGTTGAGGAACTTTTATAAAAATAGATATGCTTGAGCTCTTTCTAGACCTGCTGAATCAGAAACTGTGGTGAGTCTTGCTGATTCTAATTGCTAAGCAGGTTTGGGAACCGTTGTCTAGGAGTAATACAGGCACTTTAATAATTTTAATCTGATGAGAGAAAAGAGATTCATTGCAAAATCCAATGGAAAGAGATATATAAAAAGCAATTAATCCTGCTTCTGGAATTCAAGGCAAACTTGTAGTTGAAGGAGGGGTAATGGTAACAGTTCAATAAAAGGTAAAAAAAAATTATGATATAAAATGAACAAACACAAAAAGGAATGGTTAGTCCAATTAACCTCTGAATTTTGGGGTTTCATAGGGCTTTATGGAGGCCCCCTTTCTCTTCTCTCCCTATATTCTCTCCCTAAGTGGTGTTAATTATTGCCTTGGGTCTAGATACTATCTTTATATAAATGACTTCCAAATTTACATCTTCAAACCAGAGTCTCCCCTAAGATTAAGGCTCTTACAAGAATTGGTTATTATCTTTCCTCAGATATTTCATAAACTTGGTAAACAACACATTTGAACTCTTGCTTTCTCACCTAATATAATTCTTTGAAACTTTTTAACCTTGAGAAATGACATTGGCTCGGTTACTTATTGTTGCATAACAAGCTATCACACACTTAGTGGCTTGAAACAAGACTTGATTATTATTGTATCCCAAGATTCTATGTGTTGGGATTTTGAGCAGAGCACAGTGCGGATCACTTATCACCCATCTGGGCCTCAGCTGAGATAATACTACTGGCTGGAAGTGAGGAGAGCGGAAGGGGGGGGGGCTGGATGAGCAGCTCTCCCTCCCTGCCCCCCTGCTTCTCCCTCCTGCTGATTCTTCCACCTGAGGCTTTCTCGCAGCATGACTGCCTCAGGGGAGTCAAACTACTGTCTCCAGAAACCTGAGCAAGGCTTCTTCTAACAAAGCCTCAGAAGTCCCAGAAAGTGATTTCTGCTGCATTTCTTGGTCAAAGGTAGCTCAAATTCAAAGTGTAGAAGAAGAGGGGGGTTATTGTCCAGCTCTCGGTGAAAGGACAAGTGGAGAATTTTGTAGCCAAATCTAGTCTACTGTGAAAATCATCACATCATTTGCTCAAGCTTTAAATCTGGGAGTAATCCTTGATACCGCCTTTCTCTGATTCCCCAGTAAGTCCTGCTGTTTTTACCTTCACCACCTATGCTGAATCTGTGCATCTGTCTTCTGCTAGTACCATAGTCCAAACTGCTGTCATCTCCTAGCTACAGACGCATCCCAACGATTTTCACAGTTGTCTTTCTTGCCATCCTACAATGGGTTCTTCACATAAAAGAGTGTGATTCCATTGCTTCCCTAATTAAACCACTCTATGGCTTCCTTTTATGTTAAGAATTAAATCCTAATTCTTTTACATGACCTACAAGTCCTTTACCATCTGGCCCTGTTTAACTCTCCTACCTTATGTCAAACCATTTTACTAACTCATTACACATAAGACACACTGATCCTCGGAGTCCCTAGAGCCGACGTTCTCAACTGGGGAAGATGTTGCCCTCCCAAAAGGCATTTGGCAATGTCTAAAGACAGTTTAGTTGTCACAACTAGGGGTTGCTCCTGGAATACAGTGGGTAGATACTAAGGACACTGCTAAATATCCTCCCATGCACTTGGGAGTCCAGACAACAAAGGCTTATTCTGATCAAGGATGATAGGTTTACCACCAAAGTGGTGCAACACTGTGAATTCACTTGGTCCCAGCAGATTTAAAATATATGATTCTATACACATTAAAAAAAAATTGTGGGGAGTTTCTACTATTTCAATAATTTACGTAAATTGCAACTTTAGTACTATTTTTACATCACACTATTTCAAATTTGGATAATTCAAAAGTACATAAAATGTGATTGTATTTTATCTAATCCCCAGTTTATCTACTTTAGAAATAATAAAGTAGCATTTTCTCTCCAGTGCTGTCTGTTTTAAGATCTCAAGACATGTTGAGAAAGGCCGTAGTTATCTGTTAGTAGCCAGCTACTCCCTATAATTCTACATCTCTCTCTGAGGCCTGCTGACCACTGTTACTATAGAATCCGATGTGACATCAGTCTTTAAAGGTTGATTAATGGTAGCTCTGCCATTTGTGTTTAGCCTGCAGCTCAATTCTCTTCTCCCCAACACTCCTTGTAGTACTTTCTAACATGAAC
Organism: Molossus molossus; assembly: GCF_014108415.1. NCBI lineage: Eukaryota > Metazoa > Chordata > Mammalia > Chiroptera > Molossidae > Molossus > Molossus molossus. The sequence continues at coordinate 36,986,531 of NW_023425350.1, forward strand.
TTAGACTCCAATATTGTCCTTGACCCAAAAATGCATTTATCACCAGACTCTGAGCAGTATGAAAATACATACTCTGGGCAACCCTTAACTATAGATTAAGTTATTCCAAGAAACAGATTTGTGAGAGTTTCTTTTCCTATCCACCTCTGTCCCCACCTTTGCCCAGATTAGGGGCTCTGCAAAGGAAAATAATTAGCCTCTTCTAGGATTATACATCTTTCTGGCCCATCTGGGAGAGGAAAACACATACACACACACGTGTGTGTGTACCATCAGGCACCATGACTTGAGTTGCATTTGGCTCACTGAAAAAAATGCACAGGATGGTAAGAACATTTATTTAATAATTTACAATTCTGCCTATGGACGTAAAAAATGCCATCTGAGCTCAGATTTCCCAAAGTCTAATTGAGGTATCATTGGCAACTGTGAAATCCTAAAATTCAAGTGGAGTAGCCATGACAGGCAATAGCTGATTCTTTTTGTCAAGCTCTCGTTTCACTCTTAGTTAAAGAATATTTTCAGGAACTATAACCTATAAAAAGCTATTGACATTTTAGTCTATCCTCAAGATAGCTAAATGTAGAATAAAAATTTATTTTAAGCATCTGTGTAATACTTTGAAATACACACGGGATTTTTTCCTGCTTGCTTTGCATAATTTCTGTACTCAGCAATATCATCAAAGAAAAAAATGAGCTCTTTCCTTTCAGCTGCTATATGCCTGGTTTGTTTAATAAGATCCCTCCGTTTCCTTAGACCAAGGAGGAAGACTATCACATCTTGTGGAATTGAGGGGAAGCATTTTATTGCAATTAGAATCATGTGGCCAGAAGTACAAAGGGATATGTAAATATATAAGATCTTCCCGATTCTCTGATCACAGCAGCAGAATTGGTTTCTTCCTCTTTTGACTTCCAACATTATGTATGCTCTGGTTCTTTTAAATACTACCACGTTTTATGATTGTTTCGTTTGTTCACTATGTTTATTTACTGCACTCTATGTCAGGCAGGTATTATTATGGGACTAAGTTTGCATTGTTAAATAAAACTTTCTTCCTTATAGCCAACTAAGATATTGCATAAAAGAAAAAATATTAGGAGCAGTGCAGAGCTGCGGAGCAGAAAATTTCCTGTGCAGTGGACAGGAGCAGCCAGCTGCCCTGGTAAATGGCTCTTCAGGGCGCTTCTGCCAGCACTGCGGGGAGGTCCCACCATTTTGAAAGATCCCGGTTCTTCCCTGGGAGGAGGCAGTGGGAGCGGCTAGGGCCCAGCAACCTGAGCTCACCAGCTCACCTGGCACCATCAAACCAGTGGACACTCTGTGCCAACACAGACCAGTGCACAGTAGTGGAGCTCCCAAGGTGTCAGTCGTGGAATCCACAGACAGCCTGGAGCCCAGCAGCAGCCCCCACAGTAGCAGCCCAATCAGAGTCAAGATATACCCCCAGCAACAGAGGCTGGAGAGCAGACATCCATCCCCAGGCAACAGAAGCACAGACCAGCAGCTGAGACACATCCCCAAAAACTACAGCAAAAGCAGAGCAGGAGTTGAGCCGCACAGGGCAGCAGCACTCCCCAGCCACCAGAAGCTGGACCTGGGGCTCCACAGAGGCCTGTGCAACCCAGCAGCCCACAAGAGCAGTGGGAAGCCGGAGCCCGAGAGGGACTTGTTCAATCCAGCTGCCTGCCCATGGGATCTGCAGGGTGAGAGTGCACCAGAGAGGCCTGTGCGACCCAGCTGTGCACAAGATAGGCATAGAGGATGTGAAAATGGAGGCAGAGTGAATGAAGCTACACAGAAGATTTCCCAGGACCAACTGAGAATTACAACTAAAATAAAGAAAAATCCTCAGAAAAAAGCAACAGTATAGCAGCAGGACAGGACCATATAACCAGGGACAATGGTAGGATCTGCAGAGGTGCTAGAGCATGGCAACTGGGAGCTCACAGACAGCAGCAGTCTTAGCTGTGAGCCAGCACCCTTGGGGAATAAAGACCAAGCCTGTTCCACAGTGCAGAGAGCCGGGACAGAGTGCTAAAGCAGCCACAGCCACTCACCTGGGGGCTAAGGCAGAGTGAGGTCAGACTGGGCTGGAGCTCTGTGGGGACACCCGAAATTTAGAGGGCACTCAGAGTTTTTGCTGAGTTACAGCCACAAAGGACTGTGGCCAGTGTGCTCCTTCCCAGAGCAGGGGGAAAAAGCAGCAGTTCCACACCCCCTAGGAGATCAGCCTTTCTCAGGTGAGGAAAGAAATAAAAATTGAGGCTCAGCCCTGGCCAGTTTGGCTCAGCGGTTAGAGTGTCGGCCTGCGGTCCGGAGAGACCCGGGTTCGGTTCCCGCTAAGGGCACGTACTTCGGTTGCAGTTTGTCCCCGGCCCTGGTTGGTCGTGCGGGTGGCAGCCACTCGATGTGTCCCTTTCACATCGATGTTTCCCTCTCTCTCTCTTCCTCTCTCTCCCTCCCACTCTATCTGTACAAAAAATGGAAAAATGTCCTCGGGTGAGGATAAAAAAAAAAAAAAAATTGAGGCTCATTAACAAACAGCATCTAACCCACCCTCTGAAAGTCCTCTTATGCAGAACACCAGGGCTACATTTCAAGGCACTGAGTAACTGAGACTACTAGCCACCAGGAAAAAGCTAGGGGATAACTGAACCTTTCCTGGGCTTGCAAATCTACACAGGAAAGAAAGATTTGACAGTGGTATTTAACGTGGGCCCACCCAGGCTCATCAGCCACAAACAGCAGAACACCTACACCCACAGGGAAAATTTGGCAAGCTCCAAAACCCACAGAGATAGCCAAAATGGTGAAACAAAGAGACAAATCCCAAATGAAAGAACAAGAGAACTCTATCAAAGATAAGATAAATGAAATGCAGCCAAGCAAATATTCAGAGGTAGAGTTCCGAGCCATGATCTTGAGGAAGCTCAACAGCATGAGTAAGGACATCAGCACCATGAGTAAAGATAAAGAAACATTGAAAACCAACCAAGTGGAAATGAAGAATGACATAGCAGAAATTAAGAACACATTGGAAAACTAAACAGCAGAATAGAGGAAGCTGAGGACCAGATCAGTGAATTAGAAGACAAGGTAGAAAAAAATCAACCAATTAGAATACCAAAAGGAAAAAAACAATTAAAAAACAGGAAGATAGCTAAAAAGAACTGTGGAAAAACTGGAAACATAATAACATTCGCATCATAGGAGACCCCGAAAATGAAGAAAATGGGCAAGGGTTAGAGAATATATTTGAAGAAATAGTGACAGAAAACTTTCCTAACTTGGTGAAGGAAGAAGGCATTCAAGTTCAAGAAGCTCAGAGAGCCCCAAGTAAGAAGAACCCAAATAGGCCCACACCAAGACACATAGTAATTAAAATGCCAAAAATTAAAGACAAAGAGAGAATTCTAAAGGCAGCAAGAGATAAGCAACAGGTTACCTACAAAGGTAACCCCATAATGCTCTCAGCTGACCTCTCAACAGAAACACTACAGGCCAGAAGGGAGTGGCATGAGGTAATCAAGGTCATGAAAAACAAGGATCTGAATCCAAGACTACTCTATCCAGCAAGATTATCATTCAAAACAGAAGGTCAAATAAAGAGCTTCCCAAACAAACAAAAAAAAAAGGCTAAGGGAATATATTAACACCAAACCAGCACTGCAAGATATGCAAAAAGGACTGCTGTAATTAGTAAAAGAAATAGGAAGAAAAATAGAACCACACTAAACAAAAATGGCAATAAATAAATACATATCAATTATCATCTTAAATGTGAATGGTTTGAATTCTCTGATAAAAAGACACAGAGTAGCCGACTGTATAAGAGAGCATGACTCACATAAATGTTGTTTACAAGAGATCCACCTTACAACAAAAGACTCACATACGTTGAAAGTGAAGGGATGGAAACAAATCTTTCAAGCAATCGGAAAGCAAAAAAAAAATGCTTGGGTAACAATACTCATATCTAATACAGTAGTTTTCAAAATGAAGGCCATAACTAGAGACAAAGAAGGCCACTACATAATATTGAAAGGATCTATCCACCAGGAAGATATAACCTTGGTAAACATATATGCACCCAAAATAGGAGCACCAACATATATTAAAAATCTTCTGGAGGACTTCAAAGGAGAAATCAACAGCAATACAATCATAGCAGGGGACTTCAACACCCCACTGACATCACTGGATAGATCATATAGACAAAAAATTAACAAGGAAACATAGACTCTAAATGAAGCACTAGACCAAATGGATTTAATAGATATCTACAGAGAATTACACCCCAAAACGACAGAATTCACATTCTTCTCAAGTGCACCTGGGACATTCTAAAAGATAGACCACATGTTAGGGCACAAACTAAGTCTCTACAAGTTCAAGAAGATTGAAATCATATCAAGCAACTTCTCAGATCACAATGGCATGAAACTAGAAATCAGTTACAGCAAGAACATGCAAAGACATTTGAAAACATGAAGGCTAAATAACATGCTATTGAACAATGAATGAGTTACCATGGAGATCAAGAAAGAAATTGAAAACTTCCTGGAAACCAATGAAAGTGAACATACAACACAAAATCTATGGGATGCAGCAAAAGCAGTTCTGAGAGGGACGTTCATAGCACTACAGGCCTACCTCCAGAAACAAGAAATGTTTCTAATAGACTATCTAACCTCATAACTTGAAGGACTAGAAAGCAAGCAAAAAGAAAACCACAGACGAATAGAAGGAAGGAAATAGGAAAGATCAGAGAAGAAATAAATGACATGGAGACCAAACAAAAAACAACAATGCAAAGGATCAATGAAACAAAGAGCTAGTTCTTTGAAAAGATAAACAAGATTGATGGACCCTTAGCTAGACTCACCAAGAAACAAAGATAGAGAACCCAAATACACAAAACCAGAAATGAAGGAGGAGAAATAATAACTGACACCAGAGAAATACAAAGGATTGTGAACAAATATTATGAACAATTATACGGCAACAAATTCGACAATGTAAGCAAAATGGACAACTTTCTAGAAACACAGTCTTCCAAAAATGAACCAAGAAGAGATAGAAAACTTGAACTGACCAATAACAACAAAAGAAATTGACAGTGTAATCAAGACTCTCCAGCAAACAAAAGCCCAGGCCCAAATTGTTTTATGGGGGAGTTTTATCGAACATTCAAAGAAGACCTAATATCCATTCTCCTCAAACTACTTCAAAAAATTCAAGAAGGAAGACTTCCAAACTCTTTTTATGAGGCCAGCATAATTCCAATTTCAAAACCATAAAAAGACACTACAAAGAAAGAAAACTACAAGCCAATATTCCTGATGAACATAGATGCCAAAATCCTGAACAAAATACTAGCAAATCGAATTCAGCAATACATCAAAAAAAATTATTCACTATGACCAAGTGGGATTCATCCCAGGGATGCAAGGCTGGTACAATATTCACATAAATGTGATAAACCACATAAACAAAAGAAAAGATAAAAACCATATGGTCATATCAGTAGACACTGAAAAAACATTTGACACAATCCAGCACCCTTTCTGATAAAAACACTCAGTAATCTTGGAATAGAGGGATCATATCTTGACATAATAAAGACCATATATGAAAGACCTACAGCCAACATCATACTCAATGGGCAAAAACTAAAAGCATTTCCTTAAAGAACAGGAACAAGACAAGGATGCCCACTTTTGCCACCATTATTTAACATAGTACTGGAAGTCTTAGCCACAGTATTTAGACATGAAGAAAAAATAAAGGAGATTACAATTGGCAAGGAGGAAGTGAAACTGTCATTATTTGCAGATGACATGATATTGTACATAGAAAACCCTAAAGACTCCATCAAAAATCTACTAGACTTAATAAATGAATTTTGCAAAGTAGCAGGATGCAAAATTAATGTCACGAAATTAATGGAATTCTTATACACCAATGATGAAATCACAGAAAGAGAAACTAAGAAAACAATCCCATTTACCATCGCAGCAAAAAAAAAGTTTATACCTAGGAATAAACTTAATCAAAGAAGTAAAGGGCCTATTCACAGAAAACTACAGGTCATTGAAAAAAAGAAATAGAGAAAGATATAAAAAAGTGGAAGCATATACTTTGTTTATGGATTGGAAGAATTAACATCATTAAAATATCTATACTACCCAAAGCATTCTATAGAGTCAATGCAATCCCCATCAAAATAACAATGACATATTTCAGAGAAGTAGAACAAACACTCCAAAAGTTCATATTGAACCAAAGAAGGCCCCAAATAGCCACAACAATCATGAAAAAGAAGAACAACGTAGGAGGAATCACATTACCAGATTTTAGGTTATACTACAAAGCCACTTTAATCAAAACAGCCTGGTACTATCACAAGAACAGGCAGATAGATCAATAAAACAGAATAGAGAATCCAGAAATGGACCCAAGACAATATAGTCAATTAATATTTGACAAAGGGGGCAAGAGCATACAGTGGAATAAAGACAGCCACTTTAATAAATGGTGTTGGGAAAATTAGACAGGTACATGCAAAAAAATAAAACTAGACCATCAACTTATACCCTACACAAGAATAAACTCAAAATGGATAAAAGACTTAAATGTGACTAATGAATCCATAAAAATCCTAGAAGAAAATGTAGACAACAAAATTTCAGACATCATACGCAGCAGAATTTTCACTAATACATCACCTAAGGCAACAGAAACAAAGAAAATGAACACATGGGACTATATCAAACTGAAAAGCTTCTGCACAGCAAAAGATACAATCATCGAAATGGAAAGGCAACCCACCGCATGGGAGAGCATATTTGCCAATGAAATATCAGATAAGGGGTTAATTTCCAATATATATAAAGTGCTCATACAACTCAACAAACGAAAGACAAATAATTTAATTAAAAATGAGCAGAGAAATTGAATAGATACCTCTCCAAAAACAACATACAAATGGCTAAGAGAAATATGAAGAAATGCTCAACGTCACAAATCATTAGAGAGATGCAAATTAAAACAATGAGGTATCACCTCACACCTGTCAGAATGGCCGCCATCAACAAATCACCAAACAACAAGTATTGGTGAGGGTGTGGAGAAAAGGGGACTCTAGTACACTGCTGGTGGGAATGCAGACTGGTGCTGCCACCATGGAAAACAATATGGTGTTACCACAAAAAATTAAAAATTGAACTTCCATTTGACCCAGTGATCCCACTTCTAGAAATATACCCTAAGAAGCCTAAAACACCAATCAGAAAGAATATATGTATCCCCATGTTTGTAGCAGCACTATTTACAATAGCTAAGATCTGGAAAAAGCCCAAATGTCCCTCAGTAGACGAATGGATAAAAAAGCAATGGTACATATACACAATGGAGTACTATGCAGCTGTAAGAAAGAAAAATCTCTTATCCTTTGAGACTACATGGAGGGACCTGAAAAGTATTATCCTAAGTGAAACAAGCCAAACAGAGAAAGACAAGTATCATATGCTCACACTTATTTTTGGAATATAATGAACATAACACTCTGAGTAATGGGATAATCCCAGTGACCTGGAAGTGGGGTACAGACTGACAATCCCCAGAAGAGGGGGTGGTGGGGGGAGAAATAAACCACAGAACTTATATGCATGTATGCGTGAACAATGGACATGGACAACAAAGCTGTGGACAGGTCGGGGACGAAGGGGAAGGGGGGAATCAGTGGGGAAAAAGGAGAAACATCTGTAACAAAAATAAATAATTAATTAAATATATATATAATTATAATTTATTGTGAAAAAAATATTGTTGTCAGAGATTTATATATAGATAATGTTTGGGAAGCTCAGATGTATTCATATACACCTTATTTTCCTAACTAACTTTTATACTTTTATAATTCAGTCATTTAAAATTATTTTCTTGTATCCACTTCCATAATAACTTGAATTTATTTGGAAGGACTTCAATGCTGATTAATTTTGTTTCTATTTTTTTAAATTCTCACCTGAGTATATGTTCTTTATTGATTTGAGAGAGAGAGAAAGGGGGGGGGAGAGAGAGAGAGAGAGAAACATTGACTCATAGCCTCTTGTAGTCTCCTCTACTGGAGATCAAACCGGAAACCTGTTGGTGTATAGAACGATGCTCCAAACAACCTAGCTACCCGGCCAGGTTGTTTCATTTTTTAAAAATACTTCCTTATTGAGAAGCACATACTCTAGAATGTCTTCAAATACTATTTTTATTGAAGTATGAAATACATTTAGATGATGCATCACATCCTAACTTTATATTTCAATGAAATATCTCAAACTAAACATGTCCATGTAACCACTCATGAAAACAGTGTGATAGAGATAGCTTGTACCACCTTGGGGAGCACATTGTTAAATATTCAGGAAATTGTGGCTTGTTATTCAATTATTGGCAGCTTAAAATAGGGCATTTTGGGAATATTTAAACATCAGGTACCTGTTTCCAGAATGTGAGCTGCTAACCATTTACCATCATAGATTAGTCGCAGCAGATGAATGAATAGAACATTACTGGCATCCGTGAAGCCACCCTGTGCCTACTTTCAGTTACTAACCATTTCATCCTAGAAGTGACCACTAACTTGACTACTAGTACTGTAGCTTAATTTTACTATTTTGGAATTGCACAGCATGAGGAAAAAAGAGATTCATGGGAGTCTGAAGCTTCAACAATTTTTGGGTTCTTCTTTAAGAAAAACAGATTAAAAACAAGAAATACAAAATAAGATACAGGACCTTAGATGGAATCTGAGCAAATTAAGGACCTTTATTATCTTCATAGAAAATCCAACTCAGCTAGAATATATATTCATTATTTATTTTTGTCTTGTTTCTATCACTTAACATTGTGCTTGAGAGATTCATCTATGTTGTCTCAAGTAGCAGAAAGCACTAAGCTGCATTTCATTTATGACAATGCACTTATCCATTTTACTGTTGAGAGATACTTAAGTTGTTTCCAATTTAAGGCTCCTACCAACATTCCTCCTACAAAAGTGCATGCCATTTGGTACATATATGTTGCACTGAGTGGGGAGAATATCTATGAGTGAAATTATAGCCTCATAGGTATGCATTTGTTCAGCTCTAGTAGGTTGTGTCAAATAGTTTTCCTGAATGGTGGTAAAAGTGTACAATCCTAAGAGTAGTATATAAAAGCTCCAGTCCTATGTTATTGCCAAAGCAAGGTATTGTGAGACAAATTTTAGCCATTCTGGTGGGTGTGCATTGCCTGATAACCTGATCAGTTTAACAGATTTTCAAATGAATTTTGGCCCTTTGGATATTTTCTTTCGTTCAGTGTCTTGTGTATTTTTTTAAAAAATTAGGTTATCTACCTATTCTTAGTGACTCAGTGATGAGTTCTTTTATATTATGGATATGAGTTTTTTCAGAGGTATATGCAATACATGTATTTGCTCTTGTTCTCTAGTTTGGGGGTTCACTCTTTTAAAGGGATCATCTAATAAAGCAAAGTTCATGATTTTGTAATAATTTGATCATTTTAATAGTGAATTACACATTCTGAAATCTTTGCCTTCTCAAGAATAATAAAACCATTCTCCTGTTATTTTCTAAAAGCTTTATTGTTTTACCTTTTATTTACTGAAAAATTTCTATCACTATAATGAACATATCTCTATATCTTTTAGTTCTGCTCAAATTTTCCTTATATAATTTGAATCCATCATTTTCTGCAGAGAAATTTAGAATTATAATATATTCCTGATAGTCACTTTATCTTTAATAATGCGTCTTGCCTCAAAGTCTATCCTTTTTAATATTTTTATGCTACAATAGTTTCCTTTTATGTAGTATTCACATTGTAAACTATTCCCTTTATTTTATTTTTTTAGGGAGTTTTTTTTTTCTTTATTGATTTTAGAGAGAGAGGGAGAGATAGATAGAAACGTTGATGAGAGAGAACATCGATTGGCCGCCTCCTGCATGCCCCCCACTGGGGATCGAGCTCCCAACCTGGGCATGTGTCCTAACTGGGAATTGACCTGGCAACCTCTTGGTGCATGAGTCGACGCTCAACCACTGAGCCACACCAGCCAGACTATTTCTTTTATTTTTAATGTGTTTGCATCCTTATATTTAAGGATGTGTCTACAATATCTACTGTTGCTTTTTTCCCAGTCTGACAAACTAATATAAGTATTTAGTTCATTTACATTTAATAAATTTACCAATGTAATTGGGCTTATATTATCTTATTATTTGATTTATATTTTTCTAATGTCTACTGTATTGTTCCCCCATGGTCATTTTCTTATTTTATAGGTAAATGTAAAAATTTTATGGTTTTTTTTTTCTATTGGCTTGTTAGGTATACATTTGTTTACTGTTTGTATTGGTTGCCCTAAGTACTACAACATGCATTTCTAACTAATTCTACAAAATTAGGATTTGTGCTACATCTCTATCTATTCTTAACTAGGCATTTTGCTTTTATTTATTTATTTTACTTAGTATTTTCTATTAGTATTTACATTATGCTGAATTTACTCCCTGGCCATAAGTTTTTATTTCTTCAGTTTCGTCTAGGGTATCTTTATCTTCTGTGCAACCTCCTCTTCTGGTTTAGGAACAATCTGTTCTTTCTCAGTGAGGATCACCTCAGTGTGGCAGGGAGAGCTCAGTGTGGGTTAATCTGCCCATGAGCTCTGTAAATTCTACGCTGCATCTTGGTAGCTTTGTTCACCTGGATGTGTTCAATCACCAGAGAATCTACATTAAACCTTTAAGCTCAGCATTGCTCCCTGCGTTTTTAAGCATGTGCAGCAAAAATTCAGCACACTTTTTGGGCAACCGACCCTGCATCCAGCCCCACTGTTTCGCCTGGCACACCTACCAACTCCACCATTGTAACAACAGAATTGCACACATTGCTTCTGTAAGGTGACATCTTTCAGATACTTGGTGGCTTTTCCAATATTCTTACTTTTGATGGCCTGGACAGTTTCACAAGTGTTCTTGAAGTGAACACAATGATCTGAGCCTCTTGATTTGCATGATTTTGTGGTGTTTTCTGGGTCAAGTGAAAAGCGAACCATTTTCAGAGTTCATCTCTGGCCGTTTCCAAGAGGAGCAGGCTTTTTGCTATTTTTGTCATATGTCTAAATGTCATAAAATTCTTATTATTTTATACAGTTGATGGCCATTTAGTTTTAGCCACATGTTTAAGTTTTCCATAATTCTCATTTCTGTCTAGAATCATTATTCCTCTGCCTAAAGAACAACTTTGGATATTTATTTGAGGGCTCTTGTCTTTTGTCTTAATGACTGCAACTGTAGAGTCATTCTTGAAATCAAATTGTTTATGTCTTCCAGCTTTGTTTTCTTCTTCAAAATTGTTTGGCTCTTCTACAACTTTTTTATTTCTATATAAGTTTTAAGTTCACCTTGTCAACTTCTAAAAACATATCATAACTCCATTTTATTGTTTGACTTTGCTGTTAGTTCTAGTGTCTTTTTATCAAGATTTCCTAGTATGTCTTACATACATGATCATGTTGTCTGTGAATAGAAGGAGGTTAATTTCTTTAATTCCATTCTGTATGCCTTTTCTTTTCATTTCCTCTTCATTTGTACTGCTTGGACCTCTCAAACTATATTTAATAGAGATACTGAGAATGGACAGAATAATTTGTTCCTAAACATAGGAAAAACGCATTAGTCTTTTATCTTTAATAACAAAATTAATGATAGCTGTGCCTTTTAGATGCCTTTTATTGGGTTGAGGGAACAATTTTCTATTCCTATTCTGCTGAGAGTTTTTATCATGAATGGGCATTGACTTTTTCAAATGTTCTTTTTTTATATATATACTGTACATTGGAATAGTCATGTGGGTTTTGTCTTTATTCTGTTAATATGGAAAATCATATTGTTTGATTTTCATGTACTAAACTAAATCTGTGCTTCAGGAATAACCCAACTTGTTCATGACATATTAGCCTTTCTGTATATTGCTAAAGCCAATTGGCTGAATATTTTGTTCAAGATTTTTGCATGTATGTTTATGAAATATATTTGTCTGTATTTTTCTTTTCTTGTAATATATTTTTCCAGTTTTTGTGTCAGAGTAATACTGGCCTTGTGGAGTAAGTTGGGAATGGTTTATTTCTCTGTCATATTCTGAAAGAATTTGCATATTATTTCTAAGTGTATAATATAATTTACCAATTAAGATTCTGTCTTTGAGCCCTGGCTGGTTTGGCTCAGCGGTTAGAGCGTCGGCCTGCGGTCCTGAGAGACCCAGGTTCGGTTCCCGCTAAGGGCACGTACCTCGGTTGCAGTTTGTCCCCGGCCCTGGTCGGTTGTGCGGGTGGCAGCCACTCGATGTGTCCCTTTCACATCGATGTTTCTCTCTCTCTCTCTGTTCCTCTCTCTCCCTCCCACTCTACCTGAACAAAAAATGGAAAAATGTCCTCGGGTGAGGATAAAAAAAAAAAAAAGATTCTGTCTTTGAAGGTTTTTGGGGGGGTTATCTATGAATTTAATTTTTTAAAGCTGTTCAGTTATACTGTTCCTCTTTGAAGTACCATTGGTTATTATTTTCCTTGAGAATTCTTTATTTACCTATGTGTTTTTAGAAGTGTGTTGATTAATATCCATATACTTAGGGATATTCCAGATATATTTTGTTACCAATTACTAATTTAGTTCATTTGTTCTCAAAGAACATACTCTGTATAATTACAGTTCTTTTTAATTTATTGAAAATTGTTTTATGGACCAGTACAGATTAGTCTTGAAGAGTATTTCATATGCATTTAGAAAGAATGTGAATTCTCTAATTGTTGAGTGGAATGTAATAAAATATCAATTAGATTCAAAACTATTTTTTTGTTGTATGTATTACTGAGGTAGGAGTTTTAAAATTTCTATCTATTACTGTGGATTTATTTACATCTCCTTATATGTCAATTTTTGTTTCTTGTACTTTAAAGCACTAATTTTAAGTACATAGACATTTAGGGTTTGTATTTCTTCTTGAAGAATTTACCCTTTAGATGCACAGTTGATTGTTACTATTCATGGTAGTTTTATTTTATAATGTCACTGTAAACACTGAATCAGTGAATACCAAACTGTTGCACCTAGGGAAAATATGTACATATATATGTACATAGATTATAACCTTTTTTTCTAAGAACAGCCTGTTCTGGTAGATTCCACTTTCTTTATTTTACAAGAGAGAAAATGAAGTCCAAAAGTGTTAAATGACTTTTCTGAGGCCACCCCACCGAAAGGTGCCAGAGTTGCATTTTAAACACTACCCATCTGGTCTTGGAGTAAAAGCTTCTTGCACTATACATCACTGCCCTCTACCATCTGATTCCTCTGGTCCTCTCAGTATAAAAGCTGAAAAAAGAAGGCGGAGCATTGTTCTGTTCAGCTTCAACTGGGAAAGTGCATGCTGGGAGACTAAAAATTCCCCTTGCCCTGCACAGGTCATAAATAACCATTAAGTACAGAGAGTATTGATTTGGGGTTTACAAATAAATTTTGACCAGGAGGTGAATTCATAAATAGGGAATCTACAATTAATAAGGATCAACTTTACTTCAATTAAGTAATATGTAATATTTTTGCCACTTTACTTTTCTTGTGATTAGTGTGTTTGCATGGTTAATCTTTATCCATCTTCTTACTTGTAATTCATATATGTGTATATTTACAAGGAGTTGTTTTTAGACAGTATATAGTTTATATCTTGAATTTGTATAGTCTGATAACCTTATCCCATTAATGTTTTATCCATTTATATTCAATATAATTATGATTGAAAACCACCATGTTGTTGTTTTCTATTTATATCATCTGTACCCTATTTTTTTTTCCTTCTTTTTTTGCATTAAGTGATTTTAAAGATTACATTTTATCTTCACTTATTTGTAAATTGCTATATCTCTTGTTCTTATTTTTTTAGGTTGCTGTTTTCCCTCTCCCTCCCCCCCCCCCACCCCACCCCACCTCCCGCTCCTCTCTCTCTCTCTCAGAGGCTCTTGTGTGTCCGTAAGCCTCTTAAAGAATCTGTGAGGTCAAAACTATTTTCAAACTGTTACTAAGTGTTATTTACATGTTCCCCTCCTTTTATTTCACAAATACACCATGGAGATTTTTCAGAAGCTATATGTTAAAACAGATTAAAGTGAAGCAGATGTAAGAATCTAGTTATCTTTTCTTAGGCCAACTTAAGGAAATTTGCAAAACCAGAAATAATCATACTCTTTTCACTATTTTTTGTTTTGTTAGATATAGTAAATGTTTATTAAAATGTTATATATGTGTTAACATAGTGTATATCACTATTTTTTAAAACTTTTAAAGATTAATATATAAAAATTAATATATACAATGATAGATAAAATCCATATAAATATTTTAGAGTTCTTAGTAATTTTAAGACTATAAGGCACTCTAAGATTAAGCCACTGCTCTAAGTTTTATTTTATGCATCTCTAACTTATCACAGCCTGCCTATAAATAACATACCACTTTATATATAGTACCAGAGCCTTGTAATAATATACTTTCATTTTTCATCTTTATTTGTATTCTATTTCTATACATTTTATATCTACATATATCATAAATACCAGAAAACATTGTTAATGTTTTCTCTTTAACAGTCTTCATATTCACCCGCATTTCCAGTAATCTTCATTTCTCTGTGAAGATAAAATTTCCTGTAGGTCTCATTTTTCTTCTATCTAAGGAATTTCCTTTAACATTTCCTGGAGTGGGGCCTGCTGTCAATGAATTCTTCCCAGGCAGGGAAATTCTTAGGAGCTATAAAGATCAGTTAGTTATAATGAGTGACTGGTTTAGAGCAGACATAGCATATAAAGAGAGAGATATTTTAGAACCAAAATTGTCAAGATACAGCAACTGATTGGATGGATGGGAGTGTTACATGCTAAAATTCCTCTTATACATCATCAACAATACACTGAGAATAAAAGAGTAATATTGGGAAGGTGTATTCAAAAGTATTATTTTTCAATAATAATATTGTTTATCTAGAAAACTCAGAATCAATGGAAAAATCAGTACACTTAATCAATGAATTATTTTGTGTATGAAATCAATAGCCTCCCTATGTATAAGAAATAATACATTACAAACTATAATAGGAAACAGTACCAACAGCAACAACAAAAATGCTTGATAAAATATAACAAACATTTGAAATATCTGGGGCAAGAAGCTACTAATAAGATCTGTAGCCCTGGCAGGTGTGGCTCAGGTGGTTGGTGCACCAAAAGGTCACAAGTTTGATTCCCATTCAGGGCATATGCCCAGGCTGTGGGCTTGATCCCTGGTAGGTGGCATGCAGGAAACAGCTGATGGATGTATCTCTTTCACATTGATGTTTCTCTCTTTCTCTCTCCCTTCCTCTCTCTCTAAAAATCAATAAAAACATATTTTTTAAAAAGTAAAGAGCTGATAAAAAGAAAACTATACAGGACTTGAAGGAAATAATTCATAATTAAAAAGATATACCTTGAGATTTGAAGCTTAGTATTTAAAATTTATTCTCTTCAAATAAATCTGTAGATTAGTTAATTGATAATAAAACTTTTGGTGACTTGATTCTAAATGTTTATTTAGAATGAATGAGTATGATTTAAACAAACATTTTTTAAATGCGAAGGAGATTTATGCTATCAAATATTAACCTCTAAAGTAATAAAATGCTATTATAGGAATAAATTAGTGAAAAGAATCATAATCATGGCCATATTTAAGTTTATATAAGAATTTATTATATGGTGAATATGGGCCAAATTGGTGAAAAAACAAGAGAATGATAGTATTGGTCAAGAACTGCTATTTAAAAAATTAAAATTAGATCTCTACTTCATAATACATGTTAAAATAAAATCCATATAAGTTAAATATTTACATGGAAAAGTAAAGCCACAAAATCACTAGAAGAAAAATACAAGTAGATATCTGTGTGATCTTGAGTTTGACAATTTTCTAACATAATAACAAAGATAATACCTTCTAAAAACTTACTTTTGGCTCATTTTAAATGTGACTCACTAAAAATATTTAAAAACAAATAACAAATTTAACTTATAAGTTTAAAATGAAACCAACCATTCATAAAAACTTGTGGGCAAGGATTAAATATAATCAATATATAAAAATAATTTATAGGTCAATATGGCAAACATGTCTATACACTAATAAAAATTGAACAAAGCATATGATATGGTAATTTGTAAAATAGCAAAATACAATTCACAAAGAGGCATATGACAAGATTTTTTATCTTCAGTAATAAGAGGGAATATTAGAGATCAGGTCACTTGGAAGAGCAAGTAGCATAGGTTAGACAAGAGAAGACAAAACCTTAAAAGGAGCAAGGAAAATGTCAAAGATAAGATGTATGATAAGTTGAACTGCTTTTTATTATAGATGCTTCACTCCCTGTGACTTTTCTGTTACAATGAAGTCGGTTTTGGCCATGTTGTTGTTGTTGTTGTTGTTGTTGTTAAAAGAAATATCTCTTTCAAGCAAAAGTTTTAGGAACACTTTGTATTTTGCAAGATTTTCTTTTCATTGGCTACCGTGATGAAGAATGTGCTAAATAGAGACTGTTTCCTGAATCCAGAGTGAAAAGTTCATGCAGCAGAATCCCAGCCAAACTGCAATGGAAATGTAGTCTGGGTGAGAAATATACCTTTGTTGTTGTAAGCTACTAAAACGACGGGGTTATTTGCTACTTCAGCATAACCTAGTATATTCTGTCTGATACATGTGGTTTACTTTATGTTTTTCACTCCCTGTTGGAAAACTGACAAACACATAGAGAGATTCCAAACAGAAAACAATCCACATGTACAAAGAAGACAGATTTGGTAGGAGAGAAATCTTAGTAGATTGGCTTGTCATGAATGGAGAGAGTTAGGTAGAAAGTGATGAGAAATACATGTAGTGAAGAGGAAAAAGATCATAGAGGGGAGATTGTCAAAAGCCTCAACAAAAGGTTTGATTTATTTGAAGACTTGATTGACATAGTGCTTCAAGTTGGAGACTACTACTTCTTTCTTCTTCCTCTTATTATTATTTTGTTAATTGTTGTTACTAAAGTATTTCTATGGGAAAAGGCATGATTAGGATGGAGAAGTGGTGTGTCAAAATATCAGTGGATAAATATGTCCCATACTGTCTTTGTTCCAAATATATTACTCATAAAATTCCTCGGACTATTAAAGTAGAGTTTTTACCAGCAAAATACTAATAACCCTTCTTAACATATCAACTGTCCATTTTCCTGGGTGGCTAAAGAACGAGAAGATATCCACAGAGAAGTCTTGTGTTAGTATAAAGCTTTTTGTATCATAAATAAGACTAGAACGCTAGTGCCCACAGTTCTAGCACACTGCTGGATCTAATCAAGTACACCGGCTCAGAGCTGTAAAGCGTGGAGTTGCTATTTTTGTGCAAAGATTTCAAACCCATGGTGCAAAACTGAGACATAAACTGTTTGCCTCTTTGGATGGTAAGTGACATGCAACTTGTGTTTAGTGTGAAAACACTGTGAGGACATGTGCAAATCACAATTACCAATAGTGGGATAGCAGTCTTGCAATATCCTGAATGTGAGTACCAACTGATTCCATGGCTTTGTTTCTCACTAATTAACCTTACATTTTTCTCTTAACTGCCTTTTCTAACCTTGCTGTATCCTTTTTCTCCTCTGACTTCCTTACCGTCTCAAGTTTCTGCCCTTAGTCCTCGTTGCTTACTCTCCGTAATCTTTCCAGTGGTTCTCCCTGGATTTCAGTATTAGTTATATCTGTGTCTCTGGATCATACTTTTCTACTGAGATTCAGATTTGTATTTTTATTTCCCTGACATTTCAAGTTCAAGCTGTCCTAAATGAGTTCATAATTCTACCTGTAATGCACAACTAATGATACCATTATTCATCAAAACTCAACAGCCAAGGTGTCTCCCATAAACTTTGTTTTCTTTTGTTCCCTGTATCTTATTAATCGTTACATTCTATCCTTCACATTTCTTGAATATTTCTTGCATTTGTCCCCCTTCTTCACCTCTATCTGAATTGGTCCTTATCCCCTTTCACATAGAATATAGTAATAAAACCTTGAAAGACCTCCTTGTCTTCAGCCTTCTCCTCCTTCTGCAACTTATCCATCAGGATGTTTTACCCCTGCCCAAGAATTATAACTCTACAACACAAATCAGATCCTATTACTCCACCTCTTGAAACTTTCCAATGTTCCTTTACTGTCTAGCCATAGTATTTACTTCTGTGTGTGCACAAGGCCCTTTATGACCTGGCATCTTGTTTACTACTGCAGTTGCATTTGTTCCCCTCCTATCATTGGATGCTGCTAGAAGTGGGCACCTCGGGCTGCTTCACACCTCTTGGCTGTGCACATGCTTCTCTGGATCAGCCCAAACTCCTGCTCTCCATTCAGGAAGCACTGAAACGGCCCTTGTGGAAAGTCACGGGTAGGACATGCTTTTATGTCAGGCTGTGTATTCCTTCTTCTTGCCTCATTTTAGCCATTAGCATATGCAGGTCTTTGTTTGTACTGGTCAATTTTACATAGACTATATACTCCTTTAGGGAAAAAAAAATCTTTTATATATCCAGGCCTCATCTCAGTGCCTGGCACATAGTAAATAACCAATAAAAAAAAGCGTCAAATATATAAATGCATAAATAAAAACATACATTTCTTGCTTTTAAATAATTCAGTATATCCCCTATTCCTATGTAATAGATTTAAAATATCACAGTGACTTATAATTTTATTTTCCCTTGAGATTAACAAAGTTATGGCACTTTAAGCTGCTGGGGTAGAATTGGTGCCGGGTGAGAGCCAAAGGCTAGCAATA
The DNA here is from genome assembly GCF_014108415.1 of Molossus molossus. Classification (NCBI taxonomy): domain Eukaryota; kingdom Metazoa; phylum Chordata; class Mammalia; order Chiroptera; family Molossidae; genus Molossus; species Molossus molossus. Next base: position 37,005,496 of record NW_023425350.1, read on the forward strand.
CTAATTTTTGTGCTTATTTTTATTTTTATATATAATTAAAGTTTCTTTTTCTATTTTGTTTCATGTCTTGCATACCCAAATAGAAGCAAAAGGATTTATATTTAAAAGTCTTTCTTTCATTAGATTTCAAAAAGAAATTATTAGGTCTTCTGAGAAAAATGTTTAGTTGTCATTTTTCAATTTAAATATAAAAGCATAATCTGTATATTTTTTAGCAATCTGTATAAAATTTGTATATCTAGTTTGGTCTAAAAATTGTTGCTGATATTAAGCAATTCAAACCTTACAAATCAGGTCATATGATGATGCATTTCCTCAGTTTCTGGAGCCTGGCACTACAAAAAAACTATTGCAGGTGAAGCAGGGTTGTTTTTATTCAATAAAAAATGATATTATAAAAAGAAAAACTGTTTCAGACAAGCCATGTAGGAATTTGGTTAGATATGACTCAAATGAAAATGAAATAAGCTGATTTTGATTTAAAAGCTGCAGACTTTGCCTAGTTGTGAAATGAAGGGTTCTTGAGGTTGTTGTCATGACAACCAGCGTGAGGGAGCTAAGCTTTGAGTGCCCTTGTCCTCTATCACTGTCATGTTTCCGATCCCCCATCTGGAGGTACAAGGTTGGCAAGTTGGTAGCAAGAAATCACCAACTGAACCATTTACCATTAAATGCCTTTTGTATAATTAACGCATGGTTATGATTCTTAGGTAAACTCCTATTAATAGAAAACCCAAAGAGTTTTATTTTCTCTGTTCTGCTTCTTTACATTTTTTAAAAATTTTGTTAAGAGTTTTCTTAATTCATTCTGTTTCCACATGGACCTCTGTTTGCTTTAGGGAGTGATTAGTTCCAGTCTTACCACAAAGAGTGTCCCGTCATTTACTTCTTTCTATCCCTGCCTTGGTTACTCCCTGAACAGCTCCGTAAATAAGCTGACAGCATGTTAAGAGAGAATTGATGGCACAATAATTTTCTCAATGTAGAGAAGAGACGATCTTTTTCAGGAGGTTTTCCTGGAGTTTCTTTAAGTAAATATTAGATCCACTGTTCTGGAAATGCTCCCTAAATCTAACAGTGATTTCTAAAGCAGATTTTAGTTTAGACTTTTCCAAAGATTTCCCCTTACCTCTCTTTGGGCCTTCAGCTCATTATCCCCATCACTCCAACAAAAATGTACAGTGTACTCTTATGGATTTGTTAACATTACTTAATGAAGATTAAGGTAGGAAAGAATGTTGGAAACATTAGAAAAGTGAAATAAGAATGCTAATTTCAAAGCTCTTAATGTGAGACTTTGGCTAAACAATTTATATACTACTAGTTATTTTAATTCTAAATAATTCATTGAAATGGTATTGTCATCACCATATTACCAATGAGGAAATAGAGTCTTAGGAAGGTGTAACAACTTTATACAAGGTCAATAACTAGCATGTGTCAGAACTAGAAGATAAACCCAGACTTTTCTGGCTCCAACGTCTGGGAATTTTGACCTCTCTATTGCCTCCCCACACCAGATCTTTAGGGAGTTAGGCTGTCAGATTGACCTTAATATCACACTTTTCTTCTGGGTAATTCCTTTTGGATCCCTATTTCTTATCAGGTGACGTTCATTAATTTACTCAGTAAATATGTATTGAATGCCTACTGTGTGCCAGGTGGCTTTTTAGATTCTTAGAATATTTATGAACAAGACAAATCAGCACCCTGACCTTATACTTATGGATCCATAACTAAAGCCAAACAAGAAAGCAAGAAAACAAACAAAAATACCCACAAAAAAAGAAACAAAGCAGTGATGGGATATATCTCAAAGTGTGTATATATAAGGGGGAGGGGTGTTTATTTGAGAAGGCAAGGTCATTCCCTGGCTGGGTGGCTCAGGTGGTTGGAGTATCATTCCATGCACCAAAAGGTTGTGGGTTCTGTTCCCAGTCAGGACACATACCTAGGTTGCGGGTTTGATCCCCAATTGGGGCATATTCAGGAGGCAACCGATCAATCTCTCTCATTGATATCTCTCTCTCTCTCTCTCTCTCTCTCTCCCCTCTCTCTCAAATCAGTAAAAATGTAACCTTGGGTGAGAATTTTAAAAAAATGAAGACAAAGTCATTAGGGAATAACTATTTATGAAGGAAACATTTGGTTCTAAGACTGGGATGATGGGAAAAGAACATGAAATCTTGGATTCGGCTATCAGATTATTCGAGCAGAAGTTCCGAGGGAGGAATACATACTAAGCATGTTTCAGAAATTGAAAAAAGGTCAGTATTTATCAGGCAAAGTGAGAAATGAAAAAAAGAATGATCCAATATAAGACTGGGGAAGTGGGCAGGTGTTAGATTATATGCAATAATGCAGACCTTAAGCAAAAGCTTAGATTTTATTCTAAATGCAAAGGAGATACTTTAGAAAGTATTAAGCAGGGTAGGGACATGATTGATTTAGGCCTGTAAAACAGTCACTGTTGGGTGGGAAATGATTCTAAGGTAATGGACAAGAATAGAAATGAGGAGATCTTGAAGAAATTGTTACTGTATTCTGAGATAGAAATGACGTTGGTTTGGATTATGCTGGTGACAGTGGTGCTGGAGATAACTGGACCTCTTGAGGGCACTGTCAATAGGTCTTTCTGGTAGATTGAATATAGAGGTATGAAGGCTAAGGCAGAATTAAGGATGGTTATGAATTAAGGGCAACTCTGTAGCTTTGGACTTGAGTAACCAGGTAGATGAGTATGACATGTATGGAGACACAAGCAACTGAGTGAGAAGCAAGTTAGAAAGTTGGGAATAATTAAGAGCTTCGTTTTAGAATTAAATCCAAATTATTTAGCCTGGTATCCACCTACGTGTACTCATGTGTAATTAGGTGCTATCTGCATAGTAATATTTAATAAATATTTATTGGATTCACAAAAGGAAAAGTCAGGGTGCTTCCCTAGTTTCTGTCAAACTCAGGTAAAATCATTCACTGAGTAAAGCCTGCCAATTCAAGAATCCCATTGCTTTGTTTTTGGAAAAGGTCAATTGTGTCCCATTGATCACTAAATAGGCTTGTACTCTAAATTGTAAAATTGCCTCTTTGTAATTTACCAGACTTCTGCAAAACCCCTATTAACCCACTGTAAGAAAGAGTCACTTGCTAAGTGAATACACTATTTGCATATCAGCCCAAGCTGGAGAGCTCATTGTCACTTTAGAAAATTAGCTTTTTTTCCCCTTGAGGTAAATTGCAGATTCTGGCAAATAATATATAATGTAACCTATGGTCCACGTGATAAGGGAAATAATCTCCAATCATCCAGATTGTTCAACAAGACAGACTTTTTATTTGTACTTATATTTTAATTGCAGTAATGTAAGCCTCAGAGCTCATTACATATTTAAGGCACCATATCTTGGGTATAAAATATTTTTATTGAGAAAATGCATTTATGTTATACCTTGAGACTAGCTCCCTAATTAGAAAGCACATACCGTTAGTGCAAGTATATTACATTAAACATACACTCTGATGAATTGATAATTCATTTCAATCTCAAATTATAATCATTTTATTACCTTTCTAAAAGTAAAAGGAGAAAAGCACCAATATATTTTGAAAAATTGGACTGTTCATGGCTCCTTGAGGCCTTCTTGACAGTCATAGTTGCCTAGGTGGTTTACAATAATTTGATAATTTTCTTATTCCTTTAGCAGCCAGTCAACATTTGAACCTGCTGTCTCCAACTGCTATCCTACTTAGACTGTTACATAATGGTTTAAATATCATTTTGCAATAATCTCAAAAATTATTATCTTTTTTGCAAGAAAAGTTACATCTGTCATCACTAAAATATCCTCCATTTATTCTAGAAGCTATGATGATTATATGAAGAGCATGGTCTATGTGTTATTGCAGACTCTGAATAGCACCGGCAGACAGCGATGGTCTGCTGTTGTCACAGAATCCGCAGTTTTTGGCAGCTTTCAAATGTTCTTCACTAGAAACTCTCCAAATTTAATTTACTCAACTGTATGGAGGTTAAAGATCGGCTGGTAAAGCATTCATTGTTAACAGTGATTATTCATCATCACTCTTAAGTAGGCAAATTCTACTTTCAGCAATTTCCTCTGCTAAGGAGAATTAATGGCAGCTAGGAAATCACAGTGGAAGCTTGAGACCACCACTCTTAAGCTTGAGACTTACGATAGGAGAGCAACCTAAAGGCCCATTTTAGTGGGCAGACTTGGGTCCTTGTCAGAACAGAAGACAAAGGGCAGAGGCAAGAAGGGAAACAGGTTGACCAAGATGGCTGGCCTCACTTTTCCCCTCCAGTTGACCACATTTTAAACAAGTTCTTCCTGACATTAGGCCTTTGACCTTCCTTTTCTGAGAATATTAACTTTAGAAACGTTTCAGTTGTAAATTCTGCCCCATAAAGATATGAATCTTGTACAACCCAGAATGTCTTTCTCAAGCATCTGGGAGCCTTGAACGGCAATCATCAAGAAAGCTAGCTCTCAACGCCCTGGCCAGTTTGGCTCAGCGGTTAGAGCGTCGGCCTGCGGTCCGGAGAGACCCGGGTTCGGTTCCCGCTAAGGGCATGTACTTCGGTTGCAGTTTGTCCCCGGCCCTGGTTGGTCGTGCGCGTGGCAGCCACTCGATGTGTCCCTTCACGTCGATGTTTCTCACTCTCTCTCCCTTCCTCTCTCTCCCTCCCATTCTATCTGTACAAAAAATGGAAAAATATCCTCGGGTGAGGATAAAAACAAACAAACAAACAAACAAACAAAGCTAGCTCTCCTATCTCCCACTCTCTGTGGGATGCCCGGAGCCCAACTTAATGATGCACAATTAGCAAACACAGATGGCCTAACTACCTTGAGCAAACCCAACCTCTACTTTTTTGAAGATTTTTGCTTTGAAGGTCTGGAGAATGGGTCTTGTGTATTTGCCTTCTTAAAAGCCCCAATCTTAATGAGGATATGGCTCTGGGATATTCCTCTCTATTTTTCTAAGCAATTGAGAAAAACTAGTGAAGCCGGGACCAGTGTTTAAACGTGGATTCTATTGACCACGATCATGGCAAATCACCTGGATAACTAATGATATGCAAATTCCTAGACCATTCCAGTAAGTCTTAAAATTAAACCATCTGGGCATGGGACATCAGGATCTCTCAAATAAGCTCCTCAGTTCTTTCTTTTATACATTAAAATCTGAGTATAACTGTTGTATAGCAAGTAATTACTCTACAGTAAGCCTCATAGTAAAAAACAGAAGTAAAATATGAGGAAAGACGTGGAAAAGAGAGAATTTGAAACAATGGTAAGCAGAATTTTAATTCCTTATGATGATAAAGGCAAAGAGGTGGAGGTTTCCAAGGTATATAATACGGAGACAGAAATCTCGATTTCTCTTCCATTCTATGTTCAATTTTTTCCATAAAGATCATCATCAAGCCCTGGCCAGTTTGGCTCAGCGATTAGAGTGTCGGCCTGCGGTCCAGAGAGACCCGGGTTTGGTTCCTGCTAAGGGCATGTACTTCGGTTGCAGTTTGTCCCCGGCTCTGGTTGGGTCATGCGGGTGGCAGCCACTCGATGTGTCCCTTTCATATTGATGTTTCTCCCTCTCCTTCTCTTCCTCTCTTTTCCTCCCACTCTATCTGAACAAAAAAATGGAAAAATGTCCTTGGGTGAAGATTTAAAAAAAAAGATCAGCATCAACTGAGAATGTATTGTCCTTATAACATTTTCTATTGAAGTAATTTTCTCACTTGTTCATTAGAATGTACAATGAATGCTCAGCAGTGCTTCTTTGTAAATCATTCTGAAGTTCTTACTGCAATTAAAATTTATTTTTTCTTGCTCTAGCCATTGGGGTTGAAGGAAACTAGTGCGTTACAGGAGAAAAAGAAAAACTCTTACCGTTTATATTACTTTCTCCAAGTGAAAAATTACATATATTAAATTTTTTTTTTAAATATTTATTCTATGATTTGTGGAACAAGGAAATGATATCCTTGAAAAATCAACAGTGGCCAATTGACTTTCAGCACAGTGATTTGGTTAATTTTTGGAGGCTCCTTGGGAACATAGTTCCTTTCTCTTCACATCCTTGTTCCTGTAATTAATAACTTACATCACTTCAAAATCTATTCTAAAGGAAAGCCCTGTCAGCAACTATTTACTTAGTATGAATTTATTATATCACCATGTTTCTTTCTGATATTTCTAATTTACCCATTTCCCATGATGAAATCAAACACTATCGACCATTAATGAAAAGGAGAAAGTCATTCTAGTAGTGGATAGGTCTTTCAGGCACCTCTAAAATTTACCTATTTCCTCCTATCATACCACCTTCTCTAAAACAAATCTTTCCTGAGAAAAACTGTACAGACCAAGCCCTTCTCCTTAGTAAAATGAAAGTGGCTCCTTCTTGATAATCAGTTTGGAAAACCATGAAGCAAAGAGGTGAAAACCAAGTAAGAAAAATGTAAATATTTCAATAACCTTCCAGCTGAGAACACTTCTTAGTCTTTGTTTCCCTGTTCTTTTGTTCATTTCCTGTTCACTATCCCAAGATGAAGTGTTTAGATTTCAATGTGCATCTTTCCTGCCTTAGTTTCCTACCTATGTGGGCAAGACAACTCTGGCATGGAGTGTGGGACCCCTAGATTATTTCTGACCCGAATAGGTGCCGCATCCAAAACGCGACACTATGCCTGATTTCAGGCTGGAGACCCAGGAGAGTGAGGCTGCTCAAGAGATGGCTTCTCCACACACACAAATCTTCTGATAATTAGCCATCGTGGGGGGGAGGGGGAATACAGGAAATTGTAAGTAGGTTAAATTGCTTTTTTGTTTTAATGTTCTCCATTTTTTGCATCCGTCCTGTTGTGAAAAGCTCCCCTCTGTGCGTGAAGCTGCACAGCAGCCCTCAGTAAATTAGAGGCTCAGTGCGGGACTAGAGCTTAAAGAGCTTTCTCGAACAGAGCCTTTGCTTCTTAGGTGAGGACACGCAGGGGCTCTACAGCACACTCAGATTGGGAGAGTCACTGTGTCCTAAGACATTAAGGCAGTGTGTGAGGCATGTAACACCCAGAAGGGGGTCTTATGCATGCTCAGAGAAATGAACTTTGGAAATTTATTTACTCTGCTCTGATTACAAATTGCTTATGTAGCTTTTATTTTTTAAGTTCTGCTGCTCAATATAATGACATAGCATACCTGGAAGCTTTCTGAAATTCTAAGTAGCTGTAGAATTAAGGGCTAGGGTGAGAGACAAGTACTGATGGAGGCCGAACTGGAGGTTTGGGGAGGTAATCACAGCAAAAGAGGAGACAGAGGCTCTGCAGACATAGAGGAATAAGAGCAGGAATAAGAATTTGCCATCTGGGCAGGACAGGGTAGTGTGGATGCAAAGGTGGATCGGTGATGGGCTTCATGCCTTAAGAGACATCCATTTTCTCCTCACCATGGATTGAACTAGTGCTTTGTGTCGAGTGCTGTGCTAGACCTAGAGGCTACTGCAAAGAGTAAGACCTAGCTGTATCTGCAAGGATATAGGGCTATAGGTGTAGAAAATGATAATTAGATTCAAATAAAAAAATCTAAGGTGTTACAGGGCCCAGCAGGAAACCTGAGAAACTGTAAAGGAGAGTCAGAAAGTGCTTCATGGGAGAGGAAACATTTTCCAGGCAAAGAAATAGAGACACAGTCATTCAGATTGAGGAAACACTATACCCAAACATGTATTGTGGAAGAGAACATTTTATTTACATAACACTTAACATGTCATTTATGGGGAGAAAAGAAAGATAGGTTTAGGGAAAGAGGAAGGAAGATGAGGCTGACCAGCAGATCTAGAGGAAGGCACAAGAGGTCTGGAGTTCCGCACTACCTGAGCATAGGCAGAGGTGGTGGAAGGAGGATGGAGAGGGACATGCCAGGAAGCCAAGAACCAACACCTGCTATGTGGAGTCCGTGAGGGGAACTTGATTATGTGACACAGCTCTGGGCCCTCAAGTGCTTCTAACATGTTGAGCAGTAAGGCAGTAACCAGTTCCGAGTTGTTAAAAAGCAGTTTCCTGCCTACGTCTACTTGGAAAAGAAATTGCAAGTATGGAATGCACCAAAATGTATTGAGCTTTTATGACTTGCAAGGTAAAATAAAATATATGAACATAAAATGATGAAGTACTCGTCCTCAAGAAGCTTTTAATCTAGGAGGGAAGAAATGTATGCACTTCAGTGGAAAAGGCTGTACAATGCTCATACCTCAGCAAGAAAGGCTAGTGAACCCAACTAGGGCCTATTAGGTACAGGGCAATGGGCCAAATGTCTGCACGGGATTTCCACACTGAGCGGAGTGAGATTACTGTCCAGTATAGCAATGCAAAACCTGCTCAAACACTTCCCCAGAGGACACCCAGTTAATAAGTGTCAGGCTGAAAATGAGCTGAACTCTTCCCAAAACTGAAACCTCTCCCTATCCCCTAACGTGGGCTGCCCCAAATCAAGCAGAATATAAATATTCACAATATAGAAGAAAGAAGAAACTTATTTTTAATGCCCCTTCCTGTTCAGTTTGAAGAGTGCTATGCAGACTTTTCTGGAAGGAAGAGGATGGCAGGTGCAGAGATTTACGTAAAGACAGGTTCTCTCTCTGGCTTCCCACACTCTCAGCAGGTGGCATTTATCTTGGTCGGTTTACTCTGGTCCTGGATCTGGCTCTCAGAAATTGAATCAAGGGAAGTGATTCACTCCTACTACACCCATAAGCTATCGATTTAAAAGCCAAAAAGCCAGATTTTAAGTCTACAGTAGGCTACTAATCAGACTAGACATTCACTTCTGATGTCGACAAATTCTTTCCTCATCAAAAACTTACAGGGAAATCGAGCAGAAAATTGCTTGTTGACAAAAGTGATGAGATGGATGAATTAAATGGCTAATATCAAAATAAACTGCATTCGTTCATTAAAAATGCATTGCACACCTTGATATGAACTAGTATTAAACACTGTGCTAGGTCTTGAAGAACAGCATGGAATCCAAAGATCAGAAGTCAAAGTCACTGTCCTCAGAAGCTCTCAGTTGGCTGAGAAACTTCGCCCACAGAACAGAACTATTATACAAGTAATGAAAGCTCTCAGAGACACAAAGACTCCACTCGTTTGATTAATTATGGATACTCCTGGAGAGAACTTCACTCAAGATGGAAGTTAGGTGAGGGAAGTTACAGAGGCCTCTCGAAATAGGCAACAGCTGAGTTACATCATGAACTAGGAGCAGCTTCCCCGAAGGTAGAAGGAGGGGACTTTATAAAGGGGGAAAAGGACATTTCAGACAGAAGCAGCAGCTCAGGGGAAGATCGGAAGCAAAGGATGCCTTGGAATTTACAAACTGTGAGTCAACTTTACTGGAGCACAGTCTAGTCTAGTCTTGGGTACAAAGAGGTGAGGCTAGGCTAGAGAACACGTTGCACTCATCTTCAAAGTGTGGGATATTTGTGGAAGAAAAGCAGATGTGAGTCTGCTGGTAAGGTGTTGCTTTCTCTTTTAAAGCCAATTTTTGCCTTGGGTTCTTTTGTCTTGGTATTATATATAAAAATATATGTATGTGTATTTTAACATTTCTTATTCATGTTCTATATGTCTTTAGTTATTTTGTTAGTTATGTTTTCCTGATAATAGCCTTCGTAGTTATGAAACTGCAGTGAGTAAAAAAAAAAATTGTGATTAAAAAAAATTTCTTTATTTTTTTTGCTTTGAAGTTTTATTACATTATGCCTAGATGTGGATGTTTTGCAAATGTATTCCTCTTTGTTATATGAAATATACATTTTGGCTTTTTAAAAAAAAGTAAGTTTCAGAAACATTTTAGCCATTATCTTATTTAATTCTAAAACTTTGATTAGATGTTTGGTGGACCTGTTTACTCCATTCTTATCTCTTTCATATTTTTTTGTCTTTTTGTTTTCTGACTTCTGGATTATTTCTTTAGATCAGTCTTCCAGTTTCCTAAACATGTTGTTTTCTTTGTTTTTCTTCAGTCTCCTTTCTAGTATAATTATTGAGTTTTAATGTCAATGACTAGAATTTTTATTTCTAGATGGTTTGGGGTTCCTTTTCCAAACTGTTTGGGCAATTTTACATGATCTCACTGCTCATTTCTTTTCTCAGGCCCTTATTTTATTTCTTGAAACATATTAAACACACTAATCTTTAATTCTGTGGTAAATCTAATATCTGAGTCTTTGTAGTTTTGAGCCTAATGGCTGTGGTTTCTGCTGGTTTTGCTCATGCCATCTTATTTCCTTATAAGTTTGATGATTGACTGTCTTTAGATTCCTGGAATACTTATTGGTTGGATCTTTAGACACTGGAATCAAAAGTTGGTGCTCCAGAATGCATTTTCTACTGCTTTTGACAAGCACTTCAGAGATTGACCCTCCTGGGCTCAGTTTGAAATAAACGCTGGGATTAAAGTTTTTTGTTGCTAACCATTATGAAAGCCAGCTGTGGTCATGTGTTTTCAGGGGAGATTTTTATTTTCTCCAGCCAAGTGGCAAGATTTGAGATAGACAGGTTTACATCTTTTCCCCTTAAGGAAAGACATAGATTTATTTCTGGTCATCATTACACCAGTGGGTGCTTGGGGGGACCAGTTAAACGTGGGAGTCATCTGTTAGGTTCTTCGTTCTAGGAGATTTCAAGTTGTGCCTCTTTCTTCTTCACCTCTCCACCTTCTGCCACAGAACATACAAGCTAAAAATCAATAGGAATCAGCAAAGACTCTAAAGCAAAAGCCAACTTCAGTGCCCGGTTGACCTCATTGGGTTTCATCTCCTCTAAGATTTTGGTCTTGAGGGAGTCTTTTTATTCTCGTAGAACAACAAAAGCACAAAGATTCTTTAAAAATATGTATTCAGGACATTTTAAGTTCTGAGTGGAAGCGTTGTCAGGGTGCCTAGCCCAATATATAGCCATTGGTGGAAACCCATATTTTTTTAATTGTAGCTAGTTGATGGAATTTTTTGGTTTGGTAGAGTTGGCATTGTCAGAGTTTCCATTTTCTTTCATGCATTCGACATAGGATTAAAGTGTTATTCATCAGAAAGAATATAACAGCTACCTCCTTTGCCATAGTTGATGAATATTGTGATATCAAACTGAAACTAGAAATAAGTGACAGAAGGCAGCACTCTGATAACAGGTAGAGAAGTTGGCTTATATTGAAAGTGAGGAAGAAATGAACTCTGGCATGGAGCTATTGCTCATTGAGTGCTTATGTAGCAAATAAGCATTTAATTAACCAGAGTCTATTATCTTTCAAATATTCTAACATTACATTTCTGCTAGCTAAAGAAGCTCTTGATGGTCCGCTTTAAGAAATTATGAAAGAAACAAAAACAAGATAAAGCAGAATTGCTTGGGTCTTATTTCAGGCACCTGCCATCTGTGGTGTAGACATTGCATATGTAGTGTGATTTAGCAATGACCAATCAGTGGGCAGAAAGGTGAAGACTTTATTACGTGGATGAGACACTATGCCACAATCTCCTAATGGAAAATTAAAGCCATTCACTTTGGCCATTGGACCCTGTGGGATTCCACAGAAGCAACTGAGGCACAATGATGCCATTACCGCTGACATCGTAGAGTAGTGGCCCAGCAGAACTAAGGGTGGGATGGGGGAGGGGGGAGTACCTCTTTAGAATTATAGATTAAATATGTATGAAATATTTTCCACCCTAGCTTTACTTCGTCCTCAAGTCTGGCTCAGGGGATATTTGCAAAATATAGACTTGACAAGTGAAACACAAATAACCTATTTAGTTTCTCGGTAGCTGAATACATTTTTGTTGTTAACGTAGAGACAGCAAAAGAGAAAATCAACTATTTAAGTACCCTGTGAGTAGCCTGCTCAGGAAAACGACAAAACAAAATAAATGGCAGTTTCCATATTGCTCTCTAGTGCAACTGAAAGAGAATGGTATTATTTCTTGAGTCTGACATAAATACTGGCTTCAGAACCAGGTTGCTAGATTGTATATGTGTATTTCCGGAGGTTATTGGTTTTCTGCAGTGTTCTTAGGAAAATTAACAAAAGAAAATAACTTCAAGATGCACAAAATCTATGTTTCAAATAAGTGACCTCAGGAGGTAGGGGGAAGAGAGAATATATTTGAGGAATTAAAATTGTAATCATTACAGGTTTTTTTAAACAATATCACATTAAACTTTTGAATACACTGGTTTTCTTTGCCTTTAAACAGAAACTATCTGGCTCAGCTATATAGTTCATAGCTAATGAAATAAAATTTCATAAAGTTACAATTCCCTGTAGAACAGAATATACAGTATTTGCAGACAGCAATCATAGAAAATTGTAGCAGAACAGTCACCCTATTATAAGGTGATTTCATCTCCAAGGAAATCCACTGGCGTGCATGGCATTGTAGTTCTCTGTGCTTGCTTTGGTTGGAGGATTTTGAATTTGGTTGTTACTAAGATATTAGAGAATCCAATAATTATAAGAGATTTTAAGCTAAAAAAAAAAAAAAGTGCCATTGTTTTTAGAAAAAAAATCTGTTACGTGGTTTCTTCGATTCATTTATACATAGATTTGCAAAACCTAGTTAATGAGTGCATGACTTTCATGGTTGATACAGAATACACCTTGAAGCCAAATTGCAAGAGGTAGAGGGCACTAGAGTGTAAAAACCTGGTTTTTAGTTGTAGCTCTGCAACTAACTAGCTGTACAATCTCCCAATTTTCAGAACTTCTCTGGACCTTTCATAGCTTCTTGATCTATGAACTGAGGCGACTGCAACAAAGACTTATTCTGTTCTAAATGTTATAAAGGCTAAAACGTGTTATTACCAGGATGATTCTGCTGCAAAATATAGAAACTCAACTCAATGTGTTGTTTACTTTACAGGGAATTCATTTACTGGTTAACTAGGCTGACAGTCTGGAGGTAGATTGAAAAAAAAAAAAAAAAAGTGAATGCTTTTTTTTTTTTTTCAGCCTTTTTAGTCCAATTGTTTTTAAGCTGTAATCATGAATTTCCAAACTTAATTATTCTACATATAACGATACCAGAAAAAGAGAACATCCCCTTTCTAGTAGTTCAAACAAAATTCTAGCATTGATAATTACTTGTTTGACTTGGGTCATGTGTGCACCCTTGTTCTGTGTTCAAGTACATAGAATTCTCTAATTCCTCAGCATGGGTTATGTTTCCCTCCTTAAGTTGAGGAAGGGAAATGTCCCTTCTTCCTGAAGTACATGAACAAAATTGTGTGACTCCGGTAAAAGAACACTGAGATTCTGCTCCCTGAAATGCAGAGGGGAAAAACGCACAACTGCAGATCTTCCTTGCTTATAGAAAAGTCAATCACATTTATTTCTTTGGGTTTTCTTAACACTGACAATATATTTTACTGTATTTCTATAGCTTCAAATAAATATAAAGACAATTATTTTTAGACAGTCAATAAGCATAGAAAGAATAATATTTTAAAATTATTTTGTAACCTTTCCTGTAATAATTTATCCAAAGATAAACATAACTATGAATTAAAAGAAATTTAACCATCAAATGCCATGTAAAAATAAAACTGGATTTTGGATTTTTTTTTTTTAAATGCTATTAAATCACTTTTTGGAAAATAGGTCAAAATTTAATATGGGCTACATGTTAGTGATATTAGTGATAATGTTTTGTTTTGATAATGGTGTTATTGTGTTTATGCAGGAGTATGGCCCTATTCTTAATGATATCCAAGCTGAAGCATTTTACAGGTGGGTAAGTGGGATCTGCAACTTACTTTTAACTGGTTCAGCAAAATAAACAAACACAGCACATATATATGTATATATGTACACATTTATCTATATATCTGCCAACTGAAGAAATATAAAGCAAAAGTAACTTTCCTAATTGCTATTTCATTTTTCTAAACAATTTGGAATTACTGTGTGGTAATTTTTTCAGTGTCCACAACAAATGTATTGATACACTTTTGGAATGCCATTATGAATCAAAGCACTTCAGTCTTTATGTACGCATCTCTCTACCCTATCATATTCCCACATCCAGAGAAAATGAAAGGCTGCTCCGAGATCACTGAAGACTCCCTGTTGACCATTCTTACCTGTATGTTAGCTGTGACAGTTACTGTTAAAAAGTAAGTAGCCACTTATTTATAGCCTCTGTTCCTTTCATATAGAACCAATGAACAAGGCTAGTTTCTTAACCCCTACATTCTGCAATTTTGAATGATCCCTTTTGCTGCTCTGTAAGACTGATCTTTATAATTTTGAGTATTTGCTATCTGGCAGCATAATGTTAGGTGATATCTTGCACACAGGAAACCTATGATTTAGGTAAAAAATATTGTCCTGAGCCCTACCCTAGTCACACCACCACCATTGATCTCTTGCCTGAATTCCTACTCTAGGCTCCCGGAAGCTTCATTCAATACTGTTCCTATGTAAATGATTCTCTCCACAGCATTGATCGGGATACTGCATAGGTTACAGACAGAGATTTTTGTTTGTAGTTACAAAATCCTCACCCTAGATCAAGGCCTGGTATATTGATGGTGCTAAATGAATATTGATTGAATGAATGAGTAGATGGCATTGATCTCCTTAAAATATTTTAATGGCTTACCTTTGCACTTAAAAGCAATAGGCAAAGCCCTTACCTTGGTTAACAAGGCCTTCCTTGGATTTTCCCTGGTCTACCTTTCTTATCTTCTGTGGTATCTTGTCCCCCCTTCCTCAGACTAGCCTTTTCCCAATCATACCAAATTTAGTCCTGCCTCCAGGTGTTTGCTCTTTGGAAGGAGGAAGGGTACCTAATCTTAATTCATTGCTCTAGCCATATACTATTGATTACATTCTACCTGTTGGCATTCTTCACAGCTCTAACCACTATCTAAAATTACTTTATATAGTAGTATGTTTTTTGTTGTCCACTACTAGAATGCAATCTCCACATGTCTAAGGACTTTCTCAGATCGATAAAGATTTAACACAGACTTTTTAGTATTTAGGGTAGAGCCTGGCACATAGTCGGTATGAAATGAATGTACTTATTTTGAATGAATGTGGAAATAGAGTTGCTAACACACATTTGTAATTATTTGAACCCAAATATATGTTGTTTATGCTTGTATTTGTGAATTTATAAGTAACATGTATATTCATTTTGTATATGAGTTGATTCTTATGTCCCAACTGGAGCCAAAATTGGGCACATTTTTTCTTTGGCTATTCTCTTTTATTCTGTTTGTAGGAATATACTATACCCTCAGGTGTAGATTCAGGTTGTAGAGAAAATTATTCTCAGCTTTGTTCTATTTAACTACCATTTTTAAAAATCTTTGATCTTTCAGGCTGGCCTGTTTATACCTTCTATTTTCTCTTGGACATAATGAGAAATCAGTAACAGGAATTAGAAAACTCACCTTAGAGCTTTAGCTGTAATGGATAACTCCCAGCATTTTTTTTTTTTTTTTTTTTTTTTTTTTAGAGATGAATCAAGTCTGCTTAAAAATTTTTGTCAGTTACAAGTGTTTGAATCATTTTTTCTTCCTATTAATTTAGATGCGTGGAATTACATCAATGTGCTTTTATTATATTTATTTTAATCCTCATCCAAGGATATTTTTACATTTATCTTTGAACACAGTGAAAGGGAGAGAGAGAGAGAGAGAAACATCGATGTGAGAGAGACACATCAATTGGTTGCCACCCACACGACCCCCCAACTGGGACAGGGAACAAACTGCAACTGAAGTTCATGCCTTTGGCCAGAATCGAACCCTGGACTCTTTGGTCCACAGGCCAATGCTCTAACCATTGAACCAAACCGGCCAGGGCACATCGATGTGCTTTTAAATAAGAAACAATAGAGTTGTTTTTCTCACACAAATAAAGTAGAATAGGTTTATGTGGTACATTATATATATTTTAGAAGTCCTGGCATTTGTAATATTTTAGATACTTTCACCTACATTATCTTATTAATTTTAAAATAGTCCAAGGAGGTAGGCGTGTCATAAAATACTCCTCTTTAACAGATGGGGGTGTTGAGGTATGGCAAGAAAGCCTCTGATGGAACATACGAGTCAGAGCTGGAAATGAAGCATCTCAATTCCTATCCAGACTGTTCTCTTCATCTGAGATATAATAAAGACAATAGTGTCAACAGGTAAATTTTATTAGTATCAATAGGTAAATGTTATTAGGTAAAAGTTACAAGTGAAGATATTTTTAAAAGTAAAAGAATAAAAGGGATCAGACTTTTAGAAGTTCTGTCACATCGACATTTTGAATTGGATACAGAGAGAATAAGTTGTCAGTGTTTTTAAGCATCTAGAAGGAACAATGGGAATAGACATTAGGCGTTTGAAAAGAAGCCATTAAAGCAGAATGCTTATCAGATTAAAGGCCTATATTAAATCTCATTTTCAACATTTTTGAAAACTGTATCCTTCCTGAACATCAGCAAAAGCACCTTTATTTCTTGCTTGACTGAAAACGTAATTTAGACTTACGTGATCATTGAGTCTGAATACATAGAAGCAAATCTTACCCAGTTTGACTTATCCTACAAATGATGTATGTGGATGAAAACTTGTAAATTTAGGTAATTATCTATACAGCTCTTTCCTTTATAATGGTAAGCTTTCAGCCAAAGATAACGAATATAAAGATGGATTTATAACTTAGTCTCATTAGGAAACAGGTGTCATAATTCAAATTAAAATTCTTCAAAACAGGTTTATTTTTAAGGGTGTGGGAAGGATATAGAGTGGCCTTCCTCTGACCTCCTTTTAGAGCTCTTTGGTGCTGAGCCCAAACCTGAAGCTGGAGGCAATGTCAGCCTCTGAGGGCAACAGGCTGGCCATAGCAGGGTGGCACTAGATCTGGAGGTGCAAAATGAAGGTATTTGGCAGAGTGACCATGGGGATGATGATAATGGTGATGAAGCTAACCTGTATTGAGTGTTGGCTATCTGTTTATTATGGTTAGCACTTTATATCCATCAGCTTACTTAATCCTCACATGTACCCTCTGAAGTCAGTATTATCCTCTGTTCACAGGTGAAGAAACTGAAGCTTTGTGGAATCACTTGCATCTGGTGAAGTCCTTAAAGGTGTGTTTGTAGTTATCCCCCTCTTTGGGGACAGTGTCCTTGCAGAAAGGAAAGCAAATGTCAGCCTATGACGGAATAGATTTTCACAGAATATTGTTATGATTATTTCCCTTGGAATAATAAAAAAATTAACATTGATATATTTATTTTAGGCATATTTTTATTATAAAATATGTAATAAAGTACAGATAACTAACTAGACCTAATAAGAAGAATGTTCTGATGTCCTGGCCAGTGTGGCTTTGTTGGTTGGGCATTATCCCATGCACCAAATTGTTGCTGGTTCAACCCCAGGCCAGGACACGTGCCTGGGTTGAGGCTCTATCTCCAGTGCGGGCTTGCAAGAGGCAGCCGATCTAAGTTGTGCTCTCACACAGATGTTTCTCTCTTCTCCCTTCCTTTCTCTAAAAATCTATAAAACTATTCTTTAAAAATATTAGATAAAATAAGCTACAACATTTCTAGAAAAGAATCTTCTCATATCAAATTTTGGCAATTTGTCTTACCAGATACAATTAAGAAGGTAAGCCAGTAATGATTAATCTCCCAGCCCACGCTCCATCTTCTGACTAAACCTTAGGAGAAAACAAACCAAGGAAATGTAACTACTGGATCTATGTACATTTTCATTGTCTTCTTGCTTTCCCTCTTTGACGAACAGAGTTTGTTTCCTCACCTATTTTGCAAGGGACGAGTCTAAACATGGCTCAGATTACACCTCATTTGGAAGGCTAGAATAGCTGGGAAACCACTCCGTGGCACTTTCCAGGACCATGAGATAATACTGAACGTGGATCTTGTGCCCAGATGTGCTCTTACAGTCCATCTCCAAGCACTGTGTCATGTTGTTCTCTTAACCTCGCCTCTGCGCTGGCATAAAGGGCACAAGGGACAGTGACACTCTGGTAGTTTACATGTATTAACATCAAAACTGGTTCCTCCTCTTTTTAAATATTCTAACACATTCTACCAGGATACCTAAAATGGGTGTCAAAAATAGTTTCATAAGGCACAGAAGTGAATGTTTCTAAAAGGAGAGAGATAAAGACAAAATATTATCTAAGACAGCAATAAATCATACCTCGGAGGCTTTATTAGAAGTCTCTTTCATTCAGATCTCCATGTGTTGCTTATCTGAATGTGGTATCATATTTCCCCAGGAAATAACGCCAACGTAGAGACCCACGTCCTGTAAGCCTGATACTCAAGGACCATAAAGATCCGTGACTCAAGATGCAAAATCACATCAACTTTTGCTGTACTCGTACCAGTCCAACTCCTGCTTCTGTATGCTTTATTTTACTTCTTCATAAAATGGACATAGAAGTTTAAAGATTTTCTGGATATTGATGAAGTAATTTGTAGAAGGTACTTTTAAAGCCCCAGAGATCGTTGGAATCGATTTTATTGTAGATATGTTCCATGGTTTATTTTGCCAGCTAAATATTCAATATTTATACCTATATTACCACATAAATATTTTCTCAAGTGTTTAAGAGGTGGAACACTGTTTCTTGCATGCATTTTATTAATAGGACATTTTAGTCCAACTCCGCGGAGAAATACAGACTGTGAAAGAAACGACCGCTTTGCTGGAATTACGCTGCAGGGATCTGCATCACCTTAAGGACCTCTTAGATGTTCCCAGATAGCACGCAACTCTCCCTCCCCTCAACAGAATAAACACACAGCATTTTCTAATCTCTTTTTGTCTTTTTCTACTTTTCTTGCTATTAACTCTGCTCTGAAGTCTTAAAGAGCTTACTGTTGACAAAGCTGTTCTAAACCATCTCTATAGGGTGTGTTTGCTTCCTCTATAGTACGTACTCGCTCTTCCATGTATCCCAGTGAATCTGCTTGGATTAGAAACAAATCGAAACAACTCACTGATGAATGAAAAAAGGCGGCTGATACTCGGCTTCCCTTGCTGGCTACAGTCGGTGCCAGGAAGCATCACCTGCAGGATGGGCTTTCTTTCTGCCATTGTTTTTCTTCACATTTCAGTTACTGAGACTGTGAGTATGGATCAGAGCTTCAAAGAGTCTGATTTGCTATGAAAAAGATTGCATGGAGTGCATCAGCGCTTCCCCGGCTGCTAACATCTGCTAGGAAGCACAAATTTAGCTTCTCGATGTTTATTATTCAGCTGATGACTGGGGAAAATGGACTCCTGCTACAATCTGGCCTCCAACTAAAGAAGGTTTTCACATTTGTTATTTAAAGTACCTTGAGTTGGAAGGAATTGGGAATGAAATGTTGACCTTTAGTCCTTGCTGCTCAGAAATCAACTTCAAGAGTAGTTTTAGAAATATATATTTGCTTTGTTATTTTTTACTTACCACTGACATACAATATTATATTTGTTTCAGGTATACAACAGAGTGATTAGACACATATATGTAACTTATGAAGTGATCACCCTGATAAGTGTAGTAACCATCTGACACCATGCATAGATATTACAGTATTATTGACTGTATTCCCTATGGTGTACTTTACATCCCTGAGACTGTTTTTATAACTTGTAATTTGTGCATCTTAATCCCTTCCTCTAGTCACCTTTTCCCCCAGCTCCCTCCCATTTGACAACTATCAATTTGTTCTCTGTATCTGTGAGTTTGTTTCTGTTTTTGTTTGTTCATTTATTTTGTTTTTTAGATTGGTTGCACATGTAAGTGAGATTATGTTATTTGTTTTTCTCTGATTTATTTTACTTAGTATTACTCTCTAGGTTCATCCATGTTGTTGTATATGGTAGGATTTTATTCTTTTTTATGGCTGAGTAATATTCTGTTGTATATATGTACCACTTCTTCTTTGGCCAATTCCCTACTTTTTTTCTTTTTGGTACATGCCCCTAGTGAGTACCGAACCCAGGACTCTCTGGTCTGCAGGCCGACGCTCCAACCGCTGAGCCAAACCATCCAGGGCTAATTTTTTTCTTTATTGACATTTTTAGAAAGAGAAAGAGGAAGGGAGAGGCAGAGAAACAGAAACATTGATGAGAGAGAACATTGATTGACTGCCTTTTGCGTGTTCCTCCATGGGGATTTGGCCCACAATCTGGGCATATACCCTGACTAGGAATCGAACTGGTGACCTCTTGTTGCCACTGAGCCATACCGGTCGGGCTATCCAACTGTCTATTAATGGACACTATGTTGCTTCCATACCTTGGCTATTGTAAATAATGCTGTAGTAAACATAGGGGTACATGTGTCTTTTCAAATTAGTGTTTTGTATTTCTTCAGATAAATACCAGAAGTGGAATTGCTGGGTCATAAGGTTTAATTTTTTGAGAAACCTCCTTACTGCTTTCCATAGTGGTTGTATCAATTTGCAATCCCACCAGAAGTACATGAGATGCCCCTTTCTCCACATTCTCGCCAACACTTGCTATTTATTGTCTTATTCATATTTTTTATCTTCTCTTTTCTACTTAAAGAAGTCCCTTTAACATTTCTTTTAATACTGGTTTAGTGGTGATAAATTATTGTAGCTTATTCTTGTCAGAGGAACTCTATCTGTCCTTTGATTCTAAATGATAGTCTTGCTGGGTAGAGTAATCTTGGTTGTACGTTCTTGCTTTTCATCATTTTAAATATTTCATTCCAGTTCCTCAGCCTGACAAGTTTCTGTTGCAGTCAAGGACACAGTTTTTTTCAACAGTGAAACTCTTGATAGATTTCTGAAAAAAAAACAACAGAAGTTTTCCCTTGATTTACAATATAGTTGCAATCCTGTATTAAAACTTTGTGTGTGTGTGTATTATATATATATATATATATATATATATATATATATATACACACACACATACACATATATATTTATAATATACACACACACACTCTGTGTATTACACTTTTTACAAAAGATATTTTGTGCCTATGTAAAATTAGATTCTAGGCTCTGATTATTATAAACAGATGTTTCACTTATGTGACTGTTTGGGACATTCAAAAGCAACAGAGAATGCCTTATTCTTCTTCTTTGTATGCAACTCTCTGGTGAATACTGCAAAGATAAGAATCTCTAACACTTGCCCACTAAATGCCAGTAGAATCCCCACCCTCTTCTGAACCCCCAACCTAGTGATAACTAAAATTTCCCCCAATGAATTCACCAAATGAACTCTAGAGAGCATTGGGGCCATTGTTGAGACCTGCTGCAATACCCTAAAGTGCCGGAAGATCTCAAATGAGGCTAATCTTATTCCATCAAACCTTGGTTCTGGAACATCTCCCATCTCGAATAATTTGGTTCTCAACCACGTTGTTCACAGATAAAACATCTCAGTTGTTGAACAAAACTCTGCTTCTCAGCCCGACAACCCTTCCATGCTGATACCTGTATGATCAGTCCTGTGTCTCTCAGGTGACAAATAAAGGAGAGAATGTGTGAGTATGAGTCAGTTTACTGCTAAACCTCACATTGTTAACATCTCCAAAAATTGTGCTGTGAAAATTTTTATTTTTTTTTTGCTTTTGTTGCTGCTTATTATTAAATCATACAGTAAGTCATAGTGGTTCCTAAAAAGGTTAGTGATAGTAGCAAAGTGAAAAGAAAAGTTGTAAGAACAACGATTGAGCTTAAGAAAGAAATAATTGCAAAGTATTATAGAGGTGTTCACGTGTCTGATCTGGCTACCGAGTATGGCATGATGAAATCCCCTATTAGCACAATTTTAAAATGTAAAGAGACCATCAGGAGTGCTGATGTTGCTAAGTGTGAAATTGTTCATGAAATAATGATCACAGACAATTGAATTTCATTTCCTTTTTGTTAAATTTTCATTTACATTTTATGCCCTTTTTGTTTTTAAAATGTTTATAGATTAAACAGTGCATTAGACATATACCTTATATAAGAAAGGCTAAAGCAGAATCATTTGTGGGTCTGGAATGAATTAATTCAATTTAACTTATTTTTAATGGGAAAAAAATGATTTGGTTTTCAAACAAATTACTTCTCAAACAACTTTTTGTAATGAATTAAGTTCAAGAACCAAGGTTCCACTGTATATCTGAATCTTGTGGTTTTCTCTCTTGAACATATAATATAATCCCTAATTGGGTAGCTAGAAATCCAGGTCCACTGTTATGTATGTCTTCTCTGTATTTAAAGCAGCATCTCTGAAATCAATTGCACAGAGGCAAAAGGTGAAGCATGGAAAGAAACATAATGCTGATTTCATTCTATTTTGAGACTGGGTCATGGTGACACAGGTGCTCTAGAAGAGAATAAAAATCTATTTCATTACGATGTTCTTGTGACACTTCAGAAATTTGTAACAGGAATCTCTCATTGACGGGATGCCCACCTACAATGAAGCTAAAATTAGTCTTTGCTCCAGGCATTCCTTTTCTTTAAGCCACAATGCTAAGGGAGAAAAGGAAAGGTGTTTCCCTATAATTATTTAGATGTGGCTCCCTCTTTTGCTCCTGTCCTACATTGGCTACCAAATATGTCCAATTTGAATTAAAACTCTGAAAAATAAATCATTTTCTCTTTACCATGATGTACTGCCATCTGCTTTTTAATATAACTAGATACTTTAATATTAAGATGTTTAATTTACTCACCCATTCTGGTGTTTTATACTTTAGGATTTGTTAAGGAAACATTGTTTAACATGGCTCATGGCTATGTGTTGTTTTGGAGTTTCTTTGGGAATTTCAACTGCCCATTTGTTGAGGAAAGACACTATCAACAGAGTTAACTTTTAAGAGAAAGTTAATTTTAACAACTAGAAAGCGTGCATATCTTAAAATATATCTAGGATAGACTACAGAGTATTTCTAGCTGCTTAAA
This sequence comes from Molossus molossus, assembly GCF_014108415.1. Classification (NCBI taxonomy): domain Eukaryota; kingdom Metazoa; phylum Chordata; class Mammalia; order Chiroptera; family Molossidae; genus Molossus; species Molossus molossus. The sequence goes on from NW_023425350.1 coordinate 37,028,482, forward strand.
GTTCTTGATGTGGATTAAGTGTTTAAAGTATGGGATAAAAGAAAAATTTTTCTAACTGGGGAAAATGTTTAAATAAATGTTTTCTGCTGAAACATCATATCTCTTCATACCAATGACAGGTAATTTTCACAGGTAGAAAATTGCTGTTCTTCTCTCTTTTCCAATCTAATATACTTTGAAAAATAGTTTTTGGTTTTAAAAATGGGTATTTTTCTCAAGTAAAAGTAATGCTTGCCAGTTGATACAAGCCAGTTAACTCAAGCTGGGTTGAATTTGGGAAAATTTTACATTTGCAGTGGTTAATAAAAAGTAGATCTTTTTCTTTTAAATAAATTGGTAGTTTCTTTGACAAAAATGTAAAATTGGACTAAGAAGGAAATAAGAAAATCATACCCCTATCCTTTATTTAACAATTGAACTGCATTCTCTAAGTTCAAGTATATCCAAATTTCCTTTCTGCCATAATTCTCTAAAAAATACCAAATACCAACTAAAAATGATGATAACTGAAGTGGTGTCAAGCTTTTAGCATATGATTCACCTGTGAATGACCAAGAGACAAACAGATTTCTCAATGAGAATATTGGGAATGAGTTGAGAGGAAAAACAAAAACAAATGGGTTATTTTTTAATTAAGAAGCATCATTTACCAAACAAGAGGGTTACAAAATATATCAAATCCTTGGGTACTCCTCCCTTCAATAAATGGAGCCTACCTTGAGTGTAGGCTGGAGTGAATGATGCTTCTAATGAACAGAATAAAGCAGAAGTTATGACATGTAGAGATTGGAATAGGAAAACATCATATAGGCTTCTATCTTGGCCATTCTCTATCTTGAGTCACTCTCTCTGGGGAAAGCCAGCCACCTTATTATGATGGGAGAGTCCCATGTAGTCAGAAACTGAGGCTCCTATCAACAGTTGTATGAATAAGCCATTTTAGGAGTATATGCTCTGGTCCGAATCAAGCCTTCAGATGATTTCATCCTCAGGATGGATCCTGACCCAGAACTCCTGGACTAGGCTCCTCCCAAATTCCTCATTCAAAGAAACTTATAACAATAAATGTTTGTTGTTTTAAGCCACTAATTTTAGAGTCCTTTTTACTCAACAGTAGACAACTAACACACTAACATGTCTTAGATACTCATTTACACTTAGAGCATTTTCCATTCCAATATTGCAAGTCCAATGGATTCACTAGCTTCTTAATATATCAACTAAGATATCCAGGGAGGTAAGGCTATAATTAATTTCACCATATCTTGCACAACTTTTCCAATTTATATAGTACTCTTACTATGTGTTTTTTCAGATTTATAAATAGATCCCTTTCTGTAGTTGTTTACTCAGACATTCTCCATCTTCCTTATTATATCAAATAATTGATGAGACTCAAGGGCTGTAAGTGATAGTAAACTCCATGGATAAGTACAGAACCTTTTGAGCCAGGCTATTTGGATTCAAATTCCAGCTTCACTACTTACTAGCTGTGTGACCTAGGGCAAGTTACTAGTTAGTGTCTCTGTCTCAGTCTTTCTCTATAAAATAAGCATAAGAATAGTACATTCTTCATATGAGTTTCCAAGTATTTAAACTGGTTCATTTAACATCTCAAAATAAAAGAAATTTCCTACATTAACAGAATGAAGGAGAAAATCATACAATTCATTTTAACATATGTGCCAAAAACACTTGATAAATGCCATATAATTTCACAATTTTGAAAACCCTCAAACTAGGAATAGAAGTGAACATCTTTAGTCTGTAGAAGGGGCATCTACAAAACATGAAAAATCTTATATTTAATCCTAAAATGTTACGAGTCTTTCCTTGGAATTTGGAAATATTGTTATAAAAATAGTTGTCTTACATTGTGTTACTGATAATCTAGAAATGTAATTAAATTTTATATTGGTTGGTTATTAAGCAACTTTTCTCAACCTGCTTACTAATTTTGCTAATTTATCTGTGATAGGGTGTTTTGGCCAAGAAAAAAGGTGAAACTCCCAGTGACTCTTAACTCCTTAGAAATGGCATACATCACTTCTCACATTTTATTGGCTAAGGCAAGTTAAGACCCAACCCTGGTATGAATGAGACAGGGGAGGATAATCAACCCACGAGGAGAGTCAGAGAACATTTGGGATAATTATAAAATCCATTGCACATATTTTTATATTAAGTCATTTGCAAGTAAGGCAGAAAATTTTAAAAGAGAATATCTTCGTAATAAAATTACATAGGGGTGAGGAGCTTTTTATGAATGCTAAGATTTATATGATCTTCTATTTGGTCTTTATTTTGTCATTGTCATGCAGAAATTTGTTAATCAGAAATGTATCTTGGACATTTTAGGCCTTTGTATACAAGATTCCTGAACATGGAAATTTATGTGTGTTTATGGAATAAACTATAATAAAATAACATATTTGGCCTGACTGGTTGGCTCAGTGGATTGAGCATTGTCCCATGGACTGAGAGGTCCCAGTTAGATTCCCAGTCAGGGCACATGGCTGGGTTGCAGACTCGATCACCAGTAGGGGGTGTGCAGGAGGCACCCAATCGATGTTTCTCTCTCACATTGACGTGTCTATCTTTCTCTCCCTTTCTCTCTAAAAAAATCAATAAAAATATATTTTTAAAATATTAATAACATTTGTAGAATCCATTAGTTCACTAGGATACTTTTATGTTAATTATTTTATTGAAAAACACTGAAATAGAGTTGGACATTTTAATTGCCTGTTAAGTTCCCCAATAGACCATATTTTCATTTGTATTTTTCTATCTTGTACACACCTCCTCCTGAGATTCTAAAACAATATTTGACACAACAGGGACTCATTTTTTGAATGAAATAAGATGTAATTACTTGTTCAAGGTCACAGTGTTAACAATTGTTAGAGCAAGGACTGAGCTTTGGCCTTCTGGCTCCAACAGTAGCATTTGCTCCTCGACACCACCGCCAGCCTATTAGCACCTGCCACTATAAGGGCAGAGAAACTAGAGAACCAGAGAAGGATAATGTAAATATGTCTGTATTTTTTCAGAAACTGACCAACCTTTCCACTTTCAACATGCTGGCAGGTAAACAGATGAACAAGATAAAGCATGGGTCACTAGGAAGGCAACTGTGAGAAGTCCCTGCCCATATAATACCATCAATGTTCCCATCTGTTCCATATTTAGACACACATTTTTCAAAATTAACATGTTTCAACCCATTTAAGTGAAGAACATATGTTCAGAAAGTGTTTGAATGTGCTATTGAGGCTGATGAGAAAGCCTGAGGTCTAAGAGAACACCAATGGCTAACAGTTCTATGTCATATAAAGAGCTATTTAAGCAAGTAGACAAGTTTCCTAAAGACAAAGGTCTCTAGTATTGTCTAAAGGGATAAACTTGCCCTCTGTAATTTCATTGGCCATGTCTTTGAACACAAGCTTTGGTTCAATTGAACATAAGCATTCACTTCATTGGTTGCTTTTTATCTTGAATAGATGGAATATTGGAATTAAAATGATTTTCCCAAGTCAGGCTGATTTTCCACTTTCAGAAGCACACAAGCATCACTAAGCAGGATAAAACATTTTCTTAATGGCCCTCTGTACAGTGTTACAAACTACCTGATTTAAATCTCCTCACCTTTATATATTACCTGTTTATGTTTATTCAGTCACTAACCATTTTTCCAATCTGTTTATGGATATCCAGGAGCTCTGTGAGATAAAATCACAAGTAATAGTGTCTGTCTTTATCCTCCTAAAATTAACAGTCTAGATATAACATAGGAGGACATACAACATGGTTTTATACAATTAAGTTAGAAATTGTTAAATTTTTGTACTATGGGAAGCACAAAAAATTGAATCCATAAGTTTTGCTGGAAGATAATAAGAAAAACATGAAATGGTAAATATATTAAAAAATAAAATTCAACACATACTAAATAAAAATATGATGTTGTGAAATATATAATGTAATATTATTACTTATATAAAATAAACATAAAACACCTGGCTGGTGTGGCTCAGTGGATGGAACATCATCCCATGGACTGAGAGGTCCCAGTTTGATTCCCAATCAGGGCACACGCCCAGGTTGCAGGCTTGACCCCAAGTAAGGGATGTGCAGGAAGCAGCCAATTGATGGGTCTCTCTAACATTAATGTCTCTCTCTTCCTCACTCTCTAAAAAAATCAATTAAAATATATTTTAAAAAACGTAAAATATGTTAAATATATATTTCAAACAGTGTATTATAAGACAATACAATAGATAATCTTATTAAGTGTTTAATACAGATTTCAAATACTGTGCATTTTAGTAGGGTTACACCTCTGAGTTGCAATAAATGGGAAATTTCACAAAGAGAAAAAAGACTTGAGATACGCCTTGAAGGAAGAATTGTTGTCCAATAATTAGCAAGGTACAGAATAAATACTACAAGGATAACTAAATTTTTAGGGAATGCAAAGTAAAGGAATAATCTAGGTTATAGGAGAGTTAGTCAATGGGTAATTCTAAAGCATATTGGAGTTTTAATTCTATTTTAGAAGGAAAAGAGAATAATATTCGGAGCAGATACAAAAGATTGGAGATATATTAAGAATAGGGAACAGAAAACTGTATTGGTCCATACCATATATATTCTTGAAATAAAAAAGGGAGGGGGAGAGTTAAAGCTTTTTTTATTTTTCCCCCAAATGTTTTCATCCTAGACTAGAGATGGCCACTGTAAAAACTGGGTATACGTCAATCAAGAGACACAAACAAGGAGGTGAGGCTATGGGCCTGTGGCACCAGGGCAACTATCCCCAAGTCTCTGGTGCTCTTCTTCAATACTCTGATAGAGTCAACTGTTAAGAGAAACACCCGCCTCTTTGCAAGCAGCAGTTATCTACAATAATCAAATACTATATTGGGAAAGTTCAGAAAGATGCTGAATGTGTTAGGACAATAAGTCTCTATTCTGTTTGGTCCCACATTAACTCTAATAGTTGGGTCTCTATAGAAGAAGGATGGACACCAGAAATGCAGGTTAACTCTACCCCAGTGCTGTAGATGAACCTTGACCACTTCTTTTGTAATCACTGCCGAAGTTCTTTTTTTTTTCTTTCCTTTCATCTCAGAAAGACTTATGAGTTCACAGATATCCTATTATTCCTGCCTTCTTTTGAAAAGCAATCCCTCACAAACTGGCATATACTCAGTTGTCATCTACCTCTTCAAGAGCATATTTATCATGAAATAATCTACTTGAAACATAACTTCGTATTTCTAATACTGCTCAGCTCAGATAACCAACATTGTGCAGATCAGTGTGATTCAGACTACCCATCTTCTTAAGGGTTTAGATATTTAGGAGCCTCAATCATACAGTGGGCATTTTCATATCCTTAATTATTTCAAAGGCATTTTGTCTGATTCAGACTAAATGACTAATACTTGTCTCACCTTTCTCTAGTCATTTTTGTATCATCTACTGACAGTCTATGAATCTAAAATTCAGAGATGACAAACCAACATTTACTTAATGTGGTCACTAATTTGCCTACAGTGACTCTTTAGAAAAGAGGGACATTTTTTAACCACTCAGCTCCACTCCAGTAATTTTGTCTGTTGTCTGAAAACACACAAGGTTGATTCACACAGGAAGATCACAAAAGTGCCTTACCTCATTTCTCACAGAAAATCAAAGTGTGGAATCATATGGCTAGGAAGGGATCTGGTATATAACCTTTGGTCTAAAACGAGCTTTAATTAGTCTAGACATATTCACTAAGGAAACCAGAGGAAAGTGATTACAACTATTGATCCACTCCATTCACTCTGCTGGATACAGGGCTAAATAAATGAAGGTTCTTATCCTTAAGGAGTCTGAATTTAAAAGAGAATAAGCATAGCCCTGCTGGTGTGACTCACTGGTTGAGCACCAACCCATACACCAAGAGGTCACCAGTTCGATTCCTGGTCAGGGCACATGCCCAGGTTGTGGGCCTGATCCCCAGTGGGGGGAATGGAGGAGGCAGCCAATTGATGTTCTCTCTCATCGATGTTTTCATCTCTCTTTCTCTCCCTCTCTCTCTCTCCCTCTCTTTCTCTCTAAAATCAATAAAGAAAAAATATTTAAAAAGAAAAAGCATATATAACTATGGTATACTAAAGTAAACACAGTATCAGAGGTATATGATAGATTTAGAACTTTGCTGGGATCTCAGAAAAAACTCAATACATGGCAGTGTCACCATTAGAATCCTTCATTCAACACAACGCTGTCATGGAGGAAGTGATTAGGTCAGTTTGTTTTGGATAAGGAAGGCTCCCCTTCAATTATTGCGTTGACTTTTTACAATAACTGTATGAGTATAATTAGCTTTGATTTTTATAATTGGAAAAATGTAGATTAAATATAATTAACTTTCTTCAGATCATTTGGCTGTCAGCTGACAGTTCAGGTTTGGATCCAGAACTGTTTGATACCCAGGACCATCTTCTTCCCAGCATACCACCTGTTTCCTCTTCATTACTCTCTGGACCTTGAAGAGGTTGCAGAGATATATAGTGTTCATTATCTATGCTTAAGGATTATAAAAACCTGTATAAGAGACCTCCTTTCTTCTTCTAAAAAAAAAAATACACGGGGTGTAACAGAAAATTCTGCTAGTCAAGAGGAGGTAGCTGCACCAGTTTTAAGCAAGGTCATTCTTAGAATTTCTTGAGATGGATGTGATTAGAGTCAGTTTCTATATCATTTCCAGTAGCATGTTTGGTGTGGACCCCAGGCGTCCATGAATACCAGAGATGACTTCAAAGGAATAAGGAAATGATTATAACTAGTGTGACATCTCTTTGGGGTATGGAAATATCCCAAAAGCGAAGAACACAGACTAGTTGGATGGCAAAACCTTAGGTGGTGAGTTCAATAATGGATGTTCTGCTGCATCTCGGAGGAGGAATATTTTTTAAACTTTTTCTTTAAATCACTGATTTGATGTTGCTCGAAACTGCTTTGTGTTGATAGATAAAATCTCATGGCCTAGATAAAAACTATTGCTAAAAAAAACTGCGTGATGTTCTCTAATTTTCTATCGCTCTGATAGTATCTGGCTGCATGTCTGTGAATATCAGGTGAAATGAACACAATGAGTTCTGGGGAGCAAGTCCTAGAAGCTGCCAGAAAAAATAATGGAAATGATCTCACAGGACTGTGTCTTTGGACGAAACAATAGTACATAATGTTTTCACTCCTGAGTTACCTAAATCAGTTAGAAAGATTTTAGTTAATTATTTCAATCTGAAACGTAAATGACTAATTAATTAGTTCAATAGTCAACATTTAATACACAATTATAGATTATGCACTAGGTGTATTGAACTTTGCTCCCGGGTCCTGTAGAGAATACAAAAATGAGAAATGTCCTTAAGGAGCTTAACATCAATCAATTAAAAACAATGAAAATAAGATAACTAGTTGATTTCTTTCAAAACACTAAGTGCATACGAGGCACAGGGCTAGGCCTTGGGAATGCCTCCTCTCATAGGGATGACATTCTCTTGGGGTAGTCAGACAGTACATTCCTAAAGTTATTCCTAAATAAATAAACTGGATCATTTACGATATTGAGAAGCACTACAAAGAAGATCAAACGGGGACCAGAGAAGGCCGCTCAGCAGAGGTGACCTCTGTGCCGGTCAGGCAAAAACCTGAGTCCAGGGCAGTCTCCCAGGGACAAAGAGCAAGTGAAACTTGAGAAGCAGAAGCAAGCATGCGCTGATCAGAAAGGACCGAGGTTGGCCAGCGTGGTGGAGCCCAGCAGCCCAGAGGGCCGGGAGATGGCAAGGGGTCAAAGAGGTGGGCAGGGCCATTGCACGGGGGGCCTTATGGGAACAGTTTGGATCTCAATTCCATTGCCAGAGGAGACCAGTCAGGGGTCTGGTATGCAGTAGGATACACACAAATTATAATACACACATAACCTGATGCGATCCATCCAAAAATGCCGAACCTACGGCTGTGTGACTCTGGAAAGGCCGGACAGTGACTGCTTTCCTCCGAGAACTAAGGATGACTTTATGAAGAAGTTTGTCTTTGAGCCGCGTCCCGAGGTGTGCCTGAAGCGGCACGTGCGAGGGATGCTGTGAACAGAGCTCTCCGCAAGACATCCTCCGGTGCTGACAACTGCCCCGCGGGTGTGTTTGCTTCCTGGAAAGGAACAATTATTTAGCCCAAAGAAATGACCGTTTGATGTGACACCGTAGGTGCCAGCAGCAAGCTGAAATGTTTGGGCCACTAGAGGTTGAAAGGGGTGTGAGTGGAGGACTTGGCCACTCAAGCTACACTCACAGCAGCTGTTTACTCTGACACCCTGGAAGCTGACCCTCTTGTTGTGTTTTGACATCCTGGGGGATCCACATGATGCGGTAAATGTCACGATAAAGGTGTTATTATGTTCCAGGAACCTGCCGAGGTCACAGGGAAAAATCTGTACATCTTCCGAGTTGGAGAAATTCTCGCTGGTGAATATGAATGGGCTGCCCTCTCTTGCCTTTCTTGTTTCTGTTTCAGTGATTATGCAATCATGCAACCTGCATATAGAGAGGTAGCTCCAGAGCTTGAGGGAAGGAACTGAAGGCGCATTTTTTGGCTTTGGATTAGGCTAATTATTCAGAAATAAGTTGAGGCTGGCTTTTTAGCTGTCTCAAAAGAGGTGGTGTGTTCCACACCATTGATCCAGTTGTTATTGTTATGCAGTCTTTATTTTAATGTGGGGAATTTCCATTGTGTGTGTGTGTTTTCCTGTCTTGAAAGGCTTTGTCAGACAAAGGCATTTGACTAGCAATGAGTACTACTAGTCAAATCTCTCAAAAGCAGAGGTCAGGAAAATTTTTCTGTTAAAAGACCAGATAGTAAATGTTTTAGGCTTTTTGGGCCAAGAAGCAAAAGCAAGGATATTATAGAGACAATTATATAACAAGAAAGAAAAATATGCACAATTGTTTTTATTAATGAATTTATAATATACTAGAGTACAATCTTTTGTAATACAAGTCTACTAATGAGAAGAATGAAATTCTTCTTTGAGGAATAAGACTTCACTAAATTGGGATTCAAAATTAGTGTTCCTCATCATAAAATCCATTGCAAATATTCATCTGTAAACAAACAGCATTCTTTTCTTTTTTTTTTTTTGCATTTATTTTCAGATAGAGTGGGAGAGAGAGAGGGAGGAAGAAAGAGGGAGAAACATCGATGTGAGAGAGACACATCGAGTGGTTGCCACCCACACGACCCCAACTGGGGCCAGGGACAAACTTTAACCAAGGTACTTGCCCTTAGCAGAAACTGAACCCAGGACTGTCAGGTCCACAGGCCAACCGCTGAGTTCTAACCGCTGAGCCAAACTGGCCAGGGCTGTAAAACGGCATTCTCAGCTCACAGTCAGTACTACAGTAGGCCTTGGGGTGGATTTTGCTTGATGGGTACAGTCTACTGACTGCTGCTCTACAGTGTACTTAAACTGGTAACATAAACATTTTTTCTAACTAAGCTAACTATTAATAAAGCATCATCTTTATATAACAGAATCATTTTCATGTATCGGTATACAATAGACAACTAGTTAAGAACATGTGCTTTGTGATTAGACCAATCCAGGTACAGTCCTTGGCCTCATTCCCTTCTAGCTGTAAGGCTTTGGGAAAGTCACCTAACATCTCTGTCTCAATGTTTTTATCTGTAATATAATACTACTAGTATCCCTTCAATGCCATTTTGAAGAGAACTGAGATACTGTGGTGCCTATCACATAGTGGACAATATATAGTAGCTCATTTTTTTTTAAAGTAATGTCTCAAAAAATTCCTTGGAAGTAGATAATACAGGGATTATTATTTGCCCCATTGGGGGAAACTGAGAGATCAGGAATTAACAGAATGTAAGGAATCGGGGGCGCCGCCGAATAAAACAGAGAAGAGACTGGAGAGCCAATCAGCCGAATAAACAGGGATCAGGCTTTATTGGGTGCACTCCGGGCGGGTTCACAGACTCCGGGGGTCGAGTCCTAGAAGCCGCGCTCAATGTAGGGGCTTGTGTCTTTTATATCTGCCTGTTGCAGCTGGAATTTGTCCCTTAGGGTTTGGCCCTGCGGGGGTTATGCATGGAGCCTCTGGAATATGAATAGATAAGATGGGAGTTAACCTATAGGCTCCAGGCAGGCCATTCAGGGTGGGAGACAAGGCTGAGCAAGGAGACAATGGTCGAGCACTTTGCCTGGTGCCAGTTCCCCAGGCCATCGGACATTCCCGACTCTGTGATAATGACAAAGGTGCGCAGATGTCTTTCTGGCTACTTCGAGCTGGACAGGGGCGGCGTAAGGGGAGGGGGCCCATGTCGGCATGATCCGGGCCTGAGGATCTGGTGAGAGGTTGATAATGGCTTAGCATCATGATCTCGTGCACAGTCTGGCTGGTGAAGGCCTTCAGTCGGTTTTGTAGCAGGGAGGAGAGTAGTCGCAGGAGACAGGGTCCGCAGGCTAGGGCTAGAAAAAGGAGAGTTAGGGGACCCATAAGCGGCAAAACCCAGTGTGCTCAGTTGGAATCGAACCAGGTGCTCCAAGATTGATCTCGCCTTTCCCAAATGCGTTGTGCTCTTTCTTTTAAGTTATTGGCAGCATTTCGGATGAGGCCTGACTGGTTAAGATAGAAGCAGCATTGCTCTTCTAGGAAAACACATATACCTCCCTTTTCTGCAGTGAGGAAATCTAGGCCCCTTCGATTTTGAAGGGTGACTGCTGCTAAGGAGTCTAGTTGATCTTGGATGCTGAGAAGGGTGGAGGCTATTTCTTCTAAAGAATTTTGTAGGTCTTCAGATAGGATGTGGAAATATGATAGAGAGGTTCCTAGCCCACCTGCCCCGAGTCCCAAAGCTCCTGTAATGCTTAGGGCAGTGAGGAGGGGTACCAGCTGTATAGCCCGTTTGTGTCTTCTTGTATTAATCAGGGTGACGTCGGGAACAGGCAGGGAGGCGTCCTGGGGGACTATATTGATGTTGGGGGTGAGATACACCAAGGTGCAGGTGCCGGTCCAGTTAGTGGGGAGACACATATAGGTGGTGGACCCACACATATATATGGCAGAGTAGGCTGAGGAGACAGGGATAGACATACCCAACAGTCAGGCGCAAATGTGGAGTTGGCCTTATAGAGGAGGCGTTGGGTCAAATTCAGGGTATGGAACAGATGGGAGGATTCCGGAAGCGAAGGAGAGAAGGTGGCAAGAGTGAGTGGGCAAGAGTGAGGGGCGAGGCCCAGAGTCAGACTTATCGTGGATGATCCGATTAGGGCGTCTTGTGTATTCTGATTTTCGTCGGCCCCAATGGAGTGCAGGTGAGGCGAGGCTCCAGGACTGGTTGCTCTTCTGGAATCGGGGCTTTCTTTATCCTAGAGAGATGGATCCAGGCGGAGATCCCCAACACCTTAACCGAGGACTGGGGGTGATAGGCTGCATGTAGTTTCCATTTGATGCCAAGAGAGACCGAGACCGCTTCAGTGACCTTGGAGATGAAAGCTGGCCCGTTGTCTGATTGTATGGGGTTTGGCAGCCCGAAGCGAGGGCTGATGTCTTTCAGTAGGTGAGTGGCTACGGTTTCTGCAGTCTCTGAGGCGGTTGGGAGGGCCTCGATCCAACCTGAAAAAGTATCAACCATGGTTAAAAGATATTTTAGTTGTTTGTGTTTAGGCATATGAGTGAAGTCTATCTGCCAGTCTTGTCCTGGCAGGTGACCCCGCATTTGGTGTAGGGGCCTGCGCACATGGCAAGCTCCTTGGCTGTTGGACCTGGAACAGACAGAACATGAGGCATGTGCAGCATGGATAGCCGGCCGGAGTTTGTCAGGGTGGAGGATTGGAGACAAGAATTGGTGAAGGGCTTCGGGGCCTATGTGGAGAGACTTGTGGATCTCCGACAGTATTTGCAGTCTTTGGGCGTCTGGAAGAATTAAGAGGTCGGTAAGGCGGTGGGGGGAGAAAACCTGGAGAGGCTGTTGTAGGTTGATCTTCAGTGCCTCCGTGGTGAGTTCTGCTGCTGCTGCGAGGGCCCGGAGGCAAGGCTGCCATCCACGAACAGTGGGGTCCAGCTGCTTTGAGAGGTAAGCAACAGGGACCAGGGTGGGGCCGAGTGGCTGAACCAGGACCCCTATGGCTAAGTGATGTTTTTCGTCTGTATAGAGGAGAAAGGGTCGTTGGGGATTGGGGAGAGCAAGAGCTGAGGCAGCGCACAAAGCCTCAAGGAGGGTCTGGAAACCCGGCGGACCTCCTTAGGGGAGGTCAGGGATCCCTCGGGGGTGTCTCTGGCTGCCTGGTAGAGTGGTCTGGCTAGGAGGGCAAAATTGGGGATCCAGTGCCTGAAGAACCCCATAAGCCCAAGAAAGGACTGAATTTCCATTGCCGGGGTTGGGAGTTGTAAGTCCCTAAGGGCCTGCAACCTGTCGGAGGTGATTGCCCGGTGTGTCGGAGTGACAAGGATCCCTAGATAGGTCACCGAGGGAGTCGCGATCTGGGCTTTCTGTGCAGACACCCGGTAACCCTTGGTGTAAAGAAAATTGAGGAGAGCGGTGGTGGCTGAGATATTATCTCCTTCAGAGGGGGAGCAGATGAGAAGATCGTCTACATATTGGAGAAGAGTGGATGGGGACAGATCACATTCCCTTAAGTCCTGAGCAAGAGCCTGACCAAAGAGGTGTGGGCTGTCTCGGAATCCTTGAGGGAGGACAGTCCATGTTAACTGTTGGGAAATATTGGAGACCGGATCTTCTCAGGTGAAAGCAAAGAGAAAATAGGAATCAGGATGTAGCGGGATGGTAAAGAAAGCATCCTTTAGGTCAAGAACCGAGAAATGAGTAGTATGGGGGGGGGGATATGAGAGAGGAGGGTGTAGGAGTTTGGGACTACAGGGGAGATGGGTATGACCGCTGAATTAATTATGCGAAGGTCTTGGACAAGGCGGTACTGCCCCAAGGGTTTCTTAACAGGCAGAATGGGGGAGTTACAGGGGGAGTTGGTAGGAATGAGGAGGCCCTGGCTTCTCAGTTTAGATATAATGGGGTGGAGTCCTAGTCGGTGAGCCTGAGAGATGGGAAATTGGGGGCGATTGGGGTAAGATGATGGGTTTTTTAATTTGATGAGGATGGGGGCGTGATGTGAGGCAACCGAGGGGGTGTTTGTGTCCCAGACCCCAGGGTGGACTGCCGGTAAGAGCTGGACCGCGGAAGCTGAGGCAGTAGCCTGGGTAGGGCCAGAGAGTAAAGCTATTAGATGCGGCTGCTGGGGGAGGAAAGAGATGGTAGTATGGAGTTTAGATAAGATATCTCTCCCCAAGAGTGGAACTGGGCAGGCAGGCATTACTAAAAAGGAATGGGAGGATGGGTGGCCTTCGAAGATGCAGTTAAGTAGGGCCGTTCATTTGGGGGTTGTAGGGAGCCCATCAATTCCCATAACCGAGACCTGGGAAGGAAAAGTGAGGCCCGAATGGGAGGGGAGGACAGAGTAGGTAGCCCCCGTGTCTATTAAGAAGGAAATAGACTTACCCGCTACCGGGAGCGTGACCCTGGGCTCGGCGAGGGTGACTGGAGTCACAGAACCAGGGCCACCTCAGTCGTCCATGAGCCTTAGTAGCTCCAATGCTGGGAAATCCTGGGTCTCATTTCCCCGGCATTGAGGTGCTGAGAATTGAGCCAGGGTAGGGCAGTCCGACTTCCAGTGTCCCATTTGTTTGCATTGGGGGCAGGGCTTGGTAGGTGGTCTGGGCTGTGGGCAGGCTTTGGCCCAGTGGCCTTCCTGCCACATTTGAAACAGGCGCCTGGAGGCGAGCGAGGTCCCCCTTTTGGGGCCTGGTGTCTTTTCGGGTCCCCTGCCGGCCGTAGGGCAGCTACCAGAGCCTGGGTTTGGAGGCTTACCTTCAGCTGGAGCCTCGCCTGGCGGGCTGCTTCAGCCGTCTCCTCCCGGGCATTAAAAACCTTAAAGGCCATTTTTACCAGGTCTTGGATGGGAGTTTCGGGGCCCTCCTCAACCTTCTTGAGCTTCTTTCTGATATCAGGGGCGAACTGGGAGATGAAGTGGGAGGCAAGGACAGTGGCCCCGTGGGTGTGTGGGACTGGGTGTGGGCAGTGACAGGGGAGCTGAGGGGATTATCGGTGGGGGGGGGGCAGAGTGCATCCAACAAAGCCTGAATATAAGGGACTTCAGAATCTTTTCCGGTGCCTTGTGTAGACTCTGAGAATATCCCAATTTGGAAAAATTTTCGAGGAGACACCCGAGGGGGGTCTTACGGTCGAGTCTGGATTCGGAATTGCCCATGGCGACAGGTTAGAGGGGCTTTGAGTGTCGGGAGAGCGGACATACAAAAGGGGTCCCTTTTGAATGCCCGTCCCTGGACGGATGTCTGTCCTGGATGGACAGGGTGGTCGTGAAGGAGCCTCAGGTGTCCCTAGAAGCAGCTTCAGACCGGGAGTTCCTGGAACTCCAGCGGAGAGGCGGGGGCGTCCCGACTTGGCCAAGGTTTGGACGGGAGACCCGAGCCCCGGACGGACGACAGATCAAAACCCCAGAAAAAAGCGAAACAGTTTTGGAGCCTGGCTCCGATGGGTTTGGAGACTGGCTTCGAAAACCCCAGAGAAAGAGTGAAACGACTTACGGTTTGGGAGCCTGGCTCCGAAGTCGATGTTGGGTCGAGGGAGATTCCGAATCCAGAAGATGGGTGGCGGCGCAGGGAGAGGAGGGGGACTCTCGTCCCGAACAAAAAGTCCGGGCCGGGTCACAAAACCCTCCTCCCGGGTTTCGGCACCAGATGTAAGGAATCGGGGGGCGCCGCCGAATAAAACAGAGAAGAGACTGGAGAGCCAATCAGCCGAATAAACAGGGATCAGGCTTTATTGGGTGCACTCCGGGCGGGTTCACAGACTCCGGGGGTCGAGTCCTAGAAGCCGCGCTCAATGTAGGGGCTTGTGTCCTTTATATCTGCCTGTTGCAGCTGGAATTTGTCCCTTAGGGTTTGGCCCTGCGGGGGTTATGCATGGAGCCTCTGGAATATGAATAGATAAGATGGGAGTTAACCTATAGGCTCCAGGCAGGCCATTCAGGGTGGGAGACAAGGCTGAGCAAGGAGACAATGGTCGAGCACTTTGCCTGGTGCCAGTTCCCCAGGCCATCGGACACAGAATATCTGTGATGATGCTACAGCCAAAACTCAATTTTGTTATCTTATTATTTTGTTTTGTAATTATATGCTAAGTACAAACCCTCTATAATCCCCTCTGGTCCAGTATGTACTTGGGTGGGACCTGTGAATACCAGGGATAATAACTTGGTTAGATTATATTTTATGGCAAGGTGATAGAACAGTCACTCCAATGATTTTATTATACATTATATAAGATTACATAATATCAGCCTGGAGGGAGATTCTTCTGTTGGCTTGGAGACCCAGAAAGCCATGTTACGAGAGGAACAAGTGGATAGAACTTAAGGGAAACCTATAGGACCTAAGTGTGACCCCCAATAGACAGCTGGCAAGAAAATGAGGACTTCAGAACAAAATAAACTGATGAACAAAATAGATCTAGAGACATGGAAATAGGAAACAGAATGACAAACCGCAGAGGGAAGGGGGGAAGGGGCACAGGAAGAGAGAAACCAAAGAATTTACATATGTGTGTGCATAACCGGTGGACACAGACAGTGCGGTGAAGGCGGTGGGGGGTGACAAGGGGGGGAAAGGAAGGACATCTGCAATTACTTTCTACAATAAAATGAGGACTTCAGTCTAACAATTCAAAGCACTGAATTCTGACAACCTGAATGAACTTGGAAGAAAACTCCAAATAACTCAGACCAGCGAACACCATGACTTCAGTTTTGTGGGACCCCGAGTAGAGAGCACACTTGTGACATGCCAGGACTTAGCTTTGCAGAAACTGAGCGATTCACTGGGGAAGAGCCACAGTCCAGGTGATGGATCGTGGTAGCTGGAACTAGGACCATGGGAGATGGGATAGCACAAAAGTGTTCAGAGCCTCCTACATTTCCACAATATGGATACTGAATTGCCTTAGCTTATGACATGATAGATGTGATGGTTTTATAAGGGAATAACTAGAAATGTAAAAACTTATCCTCCCACTGAAACCTTTTTAAAAATAGGTTGTACAGCCGAAATGTCCAGACTAGGGGAACAAAAGATTCAATCAAGTGTTCTCCTTATCTCCGTGGAGAAAAAAAAATCTGACTTTATATCAGTATGCAATGGTTTGTGTGTGTGTGTGTGTGTGTGTGTGTGTTTCATATTTTCAGGAAAAAGTGCTGTCAGAAGAGGGGTCACTTACAGCTGTTTATTGATCCTTCCAGGGATTTAGAAATGATCAAATGTTTTCACCTTTTTAACTTTATTGCATCCCTCTTGCATTTTGATGAAAAGCAAATAGGCACTTACTTCTTTTTTTCTGGTAATAGTAGTTCCAAATTCAGATCAAGCTCCCTAATCAGAAGATTATAAGCTAAGATGGAGAAGCACGTGGTCACCTAACAACCAGAGTAAGATCAATGTTGGTGCTTTACGCAGGGGCCACTGGACACCGGCTGGGAAGGGTCACTGGAAGAGAGCTTAAGATTAATCCTGACTTGCAAAGTGTCACAATGAATCTATTGTTTGTTAATAATCATTTAAGTGCTGAGGTGCACAGTGATTTGTTTATTGTAGCAAAGGAGCTGGAAAAGCTCACAATTAGTTTCTTGATAAAAATAATAATAATAATAATAATACGATGGAATTCATTGTCCCATCATTGAGAAAGCTGTGGGGTGACTACCATCAGTTTCGGTTACACTGAAGTTACAAAGCAGACACTTATTCTTATCCCCTAAATAGGATTTAGAGTGATTCTCTAGAGCCCTGAATAGGAGAATTGTTGCGGATTTGAGCTTCTTGTACAGCTATTTTGGTAAATAACAGAGGTGAAGCCTCCAACAAACTTATCTGAAATAAGAGGCAGTTTGACAACCAAGGGAGATGTTGATCATGTGATAAAAGAGGCAATGGGAACAAATCTCTCAGGTGAGAGTTATAGTTCTATCCATTATGTTGCTCTCTAACTCAGGAGAACTGGGGAAAGAGCGAGAGGTTGCCTTTCAGCTTCCTGCCAGGTGCATTTCGAGGAGAGAACCTGAGCTGTTTTTCAGAACTCTGTATGGCGGATGAAGTCTCCATCAAAGTATGTTAATGTGGACAGGAGTAATATGAAAGTACCAATATATTTCCTCAGTCTTCTATATCAAATAGTCTGTGATGGGAGATACTTCTGATGTAGACTGAACAAAACAATTAAGGATAATCAATTACAATTCTTTTAATGTCGATGTAAAATCAACGGCCAAACTATCAAACATTTATTTAACAGTCCTCCAGCTGGTCACTCTCTCATGAAGGTTGTCTGTGAGGGGCCTGAAACTGCAGAAGCATGGTGTCTCTCACAGGGGACTGTCTCCTTAACTGAGTCCCTGTGGGTATTTTATTGCTGAAATGGAAAGTTTAGCTGTGGTTTATTAAGTGACCCTTTAATGAAAAGTGGCTCAAGGGCCTCTTTTTCTCACTTTACCTGGATGGATGGAATCATCAAACCCAAGCTTCAATGTCTAGGAAACCTGTCAGGAACAGTGCATCTCGTGAGATTTCCAACACCGATTTAAATCTGAGCAAACCATGAGCATTTTCAATAGGGGGTGCTACCTGGCTACACAAGGAGTCTCTGGTTTTCTGAGATGGAGCACATTCCCTGAGACACGTAATTGCCAGCCGCTTTGCACTCATCACTGAGGAGACTAGGAAGGAATCGATTCTTAGATGCTGTAGGAAACATTTAGTTTCTGGTTCTTTGTGATCTTTATAAATGTCAAAGTCCCCCCTTGCCCCACCTTTATGCCCTAATAATATATTTTTTCTTCATTAGGTGTAAATGGGTATACATAGTAAATGAATTGGTGGTAGGATTCATATGAAGAAGGGACCAAATCTTCGAAAATACTCTCATCTCCACTCAACTAAACACAAAGTGAAATATTATCTAACATCTTATGTCAGTGGGCATATTATGTAGTCTGATCTTAAATTACTATTTTGTCCTCCTAGAATGTCCACAGTTGGATGCCATGAATAAATGGAAGATGAAGATTGAAGAGAAGAGGCTTTAGACCAATGTTCTCAACCTTCCTAGTGTTGTGACCCTTTAACACAGTTCCTCATGTATGTGTATGTATCTGCCTGTGGGTGGACCCGCCTGGAGACAGACAGAGGAGCGGTGTCTCGGTTCCTAAGACCATCGAAAAACACTTAGGTGACCTCTGTAAAAGGGTTGTTCAACCCCCAAAGGGGTTACGACCCACAGGTTGAGAACCGCTACTTTAGACCATTTGGGAATGCATGTTGCTGGCAGTTAAAGTAAACTATGGTAGCTTATGGAAATAAGCATTCGTTTTTCTCCCATGATGTGTTGGCCAGATGCAGTCCATCGCTGACCTTGATTCAGTGGTTCAACAATGTCAGATCAACAACTCTCTCATTCTCCCGACCTTTCCTTATCTCAGAATGCGACTGCTTGTTTTAGTTTGCTAGAGCTGTCCTAACAGATACCACCGACGAAGTAGCTCAAATAACAGAAATTTATTTTCTCACAATTCTGGAGGCCAGAAGTCTGAGATCACGGTGGTACCAGGGTTGGTTTCTTCTAGGGCCTCTCTCCGTGGTTTGTAGATGGCCATCTTCTTCTGGTGTTTTCACATGTTCTTCCTTCGTGTGCATCAGTGCCCTAATCTCTTTTTATAAGGACACCAGTCATATTGTATTAGGGTCAATCCCTAAAGGCCTCAATTTACCCTAATTGCCACTTTAAAGACTCTGTTTCCAAATATAGTCACATGCTGAGGTTTTGGGGATTAGGACTTCAACATACGAATTTGGGAGGAACAAAGTTCAGACCATAGCATCGCTGAAGCTTGACCTACCATGTCTCTATTCAAGGACAATGGGAGAGACCAGGTCAGCTGGGTCTTCCCTCTTAGAAGCCCTACTCACCAGCAGGCTCGTTGCTCACACAGACCTGGAACACATGACCACCCCTAGATAAAGGGGAGGGGAGAATAGGTTTGTTGTGATTTGTTTAGTTCAATCACAGTCTATTGCCTGGGGTTGAGTAAGAAAGCAAGAGGATGCACATTAAATGTGCAAATGAGATAATCTGCCTCTGGAAGAAAAGAAAATAAAGACATAATAATCGGGAAAGGTTTTACTCTATAAACTTGTTTAATTTCATTGTAGTTCAGGATTAAAGGTACAAGTGCAACAATATTAGACACAATTGTAGAGAGCCATTTGTCTTTCTGCTGTTTTCCTTCTCTCTCTACTCTGTCACCCCTCACCACACTTTACGAGGTGCTCTGTGCCAGCAGATTTTCTGCATGTCCTCTGGTCAAAGCTTGCTCTCAGAAGAGCATGTGTTATCAGTGTGGACTCCCTGTAGTATCTGGTACAAATAAATGTAAGTCATTGCAATGCCTTACTGAAGGAGATTTCCATTTTAAGCTTTACTTTATAATGAAAGGCTTTGCTCAGAATTCAAGGGATTTCAGGCACTGGTACACAAATGAGAGAGCTTTTGGGTCAAAACAGTCATTTAAATGTCCCCAAAATCACATTGAATCGATGGCTGACTCTTTAGATGGCTACCTACTCTGCTTATTCAGAAGGTTGGTACTGAATATTGGCTTGAATTAGGACAGCCTGCAGTATTAACTCTAGGTCAAATCATTGTATTTGGTTTTTATTGCTGTGTAAACAGATTACCACAAATCTAGCAGCTTGAAATAGCAAGCCAGTTTTGAATCTCCCTCGCTCCAATCTCCGACTTCCTTTTCTCTATCAACCCTGAGAAAACTCTATGCTTTTAAAGGAATCATGTGATTATATTAGGCCAGGTAATTGTTATATTTTAAGGTCAACTAATTAACCCAAATTACATCTGAAAGATTCCTTTTGCCATGTAATGAAGTAATGTAACATAATCAAAGAAGTAACACCCAGGAACCGATATCATTGTAGGGGACATCTTGGAATTCTACTTACCATGGTCACCTCTAGCTGAGGGAATGTCCTTGAAGAGAAGTCTCGCTTATTTATTTTTTGGATATTTTCACCAGTAGTAAGGTAGAGAAGCTAAAAGTGTACTATACACAGATTGGCCAACCCAGTGGTGTTTCACCTCAGGGATAAGTCTTTCAAGATAGTCATGTCATATGTAAGAGGAAGGAGGGGAATTAGAAGAGAACTTTAAGCTGCATAAAAACAGGAATGGGCTCTGGCCAGTGTGGCTCAGTTAGCTGAGTGTTGTCCCATGCACCGAGAAGCTGCTGGTGTGATTCCTGTTCAGGGCACATGGCCCAGGTTGCAGGCCAGAGAGGCAGCGGATTGATAGTTCTCTCTCATCAGTGTTTCTCTTTCTCATTCCCTCTCCGTTCCTTTCTCTCTAAAAATCAATAAAAATATATTTTAAAAAATAAAGAAAATATGGATGGAAGGTAAAGGAATGGAGAAGTACAAATTAGTAGTTACGAAATTGTCACTGGGATATAAAGTACAGCATAGAAAATATAATCAATTATATTGTAATAACTGTGCATGGTGCCAGGTGCGTATGGGAAATACTGGGGGAAACATTTTGTAAAATATGATTGTCTGCCTACTATGCTGCACACCTGAAACTAAGACAAAATAATATTGAATGTAAAATATATATATAAAGAAAGAAAATAGGAGTGGGACCATGTTTGTTCTGTTTGCTTGCATATTCCCAATGTGTAATCCAGGAAATCATAGAGTAATTGCCAAGTGAGTGTTAGTTAAATGAATAAATGATTAGATGGTGTATTAGTCAACTTTTGTTATGTTAACAAACATCCCCAACCTTTTTCTTTTCAATCCTTACAAACTTTTTGGTGTATAGAACGATGTTCCAACCAGCTGAGCCACCTGGCTGGGGCACAACCCTCCTGCCCCCAATCTTTTTCACTCATAATGTCAAATATTTTATTCCTAATTATCTTGATCTTGGTATTTCTTTTTTCTCATCGTGGAACTTGGTAAAAGAGACCAAGTCACAGCATGCAATTATTTAGAAGCCTTTTATAAATGGACATAAATCACAAGTCAGACGGCCAGTCCCATAGCCATGATGGGAAAGGCTGGTCCATCTACTCAGAAGCATTGCAGCATCACATGACAAAGAATAGGAAAAATAATCCTAATACAGGTAGAGGACAGCACAGTTGGCAACAGTGTCCACAATTATTCCCAGACTGGTCATAATTCATTGTCTAACAATTGTCCCTGCTTCGGTGTTAGCAGTCTCACTAAGGTTTGGCAGGAGAAGCTTTAGACAGAAAGGGGGTCTGATTAGGGTTTCCCTACTCTATCAGTCTGAGTTCTGTCTTCCCCTGTATTCTTTCACACTCCTTTGTGGACAGGCTTCTAGGCTACAGACAAAATTCAGCTCAGAACTCTGCGGCATCGAGAGGTCCTCTATCCCAGAGTTTTGGTTTAAGAAAACAATTTTAATTATTTATTTTCCTTACTCTTCAGAGATAACCCCAGCCCCAGATACTATTACCTAGTCCATGAATTTTACATGGAAGATTTGATTTCTCACTGCTTAAATGTGCTTTAAGTTTAACCTAACTGGAATAATGACATTAATTTTACCTCAAAGATCGTAAGTATTGTTTTGTAAAGGAATGTGTAGGTAGCTCAATATATCTTTTTTAAAGGAAGTATATATCTTTTTCCTCTCCTGCATTCAGGCAACATTTGTCTTAAGTTACAGCAACATCTAGTGAAAAAATATTGTTCTCTTATTTTTAATGCATCTTCATTTTTCAATCTTAGAGTAACAGTTGCTGTGGAAATAACGTTTTAGTTAATAGATTGCTAACATGTTATATTATATGCCTGGCACCTTGGATAATGTAATGTATGGAAAATTACTTAGCTATTAGTTTTCACTGAGAGCCAAATGAATAATGATAATTGGTAATTTGTCTTATTTTCAACACTATCTGTGTCCTTGGGGCCACTTTTGCAAATGTTACACTTTACTGTTTCCTGATCCAAAGTGACAGGAGGCTTTTTTTCTTTTTTTTTAAAGTCTAAGATTTAAAAGGGGACTGAGGCTTGTCTGAGTTATGCATCCATAAAGACAGGCGGGCTGAAACATAACCATTTGTTTGTGTTTCTTTTCAAATGTGACAGCTTGGAACAGTGACTGTGCTCTCCCTCCCACGTGCAGTTCCAAAGCACACTCGACGGCTGCCGTCACTCTGTCACCAAACAGCAAGCCGGGTGCCAGCCTCACATCTTCCCTTTACTTCTTTTTAAGAACTTACTTTAAAGAAAAAAAGAAAATATGATTATATTAATTTCTGAGAGAGGAAGGGAGAGAGAAACATTGAACCCACAACCTGGACATGTGTGCTGACCGGGGATCATACCGGCGACCTTTCAGTGCATGGGATGGCACTCAACCAACTGAACCACGCCAACCAGGGTTCACCTTTACTTTTTGATCTTTGGTCTTGATGAACTGCCTTCCTGTGATCAAGGGAAAAGTAAAAATTCTCACCATCTTTCTATTTCTCTAATAGGTGCCAATAGTTTTTCCTGCTAATTGATGATGCTGAGAGACTCTTGAAATCCTTGCTGAATAAATAAACAAACAGATTAGGTAGGTGAGAACACATTCATATGGATGGATATCAGAAGAGAGTCAGAAGCACGTGGTTCTCCTACTTACCATACCGACTCTGATGGTGTCACAGTTACCTCCAGAAAGTGGTCTCTTAATATCTCCTGTCCTGTGTTTTCCTACTTTTTGGGTTTATTGCAATTAATGCAATTTTATCTCAAAGGGATTGGACTAAAGGATTAAGAGGGAACTGAATTATGCAATAGAATTGTAGGGCAAAGCTAGCTAGCTGTTTGCCAACTCTCATTCTGCTTCTTCCTGAATTCACGAACCACATTTTCTGGACTTGCTTATAATTAGGTGTGGATCCTGAGTTCCAGCTAATTAAATATAGGCAGAAATTAAGTGTCCACTCCCCAGGCACATGCCGTAAAATTTCTATTAGAAATCCTTTACTATTTTGGTTGAAGATGTTGATGAAGGTGGTTGTTGAGGTTAAGGTGATCCTGGAACCATGTGGTGAAGTGTCCTCTCCTGATCAAGAACTCCTAATTTGGACTTTCTTTCAAAAAAGAACAAACTCCTGTTATGTTTGAACTATTATGAGTTTGGGACTTTATTATTGCATCTATTATTTCTTTAACTAATGCATACATAATTTTATTAGTCCTGAAATTATAGAATAGGGTAAAAGGATGATCTGTTAAATGAAATCCAGAAACTATGTAAAAACTTATGTCCTTAGAGAATTTTGAAGTATACAAATGTGTGCATGTCTTTAAAGCCTATGGAGAGGGGAATGGTACAGAAGAAAGAAAGATTGTCATCTAGCACTATGTACCTAATTCTGAACTCTAACCAGAGTTAGCAGGGTGGATTCTTTATTGCTACCAACCGAAGTTTAGAGATTCTTAATCAGTGAAATGTCCTAAATCAAGTATTGAGATGACTACAAACTCAATCATCTTTGATTGCAGAGGCATTTCACTAAGAAGTATGCAGATTCCTGACCCTCAGAAATTGTGAGATAATAAATATTATCTTAAGGCACACTTTGGGGGTCATTTGTTACAAAGTAATAGAAAACTACTACAGGTTGGATCTACTAAAGCTGAATGTGTGTGTGTGTGTGTGTGTGTGTGTGTGTGTGTACATATATATACCCTATCACCCAGAATTTCTACTCATAACCATCAAAAATGCATAAATATGTGTTCATAATGCATAACCATCAAAATGCATAAATATGTGTTCTCAGTCTTTTGGCTAAGATCAAGTGAAGACATTTTGGACATTAATGAAGGAAAGATGCAATTGAGAAGGAACTATAAAGGTATGTCTCCAGTTGGTTAATAGTCTGGACCTTTTTTTTCCTAGCCTATTGAACAATGTGTTAATTTCACTAGACATTTTATCTGATGTATAGGCTCCTTGTCTGATTTTGTGAAGGTCAGGTAAATCCTGACTCATTCGCAGCAAGGAACCAACCTGCCAGGGCCTCCACAACCCAGGCAGGTGGTTGGTGACAGGATGCCTAATGATCTGAAACCTAGAATTATAATTGGTGCTGATTCTGCATGCAAGCCTCAAGTTCTGGGTTTGTATTTCCTGTCTGAGAATGACTGTGCAAAAATAAGGAATCCATAATAATTTCAGGCAGTTATTTTTCTTTTATTATTACCTTTTGTATAGTTTATGCATAGGTACAGTGGCATGCCCTAGACTAAACATCAGCAGCTCTTATTTATTTTTTTCATAAAACAATGTTGACAACTATCCAATTAACTGTAAAATCCCAACTTGGCTGTCTCAGTGGAAACAAAACTGTTCACAAATGCCAAAATGTAAATAGAGGTGAGGGAGGGTGCAGAGGAAGAAGGAGAAGAGGATTAAGACAAGTATTTTACAAGATATAAAAACCAGGACTTTACCTATTACAAAAGTAGCAGTTGTTTTTATATTTTATTTAAATTAATTTTTGTAATATAAGAGGAATTATTAGGTTTTTTATAAAGAAGCTAGATGCATTGAATCACAAAATATAGAAAGAAAAAGACAGTAAGTGAATAATTACTATCTAAATTATAGATTACCTAGGATTTTACTTTCTCTCCTCCCTCCTCCTAGTGTTTTGGACATTTCCCACATAAGGATATAGCCAACATTAAAGAAAGAAATGACTGAAGCTCAAATGAATACCACCTACTTGCTGAAATCTAAAAGGGAAGTGAGGGGTACCTTGAAAGCAGCTGATTTTATTGGGGGATTATCTCTAGATCTGTAATGTAGTTTTTTGGTTTGTTTGTTTCTTGCTATTTATAGTCCCACTTACCATAAATGTGGTTTTAAAACCATTATATAAAAAAGCTGACATGAAAATGTGTTTTTTTGGATTGTATGTATGTATTTATGATCATGTGAAACTAGGGCAGTACCTTTAATTTTGGGACTGTCAGTTTTCTCATCGAAGTGGGATAGTTTCAGTAACATGAAAACAAGCACACTAGAATATATACTGGCTTAAACAAAAAGAGGAAAAAGAAAAAGCTAGAAACCTGTCCATATATTATAGTTTTGAGATAATTTATTAAATATTCTTTTATAGGATAGTAAACCTTCAGTTTGGTTCAATGACTTCTATAATCTCTAACTGATAAGTAGAAATTATCTCAAAAGGTTTTAACACTGAGACATATATAAAATGTTGTTTCCTAATCATCTGATCAGAAATAATAATCTTTACTAAACTGCAGAGTCCTTGTAAAGCAACTGGTTTACTAAACCATTGAAAGAACCAAGTTCTTAGCAACTGTTGTTGTGCAAATATATAAGACAAATTACTGGGTTCTTTAAACAAATATTCTTGGCCCCATCCTTATCCCATGTGTCTATTTTACCTATTTCTAATATGAGTTGATTAATGACTTTAAATTTTATAATTCTTTATTAGGAGTCATAGAAGAGATGACTCAGGACCATGTCACATAGGACACAGAAGAGAAATGTCAAAAAACAGTTGGCAGAAGTCAGAGCCTGAATGTAACTTCTTCGAGGTCAGGGACTTTTTTCTGCTTTCCCTCCTGATCTATTTTCTTATTTATTTATATTAAATTTATTGGGGTGACATTGGTTAATAGGATCATATAGGTGTCAAGTGTGGATTTCTATGTTATAAGATGTGTATATGCACTGTGTTCCCACCACCCAAAGTCAGATCATCTTTCATCACCATATATTAGGCCCCCTTTATCACCCACCCCCACAAGCCCCTGCCCTTTGGCAACCACCACTCTGCTGTGTGTGTCCATGAGTTTCAGTTGTATATCCCACATGTGAGTGAAATAAATGGTTCCTAGCTTTTTCTGCCTGACTTATTTCACGTAGCATAATATTCTCAAGGTCCATCCATGTTGTTGCAAATAGCAGTATTTTGTCTTTTCTTATGGCTGAGTAGTATTCCATTATGCAACTGTACCACCTCTTCTTCTTCCAGTTTTCTATCGAAGGACACCTTGGTTGTCTCCATGTCTTGGCCACCATGAATAATGCTGCAGTGAACATAGGCGTGCATATATCTTTGCAAATACATGTTTTCAAGTTTTTTGGATATATACCCAGGAGAGGGATTGTTAAGACATATGGTAGCTCTATTCTTAATTTTTTGAGGAATCACCAGGCTGTTTTCCATAGTGGCTGTACGAGTCTACATTCCCACCAGCAGTGAATAAGGGTTCCCTTTTCTCTATAACCTCTCTAACACGTTACTTGTTTTGTTGAAAATAGTCATTCTAACAGGTGTGAGATGGTGTCTCATTGTAGTTTTGCTTTTCATTTCCCTAATTTCTAGTGAGGTTGAACATCTTTTCATATATCTGTTGGCTGTTTGTATGTCTTCTTGGGAAAGTTTTCTGTTCAAGTCCTCTGCCCATTTTTTAGTTGGGTTGTTCATTTGTTTGGTGGTGTTTTAGAGTTCTTTATATATTTTGAATATCAGATACTCAAAATATATTTGTCAGAGCTATTATTACAATACCTCCTGATCTATTTGTAGTGCCTAAAACAAAACTTAGCCACAAGTAGGCACTTGATAAATATTTGCTAAGAGTATCAATGAATAAATGAATTATTATGAAGTTACCATGGCTTTTTGACCATTTGAGTTATCCTGTAGTTAGTTCATATTTTTAAAATGTCATTCTTTACATAACAGCACTGACATGTCAACAATGTAAGCCACATATGTAACTTTAAATTTTCTAGTAATCACATTAAAAATAAACTAGTAAAATTAATTATAATATATTTTATTTATTCCAATATACCAAAACATTATCATTTTAACAGGTAATCATATAATTATGAGATATTTTACATTCTTTTTTTGGGCTGTGTTTTAAATCTGTGCATTTTTCATGCACAGCACATTCAGACAAGCTGCTTTTGTAGTATTGAATATGTCAATAGCATATTAGACAGTGCACTTATAGAGCTGCCCAAATCTGATTTGAGAGAGATAAAATCAAAGCAGAATCTTAGATTTACAATAAGACAAGTGGTTTATCGGGAAGAATATAGAATTACAAGCTAGGCAGAGCAGAGCTAGTTTGGAATCCCATTTACTAACAGTGTGACTTTGAACAAGATAATCTCAATGGATCTGTTATCTTATGCATGAAAATCAAGGTAACCAGACCTTGCTGAATGTTAATTATATTAGAAATAATATATGTGAAAGGTCCCCTATAGAAGGTGCTTAATAAAGATTATAAAGTCATTATTTTGCTTATAATTATTTAATGTTTATGCTTAGTAGTTTGTGATTTAAAAGATGAGATTGTACATCCTTTCTAAATGGAAACAAGTAAGGCATTAACCTATTATATGAGAGGTTATTATAACCTGAGTTATATAAGAGGTATTAGCTCCTGTCAAAGTGTCTCCAGCTATTCCTGACTGTTTATCATCAGATAAACTCATGTATGTCCCATATAAAGTCCTGTATGTCTTACATATCATTGTCATGGTGCTGTCTAAACAACTGAGAACCTCCCCTGATTTTCCTGCTGGTGTTTTGCCTCTGTGACAGCTATGATACCCCCCTTTTTGTAGAAAGGGTCTTTACTTTAGGAACACAATGACAGTCCAAATATTCTCCACATGTGAGAAAAAAAATAAGACATTTATAAACATATAAATGTCTAGAAATTTATCACCCATTAGTTTCTCTGAAAATTTAATTCTCATAAATTTACTCCAGCAAGAGAAAACTGAGTGATTGAGAAAAATATAATATATACAAAATGATAGCAAATAGAGAGGCTATGAAATTAAGCTCAGTTGTTAGGTAAGAATTTTAAATAGATATAATTCATAGGCAATAATACAAAAATTTTTTAAAGCAGCAAAGTAAAAGAAAACCAAGATGAATGTAGGGCTGGTGGAAGAAAAAAATAAGTAAAAGTGTGCTTATGGTTTTGTATCTAATGAAGAAAGGACTAGAAAATCATATTTTGACAATATAAAACTATGTTTTCAAATGTTAGTTATAAATTTGAATATAAATATTAGTAGTATATAAATAAAAACTAAAACATCCAGTGTAGCAGCAGACAAAAAACAAAATATGATTAATATAGGCAATAATTAGAAGGAAAAAAGAAAAAATATGTAGACATTGAAAAATAAAATAGCTGTACTAGAATCTCATCAAAACCCTAGTCTTTCTTGTCATGTTGAGCACATCACTAGACTACATTTTCTATCTTTTTGTGCAGTTTGTTGTAGTCATGTAACTTCTAGCCAATAAGGCATAAGAAAACGCGGTATGTTTCACTTCTAGGACTGGTCCCAAAAGTTCCCTCCTGAGGGTTTCTTGACACTTTCTTGTTTCCTCAGACTGGATGGAAATGACTCTGACAAACTTGAATTTTATGAATTGAAGATGGCAAATTCTTTATTACTATGAGTCCTTCAATAATTGTATGGGGCAGCCCCCTCTGCTCTTTGCTACACTGGACTACTCAAGACTATTACATGAGAAATAAACGATTATATTTAGACTCAAGACTATTACATGAGAAATAAACTTCTATTACATTTATGTCATTATACAATGTTTTTGTGTCTATTACATATAACTACTAGTATTTACCTCACTGATATTACAACCAAAATAAAATCAAATTTAGTAGTGATTACAATAAATATAAATAAACCAAATTTCCCTAATAAGCTACATTTAGGAAAATGTACTGTTGCTTAATTTGATTAACTTTCCTGGATGAGGGGAATCAGACAACATCTTGAAGGTATATTTATGTGGGAGGGAGGGAAGCAAGTTTTCTCTGAAGGAAATGTATACTTCCATCAGTAAAGGCAGGAGCTTTTTCCCTTGATACCCTTTGTTTGTTTGTTTGTTCATTTGTTTGTTTGATTGATAGTGTCTTTTATTTTCTGAATCTACCTTCCATGCTTCTTAACGATGTTTAAAACATTCATATCTTCATGGTTTTGCATGAAATTTTGGTAATATCTTTAGGTTTTTATTGCTGTCCTTTGATCTTCAGCTGAAACAATTTTACTACGTATTGTTTTGATTTAGTATACTTTTTGGAAAAAATATTTTTAACTTCTAAGAAATCTGCTTCTCTTTTATAGCAGATAATTCTTGTTTCACATTATCTTTCTGGGGATACTAATTTTAATTACTTAAAAATGTATTTCTGTTTCCTACATGTATTCTCTTGCCTTCAAGGTTAACCTTGGTGTTTTTTCACTCTGATGTCTTCTTTACATGCTATTGTTTTCTTAAAATGTTTCATGGAAAACCTTGTTTATTTGTTCACTGTATAAGGTTTTTGATAAAGTGGCATATTTTTCTTCAATGTGTTTTCACATCATGCATGAATATTCTCTGTTTTCCTGACAATAAATTTAGATTATGATAGAATAGAATTTTAAGCTTCTGTGAAAGAACAGATTAGCAACATGTAGTCTGACTGTCTTTTGGGGGGATGTGAGGTAAATTTGCCTTCTTAATTTGAGACATCCTTTCACTTCAGTTTGACTCCAACATTAGCTTTGGAAATATCCAACAGCAGATTTGTGACTTTGTTAAGAAACTACTCTTGTGTGTTTAGCTTGAAGGAAAACATCAGAACCAGTGGTATTGAAAGTAGGGGACAGTTTCAGCCGCTCCACCAACTCGTAATCGGGTATCTCAGTGACCACCCAGCTCTGGCTTCCAGCCTTTGCTGCATCTGATTGGAATAATTCCAGGCTTCTTTTAGGAAAACACAGCATTTTGGTGATCCTGTCTTTAATTATTTTGTGCTGAGTTGTCATCCCACTTGTGGCCCACTGTTGATATAACTTCCTCTGCTTTATGTTCTGTATAAAATCTTCAATATTTTCTTCCACCTGTGGCATTGTGTTTTGTTGACCTATGTACTTAGTTTTAGTCTGTATATCATCTATTATTTTAAAGTGATTGAAGAGAGATGGAAGGTAAACACATATGCTCATTTGCCTTTCCATTTTCACCATAGATTTTATAGGTGTTTCTTGACTTCCACCAAATGTTAGTTCTCAAACTCCAAATGCTTAAAATTTTTAATGTTCTCAACATAAAAAAGAAATGGTTATTATATAAGGTGATAGAGATGTTAACTAACCCTATCATCCTAATGATTTTACAATATGTATGTATCAAATCATCACATTATATACTTAAACTTACACAATTTTATATGTCAATTGTATCTTATTAAAGCTGGAAAAATTAAATTAAGAAACTCTTACAATTAGTATTAAGAACAAATAAGGCCCACCAAATGTTAAAACATATTATTAAGCCTCTGTAATATGTGGTATTCTTTTTGGAGAATAAAAAAAAAAGGAACTAAATAGGAAACCTAGAGATAGATCAAAATTCATATGGCAATTTAATATAGGATAAATATACATATAAAATCAGTGGGGAAAAGTAGAAGTAGAAATTGTAATAAATGATAACCATTTAGGAAGAGATAAAATTGAATTTATATTCCATTCTGTATGCCAGAATTCTAAATGAAAAAATGAAAGCAACTTCAGAGTAACTATAAAGTTGATGAGGGAAGTTTTATTTTGTTTTGAATCATTCTTTTGTCAGCTTGGTTAATGAGAACTAAATTTCCCAGAATTCTCTTCCCCAGTTGGCTACAAAAGGAACTTACGTTGTGGTATAGCAAATGGAAAAAAATAAATAAAAATGGCATTTTGGGCTTTAGCATTTTCTTATTTTTATTTGTTTTAACCAGTTTCTTTCAGGTACTGCGCTAGTGTGCTTGTATTCACAGGTTATTGCAATCTTACCTACTTAACTAGCACATGAGTGGATATGGAAGTAATTATCTTCCAGGTAAGTTGATGACTTGCTGTCATAAAAGTCAAAAATATCTACAGATAGTTTCTGACAAATTGGTTGAAAATAAATTTCTGTGTGCAGAGATACTGTGAGTGACTGATTTCAATCCACAGCAAAATTATATGGCTGAATTATAACACTTGGGAATGATGGGTTTGTGTGGTTTTTACATTCCCTGGCTTGTATCACTATGTTTCAGCTTCCTATAACTATTGAAGAGTAAAATGTTTATTGCAGTATGCCATAGTGAAAACTTATTTACATTCTTAACTTATTGGCTATTTCACATTGTGACAGGAGAAAGAGAAGACATAAAGATATATTATTTACCAATGTCGCTTTTAATCAAAAAGAAAAATAAAGCGGTGAAAAAATTCTCATATAGTGCAAGTAGATGATTTGATATTTTCACTTCTTAAGTAGAAATGATAGGCACCCAATTTTACTAATGTAATTCAAATGGATGTCATGTCATTAAAGTATGCCCATCTGTCCCTCCGGAGTAGGTGTGTGCATCCTATCAAGGAAAAAATAGATCGTCATAGGTAATGAATTCTCTGTATTTAGACATATTATTTTCTCCATTTCATGCATTGTCATAGCAACCATTGACCTCACATGGCCCGACTCAGCTACTCAGCAACCAAAGAGAAAAGAAATGGCCTGTTTTCTGTGATCTGCTATTAGAGGTGATATCTTTCAATTGTGCAATAATTAGATATGATGCTTAAATCTACTGGATTTTCTTTTGTGATTGCAACAAAATCAATGATTGTCTTCTAAATGCAGGGCAGTTGTCATTTTGGAGTTTGGGTGGTACATTCTGTAGGTGAAGAAGAGATTGTTTTAAGGATGTCAGGCTTTCTTAGAAAAAAATAGAGTCAGGATACTTTTTAAGTGGTTATTTGCTCAAACATTTTTATGTGTAACTTAGATATGAGTAAAGATGATATGAGATTTTTGGACAGAGAACTATTGTAGAAACACAGAAAACTCAATCCTATTTTTCTGTATCCTCTTGTTTTACAGAATTTCACAATCCTTTAGTATATTGAGATAGTTCTTTCCTATGTGAAATAAGTGTATTGAAATGATTGCCACTGAAGGGGAAAAAGTACCTATTTTGAACTGTGTTGAGTATTTAGTTTTGCTATTCTTCAAAATAACATAGTAATGAAATAGTAAAAAGATTTTAGTAGGTTTTTACACTCTTACAATAGGACTGTGTTAAAAATATACAAATTAAGCTGGATAAAATCAGAAATAAGACTTTTTATTTGTATGGGGTTAGACAGACTAAACAGAAAATCAATAACAGCAAGAACAAATAAACCCTTAAAGAATTAACTTTAAAATCTACTTCTAATTTCTTAAAAATGTTAATTCTTACTCCTGAATAAAGTGGACTTAGATGTCTGGTTTTTCAAGTGATTTTTCACTCAGTAGACTATACAGTCATTATAAACAGCTTTGCTCTCTGCAATAAATATCAGCAGGGCCATAGGGTGGTCCCTACATGAGAAGACATATAGGGAAAAATCATCATTTTTGCTTAACTTTTTTTTGTTTCTATTATATCTATACTTATTGTTTTATCTAAAAAAATATAGTGCTCATAAATATGAAGACTAGTCCAGTAGGGAATACAGTATGAATAGAAACAGAATTCTGATTCAATGCATGGGTGACATCTACATGGTATGTGCACCGCCAATGTCTGATCTTCTGTCCCTGGCTCTCTTAATGCATTCGTGGAGGCACCCTTATCTCTACATCCAGGTTAGGCCTAACTATTTAACAAAGTGGTCCTGCCAACCATTTCTGGGAATTTTCTGCTATGCTATTTTATTTTATTTTATTTAGTGAAAAATAGCTAGGGAGGAAAATTAAACACTGTAGAAATCTGAAATGTGGTCATCTCCTCCCCACCATCATCTTAATTATATTTTCAATCTTCCAGTCATTTGCCTCACTCAGATGATTTGGCTTATCCTTTAGAGATCTTAAAAACAACGATTTAGTAACTTACTGTCATCTGTCTCAGTCCTGTCATCTGTGAGTTCTGTGTTTCAAGAATATTGAATTAAATTAGTATAACATCAAATGCTTGGAACTTCTTGGGAAAATGACCCTACATTAATACAATGCAATGCTATTGCCTTTTAAAAAATGACTCAGTTCCTACGGGTCTTGGTTTCTCCTTTAAATATGTGAAATGTTGGAGGTCACAGTATTGATCTTGGTTTAAAGTTTGGCCCTGAATTTATCACACTGGTTTTGAAGCAAGGTAGACTGTGATCAGTGCCAAAATAAATCCAAAATTAAATATTCTTCCTGTAGTTTCTCTGCATTGTCTCAAAGGGTGGACACTCATTATTTTCCCCACTGTTCGGCACCTTTGGACACTCCACTGATGGTGAAAATCCCAGAGGTGATTATTGTATCCTTTATATAACCTTCTAAGGATGAAATGTCTTCAAACTTGTGTTATATTTATTTGGTTCCACATTTTATTTCATCTGTACCATCAGCAGACTTTGTTGTCTTTATCAGAGCATGAGTTTAAACAATTTTGGGTCTCAGCCCAAATACTGGACTCAGTCTGCCCCTTTTTACTTTAGTTTCCATATTTACCAATACAGAAAGTCTCCTTTACCATAATTCTCTCCCTATCTCCTTGATGTTAGGGACTGTTTTAAAGTTCAATGTCTTTTAAACAATGAAGTATGGGTCAGAGGCAGTTGGAAGAGAAGGCTTCTTTGCCTGGGGCTCCACTGCAGTTCTTCTAAGGCAACCAGAGCCACATGGGACTTGATTCCCAGAGAGGGAACCTGTTCTCTAGATGTTTGTGGAGGAAGAACACTTTGCCAGTGGCTCACAGCAGTGGAGAGGAGGGAGGTACTTGTTATATCTGAGTCAAGACAGGACAGTCCTTCAAATTCCACTAACCCTTTAGTCTTCTGCGAGCATATCAGATTGAAGAGGTAAAACTGCGTTTTACAAGATTTCTGTGTGAGTGATATTCTACCATTTATTCTCTGCCACTGAGCTAAAAGGAGCACTGTGCAGGTCTTTAGTAACTAGTTAATCTATTCCTCATTTACCTGTAATGGCAAGTGGATGCATTCTTATGTGTGTTTGTGTGTATGTCTTTTGTTAGAAAGAAATTAAATGGTAAGAACACAGGCTTTAGAATAACCGGTTATAGGTTCCAGTCTTAAACAAACAACACATTGTCTTCATTTGTGAAATGGGAAAAAGGTATCTACTTTATATGATTATTGTGACGTTGAATATACTAGCACACTTTAATTACTGGAATACGGTATAATATAGTAAATAGTTGATAAGCGTTAGTTTCTTCCCTAGCTCCCCATATCTGGGAAAGATTTCTTTGTAGTAGCGTGATCTGTGCTTACTGCATCAGCTGGCCATTGCAGCATTACAAAGCCAGGCTTTGCTAATCTTACTTGAGCTTCATCATGTAACCAATGATGAGTCAGTTGGGGAGATTAAGTTTAGAGTGACCTTGTCTATGTGGTCTGGGCTTTGCTCTATGTCCGTCTCCTATCCCTTCAGTAATCTAGCCCGAAGGCCAGGATTCAAGAGCTAGCAAGCCCAGTTGTGGAAGGAGGGTAGAAAAAAGGAGTATGATATTTTCAAATTTGGATTACATTTGCTAATATTCCTTGGTCAAAGAAAGTTACATGGCTGAGCCCAGAATCAGAGTTTGGAGGGACTATAATGTTACAGAACAAGGGCATGAATAATCAGGACCATTAGTACCGTCCACCTGTACATGCTTGTAAGCATGAGGAAAGGCTAAGAGAACTGACAATGTTATTTGGGACATTGTGAAGAAGCTAAACAAATGTCAGAGATCTTCTATCTTCACATATCTGGTAAGGTTGGAAAAGTAAAATACTAGAATATAATTTCTGTCGTATTTATTTGTTGGTCAAACAAGTCAAAAAGCCAGTCCAGATTCAAGGGGAGGAAAAAAAAAAATGGATGGGAAAAAAAAAGGGATGCAGAAAGGAGTGGGATTGTTGTTGTAATTTTTGGAAATAACTTGCTGTCACAATGTTATGTCCTGGTTTGCGCATCCTGGATTATTCCTGTTGTTTTGGTATAATTACAATAGAGCATTTTTACTCTCAAAAGTATGCCTGTTTGGATGGTCATTTTAATTCTCAGATATATTACTATAAACATGTGTTTTCTTTTTAATACACCAATATAATTAGCCTGTATAAAATATTTGAAAGAGGATCGGTTTTGGAATCTATCAGAACTTGCTAGCTTGTATGACTTTGGGCAAGTTAAGAAATCTCTTTCAGTCTATTTCTTCATCAGTAGATGTGGGAAATTTTAAAAGGGATTATAAATATCATAGAGTTGTAGTAAGCGCTGATTACAAAACAAAAGTGTAGTGCCTGAAAAAAAGGCTGCCATATAGCAGGAGTTCAGTCCAGTTACTTTCATCCTGCA
This sequence comes from Molossus molossus, assembly GCF_014108415.1. NCBI lineage: Eukaryota > Metazoa > Chordata > Mammalia > Chiroptera > Molossidae > Molossus > Molossus molossus. Next base: position 37,064,159 of record NW_023425350.1, read on the forward strand.
TATCATGACAATGATAAACAATGGGGGAAACAACATGTATAAGTGAAAGCAACTTGATAACAATGGTGTTTTTATGGGCTCTAGGCAGCAAATATTTGGATTATCTTATTTGAATTATGTTAGAGTCTTTTTATTTCAATAGTGAACTGTGTATGTGTGGGTGTTTGCTGAGCCTAGTTTTCATTTCATTCAAATTATGTGCCTATCCCCATGTCATACAGTCAGTACCACTAATAATAAGCTCTTGGTTTCTTTACAGTGTATACATAATGTATTTTGCAACTTTTATCACGTGATGCATTCTGCTTCTGGGCCCGTTTCTCATAACTGGTTCCTGATCATTCTCGCCAGCCCATGGTCTTGCACTCACCTCTGGGACGTAATGAGAATTATTCATCTTCTCCCATACCCTTGACTCCTTTTCTAAGCATGCTTCCAATCAGTGTTTCTGCTGACTGTTCTGTGTTCCTTTGGTTATGAAAAGAGGTCTTCTGCGTAGGGGATTAGAGGGCAAAAAGAAAGGATTCTGTTTTCTGAGTTGTCTAGGAGCCCATAGTTTGGTTGTAATAAATCTTTAAACACACAGCATGAAATGGGGAGTGTTTTTTAAGGAAGGAGAGTGTTATAATGTATTTGTTTTAATTTATAGTGAGGGATCAGTAAAGAGGCTATATCAAAATAGGTATAAGTATCTCAATATTTAAACAGTATTTAATTAGGCCTTGATGCTATCCAACGAGGGAAAGAGTGAGAAGACAAGATAGTGTCTTAGCAAGAACAAAGACTTTTGAATCAGGAACACTAGCTCTGCTACTTACGGAATCAAATTTTTTAAGCTCTCTGAACTTATTCCTATGTAAGATAGGGATAAGAACACATACATCTTAGGTTGTTTACCTCTTAGCGTTATTATAAGGGTTACTTGAGATAATAAATGTAAATTATGAAAAAACACGTATCACACACATTAAACACCAAGCCATGTTAGACGTTAGACCTCTTTTCTGCCTCGGGGGGGGGGGTGGAGATTGGGTTCAAGTATCATGGAAGTTCAGCAAGTGGGAGATGTGGTGGAATACAGTAGGTAGGTAATAGGTAGTTGCAGCTGTCTAGCCAGACTGTGGTCAGCATCAGGGAGGACAGAATTAAGGTAAATAAACCTTAAGAATCTCAGCTTGTTAGACAAAAATATTAGGTTGTTGGCTGGCTTGATATGGAAAGGAAGGAAGTCCATTTATTATCATGGAAGAATAAAAGTAGTCCAGACAATAAGCAAATTTTCCTTGGTGCTAAGCTACCCAAGCACTTAACTTGAGATTTTTAGGTTAAAGTCTTGATTGATTCCAATGTCTAAAGCAGTATCTCAAAGTATGGTTTGAAAGCCAAGAATAACCTGGAAGTTTATTTAAAAATACAGATTCATGGGCCCAACTAGACCTGCCCTCGTGCCCTTGTTTACTTTCTGTGCTTTAGAATACATTTTGGTATCACATCAGCCTTGTGAAATAGAGTTATGGCTTATATTGTTGGATTTTAATTAGATTAACTCTCCCAGAATAAATTTCTACCAAGAATTTCTTACTGAAAATGACAGAACAATGTAAGCATAAGCACACAGAAGGAAAATGACAGAGACAGTACTACTACTAGTAAAGGACTCTTGGAAGCCAGATGATGAGAGAATCAGATGCTAATCTGATTAGACATGACATAATCACATTGTGCAATCGCAATGTTCTCACCAACTGCCGGGACAAAACAACTTGTCCAAGTAGTATGTAAAAATAAAATACTTTAAAGTATTTTGTGTTTATATCATCATACTTAAAATTTTCTATTCTTGTTTGCTCTATTTATTATGGTGTGTTAATTGAGTAGTAAATGTATATAATTTTTAAATATTAATACATGAACTATGTGAGTAGAGTTGATTAGAGCTGAGTTTAAAGGACTAATAGTAGAATACCAGGCATATTATAACCTACCATGTTATCAAAATATTCACATAAAAAGTTGAATATAGTATCATGTATTCAAATAATTTCTCTCGGTAGTACCCAAAATGTGCTTATTCAGAAATATCCCAATATTTTGATTATATGACACACCATCGGCTTATGTATCTTATACCATGATACTAAAGTGGATAAAGAAACATCCTCCTGGTTACTAAGCTAAAAACAAACAAACTAAATTTTCATTTCCTTTTGAGAAAGTTTGCACAAATTATTTTGTCACAGTAGCCAAGTACATATAGCATGCTAAATAACTTCTAAATGAATTGTACACTTCTAACATTTCACTGAATAATAAATAAAAATAATTTTGCTGTTTGAAATAGAGAATTGGATTATGATCATTATAATATAACATCTAATAACAGTATCTATTTAATATATTTCTTAAAAAGTGTGGAATGTTAACAAGAAAAATCTAATAAACTACTATAGGAATTTTTCTAGTGAATTAACATTATGGACTTTTAATAAATGTCTTAATTAAGTAGAATTTCTAATGAGAATATGGCCTAAATTAAAATCAAGGAAAAATGTTCAATATGTTCACTAATCCTCTAGGGGAAATTTGAAAGTCTCCTGCAACCATACTTTTTAAAAAACCCTCAGTGTTTCTTGGTCTATTTGAACCAAAGTTGTTGCTTTTTTATTGGTTACTCTCTACTGTTGGTTTTTCTCTTGAGTAAAGTGGGAAAATCCATAGTGATATTAAAGATGTAAAAAAGACAGACCCTAGAGAGGTAATGACTATAATATTAAATGTTTATTATCCTCTAAACTTGATATAACCTCTTTGCAAACAACTCTTGTGTAATGCCCACTATGGAATATGGAGATGAAATATGTAAATGCAAAAACTGGGATTTTCACCTTTCACAGAATAAATTTACTGTGGTTAAAAGCTTAATATAGATATGAAAAATATGCAATTATATCAACTTTGTTTGGCTTTACTCAGAGATAAGCCAGCAAGCAACCACTAGAGTATAACAGGATGATGAGGGATTAGAGAACTATATTATTTGGAGAATGGTTAATGGAGGAAATGGGACTGTCTACCTTACAGAAAGAGAAACTATGGGGACTTAGCGGTTATTTTCAATGACTGGAAAATTGTCATGCTGAAGAGAGAAGAGTGTTGTTCAAGTTGGCAAGAGCTAATTGATACAAATTTTAGAAAGACAGCATTTAACACAGTACAGGTAAAAGCTTTCTCACAATTAGCACATTATTTTTGTTGTTTTCTTCACAACAATGCAAGGGGCTACCACATGAGTAGAGCAGTCTTGTCCCTGAATGTTTTGTATTTAAACAGAAAGAGAATGATCATCTTTTCTATCTATTAGATTTGATAATTTTAAAAGTCTTTTCTAAAATTTTAGAGTCTATTCTTTTCTACATATCATATTCATAAGATTTTAATGGGGGGAAAATCACTCTGCAAGAGCAGTTTATTTTTCAATTGGAGCAGTTCTAATGTCCAATCCTTTGCCAGATTTTAGTCAAGTAATAACTTCACTTCTATGTATGTCAATTGGATGGAATATCTTTATTTTAGTTAACCTATTTGGTTGCAAAGAACAGGCTCATTTAAGTCACCTCAAGAAATGAGGACTTATGAGAAAGACAGAAATCCTTCCCATGTAGCCATCCCTTATACAAACCTAAAAGTTACTCCTTAATCTCAAGATGAAGTGCTCAGAATCTACTGGGTGAAAATTGTTCTTGTAGCTCAGATACCTCGTGGACTTTGCATTCCCAGAAACTTTCTGATCTTAATCTGTGCTCTCACAATGAGGTCTTGGCTAATCTCCAACCCAGGCTCTCTCTATGCTCTTTGACTATAGCCACCACTCCTTTACATTATTTCAAAATCATCCAGACATCAGATCTGACTGACCGAATTAGTTATCATTACTAGCCCGAGCTTTTCCACCAGACCATTTTACAGAAAATTGGCCAACCTATGGTTTAGATAGATACACTGCCTTTGGATAAAAAGCCAACCTAGATCAATCAGCCATGGCCATGTGTGTCTTCTAGCTCCAGCGCACCTACTGATTTAGATTCATCTCTTTTTGTTTGTTTTTGCTTAATTCCTTCACATTTTTTCACCCAGCTCTCCAACCCCTCTCCCCTCTGATGCCTGTCAGTCTGTCCTCTGAATCTGAGTCTGTTTCTATTTTGTTTGTTAGTTTATTTTGTTCATTAGATTCCACATATAAATGAAATAATATGGTACTTCTCTTTCTCTGACAGGCTTATTTAACTTAGCATAATGCTCTTCAGGTCCATCCATGCTGTTGCAAAGTGTAAGATTTTCTTCTTTTTATGGTCAAGTAGTAATCCATTGTGTAAATGTACCACAGCTTTTTTATCCACTCATCTACTGATGGGAACTTAGGCTGCTTCTAAATCTTAGCTATTGTAAATAATGCTGCAATGAATATAGGGGTGCATATATTCTTTCAAATTAGTGTTTCAGGTTTCTTTAGACATAGTCCCAGAAGTAGAATCCCTGGATCATAAGGCAGCTCCTTTTTTAACGCTATACTGTTTTCCATAATGGCTGCACCAAGCTACATTCCCACCAACCGTGTACCAGGATTCTCTTTTCTCCATATCCCCACCAGCACTTGTTGTTTGTTGATTCATTAATTGTAGCCATTCTGACAGGTGTGAGATGATATCTCGTTGTGGTTTTAATTTGCATCTCTCTTATGATTAGTGACGTTGAGCTTCTTTTCTGTTTATTGACCATCTGTATGTCCTCGTTGGAGAAGTGTCTATTCAGGTCCTTTGTCCAATTTTAACAGGATTCAAAAGAAAATGAGAGTAAGATGCAGAATGTACAACTATAATATGCTTCTAAATATTCTAGAAAAATCTTGCCAAATATACTACTCTCAATGCCGTGTGATTTAAACAAAACAAATACCAGTATAGAGTTAAACTGTTCTCAGAATTTATAGCAGAGTTCTCAAAACAAGATCACATAATGATGTTCTCAACATCTTCACAATAGATGTAATGAGTTTCACATCTCTCTTTTGTTACTCTAGCTGGTCTAACGTACATTATCTTTATAGTGGCAATATAATTATTCATTTAACAAATATTTGTTCAACATGTATTATGCTTACAATACTGTTCTAGATTTCAGGAATATATAGTGCTAGTTAAATAAGATAGACATGATCCTTCTCATAAGAAATTAGATTCTGGTGGGATGAAATAATAAACAAATAAAAAGTAAATAAGCTCACATCAGGTTATAATAAATTCTATGAAGAAAAAGCTACAAAGCAATGTGTTAGGTAATTGCTAGGGTAGAGGGGTCTAAAGCTGATTGTAGTTTAGGTAGTCTAGAAATGCCTTATGGAAGAAGTGAAAGTTGAGCTGAGAAAAACTAACATGTAAATATTCTAAGATCACTCCAAGCAGAGAGAGAACACAAAATGCATTGGCCCTAGGATTAGCATGAAATTGTAGGAATGGAAAGACCTTTGTGAGTGCAGCATAGTAATTGATAAGGTCAGGGAGTTAATCAGCATAAAGCGTTTGAATTTTATTCTAAATGCAGTGAGAACCATTGGATGGTTTACACAGGGAAGGATGTGGATCTAATTTATGTATTTTTGGAAAATTCATACCAACTCCTGCTTGGAAACTGGGAGAGGAAGTAGGCATAGCAGATACAGAAGTAGAGTGATTCGTTTAGAGACTATTTCAGAATCCACACAAAATATAATGTTGACATGCACCAGATAAGAGTGGAAAGAGTCGGTGAATTGGGGATATTTGTGAAAGTACAGTGAACAGGTTTCTTTAGTCCTCACTTTATACACAAGAAAACAAATGTTCAAAGAAGCTTTAAGAAGTTGCACAAAAACATAAATCAAGGGTTTAAACAAAAGTATTCTGATTTGAAATCTATTGAAACGTAGTTTTAAATGGGTGGGTTTTTTTTAACTGTAAAGAATTCTGTAAAATGGTATTATCCTTGATGCCTCCATTGAGTAACATTTTCATTGTCTTAACTGTATCTTCAATCAATCTTCTCTTTATTTTTTACATAAGTTTCTTTCTCTTTTGTCTGTGTATTTTTGAAAGGGGATATAAATAATTTTGAGAAAATTGACCACATTGTGTGATCATATCAAAGAAACAGCATCTTAGCTCTATAAACTACTTCCTTCTTAAGAAGACTGCAGAATTAGACATAGTGCCACTACTGCTGAATCACGGAATGGCTCTTTTACGTATCAGTCTGTTTGTAATGACATTTGATACTTAAAGCTCTGCAGTAATAAACGCTGAACATCCACTTTCTATTTCTGCATAAGTATTTTTCTGTTGATTATTCATAATATTAAAATATTAGGTAATTTGCGGAGCAGCAAGGAGTATGACTTTCAACCCAGGAGTATGACTCAAAAAATCATGTAGGCACTTTCCTCTGAAACTGGGTTTGGAATAATTTTTTTACATTATTTTTATTGTTTACACTGTTATAGATGTCCCCATTTTCCCCCTTTTGGCCCCTACCCCCTCACCCCCACTTCCCTCTAGCCATCATCACACTGTTGTCTGTGTCTATAGGTTATACATATATGTTATTTGGCTAATCCCTTCACCTTCTTTCATCTGACGCCATCCTCCTCACTTGTCTCTGACGGCTGTCAGTCTGTTTCATGTATCCATGCCACTGTCTCTATTTTGTTCACTAGATTCCACATATCAGTGAGAGCATTTGGTATTTGTCTTTCATGGACTGGCTTATTTCACTTAGCATAATAATCTCCAGATCTATCCATGCTCTCACAAGAAGTAAGAGTTCCTCTTTTTTATATATATATATATATAGTTGTGTAGTACTCCATTGTGTAACTGTACCACAGCTCTTTTATCCACTCATCTACTGATGGGCACTTGGGCTGTTTTCAGATCTTGGCTATTATAAATAACGCTGCTATGAACATAAGGGTGCATATTACTCTTTCAAATTAGTGTTTTGGGATTCTTCAGATATATTCCACTCAATATGGAAAAATCCCTTTCTATATGTCACTATTGTTACTATCTAGTAGAATTCAGGTATGTTCCAAATAACATTTCAAAAGTGGTTTTCAGAAAGTAAAGAAACTACTTGCTAAGAGAATCATCTTTAAAATATTTGGGTATGCGCCCTGGCCAGTTTTGCTCAGTGGTTAGAGCCTCGGCCTGCAGTCCAGAGAGACCCAGGTTCAGTTCTCACTAAGGGCATATACCTCGGTTGCAGTTTGTCCTCGGCCCTGGTTGGGTCGTGCAGATGGCAGCCACTCGATGTGTCCCTTTCACGTCGATATTTCTCTCTCTCTCTCTCTCTTCCTCTCTCTCCCTCCCACTCTAGCTAATCAAAAAAATGGAAAAATGTCCTCACGTGAAGATAAAAAAATAAAAGAAAATATTTGAGTATGCAATAAAAAGAAGTGGGATTGCTGGGTCAAAAGGCAGTTCCATTTTTAATTTTTTGAGATAACTCCCTACCATTTTCCACAGAGACTGTACCAGTCTGCATTCCCACCAACTAGAGTGTACAAGGGTTTTCCTACATTTTCACCAACACTCATTGTTTTGTTTTTGTTTGTTTTTTATCCTTACCCCGAGGACACTTTTTCTATTTTTTGTTCAGATAGAGTGTAGGAGGGAGAGAGAGAGAGAGAAACATCGACGTGAAAGGGACACGTCGAGTGGCTGCCACCCACATGACCCAACCAGGGCCGGGGACAAACTGCAACCGAGTTACGTGCCCCTAGCGGGAACTGAACCCAGGTCTCTCAGGACCGCAGGCCGACGCTCCAACCGCTGAGCCAAACCGGCCAGGGCCCAACACTCATTGTTTATTGATTTATTGATGGTAGCTATTCTGGCAGGTGTAAGATGATATCTCATTATGCTTTTAATTTGCATCTCTCTGATGATTAGTAATGTCGAACATTTATTCATATATCTCTTGGCTATCTGTATGTCCTCTTTGGAGAAGTGTGTATTCAGGTATTCAGGTCCTTTGCCCATTTTTTAAATTGGATTGTTTGTTTTCTGATATTGAGTTGTATAAATTTTTTACATTTTTTTTGGAAATTAACCCTTTATCAGATGTGTCATTGGCAAATATCTTCTCCCATACAATGGGTTCCCTGTTCATTTTGTTGATGGGTTTTTGTTGTTGTTTTTGTTTTGTTTGTTTGTTGTTTTTCTGTGCAGACGCTTTTAAAACTGGGTTTGGAATATTTTTTATTGCATACCCAAATGTTTTAAAGATGATTCTCTTAGCAAGTAGTTTCTTTACTTTCTGAAAACCATTTTTGAAATGTTATTTGGAACATACCTGAATTCTACCAGTTGGTAACAATAGTGACATATAGAAAGGGATTTTTCCATATTGAGTGGCATGGCCTTGATTATCAGGGGCTTTGTCAGGTATCTATCTAAAGCTACATGAGATTTAATGAAGGATGGCAGGTGGGGACATACGGTTTTACCTTTTGATTATTTGTTTCAATTATGTTTCCATATAATGCAAAAATATTTTAGGAATAAGGACAAGAGATTGAACTTAAATATAATGTTAGAAATTATTCTTTAGTCCTATAGTTTAAAAGTGACTGTAGCCCAATGGGGTTCGTAAAATATTTACTACCTCAACCCTGCTACAGAAAAATTTGCAGATCATTCAATGTTAACCTATGCAAAAACATTTTTATGGCTTTATTATCCCCCCTTTACTTCTGAAAGAAATTCTTTTCTTGGCTTTATCTTATTAACGGCAACCAGAATTCTCTCAGTGTCTCAGTTGAAATCTCAGTGGCATGTTGTTGTTGTTGTTGTTGTTTACCTCTTCACGGTTACATCTGATACATAGTAATTCTCAGAGACTCTGCCCTTTCGTTTGTTAAAGTATGTCCCTACCCTTCCTCTCTGCTTCTCACTTTCCCATAGTTCCAACTCAGACTCACATTCCTTCTTACCGGTAATATTCTCCCACCTTCCCAATTAAAAAAAAAAAAAAGATGAAAACATAATCAGTTCAAAATTAGAGATAACATTCAACCTACTCTCTGATTTAGGAAGTAATTTTCACTAAATTCAAGACCAATGGAAAAGAATAAAAACCATCCACTGCTGGGCTCTGCTGTATTTTTACTGAGCCAGCCGGCCTTGGTCTAGCAAAATAAGGTCTTAACATATAGGAAATTCAGTCATTATTCCTCCATTTCCTAGAGGTGCTTTTGGTATAAGCAGAGTAGCTTTACTGTGTACTTATGACCTTTGGATCTAATACGTTCAGAGGAGAAATGGGCAGATAGTTGGAGGCAGGGATTTTCTGAGCCCTTGCATGCTGCCCTGTGTCATTCTCTCAAGCTCGGATCTGTCTTAGCTAAGACATGAAAAACTTTGCCAGGAGGATATTCTGGGGATTTTAATTGTAATGCATTTTTTTATATATATATTGAGATTGTAAAAACAAAGCCATTCATTAGGAATAGGAGAAGATTCCATATTGGTCCAGCAAAGCCACACTAGATTTTAACAAATTATTCAGACACATTTCAGTGCCTGTGAACTTGACATTTTACTATAGAAAATGAATTAGCTTTGGCATCCCACAGGACAGGGAACTGGGGCATGTAGCAGACTCTTTCCAAACCTCAAGTATCAGCTTTCCCAACTCCTTCACCGTATGTCCAATGGTTGCCTGATTTTACTACATTTCTGAAAGTGGGGCCTTGTTGCTTAGGTCATGGCTCTCGGTATTACCTGTGTCTCTACTGAAAACTCTGCTGTAGAGGACTCACATTTTATTGCAAGTCACCACCTGGAACACTTGGATTTGGTACAGTGCTGGTATCTGAACACGAACCTCAGCAGATGGATAAAAGTCAGGGAAGCTGTACTTAGCTTGCCTATTCTGCTTCTTAATTTTTAACCATTTCTGCATGTAAGGGAGTAGGTATATTCTATAAATACAGGTTAAGTAAACCATATGAATTAAATACAAGATGGAGGACAATTTTTTGAAGTTCTGTGTCTAGGAAAAGCACAAAATATGCTGAACACAGAATGACAATACAGTCCTACACAGACACACACAGTTATTATCTGTTTTCAGGTTCCCAAGCACTTCCTTCATCAAACTTCTTCAGGGCTACTCTTGACTATCTTCTAATACTTGGACCATGAGCTAGCTCCATTTACTATCACAAATGTCAAGGCTGAGATACAATAACTACTGGCAGGTTATTTTCCCAAACGAGCACTTGGTGTAATGAAAATCCATGGAGGAGGAAGAGGAGCATCTGTGAAATATTTCAGGGAGGCTTTGCAGTTCAGGTCTTTTGAGATTTACCATTAGTCAGAAATGCAGGTATGCTATTTAGCATCTAATGAATGTTCATCAGATAACAAATGCCTGAAACCCAGACCTTACTATGACTGCATGTGTGCATACTTCCACACACACATAACAACACACACTTCCCAATGAACAAATCTTAAAAACAGCACTATTTGGACCAATATGGAAAAGAAGAAATACTTTTTTAAATTGTCAAAATGTGCCTACACTCCTGCTTATGAAAGTGATAAAGTTTCATGTAATTATGCTTCTTTGTCCTCTTCCCCTTATTACTATGTCCAGAGGTGCATGTGTGCTCCTGAAATAGAAGCCTTTAACCAACCTCTTTTAAACAAGAGCATGTTCTGCCTTTGGCTGCTTATCCTCTGGTTATACAGATAAATAGTTGAAGCTTTCAAATAATACTTTTTTTCCCCAGCCTTTCATAATGTATCCTTAGGTCCTAGATTATCCAAAGTAAGTAGAATAGATGATGTGAAAGTTTATTATTTTCATATCTATGTAGTAATGTAGGGGTCCAATTACAAGGTCTGAATAGACCTATCCTTATTTAAAAAATCAGTAAAGAGAATTAAACCAATAAGGCCAATAAAAATATTACAGAACAAAGAAAAATAGCACCGTCTAAAGAATTATAAAGACCTTTGAATAGAAAACTGAACTTGGAAAACAACCTATGACAGGAACTAGATGATTTATTTAGAAAATGTATGAAACCCTGACCAGAAAGCAAGAAGGCATGGAAGCTACAAGTATAAATAGCCATAAGGAAGAAGACTTAAAATGTAGACAATAGAATGAAATAAAAATGATATGCATGATGGAAAAGAAAGTAGAATATCAAATTTTAAATGTCCATTGGAGGTAATAATAATAATAACTACCATCCTTAACTATTTATTGACACAGTTCAGGTGGAATTTCTTTTTGTCTTTGATGATCGCTCAAAATCTTTTTTGCATCCTCTACCCAATGCCAAGTAAACTGTGACGTTTTCTAGAGGCTTGAGAGCCAGTGCTATTCCTGGCCTTGTGTCAGTTCTAAGTAATCTCCTCTGGTGCTTTGGGGTCATTCTTTCCCTGGCTTTAAACAAGATGCTCACACACAAGCCGCCGTAAGAGCTCTGGAGATGCTTTCTCGGTGCCAGCGTGTGGCAACCCTTCTCTGTAAGGGTCAGGTAGAGATATTTTAGCTTTGAAGGCCATATGCAAACTTGATAACATATTTTTCTCTTTTTTTTTTCCTTTACACTCTTTAAATACAAAGAGACCATTCTTAGTACTAGGGCTACAGGAAAACAGGTTGTGGGCTGGATTTCATACCCAGGGTAATTTGCCCTGCAGAATCTACCCACCTTGATTTCCCTGAGCGCTCCTCTGTTTCTCCGCCACCAGGGAGTCCAAGCATCTCTTGGGCGCCCCTCACACTGTGCCCGGAGCACCCTCAAGGCAGCGAGGGGAACAGTTGTCGGGCTCTCCCTGTCTGTTTCTTTCATCTCAGGTACTTCTTTCTGAGTTGACTGACGTCCAAGGTTCTTTTATTTATTTTTTTAATCCTCACCCGAAGATATTTTTCCATTTTATTTTCAGACAGAGTGAGGGCAAGAGATAGAGAGAGAGAAACAACCATGTGAAAGAGACACATGGACTAGTTGCCTCCTACACAACCCCAACCAGGGCCGGGGACGAACCACATCTGAGGCACATGCCCTTGACTGGGCTTGAACCCACGACTCTTTGGTCCACCGGCCGACACTCTACCACTGAGCCAAACTGGCCAGGGCTCTGATGTTGCTTTGTACATGTTGCCCTCTTTTTCAGTTGTTTCAAGATGGCAGAATTCTGGTTCCTTTTAGTCCACCTTTATTGTGTTCCAGTACACAATATTTTCCCTCTTTTCAATGTGTTTTTGTTAATAGTTCTATAAACGGTGTTAATATACAAAATGCATTACATGGTACAGACTGATACTGTCAGAAGGGAGGGGCGTGGGGGGGACTGGAGGAAAGAATGTGAAAAGATTAGCCCAAGAACATCCCTGCATAACCCACAGACAGACAGCAGGGTGGTGAAGGAGAGGGGGCAGGGGCTGGGGGAGGTGGGCAACGTGGGGCCGTGGGCCGGGGCATCTGTCATAGTGTCAACAATAAAAATAAAGTTAAAAGTATGAGTGCTTCTAAAGGTCACCATGAAGTTACTTTTATCAAATTGCAAGTTTAGCCCAGGAATTAGCAAGTCCCGTTAGTCTTCTGTATTTTTTGTTTTATTTGTTTTGTTTCATTTTCTCCTCACTGTTTATCCCTTTGTTTTCTGAGCCTTTACTTCACATTTATATCATTATTTTGCTTTTTCCAATAAATGGTCAATTCTACTCCTGCAAGAGTTAGCTAACTGGGATGTCAGATGTCAAAACAAAGAACAAAAATAAAGAGCACAGGAAGATACAGGGAGAAGGAAGGAGAGACGGAGTGAGAGAGGGAAGGAAAGGAAAAGAAGTGATTTTCTCTTAAAACTTGGACAAGACTGTTTTTTCAGCTTCTTGAATCTTTTGTGCCTTCTGAGAAGTCAGACTTTCTTTCTCTTTCTTCTAGCTAATCTGTTTATTAATTGTTAAAAGTTCCAAAATTATTATTTTTTTGGATGTTCTGAAATATCACTATGCTGTTTCCAGATGTGCTGTTTTTATTCACTTAGCACATGTAATACTTTAATATGACAGACTCCTGCCTTCCCTCGGTTCTGGGAAATTTTATTGTTATATTTTCTTAAATATTAGTTCTTTATTCTCACTATTTTCTCCTTCTAAAACTCCTGTTAAGCAGATTGTAGGAGATGTTTGTTTCTCCCTAATGATTTTTTTAATCCTGTTTGGTTTCTTTCTTTCTTTCTTTCTTTCTTTCTTTCTTTCTTTCTTTCTTTCTTTCTTTCTTTCTTTCTATTTATTTTTGTCACAGATATTTCTCCTTTTTCCCCTCTTTGACACCCTCTTCCCCATCCCCCCACCACATCTCCAGCTTTGTTGTTTATGTCCATCAGTCATGCATACATGCACATAAGTACTATGGTTTATCCCCCCCCATCCCCCTTCTGAGGATTGTCAGTCTGTATCCTACTTCTATGACTCTGGGTCTATTTTGTTCATCAGTTTGTTTAGTTCATTATATTCCAGAAATAAGTGAGATCAAGTGACATTTGGAGTACTATGCAGCTGTAAGAAAGAAAGATCTCTTGTCCTTTGAGACAACATGGAGGGACCTGGAAAGTATTATCCGAAGTGAAACAAGCCAAGCAGACAAAGACAAATATCACATGATCTCCTCAATGATTCTTAATGGTTTTATTTTGAGAGGATTTTTTGTGTGTGTGTTGTTGGTTGGTTGACCTTTCACCTTGTTTTTTGTGCTTCATGCTAAGCTGATTCTTTTTTTTTAATTTATTCATTTATTTTTGTTACAGATGTTTCCTCTTTTTCACCCACTGATTCCCCCCTCCCCCTCCCTCCCCACCCTGTCCCCACCTTTGTTGTCCATGTCCATTGTTCATACATACATGCATATAAGTTCTGTGGTTTATCTCTCCCCCCCACCAGCCCTCTTCAGGGCATTGTCAGTCTGTACCCCACTTGCAGGTCTCTGGGACTACCCCGTTCCTCAGACTGTTATGTTCATTATATTCCACAAATAAGTGAGATCATGTGATATTTGTCTTTCTCTGCTTGGCTTGTTTCGCTTAGGATAATACTTTCCAGGTTTTTCCATGTGTCTCAAAGGATGAGAGATCTTTCTCTCTTACAGCTGCGTAGTACTCCATTGTGTATATGTACCACACTAAGCTGATTCTTGATGTGCTCTTCTGGCTCATGAGTTTGCTCTTTTGGTATCCAGCCCATTTACTGATATCATGCTAAATGTTTCATTTTTATGTTCACAATCTCTTTTAAAATAATGGCCTATGTTTATTTCCTGCATTTGATAGTTTCTCTATCCTCCAAGTATATTAATTGTAACTGTCTTATTACCAATGACTTTGATTTGAATTAGAGTTTTTCTCTGTCAGGATGTTGACATTTATTCATATGTGCTATTTTTTTTTACCATGTGCTAAACCTTAATGGGTATTTCCTATTAAATTATCTGTTGTAGAACTGCCACTTCTTGGGGGAAGAGGCAGGAAGATTTTCTGTAGCTTGTACTGTGACCTGTTTTGAGAGCGCATGAGATTTATGCATGAGATACTTGCACAGCTATTCTTTTGGGTGTGGCTGCTCCAACATACTGTCAGGCTCACAACTTTCCATGTGTTCCACTTAAGGACAGTTAGTCTCATGGTTGTTTCTTTTTACCCAAGAGTTGGAGGGGACATTCAAAGAGGTCGACCTTCAAAAAACAAACAAACCCACAAAACAGCAACAACAACAAAGCCAAGAGGTTGACCTTCTTTGCTGAAATGTATGTTTTAGCTTTTGTTTGTTTTTTTTTTACATCAAATTATGTTGTTACATGACCTTGGGTTGTTGTCCATTTCTAGCATTCACCACTTTGGGGCATGGTACACCCTTGGTGTTGTACATTTTAGGACATGGTCTTCTTCACCTTGCTCCTCCCATCTGCCTTCTGTCTTTCAGGGATTTCTCAAAGTTTCTGGTGTATTGCTCATTTGTGAGCACTATTATGTATGGGACTATGTATATATTAATAAATCTTATAATGTCAGAGGATTTGGTATGAAAATAGAAGTGTTTCCAGAGAGATTAGCATTTGAATCTGTAGACTGATGCATCAGCATCATTCAGTCTGTCGAGAGCCTGAATACAACAAAATGGTGAAACAAAGGCAAATCGCACTCATATTTCATCCAGCACTTCCATCTTCTGCTGGTCTCGGGCCTTTGAACTCAGATGTGCACCACTGGCTCCCTGCTTCTTGGGTGTCCAGACTCAGACTGAATGCAGCACAGGCTTTCCTGGCTCCCTGCTTGCAGACAGTAGACTGTGGAACTTCTTAGTCTCCATAATTGCCTGAGCAATTTTCTATGATAAATCTCTGCTCCCATCTATCCTATTGGTGTTTCTCTGAAGAACCCTAATACACGGCCCTCGTTCATCGTGGTTAATCAGTTCCAGACTCTACCACGATAAATGAATTTCCGCGAAGTGGGATTCTTTATTTATACTACTATACTGTGTTTGAAAAAACCGCGATAGAGTGAAGCTGTGAAAGTTGAAGCGCAAAGTGGCGAGGGACGACTGTAGCTAAAAGGGGAAAAGAGCGGTACAAGATGGGGTTGAGAAACAAAAGAAAGGGGTGGGGTGGGAATCATAGCACCTTTTATAATCCTTGGAAGGCAGCCAATTTAAATTTAAAATGTTAAGAATATTGAAAGGTTTCATGTAGGGCAGTGCAGTAGTAACATGATCCGCGAGACAACAGGCCAAGGCTAGTGGTAGGAACTATTAAGAAAATATTGCAGCAAGAGATGCTAAGTTGGATTGAGAAGGTGACTGTGGAGATAGAAGCTAAGGATTTCTTTTTTTTTTTTAATCCTCACCTGAGGATCTTTTTCCATTTATCTTCAGATAGAGTGGGAGGGAGGGAGAGAGAGAGAGGAAGGAGAAACATCAATGTGAGAGAAGACACATCCACTGGTTGCCTCCCTCATGACCCTGATCAGGGCTGGGATAGAAGTACATCCGAAGTACAGTGCCCTTTACTGGAATCAAGCCCACAAGTGTTTGGTCTGAGGGCTGACGCTCCAACCCCCTCGCTCCAAACAGCCAGGGCAAGAGCTAAGGATTTTAAGATACATTTTTGGAGTTTAGAGGCTGCAGGAGTTTATGATTAGATATATGGAGTGACAGGAAGCAGAATAAGCATTCTTGTTTGAGCAGTCAAATTGTTTTTTTTAGCTTAGGGAGAAATCAAGAATTCATTTTGTGGTTTGTGAAATGTGAGAAACCTATAAAATTGTAGTTAGATAGTTGAGTATGGGAGATTGGATCTCAGAGGAAAATTCTGAGCTGTTTTCTGACTCCTTGGGAGTCCTCTTGTCTTCCCATGCTTTAATTTTATGTTTTCTCATATTCTTTCTTTGGTTTTCTTCACTTCTCACTTGATAGATTTTTCCTGGCTTATAACATTCACTCCTGCATTTCATCTTTCACCTATTTGCTAATCACAATTCCTTCTTCTTCTTCTTTCCCTCCCCCTTCCCCTTCTTTTTTGTTAATCCTCACCCAAGGATATTTTTCCATTGATTTTTAAGATGAAGTGGGTGGGAGGGAGGGAGGGAGGGAGGGGAAAAAAAAACATTGATGTGGGAGAGACACATCCATTGGTTGCCTCCCCCAAGACCCCAACCAGGGCTGGGAATCAAACCTGCAACCCAGGTGAGTTCCCTTGACCAGGAATTGAATTGAACCCATGACCCTTTGGTCTGTGGGCCAATGCTCTAACCACTGCACCAAACTAGCCAGGGCCACAATTACTTCTGTATCTTCATTAAGTCCTTACTCCTGAATATATAGATCTATATATTCAGCTGTCTACTTGGCTTTTTTCTTATGTATATGTTTCATATATACTACAACTCCATGTAGCTGAAGCAAGACACAGCCACCCACTGAGAAACCTGAGACTAGCCCAAACCCCATGTTTGTTCTCACTCTCCAAATATGATCAATAACCTAGTCTTGCTGGATGATGCCTTTCATCTTCTTCAGTATTTATAAAAATCTGTTTTACTTGGTTTTGTTTTGTCCGAGAGTCTGGGATGTCTTAGAGTCTAGAGGTAGGTGTTAAATGGCCCCTACTATGAAGGTCCATAGGACAGAATGCCAAACATATTGTGAAGTTAGGCAATGAAAACTGGGGGAGTGTGAGGATTCAGGTGATACGTAGGATAATTGTTCTGGCAGCTGTGAGCAATCTTCAACCTTTTTCATCTCATGGCACACATCAACTAATTACTAAAAGTCTGCTGTACACCAAGAAATAGATTATAGTTTTTGCCAATCTGACAAAAAAAATAGGTAGAATTTTTATTCATTCATACTGGACAGCTATTGTTGTGTTGGCTATTGTCATTTTTTATTTGACAATCTAAGGGAAAAGAGATTAGTGCCTCTGACTAAAAAGTCAGGTATTTCATGTTTTAAAAATTCCTGTGACACCCAGGTTGAAAATTGCTGAGCTAGACAGATAGGAATAAGAATAGTCAAGAAACAAATATATATGAAAATGGAAACTATGACTTTCAAGTTGTTTCCTAAGAAATTAGAAAATGAAATTGCATAATATGAACGTTTCTAATGTTTTTCTTTGAAATTTGTTTTTTTTTAATTTCTATTGAACTTCACTGAAGAATCAGTTGTGAGAGGATGAGAGATAGAACAGACCACCCTGAAAGGTAGAACATGGATCCCTTTGAAGTTTTCCCTGGAGTTTAGAGTCCTGTTCCATTTGAAATGTCTGTCATGAGAAAACCTCTTACTGCAACTCTAAAAAATTAGTCCTTCTTTTGTGGAACCTATTGTTACAATCTATATTATACAAGGTGTGATGCCACTCTTCCCACAGATAAAAACAAACTCTCACACCTTTAATCATCGTTTATTCTCAGCACGTATGTTTTTTAGCACTTAGGTTGCCAAACCATTTTTAAAATCATGTATTTGACATTAGAATATTTTCTGAAATACTGGAACCCCTAGCACTGTTATCTTTTTGGGTTGTCATGGTTGATGGGAGGAGTACAATGCTTAGTATAAATCAGGTGTGTCTCTCTGAATACCTCTCATCTGTATCCACATGAATAATCTAAAATGGAAATCTTGGATAATCTTAAAGGACAATTGGGTAAAAAGGGACAATTATTCTAACTCTAATAAGGATGTGCAGCTGAGAAAACCATACAAGGGTGACTTTGGGAGGGACTGAGGCTTGGTATGTCTGTGAACTCCAAGGAGCAATGACAGTGAGAGTAACTTTCTTTCTATTGAGCATCCTCCAAGATACTGCCCCGTTAAGTCACTCTACGAATTAGCTGGCACCATTTGCCTAATTCTTGAAATACAATAGAAAGCCAAGTAATCAGTGGGAACTTAGCACATTTTGGCATTTTCATCATATTTGAAATTATCGTATTTCAAATGAAGGCTGAGAGGTTTGGAATTTAAAATAAACGTTCCAGATGACTGGGGTTTTTCCATGTTGTGTCTGTCATAGGGAAGGTAGTTACCACCTTAATAGATTAAGAAAATTGTGAGTATGGGAAGTAAAGAGAGTAGGTAGAGGTTAGTTTTTTGTAAATTTAATATATCATGGATTCTACACTGGTTCACTTCAAGCTGATCCCTTAATACTGATTATCAGTAGCTATCAAAGCCACTCATTTCTCCTTTGGAATATCAAACATTGGCCAAAGAAGAGGAGTCTCCCACCCAAAAGTCCATGCTCTAAATCTCCCCCTTTCCCCTCCCTTCTTTTTACATAGCTCTGAATTAATATGTCACAGTTTCAGTTGGAACTTCTGCATTGGCTGGTGCTCTCCACATAGGCCACCATGAGACACCATCTTGACTTTTTGGTTGTGCATGTCATTTCAATTAAAATAGTACCAATATGTGATATAGCAGTGCCTAGGCCCAACATTATCCTATATTTGAATTTTCTATTCTGGCACTGAATAATTTTATAATTACTGTGCTGCATGACTGATCACCAGAACAAAGCATGATAACTACCATATATGATATCTGCTCAACGTATCTATATACTTATTTCTAATTTTGGGGGGGTGTTATTAATCCTCACCCAAGGATATTTTTCCATTGATTTTTAGATTGAGTGGAAGGGAGAGAAGAAGGGGTGGGGGGAATAGAGGGGGAGAGAGAGATGTAAAAGAGACACATCAATTGGTTGCCTCCCATTCAACCCCAACCAGAGCCAGGGATCAAACTCATGACCCAGGTACGAGACCTTGACCTGGAATTGAACCCATAACCCTTTGATCTGTGAGCCAGGGCTGTTTCTAATTCTTTATTATGGAAATGTTTCAACATATGCAGAAGTAGAAAAAATGCTTCAATGATTCTCACATATCAATCAGTTTTAATAATTATAAAATAGCAATCCTTTTACTTATGTTTGAAATGTCTTACTTTGGTCTCCTATCTGTTAGTATTTTTCATTTTAAATATGTGCTAGTACTTGATAATATGACCATTTTCTTCTCTTATGCTCAATTAATGATCAACTTGCTTATGAGCTTTCAGTTTGATACATGTGGGTTTTTCTCCCTCCAGAATTTATAAAGCACACTGTTTTTCTCCTGCAAGTTCCTGGGCAAATATCTTGCTAATCATTTTTCTTTCATTCACTCTGTCATTCACTTTTTTGGTTACCAAGTTTTAAAGAGCCCCATGTATATGCCCAGTCGGTGTTGCTCAGTGGTTGAGCATCAAAATATGTATCAAGAGGTCACCAGTTCGATCCCTGGTCAGGGCACATGCCCAGGTTGTGGGCCAAATTCCCAGTGGAGGGCATACAGGAGGCAGCCAATCATTGTTCTCTCATGAGTGTTTCTATCTCTCTCCCTCAGCCTTCCTCTCTCTCTAAAAAAAAAAAAATCAATAAAGAAGAAAAAGTTTTAAAAATAAATAAAAAGCCTCATGTATACTGAACATTCAAGGGTAAAAACCATAGACTCAAAGCAGTTCACAGTTTAAAGGGGAAACAAATGTTTAGTAGGGCATTTTCTGCTGTTAGCATAGAGATATTTGGCTACAAAGTCAAGGTTATTGTCCCCATCTCTTGGCTTTTCATTAAGAGGAACGTTATTATTATGTGAC
Source organism: Molossus molossus (assembly GCF_014108415.1). Lineage (NCBI taxonomy): Eukaryota > Metazoa > Chordata > Mammalia > Chiroptera > Molossidae > Molossus > Molossus molossus. Next base: position 37,084,418 of record NW_023425350.1, read on the forward strand.
TTTCTCATTTCTGATAAATGGTTGATACATTTTACATCCACATCTTTATCATGGTACCAATAATAGAATTCACTAGTACAACACAAATCTTGGATTGTAAGATTTTTTCGAGTGAAAAATTCTAGCCATTTTCTAGTGAAAAATCTTATCCAACAACATTATGATATCAACATAATTAGCATTCATAAAACATTTTTATATGACCCACATATTGAATGAATGAATGAATGAATGAATGAATGAATGAATACATGATTATAGAGGAGAACAGTAAAATACTTTAAGAGTGTTTTGTTTTTTAAAATAAATTTCAGGTAGTATAACTACATAAATTCATATATGGTCTATTCAATACTGAGATTCTTAGAGCACTGGGGAGTTGAAAAGCTGATGTCAACCATTGATTCAAATCCTATCTTTTTATAGATGAAAATTAAATAAATAAATAAATAAATAAATAAATAAATAAACAAGGTCCAATGGCAATAGTCTATTTCTTGTAGTCCATGCAAGATAGAACTAGAGCCTACTTAAATGACTTCTGGACTAATGTTCTTCCTTTAGACCACAGTGGAAAAACTCACCCTTTGATCCAGTTGTAAGTGATAAAACAAAATCATCATAAGAACTTAAAAAGAATGGGCTTTCTGTAGTTGCATCTCACGGTACTATGAAAACATTATCTAAATAAATCTTTTATATGGCAAAATTCTCCAATGTTCTTATCTTGATGTTCCATGTGTCACTCGTTCTGTTTATGGGCAGGGGTTGGCTCTATTATTATTAATCCCTAAAAATATATGCCTTTGTTGAAATAGTGTCATCTTGCCCTTAGTTGCAGCACTGGAGTCATAGTAATTAGCCTAATAAAGGGGGGGGGATAATTATAACCCCAAGGAGCATTTAGATGTGGCTAAATGACAAAGGGGCAAGAGACAGTCACAAATAATTTCCTCTCTTGGCAAGATTAACAATGATGGAGCTGCGGTCTATTTGTTCCTAAGAGGGGATTAACACAACAAAGACAGGCATTATGTCTTCATCGAATGGTCAGCCTTAACGTTTCTGGAGGAGTTCTTTCTATTTAAGGTATTGTTCATAGGTTTGTTCGTAAATAATTTCTTTGCCCCTGAGAAGGAGGCGTGTACACAGAACATCCAAAGACATAGACCTCAAGCCAGGCCATTTCTCCTCTGAAGTCTGTATGAATGTCAGCTTGAAAGTAGTACCCTCCTAAATAAAGGCTATTTTTACGTTTTTTAAAAATTGTCTCCATAGACCCAAAACTTTCTGTTCACTGCTCTTACCTCAATCTTGTACCACCTACTTTTACAAGCAAACTCAAACCCAGTGATAAAACAAATGCCATCCCAGCCAGCCTGCCATCCATGCCTGACCATTTAAGTTCTTACTCACCCTGTAGACCGAATGTCAGTACTGGTCTTAAGAATTTTCCCACCAACTTTCCCTTGGACTTTCTTCTCAGTTCTCAGTAGATTTTGTGCCCAATTCAACTTGCTCTGAGGATACAGTCTCAGCACAGGATTTACACACACATACACACACACAGTGTTACACTGTTAATTTTTTTTTTATCTCAGGTTCTTATGTTAAATGACATATTCCTTTAGAGCATTGACCATGTATATTTATTATAATACACCGTAGATAATGTATATGTGATAATATCTGATAACCAACAAGTAGAACACCTTCTCTATGCCAGGCAGTTTGACTGAATGCTTTTATATACACATCTTCTCATTCAATCCTCGCAACAATTCTGGGAGAATCATAGAGTGTCTGTTAGCAGTCCTCCTTGGAGAATGACTGATGGACTTACTAAGTGAAACTCAAAACTGGCTAACAATACCAGCCCCGGCATCATTCATTGAGTGCTCATGGTCTGTTGAATACTCTGTTGAATATTTTATGCACACTGTTTCATTTCATGTTCATATCAAGTAAGGAATGCTCAACTTCATTTTGTATTTGAGGAAACTGAGATACAGCTTAAGAAAAGGATGCATGGCTATGCCAACAGTAAAGGCAGAGCCAGGATCAAAACCAAGTCGTTCTAACTTCAAAACCAGTGCTCCTTCCCCCACACAATGCTATTTTTTGTAAGGTCAGAGGGCACTTTCTCTTTTGACCGTCATTAAATCATGAAATGTCTAATCACTATATTCATCTCTTAGCATATCCCTATTACTCGTGTGAATGAGTAATTATTAGCTTGGACTTAGTCTGAACTTTGCTTTTGTGTATGATAACCTCCTAAACGGAATGTCCTTTCTTCTGTCCATTGCCCATCCAAGGAATTCAGCTTTGACCTAGCTCATGAACTGAAACCTGTCCTGACTATTGCCAACTACAACTATTTCTTTCCTTTCAGACTGCAATAATTGACATTACTGTCTCTTAGATTTAGATGCTTAATCACACATCTCACCGATCACTTAATTGTTTTAATATGAATATATCATATCTACACAGAAAGATGTATAAATTCCTGGACAGTGAGTACAGCATGCCTTACTTTTTTGTACGCTCTAGGTTATGACAATTAATGGGTCTTCTTCAGAAAATTTTTCATTAAATCCAACGGTTTAGACAAAGTATAAATAGTCAAAGCCGTTTCAGCTACTGATGGAAATGGGCTTATCCTGGAGATTGGGTTGAGGGTGGACAGGAAAACCATGCACATTTAAGGGTTTGTTTTTTGGGTTTGCTGTTTGTGACACAATTCTGGATGATTCAAATCTGACCAAGTGTCATGCATTTCTAGGGAAACATAAGACCCTTTAAATGTAAAACAAAGGGAATTTAATACAGGGACCTAGTTTTGCAGGTGACATAGCATGAAGAAACCAAAAAGAAGCAATAAAGCAACCAGAAATTAGCCACAGCAGGAAAGGGTAACCAGAGCCCAGAGGCTGATGTTAGGTAAAATAAGGTAGAATTGTAACCAGTCTTTCTGGTGGGAAATGAGGCAGAGCCATGGAGAAGAAACTCATTGACAGAGATGCTGCCCAAGGCAGAGATTGGGGGAAAGAGCACACATGTACACAGCAGGCTTTTTCCTTCTGTCCCCCACCCAGTGCCTTCCACTGGGGGGACCCAGCCAGCAGCAATTATGTTGGAACCAGGAAATACAGTCTGAAGGGGTCAGCACATCTGTGATGTGGAACAGAACAGGGGGAGAATGAGAATGGATTTCAGAGCGAATGAGACACAGAGAGGCCATGTGGTATGACCTGAATGCCCGCGGAAGGAAGAAATTAAAGGGAGTACTTAAGAAACCAAACCTGCTCACCCCAAGAGGGTATTAGCTGAGGAGGCCATCAGAAAGTTCCTGTGTCACTTATCTCATGATATTCAAAGCTAATTTTTGTCTTTGATCAGTGTTAAAAGGAACTATTGTCCTAGAACTAGTAATTGTGTTCACGGTGCTATAGAGATCAAAGCATTCATGTGATTTAATGATAGAGAACAGGCCCCTGGTATCATTTCTTGGTATAACCGTGATGATTTCATTTTGCTCTAGTTATTTCTGTGAAATCCCTTCTCTGACTGGCATTTGGAAAATCTCCTTTGACATAAATGGATATCATGCTTTCGTAGCAAACTCTGAGTGTGTATTTGCTGTGTGAAACAACAAAGCAGGTTGGACATGCACAAAGTGATAAGTGGGAAACCCCAGGACTGCCGTCTAACCCAAAGCTTGCCTCTTTCCAGGCAGGAGCTGAAGGAGGTGACCACTAGGGAGGTGGGATGCTTTGCTTGAGGTCACTATAAAATTTTGTGAGGGCTTATAGGATAGTGGTACCAGCGCATTCCAAATCCTAGGCTCTGCCACTGAATTTGTGATGATGGGAATGTTCCCTAACCATTTGAATTTCAATTTCCTCATTTATGTGAGAATAATAATGGTATGTCATAGAGGTTCTCACAAAAATTCATTGAGATCATCTATAGAGGGATCAGCAAACATTCTCCGTAAAAAGCCAGATAGTAAATATTTTAGGATTTGTGGGCCATATAGTTTTTGTTGCAGCTACTGTATCTCTACCATTGTAGAGGAAAAGTGGGCTGTATATGATATGTAAGTGAATGAGTATGGGTTGTAAATAAATAAAACTTCATTTGCTAATAGGGGTGGGCATTCCATCTCTTGCCCCCTGATCAATATAATTTGATATACTTATTGACACAGAATAAGGATTTTAAAATTATTGTTGTTAAAGTTATTATCAAGCCTATGAGTTAAAAGAAATCATTCATATATTTAATTTAAACAAAAAAACTTGTAATTTCCCTCATGTCTGGGCTGTCCCTCTCGCATGCTGTGAAGCACTCTGAGAAGGTCAGATAAGTCTCCTCCTGGGAATGAGATGCCTTAGTAACACATTTGAAAGCTCCACAAATCCCTAAGAACAGTCTCAACAATTCAGCTCCTGCTCAAGTGAGCTGAATATGTAAAATGAAACTGTTGTTTGCTCTCCTCATGCAAACAAAACCATGAGGTTGTGCAGCCAGGATGGAAAACGCCAACCCAGATCTGTCAGCGAGAAGCCAGCACAGCACTGTGCAGTGTGTGGGCGCATCGCTGCGGAGCTCTCCCCCGAGACCCAAATGTAGGGCAGATGGAAACAGTGTGCGCCGTGGCAAAAATGTGTTAGGGCAACGTCTGAATTACTCTTTCGGACAAACAGAATTCTCTCCAGCATCTATTTCATGACACAGCATTTCTGATGTACAATTATCACAATAAAAATTTAATGGCATATATAAGGAAGAAATGAAAGCATGGCCCTAGCCAGAATAATTTAGGTTATGGGGATCCTTTAAAAGCAAGAGTTATAGCCAGCAGCTAATCCATTCTCAGTGGGTGCTCTGAATGTGTGACCCCTTCTTGGTCCTCTGTGTTATTAGACAATTATCATTGTTGATGAGACCCCAAAAGTAACAGCCAGCACCATAATATGACACCAGCACTGAGTAAATCTGTGACACTCGATTTGCTGCCACATCTCAAGCAGGGAACCATTAAAGAAGAATATGAGGAAACGATTTCTCACTGCAGTTTAGCACCTCAAAACTTTATGAGATAGTTAATGGACATCAAGTCATAAAATAATATTTCGAGCAGAAAATTTTAATTTTTAATGCTGCTTAAAAATTCTTGGAGCACTGTGGAAAGACTCTGCTTACTACACAGTTTTAGAATAGAAAACATTGTTTATATTTGTCAACCGACAGTCGCTGGCACCAATTCAATACCTACAGGAATCCTCATTTTGGGTTATGGTGAAGAAGGAAACAATTCAGAGCAAAACAGCTCAATTTTGATACAGCACGGCTGTGAGGCAGCCCTGGGGCAGTTCCCTCTCTGGCTAGACGGCTCTGCTCTTCTCTTTGCCAGTCTGTTTTGCACTGCGCAGGTCTGCTTCATTCTGTGCCAATCTTCTCTGGCCTGTGCTGGGCTTCTCCGCTCTGGCAAGACATCTTCAGCATTTCAGGGAAACACAGTCTTTATTCCTTGGTGGAGAAAGAAAGTTCACTCCCAGAGCCAGAGGGTAAGCTGGCTTATATAGACAGAAGTCCCTGCCCCTGGTCCCTTATTGATCTGTCCTCATGCAAATGAGGACTCCAAATCTTCACAGATGGATTGGTCCAAAGGCATTATCCTGATTGGTCAGAATAGAGCTGCTCTGGTTGGTTCGGGCTGCACAGCTCCTATTGGATGGGGAAAGCCATAGTCCTATTGGTTGAAATATGATTTCAAGACCTCCTTTACAAGGGTGGGCTCAGATTGCAGAAACACAGTGCAGGCAGGCAGTTCAGTGCAGGGTTGTCCATGAAGTGCAGTTTGCCTGAGACACCTCTGTGTAGAAATGGCTGTTAGGCTCTGCTTTTAAAATTCGACCCCACTTAGTCACCAGGAGCCCTTCTTAATAGATGCCTTAGTAACACATTTGAAAGGGTTTACATATTTAATGGCCCTTCTTTCATAAAGCCTAGTCCCTTTCTGCTCATTCAGAAATGTGCTACCAAGAAGGAGAGCTTTTATGTTGTCGTGTTTATATCATATGTAATTTTGACACTCTGAATAAAGTTTATAAAAATACATTTATAGTCTTTTTCTTGTAGTATATTGCTATAATCTGTTTTAGTATTTTTATGTTATGAAATGGGTTTCTAGAAATAAAGCTCAATTTATAGCCTGGAACCTGTAGTTGAAGGGTTGAAAAACTTTGTAAAGGACCAGATAGTAAATCTTTTAGATGTTGCAAGCTATCTAGTCTCTATCACAACTACTCAATTCTACCATTGAGGAAGAAAGCAGCCATAAACGATACATAAAAGAGTGAACACGTACTGTGTTCCAATAAAACTTTATTTACAACAACAAGCTTTGGGCTGGATTTTGCCTGCGGACTGTAGTTTATTCATCCCTGCTATATAGCAGTTAAGAGTTTATTACCTTAAGAAGACTCAAATAGTATCTGTTCTCTAGGAGCCAGCTAGAGATGTGAAAAATAACTGTATTAAATGTACTCATTTCTACAAGGAAGACAGAACTTACTAATGCAGCCAGAGAGGCACTATACATGTTTATTCCCAGTGATAAATTATGGAAAAATAGAGATGATTCTTAGAATTAGAAATGTTGAGACTTAAAGTTAATTAGAATCATAAATTATAAAGCTTTAGGTTCTGAATTGCATTGCAGTGTGAGATTTTTGTGTTTTTTTTTCACATTATTTTACTTTTAGCCTTCCTTTGGTAATATGTTTCAACAGTGTGCCCACTCTCCCTGCTCCTACTCAGATCTGTGCATGGTAGTAACACTGAGGCTGGCCAGTCTCACCCGTTGGCATCACTTGTTCAGAGAGGAGTTAAGGGCATCCTGCATGATTCCACTGAGAGAAGATTCTTGAGACTTGTGCGTAGATTTCTCCAAGCTCTTCTCCAGTGTGCCTTTACCCTTTGCTGACGTTGCTTTGTATATTTTTACTATAATCAACTTAGCTATGAGTACGATTATGTGCTGAGTCATATGAGTCCTAGGAAGTCACTGATTTTATGTATTAGGTTCTCAGATAAATATTTGTAGGAAGTCACTGATTTTATGTGGTATATATTAGGCTTTCAGATAAATATTTGTTAATTAAATGAATTATAATCATCCTTTATGTTACTGGTAAGTTTTTTCATACTAACAACTTGTTTCTTAGAAGGTCACTTCAGGGTAACTGATAGCAGCCTGTACATTTTCATAAACACAGTAGCAAAGTCTTCCAGAACCAAAACACTTTGGGCACATTTAAGATAAGCACTGCAAACTCATTTTGACTTTTCTTTTCTGGTATAACAACTATTCTTTCCAGGCTTCAGGTTTGTGTGTCCACAGAGTTTTCAATTCACAACTACCAGCCACCTTTTAGGGTGATGCCTATGACACATGTCAATTCAAGTAAGTGAGTGTTTGCATTGCCATTTGTTCATTCACTCGCATGTTTATTCAGTGCAGGCAACGAGCCTGGCAAGGTACCAGGTATTGTGTTAGAGACTGAAGACTCAAAGACAAATACTTGTACTCTTCAGTTAGTTAGGCAGAAGACATTTAAATAGTCTCTACATACTGCTATAGCAAATTTATTTACAAGTAGCTTAGGATCATTAGACTGAGCAATCAACCCTGGTAGACTCTTTCCAGTTAAGTTTAAAGAATGATTTAAGTTCAATAATTCAATAGCAAAAGGAAAAGCCTTTTAAAGGAACAAGCATGTACAAAAGCCCAGAGGCTTGAGCAAGTGTGACACACTGGGGGAAGAACTCGTGGCTTCCTAGAGAGTACCCATTGAGAAGGAGCAGAAAAATGAGGGTCAAATAAAGCCAATAAAGATTGTGTATACACCAGGCTAAGAAACTGAAAATGTTTCTATAGGTCAAGGGGAGTCAGTGGATTATTTCAAGAAGGGCAAATATGTGATCTTATTTGTAGTTCAAAGAGATCACTCTAGGAGAGTTGAGAGGGTGGATTAAAAAGGGTGGAGACTAGAGGCAGGAAGAGCAGAGAAAATTGCAATAATCCAGGCGAGAGATCATGGAGACCTGAACTAAGGCAGTGGCCATGGGGAAAAAAGGAGAAAAAAAATGTAAGAGTTGTTAGAAGTAGATTCCAGATTGACTGACTGGATGTAATGTAAGGGAGAAAGAACAACCCTGATGATTCACAAATGTCGGTCACAAGGTATATTTTTCAAGGTGAAGTTGGTTGGAAGAAGATGACAGGCTCATTTTGCTATGTTGATTTTGAGGTGTGGTCAGGCAACCAGGTGAGATTGTCCCTAGGTTCTGGGCAGTGACTTATTTGGCAGTGGAAGTACACCACACATAGTGTTAGATGTTTTTTATTTACCTTCCACTTGATTCTCCTAAAAACTTTATAAGATAGTGAATATTATATTCATTTATCAATTAAGATAATTGAGTCTCAGGGAAATGTAAGTAACTTCACCGGTGTTACAGAGGAAGTAAGAGGAAGTCCCAGGATTTTAATCCATGTCTCCTTGACATATATGTCTTGCTCACTCCTCCATGCTGACTCACCTGTTCAGTGGGAATGAAAAGTTTTTGTGTTATTATGTGGGTTAACCCACCTGGCTGGACCTATATTTGGTGTGATTGTACTTTTGCACCAGAAAGTGTTAAGTAGCTAGCTGTAAGCCTTTCTTTCCCCTTATTTTTCATGGCATTCCTTATTGACCACATGTAACATCCTGTGTGATGTAAGTGTGCTTAAGGCAGGAGTAGCTTCAATGGAAGAGAAAGTGCAGGGGAAAAAAAGATAGAGAATGATATGTAAGATTATTTAAAAAAATTTTTTAATTTTTCTTGTAGTATTATAACAATAGAAATGAAATCATTCTCCCTCCAGACAGTGGCTGGGGAGTCAGAGGGCACTCTGCTTGCACTTTTTTCCTGGTCTTTCCAGATTGTCATTTCAACCATTCGCTGAAGCTTTGTGAATCTGAGAAGCTATTCAGAGTTTCTGCAATGATTTCATGTCTATTTCTTAATCTTTGCAGGCTTAAGAGGACATGTTGTGAAATAGGATAGGGAAATGCAGCTGATATTACTCAGCATAAAACAGAGAGCCAGATGCCTCCAATGTAGGCATCAGTGGCCTTGCCAAGTGTAGGGCAATAGATACACATTTTTCTCCTTGTGAATTTAGGCTGCACTGTTTCTGGGAACTGGTGATGGTCTAGGATGGTTTTGTGTGCATGTGCACGTGTGTATAGGATGTTATCCCAAGAATTTCTTGCTTGATGATTGGCACGACAACAAAGTCAGCTCATATTGATGAGAGGTTCTTAAAGGAGGCAGAATATAGATACCAAAATCCAGGCTGGACTGTGCATCTGGGACCTCCACAATGCCTCCTCTCTGCTCCATCGGGAAATGTACTTTTGTAACATATTAAATAAATTATACTTGGGAAATGCATGAACTGGTACTAGTCTGGTTTTTGGGGGGTTTTTTAGTACTTCTGGGAGGAGAGAGATGGACTGTGGAGCGAGACTATCTCCCATTAGGAATTGTGTGAAGCTCTCCGAGTGGGTGTGGAAAGTGGCAGTGCCAAGGATTCTCCGCAGCAGGGTCTCATCATGGCACCTGGTTGGGAGAGAAGCCCAGGGATCTGTCTTACAGTTGTGCTTGCCTTTCATATATGATACGGAAGCTACCTTTGTTAAGATTGTGTGTATTTGGAATAACCATAGGAGTTCATGGAGACCAACCCCCCTTCTGCTTGCACACCTGCACGCGCGCACACTCACACTGCCACCGTGTGCAACTCAGTGTGACGGTTAGCTACTGGGAAAACATTAGGAACCTGGGGTGCATGCCTGGGTGGATCCCTAGAAAGAAAAATATATTGAGTGTTTTTCCTTTGGGACGATAAGGAAAAGTGTACGTATTGATTTCATTTGAAATTCTTTAACTTAACTCCTTGCTCTTTTTTAAGTTCCTCCAATTATTTAGTAAAATCAGGAACATCTTGACAGACCAGTGTGGTGGCGCTGCAGGCAGAAGTGAGGGACGGCCACGTAGCGGGCAATCAATAGTGACCATGCACTTTGTTTTCCAAGCAGGGAGAAGTTTCCAGAGAGGAGGAGAGTACAATTAATAAACATGCCAGAACAACTGGTGAAAACCAGCTGTGGTCGGCCTCAAAACGAGGCCTGGCTGTTTGGGGCGGCCAGCCTGAGCGGACTCGCTGTGGTTTGTGCACTGAGTAAACCGTGCGAGCCGCGACCCGCAGAGAAGAGAGTAACTCCGGCTGAGCAGAGAGCAATGGCAGGAATCGGGGATCCTTGTGGTAAATCCCGACCCTTCCTCCCATTCGCTTTCCCCGATGATAATCAATGACTGTGTAACTGGTTTGTGTATTGTAGCGTTGATCATTGTCAGAGGACAGTCTTTGAACTTACAGAAAACAAGGCGCTGGGAAACAGTCTGCTCTGTTATGCCGGCCACAGCCTCGTGCATCTCCCGTTCCCTGCCTTTCTCGATTGTCTCGTTTCTCCTGCGCTTGATTTAATCTTGTGTTGCTTTATACATCCAGTGGAGCTAAGCGCTCAGCGTTTATAAAGTCTGCAGCAGTGCGCGGTCATGTCCGAGCCTTCACATTCTCTCCGCCCGCTCCGACTCACCAGGGCCGCGTCCAGCTCTGCAGGCCTCTGCTTGCTAAGCGCCCTAGGCAGGTAGCCACCCTTTATTTTATACTGTGTTTTCATTGTGCCTCTTCTGTGTTCAGATACACAACTACTTACATCGTGTTACACTCTCCCACGGTATTCAGTGCAGCGTAGGAGCACTGGTCTAGACCACCAAGGCTTGTGTAAGTGGACTCTGATGTCCACCCAGCAAAATTGCCTAATGTTGCATTTTTCAGAAAAATTCCCATTGTTAAGACATGCATGGTGTGTGTGTGTGTGTGTGTGTGTGTGTGCGCGCGCGTGCGTGTGTTACATCAATATCTGTTCATCTGTCAATGGACACTTGGGTTGTTTCCATTTCTTGGCTATTATAAATAATGCTGCAACAAACATAGAGGTGCAGATATATTTGGGGGGGTTAATGACTTCATTTCTTTCAGACACAGACCCAGAAGTGGAATTGCTGTAACCTATGGTGGTTCTATTTTTAACTTTTTGAGGGTGGTTCATACTGCCTTCCATGGTGGCTGCACCAGTACACACCCCACCAGCAGTGCATCAGGGTTATCTTTTCTCCGAGGCTTTGTCTTCTGATGACAGCCATTCTAACAGGTGTGAGGTGGTGTTTCCTTGTGGCTTTGATTTGCATTCGTGATTGATTTGATTTGCATTATGCTGAGTGAGGCAAGTCAGACAGTGAAAGGCAAATGCCATATGATCTCACTTATATGTAAGAATCTAATAAAAACAATAGAAACAGAGATCAGATTTGTGGTTGCTGGAGGGGGGAGCGGAGAGGTAGAAAGTGAGGGAATTTGGTGAAGGGGGTCAAAGATTACAAACTTCTAGTTTGTAACTAGAAGTTTCAAATAAATAAGTTCTGGGAATGTAATGTACAACATGGTGACTGTAGTTAACAACACTGTATTGTATATTTGAAAGTTGCTAAGAGAGTAGATCTTGAAATTTCTCATCACCAGGAAAAATAATTTTCAACTATGTGAGGTGATAGAGGTTAATAAAACTTTTTGTGCTAATCATTTTGCAATATATGCGTATAGCAAATTATTAGATTTCATACCTTATACTTATACAGTCTTATATGTCAATTATATCAATAAAATCAGAGGAAAATATACTAAAATGAAATCATCTTTACATGGATTACAAAGAAAAACGCTGTGGTGAAAACATTGAGATAAGAGACCAGAGCAGCCAGTAAGTCACAAATATACCCAGGTAGAAACCCTCCTTTAACTACACACAGACTCTAAATTAAAAAGGATAAAGGAAAACCATCCCTTACACAAGTTATTGCTTGCTCCCCAGAGAAAGAGAGTGAGCTGTGATTTTCGAGAAGTTGGTGATTTAGTGGACAAGTTGGTAAACTGTGTACAAAGCTCCTCCTCTCCTTTCTCAGTAGGTGCCACGGGGTACACGAGCATCTGGCAGGGGTGGGCCCTGCCATCTGGTGATCCTACTTAAATGTGATCACCCTCCACTGGCTACTGTGAAGGAAAATACTTGTAACCTTCTCTCTAGAAAAGACAATTCCACTTAATATTCTTGGAGGTAGAGTCTGTCTCCGCACGATTGCATTATTTTGTTTCCTTGCATTTAGATTCCAGAAATGGCTATAAAACTATCATTTATAGGAACATACCACCATGATTTATATAGACAGAGGTCATTATAGTGATTCAGTGTTTCAATCATCTTGATAATAGATCCTAATTATTATACTCTTTAGTACCTAAAAACAATTGCAAACCAGAACGAAAACCATTTGAAGAACAAAAATATTAAAATATTTCTATTTTTATCACAACTCTGATTTTTGAAGGAAAAAAATAAATTGGAACTGTTAATTATGCAAATCACAGATGACCTTGGGGCTGCATGGTGGACTGCAGAGGAAGGCTGCTGTTAGCAATGTGAGGTTTATAGCTCGGAAATCTGTAGAAACATCTATTGGGAGAACAGTCCCAGCTGCCAAAATCAGATATCAAAAAGTGATTATGTTTCTTTCTTCTTTGAAAACTGAGACACAAATTCAGCCCTCCTACCTGCTCCTAAGGGAGCATTCATCCATCACCCTTTGCTTGTTTATTGTCTCTCCACTATCAGTGCATCTGGTTGGAGACTCAAAGACAAGAACCTGTGGAATGGGCTGCTGAGTCCCCAGCACCTACTTACAACAGAGAAGACGCTGTGTGAGTACCGTCGGCCTCTGAGCAAGGAGATGGGCAGGCTTCCCATCCTAATCAGAACCTCCTTTAAAAACAAAAGTGATTTCCTCCCTAAACTACCACTTATTCACTTTCCTTTCTGCTGTGTCTCCTGCTTCCTTATAAAACAGTAATTTCCCAATTTTTGTACTTTACCATAACCCTTTGATTTTATTGCTTTCTTGTTACTTAGTCAACTGCTCTGTCATTCTTGCAGTGGCTCCTGTTGCTATTTCTAAACATCCCTCTTTTTCTTTTCTTTTTCCTTCTGCATCAAGTACTTCCAGGCCTCTTCCTACTTCTGAACTTATAGGAATATTTATATTTGGAGGAAAATTCATCAGATATAGAACTTAAAATGATTGGTGCACCCAGGCATTATGTCTTCACAAGGCTCTTCAAGACTGTGCCGCCCTTCCCTGTCTCTATCTGGATTGTTATCTCTGCCCCTGCCTGCATCCCCATCTGTTCTCACCCCTTTCTCCCCCTCCCTCCCTCCCTCCTTTCCTTCCCTCCCCCTCTCAACAAACAAGTCATCAGGTGTTCACATAAAATGCAGTTTTAAACTTTTTAGAACTGATTTTACTTTCCCCATAAATCACCATCCTAGTGAACATGGAAGAAATGGAAACTTTCCAACTAATAATATGCTAGTATACTAGTCTCTCTTAGTTTATTCTTTTTCTATGAAATTGACAGTCAGATCTAAATTCATCTCCCTATTAGGGCTGGTTTAAATGGTTGCTGTTTGCAAGGCGCAGTCTCTTTTAGAGAAATCTTCAGTCTCTCAGATGTCCTTCCACTCACTTGGCTATTCTCCAAGATTGTGACACCAGTCTTCCTAGCACATGAGAATCATTGGGTTGAGGAGCTTTTAAAAATTCTGGTACCCAGGTCACCCTCCACATCAGTCATATAAGAGTCACTGAGATTGGGACCACAGTATTAGGTTTTATAAAGTTCCCAAGGTATCTGCAAAGTGCGGGTAAAATGAAGACCCACTATACCTAGAAAGACCTTGCAGAGAGCAGTTGTCTGGGCCACTTAACATGCCCTTAAACATAGCTGGGGACTATTAAGGCTACAAAGCCAGAGCCCATCCCAGGCTTGAGATCTATCTTGTCTTGATTCACTGTGATTTGAGGTGACATAAGAAGCACAAGAGCAATATTAATAAAAGTTAATATTGTGCCTTGTTCTCTTATGACACTTATATTATGAAGTGCTCATTTATTGCAGTTGCAACTGTTGGTATCCACCCTACAGATGGAGAAGTTAAGGCTTAGAGAAGCTAAGTAACATGCTCCTGGTCACAGAGGTAATACATGAGAAAGCTTACTGTTATTCTGATGCTAAAGCCTGTGCTCTCATAACCATAGACTATACTGACTCCCTGAATTTATACTTAGAATAAAGTTATTCTGCTTGAGTGGCTCAGGAGAGGAACTAGTTAATCATCATAGTTCCCTGGTCCTTTCTGCCTTCTCTACTGCGTGACTCCTACCCCTGTGGACTTGCCTAGTTCAAGGTTTGAACACTCGCAGTCTTGTTGCTCTGCACCCTCTACACCCAGACACTACCACAATATTTAATCCTCATACCTGACTATTAATAGTTCACTCAGCTTTCGTGAGTCAGTCTCTATTTCTTTGGAAGTGTCACTGGACACTGGACCTACTGCTGATGTTGGCTCACACTATGACGGGGTCTTTGATGTTGCCCTTGAGCAGATATGCACCATTTACTACAGCTTGGCAAGGTCAAACAGTCACATTGGTCTTAATGACCAGTTTCTTCTGCCTCAGGAACACATGATTCTCCCTCCCTTCTTTATTCTTTGCCATTAGCCCAAATGAACTATTTCAGATAAATGTATTAGGAACACTTAAGATTGAGTTGTTCTGTTTATGAGAGGGAATATTTTCAGACAGTGTTTACTCTACTTCAAATAAAATGGACTTGCAAGAAAATAAGACATCATCAAATCACTTGTTGTAAGCCTCTCTGATCTCATGACATTTTAATGCAAACTATAACAATGCTTTCTCCAAATTCTTTATAGTTAATGTTGTTTAAATTATTCTCCATTATATAGTTTATGAAAATACATTCTCCTGTATAAAATGGGTGTAATTTTTAGCAGTAGACTGCATTTAATCTGCTAGATTTAATAAACAAAGTCACATTTGTATGTAGGGCATTTTCCAGAACATAATCAAGTATGACAGGTTGGTTATGAGGAGCTGAGTTCCTTGATGTATGTATCAGCTTAAGAGCTTGTCACCTACCTTGACGCATTAATTCTAGTACTTTGTGCAAGTGAAACTTCCCGTTGTCTGCAAAACACTGTGAGCCATTTAACACATGACAAGCTTTTAGATCACATTGCTTCTTTGACTGCACATTCTGAATGCAAATCCACCTCTGCAGTGGTTGCCAGCATGAGATGTTAACATCAGAAATGCTTTCTGTACTATCATGTCAGGCTGTGTCTAGGAAGCATGTTTGGTGCTCATATTCTCAACTTTCACTAAGTTTCTACTGGATTCCAAGAAGAATTTTAGAAAATGACTTCATATTCAAATTCAAAGTGAGATTGCTTTTTAGCCAATAAATAATAAGTGAACTGGCATTTCATAAAACAACAACAATAACAAAAACTGTTTTAGATAAGGGGTTCCCTCTGTATTGCTAACTGCTTTGTTTGGGTAATTAGATTTTGTGGTTAAGGTCAGATGCAAGAGAAATAATTTACACTGCATTGCCTGAATCTGGTCCAAATTGCATGCAATTCTAAAAAATCATAACTATCTGATACACCTCTAAGGTGCATCCATTGAGTGAGTGACTGAAATTTTAAATTAAGGGTAATTTTATGAGATTCACTTGGAAATAGATTCATAAGGACTCAAAGATCATTTTGCTTTAAATCTCTCTGGCTTTTTCTATAATTTCTTATGAGTTTATTATTTATAGACCTTGCTGGTGCCTTGTCATCTCAGAAAGACCAGGCAGTTTATCTCTTCTCAAGGCTCACCCCTTACTATTTTATACAATAAGACAAATTTATCTCTTATATGGTTTTTTTCACCTTCCTACTGGAACCCTTCCTATAACTCAGAGATACTTCTTTCATCTCTTTTTGGTGTTTTCTCTTGGGTAATTCTAAATAAGACTTTATCAGATACCTGTTTAAGTACTTTGACCCTGGAAGCAATTGGTTTAAACTTAACAAATGTTCAAGAATAACCCTAGTTTTCTCCTGATGCTTATGGAAAATAGATGAATATTTGACAACATCCATGCCTTACAAACACATTTATTTACAAACTATTTGGAGAGTCAGGACTTCCACATATGAAAAAACACATAAGAAAATGCAAGAATATAATTAAATATAATAAAATTACTTCACTTAGTTGTGACTGAGAATATTCTGGTTATCTTACAGTAACCAACACACTCTTCTTAATACTCACCAGAACACCCAAGCACCCCCAGAAAGGGTAAGTCAACTTACCAGGCTTTGGTAAAAAACAGTTTTATCAAAATAGAACATCAGATGTTATTAAATGTCTGAAGCAAATACACAGTGGTCTAGAGTCCTGCAGTGTCTTACAGTTTCTCACAAAAAATAATTCTCTCTAGCTGTCTACATAATTAGGATGAAGAATCCTCTACTGATTGGGGTCATTTGCTTTTGTATCACTTGTGGCTGGAGTAGGAACAAATGCTTGGACATGACATATATTAATAGAAGGTATCTTATGAATAGTGACTGGAAACCTTCAACATATATACTAAGGATATAATATCAAAATACATAATATGCAGTGAAAGGACATTTGGAGAATGTCTACCACTAAATTGAAAAAGATTTACATATACATGTAGAAGTCCTTTTTTTTATTTAATTCTTTTTTCAGGCAAGTTAAAATTTTATCAGAGAATGGCATTGTTTTAATCACATACCCTTGGAAACATCTACTATATTACATGATCACCAATTTAGCCTTAACTCACAAGCTGGGAATCCTCACTTTTTTATCTGATTTCTGTTCCCAAGAAGCCAATAAATAGATCCAAGTCTTTGATCTATAAAGACAACTGTGGTAGCAGCTGTAGCTTGATGGAAATGGACGGAAAAGGGAAAACAGGGAGGCAGAGTTTGGGCAGGGTGGGGGCGCGGGTAATGAAGCAATGGCCCATTGAAGACTAAGCAGGTCTAAATAGTGTCAATAGCAATATAACAGAAGATACCTATTTAAGAAAAATTTTAGAAATGCAATCCACATGGTTGAGGGTGTCAGATTGAATTTGGCATGTGAAAAATGTGGAGAAGTCACAGATGATTACAACATTTCCAAATGAAGTCACTAGAAGTCAGGTCATGCTAAAGAAATAAGCACAGGAGCAAGAACTTCAAAAAGGCTTCAATTTATGATCAGACATTGTACATTCTGAGACTCAGATCTTTGTGTCTTTAGAATGGTGGACACTGTCTCTTCTTTAGGTCTCAACTTCAAATGTGCTGGAATGAGAGAAGTCTTCTGCCATACTGGTAAGTTGCACTCCTATCTATTCAGTCAAACTAAAAACCCGGAATGAATTTTTAATTTCTCATTTTCTTTCATATTCAAATCCAACAAATGACAAAGTCCTATAATCTCTATCTCTAAAAGCATCTTGAGTTCATCTACTTCTTTCCATTTCTACCCCTACAATCTTAGACAATACTACTATCTTCTCTCTCTCAGACTTCTGTGATAGCTTCCTAAGAATAGCTTCCCTATTTCTTCTCTATATCTTTTCTTGAAGTGAAAGTTAAAGTGCTGCTTGAAATAAAAATTAAATTACATCAAACTTTTACTGAAACACTTTAGTGGCTTTCCTTTTGTTGTTGTTGTTAATCCTCACCCAAGGATATTTTTCCATTGATTTTCAGATAGAGTGGAAGGGAGAGAGGGAAAGAGAGAGAAACATCAATGTGAGAGAGATATGTCAACTGGTTGCCTTCCGCCAGGTCCCCACCTGGGCCAGGGGTCGAACCTGCAACCCAGGTATGTGACTTGACTAAGAATTGAACCCATGACCCTTTGGTCCATGGGCCAACACTCTAACCACTGATCCAAACTGGCCAGATAAAGCGGCTTCCCATTTTAGGTAGGAATATATTCAGACCATTCATCATCATCTATCTGCACAGTCTTTCAAAACAAGAAATTGTTTTCTGTCTTTTTATTTGCCCTTATCTAGTGTTCCTTTCTTCGTCACTGACTGTGACCCAAGCACATTGCCTTTCTTGGAAGCTCTTTCCTGTGCTCCAGCTACACTGCAAGCTCATTGCTGCCTTGAGATTGTTAATTCTGCCCAATCCTCTATCTTAAACATTCTACATTCATATTGTCACATGGCTGGCTCTTTAGTATCCATCAGTTCTCAGCTCACATCTAAACTTCTCAGTATGGTCTTTCCTGACCTCCAAATCTAAACAGTGCCCTTCTGTCACTACATTATCCATTTCGCTTTTTTTCAATTTACCTTTTTAGTTTGTAAAAAATCTCTCTTATTTTTTTAAATATGTTTTTATTGGTATTTTAGAGACACAGGAAGGGAGAGAGATAGAAATATTGATGTGAGAGAAAAACATTAATCAGCTACCTCCTGTATGCCCCCCACCCCACCCCACCCCACCCCCGGGGATCAAGCCCACAATCCTGGCATGTGCCCTGACCAGGAATCGAACCAGGACTTCTCAGTCCATAAGACTGTACTCAGTCCACTGAGCCACACCAGCCAGGCCTTTTATTTTTATGGGTGTGAAGAGTCATTTAGGATCTCTTTTCTACAGTCTAAAATATTAAGTGTTATAGGAACAAGGATCTTGCTTCTATATTTACTGTTATAACCCAACACATGGGACAGTTTCTGACATAGAATTAGCTCCATTAATAGTTGTTGAATGAGTGATATAATGCATGAGTTAGAACAAATCTAACCAAAAGGAAAGGATGCTGAGAGAGCATCCACAGATTTTTATAAAATAACTTCAGATGCTTTTCTTGACTTATATTCATGACAAAAGGTCCTTCTGAGCCTAGATAGCATGAGAAACAATAAGAGATAATAACGAGCCTAGTAGAAAGAGGGTTAAGGATAGACCCAAACAAATGCTTTCACTGATAATACACTAGACCCATTCTCTCCTCACATATTATTTAACTTTCAAATTGACATTCTGGCCAAAGAAATTCGAAGCTTTCATTTCCAGAATTCATTCTGCTTAATTGTATTTCCTCACCTGCCCACCTGCCATCTGCCTCTCAGCCCCTTGTCTTCCCCTCATGATACCCAGAGCCACTCTTACCAGCACGCTCAATTCTTTGACTCTTGGCGTTGCCCTACCAAGACCCAAACTAGAGAATTTGAAAACATTGCTGATTGACATATCATTGTAGATTTAAGATGTCCACTTTCAAATGGGTCCTTGTACTGCTTTTGTTTTACTCCATCTTGGTCAATCCTCTCCGTTTCCTACAGTGGATATTCAAGGGCAGCACTCGTGTTTCGATGCAGAGAGAACACACAGTGAACAACATGCTTGGAAAAGGAAACTAGAAGACTTGCCTTGAATTTGCATTTGCATAATAGCATTCAGTCTTCATTTAGTTTGTATATTACAAATTCAATAAAACAGCAAAAGTTTCTGAAGATACTTTCACACTTATCCAAAGGTTGAAAGACAGTTTATAATCTATATCTGTTATATTACTGTTATTATTCGAACTTTGTATGGGTAACTGATGGATATTATGGAGAGCTAAACTTTATTTCACCAAAGCCACCACTTGGATTTACTACTCTAGATTCTACAAATATATGTGAATTTTTTAGGTTCTCATATTCCAGTAGTAAGCCTTTCTCTCAAAATATAGTTAACATTATTTAGAAAATAATTGTTAGATTATTATTATGGTCCAGGAAATGAAACAAATAACAAAGACCACTGGTCTGAGAAAAAGATTTCTATTCTCCAAAACCTCTCCAAGTATGGTTGGATTCTATTCCTTATCTCCATTGGGATCTTTTCCGATCAGTGATCCCCATGTGTGTTGTAGTTTCATTTTTTCCCATTTTATTAACTACTTCTTGGTCTATGATTATGTCAAATTATAAATATTGTACATACCTCCTATTACCTTTTCCTTATTACCAGTTCACTTTTCAACCTCCCATAATCTTGAAAAATTATTATCGAAAAAATCATTAATAACTTTACCCTACTTCTACTTGACCTTTCTGTATAAAATGACTACTGACTCAGTTCCTCCTTTTGAAATTCTCTCTTCTTTGATTTAATATTAGCATTCATTCATTTGTTTATATATTAACCTCTTGCTATGGACCAGGAACTGTTGCTAGTTCCAGTTGAGATCATGATAAATTAGATGAACCATTTAGACTTCGAAGAACTAAAAGATAAAAGGAGGGATCAAAAAATAATTATAGTCAGTGTGATGAATGCTTTCATCGAAGTACATACAGAATGGTGTAGGAGCGGAGAAAGGCTAACCCTGTGTGTTTCTAATATTCTAGAAAGGACTCCCCAAGGGGGCCCTGATATTTGAAGAAGTGTGCCAGCTTTTAGGGAGATTCAGGGTAAGGGGAGAGGTCCTCAAGTTAGAGCTCAAGGACACACCAAAGCACAGAGGTAGCAGAGCAAGCCGAATTGAAGGATTGCTAACCGAAGACGCCCTCAAGATAGAACTAGAAAGAGAGCAAGGGCCAGATCATTGAGGACTGTGTGAGACCTGCTGGAACACACGGGCTAGAGCAGGTGGGAGCTACAGAGACACCAAATACCATGATCAAATTTGCAGCTTAGTTACATCATTAAGAAAACTGAATGTGGTTAAGGGAAAGAAGGAAGTAAGCGACTAGTATGGACACAAGGAAAGCAGTTTAAATAGGCACCCTGTAAATTTATCATGCCCCACTGTGGTTTGGGGATGGGATACATAAGGCTGGGATGATTCCAAAAGAACAGGACCAAGAAGAATCTGAATTAGTGTTAACTCGTCCCAGATTGCCTTTCAAGATTATATTCTGGCTTTTCTATTATTAAAAAACTCTCTGTTTAGGCCACTGTTCACCCAAACAGATCTTCCTATCTTCTATATTTGACTTAAGTCCCTTTGAAGTGCTCTTACAGTTCCTGTACCACAAGGAGAATGCTCATGATCTAGCTTAGGGCTAAATACTTCTAAGGAAGTTTCCATGATTCTGTATCTCTCTGTACATCTATTGCAGCACTCATCACATTGCAGAATTTTCCATGGTAAATGTATCTGTGTGTGTTCCAGATGATTATGAGGTTTTTTGTTTGTTCATTTGTTTTTCCTAACAGTGATCTGTTAGGATAGTTCCTGGGATATAGTAGTACCACAATAAACATTTATTGAATCTTGGTTATCTTAAATAAGATGATATTGTATTGGCAAATATTTTAGGAAAACATAGAAAGCAAAAAACTTTGGAAATGCATGAAATAAAGACGAGGGGAAATATACAGATTACAGTTATATAGCTAATATTTTAAATTATTGGGAGAGCACATGGCAGACGCTTCAGCCCACCATATTTAGGCTAGCCCTCCAACAAATTTTAAATTTCATCTATAGCCTGGATGGCGACATTACTCAGTCTATAAATGGCAGACTAAGTCACAAGGGGATTGAGAATTGCACTTTGGCTATCATAAAAGCCTTAGAAGGAAATCTGCAATTAGTAGCATGGATGCCTCAGAGTCACGTAATATACAAACTTAGAATGATATATGGGCTGACAATTGGACTTTAATAATCTCTGGAGCTTTCAGAAATGCACATTCAATCAGGTCCTCTGCTTCTAGTGGGATGATAAACACCAAGCCAGACTAGATAGACAAATGACTGAGAGGCTCAGGAAATCATTACTTTGCAGTTAAAAATCAATCAGCCCTTGCCTATCATTCATGTGTGTACCAGGTACAGCAGACAGGCTATATACCTCTGCATACCCCTGAATGCCTCTCTATACCTCTCAGTCACAGAGCATATAGTTATCACTATTGATTGATTGGCTGTCAGTATCCCCTTTAGCATATTTAAAGAAAAGAAAGCAATTGGGTGCCAATATATTTTGAATTCAGTATTTAACAACCAGAACAAAAATATCTTGTTACAATTGGTTATGTAGAAAATTCATTAATAGTAAAGGTTTAAAAGTTCAAACAAGATATCAGACTTGAGAAATGGAATGCATGTACCAACATGTTAAGTCCATCCCTAGTGCCTCAGCACTGTGTACTTGGTATGCTAGCTGTCACTGCATGTTAGAGTGTGCAGCTACTTCATTCCTATTCTCGATCACTCTTTGAACACAAACAGGTTTGCTGAGATAAATAATTGTCATCTTCATAAATACAGCTGGCACATGTGATAATGAAATGAACACTCACAGGTATCAGTAATTAAATTGTGTTTTTAATTGCTTTCTGAGAAACTTGTGACATTTTGTTGAAAATATAGGAAAGCTTTACCTATAAATATGTCTGAGTAGGCTATCTTCATGACTTAGAAATAGAGCTACCTGAGAATGCCCACTGTCTAAAGTTCTGCTTGGTTTCACATATGGAGCCACTGATGTAAACAGTTTACTACTTTAGAGTAAATGATCTCACAGATGAAGACCGAGTGCCACATGTTAGCTGAAAAACAAATGTACATAGATGCTTTTTATTGGGGGGCATTTTTTAAGGTGTCCAAGTGAAGTATGTGAAGACATCCCTAGAAACTGTCAAATTATTATAAATTTTATACAGACAAATGAACCAAGGATGGAGGGTGACTTAGGAAGTCACCAGGAAGGAAGGTATTGGCTGCTGATAAACACGCTATTAGTCCAAAACCACACTCTTCTTACCATATTCCTGTCAAGAAATTTTTGCTAGCTAACTGCAAAAATATCCATCTACTTTTCTTCATGTATTATAGACTAGAAATTTCCCTCAAGACTTATTTAGATTTTTATTTTAACAAAGCTTTATATTCAAGATTATATTGGGAAATAAAAATGTTCAATGTGAATTTCCTTGTACTTATATTGTGGGACCCCTTAATGTAAGTTAATGGGAAAAGAGGCTAGCATTGCAGTATTGACACAATTGTGCACTACTTGAGGACGTGGGTTGTTAAGAGAAATTTAGTTATCCTAAGCATTTGAATGGAAAGAGATGAAGCTTCCCCCATTAAATTAGAGATACCAAGGAAATAATGTATTAACTGGGGAAGGCTGCATGATTGTCTCTTCTTCATTCATACAGAATGTATTCACCCCAAAAGCTGTTCCTCTACCTTTACACCTAAACTGAATGCATAGATGGAATCCTAGCTCTAGAGAAAACATGAACTTTTCCTTAAACACTGTTGGATTCAAGTTTGTTCCTCTTCAGAGTACAGGACTACACAACATTTAAAACTGGAAATAGAGACCTTTTAAAGAAAGTTGTAAACTCTTTTCAGCTCCAACTACTTGCTTTTTTCCCCAACATTTTTTTAGATATTATTTCTAAGAATCAAAATTTAATTTGAAGTAGATAAAACAAAAGAAAGTGTTAGATAAAACAAAAGAAAGTGTTTTGAAATGGGAAAAATGGCAGTGGAGTGAATGAAAGCTACACAGACCATCTCCCAGGACCAACTGGAATTACAATGAAAATAGACAAATCGTCAGGAAGGGGCAACCGAAAGGCAGCTTGGAGGACCACATAACCAGGGACACTGACTCAATCCTGGTAGGCTTGTGAGGACGCCAGAGGGGACCGGGAGCTCACGGTCCGTAGCATCCTGGGCTAGGACCTGCAGCAGCCTGGGCTGGGACCTGTGCCCTCATCTGGGACATGCGGCCTGGGCTGGGAGCTGCGCCCTCAGCTACGCCCTCAGCTGGGAGCTGCTGCAACCTTGGCTGCCCTTAGCTGGGAACAGCGCCCTCAGGTTAAAGTCCCAGGCAGCTCCACGGGGCATAGCCCGGACAGAGGCTAAATTGGCAGCAGCCACTCACCTTGGGCTCTAGCATAGGGAGGGCAGATTGGACTGGAACTGTGTGGGGACACTCGGGATTTGGAGGGTACTCAGAGCTTTTGCTGAGTGCAGCCACACAGGACTGTGGTCATCTTACTCCTTCCCAGGGCCCTGGGGAGAGGCAGCGGCCCCTCCCTCGGAGATTCAACCTTACCTAGTGGCCATTGAAATGCTGATTGAGGCCCATTAACAACCAGCATCTGTCCCACCCTCAGGTAATCCTCTTACACTGAGCACCTGAGGGAGTTTTTCATTCAACTCAGAAACCAAGGTTCTTCAGGTGACCCCTACCAATAGCCTCCAGCTTTTTTTTGCCTGGACTCTAACCAGGAAAGTTAAGACTTGACAGTGGAGTTTAAAGTGGGTCCTCCCTGCCTCATCCAAACCCAGGAGAGGGAGCCACAAACAGCAGAACACCAACACCCACAGGGAAAATTTGGCAGGCTCCAAAGCCCACTGTGATAGCCAAAATGGTGAAACAGAGACACAAAATCCAAATGAAAGAACAAGAGACCTCTACCAAAAATGAGATAAATGAGGTGCAGTTAAGCAAGTTAACAGAACTAGAATTCAGAGCCATGATCCTGAGGAAGCTCAACAGCATGTGTAAGGTCATGAGCACCATGAGTAAAGACATAGAAATGTTGAAAATCAACCAGTTGGAAATTAAAAACCACCAAGAAGAAATGAAGAATGACATATCAGAAATACGTAACACATTGGAAAGTCTAAATAGCAGAGTAGAGGAAGCTGAGGACCAGTGAATTAAAGGATAGGGTAGAAAAAAATCAACCAATCAAAAAACCAAAAGGAAAAAATAATTTAAAAAAAACAAACAGGAAAACAGCTTAAGAGAACTGTGGGACAACTGAAAACGTAATAACATTCGCATCATAGGAATCCCCAAAGAATAATAAAATGAGCAAGGGTTAGAGAATATGTTCAAAGAAATAGTGGCAGAAAACTTCCCTAATTTGGTGAAGGAAGAAGGCATTCAAGTTCAAGAAGCACAGAGAGCCCCCAGTAAGAAGACCCCAAACAATCCCACACTAAGACACATAGTAATCAAAGTGCCCAAAATTCAAAACAAAGAGAGAATCCTAAAAGCAGCAAGACATAAGCAACAGGTTACCTACAAAGGAAACCCCATAAGGCTCTCAGCTGACTTCTCAACAAAAACACTACAGGCCAGAAGGGAATGGCATGAGGTAATCAAGGTCATGAAAAACAAGGATCTGGATCCAAGACTACTCTACCCAGCAAGGCTATCATTCAAAATAGAAGGTCAAATAAAGAGCTTCCCAGACCAAAAAAGGCTAACGTATACATTAGCACCAAACCAGCACTGCAAGAAATGTTAAAAGGACTGCTGTAATTAGAAGGAGAAATAGGAAGAAAAAGAGAACCACACTAAACAAAAATGGCAATAAATAAGTACATATCAATAATCACCTTAAATGTAAATGGATTGAATGCTCCCATAAAATGACACAGAGTAGCTGATTGGATAAGAAAGTATGACTCATCTATATGTTGTTTACAAGAGATCCACCTCACAACAAAAGACTCACATAGGTTAAAAGTGAAGGGATGGAAAAAAATCTTCAAGCAAATGGAAAGGAAAAAAAAGCTAAGGTAGCAATACTCATATCTGATCAAATAGATTTCAAAATGAAGGCCATAACTAGAGACAAAGAAGGCCTCTACATAATATTGAAAGGATCTATCTAACAGGAAGATATAACCTTGATAAACATATATGCACCCAATATAGGAGCACCAAAATATATTAAAAATCTTCTGGAGGACTTCCAAGGAGAAATCGATAGCAATACAATTATAGTAGGGGATTTTGACACCCCACTGACATCACTGGATATATCCTCTAAACAAAAAATTAGCAAGGAAACAGAGACTCTAAATGAAGAACTGGACCAAATGAATTTAAAACATATCTACAGAGAATTACATCCCAAAATTACAGAATTCACATTCTTCTCAAGTGCACATGGGACATTCGCAAAGATAGACCACATGTTAGGACACAAACTAAGTCTCTACAAGTTCAAAAAGACTGAAATCATATCAAGCATCTTCTCAGATCACAATGGCATGAAACTAGAAATCAATTGCAAGAAGAACATACAAAGACATTTGAACACATGGAAGCTAAATAGCATGTTATTAAACAATGAATGGGTTACCAAGGAGATCAAGGAAGAAATTTAAAACTTCCTGGAAATCAATGAAAATGAAGACACAACAATACAAAATCTATGGGATGCAGCAAAAGTAGTTCTGAGAGGGACATTCATAGCACTACAGGCCTACCTCAAAAAACAAGAAAAATCTCTAATATACTATCTAACCTCACAACTTAAAGAACTAGAGAGCAAACAAAAAGAACACCCCAGAGCAAGTTGAAGGAAGGAAATAGTAAAGATCAGAGTAGAAATAAACAACATAGATTCAAAAAAAAAAAAAAAAACAATTCAAAGGATCAATGAAACAAAGAGCTGGTTTTTCGAAAAGATAAACAAGATTGATGGACCCTTAGCTAGACTCACCTAGAAAGAAAGAGAGAGAACCTAAACACACAAAATCAGAAATGAAAGCAGAGAAATAATAACTGACACCACAGAAATACAAAAGATCATTAACAACTACTATAAACAATTATATGGCAACAAATTTGACAATCTAAGCAAAATGGAAAAATTTCTAGAAACACATAGTCTCCCAAAACTGGACCAGGAAAAGATAGAAAACTTGAACAGACCAATAACAACAGAAGAAATTGAAGATGTAATCAAGACTCTCCCAGCAAATAATATCCAAGGCCCGGATGGCTTCATGGGGGAGTTTAACTGAACATTCAGAGAAGAACTGACACCCATTCTCCTCAAACTACTTCAAAAAATTCAAGAAGAAGGAAGACTTCCAAACTTGTTTTATGAAGCCAGCATAATTCTAATTCCAAAACCAGAAAAAGACACTACACATAAAGAAAACTACAGGACAATATCCCTGATGAACATAGATGCCAAAATCCTGAACAAAATACTAGCAAATCGGGTCAGTAATACACCAAAAAAATTATGCACCATGACCAAGTAGGATTCATCCCAGGGATGCAAGGCTGGTACAATATTCGCAAATCAATAAACGTGATACCACATAAATAAAATGAAGAATAAAAACCACATGATCATATCAATAGATGCCAAAAAAGCCTTCGACAAAATCCAGCACCCATTTCTGATAAAAACGCTCAGCAATGTGGAAATAGAGGGATCATATCTCGACATAATAAAGGCCATATATGAAAGACCTACAGCCAACATCATACTCAATGGGCAAAAACTAAAAGCATTTCCCTTAAGAACAGGAACAAGGCAAGGATGCCCACTTTCGCCACTCTTATTTAACATAGTACCGGAAGTCAGCCACAGCAATCAGACAGGAAGAAAAAATAAAAGGGATTCAAATTGGAAAGGAGAAAGTGAAACTGTCATTATTTGCAGATGACATGATACTATATGCAGAAAACCCCAAAGACTCCATCAAAAATTTGCTTGACTTAATAAATGAATTTGGAAAAATAGTAGGATACAAAATTAACGTCAAGAAATCTATGGCATTCTTATACACCAATGATCAACTCACAGAAATAGAAACTAAGAAAATAATCCCATTTACTATTGTGGCAAAAAAATTAAGATACCTAGGAATAAACTTAACCTAAGAAATAAAGGACCTATTCGCAGAAAACTACAGATCATTGAAAAAAGAAATAGAGGAAGATATAAAAAAGTGGAGGCACGTACCCTGGTCATGGATTGGAAGAATTAACATCATTAAAATGTCCATACTACCCAAAGCAATCTATAGATTCAATGCAATCCCCATCAAAATACCAACGGCATACTTCACAGAATTAGAACAGATACTTCAAAAGTTCATATGGAACCAAAAAAGACCTCGAATAGCCACAGCAATCTTGAAAAAGAAGAACAAAGTTGGAGGGATCACATTACCAGATTTCAGGTTATACTACAAAGCCACTGTAATCAAAACAGCCTGGTACTGGCACAAGAACAGGCATATAGACCAGTGGAACAGAACAGAGAACCCAGAAATGGACCCAAGGCAATATGCTCAATTAATATTTGACAAAGGTGGCAAGAGCATACAGTGGAGTAAGGACAGCCTCTTTAATAAATGGTGTTGGGAAAATTGGACAGCTACGTGCAAGAAAAATAAAACTAGACCATCAACTTACACCCTACACAAGAATAAACTCAGAATGGATAAAAGACTTAAATGTGACTCATGAATCCATAAAAATCCTAGAAGAAACTGTAGGCAACATAATTTCAAACATCATATGCAGCAGAATTTTCACCGATACATAACCTAAGGCAATAGAAACAGAGGAGAAAATGAACACATGGGACTACATCAAACTCAAAAGCTTTTGCACAGCGAAAAATACAATCATTAAAACGGAAAGGCTACCCACTGTATGGGAGAGCATGATTGCCAATGATATATCAGAGAAGGGGTTAATTTCCAATATATGTATAGAGTGCTCAACAAAAGGAAGACAAAGAACTCAATTCAAAAATGGGCAAAGGAACTAAATAGACACCTCTCCAAACAGGACATACAAATGGCTAAGAGACATATGAAGAAATGCTCAACATCACTAATCATCAGAGAGATGCAAATTAAAACAACAATAAGGTTTCACCTCACATCTGTCAGAATGGCGGCCATCAACAAATCATCAAACAACAAGAGGGTGTGGAGAAAAGGGGACTCTAGTACACTGCTGGTGGGAATGCAGACTGGTGCAGCCACTATGGAAAACAATATGGTGTTACCTCAAAAAATTAAAAATTGAACTTCCATTTCACCCAGTGATCCCACTTCTAGGAATATACCCTAAGAGGCCTGAAACACCTATCAGAAAGAATATATGTACTCCCATGTTTGTAGCAGCACTATTTACAATAGCTAAGATCTGGAAACAGCCCAAGTGTCCACCAGTAGACGAATGGATAACAAAGCTGTGGTACGTATACACAATGGAGTACTACGCAGCTGTAAGAAAGAAAGATCTCTTATCCTTTGAGACTACATGGAGGGACCTGGAAAATATTATCCTAAGTGAAACAAGCCAAACAGAGAGAGACAAGTATCATATGATCTCACTTATTTGTGGAATATAATAAACATGACAGAGGAATGGGGTAGTCCCAGAGACGTGGTAGTGGGGTACAGACTGACAATTCCCAGGAGAGTGGGTGGTGGGGGAGAGATAAACCACAGAACTTATATGCATGTATGCATGAACACTGGACATGGACAACAAAGCTGGGGACAGGGCAGGGGGATGGGGAGGGAGGAATCAAGGGGGGAAAAAGGAGAAACATCTGTAACAAAAATAAATTAATTAATAATAAAATTAAAACAAAAAAAAAGTGTTTTATAAAAAAAAATTAGTTTATTTATGCTAATGTAATCCATGAATCTACTCAGAGGAGCAAGAATGTCATTGACCCAAGGTTCTTTACTTCAGCAGTAGGGAGAGGGGGTTTCTGAGGAAGGTAGTTTTAGGCCACAGCAAGGAAATGGGTTCCACTTAAGTAGTAAGGTGGCTGAATGGTTGAGTAGGGGCGTTCAGCCTTCACTAGTCCTTTCAGGATTTCTCTGGTCTCCAGAAAACCAGCATGTACTTTGCTATATCTCTTTTCCTTCTCGTGACCCATGCTTGACACTTACATGCCAATTCCACAGGCATAATAAACCTATAGAAACTGCAATAGTAGATTATTGAAAATTTTACATGGAGAACATTATAGACCTTGGACATAAAACACAAACTTTACTTACAGTAAAGATTAGCAACTGTCACTACTTTAATGTTTCAGAATTCTAAGACAGAAGTAAATACATGTAGGATCTTGGAATATAGAGTGAGTAGAACTTCTCTGGGAGGGGTATGTTCCTATCCACCGATGAAATGAAATCTTGGGATCTGGCAAACCCCTGGGAAACCCTCTAGAACTTGCAATGCTATTTGGATAGTATAGACATTTGTATTTATTAGTTGGTGCTTTGGGTCAAGTTGCTATAAGGATGAGGATTCAGTATATAATAAAATATGTATGCCCTTTGTTAGGACATGAGAGAAAAGGAAAATAGATCACTTAGTTTGTTAAGACACATATATGTGTGGTGGGAATATGAGGATGATGTGTTTTTGTTAACCATGAACACAATTATTTTGGCAAAAAGTGTAACATTGAAACATGTTTCTCAAGTCCAAATGTGGCATAGTTTCTCTGCTGCCCAGTACTTACTGACCACCATCTGTATGTATGGGGCATTTTCCACTGAATAGGGTAAAAGCCAGAGACTTGCATTTCCAGTTTCCATTGCAGTTATCACATGGGAATGTGACCAAGGCAATCAGTTAGACATGATTTGAGATTTCCATTTAGAGAAGAATGAAGGATATGAAGTAGGGGGCTATGCACATAGTCTTTCCTGGCGAGGATGATGGAGGGTGGTGGAGAGACAAGGACTTTCAAAGGAAGCAATAGTCAGTGTCTACTGGGCTGTAGCATTCTCAGCATTGGCCACATGAGCTGTAGAGCTTGTGTCTAGTGGCAATGGCATTGTGGTCTTCACGGGGCAGTCCTAATGGTGAATTTTGGCATTGTTCCTGGCTCTGCAGCCTCCAAACCTGAGTTTTTGGCTTTCTTTGATTTCTCATAAGCAACCAATGTCTTTGCATGGGGGGTAGGAGTGAGGTGGGGTGGCTTAAATGAGCAAAAGGGTATCCTGCTGATTATATACAACAACCTTGGCTAATATAGTCTCTCTAATAGTGTATCATTGTTTAACATCTCCTTCATCAGATCTCTGTACACATAGCCTCTTTTTAATGTAAGGCACATTAATATTTATTTTATTGTTTGTTTTTTTCAAGAGATAGAAAATTGAGGTTCAGGGAGCCTAAGCACAGTGGTAGTATAGCAAAACCAGACTGGATTTAGAGTCGGAACAGCAGGGTCCAGACCCGTTGACATTGGTAGGTCGCCTATCTCTTTCAGCCTCAGCTTCTCCAAATCCAGAATTGTCATATTTAGCGAATGAAAATACATTATGTATCATGCTTGGGACATACTTATACTTAATTATTTTTGTTCTTATGAAATTTAAATTTAACTTTACATTTTATACTTTATCTGGCAAAAGCTGATAAAATATGTGAATAAGCAAAGATAATGAATGCAGAAGTATTTTTATACCACAAAACATATTGCAATTGCTTTTTATTGCCTGAGGTCAAATATCTAGTTATTAGCATAGCAATTTTTACTTACCGTTATACTGACGTTCAAAGAGCATAAATAACTTATATGGGGTGACAGACATTTAGCTCAGCAATAATAAACTATTTAGTGAATCAGTTAATGATTATTCTTAACTTTTAGTTTATTTTAAATCACTTTGTGCTTAAAAGACAACCTGAATTGAAAATCCGATCTTTTTTATGAATGCCACCCTGAGTATCTGTCCCATAAACATGTGTCTCTGTCACTGACACCAATTTTAGACAGTAAATTCTGGTACGTATCCCCAGGTTTAAAAAAAAAATTATTCTACAGAATATATGCCAAATAGTTAAACTTTAGGGCAGACACATCTGATCTGAATCTTTTCTTGGTCATTATCACAGATATTATAAAAAAAATCACAGGAAGACTAGGCCAGGGGCAGAACAGGTTTCACATAACATTCAAACCTGCTGAAAACATTTTCCTTAAGACATAACAAATCACCACCATTTGGCTTGCAAAATCTGTCTGAGTTATTTGCATTTCTGAAGATATGCAGAAAGAAACAAATAAAGGTAAATAATAATAGAAAGGGTCATCTCAGTTTAAAAAAAAAAAATGCAGAAAGTCCTCTCCAACACCCACCCTCTCCCTCCCATCTCACCTCTATTTACAAAGGCACCTCCCTTCATAGAACTGAGGGTTTGTGAATTGGGGGATGTCATTAAATTCTGCCCACTTTTAGGAGCATGCAGTTGTCATTTTAAAGTCAACATGAATGCATTTGCAGTGTTGTAGACCTTTCTTTGAAACTTGGAAAGAAAAAGGGAGGAAAGAAAAAAGATGATCATGCTTCTGTGGTGACATTGTTGTTTGATTCATGTAAGCAAGTTTGATCATGACAAATATACTTTCTTCTGAAATATCACCTGTGCTGTCCAAAATTTAGAGTAGTATTTAGAAACATTTTTTAAGGACTTGATATTCCTACCCAAAACAAAAAGGTAGAAGGGTTTGTGTGTGTGTTTTAAGTGTGAGGGTTGTGGGAGTGTGTGTGGAGGGAAGATCAATATCTACTTTTCTGTCATGTATGATCTATTAGGGGTGGGAGTGAAATGGAACAACCTGTTAATCTCTGAGCCGTCTGGAATTTTTTCATAACTCATTTTTACAGAAAGGCTTACAGCCTTGACTGAGACCTCGAAAGCGTGTAATTGTGGTTGTCATAATAAAGCCCTGAAGGAAGGAGCAAGTCTATGAGCCTGCCTGGCTTTTGACACGGTAGCCAACTCTTTGTCTCGTATCTGTAGACTTGCTCCATCCTCCTAAAAAGAATGTTGGATTTTGATGAGTGAAGTCTGTATTTTTCTTCACTGCTGACATGTATTTAAGCTGTCATTCTTCAAGTCTTCACTTGGGTTCCATCTTCACTTTAGCAGGGTTATTATCAACCAATGCACAACTCAGAATATGTATGAAAGGGGCATTTTATTTTTAAATATATGCAAACCTCCTAATTTAAAAGATGCTGTTTGCAGCCACTAATGTATAGATATAGATGCAGACATGTAGATATAGACATATGGTTAGATATAGATAGGTAGGTAGGTAGGTAAAGACTCTGATACCGACAATGACAAAGGGTGTGCAATGGCTGTTAGTTATCACAGCAGCAAAAAAAGACAAAAGGTAGAAATGGATCTCTCATAGGAACATGAACTCCTGTGTCAGACCGGTCTGCAAAACAGGAAGCCAAAAACAGTCACATGTGGTGTTCAATTAGTTGTTATTTTTATTTGGACCATTCCAGAAGTTTATAGAAGTATCTGAAACTGGTCTGAGTTAACATGAATTTCTGCTCTGGTTTCCTCCCTTTGTGTAGGACAATAGTTCTGATGTATGACCTGACGACCCCTGGGGGGCCTCAAAGTACTTTCCCTTTTCCAACTATTAGTGAGTCCAAATGATTTTCATATATGTCAATCAAAACAACAGACTGAATGCAGAGCAGATATGAGAATCTAGGTGTCGGAAGCCAAATGTTAAAGAGATTTTCGAAAGTTTAAGCAATGCAAATTTTCTCACTGTTTTTGGTTTGTAAATGTAGTTACTTTTCATACACTGTTATTTTTTTTAATGTAAAATGTATTTATTATTCATTTTTAATATATAAATTATGTGTGTGTTTATATACGTGTACATATGTTTCTTAATTTTAATTTCTACTATGATAAATATTAATAGATATAGCCTACATATACAAAAGCTTTTTAGGATCCTCAGTAATCATTAAGAGTGTAAATGGATCCTGAGACCAAAAAGTTTGAGACCTGCTATTTGAAAACAACACTCTGTGGCAGAAAATGAAGATAATAAGTGAAATGAATAAGTGTAGCCTTTGGCTTGAACAGTATCTATCTATGTATGATACATATATATATACATGCATATACATATACAGAGAGAGAGAGAGAGTTGAGTTTATAAACCCCCTCAGAGAGGCCTCCCCTGCCTTAGTTTCTTAAATAATTTTGGGATAATGAGACCTTTTTCTTAGTGATCTAATGGGACATTTGGAGGCCTAAAATCAAATGATATATGCCAGAGACATGAATGCATAGAGGAAGCATAATGTCATAGTATCAGTAGAAATAAGTAGTAAAAGCCGTTCTATTATTATTATCATAATGACATCACTTTTTAATGAAATCTGCACATACAAGTCGGGTGAAGAACTGCAAAGAAGGCACATATATTACTGCTGAAAATTTCTGGTCTTTTTCACAGATTTTTTTTCTCTCGTTAATAGAGTTAAGTGAAGACTCCTGAAGTAAAATAACAATTGTGTATAACCTAAAATGATGGAGAGAAACCATAAGATTGGAAGTCATAAGATATTGATTTGTTCTCTTACTAAATAGCTATGAAAACATTAATAAGTCACTCAACTTCCCTTAGTTACTTCCCTTATTTATAAAATAAGGTTATTGGGCTAAGATGGTTTCTATAGTTTCTTCCAGTTTTATGATTCTATAAGTCTAGGAGAATGTATCTGCTTTCTCAATACCCACTTAGTTCTTCTTGCTTTTGAGAATTGGTTCACATTGTCTGGAAATCTAGGCCCTATCTGAAAATTGCTATAGAAGTAGCAAATTATCATTTCAGATGTGGAAATCTATTAAGAAAGCATCCTTATATGATGGATGTCTTCAATAAACCAACCAGCGAGTACAGCAACACTTCATTTAGCCCATATTGGTAGGGAATGAAGTGTTTCACATGCAGGCATTTTCCAGATAATTGACACATACCCCTTTCAGCACCAAAAATCTGTTTTTATCACTTTTTTATGGAAATATTTTTCAAAAAGATGTTCTATATTCCTGTCTCCTTTAAAGTATAAGTTATATGGCTATGTCAATTCCTCTTCATGATTCAGGGCTGTTGAGAGTTCTTTACTTGCCTTGACTTATAGTCAATGAATTGGCTTGTATATTCCGTAAACAATTGCTTAATCGTTAAAATATGATACTTATGTAGCTAATGAATCAATTTATCTTTAATATTTAAACTCTAATCATTAAATTAACTAATGGAACCCAACTAAATGAAAATCACACATCTGTCAAATTCTCTTTAACTCTTAAAATCTTATTACAAAGCTATCAATTAAATTAATTATGAGTACTTGAGTACATTTCATAAAGTTGAGATTAGTCTCATAAAGCTAGTAAACTAAATTATTTTAAGTATTTCAAATACCTGAACAAAAAACATACATAATGTGCATAATAAAAAGCCTATGCAAAAATCTACAACAAAAACATTATTGCCATCAGATTGATTAGTGTTACAGTAATCTTATCAGTCACCAAAGAGAAGAATTCTCTTTATCAAATGGTTGGCTAATGTTAGATGAATGTTAATTTCAAGATTGATTACATATCTGGCCTTCCTAATTAGGGAAAAATAATTTAGCTTTTAAAGTGAAACTTTTGAGTTGATGACTTTTCATTTGGTATTCCCAGTTTCTATCACTTACATAAGTTTTCTGTTTCTTGAAATGATATTTTTTTAGATTTTATTTCATCAGTAATACATGGCTCAGGGTCCTGTCATTTATATATAATGCTGACCTAATGCCTAAGGCTTACTCTAAAGCTTTTAGGTTGGATTATTTATTTATTTATTTATTTATTCCTCACCTGAGGACATTTTTCCATTTTTTGTTCAGATAGAGTGGGAGGGAAGGAGAGAGAGAGAGAGAGAAAGAGAGAAACATCGACATGAAAGGGACACATTGAGTAGTTGCCACCCGCATGACCCACCAGGACCAGGGACTAACTGCAACCAAGGTACACGCCCTTTACAGGAACCGAACCCGGGTCTCTGTGGGCCGCAGGCCAATGCTCCAACTGCTGAGCCAAACCGGCCAGGACTAGGTTGGATTATTATAACTATGATTGTAGATCTAATGATAGGTCTATGACTAAAAAGGGAAGAGTAAATATTTTTAATTTGAGTTGCATATCATTATGCTTTTTTAATATATATTTTTGGA
Organism: Molossus molossus; assembly: GCF_014108415.1. Classification (NCBI taxonomy): domain Eukaryota; kingdom Metazoa; phylum Chordata; class Mammalia; order Chiroptera; family Molossidae; genus Molossus; species Molossus molossus. The sequence continues at coordinate 37,120,412 of NW_023425350.1, forward strand.
AACTTTATTTTTCCTTCTGTAGATTACATATTGTTGATCAGTTTGACTGATAGTTGTTTTTGTTTTTTCTTTTACCGAGGTAACTGTTCTAATTAAATGTATGTTCAAATTTTCAAAAGTTGGCCAGAGGGTGTCCATTTACTTGACTTTTTTACCCCCTTTGGAACTTCTCTAAACATCTTTTAGATTGTATTTTTCTTACATTATGACAATAATAAGACACTCAAAAATCATCTTAATTTTTTTTCTTACCAGGATATGAAAACAACTACTCCCCCAAAATCCCTGATTTCTTTAGTAAGAAATAGAATTAAAGACCAAGTTTGTGGCCCTGGCTGGTTTGGCTCAGCAGTTAGAGCATCGTCCTGCAGGCCAGAGAGTCCTGGGTTCAGTTCCCACTAAGGGCACGTACCTCGGTTGCAGTTTGTCCCCGGCCCGTTTTGGGCTGTGTGGGTGGCAGCCACTCGATGTGTCTCTCTCACATGGATGTTTCTCTTTCTGTCTTTCTTCCTCTCTTCTGCTCTGTCTGAAGATGAATGCAGAAATGTCCTCAGGTGAGGATAAAAAAAAAAAAAAAAAAGACCAAGTTTGTGTGCGAGCATATGCATGAATGCTGGTGCTAGACAAAGGAATGTGCCGATGGGCAAAGTCAGTGATGGAGCTGAAAAAAATATTGCTTTTTTAGCTCATGATTTCACATTGATATTTAATTCTAAATATATTACAATCTGGATAAAACATGCAATCTATACTAAGACCAAGTTCATATATATATATGAACTTATATATATATATATATATAAACATATATATATATATATTTTTTTTTTTTGGTACATTCCCCTAGCGGATTCCGAACCCAGGACTTCTGGTCCGCAGGCTGACTGACGCTCCAACCCCTGAGCCAAACCAGCCAGGGCCCAAATTCATATTTTTTAATTAAAAAAAAAAATTAAACCTACATTTTCTAGAGCATAAGTTGATCTGAAGCCCACAATTGACCCACAATAGCCCCCTTCAGTTTCATAACTTTTACATGTTATAACCTTCATTTAGGAGTCATATTATTATCAAGGTGTTATTTTGCTGCTCTGTGATACTATAATATCTTGATATATATTAGTGTACAAGATCGTTTTGTTCTCAAACAAAGTGGTACAGAGCTGCTTTGCTTTTTGAGTTGATGTCTCTCTTATTTTTTTCTGTGCTCACTTTTGCTGCAGGTTCAATCTTCTTTTCTGAGTGAATTCCAACTAGGCAGCATCTGGGGAGTCTGACATTCATCAAGTAGTCATAGACCTGGGGTAGAATGAGTTGATGGTGAGCCACGGTAACCTGCTCTGCTCTCTGCCTGTGGATAAGACCACATTTCAACTTCTTGCTAAGTTCCTTTGGCCTAAATTCTAGCTTCTGATTGGAACTGAAAAGCTGATTTGACCTTCATCACCGTGGTATGTAGGTTTCCTGGGCCTTGTCAGATACAAGAGAATGTTGCTCTGCTAAATAGGAGAAAACTTAAAAAAGACAAGGTTGGGCACAGGATGAAAAACTCTACTAAATCAAAGTCACTCACTTGGTGACACCTGCCTTCTTAAATTTTGACTTCTTGAGATTTTGTGACACTGTTATTCTCTGACTTACCACACTGGTCCCAGGCAGTGCGGTGCTTTGTTAACATCGTGGTCCTTGGTTTTCTTTGGCATGTTGAAGACACACCGGGACTATCAAAATGATATTGCAAGTACTAGTGGCCCTTAAACATATGTAAATACAGAACTTATAAGCACTGTTATAGTTTAGTTAGTAAATTAGGGAGACTTAATTCTCCCTAATTAATTTTCCCTCCAGAGCCACAGACTTTGTGGCTTTCAGGAGATGGAGCTTCTGCTTCCCACTTCCCTAGAGCAGTTTCCCAGATACTTTGGCTCTTCTGAAACGTGTCATCCATAAAGTTGAAGTCTTGCATCTCAGATCCAGTTTCAGATTCAGGAGGGCATACCATTTTATTGATTAAATCAAGAATGATCTTCCTCTTCAGAGGAGTCTCCCTACCTCTTGTCTAAACTATATGCAAGGATGTCACAATATTTTGTACATTATTTTAAGCATAGCTTTCTCATTAACCCTGTTATACATAGTATCACGGAGACTCTTCCCTCATACAATCTTTTCTTCAGAAAAGGAACACTGGCTCCTGCCCACCACACCTGAACAAACATTTGGGGTTTTGATATATATGTTTCTTTTTCTTAAGATTATACCTGACTACTTTACATTTAAAATCCTCTTGTAAGGCCAAGTACGTCATATTGGACTCTCTTGCACATTGATGGAACTCAGTTCCCACTCTTCACATCCCTTTGGGCAGACTCATGCATTCAACCACTTGGCTGCCCTCACTAGGACTATCTTCTGAGAATAGCCTAACAAGTGCTTCTCAACTATTTCCGCTTCTTATCTCATAGAGGAAATGATAATTCTGCAATATATATTGGCCTTTCGGGCCCCATTGAGCAACTCCAATGACTGAGGAGTTGTGTATCTAGGTATATCCATAAATCTATGCCAGGTCACACCCACTGAGAAGCTCTGCTCTATCATTTTTCCAGCTCAATTCAAACTTAAAATCACATCTAAGTAAATCAAATTAAGCTCGAGATGAAGGCATACAGAGCTCTTTTATAGGGGATGCACAGGTGCTTTTGAACAACGCTATTTAAAATGTGGTCCATGGACCATTGCCTGTCTGAAAACTGTTGTTACCAAACCACAGTGAGATAATAATGTAAATAAATTATCTCTAAGTGCATTCATTAATCTAGTAGATGTTTTTGGATAGAAGATGGTAGGAATAAATTCTCAAAAAAGAAAGCTCTGTGTTGATTAATGTTCTGACACAAGCTCTCATCAGAAAGAACATCTGCTGAAGAACAAAATTGTGGGACTCTAGCAACTCCCTCTGTCTTGTGTGCTAAAGAAAGTAAGTTAATTACATTGTCTTCCTACTCTTTACTATTTTCAGGTACTTTTATGGTCCCACGGGGAAGGGAAAAAAAGCAAAGCAAAAATTGTTTTACACTCTATTGTGGCATGGTGAGTGTTAATTCTGAGGAAGACAGCAGGAAATTCTATGAAGCACCTGCTTTCTGTTCATCTGGTCAGGGTCTATGCATGATGCTATGAGGGGACAATGGCCTCAGCTTAGGGGTTAACACCTTGCAGATTATTCTGCAGAAAGAACCTCAAGCCAGCCAATAATTCCCCATGTCTGTTGATTCTTGATCTGTACCTCTGTCCATGATTAATTTTCATAATATAAACCAGTGGTCTCAAATTTGAGTATATCTCAGTCACCTGGAGGACCTGTTAAACTACAGATTACTAAGTTTTTCCTCCAGAAATCTGAATCCGTAGGGCTCAGATGGAGCCTGAGAAACTCTATCAAATTCCCAGGTGATGCTGATGATGCTTGTCCACACAAGGAACCGCAAAGGACAATTCATATTTATACTGAGCTCACAGTGGAGTCATCACTGGGGTTTCCAGCTGCCTTATGGATTCTGATTAAAAGAGGATTTACTCAGAATATCAAAACAGAAGTTAAAAGGGAGGATGAATATCAGGCTATTTGAAAATATTAGTGGTCTGATAAACATAGTGAAGATCATTTACATTCTGTTCTGATAGTCAGCCAGTCCCTTTTGTGTTTGTTCAAGGCAAACTGAGCTCCTGGACAATTGAAGTTTTCTCATTCCTTTTACTCATTAACCACAGGGCTGCTGCCAGAGAATATAAGTATCAACTCCAATGCTCCACATTATAGTGACTCACATTTAATCAATTCTATTTGTAAACTAGCACTTGCTTTTGAAACTTCAAAGAAAGGATAGGATATTCAGGAAAATAGAGAGCTGCACTGTCTTGTTTACTAAGCTGCTATTCCAAAATGAGCCATACTGTGTTTTAGAAATCAGTGAAATAGCCCTGGCCGGTTTGGCTCAGCGGTTAGAGCGTCGGCCTGCGGTCCGGAGAGACCCGGGTTCGGTTCCCGCTAAGGGCACGTACTTCGGTTGCAGTTGGTCCCCGGCCCTGGTTGGTCGTGCGGGTGGCAGCCACTCGATGTGTCCCTTCATGTCGATGTTTCTCTCTCTCTCTCCCTTCCTCTCTCTCCCTCCCACTCTATCTGTACAAAATATGGAAAAATATCCTCAGGTGAGGATAAAAAAAAAAAAAAGAAAAAAGAAATCAGTGAAATAGGACTAGGAGACGATCTAAAAGTCATGACAAGCTTATAGTTTGATAAGAATGTTGAAAAATGTTGATTTATTTTCTCATTTATAGGCCCTTCTTCAGGACGGTATTTTCCAAGTGAGGTTTCTCAGCCAGGCATCCCAGGGTCTGGAGGACAGCATGCTTGCTTGGCAGAGGCCTGCGGGAGGGAGGGCTCACCCTCAAAGGTCTCTTCTCCTCTCAGTGTGAAGGGTGCACCGCCCAGTTAGCCATCCCTGTCCTCCCCTGACAGCCACCGCTCTTTTCTATTCACAGAGTGATGCCAATGTCATTACTCTCAGTTTCTGTCTTCTGTGAACACTGGGGATCCTCTGGAAACATGTCATCTCCATCACCACAAGTCGATATTCATTTGCTTTCTTCAAGGTCCATAGCATGGCCTATCGTGCCGCATCTGAGACAGTCTCGCTGTCAAAGTGGTTAAGTAGGAAGTATCATTCCTGGTCTACAAATCACTTGACCTCCAGGCCTTCTGTGCCGATTGCTCTAAAGGAATAAATAGCAACTTAGCAAATGATTATTTGCCACTTAAAAATAAAAATCAGCAATTGTCAATAAACCAATTTGACAACAAGCCATCTGATCTTAGAGACTGCAAGTTAACATAAGGACTGTGACTAGGACTTGTCTGAATTTGTCAATAATGTTTTTGGTAGCTTGACAAATAATTATAAAGGACTTGGCAGGCAAGATAAATTATCTTGATTACAACTTATTTTACGATGTAAATTTTAAAAAATCTAATATAGAGTTTATTGTCTAATATGGAGTATTCTCTGAATACTCTTCATTCTTAAAATTATTGTCCCTAAATAAACAAAGAACACAAGGCTTTCAAATCCCTTTTCTGAGACTGTCTGGATCAAACGTGTTGTGTGTGTATGTTTTAATTTTATGTTTTAGAGCAGTTTAAGGTTCACAAGGAATTGAGAGGAAGATACAGAGATGTCCCATAACCCCCTACTTCCATGAATGAATTGCCTTCCCTGTTAATAATATCAGTCCTCAATCTGTTTTAAAATTCAGAATTTTTTATATTTTGAAAAACTATTATGGACATAAACTGCACATACTGTGACAACTCCTGTGGTTTGGGGACTGCATTCAACACATATTAATATTTCTTCAACTAAATGGATCAACAGTTACATTGTATGATTTTTATAAAGGGCTAAAAATATTGATTCTAGTTAGGTTCTGCTGCTGAGTTGTGAAACACTTGGTTGGGGGAACATTTTGCATTTCACAACTGCAGATAAGGAATTGTGAATCTGTACCATTCTGGTAAAATGCTAGTGTCGATTCACTGATGTTGACTGTACGGTGGGTAGATATTCAGTAAATTAGGAGAATCACTTCCTAATTGGTATCCAAGTGAAAGCAGAGATGTCCCTCGGGACAGAACATGGCTTTTTGTGCCATACGGTTAGCCACCTCCATCAACTGCATGGATAGTTTTGTATAGTTTCTGTTTGTTTAAATTTGAAAATTTTATGTGGACAACAAAAGTATGTAATGTACCTTGCAGACCAGAGATATTCAATAAGTGGACATTTCATTTTCTTACTAGTAATTCTGTTGGTTCTGAAAAGTACTGAATTTGGGAGGGCTTTGCCCATGTGTGTATGTGATCCTGGTGCTCAAATATATAAATCAATTTAGCAACACGCCTTAAAATCATCACTGGACAGCATGTCTTTCAATTTGGTTGTACCGTTTTTTGCACAGAAGATATTTTGCTAAAAATTCAAAGGCCCTGTAGCCTATTTTTATCTGCTGTAAATGAGTCTGTCTATATATATATAGGCATGGATAATCTCCTTTAGTCCACATATCTCTATATGCGTGCGGCTACATATGATCCCTATCACTCACCAGTTTTAGAGTCCTGTGATACAAGTCCCATGATGATATATTCATCTATCTTATTTCTGAAGGTTTTTTCAAGGCAGAGTAATTTGGTTGGTTTTCTGAGGTTTGTTTTGTAGAATGTAATTAAATATCTGTCCAGATAACCTTCAACTGTGCAGAGTTCAGTACTTAGGAACTTAGTAATGGGCAGCTGCCAGGAAGCAGATATTATCTAGCTGTTGAATCACTTAGCTCAGCAATTTTCAACCAGTGTGCCTTGGCTGCAAGACTGGTGTGCTGCAAGAATTTTTAAAACATTCAATATCTGACTGTTTAGTTAGAGGCCCTGACCTCTTTTCCCTTAGATTGTGAAAAAAAAAAAAAAGACAACAGCCAACACGACAATAGCTATTTGGTGTCAAAGCCCTTTCTTGAACCATAGATATATGTCATATAATAGAGTTGCATCTTATTGATCATGTCTCATAATAAGTTACATCTGATTGGTTCATTCTTGGTACCAGAAGTCTTTATATACAAGTTTAAGCATCTGATTTTTTAAAAAGTCACTTTTGAGCAAAAAGGGTAGGTCGTTACTGTTATATTTTTGTCAGTCAATCAAAATTATACCTATTTTTTTGTCAAATTGGCAAAAAATAATATTTTTGGTCTGCCGCAGAATTTTAGTAATTAGTGTGCCATAAGATAAAAAAGGTTGAAAATTGCTGGCTTAGCCTTATACTTTTCTTTTTTCCTCTCCAGTTTTAACCACTCCTTTGTCCTACATAAACAAAATCCTCTGCTTTATGCAGTGTAAGCATTCATAACTCCAAAAAGATTACTTTAAGATTAATTAGAACAATATCCTAGCACAGCATAGGAAATGTATGTGTATATATCAGTGTGATTGTGAATAAATTATTGCTTAGGTATTTTATGTAGACCTGATTTTGTCTGTCTTTCTTTATAAAGATCTTTAGCTTAGTGGTGTCTGCAGCTAGAGACCCCTCAACATTTAATCTCCAGATATAGTTCTTAGCATTATGTCCATATATAGTTCTTAGCATTAACATATAGTTCTTAGTATTAGAGTTTTAGATGTTCTGCATCTACGCAAACTCCATCAATTGATCTGTATCATGATGCTGTTTCTTTGAATATGGAAAGACACAGATGTTTATGCTTTAGGTGTTCTCTTATGAAGAAAGGCTTTGACTGTTAATACATGTCATTTACTACCTAAGAACATCTGCATTCATTGGTTTAATTTTGAATTCCTCATTTCTTGACCTAATTCTTTTTATCCATTTCATTGACTTGTATTGTGCACCTAATATATGTAAGATAGTTTGCAGGAGCAATTTGTGTAGAGGAGTACAGAGAAACATTTAGTATTGCATAAATTCCTTTGGATAAATACCAGGTAAACTTCTCAGAGGCCTAGTTTCCGCAATAAATAGCTATTCTTTATGAGTAAAGAGGTAATTTTATGAAAATTTGATTATGGAAAAAAGGATATCGCAGTTTATCCTCTGGCACCCCAGTCGCAATAATTTTCAGGAGCTGTTTCCCACAGAAAATTAGAGTATTTTGTTGGAAACTTCCCAGCAGTCTTCCCTAAAAGTCAGGTTTCATGACCAGAACTGTACACTCCTTATAAGAAATGAACCTGAGGCATAAGTGGTGAAGGTCATTTGTATTTGATACAGAGTCGAAGTTGAAAGTGGAAATGAAGACACTGGATAAAAGTCAAAACCACAGCCTGGCAACACAGCATGGATCAGAGTCAAAAGATAAGGCATCAGTCCAACTAAAGTTCATACCATAACCAGGATCAACCCAGAGGGGAAATAGTACAAAGCTGAGAACCAAGGTATCTTCATCAAGAGGACTAAATGGCTCCAAGTCCTTGATTTCCTATATTTTTGTATGTATGAAATTGACTATATAGAAAAAAACCTAGGTAAGACAGCCCTGGCCAGTGTGGCTCAGTTGGTTAGAGCATTGTCCCCATGCACTGGAAGGTTGTGGGTTTGATCCCTGATCAGGGCATGTACCTAGCTTGCATGTTCAATCCTAGTTAGGGTGCTTATGGGAGGCAACCAATCAACGCGTCTCTCTCACATCAATATTTCTCTCTCTCTCTCTCTCTCCCCTCCACCTCCCCTCCCCCTTCCTCCCTCTCTCTAAGACAAACTCAGATTCTGCCTCTATTCACATTCAGCAACCAGGCAGGAGAAGTAGATTCTGGCATATAGGTGCTTCTAGCCTATAGGTACTGGAGTACTAAGGAGTAACCAATAGGAAAATAAGTTCTATTTCCATTCCATTAAATTGCTGTGAGGTTTAAAACAAATTACTTAGTCATCCTTAGTCATACATTGCTTTTTTTGTAAAATAACAAGATCACATATAATTTAACTTCTAATCTAATCATGGTAGTATTTTACATGTTGGCCCTAGTGAACATGAAAATATATTTGGTTCTTTTTTCCCTCATATTAATTTATTTCATGCTTTATTTTATAGGCTTAAGTTGATCATTATAAGAAATCTGTTTTGTTAACATTCAAACATGAATGCCTGCCATTTCTTTCAGAGAGGGTCTCATATGACTACACCAAGGCACATCATAATCAAATTGCTTAAAACCAGTGATAAGGTGAAGGTACAAGGAGTGGTAGAGGGGGGAGGAGGTCAATGAGGAGAAAAATGGGGGACATCTGTAATACTTTCAACAATAAATATAAATTAAAAAAACAACAGTGATAATCAACTAGAGTAAAATAAACAATACATACATAAAACAAAGATATGAAAGACAGCAGACTTCTCAGATATAATGCATGCCAGAAAAAAACTGTGGAGTGAAATCTTTAAAGTATTGAAAGAAAAAATATTGTAAATTTAGAATTTTATACCCAACAAAATATCTTTCAATAATAAAGGTGAGATAACATCTTTTTCAAGTGAATTATAAATTTTACAACAGTTTTAGATTTAAATAAAATTATAACCTATAATAAAGAATTTCTATACCCCACACCCAATTTCCCTTATTATTAATATATTAATATGGTATACTTGTACCAGATTAATGAACTACTGATATTATTATTTTAAAAATCCATATTTTATTCAGATTTTCTTACTATTTACCTGATATTCTTTCTCTGTTCTGGCTGTGACAATTTCTCAGACTTTCCTTGTTTTTGATGACCTTGACAGTATTGAGGAGTAAGGTATTCATAAGGAATTGTATAGAATGTTAAGTGGTATTTGTTTGATGATTTTTTTTTTTTATGATTAGACCCATCACAATGGACTGAATGTTTGTGTATCCTCCCAAAATTCATATATTGAAATCATATGTGATGGTATTGGAGGCAGGGCCTTTGGGAGGTGTTTAGGTCCTGAGGAAAGAGTTTACATGAATGGGATTAGTGCCCTCATAAAGGGACCCAAGGAAGATCATTCACTCATTATACCACGTAAGGACACTGTAAAAAGATGGCTATTTATGAACCCGGAAATGGGCTCTCACCACACACTGAATCTGCCAGTGCCATGATCTTGGACTTCCCAGCCTCCAGAACTAGGAGAAATAAATTTCTGTTGGTGCAAGTTTATGATATTTTGTTATAGCAGCCCAAACACACTTAGACACTGATGTTCTGTGTTCTTTGGAGAAATATCACAGAGATACAGTGGCATATTCACCACAGCATATCAAAGGTGTATACCAGTAACATAACTAATCATTGTTGATGTTTACCTTGACCACCTGGCTAAGATAGTGTTTGTCAGATGCTTTTCACTGTAAAGTTGCTTCCCCCACCCCCCTTTTTGTACTGTATCCTTTGGAAGAAATTTTACTATGTTTAACACATACTTAAAAAGTGGGAGTCATGTTTTACTTCTTTGAGGACAGAGTATTAACAAATTATTTGGGGTTCTATATGGGAGAATTATTTGGAATTATTGTGTACCAAGGCATGCTCCTGTATAAAATACATATTCAACCATTTATTTATATCAGCACAGACTAATGGATATTAATTTTATACTTTAAGGTATAATGCAATACTACTTTTTTTAAAAATCAAATTTGGTTGGCTCCTGTGTCACTTTGACATTGCCTCATTATTAAAGAATTTTGTTTTTTGAGCATTTTCTTACTTTCTGGTATCACAATATCACAAGATGCTCCAAGCTAATATTGTATATTTCCTGCCCCATCCCTAGAATCAGCCATTTCAACAAAAGGACAGATTCTTTTTATTAGATAATGGTGTTAGAAACCAACATCTGAGCATGAGCACTAGGTGTACTTTTGCTATTGGGATGTCATTGTTTATAGGCTCTGTCAAGCTAACAGAGCAAGGAAATATATGTGTGTATATTAAATTGTGTGTATTCACATATCTATAAACATTTCTGTATATAACCAACTGTATCTGTATTAAGCTAAAGATGAGTTCATTCTGATGTCTCCAACTTCGATCTACTACCACATGGATTGCTATAGCTTTCTTCTCGTACTTGTAACCTCCCACTCTAAAGCAAGAAAACTGGCTCCCACCATTAATCATCTATTTGTTAATTATTTTATTATAGTATATGCGTATAGTGTATATTTTCATACACCATGGGAAACACCTATATCAACTACAGTACAGTGATTATTACAGTCCATTTTGCCTTTATCTTGCATACTCCACTCATTTTTAAAGTTACTTAGGCCAGCCCCCTTTTTCTCCTACCCCCTTCAGGGACAGTGTTTCACATATCTGTTATATAATTAGACTCACTTATCACATTATTCATTCCACCTTGGTATTCCCTAACCTGCTAAGTAATTTTTTTTTAATTGCATCCTTTAAAGTTTCTTTTTGTGCGAGAAGTTTCTATGGGCTTTGACAGGTGTATAGTACCATTCATGTATCCAACATTATTATATATATATATATATATATATATATATATATATATATAAAATAGATCTGATCAATTAAAAATGTAAAATGTAAGCCAAATAGCAACCAATTAAAAAGTAAATGAAAGTATAGTTAATAAGCCAGTAAAGAAGATAAAATAGAAGCATAAAAATACTCAACTAAATGCAAAACAAAATAGAAAACAAGTAAAGAAAGTAACTGAAAAATAGAACATAAATGACCAAAATAGTAGATTACAACCCAATCATATCAATAATCACCTTAAATGTATATTGCCTAAACACCTCTCTCTCTCTCTCTCTCTCCCTCTCCTCTCCTCTCCTCTCCTCTCCTCTCCTCTCCTCTCCTCTCCTCTCCACTCCTCTCCTCTCCTCTCCTCTCCTCTCCCTTCTTTGTCTTTCAAAACTCTTATTTCCTTTAGTGATATACAAATTGCTTACTTTGTGTATTCTCTGTTCCCATGCAATAGACTCTTAGCTCTATGAGAACGGGCATTGTACAGAATCTCAGCTTGCTTGGCTACCTGCATTTAGGCTTTTTTTAAAAAATGTTTTTCTTTATTGATTTTAGAGAGAGAGAAGGGGAGAGGGAGAGAGAGATAGGAACATCGATGAGAGAGAACATCTATTGGCCACCTCCTGCATGCCCCCCACCGGGGATCAGGTCCACAACCTGGGCATGTGTCCTAACTGGGAATCGAACCGGCAACCTCTTGGTGCACAGGCTGACACTCAACCACTGAGCCACACCGGCCAGACTAGGCTACTTCTTTCTTAGCTTCCTTTAACAGGCTGCAACTATAGATTCTTTTCTGTAAGCAAAAGAAATTATTTTAAGCCAAAAAAGGGGGATTATTTGAAAAGAAATTGGGGTGCCCCAAAACTGACATCTGGATGATCAGATGCAAATAGCAGGCAGTAGCACAGTGAACTCCAGAGGGTAGGCTGTCAGAATTGCTGTCAATGCTACAGCTCAGGCCACTCTGACTGATGGATCCAGTCAATTGTATCTTCCAACTTTGTGTCACTCGCTCAAGATTCAAAGCTCTGGGAGTCAGTGTCTAACCAACTACGCTTGTAATTCATGCCTACCTATGTTTTAATATAGCCATAGTAGGAGACATCAGGAGGCAAGAGGGCACTGGCACTGGAAGCTTCCCTTCCATTGAGACCATGAACAGGGACACCCCCTAAAAGTGGGATTATCATATAACATTATTCAAACCAGTATACATTTAAGAATAAAAAGCGCACTGTTAATATTTATGCAGGAGCAACTGTATAAACAAAGATGGTCTCTGAATTGCAGGGATGTGTGGTCAACTAACCAAAAGAGTAGTAGGGTGAGATGGCACTAATTTGAAAAAGGTATGGTTGGATGTTGGAGGGGCAAAATGGATCACAAGTTATTGTTTTGTTCTTGTTGTTGTTTTATAATTCTACGTTCTCTGAATCAAGAAATGCATCTCTATGATCTACCTCCAAAATTCTCCCCAGGGAAGGAATGGAAGTTCTTTGTGGTATTTCCAACTATGATACTGGTTTCTATAATCTATCACAATTCATTCATCTAAAACAGAAAGGATGAGAAGTCACGTAAGATCACATTGTACTTTTCTCCAAGTTGGGTGAGTCGTTGAGGATAGTTCCCTACTTGAAGGTAGAGAGCAAGATCATATGCTTTGGGTTTCTTGCCAGCTCTCAGTCCATTCCTCTGTGTAGTAAATTCTACCACTTGTCAGTTCATCGGACTCTTCAATCCCTTTATTGCATGGTTTTTGGGTCTTGAAAACAAAAGTGTTTCTTTACTTGACCAAGAAATAAAGGACCTTGGCCTCACTTTTTGGAATAGCTCATCTATCATAAGGTACCTAGTTTGCTAGTGATTCGTTAAAAGCAAACATGATTTACTGTAATGTGATTATGTGGTTCCCAACACAGAGGATATTGAATCCAGTGTGACACCCATCATAAAAATAAAAAGTTCACCCTTCTCCTCTTGACCAGTGCCAAATTATCTAATGTGTAAGAGCTAAAATGGATAATCTGTCCTCAGGTGGTAATTAGTCACTTCACTGTAACTTAAAAAAAAAGAAGAAGAAGAAGAAAAGTCCTTTTAGAATTTCTCAGCTCTAATAAATCAAGAGTTTGTGTGTTAGCTATTTAAGCTAATGGGTAGCATGACTTTTAATGAGGCTTTATAATTAATTAATCTACTCATTTAAGGTATGTGGACTTCTGGTTTATAATTAGAGCCTCTAGTTTTAGAAGGTAAAACCAATATTTACCCCTGCATGCCCTCTGCCAAAAGGCTACAACAGACATCAGCTGGAAAATATTCATTTATGCTGACAGCAGACACATTTTTCATGGGGCTTCAGATCTGCAGCCTCCCAGCTCTCAGCTCAGTGGTGAACTGTTAGAGCTGAGGCTGCTGGCTGGGGATGGGTGTATTCGAGTTCAATAAAATAATACAGCAATAGAAATGCATTTTTTTTTCTATTTTCATGTTTCTCTTTATGTCTCTTTCTTTTTGGGGGGTGAGGGATCAGTTGGTGTTAGTCTTTCTTTGGGAAGCTTTGTCTTCAGTTTTCATAAAATAGTGTTTACCGTTTGTTGAGCACCGTCCTTCAAGCCTCTACTACGTGCTTTTTACATGGATTATGTTTAAAGTCGTCACAAAAACTCTGTGAGGAGTACATTTTTACTACGTATATTCATATAGAAAATAAGGATACTTAGGCTTAGAGGAGTTTAATAACTTGCCCAAGTTTATGCTTCTAATAGAGGAAATAATATCTGAAGCAGGAATTTCTGACCCTAGAACCCTTACTTTAAAATATAAAAGAAGCTCAGCTCATTTGGTGCGTGGCTAAGAAAAGCTTGGCTGGCACGTTCGAAAGATCATAGGTACCATGTTTTAAAGTTTAAACTATTCTGTTGCCATTTATTATCTGTGTATGTATGAGCGTGTGTATTCAAATATTTAATTTTCTCATAAGCATTAGCCTAAGAACAGAAGACAGTGTCAGAGGCTCACGAGGAGGTCAAGAGAGGCCCCAACCCAGTGTCAGTGTCCCAGTTCTTGTCTCTGCACAAGAGCGAACGCAAGAGCAAGACAGAGTCAGCAAGGCACAGGGATTTTATTAAAGGGAAAGTACAGACTCAGGTAGGGGGTGCAGGCAGATTCAAGAAGTTGCTCTGAAGGGTCTCTGGGACTAGGTTTACGTTTTGAACTAGTGGGGAGGGACTCATGAAGGAATGGATCTGGGTAGAGTGGAGGCGAAGCAGGCAAGGCACCACCTTCCCCACAGAGGGAGAATTTTTATCTTTATTTGGTCCTTTCTGGAACTGGCATGGCATGGTGCACGATGGGTATTAGTCTATCTGCAATGCTAATCATATTATAATCGCATTATAATTGGCTGTAGGTCATCTTTTGGTCAGGATGCCTGGCCCAGCCGGATAGAAGTGGAGCTTATTTGTCTCTGTGGTTTTCCTTCCTGTCACAAGCTGGTTTCCATACAAAGGGGGAAAGAGAAGGGGCCAACACGTCTCTCTAGCTGTCCCGCCTCAAAATGACTTCACATTGAAGGTGATAGCTCACATGCCTCTGGCTTATGGACTCTTAATTAGGTAAATGGATCTTAGTTCCATTCACATTTCAGCCCAACTATTTTCAAAGCCCTTAACTGGTTTCATATGTGCTCACCACCATGCCTGAATGTTTTGGTGACCCCATTTATATTCTAGGCACTGTACTCCGTTCTTCGGGGGTGCAGCTTCCTCAGTCTCTCCTGGTCCGTCCTGCAGTTTCCTTAAACATTGTATTGTTTCTGGAAGCCTACCCAGACTTCAAAGCCTGACAGCTCCTAGCAGAGGATGTTTTCAAGATGATCCTAGAAATATTAACTTCAAAATGACTGAAATTTGATTATAATGAAATTGTTTTTGAAAGCATAACAAATAACTTATAGAGCTCACGAAGTGCAATTTAATACACACAATTTTTCTCAAGGGCTTATCAAGTCAAGAATTTGTGGTTTGTCCTCCACACAAAAGCTCCCTATACTTGAATTTTAATGACTATAGTATAGCCAATAAGATAAACTCTTTTAACAATGGTAGTTTAGCCATTTATTCCACTCATGCATTGCCTCATCTTATAGGCCAGATGTGCAATTGTTTCCTGTTTTACTTAGGATCTTTTCCATGTATACCTAATGATTGTGGAAGCACAAAAATTAATTTTCCCCACCTTCTTTATTATTCTAGCTGGGCTAATAGTCAAATTAAGATGAAACAGTAATAAGAGAAAATGTTCAAAATTTATTATAGACATGCATGTGGGATGCCCTAAAAATAGAAGACCCGAGGATGCATTGGTCATTTGACTCAAAAGAGAATGAGGCCTGGAATTTCACAGGGAAAGCAGATTCTCTACAGGTAGGTGAGAAAGATCAAATGTAATAAACGCATTTTTGCTGGGCCCCAGAAACAATGGGACACAGAGAATCCAACAGATTTCTTCCTCTCTGCCACATTTAGTTTGTATTAGGAAGCTAAGGTGATGGTTGGTCTTTTAAGCAAATTTTTCTATTTGAATTTCTTTAGGCAGATATGGGGGGAGGGTCAAAGGTTTTTCTCTGAGTCTATGTCTTAAAAATAACCAGCTTAAAATGAACATCCTAAAAGGCATATTTTAGGGTGGCAAAACTTTGTTCCTCTTCATAAGGGTTTCTGTATGTTCATGGACTATGTCTGCTGACAGGGCCTTGATATATACAGGGGTAGCCAAAAGTAGGTTTATAGTTTTAATACAAATAAATAATACAATAATAAATAATAATATAAGAATAAACTGGCAAACTCACAACTGTAAACCTACCCCTGTATGTTGTGCCCACCCCTGTATGTTTATTGTTGTTGTTGTTGTTGTTGATTGGAAGGCTCATCTAAGGGAAATAAAAAGGGGTCAGAAAGGAGAAACATCTGCAACAAAAATAAATAAGTAAAAATTGAAAAAAAAAAAAGGTGTGTGGGCGAGGGGGGGTGGGTGAATCAGGCAATTATATAAGCCAGCCAAGCCCAACTAATACACTGAAATATGCAAGGTATTTTAACTATTATCTATTATTTAGATGCAAAGAAGGAGGTGTGTGTGTGTGTGTGTGTGTGTGTGTGTGTTTTAATGTAAGTATATCTGACAATCCTTTAATATAAATCTGACAATCCTTTAATATAAAGTTGAGTAGATGAGAAATAATTTTACTGAAAGTAAACATTTACTTGATATACTAAATTGCTTTCCCTACCTTGTGAGCAGTTTCTCTCTGCCAGTCTTTCTGTCACATTTAAAACCTCAGTCGATTTCGACTTTTCTTTACTTTTCTTATCTCTTATCTCTTTCCAAAATCTCTCCAGTTTTCTCCATCTCTAGCCTAATTGAAAATCTCTCATTTAAACATAAATCCTTTAGTAGCCTCTTAGTCTGTTAACTGTTCTCTTTCCTACGCACTTTATCAGATTTAGCTTTCTAAATCAACACTTTTATCAAATCATTTCTTCAGGCAGGAAGCACCTACACTTGCCCACTGTGGACAAGTTAATGTTCAATGGCAGGCCTGATATTTCAGAACCTACTCAATTTTTTCCTTTTCTTCAAATATTATTTTCTTCTCAGTCTTTATATGAATCCTCTAGTTAGTACAAGAAGCATTTCTCCCTAACAAATTATGCTCATTGATGAAGCAAGACGTGTGTGTGTGTGTGTGTGTGTGTGTGTGTGTTTACTTTATTTTTACACCTAACTTTTGTTATCAGTGGAAGTGGAGTTCTTAGAGTGCCATGGGAAATGAATATCCTGAGGCCCCCACAGAGGATGGGGTTTTGTGGAAAGCTTTATTGATGATGTAAAATTAAGGGGGCTTCCCTCCGAAGTCCCATCTCTGTCCATCCCGCTATGGAAATTTTAGACTGCTGTCCAAAATTTCTGTTTCATATAAAGTACAGTCCAGTCCAGCATCTGGCTAGCTTGGCTTGTGTTCCCAGGTGAAGTCCATTGTAGTGGGGTGGGGCCAGCCATGGGCCATGCAGCTACTTAAGGCAATGGAGAGAGGACAGGCGAGCACACAGGTGAGTGTGGGTCACAGAACAGGAGAGAGCAAGAGCAAAGGAAACTCTTTTTCTGGGGATTTTAACCAGGAGATTTCTTTAACTAACCAACCAACTTTCTAAGATTTTGCAAGCTTCTGATGGGGTTCACCCTCTAGCCAATTCATTGCTCCCCAGGCTACTGACAGGCAAGTACCTCCCCGACATCACCCCAACTTCATTGTGCATGCATCCATATCCCCCTTTGTTTGATTCCTTCCCCCAGTGATCTGCAGGGGATGAACCAGTGGCTCCCTGGAGAGCACAGGCTATAGCTGCTAAGATGATCATGCTTAAAATGTCTGGCCTCTCCTTTGCTCTTTTTCTGTTATTAATATTAATAAACTAACTATAACCATAAAATTTTTTTTTAATTTTTTTTGTTGTTGTTACAGATGTTTCTCCTTTTTTACCACATTGGCACCCACCTCCCCATCCCCCCCGCCCCGTCCCTGGCTTTGTTGTCCATGTCCATTGCTTATACATACATGCATATAAGTTCTGTGGTTTATCTCTTCCCACTCCCCCACCCCCTCTTCTGAGGGATGTCAGTCTGTGCCCTACTGCCATGGTTCTGGGCCTACTGTATTCCTCAGACTGTTATGTTTATTATATTCTGTATATAAGGGAGATCATGTGGGATTGTCTTTTTCTGCTTTGCTTATTTCACTTAGGATAATACTTCTAGGTCCCTCCATGTCATCTCAAAGGATAAGAGATCTTTCTTTCTTACAGTTGCATAGTACTCCATTGTGTATATGTACCACTGCTTTTTGATCCATTCGTCTATTGGTGGACACTTGGGCTGTTTCCAGATCTTAGCTATTGTAAATAGTGCTGCTATAAACATGGGGATACATATATTCTTCCTAATTGGTGTTTCAGGCTTCTTAAGGTATATTTCTAGAAATGGGATCACTAGGTCAAATGGAAGTTCAATATTTAATTTTTTGAGGTAACACCATATTGTTTTCCATAGTGGTTGCACCAGTCTGCATTCCCACCAGCAGTGTACTAGAGTCGCATTTTCTCCACACCCTCACCATCACTTGTTGTTTGATGTTTTGTTGATGGTGGCCATTCTGACAGGTGAGGTGATACCTTATTGTTGTTTTAATTTGCATCTCTCTGATGATTAGTGATGTTGAGCATTTCTTCATATGTCTCTTGGCCATTTGTATGTCCTGTTTGGAGAGGTGTCTATTCAGCTCCTCTGTCCATTTTTCAATTGGGTTATTTGTCTTCCTTTTGTTGAGTTATATGAGCACTCTATATATATTGGAAATTAACCCCCTATCTGATGTATCATTGGCAGTGATGTTCTCCCATACAGTGGGTTGCCTTTCCATTTTGATGATTGTTTCTTTTGCTGTGCAGAAGCTATTTAGTTTGATGTAGTCCCATGTGTTCATTTTTTCCTTTGTTTCTATTGCCTTAGGTGATGTATCAGTGAAAATTCTGTGGCCTATGATATCCGAAATTTTGATGCCTACATTTTCTTCTAGAATTTTTATGGATTCACGAGTCACATTTAGATCTTTTATCCATTTTGAGTTTATTTTTATGTATGGTGTAAGTTGATGGTCTAGTTTCATTTTTTTGCATGTAGCTGTCCAATTTTCCCAACACCATTATTAAAGAGGCTGTCCTTACTCCACTGTATGCTCCTGCCACCTTTGTCAACTTTTAATTGAGCATATTGCCTTGGGTCCATTTCTGGGT
Source organism: Molossus molossus (assembly GCF_014108415.1). NCBI lineage: Eukaryota > Metazoa > Chordata > Mammalia > Chiroptera > Molossidae > Molossus > Molossus molossus. The sequence goes on from NW_023425350.1 coordinate 37,139,385, forward strand.
TCTCTATTCTGATGCACTGGATATATGCCTGTTCTTGTGCCAGTACCAAGCTGTTTTGATTACAGTCGCTTTGTAGTATAACCTGATATCTGGTATTGTGATTCCACTTACTTTGTCCTTCTTATTCAAAATTGCTGTGGCTATTTGGGGACTTTTTTGGTTCCATATGAACTTCTGAAGTATTTGTTCTAGTTCTGTGAAGTATGCCGTTGGTATTTTGATGGGGATTGCAATGAATCTATAGATTGCTTTGGGTGGTATGGACATTTTAATGATGTTAATTTTTCCAATCCATGAACAAGGTATGTGCTTCCACTTTTTTATATCTTTCTCTATTTCTTTTTTCAATGACCTGTAGTTTTCTGCAAATAGGCCCTTTACTTCGTTGGTTAAGTTTATTCCTAAGTATCTTAATTTTTTTGCCACGATGGTAAATGGGATTGTTTTTTTTTTCAGTTTCTCTTTCTCTGAGTTCATCATTGGTGTATAAGAATGCCATCAATTTCTTGACATTACTTTTGTATCCTGCTACTTTGCCAAATGCATTTATTAAGTCTAGTAGATTTTTGATGGAGTCTTTAGGGTTTTCTATGTATAATATCATGTCATCTGCACATAATGACAGTTTCACTTCCTTCTTTCCAATTTGGATCCCTTTTATTTTTTCTTCCTGTCTGATTGCTGTGGCTAAGACTTCCAGTACAGTGATACCTCGGTTCTCGAACATAATTCGTTCCAGGAGGACGGTCGAGAACCGAATTGTTCGAGAACCGAAGCAATGAAACCCAATAGGAAATAATGGAAACTGGATTAATTCGTTCCAAGCCGTAGAAAAACATAAGTCTCAACAAGAAATAAAAGTGTACAGTATGTCTATGGGTTAAATTCAGTGTAAAGCGTGACTCTCTCCACAAAGCGTGACTCTCTCCACAAAGCGTGACTCTCTCCACAAAGCGTGACTCTCTCTCTGCACTCACACTGATGACGCAAGCAAGGCGTGCTGGGCCGAATGAACGCCATTCGGCTCAACTCGGATCATCTCGGAAGTTCGAGTTCCAAATATTTGTTCGGATTCCGAGACAAAAGTTTCTCGAATCTCCTGGTCGAATACCGATTTGGTCGAAAACCGAGGCGTTCGAGAACCGAGGTATCACTGTACTATGTTAAATAAGAGTGGCAAAAGTGGACATCCCTGTCTTGTTCCTGTTCTTTAGGGAAATGTTTTTAGTTTCTGCCCATTGAGTATGATATTGGCTGTAGGTCTTTCATATATGGTCTTTATTATGTCGAGATATGATCCATCTATTTCTACATTGCTGGGGTTTTTTTTTTCAGAAATGGATGCTGGATTTTGTCAAATGCTTTTTCAGCGTCTATTGATATGATCATGTGGTTTTTATTTTTCATTTTGTTTATGTGGTGTATCATATTTATTGATTTGCGAATATTGTACAAGCCTTGCATCCCTGGGATGAATCCCACTTGGTCATGGTGTATATTTTTTTGGTGTATTGCTGGATCCAATTTGCTAGTATTTTGTTCAGGATTTTGGCATCTATGTTCATCAGGGATATTGGCCTGTAGTTTTCTTTATTTTTAGTATCTTTTTCTGGTTTTGGAATTAGAATTATGCTGGCATCATAGAAAAAGTTTGGAAGTCTTCCTTCTTCTTGAATTCTTTGAAATAGTTTGAGGAGAATGGGTGTAGTTCTTTTTTTGAATGTTCAGTAAAACTCCCCCATGAAGCCATCTGGGCCTGGGCTTTTGTTTGCTGGGAGAATCTTGATTATCTCTTCAATTTCCTTAGTTGTTATTGGTCTGTTCAAGTTTTCTATCTCTTCATGGTCCAGTTTTGGGAGACTGTGTGTTTTTACAATTTTATTCATTTCACTTAGATTGTCGAATTTATTGCCATATAGTTGTTCATAGTAGCTGTTAATGATCTTTTGTATTTCTGTGGTGTCAGTTGTTACTTCTCCTCTTTCATTTCTGATTTTGTGTATTTGAGTTTTCTCTCTTTGTTTCTTGGTGAGTCTAGCTAAGAATCCATCAATCTTGTTTATCTTTTAGAAAAAACAGCTCTTTGTTTCATTGATCCTTTGAAATGGTTTTTTTTTTTTTTGGTCTCTATGTCATTTATTTCTGCTCTGATCTTTACTATTTCCTTCCTTCTACTTGCTCTGGGGTTTTCTTTTTATTTTCTTTCTAAACTTTTAAGTTGTGAGGTTAGACAGTCAATTAGAAATTTTCCTTGTTTCTTGAGGTAGGCCTGAAGTGCTATGAACTTCCCTCTCAGAACTGCTTTTGCTGCACCCCGTAGATTTTATGTTGTTGTGTCTTCATTTTCATTGATTTCCAGGAAGTTTTCAATTTCTTTCTTGATTTCCTTGGTAACCCATTCATTGTTTAATAACATGCTATTTATCCTCCATGTGTTCAAATGTCTTTGCATGTTCTTCTTGCAATTGATTTCTAGTTTCATGCCATTGTGATCTGAGAAGATGCTTAATATGATTTCAATCTTCTTGAACTTGTAGAGATTTAGTTTGTGTCCTATCATGTGGTCTATCTTTGAGAATGTCCCATGTGCGCTTGAGAAGAATGTGAATTCTGTAGTTTTGGGGTGTAATTCTCTGTAGATATGTATTAAATTCATTTGGTCTAGTGCTTCATTTAGAGTCTCTGTTTCCTTGCTAATTTTTTGTCTAGAGGATCTATCCAGTGGTGTCAATGCGGTGTTGAAATCCCCTGCTATGATTGTATTGCTGTCGATTTCTCCTTGGAAATCCTCCAGAAGATTTTTAATATATTTTGGTGCTCCTATATTGGGTGCATATATGTTTATCAAGGTTATATCTTCCTGTTGGATAGATCCTTTCAATATTATGTAGTGGCCTTCTTTGTCTCTAGTTATGGCCTTCCTTTTGAAATCTATTTGATCAGATATGAGTATTGCTACCCCAGCTTTTTGTCCTTTCCATTTGCTTGGAAGATTTTTTTCATCCTTTCACTTTCAACCTATGTGAGTCATTTGTTTTGAGGTGGGTCTCTTGTGAACAACATGTAGATGAGTCGTGCTTTCTTATCCAATCAGCTACTTTGTGTCTTTTTATGGGAGCATTCAATCCATTTGCATTTAAGGTGATTATTGATATGTACTTATTTATTGCCATTTTTGTTTAGCGTGGTTCTCTTTCTCTTTCTATTTCTCCTTCTAATTACAACAGTCCTTTTAACATTTCTTGCAGTGCTGGTTTGGTGCTAATGTATTCCTTTAGCCTTTTTTGGTCTGGGAAGCTCTTTATTTGACCTTCTATTTTGAATGATAGCCTTGCTGGGTAGAATAGTCTTGGATTCAGATCCTTGTTTTTCGTGACCTTGATTACCTCATGCCATTCTCTTCTGGCCTGTAGTGTTTCTGTTGAGAAGTCAGCTGAGAGCCTTATGGGGTTTCCTTTGTTGGTAACCTGTTGCTTATGTCTTGCTGCTTTTAGGATTCTCTCTGTCTTTAATTTTTGGCATTTTAATTACTATGTGTCTTGGTGTGGGCCTGTTTGGGTTCTTCTTACTGGGGGCTCTCTGTGCTTCTTGAACTTGAATGCCTTCTTCCTTCAACAAATTAGCGAAGTTTTCTGTCACTATTTCTTTGAATATATTCTCTAACACTTGCTCATTTTCTATTTCTTCGGGGACTGCTATGATGTGAATATTATTATGTTTCCAGGTGTCCCACAGTTCTCTTAAGCTGTCTTCCTGTTTTTTAATCATTGTTTCCTTTTGGTTTTCTGATTGGTTGATGTTTTCTACCCTGTCTTCTAATTCACTGATCCAGTTCTCAGCTTCCTCTACTCTGCTTTTTAGACCTTCCAATGTGTTTTTCATTTCTGATATGTCATTTTTGATCTCTTCTTGGTGGTTTTTAATTTCCAGTTGGTTTATTTTCAGCATCTCTATGTCCTTACTCATTCTGTTGAGCTTCCTCAAGATCATGGCTCTGAATTCTAGCTCTGTTAACTTGCCTAACTGCTCCACATTGATCTCATCTTCGGTGGGGGTCTCTTGTTCTTTCATTTGGCTTTTGTTTCTGTGTTTCACCATTTTGGCTATCACAGTGGGCTTTGGAGCCTGTTAAGTTTTCCCTGTGGGTGTTGGTGTTCTGCTGTTTGTGGCTCCCTCTCCAGGGTTTAGAAGAGCAAGGGAGGACCCACGTTAAACACCACTGTCAAGTCTTACTTTCCTGGTTAGAGTTGCCAGCCCAGGAATGGTACTGTTATCCTCTAGCTTTTTGCCTGGAGGCTAGCAGTCGAGGTTACTTGAAGAGTTTTGGGTTGTCATTTGATTGAAAAACTCCCTGAGTTGCTCAGCATAAGGGGATTTCCCGAGGGTGGGGCAGATGCTGGTTGTTAATGAGCCTCAATTAGCATTTCAATGGCCCACAGGGTGGGGTTGGATCTACAAGGGAGGGGCTGCTGCCTCTCCCCAGAACCCTGGAAAGGAGCAAGATGGCCACCGTCCTGCATGGTAGCAACTCAGCAAAAGCTCTGAGTGCCCTCCAAATCCCGAGTGTCCCGACACAGTTCCCGTCCAGTCTGCCCTCCCTCTGCGGGAGCCCATGGTGAGTGGCTGTGGCTGTTTCAGCCTCTGTCCCGGCTGCGCTGTGGAGCCGCCTGGGAGTGTAACCTGAGGGCGCTGCTCCCAGCTAAGGCCGCTGCCGAGCTGCCGACCGTGGGCTCCCAGCCCCCGTCTCGCGCCTTCGCAAGCCTACCGGGATGGAGTCAGTGTCCCTGGTTATATGTTCCTTGCAAGCTGATTTTCTGTTGTTTTTTCCCGTCAATTTGTCTATGTTATAGTTGTAATTCCAGTTTGGTTCTGGGAGACGGTCTGTGTAGCTTCTGTTCACTCCCCCGCCATTTTGGAATCCCACAATAATATTTTGATATTTTAATTATCTATTGTGGTGGGCTGAATAATGTCCTTCCTCTAAGATTTCCATGCCCTAATTCCTGGAACATGTGTATTTGTTAACTTATATGGCAAAAGGAACTTTGCAAATGTGATTATGTTAAGGAGCTTGAAATGGGCAGATTATGCTGGATTATCCAGGTAGAAATAATCTAATTACATGACTTGTTAAAGGAGGAGAACCTTTCCAGCTGAGTTCAATTCAGACAGAGATGTGACTACATAGGAGTGGTCAAGAGATGCGACCTTGATGGCTACAAAGATATAATGTTATAACTCAGTGCCATTGACCCAAACTCCCAGAGGCCTTCACGACAACCAAAGGGGTTGTCCGTTTACTCATTTACTGAAGAACATTCTTCACTAACTAATCCCTAAGTAATCGCTAACCCCGGGGTAATAACTAACCCTTGAGTAATCCTGGGGTCGGCGCCAGGGATAATCTATTGAAAACATCTTGACCTTTGAGATGTCTGGGAAACTGAGTAACAGGTAATTAACTAACTGCTAAATTCCGCTTCTGTAACATGCTTGCTTACACGTAGCAACCCCCCTTACAAAATCCTATAAAAAGGAGCCATTTTAGCTCTCCGCCGCCGCAGGTACTCCTGTGTGGGACATACTGCAGGTGCCTGCGGACTTAGCTCAATAAACTCCTTTTATTAAACCCCATCTCGGTGTCTGAGTTAGGTTGATCTCCTGGGTTACAACAATAAGAAGGGGACCATGAGTGCAGGCAGCTTCTAGAAGATGAAAGCAATGCTATGGATTCTCCCCTAGAATCCCCAGAAGGAACACAGCCCTGCTGACACCTTGACACCCAGTGAGACCCCTTTTTGGGGGACCCCTTTTTGGGGGACCCCTTTTTGGGGGTCACCTTTTTGCTAATAGGATCTTTACAGGTGTAATTTGTTACGATGAAGTCATACTGGATTAGAGTAAGCCCTAAATTCAATGACTGAAGTCCCTAGAGGACGAGGGGAGGACACAAATAGACACAGGGAAGGAGCCATGTGATGACAAAGGCAGAGATTGGCGTGATGCAGCTACAACTCAAGGAACACCAAGGAATGCAGAAGCTGAAGCTAGGAGGACAGACAGAAGGAAGGATTATCCCCTGGGGTCTTCAGAAGAATCAAGGCCCTGCCAGACATCTACTTTCCACAGTTGGGAGAGAATGAACATTGCTTGTTTTAAGCCATCCAGTTTGTGGTCATTTGTTAAGGCAGCCCCAAAAAACTGATACATCCCCCTTTGCAATAAATAATACATGCAGCCCTGGCCGGTTTGGCTCAGCAGTTAGAGCATTGGCCCGCGGACCAGACAGTCCCAGGTTCGGTTCTGCTAAGGGCATGTACCTTGGTTTTGGTTCATCCCTGGACCTGGCTGGAGTCATGCAAGTGACAACCAGTCGATGTGTCTCACATCGATGTTTCTGTCTCTCTCTCTCTTTCTCCCTCTCTCCCTCCCACTCTGTCTGAAGATAAATGCAAAAAAAAAAAAAAAAAAGTCCTCGGGTGAGGATAAAAATAACAATAATAATAATAATATATGCAAATACTTGGAATAGTTGCTGATGTATCGTAGATGCTTAAATATTAGACTTTGTCACGTATTTTATTATCATTATTATTTTTATGTTATTTCTGACATTGAAGTTCATACTTTTAGCTGAAATTGTTTCCAGGTATAAATAAACATTTTGCGTCTTCAATTAGACCACAAGGTCCTTGAGGGCAAAGATAGTTCTTTACATTCTTTTATCTCCTATTTCCTTTGCTTGGCATAACATGATACTGGCTGGGCATAAGGAGGGTGGCAGCCTTCAGAAAAGGCAAAGTTCCCATGGATGGAGTTCTCAGAATAACTGGAATCTGCGAAATAGTTACCCCCTTGGGGAATTTGGCAGACAGTTGCCAGAGTCAAAGGTTCTCTCTGACTGACAGAAAACTAGATACTGAGCAAGGCTTCTGTTTCTCTAGATGCCAGCAAAGTGGGGAGACTCAGACCCGGCAGAGCTCAGTCACCCAGTGATTTTCATCAGCATTTTGGGGAGAACTGTTAAAGAGTGATTTCATTTTCCTCTTTAAATAAGTGTTGTATCTATTTAGAAATCTTCTGTAGGCAAAGTACAGAGAAGCCCATTAGGATAGCCATTACAGCTATTTATAAGCAAGAACATAGCCTGGGGTAGCAAGTGATTTTTCTGTAAAGTTAGCATATTTTCTGTTTTCTAAGTCCCTTGTCACATTCCTCAGCTACATCACAGAGATGCAAGGTTTTCAAAGCTCCTTGCCTTCTCTTGCTGGGAGATTTGCTTTCAGGCAGTTCCCTCTCTGGAAGTGGAAACCACAAAATGGTTTTAAGGTGTTGGAGAACACAGAGCACCCATTTTAAGAGACGCCAATTAGAAATTCCAGGGTTTCCCCAGAAAGAGACAGGAGAAAGAGCAAGGACCAATTTTGAGCTGTCAGCATTTTTGACACTGGAAGCTGTGTGGTAGGTGAGGACTGTTTGACTATAGGAGGTTCTCCTTACTCTTTGAAGTCAGACTCTAAAAAGTAGCTAAAATGTGTCCTCTGCTAACTATGTTCCAGGTAACTTTCTCATTGCTTTACACATACATGTTAATTTATTTAATCTTGTTAACAACTGGCCATCAGTTATTACATTATAAATGCATCTATAAAACGCATCTACATCTATAGAAAGGCATCCTGATGAAGGGAAGAAAGCATGTGTTTCTTCCCTGAAGCTTTTTGGTGTTTTTGTATGATTTAATAAGGGAAAGTGAACCGAATGTGCAGATTAACTAATGCACAAATACATATGGATTAAGCCCCAAAGGTAGAGGCAATAGCCTTGCCTCCAACATTTCCAGTGTTTAGGCAAATGTACAAATGCAGGCTCACATACCATATGTCTCGACCCTACGTGCTTGAAATGTATAAATCAAGCTAATTAGAATATATTCTAGCCTCTTGTCTTGACAGGCATATTTCCATAACAACCTGGAGGACGAGATCCAAGGTTAGAATGTGGGGACTCCGGGAGAGCCTGGACTCCTCAGTTCCTGTTCCCCAGGGTCCATGACCCACTGACATTTTTTTTCCACTCCTGTGTCTGCTGTAAAATGGGAGGGGCCTTGGACACCCATGACAGACACCTTGTCCTACAAAACCATACTGTTAACCATCCATTCCTAATAGAGTTACCAGATTTAGCAAATAAAAATACACAATGCCAAGCTAAATATGAATTTCAGATATGCAATAAATACATTTTTAACACTAAAATGTCCCATACAATATTGTGTTGTTTATCTGAAGTTCAAACTTAACTGGGCATCCTGCATTTTCATCTGTATTTAACCCTTCCTACAAGCATTCATCCACTGGCCAAATTTTGGGGCTTATTGGTACATACTCTGATGGCTGTTTCTATACCTTCATTGGAATAGATCCAGATCAAAAGCACACACAAATCTTGGGATGGTCTGTTTAGGCAGGCAATTCTGTAGTCTAGGAGACCCAGAGTATGATTAGAAGTTGGGGAGAATGTACCCTTTGAAAAGGGACTGTTGTAACCCAGGAGATCGACCTAACTCAGACGCCGAGATGGGGTTTAATAAAAGGAGTTTATTGAGCTAAGTCCGCAGGCACCTGCAGTATGTCCCACACAGGAGTAACTGCGGCCCCGGAGAGCTAAAATGGCTCCTTTTTATAGGATTTTGTAAGGGGGTTGCTACGTGTAAGCAAGCATGTTACAGAAGCGGAATTTAGCAGTTAGTTAATTACCTGTTACTCAGTTTCCCAGACATCTCAAAGGTCAAGATGTTTTCAATAGATTATCCCTGGCGCTGACCCCAGGATTACTGAAGGGTTAGTTATTACCCCAGGGTTAGCGATTACTTAGGGATTAGTTAGTGAAGAATGTTCTTCAGTAAATGAGTAAACTGACAACCCCTTTGGTTGTCGTGAAGGCCTCTGGGAGTTTGGGTCAATGGCACTGAGTTATAACAGGACAAAGACAGGAAAGGACCAAAAACTGTCCTTCTGAAGTACAAATGTCAGAACAGGCATCTTGTAAACCAGGTTTATAAACAGAATAAATAGTGCACCGGAAGACTGTTCAACTCTGATGAGATCTGAAAAGAAATCATGGAAGAAGTGGCATTTAATTTGCATCTTCAGAGATGGGGAGGATTTAGGCAGCTTGTGTTAAGGAGTGGGCATGTGATAGAAGCATTTCACTGATGTTTGATTATCCTTCAATTTTAAACACATCAGGACCTTCATATGTTTTTAATTCCTATATTTTTAATATGTACAAACATTAGGTATAGTTGTTAAAGACCATAAAGGTGATGTATACATGAAGGTAACTTAAATATAATAAGAGGAGTCTTATATTTTCTTAAAATATTCATTCCCTTTGAGTATTTTCTGACTTGTAGTATGGGGCACAAAGACTGCACAGAATGTAGGGTGCTAGAAACTGCCGCTGTTTCCCTACGCTGGAAAACAAAAATGTTGTTCAGGACGACCAGGTAGCCAGACAAGATCCTGGAGAAAAGGGAACAAGTGAAATATTAATCTAAATTTCTACCTTCAATTTCTTCTCAAGGCAATTACAGACTCCAAGGTTTCACATGGTTGGGGTAAGACGCACAAAAACCAAGCAGAGAGCAACTGCTAAGAGGCTGAACATGCAAGCAGAGAATTTCGCCGTCTCGTGGTGCTGGGAGACAAACATTGGAGCAGAGGGCCTTGCAAGGGAGAGAGCCCTGGTAAGCACCCAGACATTTGATGAAAATCTCAGGAGGGCTATATGCTCTAGGAGTAAAATGCAAAGTAGAACAGCTTTCATAGAATTAAAGTGATCTGCTCATATTCTATCTGCTTCTCAGAAAAAAATTAAAACTTCCCTAGAGACGATGACACCCTCCAGTGCCACTATAATTGTTCTTACATAGCAGACAGCATTCAATGAAGAATTACTAGCCATGAGAGAAAACAGGACCAAATGATGTATAAAACAAACAAAAAAAAATCACAGCTAATAGAAACATTGCACAGAAAATCCAGATGTTTTTGATTATAGGATAAACATGTGGAAGTTGGAGAAAATGTTTCCAATGCATCTATCCCAAAGAGGCTCATATCCAGATAATAATTTGTACAAATAATTCAAATAATTTCTACAAATCAATTCAGAGAAAAATCAATAATTCACTGAATAATTTGAGTGAAAGACTTGAAAATGAATGTCACAAAATAGGATATCCAAATGGCCAATAAACACATGAAATATTGCTTAACATCCTCATTAGAAAAACCCAAACAACATGCATACTAGAATAGATAAGTTAAAAATTAAACAACTTCAATGATAACAAATGTACTACTCTGGTGTGAGATATTATTATTATTATTGTAAGAACATTTAACATGAGATATACCCTCTTAACAAATGTTTAAGTGTACCATACAATATTAACTATAGCCACAATGTTGTACAGAAAATCTCTAGAATTCATTGATCTTGCAAAACTGAAACTCTATGTCCATTGAAGAGCAACTCCCCATTTTCTCCACCCCCACCCCAGTCACTAGCAACCACCATTCCACTCTGCTTCTGTCAGTTTGACTATTTTCAATACCTCATATAAGTGAAACCATGCAGCATTTGTACTTTGCGAATGTCTTATTTAACTCAACCTTATGTCCTTTAGGTTCATCTACATTGTCCCAAATGGCAGGATTGCCTTCATATTTAAGTCTGGACAGTATTCTATTTTTGTATGTATATACTACATTTTCTTTACCTATGCATCTTCTCATTCACTGGAGGACAGTTATGTTGTTTCCACATCTTGGCTCTTGTGAAGGATGCTGTGACAAACATGGGAGAGCAGCTATCATTTCAAGATTCTGATTTTAATTCTTTTGGATAAATAGCATGCTGGAACTTATGATAGTTCCATTTATAATATTTTGAGGAACCCCCACACTGGAAGTTTTTCTTAGTGGCTGTACCATTTTACATCCCACCAACACCAACAGTGTGTAATAGTTCCACTCGAGTCACATTCTAGCCAACATTTATTATCTCTTATTTGTTTTTAATAATAGCCATTCTAACAATGATACCTCATTGTGCATTTGACTTACATTTTCCTGATGATTAATAATGTTGAGCATCTTTTCATAAACCTGTTGGCTATTGGTATGTCTTTTTTTAGAGAAATGTCTATTCAGGTTCTTTGCCCATATTTTAATTGGGTTATTTGATTTTTCCTGTTGGCTATTGGTATGTCTTTTTTAGAGAAATGTCTATTCAGGTCCTTTGCCCATATTTTAATTGGGGTTATTTGATTTTTTGCTATTAAGTTATAGGTGCTCCTTATATGTTTTGAATATTGATGACCCCTTATCTGATGTATGGGTTCAAATATTTTCTTCCATTCTGTAGGTTGTATTTTCACTCTGTTAATGGTTTCCTTTCATGTGTCTGGTACAGGATTTTGATAGTGAGTGAAGCTATTTTTATGGGGGGAGGTGGTAAATGGGAAATCTCTATACCTTCCATTCAATTTTGCTATTAACCTAAAACTGCCCTAAATACAGAGTCTATTATTAAAAGCCTTAAAATGTCCAACACCAAAAGTAAACTCTAATGTAAACTATGGACTTTGGATGATAATGTTCATATGTGGAACTAGAGGTATACAGGGACATTGTACTTGCTCAATTTTGCTGTGAACATAAACTGAAAAGTATTTTAAAAAGTTAACTTATAATAATAAGGGTTAGTGACTATATGGAAAGACTGTAGCTCTCATATACTGCGGGTAGGAGGGTAAGTTGGTCCTGTTGCTTTGGAAAATGGTTTGGAAACACCTACTAATGCTCACCATGTGCATATTCTCTAATCCAGAAAGTCAACTGCTAGGAATATACCCACAGGGTGGAGATAAATATGTTTACCAAAGGACATTTACAAGAATAGTCACAGTGATTCTATTTATAATAGCCAGCAATTGGTAACAAACAATGCTCAACTGGAGTAGAATGAATAAATTGTGGTATATTCATACCTTGGAACTCTATGTGGCAATGAGAATATTGAATACAACCTGACTAAATCTCACAAATAAAATGTTGAGTGAAGGAAGGCAGACATGAAACAATGCATACAATATGATTCTAGTATGTGAAATTCAAAATCAAGCAAAATTCATCTCTCGTTATATCAAAAGAGTAGTTACCTTTGGAGGAAAGACCAGGCAGAGGCATGAAGTAGGCTTCTATGGTAACATTCTCTATATTTATCTGGGAGCTGAGAGTGCTATCCAAATAGCATGAACGCCAGTTTTGGAAAATATGCATAAACAGATCATTTTAAATTAAACAACAGGCAGAAATCTGAACAAAGTGTCATGGACCCTAGAAGAGGAAAATGCCAGGTTGGCCTGATCTGTCAAGTGTGTGTGAGTATGTATGTATGTATGTAGGTATGTAGGTATGTATGTGATTTTTAAAAATTAATTTTCAGAGCAGATGACTCCTGGGCTTAATCCTCAAAACTGAGAAGACTCTAAGTACGTAAATGAGAGGAGTGAGGAAGTCGCTAAGGGAGGGAGAGGCATGAGTGAAGACATGCGACTAGGGAGAAGCATGAGTGAAGATATATGACTGATAAACTGTGGCATAAGATTGGAATTTATAAACAGCTCATCAATACTAAAACACAGATTTCAAGGCAGCAGGTGGTATGAAAAATGGATGGAAAGATAAAGTCTAGGCATGGCAAACCTTGCACTCTGTATGGCTTTGGTTGTTTATTCTGTGAAGGTATACTAAGAAGACATTTTCACACCTTGAACACGTAATAACTTGAAGCAGAGAAGGCTAGCCATACATAAGCTCAGAAAACATACGAGGAGACACACACTGGCACACATCTGTGCATGCTGCTGTGACCTTTCCTAACCTCACTCTGTACATCCAATGAGATTTCTTTCACCCAGCTGTCACTATTGGAGTTCTAGTTCCTCTACCCCAAACCTGACATGGTCACCTCATCTGCAGGACAGGGCATAGGGGTGGGCATGGAGTATTAGGGTTGCTGAGGCATATGCACCTTGGTATCCAGGGTGTGGGCGAACAAGTGAGTGTTGTGGAACACGTGTGTATACTCATAGACAGCTCCCCAGGCAGAGTCTGGATTAGCTGAGAAGGTGAGTCACACAGCAGTGGGTCCTGTTGACTTCCAAGAGTCATAGCATGTGATTAATATGCCTATGCAATAGAAACATTCTTTTTGTTTTTAATTTGAAGAAGGTCAACCTTTTCTAATTTACACAGAAAAAGTACGAACGGTGGCAGCTATTCTTGTAGGTCATGCCAAGAATTTTGAAATTTGGCTTATATACGTGAGAAATGTTGAAGGATTTTAAGTTTGTAATATGTATGTTTAAATTTTCATTTTAGATATACTGCTGTGTCAATAATATGGCGAATGCGTAGAAGTGGGAGCGAGGCTGGAAGTAAGGATACAGATGATGAAATTGTACATAATAAGAACGATATTTTGACATATGGCAATCATGGTAAAAATGAATAGAAAGAGATGGATTTGAGAAATAGTTGAGAGGAAAACTTGGTGGGACTTAATTAGCTATAGATAACTATGTGAAGAGGAATTTAGGATGATTGGGGGCCTCTCAGACCACATTAATTACATAGGAGGTCATGGAGAAAGAACAGGCCTGTGAAGGTAAACTAGGCTTTAAATCCACTGGTTTAAGGTATTTATGAAACATCCAAGTGAACATGTGTATCTCACAATTTAGCAAAATCTACGGACCAGAAATAAAGGATGCTAATCTGACAATGCCATGGAACCCAAGGGAGTTTCCAACAGAGGCTGTGTTCCAGTGTTAACTATTGCATATTATCAAGTAACATTATACTGAGAGTGAGCAATTCATTTAGAGAGTATTTACGTCCTTGGCTATTCTTTGGAGAACTGTTGCATTGGGTGGAAAATTGCAGAAAAAGAGGACAATAAGAAAGAACTATCTTCTAACGTTGTTTTACTGGTGGTAGAGGATGACCAACGTTCCTGGTGTCGGGCTATATTGTTTTACTCTGCTTGTTTTGTGTTTAGATTAGAATTGAAGAACCAATATTAATGGGAAATAGTTAACTGAGAAAGAAGAGGGGCTATCTGGCCAATCATTGCCTAGGCGTCTGGAGGAGGAGAGGATGGTTATCATGACTATGACAATAACAATGATGGTGATGATGATGATCATAATGGTGTCACCTCTCATTTATGGAATTCTAACAGTGGGCATCTTTATAAGGAAGAGCCTGTTCTTTTCAATTTTCAGATAAGAAAGTGAGGTTTAGAGTGAAAGTAACTTATCCAATGTCACACAGCCCTGAAGTGTCTAAGTTTGGATTTAATCCAGATCTCCCTCATGTTCATTCCCATGCCTTGATCACTAATATCCATGGCCTACCACAAATAACACATATAGATAAATGGGGCAGATGAAAACTCATTTTATCCCTGAGAAAGGAACAATCTTACTCCAGCTTCTTTCTCCCATTTTGATAGTAGGTACATGTTCAGAAGAATCTTATTATATTCTCTGTGGTGCCATATCTTTTGGCATTTGTTATGCCTTAGTTTTCTTGTTTAATGTGTACTTCTTTGCCTTAATTGGCAAGGTGATTCACATATCATTTTTAATTGGCATGACCATATGCTTCATATTCTAAAACAGGACAGTTTTGAAAGCAAAGGGGGTATTGTTAATACAAATTAAACCAAACAGGCATAAACCAGGACTGTCTCGAGTGTACCTTGTTTTAATTGAAATACTCACAGCTATTACATATACAGTGTGATAAGGATTGAATTGGTATGATTAATGTGACTTAGTTCAGAGCTTTAAAGCATATTTTGTCTGGGAGAAATTGATACTACTTTCATAAAATTTGTAACAATAGCATCTATCTTTTATATAACTGATGCTTCTTATTAGCTCACAAAGATATCTTTATGTTCACGTTGTTTTGAGAATTAACTGGAACCTCAGACAGAAGTCATATAGGCCAATCTCTCTTCACTTGATCAACTTAATTTTGTTTGGAGGACTCCACTTTACCTATCTGAAGTTACCTGTATCTGAAATAACTTTAAGGAGGCCAACACACTGTAGGTTTTGGAAGATGTATACAATGTATCTTTCCTACAATCAATCTGCTAATTTTAGTTGTGTATTTTCATGCCATAGGAAACCACAATATAGGAAATAAAAATGATCAGTCCACAATTAGAATGCTTTATTTGCTTGATATAAAATATATATAAATGTAAATATATACACATATGTATATACACATATATGTACATGTACATATACATATAGTTTTCAAAGAGCAGACATTTAACAAAGGGTAGGAAGAATCACTAAGTCACCAGTATTGAGATTAGGTGCTGGGTTTTCTGAGATGACAAGTGTAAATAAAAAACAACCCAGACACTCACTTATTTGTCCATGTTTTGACAGTTATCACTAAGTGCATCTAATGATTGGCAGTAGAAAAGACCTGAAATCTACTACCAACCAGATCATAGTCAAGGGGAGATGGACACATTAAACAAAGCAAAGTGTAATGTGAGAAACACTTCAATAGAAGGAGCAATTGAATGCCCAAGAGTCCTGGGAAAGTCTAATGTAAAAGATGAAGACTAACCTGTCTTAGAGAGATGCCAACTAGTCAGACATAGGAAAGGTAGGCAGAGAAACGATTCTGTAAAAGTCATCGAGACACGAAGTAGCAGGTGTTCAGGGAATCACAGCCAGAGGAAGGTGTCCTGAGGACAATGTGAGAAGGAAGAGCAATAATGGAAAATGGATCTGGAGATGTAGGCAGGGTCGTCACCCCATTACTGGCACACAGTTGTTGTTCAATAATTGTTTCTATTTTTCCTCTTCTTCTGTTCAAGATATTCAATCAAGGAAGTATATTGTCACTGAAGCACTTTTCATTTTAAACCAAATTAAGTTTGTGAGTGAAGAAATTAACCTCTGAAATATAACTTCCTTTCATCTTATTTTTCCTTTGCTTTATGTACTTAAGGCATTATTGCCTGTTATTTTATGTTTACCATTCATTCTTTAAAACAGAATTCTTTATGTCAAGTGTTTTTAGAGAACATTGATATAAGTGCAGCTGTTTTAAACAGGTGGGTTGGCCTTCACTGTGGGCAAATATCTACAGAAAATATTATTTGTTCTGCTTTTACATAGTCATTTCTTTATTTTTCACACTTAATACAAACATATCCTAGATTAAAAATGATAAAGTGTTTCTGAAATACCACTGATATTTAATTACATGTTCCAAATTCAATGTTTATTATACAAAACTGTCAAAAAATAAAATCTCATATTTTACGTGTGCAAATCTTAACCAACAATCTTTTAAATTTGCCACTGGAAGCATTCTTTATTGTAGGTATAAACCTATTCTTTAATTGGATTTAATTTGTGCTTATGTTTCCTTTTTATTTTATTTTTTATTGGTGAATTTTTTTCTTTTTCTTTTTCTTTTTCTCATGTCAGTGATTTATGCTTCCCAAATAGTTTTGAATGTTAAAATATACAAATCTCAGGAGAAATGAATGTCCTAATTTAAAAGCCATAGTCTATGTAATTTGATGCTTATCATGTTTCTCTAGAGTCATGATCAAGAACAGAATTAGTGAATTTAATTCAAATATAAGATTCAGTTTGATAGTTGGATTGTGAGTATGTAGCCAGTATAACAGGATGATGGTTAAGTCAACATATCCTAAGGACTGCTTAGGTTATCACCTGAACAGGTAAACAGTGAATCCCCAATTATATGACTCCCTAGAATTAGCCAAAACTTTTCAGCAATGAGTTGTAAGAAGAAAATGGAGAGAGACAAGTAAGCATTATTTTGTTGAAGAGCATGAAAGATCCCTCTAGAAATCTGACAGCCCAGCTGCATTTGTATTTTTATCTCTGTGATGGTTTTGGTAACTGGATTTGGGAACTTCAGTGACACACTAACTCTGATGCTAGAGAGTGAAATGAAAAAGTCTGCAGTCTGCCTAGAATTTCAGGGGTTTTAGTCTGGCCGAACAAATTGCATCATTCTTGACTAAAAATACTGCTTCAAAGGAAAGTATTCAATTTCTCCATGAAGTTTTGGTGATTCAAGGGCTATACTCTCTGATTTTCATCTAATTAATAGAACCCTGGGGTTGCCCTGACCAGTTTGGCTCAGCAGCTAGAGCATCAGCCCAAGGATCAAAGAGTCATGGGTTTGAGTCCTGATCAAGGGCACATACCTTGGTTGCAGGTTCAATCCCCAGCCCTGGTAGAGGTCAGAGGGAGGCAACCAATTTGTGTCTCTCATATGGATGTTTCTCTCTCGCTCTCTCTCCCCCTCTCTCCCTCTCTCATTCCCTCCCACTCTGTCTAAAAATTAATGGAAAAAATATCCTCAAGTACGATTCAAAAAAAAAACCCAGAGCCCTGGGGTTTATTTTTTTCTCACATTACTTACAAATGGAGTGTTAGCCTCTGCGCATGATCTCTCAAGTGTCTCACCTATTCTCTCTCCTTCCAACACATGTGCTTTTCATGTGCTGCTGCTTCTTGCCTGCATCTCTCCTAAACTACACACATAGACTGTCCTCCTAAGCACACCAACTTCAGGAATTGTCACAGGGAGCACATTTTCTGGCCGCTCCTCTTTGACCTCTAACTTCCATTCTTCCTGCAATATTTTTTTTCAAATACTAAAATCCTTTTCTCAAATGCTTCAGTGGAGTGGTAGAGGTAACATTGGAAGGGTCCAAAAAGTACTCATTGAAGCACTAATGAGAATAAAAAAATTTTAAAAATCAAACAGAAAAAAAAAAAAAAAAAAAACTCCAACTACTTTGGAACTCTAATTTTTAGAGTCTAGTTTTCTTCGTGAAAAATAAAAATATGCTGTTCATTTTCACTAGTGACCTATACCTTAGAGCAGCGATTTCAGCCGAGGCGCCACAAGAATGTTTAACACACAATAGCTGACTATGTAGTCAGAGGCACTGGCCTCTCTTCCCTTAGACTGTCAGATAAAAGAATGACAATAGCCAGCACAACTATAGCCATCTGCTGTGAATACAGCGAAATCATACCTATTTGTTTTTCCAGATTGGCAAAATACATATTTTTTGGTGTGCTGCAGAATTTTAGTAATTAGTATATGTGTGTCATGAGATGAGAAAGGTTAAAAATTGCTGCTCTGGAGGTTGTGCCGCGGTCATGACCTGAGCCACAGTGGGAGCCGGGCTGTGTCAGCTGCAACCCTCAAGGCCTCAGGCACTGACCAGGGAGCAGAAGCCCCAACATACAAATTTTAAAAGCTGATCAACATCACAAAATACCTAACTACCTGATGCACTTCTCTAATACCTTTTAATTATTCTGAGAAAAAGATATATTAATCTGAAATTAAAGCATCCACAAGGACAATTCAAATACCTTTACAAATGGCTACAATCTAGGACAGGAAACATGCATGATGAGCCTTAGCATGTTGCAGTGACGGAACGTCAGGGAGTGCTAAAACCGGAAAACCTGATGGCCACACGTCAGAGGGACGGAGGAGCTCACCGAGAGAGCCCCAGTGGCCAAAGCTGGAACAATTGGAGCAAAACAAAGAAGTATTGGATTATAATCTAAAGTGTAAAATAAATATCCAGACTGCATACTCATAGAAATAAATGATAGAATTTTTTAAAAATGAAGAAATGGAAGGGAGGGAGGAAGAAAGGAGGGAAGGGAGGGAGGAAGAAAGAAGAAGAACGAGGGAGGGGGAGGGAGGGAGGCAGGGAGGGAGCGAGACAGGAAGGGAGGGAGGCAGGAAGGAAGGGAGGGAGGAAGGAAGGAAGTCTTCCAAGTTGAAGAATTCCAAATAAGTTCTGTAGCTACTGCCCCCTCGAGGAGGGTTACATAACTCCCATCCCTTCAGTGCAGTGCCCACAGTGACTTCCTTCTGAAGACCACAGCAGAGAAAGTGGTGTGGAAACAGTAACTGCAGCAGAGAAACCTGACAAACACTGCCTCAGCCAGATGATCAAAGTCAACATCAATAGTGGTAAGTGACATTGATAGTATGCATCCTTGATATGATGTGATGAAAATGGCACTTTACCTCTGTGGCCTTTCTTCCAAAAATCCATAACCCCAATCTAACCATGAGAGAAAGACAAATCTCAATAGAAGAGCATTCTACAAAACCTGATAAGTACTCCTCAAAACTACGAAGTCTAGGGTCCTGAAACAGAAAAAAGACATTGGGTAAAAACTTAAGAAATATGGATAAATATAAATTTTTGTTAATAATAATGCATTAATGTCGGTTCATTCATCGTAATGAATGTAACGTACTAATGTAAGATATCAACAGTAGGGGAAACTGGGGATAGGACGTATAGGAACTCTGTACCATCTTCACAACTTTTCTGTATATCTAAATCTGTGCTAAAAAATAAAATCTACTGGGAAAAATAGCCAAAATATTGAATTGGACTCCATAAATGTATGATGAAGTTATTCCCAAACTACAAAATTTAAGTATTTCATGAACATGTGTTGGGGTTTTATCATGAGAACACTTATTCTCAAGCCATTTGGCTGCATCGGGAGAAATTTTCCGTTCTTTTGTCTAGAACAGTGATTTTCAAACGATGTGCTGCGAGAATTCTTAAACGTACAGTACCTGACTCTTTTGTCAGAAGTACTTCCTCTTTTCCCTTAGATTGTCAAAGGACAACAGCCAACACAACAGCCATCCAGTGTGAATGAATCAAAATTATACTTATATATATTTTTGTCACATCAGCAAAAAATATGTATTTTTTTTGCCAGTTTGTGTGTGCCGTGAGATCAAAGAGGTTGAAAAATGTTGACTTAGAGTCATGAATTATACAGAGAATTTGGGTTTTATAAAAAAAAAATCTCAGAATCACAGTCTCTAAAAGTCTGCCATCACGAGGTTAGTTCTGGTGTTTTTCGTAGGTTAAAACATCAATGAGATTCTGAGCTAACAGTTATGTAGGAGATAGGCATAAGAAAAACAATTAGAAGATACCATACAGAGTAATATAACAAAGAGATGCAGTGTGTGACAGTCCGGTGACAGGTAACCTGCTCTGACATTGGGAAAACCTTCATAGCAAAGGGGTATCGAGCTGGTGTCAGAGGGAGGGAAACGAGTAGGAACTTGGCAGGAAGAGACGGGAGCTGGGAAACAGCATCCCGGCCTATGAAACCGTGTAAACCATGGAGTTGTCAAACTCTCAGTCTGTTCTGGAACTAGTGCCAAGTTTATCGTTCATCTATTGTCCCCAGTACTACATTGGTGGGGGGGGCGGGGATCCAGTAAATTATGTGCTAGAAGACTGAGGTGTTATTACCTGGGAAGTTCAGAATGACCTAGTAAAAAGGTAGAAATTCACCCAGTCTCCCAACCCTCCTCCCCTCTGGCAGCCATCAGTCTGTTCTCTGTATCTATGAGTCTGCTTCTGTTTTCTTTGTTAATTTATACTATTCTTTAGATTCCACATATAAGTGAAATGATATGGTATTTGTCTTTCTCTGACTGACTTATTTCGCTTAGCATAATACCATCTAGGGATTGAGAAATACAGATTAGTAGTTACAAAATAGTCATAGGGATATAAAGTACAGCATTGGGAATACAGTTAATAGTATTGCAGTAACTATGTATGGTGACAGCTGGATGCTGGAAATATCGGGGGAACACTTTTTTTTTTAAGTTTTTATCGATTTTTTTTTTTTTTTTTTTTTGAGAGAGAGAGAAATATTTATCTGCTTCCTCCTGCAAATCCCCTACTAGGGATTGAGCCCACAACCCGGGCATGTGCCCTAACTGGGAATTGAACCAGTGACCTCTTGGTGCATGGGTTAATGCTCACCACCTGAGCCACAAAGGCCAGGATCAGGGGAACACTTTGTAAAGTATGTGATTGTCTAACCACTCTACTGTTTTGAAACTTATACAAAATAATATTGAATGTAAACTGCAATAGAAAAAAAAATTAAATTTTCTTAAAACAATAAAGGTAGTAATTAAAATAGTTGTATACAAATGCAATTTTCTAATTTTCAAGCACATAGACCATCTATAATTGCATACTAATAAGTGAGGTAAGT
Source organism: Molossus molossus (assembly GCF_014108415.1). Taxonomy (NCBI): domain Eukaryota; kingdom Metazoa; phylum Chordata; class Mammalia; order Chiroptera; family Molossidae; genus Molossus; species Molossus molossus. The sequence goes on from NW_023425350.1 coordinate 37,160,632, forward strand.
TAATGGGAAAATAGCAATTTGAAATATGTCCCATTTACATAATAATGAATTCAAAATATAAAAGCATGTTAACACTAGAGAGCTAATTGTTGGCTAAAGAAAATGAAGGCATGTAAAAGGGGATTTAATGTCTTTAATTATTTTGAAAATAATTTTAATGATTTTGAAAATGCTATTTATTTTAAAGTGATTCTGTTTTCCAAAAAATTAGACTTAAAAAATTTCAGAACTGTATATACTTAGTGGCATATCTATCTCTATTTATGTTATGGTTATCCCAAATCAAAATTAGTGGAATCGTAAAGGTTTTACTGTATTTTACATTATTCTCCAATTTAGAAAGAAACAAAGACAAATATGCTCTGAAAAGTCTTAAAATTTCAAGATACTAAGCCAAAGGCAGAACTTGAAATAGATTATGAGAAGGGGGGAATGTCTAGACATTCTTCTCTCTCCCCCATAATTCAAGGATAAACCAGCATTCAGGTTCATCTGAAAAAGAAGAATATGAAATAGGGAGGAGAGAAATTATGATGTAGATAGAATATGTTCTTGGTGAACTATTCGTTCTTCTATGATCCTTCTCTAGGCTTCTTGTAGTCTCTCATAGTCACCTGCAACAAATGGAGGGAGTTATGTTTTCTCAATGGCCATCCTAAACCAGAGAGGGGGTACTGGCCATGAAGTTCAAGGTGACAGCTGATAGTTGTGCGGAAGGTGCTGTGAGGCCTTCTCACCATTTTTTCAATCAAATATAAACAACTATGACACTACTTCAAAATAGGCTCAATTCTACAATACAGTGATTTGAATTATTCATCTAACTGGAGGCCAAAAATAATTATTGTTTTTAGAGTTCAGGCATATGCAATAAATTAGTGAAGCTGAGAAACAGTAAGATAGTACCAACTGGATGGACACATAACAGCTTAAAGGTATTCACATTTTAAATAGTTTTCAAATATTCATCTCTATATTTAATGCTGCCACTGGACTTCAGTTTGTATCTCTAATTCAAGGGAACCAGAATTTCTCTAACTCACTTCTTGGAATAAATCTCATCCAGGCAGGCTTCATGATGGCTAAGCTTCTAGGACCCTCTCTTCTTCTCAGCAACTTTTGTAGTCCTGCTGACTCCCAGGAAACCTTGATAAAGTGGCCTCCACCTTATTGACACATTCAATTATTCGTTTGTAGATTTATGTATGTATTAGCATTTTTTTTTTATGAATTTTTATTTATTTTTTTGTTACAGACATTTTACCTTTTTACCCCATTGGCACCCCCCACCCCACCCCCCCTCCACCCTGTCCCCGGCTTAGTTGTCCATGTCCATTGGTCATACATACATGCATATAAGTTCTGTGGTTTATCTCTTCCCACCCCCCCCACCCCCCATCCCCTCTTCTGAGGGATGTCAATCTGTGCCCTACTTCCATGTGTCTGGGTCTACTGTATTCCTCAGACTGTTATGTTCATTATATTCCGTATATAAGTGAAATCATGTGGTATTTGTCTTTTTCTGCTTGGCTTCTTTCACTTAGGATAATACTTTCCAGGTCCCTCTATGTCATCTCAAAGGATAAGAGATCTTTCTTTCTTACCGCTGCATAGTACTCCTTTGTGTATATGTACCACAGCTTTTTTATCCATTCGTCTACTGGTGGACACTTGGGCTGTTTCCAGATTTTAGCTATTGTAAATAGTGTGTATTAGCATTTTTTTAAACCCACATTGGTTGAGGAACTGGAATCCAGTCTCAGCCTCAGGACAGAGATATACTTGAATATGATAAAGATTAAATCTTAGAGTATGTGTGTTTACGGTGCTTTATAAGGCATAGATTATTTGCACTACCTTGTCACATTTGATTTTTACAGCAACCATAGGAGGTAGGTCAGGCACATATTATTGTCTCCCTATTACACACGAGGAAACTGAGTTTCAATAATTTTTCTAAAGTTTTCTAAAAAGTAGGGAGCAGAAAGCGTGTGATTTAATCTAATCTAAATTCTTATCCAAATATATTAGGGTTTTTTTCCTCTGTTATATTTTTCTCTCTTCTTATTCATTTCTTCCTTTGTTGCCCTTCTACATCCTTCCCTCACCTCCACCCCACTTAGCTCCCATTCTGTTTTCTTTCCTAGCTCTGTTATTGTCTCTACTTGTTGCCTATAAATGGCAAGACACTCACCTCATGGGATATAGCATGACCACAGCAGAAGGCAGGGTGAGTAGGTAGGAGTGTCAGGCCAAAGGAAATCAAGTCCTCAGCAGAATTTAATTTCAATCCCCCAGCCTTAGAGGAAACTTGAGGCATTGGGAAGGCAAATACCTTGTTGGGAACTGAATGCAAACTTTCTAACGAACTCAGTATTAAATCAACTTGATGTTGAAAGTGTTGTGTTAATTCAGGTCCTGGATTTTTCTGAAGCAAGGGAATCCCTATTTTCTCTGCGTGAGAGACTCATTTTATTCCTTGACATTGTACTGTGAGGGTGTTTCATGCTTGAGATTGCCCTTACAAGTATTAGAATAGAATTAAACTGATATCATCCATGTGCAGAGAAAGAACGATGGAGTCTTAATTTTCTGCACTAGTTCATCTGTTAATGGGGAATTGAATGCTCTGTCTTCGTCCATTGCAAATTAAGCAAAAGCATATCTACTTTACACAGGAAATCCACAGCAAGGGGCAATTCCTTAATAAAAAGGGGTGTGAGGTAAAGTGTAAGGCAGCTTACCAAGATGTGCAAACAAATTAATCATTCTGCCTTATATCATTTTTCCCTCAACCTCTTACCCAGCTGGAGGTCCAAGTTCTCAGGTGGAAACTAATCTAATTGCGCTCTCACCAACTAAAGGCTGAAATCAATCTCCCTGCTTCTGGCTAACAGTTCACCATACCTTCATTTTACTCAAATGGAATATTCAAGGAATCCCTAGTTTCTCTTATTCTGAGAAGCTGGACAAACAGGATTTAATTTAGCCCAAGTGGGCTAGATGTACTCAATTTTTGTGGGATTTTCAACACTTAAATGGGAATTATGAAATTCTCAGGCCAAAAGTTAAGTGACTTAATGATTTGTTTATATATTACAGTAGATCACTTTATATATTACAGTAGATTACTGTGACTGAATTCAAATGAATGGCAATGGTCCTTTTTTTTTTTTTTTTTTTATCCTCACCCGAGGACATTTTTCCATTTTTTGTTCAGGTAGAGTGGGAGAGAGAGAGAGGAACAGAGAGAGAGAAACATCGATGTGAAGGGACACATCAAGTGGTTGCCACCCGCACAACCGACCAGGGCCAGGGACAAACTGCAACCGAGGTACGTGCCCTTAGCGGGAACCGAACCCGGGTCTCTCAGGACCGCAGGCCGACGCTCTAACCGCTGAGCCAAACCGACCAGGGCGGCAATGGTATTGATTAGCATCAGCATCCTAATAAAGGATGTGAATCAAACGTGTAATGCCTAAAGAGAAGAGAATGCAGAGGGCCTATGACATGGGTATTTCAATCAGGACATATGGCCCATTTCTTACTTCCTTGGCTAGCATCAATTCACACTTCAAGAATAACAACTTATTTCATCCTTGTGTTCCACTTGCTTCTCTAAATAAAAAAATTAAAATTAAAAAAGCTTATGTAGCACATAGTCTATCAATTTCAGGTTCCAATGGGCAATTCTTTAAAATGCCTTTGTATACTCTACTTGCCATTTCCCAAATTCTGTGCTGATTTTTGTTTCTCTAAATGTCATCCTTGAACATTTTCCTCTTCTTTTTTTTCCTCTTTTCTCATATGAAGTTCAGATCTGGAACTATGCTTTGCTATTTACTGCTCCAATCAAAACTCCAAGAGAACTAGTTTTCCCCTTTGAGGCTCTGTGCATTCAGGTGGCCAGCAGACTGAAAATTGAAGTGCTAGATGGACTTGGCTATTCAGACATTGTTCTTATAGGGAAAGGGAGCTTCTTATGAAGGTAGAGCCTGTGAAAAAGCAATCCTTTTGGAAGCAGAAAGACACTTTACTCTGTGCAACTTAGCTCACATTTCTCCTTAGCTTACAGATCGGTTCGTGCCCAGAGACAGCTCTTCTGAGAGTGAGTGACAGCTGATGTCGGAAGTTCAGGAGGAGGTACAGCAAGATAACTCAGAGAAGAAAATTGCACTGCGGTTCAACCTTTACAGAGCAAAGAGTGACATCTCATGTACGAAATGTGTCCATAAAAGAGAGAGGCTTAGTTAAGTTTTATAATAAATCTAACATTTAGGATTTGTGAAATATTCTCAATGTGTTTTTGTGTGTGTGTGTGGGGGGGGGGATTGTTTGTTTGTTTTGAGGACTGTCCTTTCCCCACACTGTTCCTGGTATTAAGGATACAAAAAAAGTCCTATTGCTTGACCTGAGAAGAAAGAAGAATAACTAACACACTTAAACCTTATGAAACCATAACAGACAAGGCTAAATCACTAAAGCCTAGAATAGTATTGAGGATGTCATTTATCAGTTAATTCAATACATTACATGGCTTGAACTTACTGGCTGTACCAGTCTGTGCTTTAATCTTGAACAATAGACTCTCATTTGGGTTTCATGAGCATTATATTTTCCTTTAAACTTTCATATGTAAGATGAATTTTTTTTTAAATCTTTATTGTTGAATGTAAAATGTATTACAGATGTTCCACATTTTTCCCCCGTTGACCCCCTCCTCCCCACTCCCGCCCCCCTCCCGCCTTTTCCCACACTATTGTCTGTGTCCATTGGTTATGCATGTAAGTTCTTTGGTTTATTTCTTCCCACCCACCCCCCAACCCCTTTCCCTTTGAGGTTTGTCAGTCTAGCAACCAATTTGTACTTCTTAATCTCTTCACCTTTTTCACCCATTCCCCCAACCCCCCTCCCAGCTGGCAACCAACAAAATGTTCTCTGTATCTATGAGAATGTTTCTGTTCTACCTGTTCATTTTGTTTGTAGATTCCATTGTTGATAGATACGTATTCATTGCCATTTTGTTTATTCATACATTTTATCTTTTTCTTCAAAAAGACCCTTATCATTTCATACAATAACGGTTTGGTGGTGATGAACTCCTTTAACTTTTTCTTGTCTGGGAAAGTCTTTATATGGCCATCGATTCTAAATGACAGCTTTGCAGGATAGAGTAATCTTGGTTGTAGGTTCTTGCTTTTCATCACTCTGAATATTTCTTGCCACTCCCTTCTGGCCTGCAATGTTTCTTTGAGAAATCAGCTGACAATCTTATGGGAACTCCCTTGCAGGTAACTAGCTGCCTTTCTCTTGCTGCTTTTAAGATTCTCTCTTTGTCTTGAACTATTTTGCATTTTGATGATGATGTGTCTCGGTGTGGGCCTCTTGGGGTTCATCTTGTTTGGGACTCTCTGTGCTTCCTGGACTTGTAAGTCTGTTTCCTTCACCAAGTTAGGAAAGTTTTCTGCCATTATTGTTACAAACAGGTTTTCGATTTCTTGTTCTCGCTCTTCTCCTTCTGGTACCCCCAAGATGCAAATGTTGGCACACTTGAAGTTGTCCCAGAGGCTCCTTACACTATCCTCATTTTCTTTGGATTCTTTTTTCTTTTTGCTGTTCTGATTGGGGATTTTTTGCTTCCTTATATTCCAAATCGATGGTTTGCTCCTTGGATTTACGTGCTCTATTATTGAAGCTGTGTAAATTATTCTTTATTTCCGTTAATGCCTCCTTCAATTCTAACTGTGCATCCATGATTTCTGACTGGTCCTTTTTTATGCTCTTGAGGCCCTCACTAAGTTCACTGAGGTTCTCACTAAGTTCATTGAGCATCCTTATAAGCAGTATTTTGAACTCAGCATCTGTTAGGTTGCTTATCTCCATTTCGCTTAGTTCTTTTCTTGGGGTTTTGTTCTGTTCTTTCACTTGGGACCTGTTTCTTTGTATCCTCATTTTGGCTGCCTTCCTGTGTTTGTTTCAGTGTATTACTTAACAAGAGGTATGGGGCTAGCTGAGACTAGATGCTGCTCGTTTGAAAGAATTTAGGAAAAACCTGAAGCAGGATCCAAGACAGGCCAATCCTATGGCTAAGCAAGTGGCAACAGCTTAGGTGGGCCTGAAAGTTGGGTGGGGTAGGGCGGGGCCTCAGGGAGCCATCAGGGCGGGGCTACCAGTGTGAGCCAGGTTGCTGGAGTCCCAGATATGGTGGCTGTCTGCAGCCCCAGGGATGGGCTCACCAAAGGAACAAAGGTCTCTGACAGCACGTTTGTCCAGGAGAAAGCCCCCTCTCCAGCTCTTGCTCCAGTGCCAAACAACTCAGTTCTTCCCTGTATGTCTTTGGTGCCCCTCAAGCTGCCTCCCCTCCCAGCTTAGAGGGAGAGAGTCCGGTAAGTCTGTGTGTGGGCCCTTTAAGGAGCTGCCTGGTGCTCCAGCCACCTCAGCCTCCCAAAGCCTTAGTTCCCATTGGTTTTTTCAGCCAGAAGTTATGGGGATTCTCTTCCTGGTGGGGCACCCTGAGCGGGGCACCTGGTGTGGGATGGGGACCCCTCAGTCCTCAGGAAAGACCTTCCTAGTCGAGGTGTCCTCCTGATTTTATCCGCCACACGTGGGTGTGGGACCAGCCTGTTGCGCCTCCACCTCCCTACCAGTCTGGATGTGGCTGCTGCTTTAATTCCTAGTTGTAGGACTTCCATTCAGCTTGATTTCAGGCGGTTTTGAATGATGGTTGTTCTGTAGTTTAGTTGTAACTTTGATGTGGTTGTGGGAGGACGCGATACCACGTTTACCTACTCCGCCATCTTGACCGGAAGTCTGGAAGATGAATTTTATCTGGATCTATGTAGGTAAGATTTAGATCAGATGGAGATTGAAAAAGAATGTGAACTAACAATTGTGGGGAACTCAAAGTTTGTTCAGTACTCTAATGATCACTTTCCATGGATAACATCATTCAATCATAACAATCCTACAAGACAACACTTCTTTTCTTTTCTTTTTTAACTAGTGAGAAAAATAAAGTTAACATCAAAGTATCAAGAGAAATATTTACAGGGACAATCTATGTTATCATCACATTCTTCACACTATGAAGAATGGATTAGAAACAGAGGCAATAAATTGGTTAACTAGCACAACAGTTAAATAAACAGCTGATAGATTAACTTTCTTTGGGTCATGCAGATCCCTGAGCAAGAGTCTCTTTAAAGGGGAACTTGGGCAGACAGAAAGTATTGTGAATGATTTTATATAAATTTCATACAGTAAAAATGAGATCTATGTAAACCTTTTGGGAAACATGTTAGTTATACTGGTGGTTTATTGTACCTGTTCCTATAAGAGTTAGTGGGTTAAGTATGTTTTGTATTCAGCAGTGAGACAGTAGGAAACATTGGCTCTATCCAAGCCGTTGGAAGCCACTGGTTGCCCTCGTGACCACTGCTTCTAATATAGTTATTATATCATAATTCATATGTAACCCATAGAACTAAAGGTTTTTAGCTCCTACGTCCCTTTATCTCACTTTGACCTATTTAATACAAGTTTCATCATGGATATGTCTTGGACCCTGCTTCAGGGAGGATTTCCTACCTACGCAGCTTTCTATAGAGGAATGTGTTCAGCATTGTCAATTAATTTTCTTCTGCATACCAATAATGAGGTTAGCAATAAAAACCACCTAAAATTTCTTTTATGGTTGCAGTTTGCCAACTCCTTTCATGTATATTTCATATACTTTAGTAAGGTCACAATGAAAAAGTAATTGTAATTCAAACCAAAAACTTATTTCTGAGTTTCTGCTCTGTCACACATTCACTGTTTGAAGTTACTCAAATTATTTATGCAGTCATTCTCAGTTCTGTCATGTGTCAGATAGTTACAATAACAGCTGCCTGCATAAACTACAGGAATAGGATAACATTTAAAAGTGCTTTGTAAATTCTGGTGTTTTATGTTTGTGACTGACTGGGATTGTCGTGAATGAATATTTTACTAAGTGGTTTGGTAAAGTATTATTATATAAGTAATTTAGAAAGAAATTCACAAGAGACTAGCTACTGAGTAGAGAAAGAATAAGAGGAGGGAGAGAAAGTGGGGAAATTCAAATAACAAGAGGTCACAAGGGTAATGGACATTACAGGACAACCTTTGCAATTTCCATTTAACCAGTTCATGAAATCGAGGAGAAATCAACATGGCACCCATTAAGAGTCCGCAGTCCAGCATATTTCCTGTGTCTTCCAAGAGAGTAGTTTTATAATGTAAAAATGTATCTTTGCTGTTTCTTTACATTAAGAGAAAAGCTAAAACTGCTTTAGAAAAAAAAAAAGTAAGTATAATATAAAAATAAAAATGAAATTAGAAAAGCTATGTACTAGGTATACCAGAATCACAACGATATAGCAATCAGGACAGTGTTTTACTGGTATAAAGAGGTATATAAGTTAATGGAATAGAATTAGAAGTCCAGAAATAGACCCATAAATCGTAATTGATTTTGACAAAATTAACTGTGACAATATTTTGACAAAATTCATGGTAATATATTAATTAAATCCTCTTTTTTATATAATGTTTAATGTCACAAGTAATATATGATTACATCGTTTTAAAAACTGTAGGCATTATGGAAAAGGCTCTTTATGAATTCCAATCCCTCCCTGTCTCCCCAGAGAGTAATACTGTCTTTAATTTGGTCTTTAATATTCTAGATCCTTTGAAATTTATTTACTCACACATACAATCATGCTGTGTATATTTCTGTATGTTAAATGAACACAGATCTTAATCTATCTCATTTTTTTTTTACATAGTACTCCACAGTGTAGATGTACTACGGTTTATTACACAGTTCTTCTACGGATGAAGAGTCAGGGTTTTCCCCTGCAAATGTGTCTTAATTACATAGAGTGCCTTCATAAATGCTCTAGCGATGTGTCTCCTTACGAATTGAGAAAGTGTTTCTCCGATAACTAGAGTAAAATAGAATTTCTAGGTAGTGTACTTTGTGAAGTTCAATTTTAGAAAACTATTTCCACATTTTCCATCTAAGTAACTAAGCCAGTATGTCCTCCCAGCAATGTATAAGAGGTATACACTGTCCCTAAGGCATCACTAATACTTAATATCAACAAAATTTTTAATTCTTCATGATCTAGTGGGTTAAAAACTATTTTATTATTACTATTTGCTTTCTCTGATTACTAATGAGACTGAGTAATTTTTTTTTCATGTGTTTCTTCTTCTGTAAATTTTGTATTTATAACCTTTGGTGATTTTTCTATGATGAACATTTATTTTTCCTAAGGACTGTAAGAATTTTTCTTATATTCTGTATTATAACATAAGAGAGCCCTGAGCATCATAATAAACATTACAAAAATAGTTTCATAACTAGAAGAAGCTGAAATCAAAAAGTTCTAGTTCAATACTTTGTTTTTATGTTGGGTTTTTTTTTGTTTTTGTTTTTGTTTTTTGAGAAAATTATGATGAAGAGAAGAAAGATGGATTCCTACATATCACAAAGTGAGTTTATTGACAATAGCTGATATTGAAGCTGGATTACCCAGCACAGTAAATTATGCAAACAATTTTAAATCAGAATTAGATATAAACTTATTCCTAGATTATATTTAGTAACCTAATAGCTAAACAATGGAAAAATTGCCCCACATAAATTTTGAAGTTGCAAAATTATCTGATTAGGAAGTCAGGATTTTAAAAATACTTCTTCAAATTAAAATAAAAAGAGGCAAAGATCAAATGACTTTTAAAAAAACTATTTCCAATAGTTTAAAGTATTTTATCAAGTTCCAACCTGACGTTTTATCCATTTAAAGGATCAATTTTATCCTATTATTTTAAAAGCAGGGAAAAGTAATTTAAAATAGAATAGGGCCATCTAAATTTTCTTGTACTCTGTAGAGGTTAGAATAACCCTTAACCTAGCAGGATAAAGCATGGAATTAAAAGTAGTTTATACAAAGGACAAATATTCTCTATAGACCCTAATTTCTTTTGAAACTTGCCGACTTAACTGAAATTTCTTTTTAGAAGCATTGTTGCTACGTACTTTAAAATGGATTTGAAGAGAGAGTAGAAAAAAAGTAGCTTGACATTAACATTCCTAGCTCAGTGCCATAAGTTGCACTTTTTTTTTTCCTTTCACTGAAGTTAAGACAGTTTTTTGAAGTTAAAGGCAGCCAAATAAATGAATGCATCCAATGGCTAATTCTAAAGTTACCATATAGCTTTCACACAAAGTAATTTAGAGGACATAAGTATCCTCCTAAATCACTTTAGTGATTCACATTAATGTCTTTACCAAAGATATTTAGACATTTCAGAACCATTATCATATTAGATGATGATAATGATAACTAATTTCATTTGGGCTTTCAATACACATGACACTGTGCATGGATTGGAAATTTAAGCCATCAGTGAGCTACATACTATCATTGGTATCCTCTATCAGTAAGGAAGCCAAACTTCTAAAAGCTAATAAATAGGAAAGGGTTTTCTATTGCTTTTTTTGAATTCTGTAACTTGTCTGATTCAATATTTCAAATATCGAAGTATTTGTTGTTTCCTGCCTTAAAGACTTATCACTGTTCTGCTTTTCCCTAATCTCTCATTACAAAACAAAACAAGACAAAAAAACACATATAAGATGAATACATATTTAATAAGTTAAACTCTATATATTTAACCAACCAAATTCCTTCTATGAAGCTATGTTACAGACAATAATGGCTTTGTGGTGAATGTCAATGTGGTAAATATAAAAATTTTCAAGTATTGATAAGGAGTCATTTCAAATGTCATAAAGACTATAGTGCGCCCTGACAGGATGTTGGTATACAGGCACTTCTCATCTTATTGCCCATCACTTTATTGTGCCTCACAGATATTGATTGCATTGTTTATAAATTGAAGGTTTGTGGCAATCCTATGTTCTTTAGCATTAACATTTAGCATTCACATTTTTTAGCAATAAAGTATTTTTAAATTAAAGTATTTTTAAGATACAGTGCTATTGTACACTTAACAAACTATAGTATAGTGCAAACACAAGTTTTTATATGCACTGGGATACCAAAACTTCATGTAACCTATTTTATTGCTATATTCACTTTATTGTGATGGTCTGGACCTGAACTTGCAACATCTTTGAGGGCCTATATTTTAGTATAGATTAAACTGAAAAAGGAAATGATTCTGAGTGATAGTTTTCTTGGTTAATACTGTTTTCAGCTCTAAATACAGAAAACCTAACACTAGATCATACTCATATAGGAATTTTTTTCATATTAAAAAGGTGTTGAAAGGTAAATAGTACTGGAGTTGATTCACACCTCTCTGGAGTGGTGTTGGCTTTTCCATTATGTTTACACAAAATGAGTGCTGAAACTCCCGTGATCCTATCCATATTTAAGCAGGACAAGGGGTGGGGATCAGTTGTTTCTGTTCCCTTCACAAAGGAAGAAACACTTTTTCACAACCTCTGTAGATGAACTCAATTAGTTGGACAGCAAGGCAGTGTAGGAATTGAGGAACCCATTGTCCTAACCTGCTTAGGCCAAGTGTGCTTCCTCACTTGGGGCTGCAGCAAAACCAAACATGTTTCTGTTAGCCAAGAAGTGAGGGAATGGCTGTGTTCTAAGAACTTCTCTTGTTCAAAGCGGTGTGACTATAAGTCAGCAGAGAAGGATTATGATTTGCAAAGCGTAAGGTCAAAAAAACGATGCATGTTATCAACACCGTGTTGTAGGAACATTTTATGGCTCTCAGCGTCAGACACACTTGAATTGTGCAATCTTGGACAAACTAATCAATCTCAATGAACTCTAGTTTTTACAAAAATACAAGTGCTTGTCTCACAGAATATAATATGAATCATGTGAGCAAGTACATGTGTCATCATGTGTCATTCCCAACTTCTATTACATGTTTGCATTAGTTACTGAAAACCTAGCAGTTGTAACAGACTTTAAAATTAAATAAAGGTTCAAAATGCAGTAGAAGACTGTTTAGTGCTTAATTAAAAGTCAGAAGTGACTATTTCTAGTGGCTGATGACTTCCCTCCATCTAATGGGGCCTTACATTTTCTGCCTCTAGTTGGCAGAAGGGAAAACAGAGGACAAAAAAGATCACTTATTTGTTAAATTTTTTTGCTCCAAAGGTGATATGCATCAGTTTTGCTCACTCACAAGTAATTCGTGGACAAAACCAGTTACATGGCTGCACTGAGTTGCAGGAGAACCTTGGAAATATAATCCCTGCTAGATAGCTACCTCTCGGGAACAAACGCATATTCGGGAAGAGGGAATATACATTTCGACAGCAACTTGTCATCTCTTCTACAGTGCTCAGTAATTATTAGCTGTCCTTTTTAGATGTATATTCCTTTCTAAGTGAGGCACACACCGTGAACCATCATGGATGAGTACTGCTTGAGTCATACGGGCAGCCGATGAATGTTCACATGGAGGCAGCTGTAAGTGTAGTGTAGCAGCTGCATGGGTGCTGAAGCATGGTGGCCTGCATTTTTAATTCAGACCTCCAGTTCTTGGTTGTGTGATTCGGGCTATGCGACTTAATCCTGGTTTCTTCCCTTATAAAAATAGAGATAGTAATGTTACCTACCTTATGCAGCTTATTGTGAGGATTAAATATTAATATATTTAATTAAAGCCCTTAGAACAGTAGCTATTGATATGTAGTATCCAGAAAAAATACTGTATGCCATTTACATTGAATTTTGTTTGATTTATGGAATCTGTGTATGTGTATACATGCACAGATATACACATACCATCGGTATTTCAGGGACATGAATGAAGTATGAGAGATAACAAGAAGTATGTTAAATAGTATTTGCCTAAATGTGCGCACAAAGACAGTGGGGAAATCCCGTGATGGGAGTGATACACAGAATGTTAAGGGATGGTCCTGCCCCTAGAGGGCTTAGGGGAGCATCTGGAGAAAGTGATTCGTGATAGAGTACTATTCGCCAACCAGGCCTAGAACCACTTAAAGGCAAGATCATATGCAAACAATGTCTTGAAAGGGAAGAGACTGAAGATACGGTTTGAAGGAGAAGATATTATTGGACATGAATTAGATCACATATGGAGGAAGTAAAATGCCAAAGTTATTTTCCCAAGAGATTTTTTATTCTTTATTGGATTTACCTATAAAGGAGGGAGAAGAAAGGATTTAGAAAAATGATGATGATGGTGATGCTGATGTTGACAAGTTTCTACTTAAGGCAGTGAATCTAGGATAACATGTAATTGAGAACTAGAGACAATCATAAAAAAGCACTGAAGATCTAGAATCTGAAATTGAAAACTTAATACAAGTCTTTAAAACCCATTATAATTAATGATTATAATTGCAGTAATGTCATATATAATGAATATTAAACAAAATAAATATAGCCTGTATAATAATCACATAGATACATCCAGCTTTAAAAAACTTTTTTCTTACAGAATTTTGCTTTCATGTCAGTAAGGAAATCAGGATTAATGTTTTGCCTTCTCAGTAATCAGGTACCTCACACTAACATGGAATGAGAAGTAACTACATTGTTAAAATAGACAAAATGTCTGGAGTCAGAAAAATCTGGCTTTGAATCTTAAATTCACTAAATTACATATGATGTGGGTACGTTACTTAACCTACCTGTGATTTAGAATGGTTTATTCTAAAATTATTAGAAGCCCTACTAAAAAGTCTTAAGCCAAAATGAAGTCTTGTTAATCAGTGTAATACGTTCAAGGAGAGGAAAGAATCCACAGCACAATCAAGGGGTTTGGAATATCCTGATTTTTCTACTTTTCTATCCCCCTAGAGTTGCTTTTTGTCTTCAACTTGTCCCCTTCTAGTCAAAATATCTGCAAAGTCATGGCTTTCATCAACACACAGCATTGTGCAATGCTGGAAGACAGGCCATCTTTTCCTCAGATCCTTTTCAGGAGCACATAAAATTTCCCAGAACCCCACCCCCAGAAGACTTCCCCCAGTGTCTAATGGCTAAAGTGCATCCCTTGTGCACCAATCACCAGCAAAAGAAATTATATTATTATTGAAGTGGGGCTTAGTGTCTCCTGGAGCACACAGTCCCTGGATGGCTGAATAACATTGGGGTGCCATTAATAGAGATGAAAGAAGGGGGTGACTTTGGGGAGGTGATATTTGAAGATTGCCACAATTTCTCTGACCTATGATACTTTTAGCTACAAAAAAAATTTAAGCATCGTATAGCTACTATAGGTGAGACTACAGTTGTGAAAATATCTGGAAGTTTCCATAATTTTTATTTCTTATAATCTACAGAAAAAGGAAAAAAAAAATCACTGTATGCCATACCTCTACCCCAGTCTCAGACTATACCCTATTCAGAGCGCCTTGAAAGGAAAACTGGTTTCTACATTTGTCTTCATCCCCGAGGAGGAACATGCCTTTAAATTCTTCCGCTAAATGTGAAAGATGAGGAAAGAAAAAACACACAGCGGGCTTCCTAAGTTCAAATCTAGTGTATAAGTGTTTCTGATTTACCTATGAATCATGGTTCGGAAAGCAGCTTAGTAATATATGCAAAGTAAACACTCCAAGTGATATATAGTTATTAGCCGGGAAGCAAGTTGAGCTGCTGTGGAAGAGAGCAGAAGCTCCCCCGCCCCCCACTTCCCCCGCCCCACCCCCGCTACTTCCCGCGGGCAGTATCATCTAGCCTGAGCAATGCTTCTTTCTAAAAAATTGGAAAACGATGCTCTTAAGTCCAGTGCTTTAAATTATGCATCTGTAGAGGCATTTTCTCCCCTCATTTTGCATACTCTTAATTGTCCTCTCCAAAGGCAGCAGTGGTATATGCCAGCTTTTTTGATGAAAATAGAAACTATTTAGAAACTCTTCTGGGTGATATTAAAGAATTTACACGCATTTTGGCTCCTGGCACCTGCCCTGCTCCTCTGGCGGGTAGGTTTTGTAACTTGGAGTGAGTTCTAAGTGTTAGACTTGTCTTAATGGTCTGGAGAGACCAAAGGAATTGACCTATAGAATGGAAAGTGTTTCAGGGCAGCTGATAGCTCTGTTTATGCGTGTGTTTTCAGGCCTGGTAAAATCCATACCTAGGGCTAGGGAGCAGCGTGTTATTTGAAGAATACTACAAAGACTTACATGTGTTTAGATCAAGAGTTTAGTTTCTAACCCCTGCAGACTTGGATGTAGCACCGTTTAAAGGAAGCTCTGGCTACTTGCCAAGTTTTCATTTTGATAAATTCTTGTTATTCTAGGGAATTTGTGAAATGGCTATGCATTCCACCTTCATGAGAGGAGAAAGAAAGAAAAGCAATCAGGGACTGAAAGATATAGAGCAGTAAATAAAGACTAAGGTAAAATACAAGACATCATTTTAATGCCTTCTATATAGCAAGGGTTTTGCTATCACGTCGGTTAAATAGACCTCTGCTTGCCAATTAGTATGGTGTTATGTTAGACTCAGAACCTTGTCTTACCACACACCATTCTGTCTGGTTTTCTGAAATGTATCTTGTATGCACTTTGTCCTAAAAATTAAGATCGCTCTGCTATATAAAGTGATATGTTACATAAGATCAATAAAAAGACAAAATGACTGTATATTAATACATATGTTTACCTGCACAGGCAGATGTACCCTCTGCCCCGAATTTGGTTTCAATGTTAGTACTAATGATAGTCCATGTGTATGATGAAGGTGTAAAAAGATTTATCACTAGCATCTTTTAGAGGAATAGTGGGAGATCAGGGCAGGCCTTGCAAAAAAAAAAAAAGTCCAGAATATCTTACAATAGCAAAGAAGGAGACTGGCCTGAGTTTTTATTGTGGTTATGGGGTGGGGCTAGTTGAGAAATCCCCGAGCATGGGCAGGGGCTTGCATGATTTGGATCTTCCACCAGTGCCCAAAAGAGAACCTGGGCTTTCTGATTCGCTTGCCAGATGTGGGGCGCCAGTGGTAGATGGAGGGATGACGCTTAAAAGCTGTCAGCTGTCAAACATTAAAAAATGGAGTGAGTCTGGCCAGTGTGGCTCAGTGGTTGAGTGTCGACCCATGCACCAAGAGGTCGCTGGTTCGATTCCCAGTCAAGACACATGCCCAGGTTGTGGGCCCGATCCCCAGTAGGGGGCATGCAGGAGGCGGCCAGTCGATATTCTCTCTCATTGATGTTTCTGTCTCTCTCTCCTTCTTACTTCCTCTCTCTCTAAAATCAATACAGGAAAAAAAAAAATGTTTAAATGGAGTGAGATTCCCCATGACATAATATAAAGAAAAGGACTAGTTTTCTTCCTTTATCACACTAACTGGGGAATGAATAGTTAGATAAAAATGGCCAATGCTCATTATTTGTGGTGGTCCTTAGTGAATATTAAACCACTGCTCCCAAGGGAGACATAGAGTTAAGTTTCTCAGAGCCTCTGGTCACAACATTTTACAGTGACTGAGAATATACAACCTTGTTTTATGTGTGTTTCCGTTTAAAGATGCCTTATTTAATACATGTTGTTGACCTCATGGCCAACAGCACTAGAATTCACGCCTGAATAAAGGTTATCTAAAACATGTATTTTCTCCATAAAGCATATCATAGCTGTCCTGTGCTTAGGCACACTAGGTAGGAATTCAGCACTATGCTCGGAGGCCATTTTTAAGAGCAAAATCACCAACCAAAAGCGTAAAATGTGAAAAACGTGGTACTGAGCAAACCATGAAAAGGCCACTTGTTTACAGTACGAGAGCTGAGGCAAGAAGACAGAGCCTGTTAGACCTTAGCTGGGAGCATTTGCACCGGGCAGCAAACTTTTCATGACTCTGTGCATGTCCACAAATGACCCCAAAATGCCAAGGTATCTGATTTTAGAGTGACAGGTCCAATTTAGCAAACAGGTGAATTTGAAAATATTGAATGTATGAATAATGAGGATTATAAGTGAATGAATGTATACTTTTTAATTGAGCCATTGTAGGGAAGATGACTCGTTTCTCTCTCCTTTCCATTTGTTGCTGTTGTTTTTGCTTCGCACAAGAAGTTGCAGTAATACATACTGAGGAGCATAGTGAGTGGCCCAGTTTTAACCTGGAAGGAAGAAAGGCTTTTGAGTAATTTCCATGTAAAATCACTGAAATTATCCTGTAGGTGACTGGCAATGTGACCAGTGATGAAATGTGGTTCAGATCTTGAGTGACCATAGAATGTGGCTGCTGAAACACAGGCTCTGGAATGAGAAATACTAGATTTGTATCACAGACCCACTATTTTAGGAAAGTTATTTAACCTCTCCCATCAGCAATGTTTCACCTGTGAAATGGAAATGATGTTAATAGTACATGCACTGGTGTTGTGAGGATGAACTGAGTTAAATTATTAACACACACATAAACTTGTTCTATCACAGAGAGCTATGTTCAATATTTTAAAGCTATCTAAATTTATTTGATATGTATGTTTCATTTATGTTTTTGCAATACAGTTATTAGTAGCACTCTCTTTTACTCTCAAAATACCCTGGTTTGAATGATTTATTTATGATCACTTTGCTATACGAAAGAACTAGAAAGCCTTGTTTGAGCGCTGTGGGGAGCATGCCATGGCGAGCTGGTAGGTAGGTATTCATGGCATAGAGAACAGAGGGACATTTGCAGCCAGACTGGATGGAAACGATTTGTGATAAATCAATGGTTACCATCCTTTATTCCAATTTAGGTTATTTTTCTCTTGTCACACTTATAAAGTCTAAGCCCATGGGGACCGGGATTGTCCTGGGAAAACTGGGATAGGGAAATGTATTTGCTATGACTAGATTTTTTTCATTTACTACCTCCAATTTCTAGGAATTAATTAAAGCCAAAAGTTGTTTGTTAGCTTGTAATTAAAAACAACCATTTTGTAATTAGTCCCTCTAGAAAGAGAAGCAGTCTTGGGTATCAGAAGAAATCTTGCAATTGATAGATTTTATTCTATAGGTGTCTTTTAGGGGGTAAGTAAAGTGTTAGTAAAACCTAGAAAAAATAGTATAAACAATCATTTGATCATGTCTGTTTCTGGGATGAAGTTGAATACCTTCCTTGTTATAACTGAAAGCCAATGAGGGAAGAGATGCCCAAAGATCTCAGGTCATTATATAGATGGATCTTCTTTGGGGGAACGTATGTTTTACTTGAATGAAAACAACATTCTAGAAGGTTTGGGTTATGACAATGTGTTAACATTTCTAAAAAGTGATTGAATGGCAAAAGAAATAAGTAATATATATTTTTCAATTAAAATCCACATTGGTATCAAACAAGTGAATTGTTTTTCTTCAATGAAGGTATTAAAATGATTTTTAAAATGAAAGCCATCTAAAAATAGCAAAAACAGAATGAATAGGTAACAGTATATTCATATAATGGAATTCTGTATATCAGATAAAATAAATTATTTAAATATGTATACACTTACAGTGATTGTTTTAAAATGATGTTGATGCCTGGGCAGTGTGGCTCAGTGGATTGAGTGTCCTCCTATGGACTGAGAGGTCCCAGTTTGATTCCCGGTCAGAGCACATGCCCAGGTTGCAGGCTCGATCCTCAGTAAGGGACATGCAGGAGGCAGCAGATTAACGCATCTCTCTCACACATCGATGTTTCTGCCTCTCTCTCCCTTCCTATCTCTCTCTTCCTCTCTCTCTAAAAATCAATGAAAACATATTTTTTAAAGATCTTTTTTAAAAACTAAATAAAAATAAAGTTAAGAAAAATTATGGATACAGGGGCTATTTAAATATATTGAAACACAAAATACTATAGTATGTATTTTTCATGGACTCATATAAGTAGATAATTTTTTGATAATATTTTAAAATTGATTTGAGAGAGAGAGAGAGAGAAACATCAGCCAATTGCCTCCCACATGTGCCCTGAATGGAGATCAAACCTACAACCTGGGCATCTGCTCTGCCCAGGAATTGAACCCACCACCTTTCGGTGTACAGGATGATACTCAAACCAACTGAGCCACACCAGTCAGGGCCTGAAAATATTTTTTAAAGTAATCTTAAAGGGTAGCTGTCAAATAAAGCATATCTACTAAGATGATGGAAGGAGTTCCTTTGGGGAGGAGGAGATGATATTGGGTAGAGAGGAAAGGGGCATTTCAACTTGATCTGTAAGGCATCATTTATTTTGTCACTGAGTGGCCTGAAGCAATTCTGAAAAACATACGCCAGGAGCTGGGAGGGATGTCCCTGCAGGGCTGGTGCTCAGAGCACTGAGGTGGCGGCACAGGATGACGGCTCCCTCTAGTACTTCTGGGGGGTCGCTGAGGCTGACCCAGAGAGCGCTGAAATTCACACTCTTGACCCGGCAAACAATGCTTGCTGCTGAAACAGTGCTGATGAGGGTGGCAGAACTGGAAGGACCCCCTTTCCTCCTCCCACCTGCAGTCCTCCTCCAGGGCCGCCTAATGGCAGTCAACCAGAATTTAACTTGAAAAGGAGGCTGAAAATGGGCTGAGTCCCAGCATCACAGAACAGAGCAGAACACAGAAGATATATTTATTGTTGAGACAACTGGTAACTGATTGGCACGGTTTGTAACTCCTGTTGTCAGGACTGGATGGGACAATATATGCAGAAGTGCTACCCCTGGCACATTGTCGACACAGTACATTCTACCCGAAGTAAATAACAGTCAAATATTTAGCAATTACCTATATGCAAAGGACCTCAGTAAGTTCTGTGGCTGACACACAAATGGAACACACCGTGGGTATTTACTGCTGTGTAACAAACTACCCTCAAAATACAGTGGCTTATAGCAATCATCATTTTCTTAGATCTCAGGAGTTTTGGGTCTGGAATTTGAGCAGTGTTCAGGTGGCTGACTCTTCACTCCACATTGTCATTTACCAGGGCTACCTGACAGTGTTCAGTTTCCAGCTGGCTTGGCACGGAAGAACCGAGATGACTTCACTGATGTGTGTGGAGCTTCAGCAGAAGTGGCTGCAAGGCCGAGCTCAGCTGGGACGTTTCCCTCCTTGTTATATATTCGGGGTCTTCATCTGACCTGTCAGGATGATAGTCCGGCTTCTTACATGGCTGCTCAAAGCTGCAAGGGACCCGGGCTGGCAAACCAACACACCATTCTTCCATCTGGTCGTTTCCCTAGTTTATAAAACTTCTATTTAACAAAAAATTGTATGGAAGTACCCATTTTCATACAATGAATTGTGAACTGTTTATATAGAAGGGCATGGTCCCAGAGAAAGAATGGAGATGATTTTAGTAGAATGTTTTCTGCAGAGTGGACACTGCAGTGACCCAGAAGCCCTTTCGATGAAGGGCTTGCTGGCCCCGCTGCTGAAAGGGCTAACTACAGACAGCCCTCGGAAGAGATAGCCTAGCTGTAGAAATCAGTTCCCAAATAGCAGTCGGGATGAAAGTGATGGTACCTGAAAACAATAGAGGCATGCTTCACCATGCTTCACCTTCAGAAGCTACGTGCACATAATTATACTAATGAAGGCCATTAAAAATGCCTGACTTCACAGTTATGGAGATGTTAGTAGGACATAGAACTCTAGGAACAAAATAGAAAAGTAGCAAAAAAAAGGTTACCATTTAATTAGCACCATCAAAATAAATCAGGAAGGAGTGATTCAGAAGTTGAGAAAAGTTGCCCAGTGAAACATCATAATCCCTTCTCCAACAGACTTGAGCTAGTATTAGGACATAGAACACTGGCCAAAGGGCCCAGGTCCCCAGGGAGAAGTACTCAGCAATATTACAGCAAGTGTACACAGTATAGTTTCTTCCCGTTTCTCCTAAAGAACTGGATATTTACGAAAGCAAATATGTTCTGAGGGAAGGTAATACCCAAACATTTTAAAGACTTGAACACAGGGCGCATGTTGATATTGTTACCTAGAAACCTAAAGTGTTATCATGACCCCCTTGATAGAATAAGAGAATGCAAGGGATAAATGATAAATGGAATCCTGGTTGCTGAGAATTTAGTTAAGCTACTCCATGGTGGTGTTGCCTCCACATTCATTTTGTTTGGCCAAGTGGCCTGCAGTGACCTTAAACTGGCACTGGGCCCTCAGGCAAGTGCACACCCTAGATAGCAGCCTACAGGGTCACAAGTAAATGTATGTTTCTGATATGACTCCCCAGCGTCCCTTGTGATCAACAGTCTCCCTGGCCTTTCAATGCCTTTCCTTTGTGTGCCCTTCGGTAAAAGACCCCTGTGGGGATTACCAAAACCCAGTTCTTTTGATTTGAGTTGACCAATCCAGCCTTAGCCCAAGAACCACAAAGCACTTCACCCATGGACTCTGATGAAGGCATGTGACCCATGTCCTGTCTATTCTTCGCTGCCTGTACTTAGCCTTGACCTCGCTGTGTGGCCTCTGGAAGCATGCCATGTACCTCCTTCAGGATTTAGGAATAACAAACTCCTCTACTTCCATTCCTCTTCAGGTCTGTTGTTGAATTGTGGTTCACTATCCCCCTCCCCCCCACCCTGTGCGCCCCTTAATAAGTGCTAATTTGACCAATTGCTAACACTGGCAGGTGTTATTTCTTCATTCTCTGAATATATAATAGTAATCAACCTATTTAGTACTTGGCACAAATCCCAAAGGTTCTTGGTTTGTAGGGCAAACATTATAGTAGCAAAGTCCGAGTGGAAGACTCTTCCCTCCTATCTTTTTCTGCCAAGCCAAGCAAAGAAAATATTGTTATCCTAGAGGGATAGCAAAAATTAGTGCCACTCATACAGCTCTACAGGATGCAGGTGTGGTGATACTCTATATCGCCATTTAATTTACCAGTCTAGTTTTTGCAAAAACTAGATGAATCCTCTCCTGCTCGTTTGTTTGTTTGTTTGTTTGTTTGTTTGTTTGTTTGTTTAAAATTATTGAGTTGTGAGAGTTCTTTATATATTCTGAGTGCAGGTTTTTGTTAGAAACATGAATTGCAATGGTTTCTTCCCTGTCTGTGGAACTCTTATGTGCTATGAGGAAGAGTGTTCCTCCTCAGGAAGTAAGGACCTCTAAATCTATAGAGCCCAGAGTTGCTCCCGTTCACATTCTTTGTAATCTGAGGAAAAGGTGCTGTTGAAACAGGAGAGCGTACCTGGGAATCTGAGCTACTAGCTTATGTAGATTGTTTATTACCTTTGTTTTCTTCATGTTCAGTCCCAAATGTACTATTTTCATTGTCACAGATGTTTCCTGGTCCTGACTAGCCTTATGAGTTGGAGGTTCTGACAGAACATCATGTATGATGGACAGATGTGGTTGCATGATCTCTTGGTGCTCCAGGACTGGGCATGTTGTGTCTACAGCATATGATTCTCCTCTGTGCTGTGATTCGCCCACTGGGGCTTGCCATAAACTCACTATGGCTTCTTTTCCCACCACTGATACTATGTGTGTTATATCTTCGCAGCCTGGTCCTCCTACAGAGGTGGTGTGCTGAGGTCCAATACATTTGAAGGGATGAGTTAAGAAAACTATGTTTTTATTTCATTTCAGGCCTTCTCAGAACCCTTAATGCAATAATGAAAGTGGGTCTGGTCTACTCTATATCATTAACTTTTCTGAGTACTTTGTACATGTTAACTTATTTAATCTCTTATTACAAAGCTTAAACATCCTTTTGAGTAAGGCACTTTTTCATCTTGTTTTTCAAATGAGGACGCTGAGGCAGAATGAAATAAAATAATTATAGGAAACAGATTGATATTGACTTTGAGAAAATTAATGCCCTAAATATGGTCCATAGGATTTGATACCTTGTAGGAAATCTGTTTCCAAAAGTAAATCATCTTCAACATTCCTTGAAACCCCCAAGGACATTTCTTCAACTGGTAGAGATGAAATTTCCTTAAATTTAGTCTAATCTGAATGTTAGCAGAAAAGCAAAGGAAAATAAAATGACCTGACTGAAATTGATGAATAACTGTTTCATTTTTAATCTAAGAAGGCTGAAAGAAAAGAGATGGATTGAAAGCAAACAGAAACACGTTAAAAGGATAATTATGGATAGGAAAAGAAATGTGTCATTCCGACCACAATCTTACTGAGGAAAAAAAACTGTTGCAAATGAGGGGGGTGAAAGAAAAGGAGCCCTAGTAAAATTGAAGAGTAAAGAACTAAAGGGAAGTTCTCAGGAAAGGGGGGATTTTATACCACTATTTCCCTTTTGCATTTAATGTGAAGCCAGAATAAAAAGAGTTGCCTAGGGCGTAGAGTATGTTCCTTAGTGTAGCTGTGGAAGAGACTATTGTGAAGAAAAGATTGGAACATCCATCGTAAGGCAAAGCAAGTATAAATACCAAGTCCAAATAACCCTGATTCATGACTCTTAAATTACAAGAGAATAGGAAGAACAAAGTCATGCTTTGAATTCATTGTTTTTGCTGTATCTCAGACGCTGGCTGAATACACTACCTTTTAAAGTGAAAAGTGATAACCACCAGAAAATTATTCTTAGTTGGCTTGTGAGAGGGGAACATGAAATTGCAAATTGGAAATGCGTTTTTGAATTGGCTGAGGTTAGAAGAAATCTAAAGATGATGTCTAAAAAAGAGATAAAATAAGGGACAGAAGTGGGGATAGAAAGAAACCTATTGGGATCTTGCTTTAAAAAAAATCACATAATTTAATAACTAGAAAATGCCTTAAAAGTTACCAACTCCAATTTTCTTCTTTTCCAAACAAGAGAGGACCCTAAACTAGTACCCCAGATTCCCATGTCATTGGCCTGTGGCCACTCTACTGCTTTCTCTCCTTTTTACCTTGTGGTTTCTGTAGGTGGGAGTACAGGGTGTTCTATGGGAGAACGTGCCTAGAAATCATTGTCGGAGGGTGGGTTTTCCAATGCCTGGCTCTCAGAGTTCCATGCTTCTACTCTGTGGAGCAAAGTTACATTTAACTTTCTTTAAAAAAACTAAATTAAAATCAAATACACTTCCAAATTCAGCTTCTTAGTGACCATAGGCACAGGTCAAGTGTTCAATAGTCCCACGTGGACAGAGGTTACCATATTGGAGAGTACAGCTCGAGCGCATTCCTGCTGTCACAGAACGTCCCACTGAAATGGCACTCGATGGTCACATTCCACATGTGGCCTTTAGCTCTAACTTTTACCTAACATTAAGGTACCTCTTCTATTTTCCACAGAGGAATATTCCCACAAGGAGTTAGCATCTGTGAGCATTAGTTTTTCCTCAATCATAAAACAACTAACTGGTTATGCTCCCTGTTTCACCCCCTCGTCTGTAAGAAAAGGAAATAGATACCTGCTCATC
The DNA here is from genome assembly GCF_014108415.1 of Molossus molossus. Lineage (NCBI taxonomy): Eukaryota > Metazoa > Chordata > Mammalia > Chiroptera > Molossidae > Molossus > Molossus molossus. The sequence continues at coordinate 37,184,976 of NW_023425350.1, forward strand.
TCCCAGCTGTTGAAAGGGCCAACCAGAGAGCTGAATCTACCTGACAAGTATGGAGTTTATTACCATGATGATAAGGATCGAAGAGGATGTCGTCTTTCAAAATTCGTTTTGAAGAAAACATATGGTCTTGGCTTTTCCTTTTTTCCTACTTTCAAAAATATTTACCATTTTTGGAGCCCTAGTTATTTTTCCGCTGTTTCTAATAATGTTTACAGTATCTAAACAATGATGCAGACCTTGTACGTCCGTGTGTTTTTCCAAGAAAAACTATATAAACTAATATTTCCACTGAGGATAAGGGCCAAATACAGTTAGAAATTAAGGTCTGATTGGAAATTTCGGAGTTGAAACACCAGGTTAAATTAAAATGGAAGCGTCTCTGATCTCACAGCACCATATTAGTGGCTTATATTTGTTTCTCAAACCAACAATTTTAATTAAAGAAACGCACAGATAGGGATGCTCATTTTTACCTATGCAGGTAATTAGCAATCTAGCTAGCCAATTACCCACAAAATACTTGGATAGTGAACTCTTGATTCAAAACATTTGAAAGCTACTAGAGTCTGGAAAATTGGCATAAAGGCAGCTTTTAGCTAAAACTACAATCAGGTACTTTGAAAGACTCTTTTTCTTCCTTTCCACTCATCCATCTGACACATACCATCTGTCAGATCATGCTGGGTCGCCTCTGTCAGTGTTCTGCTCATCTTGAAAGAGAGACAGAACTTTTGAAGCATTTTTATTTCTCATAAATTTCCCCATGAAAATGCATAAGGTTTTGTTTTGTTTTGTTTTGCTGGTTCAACATGCCTATCTATAAAAGACAAGGAGCTAACCCTTGTCCCTTAGGCTAACCAGTACACATGATTGATGAAGGACTTACCCTATAGCCATGGACCTGCTCAGATAGCCTATCCTAGTGCTTTTAAAACTTTGATATGCATAGGAATCATCTAGGGATCTTGTTAAATGCAGATTCTGATTTAGCAGGTCTAGGGTGGGACCTCAGATTCTGCATTTCTAGCCATCTCCCAGGTGACATTGATGCTGCTGGCCCATGGACCATGTTTTTAGCAGTAACAGTAGAGGATATTGGGACAAGTTGAATCATTTTAAGTGACTCTACAGGGCAATTATAATAATAAAAACAAAAGCAATGATAATCAAACAATTTTTTTAGCCTTTAAAATATATTTTTCATGTGTTATCTTATTTAGAACGCACTATATTGTACAGTCAGACAGATGTTACGGATATATATTGCTGTGTAACATAATGACCTAAAATGTAGTAGCATAAAATAATGACAACATTCATTTTGTTCACTGACTTGATATTCGAACAGATTATCTCAGCTCCACAGGACATCATTGGGAGCAACTCAAGTGCTGGGGAATGGAGTCACCTAAAGGTTTGCTCATTCATCTGATGGCTAATGCTAGAAGGTAAATGTCACTTCAGCTGAGGTTATGGCCACACCCCCTTTCCATGTGGCTCTTGACTTCATGCCGTGGCAGCTGGGTTCCAAGGATGAGTATCTCATGAGAACTAGGTGGAAGCTAAATAACCTTTTAACAGTTAGCCTGGGTAGTCCCATTGGGTTATTTGTGCCATAGTTACAGACCCGGCCCTATTCAAGGGAGGGAAATATAGACCACTCTTCAAGATGAAAGAGTCCACACTGCATATTAAAAAGAGCTTGTGCATTGGGATATATTGGTTTGGCCAACTTTGGGAAATGCAGTTGCAACAGGTGATATGATCCAACTTTACTGATAAAGATAACTGATGGACAATAGAGTGATTTTTCACTGTAGGGTTCAGTTGACACAAATCAGTTTAGGAATCTGTTTAAATATGTTATTATTTGGATTTAAAAAAAAATAGGGAGTGGCGTATATAGGCATATATATGTAGTGTAGCATTTAAGAATGTAAATTTGGGCCCAATCTTCCCTATTTTCCAACTCTAAGACATTGGACTAGTTGCTTAATATTTATATTTATTATCTTTGTTTTCCTTGTTAATAAAGTGAGAACTTTTCTGTCTTAAGTAGTTCTTGACATGCTTCAATGAATTAAGGTTTGTAAAGCACTAAATCTCCTGCCTCACTGATAATAAGTGCTTAAGAAATGATAACATTTTTTTTTAATCATCATTGTCATTTCTATTGCTATTACCACTAAGATAATAACAGGGCTTTATTTTCTTTTTCATTAAGGTAAGTGCATTTTTGTTTGTTTTCCCTGTGCATTTTATCCCATTATGATTGAATGGTATCACTGACTTACAAAATTTTGATGTTGGTATGAAAAGAAGAAAATCTGAGAGCTTAACTGCTTCTTAGTAATATTTGATGTATATGGAGCTTCAGAGAAAATGCAGTTTTTGGATTGACTCCAGGAAGCACATCTGTGCATTCTGCCTCCATTTAGTTTCTAGTTCTTGACAGTAAGGGTCTGCACCTTATTTTCTTCTCCCCCCAAAGCACCTGGTGAGTGATCTGCATAGATCAAATGATCAACAGATATTTATCGATGAATGTAACTAATTTTTAATTGCTTCTCAGTTTTGATTTTTAGGGAAGGACTATTTAGTAGTGTTAGGGAAAACAATTAATGTTAAGAGTAATTTTTCATGATTGTTAAAAATCTAATTCTTCTGGTTGGGTGGCTCAGTTGGTTGGAACACCATCCCCTACACCAAAAGGTGGCAGTTCAATTCCCGTCAGGGCACATACCTAGGTTGTGGGTTTGATCCCAGGTCTGGGCACATATGGGAGGCAACTGATTGATCGCTTTCTCTCTCTTTCCCCCTTCTTCTCTCTCTAAAATCAATTTTTAAAATATATAATTCTTCACTCCAGAGTAGATGATGTGTCACACTGGTTATCTGCTATTTTAGTTGTGTGTTCTAGTTTCAGCTGTGAACCGGTGAGTGAGTAAAGGTTCAAGCAGCACCCAGGGAACAATCAATGCATTTGTGGGAGGAGAACAGCTCGGTCTTGGCTCACAGCTTCTTCAGTTTCTTCCAGGAGCTACTAGTAACAGTAAATTATTTAATTCAAAGTTCCTTGAAATAAAATGGTCATTGATGGTGTAAGGAGAATCATAATGTCTGTATTCCTTAAAAATATCTTGTTTGATGACAAAGTTACTGTGGTGTAGATGTTTCTAATATCACAGAGTTTGCTGTTGTCTCATATTTTCCCATTTACATCTAAGTAAATTGTTGTGTTTCTGCAGAAGAAAAACAAAAATGACTTCCCCTCTTCCACATACAAACATTACTGAAAAAAAAATTAAAAAGAGAGAGAGGAGAAAATTTGAAAAATAAACCATATTCTTGTTAACTTCTTTTACTTGTTATTATGTTATGTATTAAAAAGTGCCTCTAAGCCAGCTACCATGGAGTGAGAAATGCCGGGAAGCCACTGTAATAGACTCAAAAGCCACAGGTGCCTGGCTACTTGATGGTATCATATTTTCCAATTCAATAAAAGAGACTTTATAAGAAAGAAAATTGCTATTTCTAACAAGCTGCAGGAGACTCTGAATGGCAGATCAAGTATTTTGCTTCTCTTACATCAGCATTTTCACTGGCCTCTGGCTCAACACATTATACTAATGCATTATTTAATTTCTGTTCAACTCTAGATAAGCAAATCTAAAATATCCTCCCCAAAGCAACATCGTTTGACGAATCATATTTGCGACCAGTGCTCGAAGAAGGCACCAATACAGGGCTGTTTCGGCTCGAGAACTGGGGTGGAGGTTGTATTGTTCTCACCCTCGCCTCACCATGCATGGGTTTGTTTGTTCTTTATACTGTGATTAAGCTACACAGTCCTCCCAAGTTTTGGTTGTAATATAGACAACATTATGTATATCAGTGGTTTGTTGTGAGATTGAATAAAATTACTTATAAAAACATGCCTAGTATTGAAATCGACAGAAAGCAAGGACTTAGTAAATGTTAGCAATTACTATTGTTAGTAATCTTATCAAAAACAAACATGCTTTGAAAATCTTAGCTAGGCATTATTGTATATGTTCATTAATATGATTACTGAATATTTGAATCAAGAAATTCTACTAATCTTTGACATTTTCAGATATTTCAGGGTTTAACAGTTTTTACCATGAATGTAAAAAAACTATAATGTGTGTGTGTTTGTGTGTATTCATACATGTATTTTTGGTTCCCAATGACCTTGACCAAGAGAGTATTATTCTCACCCTGGCTGGTTTGACTCAATGGTTAGAGCGTCAGCCTGCGGACCAAAGAGTCGCAGGTTTGATTCCGGCCAAGGGCACGTACCTTGGTTGTGGTTCATCCCTGGCCCTGGTCTGGGGCCATGCAGGAGGCAACAACTCGATCTGTCCCTCTCACATCGATGTCTCTCCCCCTCACCCCCCAACTCTATCTGAAGATACTTGAGAAAATATCCTCAGATGAGGGTTAAAAAAAAAGAAAAGAGAGTATTATTCTTTATGCCATTGTCTTTACAAGAAATAGAAGACCCAACATGCAAAACTTTAGGATTATTGGTATAATTGAGGTTCTTAATTATAAAAAATTTGATTTTAAAAAAACATAGTGTTTGTATGAACCAGAGAGGATAAGGCCTAGTTGTATGAGGTGCTGAGTGTAGCCTGGCGGAAAAAGTCACCTTCCCCTCCCCCGAGTTCCTGGCTTCACCTACCCCGGAGCCTTAAATAGAGAGCGGACAGACGGCGGGTGCTCAGTGTCCAAGCTAAGCCTCAGAAGGAAGCGGGACATCTTCGATTTTACTCCACTCTACTCATTGAACAAACAAATTGATCACTTTTGGTTGCGCATGATCCATAATGATTGGTTAACCATTAACAAATCAACGGTTGTGGGAGCTGGTGGAAAACTGGAGTCAAGTATCGGCACAAGAAGTGCTGGGGAATTGCCCGCCCCGCAACAGCACTGGTGCGGGAAGTAACTGTTCCCAGGAACTCACGGCCCGTTTTACATGACTTCCAGCTGGAAGGTTATGTGCATGCTCCTTAGGGAAACTTCTTTTAGGGAGTATATAATTTAACTCTTAAAATAGCACTGACAGCTCTTGGAAAGAAAGATTTTTATAGACAAAGAAGAGAGAGAATGGACATAAGAAATATGTGATACTTTCATCACAGAATAGGCTAATTCAAGCATCACTTATTAAAAATGTCAGGTTTTGTGAGCCCTCAAATAGCACTGTTAAGTGTTGAATGATTTTCTTCCTCTGAAGACAGATTCAACTGCCCCGTCAGCCCATGGATTTGAAGTACTTGTTCATTTGTAAGGAACATTTCATGCCTGTCACTTTTTCCCTAGTTTTTCTCTCATGTTAGAAATACCAAAACAAACCAAATCAGAGTTGTTCAATTAGTTACTTTTGCAGCTCCTGACAGAGATTGAAGATTGAAGATCCCGTTTCTTGACCTTGTAGCTTGTCAGGTTCTGAGAATTGGATGCCATCTCCTTATTTCAAAATATTCTGAAAATAGAAACAAATGTGCCTTTACTCTGCAGATGTAATTCCTATGCAACTGCTAAGTATACTTGACTAAATGCCTGTGAACCCCGAACACAGTCTGTTTCTCACAGCTTTGATTTTGACATTAGTAAAGGGAGGTGCTGGGAAGGTAGGACTATAACTGCTCTTTGGCTGATAACTTGTCACCTGTAGATATTGTCTTTCCTGAACTTAAAGAATCCTGCCACACAGTCTGTTTATACAAATCCAACAAACGTATTTGTCCAAGGATTTTTTATTACAATTTTTGCAATATTTTATAAACATAATAGCAATAGTTTTCTCATCAGCACCAGCCTCATTGATTCCTATCCAGATACCGTTATTTAAAATATCTTGTCAAATTTTCCATTAAATGTTTCCCTGTAGCACAATAATAGAAGAAAAGTTGTTAACAAATAGCATTCCATGATCAAATAAATTTGGGATGTGCCGCTGCTACATACTACTGTTGAAAATTCTCAAAGCAGACTGTCATGGTATAGCCTCAGATGTGTCATAATAAGGAGATTTATTTAACCCTTTCAGTCCCGATTTTTCCATAATAGTTTTGCAATGGAGCATTTACTGACATATCCTGGGTAGGTAGTGATCAGTGAAACATACTTTGGAAACAATGTTACATAGTATTGAAGAGATAGTTATAACTGTCACTAGAATCAATAATTTGCTTAGCATCAATATTTTCTAATAATATTTCAATTTAGTGGTGTCATTTGGTAGAGATTAAAACTCAACAGAAAATGTATATTGATCCCTAATTTACAGTATATATGGCTTCCAGGAAGACCAAATCTAACCTTACAAGATGTTCCATACTTGAAACTGTGACAAGGACATTTACACTGTCCTTAGGGCTAAGGCTTCTGAATGATCGAGTACATGCTAAGATCTGTGAATGCCATGACTATAAATCCATTGCCTTACTTCGTCTGTCATTAAATTCCCTGGTGGGAAACAGGATGTTATTTGCATGCCCTAATACTGCAGAAACATTGCTGGAAGACGTATGAAAGGCAGGGAAGGCATATACATATTCACAATAAGTGTCTTGTCCAGGAAAAACAAATCTTCTTGATAATTGGAGTCAAAAAGTAATGAATGTATGGCCAGGTTCCCCGAGTCATGATGTCATATCAGGCTGACATCAATCTCTACCTTTGGAAAACCAGTAGTACTCATCGTCAGATCAGCTATGTTGTGAAAACGTCTATTTTATTGAGCCCTTGAATATCTACATTCCTACCATCATAACCACTCTGTTTATGAGCCTTTTAACAAGCACAGGAGTGTCCAGGTAAAGAGACATTTAGAGAACGGGTCATCTGTCTGCCTGATGAGCGAGAGCTTCTGCAGCAGCTGGTATTCTTCGATGAACATTCCTACGAGGCACAGATATCCCTACACCCTGTGCCTCTTCAGTCTCCTCCACATCTCTTTTCAAGATTCCATTTTTATCAAATCTTTACTCTCATTACTTACAAGTCCCTGACCAACCTCTGGCAAAGAAAACACTCAGGTTGTTACAGCCGGTCACGTTCAGCGGGGACCAGAATGCTGTACAGAACCATCATTAACCCAGGTTCAAATATGCTCTCCCTCGTTCGCTGGTCTTAGGGGGCTTCTCATAAAGAGTGGAGGAAAAGGTCGTGATGCACAAAGAGGAAGTGCACCTGAAGTATGAGCCACCTGTTCATAACACTTGCCTCAATCAAGCCTGATGGCACATGTGCCACAGCCATTTGATGATGGGCACTGCTGTACACCCGTTAGCATTTGGTGGATAGATGCCCCCACTCTGTGTCAAGCAGCACGATCATTTGTTACCCCAAGGGGAGACACTGATTTTCCGCAAGGATTCTGTTGTAATGGTAATAGGAAGCATATCTGTGATGTTTACTATGTGTCGGACACTTTCAGAAGCACTTTATGGACATTAATTTCTTTAATCATCCATCACATTGACACTAAGAAGGAAGCTCATCATTGTTCCTATTTTTCAGAGCAGCAGTGTGGCCCAGGTTAAGTGTGGTGTCCATGGTCACACGACCAGTGAAGGAGAGACACAGGATTCAAACTCAGACCATCTGTCTCCCAGGACTGCACTGGGAACTCCACCCTGCACACCGCTGCCTCGTTGCTAAGTCAGGAGTGGTTTCCTCAAAGCAAATAGCTACTTAAAGAAGGCATGATTTTGCTTTAAAACCCTCAAGGCCGTTCCTGTGATTGTCGTTTTAGGGCCCTCCACAGTTTCTTTACACTATTCTCTTCAGTCACAGTCACTGGGGGCTCAGTCATAAAATTCTAGTGGTATTTGAAGCTAAATCGCCGTGATTCATACAATCTTCCAGGCAACTCTTAAAATTTTACAAATTACTAAAACTAAACAATCCTTTATCAGAATAACATCGCTCTATTAGCTCCCACTACATGTCTGTTGTTTAGATAACTTTAGTTGTCCATTATTTTTCTATTATTGCTGATTGTATTAATAGCCAAACAATGGTTTTGATTTTATTAACCATATAGTCTGCCATTTTTGTCTCATTTGTCTGCCTCTGAGTTGAGAATAAAAGACAAGAAAGAGCTGTCTTTATCAAAGAAAGATCTTATCTCTTTTAAAATTGAGAATGCTGGTATTTATTTAGTCTGCATCAAGATGCCAACGACTGACACGTCTCATACAAATGTGGACTTTTCTCAAAACTTAGAGTATATTCTCAGAAAGAGGCCTAATATTACTGCTTCTCATTTTTGCTGCTTTGTCCTTAAAATACATTCCCTTCGAATTCCCATGGGCAGGACAAAAAGGAGAAGTTCTTTAACCGGTGCCAGCTACTTAACGCCCTCTCCCTCAAGACCCAGGCAAACTGTAATTGTTTGAATTCTGAGAATGTGACCTGACCCTCCAAAATATTTTGAAGTTTAAACTTTTTAGTTTCTTTTTATTTCAAAGCTTTCAGCGGGTTAGTTTCAATAAGAATAAGAATGTGGAAAGTCATAGCCAAAACTATGAATTTGTTGGATTATCTCAGCAGTGCTTTGTGACCACAGACTTGCCTATGAATTGACCATCCTAAAGATCCCTTCCTCCACGGCTGCTGGATGGGAAAACTCTGCCCTCACCTGCAGCCCTACGTGGCCACTGCGTCGGTCCCAGCAAGTATTTCACCCTGTTGGTGACCAAACTATGAAACAGTTGATCTAATAAATAAATCATTCTATTACAGGTAGCTGTGTGCATGTCTTTTCCACTATACTTTTTCTCTGAGATTTTCACCTTTGAAATTCCACTATTTCATAGCTACAATGTGTTATAACATTGTAGAAATTCATTGAATGTTTATTGAATTAAAGAAAGCTGGGGACAAAATCCACACATTTTTAGGTCACTTAATCAGTAATAACAGAGGTGGCAATTTCAGTCCAACGTTGGTGTCATTTGGAGAGACCCTGAAATCATCCGTCAGTTGCCTACTTGTCATGGTGCCAGCCAGCCCAAGTGGAAACAAACATCGTGCTTTTGTGAGAGGCTGAGTCTGCACTCTGAGTGAGGCGTTGTGACTTCTCATCTGAGCACTTTGGTTTGCAACTGGGAAAACAATCCCTACAGAATTTTAGAATAAAGAGAAACTTTTCCAGTACAGCATCTTCTAATTTTTGTGGATCTGTTCTATGATCTCTTCTAATATTAAGCAATATGAGACAAATGATGCTTCCTGCCATGTCTAATATTTACTATCACAGTTAAGCTATCTTAAACCCCAGAAAAAACATTTATTTTTCCAAGATCAATGATCAATTCCTTAATTTTTATATTATGACATAATGGGAAGCAGTAGGTGCTTAGGGACAGGAGGTACAGATATGAAGGTACAACTACTAACAACAAAAAGTCCTCTCCCTTCAGAACCTAACTTTCAGTTACTATCAGAAGAACGGTGCCTTCCTTTGGGACTGTTAATTTCAGTTGCATGTCTACAAAACTGACCATATAGGGACCATAATTTACTAGGATGGCCAATACTTTTATTGCATTTAAATCCAGTTCTCCCTCCTTCTAGTAATATGCACTCTAAAGAACATCTCACAGACCCTACTGAATAACAGAACAGCAATAAAGGGAATTTCTTTAGGGGATAATGCGGTAAAAAAAAAAAAAAAAAAAATGTAGAGACATGGGCTAGTCATTGAGAATTTCTCACACCAGACTATTGGGACCCAGCTTTTCTGAGACAAAGTGAAGAATTAAAGGTAATGAGCCTCCAGAGAAGAGAAAGACCTGGAATCAGTTCTCGAAATCCAGCTCTATGCGTAAGACATCCTACCAGTAAATGCTCAACTTTAATCCCCTTTATTGTTTTCCTCTAAAATACAAAATGGGCTTTGTTCTTTTATTCTGTCCCTCCGCCAGACGTTGGAACCACATTTCCCCACAAACTTTTTTTATGTCGAGGCTAAGTGACTGTGTTTAGCAGTTGAAAATATACTTGGAACAACCACATCATCCATGCTCATAGGATCTCTCACAAGTCAGATGGTTCTTGTCATCTCACTTGGAAAGCCAGATTGAGGAGGAAATGCTAGCATGAGCTGATTCTCTCAAATAACTGTCTTTGAAAACTGGCTTCTTCTTGCCTTGTAGACTTCACATTACAGTGGAAAATCCACATTGTGCTTTTTGTGTATCTTTTCATGAAGAATGTAGATAGTTATTCTCAACCTTTTATCATCATCATTCTTATGGTTTAAATGTACATGAATTTAGTTCAGGCTTCTTGTGAGAACTCTATGGCCAAATATTGATCTCAGGCTGATGTGTGATGTCACAGAGAAGAGATGAATCAAAATAGAATACTTTGTGATTAATTAGAGGTGAGGGTCAGAGTGTTATTCTTACAATCAGGGGAGGACTAGATCCCAGCCAGTTCAGGTTCAGGGTGGCTTGCAGGACGGCAGTGTGGGGTTCTCTTCAAAGCCTACATGTAATACTGTCATGGACATGAATGTCTTAACGCAGACAATCTGTACTTGGGTAGCAATGATGAAGAGACTATGGTTTAATTGTTTGAAATTGGGCTTTCTGAGTAATCTCAATAACAGAATAGTCTTCAATGATTTGAGTTTTCTTCCCAAGGTTCTAGAAACACAATGTAAGTTATGTAAGTTATTTCTATTCCTCACTGCTTGTGTCTATGTAATGTTGTAAGATGCTCCACAGAGCCAAATCAAAGCAATTAAAAGTAAAATTATGTGTCACTTTGTGCATTTAATATAAAAAGCTATTTGCTGTTTTGTAGCAGTGGCTAACTTACACTCTTAATTGGCCATTCCTCACAAAAGCCCTGCTCTAGATGAAAGACAGTCACTGAGCATATTTATTCATGCAGAGACAGTTTTACAGAATATGGAACAGTAGGCTAGAATACCAACCAGCTGCTGGGTGCCAGCCAAGTGCATAAAACTCATCTGTACTTTATTTGCTTTTGCTTTTTAGATCAATGAATTTATCACTTTACTGTATGAAATGTGTCATTCTTTCACAAATTATTTTAATAGTTTTATTTCTCAAATGTGCGTGTAATTCACATTTTTAATGTTTCAAGTTTCAGAACTTTACCTATCTCTGGTTTCAAGTTTGATGTGATGTTAGTAATTGGAAGATTCTAAATATAACCAGCAGCATAACTGGTCATGACCTCAATGAGAGGCTCTATAGTTAGAAATTAGAGGTCTCAATGTTCCAGAGGGTAACTAAATAAGGTAGTAAGATTTCCTTCCCTTGTTTCCTCGTCAAATTTCTAGACATGTTTCTTAAATTTTTATGGTACACATTATAAATGTGTTTAATTCTGTCTAAAGGCACAGAGGTAACTTTGTTGACCTGTTAGACATCTCATTCTGCTGAAACAATAAAGTTCTAAAGAGGAACTTGCTAGTATTCAAATAGCTAAATATTCCACAATTTTCTCAAGAATTATTTTCATCTACACAAATTTGATGTCATTTTGTAGATTTATGCTTGTCTTTATAATGCAGCTGATGTGGCATTAGTGGAATTTCATTAGGCAGTAAATAGTTATTTTGATGAAGAAGATGATTATATTTCATTTCAATCAAATGTTAGATTGTATAATAGTATTTTCCCTGTTGGATGTTAATATAAACAGAATCCCTCCTAGTTTTGTGAGCTGAGAAATATATTATGAAAACATAATAAAAAGGGGGAAAGTAAAAAGGATAAGTTCTAAAACAAAAGAGGAGACTATTGGAAAGTTATAGGTATATTTGATTTCAGTGTGTATATTTGATTTAGTGATCCAGTAATTGATGTGGCTTGACTGTAAGTAGGTTTTTTGTTTTGTGGGGGTTTTTTGCCACCTACTACTTTGATTATATTACAGTAGTGTACAATTAAATATATATAAGTAGCATAGTACATCCCCTTTTGTTCTGTCTGTCCCAGTGGGATTCCTAAGAAAAACAAGGAATACAACTGTATCTTATGTCCACAGAAAGTAAAGATGTCCAACTCTGAATGTCTGTGGCATCTGTAATTGCATCCAAGTGATGACAGTTTCATCCTCTATCCTTTTGCTTAGGATTATAGCTTTGTGCACGTGCAACCCCTTACTCCCTTATTCTTCATGAGAAACATAGAAAATTGTATAGAAAACAGTAAATACATGTACCCAATAAAAAGAGCCAGTTCTTCTATTGTTTTAGCATTGACATGGTAATCTGTGGTGGTTTCTTGAATATCTGTTCAGGGAATGACAGAAAAAGAAATGTGACCTCCTTAACTAATTGTTGATACCAGCTGAGAAAATGTATTATATTTCAGAGAAGAATATAGACTCAAGGCTGATTTTCCTATTCAGGTGGTAATGTTGATAACATACTTGACCTTCATAAATACATAGTGTTAAGCTACCAAACACACACTGACCATACTTACACATGCTAAAGTCAGTAGAATTCTCTGGGGCTTCTTTTCTTTCATAATATGGTTCTTTTAGGACTTTAGGCTCAGGGATAACTACATAACTGTTAGGTAGGCAACCTTAGTCGAAGTTCTTGGCTATAAGAAGTCCCATTTCATCTCGCACACGACAAGGAAGGTAGTCTTCTATGTGATCTAGTTCCCCCATGTGATCTATCTCTAACATTCTATAGCATGCGTAGCTCTCTGGCTGGGTTCATTTCAGTACTAAAAACATCACAGAGTTTAGGGCCTCCCTATTTATCTAACAAATATTGAACCTGTACTGTGTGCCAAGCTTTGTTCCAGACAGTGCAGACACGGCGGTCGATAGAAGGAGGAGTTCCCCGATTTCATGGAGGTGACATTCTCGTGGGGGATGAACATCACAAACACGTGAATACATGTTATACAAATGAATTATGGGCTGTGATACGTGCCATGAAGTTAACAGAGTGACAAGGAGAGTAACGAGGTTAAATCCCTTAAGGTGGGGTCAATAAGAAGGCCTCTCAGAGGAAGAGCCATCTAATCTGAGATCGGAAGGTGTGACTAAGCGGAAAAAGAGGGTTCCTAGTACAGGACGTAAGCAAAGAGTCTCCAAGGTTTAAGTGTGCCTGGCACGTCTGGGAAGCAGAAGGGGGTGGCATCCCCCAGGAGCAGTGAGCCAGGGAGAGTGGGGTGTGAAGGGAAAGAAGGAAGTGGGCAAAGGGACCATCACAGGCGGGCGAGGCCAAGCTCTGGGCTGTGGCCAGGACAGAGGCTGTTTTTCTAAGAGCAGTGGGACACCACAGGGGGACTTTAAGCACGGCAATAAGATACTCACTTTTAACTATTTTTATGATTTTAAAATAAATTTATTGGGGTGACATTAGTTAATACGATTACATAAGTTTCAAAGGTACGATTCCACAATACCACACTGACTTTTCTGCAGAGAACACCTTCCTCAAGTTTTTTGTTACACTGATTTGGACCCAATCACAGAGATTTTAGCAAAAACAGTTCTTACAGTCATTACTTCAAGCTTTTCCCTTTAGATAATAAGAGAGAGGATTGAGCAAATGCCACAAAAACCTAATAAGGAAGAAAGGAAGAGTCAAGAAAACAAACTTTATCAGTGTGTGTGTGTGTGTCCATGTTCAAAAGACTTTTTCTGCCAGAATATCTCTTATTCCTAAAGGGAGAGAGTCAACCGATGGGCTCAGTACTTTAGCAAGATCAAGGAGTATCTTCAACTCAGTTTTGGTTTCTGAATTGGGTTGAGAACAACAGAATTTCATCAGTGTCTCTCAGTGCCAAAGGTCAGCCTTAGACTTCCTGAAATTTAGAAGCACCGCGTCTCACACCTGAACCTCCATATTATATGGAGCTTCCTCGTTGGTGCTGAATTAAGGGACTCCAGCTCCACCTGACTGTGATAGTGGCCCCAGTGCAACTAGGGTCACCTAGCAGACAAGAATGCACACACACACACACACACACACACGAGTGTGCACACACAGCCAGCTATATTTTTTTATCCCCCAAATTGTAAAAGTCAAGCCGAGTTTCGATTCGCCCTTGCAGGCTCACTACTCCCACTTTTCCCAGACATCACTAATTGCCTTCTGATTGCTTCCAGACACCCTGCAGAGTTGTATTCCCTTTTCTAGCCTGAAGATAGATCTTTCCTACTATATTTTAGATATATTCCGATTAGTTTTACCGATCAGTATTTGACAGATATTTGTCAAATATTTGTCCGTTGGGTGCTTCTCAAGTTATGAAATGAATCAGTGGACGTGAGATTTCATTTGCAAAATGTCTACTCACAATTTTATCACATCTGGCAATTGGTAATTACTGTTTTAATATTATTTCATCTCAAGCATATAACATGTTATCAGAGGTAAATCGGTGAAGTTTCAAATCTTCACATTTCACAGATTTTAGAACAGGAAGATTTGAATGAATGTTCCAGGGCCACAGATTCATTTTTTTGGGAGTCCGGGCCCCCTGTCATTAGCACTGTCCTCTTGTGACCGACCGTGCTCCGCAACATAAACTGTTTCTAAATTGGTTTCCTCCTCATTTAGAGGTTCAGAGTGCCTGGGACTTAGGAAAATTATTATTTATCTTCCATTCTGACAGTATGTTGTTGCCATTCTTATGATTTACTGTGGAATGGAGAAAATATTGCCAACCAACCATGTCAAAGCCCCATCTTATTATACATTCCATTTGCTCTCCAGAGCACGCCTCCTGGTGTATATGTACATGTGCAATTTCTACTGTAGCAATAAAATAAAATAAGCTAACTTGGCTCTCTTACCTTTTGGAGGCTGTTAAATGTATGTGGCCTCTGGGATACATCAAATGCTTCTCTGGACTTTTGGATTGGAGACATTCTTTGGATTACAGGATCCTCAAATATCGACAAGGATATAAAGGAATACAAAATAAGGAATGGCTCCCTGTTGATGCTTTAGTCTCATTGTCTGTCCAGAGCCTCAGATTCAGTTGATGTCTGTCTTCAGAGTTGGATTGCGTATTGATTTCTGGAGAGGCTTTCTCCGTTGGCGAGCGCAAGGGAGTACCATCAGCAGCACTGCACCCAAACTGTATGTTTTCTAAACGTTGTTTTCCTTTATTTTATTTTATTTTATTTTTTACCTTATCAATTATTTGTGTTTGACAAAGCACTCTCAGTACAGGTGGTTTCTTAGAAACAATATTCCAGATTGGGAAACAGTAAAAGTTACAAAGTTTATTTTAACTAATATACTCTGTTCTGGCCTCAGATGTCAGCTACTGATTATGAAAATAAAAGTATATTGGATATATTTATAGGCCGTTCTTCAGGGTATTTGGAGTGTTCAAAGGCTTCTGTGTAGGAGAGTGGAGAGCAAAGCTTGCAATCACTGTGACTTCATTTCACGCTCAGTACCCACGATTCAGGGTACAATGTTGCATCGCCTTTTACAGTTTTATTGCTTTGCTACTGAGCATATTATGTATTAGCACTTCAGCAGGGAAATTTAAAGAGTGTTATTCTATTTATTTTAAGTGTCATATAATTATAAATTGATTTACCAGCCATTGTAATGCTACAAATGATAATTAATTTATTTGCATAGTATGTAGTTTCATAGAAGTTCAATTATAATAAAGCATTTGCTAAATGTACCATGAAAATAGTGTTTCCAGAGAGAATAAGAGTCTGAAGCTGGAATCTTTATGTCCGTGCGTGTTCTTCATCATGAGCAATGCCTTCATTTCAAGGTGGAAGGGGGGTGTCCTTAGCCCCACAGTGTGCTCAGCTACATGTATTTCTTATTGTAAAATAAGATAATCAGGATCTTGGATATATGCTAATAAATAGTATGAAGTCGAGGATATTAATTGCGTTAATAGCCAAAATCCCATGTACCAAAACTGGGATAGAGATATACAATTATGACTATTTTGCCTGGACAAAACCTTGTACCTAGTCAACTTCCCGTGGCTTGGTGACTCTTTCCTTCAGGTGGGGTCGGGGGGTGGGGAAATGGAAGGTGGGAGACTGTAAATCCCCACTGTCTGGGAACCAGACAATAATAATTCTAAGCCATGGTGGCACAAACAAGCAGATATTCTTGGACCAAAGTGTTTTGAGTATTTTGCCACTAAAAAATGACACTGTTTCCATGTTTTCCTATGAAAACATGTTCTCCTGGTATAGAGGTGCCGTTTTCATGGCCAGCAGCTGACGTTGAGCCCAGCCTGCTTCTCTGAGGAGGGAGACACAGGACCTAGACGTCTCTTATTTTGCTAACAACATCTTACTAGTTTTTCCTTTTCTAAAAAATAGCCTATTCCTCAAACCATATCATGTGACAGGGTGGAAAATGTCCTAAACTGTCATGAAAGACAGTGTGACGCAGATAGGATCTATTTTGCACCATAGTAGTAGCCTCTAAGGGAATTCGTTGATATGACAATTTATTGTATTTGTCTCCATTGATTGCAATCAAAGCTTCATAGGGACAAGAATCATTTCACTTCATTTCATAAGTATGGTGTGTTGTCTTTTGTTTTTCATTCATCTCAATGTATTTTCTAAACTTTTTTTTGAGTATGTTGTTTAATTTCCACATATTTGTGTCCTGTCCAAATTTCTCTTTGCTATTAGTTTCTAATTTCTTTAAATTTTGGTCAGAAAACATACTTCGTATAGTTTCAGTCCTTTTAAATATATTGAGACTTGTTTCATGGGATAATATATGGTCTGTCTTGGATAATGTTTCAGGTGTGCATGAAAACTTGAAAATATGAATTCTGCTGTTGTGTGGAATGTTGTGTAGATGTCTATTAAGTATAGTTGGTTTAGAGTGTTGTTCAAGTTGTTGAAAATTAGATATTGACATCACCAACTACTGTTGTTGAATTGTCTCTCTATATACAATTTTTTCAGATACTGCCATTGTTTTGAAGCTCTGTTGTTAGGTCTATATATGTTTCTAATTATTATGTCTTCTTGAAACTCTGTGTTGTCTCATACTAGCAGAGTAGCTCCAGATCTCTGTTTACTTTTATTTTGTATATAGACTCTGATTTTTTTACAGTTGGGTCTTTTTTATCCATTCTTCTAATATCTGCCTTTTGATTGGATAGTTTAATCCAGTTACATTTTAAAATGTTATTTTCTTTCTTTTATTGATTTTAGAGAGAGAAGAAGGGAGAGGGAGAGAGAACCTGGGCATGTGCCCTGACTGGGAATCAAACCAGAAACCTCTTGGTACATGGGTTGATGCTCCACTACTGAGCCATGTCAGCTGGGCTAAATGTTATTGATAAGGCATGATTTACATCTTCCATTTTGCTATTTATTGTGTATTTGTTTCTGTAATCCTCTATCAATGCCGTGATTTGTAGTAAACAGATGGCTTTTACTTCACCACTTTAATTTCCTTGTTTTTCATTTGCTATATTTAAAAAATTAAATTAATTATTTCACAATTGCCTAGCGTATTATAATTATGCTTAGTGTGTAACAGTGTAGTTTAGACTAAAAAAGACAATATGCATGTACTTTTGTAACCTTTTTATTCCCATCTGATATAAAATTACATAAGTCAATAATTATAAATCTGTTGTTGGGCACACAATTTATATAGATGCATTTTGTGATAATAACAGCAAAAAGGGAGGAGATGTCTCAGCAATGCAGGAAGTCTATGGTTGGGGGCTTGCCTTCAACACTACAGCAGGCAATTTACAGGTCTGCCTTAGCTTTTTTATTATTATTATTTATTGATTTTAGAGAGAGAAGAAGGGAGAGGGAGAGGGAGATAGAAATACTGATGAGAAGGAACATCAGTTGGCCACCTCCTGCATGCCCCCTCTGGAGATCAGGCCCACAACCTGGGCATGTGCCCTGACTGGGAATCAAACCAGTGATCTCTTGGTAGATGGGTGGACATTGAACCACTGAGCCACACCAGCCGGGCTCTGCCTTAGCTTTTAACTTACTGCTTGTACAGAGCCTCAGGGTTAGCCGGAGTTGCCTGAGTTGAGAGTTTAAGGCCTATTTAGTCTTTCCAAGGTGCACGGGTGGCCCTGCTCATGAGCAAGGGCTTCTAGGTTCCCAAGTATGTACCAGCAATTTAAAGCATCTTACAGACATCTCCAACTCCAGATAATTTTGACAGTTTCCTAGTGTTCTCAATGATTTCATGGAGAGCATGTTTTCAGAGGTCTTCACCCCACCATTTCTGCTGATATCCTGACAGTCAACATTTTGACCTTTAACCAAATGACCATGTGTCATATAATCGTTTAGACAAGTAGGATATTTCTCTCCCCTTGCCCCAATGAATGATTATTTCTTACAGTTCAACTAAGATATGTGCTACATCATGACATCTGAGATCAAAGTAAAGGATGCGTTGGGTATATACACAGGCTTTTACAGAGACATTCCTGTAAATGGAATGTAGAACCTACATTAGTTCCAATAGTCAAGTTTCTTCATATGCCCACTTCTTGCAACAAGCTTGTTTAAAGCTCAGAGTCTTTAATCCTGTTTATTACAAGAGCTAATTTGTGTACGTAATGACCCTGCATTTGACTTATGGCTGCTTCATATGTTTCCTTTAAATAAAATTTCCCATGTGTGAAATATGCTCTGACTAGTAGTTGAATTCTGCAAGCATCAGCTGAGGTTTAGTTATTCTCTGTAAATGAGATTTTTCCAGTTAAATCCTAATTGTCCTCAGGAAAGACTCCATCAGTCCCTTAGCATATAACTCTATTCAGTGAGTTAGAAATAAACTTTAAATGTATTTTTATCAAAAGAAGGTATTGTAATATTACCTTAACAGTCATTTAGCCCAGCGATTTTCAACCGATGTGCCATGGCACACTGGAGTGCCACAGGAATTTTTTTTAAATGCAATACTGACTATTTAATCAGGGGCACTAATCTCTTTTCCCTTAGATTGTCAAATAAAAAAAAAAATTACAACACATCAATAGCTGTCTGGTGTGAGGGAATCAAAATTATACCTTTGGGGGGGGGGTCAGATTAGCAAAAAATATCTTTTTGGTGTGCTACAGAATTTTGGTAATTAGTTTGTGTGTGTCGTGAGATGAAAAGGTTGAAAATAGCTTATTTGGCCCAATCTTCGTTTTGGAAACATTGTTGTTATGGCAGAAGGCTGACAAAGCTGGCCCTGCTTCATTTGTTCTGACCTGTCACCATTAGCTTTATTCTGTGATGGGACACTCTGCCACCGGAGTTGTAAGTTGGACTTCATTCTCACAACAGTAAATCTCTTTTAAGTAGGTGGCATGTAGCTAATTTCTTCCAACAACAAATTTGGGGAAGACTTAAAAATACGTAGTTAAAGTGGCACCCTTAATGGCAGCTCATATTCTATCGTCGTGGAAACTGGGAAATAGCTTCATTGCTGATGAAAGTGTTTACCGGTTATCTACACAGCAGGTCCTTAAATAATGTTATTTTGTTATAACAGTGATAAGAGAAAAAAATGGACTCCCAGCAAAGCCGCTGTCTGTGTGAAGTTTGCACACTCTCCCCATGTCTGTCCACACATGGATTTTCTCTGGGGACTCCAGTTACTTCCCACATCCCAAAGATGATGCGCACATTAGGTGAATCGGTGTGTCTCGTTGTCCAGGTCGGAGTGAGAGTGGGTGTAGGTTGCATGTGCCCTGCGACGGAAGGGCATCCTGTTCACGGTGGGCTTGCACCTTGCACCTTGCTCCGCAGGACAGGCTCTGGCCACCCGGAGCTGCAATAAAGGGGTGAGAAAATAATGATTTTATTAATCTTCCTGAAATGGGTGTATAGCTCACATTTATTTCAATGTTTAATATTAGAGGTGTTTTGGGTCTTTCTTTAGAAGTTTGGTGACGTTTTTGTGACCAGAAATATTTTGTAGGGACTTAACTCTTGTTTATATCAATTAGCTTATGGTATAATTGATTTTGTCATACATGGTCTTACTTAAAGTTACGAGAACCTATCTATGACATTAAATGAAGACTTACTGTATATTTTGTTCCTAAATAATAAAATATCTATATGTACTACAAGGTTACAATTAACCTACATATATGCTTCTTTAACTCTTAAAATCATCATAATTCGGATGACGAATTACATATAGCTCCCCTAGTGAAAAGCACTGTCTCTTAAACTGGTCTTTGTGGATGCAAATCCATGTTCCTTTATTTTCTGTCTATGTGAAAAACTAATTTAACTGTTCTATGTCTCAATTTCCTAACCTATGAAATGGGGATGGCAATAGCACCTTTCTAGTAGGGTTGAGAAAATTTAATGTTTGTAAAGTTCTTAGAACAGTACCCGGTACTTGGCATATGTTTAACATGGGGTCTTGCACCACAGGCAATGAATACAATTTCTAGGCTATATGCATTCAAAAGCTTTCTATTGCCCCAAGAGATTAATTTATTACAAATACCTTTCTGTTCTGTTTTGTTTTTATTGTTATTAATCCTCACCTGAGGATATTTTATCCATTGATTTTTTTTAAGAGAGTTGAAGGGAGGGAAGGAAGAGGGGAAGAGTGAGAGAAACATCGATGTGAGAGAGACACTTAGACCAGCTGTCTCCTGACCAGGGCCAGCGAGCAAGCCTGCTACCCAGGTGCATGCCCTAGCCTGGGAATCGAACCCCTGATCCTTCAGTCCAAGGCCCAACACTAACCACTTCGCCAAAATGAGTTTTCAATGGAGAATAAAGACAGAGGAGGCACCAACACCAGCAAAGTGCTATGAAATATAATTGTGAGTGGTGGTGAACTATACCTTCCCCTCCAAGACAGAAACACGTCATATTAACAATCCAAGCAGTATGCCAATGTTTTTGTTATTAATTCACAAATTTACATTTTTCTGGATCTGAGAGTATTCCAAATTTGCCATCGGACTATCTGAAAACCTTAGGAAGTGATAGCGTTGTTCCATTACTCAGAAACCTCTGAGGTTAGGAGTTAGCCTGCTGCTCCCTGGAGCACATAATTTGCATTCTGCTGGTTATAGTAAACCATTGTACTTAAAGTTCCCCCTTTGGGTAAACGTAAATCTCTATCTATTTGATCCCTTTCAGGAGCTGTTCATTTCCGTAGAAAATACAAAAACGGTCTTTTACCTAAAACACACTCTTGGAATAGTTAACAAGGTAGTTGGAGGGATATGATACACGAGTATTATTGCCTGGCCTGATTATAAGGAAAACAATTGTGTTGAAGAGATTTTTCCTGACTCATATTCAGCTCACATTCTCAATATGCAAAAGTGCCTGCAACTTCTCTCTATAATACATCAATGCCAGTCAAGAAGATGGTGGCAGACAACAGCAAAACCAACTCAGAATTGCAAAGTGAAAATATGACTTGTCCCTTAGAAGTTAAAAGAAGGCTCAGTAGTCTCATTAGAGACACAGGTGATATGCCCATCTAGTAAGAGGTAATTCTTAAGGTGAAGTGATAGTGGTGCCCTAGTTCACTAATTTACCTTGATTAAAAATCCGTACATAATATAGGCATTAGTGCAAGCTCGGGGGAAATGGAGGAGGTGAAATCAGAACAGCTATACAGCGGTTTGCTTTTTATTTCCTTACCTCGTCTGCTTAGGGACTCCTAAATTCCTTTTGCCAATGACTTAAATGTGGTGCAAAAAGTCAAAGTTTATCTTTTTTAATCTTCACGAATCCAGAGAAAGCTGTCCACCCAACAATAGTAAATATGGCCACCACTGACATGGGGTGATGAGGGGTGTCCTCGCTGACAGGGCTTTGGGTAAATGGTGTCAGGAAGAGCTTCGGGGACTCTGTAATTTCTCAGGATATGTGGGATCCTGGGCTCCACTCTGTACTTTGCAATGATAGCAACAGTGACAAAAACAAGTGTGCCGAGGGATCTGTGTACCGAGGCGAGTTGTGTGGTGAAGGGGTCCAGCGTACTGCTTCCTAAGCGAACTGCTATTCGAAAAGAAGGGTACTACTTCAGACAGAGACAGGGACCTTGCCTGAGAGCTCCTGTAGAAAGCATTAGGACGATGGTCTGTGAGTTAATGATGGGAGTTAGATGTCTTGGGACAGCAATGGGCACTGGGCAAATAGGGAATCTTTACAAACATGAACTTTAATTCTCTCCTATGAGACAATGTTACATATACTTTCTCCACCAATGAACTGGCTGCCTGAACCATTTACACTAGGCAGCAGGCCTATGGCATTCATTGTAAATGAGAGAAGTAGACACAACAGTCAGGGCCAGTGAGGAAAAGAACTTAGAAAAAATGACCACAATATACTTTGGTCTATACATCCTGCAGGTACAAAAGAGGTAGTGTTAGAAAAAGTTCTCATTTACGCTCTCATTTGCAACAATAACCAGTTGATTGTCAAGCAGTATGGTATTGTGAACAAAAGCATTACCCAATGTTTTAGGCTGTCCAGATTTGTATCCCATCCCTACCCTTAGCAGCTGTGTAATCTTGGGCAAATTGCTTCACCTCTCTCTACCTCAGGTTCCTTATTTAAAATGTGGATAACCCCCACTACATAGAAGTGTGAACATTGAACCTTTAGTAATATATTAGATAATCCACGTGAAACACTTAGAGAAATACTGGGCATAGAATGTCTTCAAAAAATAGCTTTTAATATTGTGACCAAACTGGTTATAGAATATACATAGCCAATATGCCTTCAGTATTACCTGTTGGTATATACCAATAGGTCAAAATACCCCCAGGTCAATATCTCCAGTCCCCAACTCCTTATATCAGCATGGTCATATTTTCCAGGGGTTTCTGTTCTGGAGAATACTAAGAGCCAGAGGGACATGTATAAGTAATAATGTAACGCCACAGGTACTTCCAGGTGTGGCAGACGGATAGTCAGAACTCTTTGGAGTTCTAGTACTTTAAACCCAAGCTAACTGCCTCTGCCCATCTCTGCCTGCCTTTCCTAGACTCCTGAAATCAGTCTCCTTTCCCGGTTTCCTAGGGGTGAGCATGTACTGACCAGCTCTTCCTCAGATCATTCTGACAGCACAGCTGTTGAGACTTAGTGACACAGGACACAGTCCTTCCTCTATGGCAGAGGGCTCTTCCTCCCAGAGACCACACAGCAAAGGGCCAGTTGGGTACAGCCCAACCTCATACAGTACTTGGAACTGCCCCTGCTCCCTCTGAGTAGCTGGGCTCTGATTAATGTCTGGTCCATTTCCCCACACTTCTTCCCCCTTCGCTTCAGTCTAAGGAACTCTCGTGTATTTTCCTTCATCCCAGTCTCCCGCGGAGTCCTTCTGTCCATCCAACTAGTCAGCACATCTCTGAAAACATTTCTTGTCCAGGCTCAAAATCTTTCCAGCTGACTTCCCAGGACCCCTGACATCTGTTTGTGTCCCTCAACGTTTCATAATATTAGGAAATAACCTGGACATCTTAGCCATGAGGCGATTTGTTGGCCCCGAGT
The DNA here is from genome assembly GCF_014108415.1 of Molossus molossus. NCBI lineage: Eukaryota > Metazoa > Chordata > Mammalia > Chiroptera > Molossidae > Molossus > Molossus molossus. The sequence goes on from NW_023425350.1 coordinate 37,208,505, forward strand.
ATACAGAATACGTTTAAGTAATTGCCTAACTTCACTTGTCTGACTGAGATAATCTCACCTTCGTCCCGACCAAAATGTTTTGTATAAATGAAGCAAAAATAGGGTGTTCCATGGATAAGCAAAACACAAATAATGTTTCATGAGTTTTCTTAAATGGGTTTATCTGAATGTTTTATGTATTTTCCAAAATGACTGAAGAGAAGTGACTGGACCAGGCACCAGAAGGCAGACAGATGTGTACTGTCTCCTGATGCACCCATGCAGCAGACGGATGTGTGCTGTCTCCTGATGCACCCATGCAGCAGACGGATGTGTGCTGTCTCCTGATGCACCCATGCGGTCTCCTGATGCACCCATGCAGCAGACGGATGTGTGCTGTCTCCTGATGCACCCATGCAGCCTCGTCCGGTGGAAGGAAGCTGGTGGTGAGCACGCCCTCTGGTGGAGAGGAAGATCGAAATATAGGTGATCCAGAGAAGGAAAACCCCTGAGGAGGGGTAATGAGGGATAAAAGGTAAATCTGTGAGAACAAGATTTCTGTCAATAAAGATTCCTTTAGTCTTACTTTACATGCCTAGTCATAATGGTAACACTACACGTGTGAATGCGAGACATGGGCATGTTTGTGCATCCCATCTGTGTAAGCGTATATAGTTCACTGACATGAACAGCTTTAAGGTAGGATACCATGATGCTTATATTTTATCATCTTTTACTCATTTCAGTGTCTGTAGCTAATGGATAGCTGGATATCCTATAGGAAAACTAATTTATATCGGGGAAATTCAAGATTTATTTATGCTAAAGAAATGCATATAATGACCTTTTTAAAATACTAATGACAAATGCTGCTTTGTCATACTCTTTTAAAAAGTGACTATGGTTATGATATTAATAATAATAACAATAACATCCTTTTTCTCTGCTCTAAGAACAAATAATAAACACTAATTCATGAAAAGAAAATAATTGGATAGTAATTTATTATATATTATCTATTATCCTTCTTCCTGGCTTTTTATGATCTTCTCACATTTCTTTAATCCTACTATAAACATTGCATTTGATCATTTAAGAATGTCAATCATACAGAAACAGGTTAGAACCAGAGTCAATTTAGAGGTGTATTTAGTCCTTCTCTCACTTCAGGTAAAAAAATAAGCTGAGGGAGAATAAGAAACTTGCTTGAGGTAACCCAGCAAGATGTTTGTATATTTCTCCCTCATTCCAAATAGTTCACTCATTAGGAGTTAATTAAAATGCCAGAATGTTCTGACTCATGGTCATGCACCACAAACTGATTTTCCTTTTTATCGTCACTGCTTCCAGACTGACCCATTTTAAAGATTAACTCAACTGAAGATGCTTCTAGAAAGAAAATAATTCTCTCAAAAGTCAAAGCAAGAAGTATAACTTCTACTTAATAATAATACCTGAGTGTTTCTGCTTTCTGAAACTGAGCATCTTGCGGAGTAAAATGTGATCAGTTCCTCCCTGATTATAGAATATTTTTCTGTGGAGTTAGCTGATAACTGCCAGTCATCACAGGGGAGGTTGGGAGTTTGCTATTCTGCTATAGTTTTGTTCTTTCCCCTTCTTATGATATGTTCAAGGACGAATGGCTTGAATTCCTTCCATTATTTCTTCTATTATTTACTGAAATCTAACTTTAAAATGTTGAGGGCATTTATTCAGTCAATCGAGATTTGTTGTTAGCTACCAGTTTCAGAATCACCTTTGATACATATCTCTCTCTCTTACTTTTTACGTCCAGAATCCAAATACTAACTACTAAGGCTCCTTTGGGGAAACTCTTTTTGATAAATTTCTTCTTTGTTTCTACTATCATTACCATAGACTAGCATTTATTTTCTCTCACATCTATTGATTTGCAAACATGTTTATCTGGTTCCCAGGTACTAAACCAGACTTTAAAATCCAAATGTGTTGAACAGGTGTTTGCTGCTTTGTAGTACAAAGCCAAAAGCTGGTTCTAACCATCATGTCTAATAAATTGTTGGAGATGAATATTAGCACCACTAATAGATCTTTATTTAAGGGATAGTTGATATCAGCCCAAGAGAAAGACAACTTTCAACTTCAGGATAAAAATAAAAATTGATAAGCAGAAATTAATTGTATGGAACTAAAACTTCTGCTTCTAGATATAACAGGCGAGGCAATAGGCTAGGGGAGTTAGAGCAATGATTCTACTCAGGACAAACTGAAAAAGCACCAAAGCATGTTTTTAAAAAGCAAGGAATGAACAGGCCAAAATTTCGGAATAGTGAGAAACCAGAGAGGTAGGGTCAAGTGACCTTTTTCCCTGAGGGCATTTTTCCTTTTGGAAAAAAGAAGCAAAGAAATTGACCTTTTGTTTTGGTGGTCTTATGAGTGAGACTTAAAGGACAATACTTCAAACACAAGGTCACCTTGGGTGGAAAGTCCATCGGATATATAAGCTTCCGAATGCCTATGCTGTCAGGGGAAACTTGAATTGGGAATAAACTTCCTCTTATGTGAACTTGCCCCCAAGATGCTCACACACTGAATGAACTGGGAAATGTTCTTGGACTGTAAGGAGCCCCAGACAGATGACAGGAGTCAACAACAGCAATCTTCTCAGTAAGAATAGAGCTTTATGAGAAGTCTCAGATTGTTCCTACAAACACTCTTTCCATCTCTGTATAAAGATTACTGAGCACATACTCACAAACAACAAAAACCCGAGAAAAACAGCAGATGAAAAGATAATGATAATTGAACAAATATTTAAAACAAATGGTTACACTTATTCTCTTTAAAGAAATCAAAAACACACTTTTAAATATCTGCAGAAAATTATAAAAAGTAAAATAGTACGTTTGCAAAACAACCAAATAGAAATTCTAGAAATAAAAAAACAAAATACCCCAAATTAAGAACTCAGTAGCTAGATTTTATGCCGAATCACACAGTGCTGAAAAAAGATTAGTGTATAGAAAGATAGGGCAGAAGAAATGTTGCAGGACCTTGATGCTTAAAGTATAGGATAGAGACATTATTTAAGGTGAACAGGGCTGCAATGTTCCCAGAGGAAAGCAAAGCAACCATTACATGCCTTCAAGAAGTCCAAAGAATCCCAATCAAGATAAGTAAACAGAAATTCATACCTAAGCATATTGTAATATAGAAGCTCAGAAAACGAAATGCAAAGAATATAATTTTAAAGTTAGCCCAAAAAATCAAAGATAACAAACAAGAGGTGACAATGTGTTGACTCAAAAATTGTCATTCTACCATACATGGTTTTAACTATTGATCTGGTTTGCTTTAAAAGGCAACATGCGGCCTCTGAAAAGTATGAACACAAGAACTAGAATCAGAATGCTTGGGTTCAAAGGCTTGTCCACAACTAACTAACTGAATAACCTGGGGCCATCTACTTAGCCTTTTAACTACTAACAGCGCCTTCTTCAGAGACTCGTATGATGACTAAACGTGGCAATGTAAATAGAATATTTATCATAGTGTCTGGCATATAGTTGCTACTACTAAATAAATGTTATTATCATGAGCATTATTTTGTAACATATTTTAAATAGTATTATTCATCTACATTTTATAGTACCTAGATTTTTATTGTTTTTTTTTTCAAAAGATGAGATATCTAATTTTTTTTCAATTTGTACATAAACACAATATTTTATTTATGAAGGTTCCGAACATATTAAATATGTCTCTGGTGGACATGTGACAAGTGCTCTGAAAACTGCAAACCACCATGACAATCCTAGTTGTAATTTCATTTATGCCACGACAGTTGCATGCGTCGTAGGTGCGGCTACAATCTCCACTTTACAGAGCAGGAAACTACGGCACAGGAAGGGGCCATTCACCTTCGAGCTGCGGGTTGCTCCTCGACCTGGCATGAAAGTGTTTGCACTTTTTCTTGGATGAAGACGCCCTGGCGTTGTCCCAGGATGTAGTAAACTGGGACTTGGTTTCAGGGCGGACGATGTGCCAGCTCACTGCTCGTCTAGAGCTTTATAAATGGTCACAGTGAGTCTAAGTCATGCAAAAGGATTGTTACATAAAACAGCACTAACGGTGAGCAAGTAAAAGCATTTAAGTTGTAACATACCTACTTCTTCCTCTGTCTTTGTTATTGTTTCCTATGCATATATACCTGCTTCTTCCTTTCTTTTAATTTTATTCACTTTTTGATACCGAATGTTTGCTCAAAATGTAAGTGGGCAGGCCCTGGCAAAATGTGTCCGTTTTTTGTTTTGTTTTTTGGTTTTTAACAAAACCTGAAAATAGTTATGAATTAGATAGGGGCGAGTTTCACAGTAACACCTGAAGGAACACTGCTTTTTTAAGTTGGGCGAAATTTCCGTGTAAAAAAAAATGTAAAATACCATTTTCAAGGTAGTTTTAAAATCATGAGATAGACGACTCAGAGGGGAGGTACTCAAATGTCCCTTAGTCCAAAGCTCAAAACACTCTAACCTGCAGGGGTGTGCAGTTATGGACTTTATAAGGGTAGGGGCAGTTGAATTTTTAAAATTTAATACAGAATAAGGGAGAACATGATGGAGGTGGTCAAAAAAAGAAACTTCGCTGAAATAAGAAGAATCAGGAAAGAACCCTAGAGAAACGACGAAAATATACCAGGACAACCAAGAAATCAAGTTAGACGTGTTTCAGTGCTGTGAAATGCTTCGGAAGCACTTTTCTTGCTTATGATTGCTAGCTGTACTATTCATTAAGTTCTTGTTTCTGACAGAGCATGATGGTTCATTATCCCCGAATGGCAGGGATGGCATCAAGCCTGCTATGTCCCGGGCAGTGAGAAAGTTGTCAATTCCAGAAAGCTGGTTAGTCCCTCCCAGGCAGCCATCAGGCCATTAGAGAAGGAGAAAAGCAATCTTTTCTGCTCTACTTGGCATCCATTTTGCTTATTCTGAAAGGAAAAATGTTAGCTAAATTATAATCTGACTTGGCCTTTATTTAACATTTGTGGGGAGGAACATGACAATAGCTTTAGTGGTAAGCACAATTGATAGATCGCATGACTTTCTTTTTGCGGTTTTGTGTGTGTGCGCACGCGTGTGTGTTTTCCACGTCATTAGTGAGCGAGAGCCCTTAGGACAAAATATTAGGGTATAAATTTAAAATGGCAATGATTCATAAAATTTGTTTCTTGTAAATTTTGTGGAGCTCTCATTTTGCTTCCATTTATGCCTAGTTAGCAATCTATTATTGAAACATTTTTTGGAAGGCAGACACAGTATCACAACACTTCCATATGGCAAAAGAGAACACCTTTTCTAAACTATTCTCCAATCTATTCTCTACATTTGTCATTGACAAGAAAGAAAGGGATGAGTAACAGGCACCCTAAGGATTCACTTAACGTATTCACTCAATTTACTCACTTGTGAGTATGTGTTTACCTCGATGAGTGTCTATTATACGCTATCTACTTTGCTAGGTACTGAGGCAAGAATGACAAATGAGCCATATAACACCTACTATAAGAGAACTCAGAGACAAATAGGGAAGCTGCTGTGTAAGCAGGCTTGAGATGAGGCATGATCCAACATGCCGTGTGTCACCAACGGAGGAAGTAAGCACCTCTGGGCGGGGGCGGGCAGGGAGGACAGGGAAGACTTTAAGGAGGACTGAAGTTTTGCCACCCAAAAATACGCCTTTTGGGATATTGATTTTAAGTTGGTTATTAAATAGAAGGCTCATAAAGAACTTCTAACCCTCCCCCTTACCTGTGTAAAGGAATTAAAATAGAAAAAACTGCTTTAAAGGAAGGGAGTATCACCTTAGTGTCATAATATAAATTAAATGTGGCGAAGGAGGAGAACTCGAGCAAAGCCTGTCTGTTAATGTCCTTGTATGTCTCATTGTTTCCAACCGGCCCAGCAAAAATGTGTTTACCGCGTGTTTGTTCTTTCTCATCTACCTGTAACTGCCTACTTTTCCTTTCGAATCCCAGCTCCCTGGCTCCCCCTTCGCCTTTGTCTGAAACAGCACAGAAAGCTCAACCACCCAAGGCATCTTCGGGCCTCATGTCTCATGGCACCCCTGAATGTACATCTGTGACACATTTTGGACACTTTCTCCTGTTCATCTGTCTCATGTTAATTTGATTATTAGCCCAACTAGAAGACTATAGACAGTACTTTTTGTACTCGCCAACCTCATATAGGAAGAGGTATCCTGTGCTGGTGTCCTGAAGGATGATTTGGAAGGGGCGTCGGACAAGCAAGGTGGAGTGGGAGACACCTGAAGCATAAGCAAGAGCTCATCAAGCAGGAGAGGACATCCGGAGTTCGGAAGCATAGCAGGAGCAGGGAGAGTCAGGGGAAATGGTAGGGTAGAGAAATTGAAGAGGGTGACTATAAAGACTAGTTTTAAAAAATAGATGCTAGACATATGTTAAACTGTAAAAGGGTGTTCAACAGAGAATTTTAGTCACTGTAGATATAGGATGTTTAAAAGCTATTGTATTTTTGCTTGAAAAGAGAAAGGATTATTTTTATGCATTCTCCTGAACACCATTCTGTAATCCTGATTTTCCCCAAACTCAGTCTATCTGTTCTTTTTTTTTTTTTTTTGGTACATGCCTCTAGCGGGAACTGAACCCTGGACTCTCTGGCCCGCAGGCCAATGCTCCAACCACTGAGCCAAACCGGCCCAGGCTCAGTCTATCTGTTCTTAAGGACACATGACCGCTAAAGCTTTCTGGTACTATCCCAGAACGCATTTCCCTCTCTTCTCCCATCTCCTAATTGTCTGAAACACTCCTTTGATATCTCAGAGTCCTAGGACTTTTTAACAAGGTTCTAAGTTTACAGATCAAAAAAATTAGACCAACAGAGATTAAACCACTTGCTGAGGGTTTTTGATATTCTGACTTACGTTTTTAGTTAACATTTTATATGTATAAATCTTGACTCCCCAACCAAATTATAAAGACGTAAAAGGCTGACTTACATTTTATTAATTTCTACTTTCTCTTCTACAGTCTTGACTGATTGCCCAGATAACAGGTTCTCAATATGAGCCTGCAGATTGATTAGCAAGGGCACTTGTTTCTGGAATACATTTCCCCTAAGAGAGTGGCAGGGTCTTTGGGCACTCAAAAAAGTCAATTAATACTATTTTTTAATGAAACCCACCAAACTTTAGCCAGCCTTTCTGCCTTTAGAAGCTCGTTCTCTCTTTACCTACACTTAGCAAAACCAATGTCTTTTATGGGGAAAACAATGTGGACTTATATCAAGCACTCATTACCTAGGAAATTATTTTCCCCCTTCCCAACTTATGTCTGCAATGAAACATCAAGATCACAAACATGACTTCAAGACATTCATTATCCACCTGTAGATCACTGTCAGGTTTGCGATCTTGCTTTCACATATAGTGAATTTAATTTGATCATTTCCCCCATCTCGCCATTTCTCAATTGCCCAGTATAATTTTTCGAGTCTCCCATGACACTCCCCCTAACTGAACTCTCTTCATTTAAAAATTTTGACTCTACATATATGTTCTTCTCAGGAGATGTCTTTTACATAAAACTAGCTCCCCCCCCCCCCCCAGCCCCAGCCTATATTTCATCAGAGATATGAAAATACTTCCATCTTGTCAGTTTTGCAAGTATAGTTCTTTTGTCAGTAAACTCCTTGGAACAAGAGATGATCAAGTCCAGTAAACATTACATACTAGTATTCAGGGAACGATTCTCTTTGGGTCTTAACTTGGGTCAATATGTTGTTTATTTTTTAAGTCTATTTTCCTAACTAAGCTTGCTCCTAAGAGGTTAGCTGAAACTTCTTCCATTCCTGCAGATATAGACTCGGGATACACATTGTTTTGTCTTTCTGGGCATTAATATTTCTTCTATTTCCTTGAACATTAATATATGGGACTTTCTTGATAAAGAGCTTTTACTTTGAAGAGTTAATCCTCAAATATGGGTGGATGTTTGGAAAATAAAAATTTAATTAAAAAGTTGTTTCCAGGAGGAACAAGGTCTCCCTTTGTTTGCTACATTGACCAGACTCTGGGTTTTAGATCGACAAACCTGGAGACTTGATATTGTCATTCACTAAAAGTATCTCATATCTCAGGGGCAGACTCCAATTAAACAAGCTCACACACCAGTGCATCAAACCAGAATACCTATTTATTGATTTACAATGAGAAAAAATAGCTGCTACATGGACTGGAATACTAATGCCAACTTTCTATTCCAGGAAACCTTGTAACAACAACTGCATGGGAAGCTAAATTATAACACACAGATTGCTTGGTAAGCATGGGATCAGAACAGGGCATGATTAAGACCTCTGGAGGCTATACGCATTTTAGTGTGCCTCTCACTTTCTTTATGTTACTCAAAATATAAACAATGCAAAACTATAAAAATGTGAAAAGTCCAACAAAGATCTTATTTTTTCCCCATGGCTAATATTTCATTGAAATATCAAATGCATATAATATTTTTTTCAAAAGTAGTTTTTGTGACCTTGTTTCATTGGTGTCCTGAACACATGATTTGTTCACTGGGCTCAAAACAAGAGGAGCTAGTTCTCGTACCTGGAGTTTTGATTTCAACAAGCCTGGATGCAGCCCTTCTAACGGATGCCAACACTCTCCTCTATACCCTGCTTGGATAGATGCTGCTAATATTTGCAAAGTGACTCCTCAATGTACTTCTATACACAGATGCATCCCTTTTTGATCGACACATTCATTAAGTATGTTAATTCAGTCAATTAACTTATAGTCAAGGAAGGCTGACCTGAGAATGCTCTGTCTGAGGAGAGTTTTCATATCTCTGGCCTGCATGGATTTCCTATTGTAGGCTCATTCAGAGGGCAGCAAGCCCCCATCTTATCCCATCCCAATAACTATTGAGAAGGGAGAAAAATCAACTAGATCCCCATGTCATAGGCAAGGCCAGATGACCTGTTCAGGATAACTATTATTATCTATAGATATTGTGCATGATGGGGTCAAGTTTATATGGGCCTGGGGAAGGCCACAGTCACAGCACAAATGATCGCCAGCCTGAAGACAGGATTTTATGGAGAGTATCCTAAGTAATTAAAAAGATACTCTTTGAATGAATGAATGAATGAATGAATGAATGAATGAATGAAAAAATTTAAAAGGCTTTACATAACAAGGACAGTTAAATAACTAGATTTTTATGCACTGCATATTAATTGACTTAAATAACTTGTTAGATTTAAGAAGGTTGAGGACCTGTCCCCATAAAATATTAATTACAAAGGGAAGAATCATAACTGTACTGTGGAAAATCTGGCAGATACCACTCTAACCAAGTAAAATCATGTGTAAGGAGAGAAATAAATGTCATATTCCTTCCAATATGATACAGTGAGAACATCATAATATAGCTTTTGTGGTACACTTGTCAAAATGCATAATTTTAGTCATGAAAATACAATAGACCTAATTTGAAGGGCATTCTACAGAGGAGCTGGCTCTTGTTTCATGAAAAAAAAAAAAAAAAAAAAAAAGTTTATCTATTACACAACTGAAGTAAATGTACCTTAAATTTGGGGGGATTATGGGGATAACATCTGAATGATGTTTGAAATCTGTCATTAATGCCAAAAAGCTGTTCCTTCCCCAGCACCCTGGGTGACTTTTCCACCTCCACTCTCAGAGTTGTCTCATACACTTTCTATTTTCAAAAATGCGCTTTTCAAACTGTGATTAAAATGCACACGGTTAAAACAAGCCCAAGACGACTGAAGTCTCCTTCCCCAAGCTTCTGCTGTCTCAGAGTGCGTCTCCAAATGTAGCATTGGCTTCGGTGGTCCCTTCATATCCCGAAATCCTATTTTCTATGCTATTTCTTATTTTAATGGTTTTAGACAAAAATCTTTTGCTTCTTTTCATGATAGATTAGTTTTAGCTTTTTATATAACCTCTTATATTTCCTCCTCTATGTTCCAGCAAAATTACATCCCCGTTTAATTAAATCAATGATTTGAATAGTATTTGTGGTTTTGGTTCACTTTAAAGAACAGTTGTAGGCCATGACTGACTTTTTTTATGCAATTTTTGTTTTTTCCTAGATTTTGCTATATGCTTTTGTTTTTTCTTATATTTTATTATATCAGGTATTTTACTGTGCCCCCCCCCCCCCCCTTTCTGGAGACCTCTGCCCAAGGACCATGAGGCTTCCTGCTTCAGTCTGGGTCTGTTTCTCTCTCATCCTGCCACACAGTCTCCTCCGGGGCCTCCCTCCCCAACCTTACGCACTAAATCCATTGACTCCTGAATCTCATGACATTGCAGCTGAGTAATGATTTGACTGGGTTTTAAATTATAGGTTATGAATATATTTAAGTACTTTGAAGAAATGGTCCCATTTTTTCCTAGCATGCAGTATTTCTACCTCCATTTTTATTCTCTCTTTTTGAGAAATGACTTCCCACCCTTTAATCTTCTCTACCTCCAAGGCTAAGACAAACTCTTCTTGGGCGTCTTGGAATTTTAGTCATGCATGTAAGAATATTTATTAATTATTCTGGCACTCATATAATCTTTGAATCTGGAAAGCAATGTTCTTGCTCATTATTTTGTGGTATAATTATCCTCTCCACATCTCTGTTCTCCTTTTCCGAAATCCCTACTGCAGTTGTAACTCTTAGAATGCCTCTCTATGCCTTTATTTAAATCTCCTCCCAGTACTTTTTAGGTTATTATCTTGACTTAATTTTGTTGTCATAAATTTGTTATTCTGATAATTTTCTCAGAAATGCTTCTTTTCTTGTTGTTCCACATGACAGAATGACCTTAATATATGGTTAAAATGTCTTCTTAGACCACTCTGCTGTGCACTGACTATTTTCATGCTTAAGTTCTCTATATTCCTTAGTGTATCACTGTTATATCGGGTCATTTTTTCCTTGTTTATTCATCTTAAATCTTTTTTAGCATGTAGGCTTTCATCAAATATCAGGAAATATTTGCTTATCTGTTCATATTGAGAAGGCGACAATAAAAAAGAAGCTGACTATAGGGGATCTGTATACATCTGCAGGGCTCGCCTCAGAGTGTCTAGGCAGCAAACTCGTCATGATGTGTGGAACCTTACAGTGCTCGATGATAAGATCTTTCTTTTCTCTAAGAAGAATCAAATTTCTTAGAGGGGTTTGTTCTGTTTTGTTTTTGCCTTCGGAAAAGAAAGCTCTGAAACATTATGCCTGGAGAATTAAACAATTTAACTGTGGTTGGAATTAATACCAGCTCTGTCTCCAATATCAATTCTCACTCCAGCCTTCCATACTATCTTATACCTGTAAGTGTCAATGATCACCACGGTTTTAGTAGTCTGACCGTCTCACTCACTGAGTGAATCTTCCTCTGGATATTGTCTGGGCTGAATTTTCTTCTACTTTTAGTAGTTACCTTTCTCCATATTGATCCTTATTATCTAAAAATGTATTGAAATCTCTTTCAGTAATAGCTCCCTTCCCATTCTCGACACCATTGTTATAACGTGTGTGTCCCTTTGCTATCATCTACTCTTATTTAGTAGAGCTTTAAAAGGGGAGAAGAAACGCAGCCTACCTCAACGCTGCAAAAGCTTGCCCTTCTGGCTAACAATGAAAAGCAATAAAGAGTTTGTTGCAAAGCATCAGAATCACAGGGCATACACTTGGCTATACAATGAAACAAAAACCGTAGCAGCTAACCAAAAACAGTGATTCTTTAACTTCTCTGTTCATTGGGATTATCTAGAGGACTTTTTAAAAAACAGATGCCCAGGCCATATTCCAGACCTACTGAGAAAAAAAATGTTCAAGGTCCCAGCCTTTTCTCCGGTTCACCTTAAAATATCAAGTACAATATATTTTCAAAACAATTTTTGGTGTCTGTGATCTGCTGGCTCCCTAAGCACATACGTAGTTTGTTGGGCTCAGTGCAAATAGAGTTACTTAAAGATGCCATAGCAAGGTGACATCATTGGTCTTTTACTGCCAAACAAATAATGAGCAGATAGAGAAGTCCATATTATTTTACATGTTACCAAAACTTAATTGTTCAACAAGGAGTATAAAGGTCTCCTATTTATTTTTTTTTATTTTTTTTTTTATTTCTCCTAAAGGGCTCTGGAAGGGTATGAACCAAAGAGGAACTCAGCTCGCTTTCACCCACCTGGAGTTCTTCCCTTTCGAGGTCAGGGGAAAGGAAACTCAATCTCTGAAGTCATTCTGGCCTCCATGCCCAGCCACAACATGCTAGAATGCCAGGGTGAACAGAGATGAGTAAACGCCACCTATCAGGAAAAATGATAAAAGGAATCCAAATATTGTGAGACAATATTTGGATCAATATAAACTAATGATTTTCAGATATGTTAAGAGTTCTTGTCTAGGATTAGGACATATATGATATTAAAGGCTTTTAGGCTGAAAAGAGTATGTTTTTGCAAATCACTTTACAACGGTAGGGTTTTTTCATAGAAACCTTTGATTTAAGCATTAAACATCACTTGGAGATTAAGGACAGATTTTTTTAAAATATTTTTTATTTGACAGCTCCAGAAATGGAGTATCACAAATTTTTTTCCCCAAGATCACATACATTTAGAAGAGTGGCATGATAACTTAAAGTCAAATATTCTGTCTTTAAATTCTATGTTCTTTCCATTATATAACATTCACTGAAATTTATCAATAAGAAACATTGATTCATCCTACAGATTTCCCACCAGTTCTGGTGGTCTTTCCATTACCCTGCCAGCAATGATACGGCTACAGACTATCATGGAGGCACTGTTCTGTCAAGCAGATATTTGGTTCTAAAATTTCAAATATGATGGAGCTTAGAGGATCACATTCATAATTAGCTATGTGGAGGGTCAACTCATCTATTTAAAATGCCTGGTTAATACTCTGCAGACTCCGTTTCTATGAAACTCTTAGCAATAATTCCCAGTTCCTACTTGGAATCCCAAGTTTCAGAGCATCAAGTTAGGTCATTAGAGACGGGTTAGATCACCACACCATAGTGCAGCTTAAGATTCTGTGACTAAATGAAGTGGTAGGGTATCTTTGTCTTTGCTTAGAATTTTTTAAAACTAGGTGCAAGTCCCTATAATAAGTTTGAATAATATGATCAGTAGGTATGGGTTACAATAGATAACCTAATTGAATATTACCTCTCATTCAAGAGTAAGGAGGGAATAGTGTTTTCATAAAAACAGATCTACACTTCCTATATTCATAATTATAATTTGCAGCAGATAAATTGCAATAGAACAATATATTTTTTTCTATATAACATGAGAGCTGTAAAGTGGGAGAAGACTAGGTGCATCTCTAACTCCATGACAGAATAAGAACAAAAGGGTAGAAAGACAGGCAGATTTTAGCTCAATACAGAAGAAAGCCTCTCACAGCACTGGAATGTGCTATCTTAGTGAAATTCTGAGCAGCTTATTGCCACAGGGGATATTCTCTGAAAGATCTTTAGAAAGGTCAGGTCAGACCCTTCCAACTCTATGATATTGTGTTTCCAATACGGTCGCCTTCACACCAAGTAATCTAAATGACCTGGGAAACTTCTGCTCCTTCTGTCTTCCTCTCTTATTAATAATTACTAATGTCTAATTACAAATAATAATTGCTTGTGTGTAAGAATAAGCCTTCTTGATATCAGGTTATTTTTTACATCAGTGGGATCTGGTGATTTTAGAGACTTTCTTCAATGAAGTTATCTGTGTTTGAAAAAAAAAAAATGAGACAGAGTCATTCTGGCCTTTATTGCATTGCTTTCTTTTTAACTCCTGCTCTGATTAGAATGTCCCATATAACTAAAGCTTCCCTTGAAGTTCATTCTGGTAACCCTCCCTCGAATATCTGTACACACCCATGAGAAGCAGAAGTGTCAAGTATGTGGCAATACAGCCCCATGAGCCTGCACACGCTCTCTTAGCGGCTAAGCTGGGCCCTGGCCCAGTGCTTTTCACTCTGTCCTGCTGTCTCTCATTTCAGTTCAAGGAGCCCCTGGTGACCCATATCTCCTGCTTCTTGAACTGTTTTCAGAAGGGCTATTAATTGTCCCTGGATGTCAAGGGTACCTACAGTCCTCCAGTGAGAACAAGTTCATGAAGCCAACCTTGTGAATTTTTCAAGATATAGAACCGTATGTGTTTGGTGTTGGTCAAGAGGTTTGGCATGCGTACTCCTAGGATTGATTAAAATGGTGCATTTTCTTGCTATTCTGTTCTAGGGGAAAAAAATAAAAGGCAATGATATAAAGTATCTGTTAGAATAATTTGGTAAGATTGGCATCTACTGGAAAAGTTGTTTCTTTTCCCTGATGTAGAGTAGGGGTGGGTACACCTACTGGTAGATCCCACTGCAGCCAAGACTCTTGATCTGATCAGCAACTTGCTTCAAAGTGCAGAGACACGGGCACGGCTTGGTCTTGGCCAGTAAGGGATGTAGAGACCAGTACAGGCTGGAATGTTCTCAGTATTTCCTCAGAGGGCACAATCTACCCCAGATAGAGCTTTTAAGGGAATGAGAAGCTTTCCACTGTTCTCTTCTCTCTGTTATTAACAGGAGTTGTCATATATTTGGGGCACGCTCTCGTCTTAGGGACTGTACTTAGGACTTGATTTCATTGAGCTCATTTAATCTTCACAACAACACTGTGAAGAAAGTACTGTTATTTCCTTTTCCTAGGTAAGCAAACTGAGTGTTAGAAAAGCTATTCAACGTGCCCGTGGCTGTCAGCAGGGAACATGAAATCCCATTCCAGCGATGGAAGCATTGGTCTATACTCATTCATGCCACATCATCAATAAGAGGACAATAAATCAAGAGAAAAATGAAGCAAATCCAATTGGTTAACTTGATAGAAACTAATAGTCATCAATGACATGAACAAGTGATAAGAGAGCCAAGCATCTACTGTTCCCAAAGTTATATGACACTGTCCCTAGAAAGACATTGCAGTTTGGCTTGCTAGATGAAAATGACAATGGCTGTGTTCTCTTCTCCTTTATAGAGGTATATTGAACCCTTTAACTTAAGGAGAATATATATCCTCTGCTTATTGTCCTAGGGAATAGCAATGCCGGGATGCAGCTTTTTTAATAGCTGTTATTTAAAAATAAAAAACAAAACGGCACCCACACAAGCTTTAACCTGAACCGGTATAGTCAATGTTACTAAAATATGAAGCCATATGTTTGGAGACGAGAGAAATAAGAGGACAGTAAATCAGACTTCCAGGCTTGCACAGATAGCTGAGGGATGAAGCACTGGATATCGAGTATGTGCTTCAGCTGCCCTGATTGTGCTGGGTGCAGTTTCAATAGGTGAATAAATAGATAGATGGTAGACACAGGGAAAAAAGCGGGGGATAGAAAATAATTTTTAAAGAGTGTAACAATTCCATAAAACAGCAGAAGCAATGAGAGTTCTTAGAGAAAGGGTAAGATAAATGGCAACTTTGGGGTATTCTTAACCATAAATGATACTCTCCTGCAAACTGAGGACAGAATCAGGCTCAATAAATGCCATTACAATATATAACTTTGCTCTGGTTCTTTGGCTGCCTGGGGAGCAAATGAGTCAATGTGAGATGTTCTCTAAAGACTCCCACAGTGCCTTATGCCTAATAGATTCACTAGATGAAGCTGAGGTTTTTAATGACTGGGAACTGGGCCCCAGAGGGCTGGCTAGAATGAAGAGGTATGGTTTGCCCTCTCCCCAGGACATCACATTTTAGAGATCTGAAGAGAGTTTCTGATTAGCAGGCAGGTGGTAATGCTGTGGTAGAGTGTAAGGGGGGGACGGTATTAGAAATGTGTTTTAAACTTTGACTGGGTGGGTGAGTAAAGGGCATTGCATATGGCAAATGGCTGTGCAAAGGGACCTGAGTGAGCCAGTAACAGCTGAGGAAGGAGGTTTCGGACTTGAGAACAGTGGGCGAAATGGAACAGATGGAGGCTGTACTAGGTACTGAGGTCACACCAGCCCTAAGGAGAGAAGTTGGCATGAATTATGTTGCCATATTGTGTGTGCAGATATGTGATTGCTTAGCAAATTAAAGAGGTAATAAATGAAGGCTAGACTGGAGGGTGACAAGTCTAAGTGGCCAGTTACATGTCATTTAACCATACTGACATTTCACAGTCAAGAAGAAAATGTGATAAAGAGACAACATATAGTATTAGTGCAAAGAGCACATGAATTGAAGTGAGGCAAAACTCACGGTTTGCTTCACAATAACTGTTTGAAAAGGGGCAAATTATATATCATCTCTGTGTCATTTTTCCCTCATTTGTAAGTGATGATTTTTGTTCATTTTTATTTTACTTGAACTTATTGGAGTGACATTGGTTAATAAAATTATACAGGTTTCAAGTGTACAATTCTGCAATGCATCATTTGTATATTGTATTGTGTGCTTAACACCCCAAGTTAAGTCTCCATCACCATTTACTCCCCTTTACCTTCTTCTACCTCTCCTATGGCAATCACCATACTCTTATCTGTGTCAACTAAGTGATTATTTTTATAGCACCAAATATAACACAAAGTTCAGAAACAGAGGATTACTTTAAACACAATACAGTTATCATTAAAGTAATCATTATAAGCAGAAGCCATTATTATCAAAGTAGAATTGTTTTTAGTGCAAAAGGAGTGAATCTTATTTGCCAGTATGTAAGGTAAAATAACAGAATATGAAAATTATATCAAGGGTGAGACTTACTGGGAAGGAAGCAGAGGTTAAAGTTCCAGGTTTTGCATTCTGCTAGATCTCTAACTGAATCCAAGTTTTTCACTCACTAGCCATATGATGTCAGCATACATCTAACTTTATGGGTTTTCATTTTCTTTTCTGTAAAATGAGAATGATTCTAACTTCATCACTGTTTGCATTTACGTCTTTAACCCATTTTTAGTTCATTTTTGTGAGTGGCAATATAGGTGTGGCATGTGGCTGTCCAGTTTTCTCAACACCATTAATCAGAGAGACTATCCCTAACCCATTGAGTATCTTTGCTCCCTTGTCAAACATTAGTTGATCATATATGCATAGGTTTATTTCTGGGCTTTTTATTCTGTTCCATTGGTTTGTGTGTTTTTATGCCAGTGCCATACCTATTTGATTACTCTAGCTATGTATGGTTTGAATTCAGAAAGTGTGATGCTTTGTTTTTATTTCTCAAGACTGCTTTAGCTATTTGGAGTCTTTGTGGTTCCCTACAAATCTTAGGTGTTTTTTTCTATTTCTGTAAGAAATGTCATTGGAGTTTTGATAGTGCTTCATTGAATCCATAGATGGCTTTGAGTAGTATGAACATTTTAATATTAATTCTTTCAACCCATGAACATGCAATCTTTCCACTTGTTTGTATCTTCAGTTTCCTTCATCAGTGTCTTACAGTTTTCAGTGTACAGATATTTCACCTCTCTGGTTAAATTGATTCCCAAGTATTTTATTGTTTTGATACTATTATGAATAGGATTGTTTTATTTCTTTTTTTAGTTACTCTGTTGCCTAGCCAGTGTGGCTCAGGTTGAGTGTCATCCCATGCACCACAAGGTCACATGCCCAGGTTGTGAGCTTAATCCCCCAATAGGGGGCATGCAGGAGGCAGCTGATCAATGTTTCTCTCTCTCTCCCTAAAATCAATAAAAACATTAAAAAAGAAAAAGAGTAAAAATGTCATCTACAAACAGAGACCATTTTACTTTTTAATTATTTCTTTTTCTTACCTGATTGCTCTGGCTAGGACTTCCAGTACTGAATTTAGAAGAAAAATGTTCAACCTTTCACTATTGAACATGATGTTAGCTATGGGTTTTTCATATACAGCCTTTTTATTATGTTGAGGTCCATACCTACCTTCTATATCTAATTTGTTGAGTTTTTATTATGAAAAAAATGTTGAATTTTATAAAATGCTTTTCTATTGAGTTGATATATCTATTTTTGATTTATCAATGTAGTGTTATCACATTTACTGATTTCATCCCAAGGATAAATCCCACCTGATCACGGTGTATGATCCTTTTAAATACACTGTTTAATTCAGTTTGCTAATAACTTGTTGAGAATTTTTATATATTCATCAAGAGTATTGGCCTATAGGTTTCTTTTCTCGTATCTTTATGTCGCTTTGGAATCAGGGTAAGACTGGTCTCATAAAATTAGCTTGGAAACGTTCCTTTCTCTTCGGTTTTGTAAAAGACTAAAAAAAAAAAAAAATGGTGTTAATTCTTTTCAAATATTTAGTTGAATTCACTATAAAACGATCTAGTCCTGGGCTTTTCTTGGTTGGGAGAATTTTGATTACCCAATCAGTAGGTACTCTGGAGAGCAGGAGGCTTGGGTTCCCAGGAGTCTGCAGGCAGCCACTTAGGGCTGCAGGAGCCAGGTCTGGTACAAGGATGGGCTGCCTCTGTGGTGAAGTTGGATGTCGACTTCACTCTTCTTCCACAGGGAGGGGATCTATCTTTGCACTGGGCTGCCTGGGTTTGGGGGTGGGATGATGGGGTAATGTGAATCTCTCTCCCCTATGCATCTCAATGCATCTTTTCTTTCTTTTGTCTTTCAACCAGGTGCTGAAACCCTTCACCTGGAATCCTTAGTTCTTGTGAAGGTATTTCGTACTTCAGATAGTTGTTCAAGTTGATGTTTCCAGGGACAGAATGAGCCCTAGAAATTCCTATGCCACCACTTTGCTCTTTTTATTTATTTGTTTATTTTTAAATCCTCACCTGAGGATAATTTTTTCCCCATTTTTATCATAATATAGAGTAGGGGAGAGAGAGAAACATTGATATGAGAGAAACACAATGATTGGTTGCCTCCTGCATGAACCTGACCAGGCTTGGGGACCGAACTGTATACACCCTTGACCAGAATCGAACCAGCGACTCTTTGGTCTAACCGCTGAACCAAACCGGCCAGGACTCTCTTTTTTATTTTTAATGCTTGCTTTCTTCTTCTCATTTCTTCATTAATGCATAAAAATAATTTCATATTGAATTTTAATTCATTTATTTTACTGTTACTGAGGTTATGACAATTCATTCTCTGTGAATTATTAGTTTATTTCCATATCTATAATTTATTAAATATTTAAAATTTTAAGAAATTATTCATATCAATGTTAGAAGAATATTTGTTTTATGTGATATTTAAATTGACTATACATTTGTTAGGATCAAAATAGTATGATGTTGAATAAAGAGTGTAAGTAGAGAGCTCATAAAGAATATATATGTATACATAAGTGTATATAGATGGATTGATTCAGATACATAGGAGAAATTAATATGTGATAAAGTGATATTTCAACTCCAAGAGGAAAGATGGTTTATTTAATGTGTCACTAGTATAAAGAATAATTTCTAAGAAAATAAATTTAGAACCGTGCATCACATCATAGAAATGAATATTGGATCAAAAATGAAAAAAGGAGAAAAAAAAATAGGACAAGAAAATGAGCTTCAATTCTCTAACTCAGACTTTTTATCTGAAAAATAAAGATACATAAACTCTCACAGTGAAGCTGTGATATATGAATGTGACAGCTCTTATCAGAACAGTATAAAGTCACTTGTAAATACAAACAGAAATATTATGTCTTATCTACTTTAGTGAGTGCTTTGCAGCTAGAGTTTGATATTCAGTGGTGAGGTTTAGGCCACTGGGGGAACTAAAAAATATTAATACTTTTACTCCTACCTTCTAAGTTCTTCTGGCTAGGCTAATAATCAAATTAACAAAGTTTTAATATATAAACATGGGGAATTCACAGAGGCATGACAATTCCAAAGACAGTGAGGCAACATTGGGTATATAAGGCATTTGTGGAAAAATAGTGTGTGGGGGGGTGTATAAGATTTCAGAAGTGAAAATGGGTGGTTTACAGGTAGTAGAGAAAGGAGGAACATACAAGGCAAGAAAATTCTTGCCAGGCAACCCAGAAACAATGAGACACAGGAAATATCTGGCTACATTCTAAACTCTCCTTCCTGAAGCAGGTTTCTCCGTCTGAATTTCTTGGGCAGGAAAAGGAGGGTAGGGTCAAAAATTCCTTCTAAGTCCTTTCTTTTTTTTTCTTTTCTTTTCTTTTTTTTTTTTCCTTTATTGATTTTAGAGAGAGAGGAACGAAGGGAGAGGGAAAGATAGAAACATTGATGAAAAAGAACATCAATTGGCCGCCTCCTGCATGCCCCCCACTAGGGATCAGGCCCACAACCTGGGCATGTGCCCTGACCAGGAATCAACCTGTGACCTCTTGGTACATGGATGGACCCTCAACCAGTGAGCCACACTGTCTGGGCTAAGTCTTTTGTTTCTTAATAAACAGCTTAAAATCATATCCCCAAAAGGCAGCTTCAGAATTATGGTCCATGCACCACTAAGTGAGGACTGTAAATGCTTCCCTCAAAAGAGGATTTACAACAAGGGAGAGGAAAAGTTGCTAAAACTCCGTGATAATAATGCAGAGCATTTGCATAAAAGGAATCTGAATGATAAATTTCTCCAGCAGATTGTAAGATATAAGTAAAGCAGAGGAAATTTGTATTCTTCTCATTAAATCAGAAAGAAATTATTCATCTCCATGAATGCAAATGAAAGCTTTCCAAGTGGTGTGGTCATAACATGGTAATTAAATGCCTGACTGCCAGCCAGATTTCTTCATTTTTCTAAATTATAATAATTACAATTGACCATTACTGATAATTACAGTGATCAGAGAGTCAAATTTTAATTTTTCATTCTCTTTTCTGTAATAAATGTGTAGTTCCTTCCAGTAAAATACATCAAGTTTTCTTTTTCCTTAACCACCAATTCCTTTCTGACTTTTTAACCCCATCCCCATAGAAAAATGACTCTCTTTTCATCCTCCCTTGTTTTCCTTCGGATTTCTCCCAGGAGCTAATCAGGGGGTATCTGGCAATATAAGCATTATGTCAAAGTAAAATTAAAAGATTAAATATGTAAATTATTGTTTTAAAAATGGTTTTATGTATTCTGAGTGCCTAAATCATTTTATACCCACTTATTATCCCTGTAATTAAAATAGGAGCTATCAAAGGTCCTAACCACTTCCTTGAGGAAATCATACCCATTAAAAACGAGAGATTATGAGCTAACCCTTTCAATTTTACACTAACACCATGTTGCTCGGCCCATATAAATGTATCACTTTCCTAGCTAGCATAAACGGTAGTTTCTGGTGCGGGACTTTAGAAGGAGTCCTACAAATCATATCCTTAATGTTTCTTTCCTTTTGAATGTATCCATCCCATTCTCCAGGTAGCTCCCTTGAAAACTTAAATGTCTCTGAGTAAGTCAAGCTGCCCTTAATCACCCATGTCATAAATTTATCATCTTGCATCTTTTTAGGAATAATAACTCAAACAGAAAATTCTGAAGGTCATTTTGACATTGAATCAAAATTTTGATGTAAGAAGTTTTGGCCCTGCAGTAATAGCTATGAAAATTCACAGATAAATGGATATTCATTAAAGTGTGATTTATGTTAAAAAAAAAAATACTGTGTATCTTGCATGCCTATCAATAAGTCATTTAAATTATAGTACAAATATGTAATTATACACACACATACATAATACAGTTATTGACACAAGAAGTTGTCTCAGACATGATTCCATTTACATATATAATTTAATGTGTTTATGTATGTGTGTGGACAGAAAGAAGCATAGCCAAATATTAGCAGGGTTTTATCTGAATGGCAGGATCTCTGGTAACTTTAATATAATTTTATATATATTTATAAAGGTATAGCATGGATTAGAACCATGCCATAAAGAATGATTATCTCCAAGTAGATTTTATTTAATTGCCTCTATCATTTAGAAATATATAACTATTGGGAGAAGCATGTCTCTATAAAAATCCACAATATTTATAGGGACAAAAACAAAGAAATCTACTAGATTTGTGTTCCCTACCCAGAACATTCCAACCTATTTATCTGGGGATAAAAGGATGTATTTAACTGAAACACTTATTTATAATTTTGAATTATGCAAAACATTGGAAGGGCATATACAAATAATTTTTAAAAAACAGAAATATAACCTCTTAAAAAATATACAAATGTAGAAAAATAATATTAAAAATCATAGCTCCTCAGAAATGTCAAGTGTTGTAAAAAAATTCATAGGTATAAACTTAAAAAATTGAAGGTTGAAATAAACTTTTAGAATGTTTAAGAAGTGTTTAGAAGAATAGCTAGGAGGCTATTCCTGGCGGGGAGATTAGGTGGGCAGGTACTACGCCCACTGGAGACCCAGGGTTCTGCTTTGTGGTTCAGTTCCAAGAGAAGGAGTCAACATGGAGGGCCAAGTTTTCAACTTTCTATTTTGGAATAGTTTCTAAGTTACAAAAAAGTTATTAAAATAGTTCACATAACACCTGGGTACTATATACTCTTTACCACTACTTCTAACATTTTTTTCACATTCTTCCTCTCTCTCTGCTCACCCCTTCTTCCCTCATACAAACTTTTCTGAAGTATCTGAGAGTAAGTTATAGACATCTTCCCTATTTACTTCTAAATACTGCAGTGCAAATTTCCTAAGAACAGGGACATTCTACTATACAATCATAATATAATTATCAAAGTCAGGAAATTAACTTTGATGCAATATAATATCTACTCTATAGGTCTCATTTGTTGAAGGCTAGTAGGGAGTGGTTCGATACATTTAAGAAGTGTTTATTTATAGATTAAACAGTACATTAGACATGTACTGTATATTTAAAAAGTTAAACGGGGAATCATCTGTGGGTCTGGAAGGGATTAATTCTATTTATATTATTTCTAATGGGAAAAATGATTCTGTTTTCAAACAAACCACTTCTTGAACAGCCTTCCGGAACAAATTAAGTTCAAGAACTTGGGTTCCACTGTATTTATTTCCATAGACACTTACAGTTTTTAGGATACTAATTTTTTCTTCTTGTTAGATATACTAGGACACAAACCACCACTTACGAGTCAACATATCTGTAATTTTTTTCCTATGGTATTCCATGAGAACTAGAGTATAATAATATTTCTGTTAGAGATTTTCATTTGCTTGCTTCTGATGCCTAGAGATTTCAATATCATTAGATTAACAACCTTCATTCAGCAGATTCCACATACTTATCTGCACCCTTTCCCCATATATGTGTAACGGGCATATATGGTGACTGTTTATACTTACTATTTACACTTATTTTTAAATTTTATTTGGTGTTGATTTATAAAAAAAAAAATGTATTGCTTTTAGCATGCCTTTGAATTTATATGCTTATCAGCCTATATATACACACATATATAAATAAATATATATAAACCTCATGGTAACCATAAACCAATCAAAACACTAAAGAAAACCAGCAAATCAAAAAAACAGAGATCAAGTCCTAGCCGGTTTGGCTCAGCGGTTAGAGCATCAGCCTGTGGCCCAGAGAGACCCAGGTTCGGTTCCCGCTAAGGGCATGTACCTCGGTTGCAGTTTGTCCCCGGCAACCATTCGATGTGTCTCTTTCACGTCGATGTTTCTCTCTCTCTCTCTCTCTTCCTCTCTCTCCCTCCCACTCTATCTGAACAAACAAACAAAACAAAAAAATGAAAAAATGTCCTCGGGTGAGGATAAAATAAACAGAGATCAAGAAAAAAAAAAGGAAAAAAGAACAAAAACAATTAACAAAATGGCAATAAGCACATACCTATCAATAATTACTTTAAATGTAAACAAACTAAATGCTCCAATCAAACGACATAGAGTGACAGAATAGATTTTTAAAAAGACCCATCTACAAAAAACTATTTTAGATCAAAAGACATACACAAATTGAAAGTGAAGAGATACAAAAAGATATGCCATGCAAATAGAAAGAAAGCTATTGTAGCAATATTCCTTATCAGGCAAAATAGACTTTAAAAGAAAGACTGTAAAAAGAGACAGAGAAGGTCATTACATAGTGATAAAGGAGTAAATTTAATAAAAGAATATAACAATTGTAAATACCCATGTATCCAGCATAGAAACACCCAAGTATATAAATCAAATATTAACAGTAATACAATAATAGTTGGGGACTTAGATATCCCACTTATCTCAGTAAACAGATTATACAGACAAGAAATTAATAAGGAAATAATGGCCTTAAATGCCACCTTAGATTATACATTTTTCTCAAGTGTACATGGAACATTTTACAGAATAGACCACATATTAGGCCATAAAACAAACCTCAATAAATTCAACAAGATTGAAATTATATCAAGCATATTTTCTGACTACAATAGCATAAAATTAAAAATCACTATAGGAAGAAAACTGGAAAAAAATACAGATGTGGAGATTAAACAATATATTATTAAACCAATGAATCAAAGAGGAAATCAAAAATGACTTGAAACAAATGAATGAAAACACAGCTTTATAAAATGTATGGGATGCATCAAAAGCAAGTCTATGTCAAGGAGCAGGAAAAATCCTAAACAAACAATTAAACTTTACACCTAAAGGAACAAGAAAAAGAAGAGCAGACTGAAGCCAAAGTAAGTAGAAGGAAGGAAATAATAAACACCAGAGCCAAAAAAAATCAAAATAGAGACTTAAAAAAAATAGAAAAAAAAATCGATGAAACTAAGAGCTGGTTCTTTAAAAGGACACAAAATATTAGCAAGACTCATCGAGTAAAAAAGAGAGAACCTAGATAAATAAAATCAGAAAGGAAGGAGCAGAGGATACAGCTGACATCACAGAAATACAAGGGATCATTACAAAATATTGTGAACAATCATATGCCAACAAATTGGACAAATTTCTAGAAACATATAACCTTCCAAGATTAAACCAGGAAGAAACAGAGAATCTAAACATACCAATTACTAGCAATGAAATTGAAGCAATAAAAAAAATTTCAACAAAACCCAGAACCAGCCAGCTTCATGGGTAAATTCTACCAAACATTTAAGAGTTAATGCCTATCTTTCTCAAATGATTCCAAAAAATTTAAGAGGAGGAGTACTTCCAAACTCATTCTACAAGGCTAAAATTACCCTAATGCCAAAACCAGATAAGGACACCACACAAAATAGAATTACAGACTGGAATCTCCAATGAACATAGGTACCAAAATTCTCAACAAAATACTAGCAAACCAAATTCAATACATTAAAAGGATTATATGCTATGATCAAGTCAGATTTATATTACCATGCAAGGGTGGTTTAGCAACCACAAAACAATTGATGTGAGCCATAGGCGGTTAGCTCAGTTGGTTGGAATGTCCTTCCAATGCACCAAGGTTGTGAGTTCAATCCCCGGACAGAGCACATGCAAGAATAAACCAGTGAATGCATAAATATGTGGAACAACAAAAATCAATGTTTCTCTCTCACACACACATCAATAAATTAAACAATGTAAAAGAAAACAATTGATGTGACTTATCACATCAATATAATCAAGATATAATCATCTCAATAGAGTCAAAAAAGCATTTGACAAAATTCAACGTCTATTTATGATAAAAACTCAACAAAGTGGATATAGCAGGAACTTACTTCAACATATTAAAGGCTATGTATGACAAGCCCACAACTATCATCATACTCAGTGGTGAAAAGTTGATAACTTTTCCTCTAAGATCAGGATCAAAACAAGGATGTGCATTTTTACCACTTAAATGCAACACAGTATTAGAATTCCTAGCCACAGCTCAAAATCAAAAGAATTAAAAGGCATCCAAATTGGAAAGAAAGAAGATGTCACTATTTGCTGATGATACCATATATAGAAAACTAAATAATCCACCAAAAATTAGATGAATGAATAAAGTAGTGGAATACAAAATTAATACAGAAATTCATTGATTTTCTATATACTAATAGCAAATGACCAGAAAGAGAAATTAAGGAAACAATTCCATTTACAGTTTAATAAAAAAGAATAAAATATCTAGGGGTAAATTTAACCAAGGGGGTGAGAGACCTGTACTCTAAAAACTATAAGACACTGAAGAAAGAAATTGAAGAGAACACAAATATATGGAATGCTATACCATGTTTATGGATTATAAGGATTAATATCATTAATGACCATACTACACAAGGCAATTTCTATCAAAATACCAATGACATTCCTCTCAGACCTAAAACAAATAATCCTAAAACTTATGTGAAACCACTAAAGACCATGAATGCCAAAGTAACCTTGAGAAAGAAGAACAAAGCTGGAGGTATCACAGTCCTTGATTTTAAACTACACTATAAAACTATAATAATCAAAACAATATGGTACTGGTCAATACAATATATCAATGAAACAGAATAGAAAGCCCAAAAATAAATCTTTGCATATGTGGTCAAGTTACAATAATGGACAAGAATATACAATAAAAGAATAATAGTCTCTTCAAGAAGTGATGTTGGGAAAACTGGACCACTCTCTCATATCATGTACCAAAAAAAATAAAAATAGATTAAAGATTGAAATATAAGGCCTGATACCATAAAACTCCTAAAAGAAAACATAGGTAGTAAGTTATTTGACATCAGTCTGAGTAATATCTCTTTGGATATGTCCTTTCATAAAAAGAAATAAAAGCAACAATATACAAATTGGACTTCATCAAACTAAAAAACTTCTGTACAGGGAACAAAACCATCAACAAACCAAAAAGACAACCTACTGAATGGAAGAACATATTCTCAAATTATATAACCAATGAGGGATTGATATCCAAAATATAAGGAATTTATACAAGTCAGTAACAAAAAATAATCTTATCAAAATATGGTCAGAGAACATAAAGAGACTTTTCTCCATAGAAGACACACAAATGGCCAGCAGACATATGAAAAGATGCTCAACATCACTAATAAGGGAAGTGCAAATCAAAAACAAGAGATACCACCTCACACTTGTCAGAATGGCTATTATGCAAAAGTCAACAAATAACGTTTGTTGCTGAGGATGTGGAGAAAAAAGAACCCTTGTGCACTGTGTGTGGAACTGCAAATTGGTACAGCCACTATGGAAAACAAGGTGGAGCTCCCTAAAAATTTTCAAAATAAATCTGGGTATTTATCCAAATCAAATCAAACATTAATTTGAAAAGATTATGTTCATTGTAGCATTATCTACAATAGCCAAGATATGGAAGCAACCTAGGTGCCCATCAGTAGTTGAATGGATAAAGATATGACACACACACACAGTAGAATACTACTCAGCCATAAAAAAGAATGATGTTTTACCATTTGCAACAACATGGATGGAACTAGAGGGTATTATGCTAGGTGAAATCAGCTGGACAGAGAAAGATAGATGCCATATGATTTCACTCCTGTGGAATCTAAAAACAGACTCATAAAGACAGAGTAGCTGCCAGATGGGAGAGGAGATGGGTGGAAAAGTGAAGGAGAATGTAGTCAATAATATTGTGATAAGCTTGCACAGTGATAGATGATTACTAGAATTAGTATGGTGAGCACATTACGGAATTTGACTGTCAAATCAGTATGTTTTATACCTGAAACTAATATATTTTATGCCAACTATTTAAATTTAAAACACACACACCTAAGTGACAATCTCTATTTTACCATTCAACTGGGTCCTCTGAACTCTCCATTAATTTCAACAATGGAAGAAGCAGACCGACTACTAAACTCATCTTATTTGGGTCATGACTGGCTTAGGAGATTCTGAGAAGACAATGACCATGGAGTTGAACCTGAAATTCTGACATAACTGAGGAGAAAATTAATTAAGTCGGGTAGCCATGAAGGTAAGAGAGAAAATTAGTAAATTACTGATGTTTTCTTTCATAGTTTTTTAACTGAAGCAAAACATCTATTGTTAAAGTCTACTATGTACATATGTGTCTTTTATCATGCTAGGAAACACAGCCTAGGTCACCATTCAGTGACCCAAAGTGGCCCATAACCTGGAAACTGACTCTCTCTCTAGTGTATGAGACTTAAGATGCGAATGCTGCTGTTTGTTCACCTCCGTTTTCTGCGTTTCCTAAGAGTTACCATGTAGAAACCGCTTTCCAGGAAGCCCTTCTATTAGGGAGCAGTTAGGGTCCGCTGCTCACCATTCACAGCAGTTTGGGGCCCATTGGAGCCCATGTAGATTACGAGTTTAGAGATTTGGTGACTTTAATGTGTTCAACTTTTTGTAATGAGAGTTGAAAACAAAGCTATTATAAGGATCTCCTTCTGTACTAAAAGCTTAGAGAAAATACATAGAACCTGCACATTTTAAAAAACAAAACAGTTGCATTAAAAATATATATATGAAGAAACAAAAACAGCAGACTCCCAGCTGAGGCAATCATCACATTTTATGGATACTCAGTCAAAAGCTTTCACATTTAACGATTAAAAAGACACTGAGGAAGAAGGTAATGAATGTTCCGTTTTGATACTGTAAACCTGTTGTTTATATTTACTGAGTTCTCAACATTTTCAGCTGCTTCTGCCTAAAATCTGAGGTGGAAATATTTGGGATATGGAAGAGTATTATGAATCAAGACACCCAAAATACTTTGAAGAACCAGAATTTTCAAAATTTCAGTGGACTGAGATGCAAAAAAAAAAAAAATCATTTTAAGTAATTATTCACACCCTGAAACAATTTAAGGTATTTGCTTGTACATTGTCACACCTATGACAATTTATAAGCAAATACCAAGATGCAAACTCAGAGATGCTATTCTTTAAAAGAGAAATTCAAAATAAAAGCAGAATAATGCCTACTTCTGTTTCATTGGATTACATTCTCTTCATTAGCTCCACCAAATCCAGAAACTTATAATATTATATTGTCTTATATAGGGATACAGCTCAAACACAGAAGATTATTTTTTTGGCAGAATTTTGTGGTTGTATTAACACAAATACGATGTGTACACAATGTGTCTATTCATTTTCTTCGCTGCGCAGCCTGGCATTGGGATTGGTGACTCTGTTGGCCAGCTGGGCTGCTCTTTCCACAATGGCTTTGCGGTTCTTTGAGGAAACGTTGTGAGCAATCTCAGCACAGTGAGATCTGTTGCACATCAGCAGCACTTCAAGCTCCTTGACGTGGTGGGCCAGAAACTTACGGAAGCCACTGGGCAGCATGTGTTTTCTTTTCTTGTTGCTCCCATAACCAATGCTGGGCATCAAGATCTGGCCCTTGAATCTTCTGCGCACCCTATTGTCAATCTTGGGTTTCACGAGGGGTCTGAGGGCAGCCATGGTGCCGAGGAGGAGACTGCAGCCAACTCCATAGGCATCGCCGAGGCAGACTCAAACACAGAAGATTTTTTAAATTATTATAAATTTATGAAGTAACCGGAATGAAAAACTGGCATCCAATCTTTCCAGTAAGACAATGCTTTTTCTTTCCAATATATCCAGTATGTCATTACTGCCACAGAATATCTGTTATCACGCCTCCTCATAGTAGACAGTATAGAAATAAGTTAAACAGACATAATACTTATTAATTGAAAACCTTAAAAGAAAATAAACAAGTATGTCAAACTCTGCTTTCTATTTATATTCAGTCCTGGTCTGTTCCTACATTCTCTGTCTATCATATGTAGTTATCAAACTAAATGACAGCAGCAAATATTGGGGGGAAAGTAATAAAATATTTATAGCAGAAATAATATTAGCTCAATGTGCTAAATTTAGCCATATATACTAATTCAGGGTAAATACAGAAAAGGTATTAACTTAAACATTTTGATTACTTTGACCAGTGAAGAGTGAGTTACAAAAACCATTCATGTAAACAGTATTTAAGGAGCTCTTACGTGCTATGCACTGTAATTGAGGCCAGGCATATGCAGTGAACCAGATGGTCAAGGTCCTCACTTACCTCAAATACAAACTAAAAGAAAAATCAACCACGATAATATGAGAGGAATTGGTAACAGGAAGGAATAGAAATGTTTGGGTAGTCAGGGAAACCATTTTTGAGGAGGTGACATTTAAACTGAAACCTGATTGACAAGTGGCTCCAGCCAGAAACACTCTTGGTAAAAAGAACTTCAGGTACAAGGGGCTGGCTGGATGGAAGGAAGAAATGCGCTAT
This sequence comes from Molossus molossus, assembly GCF_014108415.1. Taxonomy (NCBI): domain Eukaryota; kingdom Metazoa; phylum Chordata; class Mammalia; order Chiroptera; family Molossidae; genus Molossus; species Molossus molossus. The sequence goes on from NW_023425350.1 coordinate 37,238,669, forward strand.
GGGTTTAATTGCAATGAACACCGGCCCCTACATTCATGGTGCATGCCTCTGCCATTTCCAGCGAATCGGTTGTGCATAGACACAACTCACTGTGGGGTTTCCTCCCCATGGAGTAAAAAATGGGTCTAGGGTGGGACCCTCAGTCTAGAAAAAGCTTACTTGATAGCCATGATAGAACCCTGCTTAGTTCATCTTTAGAAGGTTCATGAGCTGTTTTTGCATCTTGACTCTTAAGTAGTGTCTTTGTACAAAGTCTGCAGAGATGAATATCAACACTTGGCATGCCATCTGCATAGGGCTAATTATATACACTTTGTTATTTGTCACTATAAGATATTTCAGAATAAAATGTGCAAACCATCTGCCAATAACTTTATTCACATTTCTTAGATCATCAACAAGAAACCTTATACTTCCTTTTCCCCAAGGGAACACAAATTGTAATGTGCACAAGGTGGGTAGATGGGGGGAAAAAAAATCTAAAAATGGCTTTGTCATGTACCAAAAAAAATAGGAGGTGTCTTCAGTAGAATGTCCTGGAATCACTTGTATCCATTACTCTCCGTGTGTCCTCGGCATTGCATTATGCAAACTAAACTTAACCCCCCAAGTGTCAGGCACCAGTGCTTTTGGCATTGTGTATGTTCATGATTGCAGGGTAAGGAAAAACAAAGAACCCATGAGCTTAAAATAAATTGCAGTTTGCCATTTGATTATGTAAAATGTGGTTGCATGATCCCCAAATCACGTTTTATGCACAAAGGCAAAACCAGCTTTTGTGTTTTGAAAAGCAGGTGTGCAATTATTCCTGCAAAGAAAAAGAGTCATTTGCAGTTGATTTTGGGGGGAGATGATTGAGCAATTACAGACGTACATGCTAATTTTGTTGCACCCTCTGACCATCTTCTGCTTATAAAGTGGATAGGCTTTCTCCCTCTCTGATCCCAGAAAGAAGCTGCAGAAACAAAGATAAGGAAGTTGGACAATTTATGCAGTTGCCAGTGGACAGAAAACTGGCACCACTTGTTCAAGCATTTCTCACTGAATACTTGTCATGGCCTGGCATTTAATAACACACCCAGGCAAAGTTTAATACCCATCTTACTGAAAGTAAGTTGTTCACACACACCCACAGAAAGCCAAGGATTCAGTATTGCTTGCAACATAAATAATGTTTAATTCTTCTTTCTAATAGTCCATTTGGAAAGAAATTGAGAGGTGAAGGTAGAAGATTAAAACAGCCTATACTTTGATTTGGACTTCGATTCACTTTCTTGTTACCTGAGCGTCTCTCAAAGACAAGGGCCGTGTCTTCACTATGATACGAGATTAGGACGTGGATGATTCTATAAGGCGGAAAAGTGACAGTTCTTCACTACCTGAGCACTTTCACTGCTTGAGTTCTGAAAATTTGCCAAGATTTGAACTATAATTAATACTATAAATTGTTTATTTCCAAAATTAAAATTTTATAAAGTTGGACTAAGTATATACATCTATAATTTTTATGCGCGCACACACACACAGAGATCTTGATATTTTATGTCTACATTCTAAGGATCACATGAAAAATCTCTCATTGTAGAAAACTATTTTACATAATTCAAAATCATTGAAATGTCAATTATGTTTGAAAATTATCCCATTGAAGCTGCTTGGGAATATTCAAATTATTTTGATAGGGTAACTGACAAACCTTTAGAATAGAAACACTTGGTATAAATGAATTATAGACAAGCATTAGACATAATCTATCTTAATATCCTCGATAATAAGATGGAAAACATATCTAAATACTAATTAATTATAGATTACATTAACATACATAAATGACCCGATCTAAAGGGTATAGACACATGAATCAATACAACTTGAAGAAAAGGCTCAAAGCACATACTATGGTATTTCATCCCTGACCATTTCATTCAAATCCATGAATGCTTTGTATGAGGAAAATTAGATGCCTATTATATGCTAATTAAAAAATACTAAGAGAAATAGCCAAAACAAGGGGTGAGGTTAGGATTAAAACTGACAGGGTAAAATAATGGGCCAAGTTTATCAAAAAGAAAATGAAAACAGCAAAATATAGTCTGGACTTTATAAAAAGTGCATTTTATCACAACTCTGGAAGCACGGGGTAGGCTGGAATCTTTGCTGCACCATGTAGTCATTGTATACGCAGGAACAAGTTGATTAACCTCTTTGTGTTTTAATTTCTTCATCTGTAAAATGGATAGAGTAAAGAGTACTGATTTATTATGAATGCTGTAGAATGAATGAATTTAAAGGATATTCAGGCACAGAGTCAAATCTCAATGAATGTTAAAGTACTGTTTTGTTTGTTTGGGAAAAAAAGGAGTGGGTTGTTTTGGCTACAAGTTCAATGTGAATCAACAGTGTCGTGAGACTGCTAAAATACATTGACTTGATTAAAAGAAGTAAAATATCAAGACTGAGAAGTCTCTGGGAATGTAGGCATGTGCCAACCCAGCCCCTGGCTACACTTTTTTTAAAAATATATATCTTCCTTCTGCTGTCTCTTTGTTTCTCTGTGTGCATCTTTTTTAAACATTTTTCACTCCCTCCTGTACCACTTCTTTTCTGTCACTTTAGAAGAAAACTCAACATTCTTCAGCGCATTTAGGGGAGAGCAAAGACTAGCTGGTGAAGGCTGGAAGTAGGGTCCCAAGGTTGGCAACTTGTAAACAGAGGAAGCCAGGTTCAGGAAGGAGAAGACATGCTGAGGAGCAAAGAGAGCTGTTTTCAAGACCACCAAAGTCACACAGTTTAAACCAGGTCTGTGCAGTTTAGCAGGAAACAAAAACGAATGAATGGAGAAGTTAAGAGAAGAAATTTGGATTTAAAAAAATACCTAACTTTTAACCTAACATGGTCTGGAAGTAAAAATAGTCTCTTCAAAAAAGGAAACCTATACACTGTTGGTAGGAAGGTACATTGGTGCAGCCACTAGAAAAAACAGTATGGAGGTTTCTCAAACAATTAAAAATAGAACTATCATATGGTCTAGCAATCTCACTTCTAGGTATACATCTGAAGTAAATGAAATCAATATTGTGAAGAGATATCTACACCCCCATGAACACTGAAGCATTGTTCACAATAGCTAAGACATGTAAACAACCTAAGTGCCACAAATACATGAATGGAAAAGAAGAAAATTCTGCAATATGTGGCAAAAGGAGTGGACCTTGAGGGCATCATGCTAAGTGAAATAAGCCAGACAGAGAAAGACAAATACTGTATGGTTTCAGTTGTATGTGGAATCTTGAAAAAGTCAAACTCGTAGAAAAAGAGCACATCAGTAGTTACCAGGGGTAGGGTGGGCACGGATGGAGAGAGATTGGTCAAAGGGTACAAACTTCCGGTTATAAGATAAATATGTTCTGAGGAATCTAATGTACATCATGGTGAATAGAGTTAATACTGTATTAATATATGCTTGAAAGTTAAGAGGATAAATCTTTTTTTTTTTTCATCCTCATCTGAGGATATTTTTCTATTTATCTTCAGATAGACTGGGAGGGAGGGAGCGAGGAAGAGAGAGGCACATCGACTGGCTGCCTCCACATGACCCCGACCAAGGCCGGGGACGAACTGCAACCGAGGTACGTGCCCTTGACCGGACTCAAACCCATGACTCATTGGTCTTCGGGCCAATGCAAGAGAGTAAATCTTAAATGTTCTCACCATTAAAACAAGTAATTATGTGAGGGGATAATGTGTTTGTTAATCTTGTTGTGGTAATCATTTTGCAATCTATTTGTGTATTAAATTATCTCACTGTATGCCTTAAACTTAACACAAAGTAATGTGTCAGTGATATCTCATCATAGCGGAAAAAAAGAACAGAACAGTCTCCTCACGGAGCAGTGCACTTCGGCCCCCAGACGTCCAGAAAGCCGCTGGAGAGCCTGTGATGACGCAACAGCTGGACACCTGGAGGAGGCCTGGCAGCCCAACCATTGTCACAGGCAACACAGATAACTTCGCTGTGGTCTGACCGACAACAGAGGCCCTCATGTGAAGCAAACAAGTAACAACAAATAGCATTTTGATCCAAAAATGGAACAAGATTTGAACTGTTCCATTGGCTCAAGATAGTGAAGGCTCTTGTAAAAGTAGAAAATACTATCTGGGAGTAATTTATTTTTATTTTTATTGATTTTAGAGAGGAAGTGAGAGGGAGAGAGAGATAGAAACATCAGTGACGGAGAACATGGACTGGCCGCTTCCTGCAGGCCCCCACCTGGGATTGGGCCCACAACCTGGGCATGAGCCCTGACCAGGAATCCAACCGGTGACCTCTTGGTGCTCAATCACTGAGCCATAGCAGCCAGGCTACCTGGGAGTGATTTTTAATCATTACCATTTTACTGTAAATTTATTTCCCAACTGGGCAAAGTAACATGTATATGAGCTCAAATGGGATTCATATATTTATATGAATTGAATGAGAAGATGTGATGAGAAGCAACTGATGAGAGGGTCTGAACAATAAAATCTACTGGGTTATGTGCTTCCTTTTGCTTCTATGACATATTCAAGAAGGCGTTGGTTATTTATGTGATCATTGAAAGACATACCTCTGCAAAATGCATAAGCCACAGACATTACCAATCATTTGACCACACAGATATGAGAAACAATGTGTATAACTAAACTATACATCCAATGTTATTTCTTTGTTAAGTATGTCAAAAAGAAAAAAGAAAAAACACTTGGGCCTTCACTATTACCTGTACCCTCAGTGCAATTGCCAATACTATTTAAGAATAAGATATGCATGGAAAAGGGTGGGGTGGAGGGGGACATATACACTTCACATTCCAAATATAATTACTCCTGAAACAGATTTCAAAAGAAACACTCGATATGTTTGCATATAGATGCAATCACCTTGAAATTTTACTACCTACTAGCAAATGAGGATATAAAGATTATTCATTTTATATAATGCCTTCGGAAACAGCATTTTTTATAACATAACATTCATCATGGAATATTGTAGTTGACTTAAAACTGCATTTTTCTCATTTGCTATTTAGAAAACCCAAAGAGCCAACATTCCGGGAGAGAACAAAGTTTGGAGGGGTGACCCTACTCTCGAATTCTCTGGTGTCCTCTCCCTGTTTTTCTGAGCTACTAGAGAAAGTTTTTTAGGAAGAATTTTGAGAATCAACTTTGAGTCTGTGGGGAAGGGAGCAGACTTAGTGTGAGCAAGGGGTTTGCGATCCTACAGATAAAAAGTCAGATGGATTGTGAAGATGCACTGAACAGTGAGACAAGAGGCAGGGAATACAAAGCTGGTTTAGAGAGGAAAAAGGAGTAAAAACGCTACCTAGTAAACGGTTACATTTTACTGTGCCCAGTGTGAAGTTTCTGAGGAATATCTTGAGTAGTTCCCTGGAGTTAGAAATATTATTCTGTTCCTGTAGCCCCTGGTTTCATTTTGTTCAGAGCAAACAACTAAACTTTTCAAAGACAATTAATGAAGAAACCTTTAAGGCCTTAGAACTTCCTATTATTGCCACAAGACTGATCCTGCCACCCCCACACACAGTGATACGAGAATGTATCTTCTATTTCTTTGATCCCAAAGGTCACTTCTGCGAATTTAGACGTCAAAGGGAAAGAGAAACCAACTAGTAGGTTCTTTTTCTTACTGTAGCAATTATTTTATAAGTTCCAGTTTGCCTTTTCCTCCCACAATAAGACCAAACACCACACATTTACTAAATCTTCTGCCACACCAGGTAAATGAATTCTTCTCTTCCTCTATCTTCTTTTCGTGAATGTATAACTGACATACATTATTACAACAGTTTCCAGTGTACAACATAATGATTTGACATTTATCTACCTTAAGAAGTGATACCATGTTAAGTCTAATAACTATCTGCTGCCATAAAAAGGTGTTATGATATCAGTAGGAAATCAGTGTTTGCCTTGTGTAAAGCTTTTGGATTATAAGAGCATGTGGTCAAAACATAATGGAAGTCAAGAGGCATGGATCCAGTCCCTCTCATCATCAAAACCATGTGGCTTAGGGCAAGTATTTCCCCTCTCTGGTCTCTGTATTGTCCACAGAAAACTAAGAATCCTTAATTGCTTGCTAATGTCCCTTGTACTTATAAAATTATATTATACTGTAAGTAACTGTATGACATTTTAATGAAGTAATTTTTAATAATAGTCATCTTATTCAATTATTTCACTTAGCACTTTAAAAATATATTAAATATGCACATATATAAGCACAGCATATAGAAATCTTAACACTTTCCTGACGGTTTTTTCAATGCACTTAACTCTGCTTTTATAAGAACAGTTATGGCTTAATCATTCTATTAAAGTGGAATATTACAATCTATTGCAAGAACCACACACCCCAAACCTATTATTTCTTGCCATTAAAATAATTTATTTTCCACCCAAAGGAGGGAGAAAGATGATACCACCTTAAGCAATAAAAAACATAATTAGGTTGTTATAGAGCATCAAGAAAAAATGAGTCACAAAAAATATGAAAAGTTCTTAGCAATGAAAAGATATAGTATAAATATTGGCTACTTTAAAAAATGAAGACTGAGCTTTGGATTATTCATGAAGATGTAGAAAAAAGCAAATGACACCTTCAATTCGGTACATTTTTCCATAAATGATCATATTGTGAGATGTGTAAGGAGAGCTCAGGGCCCTGGCTGGCTCAGCAGTTAGAGTGTCAGCCTGTAGCCCAGAAAGAGTGAGCTCATGGCAATCATCTGTGGGAAAATTCCAGCAAAATTCTGTTATCAAAATTTTGAAAATGATGTCCTAGTCTTTAAATTATGAAAACTATTAAGCTAACTCATTGATTTTAAGTCCAGGTAGAATCTGGAGAAATTACGAAATATGAAATTCTTCACCCTTGGAAAAGACTACAGTGACCTGTATGACCCACCAGAATGATACTCCTGCTAAATTAAATTTGCTTCCTTTTCTGAACTGTCTATGAAGGTTTTCAAGCCAGATTTTATTACACATAACTTATTGCATTATTATCTTGGTTCTACTGAGTGTAACATTTTCATTAATGACCTGGATGAACACTGCTATTTTTGGACAAACACATGTTAACTATTATAATAGGAAAAAGATTGACAGACACAATATAAGAAACTAAATATGTAAAATTCAATGTATGCTTTGTTTTGGATTCAAGAACAACTGTATATATATATGCAGTCAGTGGTGCATGCCTTAAAAGTAATTCTTATAAAAATTACAGAGGAGTAGCTCAAGCTTGCTCTATATCTGCTTATAGAAATATGTGTTCAAATGAATACTATCTAAAGAATCAGAACCAGAGAGAATGAGGTCTTCCTTGATCAAGCTCTATTTTTTTTCTTTCTTTATTGATTTTAGAGAGAGAGGAAGAGAGAAGAGAGAAATAGAAGCATCAATAAGAGAGAACATCAATTGGCTGCCTCCTTCATGCCCCCCAGCAGGGATTTGGCCCACAACCTGGGCATGTGCCCTGACTTGGAATTGAACCGGCGACCTCTTGGTGCATGGGTCGATGCTCAAGCACTGTCAAGCTCCATCCTTAAATGAACTGCAGTAATATCATATCTTCATATTAAAGCTAACAGCTAAGATCTATCAAGTGTTAGGAGAGTGCCAGGCAATGTGTTAAACAGTTTATGTGCATAATCTCCTTTAATGTTCACATCAATTTCATGAGATAAAAACTGTCCACCACCACTCAGCAACCTAGAAAACTGAAGCTTAGAGAGATTAATGAATACGTCCAATGTCACACAGCTAGTAAATCATGACCGAAAGCCACTTTTGATCCTCCAAACCCATATTCTTATCACTACAATATATGACCATTCAAATGTGCAGGTTATTGAGCTAGAAACCCTGAGATAAGTTTTTAGATTAATTATGTATAACATCTGATAGGAATATACACACTTTCTTTTGTGTTAACAATATGGCCTCAATAGTGTCACCTAAAAATGGCTTAAAGAAACATTGCCCACTGCTATCATAAAGACCTCATTAGTAATTAAATTCAAATAAAAACATTTCTTGGCTGATACATTTAAAAATTAGTTGAACAATAATAAAATAATACCACCTCTAGACCTCTGGATAAATTACATTATAGAACACCTAAATATTGTACAAAGAAACCACTGGATGAAACCAACAGTAGACTGTTGTTGAAGTTGCCAATAGCTACAAGAGTTAGGGTGACTGTAAAAGGTGGACATGGACAAATGTTCCAACACTGAAAAATAAATAAAATTGGGTACGTTTCCTATAATGCAGAACTAAGTAATACAGACTAAAACCCTTCTGTTGAGGAAAAATAGAAAAAAATACCAGGGGGAAAAGAAGCCAATGAAATCCTTTATAGAAAAAGAAAACATCATTCTAGGCCACAAATTATTTTCACAAACAATTTGCAAACACAGAATCTAGAAAATAGGACAACATAATGGAAAATTATCAAAAACAAAAGTAAATATAAGATTTAAAGAGGAATGTATATATTGTGATAATCAAACTTGGATTTAAAATAACTGTATATTCTATTCAAGAATCAAAGAAAAAAATAGACACTAGAAACTATAAAAATCACTTTGCAGATTTGAAAAAGAACCTAAAAATCTCTAGAATTTAAAAATACAGTAGCTAAATTTTTTAACTCAGATGTATTTAAAAGAAAATTAGACAAAACTGGAGTAAAAAAGAATGCTAAGAAATCCTCAAGAAAGGGATTTTTGTTTTTAACAGAAAACCAAAAGCACTAACCATAAAAGTGAGGATTGATGCCTTTTTCTTCAAAGGTATCAAGAGGGTTGAAAGTCATAGAATGAAGATGCTGTTTACAATTCATAGACCAATAAAAGGAAGTGTAAATTCAGAATATTGATACCAAGTACTAGGATATATTCAAATGGCCCACAGTCGCATGAAAAGCTGGTCTTCTTCACTAATCATCAGAGACATGCAAATTAAAAACATAATGATATATCCCTAAACATCCACCAGAATATCTAAGATTAAAAAGACTGGCAATATAAGTGCTAGCAAGGATGAGGAGAAATGGCTACTCCATGAAGTTTGGCGTTATCTACCAAAGCTAAAGACTTGCCCTCTCTAATGCAGCAGTTTCACTTCTATAGAGAGACTCAACCAAAATTCATTCCCATGCGCCAAGAAATAGATAAAAGAATATTCATAGCTGGACTCAACTTAAATGTCCATGCACAGTTGACCAGATAACTTCATTGTGTTACATTTATTCAATGGAACACAGTAACAGCAATGAGAATGCATAGATACTAGTTATACATAAAAACATGGATGACTCTTACACACTAATGTTGAGCAAAGAAGCCCAACACACACACACACAAAATCCACTTATTAGGAAAATCCATTTATACTCCCAATTTTTTTATGTGTAACATTTTATAGTAAAAGTCGTTTTAGAAAAGAACAACATTGTTATTCAGTAACATTTATAATTACATATGTACCAGAAGGCTTTCAAAGTACTTAATATGTATTATCTCATTCTCTCTTGAAAATCACCCTTATTTTACAGATGAATAATCAGAGGCAGAGAATGTTTAAATAATGTACCACAATCACAAGCAACAGAACCAAAAATAAACCCAGTTCTGATTCCAAAGCTGACAGAATAGTCTGTCTTACATGCATTACCTCATTTAATCTTTCAGACTTGCAAGGAAGGAGCTATTATTTTTATCCTCTCTGTGAAAAGAACTTAGATCACATGTCCAGAGTCACAGAGGTAGGAGGAGCCCATGCTTCTGCCAGAGACACTACACTGCCTCCACTTAATAAGACATACAGGCACCTTTTTATTTTTTTCCTATACCCGAGTCCACCAAAATAAATAGCATCCTCGCTTCTACTAGTAAGTTGGTAAACAAAACATGCTATGCTGAGCCAGATGACCTGTCTATCCCAAAATATAAAGTGATGCCCTGTTCCCTAAATAAGAATTGAGAGGTCACAAGCATTTGTTTCTGGCTTTCTATGACAGCATGTGACTAATGATTTTACACTGGTGACACTGGACCCCTGGGGCCTCAGCAGGACTAGTTTTGATAATTAGGAAAATAATTTTAGAGAAAAGTGCAGAGTCGCTAACCAGAAAGAAACAGTCAACACTACTTTTGGGATATAGGTAGCTAATTCCTTGCAACAGAAACTGAACCTTGCATTCCTAGTGTCTTTATCGCAAACTGCAAAAATGACACCACAAGAAACCACGTGAGGAAGATTGAAGGGGACGAAGAGGACAGGAGGCAGAAGAAATAGAGAAAAAGAAAAGGGGTGGTAAAGACAAAAAGAAGGAAACAAAAAGAGGCCAAAGAGAGAATAGTTTTAAAACAATTTCCATTTTTAAAACAATTTCCATTCCTTGATACACTGAAGAGGAAAAAAAGAAAGAAAAAAGGAGGGAAGAAGGAAGGAAGAACCCTCTACTCTAGGAAGAAAAACATAAAGAAAAGGGCAATGATGGCAGGAGCCTTCCTTCTGAGTTCTGTCATTTTGTGGAACCAGGTCATATTGTCAATGACTCCCCAGCATTTAATCACCATTCTTCTCTAACTTTCTCAGCCTGAACTGAAAAATGCCATCCCACATTCAGCTTAATGTTGCAATAAAATTACTTCCAGCAACTTGCCTTGCAATATGGGTGAATTACAATGGGCTCACCCAGTAAAATAATGTGATGCCTGTTGGTGACCTAAAAGCTTAAAAGCACCATTCACTTGTTTCCCTGCTCTAAAAATAAATGGTTTGCCACCAAATTTATCATTTCAGAAGCGTCTACCACTATTTGAATCACTACTGCACACAGTAGTTCTCATAATATTGACATCAAAATACTAGGTGCCAATCTTAAAAACAAGATGACTTTCATTTGCATCTCTTCTCATCTTCCTTTTGAGCTCTTTTAACTGCACTAACAGTCTTTAATGTGGCTTGTTTGCTAGAAGGGGATGTTCCATCTTAGCCATCAGTTTCATGCAGAATCCTATTCCAAGAAATGCCCTCCCATCATTGGCTTTTATCTTGCTCACAAACTCCATCCTGTGTCATTTGTAAATTGCATTCCCAAAGAGGGAAAACTAAAATTCATATCCTTTATTTTTATGCTGTAACACAGGATGCTCAGCTTTTTTCTGAAACTTGTAGAATGGTAGAAATATCATCTCCTTGTCATTTCAGGAGAAGATAGTCCCAATCTTCTCCAAGGGAAACCCAGCTAAGGAAAAATGAAAATCATTTTAAAATACTAAATTATGTTCTAAAACTTATAAATCATCTGAAATAGGAAGTGGATATTTTGGAAAAAAAAATCGCCATGGATATCATAGACTGAAAAGAACAACATTAAATAACGGTGATCATTTTTAAAGTATTTTTCTGCCTCTGCTTGCCCTCCAAATTTTATGCATTATTTCTTTATAATTTATAAAAATTTGCCCTGGCCAGTTTGGCTCAGCGGTTAGAGCGTCGGCCTGCGGTCCGGAGAGACCAGGGTTCGGTTCCCGCTAAGGGCACATACCTCGGTTGCAGTTTGTCCCCGGCCCTCGTTGGTCGTGCGGGTGGCAGCCACTCGATGTGTCCCTTCACGTTGATGTTTCTCTCTCTCTATCTCCCTTCCTCTCTCTCCCTCCCACTCTATCTGTACAAAAAATGGAAAAATATCCTCGGGTGAGGATAAAAAAAAAAAAAAAAAAAAAAAAAAAAAAAAAAAAATTTATTTATACTTTGAGCTAAAACTGCACAAATGCTATCAATTAGGAGTCAATTTAAATGACAACTTATACTCTACGTGAAGTAAAGGGTCAGAAAAAGTCGTATCTAAATTAGTATGAAATGTATCTGCTAATGGAAACCAAGAGAACCAGGCAACCTATGAGGTAGAAGGTCACCATCTCCAGAATTAGGAGTAATAGTCCACTAGCATACCTGTGTCCACCACAAGAAAAGAACTCACGTGTATTTCCTGTATCCAATCCCACTCAAGTACAGAATGGGAAAGGGACCCCATTTACATAAGCATAGACTTAGAGAAGAGCATCTGTCTCTCTTGGTACCATCAATGGCCAAATCAAGGGAGAAAGGACAATTTTTGGTGGGTTTATCATCTGGCTTTAAGTACAAATCAGACAGCCTGGGGAAGCCAGAACCAAAATCAGGCCCATCAGTGCAAAACACTAGCATAGTTTGCAAATGGGAGGGGGTGATTTTGCCCCCTGGGGAACATTTGCCAATGTCTGGAGACTTTTTTGATTGTTACAACTGAAGCTTCCAGTTGAATCTAGTAGAGAGCAGACAGGAATGCTGTAAACATCCCACAAATCACAGGACAGCCCCCATGACAAAGAATTATCTGGCTTAATATATTAATAGTACCAAGATTGAGAAACCTTGGCCTACAGAAATATGTATGTGTATAAAATGATAGGCAGTTTAAATTAAGTGCACAATATATTAATCAAATTTAATGAGATTTGGTTCAGAGGTCAAAGGAACATAAAACTAACTGGGCTGTAGTTTAATTCTTGATTTGTATAATATTTCTATGCTAAAGTGTCTCTTAAAGAAATTGGACTGTTTAATTCATCATGCCACTTTAAGATTAAAAATGTGATTCCGATACCATCAAAATATGATCTAAAAAAAAAAAAACTGATATACTGGACCTCATCAAAATGAAAAGACAACCCAAAAACTAAAATAAAGTATTTGTAAAGTATATATCTAATAAAGAACTTGTATCCAAAACTATGGAGAACCCTCAAAGTTCAATGATAAAAACTTTTAAAATGTGCACCAGATTTGAAAAGACAGTTCACCAAAGAAGACATACAGAAATCAAATAAGTACATGAAAAGATGTCAACATCATTAGCAAAGAGAGAAATGCAAATTAAAATCATAATGAGATACCAATTTATACCTTTTAGAACATCTAAGATTTAAAAGACTGACCATAAAAAGCGTTGAGAGCTTGTAGAGCAAATGGGGCTCTCATATATAGTTACTGGGAATGTAAAATGGCACAATCACCTTGGAAAATGTTTTGATATATGTCTGTACAAAGACTTGGACACAAATATACATAGAATATTTATTTGTAAAAAACAAAACCTGGAAACCACCCAAATAGGGAAATGGGAAAACAAATCATAGCATATCCATACAGTGGAAAACCACTCAGAAGTTGAAGGGATTGATGACCACCACATGAATGAATCCCAAAATACTTTTGCTGTGTAAATGAAGCCAGACTGAAGTGTCTATATTAGATGATTCCACTCATACAAAAGCCCAAATAAAGCAAGCAAATCTATAGCAATAGAAAGAAGATCAATAGTTGTGGGGAACCAGGGAGCTCGAAACACAAGAGGGTCTGGAGAGAGAGATTGCCAACGGCCATAGGAAAGTTTGGAGTTTATGGATATGCTTCCTATCCCAACTGTGGTAACAATTTCATGGTTGCATACACAGGTCAAAAGGGGGGGAAACTTTAAATAGGTGAAGTTTATTGTATATCAATTATATCTCAATAGAGCACTTAAAAATAAAAAGAAGTATTTTCCTGCAAAAGCCACATCAAAACCTTTTTCATGTATTGTTCTGAGATTTTTAAGATCAAAACTAGAACTTAATTTGACATCTCCTTAACTGCCATATAATAACAGAAACTCTTGATCATCCATCAAAGCCAACATGAGTCCTTTCTAAGTAAACCTCTAAAAGCGCAGATTGAAGGAACTTATTTTTTATGTGATAATCAAACAGAACTTCTTCAAAGAAGTTCATGTATTTGCATATTAAAATATCACTCTACTAGTCCTTAATGTGAGAGCTTCAAAATTAATCAATAAATAGTTACTGAAAACCTACAGAGCCCATCCTAAAGTTTAAGCCACTGTTCAGACCCTTGGGAACTCCCAAAATGATTAGAAATAAAACTATATATACATATGATACCATTTATATAAACTCATAAGATGAACAAAAAATTAGAACAGGAAAAGTTTCCAACACAATTTTTATGAGCTGAGTATTCCCAGAGGTTTGGATAATAAGTCTATATCAAGGAATTGAGGCTGGACTGGGATTCATTTATTTTTTTAATGCAACATATATTTATTGTGTCCACTGTGTGAAAGGTACTAATTAGATGCTAGAGATACAGCAGGGACTAAGACAGCTCTCATGGAGCCATGCTTTATTAATTTTATGTCCAAGTGGAGCAGTAGGCAATATAAATTTAAAAAGCAAACTTACATATGGTGTCAGATGGTGACAAGTGCTAAAGAGGAAAACAGGGCAAAGAAAAGAAACGAAACAGCTAAATCAGAGAGTGGAGGAAGGCACGATTTTCAGTAGGGGGCAGGGGTTCTATAAGTCCTCACTTAGAGAGTCATGTTTAAGTGAAGACATGAAAGAGGTAAGAATGTAATACATGCAGATAACTGGGGGGTAGGGGGGCACACTTCAGATAATTGCTGGTTCCCTCTGAAAATATCGGAGAGGTAAATGTTCAGGTTATGTATCATGTATGACCTTCGTGTGACTGAAAATAAAGGCCATCTCATGTTTTGAGCTCAGGAGTGATGTTATGTGGCTTAATTTTTTTTAAAGATCATTCTAACTAATGAGTGAGGCTTGGAGAAGATAGAAGCAGGAATGAGTCAGAGGCTATTTCAAAAATCTCGGCAGGCAAATCCTGCAGTGACTCTCATGATCTTTGCCCCCGGTAGTTACCTTTGTACGATCTCCTCCTCTGGGTGTGGAACCTATTTGTTTCTAACCAATAGAACATGGCAAAGGTGATGACGCATCATCCCATGATCAGGCATGTTACATGGCAAAGGGATGGCACTACCATGATTACCTTACCATATACATAAGATTTTGTCATGCTAGCAGAGCGACTTGAGAGGCTCCCCTCACTGGCCTTGGAGAAGTGAGCTGCGGTCAAGTATGTGGCCGAGCTGGAGAAGCCCTTGTGGCAGAAGGTCCTCCAACTGCTAAGGACAGCCTCCAAGGAAGACACTGAAGCCCCCGTTCTGCAGCCACAAGGAAATAAATCTGCCAACAACCTGAGGACACTTGGAAGCAAATCTTTCCCCAGTTGAGCCTCAGATAATTCTGCTACCCAGACCCTGAAACTCTAAAGGGGAGAACACAGTAAAAATATGCCTATACTTCTGACCTACAAAACTGTGAGACAACAAACATGTGTTGTTTTCAGTTGCAAATTTAGTGTTAATTTGTTATGTAGTAAGAGGAAATTAATTAATAGTGGTTCAGATTATGGTGGTGGCTGGGGTTACGCAACAAGATTTAATAACTGATACAAAGAAAAAGTTAAGATGGACTCCTGTGTTTTTTACCTGCGCAACAGAAAAGAAAAAGCCATTTCCTGAGATGGGAGAATTTCAGAAGGAGCAGGTTTAGGGGAGATGTTATTAAGTGTCTATTTTTGGCCAATTTAATTTAGAAATGCATGGAGATAACAATTAGGGAGCAGTAAATTGCATACAGAAATTGGAGCTCAGTGGAAATAGGCCAGAAATATACATTTGGGAGTAGTCAGTATACATATGATATATACAGCCAACAATATCTGAGTGAAAGAGAGAGAGAGGAAGTCAGAAATCTAAATAGGAGAAAATGATGTCACTCCAAAGAGGGCACACAACATAAGCAGACGCTTAGAGGAAGGAAAATTCAGAAAGCTTGACTGTTAGTGACATAAAGGCAGTCAGCATATTTTGTGTATCTACTGCCTCGTCAAGAACTTAACATAGTGCCTGGAATCCAAAGACCTAAAAAATGTCAGGTGGCTAATGAGCAAGGCCCACGAAGGCACAAAGAAGCTGTCCTTAATAGGTGAGTGGATGGAGGGGGAGATTCATATTTGTGACTCTCCCTCAGGTAGAGCTGATCCTAAAAATGGCATGCATTCAGAATTTCTCTGAAACTGAAGCGTCAGGGATCATGCAGATGTCCTGGCTGGGAATATGTAGGTGCTTTAAGTTCTAGACTCAGCTGCCATGGAAACGGGATATGGAGCAGGTTCTGAGCTCAAAGATGGAAAACAGGTTAACAAAAGAGAGTGCTCAGGACAACTAATGGGTCGTGGTGCCCTCCAGTTTTATAATTCTATTTTAGGGTCTCTTCTTACTTAAGAATGCTTTTATTCAAGAGCTATAAGTACTGTGTATTTTCAGTACTGTGACAGAAACATTGTGTACAAAAACATTTTGAGGTATCATCAGTACTACACCAGAGGTATTGTGGAAGACATTAAAAACAAACCAACCCATCAGCAAGAACCGCTAGAGAATCAAGAGTCAGCAAATATCCATATTGTGGAGGTATTATTAAAGTTCATAGAAATAATGTCTTAATAGTGCTATAAATGATTTAGAAACACGTTTTAAACATTTCCAACAGACTACCCTGCTATACCTTACATCAAATGTGTATGTGTCTATATATACATAAAGTTTTAAGATTTTGATCAAATTCACTGAAATACCAGATAAGTAAATATCAAGAGTTACATTAGTTGAGTGCGTCCATCTGTGTTAACAGGACTATTAAGTGGCAGGGAAGAGACCCGAGTAGGGGCTGCAGGATCGAACTCAGCTTTCCTCTCAGCCCATCGTCTCTGCCCCAGGGCTCCTTCCCTCTCTCCACGTGTGATAACTTAGATAGACTAATTTATACATTCACACGCTTCGCTTTAGAGAAATGCTTTTTAAAATGTTTTAAACAAAGTCTCCCTGACACATGCCAATTTTGCAGAAGCATTGGAAGTTCTTCCAAATGTTGTTATGAGATAAATTATATACCAAAATAATGCGCTGTCAGGTAGGTACCTCCCTTGCTACTTGGACAGATGTAATAACGTAATAGGTTCATTCCACCTCTAATTTATTGTTGGCATGAGATTTGACATTTTTTCTCAGTGAAATTGTACCTGTAAAGGAAGTTTTCAATGGATAAAGATAATTTCAGTCATTTTGAACTTTCAGCAAGTCTAGGAAATTTTTAGAGAAAGACTAACACTGTCAACCAATGAGTCAAGCTTTAGAAGCACATAAAAAGGCAATTCACATAGATTTTGACATTAGAAAGAACACTCAGAGGTTAAATATCTATCAAGTGTATCCCATAAAAAAGAAAGAAATAGAAAAATCTATAGATTTTGTTTCTTCTCAATTGAACACAGATTAAATATTCCCCAATTAAGAAATTGGGTAAACCCAAAGATTTAGAAACATGCTAAATTCAATCAGATCACTAATGCTTTGTTCCGCCTTTCTACAGACAAGACCTCAGTTAGCTGTGATCCTAGACACCCCCAGATGAAAACAAAAAGGCCAAAAAAGTCCACTACTTTATTATCCCAATATCTACGTTTCTTTCACTGAAAATTTCCACCTTGTCGCCCAGACATTGGGCACAGTATACACACAAACACAGTATGTATATAAGCTTAAGGAGACACCTAAGCAGACTAACAGTCATACTTTCATTAAATATCACTAAGGTAATGAAGATACATAACTGCATTCTTATAGCTAAAACAAAACAAAAACTCCCCTCCCTATATATGGCTTTTTATAAGGAATTGATTCTGTGATTTTGCTCATTTTACCTATATGTTAGTATACCCCAGCCCTTGTCAGCCTCTTTTGTTCATTTCTACAACCCCAAAGACCTGTTTATGTTTGTATTCTAGAAAGGGGATACTTTTAATCACTGACTCCTTTAAGAATCATAATCTTGCATTTCTTTTCCCATTCTCTTAATCAACTTTCTTGAGTTCCTCTCCACACGTGGAAGGAAAAAATAAGATTCAAAACTTCGTCCTTCTAGATAACACCAATAGAAGCCATAAACAAACAAACAAAAAAATCTAGCATTTTAAGTTGTAAACTGTGAGGTGAAAGTAGGTATCACGTTGGGAAGTCACAATCTTAAGCAAGAAAGCAAAAAGTCCATAATTTAAAAGTAAATATACACCTTGAAAGTGTCACTTGAAAGGTAACAGTTTTAAATAAAAATGAAGATGCTCACTTAAACACGTAGCCCATCTGTCTAAAAAATAGAGAAATACTCTGTCATCCAGTTCATCATTTTAACTGGATGTATTTATTATGTAGAGGTTTGGGGACCCCAGATGTTTTTTTTGTTGTTGTTTTACTTTTTAGCAAGATGTGTCTGATAGCAGTCTCTTCCCCAGAAGGATACTTTGCAATCCCTCTCACACCCCTAAACTTCATACTTATAATCATCTTGGTCTGAAAGTACAACACAGAGAAAATGGAAAAGATTTGAATTCTAGCAGTAAGAACTCTCAAGTCCAAGGTTGATATGGGTAAAGCTTAAAGGATTTTCAAATATTACATATGCCCATGTGTAATCCTAAATAATTGCTTGCTCTTATTTAATAAAAATAAAAATTAAATGTCAGTAAACTTCTTAGATGACTGAAGAGAGAAGTTTTCTGATCTAAAATCAATCAGCATGATCTTACTAAAACTATACAAAATGCCTCATGTGAAATTGCTATAATGCTCATGACTGCTACACCAGCAGCAGCTTAGGGCCGGTCTCTGTTTACAACACACACTCTTCTCCATAAACATGCACTGACTTCCTCTACAGGTCTTGGAGGAAGGTATTCGCCTTTTACTATTGCACAGCAAGAATTTATCCCAAAGTTTTTCCCAAGTCTAAAATTGCACCAGGTTGTTGAGTGCTGCTAAATTAGGACACATTTTCAGACAATACAGGAAAAAAAAAATAGAAATATGGGGAGGAAACACTTAGCCTCAGCTAACATCACCAAATGACAGAATTATGTTACCAACAAGTAGCAACAATAGGTATTAGATCCAAAGTGATTTTCAAGGGGACATACTGATAATTAATTTTTCTTATCAGAGGTAAATAATTTAAAACATATCACTAAAAAAGAAGTTTAACAGAAAAATAAATTTTAATTTACTTGTCAAGAATAGTCTAAGGGTATACAAATGAAACTAAAATGTTCTTATATTGGTAGACCTGGAATAATGAAGCACATGGGAATTAACTGTTAATGATGCAAATACATGATGGACTTGCAGAGTGATACTTCTGCATTTATTATTATATCAATATTTTATATATCCAAGTATTGATATCCCTTTACCTGAAATCCTTATCAATTCACAAGAAATCCAATGAAAAGTTGAGAAAGTACATAAAACCATTTTTCTAGATAGATGAAAGCCCATGAGAGAACAAAAAGACACATATATATAAACCTATTTACTCATCGTGCTTATTGCATTGTTAGACTTGGAGGAGATAAGGGATACTTCAAGGAGACAAAAACAAAAAAAAGAACTAAAACCAGAGCAGAAAGTGGTAAGCAAATACAAACACCAAAATTGCTCTTAAATGTCAATATTAGCATTGCAATGAAGACACTAAGGCTTGGTTAAAAAAGAAAGAAAGAGAAAAAAAAAAAAGGATAGCTAAAATGCAAGATTCCTAAGTTAATCCAGGGACCCTTGAAGAGGGCTCAAAATGTGCACATTTCCTGCTACCAGGTTAAACAAATGTAAATCCTCTCTGAGAAAAACTTCCACTCTGAAGGCTTACAGGTTTCATGTATGTATGTTATACACACACACACAAACATAAATATATATGTATCATAATGTATATAAAATGGATGTTTTTATGTATCATAAATCATTATACACACACAAAGTCAACAAACATGCAAGAACACAAGCCAACATGAATGTAAATCTACAAAAGCATAGGCAACAGTTTTAGATATCCTAGAACCTGAAGTATTGAAATTGTCTGCTAGAGGTTATAATATACCTTTGGATGAGATTTTTATAGAAATAATTGAATTTTTAGAATGAGCAAGATATAAGATACTATCAAAAGCAATCAGGCAAACCTAAACAAAAAATTAACAAATAGAAATTTTATAAATGAAAAAAAAATATGGAAGCAATGCAAATGTCCACCAACAGATGAATATATAAAGAAAATATAATATAAATATACAAGGGAATACTATTCAGCCTTAAAAAAATAAGGAAATCCTGCCATTTGCAACACCTTGAATGAATCTAAAGGACATTATGTTAAGTGAAAAAAAATCAGTCACAGAAGGATAAATACTATATGAATCCACTTACAAGGTACCTAAAATAGTCAAATGCATAGACGCAGAGCAGAGAAGAGAATGGTGATTATTAGGAGTTAAGATGAGGAAAAAATGAATTGTTTAATTTGTATAAAGTTTCAGTCAAGCAAGATGAATATACTTCAGAGATGTGGTAGACAACATTGCACACTTAAAAATTTTTAAGAGAGTAGATCTCATGTTAAGTGCTCTTATCACAGATACACACAAAAAAAAACAAAATAAAAATTTCAAAGGGGATGAATATGTTTATTTCCTTGATTGTGGTGATGGATTCATGGTGTATGCATATGTCCATACTCCTCAAATTATATATATTAAATATGGGCAGCTCGTGTATACTGATTTTGATTCAATACAGCTGTTTTTTAAAAATAAATAAAAACATATTGATAGGTAAACATGAAAACAGGCAACCATCACGGCAAAAAAATTAAGATACCTAGGAATAAACTTAACCAAAGAAATAAAGGATCTCTTCACAGAAAACTACAGGTCACTGAGAAAAGAAACAGAAGATATAAAAAAGTGGAAGCATATACCTTGTTCATGGATTAGAAAAATTAACATCATTAAAATGTCCATACTACCCAGAGTTCTATATAGATTCAATGCAATCCCCATCAAAATACCAACAATATACTTCACAGAACTAAAACAAATACTCCAAAAGTTTATATGGAACTAAAAAAGGCCCCGAATATCCACAGCAATCTTCAGAAAAAAAGAACAAAGTAGCCCTGGCCAGTTTGGCTCAGCGGTTAGAGCGTCGGCCTGCGGTCCGGAGAGACCCGGGTTCGGTTCCCGCTAAGGGCACGTACTTCGGTTGTAGTTTGTCCCCGGCCCTGGTTGGTCGTGCGGGTGGCAGCCACTCGATGTGTCCCTTCACGTCGATGTTTCTCTCTCTCTCCCTTCCTCTCTCTCCCTCCCACTCTATCTGTACAAAAAATGGAAATATATCCTCGGGTGAGGATTAAAAAAAAAAAAAAAAAAGAACAAAGTAGGAGGAATCACATTACCAGATTTTAGGTTATATCATAAAGCTACTGTAATCAAAACAGCCTGATACTAGCACAAAAACAGGCACATAGATCAATGGAACAGAATAGAGAACCCAGGAATTGACCCAAGACAATATGCTCAATTAATATTTGATAAAGGTGGCAAGAGTATACAGTGGAGTCAAGACAGCCTCTATAATAAATGGTGTTGGGGAAATTGGACAGCTACATGCAAAACAAAAAACAAAAACGAAGCTAGACCTCCAACTTACACTATACACAAGAATAAACTCAAAATGGATAAAAGACTTAAATGTGACTTGTGATTCCATAAAAATCCTAGAAGAAGAAAATGTAGGCAACAAAATTTCAGACATCATACGCGCAAAATTTTCACTGATACATCACCTAAGGCAAGAGAAACAAAGGAAAAAATGAACACATGGGACTACATCAAACTAAAAAGCTTCTGCACAGCAAAAGAAACAACCATCAAAATGGAAAGGGAACCCTCTATATGGGAGAGCAAAATTGCCAATGATACATCAGAAAAGGGGTTAATTTCCAAAATATATAAAGTATTCACACAATTCAAAAAAGGAAGACAAAGAATCCAATTAAAAAATGGGCAAAGGACCTAAAGAGACACCTCTCCAAACAGGACATACAAATGGCCAAGAGACATATGAAGAAATGCTCAACATCACTAATCATCAGAGAGATTCAAATTAAAACAACAATATGGTATCACTTCACACCTGTCAGAATGGCCACCATCAACAAATCATCAAACAACAAGTGTTGGCAAGGGTGTGGAGAAAAGGGGACTCTAGTACAGTGCTGGTGGGAATGCAGACTGGTGCAGCCACTATGGAAAACAATATGGTGTTACCTCAAAAAATTAGAAATTGAACTGCCATTTGACCCAGTGATCCCACTTCTAGGAATATACCCTAAGAAGCCTGAAACACCAATCAGAAAGAATATATGTACCTCCATGTTCATAGCAGCACTATTTACAAAAGCCAAGGTCTGGAAACAGTCCAAATGTCCATCAGTATACGAGTGGATAAAAAAAGCTGTGGTACATATACACAATGGAGTACTATGTAGCTGTAAGAAAGAAAGATCTCTTATACTTTGAGATGACATGGAGGGACCGGGAAAGTATTATCCTAAGCGAAACAAGCCAAACAGAGAAAGACAAATATCGCACAATCTCATTTATTTCTGGAATATAATGAACTAAATAATCTGATGAATAAAATAGACCCAAAGTCATAAAAGTAGGGTACAGACTGACAATCCTCAGAAGCAGGAGGAGGGGGATAAACCACAGAACTTATATGCATGTATGCATAACCGATGGACATAGACAACAAAGCTGGGGACGGGGTGGGAGGGGATGGGGAGGAGGGTGTCAATGGGGGGGGAACATCTGTAACAAAAATTAATTTAAAAAATAGGCAAAAAAAAAAATCATGAATACAGAGACATTGCTGAAAAGCAGATGGAAAATTTGAAAGTGAGGTTAAGACATACAGAGGATAGAAAGAGAAGAGCTGTCATATATTAATTTATCTATTCCTTAAACATTCAACAAGTATTCATTAAGCATCAATTGTGTATTAGCATTAATTTTCTAGTTTCAGGAGAAAGAAGAGAAAAAGAAGATTCAAAATAAGTACAAAGTAGATAGAAAGTAGATAAGATGATGATGGGTGTTATGATGATGAGGAAAATAATGAATGGAAAGAGGACACATCCAGAGTTCCAGTATTGAGGTGAGATAGAGCAGAAAAGGAGCTACATTTAGAGCAATAATGGCTATAAATATTTTGGAGCTAAAGAAATAAGTGAATCTAAAAATAAGAAAGTATAACCCATAGTAATCAGAACACAAAAATAAATGTGTATGTACTTTGCAGTGAAACCAGAAACTACAAGAATATCTTTAACATAGTTGGGTAATTTTTTTTTTTAATATTTTTTCTTTATTGATTTTAGAGAAAGAGGAAGGGAGAGGGAGAGAGAGATAGAAACATCGATGAGATAGAACATCGACTGGCTGCCTCCAGCATGCTCCCCACTGGGGATCAGGCCCAAAACCTGGGCCTGTGCCCTGACCAGAAATCGAACCGGTGACCTCCTAGAGCATGGGTCGATGCTCAACCGGTGAGCCACACCAGCTGGGCTAGTTGGGTAGTATTTTAATCCACAAAATAAAAACAACCAAACTGACAGATTTTTCAACAATGAAACGGAAGCCATAAGATATTTATATACATCTTTTTATCCTATCATTCATCAAAGGACACTCAGATTGGACAAAAGTGGGTTTACAGTTGTGAATATACAAAATACAGAGCTTATTCTTGCTTTATTTATTAATTATTTATTATTTATTTGTATTACAACTATAAACCTACTTTTGCCCACCCTGTATGTACAATGGTATTACTCAGCCATAAAAAGGATGAAATATCGCCATTTGTAACAACGTGGATGGATCCTGAGAGTACCATACTAAGTGAAATAAGTCAAACAGAAAAGAAAAAGAACCATGTGACTTCACTCATTTGTGGGATATAAAACAGAAAGCAACAAGTGAATAAACAAACAAACTCATTGCCATAGACAACTGCATGGTGGTTAACAAAAGGAAAGGGGTTAGGAGAGGATGAAGAAGATACAGGAATTCGAATACATGGTTACAGAAGGAGAGTAGACTTTGGTTGGTGAGCACTCGATACAGTGTACAGATGATGTATTATATATAGAACTGTATACTTGAAACTTATATAATGTTATTATCTATTACCCCAATAAATTTAAATTTTTTAAAGACACTTATTCGTATATTCAATGAATATTTGAGTAGTTAAGTGCTATGGATTAAACAGTAAACAAAATATACAAAAATGTTTGCCCTCAGAACTTACATTTTAATGGTTGCGAATTGACAATAAGCAAAATCCTAAATAAAACATGTTGGTCACAAGCGCTATTTTGTGGAAAACTTTTTAAAGAGATAGAAAAGACAGTGACTGATTGTGTCAATTAGGAAGGGTGTTTGAAGAAGTTGCGATTATAAATAGAAAATCAAGGAAAACCTCAATAAGAAGGAACTCCTTGATCAAAGCCCTAAAATGAAGGAGTGAGCTTAGAATTTGGAGCAAAAGTCTTCCATTAAGTTTATGCCCTGAGGGAAGCATGACTTCTGTGTTCCAAAATCAAAGGAAGCTAGTGTGCCTGGAGTAGAGAGAGAACAGAGAAAATTAGATACACGGTCAAAGAAGAAAGACAGAGAGAAGGCATGTTTTATAGAACTTGCAGTCTATTGTAAGGACTTTGTCTTTTACTCTAAGTTACATATGAAGCAATTGGAGGGTTTTAAACAGAGAAGTGGTATGGTAGGGTGAATGGTGGCTCCCCAAAAGATACATCTGAGTCCTAATCCCCAAAACCTGTGAATATTACCCTATGTAGAAAACAAATCTCAGAGTGAAATATATAACAATAGTTCAAAAGATGAGAGGAGATGAATGAAATTATACTGTTGAAGTGTGCTCTGTGATATGTAAAGTAGTATAATATTGATTGAGAATAAACTGTGACAAGTTACATGTAATAGTGTTATTCCTACAGTGACTTCTTAAAAAATACAAAAAGTTGTAACTACAAGGACAGAAGACAAAATTAAATACACAAGGTTAGTTGGTTAACCCTAAAGAAAGGAGGAACAAAAGATCAAGAATCATTGGGACAAATAGAATATAAATAGGAAAGAGTAGACTTAAACACAATTGTATTATATTAATAGTCATATAAAATGTTAATGGACTTAAATATCCCACTTAAAATTATCAGATTGCCCTGGCCGGTGTGGCTCATTTGATTGGGCATCATCCCATACAACAAAAGATTGCTGGTTCAATTCCTGGTCAGGGCACATGCCTGGGTTGCAGGCTCAATCCCAGCAGTGGGTATGAAGGAGGCTGCCAGTTGATGTTCTGCTCTCATATTGATGTTTCTTTCTCTCTCCCTCTCCCTTACTCTCTAAAAATATTTTAAAAAATTATCAGACTGAATAAAAAACAAGATTTATTTTTTAAATTTTTTATTAATTTATTTTTGTTACAGATGTTTCTCCTTTTTTTCCCCATTGACACCTTCCTCCCCATCCCCCACCCCACCCCATACCCGACTTTGTTGTTCGTGTCCATCGGTTATGTGTACATGCATGTAAGTCCTGTGGTTTATCTCTTCCCTCCCCCCACACCCCCTATTCTGAGGGTAAGATTTATTTTATAAATATGCAAAAGATTGAATATAAAACAATGGGGAAGATATATTTTGCATATCTTACCTCTTCTTCACACTAGGTATGCAGTTATAACGAGACCCATGCCCAAAAATTTATTAAGACAGCTGGTCTTATATCATCTGGGTGTATCCAAAAGATAATTACCTCTGTAATTTTGAGAGGAGGATGTTAAACATTGCCTTTTAGGCTAGGACCAAGTAAAATTTGGGACCATACTCTAGTCTGGTGAGTTCAACAGGATAAATTAGTCTTTAATCATTTGTTTACATTTATAGTAAGAAATTATGTTCCATCACCCCTTCCAGCTGTTCATTCCAAGAATTTATTTTATGTTGCACAAACCTGGGCTGGGTTTTCTTTCAATTGTTCTTGGTTCATGTTTCAATTTTTACCACCCAACATTAGATACGGCCTTACGTGCTAATCCATGAATTAAAAATTTTGATTGACAGCATCCAAGCCAGGGGAAAAAAATTTAGAGGCAGATTACCTATTACATAAATAAGACAGTGTCAAAAAAGCAGTGATTGTTCTCTGCATCATAGTGTCTTTGTCCAGAAATTAAATAATAAATATTAAACAAATATGAACAATTCCTTACTACTTGGTGAGCAATATTCATTTAATTTTAGAGCCAAATAGAATTTGTTGTGGCCTGAATTGTGCACCCCACAAATTTACATGTTGAAAATTCATATGTTGAAAACCTCAGAATGTGACTGTATTTGGGTTTTGTGTGTGTGTGTGTGGTTTTGTGTGTGTGTTTGTGGTTTAATGGATTATCTTTTGTTCAATTACAATTTACATTTAATATTATTTTGTATTAGTTTCAGGTGTACAGCGTAGTGGTTAGACAATCATATACTTTACAAAGTGGTCCCCCCCCACACACACTGGTATTTCAAGTACCCACCTAACACCGTACATTAGAATGTGACTGTATCTGGAAATTGGGTCTTTAAAGAAATAATTGAGTTGAAATGAAATCTTTAGAATGGGACCTAATCCAATAGACTGGTGCCCTTATAAAAAGAAGAGATTAAGATACAGAGTGGAGACCATGTGAGGACAGTAACAAGGTGGTCATTTACTAGCCAAGAAGAGAAACCTTTGAAAAAACTAGTCCAGCTGACACCTTGACTTTGGACTTCTAGTGTTCAGAACTATAAGAAAACACATTTCTATTGTTTAAGCCACCAAACTGTGGCATTTTGTAATGGCAGCCCAAGCATATGACTACAAGTTCCATCTTTTTGTCCTTAGGTGCTGTTATTGAAATTGATGTCCAGAGACCACAAGTGACTTAGTGAAGTAACAAAGCAAGTTATTAAAAGAGCTGAGCTAAAACTCAAGTCTCCTGGCAACTGATCTTATTTCTAAATAAAAATTCAAATGTATGACACAGGAAAACACAAAAGATGGATGATCTGCTGAATGGCAGAAGATAGAGCTCATTTTGTTTGTGAAACCCCGGAAGCCACAGAGCACCGCGCAGAAATCAGGCTGATGTTTTCAAGGCGTTCCTGGAAACGCTTGCTAAATGCATTGGTTTTGAACCTTCCCTTTGACCTTAGATAATAAGTCAACTGTGACTATAAAAATAAGCACACATAAAAGGAGAAATATTTTCTGTAGTTGGTGAAACAAAACAAAGATGTGATGATAGTGTGTGAAGATATAAAAGTAACAAATAAACGGAAAAGTTGTATATCTCTACCAGGAAAAGGAGAGAAGAAGAGGTGAAAAAGCATACAGTTAAGCTAAATTAAGTTTTAGCATAGTAGAAGGCTTTATGTTCCAAATCTAGGAATAGGTACATAAACATTTGGTAAAGAGGTGAAAATAACAACCCAAAGAAATTACAGATAGCTAGAAGTCATTGCCTCTGGAGCTCTGTGTGTAGAAGTGGGGAGGCAGGAGATTGTGTATCTATTGTAAGGACTGCTATAGCATTTAGTGCATACGTGTGTGTGTGTGTGTGTGTGTGTGTGTGTGTGTGACTTTCTCTTTAAAAGAAAGAGAAGAAACATGAAAAGGAAGCTTTCATGGAGTTTCTCTTCTTTCCATATCCACCAAAGGCAATAGTGAAGTCTATTAGTATACACTAAAATATATAATTCAAAAAAGTACGTAAGACCAAATAGGACAAAAATCACTGATCCATCTTATGTTTATTTCTATTCAGCCTTTCCCAGTCTTCCTTCAAGTAGGTTTTCCTAACTAAGGCAGGAATCATGCTCCTTGGCCATGTTGGGGACAAAGTCAAATCAAATCTATCCTCACTGTGACCCCTGCACCTCCTTCCTTCTCCTACCAAACAATATTTCTTTAAAAAACACAAATGAAGCACTTTATATACTGGAATGAAATATGTCTATCCTCTAAAGTAAAAGACATTAAATTTCTACAAAATTTTATTTTAGTGCTTGAAATTCAATTCCAGTTCACTCCATCATTTATTTTATTTCCCGGGCGGCTGAAGAATTGAAACAACGTAAATATTTTTGTTTTCCACTTAAACATGAAGGTGAAAAAGACCTGGCAATTTTGCTCTCCAAAAAGCAAGTCATGAAGAATATATTAAATATCATAAGATAACTGGAAAATCTCTCACCTTTAATAATATTAAGATCAACTAGAAAAATGCTTCTTGTAAATGACATGCCAAAACACAATACAGAATAATAAAACTTTGATAAATTTTCTGTCATAAATTGATAGAATAGAAAGCACCTATTTATAACATTAGCTTCCCTAGAATAACTTCTGGATACACTAGAAATATGGTTGTCACATTTCAGTGTCAAAAATCTCAAGAATCATAGCTATATTCGCCAAAACAATATTTTCACGTAAAGCCAATACATCTTTTATTCACAACCTAATTCTGATACCATTGAAAGAAAAATGTCTAAGTTATTTTTCAGACTAGGAAACTGAAAGGGTAATGAATCTATTATGTCCATGTAACTAAATTAAAGCTGTCAATATACGGTACAAGTTGGGTTCGTAACAAAAATTACAAAACGTGCTCTCTCTGGCCTTGATGCACAAGGCAAACACGATATGCATTGTCCTGTCATAATCCACCACACTGCGGCTGTCAGCGCAGTACATTTTCCACAGGGACATTTTCATTTGGCTCCTTTCTGAAGTGCTGCCAATTTTGTCAAACTATTTGGAAGGCTTTACTCCATTACTTTCAAAGCCACCATGTTTCGTGATCCAAAGCAATTAGATAGAGCTTGGCAACACCTGGAAATTGTAGTCACAAAGTATGGTTCTGAAATGGTGAGTTCTCCTAAGATATCACATTTTATAGGATAAATTTTAAAATCCCACACAAAAGAAAAGTCTTTGCAGTAATAGCTCTGTGAATAGGTAAGTCATCATGGCAAATACAAGTACCAAAAATTGACAGATACAAATGCCACACAGTCTGGGCAGCATGAATTACAACACGCTGCTCATTTAAACACAAATTCTAAAACTGTTCCCAGTGGACACTGAGTTCTCGACTCTTGGTTGGAATAAAAAACACCCAGCAATGCTGTCGAGCAAATGAATAGGCCTCTTTTGGGACCTTGTGAGTAAAAGGACTAAGTATGCAGACGTTCCAAAAATTATTTTTCTTCTTTATTTAGAGTTCACTCTTTAGTATACATGACACCCACCCCACCCCCATCGCTTTACCTTACCACCATTTTCATATGTTTTCCGATTCAAACAGGGAGCTAATAGCTCTCTAATTATGCACCTATGATGTGGAGGCATGGGCTGTGGAACTCAAAGGGGAAAGGGCAGTGTGTCACATCGCTATAAGCTTGCTCATAAAAGCTAGAAACTGATTATATAGTTCCTTGTTTGGGCCGCAGCAAAGATCGTATCAGAAAAATTACACAGGGCTTCAATAGATTTTATTTTTGGGCAAAAGTCTCCAAAAAAAAAAACCTATTAATTTATTGCTAGATATGAAAGAGCAAGGAACTTTAACTCATCAGATAAAAAGTTTATGGTTGCAGGCTCAGACAACATGACAATATTCCTTAAGACAGATTTATTACCTATTTAAGTTACTCCCATTGATTTTCCACGGCTATACACCTATGTTTCCTGCTCTACCACAATATTCTATTTTCTGTTTGGATACTTATATTTTCCATCTGCCTACTACTGACTCAAGTCTTTAATACATTTTTAATGGGGTTTTAGGGTGACCTTAGCAGACCATGCCTTTGTTTCTTTCAAGTAATCTCTAGCGACAGAGGCCAAGGTCAGCTTTGCTATTTCTACACAAATAGAAAAACAAATTGCAAGTTAAGCTACAATGTCAGGTGGTGTACTTCTATCCTAAAAAGTGCAATAATGTTGATACTGCTGATTTGTTAACACCATTACATACCTTGATTTCAACAATTGAAGAAGAATATAAGAAATAAAACTTAATTATGCCCACCTTTCAAAAGCGATTTCTGATCTAAGAAGATAGACAAAGCTTAGAGAGCAGCAGTTTAGTAATGGAGAAGTATGGCACTCAGTAAGTGCTTATTAAATGTTATTGAATAAATAAATAGTAATGATTTCACCAGGCTTTTCTCAACCAAAAATCAGCTCATAATAGAAAGATGAACTTTGGGGTGCTACAAAGCCCAATCCAAATTTGAAATTATCTTAAATAAGATTGTAGAAAGCTTGCATGGTCACAGGGTAATGACTATTCATGTGGAAAGAGATAACCTTAAAACCCTGTAAGGAGTTCCTGTTGAATCAGCAAAGGAAAAAATCATTTTTTATCAGTAGTTTGGAAGAGACTTAGTACTCATTTCATTCACTCTTGCACCCAAAATACCACCATGACCACACGGAACTCACTGTGGTCATCAGCTCTGTTTGAACACTTGAGAAAAGGAGGTCACTTCTTGCCATTAGCCTATCCCATTTGGACAACCACATTCTTTCTTTTGTGACCCCTAATCTTTCTGCTACTGAGTTGACTACATTTATTTTAGTTTTGCTCTCTAGAGATTTGCAGTTAATTAAATGCCATGAGACTTTTTCACTTGAACTCGTAAGTCAGCCAGTCTCTTGGATCTACTTTTGGAACTTAGCTTGAAAGGTTGCCTTGTTCCTCATTTTATTTCAGGTCAGTGTTAAAATAAATTTACAATATATTTTTATTGTGAAATACTTTAAACATACACAAAAGCCTAAAATAATAAAATAAATGCTTGTGTACCCACTAATTTTAGCAATCTTCATGTTTTGCCATGTTGCTTTAAATATTAAGATAAAGCAAATCAGAGTAAATCAAACACCACCAAAAACTTTACAAATACATTTGAATCACCTTGTGTGATCTTCCCAAATTTTATCTCCCCAGAACTAACCATACTGAATTTGCCTTGAATCACCTCTCTGTATTTTACTTTTACTCGCATGTACATATCTATAAATAGTACAGTACTATTTAATAACTTTCAAATTCTATATAAATGATATTTTCTATATATATAAATATATACATATGTGTACACACACACACAAAGTAGGGCAAAAGTAGGTTTACAGTTGTATGGAAAATAATACAATCATTAATAAATAATAATACAAGAATAAACTCTTCTGAATACTCACAACAGTAAACCTAATTTTGCCACACCCTGGTGCACATAAATGTCACATTCTGAAACTTGCTTTATTCAGCTTAACTTCTGAGATTTCTCTGAGTGATAAAAGTTTACTTTAACCCCTGAAGAACAAAAAAAAATTAAATGCTGCAAGAAAATCTTACACTTGAGCACAAATGGGCGATTTTCTAGGATATAAACCGCTCATGAAAGTACTTGACTGTAGAAAAGAGACAACTTCAACAATTAGCACTATAAAGGGACTGAACCAATTTACACACACACCAGTAATCCCATTGCTCGCTATCTTGACAGTACGTGGTATTATAAGACTTTGTAGATTTTGCCACTCTGATGGGAATTATATGTCATTGTGGTTTTATTTGCATTTCCCTCATTACCAGCAAGACTGAGTGTCTTTGCTTATAGTACTTGGCCATTCAGCTTTCTTTATCCAATTGCCTGTTATATACTTTATCTTTTTAAAATCTTGAGTTACTGCCCTGGCCAGTTTGGCTCAGCGGTTAGAGCATCAGCCTGTGGTCCGGAGAGACCCGGGTTCGGTTCCCGCTAAGGGCACGTACCTCGGTTGCAGTTTGTCCCCGGCCCTGGTTGGTCGTGCGGGTGGCAGCCACTCGATGTGTCCCTTCACGTCGATGTTTCTCTCTCTCTCCCTTCCTCTCTCTTCCTCCCACTCTATCTGTACAAAAAATGGAAAAATGTCCTCGGGTGAGGATAAAAAAAAAAAAAAATATCTTGAGTTACTTATTATCTTACAAGATCTGATATAAATCATTTAAACTTTCTAATGTGTGACTTATAACCCGATCCATAGCTATACAGATATTTTTAGCACTAATGTAGAGAAATGTATGAATATTCTTCTTTATGGTTTGTATCTAAACAATTTTTTCCTCTCATAGGGTGATACAAGAACCTATATTTTCTTCTAAAAGTTTTAAAATTCTGGTTTTCACATTTATCTTTTTAATCTTTCTAGGACATATCCCTGTGTATATGGAGAAGAACTTGATGTTACTTTATATTTACAAAGACAAACTGTGCTCAGTATCATTTATTAAGTCTCCCTGATCTTTCCCCACCAATTTATGTTACCTCTGTCATTTGCCATATTTTCACAGTTGAATGATTTTAGGACTCTCTATCCTTTTACATTATTCTATTTAATCCCTGAGATAATGCCACATTTTTTTCTACACTGTTTTGATTGCTATGTTTTATAATTAGCCTTGGTGTCTGGCAGGGAAAAACCCTTACCATGTTTCTCTCTGCAAGGGTTATTTTATGTGTTAACTTGACTGGGCCAAGGGGTACCCAGATTAAACATTATTTCTGAGAGTATCTGTGAGTATTTCTGAAAGAGGTAAGTGTCTAAATCAATGGTCTTAGTAAAGTAGATGATATCCCCAATGTGAGTGGGCATCATCTAACCTGTTGAGGGCCAGAACTTGCCCTTTCTGCTTCCTGCCTGCCTGCTTGAACAAGCCATTGATCTACTCATGCCCTTGGACTAGGATTTATACCTTGTCTCCCCCGGTTCTCAAGTCTTTGGACACTGTCTAGAATAATACCACCATCTTTCCTGGGCCTCCTGCTTGCAGATAGATGGCAGATCCTGGGGCTTTTTATCCTCCATAATTGCATGAGCCAATTTCTCATAATAAATCTCTTCCTATGCATATACCCTATTGGTTCTGCTTTTCTGTAGAACCCACTTGAACACACTCTCCTTCAAATTGCTTTAATTGTACTTGACATCATGCTCTTCAATGTACATTTTAGTAACTGTTTGTCTAGCTAAATTCTTGTTGGGGGTTAGGAAGAAAGTGCATTAAATTTATAGATTACTAATGTGCCATTTTTCACTTTAATTGACCCATACATGACAATTTTATATCTTTGCACTGAATCAGATTTTTAAAACCTTCAATAATATCTCATATTTTTCTTCATAAAAATCTTAAGTACTTTTGTTTAATTTATTCCTACTTACTTAGGTTTTTGTTCTATGGGCACTTGAAAAGAATATATATCTGTACAAATGGGATATAAATTTTTAATTATATTTTAGATCAGGCTTGCTAGTTTTCTTGTTCAAACATTCTAAATCCTTCTAATTTTTCAAATGCTTGACCTCTCCATTTCACAGAGGTGTAATAAAATCTCCCAGCATAATTGTGGATTTTTTAAATTTACCTGTGTTCTGTCCATGAGAGCAGGGATTTTTGATGTTCTGTTCACTTTTCCTCCCCAGTGCCCAGAATGATGCTGAGCATCTAGCAGACACTCAATGAATAATCACTGAATAAGTTTTATATTCAATGTGAATCACTTTTTAGTAGAATATAGTATCTCTATTTAGACCTATGCATGATTTTTGCCTTAAATATTATTGTGTCTAATATTAATTTTGACATAGCAGCTTTCTTTTAATTCATACTTGCCTAATGTATTCTTTTTCATCTCTTTATGTTCAAATTTACTGCATGGTTTTGTTTTAGGTCTTTCTCTTGTCAGTATCATATGAGAGAATATTTTAACATCATATCTGATAATGTGTTGCTATTTATCTCACTGACTTCTATAGTCTTATTTTCTTTTATTCATTCATCTTTCTCTTTATTTGTTTTTATTTTTCTGTTTTATTTCCTCTATTGGCATTAATAAAGTATTATATTTTCTTTTTGTTGGTAGGATGTCATAGATTACATATCTATTCTTTCAGTAATTACCTTTCATTTTATTTCCAATTTTTATTTTGTAAAAATACATGACAAAATTTACTATCTTAACCTTTTTAGGTATATAGTTCAGTGGTATTAAATATGTTTCAAATTGTTTTGCAATCATCACCACAATCCAAACCCAAACTCTATACCTATTAAACAACTCATGACCCCCCCCATCCCCCATTCTACTTTCTGTCTCTATGTATTTGACTAGCCTACGTAACTCATATAAGCAGAATCATACAGTATTTGCCTTTTTGTGACTTGCTTATTTCACTTAGCATTATTTCTTCAAGAATCATCCATTTTGCAGCATGTGTCAGAATTTCCTTCCCTTTTTAAGGCTTAATAATATTCTGTTGTATGTGTATCCCACATTTTCTTATCCACTCATCTGTGAATAGAACCTTGGGTTGCTTCCATCTTTTAGCTATGTGAATGATGCTGCTATGAATGTAGATGTCTAAATGTATCTTTGAGACCCTGCTTTCATGGGGTTTTTTTGGATATGTATCAAAAGTAGAATTGTTGTACTATACAGTAATTCTAGTTTAATTTTTGGAAGAACATCCATGCTCTTTACCACAGCAACTGCACCATTTCAGATTTCTACCAACAGTGCACAAGGGTTCCAATTTCTCCATAACCTTGCCAACATTTATTTTTTTAAATAGCCATCCTACCGGGTGTGAAATAGTAATCATCCTTAAATGTCTAACACTCATACTTAACTATACATTATTATAACAAAACAAAAGTTAGTCTAAATCTGCGTCTCATTCCAAATATGTCACAGATCCAAATACAGTTTAACTACCCACTGAAGATTATTCTCCTGCCTGTTCATTGTTTTAGAGTCAAATAGTATTTGAGACACCACGATAGCGTGAAGCCGTGGAAGTCAAAGCACAAATGGCAAGGGACAACTGTGTATAAATAAAGAATCCTACTTCGTGGAAATTCATTTATTGTGGTAGCGTCTGGAATTGATTAACCGTGATAAATGAGGGCCAACTGTACATTTGTCTTTTTAAAATGTTATTACATAGTCAGTATATATTTTACACATTAACTTCTATGTAAACAACATTTTTCTCTTACAGTAGTTCTAGCAAAAGTTTAAACTCTCAAACATCATAGGTCTGAAAGAAAACTCCTGATAATGCAGCTGAAAATAACTCAACTGGAGAAAACGCATTCCAATTATCCTTCTATAATTCTTCCCCTTTTCTGTATTTTATACCTATATTTCTCATACACATGCACTCAGTCAAGACTTCTAATAAATTAATTAGTTTTCATCAAAAACAGGCATGAGAATTCTGAAAGACTCTCTGCAAGTAATAGTTGACAGATGTAACTATACCGTGATAAAAGGAAGCTTTCAAAATTTTGATAACTATTGCCTTTTATAGAGATGGTTTTCTCTTTACTAAATAGTTGACCTTTGAAGTTCAAAAAAATCCTGAAGAAGCATGATAAATTTCATATACAAGGAAATTTGTCAAATAGTAATGGTAATAATAATAATATCAATGTCTAAATTCGTGAGCACTTGCAATGTACCAATGCACTTTGTCAAGCACATTACATGAATTATCTCATTGCATCCTTAAAACAACTCTGAGTTAGTTTGCTAGGTTGAACAGTGG
Source organism: Molossus molossus (assembly GCF_014108415.1). Taxonomy (NCBI): domain Eukaryota; kingdom Metazoa; phylum Chordata; class Mammalia; order Chiroptera; family Molossidae; genus Molossus; species Molossus molossus. The sequence goes on from NW_023425350.1 coordinate 37,274,342, forward strand.
TCCCCCAAAATTCATGTCTACCTTGAATCTCAAAATGTGACCTTATTGGAACTAAGGACTTTGTAGATGTAATTAGTGAAATTGAGGTCATGCTGAATTAGAATAGTCCCTAATCCTCTGATGTGTATCCTTATAAGAAGAGGGAACAGTAACACTGAGACACACAGAGAATGCCACATGAAGACAAAGGCAGAGATTGACGTGATGTGTCCAAGGCCAAAGGATTGACGTGATGTGTCCAAGGCCAAAGGATGTCGAAGACTGCCAGAACCACCAGAAGCTTCTAGAGGCAAGGGGAAATCCTCCCACTGGAGGCTTAGAGAGCATGACCCTGCCATCTTGATTTCAGACTCCTAGCATCTAGAACTATGAAAAAACTTGTTTTAAGCCACCAAGTTTGTGGCACCTGTTATAGCAGCCCTAGAAAACTAGGAAAGGTAAGTACTCTTTGTTTATTTCATAGATGAATAAACTGAAGTTCAGGAAAGTTAAATAATTTATCCAAGATCAGAGGGCTTATAAACAGCAAAACTAGAATAAAAACCCAGGAAGCCTGACCCTCAAACCCAGATATATATGTATGTGTGTGAGAGAGAGATGTATATGTAAGAATACATATGTATGTGTATAAATATACACACAAACATATATACACACGTACTTAAACATGTGCATTTTTGAAACTACCATAAAGTTGCATAGACACAAGTGCTATGCAAGTTCAGAGGTAGATGAAAAAAATTACAAGGTAGTCTCATCAAAATTTATCAAGATGGTAAAACTTGTATTGGACCTTAGATGTTGATAGGATTAAATGAACCCAATACAAATTGGAGGGCTGGGGAGAGCGAGTGGATAAGCAACACATTAGAAGAGGTGATATTATGGCTGTTAAACCATTCTGGCTACGGCAGAATCCAGGAAAGGATTATAGTGAGCATGTGGGTGAGAATGCAGAATGAAGGGAAAGGGCAGAACACCATGTACACTAGAAAAAGAAAATGGGTCTTTATCATAAAGGTGCAAATTGCTATTATAATTGAGTGTAAAAAAATTTGCTTTTGCAAAGGAGGACTTCATGAAAACTGTACATTTGGAAGATTAATCTGCCAACTATATAGAATATGACCTATAGGGAAATAATATTAGTGTGAAAGAAACCATTTTAAAGAACAAAGCAATAATCTAGGCATGAGGAAATAAAGGCCTAGATTTGAATGGTAGCAAAGGATAGCAAAAAGGTAAAGATTCAAAAAATGTTGCAAAAGAGATTAGCAGAACTAATTTCTGGTTGACTTGGTGGCGGTAATAAGAGAAAGAAATGGAAGAAAGCAGTCAGAAAGAATGAAGTGCCATTTTAAAAAATGTTTTTTTCTTTATTGATTTTAGAGAGAGAGAGAGAAACATCAGTGAGAGAGAACATTGATTAGTCACCTCCTGCATGCCCCCCACTGGGGATTTGGCCCACAACCTGGGCATGTGCCCTGACCGGGAATTGAACTGGTGACCTCTTGGTGCATAGGTCAATGCTCAACCACTGAGCCACACTGGCCAGACTGAGTGCCATTTTAAAAAGGGAAATGAGGTTATGACTAAGATTATTACCTTGAGAAATCTAATTTACCTATATTTATTGTCATCTTAACTAAATTACTGACTCAATTTTTTTTCCTAAAATTGTTCATATTATATATTGTGGCCTTTCTCCTATATTTATATAAAATGCTGAAAGCTATAGTGTTTCTGAAATAAGAAAAAGTGTATACACACACACACACACACACACATATATCACTAAATTTAACTTGGAAATCATCATACAACACATTTTCCTAGGAAAAAATAGCTACTGGTTAACTAGAGGGAAAATAAAAAAACTATTTTTTGATTTAGACTCCTAGTTCACCCTTAAATGTATCTCATGTATTAGTAAATAAAAATAAGACTGCTATATTTCACAATTGCCTAGCAAAGCATCTTTAATTTGTACAACATGGCAAACCAGAAAAGCATTAACCAGATTTCAGAAAGAAAGTTTCAACTAGTCAGCAAAAACCAAGATATCATGTATAACGCTCCCGCTTTTACAACGGGATGAAAAAGATTCGATTCTTTTGATTTCCTATCACAGAGCTAACATAAATGAAATAAAATACAATTTCATTGAGAATCAACCCAAGAATTTCAATTTATTTTGCAAAATCATCTCAAGGCTACATCCGAATGCCTAACTGAGCTTGACTGGGTAGAAAACTAAAATTGACGATGTATATTTCAGCAATATAAGAAAAAAATATTTCCTTAGTTCCTTTCCCCTACACGATCCATGCCCATGTGATGGGAGTGGGCAGTGCGATGTATCAGTCCAACGCTAGGAGGCTCTCACAAAGGCTTTGGGAACCAAATACCCTCTACAGTATAAGATGATGTATGATTCCCTTTTCCTTCTCATCACAAAAACAGCTGTATCTTAACACTTTCTCTGGTAGCCAGCATCAACAGGAAAGACAACCACAAAATTAACATATGTTTTTACCTAGTAATCATAGGGAAAGTGAAAAATTTAAGCTCTCTTACTATAAATCCATCCATTGTTTTAAGGTGAAAGGTTAGAGGTGATGGTGTTTATTGTCTTCAATGATAAAATGTTGAGATAATTTTGTACATGTTTCCCCATAGGCTAATCTCTGTTTCATTTGTGTTTCCCTGTTCTACAAATACCACCCCCATAACACACCTATATATCCCTTCAATAATACTAAGAATGTTGAAATGATACTTGAAGTACCCCCTACTCAGAAGCATGTTTCTGCACTAGAAACCTCTTAGTTTTCTCCTACACTCAACATGCCTTGCATTACTGCAACCTAGACTACTTGACAAATGTCTATTACACATTGGGAGTGGGAACCATCATCTTTACATCAGTCTTTTAATTTCTATGTGAGGATATGAGTGTGTTGCTCCAATGAAACACAGTTATTCCAATAAAAGCTTTCCACAGACTCAGAAGGAACTTTACTTGTGGAGTTTGCACTGAGGTTGTCCTCTTCCTAATCTTTAAAATCTATTGAAATTGATATACATTTATTTCAACAATGTACTGCAAGCCCAACTAGATTATAGGGTTCTTAAGTTCAAGTACTGTATTTCAAAGTAAATTTATATTTCCCATAATATCAAGCACAGTGTTAAATACACACTGGATTATGAGTAAATATTCACTGACTTAAAAAAAGGGGAAATTATTTTTTTTGTTGTTGTTGTTGATTAAGAAGTGGTCTAATACTGCTCAAAATCAGGAAAAATACTTCATGACCTCCAAACTAGGACATTTAGGAGGAAGAATTTGAAAATAATTTCCATATCTTCCTGATAAACCAACCATTCTCTCCTTACTTTGTAATTTAGCAATTCACAGCAATAGTTTGATTCCAAACACCAACCTAAATGACAGCCCCCGCCGTTCAAACTCTGAGTGCAGGTGGCCGGCATTCTCGTCCGGCTGGGAGAGAATGCTCTGCATTTATTCAATTTGTAAAGGTCTCTATTAAATAGATCTTTTATTAAAGGATCTATTGCTCTTAAAAAAAAAAAAGAAAGAAAGAAAGAAAAAAACATCTAAATGCTGTCAAAATATTTTATGTTCCTATTATTGTTTTAATTATGAAAGGATAAGCACTCAGTTGAATTCTGAAAATAATCACTCTTACATGTGCACTCCCCACTTTTCTACAAATTTATTTTGAAAAGTAATCTCTCTAAAAGCCAAACCAATAGTAGAGACGTCATATCTACATTTTTAAAAAACCTCATAACAATTTCATTGTCTTGATTCACCCAAACTTTTAGAACCTATAAATTAAGTTAAAATCTATTAAAGGAATAAAAAGAGAAGCAATAAAAGAGAATGGACTTTGAGTCAGACATAACTGGATTCTGTTCATGGCTCATCGACTTACTAGCTCTAAACATTCAGACAAGTTACTCTGGATTCTATTTTTCTCATGGAATTCATTCTGCTTCATAGGGTGGTTGTATGAATTGATGTAACAATATATATGCAGTGACTAGTCCTGGGCCTAGAACATAACACCTGCTCAATAACTGATAATACCTATAATTTCAGGGAGGAGAGGATGGAGAGGTAGCATGAAGAAAGGAGGAAGTGTGAGGAAAAGAAGGATTTTCAACAAGGGCAGGGTTGTTTTCCTTAAAGAAATGACATAGTTGCTCTGGTCACAGCAGAGAACTGAGGAGCTCAATATCTGGCCAGTATTCAGATGTGATTTGATCAACTAAGTGAATGGAAGAAGAAAAGAGAAAACTAGAAGACAAAGAAACAAAAAAGGAAGAGATAGACAAAAGAGAAAAAGTGTGCCAAGTACACTCACGTACATGTGGAACAATTAAGGAAGTACCGTTTAAAACTCTTAGGCACTGTCACCCCCATCAGTAAGTGTTAGCAAGTGTAAATTGGGTCAAATACAATTTGAAAGACTGAACTAGATACATTTGCTTCTAACAATGCCAGAGGACCATTTATCAAATTAAAGCAACTTGTCCCCATTTATAAAGCCATATAGGTGAGGTAGGATGGCCACGCCTCTGAGTGCCAGGGCTCTGCTCCATTGGCACAGATGCACATGTACGTCAGTCTTTGGGATCTTGTCCCTAAACCCCAGATATGGGAACGCCAAGGGGGAAATGGTATTTGTGCCCTGGTGTTATTTAATCTACTTTCTCCCAGTTAAAAACTGTCATGTATGAGTCTATATGCTCTTGATTCCACTCACATAAACATGGAACTAAAGACAAAAATAGATAATCCGATAGTGGACTATAAAAGTGACACTCAAAACAAAGTTGTGTAAGAAGAAAGAAATAAGAATAATAATAATAATAGCCTAATTTCAGAAACCCAGGTTTTATGACCATACATTCTTAATTATCACACTGCCCTTAAGCAAGGAAGTTTATATACAAATTGATTATGTTTTTGAGGACTGTAATCCAAATTGATTCTTATTATCTCAGAATATAGAGAAACACTGATGACTTAGGCAACAGCTGCAATGATTTCCAAATGAGCAAAATACAGAGAGTTGAGGAAAATAAATTATGAACACATGTAAATACAGACAATTCAGCTCACCAGGTTGTAGATGATGCTTGATTTTTCTAATATTTTCTTTATATCTCATTTATTTAATGAATTATTTCTAGTTTTTTAGGTGCTTTCCATCCATTACACGTTATATAATTTCATAATGAACATGAGAAAATACTATGTTTTATCAACTACATTCATTACAGCCAAATTCTTATTAAGATCATATCTCATCCACTTTATTAGGAATAAAAGCTGTTATTTTTGCCACTGTTTTAGGCTAACCAATTTTCTTCTTGACCCACATTTAAGCTCATTCATAGAAAAATGACAATTCATATAGACCTACTTGGAAAGGCAACTTCAGAATATGTTCTGTGGAATAAATATATTTATAGATTCTCCTACAAACAGCTTCTTCACTATAACAATATGCAAAGTCCAAACTATTCAGTTCATTTTTTATCTATTCCTCTAGATCATTGCCAGTCTGATGTCCTTTATGGTCTAGCTTAGAGATTTTGCTTTCACTCGTAATTTATTAGTCTCACCAAAGCCTCTGAGAACTGACATACTAGAGCCTGGTGCCGCGAAGAGGAATAAGACAAACCTTGTCATCAGGAGCTGATAGCCTAGTCAAGGAACATAGAACATCAAAGAAGGAAATAAGTTATGCTTGCAACAACAGGCATCTGAATACAGGGGAGGGTACAGCGGCAGAAAGCACAATGCTTGGGTGGAGATACACACACATACACACATGTCAGAATGGCTGTGGGAAGGAGTTTGTTCTTGAGCTGAATCTTGAAAGACAAGTAGGTACCTCCTACTATGTAAACATGTGGGGAGGATAAGGGGGACATACCAGATGAGCTGTATTATTTTAAAAACAAAGGAAAGTGACAAGTTTGGAGAATTCCAAGTGGCTGTGTTTGCCTTCAGAAAGGGATTCTAGAAGGATATGATGCAGTGAAGAGCTGGAAACAGTAAATAAGACAGGACTGTGGACAGCTCTACATGTCACTCTAAAAAGTTTGGAATCTTGAAGTGTTTTGAACAGGGGAATAAAACATCACATTACTTCTTTTTAAAAAACTCTCTTTGCCGGCAGTGGAGAATTTGGACTGAGGAGATATAAGCATGCACATAGGGAGATCAGCAATACAACACTGAATAATCCAGGTGAGAAAAGGTAAAAGCCTTGAAATAAAGCCCTGGGTGTAGGAATATGAAGAAGAACAGATGAAAGAAAGTTAAAGAATAGACATCTGAATAAAACCTGAGTTTAGAGATTAGCAGTTTGAGTGGAGTGTTATGACATTCACAGAAATAGGGAAAAATAAAACAGAAATCTCAACTACGGAGGAACACTTCTTCAGTTTTGGGCTTCTTGAATTTGGGTTCCTGCGGAATATCCAGACAGAGATGCCCATAGACAATTCGAGATATGGAAGTAACACCTACTTTTTCTGCATGTGGACTTGTTAAATTATTTCTGTGATGGTCTGTATCTCTGGGAAGCAGAAATAGGTAACTGTTAAGAAGCTTTCTCAAGTTCACACTTAAACAACAAAAAGTCAAATATAAATGGAACCTGCTGAGAGAGAACAATTATTATGTCTAGAAGGCAATTGACCTTGTCCACCAGAAGCAAAACAGGCACCAGTAATAGCTACATTTTAGAGTCAGCTTGGGGTCAAATTGAGTCAAATCCCAGCTCTGCTATTTACCAACTGAGCTTAGACAATTTATCCAGCCTCAGTTATTTTATCTGTAAAATAAGAGTAATATCAAATTTAGGTTTGTTGAAATAAGTATTTTCAGTCGTGGACACTAAGTACCAGGACAGAGCCTTTCCCTTTCCAAAAGTACTCTCTAAATTTAACCATTGTATTGACGGTTTCAGTCCAGCCGCTGGCTTGCTGACAAAGGCTTCACAGGGGACACCCACATCTTTTCAAGCCCCGCAAGACAAAGGTTCAGCTCTGACTAGATGAGTGAAAAGAAGGTAGCTGACAGCTGCCTCCTTGTCCTCTCCGTTTCTTCTTTCGAGTTTTTCATAGAATTCACCTGCTTTTATTAACTAGAAAAAGAAGGAAGAATGATTTGTTCCCCAACATCATCTAAAAGCATGAATTTGCATTGTCACCTTCACCTTTCCCCCATGTGGCAATGAACGCATCATTGCAAAGGTGTATGTGGTTTTCTTACATACCTTACTAATGAGGGGTTTTATCATCCTTCCTCCCTCACATATAAGGTGGAAGCCACTTCCACCAGGAATGTACACAGAGCTAGTCCAAACATCTCTTCCCCCAAAAGCTTAAAATGTGTTTGGAGGTGAAGGAGAAAATGAGACTCAGAAGATCCCTTGAAATGAACCCATTATTTAAGGGGCGCCGTGTTCCACTGAGACCTCCTCAAGAAGGCACACACTTGGCTCCCAGAACTCTCCCGCTGTTCAGCCCTGACAGTCTCTCCTCCAGCGGAATCCCTGACAGTCTCTCCTCCAGTGGAATGCATCCTTCTTAGAAATAGAGCATCTTTCTTTGCCTTTCATTCTTGGCAATTTTTAATGTCTTGATTCCAACAAAGCTATGGTCACATTACTAATTTTCCCAGCCCCTTGAATGTCTTTGTAATAAAACGACTGTAAATAAGTCTGTGGGGATGAAATATGCAAAACAGATGTTACTTTCTTGTTTTTTTATCCTCACCCAAGGACATTTTTTTTTTTTCAGATAGAGTGGGAGGGAGAGAGAGGAAGAGAGAGAAAGAGAAACATCGATGTGAAGGGGACACATCGAGTGGCTGCCACCCACACGACCAACCAGGGCCAGGGACAAACTGCAACCGAGGTATGCGCCCTTAGCGGGAACCGAACCCGGTCTCTCTGGACCGCAGGTCAATGTTCCAGCCGCTGAGCCACACCGGCCAGGGCCAGATGTTACTTTTAAGACTTTATTTTAAAAACCTGAAAAATGAGAACAATTTCTACTCTACAAATCCCTGCCTACTATAATCATAATGCAACAGTAAACCATAAATCCAGTTTTGGGTCTTTGTAGAGGCTAACTATATAGCTCTATGATCTAGAACTCACTGCCTGGAGTTCTAGAAAACCAGTTCAGACTTCTTGACTGTCACTTGCAAAAACTCTTAAGGGAACACTCCTGAAGTTTAGACCTTTACTAAATCACAATCTGTTGTCTGCTTAGAAAAACACTAGTTTTGAGGACACCAAACGAAGTTCCAGAGAAAGCATATGGACATCAGGAAATTATGTTACCTTTTGATCATGAACAAGTCATCTGCAAGTGTCCCTTGAGAAATGAGATTGGCCGAGGACTTCATTTTCAAAGAGAATTGATGGAGCATGAAAGCCAAAAGCATCTGGGACCAACGAGACAATCCAATCAGCTTATCTTTGCATGAACTATGACAGACACCAAATGTAACTCAAAAAAAGCATCAAAGCAATTGCCTGTGGATTCTGCCAACAAGGGAAAATTCTGCCAGTGAAAACAAGCATCCCCGGCTTAGCAACTGGAGTCTCTCACTGCTTTTTTAAAATGAGCAAAAATAGATGTACAAAGAAATGGTGGTCAGCAATAGTTTGGAGAGCATAAAATGAGAATATTCAATAAAATGTGTTTGTTAGTCATACGATAAATCTTACTTTGCCTGGTTGAATATTTCTGACCGAACAGAAGTACTTCTGTATTAGTTAGCACATCCTACTTAATTACTCCATTTTTCTCCAACATGTTTTCTTTGAGAATCAAGGGAAGACAGTGATTAGGGAAAAGGGGCATGTACAGAATGTTTTAGAGACATTAGCTTTTTTACTTTCTGTTTTTACCTCAAGAAGAGAATTCAGTGATCTCTTCAAAAAGAAACACTGAAATAGTTGCAAAAAAATCAAAGACTCTAACAGCCACTGTCTCAGAAAAGAACTTACTTGGAATTTGAATTATGCTGGCCTCATAGAATGAGTCTGGAAGTCTTCCTTCTTCTTGAATTTATTGAAATAGTTTGAGGAGAATGGGTGTTAGTTCTTCTTTGAATGTTCAGTAAAACTCCTCCATGAAGCAAGCCATCCGGGCCTGGGCTTTTGTTTGCGGGGAGAGTCTTGATTACCTCTTCAATTTCCTTAGTTGTTATTGGTCTGTTCAAATTTTCTATCTCTTCCTGGTCCAGTTTTGGGAGACTATGTGTTTCCAGAAATTTGTCCATTTCACTTAGATTGTCAATTTGTTGCCATATAATTGTTCATAGTATTTTTTAACGATCCTTTGTATTTCTGTGGTGTCAGTTGTTACTGCTCCTCTTTCATTTCTGATTTTGTGTATTTGGGTTCTCTCTCTGTTTCTTGGTGAGTCTAGCTAAGTGTCCAACAATTTTGTTTACCTTTTCGAAAAACCAGCTCTTTGTTTCATTGATCCTTTGAATTGTTTTTTGGTCTCTATGTCATTTATTTCTGCTCTTATCTTTACTATTTCCTTCCTTCTACTTTCTCTGGGGTTTTCTTTTTGTTTGCTTTCTAATCCTTTAAATTGTGAGATTAGACAGTCAATTAGAATTTTTTCTTGTTTCTGGAGGTAGGCCTGTAGTGCTATGAACTTCCCCTCTCAGAACTGCTTTCGCTGTATCCCATATATTTTGTGCTGTTGTGTGTTCATTTTCATTGGTTTCCAGGAAGTTTTAAATTTCTTCCTTGATCTCCTCAGCAACCCATTCATTGTTTAATAACATGCTATTTAGCCTCCATGTGTTCAAATGTCTTTGCATGTTCTTGTTGCAATTGATTTCTAATTTCATGCCATTGTGATCTGAGAAGATGCTTGAAATGGCCAAGAGACATATGAAGAAATGCTCAACATCACTAATCATCAGAGAGATGCAAATTAAAACAACAATAAGGTATCACCTCACACCTGTCAGAATGGCCACCATCAACAAATCATCAAACAACAAGTGTTGGCAAGGGTGTGGAGAAAAGGGGACTCTAGTACACTGCTGGTGGGAATGCAGACTGGTGCAGCCACTATGGAAAACACTATAAAATTAAAAAATGAATTGCAATTTGACCCAGTGATCCCACTTCTAGAAATATACCCTAAGAAGCCTGAAACACCAATCAGAAAGAATATATGTACCTCCATGTTCATAGCAGCACTATTTACAATAGCTAAGATCTGGAAACAGCCCAAGTGTTCATCAGTAGACAAATGGATTAAAAAAGGAGTGGTCCATATACACAATGGAGTACTATGCAGCTGTAAGAAAGAAAGATCTCTTATACTTTGAGACGACATGGAGGGACCTGGAAAGTATTATCCTAATTGAAACAAGCCAAGCAGAGAAAGACAAATATCACATGCTCTCACTTATTTGTAGAATATAATGAACATAACAGTCTGGGGAATAGAGTAGACCCAGAGACGTGGAAGTAGGGTACAGACTGATAACCCTCAGAGGAGGGGGTGCTGGGGGAAGGGAAGAAATAAACCACAGAACTTATATGCATTTACGCATAACCAATGGACATGGACAACAAAGTGGGGTACGGGGTGGAAGTGGTGGGGAGGAGGGTGTCAATGGGGAAAAAAAAGGAGAAACATCTGTAACAAAAATAAATTAATAAAAGATTTTTAAAAAAAGAGAAAAGAACTTAGTAGTCTGATGGCGTTCCACCAGCCTCTTGCATACTTGTAGAAATGGGAACACTCTGGTTTATAAGGGTACGCATATCATTCATCACTGCATAGCCCTCATTGTTGGAAAGCTCTTCTCGGATATCACACACTAACTTCCATGTACTCATTCCAACTCTGCTATCTGATGAAACAGAGACCAAGGCTGCAGTTTCTTCTACATTATGCCCCTCATTTCAACTATTAGGTGACAAGAACTATAGCTTCCCAATTTTTCTTTTTGTCTAGACAAACCTTTAGGGTTTTTGGTTTTTTTTTTAATTTTTTTTTTCTTTATTGATTTTAGAGAGAGAGGAAGTGAGAGGGAGAGAGACAGAAACATCGATGAAAGAAAACATTGATTGGCTGCCTCCTGCACACCCCCACTGGGAACTGGGCCCACAACCTGGGCCTGTGTCCTAACTGAGAATCAAAACAGCAACCTCTTGGTGCATGGGTCACGCTCAACTACTGAGCCACACAGTCCAGACACAACCTTCAGTTTATAGAATCATTCCTTGGGTAACTCTCGACTCTAACATCTTGTTCAAATCCCTTTCCATATTTGAGATTTTAGTGAGGGTTCAGGCATAGGACTGATCAGATGACTAAATAAAGTGAATATGGTGAAAAAGTTCAGGTGCAGTCAGCTAAGTTGATTGTGTCTGTTGGTAGGTTGACTATATCTTGAGGTGTTGTGTCAGCTAGCATGACATGTGCCCTGCATCCACTATGATATATCAACCTGCTATACAAGCTTGAAAGTATTTCTTGGGCCTCTCTAGACTCACTGATGGATTTTCTCCAACTCCCCTAAAACCCAAAAGCTCAAAATCTCAACCTGTGCTCATCCCAGCATCATCCCGGCCACACACCATGCTCACTCCAAGCTCATAGTCACTTCATCCTTACCCCAATCCAGCATTATCCCAACCTCACTCTTACCTGACAGCAGAAAGGCTTTGCTAGGATTCTTTGATCCCTTTTAGTAAATCCTACAACATCCTTAATTGTTAAGCAAACTATGTCTTTTTATACATGTGTATATCATGTATAAATTTGATCTTTTATTTGTAACACAACGGAAATGGTCCAGTACACAATCATAAGAAATGGTATCTGGAAGTGAGTTCGATATTCCAGGATCAACACAAAAAACAGCAAGAATATTACCGACCTTGATCAAAATGCAATGTTCTGAGTGTAACCTAAGTTTGCCTTAGCTTTCTAAGTAGTGGTGACACACTTATGCTGAATCTGTAATCAACTTAAATATTGTGTCTTCTTCACAATAGCATTCTGTCAGTGAGTGTGTGATAAATGCTATTAAACGATGGCAGTGGAAATACTTTAGGATAATATTATACACCAGGGCTACATTTACATAAAAATAGAAGGGTAATTTGACCATATTTATCATTTCAGGGTTATCCAGTCTAATTCATTCTATTTCTTTACATACCCCTCACTTAGCCACTGACCATTACTGCACTGCTGAATTTAAGGTTTGATTCCTATTACATCACGTGAGAATAATAGCACATTAAGTTGCCAGGCATGGCTAGGAGAAGAAGCTTTGTTAAGAGAATGAAAGAGAAGCCTAAATAATACTAAATATTTAAAACAAACAGAAGGCTACCAAATAGTAGGCTGAAAACACTAAGGAAACGTCACTGGATCCATAGTGCTAATGCTGTTGATGACCACTGTACGACCTCTACCCAAGAGTCCCTGAGCTTCCCGGGAGGCAGATGATAGTTGCCACATTCTTGAAAGACAACGTACCTCCCCATTAGTGAAAGCTTCAGAATCTGATGATGGGAGAGGAAACATGCCTAGATGCCTATCTCTCATGCTTGTAGGTTTCTGGGTATCACTGGGGCACAACAAAAGATGCTATTTCAACAATATCAACTTTCTTCATTAATTTTCAAGAATCTTATTTCATCCAGATTTGTTTTTACTGCTTCTGATGTGAAAAAGCCTTAAAGGTGGAGGAGTAAATGTAGAGGGGGTCTGAGGACTTACATTCAGGAACTAAGAATTCATAATCAAGGCAATATTAAAAATCAGAAGGATGTGTAAAGTACTATAGGCTAAGGATTTATCAGTGGGGGAAAAAACAGCCTAATGTATCAGGCTGGATTGAACTTTCAGTGGAAACACTTTGCAGAAACAATCGACAATGGCCTAGTCCAGCTCTCCTTGAATAGGCCTAGTCCAGCTCTCCTTGAATAGCCTGAGTTTGATTGTCACATTGTAAACCCCTAATAACTATTGTGTAGCTCACTGCATTAATAGACCCTTTAAATTAATACTTGACCCCAGGAATTACATCTTGCTGACAACAGTAATAAACACAGGAGGGACTGTGCCTCATGAGCATGAGAAAAATGCAGAAAGAAAACTCCTTTTCTGTACAGATGCTTTCTTTTTTCATTGAGATATGAATACATTTATAGGCATAACTTCCAACAGGGGTCATTGTGTCTGCAGTAGTAAAAAACAAAATAGTAAAGCCAACCTTCTCTATTTCCTGTTTCTGAAAGCATTGCTCAGACTGTCGTGAAGACTTACTTCCCAAATACTCCCAGATACTCAGATTGAGTGGTGTGACTATGTCAAGCATGATGTGATATGACATAATGAGAGAGGCTGACCCCACGATTTGACATGATGCCATGACCATCGCTCAGAGATGCACTTACTGATACATGCATGCCTTCTATCTTCTGTGATCCAGCCAGCAAAAGAGAAGAGTCAAAATGTCACTGAGCTTTGCAATCTTTATGGTAAATAAACAAGGAAGGGGAGGAGAGTGGTGTAAGAATAAATTACTCAAAGCTTAATACATGGGAAAAAATCGCCAACCACCACCAAGAAACAATCATACAAAATAGCAGGAAATGAAAGTGGCTGGACCTAAAGCCCTGCAGAGCAGCTAGAGAGAAAGACAATAGCATGTGACACTGTACCTCTGTGCCCTGCTATTCTTTAACTGCACAGTTCTTGAGCAACTCATGCTTATGTATAGAAAGAATTTATCTGTATAATCCCTGAGTGCTATACCTGGGGATTTCCTCGCCCATAAATTCCTAGGGAATTTAAGGTGCCCTAAAAAATACATTTCAAGAGTTTTCACATCAGATCTGTTTGAAGAATGGCATCAGTTAAGGTCCAAGTCTTGGTTATGATAATGTACCCTCAGTGCCCTACGCATTGATGAAAAGGAGCCCTGAATTCGTTGCGTGGTACACTTGCTGCCTTTGTGACACAGATGTCTTCTCCCAAGCCAACAACTTTTCATAGGAATTAGAATTACAGTCCAGCCCAGCAAAGTTGGGTGATGAAAAGAGTTCTAAGTTTTGAAAGCGACTGGGTTGATTCAATTTTCCCAGTGTGATCTACCTCCAAGAACTTTAGAAAGCACCAGTCAAAAGAATCAGATAAAAGTGCTGACAAGACCAATCCACAGATGCCAGATTAAAACACAGCCCTTTGTTTCCCTGACTGAAGAGGATCATTTGCATGAAATCACTACATTTGTTTATTCTTCTTGTCCTTTGAAGTTTCTGGAATGTACTATTTGTACTTGATTTTGACACTTCTTACTACTCCAGAGTGTGAAAGTGCATCTTCCTCCTTTGGGCCATGTTTTCATGGGATTCTGGCAAATGGACAGGTTTATTAGTCCCTTTTGAAGCTGATTTTTTTTTTTTTAACCTTGAGGATTTCCGATACAGTTGGCCTATTGATGATGGTTTCTCATCATATCAGGCCAGCTGATAAAAATTTTCACCTGGATTTTTACTGTGCATAAACACTTTCATAATGGTCTACTTAGAGTGTCCTCAACTATATAAAATTAATCAAAGGGTAATATTCTAGTACCATGCACCTGATCATCATACATATCATATCATTATTCTCCAGTTGAAAAGTCCTACTCCAACTTGCCTGTGGGGTAACCCCAGGAGTGTGATAGTTACAATAGGCACCGAAGACATATGTAATTAGACCCCAAATATAGTTGAGATTCTGTCATGTGAATTAACATCAAAAAAAGTCTTTGTTTTTACTTCCAAGCTCAAATATATTCTTGTAACAAGGAGAGACAGATAAGTAGACCCAATCAATTTCTTCATATTAATCATGTGTGACTATTTCTTTTCAAAAAGTACTTTGATTCCTCCATTGATCAAGACTCAGAAAAAAAAAAAAAAAAAAAGTACATGAAGTAGCCTTTTCAGTGTGCTGCCTACAATAATGAAATACAAAGCCCACAGTAGATAAACAATCAAGTTTTCAAATACTTTGAAATCAAAACATGAATTCCTTCCATCTTCCTCTGGGATCACAAATTTGAAGATGGATCAGTTCTCCATGAGTCAAACACAGTCTGATCAGCATAGTTGGTCAATGTTTCCAAAATAGAAAAGTAAATGAAAGACATCAATGAATGTAAAATTAAAGGTATCCTGTTGAATCATGAAAGCAGTCCTTTTAGGTTCAGAAGGGCTGACATCCCAAACCTCTGCAGTGACAATCCGCTGCTGTCACCTTGATCATTCTCTTCACACAAATAGTATTTTCATTTTAAAAGCAATATATGCACAGCAAGCCCATGGAAAACTCAGCAATGTGCATGGCTTTAAAAGAAAACTGTCAAGCTTCCATTTTCTCTTCAGTGGTTATATTAAAAATAATTGTTGAATGACTCACTGGACTGATGATTCCATTTGATGGATTGGTCTTTGTATTTTCCATTAATGACCACAGTGATTGGAAAGAAACAAATTCAATGGTAGAAAAATCATGTCTGTATTTCATCAGGTAACAAGGGTAAGATGACTCTGCAGGTCCCTTAAGTCCTCAGATATGTGGAATTTTTTTTTCTAGGAATGAGATAACTGTGATAATACACATTCAAAAATGGGACTGGAAGGTTGGGTGAATGACCTAATACTTTACTGAGAATTCATGTGCCAGGCACTATGCAAGGTGCTTACTACACGATCTCTCATTTCTCTCAATGCTATAAAGTAGACAGTATAATACCTATTGTATAGGAATGAAAAATAAGGTTCTCTGGATTTAAGTGATTTATTCAGCTAGTAATTAGCAGAGTTGGTTTGGATTTATCTGCAGAACCATTTCTTTAGACTAAAATGTTCTGCCTCTAAGGAATTAAAACATTAAATTTGACTTAAATAGCCATGATGAGACCTGGCTTTGAATCCATGTTCTACTGATAGCTGAGAGGCCTTGGGTAATCATGCCTGAGCCTTCATTCCTCATCTAGAAAGTACAAAATAATAATACCTACCTCATAAAGGTAAAGAGCAAGTGATTTAATATATATAAAAACTCTTGACAAACAACCAAGAACATGCAAGTATTCCCAGCTATTATTTTATATGGTCCTTTATTTTGTCACTTGTAAATTGAGAAAATTAGAGTGTTTCAGCTATAATTCTACAGTATTCTACCTTGTGATTTAGCAGTTTCTTTACTTCTGTCCAGCTTTGAGTAGATTGTGGCCCTGGTGCCTAAAGCAGGGGGATCCAAAGAAGAGCCTGACTCTAAAAAAGTCATTAACATCCAGTTAAGTTCAGCAAACATAAATGGCATACACCAAATCAAGATCACTGTACCAGCATTGAACACCTACCCCCAGAAATGGCTGTGGCATTCATTACTTTCTTTATTAATTCATTCAGCAAACTTTATTTAGTACCTACTATGTGCCAGGTTTATTCATCGTGTGAAAAAAAAAGACAAAAAAACCCCACTTTATCTTCATTTAGTTAACATTCGAGTAGAAAAAAATGCTAAGTAAGCAAATAGAGAATGAATAGAATCTCAGGTAATAGTAAGTGTTACAAATTTTAAAGCAGCAGGAAAAGAGAAAGAGAAGATTGGTCCTATATTCAAGAGGGTGAACAAGAAAGGCCAATCAGAGGAGGTTACATTTGAGCAGGGAAGTAAATGAACTGAGTGCTAAAGCCATTTCAAAATCTAGAGGGAAAGCATTTGAGGCCGAGAAAATGTCAGGACCAAAGGCCCGGTGTGCAAATGACATGGGTATGCTCCAGGAATGTGGAAGAGACAGGGAGAAGGTTGGAAGTCAAGATTGCTGTGCTATATGAGGTCCAGTTCATGCGGGGCCTCACAGACCGTTTCCCCCTTAGCAGTGGGAATCTTAACTGTGATCTTTAGCCAAAAGATCTTCTTTGAAAATAAAAGTGACACTAAATGGTTTCTCTGTTAAAGGTCCATGGCTGCTGGGTGGAGGAAAGCCTGAAGAGGAAGTGAGAATGGAAGCTGGGAGAGCAGGAGGCTTGCAACATCCGACGAGGAAAGTGCTTTGAACAAGAGTGGCAGAGTTCAGTGCTTGGTTTGGGGATTATATGACAGAGGCGGTGTCAACACAACTTGCCGAAGTGTTGGCCAAAGAGTGAGTGTGAATGAGGAGAATCAAATTAAGGGTTCCAGGGTTGTCACTTATGAAGATGAGGCACAGAGGGAGGGCATGTGGCCGATGACGTGGTCCACTTGCCTGTACTGCCCCCATTCATGCTTCTTCCCACCTGACATGAGCTCAGGTCCGCTCAGGTTGTCTTCTCTTATGTGCTGGGCTTTCTCAAAATTCCCAATGCTCCAGTTAGGTCTGATTTGACATCTTTTCCATATGATCAGAGCTCAGGTTGAAAGGGAAGAGACAGCTTAGAAAAAAAATAGCCTAGCCAGGTAGAAACAGTCATTGTATCTCAACATACAGAGAATGCTCTCAAAGGAGACCAAAGGGGATGATCAATCAAAAGGAACTGAGTACCCTATTGGAGGTGCCATAGGAAATTTAATAAAAATGTTAAACACTAACTAATCAGAAATTATGATTTAGTAGGAAAGCCAAATAGTATCCAGTATAATTGCCAATAAAATAAAAACTTACCATCAGATGATTATGGCTGTATCTTAAAAGTATACAAATGTAGTGTAGAAAAAGTCATCTGCGTTCCTCTCTCCCTGGTTTATCACAGGGAAAGCACAGTGACTGACACACAATAGTCTCAATGATTTTTTACAAGTATCAATAAATTAATTAGTTAATTCATGAATAGAATCAAACTAGTTGGGATTGACATTATAATAAGAAGTGACTTAAGAAAAAATTAAATTTATACAGTAAGCTATTTGTGCAAAAAATGTATAAAATGAGTCAATTATTGGAATAACAATGAGGTTCATAGAAAAGCATCATGCTATTTAATTAAAGAAATAATACACAAGAACCAATCTTTTGCCATTCCTGTCTATATACTGATTAACATATAAAGTTTAATCTTTCCTACTCTGTTCCTCTCTCATAAAATGGATTTGCTGGGAAAGGAGACAAGACCACTCTGGATTTTCTGCAAAGAGACAGAGAGCCACCTGCACTGGCCTTGCTGAGCCTTGCTGCCCTGCGCCCGAAAATCTTGCGTCCAGCGGCTGAGAATGTCACACAGGTGGAGAGGTCAGTCCTTCCTGAGTCTCCCTGTGCATATGTAGGCCATTCCATCTGGTGGGCAGTTTTGAATATTCAAGACCATCAGAGATAAAAGGGGAAGAAGAAACAAATAACTTATTTTCCTAGAGAAGCATTACTCGCTTCTTTGACCCTCAGTATCTCTTCTATGCCTAAAAGAGAAAAGCCAAAGCTATTTACCAGATTTTCACATTCCTCCCTAAACCGATTTTATCTTTGCCCTAATCTTCAAACCAAGTAACAGAGAAAATGGACCACAGTACATGGCCTTAAAGGGGAACCCAATAGGCAAATGGGCTAGTGGACGGGAAGAATTCTCATGGCATCTCTGCTGTGCTGCTCGTTGCTCTTCTGAAGCAGACACTGTCACTCACGCAAACAACAGGGTTTTGGTTTTGTTTGACACTTTCCATGAAATGGCAGGGCATACTCCACATTTATTCCCCTTTGTCCTCATCATACTCTAGGCAGGATGTTAATGTTAATTTGGTTAAGAAAAAGACTTGCATGAATGAATTTGGAAAAGTAGCAGGATACAAAATTAATGTTAAGAAATCGATAGCATTCTTATACACCAATGATGAACTCACAGAAAGAGACTTAGAAAACAATCCCATTTACCATTGCGGCTAAAAAATTAAGATACCTAGGAATAAACTTAACTAAAGAAATATAGGACCTATTCTCAGAAAACTACAGATCATTGAAAAAAGAAATAGAGGAAGATATAAAAAAGTGGAAGCACATACCCAGTTCATGGATTGGAAGAATAAACATCATTAAAATGTCCATATTACCCAAAGTAATCTATAGATTCAATGCAATCCCCATCAAAATACCAACGGCATACTTCACAGAATTATAACAGATACTTCAAAAGTTCATGTGGAACCAAAAAAGACCTCGAATAGCCACAGCAATCTTGAAAAAGAAGAACAAAGTTGGAGGGATCACATTACCAGATTTCAGGTTATACTACAAAGCCACTGTAATCAAAAGAGCCTGGTACTGACACAAGAACAGGCATATAGACCAGTGGAACAGAACAGAGAACCCGGAAATGGACCCAAGGCAATATGCTCAATTAATATTTGACAAAAGTGGCAAGAGCATACAATGGAGTAAGCACAGCCTCTTTAATAAACGGTGCTGGGAAAATTGGACAGCTACATGCAGAAAAATAAAACTAGACCATCAACTTATATCCTACACAAGAATAAACTCAAAATGGATAAAAGACTTAAATGTGGCTCATGAATCCATAAAACTCCAAAAGAAACTGTAGGCAATAAAATTTCAGACATCATATGCAGCAGAATTTCCACTGATACATCACCTAAGGCAATAGAAACAAAGGAGAAAATGAACACATTGGACTACATCAAACTCAAAAGCTTCTGCACAGCGAAAGATAAAATCATCAAAATGGAAAGGCTACCCACTGTATGGAAGAACATCATTGCCAATGAAATATCAGATAAGGGGTTAATTTCCAATATATATATAGAGTGCTCATACAACTCAACAAAAGGAAGACAAAGAACGCAATTAAAAAAATGGGCAGAGGAACTAAATAGACACCTCTCCAAACAGAACATACAAATGGCCAAGAGACATATGAAGAAATGCTCAACATCACTCACTAATCATCAGAGAGATGCAAATTAAAACAACAATGAGGTATCACCTCACACCTGTCAGAATGGCCGCCATCATCAAAACATCAAACAACAAGAGTTGGCGAGGGTGTGGAGAAAAGGGGACTCTAGTACACTGCTGGTAGGAATGCAGACTGGTGCAGCCACTATGAAAAACAACATGGTGTTACCTCAAAAAATTAAAAATTGAACTTCCATTTGACCCAGTGATCCCACTTCTGGGAATATACCCTAAGAAGCCTGAAATACCAATCAGAAAGAATATATGTACCCCATGTTTGTAGCAGCACTATTTACAATAGCTAAGATCTGGAAACAGCCCAAGTGTCCATCAGTAGATGAATGGATAACAAAGCTGTGGTACATATACACAATGGAGTACTATGCAGCTGTAAGAAAGAAAGATCTCTTATCCTTTGAAACGACATGAAGGGACCTGGAAAGTATCATCCTAAGTGAAACAAGCCAAACAGAGAAAGACAAGTATCATATGATCTCACTTATTTGTGGAATATAATGAACATAACAGTGTGAGGAATGGGGTAGTCCCAGAGACAGGGAAGTGGGGTACAGACTGACAATCCCCAGAAGAGGAGGTGGTGGGGGAGAGATAAACCACAGAACTTATATGCATGTATGCATGAACAATGGACATGGACAACAAAGCTGGGGACAGGGCAGGGAGGTAAGAGGAGGGGAGAATCAGTGGAGGGTAAAGGAGAAACATCTGTAACAAATATTAATTAAAAGAAAAAAGGAAAGGAAAGGAAAGGAAAGGAAAGGAAAGGAAAGGAAGGGAAGGGAAGGGAAGGGAAGGGAAGGGAAGGGAAGGGAAGGGAAGGGAAGGGAAGGGAAGGGAAGGGAAGGGAAGGGAAGGGAAGGGAAGGGAAGGGAAGGGAAGGGAAGGGAAGGGAAGGGAAGGGAAGGGAAGGGAAGGGAAGGGAAGGGAAGGGAAGGGAAGGGAAGGGAAGGGAAGGGAAGGAAAGGAAAGGAAAGGAAAGGAAAGGAAAGGAAAGGAAAGGAAAGGAAAGGAAAGGAAAGGAAAAGACTTGCTTCTTTGTCTGTTTACTTTCATTCCTTCAAATGGAGCAACTTATGTGCAAGTTTTCGGTGTAAGAAAAGCCCCCAGAGTGTCCTTTCCTGTGGGACCCATCAGCCATCCTCATATTCGAACCTGTTTACAAGGTTAGAATGTGGATTTAATCCCCAGGGCACAACTGCACAGCTTGGGGAAATTCACCGGTTTATCATACGGAAAGCAAAAAGCTGAGAAAAAAAATACTTTTTATGTGTCAGATGGACAGTTTTTACTTCCTTCGGGTGACCACCAACAGAAAACTTCCAGATGGCCAAATAAGCTTTGCTCTCCTTTCTTTGTTAGGAGAGCCACTACATTGAAACATCTCCTTTTCTCTACACCCCACAAAGTACTGTCAGTAAGTACACTAGGGAGTTCCTCTCATTCATGGGAAGGCCCAGCTGCACTCTGCAAGGGCATTTTAAGGTATGAGTGTTTGGTGGAATATTTCTTCCTCCTCCTTTACGGCTGAAAGTCAAGAAAGCTGTTGCCTGCATGTACAGAAGCCTCTCCAAGCATCAGATTATATTCTAGTTTGGTGAGAAAGCCTTGGATGAAGCCAGCTTTCTCTCTACCAGCTGTGACAGACAGTTCCTGGGAGGAAGATGTCTGTCTCCCTGGGATGGTTAAGAGGCTGTTAACAGAGCTAGCTTCTCCGGACGACATTCTCAGAGCAAGAGAGAAAGAAAGGATATAGGAAACTGACCCCAAAGGGAAAAAAAGTCAAAACGTTAAAATTTTCCATAGTGATTTTTCTAGCACTCAGGTCCTGCTTAAAAACACACACACATTCACATACATACACCCATCTCCCTGCACAAATGCATGTTTCATTGAAATGCAATATAAAGATGGAAAGTTCTCCGAAATCAGATAGGCTTTTAACAACCAGACGCAAAATCACTCTCAAGACATGTATGTTGGCGGGTGGAATGATTACTGTTCAAGGAAAATCACACAGGACCAGATGAGCAGACAGAAGTGAATTTTATCCCAATACTATCATCAGCAACAGGGTCAGAACACAGATCCAAAGTGGATACTCAGCTCTGCTGATACAAAAAGCAGAAGGCTTTTAAGTGCTGGGGTGAACTAGTGGAAAATTACTGGAAGGTGCTGGGTAGAAGTCAGTCAATGGGACATGCCTACCCATTAAAATATTCCTGAGTTCGCAGATGTTTTTCTCCATGGTTAAGTAGTCTGTGTCTGCTAATTGTGCCCATGGAAGTTAGGTTCCTACCCTCCACAGATACTGGGATATGGGGTCCTATCTCTTTCCATGTTTACATTTCAAAGAGATCATTTCCAGGTCCCTGAGAAACTTTTCCAGAATTTTAAACTTTCAAGAAGCTGGGAGATTTACATCGCAAAGGGCAAAGAAACTGACAAGTTTTCTAAAGTAAATGCTTTAGGAAAAGAGAGGACAGGGACCTATTGCCAGGAGAAATCCAGTCTGAAGTTTAGTGGCGCCCAGGGGGACTTCACTGCCATCTTGGCCATTCCACATCCCCAGCTGTTCCCAGAGGAGTCTGCTCTCTTCCCGTGGGGCCATTCTGCCAGCAGGATGGAAGGAAACCCAGTCAGGTGATCCGGTTTAAACCATACCCCTGAGATGTTTCTCTCCTCCTAGGATTTGTGTCAGCCTTCCATACCTAGGATACTTCCCATCTCTCTACATTCTTAACAAGCTTTGTGTCTTCACTTCATCAATGCCATCTTCAATGACATTTAGCACAATCTGGCAATGTTTTGTGGGCCACAGGAAAAAAATCTGTGACTGCCAGGTCACGTGGCCAGGGTCTGAGAACTGCAGTAATATCAGAAATAAAGTAATCTAATCTTATGGGCAAATTTTAAGTATCATTGTTTGTAACTTTAAATATAATTAGTTAGTCAACATAGCATTTATATTACCAAGCCCAAAGACAAAATCTTTGACATTAGCAATTGAGTTTTAGATTTGAATTTGCTTTTATTGGGGAATTGGGGGAAGAGGTGATATTTCAGGTTTCAAATTCATTCTCAATTTATCCCTCTCTTTTTCTCTCCCTCCATATATAATTTCTATGTGTGTATTTTCTCCTCTGGTTCCTTTCAGAGTTTTCAAGTTCTTTCCCCGTTCACATTTTTATGATTCATATATAATTGGACATAAATTTAAGTTAATAGTTAATATATGGGACTAAGCCGGGTTGGTGTGGCTCAATGGTTGAGCACTGACCCATGCACCAAGAGGTTGCTGGTTCAATTCTTGTCAGGGCACATGCCCAGGTTGTGGGCCAAATCCCCAGTGGGGGATGTGCAGGAGGCGGCCAGTCCATGTTCTCTCTCATTGACATTTCTATCTCTCTCTCCCTCTCCCTTCCTCTCTCTCTAAAATCAATAAAGAAAACAAAACTTTTTAAACACATGTTGACTGAAAGGAATACCCATTATTCAACCAAAAAACACTTTTAAATGAACAAATAATTGGTCCTACAAGAGCCTCCAGATCACACCATGTGAGTACACCCCCCTCCCCAGCTCGACAGTTCTCCTGTTCTACTTTAGCTTAACTGGCAGGGCCATTTCTAGATATTAGTCTTCTTTGAATCCCCTAAAGTTAAACTGACACTTGATCACCCCCCAGGCGGGTGACTGACTTCCTGAGAGCTTGGGGCTACATAGTCAGGGAGAGGAAGGAAAGAGATTGATCAGGGGAGTCACTGAAATCAAACCATAGCACTTTCTGCTTCACAGGG
This sequence comes from Molossus molossus, assembly GCF_014108415.1. Lineage (NCBI taxonomy): Eukaryota > Metazoa > Chordata > Mammalia > Chiroptera > Molossidae > Molossus > Molossus molossus. Next base: position 37,298,156 of record NW_023425350.1, read on the forward strand.
CTCATCTTCACAGTGATCTGGCCCCTTGTTGCTCAGCATGGTGAAAACGTGGCTGCCTGGGGGAGGCGTGGCTTCCCAGGGGCGTGGCTGCCTGGGGAGGCGTGGCTGCCTGGGGAGGCGTGGCTGCCTGGGGGAGGCGTGGCAGATAGGGAGGGAGGAGGTTTGAGGAGCATCCTGGCCTTTCAAGTTCTAGCAGGAAGTTGGAGCCATAGTGCTAGTCCTTCAGGAGAGCTTCAGTGGGTGACAAATCAGGAGACATTTTAAGGAAATTCTGAAACTCCACTAAGTCTTTTTTTTGGGGGGGTGGGACACAGTTTGACTAAAAATAACTCCTGAAAATTTAAGTGCCAGAGGTTGGGAATTCATCCATAGTGAACTTAAAAATCGTTAAACGCATCAAAATTGACAAGTCCAGCAAGGAAACAGACACCCAGAAAAACAAATTGTGAGGAAGTACTTCTCCTTAGGCTCGGTTTGAATGAAAAAGGCTCTCACTATATCATTTAGTAGGATTATTCATTGTCTCTTTAAAAGACAAGGGAAGGCTCAGAGGGAGGAAAATCTGTTAATGGGGTATCAGGTAGGTTTTTAATTCAGTTCAGTGTATTTGAACACCTACCCTGTGAGAGGCATTGTGCTAAGGAATTCATTAAGGACAAAATACAATTCTTTCTGCTGCATAAGCTCTAACTCAAATGATAAAAACAGGGTTTGAATAGCTACAATTAAAGTCAAAAAAGTATTTAAAAGGAATGGAAGCAACAATCAAGTGTCATGGGGCTCAGAAAAATAAGAAATCTCGGGAGTGAGAAAAACCTTATAAAAATGTGGCATTTGAGTTGTCTTCCAAGGAAAATTCTGGCTCTAACCCACCTGGGGCGTGCCAGGAATCACCTTCCTTGCACCCCCACCCCACCAGGGAGTCAAAGTGTCACTAAAGGCGAGTCAAGACTCCCCTGGGAATATTTAGTCCAAACACAATCATCCTGGGCCTGTGGAGACATTCACACAGGTTAATTGGCCAGGCATCCATGAAGGAGCCATCTGTCACAAACTGTTACAATTAACAGGACTGTTGTGAAACCAGCCATGGCAGTAAAAGAATTTGGTACCAAAGCGATACTCCTCAAGTTCATTGTTGGCCATACTTCATCTTTGTGGCTAACCTTAAATAATTTCCACAACGAAAATTCACCCTTAAAGAAATTACATAGTGATTGCAACGCACCAGAAGGTCTGCAATAGAGCCAAAAGCAGCCGAAGTGATCTAAATCAGGGTCACATACCATGGCCTACAGACCTATATTTTTTGTATAGCAAGCTAAAAATATAGTCTATAGGTTGTTAGGGTTGTTAAAACTCAAACAAACAAAGAGAATATGTGACAATGAAGACTGTGGAAGGCCACCAAAGTCTAAAACATTTACTCTCTGGCCCTGTCCCTTAACAGAAACAGGTGCTGACCCTGGTCCACACAGTGAGCATCTGAGGTGGGATAGCAGAGGCATTAGGAGAAGGAAGGAGGATTCTTCCTAACAAGGGAGGAAGCAATGACACAAGGCAGGAAGAGATTAAGGGGAAAAGAAGCCAAGGGCCAATTTCAAAAGTAGCAGGAGACGGACTGAGATGATCAAGTCAGGCGACCAAATATTAAGTAGGCCAAATGAAAAGCTTTGGGAACTTCTTAAACAGCTTAGAAGAAAATTTAAATTAAAATTTACTTTCTGCCCTGACTGGGTGGCTTAGTTATTTGGAGTGTCATCCCATTCACCAAAAAGGTTACAGGTTGGATTCCACATCAGGGCAGACACCTAGGTTGCAGAGTCAATCCCCAGTCGGGGTGTGTACAGGAGGCAACAAACCAATGTTTCTCTCTCCCTCTCTCCCTCTTCCCCTCTCCCTAAAAGTCAACAAAAACATATCCTCAGGTGAGAATTAAAAAAGAAAAAAAAAAGTGCTTTTTATGTGTTAATACTACAATTAAAGCTGTTGATAATGTGAAGCAAGCATGGTGCTGAGGATGTATAATGCTCAGAGTAATCCTGTGAGTTATGAAATATGAAAAATTAACATCCTTTTACATGAGACCCTGATGCTCAGAGGTGGAGTGCGGGAGTTAGTGGACATCTCTTGGCCCGTATGGTGAGTGCTCTTAGCCATTCTGCTATCGTATCTCCTTGTTCAAGGGGACTTGGCAGTCTATAAGAAAACACAGTACAAACAGCAAACCCTATAAGGACAAAGATTATTGCTAACAATAGTTCCTGGGCCTTTTGTTCCAGCTCATAGTGCATGCTGAGAAAAGGGGTTCATGACAAGCATCCATTCTGAAGGTTCCACTAGATGTGGACGAGGAAATGGGATTGAAATTATCACCAATAAAGGGGGAAAAAATAATAAACCTCTTATCAGAAAATTGGACATTTGAAAGGACTGCAGAGTTTTCATTTACCCAAATGTTTAGAAAGGCCGGAAGCAGCGCATGCGTGGAACTGTTTCAGTAAGTCAGGCGTCTCTCTCTTGCCCTGCCACCGCGGGCGTGCGCTCCTTGGTATCCTCGGCCTTTATTTTCTGACATAATGAAAAGGAATATTTGATAAAGCATAGAAAATGCAACTGATCAGTCAAGACTTTAGACAAATATTTCAGTTCCAGAATGTTTATAGCAAGTGTTTTGATGTTTCTAAATTACCATATGCTTTGATTGTACACAGGGACTGCTTCATTTGTGGAATAGCAATGATACATTATGTGGACTGTTTCTGACACTATATTGAGTTTGAAACTTAAGAGGGAAAAAGTAACCTCTAAACATTTCCCACCTTGCCTTCCCTGTTTTAGAGAAAGAAATCCTTTGAATATTTTATTACCTACCATGACTATGCTGTCTTTCTCAAATTCATTTTCTATCTCTCAGCAAAATCAAAGAAGTAAATCATTTGCTTCAACCTATAACTACTGATTAATATATTTTTTTAAATCTCCACGCTGCTAAATGGTTAAGAAAAGCATTGCTAGAATCAAAAGTTTGTAACACTCCTAATTTTTATCTCACAGTGCAACCATCATAATTTAAAAGCTTGAAAACAATCCTTCATGCAACTAAATTCTAGCCGGAGTTGTGTGGGTTGATGCTGCAAAGGCTGTAATGAACCACTCCAACATCCCAGAACTGTCTCTGCCTGACAGAGCAATGTATAGAAACCCGTTCCTGGCTTTTATTGGACTGCACCAAATGTACAATTCTCCAGTGAGCCCAGGAGTCAGAAACTGTCAATTACAAAGAAATGGTTGGCAGACTGAATGAATATTTGTGTGTAATTATCACAGCATCCACCAGCAGCAAAGACTCCAGAATGGTGCACACAAATGTTAGTGTCCTTTCCCTGCATAAAACACCCATTTTTACACTGCATGATATCAATGCCTAACAGAGGTGAAGACGCAGGATGCAGGCACTTCATTTTGTCAGCCACATGTGAACCAAGATGTTACTCATCACTGAACAGCGATTGCTTTCGCCAAAAGCACTATTTTTAAAAATTTAAGAGAATCTCAGCTTTCATTCCTCTGGCCATACTGGAGACCCTTTCTTCTCTAGCTTCATAGCCCTAAAGGACAAGGACTGGAACATGTTTTGAAACAGTTTTAAGATCTCAAGCAATGAGCCTTTCTAGAGTTCCTTTTCCTCGTATTTAAAAAGAGAGGTAACGGGTATTCTAGCTCAGATATTGCAACACCCGTATGTCCTTTCAGTAAAACCTTCAGAAGGGCTGTTCCAAACTCGGTGGCTTTGTGAATGCACGTTGAGTGGCACCAGCATCCACTTGCTCCGTATCAGCTCCTTCGGCTGTTAGAAGAAGAGAGAGAGAAGATTGACTGCCTTCCTTGCAAAGTGATGAAGTCCTTTTCTGAGCAACAATCCTTCTAACATAGTATCGTCTCATGTTTTTGTGAGATCAGACACTCTTTTAAAAATCTGATAAAGGGTCTGCATCTATCTCCTCGGCAGAAAAATATTGTAATGTGTTCCTGTGTGCACACAAACACCTACACCTGCTGACTTCACAGGCATGTGAGGTGTGTAGTCACACACGGTCCCTTGCGCAGAAGGTCCTCATGCTTGTTTTTAATATTCTGATGTTGCTATCTTGAATACTTAATAATTTTAGCTTTGAACTTGTGCTTTGTACGAGAAGTCTGATGAGATGATGGAACATGAGTGAAGAATGGGAAATATGCTGGTCCCTTGTCTTTGCCACTCTATTTGCATAAAGAATTTGCAGTGCCTCATGAGCACAGAATTCCAGGGGAGCCGAGATGTGTGGGAATTCAGCAAGACTCAAAGCAAAGACAGGAAAGCCTGCACATCTAGTACTGAGTAAGCAGGGGCGTCAACATTCCCAGAAGGACACACTTTACTTGTTTCAAATGCAGAAAGAAGACGGTGGTGTTCTAAGATTCACAAATGACTAAGGAAGCCTGTTACTTCCCTATAATAGCCGATCACCCACAGTGAAAATGATGACACAGAAGAAAAAGACAGAGTGACCCATAGTTCCTTTTCCTTTAAGTAATTCCTTCCACATCACACAGTCACAGGCAGTGAGTGTTGCTAGAACATATGTGTGCCAAGGAGTAAAGTAAAACAGTTGAGCTAGTTTTGTGCAGTGTTTCTACTGGCTCTGCTAAAAACAAAATACAAATGTGCAAACAATGAATTGTGCAAATTTGTTGATTCTGCAAACAGGTTAAATGCTTTTATATTAGCATTTAAAACTTGCATTGCATAACATAAATATGGATGATAAAATGCATGCTAATCATTTGATTTTTTTTTTTTTTTTTTTTTTTGCTTTTCTTTACTTAGAAGTTAAAATGGCAAGTAGAAAGACAAAGCACAGCCCTGCCAGTGTGGCTCAGTGGCTGAGCTTCGAGCCATGTGCCAAGAGGTCACTGGTTCAATTCCCAGTCAAGGCACATGCCCATGTTGTGGGCCCAATCCCCAGTGGGGGGCATGCAGTCGCAGAAGGCTGCCAATCAATGTTTCTATCTCTCTCTCCTTTCTCTCTCTAAAATCAATAAAGAAAAAAATTGAAAAAAAAAATAAAAAAGAAAAACAAAGCATGAAGAAAGGGGAAAAAAACTTTATATTTTAGTACCCTACAGGTACTACCATTTCTCAAAATTACACATTTTTTCTGTTTTTTTTAACAGAGCTTCTTATTTTCATTTTGCACTAAAATCCAGAAATGATGAAGCCAGCACTACTCTTGACAAATATTTTTCATAAAATTTAAAGAGATTCCCAGATCCTTACAAGGTAGAAAGAAGTTAAGAGGATATATCCATCTATGTGCCACTGTATTAGTTTGCTTGAGCTGCTGTAACAAGTATACAGGCTGGGGAATACCTAGACAGCAAGTGACTATTGGTAATGTCAAAACACAAACATTTAATTACTGAATTAACTTCTTTCTCTTATTCTCTCACTACCTCTCCACCTGAAGGGTCATTTGAAGTATCCTGTGACTTAAGATAGTCCTTACTTTTTTTTTTTTTGAAAGAAGAATTTTATAATATAGCATAATCAGTAACTAAGACAAAATAAATTGAAAGACTTGCATGCTAATAAACTGAGATTGCTCTTTAATTATCCAGAGCTCTCAAAACAATAATTGTCTATGCTTCAGTGTTCTACATTGTTTTTTAATGAACACACATCAAGAAAACATTATATGTATCTAGTTGATTCCATAAAGTAAATTTCATTAATGTGTCTAAATACTTCTGGCCCTTATCTAAAATTAATCTGTAATATAATTTAGAGCCTTTAAATTATTTCTGTTCTCAGAAACCTGTATAGCTCTCATCAATCATGTTCCCAGAAATTGATCAGAGATGTAGAAATATGAACTGCAATTGGAAAGTGCACACACCAGGTAGGATAGCATGATCTTTTCTTGCCCATTAATGTCTGAATACAAGAAGTACAAGTAGGGAAGATGGAAATACTTGGCTCTTGATGCCCATCATATCCTACACATTTAAACTCATTTTCATGCCATGTAACAGTAGCATCCTTTTCACACATGGATGGTATATATTTTGTAGCCAAGCCCACCTGACTCACTGAGAAGTGAACTAAGATCAGAAGACTTGAGTTTTAGTACAATTTATGATACTAATTAAGTCCATGGTGCATTTTAGGTTAGCTACCCCATCTCCTTTTCTTCCTCTCTCCAGGGAGGACAGTGATACAATCTTACCCAGTATTTAGGTCAATTCTAAGAATCAAGAGAATGTTTGATTCTGAAGATGCATTTCTAAGTCATACAACAATTTATAACAGCTCTTTAAAATATTATTTTATCACACTCTGATTTTTCAATATTTGGGTTGCTTCAATCAACTTCAAATTGTCCCTCCATGCACAGGGTTTCAGTGTTGAACTAATCAGTCATAGCCCTCATCCATAGGTCAATTTGTGTATGTCCCAGATTCAGTGCTGACAAACCACTTAATATTTTCAATATTATTTATTGAGCATATAACTTGCTGTCATGTACCTGGGCAGGTAAAAGTTTAAAGAAATGTTTAAAACTCACTTCTCTGAAATTGAATAAAAACTGTTAGGTTTTGCGTTCATATAGGTTTGTGGTAGGTTTTACGTCCAGATTCCCTCTCAAGCCTTAAGATCAAAGAGAGGACAATAAATAAAAACATTAAGACTCTGGAAGCCAAGGCTCATCAGTCAGAACTGCTGGGCTCTGTCAGCCTCCTTCTTTCCCTTGCACAACCTACATCAAAGCAAAAAGTGGCTTCAGTCCAAGTAGAAAGACACAATCCAACGTTGAACAAAATGATGCAAGGAATATGGTCAGCACTGTCACTTTTTTGCACCTATATTTTGTGCATCAAGCCTAATGAATGGCATGTTACATAATTCAACACTGACATTGATACCTCAGAAGTTTATATGAAGAGATTGTAAACTTTGCCGAACTTACAACCACTAAATTTCACCATAATTCAATGGGCTGTCCCCAAATCTCTATAACCATCATTTAAGAATTTGAGAAACAGATTTCCTGATCCTTCCAGAGACCAACTGAATTAAATTCTCCAGAAGAGGGACCTAGGAACCTATATATTTAAAGCTTCCATGTGTTTCTGAAATCATTCAGGTTTGCCAACAACTAAATTCATAGTTTTGAATGTGAAGCATATACACAGTGTAAATCAAGTACCCTCTGTGGCCTTCCTGCTGTTTGTGGGAAGTTGCTCCATTTCATTGCTTGCTTGTTTTATATTAAAAAATTATATGCATGTGTGCATAACCAATGGATATAGACAACAATGCTGGGGGGTGGGGGGACAGGATGGGGAGGAGGGGGTCTGGGGGGTAGGAGAAACATCTGTAACAAAATTAAAGTAATAAAAATTGGAAGAAAAAAAAGAAACTCCATATATAGATATAGATATAGATATAGGTGATATACACTTAGACATTCTATGCATAATTCAAAGGATTAACATCACTATGATCTCTAGGAAGAAGAGGTACTATGTGAAAAGACTAACATAAAAACAAAGTCCATTCAGCATTGAAAACAAAAAACAAACAAACAAACAAAACTAATATCTCCATGTGACCTTGAGGGTTATGTGTTACTGGCCAATGTTTTTACTTAATTGATTTCAATTCAACAGAGTACACCAGCTTCAGAGTTTAATGTGCATTAGAATCAGTAAATAAAAACCTGGGATTTTGTTAAAATGCAGAATCTGGGCCCTGTCAGATGTTATAACTCAGTAGGTCCAACGCCGGACATTAGAAGTGATATTTTTAACAGCACCCCAACTGCTTTGGAAACCCAGCCGAAGCGATGGTGCCACAGCATGTGCAGTGTGTCCTGAGATTCCACCTTGCACTTGTGTGATTTGTAACTCATGAAGAACTTTCATGTTCCTGTTCTGATTGTATCTTTACAGGCTGAGAGATGGGGTAGGTATCCTGACTTCCACATTAAAGATCCAGGAATCAAAGCTAACACCATGTTCTATGTTCCTTCTAAGGTTAAAGATTAAAAAAAAAAAAAACAGGAAAGGAAAAATATAATATGCTGATCAAATCAATCTGAAAACTTCAAAGAAAATAAATATCTTAAACAAAATACAAATCCAAACTCCTCTCTAGCAATTCAACACATTTTAGAGAATCTAGTTTATGCTACACATCATGGTAGGTACTAGTAATATTCCAAGATATAATCTATCAGAAAAAGAAACATATTAATTGGTTATTAAAAGTGTGAGGAGTTTTAAAAAATATGGGAAGCGGTATTATTGTCTGAATGTCTGTGCTCCCCAAAATTCATACGTAGAAGCCCTAAACCCAGTGTAGCTGTACTTGGGGTCTCTGGGGAATAATTAAGGTTCAGTGAGGTCAGAGAGTTAGGCCCTGATCTGATACAATTACTGCCCTTAGTAGAAGAAACACCAGCAAGGCGTGCTCTCTCTCTTCCCTGTCTCTTATCCCTATCTCCTTCCACATGTACACATTAAGGAAATGTCACGTGAAGAAACAGTGAGAAAGGCAGCATCTACAAGATAGGAAGAGAGCCTCCACTAGGAACTGAATTTGCTGCCACCTGGTTCACGGATAGAGCTGGCTTCCAGAACTAGAAAATAAATTTATGTTGTTTTTAAGGCGCCCAGTAAATAGCATTTTGTTACAGCAGCCCAAGCAGACTAATACAGGCAGGAAGGGCTAGACACGAAGCACAGTGGTTGACTTGAGCAGTGGGTGGTGTGAGGCCTGAAGATAAGATTCGATATTATGGGTATTGGCATCTGGTGAAACTAGAAGGGCCTCAGATGACCGCACTCTAAGTTGTCCCCCCTCCACTCCCACAGATAAGGTCCCCTACTCAAACAACGCTCTTGATCCAAGGGACCAGGCACAGTTCATGCCTACCCCTGAGTAATGAGGCACATTAAAGTAAATTATTAATTTAATTTAGCTCATTAAATTATTCAACAAGCCAATCACATCCTCTCTTGGAAACCAGGGGTCATTCCATCCCCTTGATACTAAACCTGTATTATTCAACAGGCCCTGATGGTTCCTCTGTTCCCAGGTGCAACCTCCATGGGGCCCTGCTTGGCAAGGGGTGTCCTCCTGCCCTGGGTGCTGAATTCATTGCATAAATAAACTGCTGTCAAGCTCATCTGTCCATTGCCAGGTGTCATGTGTTCGACCATCCCTATAATCACAGAATGGGGATCCCTCTCTCACTAATGGAGTGAAGAAGAGGTTAAAACAGTGATAAGTGTTGGATCTGCTCACCACAAACATTCAAATGGTCTAATTTAATAGAATAAACTTTTGCCACTTGCTTAGTTAGAATCTTTTTTGAAAATGTAACAGAAAATCTGATTTTCAGCCTGATTGCTAGAGCAGGTGGCATAAAACAATGGAGGTAGACCTCCCTTCACACATCCAAGGAGGTCCTCCAAATGAAGTGATAAATCACGTTAAATTTGGGTGAGGCCATGCTTTACTTTCATTTCTGAGTGATTTTAACTAACTCACTGGCCATCATTTCTTTTGATTTTTAATCCATGTGACTCTAAAAATAGCTCATAATCTATAAACAAGGATGACAGATACCAGGATATCTCTATAGTAAAGAAAACTATGTAGCAAATAATTTAAAACTAAGACATTATTTGCAATTTATAGACATGTCTCCTACAAAATGTTTTGAGGAACAGTGTTTTTGTATTTATAATTCCCTCAAAACAGAGCATATCTGTACAGATTTCTTCTGTTCCCCCAGATACTCACCATGGCCCATGGTTACTCAAAAATGACATATTGAAGTGCCACCAGTAGGGCGTGAATAAGACAGACTTTGCAAGTCAGTCTCTGTGATCTCTTATATAACTATTGCTCTGGTATGGACAGTGGAAAAGCCCAGGATAGCACTATAATGCCAATGTGATAGACACTTTACAACCTTTGCCAATATACACTATATCAGAATCTTGCTTAAGCATTAAAAAAAGAATGTTCCAAAAATCATTTGAGGTGATAAAGTAGTCCCCAAAGTGATTTAGACTTGATTTTCCAGCTATTAAGTATTTCTCCATCTTTTCCATTATTTCTACTGAATAAGAGAATTCAGGGAAGAGACCATTCTACCTGAAAGTACTCTGATTCCCCTAGGAAGGCAAGCATTGTGGCTTGGGCTCTGGGCTCTTGAACCCTGCCCATTAGATTGGGATCTCTGCTCCACACCTAATTAGCTGCAAGACCTTCAGCAAATGCCCCTATGTCTCTGTATCTCAACTTCCTCATTTGTTTTTTTAAAGAACATTTCTTTGTTGATTTTAGAGAGAGCGAGAGACTGAAACATCAATGAGAGAGAACATCGATTGACCGCCTCCTGCATGCCCCCCACTGGGGATCAGGCCCACAACCTGGGCATGTGCCCTGACTGGATTTTGAACCAGTAACCTATTGGTGCATGGGTCGATGTTCAACCACTGAGCCACACCAGCTGGGCAACCTCCTCATTTTTAAATGGGATGATTTCAATAAGTCAGTGTTGTATAAAGAACGTATCAGTGCCCTGGCCGGTTTTGCTCAGTGGTTAGAGCGTCGGCCTGCAGACCAATGAGTCACAGGTTTGATTCCAGCCTACGGCAGGTACCTCAGTTGCGATTTGTCCCCGGCTCTGGTTGGGGTCATGCAGGAGGCAGCCACTCGATGTGCCCTTTTCACGTCGCTGTTTCTCTTTCTCTCTCCCCCTTTGTCTCCCTCCAACTCTAACTGAACAAAAATGGAAAAAAAAATCCTTGGGTAAGGATGCAAAAAAAAAAAAAGAATGTATCAGTGAATAGATGCTAAGCCCTTAGAACAGTCCGCGGCTCGTGGCGAAAGCTCAATGACTGTGAGCTACTTTTTATTGCTGTTGTTTTCAATTGGGTTACTACCCTTCAGACTAAAGCTGATCTGGGCCATTTTTTGCTTAGAATGGAATAAAATCATCCACTTTATTATTGAAAAGGGCCTTGAAAATGCTATAATCCAGTACTCCTTCCATTTTGTGACTGAGGAAACGGAAACACAGTGTATTTTGCCCAAAGTCATGGTAAAGATAAAAACAACTCAGGACTTTGGACTCCTTATACTAACTCCAGCAGTCAAACAGTTAAGCAAAACAGACATCATTTTAAATGTGAAAAGTCTTATAAAATTAACTTACAACAATATCTCTGTCAAGTCTATAGGTTGGCATAGCTTTACATTAGTCAAAAGCTCAAACTAAGCCCTGGCCAGTTTGGCTCAGCGGTTGGAGCATCAGCCTGCAGTACAGAGAGACCCGGGTTCGGTTCCCGCTAAGGGCATGTACCTCGGTTGCAGTTTGTCCCCGGCCCTGGTTAGGACGTGCAGGAGGCAGCCACTCGATGTGTCAGATGTGTAGCTTTCACATCGATGTTTCTCTCTCTCTCTCTTCCTCTCTCTCCCTCCCACTCTATCTGAACAAAAAAAAAAAAGGAAAAATGTCCTTGGGTGAGGATAAAAACAAAAAAGGCTCAAACTGAGATCTATTTTTAAAAAAAATCAAAGTTTACATCATTCAGACAGATTTGGCATTATTTTTTTTTAATTATGAACAATGTGCCCATCCATGCAACAAAAATTCTTTAAAAAAGTAAAGCAATATAAAAGATTAGAACTAAGTACTGAACAGAATATTTTAGCTAAGAACATGTAGGTAAAGATTACTAGCTGAGTGGAGTATTTAACAACACTAAACTGATTTTACAATTTGGAGCAAAGAGCAACATTAATTTGATATTATTAAGAATTCTTATCATTAGATAGGCATGTTTAAGAAATTAACTAAAATTTCCCTATTTTTCTTTAGCTAAAATATCTCTATCCTATTGACTTATGAGTTTAGGCCCTGATTCATGAGCTCTGGGTTAGCCTTAGCCAGAATAATATATTGCTACACATGCTTCTCCAAAAGGACATAGAGCACTAAGACTGAAGGATACATGCCCTGGCCTTCTCACCCAGAGAATGAGATAATACAATTCCTTAACTCATTGGTTTGCTAAAATGATGTGCTGTCTTTTAAGAGAGTTGAACTGTACCTTGCACATGGGCAACACTCAAATATTAATGAATATTAGTATTATGGTCTTGGGGGTATCTCAGAAGTACATCTAAAATAGCAGAGCAAATATTAATATTCTTCATAAATGTGGCCTCCGTCAAGCAGCATGATTAGGGTCCACATTGGAACTGCCGGGTTGCTCCAGTTTATGTTGTTGAGGTCTATAGAGAAACTTACCTAAGAAACTGGTCTTTGTCTGGCAAGACTGGATTTTTGTTCTGGGGTAGTCATAACATGAATTTCTCAATCCAAAACTTGTATGAAGAAAATCACTGACAATATTAAATCTAAGTTAGATCCAGTTGAGATAATTTATAGGCATTTTTTTCTCTTCCACATCTATAATATAAAATTGGAATTCCCATATGCACTTACACTTGGATCTTAGAAAACTATTTCAGATTTGAATCAGAAGCATAGTAGTAAGGTTTATACTCATCTGCTCCTTTTGCAGGAGAGGTGTGGAGGGGGAGGAGGGGGATCACTGATACATAAAGGAATGGAAATGAAAGTTGTCTTCATCCTTGCATGAGCTAGTCTCAATTTTTAATAATAAAAGTTTGAGCCAAAATGATTAAGTTACAAAGGATGCCACGGCAACATGATTCTGGTTTCTTTTAGCCAAAATGTAATTTTATGCTTTGCTTTTCTGGTTTTAAATACTTGACAGTGGAGTGAACCATGACATTTATCTTATAAATATTTATTTACCAATTCCCGAGTTCAATTTACTTTGACTCTGTCAGTGACAGGAAGGTGGGAAAGCCACGGTCTTTGTTCTCACATATTAGGTGGCAGATGTCACTTACTATAAAAAGTGCAAAGTTCTGTGAGGCTAAGAGAAGAGACCGTTTCTATCCAGTGGCAAGCTCTATAAAAAAGGGTGACCATATATTCTCTGATTGGAAGTTAATTATTCTGCAACGTCATGTTACAACCAAGTAGATACTGTACAAGTCAATACTAAAAGATACTGCCTATGTGTCCTAATTTAAATGACACAGAATCCTTATAACAAAGTTTCAGAAGGTTCACAGTATGTTTTCAAGTCATCGAGGTCCATAAGAAATGAATCTGAAATCTCCATAGATTTTTCTGCACAAAATAAATTTTGATAATATGGTAAAGGTCAGAAATTCAAATAAGGTGATCATGATGCTCTTTAATTCCAAACAGAATGAAATATCATGCTATTTAATATCCTTTTTTCTTTTCTCTATGCCCTTTTCTTAATTTTCAAAGCAAACAATTAATCCTCTGCTTTGCACCAACATGTTTTGATTAATAAGGATTTTATAACTTACAAGAAAACCCAATAACTCATTGTATTATATAACTGGGTAGTCAACACAGAGGATCGTAGAATGTTTAGTTTGTAACTTTTCATGTATTAGAAAGCTATTTTTTTTCTTTCGCTGCAGATCTAAATTGTAGATTATTCTGTAGAATAGTTCCCAAGTAAATATATTAATTCCTGACTATGAAATAATATGACTTTAAAAAGAAAGACCCTGGAAGCATGTCTATTCTCATCTTGTAAAATGCCAAGGTCATCTTAACAGCAGAAAACAGAAACATATCCTAACCTCTGAAAAAATAATATTAAAATAACACTCGGAATATAGTTATTAGGGAGAAAATTATTTCTGGCATTGAAAGGTATTCACCTATTCAATGAAATGTCATAGATTTAACACCTATGTAACCCTTCAAGAAAGAAATTACAGTGGAGATACTAAGAAAACATTAATTAAAGTGGCATTATCTGTGTCTCTTTGTCCCCCTTTACATAAGATGATTCCATCTCCTCTGAGTTATCTATATACCTGTTTTTCATAACATACTCTGAGCTAATACCCACCAGTAAGATCAGTAGCAGTCTTAGTCTCTAAAACAGTGACAGGGTACATAGAGAAGCCAAGTGTTATCTTTTATGTTTTGATATTATTATTAAACATATGTTTTCATACCGATTCACATCCAAGGTGATCATATAAAGAGAATATGGAAGATGGGGTAGAAGGAGGGGAGCCACATGTACTTGGGAAAATATTTATTATTAAATATTTATTACTTTGATCTTCAGACGCAGCAGGGAGGGAGAAGGAGGGTAGAAGTCCCTATCAGCCTTATCCATAAGAACTTTCAGTCCTTAGTCCTGTGTTCTAGACAAACTGACCTCACTGTAACCTGTCCCTCCTTGGACTCTGCCCATCACTGTGTTTTTCTCTACGTCTTCTTTTCCTAGATGACCTTCCTCCTCATTCTTCATTGGGTAGGCACAGACTTCTCAGCCTTCAAGGAGCTGAGGGTCAATTCTGCATCCTTCACAAAATACGCCGCATCACTCCTGCTGTAGCTGATCTTTCCTGCCATGAGTTCCCAGAGCCCCTAAACCTAGCCCCCAATCTGTCACATGTTCATCTCCCAAGGAAAAGTGATCGCTTCCTGCACACACCATCTTGTTCTCCCTTTCGTGGTCATTCCCATTGCCTGATCAGGATTTCCTTATCGAGGGAGGTGGAACTGGACACGAGTCCTAAGTGTTGGCTGGATTGTGTATGTTTGGTAAGGGAGATGGAAAGGAATTCCAAGTCAGAAATAAAAGCTCAACCAAGACCTTTGACCTAGGCCTGGGCAGGGCTTGCAGGGTAAAACGAATCTCGAAAAGACTAATTGTGGAGGGTGGCCACACAGGGCACAGTCCTCCCTTGTTCAGGAGAAAGAAGTCATAAACTGATACATGCAACATCACATACAATATATTCAAGGTCCATACTGGAAACCGTTTTAAAAGAAAATGTGATGAGATAAAATGGCATACAGCACAATAACCACAAGCATATATCTAAAACATACAAATCTGTCCAACTGGACTCACCCTTTCCAACATTTCCTGTGTGCTGTTCGCTCATTGACCTTGTTATGTGATGAAGCAGATTTCAAAGGTTCAGGGAGAGGGGATGGAATAAGGAGGGGGAAAGTGAATTTCAGGAAAGTTTACTTACTAACTATACTGTTTTCTGGGAATTTTAAAAAGATTCCCCTCTTTCCCTATTTCAGGAGCTTGGTGGAACATTACTGATTTAGGGCAATAGTGAAAAATGATTTTAGATATATATAAAGAGAGGTGTCAGCTGACAGTAGTCGGAGTCCAGGCATACACATAGTCTCGGGAAAGTATTTACTGCTTCTCTGCCTTCAGTCTCAGCAGAATTTAATGCACCTGAACACTGGATTCTGATATGCTGCCTTAAAATATATATTCCCTTCATTTTTCCCTGAGCCATTTCCTTCTTGCCTAGTTGATTGGTGTAACTGTGTAAGCATTTGGCATTCTAGCTGAATGAGAACGAGATGAAATGGCAGCTCTCCCAACCTTCTTATTTCACATCGCAGAAGTGAAACTGGCAATGCAGAGAATGTCATAATTCAGACGTGTCGGGCCTGAGCTGCACCACAGCCCACTGATAACCACGGCGAAGGGGAAGGGCCTCTGTCCTGAAGTCCAGAATGACATCTACCGCCATCATCAAGCTCAAGGCATAACTGTGAAATACTGCGGCCCTTCCCCAAAATATAAGCAGAGAAAGGGTTGTGCAAAGACGTGCAGGAGACTGAAAGAAGAGTCGGCCATACCAGAAACCGATGTGGGCCCAGAGCAACAGGAAATCCTGGCCCCTGGATGAGAAAAGTTTTCAGAACAGGTGGAATAAAGAGAAACAAGGATAATGTCACACTTTCCTTTTTCCTTTTAAAGAGAGAACATGTTATCCCGATCTGAACTGCAGTTACCAACTCCCTAATCTTACCAAAAACCAAGCCACTTTTCTTATCTGGAAAGCAGTAGCAATGTTAAAATCCACCAATAGTAAGTGGGACAATTCAAGTGTGAGACTACATACCAACCTACATGGCAACAGGCCTGGAGCTGACTGCTGAGAGACCTGTGGTACTGCTTCGACACTAAGTCGACGTTAAAAACAAAGACTGAAGGGTGTGTCGAGAGAATTCCTCCAAACATTTCCTTACATGGTGGTATTAAATGGCTACACACCAGCAATAATAACCATCTACATGCCATGTATTACACAGGCTGAAGAGGAACGGAAGTATAGGGTAAGACCCTTGCCTCTCAACTAGTGGTCTTATTGGGGGTAAATGACATACTTTCTCTCTCTCTCTGTCTCTCTCTGTCTCTCTCTCTCTCTCTCACACACTCACACACACACACACACACACACACACACACCAATCATGAGGTAATGAATGTTTGGTACCAAGTGAGAGGTCGCTGTTACTTTTCTTTCCCTCTGCTTTGCCTCCTATAGTCTTTTTTTCTCTGACCCCTTCATTCCCCACAAAATTATGAAATATGAGTGCTTATTAGTAGATTATAAAAATTATTATCTTATAAATATCACCTTCCTTTCACAATCCACCTTCTTCAAAGACTAATACAGCTTCTGTCTCCTCCCTGTCAGCACAAACCCCCCTCAGTTCATGCAGTATGGCTCTGGCCGCAGCATCCCACTAACCTACAAACTCTTGCTGAGGTGGAAAATGATCTCATCATCAAATGCAAATGACATCCCTCATCTTATTTGATGTTTGCGTCTTGCTTGCCCTCCTCTCCACCTTTGCTTTCCAAAACACTAAAACTCCTCATTTCACTTCTTCGTTCTTAAATTCTCTCTCAGTTTCACGGAGTCCAGCAATAAGCAAGATACTAAGGACATAGAGATGAGCAAAATGTTCTCCCAACCACTGATTCCTCTTCCTCCAGTTATCTCTTAAACACATGTGGCCCACAGGCTTTTCTTACTTAGACCTCTTCTTACACAACAGAGTCACTCTAAAAGGAGTTTATCCAATTTCACTGGCAATAGCCTCTATATGGACAATTCTTAGGTCTGTGTGTATCCAGGTCTCTTCTCTGTTGATCCCTAGTTCTTGGTCTCCAACTACTTACAAAGCATCTTTATCTGCATATCCCACAGGCTTATAAACACCAACATCTAAAACGAGAGCCTTTCTCTTCTTCTCCAAACCTTGCTCTCTTATGCTCACATTAAAACCTTGTCTCAACTCCTCTTTTTTTTTTTAATCTGTTATGTCCAACTGAATAGCACATCCCACGAATTCTATTTATAATTGTATTGATGTTAAGTTTCCACTGCCAAAAACTTAAATGAAATAGCTTCCAATCAGTTCTCTCCTTCTCTCCGGTTTCTCCTTGTTGTAATCATCCTCAAAACTTCCACCACAGGTTTTTCCTGAGACACAAATCTGACCGTGGCACTCCTCTGTTAAAATTCCTTCCATCATTCCCTACAGCACAGAATGAATTTTAAATTTCTTGGCAAATTGTTCTACGTTCTTCATGACTCTTCACGATCGACCTATGCAGACTCATCTTTCATTCCTCACCCTGACACTCCTTTAACTGCTGACATGCTGAACTGATAACTGTTCCCCAAACATAAGTGATGATCCAAAAACGAATGCCTCTGAGCAAGGCTTTCCTACGGAAGCAGGTCACTAAGGCTATTTGAGCAATTCTCAGAATTCAGTCTAGTCTTGACCTTGAATAAAGTACAAGAGACGTAGTGCATAGAGGACAGAAGCTAAAGCACCAACTGAACTTGCAAAATGCCACCCGGTTTGTTTCTCTGAGTGTTCCTAGAGGAAGAAAACTCTTGAGAACTCCAGGTCACAGCTAGACAATCTGATTCATTAAACCAGAATAATGAGATGCAAAATGTACCACAGAAGAAAAGTCTACCAATTCTACTTGTGATTGCCATGCGGAGCTGGTCTTTGAGGCCAGCCAGAGAATCAAATCTGGTTCTTAAAAAAGCCTCAAACTCGACTTCCAATCAAAGTCAATAATCTACAAGAAGAAAGCCTCCCCTGAGCTGCTGCTATATTTACAATCTCTATTTTAAATTAATTTTAAAAATAAATTCCTAGAAGAGGTTAACACTGTGATGAAGGCATTTCCGTCTTCCCAAAACAGACAAGATGAAAAACAATTAGAAATTCCAGGCAAAACAATAAGTTGCACAAGAAAGTCACAGTCCGAATGTGAAGTAAACTAATAAGTTGCATGAACTTCAATAACTGATGGGATCTACAGAAGAAAAGAAAAATCATGTGACTCTGATTCTCAGAACATTCTCCCTTGGGCAGCACAGGTTTAGTGATACAGGTTCTCCACAAGGCTCTCCAAGAAATATCACTGATCACTTAACTGTGTTGTGCACTGCTCAAAGGACTTCACAAGTACCCACTGGTTTAATGCTCAGCAACACTATCAAGTAGATACTATTTTTTTTTTTTTTTTTTGGTACATGCCCTTAGCAGGAACCGAACCTGGGACTCTCTGGACCACAGGCCAACGCTCCAACATCTGAACCAAACCAGCCAGGGCTCAAGTAGATACTATTTTAAGACCATTTTACATATGATGAAATTCTGGCACAGAAGATTTAAGTAGCTTATTCAAACTTACCAAAGCCAAGACAGAAAGTGGCAGAACTGGACTTTGAGGACAGGTGGTATAGTTTCAGGGCCTATGCTTTTACCAAACAAATTATTTCATTGGATTTTAATTTTTACTGCCAACTTAAAAACCAAGTACAGAAAATGCAGTCATGGTTACTGACCTCAGGTCATCAGAGCAGAGTTCTACACCTTGATGAGGCAAAACTAATGGAACAGGGGAGAAGATTAAAGAAAAATAAGGTGTGCTTTTTTCTCATCTTACACAGACCAGAGCTATTGTATATTTTCCAAAGTTTATTTTTATAACATGTACTTCCCAGTGTATGAATTGTAGTTATAAGTGAACCCATTGAAAGACAAAAGATAGTAATAATATAACTTTAAAATGAGGAAGGAGAGAAGAGAAGGAAAGGTGGGAATTTAGTCCTGCTTTCTCATCTTCTATATAACAAAATGTGAGATATTGGAATAAGAGTAAGAAACAGATACTCGAATATATTAATTAGAAAACCTAAAACTGAAATAGTGGATAACAGTTACCTATGGAGGGTAGATAGAACTTTAAAAGAGAAAGGGAGAGTAAAGAAAAAGTTTAAAAATTTTTATATGCTCTGATTATTTTCCTTATCATTTGAATTTTTCTTAAGATTCAAAATAATTTGAATGACTCTAAAAATATATATTATTAAGTAATATAGCAAGTTATAAAATGGTATTTATACTTCAGGATGTGTGTGTGTGTGTGTGTGTGTGTGTGTATGTATATTGTGATTCATACACTCACACCTATTCACATAAGACAGAGAGAAGATAGATATAGATATACAGGGTGGGGCAAAGTTGGTTTACAGTTGTTTGTATGGAAAAATAATACAATTATCAATAACAATACAAAATAAACTGTTTTGCATACTCACAACAGTAAACCTATTTTTGCCCCACCCTGTATAAATATATTGAAAAAAAGATGTTAATGTTCACTGTAGTTATTTCTAGGGGATAATTTTAATTTCCTTGTTTAGGCTTTTCTTCATTTTTACTTGTCTTCTAGAAAATATGTACATCATCTTGCCATTAGAAATATGTTTTTAAAGGATGTGGTTGTGTTGTACAGTACTTGAAGGAAGTAGAAATGCAAAGAGATTATTCACCTAATTAAAAGGAATTTCTTCTGTTAAAAAGTAAAAGTGATTTTAAGAAAGAGGTTTATTTAACCTTGTAGAAACTCTGATTCTTCAGAAAGCTAGACATCTTTGATGAGCTCAAAAGGATCAAGATCTTTTCAGGTTAAAAGGAAAGTATATTTATCTGAAAGCTCTACCACTATGTCATATTCAAATATCATTTCAGCTCCACACATCTTGAGGATCTTGAGGAAATATCAACTTTAACATTTTCTTTTTAAAATATAAAGCTCATCTGGCTTCACTGCACCTTTTCAATACTACAGACAAGAAAGTCCTTTCCAAGGTGATGCTTGGGGTCACATGACTTATTTGTGATATGTGACATCTGTCTATCAAGAACCACCATAATAACATAATTTAAATAAACTCTGAAGAGAACCCATGTTAATGGACAAAATGTAGAATTTTTCCAAGGAGATATAATGTATTTTATAGTAGCTGAAGAGCTCAATAAATCATTCAGTGCAATCCTTTCCCTTCAGGCAGATAAAATGCCATTATTACCATATTACAAATAAATCGACTGAGACCCAAAAGGGCGGTGACTTCTCCTGGGGCATACAGCTAATGTGTGAAAGGAAAGGGAAGACGGCGTAGCTGCCTGCCTTCCATGGAGAGTTTCAGCCACAGCACACTGGTACGGGTGAAAGATACAGATTTGCAGATTTGGAGATGCTCTTCTTGTTGACTTGCCTGGAAGAGTGTTAACAACATGGCCCACGCATGGTTCACCCCTCAGCTGGATTTCCAACACAGTTTCTCTCTGAGACATTAGAGTTCCCAGTTCTAGTTGCAACTTCTCCAGATAGTGTCCCCCAGGTGAATCTCTATACTCAGGGTCACTCTGCCTTTCTACTAAGGACCAGGAAAAAGGTCCTCAACTCTGCTTCCAAACCCTTCACCAGAAAAGTCTGAACTCTCCATACCCTCTCAGAATGTCTTCTTGTTCACATTGGTCTATCATGTTACCCTCCTGAACATTCTCTCCCTTGTCTCCTTGACTGTAAAGCCTTACCATTCACTTTGTTTATGAATCTCACGAGATTCTGACTTCTTTCACAAAACTCCCAAGCAGACAGCTAGTCACCACCCTTTACTCGTTCTCAACACTTTTCTTTTCTCTTTATCTGATTATGTAAATGTTTACATAATCAGTTCCCTTTACATCATGATCCTGTCTGGGACAATACTTGAGGACAGCATTAACTGTGAGATCCAGGTACAAGAGTAACATTCACATCAACTCACCCATTTAATAAGTATATTTTAAGGGACTATTATATGCCAGACTCTGGGCTAGATGCTGGGGATTTGAGAATGCCTAGGGAGAGAGACACATTCCTTTGTCCTGGGCATCTCACAACCTCGGGTTGGGGGTGGGAGTGCTAAGCTTTTAGGTACATGGACATACAGCCTTTCTAGCATGCAGTGAGTGCCACAGCACTCTAATCAACACACGTGAAAAGTCCTGTGGCAACAGAGAAGAAAGTAGTATTAATTCTATGTGACATTTGAGCCAGGTTTTAAAGAACCGGTATAAAAGCACCAGGATGGAGGACAAGGAGCCTCTGCAGAGAAGAAACGTTAAGTCTGAAAATTAAGAAGCTGACTGAGAAGGAGTATTATTATTATCACGATTATTTCATCCAATCTGCAAAGGCAGTATATGAAATGTACTAGAAGGCAGTAAGAGATGCTACTGCCTGCAATGAGACACTGCCTGGAGTTATTCCTGAGTGAACTTGGCTGCCTAGGTGAACTGTCACCCTTGAACGAACCAACGCTGCCTGACTCCTGTGGCATCTTTTCTGGGCATAACATTTCATTAGAAGACACTGGGGAGCCAATCATGAAGAGGCAGAAACAAAAGCTGTCTACATCCCCTTGCCTCCGACACTCTTTTTTAGTGGAGATGTTGTAGCTAAGAAGACAAATAAAAGTTGTTCTGAAAGGAGAGGCAATTGAATTTTTGCCAAACATGACAGGAAGCTGAGAACCGAGGCAGACAGAGTAATGTCTATCTTTGGCACACCAGACAGGGAGGAGAAGAGTGTGTCTTTGATGGCAGACTGTATTTTAAAGGTGCTAACTGACGTTTTGAAAGGACGTGAGGACATGAGGACACCGAGAGCAGGGAGCTCTCCAGGTCCCTGCTGTCTGTCTGGGTCCCTGAAGCTCCCAAGTGCCCCCAGGGTATTCATTTTCCCAGAGCAAGAATAACACAAGGTAAGGCGCAGGAACGAAATGTAACATAAATAAATAAATAGAAAAAGTCCCTATCTTAAAGCGGCCACACGAATCCACACAGCGCGTTTCCGTTGACAGTATAAAGAGAAAGATATACCCTGGCTTCTGAGACAGCCTCGCAGGAGGGACCCAGTGGTTACAGCAGAGCAGAGTTATGTCCTTCGTCTGAGTAGTCACGCGTGTTTTTCTGGAGAGCCCTGTGCCTACAACACAACAGGCATAAAAGCTCATTGCTGCCCTGGCCAGTGTGGCTCGGTGATTTGAGCATCAGCCCACACACCAAAGGGTCACAGGTTCAAATCCCGGTCAAGGGCACATACCCAGGTTGCAGGTTCGATCCTCAGCCCCAGTTGGGGTGTGGGTGCAAGGCAACCAATCCATGTGTCTCTCTGACATTGATGTCTCTTTCTCCCCGTCTTCCTCTCTTCCACTCGCTCTAAAAATAAATGGAAAAAATATCCTCGGGTAAAGATTAACAACCACAAAGGCTCATCGCTAAGGCCACCAGTGCCTCAAGTCTTGAAGAAAGTCCCAAGCTTTCTTTAGACACACTTACGACTGACCATCTGCCTGCAGGCGGGAATCCAGCGCATGAGGCGTCTCCATCCCTGGAGCCTTTCTTGTACTTCTTCCTCGCTTCCCTGACCCTGCACTCCTGCTCACTAAACCACAACTTAGTCTTATTTGTCACTGATCCTCCTAAATCGTGTTGCCTCATCAAGTTTAGGCATGAATGTTTCATACGTCTTCACTGAGCTCTGAACTCCTCATGATCCAAATTCCTCGCTCTATCCCAGGGTCATACAGACCATCCTTCCACTGTATCTTTAAAATGAGTCAAGTGATCATCCAATCCACTGTTAATCTGGTAAACGGGGTTCCTATCATTCTGGTAGGAGGAAGGGTAGAAACTAGAAAAGTGGGGTAACCAATGAGAATACGTTTCAGAGGTGTGGTCTGTTTCCAGTCCTACTCTAACCAACAGGAGCAAACAAAGAAGAGGAAGAGGAGAAGTGTACAGGAAAATAACTCCCATACCCACTCCATCCTCTTTGGCTTTCTCCCATGAAGATTCCTTACAAACTCTGAACAAAGCTTTTCCAACTCAGCTCCAACAAACTCACTTTGCTAGTCAATGTCATTCAGCCAATACTTACAGAGGCCTCACTCTGGGCAAGATTCTATGCTAGAGTGTACAAGTATGAAGAAAAAACAGCACCAGATTTTCACAACATCACAGTCTTAGCAAAAAACTCAGGATGCACCAAGGCAGGGTAAGCAGAGGGGTCAGAGAGGGAGTTCAGTTAGAGGAGACATCTGACAGAGCCAGCTGATCCTAACAGGTAAGCCCCAAGGTCTCAGAGTTCATTCGGGGAATCAGAAAAAAACAGTCCTATCGAGGAGCAGACGGTGACATGAGCACAAATCCTAGGACAAAAGTTATTTCCTCGCTAAGCTAGCTCAGAGTTCTGCCGTCTGCAGAGACCCAGGACCTGGGAAAATAAATGTATTCATATAGAGTCAGGGAACAAACTACTAGATTACTCCACAACCTTAAAGCATGTTTTGTTATTTAAATGGCTAAAACAAAAGTATATTTGTCTACACACCAAAATAGCTCATCTTTGGCCCTGGCAAGATTTCAAAAGGACAATTAGAATGGGAAAGAAAAAGAAAAAATTAAGTTCTTTTTTCCTAAATCTCTAATGTAGACACAAAAGCTCAAGGCAAATGAAATTTCTGTATAAACTACAAAAAGCCTTCTCAGTTGTTTGCAGAAATACAATTTAACCACGAGGAAAATCTTTCTGATCCCTCTGAGAAGATCGGAAGGCCAGTTTCTTAATTGCCTGGTTGCTAAGCACATTAGGGAATGGCCAAGATTGAGGTTCTGGCCAAATGTTACCTTTTGTATTTCCACTTTGTTAAAAAAAAAAAAAAAAAAAATGAATGACTCAGGAAAAATATGGAGCTGTTTTTTATAAAGCAGAGTTGAAAAGAAATTATAGCTGAGAGAAACAATGAATCACACAAGATAATAGATAAGGAATAATAGGAACGTAAATATCTCAAGATGGTTCTCAAAACTAAATGGAAGTAAAATTAAAACATACATTTTCAATTTTATTATTGGGAAATTGCTGCAGGAAGCAAATACAAAATACTCCCTCTTTCCATTATTTTGCAAAGCACAGAGAGCATGGTTTTCCAGACAATCTCAGTACTTTACAAAATGCCCAGAAGCAGCAGACCTCTGCAGAAGGGGTCACACACTCATAGGTTCAAGATAGAAAGCAGACAGATTCCAGTCAATAGGAACATCAAATTAGTTTGCTGGTTATTGAGTGGAGAGGGCACTTGTTTCTGAACTACTGCCTCAGCCACACCACTCGAGTCTGATATCAGCCTAGAGGAAATATCAATTCGGTCAAAGAAAGGAGAAAAAATCATAATGATCCAGATTGGCCATCTGTGTGTCTTAATTTTCAGAAGGTTAAAAACAAATAAGTGAAAGACGTGCTTAGCATTTTAAAATAGAAGCCGGACCTTCACATGCTGCAAGGATTTTTTAGCTTCTTAGCTGGAAATGTCTTTTTCTTTCCTCAGTTGCTGATAGGCCAAAAGGATTCATGTTATGAGTGTGCATCATGTGATTCCTGTTTATGAAATGAGAAGTAGCATGGAACAGGGAGTGGCCAAATGACCTCTTAAGGTCCTTCCAGTTCTGAAATTGTGCAGTTTAATGGCATTCATAGCTGTTCATTTAAATGATAAGGCTTGAGAAGATGATACAAAAATATTAAACATTGAGCATTTTTCTACAGGCACACATTAGGTCCTCAAATGCTTGTTGAATGAATGACTGCTTCTCTGCAAAATATATTTTTTGCAACAGGAAACTTTCATATAAAATAATAGGTTTCCATAGAAATAAATATATGAAACCTATCAAAATATATAATATTATTTATGACTATGTATTTTTAAAATTCTGTATCATTTGTTCTATATGTATTAGCTAACATTCTTCTAAGAGAAAACTTTCACTCATGAATTAAGCTCTTTGGTCTACCAGAATTATAGTTCCCACTGAAGACCCAGGATAAGTTTATAGTAAGTTCTCTTTAATTGCAATCTGCAGAAGGAGTTGATTTAATAGTCACCTTCAATGGTGGCCAATAACTCTTTTTAAAACTTTAAAAAATAATAATAATAATAAATTAATTAATTAATTTAATTAAATTTTTAAAAAGCCCTGGCCAGTTTGGCTGAGTGGTAGAGCATTGGCCTGTGGTCCAGAGAGACCCGGGTTCAGTTCCCGCTAAGGGCATGTACCTTGGTTGCAGTTTGTCCCCGGCCCTGGTTGGGTTGTGTGGGTGGCAACCACTCAATGTGTCCCTTTCACATCAATGTTTCTCTCTCTCTCTCTCTCTCTCTTCCTCCCTCCCTCCCTCTCTATCTGAACAAAAAATGGAAAAATGTCCTCGGGTGAGGACAAAAAAATAAATAAAATAAAATAAATAAAACTTTCTCTTCTTTTATATCTTTATAGACTCTTAGATACTTAAGTACGCCATGTGTTGCAATAAATTACAGTCATTATCCTTTTGGATGCTCAAAATACCCCAAATTTGGCCCAGGAGAATTAATGCTCCTCCCCAGGACCCTTTCCAACGCATTAGTCTGTTTTGCTTTCTAGCACAGCAAAGTATCCTAAGTTCACCTTGTATTTTGCTTTCCTCAGGCCTGAAATCAGCTATTTCTCCAAGGATCCCTGATTCCTTTTTGTGAAAGATGGTATTTAGAAAACAAAGTGTGGGCGGTGGGATTGTGGTTCCTGATAGAATGCCGTTGCTCCCGGGCCCCTCTACTGGACAGAGATAGGAAATACATCACATCATCATGAATCAGACTGATAGCCCCAAAGCAAATTTAACATCACAGAATTTTCATTTAATGCCTTTGATTCAATGCTTGTATCTGTTTTTTCATACACTGAAAAATCTCAGTTTACATTGGCTTATACTTCAATATATAAAAACCACAAACTAACAATATCAATATTACTACTGATAATAAATTACTAAATGATGTTTAAGATTTTCTTGTAGTTAGTTTCATCCTTTGAGTACATGCCCTTCATTTTTGTTGTTTTGTTTGGTGCTCTTTTGGCATCAAGGAAGTTGAAATTTTGTTCTGTTGGTAACATTTTTATTAATATTTTTGATAATGCCTTTGGCCCCCTTTGTCTTCAGATATATATATTTTTTTACCAGAGTCACAATAAAATCCATTTATATCACCTCCTCCACCCTCTTCTCCACCATGAATTTTTAGTCAGAATTGTTATCTTAGTGCTTAATCTTTGTACTCTTAAATATACTAAAGCTTCTATTATTTGTTTGCCTGCTTTAAATAATATCCAAAGACATCATTTAATTTCCCTTCCACCTCCCCTTCCCTTAAGTATTGCATTTAACACTAACAAACTCCTCTTAGCCACAACTTTAAGATTTTCAGTCTACAGTTAGATATTGTGTGTGGGGGGTGGGGGGGGGCTTATCTTGTAGTCGTTTCTTTGGGAAGAGCTTCTAGGAACGATAAGTCTTGAGTTTTTTAATGTTCCAAAGTTTTCCTATAGCCTTCAGACTTAAAGGACACCTGGAATGAGTATCCTGAAGATGTTATTCTTTTCCCTATTCTTCTGAATATATGTTAAGAAATTTGACATTAACCTACTTCCTTTTATTTATTTACTTGTCTTCTTTCTTTGCTATGTATTAGAGATTTATCTTGGGTGCATTTTTCCAGGAAATGATCCTTGTAATATATAGATTCAGATCTTCATTTACTTCAATAAAATTTTTTGAATGTGATTTTAAACATTCATTCTGTCTCACTTTTGCTTTTCTTCTCCAGGGTCACCAAATACATGTACCCTGCATCTCGAGCATCAAACAAACCTACCTACCTGTTTAGTTGAAGGCCACCTCCCTGTTTTGTACTTGGACCACATACTGTAGTCTATTGTACACTGTTACTCCTTTCCTCTTCTAAATGCATTTCAATTGCATCACATGTTAATAAGTTTGGCAGAATTGCTAGTTGATTACACAAGCTATTTTCATTGTCTTCCTCTTGCCGTGCCAGAAACTGTGACTGATGCAGATGGGACAATTACATCCACATATCCTCATATGGTTCCATCATGAAATAGAGTCCCTTTTTTTATTCTCCACAGTGAAATTATTTATGCTGAGGCTCCTTCAACTCTGAATTTCTATACTTCTACAACTTCGCCCACAGATTAATATATACAAACTTCACATCAAATTCTAAATTGGGAATGATTATTAGATGCCTACTATATAAGAGACAGTATACAAAGAAGTGGAACAATGAAGGTTATATCATTATTTTCTTCAGTAGGTTTAATCTAGTAAAGTAAATAAGGCAAATATAAACTATGTGTGTATATTTACAAACATATGCATGTGCGTATATGTATATGTATATGTATATGTATACATATATTTTAGGATAGAAAGTGCTATGCCATCAAAATGCACAAATAAAATACATTGGGAGTTTGAGCAAGAGAGAGATGAGTTTGGCACTGGAGATTCTGGAGAGACTGTGTAAGTAGTGGATTTTCAGTCTGGAAGTACAGAAAGGTTTTAGGTGTAAGGAGATCTGAGAAGTAAATTTTAAGAAAATAGACCACATAAGGAGAGTGCTTAAAAACAGAAAAGTTTGTATTGGATATGGCAAATCGTAGTAGATTTATTTGATTTAAACAGACCAATAAAAGAAAATACAAGTAAATAATACCTTAAAAGATAAACTGAATATATTTGAATATCAGGATAAAATGCTTGACCTTTGGTATTAAAACAACATGGGGACATTTAGACTTTTAAGAAGATTGACATATGGGGTGTTGGGAAAATTGGACACCTACATGCAAAAAAATGAAACTAGACCAACAACTTACACCATACACAAGAATAAACTCAAAATGAATAAAAGACTTAAATGTGACTCGTGGATCCATAAAAATCCTAGAAGAAAATGTAGGCAACAAAATTTCAGACATCATACACAGCAGAATTTTCACTGATATATCACCTAAGGTAACAGAATCAAAGAAAAAAATGAATACATGGGACTACATCAAACTAAAAAGCTTCTGCACAACAAAAGAAACAACCATCAAAATATAAAGGGAACACACCATATATCAGATAAGGGGTTAATTCCAAAATATGTAGAGTGCTCATACAACTCAACAAAAGGAAGACAAAGAACCCAATCTAAAAAATGGGCAGAGGAACTAAATAGACACCTCTCCAAACAGGACATACAAATGGCCAAGAGACATATGAAGAAATGTTCAACATCACTAACCATCAGAGAGATGCAAATTAAAACAATGAGGTATTGCTTCACACCTGTCAGAATGGCCACCATCAACAAATCATCAAACAGCAAGAGTTGGGGAGGGTGCGGAGAAAAGGGAACTCTAGTACACTGCTGGTGGGAATGCAGACTGGTACAGCCACTATGGAAAACAATATGGTGTTACCTCAAAAAATTAAAAATTGAATTGCCATTTGACCCAGTGATCCCACTTCTAGGAATATACCCTAAGAAGCCTGAAACACCAATCGGAAAGAATATATGTATCCCCATGTTTATAGCAGCACTATTTACAATAGCTAAGATCTGAAAACAGCCCAAATGTCCCTCAGTAGATGAATGGATAAGAAAGCAGTGGTACATATACACAATGGAGTACTATGCAGCTGTAAGAAAGAAAGATCTCTTATCCTTTGAGGTGACATGGAGGGACCTGGAAAGTATTATCCTAAGCGAAACAAGCCAAACAGAGAAAGACAAGTATCATATGATCTCATTTATTTGTGGAATATAATGAACATAACAGTCTGAGGAATGGGATAGTCCCAGAGATGTGGAAGTGGGGTACAGATGGACAATTGCCAGAAGAGGGAGTGAGGGGGAGAGAGATAAACCACAGAACTTATATGCATGTATGCATGACCAATGTACATGGACAACAAAACTGGGAACAGGGCGGGGAGAAAGGAGGAAGAGGGTGTCAATGGGGGAAAAAAAGAGAAACATCTGTAGCAAAAATACATAAATAAATAAATTTTTAAAATAATAATTTTTTAAAAAGAAGATTGACATAAGAGTTTTCCAAGGAGTTATCCAACAGCAAAATGCAAAATTGATTGAAATAGGGAGAAATTGGAGGCAGTGAAACCAGTTAAAAGGTAATTCCAATTGTTCAGACAAGATAGAATAAATATATCTCTGTATTTAAACCAAACCCAAAACAACTAATCCTTTTACAAGATGATACCCCTTTTCCCTAGAAGAACTATTTGATCAGAGGACTTTATGGAGTATTTATTATTTTGTCATCCATAAAAAAGGAACTATATTTCTGATTTAGTCATACAACCTAACAACATTCCTAGCCAGTCATCTATAGAATAAATAATGCACTCTGCACCATAAGAAGTCTGACATATTGTATTCACATTTAGAAATCTGAATTTAGTCTCTGCAATAAAGAAACTAAAAATAAACCTACTATAAAACTCTCCCTCCTTTCCTCTCTCTCTTATTCCACCTAATTGTGTCTTTCACCTCTAAAACAAATTTCAAGAGGTTAGCATTGCCCTGTAATTATTTTATCTTATACAAGTATGGTCAGTGACAATCTAAACTAATCCAGGATTTTGTTAAATAAAAAGTCAAAATAGGGTCACTTAAGTTAAATGGAGTAATTTTTATCCTTTCATCGAATCAAATATGAGGGATTTATTTCTGCTCAAATTACCTCTGCGGGTCTTTGCCTATAATGTGATGGAGGTCACTGAGTTGATTAAAGAGTTTATGGCCATAATGGGGTCTTCTGCAGATGCAATCTGAAATGATCAAAAATTTGAGAACGAAAGGGACTTAAATGGTTCAATGGAGATAAACTACCTGAAAAAATCCAGACCCTGTGTTAACTTATTATTCTTCCAAGTGGAAAGGATTCTGTGAGAATAGTGGGGCCAGATATTTTCTCTTTGAAACCATGAGAGAACGTGAGAAGGAAGTTTTAAAATAATAGTGAAAGATGAAAGTAAAAGGAAAGAATTCTATGTGTGGAAATCTAAATCACTGGAAGAATTAGGACACTCCAACCATGGAGTGTACACGGGAAGCATCCATTTGTCTGGAGCACGAGGAAAGGGCCAGAAGAGCAGCACCAATCGGTCACCCTACATGGCTTTCCACTGCTGGCTGTCCAGTCACAGGTGTAACTGTAAGCTCCCTGAGGGCAAGAATGATTGATTAATGTTCTCTGTATCTCTAGCTCAACATACAGGGCCATACATTCAGGATGATTAATACCATATATAGTTTCACTAAATGGCCTTAGAAGTTTATCTTCCTGTGATAACTGAGTTCCTCAAGAGCAAAGACTATCTCTTGTTCACCATCGTATAACTCAGAATCTATTGCATAAAGACCCATAATAAGCATTCATTAAATTCTGCAGGCATGCATGCTTAGACAATGGAATTTTCTAGATGAATGAAAAGAAACTGACAACATCCACAGTCAACTAATCCACGTGTATTTATTGAGCATTTGCAAAGTACACAGCACTGTGCTGGCTGGACTTTTTGAAGAACACTACTGCTGGAAACATGAGCAACACAGTTTCATACCAGGTATCTAGAGAAGTCACAATTTGCATTGTTAACATGACTAAATATTAAAAATATTATTTTCCTAGGGGTGGTCGTGTAAAAATATGTCAAATAATTAAAATAATGTCAGTTTCTAAAATTATGATTCTTTTAAGGTAATTTATATTTTAAGCATTTTTTAAAAAATCTCTAAGAAGTAAAGTCCTAGGATAGTAATGGTAGATTAGACAGTTCTAGAAACAATGAAAGGAAAGAAAGGGAGAGCCAAGTAATTTGATACTGTTTAGACACATGCATGTGTTGTACGTAGGCGTGCGCGCGTACACACACACACACACACACACACACACACCACAGTTAACTCTTCACTCAGACAAAGTGAGCAGTGTTCCCTGAATCACAGCACACATTTTCTCCCAATTGCCATGATTGTGGTTTCACAAACACCCTGGCAATTTTTCAGTAGCCCTGGCAGAAGACAGCCTCTGAAGAAGTCCTCTACGATTCTGGGCTGTAGCAGTCATCTCTGTAATGCAATGTGCATGTAAGAGAGGATGAAGCTTGTCACTTTCATAAAGGCTTTCTTCATACACAATTAACCTGCTCACCAAGCCAAAATGTTACAAGTCCCTACCCTGGTGTCTATGGAACCATGAAATGAGGTGTACAAAAGACCAAAAGTTCTTTCAAATTACAAAGATTAAGGAATATTTTGCATTAAATAAAAGAGTTTCTAGGATGCATTATGCATGAAACAGGCCCTTGCTGAAGGACTCCTGCCCACCTATATTCACCCATAAATGTCTGTTGAGAAGTGGAGCAGACTACAGCTGAATGACACACAAAGAATTAAGCAGTCACTGCCAGGCTGGTGTGGATCAGTGGATTGAGTGTCTTTCAATGGACTGAGAGGTTCCGGTTCAATTCCTTGTCAGGGTACATGCCCGGTTACAGGCTCGATCCCCAGTGGGGGGCGTGCAGGAGGGGGGATGTTTCTCTTTCACATTGATGTTTGTCTCTCTCTCTCTCCCTTCCTCTCGATCTCTAAAAAATCAATAAAAACATATTTTTAAAAAATAATTAAGCAGTCACTACAGCCCAATCCAAATCAATAGTTCAGAGAGAACCAGTTGCTCTGCCTACATCAAGAGAGGAAGGTAAAAACTTAAAAGAAAGTCTTGTGGAAAAAAATGGGAGATCCAGATGTTAGAGAGTGTGTAATATCGTCAATGTCTTCAGAAGTCAAAACCTGCCAAAGTTCATTACTTTCAAAGAATATGAATGACAGAGAAGAAAAATGGTTGCTTGGAATTTATTTTCCAAGTTTTCTGGTCATCTTTTAGGAACTGAGTTCAAGGGATTTCTCTAATGGCCACCACTGCACTGGTGATTCTGGTTGGATGTGAACTATTAGGAATAAACACTATCAGAAAAACCGTATGTGGGTTTAGTATGGGTCTCCACAAATATTATTTTGGTCAATTCTGCTTAACAAGCATTTTGGGGGTCATTCCATTTCCTCATTATATGATGAGAGGGTTGAACTAGATTATTACTAAGGTCACTTCCAACTTGAACATAAATTTCTAGGTCACCAGTAACCTCAGCCAGACACACACACATACACACAAATCCATGGGCAAAAAGCACTCAAACCTGGGGCGCACAGCTTGTTCCACTGGCTCAAGACCTCCTTGGAAGGTCTTCCCTGCTTCAGCTGGTACCTCTCACTCAGAAAACAAAAAAGAAAGCACCAGGTTCTATTTCTGTGTTCACAGGGAGTGTTGCTCCTTCACTAGTCTTCGCTTTAACAAGCCAATTATTAACTTCTGCATATAGAATCATCATCTCCTTAATGAGTGTTTCCCTAGCCAACCTCAAGTTTCAGTCTCTAGACCAACACTCGTATCTCCCTTTCCTCTATTTCTTTCTCCTTAGCAATTATGACCCTGTATTGTATGTATTTATGTGGTTTATTGTCCAAGAGAATGAGTTCATTGAGGGCAAGGTTTTTTTTTTAATCCTCACCCCAGGACATTTTTTGATATTTTGTTCAGATAGAGTGGGAGGGAGGAAGAGAGAGAAACATCGACATGAAAGGGACATATCGAGCGACCGCCACCCACACGACCCAACCAAGGCTGGGGACAAACTGCAACCGAGGCACGTAGGACAAGGGTTTTTGTCTTTTTTTTTTTTTTCACTGCTGTATCCCCAGTGCCTAAAATAATGCTAGGCACATAGTAGTGTTTAATAAGTATTTGTTAAGTTAATGAACAGATAAATCTGTATTTTGCTCCTAGGATAATTGTGAATTAAATTTCCAGTTAATACTGCTAAGATTTCAGCCCATCATCTTTCCAATTATACATCTTCAGTGTTCTACACGCTTCACAGATTATAAAAGAACTTCCAAAACTCTGACTTTAAATCTTGGCATCAGGACACTTCTAATTTGCAACAACACATATCCTCAAGCATACTAGAAATCAGCAAATGCAACATCCATGACTCTTTTAAAACCTACCTTAAAAAGTGAATTAAAGCTAAACCTGCAGAAATGTAAAAGGTGTTTTAAATTGTCTCACGGTAAGCATTGACTATAAATACAGAACCAAGCTAAAAAGTTTCATTATAGATACTCTTCATAGTTTGATCCTTCAAAAGCACCGCCTGCAGTTGAAGAGCCCTGAAAACAGCTTGGACAAGAGCCAATTAGAAATGTTTCAAAACCATGACCATGTTATAACAACACTGTGGTTTACTGGGAAAGATAAAAGGAGTTTAATGTAGGAAGAAATTGAGGCAGTCAAGTGGCTTCAAAGATGGTTTCAAAATCTCCCCAAGTAAGGAAGAGGCAAGGTTACCTAGGGGATGGTGGGAAGACGAAAGATGGTTATGTCTGAGGAAAGTTTGGAAGAGTTACTGGAAATTCACTAGGGAGTTAAGGAAATGAATAACAAGAGCATTAGGGCTGTGCCAAGATCTTTATAAAACTCAGAATTATTTTGCTAACACCACACGTACAACTATCAAGTGTTCTCATTTTCAATCAACTCCTCTATCTCAAAATCAAGCAGGAAAAATTAAGAAAAATAATTTAATAATACCTGTATGTCAAGACCAAGAGTCAAAGTTCTAGGAGTTAATTTATAATCTGCACAGTATGGTAGAACATTGACAACATACACCTGTTTTACTTTCATAGAAAATACAGATGAATGCAGACTCTCAAATCTTATTTCTGCACATAGAGAAGAAATCTACTAAATAATAAATGAGAATGTTGGGGGAAAAAATGACTCCCAGAGAAAGTCCCTAATGTATTATCTCTGATTTGGGGCTTTGGGAATCAGATATGTTATCTTTTTAAAGTCCATCTAGAAAAGTTTCTTTGCTTTGCAAAATTAATGTTTGGATGATAAAAAGTAAATCAACCAACTAAATTTAGTCCTTTGACAGGAAAGAAATGAAAGCAGAGACCCTCATCTTTGGCATTTGTGAAAATGAAGAGATTGCAATCTTAAATTTATAATGTAGAATCTTATAAGGATTCTACCTATTCTCATGTTTTGTGAATTGACTACATACAGCAATTATTCTCAAGAACAGCAGCAGGAAGTAAAAAGAGGAGATAGGAGGTAAGGTTCTGCACTTTGAACACCTTTTTCAGACAGGAGAAAATCTTACATAGTCTGTCCACATAAAGATACTCAATGAAGGAAGCAGACCTTGTGATGGAAAATGCAGAGAATCTTAAATGTCAGTGCAAATGACAGCAGCCAATAGGGTCCCAAGAGCATCCGTGGAGTAAACAGGACCTTCCCTACTTATATTAATTACTGTTGATCCATCCTGAAGTAGGAAGCAGATGCTGCCTTGCTCTTCCAATGGGGCAACCTTAAAGGAGAAGCCTCAGTCCTTCCAATAAAACCGATTTAACGTTCTTGATCTAGGAAAAACGCTTCTCAGCTGCCATGGACACTATGCCCGAATAAAAGCTCGTGATAAACACATGAGCTTTTATAAGCTAGGTCAGAATGGAGAGATGGGGTTCTGGACTGGTTGGGGTGTGCATAATTGTGAGTAAGTTACTGTAGAGGAGAAGCAATATTCTTTGGCATTTGGAAGTTGTCTACTCTGATTGTAGCCTTTTAAGTAAGTAAAGCCAGACAAGCTGTCATACTCACTTTAGGGACGTCTCAAAAGCCCAGTATAACCACCACTTCCTGTTTTCCTGCTTTGCCCCTTCCCACCTCCAGAGAGCCTTCCAGTTACCCGATTCCCACAATCTCCTCTGCTCTTGTCTTCCTGGTGCTCAGCTCTCCTGGCTATAGGCCTCAAATGGCCTGGATGCTGTCTCCTTTTGATGACTCAATTGCATTCATTTCTCCAGTGAATTGATGCATCGGATCCCATTCAACTATTGATTTTGTATGCCTTCTGGTTTTCAATGTCCCTTAAATTCCAGATTAAGGATAGTCACCCTGGACCAATGCAAACTGGGACTGTCCCCCAGCCTTTCATTCAGGGAAAAGGGATCAGACAGGAGCACTCATCTCCTAAGTGGTGAGGGATTTATATTTATTCATTTACATATCGTTGCATCTTCTACAGAACCCCTGGATCATGCAACCTTAAAGAGAAAAATTTTAGCACTTGGTTCACTGTAAGTCATTCCAAAACCCCTCCTGTCATAATTTTGGTGATGTCAGTATCCGCTAGATAACTATCCAATAATACCCTGGTTCCTCATTCCTTGAACTTCTCTGTCTCAGAAACCTTGTCCTTGACCTAAACCTTCGCACCTAATACCATGGCTAAACTGTGGCATTACCAATAACTGTGCTTCTCTGTTAATCTCAGTTTTCATCATTCCGCTTATCCATGTGCCTATCTAATTCCAAGCCTCCACTTTTATACTAGACCTCACTTTTCCTATGCTTAGTCACAAACTCCTCTCATGATGTTTCCCTCTATTCTCTGATGAGTCCCCCATTTCCCCCTTTTATAGATCATTCCTATGCTGCAATATCTCCTATTTTATTTATTATTGAAAGTATTACAAATGCCCACTTTTTCCCCCCAGTGACCCTCACTTCCCCATTCCCACCCACCTACTGCTTTCTTCAACCTAATGCCTGTGTCCATGGGTTGTGCATATATGTATATAAGTTCTTTGGCTTACCTCCTATTTTTTAAATTATTTTTATTAATTTGTTTTTGTTACAGATGTTTCTCCTTTTTCCCCCACTGACACCCTCCTCCCCATCCCTCCCACCCGATCCTCAGCTTTGTTGTCTATGTCCATTGGTTATAAATATTCATGTAAGTTCTGTGGTTTATCTCTTCCCCCCCCCAACACCCCCTCCTTTTCTGAGGTTTGTCAGTCTGTACCCTACCACTATGTCTCTGGGTCATAGTTCATTATATTCCACAAATAAGTGAGATCATGTGATATTTGTCTTTCTCTGCTTGGCTTGTTTCACTTAGCATAATACTCTCCAGGTCCCTCCACGTCACCTCAAAGGATAGCAGCTCTTTCTTTTTTACAGCTACATAGTATTCCATTGTGTATATGTACCACTGCTTTTTTATCCACTCATCTACTGATGGACGCTAGGGTTGTTTCCAGATCTTAGCTATTGTAAATAGTGCTGCTATGAATATAGGGGTACATATATTCTTTCCAATTGGTGTTTCTTAGGGTATATTCCTAAAAGTGGGATCACTGGGTCAAATGGCAGTTCAATATTTAACTTTTTAAAGTAACACCAGAGTGTTTTCCATAGTGGCTGCACCACTCTGCATTCCCACCAGCAGTATACTAGAGTCCCCTTTTCTCCACATCCTTGCCAACTCTTGTTGTTTGATGATTTGTTGATGGCAGCCATTCTGACAGGTGTAAAGTGATACCTCATAGTTGTTTTAATTTGCATCTCTCTGATGATTAGTGATGTTGAGCATTTTTTCATATGTTTCTTGGCCACTTGTATGTCCTGTTTGGTGAGGTGTCTATTTAGGTCCTCTACCAATTTACCTCCTATTTTAAAGGAAGCTTCTCAACCTCTCTCCCCACAAGCTTTATAAAAATAGCAACAGAACCTCTCTCTCTGTCACACCCTATTCCATCTATCCTACTTCATTTTTCTCCACAGTGCTTATTATACCATGGAGAAAGAATCTGTATATTTATTTCTTTATCATCTGTATATCCTCACTAAAAACAAATTTCACAGTGGGAGACTGTGCCTGTTTTATTCCATTCAATACATCTACTGCCTAGACCTAGGCCTAATGCATGGAAGGCACTCATGTAAAAAGAGATAAATGAGTGAGTGAGTGAATGAATGATCATTCATACAAGACTCAAGGAATCTTCATGAGTTTCTCACCAGTAACCACCACTAGGGATTAAGACTGTTCCCCCTTATGTCTTCACTTCTACAGTATCTTCAAATGTCTTGACCAAGGTCACTTATATCTTCTAGCTCCCTCTGTAGCATATCAGACTCAACAAACAAACCTGTTTTTTGGTTTCTTCTAAGTATCATCCACAATATAGTTCTCTCTTTTTCTTCATAGTTCACATTGTCAGTCTTTTCCTCTTTTGTTGTACGTTTGAAACTAAGTTCACATCATGACTGTCTGTGCTTTGATCATATTCACATAACATATTGACAGACAGTATCAGAAATCATCCCCGACCATACTACTTAACAGTGGTAAACTACTATCACCAGGAATGGGAGGCAGCGAAGGAAGTGCCGTGATTCAGAAGCTACTTGAATATTAGACTATTTCTATTTATGTCTACAAGGATAACAACTTCGAAATGGTTTACATACCCACTGACTGCAACATCTAGATGAATCTGCTCATTATTATGTCTTATATGACAGACCAGCTACATCCAGTTGGCCAGGGTTCTGTGCATGAATGCATGGAATAGGGAGCACTGATCATGTTAACAGGGACTTCGGAGAAGTCTAACTAGTACAGGATAAAAAAATGCATGTGATTTACCGAAACTGTGTGGACCTTTTTTGAAAATTTCCTGCAACTAGTCTACTATTCAGTTATAAATAATAGTTAGTTAATGAGTTCATATGGAACCTTAGGCATTGTTCGATAGTAGCCTGTCTCCATTATCAAGCACATGAAGCTGGTTTCTCACTCCACAATGATACAACAAATTATTCATGATAATGCTTACTACTTGTTATCTCATTTCTCTTGAGAAGTATAATAGAAATAATATTCTTCTTACTAAAAGTGTTTATTTAAGCACTGCCATTATGAAGTTAATTTAATTTCCATTGATAAGATTCTTTATTTGAAAGGGGAAAGTGATACATAAATATTGACAGTATGATTATTTATATACAACTCCAATCATCCACAGAAATATTTCCATGAGAGCAAACAGCAAGAAAAGTCATGCTGTAGTTTCAAAATGGCAATACTCAATCCTCATCGTTATATTGAATTTAATGCCAAACAAGAGTCACTTTGAAATCTGATTAAAAGTATAATTAGAAAGAAGCTATCTAGTACTTAATCAAAATAATCCATTTAATACTATTTTATAGCCTTTCAAATAAAAAGGCAGAAAAAGACAATCTTGTGAGGATGACTTATCAAAACCAAAACAATCTACTTAAGCTCATTTCTGGGCAAAAGCTGTTAATCCCCTAAAACAGTGCTGCTGCTAATTTGCTTAAATTAGAATTGTGTAAATTTGAGAATACTTAAGTGTCATTCTCCACGTCTCTCAGACCCTGAGAAAATTGACAAGTTTTTATTTATTTGTCACTTCAGTGAGACACAAAATATTATATAATCAATACATTTCTCTAAACTCATATTCTCAAAAAAAATCACATTATAGGCCCATGCACTTCATCAGCACGAGTCTTGTGGGGTGGACAATAAAGGAAGTGATGCCTTATTTACAGATGACAGGATAAGAAACCTTGTTAAAGTAACCAGAGCTAGAACTACATTCCCTTTAATGTAAAAATACAGAAACACAGAATAATTCTCTACTGTGCCTTTTTTTTTTTTTTTTTTGGTAGAGTTTGTAAGGAATAATATTGACCAAAACCACAATAAGAAACTTCAAGGATTCAGAACCACAGTTAAGAAAGGGTGGATGAAATCCACACCTCTCGCCATGAGTCCAAATCCGATTACATAGTCCCTTCCTTCATCATGAAGTATTGAATACTTACAATTTCAAACGTCTGCCTTCTGTTATTTTATTTGTCGTATTTAGGACCAACCACTCTGCATACCCAAACAGGAACTTCACACTCTTCTGTTCCACACACTCGGACTCCTGAAATGTCCTGCACTTTCACCCTCAGGACAAAATCTAAATTCCTAAGGTTTGATTTAATTCTTAATTGTTCTGTGACTGTAAAACTATAAAATGTAGGACAATACAGTACTTTTGAAAACCACCTGTGACCAAACTTTTGCCGATCAGGACTTAGGAGTTGCGGAAAGTATGTGTGACTTTTCAAGTAGACTGGCTCGCAGGCCCACACCCCACAGCACCTGGTCCAGCATCCTAGAGCTTCTCCAGTTCAGCGGTCACCCCCTTTCCCTGCTCTCCCTGGCCTTCGATGTCTATTGCATTTGTTTGGCAGTCACTATGCGCCACCAACGGCTTCTCACCCTGTGACCAATACCCCAACCCGGATGTAAAGTTCTCCCCATGGCATCTAGCACAAAGTGGTCTTCAATAGCATTTGGTCCAAAATACCACAATATTTGCAACAACCAATGCTGTTATTTTCTCATCTGTTGAAGTCATTAACTCAAATTAAGCAATCAGCACAATCAAACTTAATTTCTTAGTCCTAAAGTTCTAAAATTGGACATTATTTTGTATTAATCTTGTACAGAAGATCCCTGTGAAGAGCCTATCGTTTGAGCCAAAAACTTAGGAATTCTTTATCATCATATTTTAAGCTGTCCAGCATTGTTCATAAGAATACCCCCCTGCAACAGGCAACACTAAAATCATTGTCATTCACACACTTCAATGGCAGCAGCCACTAAATACTCCCTTGTCTTCAGTGGACACAAACTTCCAAGTGGCCATAGCATCTCTTGACTACAACTAAAAAATTATTTGAGAATAAATATAAATATGCACAGATATGAATGTATATAAAAATATAAAGATGGATATAAATTTTACATATATACTCATTTATATAACTAAACTGCCTTTCTTTGTTCCAGATTTGAGGTCAATAAATTATTTTGAAAAGGAATCGACAGTCCATATTTTAAGCTTTCGAGGTCTACAGTCTTTGTGGCAAGCACACAAAAACGGCCATAGCTGACGTGTAAATGAATTGGCACAGCTGTGTTGCGATAGCATTCTCTAAACAGTGAGCAGACCTGGCCCTGGTCCTAGTTTGCTGACCCTTGTTCTTGACCAGTGTTTTCTAAAATGTGGATAGTTCCATTGGGTGTTATAAGTTTTTGAATTACAAAAGGCATTTTCAAAAATGAAATAGGATAGGCTAGGAAAATAATAATATATAGCACACTGCTACCATTAGCATTATTTTCTAAAACCTTTTAGCTTTTTATATGTCTAGGTCTGTGTAATGATGCATGACACACAATGAACTTCCTCCTATAGGTCACGGTAGTCAAAAAATGTTTGAAAATCATTACTCTAGTCATACCATTCTACCCTACTTTAGTACCTATTCTTGGAGGGTATGTGATTTAAGCAAGACATTTTACATTCATAAGTTAAATATTTGCAAAAATGATCTTCATTGCACTGTTCTGTGCATGGAACCAAATCCTGTGGAGGCTCCAAGAGAGTAAACATCAGAGCTAGGGGCCCAAATTCTATGGGACAAAAATAACAATGTGGAGCCCGGTGGTTGAGTGAGGAACAAATAATGCTCTGATGTAGGGTCGAGAGGCTATGGGCTGCAGATCAGCCATTCATCACAATTTCTTAGGAAGTTCTCCAGATTTCTGGTGGGCTGATATCGGGAAATCTGAGGAGTCTGACCCTTTGATTTCTCTTCGCTGACTCAGGTGGTGGGTCAAAGATTTCTGAGGTCTCTCATGTCTGTTTTTCTACTTCTTACGTGGCTGTCATTTCCATCCCCAACTGGCCAACTCTGCAGTTCCAGAGGATCCTGTCACCACTCAAAGTAACAGATGCCACCCTTGCTGTCCCAGCTACCATGTGTGCCTAGGATAACTTCACACAGACGAAGGCTTTGGTCAGGAGGAGAACAATTAAGACCTTGTATGGCAGGTGGATAACCACACTCCTGCTCTTGCCTCTGCTGCTCCCTTCTAGTCAGAGCCACCTCAGGGGGCTTTTCGCCAGAGCACTTTCCTACTCAAAACTCTCAGAGACACTGATTTCCATTTCTACCTCTCACCATGCCTCACACCCTGAGCTTCAGGAATCCCTGTGTCCCATTGGTCGAGGAGACCCATCCCATCCTTCCTGCACCCTAAGCTATTCCCTGTGCACATGACTATTTCTCGTGACTTAACTTTCCCCATCTTCCAAACACAACTGATCTGTCTCTTTTTCTGACAACTTAGTTTTCCCACCCTTTATTTTGATATGCTAGGACAAAGTTTTCACCATACTACTATTTTCAAAACGTTCCTGGTCTTACGATCTTGCTTAAAATTCCTGTCAAGGTAAGAGCCTTCACCAACGTCATGGCTGAGGAGCCTTGGCTTTTCTCCAGGGAGGTCTGCAAGGTCATCGGCTTTGCTTTCTCCCCTACTGATAACCACCTGGCGTTGCAGCAGGCCTCTACTCTGCATCTTCACACTGGGGTGCTTTCTGTGTATCCCCTGACACTCGGAAACTCTACCAGAGGCTTATCCTGCAACTCTTAGCAAGAATGACTTCTGTTTGGCATTCAAACCGGAAACTGATTCTTTGAATGAATAGAAAGATGCTAAGCCAATTTTGAAACCTATCACATCCAGCTCCAAGTCAGGTCAATTATGTCAATGCTGAAGACAAATGTATAGAGAGTTACCACCACCGCTATCATCTTTAAACAACATTAGCTCTACAACTATTTGCTTATAATATGGCACAGACTAGCTAACCACCATGGATGCTGTCCTCTTGAAAATTACAACTCAAGACAGATACACCATAAAATGCTTTCAGGGGACATAGAGGAATGTGTAGGCCAATACATACATATAATAATTGAATAAATACATACTAGGTAGGTGCATATATTACTTTTGTAATTTGTTTGCCCTTGGTTACTACAACTTTCCAAAGGAAAACAAAACAAAGGAAAATGTATTTTTAAAATAGTTATGCATTAGGCTTTGCTTCAGAACGTAGAACCAGAAGCTGAGATCTTTCCAACGCATTGTTATCTGATATGAAATATAAAGATGAGCTAGGATAATTTGCTTTCTCCATAGAGTGTTATTTCATCAATCCTGAAAAAATCCAAAGGTCCTAGTGGTACACATAGGCAGAAGCAAACATTCTTGAGAAACGTCCTATGGGGTACCAAATCAAATGGGTTCCCCCCCATGGATAAACAGGTAATCGACCCAAATTCAAAGCTTTGCTAAAACTACCTATTAGCTACTATTGCTTATTATTCCCTGTGTTTTAAGTGTCTAGACTATGCTAAGCCCTGAAGACAGCTGGCCTTAACTTCCATTTGAGGCACAAGAGTAATTGTTATTTTTAGCTGCTTGATTCTGAGCCCATAGACAGATTCAAAGATGCTGGCAAAGACCACACTGGCATTTGTAATAAATCAGTAGTCTTTGGTAAGTGTTTTATGAATAGAAGTTTTATAGCTGTTTAGGTCAGTAATGCAAAAATACTCCTAGAACTAGGCTGATTCTGAATCATAAGATTAGAATGGCCTATATGCAAGCAGATTTGGGAGGAAGAAGAGCTACCTTCTACTTCACTACATTTACATTTTCTGAAAGTGTGTTATTAATTCTGCCTTTAAATGATGATCAGGCAGCCCTATCTGTCATTACCCAGGCTGCCCTGCCAACCATTGTCTGGATCAGACAGTCTAGATGCAGGGAGTAAATCATGACTTTTGACACATTTGCCATACAAATATATTCTTTGCAATTAATTTCCCTTAATTTCTGACCAGCATTCATAGTAAATTCTGGCATGTATTAATGATCCTCTAGTTATCCACAACTTCATTAATAATAGAAAGAAGTTAGGAAATAGGATTTCTTCCATCTCCAAAAATGAGTGCCATCTTCATTTAATGACGCACTATGGATAATAAGCTCTCCTTGTCTTTGTCTGATTTTTTTCCATTTTGTCCTCATAAACATTAGAAGAATGTTTATGTAGATCTGAA
The DNA here is from genome assembly GCF_014108415.1 of Molossus molossus. Classification (NCBI taxonomy): domain Eukaryota; kingdom Metazoa; phylum Chordata; class Mammalia; order Chiroptera; family Molossidae; genus Molossus; species Molossus molossus. The sequence goes on from NW_023425350.1 coordinate 37,341,415, forward strand.
ATTCTAGGTTGACTATTATTTTCCCTTAGCTCCTTAAAGTGTTCTGGGAGTTTTCCCCAGTGATGAGGAGCTTGTGAGACCAAGGAAAAGAAGGTACTAGAGTTGCCTCTAAGACATGGAGATTTTCTAGGCTCTAAACCCTGTCCTTTCCAGGACAATGTTACTTTTAACCAGTTAGACACTTGTTGGGCTATAAACACATCCATCCCTTCCTCTTCCCATACCAATGTTGGCCGCATCCCTGGGCATGCTTGACTGACAATGTTATACTGACCTGGTACAATGACAAACACTAGGGGAAATTAATTCTTAAACCTTATGGCAAACTTCAGGTTACATCAACCTGGAAGACTGAGCTATTAAGAGACCTTGATCTTACAAAAAAAGAAAATAAAAAGGAAGGAAGGAAGGAAGGAAGAAAGGAAGGAAGGAAGGAAGGAAGGAAGGAAGGAAGGAAGGAAGGAAGGAAGGAAGGAAGATAGATGGATGCTGAAAAAAAACAGAGCAAACATTTAAATGCATAATCCATAACATAAGGAGGGACCCAGAAGCACTGAACAGGCTCAGAGGTGGTCCATGGGTGAGAGTCCCTGCAAAAATCTCCAGAAAGCTGATTCTAGGAAGCCAGGTCAGTCAGCTGCCTCCTTTTCCTGAGGTTATCCCAAAGCTTTTATGCAGACCTCCACATCACAAGTTTGGGCATTTTCTCTGCCAGCTTGCCACAGTGCTGAGTTCAGGGCATGCACAGAGCAGCCACAGTTTGTCCAGCTCTCTGCCTCCAAGCTTGGGCAGCCAGGGCAGCCTCCAGGCCATTCTCTGCTGCTCTAGGCATTGGACACAGATGCTGCCACGTTCCCCTAGGACTACTGAACAATTGAAACCTAGATTTGTCTTCATCTCAGAGACACAATATGGGAAAAGATAATTTCTCTCAGGAAACATAAAAGGACTTGGATTACTTTGTCAGGATTTTTATTTCAAAACTGCCAGATTGATTCTTTATACATGCCTACATCTAAGCATAAGTTTTAGCAATCTTATTTAGAAAAAAATAAAAGAGGGGGAAAAAAAATCCATGCCTTTGAACTTGGCTATAGGAAGAAAGCAGTACTTCATTTTAACCTGGCTACTTTTGCAATTCATTGATTTTCAACTCAAAAATTCTGTGCATATTTTGGTTAGGATTCTTTCCTTTGCTAATGACAGAAACCTCAACTCAAACTGGCATAACTGAAAAGGGGAACTGCTTGGAGGGAAAACTAAGAAATTTAGGTCTTTTTTCCAGATGCTCAAAAAGTCACTGAGCCTTGGGCTTAGCCCCTGATTTTGATTCTATTTTCTTTCATGTTAACTTCATTCTCAATATCCTTATAGTAACAAAATAGCTGTGCTCATATACTCGTCCCTGAGCTGACCACTGTGGCTGTGGGAATATAACATTCTAATTGGCCAGATCTCAGCCACATACTCAGCCCCTTCCCCCAAAGAATAAGTGACAGAAGGTTTCCCAGGGGGCAAATGGGGGGATTTCATCCAGAGAATGGTGAGTAGAAGCTGCATGACCAAAACAATAGATGCCCACAGCAATCTTCAAATTAAATAATAATAACAAAAGACATATTTGGATTTCATATACAGATTTAGGGGTACCTTAAATCTTTTTTTTTATGCTGAGGATTTATTTCACTTCCATTAAAAATGAAAGAAAAATCTATATTGAAATAACACTTTCTAGGCATTCCTCATTCATTTCAGTCAACTAAATAGGACACACAAGTGAAATCTCATAGGCCTTATGAACAATTTGCAGCCGATGCCGTTTCAGTGAAGATGAAAAGAGGAAGCATTAAAAATCAAGCACACAAATGCTGCTTGAGCCCAGAATTCTGGTCTCGAGAAACAAAGGGTGAATGAGCCAGCCTTCAGTGTAATACTTCCCCTCTGGAGTTTGTTGTTTTTATTTTTTTGCATTAAAAATGTATGTGTGGTTCCTAAGAGAGCTAAAGCAATTAGAGATGAAAAATCTTTCATTCTCAATGATGCATACTCCCTCCCATCTCCAGGATCACAGAGGAAAATGCTCTGACATATCATCAGCTGTAAATTACTTTAATGACTCCTCTACCACATTTAACTCCTACCTATGAAAGTGATTTAGTTCCTTAATTTGCACAACACCTGAACACATAAACATCAATAGCATTCAGAGATATAGAAGAATGTCTGTCATTTGCTATAGTACTTAAAAGCAAATTAAATTTGTCTTCAAAAAATATTAGTCATTTTAACATTCAGCACCAAGTAATCAAATAGTTTCAATTAGATGAATAGCATTAAATTCTTTGCAGACGTTTTCATAGATAAGAATTTTATTAAATGAGAATAGATATTGCTAAAATAATAGTATTTCAGGTACACTGACTTCTAATATATCTGAAAATTAAGGCTAACATTTGCTGAGTACCTGTGTGTGCAGAGAGAACATTATATTCTTTAAAAGCATTCAAATTCACTGACAATGTGAATTGGTTAGGAAACATTAACTGATAAAAGTTTTATTTTAAATTCTAAGTGTATTTTATTTGAAATTCTAAGTCTATTCAAAATGGATGCGCCCCTCAAAGTAACAAAAAAATTGTTATTTGCCATTTGTATACACTACCTGAATCAATTCACATTTCAGGTATCATAGGTTCAAGACCTTGGAGAGTTTAGGCCAAATTTAAAAGAAAGAAAGCCACTTTATTCAAGTGTTATTTAGTACACTTTAATAACAATGATGACACATGTTTGTGAACTGAACAAATAGAGCATTTTTTCTATGAGTCATGTTACCATCAATACATAGCCACTTCTGTACCCTGATTTTCTCCACAGCCCCCAAAATAGTCAGGAAGTTGAGGAAAATGGTTTGTTTGTTTGTTTGTTTTTTTATCCTCACCCGAGGACATTTTTCCATTTTTTGTACAGATAGAGTGGGAGGGAGAGAGAGGAAGGGAGAGAGAGTGAGAAACATCGACGTGAAGGGACACATCGAGTGGCTGCCACCCGCACGACCAACCAGGGCCGGGGACAAACTGCAACCGAAGTACGTGCCCTTGGCGGGAACCGAACCCGGGTCTCTCAGGACCGCAGGCCGACGCTCCAACCGCTGAGCCAAACTGGCCAGGGCAGGAAAATGGTTTTTACTAAAGCTGTCTTATATTTGAAAAATGGTAAGATACATATATGTACACACATGTGTACACACTCATACATAAATTCCACAAGCTTATTGTTTTAGGGTGGTGTGGCAGGCTGAGACAGACATTCATCAATCAAAACAGGTAATAAAAAATAGCATTTAGTACCCAGTTACCTATGAAACGACACTCTGTATAAAATAAAGGATGCTAAATAAAAGATGCTTTAATTTTTTTAGAAGTAGGGATATTTTTAATACTATGAAATAAAGATGAAAAATTAAAGAAACCTTAGCCCAGGCCAGTTTGGCTCAGCAGTTAGAGCATCAGCCTACAGACCAGAGTTAAGGGTTTAATTCCTGGTCCAGGGCACATACCTGGGTTACAGGTTCAATCCCCAGTCCCATTCAGGGTCTTGTGGGAGGCCACCAATAGATGCGTCTCTCTCACATCTATGTTTCTCTCTCTCGAACCCCTTGCCCCTCCCTTCCACTCTATCTAAAAATTAATTTAAAAATATCCTCAGGTGAGGATTAACAAAAAAATAAACCTTAGCCTTGAACATAAATATGGAAAAGAGTACATTGGAATATATTTCTAATTAAACATCTATATTTATTATTTAAGTGATGGAATTAATAAATCCATGTTGAGACTAGCTAGCTGGAAATAGACCCAAAGTGACAATCACTTACTAGACTTAAATTATTTTTTGATATCAAGGGAAAAATCTTCCAAGGACAAAAAACAGTTCTATAAGAGAGATTAAAAAGCTAAATTGAACACAGAAAGGAAAGCAACACACACATTCTAGAAAGCCTTGTTCTCCATGCCTTACCCTGCTCCCCTAAGCACCTATGCACCTCCGTGCCATCCGTGTTCCTTTGAAGACCCAGCTCCTCTTAGCTCCAACAGTACCAGAACCTTTCTAGTCATTTTTCATAGTCCCCTTTCCTGTGGTCCCAAGTATTTTGTCCATGATGTAATTTTAATCATAGCATTAATTATAACAAGGAACATTTATGCAGAATTTATTGGCAGTCTCAGTCCTTTACATAAACATGAGAACCCTGTGTGGCAGAACTATTATTGTAAAAATACACAGCCTGAGATCAAAATGGTGTGGTAATGGGCCATGGCCACAAGGCTAACATGTGCCTGCACAGAGTTTATATCCAGGAGACCTCTCATTCCATCCTTCCCTACTAGACACAGCTTCCGCTGACCAGAGTGACCCTGGGCATATTGGATTCTGTTCAGTCTGTCTCCCGGGCTGAAAGGCAGGCTTTGAAAGAAGAATCATTTCTTATTCATATTTCACATCAGAGATTAACAAAGGCCCTAGCGCCTTGCAGAGTCTACAATGTAGACACTCAAATGTCTGCTTAATAAATAAATAAACAAACAAACAAATGCATGAATGTTTGCTAAACCAAACATTGATTAAAATTTTCTTGGCGAAAACAAGATGATGCTTATGAAGTTCTATACAAACAGTAGGTGGCCTGATAGTCTGTTCTTTTTCTAATATAGTATGTGAGACACACACACACACACACACGCACGCACGCATCAGAGCTTATTTAAAAATAAATGGAAATTTATCCAATTCACAATCAAATAAATTTTATCACTTATTCTTGGTCCTCCAAATTTAGTCTGTAAGATGCCTTTTCAAGTGCCTTTCTATTCAACTTTTTCAAAAGAAGGATTTGCCTTTAAATGGGAAGTCTGCATTTCATCATAAAGATGAAACACAATATGCTCAACTTATTGTGCCTTCTAGGAGGTTCCTTTTTATCATGAATACTTAGCCAGTAGAAAAGATAGATTTCAAAAGAAAATATATTTCAGGCATGAGAAACCCGAGTTCTACTAGACTGAAAGGAATGAAAAATGAAACCTCCATTTCCATTGTACTGAAAAAACATAATTTGCAAATGCTCCATCATCACGGAAGCTCTGTTCCAGAGTCCATGAGAGCAGAACAGGTAAAGAACTGGCATGTCTGAAAAAATTCAGTCAGCTCTGAGTTTAAGTGAAAGTTTGAACCATGAGGCATTCCACAAAGTCTTGATTATTGGGATAATATACCTTGTGACTCAAATAGCATTTTGTGTGTCTAACAGCAAATGCTTTCTAATTAATCACTTTCAGAATTGCATTTTTAAAACCCCAACACCTAGAGTACTGGTAGCATTCGTAGTACAGTTACAGTCTGTCTGTAATTACGGCTGATAATCTCTATGGCAGTGATTGTTGAGAGTGTGGGAACCCACACCTTTTTGCCAATTTGATAGAGGTTATTTTCATGACATCTCAGGGGATTTACAAATGCCCCAAAGTTCACTATGGGCCCCACCTGTTGCATAGTTCCCCACGCCACCTTTAAATACTCGTGTGTAGGAAGAAGCCAAGACTTTCTCCTGCACAGTTCTTTCCTAGGGAGGAACCACTCTGAAGGACGAGGACAATGGAAGCCCCGGCATCACACACACACACACACACGCCACTAAGTGGCAGATCTTTTAGCAGATTCAGAAAGCAGTTATCAATAGAATTAAATTCGGGAAAATGTTCATTTCTCAATCTCTTGAACCCTCTTCTGCAAGAGTCAGTCCTTGTTTAACAAACATTTGGTGAGTTCCTTCTACAGGCCTCTCCCTGCTGGGGGATCTCGAGTCCAGAGAGGACCTGTGCATACAGAGCAGATTGCTAGGGCCTGGCTGCATCTGCAGGAAAGGGTCCTTATGACTATCCAGGGTCCAGGGCATCTAGCCAGGATGAGCAACCAGACAGGCAGGAAAGGCCACATCGTCACCAGCAACAGAGTGTGTGTGTGGAGGTAGTTATGACACATAAATTCCAGTGAATTCCAGTAGAACAGCAGGTGTGAAAGCCCCTCCGTTAGAACACGTCCTGACCAAATCCGTGATGACAGAGATGACCTTGGCACATCTTCCACTGAAAACGTTGCAGTTCCAAGTTGTGTTTATGCATAAATGATGGAATCCCTGAAATTATTTAATACCCTTCTGGGTAGCATTCATGAGGAAATCTATTCTACACTGTTACAGGTATTTTGGAATAACATTTCTTTAAAAATGTTTGAAAGTCGTCCAATTTAGGGAGCAACAAAAATTAAAGGTGGCTCATTAGATGTGCATAATGAGTAAAATTAAAATGATCTAACTGGGAGTTACGTGCATGTTATTTAAGAGTACTTTCTTCTTGTAAGATAATAAATGAATGTCTAGTACACATACAGCAGAATTGTAGAATACTTCTTTCACTGGGAAGAAATGAGATGGTCCACAGAGGAAGCCTTGGGAAGAATAATCAGGTTTCCCAGTTGCTCTTTTGCCTTGGCTCATGTAGAAATTAATGTTAGGAAAATCTGAACGGAGCAGCACAGCTGGAATCTGTCAGTTTAATTGCTCTGCACAAGAAACCAGTGGTCCTGCAGGGTCTTGGGTGTGCCCATATGTGCACCAAAGCAAGTCCTTGTAAAACTCCATGCCCTTGACTGCTGTAGATAGTCAACCAGAAGAACTGTGTCTACGATAGAGTAATGTGGATTTTGCTGAATAGGAATCTATTTTTAGACCTATTCATTTGCCTCTCTAGAGTCATTATAATTTTAGCTCATATACCAGAACATTGTTTCCAAGGAAGCACTGATTAATGTCCTCCATGCACAAGCAGAACAGAAGCAAGGCACATTCCAGATGAAGATTAACTCTACTTTAAGCCATGCTCAGGACAGGAGGTAGCCCCTGCTTACACACTGCAGCTCTGTGAATAAATGGGTGCTCCTTAGACACACTCAGCAGAGGTGCTGCCAAGACAGACTTGAGCAAATCCAGGCATATTTAAATAAAAGTGATTTTTCTGGGGTCTGTTTCATTGATACAGCATGGATGAATCTCCAACATAATAGATACATTTGCCATATTATATGATAATAGTGTGTTGTCCAAGAGTAAGAGGGACCAATCTGTTTTAGCAGAAGTGTCATTTTAAGTAAAATGAATTTTATTTATATTAAACCGTCTTATGCTGTTTAAAACCTATACTTGCTAACTCAGAGAATTAATGACCCCCCCATTTAAGAAAGGTCACAGGATCTCTCTGTCCTTGGCTATCCTTGATGTATGAAAGCCACTCTTTGCATACATAGGAAATTTATTTGAATTCAACTAATTGACTGGCTACTCTTGTATTTTTTTTTAAAGGAGGGGTTCTGGAATGAAGGTGGGAATTAAGTTCTAGTAATGAGTGCTTCTAACCATCTAGAGACCTTTTAGTACTTTCTCACTTTATTAAGTTAGGGTAATAGCATTTGAGTTTCTGTGATAATGGAAGTAAAACGATGTTTATCATGCTTTACAAAAGCTTCTTTTGTAAAGAAGCTGCATTATGAATTAAAACATTAGTAAAATATTAAAGACTTTTCACTGAAATAGAACATTAAAATGGACACCAGGCTCCAGTTATCTCACGGAAATTTCCTACCCGGCTCTTATATGTCAAAAAAAGAAGTGAAACCAATTCCGATCCATGATTCTTTGTGGCATCTCATGGCAAAATTTTAGGCAGAATATCTGGCTCCTGAAAAATATTCTCTGTCCATTATCCTAAATATGAAAGCAGGAAAATAGAGCACATAAAGAGAAAAAGCGTGCTTCAGACCATAAGTGGAATCTATCTTAATCAATATTTTATTCCCAATAGAGGAGACACCTCTCTGAGTCTCCAAAGCAAGAGGGGGAAAAGAAGGAGCTTCCTAGATAATAATTAATAATGATCATTACTACCAGATTTGTTGGAGGAAATTCTTTTCACACTAAGCATTGAGAGCAATCTCATCTCTTCAATCAACACGCCAAGATGCTGTCACACGGGTTTCAACATTAGTTGAGATCTAATTTCCTTTGCTACGCCAGGTGATGTGTACTTATTAAGGTAGAAAGAGGAAAGAAACTGAAGTAGAAAGAAAAGTCAGATATCTTTCAGTGTTCAAGAAAACCTAGTGATTTATTTTCTGATATTTGGGGGAAAATATTTATGTTTATTCTATTGCATCTGTGTTAGTAATCTACTGCCATATAACAAATTACTCCAAAATTCAGTAGACTAAAACAACAAGCATATATTATCTCCGACAGTTTCGGACAGCCATGATCTTGGAAGAGCTTAGCAGGGTGGTTCTGGCTCAGCTTTTTTTATGAGATTTCAGTCAAACTGTCAGCTAGAATGACAGTCATCTGAAGACTCAACTGAGGCAAGAGAACCTGCTCCCAACCTCACCTATGTGGTTGTTGGCAGGTCTTACTTTCTCGCTGGCTGTTGGCCAGAGTCTTCGGATCCTTTCTCTATGAGCCTCTGGATAGGACTACTCACAACATGGCTGCCTACTTTCTCCTGAGCAAGAGAGAAATCCAACAGAAAGAGTCAACACCCAACATAGGAGTTATCATCTTTTATCATCTAATCTCAGAAGCGAATCATCATCATACTTGCCCACTGCCATTGCTCATATCAACCAACCCTGGTACACTGTGGGAGGTGTCTATACAAGGGTGTGACTACCAGCAAGTGGGAACATTGGCCACCATCTCAGAGGCCACCAAACCACATGATGTTACAAGAGGTCAGCAAGAAATCAGTACTGGTGAGCCACAACAATGGCTAGAGGCTCAGTTGGTAGGATCTAGGCAAAAGGTAAACTAATTAATCATAAATACACCATCTTTCACCCAGGTTTATCTATTTTAAGGCAAAGCTGTGTCCTCTCTATTTGTGAAATCTACATAAGGCATTATCTAAGCCAGTTAGTCTTTTCCAATTCCCAATTCAAATTCACCAAGCAAGCAGTGCAGTGTGAGAGAAAGACACAATTTCTTTAAAAGTGCTTGCCTTTCAAAAATGCATTCCCTCTCTAGATAGCACTCTTCCTTTCTCTGTACGGCACAGAACTGTTTTCCTGGAGAAAAAAGGCAACGAGTGGAAAATAATGGCTTCTTAGGATAATTAGAAGTGATGTTAGGGAAAAGATAATTCAACGTTTTTCCCAGAAGAAAAGAGACAGCGCTAAGCAGGCTTGCACCTTGCTTCTCTCTGGCCAAGAAGGTATCTACCTCAGCCCAAGAACCACTCTTCAGTTCAACATTTGGAACTTGAAGTATAGTAAGGTAACCTGATATTCTGATAAGCGAGGACTCCCTCTTCTTAAAGATTTACATATGAGATAAATATAAAACATTCTATGAGAATATGAAGAAAGGGAAGAGTTATAATAATATTGCAGTGAAGGAGTATGTTACTTTTTTTTTTTTTTTAATCTTCCCCCAAGGATATTTTTCCACTTATCTTTAGATAAGAGAGAGTGGGGGGTAGGGGTGGAGAGACACATCAATTGGTTGCCTCCTGCATGACCCCAACCAGGGTCAGGACTGAACCACAACTGAGGTACATGCCCTTGACCGGAATCGAATCTGAGACTCTTTGGTCCACAGGCCAACGCTCTAACCACTGAACAAACCCGCCAAGGAAATATGTTACTATTTAAATATTTGTCTATACCAGTAGTACTGAAGGTGTGGGGGTGGGAGGTAGGGATAATCCCACCTTCCTCCTTCCCTCCCTGAAAATTCTGATAAGCCTTCCTATGGAATTTATCTCTACCTCCTGAATTGAAAATCACTATGAAATTGAACCATTATTACTAATGGGAGTGTCTTACCCCTCAAGGGGTTTTAAGAAGAGAATCTTCATCAATTAATTGACTCAGTGATAACTTTTTTCATGAGATATACCTCTACATAAGGGAATTTGCTTATCTCTTATGCCCCATTTAGAAAATAGATTTATTGTGATTTATAAAGATGTATAAAATAAAACCAAAATAACATGAACCTGTGAAAAAAACAATATGAGAAAATTAACCTATGGGGCATAAAATTGAGCAAGAAACATAGTTGCTACAGATAGGCAACAAATTTGGCTCTAAACTTTCCAGTGTCCTGCCAACTGGAAAAGGAAAGCCTGGTCTCAATTTTTATAAAAGAAACACTAACAATATTCTTGGGAGAGGCACAGCTATTCTTGAACTAAGATCAGGTCCAGTGTTCCACAGGAAAGTCACATGAAAAGGACACGACTCTATGGCATTTACATAATAAGCAGAAGACAATGTAGCATTAAACTGTTTCTTTTACTGACTTGATCAGAGCCCTGTAAAAATAAGTCCACAGGCCCACATGTACCAGAGACTGCATCAACCTTGCTTCCTCTTCCAGCACACACAGAAACTCCAAATTTCCCATCCATGTCATATGATTGGGTTCTAGACGATACAAAGCAACGCACCCTCAGTATCCTGGGCACAACATCACCTCTCCTTCTTATTCCACAGTGACCTTGAAGGCTCATGTTGAAGATGACAGTACCACACAATAGAAGGAGCCTACATTCTTAGTTCACAGGAGTATCTTCAAAGAGAGCCATTCAACCTGAATGAGACCATGACATAGATTTGATCGATTATATAAAATAGATACACTCTAAATCTTTCATACAGTCCTCCCTCAATATTGTTTTGCTCAACTGGGTGTTCATAAATCTTAGAGATTGATGCTAATGATAATAATGATGAAGTAATAACATTAACACTTGGATATAATTTGCTATGTGCCAGGAATTATTTATTCTAAATTCTTTCAATGTATTAACACATTTAATCCTTACAATACCATATTAATTTACTTAATCCTCACCATTATCTCTAATTTTCAGATGAGGAAACTTTGGAAGAGAGAAGCCAAGTAACTTATCCAAGGGCACCCAGTAAGGGGTGGCACCAGATCTAAACTCAGGGAGTCTAACTCCAGGATTCATGCTATTAACCTCAACACTATACTTTATTTCATATGATGATGATAAGATTGGTACTGTGCTCCCTGAAAAGCTGCTAAACACTTCTAGTTGCCCAGTATTCACAGACCCCAAAACACAAGCCAGCCGAAATAGGGCTGGCATCCTCTTGGAATAGCTGAGGAACCCAACAAGTCACTCATCTCAATAGATGTTCACCCCATCCCCCAAAAAAATTATCCTAGATGGAGCCATGAGTAGCTTTTTGAAGGAATTCCCAATATAATCCAACTGTGTGATACTTTACCGGGTTAGTATAACAACCAATACCATTTACTTTACGACTTAGCATAGACAGTAGAATATTGCATATGTGCAAGTTAGCTTAAGTTTTAACTTTAGCGGCATTCAGTTGCCCTATTTTAACTTTACAATGAAACACACACACACAAAAGTTATTGTCTTAGTGAAAATAAAAAATAAAATTGATACTTATTGGTCACACTAATTTCATTGTATACATTCTTATGTGATCCAGTCATTAACCATATATGGCACCCGAGAAGAAAATCATTACAACACACGAGGGCACCCGAGTTAGCTCTCCTGCTATAATTAATCCTTTGGAAAACAAATTTAACCTTCCTCTTAATTCAAATTTCACTTGTGAGTATCATGCAGTTTTTTGCTAAAATGCAAAATAATGAGTTTTCTAGTTTCATGCAAAATTCTCTTCAATACCTCAAATATACAGAAGTCATAGAACTGTACATCCAGAAGGCAACTTTTTATTTCACCTAATCTGAATTATTTTTCCACAAAGGGAAAGACTGAGGCCCAGACAGGCTAAATGAATTGTGCCAGGTCTTAAGCTGTAAGTGGCAGAGTTGGACTCAAAAGCCAATGTCCCAGATTTCTACTCCCAGCCTTTCCACACCATCGCCATTGTTCTCGAGGGTACATGTAATACTGAGCCTGCAATATTGGCCAAGAGGCAGGGGTACAGCACGGCCATAACTTTGTAAGTATTTATCACAATAAAATAAACTAAAGCAGTCGCAATTAAGGTGGGAAAGGTTTGCTGCTGAAATAAATGCAGCAATTTCATTCTGAGGGTGCACAGTAGCTCGAAACCCTCTTCCAACATAGCCTTTCCTACCAAATAGTATGATCGAATTTTTGACACTTTCCTTGTCATCTCGAGGCATGAACGTGCCTATCACTGACCACTCAGACATTATGGATTTGCCAGCAACAAGCTAGAGAAACATCTCTTGTTTGGAGTTAACTTGTCTGTCACTAGGTAGCCTGAGGCTCTATTCTTCCAAATGCCAACCCAGCCTCTGGCAGGGACATTTTCTAGCTCCCCAGTTAGCCCTAAACATGTCAATAATTCAGCTGTTTAGAATGCGGTTTGGATATACAACAACAGATTTAAAAACAGCTTTCTAAAATAAATATATAACAGGAAAGCAATATCCAATAAAGCCCTGCTTAAGATTTTAGGACATTTTACCTGAAGAATAATAATCATCTCTAGGAAGGCATAGCAAAAAATTTTACAACAGTAACAAGAAAAAGCCTACTCAAAAGGTAGGAGGTAAACTCAGAAGCCTTAGGGGTTAAAAAGAGACACACATTCATTATGTCATGTGTTCTGCTGAATGTACACAAGTATGTATTTTATGATGCCTTTTTTAAGTCAGAGACAGGAAATTTGGTGATTTAAAAAGACAAATGGGCTTTCGCATGGACTTAGCAAATAACTGTAAATAGAGTACTCTTTTAAAAGTATAAAACCACCTGAACCCTTTTGAGTAAATATAGATCACCAAAGTTTGGACTGACCTAGATAATATACAAACAAAAGGAACAGGGGGTGTTCTAAGGGAAGCAAGTCTTCCAAGATCACAGGATATGATGGACTGAATGTTGTGTCCCCCCAAATTCATATGTTGAAACACTAATCCTAAAGTGGTGGTAATTGGAGATTAGGCCTTTGGGAGGTGATTAGGTTTAGATGTAATAATGAGGGTGAGGCCCTCATGATGAAATTAATGCTCTTATAAGAGACCAGAGAGATTGCAAGCATGGGAGCGCACGCGCGCACACACACACACACACATACACACGCGTGCGTAGACACACACACACACTACCATGTGAGGACAAAATAAGAAGGCAGCAGTCTCCAAACCAGGAAGAAAGTTGTCACCAGAATCCAACCATGCCAGCACCCTAATCTCAGAGGTTCCAGCCTCCAAACTGTAAGAAATAAATTTCTGTTGGTTAAGCCACCCAGTCTACGGTGTCTCATAGTGGCAGCCCTAGCTTACCTGTGTCAGGCATCAGGTCAGCATAAAAGAGTCCATAGCACACAGCGTGGGAAACATGGGGGTCACTTCCCTTTCCATAGGGGATTTACAGGGTTTACTCTTTGAAAACTTCTGTTGATTTCATTTAAACCCTTAGCAGGAACAACCAATGCAATTTCTCTTGACTATAACCAAGTCCATGTCCTCTAGTCACCAAGCAGAAAAGACAAGAACTCAAAGTCAACATATCCATCTTGGAAGCCCAGGAATTCAGTGACTAAAAAACATAATGTTCATTTCCCATTCTTACTTTATGTCCAACAAAGTTTAGCAGAGGGCTCTGCTCATATTAGTCTTTTACTCCTAAGCTATTTTGTTCATTGAAAAGACTGACTTGGTGCCGTACCTGTAATTGAAAGAGATGCCTTTACTCATTCAGAGGATTTAATAATAAATGTAATAACCACACATTTGAATTCAATCTGCCTTTCTTGACTGAAAGTTTTTTCAATTTTACTTTATACTTCTTGATATTGGGATAAAGTTGACTCTTCCAACTCTATAATTCCTTAAATTTATGAAATCTCTCATTACTTTTATTCCCGCTTGTAAATTTGTCAGTCCTCACCTGAATTCATCTTTCTTAAAGCGTTTGTCACAGTAGAGAGTAAACAGCAACCAACATGCATTACTAACATTCTATTTTCTACCTCTTCTTCTGGAGACGCAAATTAAGTAGCTCCACCAACTCTCTTCCAAATTATCAAAGAAGACAGTTTACCACTTAGCTAGCCTCTAATAACAGTTTTCTGCCCACCACCACCCAACCAATAAAACAACACCACATACTACAGGTTCAACGTGGCAATCCCCACTCAGTGCACAATATCTGTTTCTGTCAGTGTGGGCTATGTTTCACTGCTGTAATAAACAGCCTTAAGATTGCTGGTTAAAGTTTTATTGCTCATTCACACTACATATTCAGCATGGGGCTAAAGGGTCAGCTCTATTTATTATAGCCACTCAGGGACTCAGCTATCCAAGGTTCCATCTTAGCACATATTTTTAGTCACTGTCCCAAGTGGGGGGTCTCAGGGGTCACCAGATCATGGGCTAGCTGGGGATCCAGGGGGCACAGAGTTGGGACTCAGAAAACCTGTCCTGGGGAGGAGGTGGGACACATTGTGCTGAGGCTACAAGCCTATGCACATGCTCCACTGTCCCACTGAATGATCATGAAGAAAACACACTCACATTCCAGCATTCAGAGTCTCTGAACAATTGTTTTTCGAAGGGAAGGTACAGATAACAATTTTAAAAGAAAAGAAAAGTGATGCCAGAGGGAAAGAATAATTTAGAGGAATAAGACAAAATGCTTAAAAACCTCTAATTATTATCCTCAGAAATATCAAGATGATATTTTATCCATAAAACAGTAAGAGATTACTTAAAAGGAAAATCCAGTGAAAAACCAGAAATTTTTTGTTTGTTTGTTTGTTTTTAAACCCTTTTATTTTTCTCAGTTTTATTGCCAAATAAACTCATATATATATATACACACATATATATACACACACACACATATATATACATGTATATATATAGTACATATTTCTCTCTCTCTCTCTCCGCCCCCTTTCCACTCTACCTTTTTTTTTTTTTTTTAATCCTCACCCGAGGACATTTTTCCATTTTTTGTTCAGATAGAGCGGGAGGGAGAGAGAGGAAGAGAGAGAGAGAGAGAGAGAGAAACATAGATGTGAAGGGACACATTGAGTGGCTGCCACCCGCACGACCAACCAGGGCCGGGGACAAACTGCAACCAAGGTACGTGACCTTAGCGGGAACCGAACCCGGGTCTCTCTGTACCGCAGGTCAACGCTCCAACCGCTGAGCCAAACCAGCCAGGGTGACTCTATCTTTTTTTTTTTTAATCTTTGTTGAATGTATTACAGATGTTCCTCATTTTTCCCCCATTGACCCCCTCCTCCCCTCTCCCGCCCCCCTCCCGCCTTTTCCCACACTGTTGTCTCTGTCCATTGGTTATGCATATAAGTTCTTTTGTTTATTTCTTCCCACCCCCCAACCCCTTTCCCTTTGAGGTTTGTCAGTCTAGCAGTGAATTTGTACTTTTAATCCTTCACCTTTTTCACCCATTCCCCCAACCTCCCTCCCATCTGGCAACCAACAAAATGTTCTCTGTATCTATGAGAGTGTTTCTGTTCTGCCTGTTCATTTTGTTTGTAGATGCCATTGCCAATAGATATGTATTCATTGCCATTTTGTTTGTTCATATATTTTATCTTTTTCTTCAAAAAGACCCTTCATCATTTCATATAATAATGGTTTGGTGGTGATTAGCTTCTTTAACTTTTTCTTGTCTGGGAAAGTCTTTATATGGCCATCGATTGTAAATGACAGCTTTGCAGGATAAAGTAATCTTGGTTGTAGGTTCTTGCTTTTCATCACTCTGAATATTTCTTGCCACTCCCTTCTGGCCTGCAAAGTTTCTTTTGAGAAATCAGCTGACAACCTTATGGGAACTCCCTTATAGGTAACTAACTGCTTTTCTCTTGCTGCTTTTAAGATTCTTTCTTTGCCTTGAACCTTTTGCATTTTCATGATGATGTGTCTTGGTGTGGGCCTCTTGGGGTTGATCTTGTTTGGGACTCTCTGTGCTTCCTGGACATGTATGTCTGTTTCCTTCACCAAGTTAGGAAAGTTTTCTGCCATTATTGTTTCAAACAGGTTTTCAATTTCTTGTTCTCTCCCTTCTCCTTCTGGCACCCCCAAGATGCAAATGTTGGCACACTTGAAGTTGTCCCAGAGGTTCCTTACACTGTCCTCATTTTTTTGGATTCCTTTTTCTTTTTGCTGTTTTTATTGGGCATTTTTTGCTTCCTTATATTCCAAATCGATGGTTTGCTTCTTGGATTTACGTCCTCTACTATTGAATCTGTGTAAATTATTCTTTATTTCAGTTAATGCCTCCTTCATTTCTGAGTGTGCCTCCATCATTTCTGACTGGTCCTTTTTTATGCTCTTGAGGCCCTCATTGAGTTCATTGAGCATCCTTATAAGCAGTATTTTGAACTCAGCATCTGTTAGGTTGCTTATCTCCATTTCGCTTAGTTCTTTTCTTGGGGTTTTGTTTTGTTCTTTCATTTGGGACCTGTTTCTTTGTCTCCTCATTTGGGTTGCCTCTCTGTGCTTGTTTCTGTGTATTACTTAATAAGAGGTATGGGGCTATCTGAGATGAGATGCTGCTTGTTTGAAAGAATTTAGGAAAACCTGAAACAGGATCCAAGACAGGCCAATCCTATGGTTAAGCAAGTGGCAACAGCTTGGATGGGCCTGAAAGTTGGGTGGGGCGGGGCCTCAGGGAATCACCAGGGCGGGGCTACCAGTGTGAGCCAGGTTGCTGGAGTCCCAGAGATGGCGGCTGTCTGCTGCCCCAGGGAAGGGCTCACCAAAGGAACAAAGGCCTCTGACAGCACGTTTGTCCCGGAGAAAGCCCCGTCTCCAGCCCTCACTCCAGTGCCAAACAGCTCAGTTCTTCCCTGTGTGTCTCTGGTGCACCTCGAGCTGCCTTCCCTCCAAGCTTAGAGGGAGTGAGTCCAATAAGTCTGTGAGCGGGCCCTTTAAGGAGCTGCCTAGGGCTCCAGCGCATCAGCTTTTCTGAGCCTCAGTTTCCGCTGTTTTTTCCAGCCAGAGGACTTCTCTTCCTGGCACTGGAACCCTGAGCGGGGTGTCTGGTGTGGGACAGGGACCCCTCAGTCCTCAGGGAGGACCTTCCCAGCCGAGGTGTCCTCCTGATTTTTATCCGCCACACGTGGGTGTGGGACCAGCCTGTCCATCATGCCTCCGCCCCTCCTACCAGTCTGGATGTGGCTGCTGCTTTAATTCCATAGTTGCAGGACTTCCATTCAGCTTGATTTCAGGCGGTTTTGATGATGGTTATTCTGTAGTTTAGTTGTAACTTTGATGTGGCTGTGGGAGGACGCAATACTGCGTTTACCTACCCGCCATCTTGACCAGAAGTCCAGAAATTTTATGTTGAAATTACATTAAGTTAAAAAAAATTATTGTACAGTTTGGAAATAAAGTCAAAGAAATATCCCAAGATGGAGAATAAAAAGGCAGAGAAATAAATACACACACACACACACACACACACACACGCAGAATTAATCCATGACTCGAACATTGGACTATCTAATCTAATAGGAAATCTAGAAAGAGATAAAGAAAATGAAAGAAAAAAATTATCTAAGATATAATACAAGAAAATTTTCATAAGTGCAAGACACAAGATTTCAAATGTAAAGACCCACTTTAAATGAGAAATCTTAGGAAAATATTTGTAAAGTTTTATGATACTAAGAATAAAGATAGTTTAAAAAAAAACTTTTAGTAAGGTAAAAAACAAAGTCATCAACACAGGAATAATGAGCTGATAGCCTTCAGACTTCTCGTTATAATACTGAATGCCTTTATTATTGTAAGGGGAAGTAATTTTTACCCAATCAAATTATCAATCAAGTTTAAAGGTAGAAAAAATTATTTTCAGACATGCTCAGAAAATTTACTTCTCACATACTATTTCTTAATAAGTTACTTGAGACTATCCTGGAGCAAAAAGAATAATAAATGAGAGAAACATTCTAAAGATATAGTGAGGAGAAGTCCCCGCTTAAAAGCTATGCAACAATCTGAGACAACAATAGTCCTCGTGGGAACAACAGAATGGATGGCCCCTAAGGAAGATCTCTGGGAAGGAAAAGCCAATAATACTTTATTGAAAAAACATTTTTAGGAGGATATGAAAAAGACAAATGCAAGAAAACAAAATGCCACCTGAAGCAAAAACTGAAAGCTGTATCTTAAAATTCAGATAGTGTACTCTTTGGGCATGGAATATTTGTAATAGTTACAATAATGTAAACGTCATTTGTTGATTTTCAATTTTTAGATTCAGCTGATGAGAATCCAGGTTAACATTATAAAGGATGTTGATTATAAAAGAAATGGGGCGCTGGCCGGTTTGGCTCAGCGGTTAGAGCGTCGATCTGCGGTCCTGGGAGACCCGGGTTCGGTTCCCGCTAAGGGCGCGTACCTCGGTTGCGGTTCGTCCCCGGCCCTGGTTGGTCATGCGGTGGCAGCCACTCAATGTGTCCCTTTCACATCGATGTTTCTCTCTCTCTATCTCTTCCTCTGTCTCCCTCCCACTCTATCTGTACAAAGAATGGAAAAATGTCCTCGGGTGAGGATTAAATAAATAAATAAATAAATAAATAAATAAATAAATAAATAAATAAATAAAAGAAATGGGCCCTGCCTGGTTTGGCTCAGCAGTTAGAGCGTGGGCCTGCAGTCCGGAGAGACCTGGGTTTGGTTCCCGCTAAGGGCATGTACCTCGGTTGCAGTTTGTCCCTGGCCCTGGATGGGTTGTGCGGGTGGCAACCACTCGATGTGTCCCTTTCACATCGATGTTTCTCTCTCTCTCTCCCTCTCTCTCCCTCCCACTCTATCTGAACAAAAAAATGAAAAAATGTCAACAAACAAATGGAAAAATGTCCTCGGGTAAGGATAAAAAAAAAAAAGAAAGAAAGAAAGAAAAGAAATGGGAAAGCTGGGAAGAAGAGGTGGCATCATCATTATACAAAGTCAGCAGTCCAGGTCTAATGTAGCTACATAGTTGATAAGAAAAGAAATAAACAAGACAGCCAATAAAGAATTAAACGCAGTATTCAAACTACATTGGGGAAGATGGGGAGGGAAGATAGCTGTAGTATAAGTAAGGGTAATCATATTCAAGCAGAGAGTCAGTATAGTGTCTAATACTGATAACATTAATCATGATGTGGCCATAGATGGTTTAGACACCTGGAGGTAATCCCCAGGCAACTGCTCAGAGTGGTTGCCAGGGAGAAGCAGGACTGGGACTGGTAGCCATGGAACAGGAAACTACTGCATCTTACAGGCCTTTCTTGCCACTTTTTAAATTTTTAAACAAAGGACATTTATTGCTTTGATATAAATATATTAAGGGGAAAAATGAAATGGGGGAAATACTGAAGTAGATTTGTATGTATCATTATCAAAAATCTCTACAGCACATTCTTCAGTGATAAATGAGAGAATGGTACATACACCACGACCTCATTTATCTTGGAAATCAAAAAAACAAACAAACAAACAAACAAAAATCTACAATACACTATTTTAAAACATGTATGAGTAAATAATAGATAAATATAATTAAAATGCATCAGAAACCATTTGAAAGTGTCCACACCAAACTAATAATAGTGTTACCTTTGAAGATAGGATGAATACTTGGGGACAGTCAGAAATATTATAACACTTCACAAAGAAAACAAATGTATGTATTACCTTGTAATTAAAAGTAAATGTTGAAAATAATACTAGCAGATCATGATCTACTGGTAAAGTATGTTAAGTCCTGATTAGTGTTTAAGGTTTGGGTAGCTCAGATCCAGCTTTCTTTTTAATTCAAAGAATTGGGCTTGTAAACAAATACTACCGATTAATACTGAAGACACTTTCTTATCTTTAAAAAAAATCAATGGCTCCTTCAATAGCTCCTTGAATAATTAGAGTTGTCCTCTCTGATAATGTGTGTGCTGTTTCGGGAGGCATGCACACAATTTGCTCAGCTTTAATTTGTTTATCTATTGAATGTGGTTTAATTTTAATTATCCTGCAACCATTAGCATGCACTTTTATGTAGAGAGGGAAGGCAAGCTTAAATGTGCACTATCTGAATATCACCATAACATTTACCAGTGGGTAAAATAACTTTAAAACCTTTGCAGGAATTTAGAGATGCAAATAAAAACATTCAAGCTCCCTCTGCTGTAGGGCTATGGATTAAGGTAACAATGAGCATTTCAGAAACTCAAGTCAGTGGAGCAAAGTATTTACAGTCATTCTTGCATGGAGGTAAAGCATGTGGTTGCCTTTAGGGCTACCTCCTTCTGGGCATCCCAGCACAACATCTATTTCAAATGTTCCATTCTGTTGTCTCTAGGAGCCATTGAAGTACTCACAGAAATTCGAACAATTTGGGATGCAAACAGCCTTACATTTAGTAACCATACTTTCTAAACCACTGGTGCAGATGTAAAAGTCCAAGTACTAGATATGACACACCTGGGTCTGAGATGGGTTATCTGCTAAGGTACCAAGACTCTCAGCAGGTATGAAAAGGCAGCAGGGTAAATTTACATCACACATGGAAATGTTAAGTTTTGGGAGAAAAGCCAGATACCTGGGTGATGGATCCAGGAACTTGGTCATGGGAGGCAAGAACAAAGTAGGAGGCCATCTCACCCCACTGGCCTCCTCTACCTGACATCTGGAAGGACAGATTGGGCACAACAGAATGTGAGAGTCTGACATTTCTAGCTTGACTTGGTTGTAAATGTGAGTGATCAGATCTCTCCTACCCAGCCTCCCTAGAAAGGACTCCGAAATGTAATCAAGTAAGGATAACCTACAAGTAGTAGATAAATAAGTTCTGAAGATTTAATGCACAGTATAGTCCTTGCAGACAACAATATTGTATTATAAACACCAAACTTGCTAAGAGATTAGATCTTGATTACGCCCACCACGAAAACAGAAATGGTAATTATGTGATGTGACAGAGGTACTCATTACCTGTACAGTGGTAATCACATTGCAATATATAAATGTATTGAATCAACATGTTATAGACCTTAAACTTACACAATGTTATATGTCAAATATATTTCAACTTAAAAAACATCAAGCCAAATTGGATTTTATTTTGTAATTGATTCTAGAGACAGAAACACTGATTGGTTGTTCCACTTATTTGTGCATTCATTGGTTGCTCACTTTATGCAGAGAAGCAGATTCATACATTAAAGAAAGTGGGGAGAGACTGGGACAACTTTCCTGGGAAGAATGAGTGAGGAAGCACAGGGAGTTGATAGGGGGTGGTGAAAGGGTTTCTCCCTACACCGATGTTCACAGGTTCCCTCGTGGACTGACAGCAACCTTCTCATCGGCTGGTGTCTCTCAGGGTTCCCCTCTCTGCCCGCTCTCTCCTCACCTCACCGTGCACTCTCACCCTCACCGGTGCTTCATTGGCCATCGAAAACCTCACAAATCCATGGCTCTGGCTTAGGCCTTTCTCTTGAACTCCATTCCCACATCATCAACTGCCAACTGCACATCTCCACTTGGATGTTCTCCTATTGCACATCCAAAGCTAAAACCATTTCCTTTCTCCCAAAGAAATACCCTGTCTTGAAGAGTGGCAACACCATCCATTCCATTGTCCAAATTATATACTGTGTCTGGAAATAATCTTTGACTAAACCCTTTCCTGGACTACCTACATCTAATTATGTCTCATCAGTCCTCTCATATACGCATCTTTGGAATCCATTTCATTTTCTCCATCTTCAAATGTGCGGTCTCATCATTTCCTGATGGAATTACTGAAACAATCCCAAACTCATTTCTACCCTCATCATTCATCATTCCATTTCTTTGTATCCAAACAAATCACTCACACACACCTAGCTTGACTCCTTCAGTGGTTCCCCATTGTCCTCGGGACAGTGCGCCTGCTCCCACTTGCCCACACCTCCAGTCTCAGCTCTCCTGGGCCCATATTATGGCCTCCTCTTATACGAGTCCCCTAAACGCCCCTTCATGCCTCTGTGCCACGTGCCTGCCTCTGGCCCATGCTATTCTCCAGGACAACTCTCACCCCCGCCACTTGCCTGGCTAACTCCTTCTCAGTCTTTAAGATGCTCAAAGCAATTATTCATTTTAGAAAGCCAGTTTTGATACCTCCTAGTTTAAATTAAATATGCCTTATCTCTATTCTCATAGTACCCTATGTTTCTTCTTTTGTATATTTTTATAATTCAATTATTGCTTGCCTTTCACTTGCTTGTGAGCTTCTTAAGGGTAGTGACCACGTGATAAGCATTGTTATAGAGCAGGCACTCAATAAATATTTGCCAAATGAATAAATGAATCATTTTTTCACTCATTGCTTCATTTTTTTTCTATTTTAAAAGTACCAAACTTAGAGTTTCTTCCCCCATTATATTTCTTATTGCAGTGCCTAGCAATAAAGAAACTGAAGTACAAAGAATAAAACCTATCTGTGGAACATATTCTGTCCAAAGGGGTCAAGAGCCTCTCACATGCTCTTATGTAAGGGATATGTTGAGGAAAAACATACATACCCTGAGTCCTCCAAAGTTCTTTCTCACAATAGAAAACCTTTTGTGACTCAATAGTATTTCTCCTCTAGAAGGAGAGATTTCTTTATCCTGTTTCACATTAGATTTTCCCTAAAAATTCTCAGAACAGATTTTCTTTCTTTACTAAACATTGTGAAAGAATTTTTTTTTCAGCCAGTAAGGGTATTATAGTCTTTAAATGAAATATTCATAAGTAGAAGAATATAAAATGAAATATTTCTTTGAAGACTTTCTTTTGATAAATTATATGCTGAAATTTACTTGCAATAAATATTGATTTTGAATCACAGGATCATTAATTCATTCAACATTCTAAACTACCAATCAGCAATGCAAGATACAAAAGTTGCCCATGTTCTCATATTTGAATATGATAAATGTGATGTAGATATTTTGTTGTTTTCTCTCTCTCTCTCTCTCTTTTTTTTTTTTTTTTTTTTTACAACGTAGTCCGTTTGAGCCCTATTGCCTCATGATTCATAGTGGGAGGCAAAGAACACCTCCCACCACAGACGCCTGCCCAGTAGGCCTTGGAGCTGGCTACAGACTGTGACCAGATCTCCCATCAGATTAGATGGGCTGATCTTTGAACCAACCCAATAAAGCAGACTCTACATGGACTCTTTCCCGCTGAGAATGGTACCAGCTACATGCAATTTCTGGGCCTGGGCGGGGCGGCTGGCGTGAGCTTCTGGTGGCAGCCTCAGGTGCTTAGTTGGGGTTATGGTCTGAATAAGCGACAGAAACTACGCGGAGGCAGCAACGTTTTCTCCGCTTTCTCGGACGGAGGCAGACTTGAGTCATTGTTTCTGGCTGCTTATCTCTATGCCTGGTTCTCCAGCCCTCCCAGAGCTGCTCTAAGATATCTAATTCCTTGTCATCAATTATTTTTCTGCTTCAAACTACCACAGTTCATTTTTATTGTTTGCAACAAAGAGCCCTGATTCAGAAATAAACATTTGTGTATGTTAAATCCCTCCATATGTTACCCTAGGTAGAACAGAACAAGAGGAGAGGGGAAGGAGGGGAGGAAGTAAGACTAATCTGTGTAACTCAGTAAACCAGCAGGTAGCCAAATGGAAGTAGGTCACCTGCATTATAGTCTCATGGACCAGCTTATCAAAACGTATTCCCTCCCCCAGACCCACAGAATCCAAATCTCTGCAGGTAATCTGAGAAACCACTTTTCTAACAAGAGGATTATTACAAAAGTTTGGGAGCCACTGTCATAAACTGAAATTCTTGAGTATCAAGACCATTCCTTACTCATATCTGTACCCACTGATCCCAGTCCATTAAGTATTAGAAGAGTGTCTGTTGTTACAATGTAGAGAATTAGTAAACATTGGGCAAGTCACCTGACACCTCTAGCCTTCAGTTTTCTTACAATACTTTCACCTTATGACATATTGGTGAATAAAAACTTGTGAAAGGTAAATGGCCAATGTTAATGATTCCATAATCTGAGGAATTAATGAAGTGACAGCAGTAATGGTACATGCCTACGTAGATAAAACTGCACATTAACACTTAAAGTGGAGTGATTTAAACTTAAATAGATAAGATGAACATAAGCAATGATGGTATCTGAAGACCCATTTCCATTATGAGTAAATCTGAAATAGCTACAGGCCCTCCCCTTAAAGAAAACATGATAATTTGTAGTATAAAAGGTAGGAAATCTTTGCCATAGTATTTTATAACAACTCCATTGCTAGAAGTTGACTGTCAGTCCTCCACAAAATTTTAGCAAAATCTCCGAATGTTATAACAACGTATTATGATCAATGCCCATCGCTCCAGTTCCTATCCATCTTGAGTCATCTTCCTCATGCATATCCTTAAAAATATTCGCCTTTTCATATGCTTAGGAAAACTTTATGGCTGACATGCTTACCAAGTATTCCATCTGCTCCCTGTTGTCCTCTATAATTCCTAGTCTTCTTGCAGTTAGGGGAAGTCAGGCATCTATTTCATACCAGTGAAGAGGAAGGACGCTGACATGTGTTGCTTCCAGTCCAAGGCATGAAAGCCCACATGAACTTCCGCAGTCCTGTCTCCTCCCTGCCCTGGGGACTGAAGCGGCCTGGGTATTCCCGATGTGGCAGCCAGAAGGTGGTGATGAGCCTGGGTTGCTAAGTGATAATGCAGGGCTCAACCCCCTAACAGCCCTGCAAGAACATGAAAGGCAAGCGAGAAATTTCTATATCGTCAAACCCCTGAGCATTTAGGATGCTTCTGCATCATAACTAACAGAATGAAAATATTTTCTAATATAAACATTTTCCCATTCTATGACTTAGAGTGCATAGGTGAGTCGTGGGGACTAGAGTGAAGAAGGGAAGGGACAAGTTAAGGTCCGCTGTGCTTCCCCCGGTGGAGACCGGCAGCCTCTCCTCACCTCTACCCCAGCAGGAGAAGCAAGAACCGGGCCACCCGTGGGTGTTCTCTCTATGAACACGTCCAGTTTCCTGGACGTCAGAAACTGAAACCATCCAGGGACTGATTTAACAATGACCATATTTAAAGTATTTGAAAAGAGGCAATTTAGAAAACGGTCCCTATTTCCTCTTGGAAAAATTCATGTTCTTTACCAAGGTAAAACTAGAATCTTGGCTTCGTATACCTGATTTTAATCTTATTATTTAAAGGCCCACATGAAGACAAAAAGGACTTCTAGAAAAATCATCTACATTTTATTGAATACACCTAATCCGTTCACAATACATTTCACCTAGAGTTTTATATATCCATAAGGGTTTTGTAATATAGAGTTGGCTGTTTTCTCTGTTGAAAGAGATGAATTATCCAGAGTACTTTCGGTATTATGGAAGGGAAAGATTTCTTTCTCTTTGAATCCTCAAGTAAATGTAAAAATACAACTGTTCTAAGTACTAAATACCAGGAAGGAAAAAGCCATGGTCCTGTGAGCGTGGACAACAGAGGGACGTGACCTGGCCAGGAGGTCAGCGAGGGCTTCCCGGCAGGAGCAGTCAGGATGGGCCTCGAGAAACATCAGTGAAACACGGAGTGGGTGGACAAGTGATGGAGTCAGAGGAAACAGTGTACAGCAAGAACCATGGAATATTCTGAAAATTTAGAGAAGACGGCGTGAGTATAATAGAGAGACACATGAAAGTTTGTTCTCTCCACGTAAGAAAGTTCCAGAGTAAGAAAGTTCTTATTCTGCTAGTAAATTGCTTTGTTGTCTAAAAATATTAAGAACAGAAAAAGTGTATTTTCTAAGAACTTATTTCTCTTTTACTTCTCTTTTGTTACTTTATATTGAAATACACCCTTCTTCAAATAAAAGAGTCAAATTGCCACAGAGTCCACATAGTGCGATTCCATTTGTAAGTATTTCTGGGAGGATGTATACATTAGTTAGTTACCTTTTGCCGTAGAACGATACTGACACAAGCTTAGCAGCTTTACATCAGATACAAGTATTAAATGTTCACAGCTCTCGTGGGTCAGGAATCCTGGCTTGACCGAGCCAAGTCCTCTGCTTCCGTGTCTCTTAAGAGACAGCATCAGCTTGTCAGTCACAGTGGGGTCTTACCTGAAGCCTGCTATTGGCAAGATTCTTGCAGATGAAGGAGGGTCCGAGTTCCTTGTTGACTATTGGCAAGAGGTCATCCTTAATTTCTTCCTCGTGGGACTCTCCACATGGCTCTTTACTTCATCAAAGCCAGCAAGGGAGAGAGTGAACAAAACAGAAGTTATCATCTTAAGTGACACTACCACAAAAGTGACGTTCCATCACCTTTGCCGTACTCTACTGTTTAGTTTAGAGGAAAGTTACAGGCGCTGCCCCACTCAAGGGGTAAAGAGTACACAGAACATGAACACCAGGAGGCAGAGGTCACGGAAAGCCAGCTCAGAGTCTAATAAAACAAACAAAAAAAGTATTAACGGGCCATACTTTTGGGTAGAGAGCTACAGATTCTGGGAAGGAATGTTTTCCCTTTCATTTTACATTTTTCTGAGTAATTTGAAGTTTGATCCTTTATGGATTAGTTTTTATTTTCACTGACTATGTTCACACTGTTCTCTCTTTGAAAGGAGCAGATGGAATTAGCACGTTTCCACAGAAAAAAGGTATCACCACTCTTGGCATAAGGTGACGATATACCAAAGACACTGTTTCTCCACCATCAAAGCAAGATGCTAATGATTTAAGGGGAATACAGGTTGGCTGGTTGTTTGTTTGTTTAAACTCAGTTACTTGAACAATGGCCTACATTCTTCAGCACATTCAGATTATAAAAGCTAATGTAAGAGCAATTCAAAGGAGTTTGATCATTTGGAGTAATTATTTTGTGATTAAATATAATTTATACACTGTTAATTCATTCCACAAATATTTTGAATGCTTATTACATGCCTGACATTGGATCACTCTTCATAATGAAGTAAATAGGATTTTAAAACAAGTCTAGTATAATTTCCCAATTAGGTCTTTTCCAAGAATATCAAAATTAATTTTCTTATTTTATAAGAAATAATGATGGTAATATGGTTCCAAAGAAACCAAGCCTTGAAACTATTTTTCCTCCATAGATATTTGGATCACATCTACCACTGCACTGTTGGCATAAATCACAGGACCTCAGACTTTCTTGATTCACAGTAGCCTTCATGTCTCAGTCACTTCACTGGACCCCCTCCCAAGACCAAAAAATATATCCAACCATTCTGTTTATTCAGATTAGGACCAAATGACTTTACAAATAGTTATGTTCTAACAACTTACTAGACTGTTGAAAAAATAATACATATAACTTCAAAGAAAAACTTATCATTTTCCCATTTACCAATGTGAGGTGTGCACTCCATGGGCATTACCCAAACCTGGAGACAGAGCAGACTCTGCCACCCTCATCTGCTGCTTGGTGGTTTGCACACTGCCCACGTCTCACCTCTCCCCGCCCTTCCAGACATGGAGGGCAAGGAGACCCCACAGAAAGAGGCAGACCGCTCTGGCTGGTGCGTGGAAGGATTAGTAGGCAAGAGAACGTACATAAGAGGCTTGTCGTGAGTAGCCACGGGATGACTAGATCTACACACCCACAAGAATCTTGAAAGTTATCATAGAATCCTTAACTGGGTTCGGTCACATATACCAACCAGACTGTCTCAACACCACCTTATTCTCTGAAGGTTACATCCCTAAAACACCCCGTAGTGTGGGAATGGTAGACAAGACATACATTCCAATGACAATGACAGAAAAGGGGCTGAGGAGCGCCTGACAGCTCACGGGTCAGCCGGTGGTCATGTTCTCTCGATGACCTCCTTCAACACTGTTCCACATCGATTTTTCTGAGGCACTTATTTTTTTTCTATCACAGCGACTTCTTAATTGCACAGATACGACATATTTTAAAAGAATGGAGTGCAATCTAAAGTTGAAACTGTGAACTATCTTGATCTCATAGTTGAAGCAGCGATCCACAGATGTTGAGGATTGCCGTTTTCTGCAGTCTCCCGAGGTATCCCCGTGAACTTATTGCAGTGTATTGGGGCACCTAAGGGCCCAGTTTGGGATTTGAGGCAGAGATGTAATCAGTGTTTAGGAAATAGAAAAATACACAATCAACATCCACATATCTGTTTTCTAAAGAAATCTTTCCACTAAAGTGAAAGTTCAACTAAATCCAATTTGACCTCTGATATTATTAAGACCCCAGACCTGGGTGAAGTGAGCAAATAAACAGGAAAAGTAAGGTTCCAACATATTTACTTTTTATTAGTGGGAGACGCTAGTCACGTATAATATACATAAAAATGACTATGCCCCTAAAATCCCTGCTGCATTAACAAAAGGAATTTATTCTTTTGGTTTCGATATTATTTGAAAAAAAAAAAAAATCCTAAAACTATAAGCATTCTGGGCAGGTGGGTTCTAAGTGAATCAAAACTTAAGGAGAATTTGAGTGAGTTACTTGCAAATCACTCTTCATTAAAGAAGATACCTAATGCCTGAATTCTTATTCCGGATACACACAAGAAAAAACAGAGGCTCAGCTTGCCCACTTTTCTTGCTACGCACTCAGTGATGGAATTTGTTCCCCACAAAAGCAAGTGCACTGTCATTAATCTCTTCTGAGCAAAACTGATCACTGTCCTCTTGACCTTCTTCCTCTGTCTAGGAATGACAATTTCTCCTGCCAGACACTTTGGTGGGACTGCAAAAGTGCCCCCACCAGAATTCCTTCCTCGTGGAGAATAAAATTAGATAAGACCTATAGAGTGAGAAACAAATTGAATTCATTTAACCGAATTGCTGTCTGACCGATAAGGCTCATCTCCAAGCACAAGCTCAGGTTTCAAGGCAGAACTCACATCAACAAGATGAATTATGCTCTCAATCTGCGTGGCAGAGCGGGATGCTGACCGTACAATTATGGGAAGGTGAGCCAGTGAGTCCCCTTCATTTTTGGAACTGTCTTGGTCTCCATCTCACATTAAAAAATAAAATAAAATAGCTTGTCTATGTATAAACAGTTCTATCCATCTCTGTAGAAAATTTCCTATTGGGCAGTTGTGTGTTAGAATAATAAACCCTTCAGTGGATAGAAAAATCTGAAGGAGAAAGGTTTTTACAATGACATTTTTTTTTTTTTTATCCTCACCCAAGGACATTTTTCCATTTTTTGCACAGATAGAGTGGGAGGGAGAGAGAGGAAGAGAGAGAGAGAGAGAGAGAAACATCGACGCGAAAGAGACACATCGAGTGGCTGCCACCCACACAACCAACCAGGGCCGGGGACAAACTGCAACCGAGGTACATGCCCTTAGCGGGAACCGAACCCGGGTCTCTCCGGACCGCAGGCCGATGCTCTAACCGGGTTTTTACAATGACATTTTTAAAGCACTAGTGTCTGTATGATCCATCAAGTCTAAAACACTTTACAGAAATAAGTTGGAAAGCATTACACTAATTAGACAAATTGGGACACATTTTTAGAATGAAACACAATCAGGTGTCAGGCTATCACATTTCGCTATCTAGCTGACTCAGATGGGATCGGCACTGACTTGTGAACCAAAGCCTGCTTGGCAGATGTGTTGGTTTCTAAGGATCTTCACACATAAATACAAACCCATGATTTCTACATTATCTTTGATGGTGCATACAAATTCAAGTCAATCTAGACTCCAAAAAGAAAGCCCGTTTTATTGTGTAATATGCATCATTACCTGCCTCCCGGGCACTTATTATTCTAATTTGCTTACCTCCTCCCTTCACAAATGGAGGCAGCATGAAAATACACAGTAGCTTTGGACTCAGTTCAGTCTGGATATGATCCTAATTCTGCTACTTTCTAGCTGGGAAACCATGAAGAGTGCACTGAACCACTGTGAGCAGCTCTTGGTCTATAAAATACTTCACGATGTTATTTGTAGACTTAAATGGGCATACAATGTCCTCAGTAAATGATATATTCCATTAATGACATATTCTCAAATAGGTCTAACTATCTTGTTTACAAGTTTAAAGACTATGGAAGCCTAAAAAATTTTCCTGGCCCAAGTCTGATCTTGAGGAATCCTCTATTCTTCCAGACATCTTTTAAGATTATAAGAACCAACTGTCTCACCTGAAGGATCCAGAACTATTTCATCAAGGCAAGGTGTGGGGATATAAAATCTGCCCTGATTTGACAAGTACAAGGGACTCAGACAGTACTCGGGACAGAACCTCGGAGGTGTCTGTAAATTCATGACCTTACTGAACAGACAAGAAAGCTATTCCCATCTGAAGTTCTTACAGATCTCAAGAATTAGCAGGTGCTTGAAAACTGACACTCCAGTGACCTTGAAAATAATACAGCTACATTAATGGCAAAGTCCAATTTCTCCTTGCAGATATTAAAATAAAGCAGGCAGTATTCCCTGACTTTCAAACATTAAAACAGAAAAAGGAATGGTTAATTTTATATTTCAGCAAATTCATTTTTGTCTAAACTGTTTTCTAATTGCCCTACTAATTTGTTCCCTTTGTTACTGATACTTTCTAATTTGATGCTGAATCTCTTATAATATTTTCTCAGTTTCCAAATATTTCCAAAACATTTTTTGCTAAAACACTTCAGTAGATAATCTACATTGAGCTACATACTGTCTTCTAGAAATCCTGCTACTTCTGAAGAATATTACTGATGAACTAGTAAACAATTAGAAGAAAAATGCCAAGTAGAAATTAAGTTCGTTTCCATTAATCACTATTTTAGAGTTATATCTGTAAAGTTGTCATAAGATACTGAACTGCAACTTGTAGAAACACATAGCTGGAATTTTAAAAACTGAATTTTGCCTTATATTAGCCCCATTTTTATTTACTGAAAAACTGGCTAAATCTGCTAATAGAGATTTTTTTCTCACACAGCACTTAAGAATTAATAAGGGACATGACTATGAATTTACTCAGATGATATAACTATAATAAGCATCAGATTTGACAACCATGAAAACAAATATATATATAGTTATTTATGTTATTTCAGAAAAAGGACTTACAGGCATAAACTATGCTTGATTATGTTCATTTCCTCTGTTCTCCATGTAATACATCTTTAATGGAAAAAGAATCTTTATCTTTATGAAGTTGCACAATTTTCTTAATCAGTAGAGTTGAAGCAAATGATAAAAACCAATTTAGACTGTCATAAAGAATGTTGTTTTTTACCAAGGAACTCTCCAGAACTAAGGAATTCTAATAGTAATTAATGAGAGGAACACATATGATTGTTTACACTGAGTAGAGTTCAGTGAGCACATTCTTTTTTAAAAAGTGAGACAGAAGAAATGTGTTAATACACTGCCCCGATACCTTTGTCAATGATACCATTCCCAACCCAGGCCTTCCTACACGCCGCCCTCAAAGCACTTAGCTCTAGCCTGCATAGCCAGACATACGAGAATACCTGTCTTCTCTATACGTCTCGCCTTTTCTAAATACCGTTTCACGACAGGTTACATCAAGACCAAAGACCTTAGTCACGGTGTGCCTTCTTTTCTGACTCCTTGAAGCATAATGGGGTTGTCATAAATTCTAATCTCATATTAACACCATATACTTAGTTCCTAATCAAGATCCTAATTTGATGTCATTTCCGTCTTAGAAATTTAGAGAACATTCCGTGCTACAAATTCAAATAGTGACAGACTTCTGAATTTTAACAAGACTGACCTTTACAATGATTTAATATTTTAAGGAAAAAATATTTATATGTGCCCATGATTTTGGAAAATTACACTCCTTGTGCTTACTCATTTAAAAGTCCATAAGAGTGCCCTGGACGGTTTGGCTCAGTGGTTAGAGCGTTGGCCTGTGGTCCAGAGAGACCAGGGTTCGGTTCCCGCTGGGGGCACGTACCTCGGTTGTAGTTTGTCCCTGGCCCTGGTTGGGTCGTGCGGGAGGCAGCCACTCGATGTGTCCCTTTCATGTCGATGTTTCTCTCTCTTCCTCTCTCTCCCTCCCACTCTATCTGAACAAAAAATGGGAAAATGTCCTCGTGTAAGGATAAAAAATAAATTAAATAAAATAAAAATCCACAAGAGAAAGAAAAGAAGCATGTGAGATCTTGCTTTCTGGCATATGTCATCAGTTTGGCTCAAATACAATCTTATAAAAGTTAAAAAAAAAAAAGTTCACAAGAAATGATTATGTGGTTTGGAGGTATCTCTTTATTGACGAGAAAGAGAAAAAAAGAAGTAAGGCAGTTATTATGAAACTAATACTAATACAAGATTTCTCCTTACTCAGACTGTTGAGAAGTCAGAAGGGTCAGACGCAATTATAAGTAGAAATGGACCAGATAGGATATCTAAGTTGAA
Source organism: Molossus molossus (assembly GCF_014108415.1). NCBI lineage: Eukaryota > Metazoa > Chordata > Mammalia > Chiroptera > Molossidae > Molossus > Molossus molossus. The sequence goes on from NW_023425350.1 coordinate 37,373,908, forward strand.
GAGCTCAGGCAGCCAAAATTCATAATATATCCGCTTTCAAATATTGATGAGTGTCTGTATGAAGAGTAATAACATGAGAAATGATGGACTTTGGAGGAAGGGTTTTGAAGAAAAGTGAAATTCATAATAGAAAATAGAATGAAGCTTAATAAAATGACCAAACTTTGAGTGGGCAATTGAGAGAGGCTAAGTAGAAAAATTAATATTATTTCCTATAAAACTAAAAATACAAAAGAATGTGCACTTGGATTAGTATAATGTGGAAGATGCATTAATACTGAATTGTGCTACTCATTAATAATACATTTAAAGCATCTTAAGATCCATAAAATAAACTTGAAGAGAAGAAAAAATAAAGTAACTTATCTAAAGAATCTAAAGATAAGTTATTGGAATATCCTCTTTAAAAAAAAATCAAAAAGTAGACTCATGACAAAAAAAAATATCAGCCCTTCATATATAGTACATGATGCAAAAATAGTACATCACTGCTTTCCCTCAATTCACATTGTTTTTTTGTTTTTGTTTTTCATAAACTGGGTCCAAGTTTACATGCCATATTCCTCCTGGGTACTCAGAGATTTTTAAATATGCATAAGAAAACAAATAATACCATGAAAGCAAAATATATGACATTTCAAACCTGGGTATAACTCATAAAAATAACTTCTTCCATCTCTACTTAAACCTCTCGAAGACCACCCAAGAGTATGGATTGACATTTCCGTGGGTTCCAAGGAGAATGCGAAGAAGTTTAAAGCTTGCAGTAAACTTCAAGTTATAAGTAAAATGTGGGAAAATGCCAGGGCTCTAGAACTCTAGAACCCTCAACTAGCATTCTAGTATAATATTCCAAACACAGAAAATAAACAGTTTGTCAGAAACATGAAAACAGTCATGTAAAACATGGCTCTTCTTCTTCAAAGAAGAATATACAAAGAAAGAGTATGCATGCTACCTTGTAAGAAATCTATCACTGGGGGGAAAAAGAAAGGGAAAAAAAAATCTAGCACTATTACATTCCAACTACCTAAGCGCTACCTACCACCCCACACAGCCATTTTCTCAACCCTGATTCTATGCTCCTCACAAGGCCTAAAATATGACCATACATCCTCCCCATGCATCCTATTATCTTCTCTGCTGCCATTTTCTTTTTTAATTTTCACTTTGTTATACTAGGAATTGGATGCGAAATAACCTTAAGGAAGTTCCTGTGCTTTATGTATAATATCTCAATTTGTTGATCTAAATTTCTGTATAAACATAATCGAGTTATCAAACATCTTCTATCTAAAATACAAACCCCTCTGAAAGAGTCAAAACCTTATCATCCACTCACATTGTGCTGTAACTGTGAGGTAAGTCTCCCGAGAGGAGGAGGAAGGGGCACAGAAAGTGAAGAAACCCCCGGGTCCAGCACTGGCTCTCCGGGAGGCAGCCCCAGCAGAACGCCCCTCAGGGCATGAAGATCGGGGTACCTAGAATGAACAATATTGGGAGAGGGAGGGTGTGCAGAAGGAGAGTGGGCGGGCTTTTGAAAGAATTTCTGTTTCAAGGTTTTCCTAAGGGCCTGTGACAGGATCAGAAAATAAAACCCGTCTTCTCTTTTTTTTTTTCCTTCTGATTTCACATTTTTAAAAACTTGTACTACTTAATCATTAGATATTGAATGAGTATTTTAAGACTGACCAGGTGCTTCTTTTGCTATCTTATATATAGCTACGCTTCTCAATTTCAAATATCTAACTGGCTTTTAGAAGATGATCTATTTTTAATTTTGTGACTACTTTAATAAACTCTATAATTACTTGTTCCCAAATCTAAGAGTTAAGAGTCTTGAGAACTTCTATGGTAGAATTGGCAGTTGAAAAATGAAAGACTTTTGGGGGGGGGGGGATACAGAGGTGAGGAACAGATTACAATTAAAACTATGAAATCCTTCATATACATGATTATTTTCTCTAAAATAAAACAAGACCACAATCCAAATGAATAACTTTGTATACATCTTAAAATAGGAACCGGGTGGACTGCACAATAAACTTCCATTTCCATTTCGGTTTTTTGTACTTCCAGAAATTAGCAGGATATCCTTTGTCACATTTTAACTACATGTTTGCAATTTAGTTTCATTGAATATAACATCCCCTTCTTGTTGCTCCTCCTGCCCTATCCAAAGTTCAATGCTTTTTTTTTGATTTGGTAATTTAAATTAATTGCCCCGCCTGTCACTTATTCTCAGTGAGCCTGCCTCAGAACACAGTTTAGCACCCTCTCATCTGGCAGCTCCTGGATCACAGGGCTGAGGCTTGAGTCTCCGTTCTGTTCTTTCAGCAACTTTGTCTCTTCCAAGACTTCATTACAAAAAACTCACATTTGCTGTGCTGTAGCAAATGCCTAGCATTGTATGTGCTTGATACATTTTCTGGAATTAAATCCAGGTTGTTTACTTCAATAGTGCAGCTAGGTTTCCCTCTTGTTCTCCTTCAAGGCAAATTTAGACTATCTAATTAAAAGAAATGAATATTTTCAATAACGCCAAAACAGAGCAAAGCATAAAAAATGAGATTTATTTGCTGAAAAAAAATGTTTTGAAATGGAACATCAGTCTCTTTGGGCTTTTATAACAGAATACCATGGACTGGATGAGTTATACAACAGAAATTTATTTCTCACAGTTCTGGATGGTGGGAATTCCAAGATCGAGGTACCAGTATATTTCATGTCTGGGGACTGGCTGCCTGGTTCATAAATGACTGCCACCTCCTGTCCCCTCCATGGTAGAAGTGAGAGAGCTCGCTGGAATCTAACCCTTATTACCTAACAAATTCCCAAAGGCTCCGCCTCCAAATACTATCACATTGAAGGTTAGGTTTCAACATATGAATTTTGTAGAGACATAAACATTCAGTGTGTGTTTAACTTGCAAAATTATGTAATATAACCACAAAGTAAACCTAGAGTAAGCAAGTTACTAAAATGTTCACTGGTTTTTAAGATTTGTTTTCATCCATTTTGCACAAATTAAAAATTCATGAAAATAATGTCAAATAAGGAGATCATTATCATTTATTTTAAATTATTTAGAACCAAAGGAGATGAAGATTAAAATTTTAAAACCTGAAACATTCTAAAGAAAATACCAACAAGATCATTTAAGACATCAGTAGAAAATGCCTTATATCAATTGAAAGCTGTCAAGCCTGTTCAAGCATGAAAACTGTACTCTCCATCGGACCACGAGTGACCTGATTCAATTGGGTGGCAGTGACCTGGCTGTAATAAATTATTAATTAAATCTATATATTATCAATATGAAGTCCACGCTCTATTCAGATTTCCTAGTTCAACCTACTGTCCCTTCCCTGTTCTAGGATCCCATCCAGGATACCACATTGCATTTAGTCATCATGTCCCCTTGGCCTCCTCTAGACTGGGACAACCTCTCCGACTTCCTTTGTTTTTGAGGTGACCTTGACAGTTTTGAGAAGTACTGAAAGAGTGTAGAATGTCCCTCTATTTGGATTTGTCTGTTTTTCTCATAATTAGACTGGGGTTATGGATTTGTGGGAGGAAGGCCCAAGAGGTCAAGTACAATTTACATACATCATATCAAAATTACCTACTAGCAACATGACTTATCGCTGCTGATGTTGACCTTGAGCACCGAGCTGACGTAGTGCTTGTTGTTTCTCCACCATAGAGTTAGTCTTCCCTTTCCTTACTGTACTCAGGAAGGAAGTCCTACGCATAGCCCATACTTACAGCATGGGAGCTGTGCTGTGCATCTTAAGGTCAGTTATCTACGTAACTGCTTGGAACTGGTGTGAATGAGGAAGATCTGTCACTTCTCCCCTGTTTATTTGTATCAATATGGGCTCAGATATTTATTTTAAACTTTGGGATATAACACGATCCTACTATATTTTGTTGCTCAATTTTTTCTTTTTCGGTCATTAGGAGCTCTTTCAATTGGCTCCTGTCTCTCTTTGACATGCCTCCAGCCATGTGGTTTTGGTTTTTTGTCTGTCCACTTATTTTGCTTTCCTTTTTGAGCATTCTTTACTTTCTGGTACTACACGTCACTCCAGGTTCATCTCGTGTGTTCCTTTTCCAACCCTAGAATCAGCTGTTTCTCCAAGGAGCCCTGATTCTTGTTATTGGGAATGAGATCTGGGCCCTGGGTGTGCTCACTGCTACTAAAGTGTCATTGCTGCCAGGTCTCTGAGCACACAGAGTGAGAAAGCAGATAGGTCTATACTGAACTACATGCATGCACATACCTACAAACAGCTGTTCATATGTAACTATAGTGAACAAAACATGAGATTATTCTAAAGTCCCCAACTCTAATCCATGACCTGCCTTTTCCCCATCGCTTGTCTGCCATCTCCCACTCCAACAAGACAAAACATCCACCAGCCACTTACTTGATTGCTCAATTCTGCTATGTATGTATAGTGGCTTCAAAATTAAACTGTACTTAAAATGTATTTTTCAAAAACTTTTAGCAGCTAAAAGCGAATAGCTAAAAAATTTTAATGATTAATAAAAACATTCATTTGTGTTATATTTACACTTCGCTCTTCAACTTTAATCATTTATTTTAGGTATACTTTTGATTCAATTCTCAGTGGTCATCAATTTATATTAGTGTGCCCCAATGTCACTTGTCATGCAGCACCTAGAATCAGTCGATATTTTCATGTAAAAATGATGGTAATCACTACATAGAATCCCATTAAAATTAACAAACTGACGTTTTCCACAACAGGTGTGTAGAAGCCTCCTGAAGCGTCAGTCACTAATAATTCTTCGCCAATTAAAATATTAGTTTCAGATACTTGGAAAGGGACAAGGAAAGATGACAATTCTGTGTGCCTCAGCCATTTTTCCTGCCACCATCACAAAAGCATTTCAAATAAAAAGAAAAACAACCTTTGGGAAAAATGTTCATCTTTTGCACGACTAAAGCCTCAATGCCACTGCATCAAGTTAATCTCCTTAAAAACAACAACATGCCTTTGCTGAGCATGTACCATTAGCCAGATGCTGTTCAGATGCGTTCTGTTTATTACATACAATCCATTACATACAACCCTCTCACTAGGCCTACAATGTAAAGACGCCATCCCTATTTTAGAAGTGAGAGAAGAGAAGCTAGGGAAACGAAATAATTTATGCAAGGGTGAACAGCCAGTAAAAAGCCGAACAAGTCTTTGACTTCAAAGACTACGCCGTTTCCACTACGGCAGGTGGAGTGCTGCAAAGGCTACCCTGGGAAATCAGGGTCTGCGCGTGCATACCCAGCTCTCGTTGGTATGAGAGACAAATGTACAATGATAAAAAAAGTAACTCTCCCCTAATTTCACTCAGGACCCTGCACAGTACGCTCAGGTCCCAAAATGAAAGTAATTCTGACAAATGACTTTGGCAAAATCAGTGACCATATCTATATTCATTTGGTTCTCTCTAATTCAAACTAGAAAATAAATCTGGCAACACAATAAAGTGGTTCCCAGTAACAGCAGAGCCTTCTTAAATTTGTTAACACTTTTCTTAGTGTTGCTTTCCAAAAAAAACTCCACCAAGGATGTGAAGAGCTGAAAGGTGATGTCAACATTAACAAGTACCGATAATTCAGGTAAAGAAGTTTTTTAATTACTACTTGTTTCCAGTGCAAGGTAATTTTCATTTCCTTGCTTTTTGATCCCTTGACAAATGGCTTGTGTTTTGTTTGGGTCCAAACAAAATATAAAGCATATAAATGAATTAAAATTATTCCTCTTCATACATTTAGTATAAAGGATCTCATTGTGCTAAAAATTTGGGAAGAGGAAGGACAAAAAATGTCAGCTATAAAACACCAACTCTTCTCCAAATTAATTCAGAAGGTTCTTTGGATTTTGTTTTCTGTTCTGGACAGAAAATTTGGTCATGAATTGACTGTACTACTACAACTGTATCTTGACATGAGAAAAATAAATAAAGGCGAGGCCGTCTTGGGCAGAGAAGACAGTCCCTGCCTACCTGGATGCGGTGCCAGTCCTGGGGATTTGGTCAGAAGCCCACTGCTTGTTTATATCGACAATTAGGAGGAAAGTCTCTGCCAAGTAAACATATGCTTTGGGATCTTGTTTGACTATGCCACTTATAATGTAAATCTTTTTTTAAAATGTCTACTTCAGGGTGAAGAACACATATTTTCATACCTGCATAAATAAGACACATTTCAAATTGGGTAATTATAAAAGGCCACATGAAAAGAACCCTAATAGAGGATTAGAATGGGCCCCACAAACCAGATTCTGGGTGTCTGTGACATTTAAAGAGTTCAGCCTCTTCTGTGGTTGTACTAGACTCTTGGAGGGGGTGGGGGACAGCAGGGTTTGAAGGGTATTTACTGTAGACAGTTGCTTAAGAGAAGAGGCTGGGAAAATAAATTGGAAAAATTAAACAAAAAGTTTCCAGATCAAAAGATGCCTAATCACATGTCTACACATCTACAGCTTCAGCAACAGCAACTTAAAATTTTTTTAATTAAAAAAACAAATAGCTCTATGTCAGTGAGTAGCTGTGTTGACATAGTTTTATTAAGATTCCTTTTCATTTACTCCATAAAGAAATTTTTAATGATTGAGCATTGCCTAAATGGCCTTATCCAAGAGAACTTTCTGCAATAGAAATGCTTGATATCTGTGCTAATATGGTAGCCTACAGCCCTGTGGGACTACTAAGCCCTTGAAATGCAGCTGTTGTGACTAAAAACATAAATTTTAAATTGTAATTTACTTAAATTTAAATAGGCACATGTGGCTAGTGGCTACCATCTTGAATAGTGCTGTCCTATGAACTAACTCTAGTTTTTAATCTCCTAGGGAAAAGATAAACATATGTTTACCACCAATCTCTCAATTACAAGAGAGACCAATACTTTTGTGTTAATGATATAAATAAATATAAATAACTTGGCCTCACTGGAACCATTAAGTTCTTCCTTTATTTAATAAATATTTATTGAACACCTACTATGTAAGTTGTTGGCTGAGTACCCAGATCATTTTATTTAGAGGAGTAAAAGTACTTAGAAAGATTACAATTTTAAAATATGTTGATTATCTGGTTGAATGAAATGCAAGATTTTCTCTTCAATACCATTAAAATCCTCATTAAGACAATAAACTTACTTATTAGCTCCACACATAGCTATTGTTTTCTTTACACTCCATAGCCTTTCTTCCTGTGAATGTTTTTATTTTGCAAAATCCCCCTTCCCTGCAGCCGACACGGGTGAGCAGATCTATGTTTTTGTATGTATGTCGCCATTAAAATGATCAAAAGGCAGCCACCCAGTCGCTCCACATGTATTCAGTCTAAATGAGGCTCATAAGCAACCCTCTGGATTTCCACCTTCCTTTGAAATATAAATAAAAGTGCTATAGGAAACCACTCCACCAGCAGATTTAACTCTCTCTTATAGTAGGTGATTACAGTAAATAAAATCCGAGGCTCTGTCATAGCTGTGGTCTCAGCAGACTATATAAATTTGCTACAGTGAATGGAACTTTTCCAGTGAGACATGTATTAAGCAAAAACTACTTAGCAGTCTAGACAAAAACTTGAGAGACCTTGGCTATGATTTCTCACCAAGCTTATACTTTTTTCATGAACCTGAAAAATCTTTTTGACCCTGAGTTTTCTCATTTCAAAAATAACTTTATCCAGAAATCCTACATAAGAGACTTGGGCATAAGGAGAAACCACAGAAGAAAATGTAGGCAATAGGATTTCATGGTAGCCCCACATGCATACACTATCAAAAGTGGGAACAAACAGGTATGTACATGAAATGCTATGCTTTGTTTTAAATTACCGATATGTGTTGTCACAGAAAGGAGCTCAGGACATACTGTTTGTTGACTGGGGAGATAAAGTAGGTCACAAGGAGTGGTCAGAGAAAGTTTCAAAAAGATGTTCATCAAAATAGTAACACAGTTAACCTACAGTTGTAATATTTGGAGGTGGTCTTTATCTTTTGCTTTCTGTATTATTTGAATTTTTAATATCTACTATAAATTATTTTCTTCAAAAAATACAATACTGCATTTACAAATAAGAGAGTGTGAAACATATGCTTGTTGGGTGTATTGAGCAGGTTATTCCACAGAAATAGAACCAATAGAAGAGAGAGAAATACACAAATATTGATTGATCGATTCCAAGGAATTAGCTTCCGTGACTAGGGATCCATAATGTTATTGGAGAAGTAGCTTTATTAAATCTTAGAACTTTTTGTCAAAAATAAACAAGCCAGTTAGAAAAGGGAAAGAAATTTCAAGAACTACTCCTGGAAGGCTTTAAGGTCTAATAATTCCCTTTCTTGCTGTGACTTGGCAGCAGAAAGATGAAAGGATTAACAGAGATCAACCTTCTAGAAGTCATGATATACACTTTATCACTGGACTTGTTACATGTACCAAACTAGCATTCCCTGAGAGAGAGCCTTCTCTACTCTCAAGGATCATACACTGGTGGGGACAGGGATGATGACAAGGAAAAAGACATATTTGTAACTAACCGGCATGCAGTGCAAAATCTGCTGTGATAGAGATAGAAAACTTGCTCTTTGTATCATACAATATAGTACCTATGAATCCGGTCTCGTTTCTTAGCACAGAACAAATGAGAATGAGCCTATTGGCAACTTTCAGAAGCTGTCACCTCTCTTACCTAGAATAGTAAATGAAATAAGTGAGACAATAAAAATGAAATGATATTCAACTGCTATTTTTTAGTTTTGAGCAGTTAAATTTGTTTTCTGTTTTTGAGGTCATCAATATGACTATGACAAAAAGAGTTAAAAGTTTTGATATAACAAGACTGAATATATTTCTTATATTTTTGAATGCAGGGAAGTATGTAGTGCACTTCTGAAAGTTAGAATGCTTTTAAAAAGTGGCAATCCTCTGTTATCTAGAAATCTATGACTGGTGGCTTGAGAAATCTAAAATCTGCAGGGTAGACCAGCAGGCTGGAGACCCAGGGGAAAGTTATAGGTCAAGCCCTGGCTGGTTTGGCTTAGTGGTTGGACCATCAGCCTGTGGACCAGAGTCCCAGGTTCAGTTCCCACAAGGGACATGTACAAAAAAAAAAAAAGTTATACGTCAAGTCCAAAGGGAGTCTGCTGCCAGAATTCCTTCTTGCTCAGGGCAGATCAAGCTTTGTTATACTTCAACTGATTGGTTGAGGCCCACCCACATTATGGAGAGTAATCTACTTGATTTAAAGCCACCAATTTAAATGTTAATCTCATAATAAAAAAATTTTTTAAAACTTCATATACACATTTAAAATAATGTTTGACCAAATATCTGGGCAAGCTAACATGGAAAAGTAACCTCATATCGGTTTAAATCCTACATTGTTACGATAGAATATAAATGTTAGAGTGATATAAATACAAATTTTAAATTTCCCACAATATCATCAATCCTTAAGAAAAAAGTGAGATTGAGATTGAATTAGTGAAAAGTCTTTTTCAAATATTTTCTAAAAGAAATATAAAACTAATTTTCCCATATTTCCTTTCTCTTTAAATCTCCAACTCCATGGGGGGTGCCAATGGGGTAAAAAAGGTAAAATATCTGTAACAAAAAAATAAATAAATAAAATTCATTAAAAAAATAAAAATAAATAAATAAATCTCCAACTCCATTCCCACCTCCATCTTCACCCCCTTGACTCTCAGAGGATGCTCTTGCCAAATATTTCACAGAGAAAATGAAAACTATCCAAGTATTAGTTTCCTGGGGCTGCCATAGCAAAGTACCACAAACTGGGTAGCTTAACAACAGAATTTCATTGTCTCACAGTTCTGGAGGCCAGAAATTCGAGATTAAGTTGTCAGAAGGGTTGGTTCCTTCTGAGGGCCGAGAGAGAGAATCCCAGCTTCTCTCCTATTTCTAGTGATTTTCTGGCAATCTTTAGTGTTCCTTGCCTTGTGGATGCATCACCCTATTCTCCGCCTTCATCTTCACATTTATTCTTTATGTGTGTGTGCTTCTGTGTCCAAATGTCCCCTTTTTATAAGGATATAGTCATATGGGATTAGGGCCCTCCCTAACGATCTCAATTTAATCATCTGCAAAGATCCTATGTCCGAATAAAGTTACAGACACTGGGCATTAGGACTTCAACATTTGGGGGTGGATAAATAGGATATAATTCAATCCATAACAGGCAGGCATTCCTTTAAATTATGAAAGTTTGGAGATTTTTTTTTTTTCTTTATTGATTTTTAGAGAAAGGAAGGGAGAGGGAGAGAGAGATAGAAACATCGATGAGAAAGAACATCGATTGGCTGCCTCCTGCATGCCCCCCACTAGGGATCTGGCCCACAACCTGGGCATGTGCCCTGAAAGGGAATCGAACCGGTAACCTCTTGGTTCATGGGTCGATGCTCAACCGCTGAGCCACACCGGCTGGGTAGTTTTGAGATCTTAATATGAAATTTTTTTACTACTCATGCTATGCTCAAAGTATTCAGTTCAGGAAAAAGCCCATGACTGGATTCATGTTGGAAGAAGGGAAAAGCATACAGGGACTCTGCTGGAAAAATCAGAGTATGTGTTGTTTTCATTTGGGTTTGGTTTGATTTTTGTTTCTTAATATATTAATTCATCATTTCCATCTCTTTATACTATTCTACTGGCCCGTGAGTTCCCCCAGTGAAACTCTCTCTTGGTCCTCAATTATCTGCTGTCAAGAGAACAAAATCTAACTAGGAGCATCAAAGAAGAATCAAAAAGCACAGATTCACCCATTTTCAATAGATCGTCTCCTAAATATCTGTTGTTCTCAAGGAAATACCCAATAGATTCAGGAGCCCAAATAAACTTATCAATATTAACTATTGTAATTAACATGTATTGAGTGAAACCCTGTACCATGCACTATACTAAATTCTTTACTTCCATTTTCTCATTTAATTCTCAAAATTACCTGGTGAAATGGGAGATGTGATTATCTCCAGATAGAGAGGAAGAAAATGAGAAATAGGAAATAAACAAATTAAGACATTAATCCATATAATGCAACTAAGAATCTTAGCACTTGGCTTTGAACTCCAGGTAGTTTACCTCTGGAGACCACAGTAACTGTTATGCTATATCTCCTCTCTAATAGGGCTGAAGATCATATTATATCATTTTCTTTTTTTAATTAAATGTATTGGGGTGACCTTGGTTAATAGGATCATAGAGGTTCTAGGTGTAGATTTCTATGATACAAGATCCGTATATTGCACTGTGTACCCACCACACAAAGTCAAATCTTCTTCCATCACCATATATTAGGTTCCCTTCACCCCCACCCCACCCCTACTCCCTTCCCTCTATTGTTTGTATTCAGAGTTCCATATATATGGTTTTAATTAGCATTTGTACTTAGGGGTTTTAAAGGTTTTTAAGGACCACCCTTATTTTCTAGACAAATCTTTTCTCAAAATGTGGTCCACAGAGCACTGCTCATCCCAAAAAAGCTAACAAAAGATCAGAGGCAATTTATTTCAAAGACAAATACAATGGATAATGCTGTCCACATTTATTTAGTAAATTTCATAAGGCAGATTCAAGATGGCCATCACATGTTTACACGTCTGCCATTGAGAGATAGTAACAATGCCCTTGCCCTTGAAGCCAACCTGGTCTTAGTGACTTACTATGTCAATAGAATGCAGAAGGGACTTTCTGAGACTTCCAAGTCTGTGTTAAAAAAAGAAACCTTAGAGCTTTTCCCTGTGTCTCTTGGGACAACTGCTCTTAAATCCCTAAACCACGATGTCAGAAATCTACCTACACTGTTTTACACACCACAAGGAGAGAATCTGTGAATCCCTGGAAAGAGAGGGAGCCCCAGCTGATCCCAGCCTTCTAGTCATTCCTCCTAAAGCACCAAGCATGTGAGTGAAATGTCCTGGAGTGCCCAGTTCAACCCAGCCATTATCACTGCATACCACTGAGTGATCCAAGTCAAGGCCATGGGGAGCAGAGATATCAACCAGCCAAACCCTGACCAAATTCCAACCCACAGACTGTGAGATGCAGTTTGATGTTGCTGTTTTAAGACACTGAGTTTTGAGGTAGTTTGTTACATAGCACTAGATAACCGGAACAATAAGATTAATAATGATTTTCACAGAATCCCTGTAAGATTCTTACTAATTATTGAGTCTGTAAAGGTCACAGAAGCGCTTCAAAGACAACATTAACATTGATCTGTTTATTATTGCTGATATTTGTTGACAGCTTGCAGTCGGTCTGGACCAATGTATTCACATTTCTATGTAGTTGTTTACAGTTGTTAAATTTATACTTTTTCTGGTACTATAGTCTATCATTATGGCATCAATTCCCCAAAATGGAACAATGGCTCTAATATTGTGCATGGATAAATATAAGTTTGAAACTGTAATGTAAAAAGTAAAACATAAAAATGTCATAAACGTAGTTGAATTTGACTTCAGATAGACTACAGAAAGTGAATTTGTACATGCTCAGTCAAGTGGATCTCTGAGTATAAGAATTTAGCATAAACAGTCAAAACAGCAGAGTGGGAATACAAAGTAGGATGATAATTATCTGAAAATTGGGTTTTCCTGGACTGGTGATTCATTCCCCTGTGTGCTCGCTGTCTAATGAAATGTCAAAGAGGAACATGCAGCCATTTAGGCATTTGTAAGCAAAGCATGACAACCGTTCTGGCAAACCAATGAAGTCTGTCCTGAACAAGGACTAAATGATAGTACAGGTTATGGTGCTTGGTTTAAAGAAACTGACTCTACCAATAATAAGCAAATGGGAATTTATGGGATAGACAATTAAGGCCTTAGTACAGAATCACCACAAGGCTGAGGAACAAATTTAAAATAGGTGGAAACAAAAGCATCTCTGAGGATTCTGGCTGAAACAACAGTTCTTCCCCACCTGAGTCAGAGCCCTGGGGGCAAATTTTCAGTTATTATTGAAAAAGCTAGGTTTGAGATAATGGCTTTAGACACAGCACTCTCCCCAAATAAATTTACCAGCTCTCTTATTGCACAAGCACAGTCATAGGCCTCCCTCAACAGACACAAGGCCATTGTGGTGAGGCAGGAGCAGGGCAGAGTACAACCCTCCTGTAGACAGACAGACATGAAGAGGAAAGGATGGAACTGAGCTGAGCATTCCCACATTCTTCCAAACTCACAAATCATGTGGTCCTTTTCTTCCCAGTAGGAGTGGGAGTAGGTGCAGTGTAATGAGAAAAACCAGGAAGATTTCTCCACATGGAACCCTGAGAGGGAAAACTGATTGTTCCCCATTACAAAGGTCCTACTACAGAAGAGTCCAGGCTAACCATGATCTTACCATCCCACCAAACATAATCTCACAAGCCCACCTGACATCATGTCTTACATCCCTGTTTACTCAGCCACCTCAAGAAGCCCTGGAATCCCAGGCCACCCCTCAACTTCATGTAGCTCTGTATGCTGATATAGACCAACCACCCTGCCTACATACATGAAAAACCCTTGAAATTCAGAGTAATCCTGTGCCATCAGCAAAATGCCCTCTATCATAACCCTTTTCTCAAAAGATTCACTTTACCTTTTTGTTCCAAACAAAATCTATCTCCTATCAACAACCTAATTTATTGGTTTGTTTTTTTCCCCAAACTCAAAGATATGGAGTCTTCATCATTTCTTAAAATTTTCATAAATCCTCCTAAAGGCTCATGCCATCAGACCATAATGCTACTGATCCTTAATTATTAGATAAACTACAAACCTCAGAGTCAGTGTGTGTGTGTGTGTGTCTCTCTCTCTCTTGCGCGCGCACACACACACACACACACACACACACCCAGAAGATTTTAGCTTTTAGCTCATTTTATCTTTACCACTACTCCTGCCATAATTCTTGATTATTTTTTCTATTGCCATAGTAATACCCTGTCCTCCATGTTCATTGAACTCCTTATTTCTAGTAATCTGCCCCCGCCCTTCAGTCACCTTCTCAGTGATTATCCCTTGAGCCTTGTTACACTCACAACTAAACACCCTCTACAATCCCATTTTCAAAATCAAACCATGCAACCAGCTTCTAACAATACATTTCACTTCGTCAAGAGCTCAAATCATTCATACTAAAAATTACCATCTATTGATCCTACTATCTGTACATTGCCCTGTAGGTGCCCGTTTTTCTCCGAAATTGGCTTAGGTTCCATGGCTTATCATTATAGTCTCTCTTTATGTGTACTCTTGGTACCCATACCCATTTCCCTTTCATCCTACAAGACTGGAAATCCCAACTACCTGGTTAAGTCTAGTGCTATGTCCTCTTCTTCCCTATCCAAAAAAACACACAACAATGTTGACCGGACTCACTCTGAATTCACGACCACAAACCTCCAATGAGCCTCTATGTTGCCTGGCAGTTCAGAATCTCAAACCTTAAGATATCCAAACCTGGATACTTTGAGTCAACCTTCAAAATAAAGTCTGCTTCTCCCCTAAATCGTACAATCATCTTTGACTCATTTACCTTATACCCTACACACAAACATCATAACATAAACCAATACTTCTGCCTCCACCTTTGAAATATATCCAGAATGTAACCACTTCTCAACACTTTCTCCACTAACCACTAATGAATAATTCTCAAAGTATGGTCACCAGATCAGCATTATAAGCACTATCTGGGAATTTGTTAGAAATTTAAATTATTTGGCCCACCAGACTCACTGAATCAAAACTCTGGAAATGGAGCCCAGTAACTCTGTGTTAACAAGCCCTCCAGGTGATTCTGAAGCTAAATCACTTCATTTTGGAAGCCCTAGAGCAAACCACCATCAACTTTAACCCAGATCATGCACAACAGACTTCTAAGGCACCACACTGCTTCCACCCATGCCTCCTACAGATTGTTCTCCAGACAACAGCTAGAATGATCTTTAGAAATTGTCAGTCAATTATATTACTCCTCTTTAATCCCCTCACCAATAAGTTTCCCTTTACACTTAGAATAAAATATAAACTCCTTACCATGGTCCACAAAACCCTACATAATCTGCCCCCCTTTACCTCTCTAACCTGATCACCCACCCTTTTCTTTCCATCCACTCAGTCCCCATAGTTGTCCCATGAACAAGTCAACCACATACTCATGTAGACTCTCTGTTCTGCTTATGTCCTGTGTTCTTCCTCCTGATATGTGACAGCCTTAGTCCTTCATTTGCTATACATCTCTGCTAAAGATCACTTGTCATAGAGGCCTTTCCTGCCCAGCCGGTGTGGCTCAGTGTTTGAGCATCAACCCAGGCACCAAGAGGACATGGGTTTGATTCCCAGTCAGGGCACATGCCCAGGTTGTGGGCCAAATCCCCAGTGGGGGCATGCAGGAGGCGGCCGATCAATGTTCTCTCTCATCAACGTTTCTAACTCTCTCTCCCTTTCCCTTACTCTCTCTCTAAAATCAATTTTTAAAAAAATTTTTAAAGAATATGAAGACAATGTTTTCAGGAATAATAGTGAAAAGATATGAATATAAAAGGATCTTGCAAGGTAGTCCAACCTTTGAATAAAAGGAGTTATAAGAAGAAAGAACAGAAAAAGTAGGGGAGTAATTTATCAAATAAGTAACTCAAGAAAGATTCCCAGATCACAAAACCATGAATTTTCAGATTGAAAGAACCTACAGAGTGACCAAAAATACAAAATTTGAAAAGACCTATATCAGGGCACATAATTGTACAACTCCAGGAATAAAGAGAATATTCTAAAAGCTCCTAGAGAGGAGTTAAAAAGTACATACAAAGGATTAGGAATCAAATTGGAAAGATTTTTCAGCAACAACACTGGAAGCTAAAAGATACTGGAAAAATAACATTAAAATTGTGAGAGAGAAAACTATTTTTAACATATTTTCTTACCAAATCAAGCCATCTTTCAAATGTGAGCACAGAATAAAAATATTTTAATTATGAGAGGTTTTCAAAACTGTATCTTCTCTGAATTATTTCTTGGAAAACTATTAGAGAATATGTTCTACTAAAAAAAAAAAAAAAAAAAAGGTGAATAGATCAATAAAGATAAAAGCATAGCATTCGGGAAACAGGGACTCTAACTCAAGTTTAAAGCAAAGGGATTTCTAGGATAATGAATGATGATGATCTATAGACACCTTAGAGGAACTCCAAGAAGAATGTATATAAGGGAAAAAGTTATAACTGATAGATTTTCTGATGTATCTGACCATAATATAGGTTATAGTTCTTTCCAGGAATTTATGTTGAAAATAAGGAGTCCATAGAAATCTAATCAAATAATATAAAAAAAATCAAGAAATAGAAATTGAAATATATTAACTAATATAGGCATAGTAAGTGGAGATATAAATACAAGATGACACACCTTAAGTTGTCATACGTACTTATTTTTGTGGAATGAGCCTTGAGAGAAGTAGAATTCTACAGTTTCACTGTCAAACTCTAACTTTCATAACCTTAGGAAAGGAATAAGAATTGTACAAAATAGTTACAGCTCATGTCAACCTCCTGAACATCACTAGAGAAAAAATCAAAGGCAAACTCAAAAATACACCTACAGCCATGTTCATTATCGCTTTATTAGGAAATAGAAAATAATCAAAATGTCCAGAAATAGGAAATCCGTTCAATTTATTCTGGTATATATTATTGAACACCAATACTAAATATGCAGGTGAAGATTAATTTTGACACTGAACATTTTTCACAATATACTTAAATAAAAGTGGTATGCAAATAATTCTCTTTTTTATAAACAAGAAAAAGACTCATAGAAAAAAGCCTGGCAAGACCTTAATGAAGAAACAATTATTAATTCTACATGGAAGGAGTACAGAGATCTTTTTCATTTTTAAGCAATTTTGTTTGTTTTTTTATCCTCACACTAGAAATACGGTAGTAGAAAAGTATGGATTGGAAAAAATGGAAACAATATTTTGCAGCTCTTCCCAACAAGAGATCAAGTCTATTTCTTCACCCCTTGAATCCAAGATCATCTTGTGACTTGCTTTCACCAACAGAATGTGGCAAAACTAACACTGTGTCATTCCTGAACCTAGGCCTCATTGGGAGGAAAACTTTTCCTCTACCCATTTGGTGCTTGGGGTCCAACAAATTAACTGACAACAGATTAACAAGAGAAAAAGTTTAATTCATATGTATGTGTGATCACTCAGTACGAAATGGATCACCAAATAGCTACGAGTAAAGGTTTATATATCAGCTTCATAGGAGAAAAGGGGGAGATAAGTTTCTTTAGGAAACATATAGGCTTCTAAGGGAAACAAATGGAAGATATGGAGGTTTCTGGTCAAGTTTGTTTATGCAATTTCTCATTCCAGTGCCAACGGTCCGGCCTAGAACCCGTGGCACAATGTTGAACAGAAGTGGTGGGAGGAAACATTCTTGTCTTGTTCCTGATCTTGTGGGGAAAAAAAGCGTTCAGACTTTCAACAGGAAGCATGATGTTAATTGTGGTTTATTGCAGATATCCCTTATCAGATTAAGGAAGTTACTTTCCATATCTGGTTTATTAAGTGTTTTTATCATGAAACACTTTGTTTTATCAAATGATTTTTCTCCGTCTACTGAAATAACTATCTAGTTTCTGCTCTTTTTCCTATTTATATGTTGATTTTCTTATGTTAAACCAACCTTGCATTATTGGGATAAATCCCACTTGGTCATGGTGTGTAATCTTTTAAAATTCAATTCAACTGAAACCACAGTCTTAAGCAGCTGTGATGTTGCTAGCAGATTGTTACTATTTTCAGTAATATCCTGGGGGTATGCCATTTCCACCAAACAGATCTCTAAGTTAAATCGAACAGCTATAATGCCCTGGAAATAGATATTCACTGAGCTCTGTGGAACATTTAATGGAGCTCCAAAAAAGATGTCAGTCCTCATTAGCTACAAGGCTACCAGCAACTACCATGCCACTGAGCTGGGAAAGGAGATGGAATGAGAAGAACCCCAAGTATTAACATCAAAGACCCTCCTATCTTACCTAAACTCAGTCATTTCTCTTGAATAGATTCCTTGTCTTTGGTTAATTTTTAGAGTTCTAAAATAGCTGTTTTTGTTATTTTGCCATATTTTCTTTGTTTTTGAGAAAAATTTAGTTTACTCAAGTCAACAATTGCTTCACTCTCCACCAGTCCAGACACTGAGCCCCATCCATGTACCTGACTTAAGAGGATGGTGTGTGTACAACTGGACACATGATAGTTGTTTTGATTCCTCACAATGACTGCATAATACAGTATGTTGCTATAATTTAGAGTGAATATGGAAAGGGCCATTTTTTTCTACCTCATTCAACAAATATTTATGATCTACTAAATATCAATAAATAAGACCACAGACCCACCCTCAACAAGGGTAAAATCTAATTGGAGCAGAGAAACTATCTGTTGTGGAGCACATACTATTTGCCACTATTAGTCATATCACTATCTGACACGGTCGGAAAAGAAAAAATTGTTAGAAACTTCATCTAAAAGGCACCAACTTAAGCTGAGTTGCTAAGGATGAATAGTATATTTCCAATTGGACCTAATACAGGAGAACACTCCTTGGTAAAAAAAAAAAACATGGACTTCAGAAATGAAAGATTACATTCAATAAGGAATTCTTGTTGAAGGGCGCAGATGGTTATTGCCTACTTAGTGTAACCCAACTCAACACAATAAGGAATAAGCATTGTTTTTAAGTAACTAAATCTCAACTTAGGATTTTAACCACTTTAGATAACTAAAGAAAACCAAGATAACTTCTTTATTATTACATAAACCTAAGAGTTTCATAGCAATTAGATGGCAGCTGACTATATTAGTTATGCTGTATAATCATAATTAACTTCAGAGTCTGTAAGTGTATGAGTTCTTGTTTATTTATGAGAAGCCACAAACTAAATGAAAACATATTCAACTCCTTAAAAATGATTAGATCCAACTTTGTTTGAAAAATAACATGGGCAGCCCTGGCCGGTTTGGCTCAGTGGTTAGAGCATCGGCCTGCGGTCCTGAGAGACCCGGGTTCGGTTCTCGCTAAGGGCACGTACCTCGGTTGCAGTTTGTCCCCGGCCCTGGTCGGTCATGCAGGTGGCAGCCACTCGATGTGTCCCTTTCACATCACTGTTTCTCTCTCTCTCTCTGTTCCTCTCTCTCTCTCCCGCTGTACCTGAACAAAAAACAAAAAAGAAATGTCCTCGGGTGAGGATAAAAAAAAAAAAAAGAAAAATAACATGGGCAGCCCTGGCCGGTTTGGCTCAGCGGTTAGAGCGTCGGCCTGCGGTCCTGAGAGACCCGGGTTCGGTTCCCGCTAAGGGCACGTACCTCAGTTGCAGTTTGTCCCCGGCCCTGGTCGGTTGTGTGGGTGGCAACCACTCGATGTGTCCCTTTCACGTCGATGTTTCTCTCTCTCTCTCTCTGTTCCTCTCTCTCCCTCCCACTCCACCTGAACAAAAAATGGAAAAATGTCCTCGGGTGAGGATAAAAAAATAAAAATAAAAAAATAACATGGGCAAAAGAAAAATAAGAAAATCACTCTGGTTTTGACATCCCTCATACACATTCTGAACTGCTCTGGTTAATGAAGACTTTACCCAATTGGAAGAATAGGTGAAAGAAGTTCTTGATTTCACAGAGCTAAAGTGACTTCACGTGGGAGTTGCAAGAAAGATTTCAGAATGCCAAATGTATCTTTGCCATCAGCTTTCATATCATAGTGTGCACCTCAGGGAGGAAGAGTGGATCCTACAAACTGGCATTTGGACCAAAACTCCCTTGGTAAAAGCACACGTTTCACAAGGCTTGAAATTAATGTTGCAATATTTTCCAGTGCTACCACCCTCTCACCTCAACTGCATGAAACCAATTCCAAATGAAAAGAGTTTCAGGACATGGTGATTGCTGCTAATAAACAATTCTGTGCTATAGTTATGTATAGGATAAATATTAGCCTAGCTAGGTGGAAAAATCCAAAGACAAAGAAAATGCCCACTGTGCCTGTTAGAATGTCTTTAGCGAGTGACAAGCAACAAAAAGTGTCTTAAAGAATTAGGGTATTTATTATGTCACATACAAGAATCTGGAGAGAGACTGGTGCAGGTAGTTAATTTAGCACTACAATGAATAACATAATCAAGGACCTACATATAACTGCTATCACCCCAGGAACCAGCCCAAGAAACAACCACATCTAAAATCCAGAAGGAAGTTACTTTATGTATCTACTGGAGGGAAGACAGACTGTAGAGGCTGCACCTCACAACTGCAGAGGGGCTGTCACATAAACCATAATGAGCATGGCACCCTCTACAGACGGCCATCTTTCCTAAACAGCTACAATAGTACTTACGTATCTGAGGCTAAATAAAGTCTGATTAAATGGTAAAACTGCAGGGACCTTTAAGTATTTCTCAAGGGACAAAAATCAGGTGTGGAAATTGTAGGTAGAAATATACGTTAATTGGTCACTTTAATTTTCACACATTGGTTCTCAGTTTTTCAAACCCAACAATTTCAGCGCTTGCTTTATTCTCCACAGAGGGTGTCTAAAAGTAGGCATAATACGTTTTGTAATTTCAAGTCATTTTCTTTTCCACAACCACAATCCTATATAGTATAAGATTAGAGGCTCTATTTTTCCTAACATGGCATTAAACTGCATTTTAATTGTCACCTTTCCATCAAAAATACTCCTGAATGTCAATTCCAAACTTTGACAAGTCATTCCATTATTCAGGTTGTTTGTTCTTAAAGTGATCAACAATGGTCTCTGTGAGAGAAAGCACATTTTTCTCTCATAAAACTAGTTTAATGGTCTGAGCCACTCATTTTCTACAGAAAATATTTTCATTCCTGCTGCTATGTAATTTCAGTCACAGCCAACCCCAAGTATTTAAATTCAAAAGACATGCTGAAATGAACTATTTATTAACTGAAGTATATTATCACCCCTATCCACTCCTCCCCTAGACTGCCAATTTGGTGTTACTTCAAAAGACAGAGCCACATAGTTATTGGTGGTTTGTCCAGGACTTAATAAGCACATAAACTTACACAACCGTGATAGCCACTCCAGCTTTATAAAATACAATTTTTACGACTGCTATTTAAGTGCATGCACCCAGACCTCAGCATGGCTTGCAGATTTACTTAACAGAGGATGGTCACAATCACGCAGAGTTATACAACACCAATATTAAGTTTGGGATCCATGCTTTATTCTTAGTAGACATTAATGCCAGAGCTAGATGGGTGGGTTGCTGTCATGGACACATGACATAGGATTCCCAGCCCATCCAGAAGAAAATTAGTTTTAATTTCAGGGTTTGTTTTAAGCAAGCAAGAGATGTAAATGAGATGAGCACTGATCCTTGTGTTTGAATACTAGCAAGAATCTCCAATCCACAGGCGGTGAAGAGGGTTAGTGGACCCTTCGGTAATGGGAAACTAGAGGAGAAAATTGCAGCAAATGAGCCCAACTAGCATGTTAGTTCATTTCATCTTTCAGGGCAGAACTTTTAGAGATACTTTCCTACTAAGTATATACTCTAAAGCTGGCATTTCCCATTTCTCTCCCCACCTGTCCCTATTCTAAACATGCAATCTATCATTTTAAAAATACTGCTGCATTGAGAAAACCTAAGGAAGTCTCTAGTATCTTAAAATAACTCTAACTGCGGCAATTGCCTGATTTTGAAAGGCCTGACTGTACATTATTCTGTGTCACATAATAGTCACATCGCTGTATTGATAATAACCTTTTCAGAGACTTAATGGCTTTTTCAAAAACCTCTTCCTCTTTTCTCCAAGCCACCTGGGGAGAATATACATCTCCCAATGCCTTTTCCTCATGCCCCAACAAGAAATGAATAGTTTCTGTAGAATCCCACCCAATTTAGAATTCACCTTTCAATGGGAGTGTCAGACTTGGTGTCTACGTGAACCCCAGATTCCAGGAAGATTTACCGGCGATGTGCTCACATGTGAAGATGCAGAAGTAAAGAGACACCCTTTAAAGGAGGCCAAGACCTGAACATCCTGGCTGCTTTTAACCATGCTAGTTCCACGTGTAGAACCTCCAGATCCAAAATCTTCAGCATCTTAATAAACGAAATGCTTCTTATACATCTACTAATTGAGTTCTGCCGATGGGCATGTGAAAATTAAACCCAGATATCTGAAAGTTAAGGTTCTTTTAATTTTGACTACTCACCTGCCTTTCTAGCCTACTAGTAACTAGAATAATGTTTTCACATAAGAGACTATTAAAATCACAAAGAAAAAACAAAAAATGTATAAAAATTAAAGGTTTATATCTGAAGCAAATTAAATGTATCCATTTTGAGCCATATTCCAAATATTTTTGGAATATTAAGAAAGAGAGACTCTTTTGTCCTTAATATCATCTTCCTTTGAGAGGCATGAGGTTAGTGTCAATAGATTCCATTTCTTTTCCTAAGGTTCCATATGTGCTAGTTGGTTTTACAATGAAAAATCCTTATATACTCATAACACTGTAAAACCTGTTTACTGGATATAATTTTTAGAATCAACCTGTGCACAAAGCATGACAGATTTAATAATAATCATACCTGAAAGTAATATCTATACCTATACTTCTAATGCCATACAAAAACAAATCCAGAAAACAGAAGTTGACTATTTGAGATTTAAAAGAGATACCATTTGTTTCCTCAAAAAAATCAGAAATGGAACTGCCAGTGATCCCACTTCTAGGAATATGTCCTAAGAAGCCTGAAACAACCATCAGAAAGAATAGATGCACCCCTGTGTTCATAGCAGTACTATATACAATAGCTAAGATCTGGAAACAGCCCAAGTGTCCATCAGTAGACGAATGGATAAAAAAGCTGTGGTACATGTACACAATGGAATACTATGCAGCTATAAAAAGGAAAGATCTCTTACCCTTTGAAATAACATGGAGGGACCTGAGGAGTATTATGCTAAGCAAAACAAGCCAGTCAGAGGAAGACACATATGACATGATCTCACTTATTTGTGGAATATAATGAACACAATAAGCTGTCGAACAAAATAGATCCAGAGATATGGAAGTAGGGAACAGACTGAAAAACCTCAGAGGAAAGGGGGGTAAGGGAGTGAGAAGAGTTAAACCGAAGAACTTATATGCATATATGCATAACCAATGGACACAGACAACAGTGCAGTGAAGGGGGGGGGGCAGGAAGGAGGGTGTCAGGGGGAAAAAAAGAGTTATCTGTAGTACTTTCAACAATAAAGAAAAAAAAATTTTTTTTAAGAAAATAGCCCAAATGTCTTTCATCTGGTAAATTGGTAAAGAAATAATGAATATATTCAAGTAATGAATTTTACTTACCAATATAAAAATTAACAGAACTGCCCTGGCCGGTTTGGTTCAGCGGTTAGAGCGTGGGCCTGTGGTCCGGAGAGACCCGTGTTTGATTCCCACTAAGGGCGCATATGTCGGTTGCAGTTTGTTCCCGGCCCTGGTTGATCATGTGGGTAGCAGCCACTCGATGTGTCCCTTTCATTTCGATGTTTTTCTCTCTCTCTCTCCTTCTCTCCTTCTCTCCCATTCTATCTGAACAAAAAATGGAAAAATGTCCTCGGGTGAGGAAAAAAAAAAAAAGTAACAGAACTACAAATATATGAAACAACATGGATGAATCTCAAATGTACCATGCTAAGTGAAAGAAGCCAGATGGAAAAGTCTATATACTATATGATTCCATTTATGTGACATTACAGAAAAAGTTAAATTACAAGGACAGAAAACAGATCAGTGGCTGCCATGAACCAGGAGTGAAGGGAGGGACTGACTACAGAGACACAAGAGAATTGGGAGGGGGGGGGGGTGTTAAAATACTCTGTATTTTGATTTGTAGTGGTGGTTACATGGTTATGCATTTATCTAAAGTCACAGAACTGCCCTGGCCAGTTTGGCTCAGCGGTTAGAGCGTCAGCCTGTGGTCCAGAGAGACCCAGGTTTGGTTCCCACTAAGGGCATGTACCTCAGCTGCAGTTTGTCCCCGGCCCTGGTTGGGTCATGCAGGTGGCAGCCACTCGATGTGTCCCTTTCACATCAATATTTCTCTCTCTCTTCCTACCGCTCTGTCTGAACAAAAAATGGAAAAGTGTCCTCAGATGAGAATTAAAAAAAAAAAGTCACAGAACTGTAAACTAAAAAGGGTGAATGTTACTACATGTAAATTGTACTTCAATAAATTTGACTGAAAAATAAGACACCATTTGTAAAACAAAAGCAAGTGGCAAACTGATATGAACTATATTAAGAACCTCTCTAAGTCAAAAAAATTGATAATTTAATAAAAAGATGAGCAAAGATTATGAAGAGGCAACATGAAGAAGAAATAAAGAGAAAGATCCTTAAATTCATTGGTAATAATGAAAAGGCAAATTAAAATACTAAGAAGATATCATTTCTGTCCTGTCAAGTGGACAGAAATTGGGATGATTAATGATATCAGTATCAGTGGGCAGGGGGGAAAGAACTCTCGTGCATCGCCGTGGGCGTGCCAAGCCTTCTTGGAACAATACGGCATTCCCTAACACAATTTAAAATGCTCATAACCTGAGTCCTTCATTTTTGCATGTAGTCATCTATACTAAAATATTACTCCACCTGGTAACAAACGTGCATGTAAAAACATTGTCATTGTACATTACATAACAGTAAAATTTGGAAACAATTGTCCCTTAATAGACTACATAAATTATGGGGCATTCATTTTATATGCATTAAGCTGAAGAGATATATCTGATGTACTACCTGAACAAAAACAAGTATCAGTGCAGTATATATGACTGTGGTTTTTATTTGTTTTAAAATCAAAACAAACATCTATCTATAAGTTCTAACATGCCAATGTTTCCAAGCCTTACTCATTTAAAAATGCATTTTTTGGTTTTGTTTTTCAAGACACACACACACGTATGTAAGCATTTGTGTGAGAGTGTGTGTAGACAAACTGGAATGACATAGCGCAAATTAGGGTTTGTCTAAGTCAGTAATAAAAGCTGGAGGACGATGGAGGACTATAATTATTAACAAGAATGTATTCATTACTTTTGCATAAGTAAAACATAAACTGAATTTGTTCTATGTAAGTATAGACTGACAATAAAGCCATTCTAAAACTTAAGTGAAACAAAGCAAGGACATGGGTGAAGCAGGAAACACACCAAGTTGAACCACAGAGCGCTGCCCTCCAGCCCTATGCCAGCCCTCTTTGGCTGGGTTAGGGGTTGCCACATTTTTCTTTTTTTTTTTTTATCCTCACCCGAGGATATTTTTCCATTTTTTGTACAGATAGAGTGGGAGGGAGAGAGAGGAAGGGAGAGAGAGAGAAACGTCGACGTGAAGGGACACATCGAGTGGCTGCCACCCGCACGACCAACCAGGGCCAGGGACAAACTGCAACCGAAGTACGTGCCCTTAGCGGGAACCGAACCCGGGTCTCTCCGGACCGCAGGCTGATTCTCTAACCACTGAACAAAACTGGCCAGGGCCACATTTTTCTTTCTACATTCTAGATTGAAATTTTAAAAAGTAGAGGGTCAAGTCTTTCAAAACAAATTATATTTAAATTAATCAAAAAACACAGTTATTCTTTTGAATATGTCATTCTTCTTTAAAAATTCTGATTCACTGGCAATAAAATCCTGAATCAAGGGAAGACTAAACTGAAGTAGAATATATCATTTAATGAGAAAATAAAGGTAAGAAATCTGTCTTAACTAAAAAAAGAAAAATCAATTATTACCAGTACAGATTTAGAGTACAAAAACAAAAAACAAAACAAAAAACCTAATATATTAAAAGTATATTTTATCAAATGATGAAGGTAAAAGATACACAATTTTATTTGTTAATTGTTGAGCTTGCACAAATTTTTTTAATATTTTGTGTGTAATTCATTTAGTAATGAATAGGCTAACTGCGGGTTGTTAAAGCAGACTGGGACACAAACCTAATCAGAATAATCATCTCCTTTGTGGTTTTCTAAAGTTTCAAATAGTTTAAGGCATATCAAAGAATTATCAACAAACAAATCTGTAATTGGCAGTTTTTAAAACAATGTCAAACTATTTCTCATAACCACAAAATGCCTGGGAATCGATGACTTAAAGAATCATATTCCACAAGTGCACAATTAAAAACAACTGCTCTGGATTGTGTTGCTTAGTGTTTAGGGTGTTGGCCGGTGGACCAAAGGGTTGAAGGTTCAATTTCCAATCGAGGGCACGTACCTGGGTTGCAGGTTCAATCCATGGACCCTGGTTGGGGTGTGTTTGGAAGACAACCAATTGATGTGTCTCTCTCACATTGATGTCTCCCCCCTCCCACCCCCTCCCTCTCTCACTTCTCTCTCTAAGAAAAAAACATCAATGGAAAAAATATTCTTAGTGAAGTTAAAAAAAAAAAAAAAAAAAGACAAATCCTGCATCAGCCAGAAATGCCTGATATGAGATGACAGCAAACTCTCAGAACATCTTTTGCAGTTTAATTCTAGTTAGGACTATTACCTTGAGTTCTACTCAGGCTATTCAGGTAGGGGGGTGGGAGAGGTTCTTAATATATGACTTAATTTTAAACACAACGAAAATGGCCTTTTACTCAGATTTAGACATGAAATCAATGACAGAGGAAAGTTGCTATCTTGATGACACCATCTGGGAACGCAGTCTCCTAGATTAAGAAAATGAGGTGTTTTCATTCCCATTTTATGGACGAAGCAACTTGAATTTAAAGAAGAATTTACATAGAAGTAGATTGAAAACCTGATCTTCCTTCAGGAGCACCAATTCTTTCAGGCTACCATGTTATATATCCTCCTTCCAAACTCATTCTATGGTACTAATGTGTTTTGTCTGTACAACTTTCGTTCATGAAAGCATTAATTAGAATTAGTTAATAATTGGGTAGCATGTAGAAAGAGACATGCAATATTACAATCCATTTGAATTAATTATGAAAGTCAAATTTTACCTTTTTAGCCCTCCTTTCTAGTCTCCCCAAATCCTGGACATAGGGTTCATGTAATTCATCCTGAGCCTTAACCTTTTGTGTGTATTTCTCTTCAGAGAAATCTATAAAATAATTAGGAAGGGACTCACATTAACTTTCCTTTCATCTAGGAGTGTGATGCATTTCCTCCCCTTGTTCATAACTTTCCATCTTTGGTTCTTGGAAATTATCCGCTTGCCTAGGTACTTTGATTTTATGTTGCCCTATCAGAAAGGCAGTTTTGTTGATAAGAGCATACAGAATATATATATATATATATATATATATATATATATATATATATATATATATATCCATCTCCTCTGGGTAATTAATTCCACATTATTTAAATGCTTAGAAATCTAAATAGATTTAAGACTGGAAAATATTCTATTTTATAACAGATCAGCAAGAAATGGTCTAGCTTTAGGCTATAAAAAAAAGCACCCTTTTCTTGTAACAGTCTATAATCACTAAAGAATAATGATCTTGATTTTTTCTACCAAATCTGACTATATTACAAAAATGTCTTTAATCTGTGGCTCTGATTAAACAACAAGGGCAGCTAGAAACAATAACATAAGGCATGAGAGGCTAAAGCTGCTGAAATCTTGAGCACATTTATTGTCCCGAAATGGATCGGCATAATACAGAGAGTTGTCCATCTCTGCGTCAGGATTAATTTTAGTGAAACATCACTGTTCTTGAGTGCTATTTTACTTTGCTTTTACAGCTCAAATTGTCAGAATAAGGTTTCTCTGGAATTACGTTGAGGTAATCACTATCTGAGTATTGAAAATCTTTAGTTATACAACGACTTATTGAATGAAATGGAACCTAACCTTCTTGTTCTTTGAATGACTGAAAGGCAAAAGAAAAAGGATAGCCAACAAATGATAATTAAGAATATTATATTTACATTCCATCATTTGTTTTTCAAGGTTATCTCTATATTTATTATCATTACTATAACCTCATGACTAGAGCAGATTACCTCACAGAGGTTGAAGGTCACATGGTTGGTGAAAGAAGAGGTACTGCCCTGGTCAGTGTGGCTCAGTTGGTTGAGGGTCATCCTGTGCACACACGCCTGGGTTTCCAGCTTCTCCACAGTAGGGGGCACGCAGAAAGCAGCCCGTCTATGTTATGTTCTCACATTGTTGTCTCTCTCTCTACATCCCTTCCTCTCTCCCTAAAAATCAATTAAAATCTTAATAATAGAGATTCCAAAATGGTGGCAGAATGAATGGAAGCTACACAGACCGTCTCCCAGGACCAAACTGGAATTACAATTAAAAACACAGACAAATTGACGGGAAAAACCAACGAAAAGCAGCTGGCGAGGACCACATAACCAGGGACACTGACTCGATCCTGGGAGGCTTGCGAAGGTGAGAGACGGGGGCTGGGAGCCCACGGTCAGCAGCTCGGTAGCGGCCTTAGCTGGGAGCAGCACCCTCGGGTTACACTCCCAGGCGACTCCACAGCGCAGAGCCGGGACAGAGGCTAAAACAGCCACAGCTACTCACCTTGGGCTCCAGCAGAGGTAGGGCAGACTGGACTGGAACTGTGTGGGGACACTCAGGACTTGGAGGGCGCTCAGAGAATTTGCTGAGTTGCAGTCATGCAGGACAGTGGGCATATTGCTCCTTCCCAGGGCTCTGAGGAGAGGCAGCAGACCTTCCCTCAGAGATTCAACCCTGCCCTGTGGGCCACTGAAATGTAAATTGAGGCTCACTAACAACCAGCATTGCCCCACCCTCAGGAAATCCTCTTATGGTGAGCACCTGAGGGAGTTTTTCAATCAACTGACAACCCAAAACTCTTCAAGTAACCTGGACTGCTAGCCTCCAGGCAAAAAGCTAGAGGATAACAGTACCATTCCTGGGCTAGCAACTCTAACCAGGAAAGCACGACTTGACAGTGGTGTTTAACGTGGGTCCTCCCTCGCTCATCTAAACCCAGAAGAGGGAGCCACAAACAGCAGAACACCAATACCCACAGGGAAAACTTAGCAGGCTCCAAAACCCACTGTGATAGCCAAAATGGTGAAACACAGAAACAAAAGCCAAATGAAAGAACAAGACACCACCACTGAAGATGAGATCAATGTGGAGCAGTTAGGCAAGTTAACAGAGCTAGAATTCAGAGCCATGACATTCAGGAAGCTCAACAGCATGAGTAAGGACATAGAGATGCTGAAAATAAGCCAATTGGAAATTAAAAACCACCAAGAAGAGATCAAGAGTAACATCAGAAATAAAGAACACATTGGAAGGTCTAAAGAGCAGAGTATAGGAAGCTGAGGACTGGATCAGCGAATTAGAAGACAAGGTAGAGCCCTGGCCGGTTTGGCTCAGCGGTTAGAGTGTCAGCCTACGGTCCAGAGACACCTGGGTTCGGTTCCCGCTAAGGGTATGTACTTCAGTTGCAGTTTATCCCCAGCCCTGGTTGGTCGTGCAGGTGGCAGCCACTCGATGTGTCCCTTTCACATTGATGTTTCTCTCTCTCTCTCTCTCCCTCCCACTCTATCTGAATTAAAAAAAAAAAAAAGAAGACAAGGTAGAAAAAAAAAAATCAACCAATCAGAAAACCAAAAGGAAAAAACAATTAAAAAACAGGAAGACAGCTTAAGAGAACTGTGGGACAACAAGAAACATAATAATATTCGCATCACAGGAGTCCCCAAAGAAGAAGAAAAAGAGCAAGGGTTAGAGAATATATTCGAAGAAATAGTGACAGAAAACTTCCCTAATTTCGTGAAGGAAGATGTTCAAGTTCAAGAAGCACAGAGAGCCCCAAGTAAGAAGAACCCAAACAGGCCCACACCAAGACACATAGTCATTAAAATGCCAAAAATTAAAGACAAAGAGAGAATCCTAAAAGCAGCAAGAGATAAGCAACAGGTTACCTACAAAGGAAACCCCATAAGGCTCTCAGCTGACTTCTCAACAGAAACACTACAGGCCAGAAGGAAATGGCATGAAGTAATCAATGTCATGAAAAACAAGGATCTGAATCCAAGACTACTCTACCCAGCAAGGTTGTCATTCAAAATAGAAGGTGAAATAAAGAGCTATCCAGACAAAAAAAAAAAAGGCTAAGGGAATACATTAGCTAGCACCAAACCAACACTACAAGAAATGTTAAAAGGACTGCTGTAATTAGTAGAAGAAATAAGAAGAAAAATATAACCAAACTAAACAAAAATTGCAATAAATAAGTACATATCAATAATCACCTTAAATGTAAATGGACTGAATGTTCCAATAAAAAGACAAAGAGTAGCTGATTGGATAAGAAAGCATGACTCATCTATATGCTTTTTACAAGAAACCCACCTCACAACAAAAGACTCACATAGGTTGAAAGTGAAGGGATGGAAAAAATTTTCCAAGCAAACGGAAAGCAAAAAAAAGCTGGGGTAGCAAAACTCATACCTGATAAAATAGATTTCAAAATGAAGATCATAACTAGAGACGAAGAAGGCCACTACATAATATTGAAAAGATATATCCAACAGGAAGATATAACCTTGATAAACATATATGCACCCAATATAGGAGCACCAAAATATATTAAAAATCTTCTGGAGGACTTCAAAGGAGAAATCAACAGCAATACAAGCATAGCAGGGGATTTCAACACCCCATTGACACCACTGGATAGATCCTCTAGACAAAAAATTAACAAGGAAACAAAGACTCTAAATGAAGCACTAGACCAAATGGATTTAATAGATATCTACAGAGTAATACACCCCAAAACTACAGAGTTCACATTCTCCTCATGTGCACATGGGAGATTCTCAAAGATAGACCACATGATAGGACACAAACTAAATCTCTACAAGTTCAAGAAGATTGAAATCCTATCAAGCATCTTCTCAGATCACAATGGCATGAAACTAGAAATCAATTGCAACAAGAACATGCAAAGACATTTCAACACATGGAGGCTAAATAGCATGTTATCAAACAATGAATAGGTTACCAAGGAGATCAAGGAAGAAATTTAAAACTTCCTGGAAACCAATGAAAATGAACACACAACAACACAAAATCTATGGGATGCAGAGAAAGCACTTCTGAGAGGAAAGTTCATAGCACTACAGGCCTACCTCGAGAAACAAGAAAATTTTCTAATTGACTGTCTAACCTCACAACTTAAAGGATTAGAGAGCAAACAAAAAGAAAACTCCAGAGCAAGTAGAAGGAAGGAAATAGTAAAGATCAGAACAAAAATAAATGATTTAGAGACCAAAAAAACAATTTAAAAGATCAGTGAAACAAAGAGCTGGTTTTTTGAAAAGATAAACAAGATTGATGGACCCTTAGCTAGACTCACCAAGAAACAGAGAGAGAACCCAAATACACAAAATCAGAAATGAAAGAGGAGAAGTAACAATCAACACCACAGAAATACAAAAGATCGTTAACAGCTACTATAAACAATTATATGGCAACAAATTCGACAATCTAAGCGAAATGGACAAATTTCTAAAAACACACAGTCTCCCAAAACTGGACGGGTAAGAGATAGAAAACTTGAACAGACCAATATCAGCTAAGGAAATTGAAGGGGTAATCAAGACCCTCCCAGCAAACAAAAGCCCAGGCCCAGATGGCTTCACGGGGGAGTTTTACCGAACATTCAAAAAAGAACTAACACCCATTATCCTCAAAATATTTAAAAACAATTCAAGAAGAAGGAAGACTTCCAAACTCCTTTTATGAGGCCAGCATAATTCTAATTTTAAAACCAGAAAAAGACACAACAAAGAAAAAAAACTACAGGCCAATATCTCTGATGAACATAGATGCCAAAATCCTGAACAAAATACTAGCCAATAGGATCCAGCAATACATCCAAAAAATTATTCACCATGACCAAGTGGGATTCATCCTAGGGATGCAAGGCTGGTACAATATGCGCAAATCAATAAATGTGATACACCATATAAACAAAATGAAGAATAAAAACCACATGATCATATCAATAGATGCTGAAAAAGCATTCGGCAAAATCCAGCATCCATTTCTGATAAAAACGCTCAGCAATGTGGGATTAGAGAGATCATATCTTGACATAATAAAGGCCATATAAGATCTGCAGCCAACATCATACTCAATGGGCAGAAACTAAAAACATTTCCCTTAGAAACAGAAACAAGACAGGGCTGTCCACTTTCACCACTCTTATTTAACATTGTACTGGAAGTCTTAGCCACAGCAATCAGACATGAAGAAAAAAATCAAAGGGATCCAAATTGGAAAGGAGGAAGTGAAACTGTCATTATGTGCAGATGACATGATACTATACATAGAAAACCCTAAAGACTCCATCGAAAATCTACTAACTTAATAAATGAATTTGGCAAAGTAGCAGGATACAAAATTAACATCAAGAAATTGACGGCATTCTTATACCCCAATGTTAAACTCACAGAAAGAGAAACTGAAAAAACAAGCCAATTTACCAACGCAGCAAAATAATTAAGATACCTAGGAATAAAGCTAGACAAAGAAGTAAAGGACCTATTTGCAGAAAACTACAGGACATGGAAAAAAGAAATAGAGGAAGATATAAAAAAGTGGAAGCACATACCTTGTTCATGGATTGGAAGAATTAACATCATTAAAATGTCCATACTACCCAAAGCAATCTATAGATTCAATGCAACCCCCATCAAATACCAATGACATATTTCACAGAACTAGAACAAATACTTCAAAAGTTCATATGGAACCGAAAAAGAGCCCGAATAGCCACAGCAATTTTTAAAAAGAAGAACAAAATAGGTGGGATCACAATACCAGATATCAGGTTATACTACAAAGCGACTGTAATCAAAACAGCCTGGTACTGACACAAGAACAAGCATATAGACCAGTGGATCAGAATAGAGAACCCAGAAATGGACCCAAGGCAATACGCTCAATTAATATTTGACTAAGGTGGCAAGAGCATACAGTGGAGTAAAGACAGCCTCTTTAATAAATGGTGTTG
The DNA here is from genome assembly GCF_014108415.1 of Molossus molossus. Lineage (NCBI taxonomy): Eukaryota > Metazoa > Chordata > Mammalia > Chiroptera > Molossidae > Molossus > Molossus molossus. The sequence goes on from NW_023425350.1 coordinate 37,407,058, forward strand.
GGAAAATTGGACAGCTACATGCAAAAAAAATGAAACTACACCATCAACTTACACCATACACACAAATAAACTCAAAATGGATAAAAGACTTAAATGTGACCCGTGAATCCATAAAAATTCTAGAAGAAAATGTAGGCAACAAAATTTTGGACATCATACGCAGCAGAATTTTCACTGATACATCACCTAAGGCAACAGAAGCAAAGGGAAAAAATGAACACATGGGACTACATCAAACTAAAAAGCTTCTGCACAGCAAAAGAAACAACCATCAAAATGGAAAGGCAACCCACTGCATGGGAGAACATCATTGCCAATGATACATCAAATAAGGGGTTAATTTCCAAAATATATAGAGTACTTATACAACTCAACAAAAGGAAGACAAAGAACCCAATTAAAAAAATGGGCAGAGGAGCTGAATAGAAACCTCTCCAAACAGGACATACAAATGGCCAAGAGACATATGAAGAAATGCTCAACATCTCTAATCATCAGAGAGATGCAAATTAAAACAACAATGAGGTATCATCTCACACCTGTCAGAATGGCTGCCATCAACAAATCATCAAACAAGTGTTGGCCAGGGTGTGGAGAAAAGGGGACTCTAGTACACTGCTGGTGGGAATGCAGACTGGTGCAGCCACTATGGAAAACAATATGGTATTACCTCAAAAAATTAAAATTTGAATTGCCATTTGACCCAGTGATCCCACTTCTAGGAATATACCCTAAGAAGCCTGAAACACCAATCAGGAAGAATATATGTACCCCCATGTTCATAGCAGCACTATTTACAATAGCTAAAATCTGGAAACAGTCCAAGTGTCCATCAGTAGAGGAATGAATCAAAAAGCAGTGGTACTACATATACACAATGGAGTACTATGCAGCTGTAAGAAAAAAAGATCTCTTATCCTTTGAGATGACATGGAGGGACCTGGAAAGTATTATCCTAAGTGAAAGAAGCCAAGCAGAAAAAGACAAATACCACAGTGTCTCACTTATATATGGAATATAATGAATATAACAGTCTGAGGAATAAGGTAGACCCAGAAACATCGAAGTAGGGTACAGACTGACAACCCTGAGAAGAGGGGGTGGTGGGGGTTGGTAAGAGATAAACCACAGAACTTATATGCATGTATGCATAACCGATGGACATGGACAACAAAGCTGGGGACGGGGTGGGGAAATGGGGTGGAGGGTGTCAATGGGGTAAAAAAGGAGAAACATCTGTAACAAAAATAAAATAACATAAAATAAATTTTAAAAAAGACAATATGTAAATTAAAGGTTGTGGCTGTGTGCTAATAAAACTTTATTTACGGCCACTGAAAAAAAATCTTAATAATAATAAAAATAAATAGCAGGATCTTGCCAAGTGTGAGACTCAGTCCCATTAAAATTAATTAATTAATTAATTAAATAAATAAAAGAGGTACTAAACCCTAGTCTCCTTTTCTTCTCTGTTTTTTTTTTTTTTTTTTGTTCCCATGTATCTATTCCTATTTTGGTTCCTTTTATTTTTATCTTGGTTTGCATTGTTAAAGAGAAAAACTACAGGCCCCAAATGGTGTCTCCCATTAAAGCTCACGATAGCCATGATATCAGCCTAGCTGCAGTTTCAGTCCTTCCCAGAAATGTCATCTTATTCAACCAGGCTGGAATGTTCTGTCTGTTGTGAGAAGGCCTCTCCATCCCCCAGAGGAAGCAGCAGCAGTCTGCATAAAACCCTTGCCTGTCCCTTTCTCCAGAAAAGATGTGCCCTGGCCTAAAAATAACTCTTTCTTTTATTTTTGCTAATCTCTTCTTCCCCCACCCTCCTTCTGCCTATAAAAACCTCCCATTTTGCACAACCCATCAGCACCCTTCTGGTTGTTACATGAGATACTTCCTGATTCATAAATAGCTTAATAAAGCCAATCAGATCTTCAAATATACTTGACAGAATTTTGTTTTTAATACCATATTGTTATTCCTCATTTTGGTTCCCCCATTTCTCTGGTTCAGTGCAGACCATTTAGGGTTAAAATGCCTGATTCAATGTTTCATTAGAAAGCACATAATCAATACAAATGAGTTTTAATTGAGTTATTTATACAGTCAGCAGGATGTATTCACTTATGCTTACTGTCAGTGTGTTTCTATAGGAATATCTCTAACTGTTCTTTATTTCTGCCTATTGTAGGGGTATCCACCTGAAACAGCATTAAATCGTGCCTTTTTACAGAATACAGCATACCAAGAAGATCCCAATCCTTTCTTCAAACAGTATCTTTCAAAAAAAATTCTTGAAAATATCATCTCTTGTCCCTAGGCAATGAGATTGCACTGAAAATAACACACTCTTGACTTGTCCAAATAGTCTGGGGTAAGAATTTCCACAGCAGACTCTCCACTGAAACATAGACCAGTTTTGTCCCCAAATGGACTCCAACTCTATTCCCCTTGGGAAATGTGAATTAGGGAGCAGGAGAAAGGGGAAAAGGCCTTTCAAAATCAACAAGATTAAATGATTCAAGTAAAAGAGATCTTATCTACTGCTAGTCCCGATTAAAGGAGATTTCCCCTAGGATTGTGTCCTCAAACAAAAGTGTTATTTTATTTTAAATAGGCTTTTATTGGTTTTTCAGAGAGAGAGGAAGAGAGAGGACAGAAACATCAATGTGAGAGAGAAACATCTATCGGCTGCCTCCTGCACACCCCACACTGGGGATTGAGCCCGCAAGCCGGGCATGTGCCTTGACTGGGAATCAAACTGAGACCTCTCAGTCCATGGCATGCTGCTCAGTCTACTGAGTCACACTAGCTGAGCCAAAGGTCTTATTTTAATACCTGAGGGGTAGATAACAGCTGAGGGGTCACACCTCACTAAAACTGAAATATATGTATATTTGCATAAAAAATTAGTGATTTACATTGCAATTGACTTTATTCTCTTCGCCTATTTAATATTTACAGTTTTCCCCAGCCAGTGTGGCTCAGTGGTTGAGTGTCAACCCATGCACCAAGAGGTCACCAGTTCGATTCCTGGTCAGAGCACATGCCCAGGTTGTGGGCCCAATCCCCAGTGGGGGACATGCATTGACGTTTCTCTCTCTCTCTCTCTCCCTCCCTCTCCCTTTCTGTCTCTCTCAAGAAAGAAAAAAGGTTTGAAATTTTTTCAGCTTTGTGTAAGGAACCTGAATACTCTTTAAATATCTTACTTTGGCTTAGAGAAGCGGTCCTCCCATTGCATCAAAACTGATCAGACATTTAAGATGAATCTAAGTCTTTTGGATCATTTAAAGGGATAGGGAGGAGGAGTTGTACCAGAAGCAAACTCTCATCTCTATTTTAACAGCACTTTAATATTTTAATTATTTTAAATCATACCTTTGCCAATTCTAATTAAGTTACCTTTACCACTATAGCCATGCCCTTTAAAGACAGCCAAGAATGGTAACTTTTCAAATAATACCTTCTCATCTATATGCTTATTAAATTTATAATTCATTCCAATAATTTTCCTTTTAGTATTGACAGAAAGCTCTCACAGGCTTTTCTCTTACCACCACCACCCCTCACCCTCCTCCTCCTCTTTACACATTTTTATTGAAATATTTTAGCTACCAAAAGTACCCTCATTATTGAAGAATTTAATAAAATTAATGATAAATGGTAACTTGAATAAAAGCCTTCTTTAAAAAAGTGGCAGCAGTTTACCCTGAATTTAAAGAAATCTACTTATGTAACAGTATTTTAAGTTTTGGGCAGCTCATCTTCCAGTAACATTTTAAAAATTTCAGGAATAAATATTCATCTTTATTGAGATAGCAAGAAAGCACTTCTGTGTAATCAAAAGGACATTTATTTGTAAAATCAGTTGTTTGACAGAAGGGAAATTTTAACAAAGCTCGTTTGACCTGTAAAGAAATACCTAATTCTTTAGAACTATTTTTCTAAAAATGCACATACTGCATTTACTGTAGAGCTCAAACATGTCCTGAGCACAGAAACTGACAATATTACTCTAACTTACAGTTGTAGAGGTTAGAGAAGAAATTTTACATTTTCTGCTGCAAAACTTATTATAGGGGTCACGAGGACCAGAATTTGATACGTATCCTGCTAAAAATTTCTAACGTTGGCTAAGTCTCTTCACTGATCTAGTTCAGTTTTCTTATCCAAAAATAAATAAATAAATAACTGGCACACATTCTGCTCACTAACGTTCTTTCTGGCTCTATCATTCCAATATTCATAAACTGTGATAATTGTGATGGATGTCTAGTTGTCTGCAGTCCTGCTAACAATCTACCCAGATCAGATAAGTGAAGTTTTGCTAACACAAAACAAAAAAGTCTGTGAAAAGTATTTAGAGCTCTAGGGGCAAAATTCAAAGTAGGAAAGACATTTAATGCTGTAATCTATTGAGGATATTGCTGGGGAGGAAAATTTTTTCTCTACCCTTCTGGGTTCTTTTGGTTGGTCTAAGAATTAAACTGACATGAGACAGGTTAAAAAGAGAAAATCAAATTTAAATCTGTATGTACTGGGGGGAAAGGGTGCAAGGGGAAAAGACATGAGATTCAAAAACAAGTTGGGCATTTGAGGTTTATATACCATCTTGAGCTAAGGAATGGGATAAGGATCTGAGGAGTCAACAAGGAGAAGGGTTATTCACAGAACAGTAAGAATGGCAGGTGTTTGGAATTAAATGTTTGCTCTGCCATACAGATAGGTTATTCAGATAAAAGTTATCTCTGGTAATAGCTCTCTCTTTCTCTCTCTCAATATATCCCCCCATCTAAATTATTTTAGTTAGTAAGGGAGAGGTAAGATTTTTAATCTGTTGGAGCTTGATTTCCTTCAGCTTAAAATAATCCACATGCCAAAGTGGCATGTTTTGACATCACATATTCTTTCACTCCTCAATACAGGTTGATTAAAACACACATTCTGCTCTTCATAGTTGCACTGTCTAAGGTAAAGAAGTGGAAGAAAATCATGGCAGCAATATGATAAGTGCTATACCCACAGAATGAACCAGAAACAGAAATATAAGCTCTGAAAGCTTTTCCTTTCCCAGAAACGTCACAGAAGACTTTCTAGAGAAGGCGACGATGTTATGTACAGCCATGCTCACTTAATGATGCGACATGCTGTGCCTCACTTTCCTCTTCTTTAAAGTGGGGAAAATAATAGTACTTGTCCTATGGAGTAGTTGTGAGAATTAAATAAATCAAAATATGTACAAATGCTTACAACAGTACTTCTTCATACTAAGCACACATAAGTATAAGTGTTATCACTATTAATTTGAAAAATAATTCAGTGTTGGTTAGAAATTATAATATGAGGTGTATTTTGGGTAAAGGGAGCAATATGTATAAAGGAGAGCTTATATCTAAATATAAGAAAAATAAGAATCGTGTGTTTAGGAAAGTTCAAAGAGCTCAACGTGGCTGGAATATTGGAATGCCTGGAGGAATGGGGACAGATGAAGTCAGAGGGATGGACGGGGCCATTTTATAAAGGTTTTCTGCAACATTGTTTTGGTGAAAAATATTTATCTGTGTTCCTATGAGACATCTCAAGGTGCAAGAAATATAGGCATTAGATGTAGAAATTACACCAAAAAATGTAGGTTTTAAATGTAGGAATGTTTTTCATCTGTGTTTTGCAGGTAGATAATAATTTTAATAGCTTACACCAATAAGCATGTAGTTAGAGGGTAGTTCCAATTTTCTAAAAAGCGTACAACTTAAATGGTTAATTTTGAATTTTGGTGCTTTTTTATTGCTCCAAACCTTTTGTTTTAAATCTCAGGAAAGAAAATTGTGGACAATAGACATACCTGGTGTTTATTTATACTAATATTTTATTTATATACTAATTCTATTTCCCATTTATTTCTCTAGGTTTCTTTCTATGAAATTATGAATGTTAGCTACAGAAATATATAGCTTGATTATCAAAAAACTTGTCAAAAATGGCCATAGGAAGAACTTAAAATTAATACAGATCTTAAATAATGATTCAGATACAGACCTTTAAGAAACTGTGGGTTTTTGAGTACATGTGAGATTCATTATGTACTTACCATATTATGAATACTTCCAGTTTAGGGTAGAATTAGATCATATTCAATTTTACCACATTTTTATCTCATCAAGAAATAGAAGCATGATCTATCTGTCTAGTGCTCATTAAATATTCCAGGAATTCTTTTGATGTATCTAAAAAATGTTTCAAGTCATAAATAAAAATATTCCTTGCCTGGAAGTGGTTAAACACAAAATTAGTACTCCTGAGGGAAGAGAATAAGATGTCAAATCTCTACCCAGGTGCTCTGATATCTGAAAGCCACGAGGAAACATGAAGTGGGTGAATTGTCTTGAATTTGTATTTGAGACGATGCTCCTCAGTTGATAAAAATGGAGCCCCACTTTAGCAGGCTGCAGAGAATTCCCCATAACCCCCACTCCAAAAAACATTGTATGTTTCGGTAATTGTACACAATTCCTTCTGATAAATCAAGTCGCTTGGAAAATCCAAATGAGTCTGTTCTCCTTCACCATGACCTCTGCCATTGAGCAGGATCTTATTTCCAAATGGGCTCCAGGAAATACAGCTGATGAAAAGCTCTACAGTAGTCCAGAATATCTGTTCTGCATGATGACTGCACTCACTAGAAATAAAGCTGGGTATTTACCATTGTAAATATCCAAGGTTATATGTCCACACAACCTTTGCCCTAGGCTAGACATGGTTCTCAAAACTTCTGAGATTACAGGGAAATGTCTGGGAAAGATGTAAGGAACAGGTATATATTGTTTTCCCTAGACTGGTAGTTCTCAAATTAATGTTCTCAGGACCACTTCACATTCTTAACAATTAGTAACAACCAAAAAAAGCTTTGGTTTTGTGGGTTGTATCTATTGATAATTACCATATTAGAATTTTAAATATGTTTAATAATTTCTAACCCATGACACATTAACCTAATTATTTTATAAAAATTATTTTATAACTTCATTTTGAAACATAAAAGTAGTCAGAAAAATGGCATTGTTTTACATTTTTGCAAATGTCTTTTAATAATAGTCTTAATAGAAGACTATGGATTCTCAATCTATTGTAACACTATGTTCTTTTGCTTGAAAGATAGAAAGAAAACCTTATACATATATAGTTGGAAAAGGAAGGAATATTTTAATAGCCTTTTCAGATAACTGTGAATATTACTTTTTCATACTATATCCAAACTCAACAAATGCCAACAAATGGTAGTTTCTTGAAGTTTAATTGCAATGCAAAATTTGAAACTAATTGATGAAATTTTCATAAATTTGTTATATTAAAATAATTTCTCTAGCTTGTGCTTTGGATGGGTCTTTTACCTGTGCATGATTTGTAATATAATGCTTTTGGACATTTGGAACACATTAGTTCATGAGTTACGTAGATCTTCCAAATGATGGCAACTTTTATCATAAAATATCAAAAACTCAAATTCATCAGTATATCACTGAGTTCATCAAAAAGTCTTCAACTATTGAGAAACTGTCAAGCTCACAGAGATAAAGACAAGCTTTCCAAAATTCTAATTCTCACCTGAAATCTCAAATTTCATCACTGGCGAAAATTGCTGTGAGTTGTTGATTGAAGAAACAGGCTCACTTCAAATATTTTCATAAAAATGACTGTCTACCAAATACACAAGTCTGAATAGCCAGTAATCTATCTGCAGTTCTTTCAAGTAACAACAGCATTCTGTAAATAGGTGGCCCGTTCAGCTTTCAACTCCAACGATCACACATATGCTTTCTCTCAAGACAGCCATCACACTTCAGGGTATACAAAAGTACTCTGTTCATACATTCCATTTTTAACATAAAATATTAAAAAGACATACTCAGAAATCCAAATTTAATTTAATTAATATTTTTCACTGCTTCACTGAAGACAGTCCCTCTTCCTTTGAATAACACATGTATGGTGATGGAGAATATAGTTTGATGCTGCTGCCTTGACCTATGCTATGGTACCAGCATTTCTTTTGCACCATAAGAGCAAATATTAGCACTGTGAAAATGGCAAATAACATTTTAGGATTATTATGAAAGTATTCTTAACCTCACAAACCTTTTGAAAGGGTCTCTGAGATCCCAAAGGGACTACGGTTTGGGAACAAGTGTCCCATCTGTTCTTCAAATTATTCATGTGACCTCAAACATCCCAGTTTTCCCCTGTATCTCTTGTCTATTTACAAAGCTCATCAAGGTTGAAAATGATAGCAGCCAATCCTAGCTCTCTCTGCTGCCTGAAACCCAGCTAATAGTTGACTTCACCCTTCTCTAATTGCTAGCAAGTAGATCATCAGACTGATCAATAAGTTAGAGGTCAGGGCTATTTTGATCTGTAACATCTACTTCTGCAGAAACTACAAAGCTAAACCATCTGAAGAAAATTATTAAGGTTTCCACTTCTGAGTGCATATCCAAAGAATTAAAAACAGAATCTTGAAGAAATATGTGCACGCTTATGTTCATAGCAGCACTATTCACAATAACCAAGAGGTGGAAGCAACCCAAGTGTCCATTCACAAAAGAATGGATAGACAAAATGTGCTATATACATACGGTGGAATAGTATGCAGACTTTAAGAAATCCTGCCACAGGCTACAACATTGAAGGACATTATGCTAAATGAAATTCGTCAGTCACAAAAAGATAAATGTTGTCTGATTCCACTTATAAGACAGATTTAAAGTAGTTAAGTGCATAGAAACAGAAAGTAGAATGGTGGTCACCAAGGGCTGGGGGTGGTAAGGAAAGGGGAAATGTTAGTGGGTATAAAGTTTTATATTTGCAAAATGAAAAAGTTATGAAGATTTGTTTTACAACAACGTAAGTATATTTAACACTTCTAAACAATACACTTAAAAATGATCGAGATGGTCAGCTTTATATTTTTCAACACAATTTATAAAAATCAGTTGTAGTTCTGCCCTGGCCACTCTGGGTCAATGGTTAGAAAATCAGCCCATGCACCATAGGGTCACAAGTTCAATCCCCAGTCATAGGCACGTACCTGGGTTGCAGGTTTGAGCCCTGGCCCTGGTCCAGGCAAGTGCAGGAGGAGGTAACCAATCAATGTAAGCAATGTGTCTCTCTCACACCAATGTTTCGCTCTCTCTCCCCCCTCCACTTCCCACTCTCTAAAAATAAATGGAAAAAACATCCTGTGGTGAGGATTAAACAAAAAATAATGAATCAATTGTATTTCTATATATCAGCCAAACACAAAATAATGTCCAATGTATGTTTTCATTTATGTAAAGCACAAAAAAGAGACAAAACTGATCTAACGTCTTTAAGAATGTATCCTCAGATAGTAAAAACATGTGAAGTATGGACGTAATTATCAAAGGTCAGCACTGAGGCTGCCTTTGGCACGAGAGAGGGGTTTGAGTAAAGGACAGTGAGGAGGTCCTGTCGAGCTGGCAGTGGGGGGAGTTAGGGGTATTACATTGCATCCATTAAGTGTAAATCTATGTATGATGCATTTTTCTGTATGCGTCTTATTTTTTACTACAACAGAAAAATTTAAGAAAGAAACCGAGGCACTGAGGTATAGTTTTCTGTATTCACATAACTTTTTAGTAGCAAAGCTATAAAATTCAGGTCTCTGAACAATAGGCCCCATTTTTATAGCTACTTGTAAATAAACCTTGAGGGATGGGCATTAGGGCCTTAAAGCATTAGACTAGAGAATATCACAATGGTATGTAAGTAATGACAATCAAAAAACACAATTCACAGAAGCCAAACAACAGCTCAGTTCAACAAAGACTAGCTGAACAGATAAAACGTACCAGACCCTATATTAGATACTGAAAATAGAATAAATAAATAAGACATGTTCCCAGCTCTCTTTCAAAGCATCGCCTGCGAAGTGTTGCAGGGGTGGGAGGTGGGAATGAGATTGTGGAGGCTCCAAGGACTTCTATTCTGTGGTTCACAGAATTCATTAGAATTAATGAGTTAAAAATGGGGAGGTGTAAGAACGGTCTTTCAGGCAAAGAAAAATAACATCAGCAGAGCTGGAATAAAGAAAACTCTCAGTATTGTGCCTATTGCAGAACCATGAGGTGTTAGCTAGGAAGTGGTTGAAATAAAGCCAAAAGTAAGTTGAGTCCATATGGCATAGGGCCTCAGAGGCCAAGCAGAGGAGCTTTGGGCATTTAAGAAGATATTTCTTCCTGTCATCTAACAGGTTACCAACTTATAGGGAGTAACATCATGCCAACAACACCTATGAGGCATTGGGTGTGTTATTTCATCCTTCAAGACCTCGGATTCTTTATTTGCTAAAGAGGCAGCTTACACAAGCTGCCCTCCAAAATCAATCACTCCTAGATCTGTTCTAAAGTTTTATGAAACTAAGTCAGAGCTGGCAAGAAATGTCATTAAAATGTTTCTCTATTTAAAAAAAAAAAAAAAAGAAAAAACTAATAAAGAGATGTATTCTATATACTTCACAGAAAAAAATAGAAGGACCCAGACAAGGGACCAGAAATAAAAATATACCTAAATTGCATTATCAACTGAAAAGATGACAAAATGAAAATCAAAACTACGTAACGTTCAAAATGCCTCAGACATACAATATTTCTTGAGCTCTTACTCTGTGCCAGATACTTGTTTACATTATCTCATTTAATCCTCAACAACCACTGAAATTGGCCTTGTCTTCATTTTAAATATGAGGAATCAGAGGTTTTGTATAATAAAAAACCCAAACTCCACAGCAAGGGGTGGCAGAAGGGTTGTTATGCTGGTCTGTTTGCCTGAAATCTAACTCTCTCCTCGGGTTTTTAATATTAGGATTCCCATTTAAGTAAGTACAAAGAACATGTTATTTCTTGAGAATTCATATACTAAATTTACATAAGATCCAATATTTCCTTTCTCAATTCTAGACACTGTTTATGTTTCACTTTGCATGCTTAGAAAAATGTGAAAACATTACAATAATAGCTTTTAGCAACTGAATTACTGTTTATCCAGAAATTATCTGTTCAGAAGAAATAAAATTATATTTACAATGCCCAGGCTATAGCCAAAGTGCTTTTAATCAGCCCAAAATGGTTTTAAGCAGTCACTCTGAGTTTATTTATGTGTTTAAATAAGCATTGGAACACTAACCAGAAAAAAAGAATTATACGAAGATTAAATTAAGAGGCTCCTTGAAATAACAATCCACAAGGCAGTCATAGACACTAACAAAACCTGGTTTCTCAAGGATTATTTCCAAGGAAGGAAAATAAAGATCCTGAGGCCTTAGTTGTTGCTACTGAACAAAAAAGCAAATAATCAAATGAAGTAATCAAGGTAATTCCAGTGATTATTCATGGGAGACAAGTGCTTGGTTCAGCTATTAGCTTTTCCCCACCTTCAGATCAAAAAATGCTTCCCCCACTAAATCTAACATATTTAATTCTACGTTGGGCCTTTCAGGTTCCTAACCAGCTAAAGTCATGTGATGAGCATGGCAGCGGGAAGAACAGTAAATGCTGCAGCAAGAGTATGAGACAGGCACTGCATGGAGCATCAGACCTTAACCTGACAGTGGTTCCCAAGCTTGAGTGTCCATCAGAATCCCCTTCAGGGCGAGTTAAAGCACAGGTTCCCAAACCTCACCCCCAGAGCTTCTGATTCAGTAGGTCAAGGCGGGGCCCAAGCATGTTTATTTCCATTACCGTTCCTGGTGATACTCTCTGAGAACCATACCCATGCTTGGTCTTGGAAGCAAAGCCCCCCGCCCCCCAAGTCTCATTGTTTATACAGGACTATCTTTCAGGTGTGCAGTGAACAGAAATAAGCAGATGTTCTTAGTTATTTGCTACATGTAAAATTAATCAAACCTTAATGGCTTGAAAGATTAATTGATAGTGTTAAGTTTAGCCAGAATTCTAATTTTCATTTCTGCCAAAAATGTGTAATAAAAAATCATAGCATCTATTCAGGGGTTACTATATGCTAGGAACTGTGCTAAGTATTTTCTTTTTTATATAGTATTTCATTTGATCATTATTAAAAATCTAATAAAAAATGCCATCATTACTCTTATTCCCAATTTAATAATAAATGTGTATACATTAGATTAAATCACTCGCCCAAGTTCACACAGTTAATAGTGATGGAAACAAGTTTCAGCCCAGGAAGTCTGACTCCAGAGTTGGAGCTTTATTGCCTCATATTCTGTGGGCTCCTGAGTAAATGGCACTGTGACTATCAGCAATAAAAACTGTATCTGAAATTCTAAATTCAAATGTGAAACTCTACACTTTAAAACGATATCAGAGCGCCCGGCTGGTGTGGGTCAGTGGATGGCGCATCGTCCCATGGACTAAGAGGTCCCAGTTCGTTCTGGGTGGGTGCACATGCCCAGGTTGTGGGCTCGATCCCCAGTGGGGGGGCATGCAGGAAGCAGCCAATTGATGTTATCTCTCATTGATGTTTCTCTCTCTCTCTCTCTCTCTCTCTCTCTCTCTCTCTCTCCCCCCCCCTTCCTCTCTCTCTAAAAACAAAATAAGAATAAATAATAAAAATATTTTTCAAAAAAAATGTGGCCAAAGCATGAAATAATTTAGGGAATGAACATAGGCACAGATTTGCACAGAATGCCAGAGCCCCTGTACCACAAGAATGTGTCGTGGTTAGGCCACTGTGCATTTAAAAGGGAAAGCCTGGTTTACAGAAAATTTATGGAGCTAAACTGGCCATTCTTAGGTTTCTTCGTAAGATTGTCTTCATTTTCACTGAAATTTCAATTTCTGTGTTAGATAAAACAGCTGTGAGAGCAAAATGGTGCCTGGGCAGTTGAGAGCAAGGAAATGCTCAAAGGGCACAGGAAGCTCAGTCATGTTCAGGGTACACTAATGCCTTCAGTGTTCCAAGGCCAAAGTGAGGGTCCCAGCAGGTGGACATGGTTCACAGACATGGAAGCACCCGGGGTAGTTATAATCAGGTGTCCAGGCAACAGACAGGAATCATCAGGGAGATGGGGTCACATATATTATGTCTGCATTGGGGCTAGAGAAAAACAGGGTAGCAGAACTTAAAAAAAAATCTCATCTTAGGAACTACAACACCTAGAGATAAAGTGTGACTCAGGAGAATGTGATGAAAATATCATTGATCATAACTGAAGGTTCAAATTTCAGGTAAGGTGAAACTAAAATAAGATTTAAAGCTACCTACCTAAGAATTTATTGGCCAGCAGATCTAACTGGAGTTGGGGACAACAACAAAATATCAGAGTTGAATTTCGCCAGCTGAGATAGACGAAACAAGCGAGCAATGCAGGGGGTCCTCTAAAAGCTGGAGAAGTCAACAGATCCTCCCTGTGAGCCTACGGGAGAGGGAGGAAAGACAAGCAGGCTTGCTGCTACCTCATCTTTGAACCCAGTAAAATGCATTTCAAACTTCTGACCTCCAGAACTATAAGATCATAAATTTATGTCATTTTGTTGCAGTAAATCTGTGGTGATTTATTACAACAGCAATTGGAAACTAAAACAATCAGAGATAAAGAACATGGTAAGCAAAAATATGGGTAAAAGAATAGATTTTTCCTTGTTGTCTAAAGTTTTAAATTATGTTTTATGGTTGAAACAAAATTGTAACTGTCTGATATGATTCTAAATGTATGTAAAAGAAATATTTAGAATTATTATAAATAGTTATATTATAAGATAATCTAAAATATAATCATTAGTATATAATATAAACAAGCATAGTATAAATAGGGAAGATAAAGAATGTAAAGGGAAGTAAAGTTTCTATACTGCACTCAATGTGATAAAATGATGATACCAGTAGACTCTGATAAGTTTTGTATATACAATGCTATACCTAGCACAACCACTAAAATAGTTATATAAAGAGATATACTCAAAAACACTATAAAGAAATCAAAAGGGAATTCTAAAAAAATGTTCAAGTAACTACATAAAGGCATGGAAAATAAAAGAGAAAACTAAGACAATGAACAAACAGAAAAACCAATATTAAAATAACAGACTTCAACCCTAACATATCAATAATTATATTAAGTATAAATTGTCTAAACACATTGATTAAAAGACAGAAATTAACAGAATGGATTTTAAAAATGACCCAACCATGTGCTGTGAATCTCTGAATGACTATGAATTTCTGCAGAAATCACTTCCAGTATAATTGTACAGACTGGTTGAAAGTAAACGAATGGAAAAAGATGTAACATGAAAACATTAATCAAAAGAAAGCACAAATGGCTATATTAACATCAAATAAAGTAGGCTTCAGAGCAAAGAAAATTACCAGAGATAAAAAGAGATATCATTTAATGACAAAAGTGTCAGTCCTCCAAGAAAACATAGCAATTCTCAGTATGCATCAAACAAAAGAACTATAAAAGATGTGAAGCAAACACTAACAAAACTAAAAGGAGAAATAGACAAATCCACAATTAAAGTAGGAGATAGCAACACCCTCTCTCAACAACTGCAAGAATAACTAAATATAAAATTAGAGAGGATATAGAAGACCTCAGTAACACCATTAACCAACAGTATCTAATCAACACTTACAGAACACTTCACCCAATAAAAGCGGAATATACATTATTTTCCATTGACCATTTACCAGGATAGACCACATAGCCAGCCATAAAACAACCTTCAGCAAATTTAAAAGAATTAAATCTTATAAAGTGTACTTTCTGATCACAATAAAATCAAATTAGAAATTAATAACAGAAAGGTGACAGAAATGTTTTGAAACACTTGGAAACTAATGAACACATTTATAAATAATCCATGAGTAAATAGAAAGTCTCAAGGAAACTGAAAAATGCACTAAAATGAATGAAAATAAAAATACAACATGTCAAAGTTTGTGGGGCACTGTTAAAGCAGTATTAAAAGTCAAATTTATAAACTAAATACATAGGTTAGAAATTAAGAAAAGTCACACATCAAATCTAAACTACCCCCTCAAAAACCTATAAAAAGACGAGAAAAATAAACCCAAAGCAAGCAAGAACAAGAAAATGATAAAGAGCAGAAATCAATGGAATTGAAAGTAAGAGAAAATCATGATATAAAGAGTTGGTTCCTTGAAAAGCTCATTAAAATTGATAAACCTCCAGCAAAATGAACAAATTTTACAAAGTGAAGATACAAATTACAAACACAAGGATTGAAACAGGGGATATCATTATACATCCTGCAGACATTAAACAGACGTCTAAGGAAATACTACAAACAACCCTACACATGAAATTGGCCAGTTCCTTTAAAAGCACAAACTACCACAACATACACAATATGAAAGAGATCATTTGACCAGCCCTTTAAACTACTAAGGAAACTGAATTTATAATTCAAATACCCACAAATAAAAGAAATTTCAAAGCCTCGATGGTTTCACTGAAGAATTCTACCATATGTTGAAAGAAAAATTAACACCAGTCCTGATCGGTTTTTCTCAGCGGCTGGAGCATCGGCCTGCAGACCAGAGTGTCCCGGGTTCAGTTCCCGCTAGGGTCACGTACCAAAAAAAAAAAAAAAAAAAAAAAATTAACACCAGTTCTCCATGATCTCTTCTAGAAAACGGAAGAGACCATTTCCCATTTCATTTTAGGAAGACAGTATTACCCATATACTAATACAAGACAAAGACAACACCAAAAGAGAAAACTACAGACCAATATCCTTCATGGATATAGACGCAAACCCCTATAATATAAATAGGAAATAGACTATAACAAAATATAAAAATAATTAAAGACCAAGTGGGGGTTATGAGGGGGATCCAAAACGGACTCAATATTTGAAAACTAATCATATAAACTACCATATAAACAGGCTAAAGAAGAAAAATAACAATTACCATAGCAATCAATAAAGATATAATTAGATTATATCTTATCTTAAAAAAAGAAAAAGTATGTGACAAAATTTAACGCCCAATAATAATAAAAACTGTAAGAAAAATAGGAATAGAGGGGAACTTTCTCAACCTGATCAACAGCATGTACAAAAGCCTACAATAAACATTGTACCTAATGGTGCCAGACTGAAATGCTTTTCCCCTAAGATCGGGAATGACATACAAATGCCCATTCTCATCACTCTTTTTCACTGTAGTATCAGAAGTCCTAGTCACTGTATTAAGGAAATAAAAGCATGCAGATGGGAAAGAAAGTAGTAAAACTGTCCCGATTTGCAAATGACACAATTGTCTATATAGAAAATTTTAAGGAATCTACAAAATATATCTAAAACAAATGAGTTTAGTAAGATCACAGTATACAAGATAAACATACAAAATTAATAGCATGTCTATAGACTAACAACAAACAAGTACACAACATTAAAAATACAATACCACTTACAATCTCTAAAATAAAACTTAGATGTAAATCTAACTAAACAGGTAAAGACTTGTGTGCTGAAAACTACTAAATGAGGCAACGTGTTCATGGATTGGAAAATTCAAAATAATAAAGATGTCAAGTTCTAATTCCTCTCCCAATTAATATGGAAAAACAAAGAAACTAGAATTACTAAAAATTTTTGATAGAGAGTTAAATAGAAGGAATCTGTCTAACCAATTTTAAGACTTAACTTATAGCTACAGTAATCCAAACTGTGTGATATTGTCAGAGGGATAGATATAGATCAAAGAAACAAAACAGAAAACCCAGAAATAGACCCACACAAATATCCCAACTGATGCTGACAAAGGTGTAATTCAAAGAAGATAACTTTTCAACAAATGGTGCATCCATAGGTTTTAAAAAAAAAAATCTTGATTTAAGTATCATCCCTTACACAAAAATTAACTCAAAATAGATCACAGATGTTAAAGCACGACTATAAAATATTTAGAAAAAGAAACATAGGAAAAAGTGTTCAAAATCCAACACTAGGCAGAGTTCTTAAACTCATGAACAGCTAAAATAAAATATAGTGACAATACCTTTGCTAGCAAGAGTGCAAAGAAACTGGATCACTCATGCACTGCTGGTGGGAAAGTAAAAGTGATGCAGCCAATCTGGAAAAGTCAGGTACTTTCTTTTACAAAATTTAAACTTGCAGCTACTATACTACACAGCAGTTGCAAGCCTGGGCATTCATTCCAAAGAAATAAAGACACATGTTCACCCTGGCCGGTTTGGCTCAGTGGTTAGAACATCAGCTCATGGACTGGAGGGTCTTGAGATTATCTTGGGATTTGAAAAAAACATTTAGTAGCTACACATTGCCTAAGCTGTTTGCATGTCTTCTACATGAGTTCTCTTTAGGACACAATTTTAGATCAAAAAATGATGGGTAATATACTAGACTTCTGAATATTACCAGGAACAAGATTTCTCTCGCCCCAGGCCTAAAGACAGAATCTGATTGGCAGCACTAATCAAAGAAAAGTGCACTGATCAAGGAGAGGGAAATGTGTTAGGTTAAGTAATGAATGTGTAAAATGTATTTGATTAGAGGTTTTTAAAAAGAGTAGTTATCATTATAAAACACTGCATATTTGAGAGTAGTTTGCATGTTTCTTTTATAAAATTACAATGTGTTATATCAATAGAACCAGATAAGCATTATTCATCCCTCAAGAAGAACGTGTCTTAAGAAAAATGAATCATGATAAAAAGGAAGTGAATGTTCAGCTTTGACATCCTTGTAATCATAAGTGAAAAGAAGCATTGGGAGAAGTTAATACAGAGGACAATTAACAAAATCATATAAGGAAAGATTTACAATGTAGATTCAAAGTATTTTTTCTATTTATCTTCAGATAGAGTGGGAGGAGAGAGCGAGAAACATCAATATGAGAGGGACACATCGACTGGTTGCCTCTCTCATGATCCTAACCAGGGCTGGAAGAACTTCAATCAAGGTTCATGCCCTTGACTGGAATCAAACCCATGACTCAACAGTCTGAGGGCAGACGCTCTAACCACTGAGCCAAACTGGCCAAGCCATAGAGTCAAAATTTTTAAAGGATAGGTTGAATCAGTGAATTTTTAGAATTTGAAGGTATGGTGTCTGCTTCCCTTTAGAAGGACTGTAAATACTGTGAATAAGCAATGAGTCAAAATGGCTTTGCCTGTCCTGAATGGCAGCATCTTAGACCTAGAGATGTCAAAGCCAGCTTCTGGAAGTTTTTATGGGTTGAGTTGAGTTATTCCTTGTGAGCAACATCAGTGAGGTCTACCTGGTCTAGAACAGAAGAAACAGATAGTATAGAGTAGTACAACAGGTCCTTGAATAACGTCATTTCTTTCAACTTGGTTTTGTTATAATGTTGATAAGGTACCATTGAAACTTAACTCTTGTTTATATCAATTAGCCTAGGTAAAATTGATTTTATTATATGTCATTTCTCTTAAAGTCACAAAACCTACTGAGGATGTTAAGTGAGGACTTACTGTACTGCCCAACTTTTTTCATGTCAAAGAATACCAAGAAAGTGATAATATGTGTACAGCACACTGAGGAAAATTGGAGGGGGCTGAGAGGCCTCTATATGGGGCTTGCTTAAAAAGTCATTACCTTTCCTAGTGCTGCTGGGACCGCTGGCGTAATAGGGTTTTGCTGCTTTTGTGTTCCACGATCCCTGGGCACTGATGGCTGAATGAGCAGAGCTCGCTGGCCAGCCATCATGTCGCATTACAGG
Source organism: Molossus molossus (assembly GCF_014108415.1). Classification (NCBI taxonomy): domain Eukaryota; kingdom Metazoa; phylum Chordata; class Mammalia; order Chiroptera; family Molossidae; genus Molossus; species Molossus molossus. The sequence continues at coordinate 37,425,787 of NW_023425350.1, forward strand.
CAGTACAGAGGAAAAAGCAAGGTGTATGTTAGTAACCTGAAAACGGGTGCTGGCAAAAGAGAGTTAGAAAGGGCTTTCAGTTATTGTGGTCCCTTAAGAATTGTTTGGATTGCAAGAAATCCTCCAGGATTTGCCTTTGTGGAGTCTGAAGACCCGAGGGATGCAGAAGATGCTGTGGGAGGCCTGGGTGGCAAGGTGATTTGTGGCTCCCCAGTGAGGGGCGAAGTATCAACAGGCATGCCTCCGAGATCTCGTTTTGATAGACCACCTGCCCGATGTCCCTTTGATCCCAATGATAGATGCTATGAGTGTGGTGAAAAGGGACATTATGCTTATGATTGTCATCGCTATAGCCGATGAGAAGAAACAGGTCACAGTCTAGATCACATTCGAGATGGAGAGGTAGGCGATACTCTCGCTCAGGAGGCAGGAACAGGGGAAGCGCATCAAGATCAGCATCTCCTCGACAATCAAGATGTGCATGTCTTCGTAGATCATGATCAGCTTCACTCAGACAATCTAGGTCTAGTTCTATAAAAGGACCAAGGTATTTCCAATCACAGTTGAGGTCAAGGTCCAGATCCAGGTCTCTTTCATGACCAAGCAGCAGCTGATCAAAGTCCAGATCTCCAGCTCCAAAAAGAAGTCTCTCCCCATCAGGAAGTCCACGAAGAAGTCCAAGTTCTGAAAGAGTGAACTGAAGTTCTCAAGTTCACCTTTTAGGGAAAAATTATTTTGTTTACATTATTATAAGGAATTTGTGATGTTTGTAAAATAACCTAGGAAGGGTATTTCAACCATCTAATCAAAATGGATCTGAATTATTACTGTGTAAATTCAGAGCAAAAGATAATATAAATTATTGTTGAATGTATTAACATCTTATGGTTTGAAAATGTGGGGTTTTATTTATACATTTAAATAAAATATTTCTAACTAGGAAAAATAATATATAATAAAGATAAAAATAAAATGTAAAGAGGAAAAGTATTAAATATAGAATTTTTATTTCCCATTAAAATTTTTCAACATTTTTAATGAAGCCATTTAAAAAATATACTTGAATTAACAACTTATATGCATGGCTATAGTTTAAATGGTTTTATTCAATTCCTGTTTAAGGCATTTCAATGATGATCTCTATAAATTTTTAATGAGCACCAGCAATGAGAAACTTTACTCTTACTAGTACATGATTTTTTTTAATGCAAATCCTTTTGTGCAATCATTCAAAAATTTACAACAGTTGAAAATATATTTAAAGAATTTAAGAGCTCTTCCATTGACAAATTAACTGTGCAATTTCTTATAATAACATGAAGAGACATTTTAAATACAATTGAACTTTTTATATCAAGTATTTCATAATAATGATGAAGCCCTATCTGTAGAACACATATTAGTAGAACAGAACCCTGCAGCTCGTTTGCACACAACCAGCAGGACCCATCCATGATGAATGGACAGAATATCTGGTATTTGACAAGAAAGAGTCTATGGATTCCTGTCTGGAGGTGCAGTCACAGTGAACCCTCACTCAGCCTCCCAGCCCCACCCCCACCCCCAACAGGCACTGCATGACCTGCACCCTTGGTGGGTGCCTCTACAGCATGAGATCATCCAGTGGTGCATGGACTTCTCATGCATCAGAATGCTCTGTAGCAGGCTGCTGGAGGAGACACTGGAAAGGTAGGCATGCCCCAGTGTAGCAGCCAGGTCAGATGAGTCCCTAAATTCCTTTGCCATCCCCAGTACACATGGGGAATGTGCTGCCCAACCCTCTGCTCTTGGCCACCCTCTGAGAAGCCCCAGACAAGACTAATCCCTCCAGAGCTAGCTGCCTGGGAGTTTCCAGTCACCCCAGCCATCCTAAGGGATAAGGGGATCGGTATCTTAAGCATGCACAGCAAGTCCACTAGGCTCTAGGATAGAAAATAAGCACCTTCATTTTTTTTAAGTTTATTATTTCACTACATGTTTAGATGCACTGATGTTCATTGCTTATACACTAGCCTTTAGTATCTCACCTTTCTTCTGTCTAAAATGAAACAGTGCAGGAGACCTACATGGTTCTAATTGCATGTTGTGAATGTCAAATAAGCTTCTAAACCTGAGTGAGAAACAAATATCTCAAAATAAAACTGTCACAACAGTATTCGCTCACTCATTCAAGTACTACTTATTAAGCACCTACTATGTGCCAAGAAATGTTTTAGGCACTAAGAAGAAACTAATAAGTAAAACAGGCAAAATTCCTTACCTCATAGAACTTACTTTCCATCAGGAAGAGAAATACATCTTTAAAAGAATAATTAAGAAATAAATGCTTTAGAATTAAAGTATGATGTGTGCTATGAAAAAGATAAAACAGAAAGAGAAATATAGAGTGCTGGAGTGGAGGAAACTTGGGGCGTTTTCTATTTTCTACAGTGTTCAGAAAAGGCCACACTGAGGTCATGATTAAGCAAAGATTTGAAGGGTATAAGGAAGCCAGTTACATGAATATCCTGGAGATCATTACAGAGAAGGGAACAAGTAAGTCCCTGGAGTGAGAAATTGCCTGGTATTTTCAAGAAACAGCAAGTTGGCCAGTATGACTGGACTGAAACAATAGAAGATAAAGCTACAGCCAAGTGTAGGGTGTGGGAGGTAAATTATGTAGAGCCCAGTAGGCCGATGGCTTCTACTCTACATGAGACAGGGAATCCACTGAAAGGGGTTAAGGGAAGAAGAGACATGAGTTAAGTTTTAAGAGGATCATCTTGCTTGTTGTGTTAGAATAAACTATAAGGAGACAAGGTAGCATCAGACTATTTAATCCAGAGGTGCTGCAATAGTATGCTGAGCAGTAACAATGGCTTGGACTATGGAAGTAGCAGTGTGCAGATGGCGAGAAGTGATCAGATTCTGGATCTGTTTCCTGTCCAAAATTTTCTATTGGATGGGGTACAGGGTCTGAAAGAAAGATAGTAGTCAAGGGAAACTTCAAGGTATTTGACTTGAACAACTGAAAAGGAGTTGCCTATTGAAGGAGAAGAACCAAGTTGGAGGAGTGACACTTTATAGTAAGTCTTGAAGTCAGATAACTACGGTAATCAAGACATTGTTTTATTAGTGAAAGAATGGCCCAATAGACCAATGGGACAGAGTAGAGAGCACAGAAATAGGCCAAATAAATATAGTCAACTAATCTCTGACAAAGGAGCAAAGGCAATACAATGGAGCAAAGACTGTCTCTTCCATACATGGTAGTGGAACATCTGGTCTCCATATGCCAAAAAAAAAAAAAAAGTTAATCTAGACACAGATCTTATACCTTTCACAAAATTAACTCAATATGGATAATAGACCTCAATGTAATATGCAAAACTATGAAAATCCTAGAAGATAATATCAGAGAAAATTTAGATGAATTTGAGTATACCTATGACTTTTTAGAAACAACACCAAAGGCACAATCCATGAAAGAAATAAATTGTAAACTGGAATTCATTAAAATTAAAAACTCTGGCTCTGTGAAAGATGATATTAAGCCACAGACTTGGAAAAAGTATTTGCAAAAGACACATCTGACAAAGGACTCAACAAGAAGAAAAAACCTGATTAAAAATGGGCCAAAGACCTTAACAGACACCTCACAAAAGATATACAGATAGCAAATTAACATATTAAAGATGCTAAACATAATATGCCATTAGGGAATTTCAAATTGAAATGACAGTGAGATACCACTACACACCTATTTGAATGGCTAAAATTCAGAACTCTGACAACACCAAATGCTGGTGAGGATGTGGAGCAACAAGGACTCTGATACATTGCTGGTGGGAATGCAGAATGGTGCAGCCACTTTGGAAGTCAGTTTAGTAGTAAACCTACTTTTAGCATGTGATCTAGCAATTGCACTCCTTGGTATTTATGCAAAGAAGTTGAAAACATTCACACAAAAATCTGCACATACATGTTTATAGCAGCTTTATTCATAATTACCAAAACTTGGAAACAACCAAGAAGCCCTTCAGTAAGTGATTCGATAAGCTGTAGTATATCTAAACAATGAAATACTATTCAGAACTAAAAAGAAATGAACTATAAATTTATGAAAGACTTGGAGGAAACTTAAATGCAACTTTGTAAGTGAACAATGCCAATCTGAAAAGACACCTTTGTATGATTCCAACTATGTGACATTCTGGAAAAGGCAAAACTAGAGAGAAAATAAAAGATAAGAGGTTGCTGGGGGGTGGGGAGAAAAGAGGCAAGAGGTGAATAGGCAGAGGACAAAGGATTCTTAGGGTAGTGAAAATTCTCTGTGCAATATTATAATGATGGATATATGCCATTACACATTTGTCCAAACCCACTGAATGTACACAAGAGTGAACTCGTTGGCAAACTATGGACTTTGGGTGATTACAATGTGTCAATGTAGGTTCATCTTTGGTTAAAAATGGCCCAGCCCATGTGGCTTAGTGGATTGAGCATTGTCCCATAGACTGAGAGGTCCCCGTTTGATTCCCATTCAGGGCACATGCCTGAGTCTCAGGGCTCAATCCCCAGTAAGGGGTGTGCAGGAGGCAGCCGATTGATGTTTCTCTCTCACATCAATGTTTCTATCTCTCTCTCCCTTCCTCTTTCTAAAGAAATCAATAAAAAAAAAATGTTTTAAAAACTGTACCATTCTGGTGAGTGATGTTGACAATGTGTGGGGGTAGGAGATATAAGGAAAATCTTTGTGCCTTCTCAGTTTTATTGTAAACCTAAAACTGATTTAAATAAGTCTTTTTTTTTTTTTTTAAGGAGTTTTTATTTATTGAGTTACAAAACAAGTGTGTGGAAGTGACAGGAGGAGGCAGGAAAGAGATCTTAGAAGCACAGCTGTGTGAAACCAAGAGAATCTTGAAACAGAAACTTCACTTTTAGGAAAACAAACAAGATACATAATAACACAAAATGTCTGCATGTATATAATCCCAGAGGTCCATGAACAGGTCCTTAAAAGAGTGATGTAGAATTACAAGATTTCCAATAACCCACCCTACAGCCTGAGAAGTTTTTCTAAAATGCAGACCTACTTAACGCTACAGCTCTACTCAGAACTTTTGAATATACAATATTCTAAGAATGAAGCCCAAAGTAGACCTGTGCCTCCACCCTCTAGCACCTGCTCTTGGTTCCCTGCCTCAGCATCCGCACCCCTCCCTAACAGCCTTCTCCTCTTCAAAGAGAAGGGAGGACTTTCAGAAACCCAGTACCCCCGCCAGCTCTGATTCGGCCTTGCCCCGCTGCCTTACCTGACCCACCCATTTTGCCGTCTCAAGTTTCTCTTTAGTATCGCATACTTGATTCTAATTGCCTTTTAGATGATAAACTCTGTGAACAGCAATGTATTGTTTCCTGTGGCCATAACAAATTACTACAAACTTGGTGCTTTAGGGCAAAATTTATTCTCTCTCAGTTCTGGACCCCAGAGGTCAGCAATCAGTTTCACTTGGATGAAATAGATGTGGGTAGGGATCAGCTCCCTCCAGGGGCTCTAGGTGAGAACCCTTTCCATGGCCTTCCCCTCACCCTTCTGAAGGCTGCCTCCTCCCTTGGTTTCTGGCTCTGCATCACAGCATTTTTCTATACCTGCGTCCATGAGTACATTGCTTTCTTCCTCTTCTCTCAACTCCTTCTCTCCCTTCCCTGTAAGGACACTGTAGTTGCATCTAGGGTCCACCCAGATAATCCAGGATCGTCTCCCCTGATCCCAGTCCTTGACTTCAGTACGCCTGCACAGTCTCTTTTGCCATGTAAAGTCACATTCACAGGTAGCATGGATTAGGATCTGGATATCCCCATGGGCCGTTCTTCAGCCTATCACAGTCAAGACTGTAACTTTTGTTCATTCCTATATCGCCAACAGCTAGTGTTCTGTTTCTTAATAAATTCTCAGTAACATTTTTAAATGAATGAATGTGGTGAGCTTTTCTCACCTGAATACCTCATTAACCTTTCTCTTAACTACAATGAGAGAAAAGTCATTATTCCCTATCGACTTGCTGATAAACAAAAAGCAGCTTTCATTTGAGCAGAGTTTTCTTCTAGTGTCAGAGTTGACAAAGTTTGTTCAAGTTGGGGGTGGGGCGGGCTCTTGGTCAGGTTATCGAGCTGATATGCAGAAGAAGCCACTGGGGTTCTTATCAAATTTAAATCTTACTATACATTTCTAATTGCCTCCCCAAACTTCAAGTAATAAGTCCTTCTGGGCAAATCAGTGCTTTCTGTCAGAATGGTTAATGCGGGTCAGTATGGGGGATTTAGTTACCAGGGGTGAGTGAAATCCTGGGAGGCCAGATCCCAAGGTCACACACGAGGCTTAATTTTCTCCGGTTGATCATCCCAAATGCCTTCTTTCTGATTAAGTCCCAGTTTTCCTCACATAGCATAGTTTGTCTAGAAGTTTAAATTAATGAGAAAACTATGTAAAGAATATATAAAACAGAGCTAAGTGATTTTAAAGAGAATGAAAGTGAGGGCTACTCTGAGCACTTGACCTCCCACAGTGAAGACCCTTCCCATTGCCCCTCCCAGTTAAGTGTAGCAGGTGACTGATTGCAGGCAAATGGGAAATAAAAGGAATTGTCTGTGCGACTTCCGTAAGTACCCTTAAAAGAGGGCATGCTCTCTCTGCTGTTTTCCTCACTGCCAGCCAGAAAGTGGGTGGGCTGACTAGAGTGCAAATAGCTATTCTGGATCATGAAGCAGCAAGTTAAGAAAGTCAGAGCCATCAGATAGAAGGAACTGCCCGGCTGGTGTGGTTCAGAGGTTGAGCATCAACCCATACACCAAGAGGTCGCTGGTTCAATTCCCGGTCAGGGCACATGCCCAGTGTGGGGCATGCAGGAGGCGGCCAATCGATGTTCTCTCATATCAATGTCTCTCTCTCCCTGGAATCAATAAAGAAAAAATATTATATATATATATATATATATATTTTTTTTTTTTTTTTTTTTTAAAGAAGAAGAAGCTAAATCTTGATAGTCATGGAACAAATTCTGGATTGCCTACCTCTGGAGTCCTCTATGTTAGACTTAGTGGTGTGAAAACACAATAATCTTTTATTGCTATTATTGTCATCCCTTACAGTTCGGGGAGAATACTATGCTCAATCAAGTGGTTCACACTTGAAGTTGCTCATGTCGTTATAATCAGACAGTGGCTGGTATGGACCCACCTTACGGTCTCCTCACACATATGTCTGGTGGTTGATGCTGGCTACTGGCTATCATCTCAGCTAACAAGTCTGCGAGTCAGAACACTACCTGTGACCTCTCCTTGTGGCCTGGGCTCCTTATAACATGGTGGCTGGTTCCCAAGGACCCAGCACCCACAAGGGTCAGACAGACACTGGATCACTTTTTATGACCTAGTCGTGGGAGTCACATGGTACCATTCCTCCATACTCTCTTGGTTGAGGCAGTGAAAAAGTTCTAAGTTTCAAGGGGAGGGGGCCATAAATTCTATTTCTTGCTTGGAAAATAGCAAGGTTGCAAGATGCATTGGTGGAATGGGAGGTACTGTTGCAGCCATCTTTAGAAAATACAAATTTATAACTGTCTAATCTTCAAAATACAATTGTTATCACCCCTCCCTGCAAAAAAAAAACAAACAAAAACAGAAGTAATAAGTAGTCTGCACAAGTTCTGAGGCCTCACAAAGGGCTTACTAGCCATTCTTACACTCAGAGGTTTCCTTGGGGGAAAATGTAAGTAACAAACCTTCCCAGGAGCAAAGCCAGAACCAGATAAGAGAGTTCCTCCCTAAAACTAGGGGTCCTCGTGGCTAATCAAGGAACGTCTCCCACACCGTTCCTGCACATAGGGAATTTAGAATTCTCCGCAGCAGTGACTCCGGGGTGTTTCCTACTCTCCCCATCTCTGAATGGAAGATTTTATTGCAGTTAGCCTGTTCCTTCTCCACTATTATTTTTTTAAAGTGCTTATAACAGACAGCTTGTCTTTGCCTATCTTTTAGAGAGTCTAGGCTTTGAACCAAAATTAGTAACTTATTGGGATTCAGGGCTACCTCTCTAAGAAGGAAGACAGTGTGGCCAAAACATCTAGGATCCAAATTTGCCCCCAACATCCATGCTCCCCTTCTTCCATTGGAATAGAATTCTTCACTTTTATCCAGGCACCACAGAAAATGGACCATATACCCCAGAATCCTTTGGATCTGGGTATCGGCATGTAACTAAGTTCTAGACAATGAACTCATCATCTGTAATTTTCAGTAAGTGTCCTTCAAGGGAGAAGAAATGCCTTTCATCAATCCCTTCTCCTTCTTGCTGACTGAGAAACCAATGTGATATCTGGAGCTCAAGCAGCCCTCTTGAGCCATGAGGCAGTGCACACTAAGCTGTCAGAGCAGCAGGAAAGATCACTGCTCCCAGTTGACTCAAGTTTCCACACTCACCCTGGAATGCCTATCTCCAGGTTCCTTCACGTAAGAGAAAAACAAACTTGTATTTGTTTAAGCTGTTATTTGGGATACTTATGTTACTAGTAGCAAATCAAATCCTAATTAATGTAGCAGATAGTTGAATGGGGATAATAGTAAATTGTGAAGAAGATTAAAAATAATCATTAATTACATAACAACATCCTGTTCACACAAAAACCAAGCAACAAAATGTGATTCAGGGAGCTCATCTGCCTCTACACAGTAGCCAAAGATATGCTTTCCAAATGCAAATCTGATCCCTTGCCTCCCCTGTGATAACCCCTTGAACAAATCTCTCTAACCTGGTATATAATCGAATCTGCCCCTTCTACCTCTCAAAGCCCATGTACTCCCAGGATCTCAACCACTCTGAGGTCCAGCTATACTCGTTTTTCCGTTCCTGTTGCTCAGATGCTAGCTCAAGGTAGCAGATTGTGTGATTGCTCTCCTGAGTACATTCTCCAAACAGGCACCTTCTTGGCTATTTTAAGGTAATATTTTAGCACACCAATTATTAAGATTATGACGAGAGAAAGCAAGATCTTGATTTGTGTAAAGCAGGTGGTCAAAAGTAGCTGTTCTCACGTTACCTCCCCCACTCTCGGTCTAGCCCACCCCTAGGCTCACTCTCCTAACTGTATATATGCATGTATGCATGTGTGTATGTGTATGTGTTCATGCATGCATGTATGTACATATGTATGTATGTATTCTCAAGCTCACTTCCTTAATTTTTGAACCAGATTCTGCCCTTGATCTTAGTCGCCATGTTTCCTCCCACACCACCATCTCCATCATCTATTCATCCAGATGACTCAGTCATTTTTCAGGTATCAAATATCCCTGTCGAACTTCCTATTCCAGTCGCTCATTATGGCATGTAACGTACGATTCTCTGATAATATGTCTCATAGAGCCATGGGTATGTGCTTCTGTGGATATATGAGAAATGTCAGTTTTCCCTCACCAGATTGTTAGGCCTGTAAGTCAGAAAATGTGCTGGTTCTAGCTCATCAATGTATCCTCAGAGCAGAGCACAGTGTCTAGTGTATTTGTAGAGTCTTAATAAATATCTGTTGAATGAATAATTGAGATGCTCAGGGCTGAGCCAAAAAAGAATTTTAAAGAATTGATAGGTTAAGAATGAAAGAAGAGCTGAGGGAAAAGCACACTGTCACAGCCGCATAAACTTGGATGTCCTCAGGTAAGGGAACCACGGTGCTGCAGAGCATGGAGCTAGGTGATGAGAGAATCATAAAGGAGTATAAAGCATGGTCATTGCCCTGAAGAAATGTGCTACCTAGGACATCATAAGACCTGTGCAAAAGAAAAAATAGTGAACTAACCACGAAAAATGGAAAAAGTCTGAAATAAGTGGAACAAAAACAACATGCCATACTATTGTGACATCAAGATAAATTAACACAGGAACAATAATTTTTGTGTCACTTGTTATGTAACATGGAATGAATTAAGCACCTGACAGACATTATCTTATGTCATCTCTGCAATAACCCATGAACAAGTTATTGATATCCTTGTTTTATTTTATTACAGTATTAAAAATTTTATTGCAATTTAGAAAACTTTCAGTTAGAGAATTCAGTTTACATATTGACTTTTTTTTTATTGTTGAAAGTATCACACATGTCCCACTTTTTTTCCCATTGGCCCCCTCCTCCCCACTCCCACACCCCTCCTGCATTCCCCAGCCTAAGGTATGTAGCCATTGGTTGTGTATATAATATCCTTATTTTAAAAATGAGACTCAGAGTTTAAATATGTGTAAGTTACAAAGCATATATGTAAAATGACAGGATTTGAACCCTAGCCTTCTGAATTAAAGGCCAATATACTAATATTTATGTTATAAAGATGAGAATTTAGCTGGGCTCCAAGGTATAGGTAGGAATTATATAAGCAGAGGCAAAGTGTGAAGGACAATCAGGCAGGGCATTTAGTGTGAATAAACTAGAGAAGGAAATCAAGGTATGATGAGTGAATAGCTTAGTCCAGCCAAAACTAGGGGCTCCTACAGCAGTAGAATCCAAGATGAAGTTGAGGATGGAGTTTGGGTCTGACTGGGGAGAGCCTCTAAGGGTATTTGGCTTTTAGGTTATAGGCAACTAAAAGTTACTCTAGGGTCCTGAGTAGGCAAGTGGCAAAATGAAAGTGATTGTCTGGATGGACTGGAGTGGGGACAGAAGAGAAAATAACAGATTCAGATAGGAAAACTCAGCATTCTTGAGATCAAAGAATGTTAGACTTGAAAAGAATTATAAATATCACTTAGTGCCCGACCTCATTGTACAGAGGAGGAAACTGTAACCCAGGCAATTTATATGACTTCCTAAAGGTGAGTAAAATTGCTAGGACTGTAACTTGGTTTTCTGACTGTTATTTTCACTATGACACAGGAACAGAAACAGATGAAAAATGGAAAACAAAGAGAGAGAAAAAAAACAGAATCAAAAATAACTGTCAGGTTTTAGGTCAGAACAACTTTGAAAATACTGACATCACTGGCAGATAAAAGATAGTCAAGAAAGACCCTTGTGACCCAAAGGCTCTAAGAGGGCCCCAGTGATCTCTGCCTCCTGGTAGGCACGTCCTGTGTAATCTCCTTTCCTTGAGTGTGGACTACCCTAGCCACTAGCTTCTAATCAATAAAACACAGCGAAGGTGATGGAGTAGCATTTGCATAATTAGATTAGAAGAGGTTGTAACTTCTAATTTGCTAGCAGAAGCTCCCCCTTGCTGGCTCTGAGGAAGCAAAGTGGCCATACTATGAGCTGCCCTGTGGGGATGTGTACATGGCAAGGAATTGAAAGCGGCCTTCTGTCAACACCCAGGCAAAGGACTGAGTCCTTTGGCTCAACAACCTCAAGTAACTGAGTCTTGCCAATAACCATGTGATCTCAGGAGCAAATGCTTCCCCAGTCAAATCTTTAGATGAGACCTCAGCCCTGACCAATGATTGCATCGCAGCCTTGTGAGAGACCCTGAAGCAAGAAACCCATGAAGCCATGCCCAAATTTCTGGCCTACAGAAATGATGAGATAATAAATGTATATCATTTTTAGCCTCTGAATTTGTGACCATTTGTTATACAGTGATAGTTAAGCAATACAATACTTTGAGAGAAAAAGCTATGTTTGGTTTGAAGCGATGGAGGAGTCCATTGTACTTTCTGTAGACCACCAGGAACCAAATCCATATTTTTCAGGACAATAAATTGGTGGACAGTGAAAATCAGAAAGGGAGTATAGCAATTTCAACCAAGACATTTGCCAGTGAAAAATAAAATTATGCATGCTGAAAACAAAAAGAAAACACTTGAAAAGAAGTTTGGGGATACAAATATGAGATGCCATTTGGAAACAGGGTTTCTCAAGAGAGAACAAAAAAATGTGCAAACGCAAAGTTAGACATTGGCAGTAAGGTGGGAAGGAAAGGGAATACGTGATTAAAACCAGCATGCTAGGCACCAACTTGGAAACCTCAGGGAAAACTCAGCAACTTTTGGGTTTTCAGCCTCAGTGCCTACCTTTTCGCTTCTAGCACTATCTAACCAATAAGAAGTATAACTCGAATGTTCAGAGTATCCCTGGAGAATAATAAACCACAAAGGTATGATAATGGTAAACTCTCTACCTCTCCAATTTGGAATACTATAACTAAAAACTTCCAGAACACTTTTAAAGTCATTCTTCCATTTTACCTTCAGTTTTTGTCATTTTACTTTAAAACAATCAAGTTGAGTTTTCATTCAAATACTCCTTTTTTAATAAGAACAAATTTGAATGTTCTAGCGTTGCACATGCAATTCTATTTTCCCTTAAAAGAGAGAATTTCAGTGCCTGCTCTACCATTCCTCCACTTGGTAATTTGGATTCCAGCACAGAGGAGGTCAAAATATAATTGGCAACCTAGGACATAGGGTTTTATAAAGCCATCTTTTTTCCAATAGAAGACTTGATCAAGTTTCTAAAGAGTCTATTTATTAACATTATTTTAGTTCAGAAAAGAAAGTGCAATTCTATTCTACACATGCGGGCATGAAATATTTAAACTGTAAACAACCATCTATCCCAACCCAACAACAGAAATCTTGTTAATGTACCACAGAAACTATCTTAAGAAGGGAGGACTATTTCCCATCCCAACCCGCCAACTAAACCAAGAGACACAATATAGAGAGATCATTTCTCAAGCGATTCATAATGTGGAGAGATCATTTCTCAGGCAATTCACAGGTATTTAAAGGGTGGCATATTGCAGAAGACCAAAATGCCTTCCATTCCAGCAGGGTCTTTGTTTATGCAGGAGCTGTGAACCTGGCAAGAGCAAGGACTACATTTGTTTGTTCCTCTCGAACAGTATTCAGTACAAGCATTCACGAAATATTTCTGAGTAAACAAATGCCAAGCAGGGAGGGCAACAGAGAAAGTGAAAGAGTACAGCTGATGTGAACTCTATTTCTTTAAGAAACTACAGACAGATATTGAGAAGTATCTACCTCTAGTATAAGAACCCTAATTTCTAAGAACGCAACCCTGTCAATGCAGACAACGAATGCTGTGGAAGAAGGTCATAAAAAGCAAGCACTGAGCAGTCCACGTACAAAACCAAGACATGAAGGTGAGTCGACACAGGACCAAAATTGAGACAAAGACAACTCCAACCTGGTGACACCTCATCAGTTCATTGCATTACTAGGTTGGGAGGTAGACACTAGAACAACAAAATATCATTTTGTAGTTTATTATCCATGTGATCATGTTTATTTTATATGTGAGTAGTATATATGTATGTATTTAATGTTTATTTTATATGTAATCACATACCAGAGTATGGATTGTCATTCTCAGCTTATCCCTTTCTTGCCATTATAAAGCTCTGAATTAAAGAGCCCCTTAAATACACTGAAGAGAAGACAGCTGAGCCAAGAGGACAGGACTGACAACAGCCTTGAGGCTCTGGTACTGCTCACAGAAGAGTGTTCAAATAACCTTGTTCCTGCCTGCGACTGAGAACTCCACATACTATCCCACAGTGGACATGGGGGCCGAGTAGCGCTGTAACACTTTCAGCACTTCCAAAAGTTTAAAGTATTTCTGATTTCAAAGCTGAAGATGCTCAAACACTGTCTAAAGCAGCGGTTCTCAACCTGTGGGTCGCAACCCCTTTGTGGGTCGAACGACTTTTTCACAGGGGTCGCCTAAGACCATCCGAACACACATATTTCCAATAGTCTTAGGAACCGAGACACCGCTCCTCTATCCGTCTCCAGGCGGGTGCGCCCACATGCAGATACGCCCACATACAACATGAGGAACTGTATTGAAGAATCACGGTATTAGGAAGGTTGGGAACCACTGGAAAGTAATTGTATCAGTCGGAATTCCCTGGAGGAACACAACCAAGAGGCTATATTTGGCAAGTCTAAAATCTATAGGACAGGCTGGAGGCTGGAAACACAGGCAGGATTTCAATGGTACAGTCCTGAGGCAGAATTCCTGCTTCTCTGGAAAAACTCAGTTTTTGCTCTTTAGGTTTTCAACTGATTAGATGAGGCCCACCCACATTATGAAGGGTAATCTGCTTTATTTAAAGTCAGCTGTGGGCAGTGTGGTTCTAGAGACAACTGTAGTTTCGTTCTGCGGTTGGGAATCCGCATACAGGGAGGACTAACAATAAGTTATGTGCAGATTTTTTTACTTCTCAGTGGGCTGGCTGTACTAACCACCACATTGTTCAAGGGTCAACTGTATGTTTACAACAACATCTACACTAGTGATTGACTTTACAACTGGACACCATAGACTAGTAAAGCTGACACATAAAATGTAACTATCACAGCAACCAACATTGGTTAGAGCTTCTAAGCTGACATCTGCCCATGAAATCCTTGAATTTCTAACAACTCTTTGTACTAATGCAATATTAACTTTATCAACAGAGTCCATAATTCTGATTATGGAGTCATGTAGATGATACTTTACAAAAAATGGCTGCCATTGTATATAGATTGGCATTCTAAAATGCCATCTTCAGATGGTAAAATTGTAAGAGTTCTACAGAGTAAAAAGAAACTCTGAAAGAATCTCCCCTGCAGTTTACTTAAAATAGTTTATTGTTAATTAGGATGGAGGATGAAACTGCCTGGTAAACTAGCTAAGAAATGTACAAACCGGACTTCCGGTCAAGATGGTGGCGTAGGTAAACGCGGTATCGCGTCCTCCCACAACCACATCAAAGTTACAACTAAACTACATAACAACCATCATTCAAAACCGCCTGAAATCAAGCTGAATGGAAGTCGTACAACTACGGAACTAAGGAAAAAAAAAAAGCAGCTACATCCAGACCGGTAGGAGGGGCGGCGGCGCGAGGGGGGGCGGCGGCGGAGCGCGCAGCGGCGAGACGGGCTGGTCCCACACCCAAGCATGGTGGATAAAAATCAGGAGGATCCCGCGGCTGGGAAGGTCCTTCCTGAGGACTGAGGGGTCCCCGTCCCACACCAGGTGTCCCGTTCAGGGTTCCAGTGCCAGGAAGAGAAGTCCCCATAACTTCTGGCTGGAAAAACCAGCGGAAACTGAGGCTCAGGGAAGCTGAAGCGGCTGGAGCCCCAGGCAGCTCCTTAAAGGGCCCGCGCACGGACTTATCGGACTCTCTCCCTCTGAGCTCGGAGGGGAGGCAGCTCGAGGGGCACCAGAGACACACAGGGAAGAACTGAGCTGTTTGGCACTGGAGCGAGAGCTGGAGAGGGGGCTTCCTCGGGGACAAACGTGCTGTCAGAGGCCTTTGTTCCTTTGGTGAGCCCTTCCCGGGGGCGGCAGACAGAAGCCATATCTGGGACTCCAGCAACCTGGCTCACACTGGTAGCCCCGCCCTGCTGACTCCCTGAGGCCCCGCCCCACCCAACTTTCAAGCCCACCCAAGCTGTTGCCAGTTGCTTAACCATAGGATTGGCCGGTCTTGGATCCTGCTTCAGGTTTTTCCTAAATTCTTTCAAACGAGCAGCACCGGGTCTCAGCGAGCCCCATACCTCTCATTAAGTAACACACAGAAACAAACACAGGGAGGCAGCCAAAATGAGGAGACAAAGAAACAGGTCCCAAATGAAAGAACAGAACAAAACCCCAATAAAAGAACTAAGCGAAAGGGAGATAAGCAACCTAACAGATACTGAGTTCAAAATACTGCTTATAAGGATGCTCAATGAACTTAGTGAGAACCTCAGTGAACTTAGGGAGGGCATCAAGAGCATAAAAAAGTACCAGTTAGAAATCATGGATACACAGTTAGAATTAAAGGAGGCATTAACTGAAATAAAGAATAATTTACACAGCTTCAATAATAGAGTATGTAGATCCAAGGAGCAAACCATCGATTTGGAATATAAGGAAGCAAAAAATCCCCAATCAGAAGAGCAAAAAGAAAAAAGAATCCAAAAAAATGAGGATAGAGTAAGGAGCCTCTGGGATAACTTCAAGCGTGCCAACATTCGCATCTTGGGGGTGCCCGAAGGAGAAGAGAGAGAGCAAGAAATCAAAAACCTGTTTGAAACAATAATGGCAGAAAACTTTCCTAACTTGGTGAAGGAAACAGACATACAAGTCCAGGAAGCACAGAGAGTCCCAAACAAGATGAACCCCAAGAGGCCCACACCAAGACACATCATCATCAAAATGCAAAAGGTTCAAGACAAAGAGAGAATCTTAAAAGCAGCCAGAGAAAGGCAGCTAGTTACCTACAAGGGAGTACCCATTAGGCTGTCAGCTGATTTCTCAAAAGAAACTTTGCAGGCCAGAAGGGAGTGGCAAGAAATATTCAGAGTGATGAAAACCAAGAACCTACAACCAAAATTACTCTATCCTGCAAAGCTGTCATTTAGAATCGATGGACATACAAAAACTTTCCCAGACAAGAAAAAGTTAAAGGAGTTCATCACCACCAAACCGTTATTATATGAAATGATGAAGGGTCTTTTTGAAGAAAAAGATAAAATGTATGAACAAACAAAATGGCAATGAATACATATCTATCGACAATGGAATCTACAAACAAAATGAACAGGAAGAACTGAAACATTCTCATAGATACAGAGAACATTTTATTGGTTGCCAGTTGGGAAGGGGGTTGGGGGAATGGGTGAAAAAGGTGAAGGGATTAAGAAGCACAAACTCATTGCTAGGCTGACAAACCTCAAAGGGAAAGGGGTTGGGGGGGTGGGAAGAAATAAACCAAAGAACTTATATGCATAACAAATGGACACAGACAATAGTGTGGGAAAAGGTGGGAGGGGGGCGGGAGTGGGGAGGAGGGGGTCAATGGGGGAAAAATGTGGAACATCTGTAATACATTTTACATCCAACAATAAAGATTTGGAAAAAAAAAAAAAAAGAAATGTACAAACCTTTAAAAAGGGTGTCTGTGGCCTGGCAGGTATGGCTCAGCAGCTGGAGCGTCGGCCTGCAGTCCAGAGAGACCCGGGTTCAGTTCCCGCTAAGGGCACGTACCTCAGTTGCAGTTTGTCCCCAGCCCTGGTTGGGTCGTGCAGGAGGCAGCCACTCAATGTGTCCCTTTCATGTCGATGTTTCTCTCTCTTTCTCCCTCCCACTCTATCTGAACAACCACCAAAAAAAAAAAAAAACACAAAAAAATGTCCTCTGGTGAGGATAAATAAATAAAAAAATAATAAGGGTGTCTGCATTTTTTCTAGTTAAATCAAACCATGATAGCATTTTATCCTACCAAAGCTACCAACTGACATGGATCTATTTTGTTATACCTGTAAATCTAAATGTCACACGCTTTGCAAACATGTCATTTCAGGTAGCTCATACAGTAATATTATTTCTTATTTATAGTCTCCTCTCTTGCTGAAATATCTTTGTCCTAGTCAATTTCTTCTTTTAAAAGGAGGAATATTTTAGCCTGATAATTTCAATGGTGTTTTTTTGGTTGTTTTTTTTTTTTTTGGTCAAGATATTTTAAAATTGATTTTTATAGAGAGAGGAGGGGAGAAAGAGAGAGAAACGTTAATGTAAGAGGGAAACGCTGATTGGCTACCTGCTGCAGGCCCCCTACCAGGGTTCGAGCCCACAACCCGGGCATGTACCCTGACCAGGAATCAAAGGAGCAACGCTTTGGCGCACCGGCCAATGCCCAACCAACTGAGCCACACCGGCCAGGGTTCAAGGGTTTTTATATATTGATCCCACTCCTGGTTAGTATGCTGTGTGATTGTTTGATTTTTTTTTCTTCCAACTGGTTTACTGAAACCTAGCCTTACTGTTTGTTATTTCTCTTTACCAAATTAAAATTTTCAATTATTATCTAAAAACAGTGAAGAGAATACGACCTCTTAGGATCAATCTGCCTTATTCTTCTAACCCTGGTCTATAGCATCTTTCATTGTTTTAAAAATATTTAGGAACTTACCCTTCTAGCTCTCCACTCAAAAAGAGTGAGCAGTGATCAACATTTTATTGTTGATCGATTCATAACATCTTGTCAAGTGAGAAGACTGTCATCTTATCACTTCATTTTGATATATACCTGTAGCTGGTTGAATTATGTCTTCTAAAAAGACATGTCTAAGTCCTAACCCTTATGACTGTGACCTTATTTAGAGAGATCTTTGCAGATGTAATCAAGTTAAGATGAGGTTACATTGGATTAGAGTGGAGACTGAGTCTAGTGACTGATGTCCTTATTTAAAAAAGAGAGCAATTTAGAAAGACACAGAGACGCACTGGGAAGAAGGCAGCATGACCCTAGAGGCAGAGACTGGAGCTATAAGCCAAAGAATGACGAAGATTGCCAGGAGCCCCCCAAAGCTAGGACCCAACAAGGCAAGATTGTTCCCTAGAGCCTTCAGAGGGGGTCTGGCCCTGTTAACACCTCGATTTCAGGCACGGAGCCTCCAAAACCACGCAGCAATAAATTTGTCATTTTGCGCTGCCAAATTTGTGGTAATTTCTTACAGGAGCCCTAGGAAACTAATACGTCATAAACTATTATTCCACATTCCTATGTGTATTCAACTACTGAAATGTGCAGTTTGCCCCAGTGTTTTTCAGCCTATAACTGAAGCCTAAATTGTTCCTTTACGAGTAAATAGCAACATGTTACCACTACAAAGCTCTTTTCTCTTGCAAAATCCTTTATCTTTAGAAAAATACCTTTTTATTACCTTGTACTATTGTTTTTGTTTTTGTTATTATTACTGTTGTTATTTACGTTTTATAGTTGGGACAAACACAACTGGTAAGGAAGAGAGGGGAAGTAACATGTACTGCCCCCAAGACATTGTACACGCGAGACTGAGATGAAGCTGTAAGCATAGCCTGCAGATGGTAAGTAGATTGTGCTCAGAAAGTACGTTTGGATGAATTATTCTCAACACCATCTGATCTCAGATTCTAAGTACAGGCTTACAGAGCTGGACAAGTCAGAGGTCATAAAGAGACATCACAGGTCTAATTAAAATTTCTGTTATTTATGGCATTATTTAATAATTGCTTTTATATCATTTGTGATTAAAATTTAATTCTACATCTACATATATTGCTTAATAACTTTATATTTACAATGAACTGATTTTATTTGGAGAACATACATTCTAATTCTTGGGGGTATAAGACTAAAATATTACTTACTCATAAACACATGCGTACACATGGTATTCTGTAAAAAAAAAAAAAAAAAAAAAAAAAGCTTGCTTCCCTGGTTTTGCACATTCAAAGCATCTGCACTTTGACCTTCATAATTATGCAGTGCCCACCCAGTTGTGGTGTCTACAACCAAGGACTCCATAAAGGGAATTTCATTGTAAATGACTGATGAGCCACTCTGGGAAAAAAATAGTGAATTTGCAAGATAGTGGAATAGACATTGCCAGGTAGACACCATTTTGGAGTCAAAGATTTTTGTAGTCGTCTCTAAATCAAATATTTTACTATACAGGTTTATATATGAACCACACAATGTAAACAGTCCTAAAACTAATCTCCAATTCTTTCTCACTGGAAATGACTAAAATCTAATCATATGGCCAAGAAATAGCCTCTATTCTGTTGAGGTTTGATTGTGACCCCTCTTATGCTCACCCCATGCTACTCCGGCCCTGTGCCATCTACAAACTGTGTTTCCTTTCTGCTCCCGGAATTGCTGAGTACAGTACTAGATCCCTGCTTGGTGTATTTGCAAACCAAATTTTCAGTTGATTGGTTACCATATAAAGCTTTCTGTCCTTCCTACACCACAGCAGGGGCCGCCTGCACGGTCCTGCAGCCTTACGCTCCTGTCCCAGGCCACTCAGCCACACCACTCTGCAGCAATCCACCAGCACAGACAGCAGAGGGTATTAAACCCCAGGTAGACAGAACTGTTGGTTTACGATTTATCTTTTGCTCTCCACACTTTCCATTGTTTCCCTGACATGTGAGCTTGGTCACCTAACTTGCTTTGAACAATGGAACATGGTCGGAAGTGACACATGCTAGTTGCACCCGGAGGGTTTAAGAGTCCTGGGCAAGTTTCATCAGCCCCTTGCATTCGTACACCCACCATAAAAAGAGCATACCTTGCAAAGCCACTGATTCCAGAATAAGGACACTTTCAGATCAGATCTAAACCCAACCTGCAGCCTGGAGCTAAGCTCAGTTGATCCCAGCTAAGCCCAACCAATCACAGCATCAGAGTCACTGGACCTGAAGTTCCAACGAGTGAGAAATAAACACTACAAGCTACTGAGACTTGGGGAGTTGTTTGTTACACAGCATTATTGCGGTAAAACCTGACAGATAAACTTTTCTGGTAAGGAAGTTTCTTTTTGACTATCGCTCAAGCTAAAAACGGATCTCTCCCACTGGGAAGTATTAGGATGGAAATATCCCGATAAAGCTACAACATTAAAACTTTAGACCACTGTTTAACAACTTCCTGCCTAAATTGCTCAACTCCAAATCCTACAGGCTACAGACAAGCAGATAGGAACTTCGTAGAGCCCATAATTTCATCAGATGACACATCAAAAAAGAGTCAACTAATCTTCCACCGGCACTCTGATGCTCTATGGAAGAAAGCGTCAAGGAGCTAGAGGTGTCCAAAATAAAATGTCAGGCACAGAAATTAAACAGCCGGGGCCTCACGCAGGGGCACAGCAGTCTGCTTCACTGTCAGAGCTGCCTTAATCCACAGGGGTTTGGGATATTGGCTGCTTTATTATTGCCCACCATCCATTTCACATCCTCTGGTGTCTCTTGGGAGAATGACCTCTCCCCTACTGGATCAGATGTCCTGTCTTCTCTTAACCAAGCTAGACAGACCAGGCATTCCTTCCCTAGAATGTAAGTCATGAGCCATGTAATGTGAACACGGAAAACAGCCAGAGAGAATTAATTTGAGAGCTCAGCCTGAGCAAGACCATCCAGACATTCTGCCACCGAGACCACCTGGAGCTGAGTGGTTCTTATCTGCTCCAAGACTGATTACTGGACCTTGCCTCCAACGCTGTAATTGCACTCTCCAAGAAATGCCTTTCTATTGTGAATTGGTCAGAACAGTATCTTTTATTTGCAACTGACAAGCTGAGTGGCACAGAAGCAAACACAAAAGAGCCTTCAGGTACTGCAAGAAGAAAGCAGAGAGGGCAGAAGAGCAGATGACCTCCACTAGCCAAGAAAGGACCAGCCCGGTCAGCATCACTCTCTCGACTGGGGTTCACTGCCAAGATCCGAGCATGAAAGCTTCACTGAACATGAGCGGCCATGAAAGATAAAATAGACATTCCTCCTCTTGAAGACGTACAATTATCCAAACTCTCCTCCCAGGAAAAGAGGCCGAACATATGAAAGCAGAATTTACTCATTAGTGTTTTAGCAAATAAGCTTTTAAAGAGAGATGATGTTGGCCAGCTCCTCATGTGTCTCTCGGACTTCACACCACACGGAAGGCCTTTGCCCGAGGCCATGCAGTGGCCACTTCAGTTGGGTCCAGGCAGCCCAGGTGGCTTCCCAGTGTGAAAACCTGCACTTCTAGGAAGTCCATGAGCCAAGGGGACCTTTTGAGGAGAACTTGTAAGGCCTTCCCCACAATTGGTTTGTATCCTTTTAAAACTCTACAATAAAAAGTTTAAATTAAACTGACTTTTCCATATGTTTTAATCTATGCAGACATTGCATTTTTTAATTTTAGTTATGTCATTCTGAAAAACATATTTTTCTCTGAAACTACTTAATTTTAAACTCTAGGGAATCCAAAGTATTCATCCTCTTTATTGTATAAACTCGGGCAATTTCTTTGTTCTAATCCTTAATTTTTCTGAGTTATAAAAGGAGTTCAACCAAGCACTTTACGAACCAAACCTGACCTGCGTCTTACGACACCTTGAATGCATGAGAGAGAGCAGGGTGCCCAGCTCGGCCACGCCACAGCCTGCCAGGTTCTCAGACACGCCGACATCCCTCCAGACGGGCTCTCTGGTCATCAATCTCCACCTTCACAAACACTGCTAGCGCATCCTCAATTTTCTCAACTAACTGAGCCGCAGCCCCATTAATATTCTAAATTATCCTCTCTGGAAGACAAATTATGTGGCTATTTGTCTTCTTTAAACATTTTCTAGTCACAAAATGTCACCTCAAGTTTTTTGCTATCAAGTTTTAGTGTTTAATCTTTTTTTCACACTCCCTCCGAAACTGCACCCTCCAGTGTCCAAGGCTAACGACCACCTGAGCGCCATCAGGTCTCTACAAGCCCAGTTATTCTCTCAATCAGCGTCTTTGGAGGCCCTACCGTGTGACAGGCAAACCCAGCAAGTCTAGTGATACAAAGTAAACAGAACCCCTGCCCTAGTGGAGCTTGCAGTTCCAGTGGATGGAGACCAACACTGACCAAACCATTCAAGTTACAGTATGGCAGATGGCGATAAGTGCTTTAGAAAAAACGAATGCCGGGCAGAGAGCTGGGGAGTGCTGAGCTCGAGGAAGGCTGCAATTTCCAACGGGGCAGTCACAGAGGGTTTCACGGAGAAGGTGATGTTTCAGCAACGTTCTAAAAAACAAACAAATGAGGCCAGGACCCACACAGGGACAGGAGGAGAGTGTCTCCCAAAGAGTGCACAAGTCCCGAAGCCCTGAGGGAGGAGTCAGTGGTTGTTGCCCAGGCGGGGACACGCTGGTTTACGGGCTAGTTCTCCTCTTCGTTCCGCACCTGCCTCTGTTCAAAACCAGCTCTGAGAGGGGACTCTCACTGTGCATCCTACTCCAGTGCCATCTCTTCCCACAGGTGACCCCCCACCATCAAAGCCAATGAATCCCAATTCCTCATATCAAGTACCTCTTTTTAGGTACACAGCTATACTCCCGAGATCCTATTGACATATTTAGTGAATAGCTCAGGGTCCGCTTACAAACAATATGTCCAAATCCAAACTCATCAACTTTCTGGCCAAGCCTTTTTTTTATTAATTAATTTATTTTTGTTACAGATGCTTCTCCTTTATCCCCCCGATTCCCCCTCCCCCGCCCTCCCTGCCCTGTCCCCAGCTTTGTTGTCCATGTCCATTGTTCATGCATACATGCATATAAGTTCTGTGGTTTATCTCTCCCCCACCACCCCCTCTTTGGGGATTGTCAGTCTGTACCCTACTTCCACGTCTCTGGGACTACCCCATTCCTCAGACTGTTATGTTCATTATATTCCACAAATAAGTGAGATCATGTGATATTTGTCTTTCTCTGCTTGGCTTGTTTCACTTAGGATAATATTTTCCAGGTCCTTCCATGTCACCGCAAAGGATAAGAGATCTTTCTTTCTTACAGCTGCATCATAGTACTCCATTGTGTATATGTACCACTGCTTTTTTATCCATTCGTCTACTGATGGACACTTGGGCTGTTTCCAGATCTTAGCTATTGTAAATAGTACTGCTATGAACATGGGGGTACATATATTCTTTCTGATTGGTGTTTCAGGCTTCTTAGGGTATGTTCCTAGAAGTGGGATCACTAGATCAAATGGCAATTCAATTTTTAATTTTTTGAGGTAACACCATATTGTTTTCCATAGTGGCTGCACCAGTCTGCATTCCCACCAGCAGTGTACTAAAGTCCCCTTTTCTCCACACCCTCGCCAACACTTGTTGTTTGATGATTTGTTGATGGCGGCCATTCTGACAGGTGTGAGGTGATACCTCATTGTTGTTTTAATTTGCATCTCTCTGATGATTAGTGATGATGAGCATTTCTTCATATGTCTCTTGGCCATTTGTATGTCCTGTTTGGAGAGGTGTCTATTTAGTTCCTCTGCCCATTTTTTAATTGGGTTATTTGTCTTCATTTTGTTAAGTTGTATGAGCTCTCTCTCTCTCTCTCTCTCTCCACATATATATATATATATATGAAATTAACCCCTTATCTGATATATCATTGGCAGTGATGCTCTCCCATGCAGTGGGTTGCCTTTCCATTTTGATGATTGTATCTTTTGCTGTGCAGAAGCTTTTGAGTTCGATGTAGTCCCATGTGTTCATTTTCTCCTTTGTTTCTGTTGCCTTAGGTGATGTGTCAGTGAAAATTCTGCTGCATGTGAGGTCTGAAATTTTGTTGTCTACATTTTCTTCTAGGATTTTTATGGATTCATGAGTTATATTTAAGTCTTTTATCTATTTTGAGTTTATTCTTGTGTATGGTGTAAGTTGATGGTCTAGTTTCATTTTTTTGCATGTAGCTGTCCAATTTTCCCAACACCATTTATTAAAGAGGCTGTCTTTACTCCACTGTATGCTCCTGCCACCTTTGTCAAATATTAATTGAGCGTATTGCCCAAGCCTGCTTTTTATCCTGTCCCCACCATCCCAGTCACTCAATTGGGAAACTTTTGATGCAGCAAGTTTCTTTCTACTTCCTTCCTTCCCATACCCAGTCCATACAATAGCATCAAGACATGCCCGCTTCTATACAGGTGCTTTATGGATCCTAAGCACAGACGTGAGTCCAACTCATAGGATCCTAGCAAATGCTGCTGACCTCATTGTGCCTGTCAGCTGCCAAGGAACAGGTAAGACCCTGTCTCCAATCTGACTCAGAAAAGGAGACACAGCAGAGATGTTATCAAAAAAGCCTACATATCACATCACCTATCTCTTCCCAATTAAATATAACACACACACACCATCATCACCACCACCATAATTATAGCCCAGTATAAACACTTCAAGTCTTTAATAATAAAGTTTATCTATTTATAGATTCCTATATTCCTAAAATTTTATGAGTCATATTACCAATAATTTAGTTTATAAAATTTAAAGAAACCTCAGCCATTCACAGATTTTTTTAAATGTATTTAGACTCCCAGCATTGTTAAAACAAAACAAACAAACAAAAAAAACCCTCAAGTTACACAGACCTTATATAACCAGAAAGGAAGAATGTATATTTCCAATATCAATAACCTAAGCACAAGAACTGGAACTCCTCAGAGCCCTCAGTAAAAGCAAAACACTTCGGAGCACCTCTCCCGTGATGTTACAGAAGCCTGCTGAGAAGCAAGGAAGAGAAATGGACTTTTCACCATGATGGAGAGAACCCAACAGAAAAAGAAGAAAAAGTTTCAGACCCCTTTATCAGGATTTCCCCTAAATCAGTTACAACCAAAATGGAGTCATTTATGCTAAGCCTCATGTCACCAAACTGAGACTTAATTACATTTCAGCTTTCCCAGAAATAAAGTTTTAAACGAGTCAGTTAGGAATCACCTGATCAGCACTGCCTGATACATCTCTGTCATCCTCCAAAGGCAAGTAACCTTACACTAATCAATCCACTCACTATAACTCCCTCGTTTCCACTTCCTTCTAGCTATAAAATCTTTCATTTTGCCCATGATGTACTTTACATTCCCATGAGTGTTTTTATAATTGAAAATTTGTATATCTAAATCCCTTGTTCTTTTTCACCCATCCCCCGAATCCCCTCCCATCTTGCAATCATCAAAATATTCTCTGTATCTATGAGTTTGTTTGTTTTATTTTTTTTAGATTTCACATATAAGTGAAAACATATGATATTTGCCTTTCTTTGTCTCAGTTATTTCACTTAGCATTATGCCCTCTAAGTCCATCCCTGTTGTTGTAGATGGCAAGATTTCATTCTTTTTATGGCTGCATACTATTCCATTGTATGTATATACCACGTCTTTATCCATTTGCCTATCAATGGGTACTAGACCTATCAGGGTGATCATTTTGTAAGTTATATAAATGTCTAATCACTATGCTGTATACCTGAAACTAATATAATATTGTATATCAACTGTAATTTAAATTTTTAAATAAATAAAATAATAATAATATTGGGGGGGGGGCTGTCATTTTATATAGCTCCTCACAGCTCCTTTTTATCTGCTAGACTGGATGCTGCCCAACTGTAAATCAATTTTTACTCAAAGTCTTAAAATGTTTAATATGCTTCAGTTTATCTTTTAACAATAGTGATCTATCTACCAGTATAAACAATCAGTGGGAGCATGGATCCTGATCACACTGACCTGAGTCCAAATTCCATCTCCACTGCTTACTAATTTGGGGGTAAGAAATTTCCCCCAAGAATCCTATGCCAGCTTGGATTTATGACTTATAGACATTTTGACCAAAAATGTTGTAACTTGTTTTAAAATCTGATATTGAATTAACAGTGGATCTCACTTTGATTTTTAGGCTGCCCTTTAAAACACTTACCTATACGTGGTCTTATTTAATTTTTATAAATACTCCGTGAAACACAAAAGGCAAAAGCAGGGCCAATAAATGTGAGAAAGAGAAAGGTAATTGAGAATTAGCGTACAAGAAAAATTAAGTCCCCTACTGAAATCATAAAATGATCTCACTTTACAGATAAAACTAGGGAAGTTGAGAGGTGTACATCCAATTTCACACAGTCACAGCATGTTATTATAATCTTGCTTAGTAAATGAAAAAACTGAACCATGAAAAGACAGATAACCTACTGAATGGCAAAAGCAGGCATAGGGTCCTTAACTCTAAGTCTTTGAGTTTCTCCATTCCTACATGTTTCTTTTAAGTCAAAGTCTGAACTGCACATCTGAGAGCTACCAGAGTGGCCTAAAACTCTTCCAGCCCATCATGAAATTCAATTTCCTTCTACAAAGCAGTACTTTAAAAAGTCTTATTTTAAAACATCACCCACCTACGAATGAAAACCTTCCCATCAGGGACAAGATGGAACATCTGCCTTTCTTTTGCTTAATAGAACACTGCAGAGCTGCTCTGTGCTTGGATAAATGCAATTTGGGTTTTCTTGAATTCTGAATGAGTTCTTAGTATCGCTCTCTTGAGCTCTCTCTCGGTATTGTCATTGTCTCCTTGCCCACAATTTTATGTGTAATCGACTGTTCCACCATTGGCTTTTCTGAAACCAATCTCCCTTGTCCTTTGTAATTATGTAAAGCTGTTCTCTTTGCAGGGCACACACTGTAGATATCTAAGGCACAAAGAGAAATCACCCTAATTGTAATTATAACAGATTTCAAATTCCTATTATTCATGCTGGAGAGAAAACATGCAGTGAGGTTTCATTACCTATTTTCATTAAAACTAAGGGAAAAAATAGTCCTTGAACCTATTTTTGTTAGGACAGGCAGTCTTTAATTAAAAGAAAAAAATCTTAATTACTTCTTCAGAATTTTAAAACATTCTATTTTTATGCCTACCTACCTGAGTTAAAGGAAATTGAGGTCTTTTAGTTGGAACAGACAAATACAAGTAAAACCAACCATAGTTACACTTAAAAATCAACCAATTGACCTCATTCCCACAGGACAGATCAAACTTAAAAACGAGCAATCATTCTGAATTCTGAACCCCAGTAGTAACAAGGCTACTCACTGCTGATTATTATGCAGGTCTTGCACTAATCTAATTAAGTGAAATGGAAATCCAATTTCAAGCATTGTTGTACACATTTGCATATGACACAAGCAGTCAAAAATCTGTCTGAAGTTAAATGAAGCACATGTACAGTCCCCTATCAATTTGAATTTGGCTTTTCCACTCAGTCCCATTTTGAAATATTGCGCTCTCAACATCTGCAAACCACTCAAAGCCCGAATCCATGGCTAATAGCTGCTTGCTTTAGTGTTGCCATCTCTCTCGGTGAGCATCAGTAACAAGGAGTAGGCACAATTCAAGCTTGTACGTCTGAGGAAAGGATCCTCTGGGAATTACTCAAGAAAGGGAAAAGCAGATAGATACTAAACTTACTGCCAAGTCGGTCCCTCTTCCACTTTGGAAGGATGTGGGTAGTAGGATTTTTTTTTTAATACTCATAACTTAGGTACCAAAAAAGGAATTCTATTCTGGGTGAACCTCTCAAAAATACAAGGTATTATTTTTTCTTTGAAAAAGGTGCATGAAAATGGATAGCCTATAGGAAGGTGACAGAGCCTTGTCCCCTGAAAATTCTCACCGGGTTGCAAAGTTGTTAACCATTGTAGTTCATTGGAAGAGCCAACGCAGTCAGCATCCTGGCTCCTCCCTCTGCTGTTACCCCCCAGTATGAACACAGGTATGAAAGGTGAGCACTTGTCCAGCTGGTGTGGCTCAGTGGTTGAGCGTCGACCCATGCACCAAGAGGTCGCTGGTTCGATTCCCGGTCAGGACACATGCCCACGTTGTGGGCCCAGTCCCCAAGGGGGGCATGCAGGAGGCGGCCAATCAATGTTCTCTCTCATTGATGTTTCCCTCTCTCTCTCCCTCTCTCTCTAAAATCAATTTAAAAAAAAAATTTTTTTTTAAAAAAGAAAGGTGAGCACTTGCCCCAGCACCAGGTTTTCTCAAAGCCCTGGGAAATGGCTCAGTGTTCCATCTATTTCTCTCAATTTGATATCTGAAATGTTCTGGCTGTAGATCGAAAGGGAAAATATTCCACTTGCATTCTATCTGTACTCTGTGATTTATCAATAGCATCTAACACAAGGAAAATAAACTATACGAATGAATTAAATGTGTAAGGAGGGAGAATAATGGGATCAGACGCAATAAACAGCAAGCATTTATAAAGAACCATCATGCCAAGAAAAATTGATTGCTTTTATACCAGGAAAGAATACCAAATGAAGGGCTGGAGGTACACATTAGCATTTAAGGTTAAGCATTCAACACAATACCTCAAAAGATAATGAATTAATTCAGAGGAGCGTTGGAATAAGAACCTCTAGCACAGCTTAGTGGACATTTTATTGTGTCCTCCGCACTGTTCAAGGCACTTGGTTTACAAATGAATAAGGCACAAGCAATTTGCCTTTGAATCATGCACAACTAGTTTACCAGAATAGCCCGGAAAACTAAAAAGACTGGAATAATCCCTCTGCCTTCAGATCAAAATCTAGATTGCTAAAATTGACAAAAGCTCACAAGTTCTCCTGAGAAGTTATCTTGTCTCCTGCTTTTAAATCATGCTAACTTGCAAACATCAGTTACTGAAAGACCCTCCTATGGAATAAATATATTTATCATCTCATCCATTACCAGACTGGCTTGAGGTTTAGGCATATTAATACTATTGACTCACGACAGTTCAAGCTTCTACCCAGTAATACAGAAATCACTTTTTAAAAAGAAATGCAAATGGATTCCATCCTTCATTTAAAAATTTGTGTCTCAGATATTTCTCTCTTTGTCTGTAAAATGAGGATAATATAATACCTGTCTGCCTGCCTGCCTTCACATGGTTTTGAGAGGCTCAAATAATTATTATTTACAAACGTCTTTCACAAATTTCAAAGTGCCTTGTTAATGTTAGCAGCCATCATTATACTCATAAGAGCTGAGGTTGCCAAGCCAGTGAATGTAGTTTTCATTCACAGACCCACAGGAAGACATGCATGAGAAAGAATGGCAGAAAGCTTGCATTAAAAGATTCAGTTAATCACAGACGCAAAAGACCAAGGGCAAAAGGCAGCAGAGTGGACTGTGCATGGACTAGAATCGTGACAACTGGGATGTTGCCCTACCTTCACAACCAAAAACACAATTTGGAGAAAGCTAAATGCTTTATGATTCATGCCAATCAATTGCCTGGTTTTTCCACACATTTTGAGCTCTTCCCGTGATAAGCCTGCTATACATAAAAGACATCATTTTCCTAAAATTACATTCAGAATATTAAGTAGTCCACTATATTCAACCTCAGAATGTGGATTTCTGTCACATGATCAAAAGCACTAAGGTAAGATTTAGTGGACTTAAGTGAACTTAGTGACCAATAAAATGAATCATTGACTTAAACTGGGCTGTTGATTAAATAATTTCAGATTCTCTTAAAAAGAAATCTGAAATGCACCTACCAATAAAATATTCAGGGTGTTTTTGTAGGTTATAATTTAGTCTACTTTGGTGGTACTTTTTTTAAAAAGTGCTATAATGGCAAGACAGACTCTTTAGTCCAGTGTTAACACAAACACGTATAAGCCTGAATGAGGTAGATCAGGTTGTGTTCATTGTATTTAATACGGATAAGGGCAAATGATTTCAAGATCAGCCTCTTGTTTTTAAATAAAATATTCAGATTTTTTAAAACTCAAACTTCTATCTTTAATATCCTATTTGCTATAATCTTTGTTACTGACCAACTGAATATGTTTGCACTTGTTCTGAAAAATCCAGATTCTCATTCTGCCACCCTTAAAGTGACTAAAGAAATGCAGATGAATCCTGGGCATGTTTAAAGCCTTCCTGGTCCATCAGAAACTAGAAACACAAAATCAAATAGAACTATAATATAAAACTTAAAAATAATAATAATAATCCAGATGGG
Organism: Molossus molossus; assembly: GCF_014108415.1. NCBI lineage: Eukaryota > Metazoa > Chordata > Mammalia > Chiroptera > Molossidae > Molossus > Molossus molossus. The sequence goes on from NW_023425350.1 coordinate 37,456,125, forward strand.
AATGAGACATTTTCACTACATCACCAAATTGTGTTGAGCAATTGGGTCAGCCAGGATTTAATGCAAGAAACAGAAAAGATTCTAAGTATTTCAATCAGAAGGGGATTTAATCGGAAATTGGGCATTAGCAAATCATTAAAAGGACTAGAGCAAGGCAAGTCAGGAAGCTGCCACTGACTGAATTTTTATTTCAAAGTCATATCCCCTCAGCTGTGACCCAGAGGTTATTGAACTACTTTTTTGGCCACCTGTGTGCCCTACACTCACCTGCTAGCATCCAGAGAGTGGACTGTGGTATCTGGATGTGGAAAATACCTCCACCTTAGGAGTTTGCTGGTCAGCTGACCTCTCTTTAGAAAGATATCCGCCAACTCCTTACCAGTCTTGTGCATGTACATCTCATTGGCTTAGTGTAAGTCACCTCCATCATACAAGCTAAAGAAGAGTCTAAGAAATGTTGTCTTTAGACTCCCAGCCCCTTTTATATGAATTGCTTGAGGGGTAAAAAGGAGTTGGAGTGAATGCTGAGTACATTAAAGAATATTTAGCCCAGCATGTTAGAAGCAAAGCAATATTCTAAGGATCTTGAAAGATTTTAAAATATACAAGGCAGACATCTTTCCCTCAGTGAGCATTTATTCTCGCTAAGAAGACACAGGATATATGTGAAGAGTTAAGCATCAGTAAAAGAGAGTTGATGGTATTCACCACAGCAGAAAAGTGGTTATGGGACTGGATATAAAGTTTTCATGAGTACGATCAGCAATAAGAAAACTGGTTTTGTTTTAGGTAAGACACAAAGTATTTGCCTCTCTATATTAACTCCTATATTACTTCAGTACTGAAGAGATTGCTGGTGTAAAAGGCTTGGATGAGGATTTAACATTCCTCCAGGGTTAAAGCAGACCCAAAGTTTCAACTAGATCTACCCAGCTCTCAAATTAGGTAGAAGTTTCAAGTGCAATCTATCAGGCAAATATGTTTAATCTCTACAAGATAAATTCTCCCCTTCTACATGGGTTATAAGATTGTCATATTGAGCCCTGGCCAGCATGGCTCGGTTGAGTGTTGTCCCATGCATCGAGAGGTTGCTTGTTCGATTCCCGGTCAAGGCACATGCCCAGGTTTTGGGCTCAATCCCTGGTAGGGAGCATGCAGGAAGCAGCCAATCAGTGTTACACTATCCCATCGATGTTTCTCTTTTCTCCTTTCCTCTCCCTCTAAAAATAAATCAATAAACTGTTCTTTTTTTAAAAAAATTATCATAATGAAAAAACCATGAGAAAACCAAGATGAAGGCAATGTAGGTGAATGTTGCACTCACTTCCTCACAGGACCAAAGTGGAAGTACAACAAAAATATAGAGCAAGCAACCTGAATAACCAACTGAAGACTAGCTGAAGGGAAGTCTTATACCAAGGGTTTACAAAAGAAGCCACATTGAGACTGGTAGAAGGACAAAGACTCCACCCCCCAGAAGAGGGGGGGTCTCAACCCCATGTCCAGCTCCCCAGCCCAGAGCACCAGAGCTGGGAAAAGGTGCCCACATAACCTCTGCCTGTGAAAAAGCAGCGGGGATTCTGTCTTCCAGGGAGAGATGGAGGTCTGCTAGAGATATAGGTAACCTCTTAAATGGCCAATGCAAAAAATCTTATTCGCAGCTACTTACCCTAGGCTCCAGCAGAGGGCAGGCAGGGTGGACTAGAGTTGTGTGAGGGGAAACGGGTTTGTGGCTCCAGGAAACAGCTGAAGTGACAGCGGCCAGGACCCCTGTTCTGAGTCACTATTTGACACCACAGTCGCCACCTTTCTTGGGTGGAGCACTGCATATAGCACCAGCCTGGGGCAATGCAATAGCCCTACCCTATGGACTCCTTTCATCGTGTGGAGCTCACTCATTGCTGAGGAGTCTGGCTACCTGGGCTGGGATGTAGAGATCTGGGCAGACTCAGGGTCTGTCAGTGACTGAGTCATGTGGATTTGGGGCAGGGGACATTCCCCCCATTTTCCTGTGAATCTGACTCATAGGAGATACTCAAGCACAACCCACCAAACATTGGAAAAATTATCCTCAGGTGAAGATTAACAACAAAAAAAATACCAATGGCATATTTCACAGAACTAGAACAACTATTCCAAAAATTCATATGAAACCACAGAAGATGCCAAATAGCCACAGCAATCTTGAGAAAGAAGAACAAAGTTGAAAGAATCACACCACCTGGTATCAAACTATACTACAAGTCCACTATAATCAAAACAGTATGGTATTGGCATAAAAAACAGACATATAGATGAATGGAACAGACTAGAGAACCCAGAAATAAACCCATGCCTATATGGTTAATTAATGTTTGACAAAGGAGGCAAGAACATACAGTGGGGTAAAGACAGTCTATTCAATAAATGATGTTGAGAAAATTGGTCAGATACATGCAAAAAAATGAAACTAATCCACCTTTTTATACCATATACAAGAATAAACTCAATATGGATTAAATACTTAAATGTAAGTCTTGAAATCATAAAAATCCTAGAAGGGAACATAGTCAGTAAAATCTCACACATCTCTCATAGCAATATTTTTTCTGATATATCTATTCAGGCAATGGAAACAAAAGAAAAAATAAACAAATGGGACTACATCAAACTATAAAGGTTTTTCACAGCAAAGGAGATCAACAAAATAAAAGACAACCCGCTGAATGGGAGAACATATTCTCCAATGATACATCCGATAAGGGGTTAATATTCAATATTCATAAAGAATTTATACAACTCAATATCAAAAAAACAAACAATTCAACTGAAAAATGGGCAAAGGACCTAAATAGACATTTCTCCAAAGAGGACATACAGATGGCCAAATGAAAAGATGCTCAATGTCACTAGTCATCATAGAAATGAAAATTAAAACCACAATGAGCTATCACTTTACACCTGTCAGAATGGATATCATCAAAAGATAAAAAAAAAAAAAAAAATGTTGGCTAGGATGTGGAGAAAAGGGAACCCTCATGCACTGGTGGTAGGAATAAAGATTGGTGTAGCCACTGTGGAAAGCAGTATGGAGTTACCTCAAAATATTAAAAATGGAACTACCTTATGACCCAGTGATTCCACTTCTGGTTATGTATCTGAAGAAACTTGAAACACTAATTCAAAAGACTATATGCACCCCTATGTTCATCGCAGCATTATTTACAATAGCCAAGATTTGGAAGCAGCCCAATTGCCCATCAATACATGAGTGGATAAAAAAAGCTGTGATATATTTACACAAGGGAATACTATTTGGCCATAAAAAAAAAAGAAGGAAATCTTACCTTTTGTGACTGCATGGATAAACCTGGAAAGTATTATGCTAAGTGAAAAAAGCCAGTCAGAAGATAATATATACTGTATGATTTCATTTATATGTGGAATCTAATGAACAAAATAAACAAATAAAATAGAAACAAATTCATAGATACAGAAAACACACTGACAACTGTCAGAGGGGAGTGGGGCTGGGAGCTGGGTGATAAAGGTAAAGAAATTAAGCCAAACCAAAAAAAAAAAAAACCCTCATAGACACAGATACTTATATGGCGATTACCAGAGGGAAAGAGAGTGGGGGGGAGGGGCGCATATAGAAGAGGGTAAAGGGGGAGTAAATTGTGATGGAAGGAGACTTGACTATGTGTAGGGAACACACAATACAATACATAGGTGAGGTATCATAGAATTGTATACTTGAAACCTATATAATTTCATTAACCAGTGCTATCCCAATAGATTCGATAAAAATTTCTTTAAAAAAGAAAACCGCAACAAAATATGGATCAATACACAAAGTAGAAAGCAAAATTGGGACATTAAATGAGGAATAAAGAAGTGGTCTTAGACAGAGAAAACAAGATAAAATACCTATCATAGACCTGGAGAGAGAAAAACAGTACTAATATAAGGGAGCAACCAGAGAGCCCAGAAATGAAGGCCCTGGGGGCCCATGACTTCCACCTCGTCACTCACGCTTGGCTCCCACGTGGGAAACCAGAGGTGTTTACTGGGTTGGGAAGTCTCTTGGTTCTAGCTTGAATTGGTCCTTTGTTCAAGGTAATTATGCCCAGAGACACCCAGTGGCCTCTCTGCTAAGGTCCTCAAGGCCCAGCACCCGCTGCATTAAGAGTTAACAGGGGGGCCTGGCTGCATCAGGTTACATTATTTGGAGCACAGTAAGATTTCCTCCAGCTCCGAGTAGTCAGGTCTTGGTTGAAAGGAAACATCATAATTTCTGAGTCCATATTCTGTAGCATGTATGTACACTTCTACTTCAGAATCAAATATAGCACAAGAAAAAAATTATTTATAGGGTAAGCTCTGTTTTCATGATTTCTTTCTAGGTTTGTTCTTCAGGATTGTATCCCTTTCCATTCTTTGCCCACTTTGAAAAGATCAGCTGGCACTGAAAAACAAGAAATAAAGTGTCCAAAACAACCCTATCAATGTTTTTGGTTATATGACAAATCAACTTTGGAGCAAAACCAATATAAATAAAATACCGTCAAAGGGGCTTGACTAAGTTGGTGTATTTAAAGAGGCTTGGCTACGTTGGTACATTTAAGTACAATTCACTTACAAAGTCCTGACGTACATGTCGCACTGGGGCACGTGCCTAGCTAAGGCTGCAGGAAGCACTGGCCTAGTCAGAGAAGGTTCTGGAAGGAGTGATGTCTAGACTTCTAAGTAAAGAGAGCGCTTGAAAAATACCGGTTCTTCCCACAAGGAGAGAGGGCAGGGACACAGAGATCTTGTCGTAAGTTGCTCTCCCCAGGAAAGCACACCTGAGGTTGGCAGAGATGATGTACTGAGCAACACTCTAGGGCCAACACCTGTAAGGGAGTGAGGCCGACAGAGCACAGGGCAGGTTGGAAATGCACGGCAGGTGCAGGCGAGGCCTGGGCCCATCCCAGGGGGAGCTCTGAAGTGGGGGAGTTCCTTTAAAGATGCCTCATTCTGAGGCAAGGGGAGCAGGCCTTTGTAACCTCACCATCTATCAATCATTAGATGTAGGCAACCCCAAGAGAGGGGACGAAAGTTCGGGGAGGCAATGCAATTCCTGGGGGACACCTCGGTTGGCTGGCAGCAGCCAGCACTCCAGGCAGCTGGGACAGTGAGTGGTCCATGGAGCAGGAGGGATGGACAGTGCCCCTCAGCCTCCCCACAGGTGCTCCTCCAGCCTCATCGACAGGTCCCTCTATTTCTCCATGGCAACCTTAACCGCTGCATAAGCCACAACATGGCAAAAGTCCTGCGTCTCCCACGAGCACAGAAGCATTTATTTGGGCCGTACATTTCCTCGAGCCAATCTCATTTCCACACTTTCGGCCTTTCCACCAAATGGACGCTTTGGCCTGGTGACAAGTTCAGAAGGGAGCTTGGTCCAAAAGAGCCACAGCTCCTGAAGGGAAAACTCCATTTCCCCAAACATAAAAGATCCGTCACCCTACCTGTCACCTTTCTGAGAGCAGAAAACCAGCAACTAAAATTATAAAATAATGGGACTAATTTTGAAGATAAACATACAAGAAATTATATATCCACAGCAGTGTCACCCTGTTCAAGATGGCCAGATTTTGGCCCTGGCCAGTTTGGCTCAGAGGTTAGAGAGTCGGCCTGCGGTCCAGAGAGACCCAGGTTCGGTTCCTGCTAAGGTCATGTACCTCGGTTGCGGTTTGGTCCTGGCCCTGGTTGGTCGAGCGGGTGGCAGCCACTCAATGTGTCCCTTTCACGTCGATGTTTCTCTCTCTCTCTTCCTCTCTCTCCCTCCCACTCTATCTGAACAAAAAAAATGGAAAAATGTCCTCGGGTGAGGAAAAAAAAAAAAAAAAAGATGGCCAGATTTTGGAAATGTACACTTGATATTGTTTTGGAAATTGCTCTTTAACAATTAATTCAAAGCCTATGATTATGGGGTGTAGAGAATGTAAGGCCCAAATAAAAATAGGTCTGAATTCTAATTATTTACCACATATTAGCTATTTGTCCTTGGCCGAATTATTTAATCTTTCTGAGCACCCTTTTTTTTTTTTCCTGTAAGATTGAAATAGAAATTACCACCATGGGACTACTGTGAGAGTCAAATGCGAGTAGGTATATAAGATTCTGGAACGTGATAGATACTCAGAAAAGGTTAGTTTCTTCATTCTTCTATTCTCATTTCCTCTTCTTAACTCAGTCAGTGAGAGGTAAAAGAAACCTATGTCAGGTAGGTTTGTCCTTTTTGAAAACCTATTTTTGAAAACCTATTTTTGAATAGTTTTACGTTTACAAAATTATTATGGTAATTATAGAGAATTCCCATACGCTCCACACCCAGTCTCCCCGATCATTAACCCCTTACATTGGTATGATACATCTGTCACTATTAATGAACCAATACATTATTGAATCAAGTCTACAGTTATTTAGATTTCTTCAGTTTTTCCTCAATAATCATTGCCTCAAATATTATTTGAAATAAAATTTGGTAAAGCAAATAACAGAATTTACTTTCGAGAAGGAGCTAATATAAACAAACAAGTGAGGCAGTCTTGTGTAGTTCATGCACTGACTTCTGCAGCCATGTCCAAAGCAGACCCAGAAATGAGTGAGCCCCAGCAGGTCCCCAGAATTGGAGCGTGGCTTCCCCAGCCATGTCTGTAGAGGACAGCACCCATGTGATTGCTTTGGGAACAAGATGCATGTTAATTTCTAAGGTCCCTTCCTAATCATTCTACCGTCACCCCCTACTGATATGACTAGCCTTTCAAACCCAAGCAATAAAGTGATGGGGACAAAGGATCACAAAAGCATAATGTGGGAGCTTAGAACCCCAGGCACCAGTCTTTAAATGGATTCCTGATGCAAAGTTTGACCTTTCAAAGAGAAAATACCCCAGTGAATGACACCTCTCTACTCTACAGTAAATGTGTCTTTTTAAAATTTTTTAATAAAATAAAGTCAATAACCAATATTCCCCAAAACGTATTCATTGTGGTGCTTACATCCTGAGAGACTTCTCCATGAATATTTGGTTTGAGGCTAGAGGCAGCTTTGGGTTTTGTTGAGAGTTTATAAAGTCGTTGGGAGTTAGCAACAATGCATTTCTTATGCTGAGACTACGTTTTGAAAACGATTCTCACAGGTCCTCATTTGGCCCCTTGCATAGTTAATGTGGCCTCAATACAGAATATGCATGCTACTGACCTAGGGGCTGAAGTATTCAAATCACTCAAGCATGTTATAGCTAAGGATTAACAAAATCTCCCTCTATGCTCCAGAGTAATTAAAATACGAAGTTGTGGGCAAAGCTGAGAATTGGGAATGCACCTGAAATTTCATGAAGACTCATTAAACCATCAAAGATAATCCTAAGGAAAGCATACGTCTGTATTTACTCCCTTGGCATTTGCATGAAAACAGGACCGTTAGCTTGCCCCATGCAGAAGTGAAGGCTTTTGATTTCCATCTTTTGCTGAGCCAGTCAAGAATGCAGGACTACATTTGGATAGACGCTGCCTTGAAATGACAAGTTCCGTGCTTCCACGTCCAGGAATTCTGCAACCCTCAGTGTGCAGAACTACATGCCAGTAGCACACCTCGGAGAAGTGGAAAACACACAGCCTCTCCCGATTTATTTTATCCGGAGTTCAGATTATAACTCTGACCGCTTTTGTGAGAAGAATGCCATTAACCTGTGTGCTCAGGCTCTTATGTTGCCTTCTACAGCATGTCGTCATCAAGGCTAATGCCACCTTGACAATACTCACGTCACGTTTTTTCTGACCACTACCCTATGCTGAACCCCTCATATAGCAAGTGTCCCTGTAGCAGACATCCTTATTTAGAGAAGGGACCGGTGTGTTGTTTCTCTTAACCCTGATACTCTGGTAACTTTTTTTCAATTTTTATCAATAATTCTACATCCGACAAAAGAAGGGGCTGTAGTTAAAATTCAGAGAAAAGAAAAGGAGATGCAAATAGACAGATGCTATTGGTATAGAAAACCACTGAGCGAAAACTCTATAGAAGCATTAACAATTCCTGAAGTTCAGGGGTTTGGGGTAATGAAGAAGCATTTCCTTTGACAAGTTAGACAAGGAATGGGACCCCACTGTACCTGTTCTTTGTTGCCATGTGCATGTATGAATGCATCCCAATGGTCACATACCTGAGGAGAGAGTAGGCTCGTGGGCCTTCTCATAGTGAGTCTCAAATTCTTTTAAAAGAGAAACTGCGAATTTGCTGCTTCTCTAGTCAATGAGAGATGATTGTCCGCAAGGACTAAGTACAAGTGTGAGCAGAGCCCATGTGAATCCCGGGAACTGAGTCACGTTTTCATATCTTATTTAAATAATTTGCAAGATCCATCTGGTTGTTTCTAATGCCTGCAGCTGAACTCTAAGCAACTAGAAGAAAAGCAGTCTCTAGCAGAGTTTTCCGATGAGGGGTAGAAGTCATCCTCAGTTCAGAAAAAAGGAACAAGGAGTCTCACCCTTCATGGATAGATTTCTTTCAAAGGTCAGCTACGGTGGGGCACACAGACCTTGTTTGCCATCTCCGTTAGCTGGGAGTGTGGCTTTGGCTATATTTGCATGATTAAGGAGCTAATAAATTGCCTTGCAATGGCTGACCTCTGAATAAGAACTGCCTGATAGTTCCTGTCAGAGTCAGTGGTTTGCAAAAAGCAGCTACTTACATGTACTAGGGCCTTGGACTAGAACGTGTTTAAAAACAAAAACAAAAAACCTCCTTATGTTTAAAAACTTACCCGTCTAGCTATTAAACTTGTAAATTTTTAATTTATTCATAAACAAAGATTTTAATTTATAATGTATTTGTTCTCAGCATATTGTCTCATAGACATGGGGCTCTATGCTTAATAGAAACTTCAATTATTTTTCAGTGGCTTTACCTTAAAGCGCTTCTCTCCAGCATAAGAAATTCTGACAATGTATTCATAATATAAAAGATCTTTAAAATATGACACTATAAACACCTTGGCACCAGAGTTGCTTATTGACTTAAATGAAACGAACCGCTTATATTGAGAAATCCAATATTCATCTCTCAGTATAAACTAAACTAAATTAGAAACTGGAAAAAATAGGTTTCCAGTCAAAAGCGGCCCTTTGGATTTTCATATTCATAAAAGTGACAGCTACAATCTTCGCTCCACAGAAGTGCTACAGTAGGCTGCAGTTTTGAAACTGGACCCAAATCTCCTCCAACCCTAAACACGCGGTGTATGTAACAGCCCACAGCTTCAGGGACCTCGTGAGAACAAGATGGACACTTTTTCATAGGGTTGCTTTGAGAGTTGGATAGGAAATTGCACAGAAAGAAACCTCGTGATAATGTGCACTCACTTGATAAAAATTTTTAAATCTGCCTCGCTGGTGTAGCTCAGTTAGTTGAACCTGGTCCCATGCACCAGGAGGTTGCCCGTTCGATTCCCAGTCAGAGCAACATGTCCAGGTTGTGGGCTTGATCCCCAGTAGAAGGCATGTAGGAGGCAGCTGACTGACGTTTCCCTCTCATTGATGTTTCTATCTCTCTCTCCATCTCCCTTCCTCACTCTGAAATCAATAAATACATATTTTTTAAAAGATGTTAAAATCTAAATCTTTCTATTCAACTTTTCAAATTGTGAGAACAGATAGAAACCAAAGAATTTATTCTGACCTGGAGACAGGGGTGCAGCCTTATGACCTCAATACTCCACCTCTTGAATCTGTTCCTCCTCTTTCAGATACCCGTATGCAGTCTACATCGCCACACACCAAGTCAGCAGACATTTCTGCTCTTTGTAGAGTTGAGACATCCATTTACTACCAAAATTCAAGGTGTATTAGGAGTTAAGATATAATTTTCCTAAGAGCAGTGGTTGTAACTTAATTGCCTTTACAAAATGGAAGCCCATGGGGGCGCGCGCACATACACACACACACACACACACACACACACACAGCGATGCTCCAAGACGTTTGCCGCGGGACAGACTTTTGAATGTCTAATCCCTTGGTCTCTCTGAGTTTCATCTCTAAAATTAAGTTGCTAATACCTGCTGTACAATGCTATTGGAAAGACCAATGCGAGAATGTGAAAATGTTTATATATGACTTTGACTTTAACCTCCAGCTTTCCCCATATAACTGTCCAGCTAATCAAACCATTTTTCCTCAAAATTGTGCCCAAATCAAAATGTGTTGCCACATTAAAGTTATAAATATGAGTGATTTACACTATATTCATGCTTTCACAGATGTGTATATAACATCATGCTAAGCAATCCCTATTCCTGAAGTATAGAAATCCTCTTTGAAAACTTCCGACCTGCCACAAATTTGACCTGTCATTTTGTGACCAGGACAAGACCTCATTCTGAATCGCCAGTGACCTGCACCTGAGTAGAAATCCCTTTATTAAGACATAAATTGCTAATGCTTCATCATATTCTATATTCGCGACATAACCGTCCCTACTTTCATAGAGTATGGGAGAATAAAAACAGATCTGACCATTGAGCAGAGTCTGGTTTTGGCAGCCTAGTCTCATTTAAACAAATGTCTCATGATTAATTCCTCTTTCCAGAAGACCGCTATAAAGTTGGATGTTACTCTCACATGCTTCTTAGAGTATTTCTGAGTCAAATAACTTTCACTATGGTCTGGTCTTCAAAATATCTCTGCGTATCTGCAGTGATCACTGATTGACTCAGCCCAAGCTAAGCCCACCGGAAGTTAGTTTCCTATATGCAGGGTTAAGAGTCAGAAGTGTTAACACCCAGAATGGCACAGGCCAGCAACCAGCCAGAGAGGACATGGACCCCAGTGCCTAAGCTGGATTCTGGAGACCACCCTGCTCTGCCTTTAAGCTGTCTAGCTCTGGGGAGGTGGACAGGGGGAAGGTCAGAATTACCCCTGGGTGATCGGCAATACTCAGGATCTCAAGACAGTGGCAAGTTGCCAAAAAATAAGGTCTGATTTCTCAACAACCAGTAAGGCCATATGAGTACTTCCTTCCAAATATGAACCCTAATGGATGAAAAAAATCAGACAAATGGAAGAGCCCAGCTCATAAGAAGCTGCCTGAAATCCCCAACATTAAAAGACAGTCATAAGAGCAGAATTATGAGCCTTGACATCTCTATTTAAATGCAAATCACCTGAGAGAGAAACTCCTCAAGGCATTAGGACCTATTATCACATTGGTGCCTATTAGTTGAAGACACGGCAAGCGGACATTATAAAACGCAGGGCAAAATTCTGGAGGCAAGAGACTGGCCTTGAAGTTTGTAAAGCTAAGAACTAGAAAGGGGGAGGGTTCTGGAGTGGCCTGGAATTCTGAGGGGCACAGAAAAAAATATTTGATGCCACCTAGCTAACCAACATACCCCTTTTAGCCAAACAGGTTACACAAGGTTGTGCCTATGAAATTCAACCACAGTACACAGGCTGATGCCATTTCTGGTTTGGTTCCCCACCCCCCACCCCCCCACCATAATTCTAGGTAAAGATAAGTGAGCAAATTAATTTGATGCTGCCAAACTTTCCCCAACCTTTTCTTTAAAGACATATTGATCAACAGTTATTTAAGGTAGGGCTTTTAATAGCCAAAACCTCTTACAGAATTTTAGATTCCTTGTAGGCAACTCATCACACCATTTGTTTTAAAGATGTTTGAGGATGTGGCTCAACTGACTCTTGTGAAATAACCACAGATGGTTAAGGTAAAAGAAGACAAATCGCTTATACTTGCAGAGCCTTATAAATGAATCACTACTAACAAAAGGTGTTTTCAGAAAAATCCAGCAAACTATCTTTAAAAAGTGGATAAGATGGTTTCATAACCCTCATTCTGATTTGCACTAACTTTATATCTGCACAGGGAAGAGACAAGGGGCCTCGGAAACTCAGTAAGGTCTGTGAGCATTCTGATCTTTATAAACATACACCTGACAATGAAAATAATTTTATTTTAGAATCACTCCGTTCATGAACAAGGTTTCATACACCAGTAGGACAGTTTGTAAAAGCGAATTAAACTCAGTCATGCTGGAAAACTTCCTCTCCCTGGCTTTTCAGTGCATTTGAGTTTAACATCTATTACAAATTCTTTAATATTGTTTTTCTAATGGAAGCATCAACCCCACTACATAGGTGTCATTATTTTTCTCAACTGAAAAATGTAAAATCTCAGAGCTACATGTTACCTAACAGCCACTGTATAGGTGGATGGAAATATGGCATTTCTCATTAGAAAGCTCTGTGTGTGTGTGTGTGTGTGTGTGTGTGTGTGTGTGTGTGTACAAGTGCATGGTGGGAGGTGTGTGGGGGAGAGAGGATTAAAAATAATATTTTAACATAGTATCAGTGTGCTTTTTTTCCATTTCAGTTCTACTTTATTCTACTTCAGTGACTTGTGAAAGGGACAATTCTATCATTCCAAAAGAACAAGTTACTGGTGAGTGGGGAAGAGGAAGGCAAGAAGCTCAAGAGTTAATCTCTAAGATGCAGAAATAAGTTAATTTAAAAATCAGCCAGGGAAGTTAGGATCTTCTGAGAATTCTGGATGAAACACACGGAAAAGCTGAATGTCACATGCAGCTTGGAGATCAGCCCTGAGCAGCGGGTAGACTGCGCTGGGACAAGCACCCTGGAGAGAATCGGAAGGCTGGATGCTGGGGTCGAGGGGGAACATATGAAAAGACAAGAAGAATCTGATTCCTTCCAAGTAAGCACCTCCCTCTAACTTTCAATGAAATAGTATTGACCAACCCCGACTCTGGAGCCTGGCTTTATGGGTTCAAGCCCAACTACAATGATCTGGGAAGAGTAGAGCTCTTCCCCCATAAGGTTTCTGTTAAGGATCGCAGGAGTGAGTATGTGCAAGTGCTTACAGCAGTCCCTGGCAAATAGATGCTGCCCTGGCTGGTTTGGCTCAGTGGTTAGAGCGTCAGCCTGCGGACGAGAGCGTCCCGGGTTCAGTTCCCCCTAAGGGTACATACTTCGGTTGCAGTTTGTCCCCACCCCATGTGGTGGCAATCACTCAATGGGTCTCTCTCGCATCGATGTTTGTCTCTCTTCCCCCCTCTCTCCCTCCCACTCTGTCTGAAGATGAGTGCAAAAATGTCCACTGGTGAGGATAATAAATAAATTAATTAATTAAAATAAAATATTTATAAGATGTGTATGTAAATAGGGATCAATTAATTTCACGTGACCTAGTCACATGAATACCTCTTAGAACGTGCATAAGCCACATACCTTCTTCTAGCCCTGATTTTAATTCAGTGAGGGTGTCCAAAGATCTAAGGTCACAGTCCTCTGACTCCCCAGACATCCCCCGTCCCTCCAAGAGCAGGGGCCTAGCTAAGCCAAAGCTCCAACCCTTCAAGTAAGCAGCAGGAACAGTTAAGCAGGAAATGTGATTAAATTAAGGTCCTGCCAGTACTTCCACATGCTTATTTTCAGAATGGTTTAATTAAAGTTTCTGACATGAAGAGAGCTATTTCTGTTCATCTATTCAGAACTGGTTATGGAGAGAAAGAAAACTAAAATAGGCTGTTCAGTCCATTTGTAACAATCCAGTTGTACAATTAAGCTGGAAGAGTACAATGAAAGCTAGTCTATATAATTTTTCCCCTTATAGAGGTATTCATTAGAGAACAAATTGAGGTCTCAGATGGAATAATGTTGAGACAAACCAGTCAGAGGAGAACACAGTTTTAAAGTGTTCAATGTGGACTCGACGTCCAAAATTTTAATAATGTCCCTATTGTATTAGCAATTCATTCTAAAAAGCCACAGAATGATCAAAACTACATTCATTAACACACTAATTTTAAACTACTACTTGTTTCTGCTACTATGCTTAAATATTCCTATAAATTATAAACACATATGCATTGTTTTTAATAACTAATCAGCAAAGGATTTGGAGACTCCAGTAAATTGTTTCATCCATACTGAGAAATGGACACCTTATATCAGAAAATGCCTAGGAGCTATTCAAGCTTCTGAAAGGAGCTGAAAGAGCACGGATATGAATTCTAAACGGTTTTTCTCTCAGGGCTCAAAGAATCCCATTGGGTCACAGAGCTTGTATGTCTCGTTCCTCGGCCTGGAGCCAGCAATGGCTACAGAACTATGTCTTCAGCCTGCAATGCGCCAGCTCCATTTGTCAGCTGGCCTGAGCAGGTGAACGATGGCAGGACATGACGGTCACCTGGAGGGTGGCAGCTGCTCCGAGTTCTGAAGAGGCTCAAGTGGGAGCGGCAGCCTCACAGTGGGAGCCAGGAAGCAGCCTCCTCCCGCTCACATGCATGCGTGTGCAGCCTCTGCACACCTGGGCCAGGGCTCGGGGCACCATCCATTATGCCAGTGATCACACAAGTCTCCAGCTTCCTGGGGAGCTAAGGTGAGGAATGCTTAATTGCACTGCAAAATAGCTTTTGCAGGAACAGATGTAGCCTTTCACATTCTGGTGACTTTGGGAGTGGGGGAGAGGAAAGAGGAGGGAAGATAAGGGATCAAAAAGCAGCGGACTGGGGGACCAAAAATACAAAACCTACCGGACTTGTGTCTCACTTCTCATCTGTCTCCATCACAGACAAGTGGCGTCTAGAGAATCAAGGAATGGCCGGCATGTAGGGATGTGGTTGTCATGCGAACAGATGTTCTTTACTAGATTCAGGCACACAATTAAGATAGCATATACTTTTTAGCATATACTGTTTAGTTCATGTAACTGACATTCTATAACATGCACATATATAAAATACACAATTTGATGAATTGTTATCTATGCGCAGACCATGAAACCATCACCACCATCAAGATAATGACCATATCCATCACTCTCAAAAGTGTCCTCAGGCTACCCTGGCCGGTTGGGCTCACCTGTTAGAGAATCAGCCTGAGGACCAAAGGCTCATGGGTTCGATTCTGGTCAAGGTCATGTATCTTGGTTGCGGTTCAGCCTCCGCCCTGGTTAGGGTCCTGTGGGAGGCAACCAGTCAATGTGTCCCTCTCACATCCATGTTTCTCCCTTGTGCCCTCTCTCCCTCCCTCCCATTCTATCTGAAGATAAATAGAAAAATATCCTTGGGTGAGGATTAAAATAAACAAACAAACAAACAAAGTGCCCTCGGGCCAAGTTGTAATCCCTCCTTCCCTCTCTGCCCCCTTTCAGGCAAATATGATCTGCTTCCAGTCACTAGAGACTAATTTGCATTTTCTAGAATTTTATATAAATGGACTTGAGTTGCATGTACTCTTCTCTGTCAGATTTAGAGAGTAGCACATGCTCTTTTTTAAATTATATTTTCAGTTTTTAAAATTTTTATTTTATTGTGGTAAGAATACTTCAAATTTATTTAAGGATAGATCTCATTAAGTGTACAACACAGCACGGTTGCTTATAGGTACAATGTTGCAATAGCAAATCTCTAGGACTCATTCATCTTACTTACCTGAAACTTCACGTTCATTGATTAGTAACTTCACATTTCCCCCTCCCCCGGCTCCTGGAACCAGCATTCCACTATTTGATTCTATGAATTAGACTATTTCAGATGCCTCAAATAAGTGGCATCATTCAGTATTTGTCTTTCTGTGACCGATTTATTTCACTTAGCATAATGTCCTCAAGGTTTATTCATCTTGTCATATCTTGAAAAAAAAAATCCTTTTTTAAGACTAAATAATAGTATTTCATTGTATGTACATATCATATTTCCTTTATCCATTTATCTGTCAGCAGACATTCAGGTTGTTTCCACATCTTGTGAATAGTGCTGAAGCAAACACAGGAGAGATCTCTTCGAGATCCCGATTTCACTCTATTTAGATAAATACCCAGAAGTAGGGTTGCTAAATCATATGGTAGTTCCATTTTTAATTTTTCGATGAATTTCATTTTCCATAGCAGCTATGCCATTGCACTCCCATCAACAGTGTGCAAGGATTCCAATTCCTCCACATCCTCACCAACACTTGTGTTTTGTTTCTTTGCTAATAGTTGACAGATATGAGGTGTTATCTCATTATCTCACTGTGGTTTTGATCTGTAATTCCCTGATGATTAGTGACCTTGAGCATATTTTCAGTAATCTGTTGGCTATCTGCATGTCTTCTTTGGAGAAATATCTATCCAAGTCCAAGTCCTTAGCTCATTTTTGAATCAGATTATCAAGGGTTTGTTTTGTTTTGTTTCTACAACTGAATTGTAGAAGTTCCTCTCACATATCATCTCTTTTATTTCATCATATCCTATCTTTCTCTTCTCTTGTTTATCTTTAAATAGTTTTCAATTCTAACATTTACCAGCCAATACAAAAGTATATCTAACCCATGCACACAGAATTTTACACTGACCGTGTATTATAACTGGTTTGATGTCTTCATGAGGACAATATAAATAATACCTAAGCCAGACTACTTCAAGTCCTCTTTCTCATACAGGACCACAGTGGTTCCTGGTCATGACTGCAGAGTATTTTATCACCAGAAATGAACAATAGGGGTATATACCCTTGATGATTAAAATGACACTGTACCTGTCATTTTAATCATTAGAACTTCATTCCTTTGGACCTTAAAGAGCTCACTTACTAAAATGCACACAGATTTTAATATTACTTTTAGTCTATCTGGGCTTCTATACAGAATATCATAGATTGAGTGGCTTATAAACAACAGAACTCTCTTCCTCACAGTTCTAAAAAGGTAGGAAATCTAAAGATCAAGCTGCTGGCAGATTCGGTATTTGGTGAGAGCCCACATCCTGCTCCACAGATAGCTATCTGTCCACGTGTCCTCACACAGCCGGATCTCAAGTCTTTTACAAGGGCACTAATCCTTCCTGAGGGCTGTCCCTCGTGACCTAATTACCCCCCAAAGACCCTACCTCCAAATACCATCACTTTGGGGATTGGGTTTCAACATATGCGTTTTGGGGGGACAAAACATTTAGTCTATCACAATTCTTCTGTCCTGAACATTTTAGTCAACCAGCTAAAACTGAGATGAGATCATCATGAAAAGACAACTGGGAAAAGAGTGAAGGTTAGAGATGAGACTGTTCAAGAAAGTTAGAGATCTCGTGCCTGCCCTGGTTCCAGAGCCGGCTCTATTGGCCATGTTACAATGCTAGTGTTGGCTCTGCACCTGCTCATTGAGAATGCGCTACAGCTGGGTAGCCCAGGAGGCCAGGCCTGCCCCTAATGCCCACACCAATGCCTCTGGGTGTCAGAAAAATCCACTGGAGCTCCCGTTCTTCCCCAGCAATGAAGTCACCTCTCCTGAACTGATTATAACTTTCGAGAAGGGAGGGAACCCAATGCTAAAGAAGATGTTTATCATGAAACCTAAATATGAACCACAACATGGTGACTGTGTGGGTACAGCCACACCATTCTGCAAACACAGAAATTCCTGCACCACCAAAACTAAAATTGCCATTTTGACTCTGTAGAAGAAAATACATTCCTCACCAAAACAACCTCACTCCCAAAGAGGAATATCGATGCCAAAATATAGCTGGTGAAGGAAAAATCCATTTAGAAAAGATGAAGAGAGGGGACAGGAGAGGATAGCCTTGCAAACTTAGAAATGAGAGCAACAGTGTGACCTTGAGTAAGTCATGTCACATCTCAGAGTATCAGGTGCCCCTTCTGTGGTACAAGACGGTCAGGCTAGACGGCCCCTTCTTCCTTCCCAGCTCCAATATTCAGCAAGGCACAAGGACAGGCAAGAGTGCTTACCTAAGATGTGTTAGCCACAGCTCTCCTTCCAGCCCGTCGGACGTCCTTCTCCCTTCACGCCAACACACAGCTTCAGACTTTCTCACTACCCCTCCAGACCTCTGGGGAACTCCCCTTCATTTACCAGTGAATTTACCAGTGATAGGACCAATCAGATCCAGGCTGACCAGTAAATATTTGGGACTTTAAAGATATATATACATCTCAAGACCCAACCGAACCTAAAGGCAGAGGACAGCCAGTTTAGAAAGCACCAGTGAGGCATCAATCCCCCAAACTCACAGACAAGCCGCCTACCTGCGCCACCCCCCACAAAACAGTTCCATCTGACTGTTCCCTTTGCAGAGAAGCTTGTAGCTGTCAAGCTGCCAGCACTGTGGCAGTACTGACATACAGACTGCGAGGTCATGGCCTGTTAAATACATTCTGTAGTCTCCGTGAAAACAAGGCAGACGACGGGGGTTGGTGTGTGGCCAAGGCACCGGGGTCAGATGCCAGTCACACTCTAGCACACACCTGCTGGCAGTAGAAGACAGTCATGTTTCATGGTTTGGAGGATTTTCTCTGCTTTTATTCTTAATTTTTAAGAAATTAAATGGACTCACCTTAGAAGATTTTTTCAGAACAGAAGCAATAAACATTGCTAAAATGAGTAAGAAATGGTCCTCAAACTTCGGCGTGCATCAAAACCACCCAGAGGGCTTTTTAAAACACAGATTGCTGGGCACCCCCTCCAGAGTTCCTAATTCATAGGACTGGGTGGATCCCAAGAATTTCTGTACTAAGGCTGCAGGTCTGGGGACCACACTTTGTGAATGAGAGCTCCAAGTGAGTTCCTTTCTTTGGTTTGGATAAATTTGATTCTTGAACAACCAACAATAATAGCTAACATTTGTGGAGGGCTTACTATGCGCTAGACACTAGGTGTGAAATAATTTACACACAGAAATCATTTTATTTAATCCTCATATTAGTATTTTACAAGTGAGGAGACTGAAGCTCAAGGAGCTTATGAAGAGAATAGCAGGTAAAAACGACAAGCCCCGTGGTAATCGCCAAGGAAACTGAGGGAGCAGGAAGGATAATAAATGGTTCTGCATTTGAAATCTGAAAACCCTGTTGAGAAAGGGAAAATGGAAGATATCAGGGAAAACAGCAGTCCATGTGAAAAACTCCTGGGTTTTCAGAGGCAGTTAGCTTAATAGATGCACCACCCCCAAAGCCACAATGATCTCGAATCGCATTCCCAGGACCTAGGACAGAAGTCTCAAACCCTACAGCCTCTGAACCGGATGGGTGGTGGTGTTTATTGCGGTTAGTATCAATAATATTACCATCATAATCAGACATCCGGTTGTCCCTGGATGATACCACTTCCAGTGTGGCCCCTTTAAGATTTTCAGTTAATTTAAAAATGTTTTTCTCTCTCTCACTCCATGAACCTCAGAACCTAGGGTTAGGGGACAAGTAAGTAGCAGAGTAAGTACTACTAGGGACTGAACACAACAGAAGTTTATTTCATGCTCATGTCAAGTCCAACCTAGTGATCAAGAGCAGCAACTTTCAGGGACCCAGGAACCTGCCATTTAGTGACTCATCATCTCCTCAGCCCCACCTACCCCAGGCCCTTGGAGCCTCCAGAGACCCTCTGCATCCCCTGAGCAGACAGGAGCACAGAAAGCAGAGCATCACACGTAGGAAGTCTTTGTGGAACAGGCTTGGAAACACTGCGCCCCACTTCCATCCTCATTCTGTTAACTAGAAATGCATCACGTGACCACATTAATTACAGAAAAAGCTAAGAAATGTAGCTTGTGCTCCCAGGTAGACATACTAATGAGCTCACTGCCTATCTAAGATGTGTTTGCCACAAATTAAAACACCATTAATTTATTACATGTCATTTGTTATAATCACCTGCAAAATCTCCAAACCCAGCTAAGCTCAGCCAGCTGCCTATCCCATGGTTGCACTCAAACAGATAAGCGTGTTCTTCACAAATATTCTAGTCCTCCTTCTCCTGTGAAAATGGTTTAATTACATTTCCCCACCCCCATGAAGTTAAGCTAGGTCAGGAGTTAGCAAACAACTACAGCCCGTATGAGCCAAATTCAACTCAATGCCAGTTTGTGTAAATAAAGTTTTATTGGAACACAGTCACACTCCTTAGTTAACAAAGTGCCTATGGCCACTTTCTCTTTTTTGGCTGAAGTTCACTTTCATTATATTTTACAGAAGTATTGGTTCATGACAGATGTGGGAGAATAACGCCTCACCTCCCCACCATGGCAGAGCTGAGGAGTTATGACAGAGATCGTGTCCTGGAAAGCATAAAATCTTTACTACTTGGCCTTTTAAAGAAAAACCTTACCAACTCCTCATTTAGATGCTCATGTTTAGTGTCACCTGGGTTTTAAAGGCCATAAAAAGTGGCATGCATTTTCCAAGTTTGTTTTTTTATTAAAGGATGATCATTTTAATGCTTAAATTAAAGCTATGGTAGTTGCCCTGGCCAGTTTGGCTCAGTGGTTAGAGCATGGGCCCATGGACCAGAGAGTCCTGGGTTTGAATTCCGCTAAGGGCACATACCTCAGTTGCAGTTTGTCCCCAGCCCCAGTTGGGGTCATGTGGGTGGCAACCACTCGGATGTGTCTCTCTCACATTGATGTTTCTCTCTCTCTTCCTCCCTCTCTCCCTCCCGCTCTATCTGAAGATAAATGCAAAAATGTCCTCAGGTAAGGATTTAAAAAAAAAAAGCTATAGTACTCATTTATTTGTAAAAATTAAAAGTGCTTCATGCCACCATGTAGTATGACTGAGGTGTGTTTACACATGCTAATTCTATTTGCGTTTTTTATTGATTTGAGAGAGGGGGAAGGAAGGTGAGAGAGAGAGAGAGAGAGAAACATTGATTTGCTGTTCCACTTAGTTGTGCATCATTGGTTGCTTCTTGCATGTGCCCTGACCCCGAGATCAGCCCTACAACCTTGGCGTTCTGGGACAATGCTCTAACCAACTGAACTACAGGCCAGGGCCTACTTACGTATATTTGTTTCTTTTTACCACAGTTGAAATCACCATCGCATTGGAACTTATAATAGTTCTGTAACGAGCGGGGCTCGATTTAATAAGAGAAGGAACTGCGGCATGGAGATGAATGACAACCCATCAAGCAACGGTGCCTAGGCTGGATGAAACCCCCGTTCCTGGCTCCTCGCCAGCCGGTGCCAGCTCATTCGGTGCTGCTCTCTACCAGGGAGAAGGGCCCTGCCTGCAGGGAAACACTGGGTCCTGGTCCCCCTCACCACTCCCGTGCAGGGCTCTATACTCAGAACAGGCTGACTCGCAGCCGGAGGCTAGCATACTAACTCCTGGCATGCTGCCCAGGGCCTGCGGTACATGGCTACAAAACATCAGGGTAGAGACATCACTACACACAAGCTCCGCATCATTTTTCTTTATGAGAAAGTAACATGTAATTGTCAAGGGGAAAAAACAAAATCACTGCCTTCTCCAAATAGCCTTCCTATAATGAACTATGAAAATGAGGGTAAACTGCTTTGTCAGTTTGCCCAGCTTCCCAAGTCGGTCCTCAGCACACATTCTCACACACATCCTCGCCCCGGTGGGATGAAAGCTGACCTTCTGGTGCGCTATGGCTCACCCGGTACAAATTCAGCTTAAGACTTCTAATTGCTTTGAAAGTGAGCGATAGAACTGGGATTATGTGAC
Organism: Molossus molossus; assembly: GCF_014108415.1. NCBI lineage: Eukaryota > Metazoa > Chordata > Mammalia > Chiroptera > Molossidae > Molossus > Molossus molossus. The sequence goes on from NW_023425350.1 coordinate 37,477,648, forward strand.
TGTGTTGAACAGACCTAGATCTTAGGCTGAGACAAAAAAATTTTTAAAAGACTGTGCATGACTTCCGTGGAAGGTCATTTAGCCACAGCCAAATCTGGCTTCGGAGCCAGCCAGCCAAACACCCACCATGCCTCCTACCTTCTAGAATGAACAGTGCTCAGGGTTCCTCCTGGTCCACAATCCATAGGACTCAGCTCACTGATCCAAACCCAGCATTCACGCACGTTGCATGCACTTGAGACACTCCAGGGAGAGTTTCTGCCTGTGCGAATCAATAAACAGATGGTTCTTAACCCCAGATGACAATGCACAGTCTGAGCCCAGCTCCCCACAAGCCAGCCCCAGATCTCCCAGACGCCTTTGCTTTTACCCCTGAACCCCTTCTCCCTCAAGCCCTAATCCTTTCATCTTAACACCAACCTGGCTTCATGGAGACATCGACTTACCTAAGTGGATTCCCCAAGGCTCTGCTACATTATCCCTCCAGTGTGATCCTAAAACAACTGGGAAGGAACTAAACACTCACTTCCTGGTGCCAATTACAAATGGAATAGATTTGCAATAAACCCTGACTCCATGTAGGTAGCTTATTCTGACTTTGGTTTGAACACTGATACTTGGTCATTTACTCTCTCCTCTGTGTCCTTCTATTCATGGTGTCCAGAACTCCAAGCTCTTTAAAAGCAGAAACTGTTTCTTATGCTTAGTGGTAGCTCCAGCCCCTAACTCAAGCACCGATATTTGAGGCACACTCAATACTAGTTGAGTTAATCTTGTCAGATTGCAGGGGCTCTAAGCTTGTGTTGTCTTTGTGGGATTGCAGCTGAAGGTCACATGCTACGTGACCAAAATGCAATACTAGACAATGTAGCTTTTACCTACGTCAATCATCCCACCCAAAGTCCAATTTACAGCAAGCCGCTCATCCCATCTCAAAGGCTGTTAGCTCAGCAATCCTCTTTAAATATCCTACCAAGAAATATGTGGACAACGTTTCAGTACTTTTTGCAGTGTGCGAGTTTTTGAATACAGGACAGAGCTGGAAACAGAGCACTCCTTATACTGCAGAGCTGGACTTTCAGGCACCTCGACTGGCCTGCTCGTGCCACCAGGCCATTCTAACTGTTGCTCTCAACTGGAACCTAAGAGGACGGAGGCGTGTCAAGCTTGAGAGTGACCAGCTCAGGTCACAAAGCAGCTCCTGAGTCAGTCTGCAAATAGAAATGAGAATCCTGGGTGCTGTTGGGGAAGGCACTCTACTTTTGAGATGTTCTCTATAGGTAGCATTGTCCTTGAAGTGGGTTTTCCAGGAACACCACTTAACTGTGCTGAGCTGCATGAACCGAAGGTGTCAGCTTCGGTAATTTGTGTCTTATACACGGGCACATCTTACAGATGAACATTGCAATTTAAGCCACAGATTAGACATTAACTATGCATAAATGAGACCCAGAGAAAAGACACACTAGCTAGACCGCCTCTTATAAAAACACAGACATTTATATTTTCTATATATTCATTTTTTTCTTTCAATAAGATGCCAAATCCCCCCTAAGCATAGAAACTTTATATAGTAAATGCAAAAGAAAAAGGATTACTGAACACATTTTCACCTCCTTCATAAGATGCAGGAAAGCGTTTCTGTCCGACTTGTTTTCATGATGTTATTCCTGGTCTGCTTTGATAAGAAAGATTTCACTCTGCTCCGATTCAAGGGCTACATCACACCTTCTCTTTCCTGATCCTCACTCATCCCTTTCGTGAGCAGGAGTTAGAAAACATTCCAGAAATGGGCTCTGGAAACAATCAGTGTTACTTGTTACTTCCAAGTAGTTAACAGGTTCTTTAAATGAAACTGGGCATTTTCCCCCCATATATGCCCCTAGCAGGAACCGAACCTGGGACTCTCTGGTCCACAGGCCATTGCTCCAACTGCTGAGCCAAACTGGCCAGGGCTGAAACTGGGCATTTTCAATTCTCTTGGCGCTCCCAGAACACTATCATTTGGGGCGAAAAGCTCCCTATCACTAACACTATCACTAACACTAAACATTTTTGTCACGCCATAGGGAGAGAAAAGGCTAGGATTTAATGTTTCTGGAAATATTTAGAATCCTTGCAAGGACATGCTCCACGTGTGACAGATAACACTCCTCTGGGCCACGTCTCGGACGATGAATTGGCAGCTCCTGGTGCATTAGCACGTGCGGGCTGGCAACACGGCCTCCGAGGAACCTTTCATCGAACCTCACACAGAACCAGGGCTCCAGAGGTGATCTTATTTCGTCTCAAAGAAGAGAGGCAGCTCTGTTTCATTTAGTACCTCAATCTCAGAGAACACGGGCAGAAAACCACATTAAAAAAAAATAAAATCAGAGCCTTTGCCAATTCAAAAACAAAAAAAATGGAAGTAGGTAATTAAAGATTAAAAATACCTTGAAATCTTAATGTGACAGTATAAACATGCCTCAGGATACCATGGCAACATTCTCTTTTTTAAATGAAATTGATTAATTAGCCTGTGAGCCCGCAAATGTCAGAGCAAAGGATTGAGAAAGCCTCTCTCCACTGCCTCGCCCCGCCCCTTTCTTCCGAGCTCGGCAGCTGCAACGCTGCAGGCTGAGGGGTGGAAGAACTCTCCAGCTACAGCTCTGCTTTAAATGCCTGAGGAATGGGAGCTTCCACCGCACGCACGCCAAATCAGCTCTGAGGATCCAGGGATGAGAGTGGCTTGGATACATGAAGCTCAAATGAAACACACCCCGTTGACTGGGGCACGGGAGGAAAGAGAGAACTGGCCACGTCATTCTGCAAACTGAACCTGCAAGAAGCAAATAAATGTATGCCCGTGTCTGTGTGTATAATATAGGTATGAAGTCAAGAGATCATTTCCACAGTTCATACATGGAAGCTTCCTGTTACGGTGATATCTCATATGTATACGTAAAGATTAGATGTAAATATATTGGCATATTTTTACGCACACTCTGAATCTCTAGGCGTTACTAGGCAGAGAACAAAATGAAATGCTAGACTTTCCTTCTCCTTCAGGGCGAGGGAGGTCATTCTCTCTTTGGAAGCAGACGCAAGGACTACTTTTGCTACAAGACCAGACCGAGGCAGAGTGAATATAGACAAATAGCTGGCCACCTCGGTCTAATTTTAGGATTACTGTCCCACTCACATAAAAAGATACCCCTCCACACACCTGCTGCATGAGGGCCAGCTATTCCTATCATTAAATCAGGGTTGTTCAACCTCAGCACTATTTGATTTAGGTCCATATAATTATTTGCTGTTGGAGGCATTCTGTGCATTGTGGAATGTTTAGCAGATTCTTACAATGATTTCTATCTACTAGATGCATGCACCAACCCCAGCGGCGGCAACCCAAACCGCCTGCAGACAGTACCATATGTCTTTGGGTTGGGGGCGAGGGGAGCATGAGAGGCAAAATCTCCCTTCAATGAGAACCACTGCATTAGAATAATCTGAGTACAAAAAGAACAGAGAGTAGAGCCCAAAGGAGAACAAACAGGCTATTATTCAGAAGTTGCTACAGCCAGGGAGTCAGCCACCATCACCTGTAATTGGCAGAGACCCAAAGGCCGGCAGGGCAGCGGGAAAGCTTTATGGGGGGAAGGGAAGGGTTCAGATGTGTCTGCGTGGAGGGTGTGGGCCTGGGCGCTGGAGGCAGGGCATGGTATGGGGTTAGTTCGGAAAGCACATTTGGCTTTCTCTGTTGGTCCTCAGTTGGAAGTGAGCACAAAGCAGAGGGAAGCTGGTGGTCGCCGACCGAGTCCGTTTTCAGCACCGGGCTCCCAGGACCCACCACAACACGTGGAGGCACTTGCATGAGTTTTCCTTTGCTGCTTTACAGATCGCCACAAACACAGTGGTTTCAAACAACACAACTGCATTACCTAACGTCCTGGAGGTTGGAAACCCGTAGGTTTCAGTGGGCTGTGATCAAGGTGTCACCAGCCTAGCACTGTGTCTTGCTCATACAGCATGGGACCTTCAGGGCAAATTGCACAGAGACAACACAACCCTCGGAGCCTCTGCAATCTCACAATATTAATGACACCAGCATTGCGTGTCCCTTAAACACCGGTGCTGGTGCTAGGCTAGAGCTACTACTCAAAATAGGACAGTTCCTGCTTGTGAAGAGCTCCTTCTGGAGACCCTAGGAGAGAATCCATTCTCTTACCTTTCTTCCAGCTTCTAGAGGCTGCTCACATTTCCTGACTCACGGTGCCCTATTGCCATCTTCAGGACCAGCAACGTGGCACCGCTGTGCCCGTGGTGGTTCAGTACAGTTCGTCCTCAGTACGGCATCATCAGCGTTATAACGAAAGGACTTGGAAAGAGATGACGTTGAGGACCGGCGGTGGTTGCAGCTCCCTCTGACTCGCCTCTGCTGTCTCGGCTTTTAAGCATCCTTGAGATCACACTGGGCCCACCTGGATAATCCAGACTATTCTCCCTAGTTTAAGGTTCGCTCTTTAGAAACCTTCATTTATGGATGGATTCATTAATACTTAATTATAAATTCAGTCCATCCAAACCCTAATTCCCCTTTGCCATCTAGCATAAGATATTCTCAGGTTCCAGGGGTCAGGACGTGGACACCCTTTGGGCCGTTATTCTTCCTGCCACAGCATTCAACCAGCAGAGCGCGTCCGGGACCAGCAGCACCTGGGAACTTGTTGGAAATGCAACTCCAGACCTGCTGACCCAGAAGCTCCGTGGGTGGGTCCCAGGCACCGCGTTTTCACAAGCCCTCCAGACGACGCACTGGTGTGAGAAACACCAGTCTCTGCTTTTCCCCTTTCTTCACTCTGAGAGTGTGTTCAGTGTATGAGGCCTTTGCCTACCACAACCATTAAATTCCTGAGAAATACATTTTTCTGAAAGGTAAATCCTAATTATATCACCCCTCTACTAATAATTCCTAAATGCGTGGCTCCCCAGTTCCCTATGGATCAAGTCCACACCCCGATCCCTCATCACCTGGCCTCTGCCCGTTTCTCCAGCCTCGTCTCCCGTGTCTCCCTCCCCGCCCCCGCCCCCCTGCTACGAAGCTTCTTGCAGCTCTGAGCTCTTTCATTTCTTTGCTGCTTCACACATCCTGTTCCCTCTCCCCGGAAAGTGCAACCTATTTGGCTGGCAAACTCTGCCTCCTCTTTCATAGCATTACTTGCTCCAAGCAATGCCCTGACCTCCCCAGGAAGTTGGGAATTGCATTTTTTGTGGCCTGCAGAGCACTTTTATGGGAATGCTTTATCTGCCTGTCTCCCCACACTCTGAAGCTTCTGTGTGCCGGCGCAATGACAACCTGGAACAAAGCAGAGAGCCAGGAATGCGGGAGACTCTGTGAATGTTTAAGTGTATGAGCAAATGATGACATTTAATGAAACCTTATTCCAGCCAAATACCTGGTGATATCCTAAAAGTAGCTACCATCACATAAATGTGTCAGAAAAAAGTTTCCTGAAGATAAATTCATATTCAAGTGACTCTAGGAATAATCATCTTAATCTTCAATGAGAACAAAGTTCTCAAGGGCATGCGAATATTATTAAAATCCTCCTCCCACACGCCAGTCCTATTCACATCTCCTTCTACTCCCCCCTGAATAAATCTGGAGCCAGATCAAAGAGGCATGAAACAACTAAATGGATAGGAGTCGGCTTGCCAAAGGGGTTCCTCTGTTCCCCTTACCTGTGTGCGCCACACAAACAACCCCAACCTGGCCTGGTGGGGCGGGGAAAGGATTAACACTCTGAAATTGCTACAGAAGGAACACCTGTCCTAGCAGACACGGAGAAGCTCCCCAGGTGGTCCACTGCAGAGACACTGATGATTTCATAAGCTCCCTCTTACAGGAGGGTATAGAGAGGTTGGGGCGGGGGAATTAGCTGCAGGGTTTTCGGTCAGGTCTCTAAAGCACTACCTTTTGGGATATGGATGGTAACTAATTAATGCCACATTGAACACTTTGTTGAGACTGCAACCTCCATTGTTTTTCCTAAAATAGAGCATTTTCATAGAATAGAAAATAAACATAGAATACAATCAACCAAAGTGCACAGCACAGAGAAAGGGTTAAGTATTGTTTGTGAAACTTCAGTGTCATTGATTCACACCCACAAATGTGTACGGTGGTGATAGAAAGCACTTTTCTTACTGGGACGCAGGGCGGAGACCGTTTGGAAACACTTCCCGGGCGATGGTGGAGTGAGGCGGACTCCTCCCGAGCGCCCGCCCTCCTCGGCTGGGAGCAGTCCCATGAACGACTGCCCCCCTGGCACAGTGTCACCGGCGCTCAGCACGGGCTCGCGTGATTCGATGTGATTTCGCAGGCGTCTTAGCTTCTCAGTAGGAATCAAGACCCTGTGGACCAGGACAGGCTTCATTCCACGTCCCAGTTTCCTCCCAGCCTGGCCCAGAGTCTGGCACACCAAGTAGACTCTGGCCCAGCCAGTGTGGCTCAGTGGTTGAGTGTCGACCCATGCACCAAGAGGCCTCCGGTTCGATTCCCGGTCAGGGCACGCGCCCAGGTTGTGGGCCAAATCCCCCGTGGGGAGCATGCAGGAGGCGGCCAATCGATGTTCTCTCTCATTGATGTTTCTATCTCTCCTTTCCTTTCTCTCTAACATCAATAAAGAAAAAAGAAAAGTAAGAGACAGCATTTTTTAAAAAAAGCAGACTCTGAATGACTTTTGATTGGTTGCCTAAATCTAGCCAACTATCAACCTTATTAAGAAAATCGGGTAAAATGTTTAGGGGGGGAATAAATGACCCCCTCAAGAACAGTCCAAATGCCAGCTGTCCCTTGGACAATGACATTTGAACAGCAGTCCAAAGAAACGCTCTACGCCAGCGCTAGCCAGAGTCGAGCGTGGGCCCTCCACCGGGCATTGACGAGAAAAGCAAAAACCGAGACCACCTGTTTTCGCTCCGCTTGGAAATCGATGCTCTCCCCAGCCGTCAGAACTGAGTGAGACACTGCAGTGGGTGCCATCAGCTCCTATTGATTATCAGCGTTTCACAGCTGCAGGCATTAATAATACATCTTACATTATAAAGCCTTTGTTTTCCAGCATTCCCTGATAGGTATTGAGCCAACAAGATCTGAGACTATCTGTGGGACCTGGTCTTTGTTAGTAAAAGAGGAATTTTGAAGAGACAAAATAATTAATACATGAACCTATTTAAATATTCAGCATCTACGTGCAATTGTTCAATTCTGCTCTGCTGTGATGTATCTGACATGAGGCATTACAATAAAACCAGGAATAAATGCCACAGAAACCCATGAAATGAGACGAACCACCTACATAAGGCCTTGGTAGAGTCTAAACTATAGACAAGTCTTCCCCCCTCAATGCATAATTTATACTGTCTGTAGAGCCAGCACCTGGGAACTGCTAATTTAATTAGTTTGTATTGAACACTTAATTGTCGTAAGCCAAGGTTTCAGACTAGTTTGACAGCTGTTTTCATTACCTATAATTAATCTGTGGCATTTGGTTCTCTTTCCCACCTTGCTTGGACTTGAAAGCTCACTGTTTGGTCTGAGGAATCGGCTCCACCAGATGACATCATGTCAATGTTATGCCCCTTTGTTTTCCGTAACTCCAACCATTTCCGTGATGATGGCAGAGTGGCCTGCGTGAGGACACTGTCTGCAGTGGTGTCACTGATCCTGGGCAGAGAATCACCACACAGCCCGCCTCTTCCCCACAGGTTTCCCGGCAGCCCCAACCTCCACAAAGGCATTCATTCATTTGCACACCACTTGACACACTCTTGCTAAGTCACCTGCCAGGCACTGCCCCGGGCAGCAGTCAGGGTTACACCAAACCCAGTCCTTGCCCCAAGGACTGCTAGCCCAGGGGAGCACACAGGAAGTGTGCCAGCATTAACACTTCGGACCGATTCCCTGGAACATCTGCAGGCCTGGACAGAGGGCACGGATAGAGACCCTCCCATCACACATCCGAATGTCTAAATCACATAAATCAAGCTACGAACAAGCTAAATAAAATGTTCTCTAATGCTATCTTAATAAACATAACTTGAAAATGACCCAGAAAGGAGCTTCAAATTTAGAAGTAGCAGAACAGAGAAAGACAGGCCCTAGACTCAGCTGTTTAAACAAGTGGCTCACTGCTGTTTCTTCTGCCCCCAGCTCCCTGCTGCCCTGCAAGGGGCTGGGCACACACGTATGTGGACACGCATTCACAGCCCCTGCAAACAGCTGTCGCTTGATGGACCCGGGAAGAGACCCACACGGGTTCTGGAAACAGACTCAGGGAAGAGAGTTTCAGAGCCCGGTTACAAAGCATGCTCAAGGATGGGGCGCCCCGCCAAGGGGCGGTGCACACGGAGAGCCGAGCAGGGCCCTCTGCAGCAGTGTTTCTCAAACACGTATGTACACGAGCACCACTTGGAGAGCACGTTAGCTCCCAGATTCCTGAGAGGAGGCTCAGGAGGTCTGGAGTGGGACCCAAGATTTTGTATGTCTAACAACGTCCATAAGATGTCGACATTGCCTGGGATGGTCAGATTTATGCCTGGATTGGACTGGACCGCGGATGCCCAGCTGTCTGGTAAAACACTCTTGCTGGTGTGTCTGTGAGGGTGTTTCTGGAAAGATCGGCACTTGAATTGATGAGCTGAGTAAAGAAAGCAGATGGCCCTTCCCAATGTGGGTGGGCTTCATCCAACCCACTGAGGGCCTGAATAGAGCGAAAGCTGGGGGGTCCTTCATTATTTAGTTTATGAGAAGTTAGCAAAGCAGAGAGAGTTGAGACACAGAAGGAAAGAGTGGAGACATAGGCAGAAACCAAGACGGGATCTGCTTGTCTGCGGCAAAGGGTGGGCACAAGAGCAGAGAGGAGAAACCAGGCGTGTGTACGGGACAAGTTTTAAGGATGTCTGCCTGGTGCAGAAGAGCTTGAGGGAAAGACGGAGCAGGCATGAGAGAGCCAGGAGGTCCGCTTTGTACCCGTCCTTCCCATCCTGTCTTCTCCTGCAGCGACTGATGTCTGCAGGGTTCATTTTGTAATTACTCACATACCTCCAGAGAAATCTCTGTTGATATGCGGACATTAATTTAAGTGGTCTATCATTATTTCACTATCCACACGTCTATATCTTGGCTCCTCAACAGCCTCGGTCGTTTGTGAGCAAGAACTGTGTGGGTGAGTTTCACAGAACCAGGACTCATTCTTTGTTGATTTGGTTCCAAAATGACTGAAGTGTCGATACATTTTGCCAGGGAGTTATTAGCAATGAAATGTCAGGTTACTTCTCACTGTGCTGGCAGAACAAACAACACAGCCTGTCCTTACGAAGGTGCTTGGGAGCCACTCCTGTCTGTAGAACCTGACATGTAGGCAGAGGCACACAGAGTAAGTTCCGAAAGGGGCAGAGATTTCTGTTACATCTTGATCTCAGCAGAGTTGATAATTCTGGTTCTAGTTTCTCAGGTGGAACTTAAGATAGTTACAGAGGACTTAGTAGTCTCTAAAAATCTATCAACCTAATAAATTGTACCAACTCCTTTATATGCAGCTTTAACCATTAACTAAGAACAAATGAAGACACACGGCAGTACAGTGTGAACTCCTCCCCAACAGAAGATGGCATGGTGGTGACGTCTAAGGAAGTACCTTCTCTCTGAGTTGCTAATCTGGAGGTGTAGGTGGCACACTGGCACCAGTTTGCTCGTACAGTTGCAGCAGAAAACCTACCAAGTAATCGCTGAAAAGAAAAATATAGATTCCCCAACTTGCAAGTTAGCATCCCCTTGAGAGGGTATATAATTTCTTAAATCCCCGTATAACCAAAGTATTACATGAGGTGTCTACTCCCCATGAAGAGGGTTCCCACCGAATCTGGAACAGCACATGTTATGCTTGATTACAGGACCACGTTTGCTGGAAGGCAGACCTCCTGTGTCCCGCTGCAGAAGATGCACTCGTAGGTTCCCTGAACTCTGTGGGCACTGGGAAAGCTGTCCCCATTGCAGGGTGGCAGTGAGGAGAGGAACAAATTAGAACCTTTTGTGACGACAGCCTTAACGCTCCCCTCGGCTGACTCGGCCACAGACAGGCTTCTTCCAGACCTCTCTCTGCTCACAGCGTTTCCTTTCGAGTCGGGATTGTGCATCTTCCTCTGCCCCTCTGAGGTGTCAGTCCTTTACCACCAGGAACGTCTTTCTCAAGGACCTGGCGGCCATCCCCTTGAAACGCAGTCAGCAAGACCGATAGGGCCCCTGTCTCCCGGTTTCTGTGGGAGGGTAGGAGGCTAACTTTGATCATCACGATGTAGCAAACACAGGTGGCCTCGTCACCTTGACCTCCCTCCTGCTGGATTCCAGCGCACGAGGATCACGCGCTGGGAGCAAGGACATGAGGAGCACCAACCTGCCGTTCAGCTCTCTGAGAGTCAAAGCTGGGTGGGAGCGCCCCAGAGAGGGTCTGGCAAGACACCGTGGCATGGAAAGACAGAAAGCCCCGAGAAATGAAGTTCCCTGGAGAGGGTAGGCTGGTGACTCAGGCTCAAGGAAAACCAAGGGTTTTGGACAGGGCCGTCTGGCCAGGAAGAGCACACGGCGATGTCCTGTGCTTTGGGGAACAATGGCCATGCCTGTGACATGGCACCAGAGACAGTCATCCTGGAGTCCCAGCGTGGGCACACTGTGTCCTGGACGGGTCCAGGCACCACAGTCCTCAGGAACCAACTTCAACGGTGACACTCTGTGGCTCCAAGAGACAGTGGCCACGGAGGACTTCAGTACCCTTTGTGTGACTCTTGGTAGAGAAAACTAAATGAATCCCAGAGTTCTTGGAGGTCGGGGGTAGGATGAGCAACTCCCAAGGAGGAGGAAATGGACTCCCTGCTCTGTAGGACAGCTGCCTGGGCAAGGGATTCAGAAATGGGGAGAGAAGTGAATGCTCCCAAACAGCCCGTGCACCCCCGTTTCCTGCTGGCCATCATCGCCTGGACATATATTTTCACGAAAACAGTCACATGGCAAAAACGATTTCTCTCTTTCCTGGAGACAAGAGAAAAAGCTTTGTGGAGGTAGAGAAACTGGCATTCAATCACACGTGGACAGGCAGAGGTGAAAAGGCCTTCCCCAGGAATAATTCCCCAGCTCGTGTCTCTTCCTGTAGAAGATGAGCCAGCTCGTCACAGGAATGACAAGCAGCTGAGGGGGCGCCCTGGCCGGGCCACTGGCCTCAGCTGCTGAAGGGCGGCCGCATCAGAAGCGGTGAGCCTGAGGTACATCGTCTCCGGAAGGCGGCGCCAAGGTTCTGGCTTCAAGAGGAACTCATGAAGGAACTTGCATCTATAAAACACTACGGGCAGACCCCACTTGCCAGGCATTTTAGCTTTAATTTAATCGTTCTATTACACACGCAAAGCACCTCCTTTGTGGAAAAATTCGAAAATAAAACAACACTCATAATCCCACCCCTTACTAATAAGTACTATTCATATCTATTCATATTTTCATGGGTACGTTCCCAAAATGCAACGTGTGCTTTTTACAAAGTAGAACCAAAATATACATCCCATTTGGTAACTTTTTTCCTCTTCACACACACATCATAAAATCTTTCCATAGACAATGAACATAGATACATTGTATTACTGGATTCACGGTGATTTAAAGCGAAATTTCTACAGACTGGCTAGCTTTTTAGCAACTACTCAGACTTATACCCAGCCACATGTATAATGTTTTCATTGCTGGGGCTCACGGAGTTTAACTCTGCTTTGTGGCACACCTGCACCACTTGTGAGTCTGCACCAAGGGTACCTGTGACGGGAGGAGTTGTCCTTTCTTGATCTTTTTTACTGCTTATGACTCATTCTCCATTCCTGATCACTAAGAAGAAAGGAGCAAGATGTTCTCACGCAAACCACTCAAACATCCCTCCGCCCTGCAGTACTGAGAGGTGTTCTTCGGTGTGACAGCGAGGAGAGCTCGCCCCCTCTGTTAGGATGAAGAGCAGGGGTGCCCGTTGCCAGGAGAAGGGCAGCACACCTTGATGGGTACAACCTAGCAATTGATTTCTGGCCTGTGACTCTACGTCACCCGCACTCTAGTAAATCATGTCAGGCCTGCTGGCTGGTCGTGTAACACTGCCACACTTCGGCTCCTCTGTTCTCCAGCCCCCCTTCCAGTGCCAACTTGTCTTAAACCCTTTTAAATTAAAACACAAGAAAGAATCCTTTCACTCCCAGAAGCCATCGGGCCCCCTGCTGCTTTTGAATGTAGTGTCTCTGACCCTTATCATAAATAGACTAAGCAAAGAAAGGTTAAAAACCCACTGAAGGGAGCCGGATCAGCCATGAGTCAGTTATGCCCAGGGGTGAAATCAGAAGTTGTAAATTAAGATAAATCAATTCCGATGGTGGGTCAGAGAAAAAAAGCAAAAATCTGAGGCTGCCTCATCACTAATACAGGAACTGTCTGTCGTCTGTGAATAATTCTTCAGAGATGTGGAAGGAAGTGCAGAGAACAGGAGCCGCCACTCTCAGAGGACTGGGTGGGAACACGTTCTCTGGCAATGATCTCAAGTGTAATTATTGTGATTTATAACCAAGTAGGCCCAAGTGAACTTCTGAGACCACACCGTTTGAGTGACATCTACGTTCAAGCCCCCCTAAAGCTCCTGTATTATGTTCCTGTGATCCATGTGGGAGTGACTATCAGGTCTGTGACTGCCAGGTATGACCTAAGATGACCCCAAACTCCGCATGCCCTGATTCCTCCCTTTTCTTCACCACTTCTTGTGAATTACTCCGTGATGTAAGAGAAACCGCATCTCTGGCTCTCTGGCCTCGCACCCGGCCTTCCTGCTATTCTAAATAAATGTTCTCCTCCTTATTGACCACATTTACAAAGAAAAACCAAAAACATTACATTTTTGTAGGCTAAAAATACACAGAGAGCTAACAGGAAATTGATGGAAAGGCAGCCTGTACCGTCTCACGAGGCCCGGATGCTGCTCCGGGAGACAAGGATGTGGGTCAGTGTCTATCAACCACAACAGGGCCCACCCCGCCCAGTTCCTCACACTGCTGTTTCATATTCTTTTTCCAAAAAAAATGTTAACACAGCCTAACCAAAGTTAAGTCATTAAGTATAAAATAAATATAATCTTATGCCTTTTGAATGCATACTATACAAATTCTCAAAATACTATATATATGCGATTAAGTTTCCAGATGAAATTTGGTAAAACATTTAAATCCACACATCCAAGGACCTCAGTGACCTTCAGCCGACCACAGCTACGTGGAGGTTCCAGCCTCTGGTCCGGGCTGCCCTGTGGTCGGAGGCGCCGTGGCGGACACTGAGCCTGGACTGGTGCTGCTGCCGCCCAGCACCGGGCACAGAGGAAGTACTTGCCGAATATTTGGGTCTGGGTGGTGGGAGGAGGAGAGATGGAGGGAGGGGAGGAGGGAGGGACCTGAAAGAAACGCCAGAGTGGCTGGGGAGGGGAGGGGAGGGGGAGAGCGAAGGAGCCGCAGGCAGAGGTGGCTCTCCCCATCCTGTGCCACACACTCTAACTAGGCAGCTCATGCAAGGAGCTGGGACTGTTATGGGAGAAAATTCAGTGGTTTCTCTGGGACATGGGATGGTTGGTGCTAGGAAGAGAAAACAGTTGGTCATTTTTACCCTTTTCTGCTTCTGATCCTCTGGTTTAAGCTCATCTAAACGAGCCTGTGTCCCCGCCAGTCAGCTTCCTTATCCCGAAGTGAACACGTTGAAGGCCGTGACTGTGGATCAGTCACTGGGCGCTCAGGTGTTCTGGGCTGGGCGGCAGACACCCCTGCCCCTGGGTGACAGTGGCCGCCAGAGTGAGTGGCATAGCCCAGGTCACTTCCAGCATTTCAGCAGCACAATAAATCATTATACTGACATGAATGTCACTGACCAGGACAAAGCACACACATGGCCAAATCAGATTTCCCTTTTAACAGTAAGAAAAAGCTGAAATAACATCTATGTTTTTTCATCTAGTTTTCTAGAAAATGGTGATAAAGCAGCTACCAGTGTGCCTTTCAAGGTTCAGCACCAATTCTTTATTTGGGGGGATCACCATTTCGGACAATAAAACTAGTACCCTAATTGGAAATCTTAGGCTAAGGTCTTGCTTCTCTCTTGGGGTGATTGGTGAGTTTGGGGGTAAGAGGAACATATGGGGAAGTCACCACCTGTGACTCACAAAGCCTAAAATATTTACTATCTGGTCCTTCTTGACGAACTCTGTCTAGACTCACCCCCACCCCCCATACACACTATTCATATGTCCTACTTTGAAGTTAATTCTAGGTCCTAACAGTAAGTATAATGGTTTGAAGCATAAAGTTAGACAGACCAGGTTCAAATCCCAGCTCTGACATTATTTTCTGTGTAAACTTTAACAAGTTACTTAACTTCTCTGATCATCAATGTCCTGCTCTTTAAAAGGGAATGATAAGCCCTGGCCGGTCTGGCTCAGCAGTTAGAGCATAGGCCTGTGGTCCAGAGAGACCCGGGTTCAGTTCCCGCTAAGGGCACGTACCACGTACCACGGTTGCAGTTTGTCCCCGGCCCCGGTTGGGGTTGTGCAGGAGGCAGCCACTCGATGTGTCCCTTTCATGTCAATGTCTCTCTCTCTCTCCCTCCCTCCCTCCCTCCCTCCCTCCCACTCTAGCTGAACAAAAATGGTAAAAAAGCCCTCGGGTGAGTATAAAAAAAATAAAAATAAAATAAACAAATAAAAGAGAATGATAATAGTGTCTAATTGACGTTTTATGTGAAGCTTTAATAACATAAAAAGAGTAAAGAAATCGAGAGAGTGCCTGGCACGTGGAATTACCCGACAGACTAGTTACTATCACGTCTGGTCACTTGAGTGCGTGTCTAGCTTCACGCGCCCCGAACTTAGCCATCCCTGGTCCCACAGTCCGCTCCAGCAGTAAAGTATTCCTCACACACCTAACAATACGCTCTCATCTTTCGCCACAGTAAAAAGTATAAAGCTGTATTCTAAGACAGATTTCAGAGAAAAGTCCGACCCTGTAATGGAGCTTGGCCAAGGTGCCCAGCAGCCCCGTGATGGACGTGAGAACCCCTTTGCAGCTGGATCTCCGTGTGCAATAAATCAGCATGAGGACAAACAGCTCCTTACACAACATAGGGGCCAAATGGATCATCCTGCCCTCGGTTAGGCAACAGAACCCACTGAGCTCAGGGTCCGCAGTTCAAAATAATACTGAGGCGGGGTGGGGTTGGCATGAGTTTCTGTTAAGTCACATAAAAGAACAAATGTTTTGTTTCTGCAGCTTTTGACATTGTTGCAGACGTTTCTAAACCTTTTATCCTTGCCTTCTTGATGGAGCCCATTGCCAGCATTTGTCCTCATATGGAACTGCAGACCGTCTTAGCTCTTCCGAAGATAGATGCAACCGAAGGAGCGTCCCTTCAGACACCACCCCACTTGTTTCTCCTCCTTTGGCAGGAAAAGCAAAGGAGAGCGGCCGCGCAAGTTAGGGCAACCTCTGTGGAATGAGAGAAGGGTTTCCTCTCGGTCCCCATCTTGCAGCATCACGGTGACACATTTTTCCTCTGAGTTCCCAAGAACTGAGTAATCTATGCATAAACAAAATAGACGTCAGAGGCCAATAATTAATGTTAATAAATATTTGTGTAGCGGATATGAAACTCGAGTATGTAAAAACCGTGGTATCTTTATTTTTGATAACTTTGCATTTCTGATTTAAACTCCCATTCCAAGGGGGTAGTAACAATAGAATCTCAGTGGCCACTTTCCCAGGGTGACATATGATTTCAGAGGAATGGGCCACGCACATCTGGCAAGGGGTCCTAAGAGAGGCCCTCGGGGACGACTGGTTGCATCAGCTAAAAGGAACTGAGTGGTTAAGGACGTGGATGTAGAGCCTGACAGCCTGGGTTTGAATCCCAGCTCTGCCACTTACTAGCTCTGAGGCCACAGTGAGTCACTTCACCCTTCTGTGCCTCAGTTTTCGCATCTGTGAACTGGGGATAATAACAGTACCTATGTCATAAGTTTGACGTGTGGATTAAGTGAGTTAACATTTATTAAGCACTTGGACAGCCTTTGATGCTTGGTAAGCATTATGTTAGTATTTGTTAAATAAATAATGAACGATACCATCTAGTTGTGAAGGTGTCTACTGAAACCCCTACCCAGGCATGAGATGTCCCTTGTTTCTGTCCAAATAGCCCCATTAGCCCAGTGGGTGTCTCTGCTACTGCTCATTCTTGAGAGAAGGAAATCATCTAACTATTCTAAGTTGAAAATCCCAGGGAAGCTGGATTCCCACCCAGTACACTAAAGCAATGTTGTAATTACATAAACATATCCTACATGGAGCTCGATTCTACCTGCAGTTCCCTAGGTCTTCAAAAAATACCAATGCTTTTCTGTTTCACAAGAAAGAAAGAAAGAAAAAACACTGCAAATGTTACATTAAAATTAGAAAGTTACTGTCTCTAAAGTCAAACAGAAAGAAAAACAGACTCATTTGTTCAACACATGATCTTCCTGTTTTCCACAAAGGAAATTGGCTTTGCGTGGTGGACACACAATACAATATACAGATCATGCATCATAGAAATGTACACTTGAAACCTATATGATCGTATTAACCAATGTCACACCAATAAATTTAATTTAAAAAAAGAAAGAAAATAGTTTTAGACTTGATTCCTAAAAACCTTCAAGGTAGGATTCTGTAGCTTAGATGTTTCTAATTAGGCAAACTTCAAAGAGATATTAGCTGGAAATACCCCAAAGTATATTATCAAACTGTAGAAAGAGGTCTTGTAAATGCATACTAATATTTCATGTTAATATGAAATGTAAGGTTTTTCTAGGTCTGTGCTGTCCAAGATACAGACCATAGCCCATGTGGCTCGAGGACTTTACATGGCAAGTTCAAGTTGAGATGTGCTATAAGTGTAATACACGTATCAGATTTCAAAGACTTAGTATGAAAAAATGCAAAGACCGCAACAATTTTTACATGATTACCTATTGAAATAATAACATTTGAAATATATTAGGTGTAGATAATAAAGGACCAAACTCTGTGCATTAACTCAGAGTGATCAGATGTTAACTCAGAGTAATCAGATATTTCTAGATAATGTCAATTGATCTTTTTGTCTTAGAAAGAAAAGAAAAAAATCTACATATTTTTTGCTGTTTTCTCACTGTGGGGAAGGGGGCGAACTTAAGTTATTTGTATCTTTAAGTAGGCTGGGAAATGCTAAGATTTAGTCTTTCTGTTTTTGTTCTCATTGGTCTTTGATTTTTGTTTCATCTCATTTGAGTTCATGTAGTTATTTACAGTAAAAATGTAAAGTAGTAATTTATAGCAATTTTCAGTATCAATTAAATGTACCCAAGGCCTATTCATCCCCTATTTATTGCTATTCCCGCAGTCTGTGAAATTCATTATAGATTAAAAACAGAGAACCTCTCTGCCTACAATCAATAGTTTCAGTTAGAGGAATAACCAACAGACAAAAGTCTTGAGAATCATAGTTCCCATGTTCTGACCCTGGAGTATCACAAGAGATAGATCTATAATTATTCTGCTGAGTGTACCCCAAAACCAAGATATCTAACACCGGCCAAGGCCCCAATAGGGCTGATAATTTTTTAGTCACTATATTGACTTCCTGTTCCATCCCTTTCAGCAGCTGTTACAAACCTTTCCCAATCTTTGAAGACCTAGTTTCACCAGATGTTGAGTCCCCCTCTCCTGACAGCCTGCTGGGTTTTTCCTCTTGGATGTTTCTTCCACAAAACTCACCCACCCTTCAAGGTCCACTCATAGCAGGACAAAATCATTTGGGATCAGACCTTGGATTCTCCTTTCATATTCTTTCAATGATCAGCCCAGTGAATAAGTTAAAACATGGCTCCTAGACCAAGTCTTCCCTGAGGGTTCCCGGACCATGATGCTAAGCAAACCTCTGAAATACAGAAGGTTCTGAGACCATTTATAGACTTGTGCATAAGAAAGAAGGAAAGGATTCAGCTCCTCCCTGTATGAACAGACATCACAAAAATAGAAAAAATTAATTTTAACACTTTGTGTGTGGAAGAATTACTGGGTATTTGTTAAATGCGGATTCCCATAATCAGCAAGAAGGTGGTCATCTGCAGGAGCTCTAGGGTGGGCCTCAAATATATGCATTTTTAACAAACACTCCAAGTGACTTTCCTGCAAGCACTATGGATTCCAGTGGGCCAGGTCCGCACTTTGAGAAATTCTGATTGAAAACCTGGAATCTCATGTATCACACATTAACTTTGAGTCCTCAGATGACTCGTGTACATGGTTTAAGGAAAGGAAAGGAGATCTAAGGAGACAAAAAATTTCTGAAAATGTTCATATTCCCAAAGAATAAACCATCCTCTCTAGGCACATCGGTGCTTCTTAAGTAAAACACACAAAATTAAAAGTGTTCCCTTTTGCAAAATGTAGCTCAGAAGTGTATCTTAGCAGAGGCGTAGTGGATTTCAATCATTCTTAAATTCTATCATGTACTTTAGGAAGAAGGAGGGCAATTTCTCACTGTCCCCAGTGAGAGAAGGGTCTTATTTTATTTAAATGCTGAAGAAAACTGGCTGGGAATTGATAGTGAGCGTGATCTGATACTGTGTTCATTCAAAGCCCTGAAGCCTTCAGTAATACAACACAAAGGCAGGAGCAGTTCAGCAACATGAGTGTGCTTCTCTGTGGAATTCAGGACTTCCCAGCACCTGAAAGCCATAATCACCACAGATGTCCTCACATGTTGTGTCCCTTTGAGGAAGCAGACATCCTAAAAATAGACACAGGAGGATTAGCCTGAATTGGAAAGAGGAGCGTTGTGTCTATACTAACAAGCTCAGGCACATCCAGAGAAGGGGATTTGCTCTTCAATGGAACTGAAAAAGGAAGCCAACTACCTCCTGGGTGACAACATAATTTTTGAAGAAAGGAATAAAAATCGGAAACCCAGAAAGGCTGATACGAGGGGAAGTTTCTGTGGAGATTGGCCTGAAGCCATCCTAACTGGCACTGGAGCTAGTGAGGCAGGAAAGTTGAACAGGGAGCAAACCCTCCAGCTCTACTCCTGTCCTCTGTCATCTTGGCTGAAACATCACAGACTCGACCTACCCTGACCACCTGTTCCCTGCTTCCCCCTTCCCGATTTCCTGTCATTGAGAGGACCCCAAAAAATCGCTATCTGGAGAGAAGGATCACAGATGAGCAGTGACGGCAGTCACCCCACAAGAGTCAGAAGCAGGAGACCACCCTATCCCCCAACCTTGCCCATGTTTAATAAAAACCCTCCACCCAGACCCCATCAGTGCATCTCATCCTCCAGAGTCGCCCGCTCTCATTTCTCGTGTGCATAGTATCACTATAATCAATTGATTGTGTTTTGTTAGATCTTTCTATCATGTTCTTGAATTCCGTTTTGTTCTGTGACAAGAACCTGGACGGCGTTGAGGCCTCCCTTGGCCTGCCCAGGTGCCGCCTGGCATCACTAGTATGGACCTCTTTCCTTAATTTCCCTAGCTCTCCGCTCTGTCTCTGTCTTGATCGTGTGCCTTCTCCATCATGGTTAAGTAGAAAGAGCTGGACTTGAGGTTAGAATAACAACTGATTGCTATCACTGTCCAGGTTTGAATGTCTGCCAAAATGTATATGTTGAAGCTCTAACCTCCAGAACCTCACAACCTGACTATATTTGGACATCAGGCCTCAGAGAGGTAAGTTAAAATGAGGCTGTTAGGGTGGGCACTGAGCCAATCCAACTGATGGACCCAGAGAGACATGAGAGATGCGGGGACAGAGAGAAAAGACCATTGAGGACAGCAAGAAGGTGGCCAAGAAGGGAGGCCTCAGAAGAAACCAAACCTGCCAACTGCCTCTTCTCTCTCTGCTTTCCAGCTCTTAAACTTGTTGTTTTTATTTATTTATTTATTTATTTATTTATTTATTTATTTATTTATTTATTCATTTAATCCTCACCCGAGGACATTTTTTGCATTTATCTTCAGATAGAGCGGGAGGAAGAGAGAAGGAGAGAGAGAGAAAAAAACATCAATGTGAGAGAGACACATCAACTGGTTGCCACCCACACAACTCCAACCGGGGCTGGGGACAAACTGCAACCAAGGTACATGCCCTTAGCGGGAACTTAACCCGGGATTCTCTGGTCCTCAGGCCAACGCTCTAATCTCTGAGCCAAACTGGCCAGGGCAAACTTGTTGCTTTTAATGGGAGAGTTGAGATCAATGCAAATACTTAGCAACATTTTGTGCAAATAAATGTATACATTCAGTCTACTGAGTTCACTGGAACTCCAACATTTTCATCTTAAAATGTTGGTTCAGCAAATGTCCTTAGACCAGCAGCATCCCCTTGAAATCTGTTACAAATGCAAACTTTGGTGGTGGACTTCCAGCCTCCAGAACTGTAAGAAAATGGATTCCAATGGTTTAAGCCACCCGTCTGGGATACTTTGTTATGGCAGCCCTAGTGCACAAACAGACTTTGTCCCAATTACTTAACGAGCTGGTTTCCTCCCCTGTGAAACAGACGTAGACACAACTGACCCTACATAAGAATTGTCAAGGTCAATTACAGTGTTGCTGAAAAAAACTGCAAATAGGTTTCTACCAATGTGATGGATCAGCTGGTTTATTATAAGCATCCCCTGGTGCTCCCAGTCTCCTGTCAGAAACTATGGTGGCAGGAGGCACCAGCATGCCCGCGGTCGTCACTAAGGGTCAGGGGCTGCCAACTCCCCGCGCAAGTCTTGGACTCCTGAGGCTGATGTGTTTGTGTTCCTTGGCTCAAGGCATAGACAGTTGAAAACAAAGAAAATTAAACGTTAATCATGAGAAAGAGAAAAGGCTATCCCATCCCATTTTCTGTAACTCTGTAAATAATAACAAGTATTCCAGTTTGGAGAGGGGGAAAAAATCATCTCAATATTTACTCTTGTGAGGTAGTTTAAAATGAGGAAAGAAGGCTGAAAACATTAACATTTGGAAAATGAGTTGAGAGGAAATAAGAGTAAACAAGGGATTTTAATTATAGTTCTATAAAGTATTGAGGAAATAACTATAAAAATGAAAAGCATTCAAAAAACATTGAAACAGAAATAATTGAAATGCATTTGAATTTAATTTATGGGGTTATAGAGGGCAACGTAGTTAAACACAGTACAAAAACAGAAAAAAAAATTCTAAAAATATAAGCAGCCTTTTAGGGAATACTAGAATGGTTGTTTAAAAACTAAGTAGACATTACACAAATAGTAAATGTGCAAAGTCAAATATTCTATTTCGAATGAAAATGCCCTTTCAGTTCTCAGATAGCCTAAAAATGAGCTCGTAGGAACTAAACACTGAAAAACAAAATTGTTCTCCAGAAATGGGAAAAAAAAGAAAAATATGGAAATAACATTAGGTCTCATAATTGATTATTTTAAAAAGTGTCCTGGTTTTTAGAAAGTTCTAATTTTCTTCTATCATGTGATTCTCAAATTTGAGTGTACATCAGAATCACCTGGAAGGCTTGTAATAGAAAACTGCTGCCCCCCCACCCCCCGACAACCCCCCCCCCCCAGATTGTCTCTGTCATGAGGTCTGGGATAAAGCTCAAGAGTTTGCATTTGTAACGTCAGATTTCAAAGGGATGCTGACACCGCTGGTCTAAGGACACATGGTGAACCAATGTTCTATGGCAAAGTGTTGGAGCTCCAGTGGAACACAATGGACTGAATGTATTCATCCATTTGCACAAAATGCTCCCAAGTACCTGCGCTTACCTCAACTCCCTCCCACTAAAAACAAGTTTTAAGAGCTGGGAATAGATAAGCAAGAGGCAATTGACCTAGAAGACCAAAGGAAGTTGAAAGCTAAGTGCCATTTGGAAGCAGGCGGTATCAAGCAGAAGTACGCAACGCTCAAGAGCTGCAGGTGTCACGTGTCTCTAAGAAATGGGTCAGAGAGAGGACTGAACACAGAAGTGGTTCAAAGTCTTTAAAAGGAGCAACTTTTAAGCCGCAGATCTGCTTCTGTATCTCAGCAGAAGACTGCATTCTGCTATCTGAAGATTAAGCCATGAAGGATTTGCCGCAGAGGAACCTGGCAAAGGTTGGGAAAGTGCTTTACTAATAAGCCAGGAACATAAAAGAAAAATCTACACACTGAGTGGTGAGACCATACACCCCCACCATCCCACCCTCCACCCCTCACCCCTTTCTTTGAGTCCCACCCAAAAGGCTACTGGCAGGTAGAAAATTAACAACTTCCTCTATGAAACTAGTCAGGTCAAGAGAAAAGACCCATAGACACTGATATGAGGGATTCCCCAATGAAATGGGATCACTTTGCAATTATCCTACATTGAAGACCAACAAATATGCCCCACGCACACAGACAGGTTCCAGTCAGTATTGTGGTGGCCCCCTCTTAACTGTGAATTGTTACCCAAGGCTGATCAGACACTGGAAACACTCACCTAACATGCAGACAAAGAACAAAATAAACCGAAGAGACAAAATAACTTAGAGAAACAAAGCTAATAAAGGCAACCATCAAAACAATAAAGTAACTATAAATGATGTTTTTAAATAAAAACAAAAGATACTGTACTCATGAAAGTAGAACAGGGTGTAATTTTAAGTTTTTTAAAAAGGTCATTCTGAGAACAACAGATAGCAAATTGTGATGACAGAAATAAAAAAATAAAGCTGAGAAAATCTCCAAGAAAGGATCGAAGTAAAGGAAAGAGATGGAAAGGGTTTCTATCAGACAGTGGTGATCAAGGGGTGGGGGTGGGAGGGTATTGTCTCTAAGGGACTTTCACAACATCTGGAGACATGCTGGGTTGTCACAGCTGGGGAGATGGCTATTATGGCTGAGTGGGTAGAGGCCAGGGTGCTGCTGAACACCCTGAAGTGCACAGGGCAGTCCCTCCAGAACAAAAGATTCTCTCTCCCAAATGTCAAGGATACCAAGGTTGAAAAAACCTGCTCTGAGATGTTGCAGCCACCAGATGTGAATCTCTCCATTCCCTACAAAACTAACAAGAAGAGCAAATAAAACTGCTCCTAATCCACACCAACAGTATACATAGCAATCAAAAAAAGCACTAGGACCTTCAAACTGCTTATAATAAGGAACTAAATGCCCAAATCCAGAGTGGCAAGTCAGGGCAGAGAAGATATGAGAGCAGGAATGGGAAGAGGAGAGAAATCTTGGGGGGCGGGGGGGGGGGGTGAACTAGGACAAAATAAACCCCAGAAGGAGAAAGTCCACCCTAAGTGCAAGCATACAGAAAACAGGTCTCCGTTGGGTAAAACTGGCATCTGGCAGATCAAAAGGAAAGGGTTTGTGAGTGTAAGAACCAGGAGACACCACTGTGGGCCGGGCAGGCAGGGATCCCACATGGAAATCAAGGTCCCACCGCAGCAACAGAGAACCGCAATCTGGATACAGACCAACCCATTCCACCCAACAAGGACCGTTGATTAAAGAGATTGTATTTCAGTATAGCAATAGACGAGGGTCCCGAACTTAAAAAACTAGAAAACTACCCTAACTTCTCACCCCTAGTTTACAAGTATAATTGGTGGTGCTAGGAAAATATGACAGTTCCTATCATTCTCTGAAGAGATGTGATCTCTTCAAAGAGCCTCTTGTGTGACTAAATACTCCCACCTTTTGATCTTTCTGGGGTATTAGCAAAAGTTTGTCGAGCCACGTTCTCAACTTTTTCTCTAAAACACAATTTTCTGTCCATTAATGTATTAATTTCAGCATTTTGCAATTCAGACAGGCTGAGAATTTCCCAAATCATTAAGTCCTGGTTCCTTTTTGTTTAAAACTTTCTGAGTATGTTGGTTTTGTTAAATCCTTTGGTATCTATTGTTGAATTGCATAATTAGTATTTTATAACATGTATCTAATACTGATGTGCAAAAAAAAAAAGAAGACGACGCTATTCCCTCAACTTCTTTTTCCTCTCACATTTTATGCTATAAACAGCAAGAAGATACCAGGCTATGGTTCAACACTTCGCTTGGAAAGGTCCCCAGCTAAACGCAATTGCAACACTTGCAATTCTGTCTTCCGCATACCTGCAGAACACAGTTCTCTGAGCTTTCAGCTGCTGTTTAACACGGATCCTTTTCCTCCAGTTTCTAATAACATGCTCCTCATGTTCACATTCAATCGTTGTGTGTGTATCCTGTTAACGCTTCTTTACCTTAGTGTATGGTATTACCAACTCAAGATCTCCAAGCCAACCACAGCTGGAGACAGAAACCTGGAGCCCTTGGCTTCCGAGCCATAAGCTGGCAAGAACAGCTGGCAGGAAAACCCTTCTGCTGATGGTGGCCACCCACCATGGGCAGATAGAATAGCGAACCACGTGGGCTCAGCTCCTGTGTCTGCTCCTGACCATCTGAGGGACCTTAAGTACGTCTGCAAGCCTCTCTGAGCCTCAGTGTCCTCATCTGGGATGTGAAGATTAAAGTACTTACTCAGAGGGTTGTTTTGAGGATTAAAAAGATATTGACTATAAGGGAGTTAGCAAAATCCATGGATTGTGGGTAGTGTTCTTCAGATGGAACCTTAAATATGCTTGTTTGTTTTTTAATTTTTTAGAGAGAGGAAGGGAGAGAGAGATAGAAACATCAACATCGATTGGCTGCCTCCTGCACACCCCCTACTGGGGATCGAGCCCATCACCCAGTCATGTGCCCTGACTGGGAATCGAACCCAGACCTCTCAGTCCATGGGAGGATGCTCAATCCACTGAGCCACACTAGATAGGCCAGATGGAACCTAAAAGAAGGTTCCATGGTTGGTGTAGCCAAGACTGAATCATCAACAATGCTGTTATTGTCCGGGCTGGTTTGGCTCAGCGGTTAGAGCGTCGGCCTGCGGTCCAGAGAGACCCGGGTTCGGTTCCCGCTAAGGGCACGTACCTCGGTTGCAGTTCGTCCCCGGCCCTGGTTGGTCTTGCGGGTGGCAGCCACTCAATGTGTCCCTTCACGTCGATGTTTCTCTCTCCTCTCTCTCCCTCCCACTCTATCTGAACAAAAAATGAAAAAAATGTCCTCGGGTGAGGATTAAAAAATAAATTTAAAAAAAACAATGCTGTTCTTGGGACCTTTGAATGACAAATCCAGGAAATGGTCCAGGCCGGTGTTGTAGGAAGAACCCAGGCCACTGCAGTCACGAGGAGCCAGAAGCGAGCTGGGCACCATTTATAGAGTGGGTAAAAGACTCTAATTTGGCTTCTACCTTTGAGGCAGTTTTTGGTGTTGATTTTGAGGTTGATTTGGGAGAGTAATATCTCAGTGTCAAAACATACACACCTACTACACACACATACATCAAGACAGTGTTACCCTCAGGGCAGTGGCTCCCAAACTTCTGTGTACACCAGCACTCAGCAGGGCTGGTTGGAACACAGGTTGCAGGGCCCCAGCCCCTGAGTTTCTAATTCTGGGGTCTGGCTGAGGCCACAGACTTTACATCCTAGCAGCTCTCAGATGACATTGCAGCTGCCAGTCCTAGGATGACATCAGTAGAGCTACTGCCCTAGAGAAGGAGACAGTATGGACACGTCTTCTGAAATTCGACAGCATTCTACAAAGCAACTAGCAATGGTCACATAAGAATAAGATGGCCTTTAAATCCATGTGAAGTATTCAATGCTTATTTTATACAACTGGAAGAAATAAAAGCAGAGAACCTCATATCTGAGAATTGAATTTAACCCAGGCTTTTTGTAAATTGCAATTCATAGTATCTTTTCTTTCCTCCAAAATTTAGAGCCTCGTCTTTACCCATTTTATTAAGACTGGCTGTGATGAAACATGACTGTAAATCATGCTTCAGTTTTTGCAGAGTGGTTCGATAAAGTGGGGGTAATAGAAGTTGGAGCCCAATGCTTATTCTCATTGCCCAAGAGGATAAACAAGGGACAAATTGCATTCAAGGAATTCAGCCTTAGCAGGAATTTTGAAGGCATTCAATATTGGCCAAAGCTAATCAGCTACAGCCTTCTGGGAAAAACTTAGGGCATTTCTATTTCTTTTTCAGGTTCTCTATGGGATAACTAAAACTTGATAGTTGCTTTTAACAGGATAAAGTCTTATAATTCTTCTGTTTCACTCCAACATAAGACATTTTTAATGAAGCACTTTCAGCATTTTTAATGTATTTTTAAAACTTTTAAACATACTAATTTAACAACTATTTATTGAGTACTCTCTAGTTCAAGATGAGATAGACATAAGGTAGACATGACCCTACCGTGAGAGTTCTTAAAATACAGTACATTCAGTGTGTGTGCATGTGTGTGTGTGTGTGCGTGCGTGGGTGCACATATATGTGTGTGCGTGCATGTGTGTGTGTGTGTGCAACATGTGGCTCACAGGAAAGGCTCATTTCCATCCCATTCTATAAAGGATACTGTTCACCTGGGAATACACACAGCTGCTGAATCCATCCAGTTTACTAGTCCCTGCATTGCAGGACATGAAGAGTCCTGACTACTGACTATAAAAGGTATTCCTTTGAGGCGCCCTCCCTTCCTTCCTAACAAATCAACTGCCACTAAGGTCGGAAATCACCTCCATGTTGCTAAATCCAATTTTCATTTTCATTCGTCATCATATTGACATGTCATAGCAAGTCAACACTGATGACCACATCTTTCCCCTGGAATGTCTCTTTTATGCCTGATGTTCCTGATTTTTCACCTAATTCTCTGGCTGGTCATTCATGGGCTCCTGCGAAGGCCTGGAGCACCTCAAGACTTTCCTCAGCTCCACCCCTCCTCAGTCTTCACTCTCTCCCTAAGATTCCGCGTGTACACCACAGCACCGATCACCCCCTAAGACTCCGCATGTACACCACAGCACCGATCACTCCCTAAGACTCCGCGTGTACACTACAGCACCGATCACTCCCTAAGACTCCGCGTGTACACCACAGCACCGATCACTCCCTAAGACTCCGCGTGTACACCACAGCACCGATCACTCCCTAAGACTCCGCGTGTGCACCACAGCACCGATCACTCCCTAAGACTCCGCGTGTACACTACAGCACCGATCACTCCCTAAGACTCCGCGTGTACACCACAGCACCGATCACTCCCTAAGACTCCGCGTGTACACTACAGCATTGATAACTTCCTAAGCCAGCACTTCCAAATAGTATCTCAGTCCAGAGCCCTTCTCTCAGCTTCACATCCATCTGACCCAAACTGATTTATGATCCTGCCCCTAAAATCTGATGCAATATTCTCACCTTGGTGGCACAGAATATAGGAGGCTTACTTCTCTCTCCCTGCTCCTTACACAGTGTGTCACCACATCAGAAAGCTGACTTCCTAAATGTCTCTTGAATGCTTCCATTTCCCTCCACCTCCACGCTCCACCCTAGTCCAAGGTCACCACCTCGAGCCTGAACGCCATGGCAGCCAGGTCTGCATCCACACCCACTCTTGCTCCCTACATGATATTCTCCACAGTGCAACCAGCATAGTCTTTGCAAAGCACCAATCTGATTATAGACCCTCATTTAATACTCTCCAAAGGTTTTGCATGGTCCATGGAACAAAAGCAAAGTGCTTAAGACAACTCGAGGCTCTGCAGAGACTGGAATCTTCTAACTCCCAGTTAGAAGAACCCTTCCTCCATGCGTTCTGGCCACACTGGCTCCTTTCAGTTCCTTAAATGCACCATGCTCTCCCCTGCTGTACACCTAGTTAACTCTTGTTCACTCATCACCTGTTATCCTAAAACCCACCCTGTCACGTAAGTCTTTCCTGACCCTCAAAACCATGATCTTATAACACCATGTATTTCTCCTTCAAGGCACTTATCACAGTGATCATTTTAGGTGTATTAGCATGATTCGTTGAGTAATGTTAGTCTCCCATTCTAGACTGTAGGGCAGACGGTAATTGCTTTGTCACGTATCATATCCTCGGCACCTGGCACACCAGACACAGTAAATACTTGGAGAACAAATGAGTAGATAAACAAGGACTAGCTGAGAACATCTTCATGCAAACTCTGTAATATATAACACACAGCCTGCTAACAAATAATATGGACAATAAAGAGGTCTACACTCACCTGAACTACCCATCAGCATCCGACAGCATGACTCCGGAATGCTTCTGGCCTAACTGCTAATTCTCCTCACTAGAGTGTCAGTGAGATCCACAGACTGGCAGCTTTGGGGAGATACCGTACTTTTACCCAGAACTTCCTCTTCTTTTATTGTCTGGTCTTACGTCATCCACTGATCCAGTTCTTGTCCCTCAACTGTCCACCTGCCAGGATGTCCCCCTCAGGCTGCTCACCTTTTTGTACCAGTCCCTTGTACTCTGTGATTTCACAAAGATAAAGGACAGGACGTAGTCAGGGCCCTTCGTGATCCAGCAACTCCCCGTGTAGCACCTCCTCCTCCAGCCACTCCCGCTCCTCAAATAGCATTCCAGCCCCACTCATCTGCT
Organism: Molossus molossus; assembly: GCF_014108415.1. Lineage (NCBI taxonomy): Eukaryota > Metazoa > Chordata > Mammalia > Chiroptera > Molossidae > Molossus > Molossus molossus. The sequence continues at coordinate 37,506,277 of NW_023425350.1, forward strand.
CTAAGGGCTCCAAACGCTGTCTTCCCAGGCTTTGCATAGGCCCTTGCCTCTGCCCAATGCCCCCCAATCCTTCACACCTCTACTTGGCTGCCACCTCCTTTGACAAACTTCCCTGTCCCTGCAAGGCTTGTGCGGTGCTTCTCCCCTGCGGTCCCCCACCCACTGCGCCCCCTGATCGCAGCAAGCCTCCTGGTGAGGTGCGCTGCCCGAGCGCTTCCTCATACACCCGGGAAGCAGGGGCTGTCTTTTAGTGTTGCATCCGCAGAGTTTGGCACAGTGTTGGAAACTAGTAGGGAATTAGGAAATACCTGTTTAGTGGAGACAGAGAAGCCTCAGACTCAACTTAGGCAGGAGCCCAGAGTCCAGTCTGTGTTACAATTCTGCAACTCAAACCAGTTCTTGTTCGATTTGCTTCTACACACATGCGGTACCACTGCAGGAACCCTGAGATGCATAAAGCAGGGGGCCTGATGTTCTTCCCTAACGTGCATTCTGCAAAAATACCTACCATAAAATATTGCCTTCTGTGCATTACTGAGTACAGGCGTTTTGTAGGCTTCTCTAGGTTTTGATAGAAAGGAAAAAAAATTGCCAAAATCAGTATAATCAAACATAAATCTCTGGCCCTGGCCGGTTTTGCTCAGTGGTTAGAGCGTCGGCCCGTGAACCAGAGAGTCCCGGGTTCAGTTCCCGAGAAGGGCATGTACCTCGGTTGTAGTTTGTCCCCAGCCCAGTTGGGGTCGTGTGGGTGGCAACCACTCCATGTGACTCTCTCACATCGATGTTTCTCTCTCTCTCTCCCTCTCTCTATCCCTCCTGCTCTATCTGAAGATAAATGCAAAACTGTCCTCAGGTGAAGATAAAAAAATAAATAAATCTCTGCACACTAGTCTAAAGGCTTGTACTTTAGCACTTTTTAAAGCATGTGACAAGAAACATCATTATCCAGTGTGTTAATTAGTATTTTGGGGGAGAAAAGGTATTCCAAAGTAAAATATGTTTGGGAAACACTGAACTAAACAAAAATAGGAAAAGTGTCTTTGAGTGCAGGACTTCTCAGAGCCTTTAGCAAATTAGTCTACATTGTGAATTTCCAAGAGGAGCATTAAATCATGAAGCTCCAACCTGCTTCCTGTTTTTCTGCATTTGGGGGAACTTGCCTTCTATGGAGCTCAGATTATGAATACTTCCTATCATCTTAGAATAAATGTTCCCTCAGCTTAGATAAAAACTCTGATTGCTGTCTTACCTGGAGTTGATACAGTCCACTGTTACGTTCACTCGCATGTGCAGGGATGCCCACGTCCCCGCTTTGTGCAGAATGCACACAGCTGACAAAGCACTGCTCAGCACATCGCTGCCTCTGCGGGGCCTTCCCGCGGGCGGGATCAGCGCATGCGGGGAAGCCGACTGGGTCCTGCCTCCCAGAGGAGCCCAAGGTGCAGAACGCAGGCCTCCTCCCTGCCCCTTCGATACCAGGGCAAATTGTTCTTTTCTTGTTTTGTCTTGAACATAAAATCAGCCCAGCTGATTCCAAACTTTTCCTGGGCCCTCCCTGGCATACCACCCCCCACACACACACACACACCCGCACAGCTGTTAATATTTTCATTTTCGACTCTCTCTATAAAACTCCAAGTCTTGCAAGCAGCAACATAAAAAACATAATTTCTAAAGGATGACCAGAGTCTATCCTCAATCAGCCATTTCCATAAAACCCTCTATGAACAAGATGTGAAGGACAGACACAGAAACCCCACAGAACAGGAGCTTCACGGGGCTCCGTAGATTCCATCGTGACAGCAGCACAGACGGTCCCCCCTCGGCAGCCCCGCCCTCTGCTTCCAAAGCCGGGCCTGTGCCACTGGGTCTATTTGCAGGACCCTTGAATTCTCCTGCATCTATGATAACAGCCCTCTGTTTCCTGTCACAGATCAATACGGCTTCAAAACTGTACATGTACCTCCACCGTGGGTAAGAAAACCACTGAATTATATGCTTATTTACCAGTCCTCAGAGCACAGGGGCTAATCCCATCATTCATTTGAGAGCCCAGCCAGTGCGCTGACATGGAGTCACAGCGGTGCGTGTCGGGTTTGGCCGGTGGGCCTGGGGAAAGAGGGCAGCAGGAAAGGAGGCAGGAAGGGAGGCAGGAACGAACTTCCTTCGTCTTGATCACAGTGGGGTCAGGAAGGAGTGCAGCCTGGCAAGTGTAAGGACAAATGGCCCCTCCCTTAGGACAGGGACTGGCCGCGACCCTGACAGGAAGGACAGGAAGGATGGGGAGAGGCCAAAGCAAGGCCCCGGACAGCACAGGACCAGGAAAACGAATGAACCACTCAGTCTCTGTAAAGAAATGGCCTTACCTTTGGTGCTGCTCCTTCAGGAGAAATTTTCTAGGCAGACGCTTAGTTCTAGGCAGACGCTTGCTGCACCTTCTAAAGAGCAACAAACCTCCGACGTTTCTTTTGACCCTTAACTTGTAAAACCGCTGCCATGGACGCTGAGGTGCTTTCCATGACCCGCCGTGTGGACGTCTTGTCTGCCTCTAAGATCAAACGGTCTCCCAAGTTAAGCCATTCTCCACCCTACCCCTGTCTCTTTCCGACTTACTCCCACAGTATCCTCAACGCTGGTGATGTCAGATGGGGCTGAGAGAGAAGCCGAAGGTGCGCCGTCCTCCTCCACCTCCCATGGCTCCCGCGGGCCACAGCTCCCGCGCTAGAGACAGAAGGGCGAGTAAGACACCCAGAGACGCCCCGCGTCATGGAGAGAGACCAGCAGCAGCGTCACGAGGACTGTGAGACCGGCCGGCATGGCTGGTGCTCTGTGCCAGCCCTGGCCTCGGTGGCCTACGTGTAGCTAGTGTCATCAGCACGCTTTGCTTGGTCCCGTTTCATGGACGAGGACACAGGCTTTGAAAGGAACCGGAATTCAAACCCGGAAAGTCTGCCTCCAGAACCACCATCTCAGCCTCCACCGTACACATCAACCCCATGCCCCCATTCTGCACACAAGTTCTGACACCTCCTCCGCAAGTCTCCCAAATCTTGTGACCTTTCTCTGTCCTTCCCCCCGGACTCCCATAGACCCATCCAGGTGGCAAGAAGAGGGAGCGATGAGAGACCCCTGTGTGGTGGGTTCGGCACTATGGGTATGACACAGCTACCGGTCTTCTTAAGTTTCCTTTTTTGTTTTAACTCGGACCTTGGACTGTGGCCAGTGCAAGCCAAGTCTGACTCAGTGGAGCCAGAAACACAGAAACAAATAGAGTGAAAACCTTTAGGTGGAGCTGAAAGTCATTTGTCAAGTGTGAGACGAGGGACATGCCCTATAATAGTCTCAAGACCTTGAATTCTCTTAGCACTTTTCCCCAAAGGGCCCGGGTATGCCATTCACAAAAGCACTCACTCCGGCCTCCAAACGAGGAGGAAGGAGCCTGAGCAATAACTTCTAGGGCCACTTGGTTGATTAGCAGGGTATAGTCTGGTTAAACACTGCTATTCACTTTAGTGCAGGGCCTTCTGCTCCCCCCACCCCACACACACACACACACATCTCATTTCACCCTCACAACAACCCCAGAAGGCAGCTTGTACCAGAATTCACCTGCCAGGAAGCTGAAGTTTAGAGATTTTTAAACACAAATTCTAGGATTTTGGAGTACTTAAATATGCTTTCTCAACCAAATATGATTTCACAAAACACAGTTTTTCTACAAAACAGTACCCTGATTTGGAAAACAGACTACCAGAGTTTATGTGCCACCATTGAAACTATTTTTGGAACTCTGTTTAAAGCCATGGGACTCCCTGGGTGCCGACACAGTGCTTTCCACCAAACCTGCTCTCAACGTGCTCACCGCCTGCACGGGCCTGCCGGGGGTCTGTGTGGGCCTGCGTGGGCCTGGGTGGGCCTGCCGTGGGCCTGCATGGGCCTGCCGTGGGTCTGCCATGGGCCTGCGTGGGCCTGCCGTGGGTCTGTGTGGGCCTGCGTGGGCCTGCGTGGGCCTGCCGTGGGCCTGTGTGGGCCTGCCGTGGGTCTGTGTGGGCCTGCGTGGGCCTACGTGGGCCTGCGTGGGCCTGCCGTGGGCTGCCAACCTTGATCTCAGCGCCTTCACAGCCAGCTTTTGGAAGTTGAAAAGAAATGCTGGTCTTAACTTCTCCACAGCCATGACCTGACACTTGACTGATTATACTATTTCTAGTTGCCGCTGGAGGTATTTGGGTTCAAAGTGAAACAAACCACTTGATAGACTGAAGTATTTAAATCCTCCAACAGTGAAAGCTAAGGGCTTATCTATCTATATCTAGGGCCTACCTATTCCCACAGTTGAAAACACTTAGGGGGAAAACATTCTCTTTAAAAAGAAAGGAAAACTACATGACTCAATTATGAAGAAAGCTGGGTGGTCACTGGATGCTTGGAGGACTCAAAGGGTCAGTTTCATGCTATGGGGCAAAGGAGGGAGAGGCGGGCCCATCCGCCTAAAACTCTCCCTCCCAGCAGAGCCTCGGCTCACAGCCGAAGGACCTTGGGATCCAGCACACCTGGTTTGTAATCTCAACGCTCCAATTTTAACTGTTCAGTCTCCTCAGCTGCAAGACGGACAACAATACCTGCCTAATAGGATTGTGGAGCTAGCGGTTTGTTCGGGCTGCCATAACCAAGGACCCCAGACTGGATAGCTTAAGTAACCAGACGACTGCCTCACAGTCCTGGAGGCTGGAAGTCTGAGAGCAAAGTGTTGGCAGGCTGGGTTCTTTCAGAGAGCTGGCACGGAGGGAGCCATGCCAGGCTTGTAGATAGCCGTCTTCACGTTCTCTTGGCTTCTCTCTGTGTCCGAATCCCCCTGTTCGTAAGGACACCAATCCTATTGGATTAGGACGTACCCTTAACTTGATGACCTCTATAAAGACCCTGTCTCCAAATAAACTCCCGTTCTGAGGTTCTGGGGATTAGGGCTTCACCATTGGGGGAGGAGCAATTACAAATTCAACCCATGATAGTGGGAGAGAACGTTTTAAAGCCCTTGACATCATAGGCCTTCCAAAAGCAGCTCCTGATGTTCCCCAGTTCTGGAACTGCCCCTGCCTGCCATCTAACTTGGAGTCATTTAACCTCTCTAAGCACACGGCCCGTGCCTATGAACGAGGAGGCTAGAATCATGGAATTCAAAGGCCTCCCAATTCTAATATCTCTGCTTCTGTACCGTATTGGTGCCTTTTTCTTTTTCAATACACATACTGTGCATTTTATAGCTTCTACTAGAACAGTCCGTGTTTTTCCTCCTTACTTTCTTCCACCTTTCATTCCTCCTTCCCTTCTTTATACCTACAAGCATCTCTGCCAAATAATTTGAAAGCATTTTTAATTGCACAGTAACAGAGCTATACGTTCGTTTATTCACATTACTAAAGAAAGAGATGAACCTCTTCATTTGAGTTAATCTCTCAACCCTCCCCAGTCCTTAGAATAAAGGAAAACAATCTTAAGGGAGTTTAGACATGCTTACAAAATCCAGAATAGCCAAGTCACTTCTGGGAAGCAAATGAAAATGCCCTGTCCTTTCCTGGAATTTGAGTAAGGAACCATGTAACAAAATGTTCCAGAAAGTCAGCAACTAAGAGAATCACACAATTTTAAGACATTGAGGAAATGTAGGCTCCTTTGAGGTCCTTGGAAAGGGGATTTTAAGCTCCGGAGAGATTAAATATTTTGCCTGATTGGACCATGAATCCAGCATAGTCAGAAGTGATATCTAGTATAATAGTGATTTAATTTTAACTTTAACAGAAGGATTCCGCCATATCTTGTGGATGGTTTCACTGTAGCAGAAACAACACCAGAGGTGGTCTCTAGAGCCATAATTGTGCCAATGAGACTGTGGGTCTACAGGTGCCATTGGACATAATGCTGCGTTTTTCTGAGTCTCATTTTCCATGGACCCCAAAAGGGAATAACACTTCCGGCTCCTCTTAAAACTACTGGGAGGATCAAAATGCAATAAAGTCTGTCAAAGAACTTTTCAAAGCATAAATCCCTTTACAAATGTAAGATACTTTCATTATTAGCTATGCACATCACTACCTTTTGCCAGCCAAATGAGGTCAGGCTGGCTCCCCATGGACTTGCTCCCCACTCTAAATGGAAATTAAAATGCACCCTGCCTGTGGCTTCACACTCCAATCACCTGCAATAGCTTCCTTTGAACATCATTAAGCAGCAAACCTTGAAATGTAACATTCTTTCTTTTTGAAACCTCCTGCTCTTGACCATTCAGAAAGCACCTCAGGAAAAGGAGGTTTAAAACGTGAACAACATCTTCCAACACCTAAGGTCATTTTAACAGGAACCCCGGAAGATTTAGTATCGACAGGGCAGGGCAAAAGTAGGTTTACAGTTGTGTGTATGGAAAATGATATGCTTCAGGGACGCAACTGTAAACCTACTTTTGCCCCGCCCTGTGTATACCCTCCCCTCTCTCTTGAAAACTTCTCAATTACAAGTGCCCACCCACATGTGCTGAAAAGACTCTGCTTTGATATAATCTCTAAGGGCAACGAATGTGTTCATCCAAAGAATGCCAGAATGTGCCCTTATTCGAACCTATTCAGACCAGGCTTTGAGGGGAGCGGATTGTGTTGTTGCTGCAGCAGCAGTGGCATCTTAGGAAAAGCGGGGGTACCGTTGTAATAACCCAGGTATTACTAAAGGAAAAGAGCAGAGGGAAGCTGCAATGTTGACGCATGCCCAGTAAAGTCTGGCTGATGAGGGGAGGGTGCTTGACTGTCCGTCACACCAGACACAGGTGGGCGTGGCCACTGGACGCGTGGGAAGAGTTGATATTTAGCTCCTGAACAAAGGAGTCCCGTTTCTTTGCTTGTCCACGCTTCTCGCTCTGTTGTTGCAGGAGGCACGCTCCCCTGCATCCGCCTGCTTGGCTCACAGCCACGTGGACCCCACACAGTGGACTGATGAACTGGAACTAGTCTGATGCTGTGCCAGACCCAGACCCACCATGGAACGGAAACTTTGGACCCTGGCTTTGCTTCTAGCTCTGCTGAATCCCCAGCTGCACCTTTTTCAGGACTGGTTTAAGGGAAATGGGACTTTGCAAATCGAGGGATGAAATACCACACAAATGAAGCTTTCAACTACATCTCATTCTCCTGTGGAGGCCTCTGGAAATGCTTGTTCCAGCGGCACCCCCAAGAACCCCACTCCCACTAGCAATGGAGAAAGGCAATCCACACAGTTCTCTGATAACAAGGGGTATAGGAGCTGAATGGCTTCAATGTTAGGCCTGGCTTTGTCCCTTGCTCAGATCGTTTACTTATTTTGAGCCCCCTGGGGTTATGCAATGTTGCCCTACCCAATATCACTGCAAGGATTAAATTGTGAATATATGTGGATATCTGTGTGTGTGTGTGTGTGTGTGTGTGTGTGTACCAGTGGAGAACATGCATGCAGGTATAAAGTATGCTGATCATAATATTTACTAAATGCTCATGACCTAGGCAGGATTCTAGCTCATTTCATGTATTATTTTATTAGTCTTCATGGCAAACCCAAAGAAGGAGGTACTATTATTATCACTATTTTACAAGGGCCCAGAAAGGTGAAATGACTTCCCAAGATCACACAAAGGTAAATGGTAAAGCCAAGACTCAAAGTCAAGTGGTCTGACTCCCAAGCTCCTACTGCGCCCTACACCAGTGTGTCCACCACCCTGCGAGCAGAACTCTTCACTGGCTCCCTTTCACCTGCAGATTAAAACTCAACCTCCTCAGCATAGCATGGAAATCGTGGAAGGCCTTCATTCACCCACTACCACCCATCTCAACTGGCTCATCTCCCACTGTTATAGGAATCTCTCTTTTCAGATCTTTGTGACCACAGACCTTTGTGGCCACAATAAAACCAGAAGAAGAAAACATATCTGCGTGGTGAATGTGGACACCAAAAGCAGCAACGAGACCGAAGTTGACTGTGACCCAGTTATGAAAACTAACCAAACCATAATCTCTTCTTAGGTTCAGGGTCAGGTTATATTCATCTCTGATAAGAGATAAGGTGAGGAGGAGGAAGGTAAAGAAAGAGCAATTCTATAAGAAGACACTACTAAAACTCCCTTCATCTCCCCAAACACACATTTGGCCAGTTATGCATGAAGACCACAAACGGAAATATCTGAATGAGTGTCTGTAACATGTGTGTGATTACAGTGTATTAGTGGCAATCAATGTGTATTAGTGTACCATGTTCATCATTATCCTTATGCTTTTTCTTCAATAATAGAATAATGTCCTTCTGTTTAACAAAGCCATTCAGTTAACACCATGATTCTGCCTTTTGTGCTTTCTGCTCTGGATGGACCATGCCGTTTTAAGCTTCTGTGTCCTTCTCTCACATCCTCTTGACAAACTCCTGTTCATCCTTCAAAACCCACCCAGTTCAAAAATCATCACTTCTGCAAAGCCTTCCCAACTCTCCCACTCAGATTTAAGTTATCTTCTTCTGTAGTTTTTCCTTCCCTTGTATTTCCTTGACTACCATATTTCAACTACTTATTTACACATCTACCTTCTTCATGAAACTATATGCTCTCTGAAAACTGGAGCCAAGTCTTGCTCTTCTTATATTCTCAGCTCTTATAATACCTCCTGGAACATCATTAGTGAATTTAGTGAAACTGACCAGAAATATCAACAAACTCTTTACCTTATATCTTCTACCTACCAGTGGTCTTAATATTTTGGTGTCCATAAGAATCAAGTGGTAAACTTGTTAAATGGACATACCTGGATCCCACACTCAAACCTGCCTAAGCAGTTTTAGAGTGGACCTGAGAAGTCTGCATTTTTAAAAGAACCCTAGATGGTTCTCATGCAAGTAAGAAATACTGTTAAGGAAACGGGCTATAGCTCAGCAGCCTCACTGATAAGGGACAGGAGGGAGGCAGGAGATCAAGGCCAAGTCTCAGCAAGCTACCAGCACCCCAGCTCATTCTTTCTCAAGGCTTTCTCAAATTAACCCCTCAATTCTAGACCTGGGTACAGCTTTCTTCTCACCCCAGGGTACCACTTAACATTGTGCATAACCCCAGCTTTCATTCTCTCGGAACAGAAGAGCAGGTGTCAAAACTCAAGTGCATCACCTGTCAAGCATTTCATTTAGAGCCTGGTATTCTTCTCCGCCCTCCGCACAAGCTCATTTTGTTGTAGTGGTGATGCAAACCCCTACGCTTCCTTGTCATTATCCTTCACAACCCCCAGATGCCTCCGAAAATGACCCCCTCCCCAGACCTGACCTTAGACTATTACCTTTATGCAAACACACCTAGAACTTTCCTACCTTTAAATTTTAATTCATCCCGTTCTCGCTACCAGCCCTTACCACCCATCAAAATCCTACCTGCCCTTAAAGTTTCATCACTTTTCCTGAAGGAAAAAAAGTGTCCTCATTTCCTCCATCTGACCTTGATATTGGGATTATGCCTTTTTCATAAAGGCAACTAGCACAGTGCTGTGCACATAAGAGTTGCTTTAAAAATATTTGCTTAGCCCTGGCCGGTTTGGCTCAGCGGTTAGAGCGTCGGCCTGCGGTCCTGAGAGACCCGGGTTTGGTTCCCGCTAAGGGCACGTACCTCGGTTGCAGTTTGTCCCCGGCCCTGGTAGGTCGTGCGGGTGGCAGCCACTCGGTGTGTTCCTTTCACATCGATGTTTCTCTCTATATATCTGTTCCTCTTTCTCCCTCCCACTCTACCTGAACAAAAAATGGAAAAATGTCCTCGGGTGAGGATAAAAAAAAAAAAACTATTTGCTTAATTTGCAAATGACAAGACAGATATTAAAACAAGAAAACTCCCATTGTAAAGGGATGGGCTATCGAGGATGGCAGGGAGAAGAAAAGCTAAATAAGAAAAGAAGGGAGAGTCACTTCATTCAACCACTTACAGTCAGTAATGGATTATCTCAATTATCTTTAGTGAATTATCTACAATGAGGGTTAGCTCACCGCAAAAATTAAAATTTCATCTCTAAGTCATACTGATTAAATTAAGCAGTGTGGGGCCTGAACATCATTTGTGTACAACGCTCATAATCTTTTGTTTCATTTTTCTACCCCATGCAACCTAATGTGAAGCAGACATTAACCAGACAGACATCAGTGCCAAATTGATGACTTAACATCTCTACACTTGACACTGTAAATTTGCACAATTTTAAGCCATATGTCTACCTAATTTCCAAGTCTATACTGATAGTTCAATGCTAAGCACATCAGAGTCCCCAAGAATAGCCCACCTCAATCTAAATAACAGAGCGAAATCAATCCATTCACTAATCCAACAAATTTGCACTGAGCACCTACCATGTGCCAACGTGATCAGGAATCTGCAGTAGCGGGGCCACCATTTAAGGAGCATCCTCATTTGGCCCAAGGTGTCTGAGGACATGGCCTAGGACAGTTCAATCTCTACAACCATTAAGTTGGCAGGTGAATGCAGCCTCCAACATTGTTTAGATGTATGAAGATTATCTCATTACATACTATAAGCATGTATGGTAGCAAGTCCGTAACTCAATTTGACTACACACACTAACATTTATTAGCAAGTGACTACAAAATCATGGATACAGTCTGCTCCATTTACTCACTGACATCCCAGGACTCCATCATTTTAGGGGATCCAATTTAGCCTGAAAGATTTGCCTGGGGCCCATGAAATAACAGTCTAGAGGAAGGATCAGCGAACTTCTGTCCCTGGGCCAAACTGAGCCTGCCCATTTTTGTAAATAAAATTTGACTGGCAAACAGCCATGTCCATTCTTTTACATACTGTCTATGGTTGCTCTCAAAGCAATCATATGGGACAAAGGCAGAGTTTAGTCATTGGAACAGAGACCATATGACTGGTAAAAAAAAATATATATATATATATATATATATATTACTATCTGGTCACTTAGAGGAAAGGATTTCTGATTCCTATACTAGAAGTATCAGGTAATAAGACATCCCTAAAGCTACAGACCAGAGGATTTGCTAGATTTTTATACCTTATTTGTACCAAGGTGGAAAGTATCTCTAAAATATTTTCACTGACCCATATTCTATTTTAAATTTTTTTAATATTATTCTTAACAATTTCAGGTGTACAGCATAGAGGTTAGACAATCATACAACTTACAAAGTGATTCCCTTAATTTTTTAAGTACCCACCTGGCGCCATAGTTATTACAATATTATTGACTATATGCCCTGTGCTGTACTTTACATCCCCAGACCCATACTTCGTGAATAACACTAATTCCACCAATGTGAGCCCTTTCTAAATATCTACTTTGCTAAGTCACTAATTTCACCTAAAACCCTTTCATAATATTTATTATGTCAAGCAGCAACATCTCTGAGGTTGACCAAAAGTAAATATAACAGAAGTCCCCAGTATCCCCATCTGGAGTACAGCCTCGCTGATGACTGCTAACTGGATACTCCTGGAACTGAACTTCTGGTCAGGTCACTGGTGGACCTAAAATGTGACTTCAGATAACTCATACACATTCTTAATGTTATCCCATCTATGCTGAACTACTTAAAGTGAATTGTAACACACAGACATCAACATTTACAGTAAAACATGATATAATATTCTCAAGGCACCAGGACTTGGTTCTAGCAGCATTTGCAATTTCTCCATATGCAGCCTTTTACTGAATCACAGCTTCAAGCGCCTTCTGATAGATTGTACCAGTTCTTTAAAATTTAGTCTCACTTATTGAAAATGTAATGTAACTGAAGTATAGCATCCTAATTATAAAGCAGGGCTGACCATGAAAAATCCATTTGCCTCTTTTGCTACTATGATATAAAAAAAAAAATTTACACTTCAATTCCCCGTGGATGATAAAAGAATTTTGCTGCACTTATTAAGTCCTGAACCTCAAATGGGAATGAGCAATCTTACTGCCTCTAGACTCGGGAATGTTTAGAACGAATACCAGTATTCTTCTTTGCAAACAGGCCAATAGGTTTGTTTTCCCAAACAACTTGGAAAAAGATTTATTCTGCATTAAAAACACAAGACATGAGGGAGAAACATCTGTAATACATTCAACAATAAAGATGAGTTTTTAAAAAATAAATAAATAAAAATAATAAAATAAAGCACCTCAAAAAAACACACACACAAGATAAAGAAGCTAATATTTAAGTATGACTCTTAAGAAACATAATTAAAACAACTCTAAGGTAAATATTTTTTCTCACATTCAAGATTTTTGTTAATTTCACTTGTTTCCCATTTGTGACGAATTAAATGAGATGCGTGACTCTATTATTCCAGAAACAATGTTCACAGTCCTTTCTAATCCGAAGTTTCTGAAATAAAAGCATAACAACGGGAGCCTCTTCCTTATTTCAGCAAGTCACTGCTGGCTGCCAGGCCCTGCACACCTCCGAGGAAGAGGTAGATGATTGGGAGTTGCTAGAATGTATCGCTCTGAACAATACCCTCATCACTCAAGAAGCCATATTTCCACCATACCTCCCTACAAATGTATTTGCTTCATTCACTAGGATTAATTTCCTATAATATAGCTCTTCTGATTAGAAGTACTGGAGAGAAAAATGTTTGAACTAGACTTTTGCATGTTTTCAATCAGCCGGTAAAGAAGAAATGCCACAGTAGGCAAAGCATTTGTTTTCAAGTGTCTGGATACTTATAAACAAAAGGAAAGGAACAGAGCCACGTATCAGCCATTTTCCCAGAACTACTTGTACTGAACACTGCGTAGAATTGCACCCTGTCCTCTTGCTGACACTCACTGAAGACGAAATCCATACACAGGACACAGAAGGATTCCTGAGCGTTATGTCTGCAGCCACACCTCAACAGACTCCCACTCGAGGGATGCTTTCCAAATGCCCTTGAATGTTGACCCCCAAGAGATAAGAGGTTTTTGTGTGTTTTCCTCAGGCTGTTTCACTGCCTTGTATGAGCACCAAATGGTCTCTTAAGAGATCATTAGGAGTCTGGTTGAAATTCTTCTAGCACTTTTGGCAATCAGTCATTAATTGGACCTGCCACTTCAGCCCCTTCCTAATTGATACTCCTGAGAGAGGAGCTCTGTGAGGTACCCCTACCTGCGGTGCGTCGCTCAGCAGAAAACATGGCACCCTACCCTCTGAGGAAGGCTTTCCTGCCCACCATGTCCCAGGGACCCTCACCTCAGACCCGGTCATACCACACAAGCTGCGCCTGCACAATAAGAAATTTGCTTTAACAAATGTCCCTGAGCCTGTCTTTATTTTTGGAGTTATAAAAAGAATAGCATTTTAAAGCACTGTATAGTTTTAAAAACAGCTTCATAGACAATATCTCATATAAGCTCAAAGTGGGACTCAACACAGTTAAGCGATTGGCCCAGATTCACATAACATATAAATTACAAGCATGTTCCTAGATCCAAACCCCTGGTTAGCCAGCTTCAAGGTTAAAGCTCTGTCCACCTCACCACACTACTCAGTGAGAAGGTCCCCTCCAAAGTATGGTCCAGATACTTTGATCTGCCATTTCTCTGTAGATGGACAGTCTGCAATTAGTAGGATGTGCCTGAGCTCTTCTTGGGTAGAACAAGGTCTTTGTTTAGCCAAAAATATTGATGGCCCCTCACAAATGAAGGAAGAAGCCTCTGGGCTTCATATTATCATTAGAATATGCTAATTAGTAATGACTGGAGCTTCTAATTAAAAATGACCAAAGCTAAGATAAAGACTGAAACATACACAGCCATGTGTAGGCAGTATTTTGAGAAAAATGAAAGAATAAGAGAAGTAAACGGCACAAAGTGATAAGATTCGTAATAGGATTACATGCTGATACATACATGTTCATTTTGATGTAATGAATCATAAACTGAAATAATTAAGCAAAAGAAGAAAATTTAGAACAAGAGGTCACAGGAAAAATATACGTCCCTCTCACAGGAATTCCAAGAGGAAAGGGACACAGAGTGTTCCACTACTCATGGTCTGGAGTGTGGAGACAAATTTAACTAACAATGATTCTGGCCATCTGGAGAGTCTCAGGACACCAAGTAACCAGCAACTGGACTACAATTACATGTGTGCGTTTGTTGTTGAATATTCACCATTCATTGTGCTCTATTTATCAAGTTTCCTGGATGCCCTAATACATGTGTCTGATACAGTTTTGTCTCCCAGTCTACAGCATCCGTCCAGCAGTGAGGGGAGGCAGGGGAAAGGACCTTAGCAGGGGTGCAGTGTTTCCCAGCCTTATACTGCCTCTACTCAACCATGACCAAGGACAGAGTGGGAAGCCCTGAAGGCTCTCCTGACACTCAGATCACAAATGGTAGCTCATCTGCAAAGATGCAAACACTTGGAATAATAACCATTTTAGCATTTGAACAAAAGGGCTTATAGTCCAATGGAAAGCATTCTGGGCCGGAGGGGCAGGACACTTGAGGTCTTCATCATGACTCATTCCTGCCTTCCTCATATGGGCAGACTACCAGAATCAGATCATCACGGGTCTGCTACCAACCAACTTTATGACTTTAGGCAAGTCTCTGAGCTGCTTCTGGACTTGATTTCCTCATCTGTGAGAGAAGACCAGCATCCTAGAATTGAAGTAAGAAAATAATGTAAACTTTTATAAATGCAAAAACAAAACTTTTTAAAAGTAAAACAGTGTTGTTCAATAACCAGGGATTATTTTCTTTGCTCTAATATTTTTATGGTTACAGTTCTTAACAACAATAAATATTGTGATTGAGACCAGGCGGTATAATTAGGTGAATGCATGGTAGACCCTGCCGGTTAGCCAACTAAATTATCTGTTCCTAGTTCTTTCTCCCTTGCCTGGCTTCACTGTGGACACTAGGAATGCTCACTTTCCTAGCACTCAGATAACAAGAAATTAACACATGACACAGTTCTGGCCAATAAGAAGTAAGAGGAAGTTTTCAGTGGCATTTCTCCTTTCCTAAATTAAAAAAAAAAAAAAATCATTGTAGATGTCATCGTCCCTTTTTCCTGCACCACAGGTAGACATGCTGCATGGAGCCTGGAAATCATCTATAACCACTAGGTAAAGCCCAAGAGTTAGAAATAGTCAACCTGACATAACTGAACTGCTGAACCAACACCATCAGTTCCCCATCTCCAGACTTCTCATTATAGGAGAAAAAGAAAACCCTATTTGTTTAACCTCCATTAGTTACCTGCAGCTAACAGCATTTTTGACTGATAGAACATATATCCTATCTACTTCATGGCCCTTTGTCTCTGATGAGAAATTTCTCTCCCGGTAATCTGTTCGGATAAAGAGTTCAGCTGAAAAAGTAGAGAGGAAAATGTTTCCTCCAAAGACCCATAAGCAATAAAGAGATGATAAAGAAAAATGGACAAATTTCCTCCAAGAAGTCGGTTAGGATATCTCTATGATACCAGGCCACTGGCTCTCCTCATTGTCATACATGTGTCTTGCCAAAACTCCCAGCCTATAATGAAATCTTCACCACTACCCACGGGGTTCTACTGATCAAAAGATATAATGGCTATTAAAACACTGCACAGACTATTAAATGCTTCATAAATGTTGCGGTTACCCAGGAGCCTATCCTAGGTCTTCTTCTTAACCTACAAAATCTCCTTCTATTGATACATCTGTGCGGCTCACTCACGTTTCTATTTTCATCTGCTGTGTCTCCAGTGAGTTCTTGGTTTTCATTTTGAACTACCTCCTGAACACTTTCACCAAGATGTCCTAAAATCACACTCAGCATGTCCAACGCTCAACTGAGCACCATTCTCCACAAAGTCATTCCACGCCTGCCTTTCTGCTCTCCGGTAACAGATGTCACCACTCACCTATTTTCCGCAGGCAGAAAATGGAATCATTTTCAACTCTTCTTTATTCTCCTCTACATTCTAACTCAAAAAGAATCCCCATGCCCACCCCATCGTTTTTATATCTGGACCACAGATGATAAAGTTTTATAGCAGTTCTCTGTGCCACCAATGTTTCCAAACGCCAGCCTAGACAGGGATCTTCCTAAAAGACAAATTGTATTCCATTATTTCATGGGTTCCCAATACTTAGGAAATGATGCCCGACACCATAGGATGGCCCAAAAGGCCCTTCTGAGTCCTGCTCCCTCTTATCTTCAGGCTCATTTCTAGCCCTTCTCCTTCCTATTCTTAACCTTCGTCTCTCCCTGGATACTTACATCCAATAGGCACCTTATGATTTTTCCTTCTTCCCATTTCTTGCCTTTTTTCTTTTCTTTTCATTCCTGTGTCATTATCCCAGTCCAACCCTTAGAGTATCATATCTGGGCTATTTCAGGAACAGGTGTTTCCAACATTTCTTTGTTCTAATCCACACAGTACTGTCCAATCCAATCAAGTTATACGTAAAAGACTCCTTTGACAAAGGTCCAATTAGCTACAAATACACTTCCCACTTCTCAGCCTGGCTTCCATGACCCTCAGGGCCATGCTGCTTCTTCTTCTTCTTCTTCTTCTTCTTCTTCTTCTTCTTCTTCTTCTTCTTCTTCTTCATATCCCAGCCTTATCTGTTACTCTTCCCTGTATATATTCCCTTCACTCCAGATAACCAACGTGCTCCATTCCTTAGCACCACCAGGCCTTTCCGTTCCATGCCTTTCTCGTTCTATTCCCTAAACTTGGGGTGCCACCTCCCCCGATCTGCCCAGGCTTCAGTCTTAGCCTTTCTGCCGTCCATTTCCACGGGCAGCTTTCCTCTGGGCCTCAAGCCAGAAATGAGCTCTTCTCCCTCTAAAGTCTCAGAGCTCTTCATTTAACTTACACTTCGGGGATTTATTATTACATGTCTTTCCTGGCAATGATTCAGATACAAAAGCCATGTTTTATGTAGTTTTATGTAGTTTGTATGTAACACAGTACCTCCCACATTATGGATGCAAAGCTACTGAATAAATTGTTAAATAAATGTTTACCGGGTAACATCTACTTTTCCATCTGAGGGCACTTTCATGTGTATTACCACCCGAGGGAGGCAAAACAGATACTATTGTCCCTGTGTTGACAGGACCAGAAAGGTTATGGAATGTCCCCGGAAGGTTGTGGCAGATGAACAAAACTCATTTGTCCTTGCTTTCAGCACTGCTGAGGTGTTTTCTGCTCAACGCTGCGGTCATTGTCCTCAGTCTGTCTGGGCCTTTTCTGGTCCCAGAGCAACTTGCATCCTTATGACTTTCCACTTTGCCTTCCAGCCCACACTCTTGGTAGTTCCAGGACGCGGCCTCCTGCCAGAATCTCTCCCCACCCTCCGTGACATCTGTCTCGGGGACTCAGTGAGGAGCGAGGAGCTAATGTGCAGGAAATTGGCTGCCCTCCTGTGATGAAAGGGGCGATCTCCATTACTCCCCGAGACGGCACACCCCATGGCCACCGCCTCCCCTGGGCAGGGAACCGTTCTCCCCGCCCACGGCTCTCTCCACTGGGCGCTCTCCCTTAAATACACCGTTGTTCTCATTGTCATTAATAATCCTTCTTTGACACTCGATCGGCCTCGCGGTCTGCACTGGGTTAAAGCCTGTTATTCCATTCGAGTTTGACATTGAACGCAGCGAGGCGTTCACGCACTGGGTGCTAACGGGGAGAGGGTGTGAGCGCGGGCTTCGTGCGCGGGCTTCGTGCGCGGGCTTCGTGCGCGGGCTTCGCGCACCACCGGTTCTGAGAGTGGGCGCGGTCGGAGGACACGGGGGGCTGCTCTGTGCCGGTCACAGGGCACGGGGTCCCAGACAAGCCGTGTCACTGATGTGCTCCGGACGCCATGTGAACTTTTCGCCACCGAGGGGTATTTAGCAGGCGGCGTCTTTCTCAGATCGTGTGTCTGAAAAGGGATCTGGAGCAGCCTGGAGGAATCGGGCAGTCGAGTAAGGAAAGGCAGCGAGCCTGAAGAAGTGCAGTTGCGTTTGCCCGCGTTTCCTGACTCTGCAGCACTGGGCCAGCCTGTCCTTGTGAGACCTCAGAGGACACTCCCTGGCCTCTGGTATTGCCCACTGTGCTGGCCTGTGTCCGCTGTGTCCGCTGAGAGTAACCATCAGGGCTCCAGCAGACAGAGAATAGAGAGATGTCACCTCCTGTGAGGAAGGCAGCCAGCATTATCACCTGGTTTCCCTTCCGGAACCTGTCAAGCAAAAATAACCGCTTATATTTGGTTTATTTATTCCGCACACATTTACCGAAGACTTACAATGTAGATGCTAGATATCTCCCTGCCCTTAGAATTCCCACGTTCACCTTCATTCTGACTATAACTCCTCCACATAACAAGGAAACGTGTTAACTTCAGTTCTGAGGTGTAAAGAGAATAAAATCTCAGTGGATATGAAAAATTGGGCTTGTGAGAAATATGCTTTTTTTCTTTATTGATTTTTAGAGAGACAGGAAGGGAGAGGGAGAGAGAGATAGAAACATCAATGAGAGAGAACATTGACTGGCCACCTCCTGCATGCCCCCCAGTGATGGATCAGGCCCACAACCTGGGCATGTGTCCCTACCAGGAATCAAACTGGCGACCTCTTGTTGCATGGGTCAACACTCAGCCACTAAGTCACACCAGCCAGGGAAATATGCATTTCTTTAATTTGTTATAATCATTGTAAGTCCAGTTCCAAATCCCCATCTTACCAGGCCAGAGGGAAATTCAGACACCTCTGGCAATATGTGGTACCGGGGGTGGCGGCAGAAATGAGCATTTAGCCATCATGCAATCAAAGTCACGCTCATGGATCAAGCTCGCTGTGGTCCCTTGAGATACAGTGGTCTTCTGCTTCCATGTGACATGGGGACCCAAGAGCCTTGAGGCTGGGATGCCTGCTGCCTGGAGTCCCACCTCCCCGGGCTTGTTCCTTGGCTGTCCCCCCGAGCTACTCCAACTTTCTGGGGTGCCGCTGTGAAGCTAGTGGGACTCTGTGCTGAAAGTAAAATGTCCCAATTTCTGTAAACCTCTCCCTCCTCGCTCCCCTCCCTGTTGAGAACACCAGGTCTAAGCTTGTTTTTTAGTTTAGCTCCTCCAAAAGAAGAAAGACATTGACTTCCAGCAGCTTCTGTTTTTCACACAGCCAAAAATTTCTGAATCCCTGATTCTAAGGCTCACTAAGGGCCTAGCAACCTGCTTAAAAGGAAGAAGAAAAATAAACAGAGAACACTAATTGGCAGTCAAATATGTTATCCTGGCACAGAGATGAAGAAATGGAAATGCTGGAAGAGGTAACATCTACCACCTGAGGCTTCACCTCCAAGCCCAGGATGGTCAGACACACCCCCTCCTCCCCAAATGCAGAGGCAAATGGTGGGAGCTGCCTGCTGCTCATGGCTGCCTCCCATCCTTCAGCAGATCCTGAGACTTGCAATAACATGGAACTGTGGGAAGCCTTCTCTAACTCCCATCATCAGCCACATGAAGAACCACATGCATCCAGCAGTCGTCCCCAAGCCAACCCTCAGCTGCCAACATAACTGCGCTCTCACTCCTATCGGACCACAGCAATATGCCCCACCCCACGCCCAAGTCAGCTCCTCCCTTGCCTTATCTTCCCACATCTCTCCCATTGCTGATTTACACAAGCAAAACCAACTACTGTATACTCCTTTTTTTCCTCCCATTCTCCTGGCCACTTAGTCTTTCTAGGGCAGCTAACTGAGGTGCTCACTGGGAGATGCCACAGACCCTCCTGAGTACCCCAGCTGCAAGTCACTGACCCCCGTCCCCTGTAACCAGAATGCATTAAGAGGGGATGAGTATGACGGAAGAGGAGGTGAGTAATGTGAACAGGGCCCACGCCAATTGTCAGGCTGGAGGAGGGCTGTAAGAGCCTGAGAATGGTGAAAACCTATGTTAAAAGGTTGAATTGGTTGATTGATAGATTAATTCAGTAACTTTATTTAAAAATGTGCATGAACTTTTGTGCATGTCATGTGCTTCCCACTGTGGAACCACTTCCAAAAGAGACAAGGAGCATAACCCATGTTTTTAGTGTTCAAAGAGATTCTACTTAATATGACTGAAAGGACATACACACATATATCTAAATGCCAGTAGCGGTAATGACAACAGCTACTACAAACTGAACATGTAACCAGAGTTGAGTGCTGTGTTAAATATTGCTACGCTAAAGCGATATTTCATTTACTCATCACGACATCCTTCTATGGTAGATATTAACATTACCCAATTTGCAGATGAGAAAACTGAGGCACAAACCAAAGTCCTATACTATAGTAGTCTAATCTGGCAAGGACAGTTTATAACAGTTTGTTATATCTTTATTTCTAAATTAAGGGTAGAAATTACATAACTATCCAATGAAAAAGAAATGTTGAATTAATTATAAGGGAACCATATGATCGAATACTCTGCAGCCATTAAATTTATCTATTGAAGAAAATAACACCGGAAAATGCTCATGATGTGTCAAAACCTCAACTTGTATGCTTCAAATGTGCAGTTTATTGATCTCAATTATACCTCAGTGAAGCTGTTTAAATATGTTAACAGGATTTCTGGGTGGTGGGATCATATATGATTTAATTTTATTGTTAGCATCCAAATATACTACTAGGATTATACATTGCTTTAATAATCATGGGAAATTAATGTTGATTTTTTCTTTTAGGTTTATAAAGGGAGATCTGGGAATAAGATTGGAGAAGAAATTTCTGATTTAATTGTTATGCGGTGGGACCCCTGCGTATTTCTGTTTTCCTAAGTCCCCAGGTGGTTCTCACAAGCAGTGAGAGACAGGAACCCTGACGTACACAGACCACCGCGCCCAGTGCCTGGCTGACACCTGAGGCTTGATGAATGGTGGCCATCACCTTTATCATCATCATGACTGCTGTTGTTGTTATTCTGCTCCTCAGCATTATTGGCATATTTACATTCTCATATTAAGTGGGGAAATGTCTAGGTGGAGCAGATGGCTCACTGGCAGATTCACTGGAAACTTCAGTGAGTCATCAGGTGTTGGAGCTGGTGATCTTTTCCCGTCACCAGCTCTGTCAGAGGCTCTCATTCCCTAGCCTGTGGGATTAGTGATGCAGAGCACTTCCAGACTATTAGCATATAAAACTACAGCGCAAAACCTTTCACTAAAATTAACGATGCCGGGCCAGCCATAATGAAATTCATCTCCCAAGCAGAGCTGCAGCGACTTCTGTAACAGATGTCTAGACAATTTGACTTTGAAATACACACCCCAAACCTGAGCAGCCTGAAGTTTCTCAGCCATGCCCAGACAAAGTTCAAAACCAGAAACCAAGCAGGAATGTAGGATTTGAAGATTATAAATAAACTATTCATAGGGAAAGCGGAGCATGTATAGCAGGCTAAAATTGATTGCCTAGAGAGGATGACTCATCAATGAAACCATAAAAGCACCGTCTTGCGGCGATCACGCAGCAAGACAGCTCATTGTCCCTAAACATTAACTGCCTGTCACACCAGGCTTCCCATCAGTAGTCTGCAAAGCCCAGAGCTGGCCTCGTTAAGCTTTCTAGACATCCCCACCCAGCAAAGAAGCAATCTACTTCTCTATCTCTTTGAATCCCCACATGGCCATGGAAGGAACCTCATTCAAACTCAGTGCCCTAGATTCCCAGCATGTCAGCCAGTTGAAAGGATTTGGCCTGGGTGAGTCTGGCTGCCATGATATTACATTTTTTACTAAATATGTTAGGGCTGAAGATCTCTATAGGTGGATGGATAGGCCAAGAGCAACATGAGACCATCTCTAGCTGCTGAGACAGTGAGAACGCCACTTCTCCTGCCTTAATCATCTTTCTTGAAGGGTCAAAACAATACAGGATCGTCCAGATATGTCATTTATAAAACTCTGATTTCCTGCTTCCTAATTCTGCAGTTTGGTAGGTGTGTTTTCAGACACTCAAAATTTACCTCTAGAGTCTTGAGATTTTACTACAATGGCAAGCCTCAAAATGATGCTGAGGTCCAAGGATACCAAGAACAGTAAATTATTTTGAGGAAAATCAACAGAAATGGCATTCACTCCACAAATATCTCTAAGCCCTGGCTGTGAAGAAATACTGTGCTTACCAGGGGTGGCAGACGAGTTAAACATAACTCCTTTTATTAAGAAACTCGAGGCCTAGGGAGGGATGATGATAAGGTAGGCTGTGAACCTAGGAGACCGACAGGAAGTGACAGTGTCACACACAGGAAGCATGGGTAAGTTTCTAAACTCTTAGGATGTGGGCAAGATGACTTCCATTAGAGTAGTCGGAGGGAACTTCGAGCAGTTGATGGTACTTGAGTTGGGCTTTAGATAAGATGGGAACGTGCCTGGATATTAATACATCATAAAACAAAGAGGGTGGGATCCTTTAAGAGGGAATGAATCAGCCTGGGACCAACAAAAGCCTAAATGAAGGTCAACAGAATGCCTACCACAAGCTAGTCAAGGATTATAAAAAAGTCACCAAATTAGACTGAAAGCCACCCAAAGGGGCCAAGTTCAGGGACAAGTCACCAATAAATGCTCACCAGAGCCCAATATACCATTTGAGATACTGGCTGGCAAGTTCTGGTAAAGAAGAAAGAAGGTTGGTTAAATACACTGCAGCACTCCTGTACAGCAGACTAGGATGCGCTCATTAAAGGTAATGATATACATGCATATTTACTGACGTGGAAAGGGATCCTCAATACATTAAGGAGAAAACATGGAGGTTAAAGAATGTCTCATACAGAAGACTATCTATGTGTGTATCAAGATGAATCCTCCTCCACTGACTTATGAAGAAACATCTTTTTTCTTCGTGCCAACTTGAATCTAACTTTGAGCTCCCAAGCTGGCCAAAGTCCCATCTTGGTCAATAACAGGGCATCCTACATCACATTCCTAAAGTCGCACAGGAATCTCAGAACCTGAGATGGTGTCCGTAAAGCAAACTGTGGCCTCTGCCCGTCAGTCCGTCGTCCTCTTCTCCAGTCTCAATGCCCAAGCCTGCGTGTTCCTTGAAGTACGCCACAAATATAACAGCAAAGCCTAAAATAGCAACAGCTTAAACAAGATAGGAATATCACTTTCTCATATAAAAGAAGTCTGGAGGTAAGCAATTAATGGCTGGGATGGCAGTCCCATGATAGGGCCTTGTCTTTCTGCCCCACCACCCTCATGGTTCAAAAAGGGCTGCTGAAGATCTACTATTACATCCTCATTACAGGTCAGAAGAAAAAATGACAGGTGAAAACTGGAAAAAAAAAGTCTTTCTTCCTTGAAGTACTACACAAAGTACTTCATCACATAGCTGCAAGGGAGTGTGGAAAATATTGTCTTTATCCCAAATAGGCATGTGCCCATCTAAAATGGAGAGCGTTGCTAAGAACAACGGAGAGATTGGATGTGGAGGTAAACAATCAGCTCTCTCTGCCACAGATGTGTGAGTTGAGAAGGGAAGAGGGATGACAGCAAACCCTTGATGATCATCAACATTTGACAGAGAAGCAAAGGACGAGCAACCCACAGAGCAGACTGAGAGTAAGCCATCACAGAGAGAGAAGAAATCCTGAAGAGAATGGTGTCAGGAAAGGCGAGAGGAAGATTTTCACACTAAGGGAAGGCGGATAGGGTAAGATAAGACCAGGAAAAATGTCCATTAGAGATAATGCAATTGTCCACAAGAAATAGATGTCTGGGGAAAAAAATCAGAGACCATTTCTTGCATTATACTCTGCCCAGGTGCTTAGGATTACC
Organism: Molossus molossus; assembly: GCF_014108415.1. NCBI lineage: Eukaryota > Metazoa > Chordata > Mammalia > Chiroptera > Molossidae > Molossus > Molossus molossus. Next base: position 37,530,078 of record NW_023425350.1, read on the forward strand.
CTAAACTCGATAGTTAAATAGATGTCACCTTGGCAAAGTGGCCTTTCTACTTGGTTAATATTCCAGACCAGACCATCTATGCTTGCTCATCCTTAGAGGCCACAGACACACAGTTCTGCTGCGTTTTTTATTGTTTTGCCTTATTGTTCTTTGAGTTCTCATGGTTTCAGGAGCACAAACACATTGAGTCTTCTGTTGTTTTTAAACTTTCTTTTAAAAAAAATGTATTGCGCCCTGGCCGGTTTGGCTCAGCGGTTAGAGCGTCGACCTGTGGTCCGGAGAGACCCGGGTTCGGTTCCCACTAAGGGCATGTGCCTCGGTTGCAGTTTGTCCCCAGCCCTGGTTGGTTGTGCGGGTGGCAACCACTCGATGTGTCCCTTTCACATCGATGTTTCTCTCTCTCTCTCTCTACCTCTCTCTCCCTCCCACTCTATCTGTGCAAAAAATGGAAAAAAATGTCCTCGGGTAAGGATAAATTAAAAAAAATGTATTGCTGTTTAGAGAGAGAGAGAAAGGGAGAGGGGAGGAGGGGGGAAGGAGAAAGAGTGAGAGAGAGAGAAACATTGATCAACTACCTCCCATACCCACCCTGTATGCACCAAACCTGCCAACCGTGTATGTGCCCTGACCGTGGATGGAACCAGTGACCTTTCGGTGTATGGGACAATGGCCAGTCAACTGAGCCACACCAGTCAGGGCCACACTGAGCCTTCTTATAAGAAATTATTAGACCAAACTGACTCAGGGAGAAAGTCATATACCTATTCATAATGTAATAATAAGAAAAGCAGCTAACATCTATTAAATACTTATTATATGCAAGGCACTGTCCTAACTACTCAATAAATATTAGCTGGCGTGTGTGTGCACTCATGCTCACACATGCACATACACACATGTGGATGTAATTAATCCTCAGAATGCTCAGTGAGGCAAATATTCTTATCCTCATTTTATAGGTTAAACGGTTTGCTCAGGGGCAGAGGTCATCTATCACCATGTCCATTGCTGCTTCTATGCACATTGCTGCCTCCATAGCAACAATACATTTTAACAAATTTCTCATTATTTTTAGATACAACTCCTTTCTTCCACACTCCAATTTTGTCTGTCACCCTCTGGGCTATGATTAGTTTGAAGCCTAATTAGTGAGCTAGTGACAACGAGGATTTACATAGAACAGATCATTATTCTTCTCCTGGGGGGAAGTAATTCAGAGGGACTTGGAAGTCAGGGGTTCTCTGAATGCCCTGGATTCTGAGACACCTTTGATCTGCTCATCTGGATAATAACAATGATGACGACTACCATATATTGACACAGACTCTAAACATTTAACCCATATTAACTCATTTAATCCCTGCCCAATGACCTTATAAGGTAGACATTATTATTATCCCTATTTGCAAATGAGGGGGAAAAAAACTGAGCTACGGAAATTTAAGTAACTTTCCTAAAAACCACAGTTAGCAAATATCAAAGCCTGAATATGAACCTAAGTAGAATGGCTGGAGCCCGAGCAATAACCCCTCTCATGCAATAACTTCTTAACGGACTAGGGGAGGGAGCAAAAGAGTGGGTTATCGGAAAGGACATTTTGTCTGAACTCTTCTGTCGCTCCTCCACACACCTACCCTACAGGACCAGTCCTGGCAATTCTCCCCTTGGGTTCTGCTTTTCTGCAAAGAAAAGGGGCACTGCAACCTCTTCACCTTTCTAAACACACTTAAAAGCCGCCCCAGACCCTCTTGGCATCCAGGCTCCCCATAATATCAGTGAATGCAGGTTTCAGGGCCTGACTGTCCAGCAGTCTGCGAACCATTAACTGGAGATATATTCCGTTTCCATTTCTAGGGATCAATTCCAAAAGTGCAAAAGGTAATAAGGGCCTGGCCAATAAGCTGGAAATGGAAAGCGGGCAGATTTGAGTGCTCAACAGGGAAAGAAAACCTCAAAAACATTCAGGCCAAGAGGAAACTGCCAGGTGGAATGAAGTGAATGGCATAACATCTTCCAGGCACTCAACAGCCTTAACCGAGGCCCCACCATGCCTGCCAGAGGACAGGTAGAGGCACTGAGAAGGGAAACAGAAGAAATGAAAAATGCACATGGCCTCCTCCCTCCAGGAACAAATGATCGACCGTAACAGCTCAACAGTCCACAACGGTTGGCAACAAGGTATTCTGGACAATCAAATATGCTAGTTAGTTGAGAATTGCTACATAGACCGTTCAAGGGTTGTTAATTTTCTGGAATTAGAATAAACCAAACTAGATTACTTTTTAAAAATAATCCAAGCGAAGAAGAACATTGAGAGCTTGGTCATCTCATCTACTTTGGGCACTACGAGGCTTCCTTTTCTGGTGTCCTATTCTCCCTAACCCCTCCAGTGTATCACTTGCCATCCCCACAGGAGCCAAGAGCACCATGTTCTCTCCAAGCCTTTAATATCTACTGACAGAAAAGAATCTGAGAGTACTGGGGTGTGAATTGCACGAGTTTTTTTTGCATTTTAATGAGGTTCGGACCCTCAGACAAAGGGCATGAATATTAATGGTGGATTCCAGTTATTTGTTAACTAAATAGGGAAAGTGCTTGGAGGTAGACAGTACTGAGTTTTTCTTCATATGTTTTGACTTTGTTTAAAAAGATTAAGCTGAAATCACATAAACATTTTTTTTAATCCTCACCCAAGGACATTTTCTCAAATATTTTCAGAGAGAGAGAGAGAGAGATTGATGTGAGAGGGACACATCTATTGGTTGCCTCCTGGTACATGCCCTTGGCAGGAATCGAACCTGCGACTCTTTGGTCCATGGGCCGACGTTCTAACCACTCAGCCAAACCGGCCAGGACTCACACAAATATTTTTAAATGAGTAGGAAGAGTAGATCAAATGTAATACACAGTAATAAAAAATTAATTCTTATTTATTTTTGTTTTAACTAACTCAATATCTAACTATTAATAAGGAGCTAGTCTGGGTAGAGACCACACCCTATTTTTATACCTCCAGTGCCTAGCGCATTACTATAAACATTGTGAGAAATGTTTATTGAACTGAGCCAAAGCTGGTAATTGGACAACTTTATTCTAACTATTGTTTTTTTGTTTTGCTTTTTGACTCAATAGAGGAAGACCTTAATGAGAATTGAAATGTTCAGAAGCAAAGCAGCATTATAGAAGGGAAATAGAGATTAGGACTCTAAATAATCCCCAAGTTGGGCAATGGGTCCCTGAGTAATGGAAAATTAACTATGATTCTTTTAACTAAATTATAGGTTTATTAAAACTAACAATCACTATTGAGAAAGAACATTTAGAGGGTGATTTGAATTTTCCTTTCCATAAATCCTGAAAATTTATATGTTAGAAAATACACTACAGGTGTTGAAGGTAATAAAAATAAGTTATACTAAAATATTACTAAAAGCTGTTTTTGTTTTTTTATATGAAAATATATGTAAAGTAGGGTGGGGAAGGAGCAGAAGAAAAATAACTTCAGATGTGTTAAGTGTTCTCCTCACAAGAAAATACTTAGGTTCAAGGAGTTTCTTCCCTTTCAACTAAAAATGGTACAATAACATATGCATTTAGCTCTGATCTTTCCCTTAAGTTTTTTAAAATCACAATCCATGATCATTTTAAGGCACAAATTCAAAAGAACAATGGGGGAAAAGATCATATATTGTACAAACTGGAAGTCACAAAAGCAAGTATATTTAAGTTATCTGGCTTAGCAGGCCCTAGTAAGCTGAATTCTGAGTCAGCAGGAAAAACAAACAAACAAACACAGTTTATACCACAAACCCCCGACAGGCCCGGAAAGTAGCAGTGCCTTTGGATGCAAGGGTGAAGGTGAGAATAAAAGGAGAATGACCATTGAAAATCTGCTTAAGAGCAAATAAAATGACACCAGGGTTTCTCACTCCTTTGTTCAATGTAACTAGGTGTCTCCACCACCTAGTAAATCTCCACCCTGGTGGAGGACTAAAGTTTTGTTCCCTCTTTAAGGGCCCCTGAGCTGGAAGACACCATGCCCAGTTGAGGTAAATGTCAATTAAAAGGCAAATTAAGTAAATATATACATATTGATGTTACGGCCCCCAGGTTTTTTTCCCCTACTTGGTTTCCACGATGTCAACAGCTAGATGCATATACAAACATACATACACACACACACACACACACACACACGTGTGCGCACACACACGCACAGGCACACACAGAGGACACAAGAGCCTCTCTGGAAATCTGACAAGTCCAAGAAAATGGACCTAATAATGCTGATAATTGGCATCAGAGGCTTCCCAAGGAAATAGCGCAGCCAGATCTCCCTGTGGTGAAGACCATAGCAGACAACACAAATAAAGCTTTTCATTCTGCTCTAGTGCCTCACAAATATCGAGTCAAGAATCACGGGACAATTGAGGAATGATTTTTATGAAAGTTAGAAACTACAATAAAACAAACAGAAAAGCAACTTGGAGGCTATGAAGAAGAAAATTTCCAAAAATACCTTATAATTCATTATTATAATTAATAATATGTTGCACCACAAAACAAGAAAGTTATTCTAATTTTTTAAAGGAATATTTCAAAAACAAAAAAGAGCTCTTAAAAATTAAAAGTTTGATAACAGAAATGAAAAATTCAACAGAAGAGCCTGGCCAGTATGGCTCAGGGGTTGAACATTGACCCATGCACCAAGATGTCACTGGTTCAATTCCCAGTCAGGGGACCTACCCAGGTTTCCAGCTCAATCCGCAGTAGGGGGCGTGCAGGAGGTAACCAATCAGTGTTTCTCTCTCATTGATGTTTCTATCTCTCTCTCCCTCTTCCTTCCTTTTTCTCTAAAATTCAATTAAAAAAAAAAAAAAGGCATTAAAAAAATGTTCTAAGAAAAATTCAACAGAAGAAATAGAAATAATTTTGAGGAAATGTTACAGAAAGAGATAAATAGATAGAAAATGGAAGGAAAATTTAATGAAAATTGCCACATCAGTCCAGGATGTTAAACTTTCAAATAATAAGAATTTCATAAAGAAAGAAGGGAGAAAATAGGAGAGGAAATCAAAAACATAATTCAAGGAAATTTCACATGTTTTTCCAGGTTGAAAGTATCCAGTACAAGGGATGAAAATAATCACACATCCAGATATATATCATCATGAAAATTCTGGAAGACAAAGAGAAATACTATAAGCTTCCAACAACGGGAGTAGGGAGGGAATTTTCATGTACAGGATAAAAAAGTCAGCATGGCAGTGACTTCTTAACAGCATCTCCTAGAATCCAAAAGAAAATAAAGCAATGCCTTTAAAACACTGAGGATAAAAGGTTTCCAACCTAACATTCTATACCCAGACAAATTATCAACTGGTATAAGGGCAGAATAAAAACATGTTCAGCCATTGCTGGTTTGGTTCGGCAGTTAGAGCATCGGCCTGCGGTCTGGAGAGACCTGGGTTCGGTTCCCGCTAAGGGCATGTACCTCGGTTGCAGTTTGTCCCCGGCCCCCTGGTTGGGTTGTGCGGGTGGCAACCACTTGATGTGTCCCTTTCACGTCGATGTTTCTCTCTCTCTCTCTCTCTCTCTCTCTCCCTCCCTCCCTCCCACTCTATCTGAACAAAATATGGAAAAATGTCCTCGGGGGGGGGGGATAATAAATAAATAAATACATGTTCAGATACTCAACATTTGAAAACATTGTTATCCCACATACCTTTTCACAGGAAACTACTGAAATATGTGCTCCACCAAAATGAGAGGGCAAAACAAGAATGAGTAACCAACACAATCAAGAGCAAATGAAATCCAGACAGTAGAGAAGTAAAGGGGAACCCCGGGGTGACAGTGAAGGGAGATGTGCGATGACAACCTTGCATCAGCCCATAGAGCAAGCAGTGCAGATCTGTGCAGGCCCGAAATCTCCAAGAGATTTTCTCTTCAAGAAAATAAAATTGGTTCATAGTCTAAAGTATTTACATGTATTGAAATAACATAGACACAACTAAGGAAGGTTTGGGATTGAACTAGTGATCAATACCTAAAAAATAAACAAAAATATAAACAAAAGGAATTCTTATTCATTTTAAGGAAAAAAATATATATACTACCTGATTATAATATACTACCTGGCTCAGAGACTCTCGCATTTACAGAACTATAAGACTATAACCACAATGGGAAGAGGGGGCTTTCTACATATCAGGTATGTAGAAATAGTCATTACTTCTAACATATATGTGATAGGGTTGCAAGCAGAGCATGAAAGAGTTAAATCTTTGTCTTACACAGAAGAAAGTCAATAACTAGAGTCTAAAACTGAAAATTCAAGTAGTAATATAAACATGTCATTTAGAAACATGGAGATTAAAATGGTTGCTTTCTAGGAATGCACAATTTGGGGGTTTGGAGATGCTGGGGTCAGGTCTTTTTCAGTAGACTTCTGCTTGAGGTCAGCCTATAGAACTGTGACTCTTTAAAACATGTATATATATTACTACAATAAAATTTAAAACTACGCAAAAATAAAAATGTTTTACTCTAAAAATTGTAGAAATTTAAAACGCTGATACCTAATAAAAATAACTAACAATTATTTAGAACGCACTGTGAACTGTTCGAAATGGTTTACATCATTAGCTCATCAAATTCAGAACAATCCTATGCTCTTGGTGGTATCTTTTATTTCTTACTATTTTTGTCGTCCCCTCCAGAAGTGAGGCTCAGAGAAAGTAACTACCTGTGTTCACTTACTTAGTAAATAATGGAACCAAGATTTCATGGAGCAGGGAGCCTGAGAACCTGGTCTGTTAAGTGCTGTGTCTGGAGAATTTTAAGAAAATATTGCTGCCTCCATAGGGTGGTGCTCGTGAGAGTCCTTCTACCTCAACACTCTCCCCGTCCCACCTCATCTAATTAACTTCTACTCATCCTTCAGCCCTTAAGCCAAGGCCTTCTCAACCTGTGAGTCTAGGTTCCACTTCTTCGTTATGTGCTGACAGAACGTGGTGCCTTGCTTCAGCGCACCCATGTTGTTATGGTAATCATATGCCCTCCCATGTGTACGAATTACATATACAGCGAGTTACATCCCCCACTAAAATAAGCTCTATGGGGGCATGGGTCACATATGTTTTGCTTGAAGAATCAATAATTGAATGAATTTAAATTTCTGAAATATGGTTTTAATATGTTCTCTAGGGCAACTAGATGACCCTTTGTGGTCTTGCCAGTCCTAAGAATTTAACCTTCCAGCTTTTCCCAGGAGGCCGGGGAAGCTAACATTGGTTATGGAAGCCAACACGCTCTTTCAAAGAAAGAGAGTCCCCTGCCTGCACAACTGACACAAACAGCTTATTTGGTTGTTGTGTTGTGTTGTTTTATTTAATGAGGCCAGGTGGTCAGGGTTTGTTATGAGTAGTGAGAGGCACTAGCGTTCCCTGACCCAGGAATTCCTGTCCCTTCCCATCATTCGAGATCTCTGCCTTGGAGAAGAGACGCTGATAACTGAGGTGAGGTGCTCAGGACACAGAAGGCAGCTCTCCGAACTCAGACCCTTTCTCAGAAGGTAGGAAATGGCAAAGGAGAAAGGAAGAAGGCCACATGACTGAATCAGTTGCTTTTCAGCTGAATGCTTTGGTATGCTCTATGTAGAAACAGTCATTACTTCTAAATACTCTATTTCCAGTTTGAGACTCCCCCCAAACTGATTTTTTAGCTCATTGTGAAACAAGGAACAGAAACAATTGCCTGACTAAAATATTGCTTTTTAAGCAGCAGCAGTAACAGCATCTTATGTGCAAGGGTCGCATCTCCCTATACTTCAATGTTTTGTCTCCTGAAGGTCTCCTCTGATCACCCCTGTGAGATAAAACTCATCAGAATCGGTCTTAGGTGACAGCAGTTACATGTCTGAGGGAGGTAAGGGTTTCCTAACATGGACAATGATACTTACGTGACTAAATAGGAAGACCCATTTCAACTATATCATTTAGTTGTGGACAATTAATTGTCCCTGGATGGATACAAATTAGTTTGTCTCTTTACTTCTTAACTAGCCAGACAAACATCTCTGCCTCATAGATTTAATAAACAGAGAAAAGATTCGGTGACGTCTCCCTCACCAGTGTCTTCAAAAAGTCTGCCTGTGATTGTAGGTGTTTTGTCTTGTCACGTCAGCATTAGTGGAACTCAAAGATGGGCCTTTGGACAGTTTTTTTTTTTTCTTTGTCTGCTTCAGAGCACACCTAGACTGATGTGAAGGAGATTCATCAAAGACACCGTGATTCCTCATTCCCGGCCCTGGCCGCACGCTTTCTCATCTCTCTGCCCAGAGATCTAAGGCCTGTGTGTCTGGCGGAACTCCTCTCCTCATCACCTCCCACCCACGCTCGCCCATCGCCCACATGGGCTGCTCTTTGGTCTTCAGCTCCTTGCCCTTCATCCTCAGAGCCAGATATCAATGCGGCTCACACTGCTCCAAGTGCTCAGAATCAAGAGTCGCATGAGCTATTCTTTCTGAGGAGGCTGTCCATTTGTAAAAGTTCCTTTTTATTTACACAGACTCTTTTTCACATTTAAAAAGTACACACACATTCCCTTTAAGAGGCCGGTTCCCTGTGATTCTCCAAGAGATTGCAAAATGCCCTGGGGGTCCTGCCGGCTCATATGTAATGGTACGGAGATTTAACTTGAACTTCGTCCCATCTTCATTCCAATCCTTCACATTTAATGCTACACAGCCTCACGTCCTTGCCTTTTCTTAATGTTATATGCTGAAAGGTGCACAGATAGTCCCGCGTTCCCCGCTCGGGCAACTGGTCATTATTTATCAGCACTGGCTGAGCTGTCATGATCATGTCTTCATTAGCTTTCAGAAGACGTAAGCCCCTCCTCGGGTACAACCCAGCTGTGTTGTTTATCATATTCTGAGTGTAACTCCTCTTTGGAGTGGTATCCACTTCACAGCAATAGATTATCTTCTGGGCCGAACCCCTCATGAATATAGAATTGCTACTGTTTCACTACCAGTGTGAACCGTAATGGGCGCACTGCCTGGATAGGTCAGATTCTCTTGTCCTGGTAACCCAGCCGTGACACTTCATCTCTGAATCATCTCGTGATAACCAGCTCGTTTCTGTAACTCCCACTGATGAGCGCTACCGACTGCCTTCTCAGAAACATTCTGGGACAGTAGACCCACAGCCCTGTTTTAAAAAAACTGGATTCTGTCTCATTCGGGGAGATCTTCAGCCCATGAAAGCTTTTCTTTTCAGTGTACACAGCAGGACAGGTGCTTGCTAACATTGCATCCCCATCCATGGTGTTTCAAGGGTTCAAATAGAGAAGGCCAGAAATAGTGGTTTCCTTACGTTCATTTTAGTGCTGCTTTTTTAAATCTCCTGGAAAGTCTGGCCGCTGGATTACCTGGACTTGGTTTCTGAGGAGAAAACTCACACACACAAATAATCAGCACTCACTCTGACTTCTTAATGCATCAGACAAAACAAATCCGGCTTGTGAATGGCTGGCTCAGCCCAGGACTAAACACAGGCTCCATAAACTCGGAGTATGCTCCATGGATACCAGCGAACAGCATTATGTCCTTGGACTAAGGACTGACACATTTCCAATATGTGGCTTCTTCCCACGTTTTGTTATCTCCTGGCACATTTCCATACGACTACCCAATTAGGCCGTGGAGGACGGAGATAAAGCAGAGCCAATGGACAAGGTAACCTCGGATATAAAATGTTCACATATCCTTCAGCATGAATCATGGAGGAAAAATAAATAGGTTCCTCCGTTTCGCAAAAGAAGAAAATGTGAAAATACAGAAGGAAAAAGACGAATACTGATTTTAGGAAAGAGCCAAGGCTCTGAATAGAAGCTACAAAGAACCTACCCTAATCCTTTCCAGTGTTCAACAAGCACTGGTTGGACTGGAGTCTTTCTGGAAAGCCTGGGTCCACTTCAATAACAAGGAGAATAAGGCTCACAAGTGGATCAGCAGGGCACGCTCATCGGGCAAGGAACCATGCTATGCAGTCCCTCAACATTATGTAAAAGGCAGAGTTCAATATTTATTAAACAAATGACAAGTGAACAGATGAACATCTGAGTCCTTCGGTGACTCAGCCACACAGCAACGCCTGCACTAGACCAAAAGCTACAACCATGATATAAATATTCCACTCTGAAATTATAAACGTTGAAATTTTCTATTATAAAATTAGCTTGTATGCTTTAAGCCAAGAGTGTTTTTACTTGGATAATAGCGTCTCCTCTGGCCTTTATCTCCTTTACGTAGACACTCGGGCTAGTATTTGCCGTCTAGAACGTAGATGCTACCAGTTCCGCTCTGCACCGCACTGCAGGACTTACAGAGCGCTTTGTCATGGAACCACATTTTGGTCTTAACAAAACACAGCACCACAGACCTGGCCGGTTTGGCTCAGCAGTTAGAGCATCGGCCTGCGGACCAGAAAGTCCCAGGTTCGGTTCCCGTTAAGGGCACGTACCTCGGTTGCAGTTTGCCCCGGCCCAGTTGGGATTGTATAAGTGGCAATCAGTCAATGTGTCTCTCTCACATCAATGTTTCTCTCTCTCTCTCTTCCTCCCTTTCTCCCTCATGCTCTATCTGAATATAAATGCAAAAAAAAACAAAACACACAGCTCCACACAGCAGGACGTTCACTATAATCTAATAAATACATTAAATACAATGCCAAGGGGAAGATGCCACTGTGAAGGTGAAACACACATGCTATTCTCTTCTTCCTATGCAAGGGACAGCTGAGGCACAGTCTAGGAAGGAGGGATTTAATGCAGTGAGGTACAGCAGTGTGCCAGCAAGACAAAAAAAAAAAAAAAAGAAATATAGGAAGGGAGAAGATGCAATGAGTGATAAGCAGTATTTCCTTTTTTTTTTCCTACTTAAAGCAAAATTTTAAAGAATTTCCACAGTTAAAAATTTCAGAGAAGTGGAAAGGTAAGTATCCTTGAGCAAGGGAGAAAAGACAAGAAAGACCTGTTCTTACCCATTATTGGCCAGCTTCTAAAAAAGAAAAGAAAACTCATATAAATAGCACCCCCAAAGTAGTGAGAGTTAATTTTGTTTCCTCCACGCTGGTGTGACAACAGATAGTTAAGGCAGGACACCTGAGTTCCAGTCTTGGCTACACTTTTCACTGACTGGAACCTAGGGCCTGTTAATTGTTACTTTGGGCCTCTGTTAGCTTATTTAAAAGATGAGGACATTGGATTCCATTACCAGTCCTAAGACTCCTATATTGATTTTATTGAAGAAAATTCACCCACTTGAAATCTGTCTTACCTACGCGATCTGAAATTCCTGTTAGAGTTGGTAGCAACTGTATCTCACAATGCAGGTGTACACAAACCTAAAATAATAAACACAACACACCAGGCACAGGCAACTCTCTTCTCTCACCTGTACAGCTTAGGAGCCTTGGACAATGAAGGAATACAGTACTTGCAAAGTTGATTTACTTACGATCAAAAAGCAAGCTAGTGTGCCCCTTTGGGCAAGCAACGCGTGCACCCTCCTGCTTGAGCAGGGGAACCACTGTTCTCCCAAAGTGTCTGGAACAGGGTCTGGCCTTAGTGCATGCACTTGCTCAGTGAATTTTTGCTGAATGCATGAATTTTGTCCTCAGATTTAATGTGTGAAGTGAGTTTAGTTAACATGTATGAATCTTCAGAAAAGGTAGTAAACTGTTATAGAGACTATTGGCAATCACTTGGGTTACTGTTTTAAATTAAATTCTTTCCCAGCCATTTTAAGTAATTAATTTAATTCTAAAAGGGTTTATTTCTGAATCAGTTGCAAACTGTTTTCGCTTTGTTTTGTATTATGATAATGACACATAAACCTCTATTTCATTTTTAAATTTAACATGAATAATTTTTTCACTTAAAACAGAACACTTTTGGGGGTGAAAGAGAGCATTCTTAATAATTATACCAAAACAACAGCATATACTAAACTATGTGGTCACCCTAGTTAAGGGCCATAGAGATAATTTCAAAAATGAGATGCAGTTGTTTGGGCTAATTTTTTGTTTATTTTTGATGGGGGAGTATGTTGGATTACAGCTATCTCTGAGAGAAATAAGAAATGAAAGGAGAGTGCAATATGCATAATATAGAAATAGAGAACATTTATATTGTCAAGAATAGAGTTCAATTAACACTGCTGCCCTGGCCGGTTTGGCTCAGTGGTTAGAGCATCGGCCTGCGGTCCGGAGAGACCCAGGTTCGGTTCCCGCTAAGGGCACGTACTTCGGTTGCAGTTTGTCCCCGGCCCTGGTTGGTCGTGCGGGTGGCGACCACTTGATGTGTCCCTTTCACGTCGATGTTTCTCTCTCCCCCTCCCACTCTATCTGTACAAAAATTGGAAAAATGTCCTCGGGTGAGGATAAAAAAAAAAAACACTGCTCATAAAATATAATACACTTATTTTAGTTCTGTAAATGGGCATGAGAAGAAGAAAAGAGTGAATAGGTAAGGAAAGAACAGAGAAACAGAGAATGGCAGATGGGAAGAAAGTCGGAGAGAAGCAGAGTAGCCAGAAAGAAAGGTGGAACTATAAATAGAACCATGGCCCATCGCAGGTTGGGCTTGCCAGAGGCAGAGGTGAGAGGAGGCATGTAGGATGTTTTAACAGGAGGGCTCTTGGATCTCACACCTGCAGAAGCACGGGGAGGAGGCAGGACCGGACAGAGGGAGAGTTCAGAGCCAAGCTGCAATGCAGGACCAACAGAGGACTCCATCTACCCGACAAGGAGCTCTGGAGCAGCGATGATCCTTCCGACTTGTCCTCATTTGGAACGAGGGAGCCAGATCTTCAAATTCAAGTGTCAATCAGTCATTGGATGGGGGCTCCTCCTGGACAAGGCATGACTTTGAGTGAGGCTGTTTTCTTTAGCTGATGCCATTGCCAAAGAGAACTGAGGGCAGAGTCCCCACAGAATCCTACAGTCTAGACAGATCATCCGGTTTCTCCCTCTTCCTCACTGCCTCTCTGTGTGGCCCTCCACATATTTCTGGCCTTCATTTTTGTGCATTTGAGGAAAGTGTGTGTACATATCAGTTTTTAATATTTCATTTGATATATCCTTTTGTGTTAAAATGTCCTTAAGTTCACAACTTGCACTTTTCCGTACTGTTTTATCCCAATAGCTCCTAAAATAAAACCAATTCACATCGTATATGTTCATAAATAGCCTTTAAGAATCGCAATAGATTTCAGTCTCATTTGCAGAGTCTTCCACAATAGCCAATTGAACATAATCACTTTCTTCTTTATGTCAACCTTTGTTGAATGAACTGCCCATATTTTCCTTGGATTAATTGATTAACACAGTTTATGTTACCTAAATTGTCATTCCTTTCCTCCTGGCTACTCCTGAAATGCTGAGAGCAGCCCCCTCTCTCTGCCTTGGATCCCATCAATGAGAAAATAAAAATATTTCTTGTTGCTCATAATTTTAACAGAATAATAATAACAAATAACTATTTTTAGTAAAACAAAACTTTCCTCAAAAGTTGTAAATATCCATGCTTAATTTTTTTTTATTTAGCCTTTACTCCCTACTTTCCAACACTGATGATTTTATAGTTAAAGAAAATGATCCCTGGGAAATAGCAATGTGAAGAATTATTTGCCTCAATATTCTGTCCTCTTCTTCTAACAAATTTGCTGAGTGCATAAGATTCTCACGAAAAAAAAATCTAAGCCTATTGCAAATTGTCCTATGGGGCCTGCCCAACTACAGAAGGAAGTTGAGATTTCTAAACACGTGGGGTGATTTTTACAGATCACCATTTTAAAAACAGTGTCTAAGTGTTTAGATTTTAATTTATCAGGAGAATGGGTCAATCTTCAAATTGATGCTGCATAAAATCATTTGGTTTTAACACATTATTTGTTAATACCTCATATTTCAATTAACTTTGTTGTTGTTGTTAATTTATTACTCAGTTTGCCACTTTTTATAAGGATTTTTTTCAGTCTTCTCCCTCAACTCCTAGCTACCAGTTAAGACAAGGTGCTGAGTGTTTTAGTGGATTAAACAAAAGAGGCCAACATCTTAGAAAAATTTAAATGGAGACAGGTAAAGATAAATATAAAGATTTTAAATATTTCTAGCTATAAGAAAAGCAAAACCCTAATGTTCAGCCAGGATTAGATCCTTATCAAGGTAGCATAACGGCATCACACATATCTGAGTTCAAATGCTGCCCAGCAATGCGACCTGGAACAACATCTACTGCTCTGAGCCTTGATTTCCTCACCCATGAGGACCATATGGGCACTTAGAACTCAGCAAATAGTGGCTGTTATTGTTAACTTGATTGTTTAGGGTAAGTGCTCAAATGACATGAAATGCCAGTTATGAATGATGCAGTGTGGTACATTTACCTTTATGAATTGAACACCAAAATATGTTTCATGATAATGGACTCCAGATTCATGACTAGACAAGCAAATAATTAAGAACACCTGCTCTCTATATATATCATGTTTTGGGCTCTCCCAAAGGTTAAGTGCAGACCAGTGAATTATTTCTGAACCTTTTTCTTTTTTCTTTCTTGCAAGAATTGAGGAGTTCACTTTCTTTTCATCTTGATAAGTATCAGGCAGAGGGCAGGCCACACGCAATTGGTTGTAACTAGGAACATACACCACCATAATCATTCTGTTGACAAATTATTCTGTTAATATTGTCAGTGAGTCTTTCCAGAGGCAATTTCAATATCCGTCACCAGCCACTTCTCTTACGTCTTTCTACTTTACCATGTATACATTTCTCCATAGTGACCCATATAAACACTTCCATGATCATTTACTTTAAAACATCAGTTAGTATTTTCTTTTTATTACTCTTAAAGAACATATTTCTTTAACACTGGCTGTCACATTTTTTATGCTTAGCACAGGCTTAGAAACACTAACAACAAGATTAAGAAAAGCTTTGAGCTATCTGGACAGTCACTTACCTCATGTAACAATTATGTGGATATTTATTAAATTAAATTATGACTGAAGCCTTGCTGAGTAGCTAAAAACATAAGCTATTTCAGATTCATTTAAAAATGGAGAAGTTTGAGCAAAGTCCGAGCTGAACACCAACCAACTAAGCATCTATTGATCTGGCTGTTTTTCTATTTTTAATTAGAAATTGACTTTTGCAGTCATTTTACATTAGTAACAGATTAAAACAAGTGGAGAGATTTGGAGTATTCTGACATTTGCCTAAAAACCTGATATTATATGCTGTTTCCACAAATGCAATATTAAGTGGAGCATTAAAGTAATTATCTGGATAATTTAAAAACTCATTATATGCTATTAAGAAGAAAGGGTGGGAAGTGGGGAATGGAGACTCAAATTGTCCATTAAAAAAATTATTGCCTCTCTTTTAACCACTATTAGTTTCTAAATGAAATGCCTCATTTAGGTGACAAGAATCTTGAAAGCAAAGAAAATATTTTAATGTGATTATATCTAATCCTTTTTCAAACGCTTTGAAAAATAATTATTCATGTCTATAAAAAGAGAAATTCTAGCTCTTGCTTGGGTCATAAGAAAAACTTGATCTAAACGATTCAAGTTTTCCCACAATGTCAGCCTTGTCCAAAGTCTTCGATGTGTTTAAACTGATCATGAAGTAACTTCTCTCCCTGGCTTCCTCCAATGAGATCGCGGTGGGTGAAGACACTCAAAGTTAAGACAAGACAACCCAAGATTGGTTTGAAAGCAGAAGCTGGAATCACTAATTCCGAGATTATTGGTACCATCAAAACATTTTATCTTAGCCATGCCATCCAGATTTATTAAATCTTTTCCCCCCACAAGAAACCTGATGGAATATAAGCCAGAAACGAAAGTCCAGACCCTCCCTGTTTAGCAGCCTGGTTTCCCAGGACGAGGTGAGAAGCTCTGCACAGAACTCGGAACAGGAGACCAGTCTGGCCTCAGGCCACGGCCTCACATGCACACAAACTGTTCTTTTTGAGGAAACCACGCATCCAGCTTCCTTTTGACAATTTGACATGAAAAGTTGTATCACATTGATCAGTCCCTGAGTTCACAGTCCTTGAACAGGTTGAATAAAGTAAAATAAACCCTGACACTCGTTTCATTTTGGAGGGAATCTAAAATCTAACTACCCCTGTAAGAGAAGTTGAGAAAATGTAAACAAAGTCTCTTCATTTAAAATGTACGTAAACACGTGTTTTCCTGTTGCGGACAGTCTGCTGTCTTCCAGCTGAGCTTGCCCAACTCTGCACCCTTCCGGAGGACTGGTGTCACAGCAGTGAACAGGTGAGGCTCGGTGGAGATGAGGCTGTGCCAACCTGGCTGCCCAGGAAGGAGCGCCCTGCTGTAAGCGGAGCGCGGGTGGCAAGCTTGGCACTGCCTGGGCGCATCTGACAACGCCTCGGACCCGAACGCGCCTGCGCCGGCTGGTGGCAGCCAGGGCACCGCTCACCGCCTCGCGGTCTCCTTCCCCGTCGTCCTCAAGGGCTTCATGAATAAAGATGAAGGACAAACACTTTCTGCCTCTCTTTAGTGCCTCGGCAGCTACACACTTAATAAATGTTCTTATCTTCTGGATATGAATGACCTCAGAGATTCCCCGAACTGAAAACTGTCATTATTTTTTTCTCCTTTTGACCACAAAAAAATAAAATAAAATAAGCCAGAACCACTTTGGAGGAGGAAGAGAGAATGCATGGATGACAACAAAAGAAACAAATTCATCTCAGACAGATGCAGGATGTCCACACAGAAAATAATCCACCCACAGTCACAAATGCGCCTCACTCTTTAGCAACCCGTCTGCTCTCCTCACCAAACAAAACCAACCAAATGAATGCGCCTCATGTGTGAGCGTGTGATAAGGAGTCCCTAGTAGCTCCAAGAAGGATTTTTAAACATCCTTGGCAAGAAAAATTTGAATTGCACTAATGTGAGTGTCACCTGAAGGGGATGTCAGCCCCAGACTCTAAGGCTGGATGCAAGTTCTACTCCCTTGACATGCAGCCACCACAAAAACCGGCATCACAGATGTTGTCACATTGTGATTTACAGGAACAGGCCCACGACAATACTGTAATATAAAGACACAAATTTATGGGTGAGCCAGCCAGCAATTAAATGCATTTCTAAGTTACAATTATTTAGAAATAGATTTTTTTTGTATACCATGTAGGAGTTTATTTCATTCCACAGTGAGTAGCACACAGTAGGCATTTGCTAAATGTTTTGAATAAGTGGGTGACTTAACACTGGTAAGTTGTAGATCCCGCTGCTGGTCCCTCTCCTGCTTCCCTGAGCGTTCACTGCCTCCTTCGATCAAGCAGCTGAGGTGGTTTCCTACAACACACATACCAAAAAAAAAAAAAGCAAACACAAAATCAGGGTAAAATATAAAATAAGAAGACAAAGCATGAAAATCAAGACACACACGAACTAAAGTAGGCAAAACAAGGTGAAGATAGAAATGCAAATGGATGTTCATAAAGGGCCCGTCACTGGGCCTCCAGAGTTCCTGAGAGCCAAAGGAAAGAGAAAAGGAAACTATTCTCAGCAACACATACATGTGTATTACCACAAAGGACCAATGGTCCCAACTCCTCATAAGAAGCTGAGTTGTAAATAACCATCAGTATTAAACAAAATGCTCACGTGCATTTTGTTTAGTTTTGCAGAGGGGGCGCCCTGTCCTGCCGGCACACAAAAGGCCAGGCCTAGTCCTTCCTTCACAGTTCTATCTGGGATGCTTTCCCCCATCAGTCACATGGCTCAGTTCCTCACTGCAAGTCTTAGTGCAGATCTGATGGTCTCAGTAAGGTTTGCCCCCACACCCTGCTTCAAATTGCAAACCTCCACTCCCACCTCTGCATTCCCCACCCCTTTTCTCTGGGTGATTCTTCTGCATGGCATTTACCATCCTCTAACTTACCGTAAAATATATTCATGTTGTTTATTGCCTATAATTCTAGGCCCATCACCAACTAGAATGCAATTTTTATGAGATCAGAATTTTTCTGTTTTGTTTACTACTGTATCCCAAGGTCTATAATAGTATCTGAAAAATTTATTAAACGAAAAAATAAAGAGGCAAATTTTAAACAATATTATTAGGACATGTAATAGTTTCCCATGGTGAAGTAATTTTACTAGATAAGATAATTTGGTCCTGTTATGTGGACATCTAGTGATGTGGCTTGATCCAAGTTCAGACATAAACCACCTCTGGTGGCTCTTAACCATGTCTGGTCATAGACTCTTTGAGACACTCAAAAAAGAAACAAACCCTGTAACATAATGTTGTCCAATAGAAATATAATGTGAACCACATATATCGTGTTACATTTTCTAGAAGCCACATTTAAGAAGTGAAATTAATTTCATTAATATATTTTGTATATCCAAATTATCACTTCAACATGTAATCAATATAAAATATTACTAAGTGGTCCAGTGTGTGGTAATTTTTTACACTCATCACAGGACACTAATATACTTAACAAGAAAAAATATACGAAGTACCAAAGTCAGAAATGAAAGAAACATCACTACTGAACTTTCAGAAATTAAAAACATTACAAAAATATAAATAAGTTTATGCCATAAACTTAGTTAACTTAGATGAATCATACAAATTACTTAATTGACTCAATAAGAAACAGAATATCTAAATAGACATAACAGTAAATAAGTTAATGATTAAAAATTTCACACAGATAAAGCCCAGCCCTAATGGTTTCAGTAGATTCTACCAAATACTTTAAAAAGAAAAATATATAAATTCTTTCAGAAAAAGAGACAGGGAACACTTCTCATCTAATTCTATATAAATAGTATGACCCTGAGAACAAATCCAGTCTAAGGCATAAGAAAAAATTTCAAAAAACTATTCCTCAAGAACATAGATGCAAAAATCCAATGACATATAAAAAAAGTCATACACCATAACCAGATGAGATTTCTCCCAGGAATACAAAGTTGGTTTAAGATTTGAAAATCAATTCGTCTAATATACCATACCAATAAAATAAAGGACAAATCCACATGATCAATAGATAAAATGTTAGACAAAATCCAACACCATTTTTAATTTTAAAAAGCTCTCAACAAACTAGAAATAGAAGGGAACTTCTAATCTGATAAAGAGGTTTTACAAAACACCCCACAGCTAACAGCATACTAAAGTTGAATGGCTTAACTATTTCCCTCTATGACTATAAAAAGGAAGGAAGTCCACTCTCTCTACATCTGTTAAACAGTGTACTGCAAATTTAAATTACTGCAAAAGGACAAATTAAAAGAAATTAAAGTCATCTTGATTTAAAAGGATAAAATAAAAAAAGTGTTTATTTGCAGATGATATGATCACACATGCAGACAGTCCTAAGAAATCCACAAAAACTCTTCTAGAACTAATAAACAAGGTCACAGGATACAAAATGAATTTACAAAAACTAATTGTAATTCTATATACAACCAAACAATCTGAAAATGAAATTAAGAAAATAATTCTATTCATAATAGCATCAAAAAAATAAAATATTTAGGAATTATTAACAAAAGAAGTGTACTAGGGAAAGTAGTAAGGAGTTACCTCAAAAAATTAATAATGGAACTGCATTTTGACCCAGCAATTCCACTTCTGGGAATATATCTGAAGAACATAGTAATTAAAACAAATATATATGTACCCCTCTGTTCATTGCAGCATTATTTTATAATAGCCAAGATTTGGAGGTAGCCCAGGTGCCCATCAGTAGAAAAAAGCTATGGCATATTTACACAATGGAATACCACTTGGCCATAAAAAAGAAGAATATCTTACTTTTTGTGATAACGTAGATGGACCTGGAGGGTATTATGCTAAGTGAAATAAATCAGTCAGAGAAAGACATATGCCATATGATTTCACTTATATGTGGATTCTAATGAACAAAATAAACTAACAAAAAAAATAAAAACAAATTAATAGATACAGAGAACAGACTGGCAACTGTCAGAGGAGGGGGGCCTGGGAGAGGGGGGCACTGAGTGAAAAAGATGAAGGAATTAAGCAAAAAAATAAAACTCATAGACACTGACAACAGTGTGGTGATCACCAGAGGGAAAAGGGGGTGGGGGGAGGTAAGAGAGTGGAAACGGGGGGAAATGGTGATGGAAGGAGACTTGACTTGGGGTGGTGAACACACAATACAATGTACAGATGATGCACAGTAGAACTGTATACTTGAAACCTATATAATTTTTTAACTCGTGTCACCCCAATAAATTTAATAAAAATATTTTTAAAAGAAGTATAAAACTTATACTGTAAACTTATGACTGAAAAAAAGTAAAGAGGATCTAATGGAAAGACTTACAATGTTTGTGGATTAAAGACTCAATATTGTCCAATTAATCTATAAATTCAATTCAATCTTTATCAAAATCTCAATGGGATTTTTAAATAGAAATTTACAAGCTGATCCCAATATTTATATGAAAAAATAAAGACATAAAATAGCCAAAACAATTTTGAAAAAAATGTTAAAAGTTGGATGTTTTATACTAGCCAATTTCATAACATATTCTAAAGCCATAGTAATTAATACTGTGGTACTAACACAAGAATAAACATATAGATAGATATATGAAATAGAACTAAAGATTCTAGAGATAAACTCTTTTATTTGGACAGAGATGCCAACACAATCCAATGTAGAAAGGATGGCCTCCAAAACTGGTTTGGAGATCACTGGATATGCATACACAAAAAAATGAACTTAGATCCTCACTTCACACATGTACAAAAACTAAGAAAGGATCACAGACCTAAATATATAAGCTAAGCCTATAAATTTTTTAGAAGAAAACACCAGAGAGAATGTTCATGACACTGAATTAGGCAAAGAGTTTTAGATACAGTACCAAAGTACTCTCCATAAAGAAAACATCAATATTAAAAATGTCTCACTTCAAAAAACACCATTAAGAAAATAGAAGAACAAGTAAAATACTGGAAGAAAACATTTATGAATCATATATTTGATAAAGAATTTGTATCCAGAATGTGCAAAAAACTTTTATAACTGATAAAAAAAACAACCCAGTGTAACAATTGACAGAGGATTTGAATAAACATTTTATCAAAGAATATAATATATACAAATGTCCAATTAGCACATGAAAAGAGGGTCAGCATTAGTCATTAATAAAATTAAAATTAAAATCACAGGCAATACCAATAATCACCCACTAAGATACCAATAACTGAAAAGCCTGTCAGTAACAAATACTGGTGAGACTGTGGTGAACTGGAAACCCTCACACCTTAGTGCTGGAGTGTAAAATGTAAAAAGTCTGACAGTCATTTAAAACGTTAAGCATCAACTTCCATATAACACAGCAATTCCTTCCTAGGAATTTACCCAAAAGATATGAAAACTATGTTCATGTATATGAATGTTCATAGCAATATTATTCATAATAGACAAAAACTTAAAAAAGGTTCCAAAGTAACTGGTGACTAGATAAACAAAATGTAGTACTGTATATCCATGTAATGGAATACTATTCAGCAATAAAACGGTAAAAACTAATATCTGTTACTATATAGATGAACTTCAAGAACATTCTAACATTCTACAAAGGCAAAGAATCCAGAAATAAAGGTCATATATAGTTTATTTCATTTATGTTAAATACCTAGAAAAGGTAAATTTATAAGAGAAAAAGCAGCTCAATGAATGGGAGCAGAATTAACTACCAACAGGCATGAGGGAACTTTGTGGGGTGATGGAAATGTCCTAAAACTTAATGGTGGAAATGGTTACCAAGTCTACTTGGAAAGTAAATTTTATCTCAATAAAGCTGTTTTTGCCTGGCTGGTGTGGCTCAGAGGTTGAGGGTTGACCCATACACCAAGAGGTCGCCAGTTCAATTCCCAGTCAGGGCACATGCCCAGATGTGGGCCAAATCCCCAGTAGGGGGCATGCAGGAGGCGGCCAATCGATGTTCTCTCTCATCGATGTTTCCATCTCTCTCTCCCTCTCCCTTCCTCTTTCTCTAAAATGAATAAAGAAATAAACTTAAAAATTAGGTTGTTTTCTATACAACAGAAATGAGCAGTCACCTGTTTTCCGACATTCCACAGTTTAGGAAGACACAGATACTGTTTTAAACAAACTAGTATGTGTTGATTCAGGGAAATAACAAAATACTGAAAGAGAAGGTTCTGTTCCTTCCAGCTATGTCAAGGTTACTTATATCAAACCAAGATCCCTGGGAGATGGTAAGCCACCTGAAATTCTCCACTGCTTTGTCCTCAAGGCGTTTTCCAATGTTTAGTGTAGGTAGATCCTTGGGCAGAAAATAGTAACTTAAAGCTTTCAACCAGGGTTTGAGAAGCCAAGGTGCCAAAGAAAAGAAAACCACAAAATAAAGAGACCAACTAGCTGCACAGCTCTTCCCTAGAGACATTTGTCAAGTTCAAAGTTGTGTGAGACAACAAGCTAAGAAGCAGAGCAGAAAATTGGAGAGGAAAAAAAAAACACTAAACATCATAAGCTTTGCTTATAGCAGACAAAATTTGGAGTGCAGGACCCTCAAAGACTCATGGCCCTAGTAAATGCTGGCTTTTCTGCTGACATCCCTGGAAGCCCTTGCTCCGGGTAAGATGAGGGAATCAACTGCCACGAGATTGAAATCCAGCTTTAGACTGCGTTCTCCAAACTGAATCGGGGTGATCAGCCCCACTCTAACGGCGTCTAACTGCTGGCTGAAAGAAAGGAATGTTGGTTTACAACTTCAGGAGCTCCCCAGGTGAAGTCTGGGAAGTACTCAGAGGGCAAGGAGAGACTAAAGAGAGCAGACCATTCCAGACTGGTGGGTGGCAGTTTTAATAAGCAAGGGAACGTACGAAGCTTGTCTTAGGCAACAGAAGATGAGTAGACCTCCACACCTGCCAGAATCTCAAAGCTTATACGGAGGGCTTAATGGGATGTAGTTGTGTATACCATCCAGATGGTCTGAACAATGCCTAACTCTCTCAAGGCATCCTCGGAGTGGCTTTGGCTGTGGAAACAGTGGGTGGGGTGCACAGTCCAAGCACAGGGGAGGAGGGGAGGAGGGGAGGAGCCTCGGATTGCCCCAGTCCAGTTCGCAGGTCAACCGGTGGTCATGTCCTCTCAATGACCTACCTTCTCGAACAAGGAATAACACGCCATCCAGAGTCCCTGTAAATTCTGATAAACAAAGTCTGGCATTAAATGGAAATTTAGCAGGTGAATATACCATAGAAAGAGACCCATCAGCAATCTAGATAATGGAGTTATTCGATATTGAAATAATTGCTTAATATGTTTATGAAAATAACTTGCTATGTGGAAAATTGCACCAGAGAACTGAAATCTATGAAAGAAAGTCCACAATTTAAAACGTTCCCAAGGAAAATTCCAGGCCCAGAGAACCTCATTGGTGAATTCTTCCAAATATTTAAGATACAAATAATGTTCATATTGCACAAATTCTTCTACAGACTAGAAAAAGAGGGAACACTTCCCGATTCCTTTTACATGGCCAATATAATCTTGATACCAAAACCCAACAAGGACATTAAAAGAAAAAACAGCCCTGGAGGGTTTTGCTCAGCGGTTGGAGCGTTGGCCTGTGGTCCAGAGAGACCCGGGTTCAGTTCCTGCTAAGGGCATGTACCTTGGTTGCAGTTTGTCCCCGGCCCTTTTTGGGTTGTGCAGGTGGCAGCCACTTGATGTGTCCCTTTCACATCGATGTTTCCCTCTCTCCCCCCCTCTACCTGGAAAAAAAAAAAAAAAACATATGCCAATCTCCTTCATGAAGACAGAGGCAAAAACTCTAAAAAAAAAAGTGGAATTCAGCAATATATGAAAAGGGGAATTCATCACAACCAAACTGAGTTTATTCTAAAATTTAAGGTTGGTTTAATATTTCAACATTAATTCAGTTTATCTGTGACTTTTATCACCTTCACAGGATAAAGGAAAAAACTCATATTTTTATTTCCATAGATACAGAAAAAAACATCTGATAAGATTCAATACGCACTCATAAGAAAACAAATTCAGCAAAATTAGGAATAGAAAGGAACTTGCTTAATTTAATGAAAGGTATATTTTTAAAACCTACAAGCACCACACTTAATGATGAAATGCTGAAAGCTTTATCCCTGGGATTTGGAATGTAACAGAAATGCCGCTCATCACCACTTTGATTTAACCTTGATCTAGCCACTGAAACAAAACAAGAAAAAGAAATAAATGGTAAAGGAAATGGAAAGGAAGAAATAAAACTGTCAATATTCACAAATGACATAATTATATAGAGATCTAAAAGAATATATACGATCTATTATAGTTAATAAGTGAATCACTGATATAGGTCCAAAAAAAATTGTATTTTTATATACCAGTTAAAAGAAATGTGAAAGTAAAACTTTTTGACATAACTTTAAAATAATATTTTTAGTCAAAAAATAAATAACAAGAAATAAATTTAATGAAAGATGTTTCGAACTCAATAAAGCTACAAAACATTAGTGAGAGAAAATAAAGACGTAGGTGTGGAGAAAAATTTCCTAATTAAGGGTGACAAGACTCAACATTACAAAGATGCCAGTTTTCCTCTGTATTGACCTATAGATCCCATGCAATCGCAAACAAAACTTCTTGCTGAAGTCTTTTAATGGAAATGACAAGGTGATTCTAAAATTGATATGAAAATTCAAGGAACATGAAGTAGCCACAGCAATCTTGAAAACTAACAACATTGGCAAAGTGGTGGGGAAGGGATGTATACTAAATGGTTTTGAGTAAATGACATATCCATATTTTTTTTAATGAACCATGGTCTCTACCACAGAGCGAGTGCGTGCACACACAGTTCCAGAGAGATTAGATCCTAATGTCAAAGGGAAAACCAGAAAGTGCCTAGGCGACAACATAAGAAAATATCTTCACAGCCTTTCTTTTTTTTTTTTTTTAATTTATTTTTTATTGATTAATTTTTGTTACAGATGATTCTCCTTTTTTCCCCCACTGATTCCCCCCTCCCACTCCCCTCCCTGCCCCTTACCCAGATTGTTGTCCATGTCCACTGTTCATGCATACATGCGTATAAGTTCTGTGGTTCATCCCTCCCCCACCTCCCCACTCCTTAGGGGATTGTCAGTCTGTACCCCGCTTCCGCGTCTCTGGGACTACTCCATTCCTCAAACTGTTATGTTCATTATATTCCACAAATCAGTGAGATCATATGAAATTTGTCTTTCTCTATTTGGCTTGTTTCACTTAGGGTGATACTTTCCAGGTCCCTCCATGTAGTCTCAAAGGATAAGAGATCTTTCTTTCTTACCGCTGCGTAGTACTCCATTGTGTATATGTACCACAGCTTTTTGATCCATTCGTCTACTGATGGGCACTTGGGCTGTTTCCAGATCTTAACGATTGTAAATAGTGCTGCTACAAAGATGGAGGTACATATATTCTTTCTTATTCACAGCCTTTCTTAAACAGAACACAAAAAGCTCTTAGCATACAGGGGAAAAGCATTAATAAAGACTACATTATTCTGCTTATTAAAAAACAATTTTAGAAGAATGAAAAGTAAAATATATTTGCAACACATATGTTTGACAAAGGACTTATATTTCAAATATATAAAGAATCATTGTAAATCAGTAAAAAACAAAAACAAAACCAGCAACCGATTTTAAAGAATAGGCAAGCGACTTATAGAAAAGGATATCCAAAACTGGTAAACTCATAAAAAGCTACTCAGTCCGGCCGGTGTAGCTCAGTGGTTGAGCATCGACCCATGCACCAAGAGGTCACCAGTTCAATTCCCGGTCAGGACACATGCCCAGGTTGTGGGCCTGATCCCCAGTGAGGGGCATGCAGGAGGCGGTCAATCGATGTTGTCTCTCATCGATGTTTCTGTCTCTCTCTCCCTCTCACTTCCTCTCTCTCTCTAAAATCAATAAAAAGGGGGAAAATGCTGTAAAATTTTAAAAAAATAAGACACTCTTCTGCATCACTAGCAATTAGAAAAATCCACTTTAAAACCACAATGGAATGTCATTACACACCCCCAGAGTGGCTATTTTTGTTTGTTTCGAAACAGATTATGTCAAGTGTTGCTGGGAATGCAGAGCGATGACAACTCTCCAACATTGCTGGCCTGGATGCAAATTGGTGCAACCCCTTTGGAAAACAGTTTATCATAGTCCACTAATCCAAAGACATGCATGTCCTTTGACCCAGCATTTCCACTTCAGGTTTATAGTTAACAGAAATACATGCTTACAAGCACCAGACACATACAAGAATGTTGATGGCACATTATTTTAAAGAGCCAGAAACTGAAAACAGTACAAATGTCCCTCAACAGCAAACAGGATAAATAAATCGTGGTATATTCAAAATGAAAATGAATTAAGTACACCTATTCAAAACAACATGTATATATATATATTTCTTTTATCCTCACCCGAGGACATTTTTTTCCATTTTTTGTTCAGATAGAGTGGGAGGGAGAGAGAGAGAGAGAAACATCGATGTGAAAGGAACACATCGAGTGGTTGCCAATCGCACAACCTAACCAGGGCCGGGGACAAACTGCAACCGAGGTACATGCTCTTAGCGGGAACTGAACCTGGGTCTCTCTGGACCGCAGGCCAACGCTCTAACCGCTGAGCCAAACCGGTCAGGGCAACATGTATAAATCTTAAAATATAATGTTGAAAGAAAGAATTCAGAAACACAAAGGTACTAGCTGAATTAAACCATTGATACAAATCTTGTAAAAAGACTACGTTCTTTGGGAAAATGGTAATGACTAGGAGATAGCAAGAAGGAAGAGTAAGGGGTGGTAGCAATGCTGTATTTCTTTTATCTGAGTGATGATAATATGGATGTGTTTATTTGGTACAAATTCATCCAACAAATACACACACACATATGACATATAATATATAGATAACATATATAATATATATACATAACATACATGTGTGTGTATATATACAAGTGTATGTGTATTTGTGGGTGTTATACTTCATAAACAATGCTTATTTTGGAAAATGCTGTGGGAAAGTAAATGAAACGTTTTTTGAAGAATTTCTAGAGCCGACATGCTGTTGATTGGTTGGTCACTGTCACAATGGCCCTTCTTCAGGAGGAGGCAGAATCAGCAAGATGGCCCACTGACCTCCTTTCTATCAGGGTGCATATTGATGGGAACTCTCAGATACGTCCCACCTGAGCACAGTCCATGTGCCTCCTTTGCAAACAGCAGGGCAGGAACTGGCTGTTGTCTCTCCGGTGCTGGAAATGGACTCACAGTGATTCATCTCTAGCTTCCCATTTGCCATCCCCACCACCCGCCCACCGGTGGTCACAGCCACTTCTTTTATAGTGCTCAGGCAAAGTGGAGCCCCTGTCTGTCCCTGAAAGGGACGAAGGTAACTGGTCCCCATGGTGCTTTGGAACCAGCCTCCCTGGCTGCCTGTCCTGCAATGCTTCGGGAAAGCAGTCTCGACCGGAGATACAGCCACAGAAGTCACGGGCACATGGACAGTAGCTGAAGACATGGTTCGGTTCTGAAGGCGTTCACAGTGAGATTATGAGGGCGCAGGGGGAAGGAGACAACTGAGGCTCGAACCCTGAATAGATAAATGCCAACATTTAGAGATTGCGTAGACCTAGAAGTGCCAGAGGGAAAAAATTTTAAAGACTGCACAGGGTCAGTCAGACAAGCGAAAGGACACCATAAAACTTGGAGATGGCTGTTCAAACAGGTTTACACATGGTCTCCAGAAAGATTCTCATTCTCTGACATGGGCCCAAGAAACAGGAAGGAGTAGGAGAGAGCAGGCCCCAGCTCCACACCGTGGCCCTCCAGCCACAGACGCTGAGACGGGGAGAGGTGAGCACCCTGTCCTTGATCCGAGACTCGATTTCAGAAAAAAATGACATGTGTCCTCCTCCACTGCCTAAGTGCGAACTGTCACTGAGCAAACCCTTCTGTGGCCCTCTCTTCAGAGGTCCCAAGGCATAAAACATTCCCTTGACTATGAGCAGCTCTCAGTACAACCCTGGCAGTGGTGCAGAGAGCTGGAAGTGAGGGGCCAGTGGCCCATTAGAACTAAACTGGTGCACAACTACAAGCATTCATTTATCAAATAAACACAAGGTTTGATGCACCCACTGGGCTCACAGACCCAGCAAGATCCTCCCAAAGGAAGGTGGGGTAGGCGGCTCTTCCCTGCCTGGGCACTCAGGACACCTCTATTGCTTTTGGACGCTTCTCTTCTACTCTCCTGGTTTAATCTCAGAAAATTCATAACCCTATGACAAAAGGAAAATAAAATGAAATGAGGACAGTTCCAACATTTCAACCTCTGCACTTCTATTCTTAAATTTCTAAACTTACTCAGTTGGACATCCCTTCAAGCAAATGACTTTCTTCCAAAAATGCACATTAGACCCTCCTACCAGAAGTCTCTCCTTTGAACACCCCTTTTGTCTTGACATTAGCACCTTATGATCTCCAACAGTCACTGTGAACTCTCGGTTCTCCTTCTGGACCTGTGGCACCACATCTGAAGCATAGAATTTGCACTCATTATATCCCATGGAGCTGTGTTGAGTGCTTTAAAATGTGGCCAATTTGCACCCGGGGTTATCTCCAGGGAAACCAGCAGCCTATCTCCTAAGAAGCCTCACAGGGAAGCATTCTTCAGGTTAATGAATACGTCCTGGTCCAGGTTTGTCTCCTGGGCAGGTACCACATGTGCCATCACACCATGAGGAGACTGTTTCCTAGGAAGGACCCAAGATCCTCAAACCTACTCACTTGGAGCCAGTACAGGAGAATGGTTATGAGCTTAGACACTGAGGCCAGACTACCTGGATTCACACTCCAATCCACCACCTGCTGGCTGTGCAACCTTGGACCCAGTACTAAATCTCTCTGGGCTATATTTCCTTGTTTATAAAATGGATATTTTATATATACCATCCTCAAAGACTGTTATGGTGATTATATGAGTTAATACATGTGAAGCACTCAGACCAAGTATGTAGTAAGCACTCGAAAAAAGTTAGTACGTAAGTCTCCCAAGGAAGTTATATACATATATATACATTTATATATACATAAAATCTAGCTAGCCTACATTCTGGTTCAAGACCACGTAGAAATTGTTCCAGGACTCAAATAATGAGAAGCAGTAGAGCCTGATGGTTAAGGACTTGGGCTTTCCATCCTGGCTCCAGCACTTATTAACCATGTAACCTTGAGCAACTTCTTTAACTTCTCTAAGCCTTGGTTCCTCATCTATACAACAGGGATAATAACAGGATCTTCATCATAGAGCTGTTGACAAGATTAATGGGTAAAGTCTACATGGACTTCGCACTGGCCTAGCACACGGGAACCACTCATTATTTAATAGCTCCTATTGCTAATATTTAGGTCCAGCCCAGTGTCCATTTCACTGCACTCAGCTGCCTCTTAAAATCATCAGCCCTGCCCTGGCCGGTTTGGCTCAGTGGTTAGAGCGTCAGCCTGTGGTCCAGAGAGACCCGCGTTCGGTTCCCGCTAAGGGCACATACCTTGGTTGCAGTTTGTCCCTGGCCCTGAATGGGTTGTGCAGGTGGCAGCCACTCGATGTGTCCCTTTCACGTCAATGTTTCTCTCTCTCTCTCTCTTCCTCTCTCTCCCTCCCACTCTATCTGAACAAAAAATGGAAAAATGTCCTCAGGTGAGGATTAAAAATATATATATCATCAGCCCTTCTTTCTCTCCTTTCTTCGTTTGATTTTCTTCAACACCCAGATAACATCTTTTGATGTTTGACCTTTATAAAAACTCATAAAGAACTTTCACAGAGTCTGATCATGACAGAGAAGACATACTGGTCTGTAGGGCAGAGATAGGTGCCAAGAGAAGAGACCCACACGGGAGTGTGTCCCTGCCATACTATCTGGGTTGTGTTGGGCTGAATACCTAATATCACTCTGCCTCATTTCTCCATCTTCAAGGATCAACAGATAATCAATATGGAAGCAATTTGGAAAGTTTGGAGTACAATACAATGTTAACCACTAGTAGCAATAATAATAAACAATTTTGTGCCCTAATTTGAGAAGGAACGCTTTGGAGGGAAGCCTACCAGACCCCAAAATAGAATTTCTTTGGTTCCCCACCTGCAAATTAGCAATACTAATGACTTTTCTCTAGCACTGGCCTGAGATGCAAAATAAGGGGTATTCGGCTCCTTGAAGGGACAGACTCTGTAGAAATGGCAAACAGAATGGAACCGAGGCACCTCAAATCTGGCAGCACAGAATTAAGGGGAGCAATGAAGCACAAAATGGAACCAGAAGTGGCCTCACAAGATAGCACCTTGTCCTCTTACCATTCATTACAACTGTCAGCTCCTCAACTAAGGAGCCGAGACCGAAACTCAAGTGTGGCAGTTCTTACTTCTCATCGACGTGTACTGGGGTCCATTCGAGTCAGGGCTGGGTGTTCCTCCACGCCTGGAAAAGCAGTGCATCTGCCAGTCGTCTGCAAGGGATGAACAACGGACATCAAAGAAAACAACCGACTCTCAAAGTAGATGCTTTCCCCAAAGGGCACTAAGAATATTCAGTGACAGAGCTCCTGTTGTCCTGAGAATTCTCAGACTGGCTGATAACCAATCTCCTGCTACTGATCTTCTGGTATCATAGATGTTAAAATGCAAAATGCTCCATGAAGACTATATGTTCAAGTTTAGTCATTTGCAGTTTAATGTGACTGTCAGATCATTTGTGGGCATGACTTGCCTTTTCAAGGAGGAGAAATAGACGCTGAACCACAAATCAGTGGGCACCAGCCACCTTATGACGTTACCTAACTCAGGCCTCAAGCCGTGGCTACTGATTCAGTTGATTGAAAAGGATCACATCACTTATGAGCACCTTCTCCTTTCTCTCTAGGAGGAATGACGCTGCAGTTTTTAATGTGACCATCTGGACAGGGAGAAATGGAACACTTCTCCAGTGTATTTGAAAATCCTATTTGGAAGGAAAACTATCTTAAGAGAAAAATGTTCATGTCTCATCAAAATAAAAGAAATTGTAGTCCCTCAGAACACTGAGTACAGAAAAATAGAAAAACCAAGGAAAATCAGTTTATTTCCTTAATTGAGGCAGATGAATTGCTTTCCACAACCCAAAAGGTACAGGTGACACTGAAATATATTCTGAGGGACACGAAATAGTTATTTGAGCAGGGAAAACAAAGCAAAAGCTGCTGAAAGAGTTGGGGTTTGGCTGTGGTCCTCGCTGAGTTCCTCATGGAACAAGGCTCGATGCAGGGGTAGGAGCATCTGGCTGCCCCACACTTCGCAGAGCAGGAGACTTGGTGACAACGGACACAGCACTAGAAAATGCCCTAGAAGGGTCCCAACGATAAAGCCTGAAGTTTTACCCACTTGAGAGAAAACAAGGGCCTCTGAGGACCTGTGTTCTGGGGACTGCTTCTTGAAAAACAAATATGACACAAAGCTCTCAGCAGGCTCAAGAGGAACAAAAGCTACCCAAGTCTGTAGCTTCCTGAAGGGCCAGCAGGAGTCCTCAGGCCACGCCCACTCCCAGCAGGAGGTAAGACAGGTCCCCCTTCCTCATTATTGCAGATGGAGGCTCCAGAACCCACTTGAGGGCCTGCAATATGGGGCAAAGGGCAAGTTGATTTCTAGCTCAGGACAACTGGCCAAACAGCTGTCCACAGCTGGTCGTTAACATAAAATAAAGATTATCAGCTTGCACAATCAAGTGTTATGGACTTTTCATTTTTAAGATAACTTGGTTTTCTGAATTATGTTCTATGTTTGGCCTCTGCCACCTTGGGCGGAAGATCCCAAATCTGACTAATAATGAAAGTCGCAGGAGGAAGGAGGTATGGGAAGGGGGGAGACTTTAAAAAAATCACCGTCCCTACAGTGCGGCTTAAAAGCAAGTGACTATGTCCCCGCAAGACTCATATCACTACGCTCAGAACAATCCCATTCTTCATAACCCCAGACGGAAAACAACCCACCTTTTCAACAAGAAAATAAATTGGGATAGAATAAAATAACACATAGCAGTAAAAGAGAGCAAATCAGCCCAGCGGGTGCTGCTCAGTGGTTGAGCATCGACCCATGCACCAAGAGGTCTCCAGTTCGATTCCTGGTCAGGGCACATGCCCAGGTTGTGGGCTCAGTCCCCAGTGGGGGGCATGCAGGAGGCGGCCAATCGATGTTCTCTCTCATTGATGTTTCTATCTCTCCCTCTCTCTTACTCTCTCTCTAAAATCAACAAAGGAAAAAACTTTTTTTAAAAAGAACAAATCACTGCTACAACATGGATGAATTAAAAGGTAACATATTGAGCAAAAGAAATCAGACTCAAAACAGTTCAAGTAAAGGCAAAAACTAATCTACGCTGATATCAGAATAGTATTGATTTTTTTTACTGAAAAGAAATTTTAACTATAAAGGAATATAAGACATTTTCTGGAGTGGTGAATACACAAGTGTTTATGTATGCAAAAAATTATTAAACTGTATGCTTCACATAAATGCATTTTCCAGTGTATAAGTCATCTTTCAAAATTTATTTTTAAACTAACATTTTAATAAGAATGAAACTATCTGTTCTTTAAAGGCTTGGTACATCCTTTCTACCACAAATATTTTGCTTTAAAAAAAATTTTGAGACACATGCACAAACTCATCCCCCACCCACCTACCTGTTACCATGCTGAATGCTGAGTTAGTCTTAGATAACTCACACCTTGATAAAATTAACTGTGCGTCTAGGGATCTGTTGAATTCCCTAAATTGTATTATTTGCCTTGCTTTGATGGTCTTAGAATTCTTAACAGGCATTTTGTTATTTCTCGCCAGACCTTGTAATGAAAACAAGTGCCGTCAGTGTAACTAATGCAGACCTCTGTCACTCAGGAACATCAGACGCTCCCTTTTAACTTAATGGTGAGTTATTGTATAGATGTCGTGTTTTCAAGTACTTTGAAGTTTTAGGAGTTACTCTTTCAAATGTTTTAACAATTTGGTTCTCTAATTATAATCTCTCTAATTATATCCTTTAGTCTCCTGGAATTACTGCTTTATTGTTTAAAAATATTGAACAACAGCCCTGGCCGGTTTGGCTCAGCAGTGAGAGCATCGGCCCGAGGAACCAAGAGTCGTGGGTTCAATTCCAGTCAAGGGCATGTACCTGGGTTGTGGTTCGTCCCCGGCCCTGGTCGAGGTTGTGCAGGAGGCAACCAGTCGATGTGTCTCTCACATCGATATCTGTCTCTTTGTCTCTCTCTCTCTCTCTTTCTCTCTCTCTCACCCTCTCTCCTACGGTTACTAAAGATAGAAGGAAAATATCCTCGGGTGAGGATTAAAAATATATATATATATTGGATGACACTATTTGAAATTGCAAGTTGGTTGTGCAACCAGTCACTGCAATCAATATAAATTCTGACATTTCATAAATATTAGGACACTGTGCATCTGAGCTCCAGAGAGCCTCCCACGTGTTTCTCAGTGCAAGGCCTCCTGGAGCAAGTTTTCCTCTTTCTCTGCGACTCATCCATCAGTGCTGCTTGACTACAATTCTGGAGCTTTAAAAATTATACATGTGGGAGCCAACGCTATATTGGAGTTAAATATTTTGCTCCAACACATTACTTGAGGAGCGAGGCAGCTGAAAATATGCGTTTTTCCACTTTAAGGGGTCTGTTCTGTGCGTGCTGCAATTTGGTTTCTGTTTGGCCTTTGACTCACACCTGCAGCTCCAAATGGATCTCCCAAACAGACTAATGAATGGTGTTAATAAATAAACAGGAAAAAATAGCCTCGCAAATCTTCCAGAGCCCAATACAGTCCCCAAATATACAACTTTACTTCAGTGACAAGAGCAGCCAAATATTAAATAAGAAACTTTTTGAGGAATTGAAATGCCTTTAAGCGTGAAAGAATAAGCGCTCTTATTTGTGACAGTTCACGTCTACAGAACAAGTATGTATCTTCAGGTCTCCTCTTAGGTTCCTGAGACTCCTGGACTCACAGGCCTGGAATTAAACACAGCTTGGGGGTGTCTGTACCTCTAGTTTTCTATTCCTGGATTCCCTTCTTCGCAAGACTCAAAAAGACGACCGGCTGGACCGTATCTGCTCCAGGTGGGACCGAGTGCCCGGTGTGGCTCCAGTCAGCCAAAGCGCTTGTGGCAGAGTTTTCAGACACGACTTTCACAAGCAAAATGCACAGTATCGGGGAGATGCATCTAACTCTTCCATAATTTGAGATATAGAAGTAGTGTTGATGAGGAGTGAGGAAAAAAAAAGATGTGTCCAACTATCAGCCTGTCAACTCTCAGCGAATTCAGAGACTCCACTCACCTAAACCCTGCTTTGATCTAATGTCTGATGTTTCCTGCGCTTCTCAAAACAGCACCTGTCGATCCCGCAAAAGGCCCGTGGTGTCTGTGTGTCCTGTGCCACTAAAGCTAATTATTAGGGTCTTCGTATCCCTTTGATGGAGTAAGAGCTCCTGGTGAGCAGAGTTAAACAAACCATTAGGTTGAGAACAAAATTTCTCCACACTGCAAATGATCCACTAATGAGCTGGCTGTCGCCACATTAATCAGGGACTTAAACAACAGAAAATTGGAACTTTTTTCTTTTTTTCTCTTTTCAAATTGAGGTAATTTATATACAACAAAATGCATAGGCTTTAAGCATATATTTGATGAGTTTTGACACCTGGATCTATCCACATTACCATAATGCTGGACAAGATATAAAATATCTCCATCACCACAGATTCTCCCCTCCTGCCCTTTCCGTGAGTCCCGCCGCCGCCCAGAGCCACCACGGTGCTCCTGTTACCACAGACCAGCCTACTCTGGAGCTTTGTGGCAATGGAATCACACGGTATGTGCTACTTCGTATCTGATTTCCTTTACTCAAATAATGTTTCCAGTGCTCATCTATGTTCTACGTACCTGTCGTGTATTATTGTATTATGTGACTATACCACAGTTTTATTGTCTACCTCCGGGCAACGGACATTTCCAGTTTGAGGTTATGATAAATAAGCTGCGCTGAATATTCTTCTGCTAGTCTTTGGTGAACATATGCTTCATTCCTCATAGGTAACGACCTAGGAGGAGACTTGCTGGACTGTAGGGTGATTGTAACGTGGAACTTGATGAGATATTATGGAGCTTTTTTTTTTTTACATGAACACCACCATCTCCTCCGATGTCTTCCACTGATGCCCATACATCAGCCCCAACCACAAGCCAGTTCTGAAAATGATAATGCATGATTTAAGATTTTATTTTTGCCCTGGCTGGTTTTCTCAGTGGTTAGAGCATCGGCCCTCAGATAAAGGGTCACAGGTTCAATTCCCAGTCAAGGGCACATACTTGGGTTGCAGGTTCCATCCCTGGCCCCAATTATGTGGGAGGCAACCAATCGATGTGTCTCTCTTGCATCTGTGTGTGTGTTTGTCTCTCTCTCTCTTTCTCTTTCTCTGTCTCTCTCTGTCTCTCTCTCTCTCACTCTGTCCTTTCTGCTCTATCCAAAAATCAATGGAAAAATATCCTTGTGTAAGGATTAACAAACAAAAAAAGACTTTATTTTTGCCCTGGCTGGTGTAACTCGGTTGAGCACTGTCCCATGCACCGAAAGGTGGCTGGTTTGATTCCAGGTCAGGGCAAATACCCAGATTGTGAGTTCGATTTCCTGTAGGGGCGTGTGAGGGAGTCAACCAATCGATGTTTCTCTCTCACATCAATGTTTCTGTCTCTCTCTCCTTCTCCCTTCCCCTCTCTCTAAAATCAATAAAAACATTATTTTTCAAAGATTTTCTTTTTCTTCCTTCTCTGGCAGGTGACTTTGATTGTCACTGGCAGGAGCAGTTTTAAGGACTCAATCCAAAACACTGACGGGGTGGCCGACCTGCTGAGGGACGTGAGAGAAGGCGTGCTCTAGAGAGGCTTAGCCCAGCCGGCCGTCGGGGCTGTGCTGGCGGAGGGGCCCTGCGCACCGCTGCACCGGCATTGATTCCTCTTTAGCCTCTGAGCCTAGGCAACCGGAAACATTTTTTGTCGTAATACCATTAGGTTTTAGGAGTGAAATCACTGCTGAAAGGGAGGGAGTTATGCAAATTAATAATATAATTAGCTGCTTGTTACTAAGGTAATCTTGGACACGGCTTCCCCTTTGTTTCTACGTCGGAGACGGGCTCCCCAAATCCTCTCGGGTGGCATTCAGCGGCTGGCACCGGCACCCGGGGAGGAAGTCGGCCGTTGGCGTTAAGACGGTTTGAGTTTTGGTGTGATCATCAGCCCTGCTCTCTGCAGGATTAAGAGTCATCCCTTTGATAAAATGAAAAACAGGAAAACAAAGGGCACTGCTTGAAAATAATGACATACCACAGAACACATTTTGCTTTAGTTAAACCTTCTTTTTTTCCTAAAGAAAATGTGTGTGGGCTTATCTCTTGAAAATGCCAGCATGGCTGTGAACACTGGGGAAATTAAAAGACTGAATAGAATGGATTTCTCAGGAAAAATCAGTATGAGTATGCAGAGAGTTGCCTGGCTTATTTATTAAGTTTTGTGCTAGGGGAGGATTATCTGCCTTAGACTTATCTATTACTTTGTGGCAGTGGTTTTTGAACATAGAATTTTTTTTTTTTTTTTTGCATTGCACAAAGTCAAGTTCAAATGCAATCTAAAACTCAGTAACCTGGGCAGATTTGGCTATGACATAGAAATCAGAAAATCAGAGGTATAAATGCTGTCTCCACCACCATCCCTTGATCAGAAAAAGGAAAGGATTTGAAGAACAATCTGCACCCTTTGGACACAGCATCAATTATTCTTTCTTAGAAACAGAGGTCGGTGGAACATTGATGAAGGTGTCTGGAGTAATGAACGCTGCCTAATGAGGCTGGTAGCCAGCACATCCCCATTTACCACTGTGGCCAGAGCCACTGTGGCCAGAAAGAACCAAGATAGAGATATCTTTGTCCTGTGAGGAAGAGACTCATAATTTGGACTCACATGTTACAAAAAGAGAGCAGACAGAATTGTGAATGTCAGCGCAGCTCCTGCCCAGTTTAAAAGCAAGAGAGGCCTCATTTATTTAATGGGGGTAATTATGGCTGGGCGCCTTGAAGTTCCAATGCTGCCAATAATAGCAGTGTTCCACATGAATAATGCTTTTTGTTTTTACATTGGAAAGTGTTTTATAGCTATCATTCTATCTTCTAAATATTCCTCGGAGGCTGAGTCAATCCTTTTGTCCTTATTCTATCTGAAAAGGGGAAGATGAACAGGTATAGAAAAATCGCACAAAGAATGAAGACAAATATTGGTCCTCAGGAATGTCTGCCCCCAGTCCTGGCCAAATTTAGTACTTTTTTTTTTAATCCTCACCCAAGGATATTTTTCCCTTTATCTTCAAATAGAGTGGGAGGGAGAGAGGGAGAAAAAGAAAGAGAGAGAGAGAGAGAAACATTGATATGAGAGAGACACATCGACTGGCTGCCTCCTGCATGACCCTGACCAGGGACAAATCACAACCGAGGTACGTGCCCTTGGCCAGAATCGAACCTGGGACTCATTGGTCCAAGGGTCAACTCTCTAACTAACCACTGAGCCAAACTGGCCAGGGCAAATTTAGTACTTTTAACCTAAAATATGAGTCTCTACAAAAAGTCTGTGAAATGCCTTGTGATGGCACTTCAAATAACAACAGGTAAGTATTCATTTTGAACAACAACACAAATGGAATGGGGAAACATTAAAAATTCCTGCATTTTTAGCATAATATCAGCACTTGAAATGTGAGTATCTTTGAAAGCAAACCTTTTGCCTCTCAGCAATAACCCATTTTTACTAGATATTTAATTAGAATGTTTTCCTGAGAGCATGGGCCACTTGCTATTACAAAATTAATATCTAACTAAAGAAAAGTTTGTATGTTTCATTAAGTAGAAAGAAGGGCCTATTATTTTAAAGCAGCATCTTTTCTTCCACTGATACCTCAGTCATATTTGTTTTCTTTTAAGAGTCATAGGTGCAACCTAGCACATTCTTACAGCAGCATCATGACTAACAGACATTAGGAAACACAAGGATACCACAACTCATCCTAGAACCAAATGCAGTGTGAGGACAGTGAATCTCCCACTGGCTCCACCAAAACACTCCCGCGATGATGATGTCATTATAAAGCAGTTGAACCTAAAAAGCATAAGAGTGGCCCTGGCCGGTTGCTAAGTGGTTAGAGCACTGGACTGTGGACCAGAGAGACCCAGGTTTGGTTCCCACTAAGGACACATATCTCAGTTGCAGTTTGTCCCCGGCCCCAGTTGGGGTCATATGGGTGGTGACCACTCAATGTGTCTCTCTCACATCGATGTTTCTCTCTCTCTCTTCCACCCACACTATCTGAAAATAAATGCCAAAAAAAAAAATGTCCTCAGATGAGGATAAAAAAAAAAGCGAACAAAAAAATAGACTTCCGGTCAAGATGGCGGGTAGGTAAACGCGGTATCGCATCCTCCCACAACCACATCAAAGTTACAACTAAACTACAGAACAACCATCATTCAAAACCACCTGAAATCGAGCTGAATGGAAGTCCTACAACTACGGAATTAAAGCAGCAGCCGCATCCAGGCTGGTAGGAGGGGCGGAGGCGGACAGGCTGGTCCCACACCCACGTGTGGCAGATAAAAATCAGGAGGACACCTCGGCTGAGAAGGTCCTTCCTGAGGACTGAGGGATCCCTGTCCCACTCCAGGTGCCCCGCTCAGGGTTCCAGTGCCAGGAAGAGAATCCCCATAACTTCTGGCTGGAAAAACCAGCAGGAACTGAGGCTCAGGGAAGCTGAAGCGGCTAGAGCCCCAGGCAGCTCCTTAAAGGGCCCACGCACGGACTTATCGGACTCTCTCCCTCTAAGCTTGGAGGGGAGGCAGCTCGAGGGGCACCAGAGAAATACAGGAAAGAACTGAGCTGTTTGGCACTGGAGTGAGGGCTGGAGAGGGGTCTTTCTCCGGGACAGACAAACGTGCTGTCAGAGGCCTTTGTTCCTTTGGTGAGCCCTTCCCTGGGGCAGCAGACAGCCACCATATCTGGGACTCCAGCAACCTGGCTCACACTGGTAGCCCCGCCCTGGTGACTCCCTGAGGCCCCGCCCCACCCAACTTTCAGGCCCACCCAAGCTGTTGCCACTTGCTTAACCATAGGATTGGCCTATCTTGAATCCTGCTTCAGGTTTTTCCTAAATTCTTTCAAACGAGCAGCATCTGGTCTCAGCTAGCTCCATACCGCTCGTTAAGTAATACGTAGAAACAAACACAGGGAGGCAGCCAAAATGAGGAGACAAAGAAACGGGTCCCAAATGAAAGAACAGAACAAAACCCCAAGAAAAGAACTAAGCAAAATGGAGATAAGCAACCTAACAGATGCTGAATTCAAAATACTGCTTATAAGGATGCTCAATGAACTTAGTGAGGGCCTCAAGAGCATAAAAAAGGACCAGTCAGAAATTATGGATGCACAGTCAGAATTGAAGGAGGCATTAACTGAAATAAAGAATAATTTACAAAGATTCAATAGACAGTAGGTAAAGCCAAGAAGCAAACCATCAATTTGGAATATAAGGAAGCAAAAAATGCCCAATCAAAACAGCAAAAAGAAAAAAGAATCCAAAAAAATGAGGATAGATTAAGGAGCCTCTGGGACAACTTCAAGCGTGCCAACATTCGCATCTTGGGGGTGCCAGAAGGAGAAGAGCGAGAACAAGAAATCGAAAACCTGTTTGAAACAATAATGGCAGAAAACTTCCCTAACTTGGTGAAGGAAACAGACATACAAGTCCAGGAAGCACAG
Source organism: Molossus molossus (assembly GCF_014108415.1). Taxonomy (NCBI): domain Eukaryota; kingdom Metazoa; phylum Chordata; class Mammalia; order Chiroptera; family Molossidae; genus Molossus; species Molossus molossus. The sequence goes on from NW_023425350.1 coordinate 37,570,116, forward strand.
AGAGTCCCAAACAAGATCAACCCCAAGAGGCGCACACCAAGACACATCATCATCAAAATGCAAAAGGTTCAAGACAAAGAGAGAATCTTAAAAGCAGCAAGAGAAAAGCAGTTAGTTACCTACAGGGGAGTTCCCATTAGGCTGTCAGCTGATTTCTCAAAAGAAACTTTGCAGGCCAGAAGGGAGTGGCAAGAAATATTCAGAGTGATGAAAAGCAAGAACCTACAACCAAGATTTACTCTATCCTGCAAAGCTGTCATTTAGAATCGATGGCAATATAAAGACTTTCCCAGACAAGAAAAAGTTAAAGGAGTTCATCACCACCAAACCAGTATTATATGAAGTGATGAAGGGTCTTTTTGAAGAAAAAGATAAAATATATGAACAAAATGACAATGAATACATATCTATCAACAATGGAATCTACAAACAAAATGAACAGGTAGAACAGAAACATTCTCATAGATACAGAGAACATTTTGTTGGTTGCCAGTTGGGAGGGAGGTTGGGGGAATGGGTGAAAAAGGTGAAGGGATTAAGAAGTACAAATTCATTGCTAGACTGACAAACCTCAAAGGGAAAGGGGTTGGGGGGGGGAGGAGAAATAAACCAAAGAATTTATATGCATAACCAATGGACACAGACAATAGTGTGGGAAAAGGCGGGAGGAGGGGGGTCAATGGGGAAAAATGTGGAACATCTGTAATACATTTTACATTCAACAATAAAGATTTTTTTTAAAAAAAGCATAAGAGTGGCTCTTGGATGAGACTTGACAAGTGGTGGCTCATCTCCACGCCTCCATGAGTGGTGTCCTCATTTATCTTGGGTCTTGGCTCCCACCACTTCTCATTCATATGATAGAAATCCTGCTTGCTCTGAAATGATCCTGTGTTTCTTGAAAGGAGATCAGCTGCCAGACTCAGCTCATCGGGCCTCTCCTGAATCCATAGCTGATGGCTGGTTCCGTGATATATAGGAAATGAAGAATTGCTCACCTTCAGCAGGTTCACTGGGGGACACATATCTGGCTACTTGCTGATCTTCCTGTACTAAAAGTCTCAAAAGAGCATGCTGGCCTTGAACACACAAGTTCAGTCCTGGACAGAAAATGTCAAAGCCAAGAGTAGTTCAGAACTATTTGTTTTTCATTTGCTTTTAATTAAGTTTTGCCCAAATTCAGGGAACCACATCGGTGTTAGCTCCTGTCATCCAGGACTGGCAATCTGAGAGGACAAGCCTCCGTCCTGTCTGGGGTGAGCAATTTGTTCTGGACAGCTTGGGCCTCACCCAGATTTAACACTCTACAAGTTCCACATTCCCAACCAACAGTTCCAAATCTCTTTCTGGAACCTCTGTTTAAGAGATAACAAATCTTGCTGGCTGGTGTGGCTCAGTGGCTGAGCGTCCACCCATGCACCAAGAGGTCACCGATTCGATTCCTGGTCAGTATATGCCCAGGTAGTGGGCCTGATCCCCAGTGGGTACATGCAGGAGGCAGCCAATCAATGTTCTCTTTCATCAATGTTTCTCTCTCTCTCTCTCTCTCTCTCTCTCTCTCTCTCTCTCTCTCTCTTCCTTCCTCTCTCTCTAAGATCAATTTTAAAAAAAATTTAATAAATAAATAAAAATAAAATTTTAAAAAAAGAGCTAACAATGTTAAGAGGAATCTCCTTTTAGTATTTTTCCTGAGTCCGACAGGTGTATTCGTTCCTAGGGCAGCCATAGCAAATCACCACACACTGGAGTAGCTTAAACAACAGAAACATATTCTCTCACAGTTCTGGGGGAGGCCAGAAGTTCAAAATCAGAGTGTCAGCATGGTCATGTTCTTCCAAAGACTCCAAGGAATAATCTTTTCTTGTCTCTTCTAGCTTCTGGTGGTGGCTGGCAATCTCTGGTAATACTCCACAGAGTAACCTCGGCCTCTGACTTCAGGTGGTCACTTACTGCATGTCCGTGTCTCTCTGTGTCTCTTCTTATATCACTCACATATTAGGTTTAGGGCCCACCCCAATCTAGCATAACCTTATCTTAACTAATCACATCTGCGAAGACCCTATATAATACTACATTCACAAAGACCAGGGATTCAGGACTTCAACATATCTTTTTGGGAAACACAATTCAACCCATAACAGTGGGTCACCCCATCTTCCTGATTCCAGTGGTTCTCAACTCTGAACACCCATTAGAATCACTTGAGGGAATGTTTAAAAACAAAAACAAAACAAAACTAGTGCTCCTTCCATTCTACTCGCTGAAATACATTAAACTTGAAAATCTGGGAGAAGCCTGGGTATCAGCATATTTTAAAGCTCCCCAGGTAATTCTTATATGCAGCCAGCGTCCCCAAAGCCTTGCAGGATGATATGTGTAGCTAAAGACAAGAAGGACTACTAACAGAGGCTTTAAGTATGACCTCCTTTCTCCAAGAGGTGTCCCCTCCAAGCCAGACTGACTTTAAGAGGAAACTCAGACTCTTGGGGTTCCCTCAGTAAATTTTGGACAGTAATAACCTACATTTTCACACCAAGAAAACTCCCCAAAATTTATTTCACTCAAGAGAAAAAGGTTCTGGCAATTCAATCTCTAAAGTCAACATTTTTTAATGTAAGATTAATCTAGATATATATTTACTGTTTTTACTGACTTGAAACTTGTCTTAAATGAAAGATATCCATATTATTCATTCCAGAGATATAATAAATATTTATAATAATATTTCTAACCAAAGAGAACTGTGACCTTTCCAAGATGAGTGTCAACCAAGAATACACAATTTTTCACAATAAATGATTCGGGGGACCGGGGGGAGCTCTCGGTTTCAGGTAGGTGGGGTTTTTCCCCTGTACACTCTCATTGTTAGTGTCTTTCTCCTGCTTATTCCAGAGTTAGGAAGATATTTCTTGCTATTTGCTTTTCCACTCCTCTCATCACCAGCATTTTTTTTTTTTTTATCCTCACCCAAGGACATTTTTCCATTTTTTTGTTCAGATAGAGCGGGAGGGAGAGAGAGGAAGAGAGAAAGAGAAACATCAACATGAAAGGGACACATCGAGTGGCTGCCTCCCGCACGACCCAACCAGGGCCGGGGACAAATTGCAACCGCGGTACACGCCCTTAGCAGGAACCGAACCTGGGTCTCTCTGGACCGCAGGCCGACGCTCTAACCGCTGAGCCAAATCGGCCAGGGCTCATCATCAGCTTTTATTTCTTACTTTGTATTTTCAAGAAATACCATTTTTTGAAGACTGCCCATGCTGAGATGACCAGCAGAGAGCCTCCTGAGATACTATCACAGGCTGAATTCAAGGGGGCCACCTAGAAATGAAACGGGGTGTTCTTTTCAGCAAGTCAAAAATACTCTGTCGCACACCCCTCGTTACTTCCTCTCTCTGGGCCCCGAGCGTCCACGTGCCCACCGTGCATTCATCACAGCACTTGTCCTTCCTGCCAGATCTGCAAGGGGAAGACTCACTTCTTCCCAAGGTGTCAGCCCTCGTTGTTATTGATGTCTACCAGCCTGCAATTACTTGATGAAGCTAATGGGTAAAAGCACTTAAAGGGCTATGCTTTGTGGTTCCGTTGTCATAATCCATGTAACACAAACCAGACCCAACACAGCCTGACAAGCTTTCAACCTATTATTATTTGGAGCTGATTTAAATTACAGGTTTGATTAAATTTATAATTTAGCCATTGCACTTAGCACGATTTCCTTTTCTTTTCAAACTAACCCCGAGAGAGACATTTACAAAATTCCTATCTCCGAGCTGTCAGAGGAGAGAAATGTCAAGTGGCACGGGTGGCCAGAGGGAGGGGCTGGAAGTGTAGTTACACTTGTAAACTTAGATGCAAATGGAATTTCACAGCTAACTGCTTCTTACCGCTTTGTCAACAAATACAGCATATGTGTTCGTCCGTGTTTTAAGTTTTCTATTAATCCTGCCATAGCTTTGGAAAAAGAGTGGTGTTAAAAACAAGTCCCCATACCATCCCTCCTTCCTTTCTTACCCCTACCTGACCAAATAAGCCCTTAGCAAAGCATGAAGCTACTACATTAACTGTTCATGTTCTCGCTCAGGGGTAAGGATGCCACTTCAGATGTCCTACTTTGGAAAAGGGTAGTAGCACCCTGAGAGGTTAGCAACATACAACTACATCTAAGACAGATTCATTACGTTTCAGGCCCTTCAAAATGTGCACCACCCTAAGTGACGACTAGCGTCACACACAAATATTGCAACAAATACGACGGCATCTTGCAAGAAAATTAAATCTAAGGTATGTGAGTGCACAGTGAATTCATTTACTCATCTTTTCAAACAGTGGTCACCGAGCACTGAAGCAGGGCCTTGCACCACGCTGAGTGCTGGGGACCTGTAGATGCATCCTCCGTGATGAGCTGGGGAGGTGGGCAAGCAACCGAGAGACTCTGTGAGTGCTCTAAGACGACTGTGTGCCTTATTCAGAGAGAGGGAGAGGGAGAGGGGAGAGAGAGAGAGAGAGAGAGAGAGAGAGAGAGAGAGAAGAGAGAGAAAGAGAAAGAGAGAGAGAGAGAGAAAGAAAGAGAGAGAGAGAAAGAAAGAGAGAGAAATGAGACACTATAGTTCAGCCTGGCTGGAAGGAGGCAGGGAGGTTGTGAAAGACTTGAAAAAAGAGATGATTTTGTTATGGATTTTTAAGAATAAATTATTTACAAAATTAATCAACCAGGAAGGGCATTTAAAAGAACAGCATGTGCAAAAATATAGGGCCAGGAAAAGGGAAGGTGTATCCAGGCAAAGGCAGGAAGTGTCGTGTTGAGGAGCTGTGGAGAGCGAAACAAGCCAAGCAGAGAAAGACAAATATCACAAGATCTCACTTACTTGTGGAATATAATGAACTAAACAAACTGATGAACAAAACTGACCCAGAGCCATAGAGGTGGGGTACAGACTGACAAGCCTGGGGGGGAGGGGTTTGGAGGGGAGAGATAAACCGCAGAACTTACATGCATGTATGCATGACCAATGAACATAGACAACAAAGCTGGGGATGGGGCGGGGGGAATGGGGAGGAGGGTGTCAATGGGGGAAAAAGGAGAAACATCTGTAATAATAACAAATTAATAAAAAATAATAATAATAATAATAATAAAAAGAGAGTGAAGAGAAGGGAACCAGGCAAGAGGCAGGGCCTACGGGATTGTGAAGCAGTTTGTGGGTCAAGCTAAGTGGCTTGAGCTTCATCTTCTGAACCAAAGGTTCCCAGCACGTTTGATTGACCTACACAGTGCTTGGTTATGTTTTGGTTTTCTAACATTGAGCTAATGCTTCACTCAGGAATTTCCTCCCAACCCCCCCAAAAAATCTGCTATCTGGTTTTTTTGGGAAAACAAAGAACCTCTGGCAATGGTAGGCCCGTATTCCCGCTGAGTGGTAGCCAGCTTCTCACACAGGGCAGGTGCGCTCCAGTCTGCCACGCTCCTCACCTCTCCCAAAATCTTCCCAGTACTAAGGACAAGTATCAGCTGCCATTTATTAGGGAGCCTAACCTTGTTTTTCCCGCAGGAGACAGAGTGTTTCTCTGTACTCATGCCTGCAGCACGTTGGAAAAAACAAGAGAGAGTGAGAGACACGATTACTCCAAGCCTGCTTGCTACCCGCCTGGTTTCCAAAGGTTACAAACGTGGGTCTGTAACCCCTGCTCTAGACAGAGAGAATCAGGTAATGATGAGAGGAAGCATCTTTTTTTAATAAGTTGCCAAGCTTTGAAAAGACTTGGAGCATGATTAAATGCTATTTGACTTGAGGATTCAGGATACCTTCTTGGATTCTCTTCCCTGTGATGTTCTTCCCTGTGATAAACTTCTGTGGACAAGAGAAAATAGAAAACATGACCCATTTCATGGGACTTGTGCCCCTCTTTTCATTGCAGAGATTTTTGTTAAATGGAGATAAAGCGCCTGGTTTAGGCTGAACACAGGCAGCCTTTCCCAGTCTCGTCCTGCTAGGCAGGGCCCGCGTGATAAGGACAGCCCTGAAGAGTGCTTCCAGGGAGGAGGAAGGTGGCCACACCCAGACAGGACGGCAGGTGCTGACTCAGCCTATCACCTGGGAGGGGCCCCAGACATGGGAGGCATATATGCATGCGTGGGTCTACCTACGATTAAGGTGAGCCAGTTCATGTCTGGGAACTTGAGTGACCCTCTGCCAGAGACCTTCAGGAAGGAAACCATGGTTACAGTGTAAACAAGATGGCTTGGAAGAGGGACACTGATGACAAGAACATTCATGAATAGGCAAACACAACTGTCCATGCAAGAAATGGTACCCCAGAGCCCAGTTGGTATGGCTCAGTGGTTGAGCATCAACCCCATGCACCAAGAGGTCACTGGTTTGATTCCGGGCAGGGCACATGCCCAGGTTGTAGGCTCAGTCCCCCGTGGGGGGCATGCAGGAGGCGGCCAATCGATGTTTCTATCTCTCGCTTCCTTTCCCTTCCTCTCTCTCTAAAATGAATAAAAGGGAAAAAAAATTTTTTTAAATAAAAATGGTACCCCAGAGCATGGAGGCAGGATGGAAATAATTTGCTTAACAAATAATGCAAAAGAACAGCGGGGTACCTAACCCTGGCACCATCTCCCCAGGACCCTCCTGCACAGTGTACGGTTACCTCGGCTCACACGAGTGCCTCCAGAGTGTGGAACAGAAAAACAGACTGTGCAGGGGAAACGGTTCTCCCGGGAGCATCGTGGCTACTGGAGCCAGACTGGGCAGAGGTCTCGGGGCAGTCCGCTGGGAGGTGAGACCCTGGGCAGGGCCATCTCAGGACAGGGGCCCACTCTGTTATTGCAGAAGTTCTCTGCTACCTCAGCCATGACTGGAAGGAGAGGCAGGCTGCCCCCCAACACACACACACACACACACACACACACACACACACATTCAGCTAACAGGCAAACTGCACATGGCCCCTGAGGGAGGGGAGATGCTGAGCAATCACTACAAGCAAATCAAGTTAGAAACTGGCACAATTTCCCCAAAACAATTTCTCCTCTGTGGCCTGAGGGGAACGAAGGCAACTATCCCAGTGCCACTGGGGAATGACTGCTACACGAGCTAACTACCCAGACGCCCATCGCAGTGAGGAGAAGGCTCAGCCATAAGCCGCAGAAAGGCGTCGGCAGGGAGGGGCGCCTCCCATCACGGGGGTCCAGCGCGGCCGTCCAGGGCGGGTGCAGAGGCTCCTCAAAGCTGCTCTCTTCCCTCCTCCACCCTCAGCCTCTGGGCTCCTATCTTCAGGCTGGTCACTTCGCGGTGCCAGCAAGAGCCTGCACCCCCCCGGTTCACATTCGAGGCGGGAAGCCGTCTCCAGCGAGGAGCGAAAAGGAAGCCGTTTCTCTCTCTCTGGCCCGCAGGCCTCCGCTCTAACCACTGAACCAAACCTGCCAGGGCAGCTTCTCAAACACAAGCGGAGACAGAAGGAGGCGCCTCCCGCCCAGGTTCTCGGCTCCCAGTCCTCCCACACCCGCAGCGAATGCCTAGCCACACATTCCTGACATCGCCTGCGCTTCGTTTTCCTCTGTCTGGCTTTTACTAGCTCAAGTTCATTTCTATTACTGGCAAAAAAAAAGAATAGTCCGATCTAATATATTCCGGAGGTCAGATGCACCTGTTACATCACACAGACACCTCAGTTATGTGGCCTTTCTTTATGTTGGAAGTCTAGTCTATCTCTAAATGTTCATATAATTGGGGTTAATGATTTACATAATAACTATGACAGTTATTTATTGAGCACATGCTACACTCCAGGCACTGTTTAGGGTGCTTTACATTCAGTCTTGTCATCCTCACTGAGTTGTGACAAGCACACTTCCTTGTTCATGAGGACGTTGATACTCAGAGAAGTAACTTTCCTGAGACTGTCCAGGTAGTTATGATGTAAAGCTAGATCATCATGACGCCAGAGTTCCATCCATTCTGTCACCTTTTCCTAACTGTGATCTGAGGACCATCTGTATCCACATCAACAACTGCTCAAAATTCAGGTGCCTGAGTTCTTTTTCAGACGGACTGAATTAGACTCTCTGGAGTTGACACTGCAGCTTAAACAAGTTTCTTGCCTAATTCTTCTCCGTTCTCTTTGCTCGAAACCCCAGGAACTTCCCAGGTGAGATGGAAACTGGCCGCTGGACACAGGGCAAGGAGAGACCATGACAGAGGCAGAGACCGCGACAGAGGCAGAGACCGCAGACCGGCGGGTGGCAGAGCTAATAAGGGAGCTTAGAGCCGGCCTTGGGCGGCCACAGGTGAGTAATCTCTGCGCCTGCCTGCCAGAATCTCACGTTACCTGGGGGCCTTACCTAGGTTCAGGCACAAATTTAGTCCAGGTGGTTTCAACAACACGTTACTCTCTCAAGGCTGAGTCCTTAAAAACGGCTCCAGCTGCGGGAAGGGTGGGGGAACATACACTCCAGGACAGGGGAGGGGTGAGGAGCCCCAGAATGCCCAGGTCCAGCTTGAGGGGCAGCGTCTTCCTGATGACCTCCTCCAACAGGCGCTCAAGCCTGAACCAGAGGCCCTCCTACGACGAGTGCGGTTAGCTCTCCCGTGGTGAGCGCCTGCTAGCATTTTTCACTGGAAAACAGTGGTCGCGAGTAAAAGTTATGTGAGGACAAATAATTAAAAATAAGAGGCTTAATTCTCCCTGTTGAAATCATAGAAGAGACTTCTCCCAGCTCCTTCTTCTTTGTTTACTTTAGAAAGCATATCACTGTAAGTACTTCCTCCTCTCTGAAATGGACATAAATCCCTTTGAAAACCACACAGGCCTATGTCGGCCTCATGACGAGGAATGTCTTTCTCCAGGACCTGGGGGCCATCGCTCTGAAAGGTAAATATCTAGGGAAATAGCACCTTTTCCCCTGAGTTTCTGTTCCAAGGCAGGAGCCTAACGTTGGAGGGTGCCCTGCTCCAATTTGCAAAGCTACTTCCTGTCATAAAAATAGGTTTGTTTTCCTCTGGATAAAGCCAATCACACAGATGGTCACCCCAATTACCAGGTAAAGTTAGGATAAATTGTGTGTGACAGATGTCACCGTAAAGACCTCTTACTTGAGGACTGGTTATTGTTTATCTTGAAACATCTATGCGTCAGGTTGCATGCTTGGCTACATGAGGGCCTGAGATTCCTTTCTGTCTGCAACCTCACAACAGACTGCCGGCAAGGCCAATGCATTCTGGCTGGACACTTGTCCAGTAACAAAACTGTTTTCTGCCCCGGCCAGCCAGTGTGGCTCAGTTGGTTGGGCGTGGTCCCCAGCACCAGGAGGTTGCCAGTTCAATTCCCCAATTCCCAGCCAGGGCACATGCCTGGGTTGCAGGCTCCATCCCTAGTAGGAGGCATGCAGGAGGCAGCAGATCAATGTTTCTCTCTCTCCCTCTCCCTTTCTCTGTCTCTGAAAAAAAAATCAAACTATTTGGAGAAAAAAAAAAAAAACTTTTTTTCCTATACTACTTTTGTGGAGAGGATTTGTGAATTGGGAGAAGATTTGGTTTTTAATTATGTTTCCCCAACAATAGCAATGTTCCCACTTTGCAAGATGAAAAATACTTTTTTTAATTCCTCCTAAATCAGCTTAGCAGAAGAGATCCCTGAGGACATGGTATGATTCATGGCCATGTGAGGGGTAACGATAACAACCTGGAGCCCAGAGACTGTCTCCCAAGCCTCATCTCACATTTGCTGCACCTTCACCCTTACGGTGCACATAAAGCTCCCCCCGAGAGCCGCCTCAGTGTCTTCATCTGAGAACCGGGATGTCGTCACAGCAAAACCACTGCTAAAGACACTTTCCCCATGGAAGGCTCCTGGGAAAGTGATTTCCATGAAAGGGTCAAGTTAAAATGATTCTGGAAACCACACTTGTAAAAGCTCATTTCAGGAAATAACACAATAGAAATAAGATAATCGAGTTGAGAAAGGTTAAAACTGACAATTTCCACCCACAACATCCTTTCCCACAAAGCCCCTGGCGCAGACTTTCCTGTGCAAGCTGAACCGGCCAGCATTCCGGGAGTCGCTCATCGTGGGGCAGGCCTGGTAACCCCGCCCACAGGCACCGAGGGCGCGGGGTCAAGGACACCCCCAACTCTCCCGGGGAACGAGTTCCACTGAGGATGGAAACACCTACTTCTGGAATTACAGAAAGAGGATTACTTCCTTCTGCCTGTCCAGAGTTTCCACCTGCAAGGCAGAGAAGGGAAAACTTAGCTGAAGGAATTGAGACAAATGAGAGTCAAGAAGATGGTAGGTGTTTTGTTTGTGATTTTGTTTTTGTTTTTGCCTTTCAGTCACTCTGTTTCAATTGTTTTTCTCATATTGAATTAAAAACTCTTAAACTTATAAGCATATTAGGAAGAAAGGAAGGAAAGAAGAACGGAAGGAAGGAAGGAAGGAAGGAAGGAAGGAAGGAAGGAAGGGAGGGAGGGAGGGAGGGAGGGAGGGAGGGAGGGAGGGAGGGAACACCACCATCTTTATTTTTTATTTAAAACTACATGCGGCCAAAAGCAATGCATAAATCCCATGTTTCTTACTGCTTTCTATTAAATGTATAAAAGACATAACAACAATCAAAACTTCTTTACTACAAACCCTGAGTGGCATTTTTACTCACCTGTGAGTCAGAGCATCAATCCTAAAGGAAAACTTCCTCTACACTTTTTTAAAATTTACTTTTATTGCATTTATTGGGGTGACATCGGTTAATAAAAGCATATAGGTTTCAGGTGTACACGTCTGTAATGCATCATCTGTGTACTGCATTGTGTGCTCGCCACCCCAAGTCAAGCCTCCTTCCATCACCATTTACCACCCTCCCTTTACCCTCTGTGCTGTTCAACCCAGGAATGGATCGCTTGCCTAGGGAGTTCCCTCAAGTGCTTCACTCATTTCTAATTTAACCGGAGGGTCTGGGTCCCTGTCTTTGTGTGCAAGGCTGACAGCTTGCCTTAGATGTCCACCCAGATGAACTGCTCTGCCCTGAGACGGGCCCCGCCCACCTTCATGCGCTGTTTCTGGCTAATAACAGGCCACAACTAAGCTAAAAGAGTCATGGAATCCAACTGTCCACCCCCTCTCAGGACAACATCAATAACAGGGCTCTTTAAACATTTACAATATAAATGCAAACTTGAGCGGCCAGTAAAATCTTTTCATCCACTAGACAGACAGACAAAGAACTTGTTATATAAAACTCCTTTGGTTGAGTCCAACATGGCTGCCCCCACAGCAGGGGAGGGGAAATTACCTCCGAAAGGAAGGGGTCGAGATTAACAGTTCTCCCTGGGTCCTGAGAAGGCTTCTTTCAGACCGAATGCTTTGTAACTGCCAAACAGCCAGCAGACGGCAGCTCTTGTCCGCGCTAGATGCAAGGGTGGTCCTGCTGAAGAGGTACCTCTTGGAAGCACATGGTGACAAATGTGCCTTCAACATTCCCTGTCTTACCCCACCTCCCTACAACTACCTCCAGTCTCCAGTCCCTGAGACAAGACTTCAGACCAACTGGTCATAATTCCACTTTATTGCTACCCGGGGAGGAAACATTCTAGGACAAGAGAACATTAACATAAGACAGAGCTGAGATAAAATGCCCATGTGTAGACACTCCACTCGCCTGCCACCAATGATAAAAACTGTTTCCTCTCTGCTGGGCAGAGCTATGATACTAGCTTCCAATTCTTTCAGCATGAATTATCTCTGGGTCTCTAATGTTTAGGGTTGGGAGATGTGTTTTGCTTTTCATCGTAAACACAAAGAGCATCTGTTGGCTGAAGTAGTCATCTATTTCTGACATCCTATTCTCCCCTCTATTATCAGCCCCACAAGGTGTGCGTGATTGTGACAAGCAGAAAAGTCTTGTGTTTGCTCTGCGGCCATCAGAGGTTTTGGAATCAAGCTTAGAGGGAGGATGGGGAATGAGGTAAACCTGTTGTTGGTCCCCACGTAGGAGTGAATTACAGGAGGGAGTGTCCCTTAAAAGATACCAACAAGGACATGAGCACATTCCATCGCGTACAAGGTGGGTGTTCCTGGTTCCTTCTTTTCCCTGAATCACAGTGAGAATAAAATTGAAAATTATGGTCCTCTCAAGTGCTTTCCAAAGCCTGTTCCATGTGGCTCCTGTTGACAGAAATGACAGGGAAAATGAGCCACGGAGTACATATGGGCAGTTACCTATTTCTTCTTGCTAATACAACCTTAATTTTGACGGGGGTGAAAATACGTCCCATCCCAGGGAATGTATTTTGATTGGTGAAAATCAGTCATGACCACCCACTGCCCACTTTCCCAGGCTTCCTTGCGTGGAAGGGTAGCCACGTGACCCTGGTAATGACCTATTAAGGGAAGTCAGGCAGGGAGGGGCCTTTAGGGGATGTTTTTACCTTTCCCAGTAAAAAAGAGAGACATGTTTGGCACATGCCGGCTCTAATATCATTCAACCATTGAGCTAATAATGCCAGCTGGTTGCAAGAGAAAAATAAACCTGCCATTAGGGCTTCTGTTGTTCACAGTAGAAATCATCGCTGAGTTAAAATATCTGCTCACCTTCTCTTGCTTGGTTAGACTACAGAGCAAGGTGGTTCCTTCTGAGGAACACCAATGCTTACATTGTCTTTATGTGTATTTGAGATTTCCTTTATAATCCATTATCTGTCCGGTTTTAACATTCATATTTACACCAGGTCCACAAGAACCGGTTTTAGTGAAGGTCCAACTCGAAAAGAGATGACAACAGTGTTTCACCTTCACAGCTCAAAACCGTCTCGATCAAGAACATCAGGTGGGGTCACCTGCCCGAACCTGCCCTGGCCACACAGAGAGAAATGGTTCTCACAGCCAGTTAACTCCAAACTATGGCAAGAGACTCCGCTGCAGAAGGAAAAGGGGACTCCGTCAAAACGAAGACTTCAGAGCTGCCAGTCGGGCGAAGGTGGATGTCAAACCATGGTGTCACAGCAGGGAAGTTTGTGCAACAGAGTTCCAGGGTGATATCTTTCAGCAATTGATGAAATCCAGGAAAGGGGTCCACCACGCAGGCCCCGGTGATCACTGACAGGCCAGGGAGCTGCTTCTCTGGTTACAGACAGTTCTGCATTGACTGCAGACATCCGTCAGCTGAAGAGTGGCCACACGCGCTGGCGGCCTCTCTGAGCGGAGCCAGAAGACGTGAGTGCCGTGTGCTCTGAAAACACGGCCAGCGTTAGCCAGCAGGTGCTCAGTCAATACTCGTTCAGTGAATGACATTTTATGACGTTGAAGGGAGGAAAAGCCCCTAGGGTCTGCAAAGTGACCCTGGCCACATTTAAGCTTCTAAAGAAGCAGCACATGAGCACATGGAATGAACAGTTCACAGATCACGGTGAGAGGACCTGGCTTCCACGAACGCCCCAGGGGAGGGCGAAGGGGGAGTTCGTCTGCTTTGTCAACCCAGGTCTCCGGGCTGCGTGACGTACATGCCAGCACACTCAGAGAGCTTTCCTCTGAGAACACCAAACCACTGGCCGTAATCTTTGCAGACTCTTCAGAAGACCTGAGTGGACAAAATCATATTAATACAGAAAGTTTTTTCTAAAAATTATGCATATTCTTTTTTAAAAAAAGAGAGCAAGAGGTCATGAATTCTCTAAAATCAGTATTTGTGTTTGATGGGTAAGATTCTTCAACTAGGAAAACTGACAACCAAACTCGCTAATATGTATCGAGTGCACGGAGGAGTCCATTCAATCTGCAAAATGACCTTCCGTGGTAATTGCTATTATTGTTCCTCACTGTACAGTTAGGAAATTGAAACTTAGCAACGATAAATAATGTAAAATCACACAGCTCTTAAGCGACGGGGTTCTGTTTGAGACCAGACAGTCTGATTCCAGTAGCCACACTACATTCCCTGAAAATTATCTCTATTTTCCTACAAAATGCTTGAGCTCATCTAGGCTACTTCCTGGAGGTTAGTGTATAGTTGGGCTCCCTGGCCAGGGAGTACCACCAGGCTGTGCTCTGCCTTCAGGATGAAGAAGAAACCTCAAGAAGGGCCCAAGAAATATTCTGAGAGAGCTGCTCATGGTGCCCCTGCTCCTTCTTGGTACCCCTTCTCTCTCCCACTGCACACCCACGTTGTCTAAGAATGCTGTCCAAGAAGGTATATTCATTTTACCACATGTGTTTTCCTTGGTGTTTTTAGAGTCTTTGGTATTTTTAAATCCATTAGGAACTCTTCTCTCTGCCTATGAAGGACCCACTTTCAAGAAGGATAAAACTGTCACCAAGTTACTACACAACCCAGAGGACAGTTCAGTCACACCTGAAAGTATCTTGCTTCCCAGTTTGTTGGTTGATCATGGGAACTCTTTTCTTCGTTATCATTGTTATCATCATAAAAATAGCTGTAGATTATTAAGTTGCCGACTAAGTGCCAACACTGTTGGACGTTTTAGATACATTAGCTCGCTTAATCTTTGCAAACCACATGGCCGACATTGCTTATTCCCACTTTACAAATGAGGAGACTGAAGTTTGCAGGAATGAGGTTATTTACCAAAGGTTTCCAATTGCTCTTCAAATAAGGCTTAATTTCTTAACCTGGTTTATAGCTCCAACCTCGTCTTTCCTCTTACTCGGCTCCAAGCCGATGCCGCACTGTCAGTGAGAGGGCTTGAGCAGATCAACCCTCCGTAAGGAGTCAGAGGCCGCAAAGGTGGGGCTGCGGCAAGGCCCCGTGATGTCGGCAGGGACCCGGGCGCCTCCCGTTTTCCTCTTCCCACTATTCTGGTAGCTTCGTGGTCACAAAATGGCAGCTTTTCCTATAAGCATCCTATCAGCACTCAAAGCAAGGAGGGGAGGAAGGGCCAGTGTCTGTGCCAGCCAAGTTTTTCTCCTGAATCACAAACACAAAAGCTGTCCCAGAATCCCTCCAGGGTGCCATGCCATAGCTCATCGCCCAGAACCGTGGCTCGTGGCCATCGTCAGGAGCAAGAGAGGCCTCTATGATGGACAATGGGAAAGAAACCAGAGGGAAGAAATGGCCCCCAGTCCAGCCAGCCAGGACGGGGGCCACGCAGCCCCCCAGCGCTGCCTTCGGGCATGGCAGGCGGTGCCCACTCCTACTTCCCGCTCTCTGCGCCTGTTCTTCCTTCTCGCTCAGCTAAAGGGAAATGCTTCTTCGTCTGAAATCTTTCCTGACTCGGCCCCTCCCACCACCAAGATATTCCCTTAGCAGCTTGGGCTTCCCTGACTTCCTTGTTGTCTGTAGTCTCCACTGGTCCAAACTCTGAAGGCGGTGCCATGTCACTGCATCCCTGGCATCCATCACAGATCTGCGACAATAAGCCTTTACTGAATGAATAAAATGACAAAGCGAGAGATTAGCCTGGCCAGGGTGGCTCAGTGGGTTGAGCGTGGTCCCACGGACTGAGAGATACCAGTTCGATTCCCGGTCAGGGCACAGGCCCGGGTTTCCGGCTCGATCCCCAGTAGGAGGCGTGCAGGAGGCAGCCGATTGATGTTTCTTTCTTACATCGATGTTTCTATCTCTCTCTCCTTTCCTCTCTCTCTAAAAAAATCAATAAAAACATGTTTTAAAAGAAATTAAATTAAAGATAATAAAATGACAAAGCAAGGGATCAAACCCAGGTCTTGCCAATTCCAACGTCCATGCTCCATTCACTATGTAACACTGGCTTCTGGGAATAAAAGGGCATTTTTTTAAATCCATAAGAAACTCTACAGCCCCACCCCCACCCCGACCAGAGACGCCCAGAGTTTTGTTGTCGTCATCATCTGCATTGTCACTTTGCTCACTTGCTCTCCCGTTCAGGACCCAGAAACATTTAGACTCACCAAAAGCTGGGCAGGAGGAAGACAGAGCCTGACAGACAACCCAACAGATGAGTCCAGGCCCCTCAGAAACTGAAAGCTGAATGTAACGAAGACAAGTATTTCAGAAACCAGGCACGATGCTCTTGTCGACTTAACTGTAGTTCTAGCACTAACTGGCATTTGCTTTTCATTTTTCCATACGGGTCCATTATTTACAGATCATAGCTTATGTTCTGGGAATTTGTCTAAATTGAGCTCCAAACGCATGGCAATAGCCCAGAGCTCACTGTTCGTTCAGATGAAAGGCATACCTAGCACCCAGAGCTTTCAAATGAACAAGGGTTCTCAGAGATGGCTGAGAGAGTGTTGTACTCAACCTGAACATGTTAGAAAGGACGTTTCCTGTCATTTGACGGCAAGACCCAGTCCTCCATCTACTCCCTCGGGACCCAGGTGAGAGGCAAACCAAAAATGCCACCACTCCGGCCACCACAGTGACAGGAAGAGTTGCCCTCACCTGGGAGCACAGACTAAGTTTTCTTTGGCATTTGGTCATGATAGGCTATGTCTCCTGTCTTTCATGTTCCCTCCGCTCCACACTCACACCTCGTACATGTGAAATGGGTCGTACTCTTTTTCATTTCAGCATATCCTTTTTCTTTATTTTTTTTTAACTTTTCTTTATTGATTTTAGAGAGAGAGGAAGGGAGAGGGAGAGAGAGATAGAAACATTGATGAAAGAGAACAACAACTGGCCTCCTCCTGCATGCCCCACACTGGGGATCAGGCCCACAACCTGGGCATGTGCCCCGACTGGGAATCAAACCGGCGACCTCTGGGTGCATGGATCGATGCTCAACCACTGAGCCACACCAGCCAGGCATTTCAGCATATCCTTAATGAAAAGAAATCTTTAGCTCCTGTGGTGACTTAAAATATGTTCACAAATGCTTCGATATGCCTCCTCTCAACAGGTGGAGCCTCATTCCCATCCCTTTGAATATGAGCCGCATTTAGGACCAATTTCTGACAAATAGAATACAATGTAAATGGTAACATATGACTTGGAGACTAGGTCATAAAAAGCACTGTGCTCTTGCTCCCTCTCTGCCTCCCTCCCTCTCTCCCTCCCTCTCTCTCTCCCTCCCAGTCCCCTCTCTTGGAGAAGTGTCCTTGAAGACATTCTAGAAACCCTGTGGAGACCCCCAGAGCAAGGACCTGAGCCTGCCTGCCACAGCCTGTAGCGAGCTCCAGAGCAGACCCTCCAGCCTCCATCAGGTCTGTGATGACTGCAGCCTCCGCCTTCCGACTGCAATTTCGTGAGGGACTCTAAGCCAAAACCATTTAGCTAAGCTGCTCCCAAATTTCTGACCACAGGAACTGTGAGATTAAAAAAATAAATAAATGTTTCCTTGAAGCCACTAATTTGCAGGATAATGTATTTCATAGAAATAGATAACTGATACAGCTACACTAAAGAAATATTTTGTGTAATTAAGATATCACCAATAGCCCATCCTCCTCATATCCTTTCCACCTTTGCATATTGTCTTCCACTTGTTTAATTGTTAGCATAATGCAAATACAATTATGATTTCTCCCATTTTCTCACGTTATGTCATAAACACTTTCCTTGTTGTTATAAGGACTTCATAGTTAACTTTTTTTTTCAGAGATACATATGCTTATTGTTTATATGGCAACATTCTTTAAGATCTTTTTGCTGTGCATACATATGGATATATACACATATAAACATTTCATTACATAAATGTATTCATATTGTACCAATTGTTCTGTGATTCGCGTGTTTATACTTAGTAATAAGTTGCAAACAGTTCTCCTTGTCCATAAATAAACTTCTTTTGGATCTCTTGTATTTCCCTGTGTAACACCATGATGTATTTAATCCCTATTATCCCCCCTTTGGGTTACTAACAGTTGTGGCCCATATATAACACTGGCTCTGTGCACATCCTTTTTTTCCCCCCCACATCCTTACTTTTATCCCTAGGATATCGTCTTTAAGTAGAATTGCCAGATCAAAAGAGATGCACACTTTAAACTATTTTTATATAAATTGCCTGATTGCCTTCCAGAAAGGACATAGCAACTTCAGCTCTCACCACCTGTCCTGTGAGAGTCTCTCTTTCACTACACCCTTTCCAACTCTGCTATTAATTACTCTCTTTAAAAGTCACAAATTTGAGCCCTGGCTGGTTTGGCTCAGAGGTTAGAGCGTCGGTCTGCGGTCCGGAGAGACCCAGGTTCGGTTCCCGCTAAGGGCACATACTTCAGTTGCAGTTTGTCCCCGGCCCTGGTTGGTCGTGCGGGTGGCAGCCACTCGATGTGTCCCTTTCACGTCGATGTTTCTCTCTCTCTCTCTCTCCCTCTCTCTCCCTCCCGCTCTATCTGAACAAAAAATGGAGAAATGTCCTCGGGTGAGGATTAAAAAAAAAAAAAAAAGAAAAGTCACAAATTTGATAAGCAAAGTAATATTCTATTGTTGCTGTTTTATTTTGCTGTCTTTTTGTTATTACTTAGATTCTTTTCTTTTCTTTTCTTATTTTTTTTTTTTAATCCTCACCCGAGGACTTTTTTTTTTTTTTTTAATCCTCACCCGAGGACATTTTTCCATTTTTTGTTCAGATAGAGCGGGAGGGAGAGAGAGAGAGAGAAACATCGATGTGAAAGGGACACATCGAGTGGCTGCCACCCACACAACTCCAACGGGGCCGGGGACAAACTGCAACCGAGGTACGTGCCCTTAGCGGGAACCGAACCCGGGTCTCTCTGTACCGCAGGCCGACGCTCCAACCGCTGAGCCAAACCGGCCAAGGCCCGAGAACTTTTTTGCATTTATCTTCAGATAGAGTGGGAGGGGGAGAGTGGGGGGAAGAGAGAGAGAGAAACATCGATGTGAGAGAGACACACCAAGTGGTTGCCACCCACATGACCCCAACCAGGGCCAGAGACAAACTGCAACCAAGGTACATGCCCTCAGTGGGAACCGAACCCAGGACTCTCTGATCCACAGGCCGATGCTCTAACCGCTAAGCCAAACTGGCCAGGGCCTTAGACTCTTTTTTTAACAGGCCAATTAGTCACTGGTAATTCTCTTTTGACAAATCATTCAACTATGTGCTTTATCTAATTTTCTTTTATATATTTTTTAATTTTTAAATTACAGTTGACATACAATATTATATTAGTATCAGGTGTACAACCCCATAATTAGACATTTATATAGCTTACAAAGTGATCACCTCAATAAATCTAGAACCCATCTCACATCACAGTTATTACAATATTTTTTACTATATTCCCTATGCTGTACTTTATATCCCCACGACTATTCTGTAACTACCAGTTTGTACTCCTAAATTCCTTCACCTTTTTCACCCATCCCCCAAACTCCCTCCCCTCTGGCAGCCATCAAAGTATTTTCTGTAGCCCGGCCAATGTGGCTCAGTGGTTGAGCATCAACCCATGCACCAAGAGGTCACCGGTTGGATTCCCAGTCAGGGCACATGCCCGGGTTGTGGGTCCAATCCCCAGTGTAGGGCATGCAGGAAGTGGCCAATTGATGTTTCTCTCTCTTTTTTTCTTTTCCCTTCCTCTCTCTAAATATTGATAAAAATAGATTTTTTTAAAAAATGTTCTCTGGCCCTGGCCGGTTTGGCTCAGCGGTTAGAGCGTCGGCCTGCGGTCTGGAGAGACCCGGGTTCGGTTCCCGCTAAGGGCATGTACTTCGGTTGCAGTTTGTCCCCGGCCCTGGTTGGTTGTGCTGGTGGCAGCCACTCGATGTGTCCCTTCACGTCGATGTTTCTCACTCTCTCTCCCTTCCTCTCTCTCCCTCTCACTCTATCTGTGCAAAAAATGGAAAAATATCCTCAGGTGAGGATAAAAAAAAAATGTTCTCTGTGTCTGAGTGTTTCTATTCTGCTTGTATATTATATTTTTTAGATTCCACATGTAAGTGAGATTATCTGGCATTTCTTTCTCAGTCTGACTTATTTCACCTAACATAATACTCTCTAGGGCCATCCAAGCTGTTGCAGGTGGCAAGATTTCATTCCTTTTTTATGCTAAATTATATTCCATTAAATATGTCTTTCAATCTAGTGTTTTGGGTTTCTTTGGATAAATATCCAGAAGTGAAGTTGCTGGGTCCTCCCTTGTTTTCTTGTTACAACCTTTGTTTTAAAGGTTATTTCGTCTGGTATAAGTATTGCTACCCCAGTCTTTTTGCTTGTTACCATTTATTATTATTATTATTATTATTATTATTATTATTATTATTATTTTAGAGAGAGAGAGGAAGAGGGGTGAGAGAGAAACACCGATTGTTTTGTTCTATTTATTTATGCATTCATTGGTTGATTCTTATATATACCCTGTTGGGGTATATTCTTATATATACCCCAACGTTGGCATATCAGGATGATGCTCTAATCAACTGAGCTACCCGGCCACAGCTGTTTCTATTTTCATGAAATATATTTTCCATCCCTTTACTTTTAGTCTGTGTGTGTCTTTCAATCTGAAGTGTGTCTCTTGTAGACAGTATAAATAAGGATCTTGTTTTCTTATCCATTCAATCACCATATGCCTTTTGATTAGAGCATTAAATCCATTTGCATTTAAAGTAATTATTGATAGATATGTATTTATTGCCATTTTTATTATTTGTATTTTTTATCTTTTTTTTTTTTCTTCTTAAAAAAAGACCCTTTAACATTTCTTTTGTTATTGGTTTGGTGGTGATGAACTCCTTTAGCTTTCTCTGGTCTGGGAAATTCTTTATCTGTCCTTTGATCTAATGATAGCTTTGCTGGGTAGAGTATGTTGGTTGCAGGTCCTTGTTTTTCATCACTTTGAATATTTTGTGTCAATCCCTTCTGGCCTGCAAAGTGTCTGTTGAGAAATCAGCTGACATTCTTATGGAAGCTCCCTTATAAATAAGTAACTACTTTTATCTTGTTGCTTTTAAAGTTCTCTCTTTGTCTTTAACCTTTTGCATTTTAATTATGATGTGTCTTGGTGTGGGCCTCTTTGGGTTCATCTTGTTTGTAACTCTCTGCTCTTCCTGGATTTGTATCTCTATTTCCTTCACCAGGTTAGGAAAGTTTTCTATCATTAATTTTTCAAATAGGTTTTCAATTTCTCGCTCTCTCTCTTATTCTAGCACCCCTGTGATGTGAATGTTAGTACATCTGAAGTTGTCCCAGAGGTTCTCTACACTAGCCTCATATTTTTGGATTCCTTTTTAATGTTGCTGTTTTGAAAGGGTGTTCTCTGCTTCCTTTTCTTCCAAATTATTGATTTGATCCTCTGCTTCATCAATTCCTTGTAATATATTCTTCATTTCAGTCGGTGTAGTCTTCATTTCTGACTGGTTCTTTTTTATGATTTCCATGTCTATTTTTATGCTGTTGAAGTTCTCACTAAGTTCATTATAATCATTGTCTTGAACTCTGTATCTTGTAGTTTGTTAGCTTCCATTTCATTTAGTTCTTTTTCTAGAGATTTCTTTTATTCTGTCTTTGGGAACTGTTTCTTTATTTCCTCATTTTGGCTACTTCCCTGTGATTGTTTGTATGTATCAGGTAGAGCTGCTGGGTCTCCCAGGCTTGGTAGAGTAGCCTTCTGTTGTAGATGTTCTGAAGGGCCAAGTGGCACAGCCTCTCCAGTCGCCTGAGTTGGGGGCTCCAGGTGTGCCCCCCATGTGCACTGTGCACACCCTCCTGTTGTCATTGAGCCCTGAGTGCTGTTGGCACATCACTGGGAGGGATTGACCTCCAGGTCAATCAGTTGCAAGGACCAGCTGCAACTACAGCAAAGAAGCTGCTGTGTAGGGGCAAATTCCATGCAGCAGACTTGCTCAGTGGAGCTTTGTTGCCTGCTGAGTCTGCTCCTTAAGTGTGTCACTTGTAGAGGTGGCAGGGTTGTAATCTGGCATGGTCTGATGCTAACCACTTGGTGCACAGGCTCTAGGGCTTCCCAAGAGGCACAGGCCAAGGTCAACTACTGCCTGTACCCTGCCCAGAACAACCCAGCATGAGTTAGAGTGATCTGCAGATGGATGCTACTTGTGCTGGGCTTGGATGTACTCTGGAGAGAGACCAAGCTGCAGACTGAGGTTGGCTGCTGTTAATGCCAGGCCCGGGGCCATTTAGCAAGAGGTACAAGTATGCAGAGGCCAGATGCTGCTTGTTTGAAGGATTTTAGGAAATTCTGAAGCATGCGCCAAGAGAGGCTTTTGTACGGAAAAGTCACTAGAAAGGGCTTGGGCAACCCAAGTTGGGTCTCAGGGAGTCATCAGAATAGGGTTAACAGTGTGAGCCAGGTTTGTGGAGACTCAGATATGGTACCTGCCTGGGGGGGAGAACTCAGAAAAGGAACAGTGGCCTCTACCTGTACTTTTGCCTGGGAGAAAGCTGCTCCTCCAGGCCTCCTCCTGAAGCCTGACAATTCAGTCCCTTCTTGTTTTTTTGTTTGTTCGTTTTATATTTTTTTTTTCTTCTTGTATTGATTTGAAAGAGAGAGGAATGGAGAGGGAGAGAGAGATAGAAACATCCATGAGAGAGAACATCGATTGGCCGCCTCCTGCATGGCCCCACCGGGGATCGGACCCACAACCTGGGCATGTGTCCTGACCGGGAATTGAACTGGCGACCTCTTGGTGCATGGGTCGATGCTCAGCCACTGAGCCACACCAGCCAGGCCTTCAGTCCCTTCTTGTATGTCCTTGGTGCCTTTCGAGCTGTTGACCCAGTGCTGAAGCTCAGAATGGGTGAATTTAAGTAAGCCTGGGCTTGGGACCTCTAAGAGAAACACCTAGGACTCCAGAAGTCCTCCTTCCCACTCAGCCCAAATCTACTGTTTTTTACAGCCAGAAATTATGGGGACTTCTTTTCCTGGAACTAGAACCCTGGACTGGGGTCCTGGTATGGGGCTGGGACCACTGGCTCTTCAGGGGGAACCTCCACAGATGAGATGTCCCTCCCAATTTTTAACTGCCACACAGGAGTATGGGACCAGCCTGTTCTGCATCTCTGCCCCTCCTACCAGTTTTGATGTGGCTTCTTTTCATCCTTAGTTTTAGGACTTCTGTTCATCTAGATTTCAGGTGGTTATGAATGATAGTTGTTCTGTAGTTTAACTGTAATTTTGATGTGGTTGTGTGAGATTCCAAGTACCACATTTATCTACTCTACTATCTTGACTGGAACTCCTGTCCACAGTAAACATTTTAGATGTTTGAATAATATTTGATGATATTTACTAAATCATTTCCATATGTTGCACCTTTCAGTGGTTTCTAGTTTTTTTTTTCCAATAGAGCTTTTACTGCACTGAATACCTTTGACATATAGATTCTTGATTTTCTTGATTTATTTGGTTAGAATAAACTTTCTATATTTGAATTACTGGTAAAAAAGAGTATGAACATCTTTGTGATTCTCATTACATATTGTCATCTTTACTTTTTGAAAAAGACATATCAGGTTTTTAAATTTTTTTTATGTTTTGGGAGTTTTTCTTTAAGAGAGAGAGAAATGGGGAGACAGAGAGAGAAATACAAATCAGTTGCCTCCTATATGTGCCCTGACTGGTGATCAAACCGTCAACCTGAACACATGTACAACCTGGTGTACAGGATGATACCCCAACCAACTGAGCTACCAGGTCAGGGTAATAAATATATATATAGCAGTTTATCAGCAATAAATTAGTATATCAGCTATATTACAACCATAACTGTATTATAATTGTTTAAAGTTTTGCTAGAAGATACAAAATTGCCTCTGAAGTTTTCTTTCATTTAAATATCTTTGATTCCTAATGAGGTTATATGTTTTTTATGTTTGATTCATTACTACTTATTGCCCCTCTTATGATCTTCAGTATTTTGTTTATCCTAATCTTAATATATACTTTTTCTTACTAATTTTAATAGAAAAATACAGATTAGAAATATTAACCTCTTATAATCTTTGATTAAAATGTTTTTGCAGTTGTCCATTTTTATTAGCTTGCTTTCTCATTATATAAAAATCCTATTTTTTAATATAAATATATCAATACTTGTATGTTATTTCTTCTATTGCCTTCTATTGTTCAAAGCTAAGAGAATTTATGTTCCTCCTCTGATATGAATTGCTATTTTCTTCTAGTTTCTCCAGAATTTATGAAGAGGTGTTTTGTTTTGTTTTGCTTGTTTTTTGTGTTTGCCTCAAATCCATCTGGAGTTTGTTTTGGTATATACTATAAACTTGATTTTTTCCCAAAATTGTTCTTCAGTTTATTCTTTTTTTTTTTTTATTAAGAGTAGTTCCCAGTAACATGGCTTTAAATTTTTTACATATTCCTGTAGCCTACTAGAGCTCACTGAAGTATTCAAAACAAATGGCAAGAAGCGACAAACCTGGAACCTCTGATAGATTCTATTGATTGAAATGTCTTCCCCTTTTTCTTCAGCCCCAGTGAATCATGATTTACCAGTCAAATACTTTATTTTCCTATGATTGTTTTAGGCCTGAGCTTATCTAATTGTGTTGTCCAATGATGTGTGAGAGGAAATCTGCAAAGAGCCCGGAACATGTCGAGGACCTCGCAACCACGTGCGGACACGTCGGAGCACATGGCCGAGGAATGGCCGAGACGAACGCAAGGCTTGGGTTCTAGATGATGTGGAACCACAGAATGAATCAACTCTAGAATTGCCCCACCTAAGAAAGTGTTCTATCAGAGAAAAATATTCCTATTTTAAGCCACTTTTAGGTATCTCTTCTATTATTTTCACCTGAGGGATACATATCCTAAATTTTTAAAAAACCTCTTTTATTTTTAATCCTCACCCAAGGATATATTCTTATTGAATTGAGAGAGAGAGAGAGAGAGAGAGAGAGAGAAGAAAGAAATATCAATTGGTTGCCCCACCGAAACCTTCTGGTGTACGGGACAACACTTCAACCAACTGAGCCACACCAGCCAGGGCTAAAAACCTCTTTGATAATTTTTACCTTGCTCATTTATTTCTCTCATACCATCTATTAAGTAGGGTACAGGTTTAAGAACTTGATTCCTGAAATATGAAAGAGGTCAAAAGCTAACACATATCTTGAAGAGGGTATTCTATGAAACCTCCCTCTGCAAGAGCCTTATCTTCACTGACCCCAAAAGCTTGGGGACTTTTTGTTCCCATTGCCTTTGTGCTCAGGGCTCTCTACCTTTTTTCTCAATTACAATTACAAAACCCTAAGCACTTACAGCTTCTCCAATTCAATAGGATGAATTGCAAGAATGACAAGCTCCATTTTCTACTGCCATTAAATGCAAATCTCTTTATCTGCAACAGTACAATGAAAACTGAGCATTCTGCAAACAAGATTTTCATAATAAGAGCCCTAGCTGCCGTGTTCTACAGATCCTGCCACAAACACACAGGGTTGGCCCTCCTGACCACCATCTTAATGATTCAAATATTCAAACAACCTGAGGCTAAATGAAAAGTTGAAGTAAATCCAATGGCTGGTCTACACCAGTGGTTTTCAGACTAAGCTCCATAGAACCAAAGGGGATCTACAAAGATACCTCAAGGCAGAGTGGGAGGAACAGAGCAAGCAGCCTGGCCCCCTCTTCAAATGGAAAGCTCCACTTCCATCTGTACTACACACACATTGGTCTTGCACAGATTATTCCACTTGGATTTTTTTTTACAGTGCTTTATTTTATAGTTTTAAAACACTAGTCAACACTCTTGGTATTTGTAGCCATCCAGATGTTTGCAGTCAGGTAGAATAAACAATCAGATCATTAAGGGGAAGACAGGAGGAGAGAGAAAACACCATCTCTCTCTTCTTGTTATTTTTAGCATAATAACAGTGAGAGATTAACATATTCATATATTCCACATGAGAACTAAAAAAGATGAGGCTTTCCTTCCATATTCGATCCTTGCTCTGTATCTGGTCTTCGTGATGTCTCTTGGAGGGGGCTGGGCAGTAAGGGAAAGGTGGGTTCTCATTGTTCCATTATAATAACCTGACAACACAAATTCCTGGCATAACTTTCGCCATATTGACAAGCACCAGCTATTTCTATTGATCCCTAAACTTAAAGAGTCCATGACCTCATCCAAAGTATGCTTTTTAATAATTCACTTCTTTCAAAGGCCCATTAAAATGTCAGAACTATCATAAAACTTACAAACACTTACTTACCTCTAATGTCTTCAGAATAATAATGCATTATTGATGAAACTTTGGTTCATAATCACTTTGCTCTCATGTGACAAAGCCAATATTGCAACATGCTTTCTCCACATCCCACCACACATTTCTCCTCCCCAGCTACAACGCTTTGTTCCCAGGTCTCCCATCGTTCTTCCAAAAGAGTCCTTTGAAATCCTCTCTTGTTCCAAGCCAAGAAGATTGACTTATGGGCTCGTTTATTTCAAAGAAGAAACTAATACGATGATATGATGATAAAGTTGCCTGGGTAAGCCACCAACCAGAGCATGCAAAAGTCAGCAGGAGCTGAGCAGTGAGAAATCCATTGCTAGCTGAAACCTTTGCTTCTTTGGAGGTAGAGGGCTTTCTCCCACAAAATTTCTGGGAAGGGTTAAGCACGTAAACTTGATTTCAGGTGGCTTTGCAATGGAACATGAGAACAAAGAACAGTATTAGTTTTAGTATCAATCAAATCAGAAAAAGAAAAAAAAAAGTATCCAAAGTATCAGGACTCCCCCCTAAAATTAGGGTTGCCAAATAAAATGCAAGAACCCCAGTTACATTTGAAGTTTAGATTTAGGAAACTAATTTTGAGTAAAAGTATATTCCAAATATTGCATGGGACATACTTACTCTAAAAAAGTATTGTCATTTCTCTAAAATTCAAATTTGACTTGATGTCTTATATTTTTATTTGCGAAATCTGATAACTCTACCCAAAAGGTAAGTCTTAGTACGTCACCTTACCTTAAAAGTGCTGATGGCGCTAGCTCAGTAGACCCTGGTCCTGGCACACGTGAGGACGATCTGTGGTTTCCTGAGCCCACCCTTTCAAGCCGCTAAATCACAGTCTCTGGAGTGGAGCGCAGACATTCAAGTTCCCCCAGGGTTCTGATAGGCAGCCAGACTTCAGAACCATCAGGCTAGAGGATTGTACTGACTCCAAAGTAAAGTCTCAGCAAGGCGTGTCTCAGGGTTTAATTGCAGGGAAATTATATATATATATATATATATATATATATATATATATACATATATATTTTTAAAGCATAATCAACATTTTAATATAACTTTACACTTGAAAAATAAAACCTTGCTTTTCATATTATAAACTACCCCATAATTAAAGGTCACAGTGATTTAGACCTGGAGAGCTAAAAGCGATAACAAAGCACCAGGCCTGGGACCAGGAGGAAGTCTTAGATGGGGCAGGGTACCAGGGATGGAGAACAGGAGGCAGGAGGCAAGCAGGATTTAATGGGTGCATGGATGTTCCAGGGCACAGGATGGCACAGACAAGACAGGCAGACAACAAGAAGTACGACCTCAGGCCCAGGATCCAGGCAGCGTCACCAGCCAGGTACCAGCTGATGCACAGTGATCAGGCGGTCCTGCAGGTCACAGGGCTTTAGGGGGCACTGCCCTCGGTGCCTGGCTGCCCCACAGTTCCCAGGTGACATGGGGGTGAGCGTGTAGCTAGACTGGGAAACAAAGTACAGAGAAGAGCAACTGGTCAAGTCACTTGTCCGAGTGCGGTGCCAGCTGACCTGCACCTACTGTGATTTGAAACTCGGAAGGCACAGCTTTTAGTCCTGTGTACTTTAAGCAAGTTGGGTGATGCCTCTTAACGTCAAAGTATTTTTCTGAAAAATGGGAAATCATAACCTTCTTTGTGGGGATGTGTAGGTAGCATTTAAAATCATGAAATATATGGGGAAAGAATGGAATATGGTCTACAGATGTCTTCAGTGGAAGCCATCCCTTTCCTGGTAACGAGCACTACTGATATGCCCCTCGCCCTGCCATGGCCCAGGCCATCTGCCTGAGACTCCTTCATACTCTTACTCATGCAGGTGACTTGTCCATAGGACAGGGGGAGTCCTGTGTCTGTCCCAACACCCTGCAGGGTGAATGCTCACTGCTGGCTGTCTTCATCCGATGGAGAAATCTAATTAGAAATGTTCCTCCTACTAAAATACCTTTCAGTATTCCACCCGCAGTACATTTTTTCTTTTCTCTTCTACCTATATCAGTTCAAGCCTTGTATTTATTAGCTATGTGACTTTGGACAAATGATTTAACTTCTCAAAGCCTCAGTGTACCCATTCTGTAAAACGAGAGCACTGGTGCTATCTACCTAACAGTTTTATTATGAGAATCAATCAGATTATGTGTGAAAATCATTACCCAGTACCTTAATACATTATAAGTACCTAGAAAATCTTAGCTAGTACTAGAATGATTGCCACTCAGTCCAGCCATTGTCTCGGCAAGGTTCTTGACTCAAACTTATGCATTCCTTACCCACTCTCAATCCAAGTACCCAGACAGGTTTGCTACAGGCCCACAGTGAAAGCCAAGCATTCTAAAGTCACCCGCTGCCTCGGAAACCATGAAAAGAAGCCATAAATATCCCGCGGCTCTCATCGAACACAAAATAATAAAAGTCATTCTGCATTTGCTCTATCCTCTTCCTTCATCTCCACTTTTTTGTCCTAGGTATATATTTCACTGAGATTTCCATTCTCCTAATAAAATAACAGTGTGCTTTTATCATCTTCTCTATGCAAAAAGCTTTAAACCATCCCTCCCCACCCCCCAAAGGCATAACAGTAAACCTAAAGCCATATGGCACTGGAATTAAAGTCAGCACATTGTTGCGTTGTGTAATTCGCCATCATTATAAATGATTTCTCGGTGATATGATGGTATTAACTCACTCTGGTGTGCAATGATTCATTACAGGTCTGCGTTTGCCTTTGCAGCCCAGGCTGTCTTTCAGATGGAGCTCGGCTCCATAAATCCAGCTGCACAAACACGCTAGGCTGCCAGCGCCGAGCCGGCCAGCGACTGCCTTGTGGGGGCTGCTGCTGCGGACCTTCCCCGGCCAGTGACTGCCTTGTGGGGGCTGCTGCTGCGGACCTTCCCCGGCCAGCGACTGCCTTGTGGGGGCTGCTGCTGCGGACCTTCCCCGGGGCTTTGGCTTTTGGCAAAGGATGCTGCAGCTCGACAGCGCAAGGTCCCATCACAGTTTAAGGAGGAAATCAGTTCTATCCGACATTAGACACCTGACCTCATCACTCAGTTCATACTGGAAAATTTTAAGTCAGGAGCCCAGCTTCCTAATTTGTTCATTTGCAAGTTTGAGGGCAATAAACGGGAGTCCCAAGAGAGACTGGGATTTCCTTCAGTTAAGGAGAATGTGGATTTCTCTTCCTTTCAAGGAGAGAACTTCATACTTAACATACATATCAACATATATATTCGATAACTACCTAGGCAACCGTTACGTACACATAAAATACATCACACATGTAAGCATGTAAATATGTGTTTGTCACCCTGATGTCCCTGATCTTACAGCCTAAATATTCAAGTAAAATGGCTCAAACAACAATAATACTGAGAAAGAAAGAAAAAACAGCCCCTGGCATCCAGGAAGTGACCTGGCACACACGGCTAGGCCTGGGTGTTCTTCTGTTAAATATACACACTTTCATGGAACATCCATATCAGAAAAGGCCACTCTGTGGTCATGATGGATCAAGACAAAAGCAAGACCACACCACACGTGTGAACACAAACAAAACATGAACATTGTCCGACCCACAAATACCAAGACATCGCTCCTGCCAGATAATACTGGTAACTGCTGCTTCCTTCCCAGAAACACCGTCAGCCTTGCTCTAGTTCACCCTCCCTAGAGATAAGGTGGGTAAGATAGCCAGTCATGGAATTACTCCCACTCCCTGAAGCACCCCAGCAGAACGAAGGCCTTAAAACCTCCCTCCAAGTCATCAACACAAGCCCAAATCCTACCAGTCTTTCTCAACACCCTTTCACTGAGATGCCCCACACTTCAAACGTAAACAGACTCAACTGTATTCCTGAGTCCTCATCTACAGGGCATTGATGCCGCCCACAATCAGTACTTGTCCTTCCTACTTTTTCAGATGTCTTCTCTCCCTGGTGTATATGAAAAGGGTGTGTGTAGCTTCCATACCTGGGTCCCTCGCACTTCGTAGCTGTTCTCTGGACCCTCACCCGCACACTGAGCCCCACCTTAGAAGTTCTGGGTCCACCATCTTTTGCCCTCTTGACTTAGGTGAGGCTCAGTAGAGCATCAATTCACATGGTGATTACTTCGTGGGAAGGGTTCCCTTCAGAGGGAGCAACTTGAAGCCCGGCCAAAGGGAAGCAGGTCGAGGGCCAAACCAGAGGTGACTCAGAATATGACTGCAGTGACCTGCAGGGACAGAAGCAAGAATCCAGTGGCCCAAGAAGTAAACAGAAATGCAAAGTGGGAGAATACAGTTACAAAACAATAATGAGACCAAATCACAAACAGGACTGCTGCAGGGCTTCCGTGTCGACATGGAGGCGGGTGGTTGGCGGAGAGAGCAGGGGAGGGTGGCCCTGGAATGAAGACCCGCTGGGAGAGAGGGATGTAACCTGCACCGTGAAGTGCTCACCCTGTTACCAGAACCAGAAATTGTGGCTCCTGTGGGGAATGGATGCCGCTTCTTACAGATGTCAGCACGCCTGTCAACCAATAAGCAGCTCTCCCCTGGGCCAGAAAAGCCACTGACTTTGAAGACCCCTGGTATTTTTGAAAAGAAAAAACCTCGTTTCTATGGAAACCAAAACCAAATGATGATACATTAAGCCCAGCAAGTATGATGATGAAGATGAAGATGATGATAGAATTGTTTTTAGCCAGCATCCCCTTCTGGCTGGCTACTCTTCAACACCTTTATCCCTGGGACACACATCTTCTCAAACAGAAGTTGAAGGGGTGGACTCATCTCTCCCTGAAATGAAGTTTATTTTCACTGATTTTTAAGCTCAAGACAGCCTTGCTGGTATGTTTACACTGGGGTGTTTATTTTCAGACATTGAACTGCAACAAATGAAAAATATTTTCCCTTCAGTAGAAAGGGAAATATTACACTTAGATATTTATAAGTTTGCCTGGTTATTTTTTAAAGCAGAAAGTCAAAAATATTATAATTATTAGACATTGCTGGCAATACTTTTCTGAGTGTTTCTAGCATAAGGATTGAAAGTAATTTTTATGACATGAACTATACTTCAAACTGAATATGGAATAAAAATGGATTTAAATAACCAGAGTGAAATGTATATCTAAATAGTATATGCAAATCAGTTTAACTGTTTTATGTTGGAATTACTATGATGGGAAATCACCATAATAAAAGTAAGAGTTACTTTTTTTTTTAAGTATCTATTTTCTTCCAAGTACTGTGATGGATGTTTTATATGCATTCTTTCCTCACAATAACCCCTAAAAGTAAGTATTATTAACCTGATTTTGTAGATGGGGAAACCAAAGTGCAGAAAGATTAAGTTATCTGCACCCAAGGTCGCACAGCTAGTTAGTGGCCAAACCGGACTGAGACCTGCATCACCTGGCAGAGTGTACATGTGTTCTGTGTTCCGACATCGTCTTCTGTCTCCGGTTTTGGAGGGATGACATGCAGGTGCTTATTCTGAGCACAAGGTTTGGCCCAGACGAATGCCATCATCTTTAGAACCTGCCAGAAAAGAAGAAGAAAAGACTCGAGAGTGACGTTCTACCACCAGGAAGCAACCGGACTGCAGACTCCGGACTGCAGACTCCCTGGTGCCGAATGCAAGCCGAGCTCGGGCAGGTCCGAGGTTTCTTCCAGAGAACTGCAGCCTCAGCAGGAGCCTTCTGCCCGGGGCAACGTCCGGGGACCTGGTTCAGCCTGCGGGTTCAGACGGCTTTAGATGTTTCCCCAGCAGACTGCACACCCCTTAGAAATGATTGTACGTGGCACAGAATTTACCAACCACTGAGGACACTTAATAAACGCTGATTATCGCTCAGGGCTCCTCCTAGCAAAACCCTTCAGAAGGGTTGTGCCCGACAATGGCTCACCCCCGAATCCTTCCTTCTCATAATTTTCTCTTCCTCACCTCTCTTCTAGACTCTCTTAGAACTGAAAGCATCTCCCACGCCCGTCCCTGGAGGCACCTTCCTGCATTCGAATGCACACACTCAGCACGTGCTTCGAGGTGACCAGCCTGAGTTTCTTCACGTTCTTGCTTCACGGGAGAGGAGGGGCCGAGCAATGTCCAGCTGCAGCACATTCTGCAGGACTCCCGCGGCAGCACCAGCCAGTCCTCGATAAGGAAGCAATGTGGACACCCACAAGGGGCCAAGAAAGTATGACATCATTTGACCAGCAGGACATTTTGAGTCACCAAACTCTGTTTGAATATTAAACTCCAGCTTCAGTGAGCTAGTAATTCGTGTTTTGTCGGATTTAGAACGGACACCCATTTTTAATGGACACTATTCTCTCTTGGAAGTAGCCATCATTGTGTTATTTGCCATAATTTTGTAATACGTGATCCAATCATGATTTCTTATATTAGTGGTGAGAGTATAAAATTGTAATGGGGGGAGGTGTGGAGAGAAACAAAATGGAGAACAATCTTCCAAATGGAACATAAATGGAACAATAAACAGTCATGAAGGGAATTTTGATGATACAATAACTTTTATTAGCTTGGTGTGCTGAGAAAAGAAACAGCATGCATTTTTTAAAAGTGACTTTTATAAGGAAGAATAATTTGTTTGCATAAAATATGATTACTTACCCTCATAAATGTTTATTTGAATTTATTGCACTCGAACCAAAGCCAATTGCAGGGAAACCCAATTCTGAATTATAAACCAAACCCAAGGTGTGACTGAGCACATCAGCATCCCGTGCTGACTCAGGGAAGTTTCAGGACATTAAAATTCTGCTGATTTTCCAGGATGAGAGGCTCTAAATGAGGCCCAATTCTTTAGAGAAAGAGAGAAAGAGAGAAAGAGAGGAAGAGAGGAAGGAAGGAAGGAAGGAAGGAAGGAAGGAAGGAAGGAAGGAAGGAAGGAAGGAAGGAAGGAAGGAGGGAGGGAGGGAGGGAGGGAGGGAAGGGAGGGGGGAGGGAAGGGAGGGGGGGAGGGAAGGGAGGGGGGGAGGGAGGGGGGAGGGAGGACGGACTCAGGCTGGGGCACCCCTCCGGAAAAGAACAACACCCAGAAGAGGCCGGTCAGCACCTTTTCCGGATCCGCCAGAGTTTCCAACCCACCACCCACACCAGAATCTGTCGACTGGCAACCTGAGGCCAAATCCAGCAGCAGATGTCGCTCTTATAGGTCTGCATTTAAATAAGTTTGGAAGCACTTAGACCAAAGGTTACATGGGTCGTGTCTCCAGCTCACCAGTCTCCACCTTTTCTGCTCCTCTTGGGCTCTCACCTTCATTCATTTACCTACCCATCCCCATGGGCCCTGGGGCCCCTGGCCTACGAATTTGCTTCCATGGGCTCACGAAATCCTACTCTCCTGGCCGGAAGCCCTTCCAGGACACGGACTCACGCTGTCTCCATCCAGGGGGAGGGGAAGAGAGCTCATTCCTGACAAAGGCTTTCATACCAATTATTTTACTGGAGGCTGCCCAAGAAACCACAGCCAGTCAGAAGTAGAGGGTGCCCCAAGACTGTCTCCCCGTTTCCTGGTGCCCAGCTCTTCCAAAGGTCCTAAAGCTACCTCAGCTCCTACCCGACGGGACGCCCTATAAGCACCTGCTGATGAAGGACACAGTTGACCACTGGGGAATGTCACAGAGGAAATGCAGGATGAGCAAGCTTCTATGGGCCAGACCAGGACATCTTGAAATCATGTAACATGTGAAAAACATCTATTTTATAGTGATGATTCAACATAAATAGACAATTTGTTTACTTGGTATTAACAAGGAACATCATTTTTAATATTGTGATATTTGTTTTTAAATAAACAGGAAAGCATGATTTCTGATGTTACCTTATTAATTCTACTGTTTAACCTTGTCATACGAAAACCGTAAACTATGGACAGAAAAAGGGATGGAAAGAGAAAGGCAGAAATATCGAGCCTCCGATGTGCCAAGCACTGGGCTTGGTGAGTTACACGTCATGGGAGGCTCCATCCCTCTTCATTTTTTAAAACTGGGAAACAGGAGTTCGGTTGGCCAAGGTCACAGAGCAAGTAACCGAGCAGCTGGCCCACCTTGATCTTGTGCAACTGCGGGACAATCGCCATTTAGAGTCACTGCTTCACTTTTTCAGATCATATTGCGTGGGTTCGACTCTGATATTTAAGGCTGGAATAAAAACACGACAGATTGACTGTGACATTTCCACTTACCTGGGCAATTCCCATGTCCCCTTCACACACACCTAGTTAAGGCCCTAGCGGCCCACAGTCCATTGAATAGCCACGATTTAAAATCTGGTTCCCCAAGCTGTTTCTTTGGAGTGCGGTTGCAGAGGACAGAGGGGCAGGTTTCAGAAATAGAGCCCTGCACTGAAATGATTGCTGGAAATGGAGCCTAAAAGGGGACTTTCCGAACTGTACTGATGACTACTTCAGTTCTCTTCCTCCCTTTGGTGGAGCGGAGCGTCGCGCGCAATTTCAGCCTCCTCTTGTGGAGAGCTCTTCGCCCAGTGATTCACTTCTACCCAGAGCACCAGCAAACAGCTCAACTACCAGGGCTGATAACTGTATTTCTAGACACCGTGTGATGACTGAATCCACCGCAGAAAGTCGGTGTCGTCGTTTTAAAAAATCATCACAAAAGTATCCTCACAGCATGAAACCCGAGAAAGAGAGCTGAACGCCTCACACGGAGTGTCAAGAGAGTTCATGAAAAAATTGCAAATATTTTATTTCCACATTATTTCCCCAAGTGCCATTGTTACCCAGACCTTTCCAGCCTTTCAAACCACAGGTAGCTTCCGGCGAAGCTTGTGACAGATGGCAACGGAGAGCGAGCACCTGGCGACCGAGATAAAGGTACATAACATCAAGCACCCACCTTACAGGTTCGGAGGCTTGAAACACCCCAGCTCCTGCCTGGGCCTCGGGGAGGGTGGCTTGCTAAAGTCATTTTCTGATTAACAAGAAATCTGTGCAACATTTCATGCCTGGGTGTTTCGGAAGTCCCCTCGGAGGGATCCACACTATGCATTTTAATTTAGGTTTACACGTTTCATTTTTTAACAGAATGAACTGTGTATAACACCACATTTCACAATATGACATGAAAAGCCCTTGATACAGATCATCTACGGGAAAGTTTTAACTCTAAATCCAGAACAAATAAAGCAAAAATAAACACAGCAGGACTCCACCTTGCCTCTTCCCACAGGTGGCCATTCGTTTGGGTGGAGAGGCAAGGACATCTGGAGCATGGCGCACACGGGGGCAGCAGGAAGGCACAGACGTGCTCGTGACATTCTAAGGAATTTTGACTCTCGCTCAAGTCAATGTCCCGTGCTGCCCTGAATCCCTCTTAGTCATGTTGCCACATTTGAAGGAAATCAATCCTTTTGCAATCAGCTCAGATTTCAAATAAGCTTTGAGAGACTTTTAACCATGGCAGCATGTAAAAGGAGATCTCAGATCCATTTGAAAACAGCAGGAACACTCATTTGACGATAACAGACATTTTCTATTTGTTTGTGTCCAAATCCACAAGTTTTATAGAGCTCCAGGAACATGTTGGTTAACTCAAATTTTCTGACTCTCTGTCCGGGAGCTGGCGGTGGCCTTTAACAGCATGGACTTACCCCAGCGCCTGACCCATGAGGAGTAAGATCGTAGCCCTTCCTTGATTTGCCACCATCACACGGCATGCCAAGGCGCCACCTTCCTACGTGCCTTCGGAACCTGTGCTCGGGGGTTGGCATCTGACTCTGTGTCCATCCGCAAGACCCTGAAGCAGCGGGAAGCCCTGAGGATGCGGAGCGGCCCCAGGAGGCAGCAGCCCGCCCCTCCTGCCCTCAGCTGGTAGAACCTGAAGGCACCATGTCCTCTGGCCTACTGACCCATTTCTCCATGGACTTGGGTAAGTCCGACTAGTGGATTTGGGCCAATGACACTTCTTTTTTTTAAATTTATTTATTTTTATTTTTATTGAATTTATTGGGGTGGCATTGGTTAATAAAATTATATAGGTTCCAAGTTTACAATTCTATAATACATCATCTGCATATTGTATTATGTTCCCCATCCAAAGTCCAGTCTCGTTCTGTCACCATTATCCCCCTATTACCCTCTTCTCCCTCCCCCACCCCCTTTCCCTCTGGTAATCACAATTCTGTTGTATGTATTCGTTTTTCTTTTCTGCTTCATCCCTTCACCTTTTTCACCCGGCTCCACAAGCCCACTCCCTTCTGACAGCTGTCTGTCTGTCCTTTGTATCTATCAGTCTGTTTCTATTTTGTTAGTTTATTCTGTTCATTAGATTCCACATATAAGTGAAATCATATGGTATTTGTCTTTCTCCGACTGGCTTATTTCACTTAGCATAATGCTCTTCAGGTCCATCCACGCTGTTGCAAATGCTAAGATTTCCTTCATATTTACGGCTGAGTAGTATCCCATTGTGTAAATGTAGCACAGCTTTTTATCCACTCACCTACTGATGGGCACTTGGGCTGCTTCCAAACCTTGGCTATTGTAAAAGTGCAATGAACAAAACGACGCTGGGCACCAGTCGGCAAGGAGGACATGCTGGGGAGGAGGCAGAGCTGGTCTCACTGGGTAAGGGCTCTGCCCCCTAACCTAGAACCCATACATCCTGTGTTCTCTTAGGTTTCCTTTTTCTCCTCCCACAGAATTGTTTTTATTTACCAGTGAACTGTGGTAGGTTAGTGGTTGGGAATCTTTTCTCCTTGAGGGCACTGCTTCCTGGGCTTTGACCCTCGGATCCCATCTGGGAAGAGGTAAAACTGAGCAAAGACACAAGACCCACCAGCCCTCTGGTCACCACCTCCACCTGTGCCCAGAGGCCTCCAGGAACATGGTTGGTAGACAAAGTCACTGTGCACAGCGAGCTCCTGCCTTCGAGTCCCTGGCATGGGGACACAGGGCCCGCAGTCCTGCTGTAAACCAATGACACTACTTTAGAGAACATTTTGCATTTAGATCAGTCATGAACAAAATCTTGCTTCTATCCACAAACCTAGAAATTATGAAAGTCTGGAAATCTCTTCTTAATTTCTTTTCCTTTGTGATGTTCTTGAAAATCCTTTTCCTGGTGCCATGAGGTCACCTGCAATTAAATAATAAAAATAATCATTACTTCTCCCTTCTACATTAGTATAAAAGTTAAGGAGATTGCAAGTGAGGCTGAAGACTCCTACCTTCTTTCTGTTTTCCAAGTTCTAGTCATCCTTCAAGATCCAAATGCAGCCCTGGCGGGTTTTGCTCAGTGGTTAGAGCGTCAGCCTGTGGTCCAGAGAGACCCGGGTTCGGTTCCCGCTAGGGGCACATGCCTCGGTTGCGGTTTGTCCCAGGCCCTGGTTGGTCGTGCGGGTGGCAGCCACTCGATGTGTCCCTTTCACGTCGATGTTTCACTCTCTCTCTCTTTCTTTTTCTCCCTCCCATTCTATCTGAACAAAAAGTGGAAAAATGTCCTCGGGTGAGGATAAAAAAAAAAAAAAAAAGATCCAAATGCAATGAGTCCTCCCCATGTCTTCTCCAAGCTCTCACCACTCACATTATTTCCCTTGGATGTTCGCTTCCAGTATCATACATTGTTCTGGTGTCTTCCTAACCTGGTGTCTATAGAAACTGAGGATTAAAACAAAGAATGAAAATGAAGGCCAAAATATCAACTCTATTACCAAGTGATTTTGCTGAGACTAACCCCTAGACTTGTTTGGTCAGACTCGTCCCCGTCCCGGGCAATCCTAGGTCAGGGCAAGGGATGGATGCGTGCCCAGGTACAGCACACGCCTGGAAGAGAAGCACGGAGTCCGTGCTCTGTGTGAACAACCAGCTTCCAAGGAGGAAGGATGGCACCGTCTAGAGCATGTTTCTTCAACTACGTGGATCAGCCCAGCACCCCACCTCCCATGGATGTGGGGTGAATGAAAGGGAGAGAGAAGTTTGGGGTGCACTCAGGAAAATTCCTTCTCAAAAAAGCCAGAGATTTAAAAATTTAATGAAAAACAGTTGTTCTCCTTTGAGCACATAGGTTGGTATTAAATTTTCCCATGTATGTTAGTTCTGTCCCTCTATCTGGATTTTTAAGCTTCTTCAGGACAAATACTGTGTCTCACGTGTCTTGCATCCCTCACAGATGCAAATACAATGCTGGATAAATAATAAGTATTTAATAACTGTCTTTTAAAGGACTGAAAATAAGAACAGGAGTTGTGTAAAGTTAATTGTTCAATTTTGTGAAAAACAATGAAACCTTATAAATTCTAACCTGTTTCATCAATGGGTTGACCAGTTTGGACCTGGATCTCAAGTCAAATCATCATATCAAAAAGACCTGACCTAGCCCTGGCCGGTTTGGCTCAGCGGTTAGAGCGTCGGCCTGCAGTCCAGAGAGACCCGGGTTCGGTTCCCGCTAAAGGCATGTACCTTGGTTACAGTTTGTCCCCGGCCCTGGTTGGTCGTGCAGGTGGCGGCCACTCGATGTGTCCCTTTCACATCGATGTTTCTCTCTCTCTCTCTTCCTATCACTCTATCTGAACAAAAAATGGAAAAATGTCCTCGGGTGAGGATAAAAAAAAAAAACTAAAAGACCTGACCTAAAACCATGCAGCCTTATTTTCTATTATAAAAAGAAAGAAAGAAAGAAAGAAAGAAAGAAAGAAAGAAAGAAAGAAAGAAAGAAAGAAAGAAAGGCCCTGTGCCATTGTTCAGAACACATTATCACCCAAAGACTTTCAGCATAATGTGGCACAAGTTTATTCCTCAGACTCAGAATGTCTGTTCTCCTTTACTGAAATAGCTATAGAAAATATTGCAAGACTTAGTTGAAAGAAAAAGGAATATGTATCAAATTACAAGAACTAAGAGCTGGAAACTACTGCTGAAGGTGCAAACACAGGTAGGATATACCCCAAATCCTCTAGATTGGTTGATGAAAATCTTGCAGTTATGTCATAATCAAAACAAATAAAACCTATACTCTGAAGAAATGCCCTACTAGCACGCCAAGCAAAATGTGAGTGGAAAATTCCTGAGTGTTTACACACCATCTGCCTGGCTATTAAAAATGCAGTTCCAGGCATAAAGGGAAGCATAACAAATTAAAGAACTTCTAAATTGGAATGTTCTGAAAGTCAAGCTCTAAAAGTTCCCCCAGTGGAATATGACAAGGTGAAGCCTTCTTTCTGAGCAAACACAGATTACAAGAGCATTAATGAAACGGTTGCATATATATTGGTCAGTGTCCTCTCTGAAGTTAATTTTTAAATATTCCTGAAGAAAATAATATCCTCCAGGGTTCTCTACAGTCTGGAGATGGATGCCTGCATTGATCCACACCTAACTGATACCCAATCTTCTCTGAAGGAAGATCTGCAACTCTTAACCACCATCAACCAGAGACAATTGATAGAAACAAGAGGTAACAGCTTTTATATCAACAGTGTTGGTGCATCCTGTTACCTCTAGGGGCGCTGCTGAGGAACACCCTGAGAAAGTGGCCTTGCTAGGTAGGCATTATCCAGTGCTTGCTAGCAAGCCAGCCTTAGGAGGTGCTCAGATAGTAAGCATGGCAATACCATCATGGACTGAGTCCAAGAGGTGTCTCCAAAGCCTACCCAAACCTCCCAGCTCCTCTGTAAACCATTTAAAAAGTTATCCCTTTGACTTAAGGAAGAAGTCTTTCAGTCATTTCATTTAATAGACACTCATCTAGTGTTTATTATGTGTCAAATGTTCTAAGGGCTTTTATCCTCTTAACAGGCCTATTATATGATATTCTCATTATTCCTATTTTATTATAAATGAGGACAGTGGGCACAGAGAGACTAAGTAACTTGCTTAAGTTCAAATAGCCCATAAGTGATTTGAATGTGAACAGTTCAGGTTCTTGAGTCCACGCTGCACTCAAGTGTGAATAACCCAAATACACTCTTTGGTCATGATCATCATGGACAGGCCTTAGTGACTTCTCATTGCAACTAATGAAAAATGTATACATATTGTCAAGAGAAATTAAACAGACAGCATAACACAAATGTTCATGTTGTAGGCACATGAAATATATTAGAATATATTTGAGTGGCTTATCCAAGTAACTTGGGCTTAAAGTGTAGGGCAGTGGTTCTCAAACTGTAGCAGGAATCAGAATCTACCAGGGGACTTTGTAAAACTCAAATTGTTGGGCCCGACTTTCCGTTTCTCATTTGTGAGGCCCAAGAATTTGCACAACTCCCCAGGGCTGCTGCTGCTGCTGTTGAAGGGAACCTGCCTGGTCAGGCCGCCATCATAAAATACCAAAGACTGGGTGGCTTAAAGAACAGAAATGTATGTTCTTAGTTCATGAGGTTGGCAGTTCAAGATCAGGAAGTTGGCAGGTTTGGTTTTTCCTGAGGCCTCTCTCTCCCTCTCACTGTATCGTCACATGGCCTTCCTCTGTGTGTCTGCATTCCTGGTGCCCTCCCTCTTCTTATGAGGACACCAGTCACATTGTACTAGGGCCCCACAAGGAGCCTAAGTTTAACTGAGTCACCTCTTTGAAGGCCATATCTCCAAATAAAGTTACATTCTGAGGGATTAGGGGTGGGACTTCAACTTATATATTTTAGGGTGACACAATTAATCCTAGAATAGTTCCATACCTTGAGAGCCACTGGTCTGAAGAGTGCAACCGGCACCCATGAAGGGCATAGCCTGGCGAGGAGCCCCATGAGGGCACCCAACCACTCTGCTAACAAACTGAATGTTTTTGTTCTATTTGAGTCTATTTTCATTGACTAGTATCACTAATGCCTCTCATTCCAAGCCCTGCTGTGCTGACAAGACTAGGGCTCTGTCGGACTCTGACCAGCTCTTTCAGATCTGGGACTTTACAGATGTGGACTCTACTCCTTTCTCTACCCTTTCTCATAAGGCCAAGAAAACCACTATCTCCATGAATTTACTCATGCAATCCAAGAATCAAGCCTCTGCATATAGAAATAAGACTTCTCCTAAGAGGTAAACCATAATTATATATAAAAAGTAGATCAGGGAAGACATGTAAGGCACCTTAAAGAGCATAAGGGCTCCCTGCCTTGTCCCTTCGGGCTGCTATAATAAAAATACTACAAACTGGGTCGCTTAGAAACAATGGAAATGTACATCTTACACTTCTAGCAGCTGGGACACCAACAGATCTGGTGTCCAGTAAGGGTCCACTTTGTAGACAGCTGTCTTCTCACTGTGACCACACGTGGCAGAAGGGGCAATGGACCTGCCTGGGGCCTCTTCTATAAGGGCACTAATCCCATTCACGAGCGCTCCACCTTCATGACCTAATCACCTCCCAAAGGCCCCACATCCTAATACCATCATCTTGAGGGTTAGGATTCAACCTATGAATTTGAGGACACAAACTTCCAGACAATAGCACTCCCAGACCTACATGTCTTGATTTTCTCAAAACACAGTGAGTTTGGCCTTAGAAACATAAGAGACCCCTAGGGGGCTCCTAGCAGCCAATGCTGAAGGGCCCATTTGTGTAGCAACAGGGACCAGTGAAGCACTTGGTCATTCCAACATGAATGCCAAGTCACCTGATATGAAGTCTCTTCTCTGGAAACATGTGCACTGGGGCACATCAGCAGAGCTGATGACATGGAACATTTGAGTCATATACCTAGACTTGCTTCTATAGTTACCAAACAGCTTTCTGATCATTTGGTTTCTCGTGCACATACAATGTCTCCAAGGAGAACATGCCTTGTCAGGCCCACCAGGACTTTCTGGTCCCCTGGCAATTATATTTCTCATAGTAAATTATTAGACTGGTATGGCAACTATATACATCAGTCAGAGCTTTGTTTGTGCAAGGAAACTCCCAGGAATCTTCAATCATCTCAGGAATACCAACAAGATGTCAGTTTCTAAATTTTGGAGTTTTTAAATCAGAGCCAGACTCTGATTCCCCCAAGTATATGCCATCCTGTGAAGCCCAGTGACCAATTACTCACCTGTGCAGCACCCTGGAGGGAGGACCCTGACAAGATAACTGAGACGTGTTGTAGTTGAGCGATAGAACCACAGGGTAAAGGACAAGTAAAGCATAGAGCAAAAAGGACGGGCTTTGGACTTGGACAAACTCATGGTTAAATCTTGGCTCTATGACGTCCTGGCTTTGTTATTTAACCTATGACTCTCCATTTTCTCACTTACAAAACAGGAAAAATGCCTATGTTATAAGTCGGTGGTCTTCAAAGTGTAGACCCTAGGTGTCTTTGTCTGTTCAGGTTGATTTAACAGATTACCATAGACTGTTTCATAAATGACAGAAATTTGCTTCTCACAGTTCTGGAGGCTGGAAGCTTAAGATCAAAACACTGGCAGATTCAGTGTCTGGTGAAGGCCTGGTTCATAGGTGGCTGTCTTCCCACTGTGTCCACTTCACATGGCAGAAGGGGCAAGGGAGCTCTCTGGAACCTTTAGGAGTGCTGCCCCAAGACCTAATCACTCCTCAAAAACCCCACCTCCTCCTACCGTCACATTGGAGGTTAGGATTCCAACATAGGAATGTTGGGGGAAACACAAACATTTGTTCGATAGCGCAAGACCAGCAGCAACCGTACTTCTAGGAGATCATTAGAAATGCAAATTCTTGTAGGGTACAGACTCACAACCCTCAGGAGGGGGTGGGGGTGGAGATAAACCACAGAACTTATATGCATGCACGCATAACCGATGGACATGGACAACAAAGCTGGGGATGGGGCGGGGGGGGGATGGGGAGGAGGGTGTCAATGGGGAAAAAAGGAGAAACACTTATAATAAAAATAAATTAATAAAAAGTAAATAAATAAATAATAAAATTTATCAAGAAGGGAAAAAAAAGAAGAAATGCAAATCCTTGACCCGCCCACAGCCGAGACAACAGAAGCCAGAGCTAAGACAGCCAGCCAGCCACCCCTTAGAGCCCTCGCCACAAGCAAGATAACTGCACCCAG
Organism: Molossus molossus; assembly: GCF_014108415.1. NCBI lineage: Eukaryota > Metazoa > Chordata > Mammalia > Chiroptera > Molossidae > Molossus > Molossus molossus. The sequence continues at coordinate 37,613,231 of NW_023425350.1, forward strand.
CACTGCGGCTCTGCGCAGGAGTGTGTGAGCGGTGGGAGCTCCTTCCAGAGTCCTTCTCAGGCCAGCACCTTGGCCTCTGTGCCCACCTGCAGGGCACCAGGTGCTAGGGAGAGCTGCGCATACAAGGCATCTGAGGGGGTCTGGGTGCCAGTCCCTGCCCCCCCACACCCCAACCCCCAAGGGCTCTGGGGGGAAAACACAGATTCTTGGACAGCACTCCAGTCCTACTGAATCGGCAGCTCTGAAGACGGAGCCCAACAATCGTGTTTAACAAGCCTTCCGGGGGATTCTGATGCCCGATAAAACTTGAGAAGTACTGATACAGGTTGTTGTGACATTTAGAAATCATGTGTACTAAGTGTCTAGTCCAGTGCCTGGTACAAAAGCAGAAATTAATTTTTGTGGCTATCACTATTTCTACAACAAAAAATGTGGAGAATAAAGGATTCTCTGATGATCTCACCACTCTAGTAACTATTAATTTCATATCTTCCTTGGTCAAGAACACATATTTTAAACATATCATCGATTTTTACATTTGTTCAATTTTTATAGATTTTCCTTCTTTACTTAGCAGCAGAGACATTTTTCCATATGCTATATAGTCTTCAGCTTTAAATAGCTGTCCACCACTTCATGGAGTAGGCATGTCATAATTTATGTAATTATTTCTTTAGTTTTGTCCAATTATACCGCTTCCAAATTTTTAAGAGATATCATTGTCATACAATCTATTTCTTTCCTTGGATCATTTCAAACTCCTAAACAGAAGAATATCATGTCACAGAAAATAAATCTGTGTGTGTTTCTATGTATGGTCTAGAAACAAATGGCTAAGCCAGTGTGTACACTGGACTGTCCCCATCTAGAAATGGTATGTCTTGGTATTTTATTAGGCAGAGAAATATCACTACTGCTAGAAACTTTTTTAATTACTATGAAATTTGAATATTTATATTTACTAAAATGCTATGTAACTACATAAACTGTTATTTGAATAGCTCACAGAAATCCACAACTATTCTTCTCTGTAATCCATATAAATAAATGATGTTTTTTAAAACCTGAAAAGTTATTATTTTGAATTGAAAATTGATGGATTCTGCATCCTTTTACATTAAGAGAAGATGTAAATAAAGAAAATTGAAAATAGAGTCCTTTTACAGTCTTGCGTTTAAATATTTAAATACCTGGAGAATTTTGCTACTGATGTGTAATTCTAAATCCTTGATGTATGCAATATATAAACAAAACAGCATTACATTAATGTTCATATGACCAATAAAGACAAGTATGTATTATGAACAAAAAGTAAAAACAACATCTAGCTGCAGTGTAATAAATCTAAAAATGTAAGGGATTGAGATATTCATAGCTGCTTCTGAATTCCTATGCGAAGAACACATATGAGGGGAAAGATTAGAATTTTTGTTGTTGCTATTGTTACCATGCCAGTAAGAAAGATTCTATTTGGGGATGTAGTTTGCTGTGATTACATTTGGACAAGTACTTATTCCTCGCTGTGGTTTTGCTATGGTCCTGGAATTATACATTTTCTTTATCCTTATAAAAATGAGAGATCTTGTCCTGACAAGTTAGGCCAACAGACCAAAGGATCATGGATTTGATTCCCAGTCAAGAGCACGTACCTGGGTTGCAGGTTCGATTCCTGGCCCCGGTCAGGGTCCTATGGGAGGCAACCAATTGATGTGTCTCTCTTACACCCATGTCTCTCTCTCTCTTTCCCCCCATCCCTTCCGTCCACTCTATTTAAAAAATAAAAAAATTTAAAAATCAATGGAAAATGTCCTTGGGTAAGGATTTTTAAAAATTGTTTCAAATAAAATAAAAATGAGGAATCTTGAATTTTTCATTTTTATTAAAATTAAAAATTAAACTTTCAGGCAAGAAACTATGAACTTCAGTTCCAAACTTAATAAATTATAGAAAATATCAAAACCCAATAAAATAGAGATACCTCAAGTTTTCTAGAAACAAGATCAATTTATAAAAACCAGTAACATTTTTTCCTTCCAGCCATAATCAAATACTCCTCACAACATAGCATTTAATATGGAGAATCTTTTAAGACTCTATAGGGCCTAAAATAAAAGATATGAATGAACTGGGGAATCCAGCCATGTTCATGGATGGGATAGCATAGCAAAAATATCAATTTTCTCCAAGTTAACTTACAGACTTAGTATAATCCCAAACAAAATTTCTGGTTTGAGGAACTTGATAAATGCATTCCAAAATGAATAGAGCAGAATAAAAGAACTTGGATAACTGAATTAACTTTGAAAAAGAAGAGCAAAAGGGAAGACTCCCTCTACTGGATATTAACACGTATCACAAGGCATTATTACTAAAAACATGGTGCTCGCCGAAGAAACACATAGAGAAGCTGGGTAGACTAGAGCCCAGAGACAGGTATACAAACACGCATGCACACAACACTGGCGCACACACACGTGTAGGACTTGATTTGTGATAAAGATGGTACCAAGTCCAGATCATGTACGCAGTGGTGTGTATGCCTCACCTTAGGGGCTACCACCCCATCCCAGCCACGTGACTCCTTACCCTGATCCCTGCAGAAGCTTCCTAACTGTTCTTCCGGCATTTCCTTTAGATCCCCTTCAGTTTATTTATCAGTGATGCTGTTAAAACATAACCAAATCATGCTTTTCATTTTCCCCAGCTGCACTGGGATAAAACTGGTATACAGCATTGTATAAGTTTAAGGTGTACACTAACATACTGCAAAATGGTTACCTCCATAGCACTCACGCTTGTGTTTTTAAATACCAACAACTTATCGAAGACCTTTTCTGGTCCAGTCAAATTAGGTAGAGAATAATAGCTAATAACTATTGCACACTTGCCATTGTTAGACACTGTTTGATGTACACATCTCAACTCACAATCTTTACAACAAACTTATGCAATAGTTACAGAGGTAAAGTGATTTACCGAAGTCACCAATTACTTGACTTCTCTGTGTTGAGGTGGAATGGGGATTTGAACCCTGGAATCCCGGCTCCAGAATATCTGGGCAGGGTTTGCAGCACAGAAAGATTTGTTTACTAGACTTTTAAATTCCCACATGGTTTTAATTAGAAAATTAAGTCATGATGTTCATAATTGATTTTACAGCCATTATTCAATTTTATGGTAGGAGGGAGTTATTAAAACATTTATTACAAAAATGCAGCGTGTTGCCCGACTCCGTTCCAGCTTTCTGAGTCTGCCTTCTTTCTACCACACTGCTCTTACCCTTCTCTCTTCCGTGGTGTGCGCTGGACGCCTTCCCTCCGCTCCTCGTTCCCTCCTCTCTCCCCTGGGAGCTGTCCTGACACCTGGTTGTGATGCAGCAGCACAGGTGTGACTTTGGGAGGACACGCCCTGGGTTTTGCTGAAGCTGAGCCAGGCTGCAAAGGTAGGATAGTGTAGGCAACAGACTCAGTTTGCAGGACTCAGCTTGAAGTTAGCGGGCAGTAACCCAAAGCCACTACAAATTTAAAGCAGGAACAGTAATGCAAGGTGCAGGAGGACTGAAGGGTCAGGGGAGCAGTCTGGTAGGCAGGAAACTAATGATATATTTGCTATTGACAACTGAGATTATCCCCCCACTCCCAGTTTTATTGATACATCATTAACATATAACATTGTACAAGTTTAAGGTGTTCAACAAAATGATTTGATATATGTATACACAAAATAATCACCACAATACATTTAGTTAACATCTATCACCTCATGTAGTTATAACTTTTTTCTTGTGATGAGAACTTTTAAGATCTACTGTTTTAGCAACTTTCAAATGTACAATGTAGTACTGTTAACTACAGTCACCGTGCTGTACATTTGATCCCCAGAACTTATAACTGGAAGTTTGACCCTCTTCACCCATTTATCCCTCTTCCCACCCCCCACAACTAACATTGTTTCATTTAGAATTTACCAAGCGTGTCTCAAGAGCCTTCTAGAATAATCATAGATCGTTTCATTGAATGCTCAATGCATGTGCCTGACACTGAGCCAGCTCATTTGACCCTAAAATAACCCCATGGAAAATGGAATTATTATCTTCGTTTTATAGATGCGGAAGCTGAGACTCAGAGGGTATAAGATATTTGCACATTCTGGTAAGGAGAGAAAAAGTATTTGATTTCAAGTGCACTCCAAAACCTGGACCTTTTTTTTTTTTTTTTTTTTGGTACATACCCCTAGCAGGAACCGAACCCAGGACTCTCTGGTCCGCAGGCCAATGCTCCAACTGCTGAGCCAAACCGACCGGGGCTGGACCTTATTTTTTTTGGTAATTTATTTTCTTTATTGATTTTAGAGAAAGAGGAAGGGAGAAGGAGAAAGAGAAAGAAACATCGATTGGCCGCCTCCTGCATGCCCCCCACTGGGGATCGGGCCCACAACCTGGGCATGTACCCTCACCGGGCATCGAACCGGCAACCTCCTGGTGCATGGGCTGACGCTCAACCACTGAGCCACATTGGCCGGGCAACTTGGACCTTATTTTTAAAAATTCATTTAGTAATGAAAGATTTGCTCATTAAGAAAAAATAACATACGAGGGAAAACAGAGCAGTCAGGATGATAGAGTGAACACCTGTATCCCCAGCCCCGAGCTTACACATCAGGTTACAAGTCCATGTACGGCTCCTCTGTCCACTTCACGCCTCCCCCTGAGGCCACCACCAACCCGGATGTGGTGCTTATCATCCCGAGCACTGCTCCACGCTTCACTTCTCTTACAAGATCCTCTCTTTGCACAGGGAGCACTATCAAGCAGAGATGAAAACAGTCCTAAGGCACAGCCCTCAGACACTGAAAAGCCTTTGTGCTCTGCAGACCCTCAGCCATTCCTCTCCGGTGAAATGTTCTCACTCTGAGAGCCAGCCTCAGGGTTGAACCATTGAATAAAAGCGACTGAAGAGTCGCTGAGAGAGGTTAAGCACACCTTCCTTCCTCGGTTTCAACAAAACAAGTCCCCAGAAAGGTAGGGCTGGGGATGGAAGCCGGTCAAGGAGAAGAGCGAACTGGGCATTGCCTCAAAGCTGGAAGGGGGCTGGGGGACACATGCAAATGAAAACGCGTGAACAAGCTCACGGTGACTTCACTGGCGAACCAGGAGGCTGGAGCAGTCGGGCCTCTCGGCCCAGAGGCTGTCTCGTTCTCTCAGCCACTCAGTCCACGTGAGTCTTCTTTCGTCCCTCCTGATGCTCTAATACGCACGATTGTTTGAAGGCAGCCGGGGACTGGAGACGAAACGTAGATGCAGTTAGAGAAGCATAAACAGCTGAAGCATGAAACTAATACGATGAAGAAAAGTAATAGAAAATCCCCAGAGGCTGGTTTAAACAAACACACACAAAAGACAACGCTCAAACAGATTCTTTACTGCTGGGGAAATGAGCTGGAAGGACCGTGGCTGGAGGGAAAGTCGTAATTATTCAGAGCAACAGTAGCTGGGACTGGGGTTCGCTGTGGGAAGCGTACCTTTCCTCCAGGGCCCGGGGCCAGAGCCAGGAGAGGGCAACCGCTGGGCTGTGACAGTCCTCATTCTTCCCCGCCGTCCCTGGGTGCGGTCAGAAGGAATTTCTAGGACCTGGTTCCAAGTCTGAGATCAGATTTGAAACAGAATTCTTGCCACCTTCTGAGATGCCAAAACCCAGCCGGAAACCCCAAGCCCCCATGAAGTGTCACCTTGAGCTGGCTCCAAGTCACATCCTCGGCACCGACCCAGGCTGCCGGCCAGCGCTGCTCACGGCGGGGGGAGGCGTCCTCGCCAGGGCTGAGACGAAGGTCTCAGAAAACGCAGGGCAGAGCTCACCATCCTTCCTTCCTGTGGACCCAGAGAAATTAGACAGAACTCGTATCAGCCGGTGGTTACCTGGCATTCTGGACGAACGCCTAATGTGTGAGACCATCAGGCAAAATGGACCCCACAGGCATCTGAAACCATGAGTGATGTGGGGAGGAGGAGTAAACATGAAGCAGACGATATCCCTGCGGCTCACTGTGCTCATTCCAGGAGTCCCTGGGAACCTGGCGCCCAGAGTAACAGGTAAGCAAGTCAATGCTCCCCGTCCAGCCTCCCCCGCAGACACCCCCAAGACCCTTCCTACACGGTTCCCCCAGGACCTGCAGTGCCTTTGGCATCTAAGCTATTTCTTTCCATTGGGCTGGGCTGAGACCTTCCTTTATGTATCAGCTTGGAAGTAACAAGGAGTCGATGGAGCAGATCTTGAGAAGGAGAATTATCCTTCAAGGATCTCTCTCGGATGAGGTCACTGTACCGCCCGCCAGCAAAAGAACAGGGGCCTGAGGAGGATCTGGGTATTTTCCGTTCTTGGGCACATCCCCCAAATGTCCCCATCCCCAGCTTCGGGGGCCTGCCCATTTCTAATCATGACCTTGACTCTGACCGAGACCTGCTGGGGCTGCACTCAGCCTCTGATTCAACCCTGCCGCCTTCCTGCCAGCTCCTCTAGGTCCAACGCGCCTCTCCTGGAGCTGCAGGAGTTGACGGCTTTTTCAGAGCGGTCAGAGGCCTTTGGGTTTCAAAACATGTCACGAGTTGGAAGTTGGTTGTACTAGCCTACAACTGTCCTTTTCAACTTTGTTTTTAAGACTTACAACGTCGCCCTGGCCGGTTTGGCTCAGCGATCGGAGCGTCGGCTCTCGGACCACAGACTTACAATGTGGTTAACACAGGCCACAGCGCTGCACCGTCCTCCTAACACCACGCCCCGCACAGCCTGAGACCACCTTGCCCTGCACGCACGGCGCTGAACCACCGCTGAAAGAAAGCCTGACCGCAGCACCGTGCGCGCCAGGGTGATCGCCACCTCCCTTACCACGGCACTGGGATCCTTAGTGCCATCAGCCGCCGAGTAATCCAGTGGAGGGGCTGCTCCCTCAGGCTTCTGTTCTGCACATTCCCCCCAGCACCTCCCACAGCATCTCCACCTGCAGCTGCTCCCTTAGTCCTGCCGTTCCTCTGGCATGTAAACTCCGTCTTCCTGGAGCAGAAACTTAGCCCGGGTTCCCCAGAAGGAGAGCCTGAACCAAGGACATGTAGCTAGAACTGAATCAGAGACTGAGATCCCAGGGAGCAGCAGGAAGGAGCGAGCTGAGTGGAGCCGGAGGGACTGGGAGCCAGTGCACGGATGCATCACGGAACTGGCCAGTACGAAGTGTGACCGGTCGTTTGATTTGCAGGACTGTTCCCTGAGAAGCTGGAGAAGCAGCATTTCCAGATGGTCCCACAGGGGGGAGAAGGTAAAGGTCCACCGGCACGGGTGGGTTGTGAAGGAGTGGGCATGGGCACCCACCACAGTGTGCAGCTAGAAAGCCCTGGGTGGGGAGCAAGGTGCCATCAGGTTGTACCTGAGTTAAGTCACTCGGGGCCCTGCAGAGCTGGAACGAGAGGAGAGACTGAGAAAATATGAACAGGTGCACAAGAGGGCTCTGATACAATGGGCTTTTCTAAACTTTGCAAAAAGGCAGCCTAATACCTAACAGTTCTCAGCACAGCATCCTAACCTCCGGGCAATGATAAAACCAGAGCCGGAAAGCCACTGAGATACAGACACACTCAAGTGTTCACCGACACGCAGAAAAGAACCTGTCTTCTTTTGGGTATACCAGAAGAATGAAAAATATGCATTTTTCACCTTCATGTCAAATATCCCTTTTCATGTGATCACTGCCCCATGATTAGCATTTACCCAGCCCATCAACAAATACGATTACTTGCGGGCATACCCATAATGACTTTTGGCACATCCCTTATTCACTTTGACACGGCATTAGGTTCTTCAAGAAAACAAGTTGCCAAGTTAGGATGGTGCTATGATTTGCTGTTATGACTGTGGGAAGGCACCTAAAGGCAAACATAATGGAAGACTAGGGGAACGAATGTCGCACAGCGAGTAGTCCACTAATGCGGCCATCTCCACCTCAAGCCACTCTAACATCAGGTATTGCCTGGACCAGCAGCCGGCAAACAGCAGCTCCCAGGCTGATCTGGCCACTACCTGTTTTGTAAATAAAGAATTACTGGAACATAGCCATGCTCATTCTTGTTTTTCTTTTAATCCTCACTCGAGGATATTTTTCCATTTTATTTTCAGATAGAGTGGGAGGGAGGAGTAGAGAGAGAGACACCAGTGTGAGAGAGACACATCGACTGGTTGCCTCCTGCATGACCCTGCAAGGGCAGGGGACAGAATCACAACAGAGAAACGTGCCCTTGTCTGGAATCAAACCCATGACTATTTAGTCTGCAGGCTGATGCTCTAACCGCTGAGCGGACTTCGGGGCTGGGTCATTCTTTCAGCATGTCTGTGGCTGTTTTCCTCACTACAGAGCGCTCATGGCCCATAAAGGCCAAAACACCTACCAACTGGCCCTTTACAAGAACAGTGTGCCAACCTCTGGCCCAGACTGAAGACCCTGCCTGGGCTTTCTCTTTCAGGCCAGGCTGGTAGCTGACCCCTCAGCCAAGAATGACAACATTCCACTTCCTAATCACCGTGTCTGTGTCAAAACTGAGCTATGTCTTTCCCCGTCTGTCATGATTAATCCAGAAGCTGTAACACACGACTGCAGAAACTCGAGATTTGTGGGGTGACAGCGAACCAACGAGGAGACATGTGGCTTCTCCTCCGCACACCATTCTCAGGTTCTTCCACCCGAACTCCTGTTTAAAAAGCGACTCCGCACACCCAGCCCTGACCGACTCAGGCCGCAGCCAGGCAATTCCAGGAACTGTGATGACGTGCAGTAGGTGCTGGGGAGGGAAAAGAACTCTCTTTTTAACAGGCTAAGTAACCGTTCTCCCGCTGCATCTGACCAAAGTTACAAGACCTGCATGTTTATCACCCTCTCTGAAGGGGAGCCCAATTCTAACTTCCTCGCTGGATGTAACTTAGGTGCTCTGATGGATAAACCAACCCCTTCAAGGCACCAGGGGCCCATCTCACAGTGCTTCTCAGGAAGTAATGTTCTGCTGTATTCTTATGTGATCCCAGTCAACTTCTACAAGAAGAAAAGCAAGGTAACCAAAAACATGCCTTTTGGCAAAGAACAAAATATAAGGGAATGCAATTCTGCCAGATGACAAAAATCTCAGAATTTTAATTTGTTGATTCATAGATGGTTATAATGACTCTCAGAACTGACTAAACTATAATGAAAACACAGAATTCGACCATTTTGCATATTCAGCTGTATCATGAGCCAAATCTCAGCCCTGAACCCGACAACAGAGGGAAAAACCCTCAGCCATCACCTGTAGCCGTAGCTCACGGAGGGCAGGTAATGGCATTCTTACTGGTTTCCCTGCTCCCCGTGTTCTTTCTCCCCAGCCACGCACATTTCAACCACGCTGTGTTTCTGCAACATACACCAGACAATTGTAGTTCCCCTCCTTTAACTGTTTGCAAAATTCCCTTGCTATCTGTGCAGACAGTCCAAGCTCCTCAGCAAATGGGGCTCTTCACAGCGAGACCCAAATGTAAAGATCTCAGCCTCGTCTCTACTGTTTCGAGTGTGGCTTCTGCCCTGGGTGGAGGTCACACTCTTCTTTGCTTGGTCCACAGACATGGTCAATACACATTCCTGGGCACCAAGCACACAGCGAGCTGTCCAAGCACAAAGCACGGAGGGAAGCCTCATGTCGTGAGGGGACTGCTTGAAGCCATCAGGAGGTCTCATTTCTCAGGCAGTCCTCCAAAGCCCTAGAGGGGCACACCAAGGAAGCAAGCCTGGTGCTGCTGCTAGAACACACACCGACCTTCAAGTGACCGTCTGTCCTGCTGTGTCTGACAGGGCCCTCCTTCACTCATGCTATGTCCACTGACTTCCCTTGAGGACCTGGTATGATGGGTCTTAGTCTTGGTCCATCTTCACCTCTCTCCAGGCAGATAGACAGGTAGACAGGTAGATACATACATACACATAAACAGACATCTCACCCAGTCAGGCAGCTGAGCGGACCTGCAGGGTATGAAACAACATTCATGTATGCATTCAACGAACATTTAAAGCACTATGTTCCAGAACCCGGGCCAACGAGCGTAGGAGCCTTCACTTCTACACAGGCACTGCCGATGGGCACAGTGAATGAATTCTTGCTCTCAGGAAGTTCCAAGTCCTCCGATTACAAGTCCTTGCCTAAATGTTCAATGTTTGTGCTATTTCCCCAGTTTTCTACATGTCCTCGGAGCTTCGGGGCAAGACGTCATATAGCCAGTGTCTCGGGATCTCCAGGCCTAGTCTAAGAGGAAGAAGGCTCACGGGGCTGTGAGCTCCAGGAGGCAGGTTCCAGCAGCCACAGCAACGAGAACAGAGCCACAGGCAAGTATAATCAATGCGATGTTAATATTGTCCAACTTCCAGCCCACAAATGCTATCCTGCTGTTTATCTCAGGAGCAATGCAGTGAGGACCATGCACCGGGTTCTCAAAGTGGCTCCTCCTTTCAGAGGTTGAGAAAATAGGGCACATCGCTGGAGCTCATAAGGAGAAAAGCCACCTGCTTACCTTACGTGTGCTGGCCATGCCACTTAGTCTATAAATAAGTGCAACTTGTTCTATAGACAAGTCCCCGCAATCTTACATCCCCTCCTGGAGTTCTTCACCAGCTAACTGCACACCCTGCTCCTAACACTGCTTCCTAAATACCTTTGGATCATGCGTTCTCCTTACCCAGAGCCTTTAAAGGCCACCCCACTGCCTTCATCCCAGATGCCTCACCCCAGCACCCAGGCCTTCATAACCTGCCCCAAACATCTCCGTGCTTCTCAGACTGGTACTCCCACTATTACCTCCCACTATCATCTAACGATCTGTGTCCATTCCCATCAAGAGCCTTTTAAAGCGCCCCTTTCTTTCCACTCATCAACCTTCTAAATCACTCAACACCTACCCCAAGTACCATTGCCAAGGGGCCTTCCCTAGGCACCCCTACCAACACACAGTGATCTCTTCCTGGCAGCACCAGCATTGCCCTCGGTGCCTCTCACCAAGACTATCCTGCTAGTCCGCTTCCCGTGTAACTGTCTGATCTCCAAAGTGAAATGCAAGCTCCTTCTGAATTCAGGAACCGTGTGGTCTTCTCACTGGCACACTCACATCTGCAATGATGCCCTGTGAGAAAGGGGGAGACCTGCATCTCTCGTAGACACAAGACTGAAAACCCCAGGCTGTCCCTGCTAAAGAAAAATAGAGCCCTGGCCGGTTTGCCTCAGCGGTTAGAGGGTCAGCCTGTGGTCCAGAGAGACCCGGGTTCGGTTCCCGCTAAGGGCACGTACCTCGGTTGCAGTTTGTCCCCGGCCCTGGTTGGTCGTGCGGGTGGCAGCCACTCGATGTGTCCCTTTCACGTCGATGTTTCTCTCTCTCTCTCTCCCCCTCCCTCCCACTCTGTCTGAACAAAAATGGAAAAAAATGTCCTCGGGTGAGGATAAAAAAAAATTAAATTAAAAAAAAAAGAAAAATAGAGACAGAGGGGTCGGAGTCCGCAGAGCTTCCTTGGACAACCCTGAGGTTACTTCTCAGGATTCCAGACTCAGCCTAGCCAGAGGGCAAGTTCCTCCTAACGGTCCACAGGGCACAGAGCTCGGGCGTTGGGACGCACTCCGTAATTCTGGATTCTTTCCGCCCGGTGAAGTCGGGCTTCTCGCTGAAATCTAAGTAAGAGGGGAGATGCAGGCTAAAAGAAGCTGAATTAAGTGTGATTTCCCTCTGCATTAGTGGCATGGCTCCCACCTCACCCCCACACTACTGTACTGGAACTCCACAGCACCTGACCCTTGTCACAGAAGACAGCTCTACAGGATCTTCTCCTTTAATGAAAAAAAGAATTAACCTCTGCACATCAGCTACAAATTTCCCAAAGCCTATACCCTGATTATGCCTAAATGCCATGAATTATTCATGCTTTCTCGAGTAAAAGAGATCAGATTTCTTTTTTATGTTTTTATTGATTTTTTTAGAGAGAGACAAAGGGAGAGAGATAGAAACATTGATGTGAGAAACAGATCAGCCACCTCCTGCATGCCTCTCACTGGGCAGCCCACAACCCAGGCATGTGCCCTGACTGGGAATCAGACTGGGACCTCCTATCAGGACCTCTCAGTCCATGGGATGGTGCTCTATCCACTGAGCCAGCTGGGCAGATTTAATTATGTTCTGAAGGAGCATCTTCCCCAGAATTAAATGGAAAATATCATTTGTCTATTGAGCTGTTTTAAGAATAGATTATCATGGACTTTCTACAGAACTGTATATGCTGAAAAACAAGAGGTTCACTGGATCAACGTCAGGGAAATAAACATGAAACCAGAGAATCTTTCCCATGTCTAAGTCGAGTCTGTTTCTATTAAACCCAGGAGAGAGCGACACCAATACCAACACACACAAATCCTAATAAATTAGCTGCACCCAATTATTAAGAAGGCAGCCTTAGGTCATAAAAATGATTTTGTGAAATTGATCTTAAATGAAAAATGTGTAATTACACTTAAAGCAGTCACAGGCTGCTAGTCAGTGAAAAACTTATATTTCCTGTGGAGTGGTACCACTTTCTGTGCATATAAAATTACTTGGACTGGTAGAACTTATATTACAATCGGAAGTGGTTCAAGAGACAGAAACATTTCCGATATACTTTTCTAACTGATCCCACAGTCTGGCTGGCTATGCACCCAATGTGCATGTTTTAATTTTATAGCCTTTGGCCAAAAGCCACATGTTCAGAATTCTAAACAAGAATGTCACAATACTTTTTAAAGCCATGAATGCATGTTTTTCTATATGCCTTTTGTTATTCTTCCTTTAAGATCTGTAAGATCTTGGACTTCCAACTTCCACAACTATTTTCCCAGATGATTAAAGTCCACCTGTCTTGTGCTTCTGGAATAAACCACCTGACTCAACCCTCATCTCAGGGTCTGCTCCTGGAAGAGCCCAAACTAGTTCATTGCACAACATCTATTGTTTAATAAACAACAAAATAATAATAATAAAAGAAAATGACATTTCCATGTAAGAAAAAAATCTATTTTTTAGTAAAAGCAGAAATAACCTAGGGGAAAGGATGCGTACGGATGAAAAGTCATGGGATCCTTGATCCACCCCTTACGTCAGCATCCACATCCCATCCATCATCATCTTCTGTAGGTCCCATCTCCAAATTTATGGCAAAACCACACACTCCTTTCCACAGCCACTGTTGACAGCCTGGTCCAAGCCACCATGGTACCAACTTCTTTTAAGGGTGGGGGAGACTTAAATTTTTTTATTATGGTATTATGGTATTTTATTATGGTATTCAAATACGTCGTACAAGCATGAAACTAGACACAAACTCTTTTTTTTTTTTATCCTCACCTGAGAACATTTTTCCATTTTTTGTTCAGATAGAGTGGGAGGGAGAGAGAGGAAGAGACAGAAAGAGAAACATCGACATGAAAGAGACACATCGAGTGGCTGCCACCCGCACGACCCAACCAGGGCCGGGGACAAACTGCAACCAAGGTACATGCCCTTAGTGAGAACTGAACCCGGGTCTCTCTGGACCGCAGGTCGACCCTCTAACCACTGAGCCAAACCAGCCAGGGCTAGACACAAACTCTTTATGCTTATAGTCCTTCTAAAATTTTAAACCAAAATGCATTTTCAAATTAAATAAAAACTGCTCAACTAATAAAGTTCAACATAACATTTTTTTTGCCACCGATAATTTGCCACTTGCAACATGAATATGCTGACTGCTTTGATGCACATTATTTTATTGAATCGACTGGGGTGACACTGGTTAATGAAACCATGCAGGTTGCAAGTGTACAACTCGATAACACGTCATCTGCACACTGCATCTTGTGCTCACTGCCCAAAGTAGTCTCTTTCTGTCCCCATTCACCCCACTTTGCCCTCTTTCACCTTCCCACACCCCTTTCCCTCTGGCTATCACCATACTGTTGTCTGTCTACCTGTTTTCTGTTTGTTTGTGCTTAATCCCTTCTTGATGGGCCTTTTTCCAATTCATTTTCCCCAAAGCAGACTGAGAGATCCTTTCCAAAATGTAATCAGATCACATTCCTGCTCTGCTTCAGACCTTTCAGAGGCTTCCCATCACCCTTAAAACAAAACCCAAACTCGCCTGTGGCCTTCCAGGCCTTGACTGATCTGGCCTCCGGCCCCCTGCTCAACCTCATCTTTCCCATGGTTGCCCCCCTCAGGGTGGGCATCACACTGGTCTCCTTTCCATTCCTGAAGGTGTTCTACCTCCAGGGCTTTGTGCCCACTGTTTCTTTCCTCTGGAATGTTCTTCACCTGACTCGGGACAGCTCGGGACTCACTTATTTCCTGTAGAATAATTATTTTATTAATCCGTTTACTGCTGTGGTCTGGTTTAGCCTTCAGTGAATACAAAAGTATTAAGTAAATGAAATAACATATTTAAGAAATTGTGAATTCATGAAACACTTGCATAAATAAGCAAATAGCTTAAGGGAAGTTTAGAATTAAGCTTACAATTATTTGCCAAAATAGAACTAACCCCTTCCAGGGCTACAATTTCTATTTTTCAATTACACTACAAATTATAATGTGTTAGCAACTTTTTGTTTCTTATTTGCTTAAAGACACTACTAAAGAAGAAATTCACGCTACTAACAAAAAAAAAAAAAAAATGCAATTTTTTTGCCTTTTTTATATTGAGCATTTCAAAATATAAATTTACACATTAATTTCACCAGCAATAGCCATTTCAAAAGCTGATCTGTCTTATTTTTTGGTCATCCTTTGGTAATCTTCTATGACTTACCTGAAAGAGTCCCATTAGGTAAATATTAGACATTATTTCCAATATTAAAGGATGAAATCAAGTAGTGTATCCACAACACCCACAACTAATCATACCTAGGTTTACAATACTTAGAAATTAAGGAGGTACAACAAAGAAGTATAAAATAGAGTTGCACCCACACTAAATCTTCCAATCCATTCTTGAGACAACACAGAGACAGGAAGATGCTGGATGAAAGAAAGAACGGGGACTCCAAAGGAGAAGTGACCCTGGAGGGACTGAGGTCAGGGCAGCCTTGAAGTTGTGCTTTGTAGACTGAGAAGACCTCAGGTAGAAGAGGAGAGCAGGAAAACATTCCAAAGAGGGGAGATGGGGTGACCACAGGCACTAAACAGAGAGTAGTGAGTAACTCAGTTTAACTCTGCTCAGTAACTGGAGAGAAATAGGAAGTCAAGAGGAGCTCAAGGGTAGTTTTGGATGAAAAGTCAGATTTAGATGGTAGCAGCTTCCCATGCTTTAGCCCTACAATACTGAAGGATTATGGAGGATTTCGGCAAAAGAACAAATTAATAACAGATAAATGCTTCCATATTGAGAAACTGGGCATGTGAAGACCTACATTTATATAGTGGAAGAATATTTCTTTTTAAATCAGTTCTCAGAAGAAATATATACCCTTTAACTTTTGTATCAACTATACCCTAGTCTAGCACACTCTTTACAAAATCTTTGGGAAAATAAGACTTTGAGAAAACTGGTTTAAGGCTGTGTTCAGAATGAAACAAGTGTCCCAGAGAAAATTGTAATTATGTTATGAAATAATGACCATATATGATTGAGTTCTCAAATAAACATGCATATATATATGCTTCACATTTATCTAACACTTCATTTTTCCATTTGCATGAAATACTTTTGTCCCCTTTATATTTAATCTGTGAGTGTCTTTCAATCTGAGTGGGTCTCTTGTAGACAGCATATATATGCATCGTGCTTTTTTTTTATTCAGCTACCCTATGCTTTTGTACTAGAGCATTTAATCCATTTACATTTAATGTGATTATTGGTAGGTACATAGTTATTGCCATTTTACTATTCATATTTATGTTGCTTTTTTTTTCTTTTCTTTTTTCTTCTTCTAGAAGTCCCTTTAATATTTCTTGTAATACTGGTTTGGTGGTTGTGAACCCCTGTAGCTCTTTCTTGTCTAGGAAATTCTTTATTTCACCTTTAATTTTAAATGATAGCCTTTCTGGGTAGAGCAGTCTTGGTAGTTGGCCCTTACTTTTTATCACTTTGAATATTTTGTGCCAATTCCTTCCAGCCCAAAATGTTTCTGTTGAAAATCAGCTGACAGTCTTATGGGAGCTCCCTTTTAGGTAACTCTTTCTCTTGCTGTTTTTAAGATTCCCTCTTTGTCTTTAACCTTTGCCATCTTAATTATGATGTGTCTTGGTGAGGGCCTCTTCGGCTGTATCTTGTTTGGGACTCTTTGTGCTTCTAGAACTTGTGTGTCTTTTTCCTTCACCAAGTTGAGGAAGTTGTCAGTCATTTCTTCAAATAAGCTCTCAATCCCTTGCTCTTCTCTCTTCTCATTTGGACCCCTATAATGTTGATGTTGATATGCTTGATGTTGTCCCAGCGGTCCCTTAAATTATCCTTATATTTTTGTTGTTGTTAATCCTCACCCAAGAATATTTTTCCATTGATTTTTTTAGTGTGGAAGGAAGGGAAGAAGGGGGTGGGGTAAGAGAGGGAGAAAGACATCAATGTGAGAAAGACACATCGATTGGTTGCCTTCTGCATGCACACCAACCAGGGCCAGGGAGTGAACCTGCAACCCAGGTATGTGCCTTTGACCAGGAATCAAACCCATGACCCTTCAGTGTGCAGGCCAACACTATAATCACTGAACCACACTAGCCAGGGTTATCCTTTTTTAATTCTTTCTTCACCCTGGCCGATTTGGCTCAGTAGTTGAAGCATCAGCGCATGGACCAGAGAATCCCGGGTTCGGTTCCCACTAAGGGCACATACCTCAATTGCAGCTTGTCCCCAGCCCCGGTTGGGGTCATGTGGGTGGCAGCCTTTCAATGTCTCTCTCTCACATCGATATTTTTCTCTCTCTCTCCCTCCCTCTCTCCCTCCCACTCTATCTGAAGATAAATGCAAGAAGAAATGTCCTCGGGTAAAGTAAAAAAAAAATTAAAAATTAAAAAAATAAAATTCTTTTTCCTTTTTGCTTCTGTGATTAGGTGTTTTCTGCTACCTTGACAGCCAAATAGCTGATTCCATCCTCTGCTTCATCTAATCTACTATGGATTCCTCCTAGTGTATTCTTTATTTTATTCATTGTATTATTCATTTCTGACTAGTTCTTTTTATGGTTTCTATGTCCTTTTTTAAGCTGTTGACATTCTCACCAAGTTCCTTGAGCACTCATAACTTTTTTTTTTTTTTTAAACTCTGTATCTGATAGTTTGTTTACCTCCATTTCATTTCTTTTTCTGGAGAGTTCTGTTCTTTTATTTGGGGCTTGTGTCTTTGTCTCTCCATTTTGGGTGCCTCTCTGTGTTTGTTTCTGTGTATTAGGTATATCTGCTGTCTCCCAGTCTTGATAGGATGGCCTCATGTAGCCGGTGTCCTTTGGGGCCCAGTGGCACAGTCTCCCTGATCACCTAAGCCTGGTGCTCCAGGAGTATCCTCTGTGTCGTTTGTGTGTGCCCTCCTGCTGTAGTTGAGCCTTGACTGTTGTTCGTATGCCCATGGATGAGGTTGACCCTCAGACTGGCTGGCTGTGAGGATTGGCCACAACCACAGTGTATGAACTGCTGTGCAGGAGCTAACCCCATGAACAGGATTTGCCCCAGCAGGGCCTGATGCCTGTTGAGAACTCCCTTGGGTGTGCCACTTACAGAGCTAATTGAATCACACTCTGTTGTGCACTGAAGCCAGCCACCAGGTGTGTTGTTTCTGGGGCCTCTTGGGAGGGACTCTGGTGCTGGTCTATGTCAGATGCTGCCTATGACTGGCCTTGGATTACTGGTTATAAGCTACAAAATGATGCACAGTTGGTAGCTGCCTATTCTGGGCCTGGGTACATGTGCGAGAGACCAAGTTGTGAACCACCAGTCTCAGGCCTGGGGCAGGTCAGCAAAAGGCCCAGAGCACCCCAAGACTCACCCCTGAAAGCTGGCTGCCCAATTAGATCAGCCACTGAAAGACCCTTGGCAATAAACGAGTTTTGTGAAGTAGGTTCTCAGGGAGCCACTAGGTAAGGGTGAGCAGTGTTCACCAGGTTATTACAGATTCAAATTGGGCTCCAGTGCTGGGTCTGAGGCCACTCAGAAAATGTCTCAAGGTAACTGAGACCAGCCACCATCTGCTGGGGGCTGCAGACTTCTTTGGTGGGGCAGAGTCTCAGGGAGTCACCAGGGTGGAGCTAACAGAGTTCATCATACTAATGCAAATTAAGATTTGGCCGTGTGAAGGGAGGGCAGAGCACAGGAACAGCGTCATCTGTTGGCCCATTGGAAGATGGCCCTCATCCTAAAGCCACACAACTTAATTTCTCCCTGTGTGTCTCTGCTACCCCTCGAGCTTGTCCAGAATTCATCAGGAGTCTTTTCAAGAAAGTCTGCAACACAAGTTCAGGCTGGCTGTGGGCAGAACCTAGAGCATGTGCACTACCTGGGTAGAATAGGGCCTCTGGGAGTCATCAGGATGGAGCTCGTGCAGCTCCCCAGGCTAATGCTGTGGGGGGGAATGCTTGACCCAGGAAAGATGACATCTGTGGGTAGTGCAGGAAAGATACTCAACACTGGAACTTGGTGGCTGTTCCTCCAGCCCTCTCCCTGAAGCCACACAGCTCTGTCTCTCCCTGTACGACTCCAGCACTTTCCAAAGTGCTGTCTCTCTGCTGGAACCCAGGATGAGTGCCTGCAAGTGATATTTTGTGTGTGTTCTTTTTAAGAGGACGCTTGGGTTTTCAGCAGCCTTCTGTCTCACCCAGGCAGATGAAATCCTTGTTGAACTTCACAGCCAGATGTTACATGGCCTCCTCATCCCGGCACTGGTGCCCTGGGCTGGGGAGACCAGTGTGAGACCACCTGCTCTTCACAGGGGACTCTGCAGCTGAGATATCCCTCTGTATTCACAACCACGTGGGTGTGGGTGGGGCCAGCAGTTTTACTCTTCACCTTTCCTATCAGTTTCAATGTGGCTTCTTCTGTATATCCTTAGTTATAAGACTTCTGCTCAGCTTGTTATCCAGGTTGATTGTTCAATAATTTAGTTGAAATTTTGATGTAGTCATGAAAGGAGGTGAGTGGAGCTTTCACCTTCTCTGTTATCTTGGTTTCTCCCCTCAAGTTCCCAAACATTTTAACATGCCATGCTCTACACCAAACATTTAAAGGACAAAGCTCCAGAACACTTAAGTACTATGCTGCTTTCCAAAATGACTATAAACTTGAGAAACAAATGGCACATCACCAAGTAAAGATGTTTGCTTCGTGCAGACCAGAATAAGATTACGTCCTTGCCAGCAAACTAATTTGCAGTTTTCTCCTTCCTTCTGGAAGTTGTTCTTTCTTCAGGCTATACAGTTTCTAATATAGGCACTTCCTCCTGCCACCCTCACAGTTTAGATCTTCACATCCTGCTTACTTAGGTCCTTGGTTGTGTGTGTGTGTGTGTGTGTGTGTGTGTGTGTGTGTGTTCCTTTATTGATTTTTAGAGAGGAAGGAAGAGGGAGAGAGAGAAACATCGATGAGAGAGAATGATTTGTTGCCTCCTGCATGCCCCGCACTGGGCATTTGGCCCACAACCTGGGCATGTGCCCTGACTGGAAATCAAACCAGCGACCTCTTGGTACATGGGTCGACACTCAACCACTGAGCCACACCTGCTGGGCAGTCCTTGTCTTATTTTATTGGCACACTGAAAATGCTTGGTGAAGTTGCTACTCTCCAGGCCTACACTGTACATTGTCAGCAGGACCAAGTGCTTTATATATATCTTATGTCCAGTACGTACAAGAATTCAATACAAGTGGTGTTTTTCCTTAAATGTGCTGGACCATATGCTTTCCACTCCCAAATAAAGTTAAACTTTAGATATAGTCAGCATTCTGTGAAGTGCAATTCCCTGTTACCAGGTACTTTCACTTCCTATCTCATCCAACATCATATTTATCATGTATGCTCTTACTTCTGGGTGATATATCTGTGTTCCAAAGTGTCCACAGAATTATTTGATCTGTCCTGAGTCTATGCAAAGCCACAATGTGCCTTCTGAATCATTCAAAATTAAAGCATATTCAGTATTATTCAATTTATTGTCTAATTAATAAAACAAACAGAAAACCCAAATGGTTCACTTGAGCTTTTTCCATTAGGTATACTAGGTATATATTGAAATTTTAAATTGTAAAACTAAATATAAGAAACTAAATATAAGAAAAAGTAAGTATAACTTTAGAATTGAGTATATTCTGGTCAATTTCACTAAAATAAATATATCTCATATAATATATACTAATCCAATGTTAGAATACATTTCTCTCCCAACTATACCCAATAGTAATTTATGGTACTACACAGTCAGTTAAACAAAAAGTATCATACAAGTAGGTACACAGTAAATATTTATAGAATGATCATTACAGTGATCCTATAATGTCCTATGAATCATATTATCTAGATCATAAATTTTCTTTCAAATGTGCCTCTCATCTACCCTTCCTGGCTGTAACTTCTGGAGATAAGAGAACATTAGCTCTCTCAATCACCTCTGCCCTTGTTGCCTTCGGTATTGCCTTAAATTCAGTACCTTCTTTCCAGGCAAGCAGAGGCCCAAAGGACTGAAGTCTGGGCCAGGTATGAGAACCCAGGAAGCTGAGTGAGAGAGGTCTATCACTTACCCAGAGGCTACAGTAAGAGGCAGCATCTTGAAAAGAAGCCAAACCAAAACCCAGGCAGATAATCCTCTTGATAGACCACTTTATTACTCCATAAGCAAAAATAAACTCAACATAATTAAAGATTTAAATATAAGACCTGAAACCATAAAGAAGAATGAAATATTGCCATTTTGACAACATGAATATGTTCTGGTAAGTGAAATCCAAAGAGGCTAGGGGTGGAGATCAAGTGTCCAAGTGCAAGCCAAAGGAACCAAATGAGATCCAAGGACCTAACTGGACAATGAGGAGGGACACATCTGGAAAAATCTACTACTTGTGAGAAAGCTACTGCTATGCCTTTCTTTTTACAAGGTGCCAGTAGCTTCAGCTATGGAGGGAGCCGGAAAAGTTACCAACCAGACAAGAGTACATTTCTCTCAGTAAATGAAAGGAAAAGAGGGAGGGATTATTTCTAGTTCCATGAGAAATACAAATGTCATTTGTCACAGAACTAGAACAAATAATTCAAAAATTATATGAAACCACAAAAGACCCCAAACAGCCAAAGCAATCTTGAGAAAGAGCAAAGTAGAAGGTATCACACACCCTGACTTTAAACTATACTACAAAGCTATAGTAATCAAAACAGTATGGTACAGGTGGAAAAACAGTCACATAGATCAGTGGAACAGACAGAGAGCCCAGAAAAAAACCCATACTTATGTAGTCAATAAATCTAGAACAAAGGAGGCAAGAAAATACAATGGGGTAAAGTCAGTCTCTTCAACAAACAGTGCTGGAAAAACTGGACAGACATGCAAAAAAAAAAAAAAAAAAATGAAACTAGACCACTTTAATACACCATAAACAAAAAATAAACTCAAAATGAATTAAAGATTTTTTTAAATGTTTTTTATTTTATTTATTATGGAGAGAGACAAAGGGAGAGGGAGAGAGAGATACATCGATGAGAGAGAACATCGACTGGCCACTTCCTGCATGCCCCCCACTGGGCATCATGTCCACAACATGGGTATGTGCCCTGACCGAAAATCGAACTGGCAACCTCTTGGTGCATGGGTCGACACTCAACCAGTGAGCCACACTGGCCTGGCAGATTAAAGATTTAAATGTAAGGCCTGAAACCATGAAAAAAGAATGAAATCTTGCCATTTTTGACAACATGGATAGACTTAGAATGTATTACGCTAAGTGAAATAAGTCAGATAAAGAAAGACAAATACTGTATAATTTCACTTATATGTGGAATCTAAAAAAAACAAAGAAACAAAACAGAAACAAATTCATAGATACAGAGAACAAACTGATGGCTGCCAAATGGAAGAGTGTACAGAAAAGTTGAAGGATATTAAAAAGTATAAATTGTTACTATTCACAATTGCCAGGACATGCATACAACCTAAGTGTCCTTCAATAGATGACTTGATACAGAGGATGTGGTACACACAGGGGTTGGCAAAAGTAGGTTTACAGTTGTGAGGACACAAAATGGAGTTAATTCTTGTATTATTATTTAATTACTTACTGTATTATTTGTATTCTTATTATTTTTTTCCTTATTTATGATTTATCTTTTAGGTAATGATGGTTGGTAATTTAAACCAACTTTTGCCCACTCTTGTATATATAATGGAATATTTAGTCCTAAGAAAGAATGAAATGCTGCCAATTGCAGCAACATAGACGAATCTAGAGTGCATCATGCTAAGCAAAGAAGTCAGATGGAAAAAGACAAGAACCATATTATTTCACTCATATGTGGGATATAAAGCAGAAAGCAACAAATGAACAAACAAACTCACAGACACAGACAATGGTATGGTGGTTACCAGAGGAGAATGAGCATGGAGGGAGAATAAAGAGGGGAAAGGAAGTCAATATCAGGTGACTAAGGGCAACTATGGGTGGTGAGCATACAATGCAATACACAGATGATGTATTGTAGAAGTGTACACCTGAAATTTATGTAATGTTATTTAACCAATGTCACCCAATAAATTTAATAAAAGAACAAACTGGCAGTTATAAAATAAGTCACAAGAATATAATATACAGCAGAGGAAATATAGTAAAAAATATCCTAATAACTATGTATGGTGACTAGACTTATCATGGTGATCATTGCATAAGGTATATAAGTGTCTAATTACTATAATGTACACCTGAAACTAATACAATATTGTATGTCAACTATAATTTAAAAATAAATTTTTAAAAAAGAGGGAGAGAGGGCAAAACTTGAGATACATTTTTTGTTTGTATATATTTAGTGACAAAGAATAATGAATGAATCATACACTTTTGCATAGCTTGGTGAAAAAAATAAACATGATCATAGTTCCTTTGCTAGGTTTTTCTGAGCTAAGTAAAAGTGGAATTTCAGACATTGTTTGTATATGAGTCTCTTGATGGACACTCTGGGTAGAATCTAGTATAAGAAAATTACTGAAAGTGATATGGCCCTTCGGGCAATTCCTTTTATTTATTTTTTAATTAATTTATCTATTTTTGTTACAGATGTTTCTCCTTTTTCCCCCACTGATTCCCCCCTCTCTCTCTCTTCCCACCCTGTCCCCAGCTTTGTTGTCCATGTCCATTGTTCATGCATACATGCATATAAGTTCTGTGGTTTATCTCTTCCCCACCACCCCCTCTTCTGGGGATTGTCAGTCTGTACCCCACTTCCACATCTCTGGAACTACCCCATTCCTCAGACTGTTATGTTCATTATATTCCACAAATAAGTAAGATCATATGATACTTGTCTTTCTCTGTTTGGCTTGTTTCACTTAGGATAGTACTTTCCAGGTCCCTCCATGTTTCAAAGGATAAGAGGTCTTTCTTTCTTACAGCTACATGGTACTCCATTGTGTACATGTACCACAGCTTTTTTATCCATTAGTCTACTGATGGACATTTGGGCTATTTCCAGATCTTAGCTATTGTAAATAGTGCTGCTACGAACGTGGGGGTACATATATTCTTTCTGATTGGTGTTTCAGGCTTCTTAGGATATATCCCTAGAAGTGGGATTACTGGGTCACATGGAAGTTCAATTTTTAATTTTTTGAGGTAACACTATATTGCTTTCCATAGTGGCTGCACCAGTCTGCATTCCCACCAGCGGTGTACTAGAGTCCCCTTTTCTCCACTTCCTCACCAACACTTGTTGTTTGATGATTTGTTGATGGCGGCCATTCTGACAGGTGTGAGGTGATACCTCATTGTTGTTTTAATTTGCATCTCTCTGATGATTAGTGATGATGAGCATTTCTTCATATGTCTCTTAGCCATTTGTATGTCCAGTTTGGACAAGTGTCTATTTAGTTCCTCTGCCCATTTTTTAATTGGGTTCTTTGTCTTCCTTTTGTGGAGTTGTATCAGCAATCTATAAATATTGGAAATTAACCCCTTATCTGATATATCTTTGGCAATTATGCTTTCCCATACAGTGGGTAGCCTTTCTGTTTTGATGATTGTATCTTTTGCTGTGCAGAAGCTTTTGAGTTTGATGTAGTCCCATGTGTTCATTTTCTCCTTTGTTTCTGTTGCCCTAGGTGATGTATCAGTGAAAATTCTGCTCCGTATGATGTCCGAAATTTTGTTTCCTACAGTTTCTTCCAGGATTTTTATGGATTCATGAGTCACATTTAAGTCTTTTATACATTTTGAGTTTATTCTTGTGTATGGTATAAGTTAATGATCTAGTTTCATTTTTTTGCATGTAGCTGTCCAATTTTCCAAACACCATTTATTAAAGAGGCTGTCCTTACTCCACTGTATGCTCTTCTCACCTTTGTCAAATAATTGACATATTGCCTTGGGTCCATTTCTGGGTTCTCTGTTCTGTTCCACTGGTCTATATGCCTATTCTTGTGCCAGTACCAGGCTGTTTTGATTACAGTGGTTTTGTAGTATAACCTGAAATCTGGTAATGTGATCCCTCCAACTTTGTTCTTCTTTTTCAAGATTGCTGTGGCTATTTGGGGTCTTTTTGGTTCCATATGAACTTTTGAAGCATTTGTTCTAGTTCTGTGAAGTATGTCGTTGATATTTTGATGGGGATTGCATCGAATCTATAAATTGCTTTGGGTATGGACAATTCCTTTTAAAGGAATGTCCTCTGCCTGGTGGGAAGGTGGGCCAATAACCAGACACTCTGTACCAACTATTTAAATTACAGCCTTCTAATAAGGCCCTCTGGTTTATGAGCTCAGAATAGTTTTTTAGATGCCAAGCATTGCATTCAACAGAGCTCACAGTTACTTCATTACAACAGCAGGGATTCAGGGTTCCCAACAGTTGGTATAACCACATTATTCTCTCTAAAAACTCAGGCATGTCTTCAGCTTCTAAATCATTTCCTCTAAGCCAGTGGGAGAAAAATTATTGAGAAGGGAGATGTACCTGCCATTTCTTTTGTACAGAGTGTAGTGATGTTGGCTTATTACTTAAGTCATTAATTCCCCATCATTTTCCAATGAGACTTTCATTTCATTAAAGGTAATAATAGTTGACAATCCTTTATATCCTGAATTTTTATTGCTATACTTTTCCATGAAATATAAAAATAAAATATACACACTGCCATAGATCATCAACTCAAAGCAAACTGCTCAGGAATTTTATTATCTAATGGAATGTTCTGTAGGGAGCTGTATTTCCCTTCTGGGACATCCAAATATGTTCCAGGTGTCCAGAAGACGAGAATTATCAACCTGTTGTTCCAAAGCTCATCTCCATCACTATTATTTGAAATAAATGGTGTGCTGGTGCAATTGGACTCATCAAGTTCCTCCCAGTCAGAGGGGAGAAAACATCTTTTCTCTGAGACCCTGCTGGACTCTGTTAGAGCAGTCAACTGAGGACCTCACATTAGCAAAGAATAAATTAATTTTTTAGGCTAGTGAAGCCAAGAGGGGAGACAATGTTTATTGTTTGCTCTTGGGCAAGCTACTTACATTCTCTAAACCTATTTTCCCATCTTTAAAATAGTGAGAATAGCAATACCTACCTCAAAGCACTTACCCCATTTGCTGGTATATAGTTTAAAGCTTAATAAACACTACTTGCTATTATTGTTTTCTTATTATTTCCCATAAAAAGCAGCATTATATCAGATTAAAAAGATAAAGGACTCAGAACTGCAGATTTATTCAAGGTGGCAATGTGTCTATCCCCAAGTGACAAATAATGATCTTTGAATAAAGATAACTTAAGGACAGATCTTACTGAATCTTGAATACCATGCTGAGGAGCCTGGTTTCAGATAGCAGGAAGGAATCGGAAAATACTTTAATAACAGGAGAGACGTGATCATATCTGAGTATTAGGAGGAAAACAGAAATCCTGAGATAGATAAATATAAATATAAATATGGATGTGGATATAGAGACAGATTAAAATTATTTCATTTCTATTTTGTCATTTCTTAAAATGGCTCAAAGCTATTAGCATATTTCCTTCCCGGGTATAATCAACTCTTTACCTTAAATACCCCAAAATGTCAATATTGCCAACTTATATTTTCTGGTGATATACTGCCAATGGCTCATATAGGCAGACGCTTTATCAGTCAGTCTTCTGATTGCAAATCTCCTGTAACAGGCATTAGCACAATATTACTAATTCTTATAATCAAGTAGCTCTAAGCCTGACTATATTTGCATGTCATTTTCAGCTGGGTAAGTTATCTTAAGACACCTAGATCTATAGTAGAAAAAAAAACAACAACACAGATTTGAAATAAAAATTTTAAAATATTAATTTACTAAATAACATAAACTGTGTTTGAAAAGGGAATCTTTTTTAATCTATCAAATTAGCAAAGATTCCTCAAAAGACAATACCCACTGTTGGAAAGAACACACAGAAAACTATCATACCCATATACTATGGTACGAGTAAAAACCTGACATCATCTTTGTAGAGGATAATTTACCAGTAAGTATAAAATTTTATATGCATAACCTTTGGTCCAATATTTCTACTTCAAATTTGTCCTCAGTAGGTGATCATAAATAGGCATGAAGATTTAGTTGCCAAGATGTTAATCTCAGCACTAATTATAATAGCAAAAATATGGAGCTATCTGAATATCCTTCTAGAAATAATAGGATACATTCAATTACAACCCACAGACCAAACTATTACCTTTCTTCCATACAGTCTGCAAGCTAAGAATAGATTTGACATTTTGAAATGATTAAAATATATCAAAGAAATGTTATGGCATAGAAGAACCATATGAAATTCAAGTTTCAGTGTCCATTAGTAAAGTTTTACTATAATACAGCCACACCCACTCTCTGATATGTTATCTATGGCTGTTTTCACACTGCTGCCACAGCCTATCTGGCCCCCAGTCCTAAAATATTTACTATTTTTCTCTTTACATAAGAAGTTTGCAATTCTCTGGGTTAAATAAACCATGGCCTTATGGTTAAATAAACCATAGCATAAATTTATGCAGCCATTTAAAGTTGTATAGAAGATTATGTACTAGCTTGCAAGAATGTCTAAGGAATTAAATGAGATAGATTATAAAAGTTACAACCACCTTTTTGTTCATTTTTATAATATATAAAATGGGGGGGGGGAGACTGGAAGAATATATACTAAAATATTAATGGATTTTATCTCTGGATTGTGGGAGTGTAGGGTTTTTAAAAACGTACTGCTTACATTTTCTAAAATAACTTATCTTTTAATATTAATAAAATAATATTGCAGCAGACACTCTAAAATAGCCTCAAATTGTATTCACCTCCTGGTAGTCATGCCCTGTGTAATCCCCTCCCATTTCGTGTGGATGGAACCTGTGACTTGCTTCTAAACAGTAGCAGATGGCAAAGGCTGTCACTTCCATAAGTTACACAACAGTGACTTTTGCCTTGCTGGAAGCCTCTATTTCCTTCTTGCCTTGCACACTTGGATGAAGCAAGCAGCCTTGCTAGAGAGACCCATATAGCAGGGAACTGAGAGTGGCCTCTGGCCAACAGCCAGCAAGAAGCTGAGGCCCTCAGTCCAATAGGCTGCAAGGAACTAACTCTGGCCAACAACCACATAACCTTGGAAGCATATCCTTCTCTGGTCAAACTAGAAGATGTGAGACCCTAGCCCTTGCTGACCCGTGGACTGCAATCTCACCAGAAACTCTGAAGCAAAGGACTCAGCTAATCCATGCTCAGATTCCAGACCAAAAGAAATTTGAGATAATAAATGTGAGGTGTTTTAAGGCACTACTTTGTGATAATTTGTTTAAGCAGCAGTAACTACTACAAATATAAATGTTATTTATATTGAATAATATATAAAGAAAAAATAACTGTGAGTACCTAAGCAACTTCAATTTTATTTTATTTTATTTTTTTGCATAGTGGATATGACATTAGAAAAGCAAACAGAACAAATTAATGAGATAGCCAAATTCTGCCCCGTTGATAGGATTAAAGTAGCTGCCAGCAAGTGTGTGGGCTGCCCCAGATCCTATAGCTATTCTCATTGGAACTCAAAGATTCAGGAAAGAAGTTCCGACTACTGAAATTACCCTTAGATATGCTATTATCTAGGCTTGACAAGAAATGATCATTTGACTGCCAGTTCTCTGGAGTTCTACACCCACTTCCTCCCCACCAACCCCTTCCAAAGCCACCAAATTTGACCAATATGCAAAGAAAAGTCACCACCGTAAGTAACTGCTCTGAAATTGCAGCCACCACCAATATCTAAAACTCCCCGAGGTTCATAACATATAGGAATAATATACACGTGCCCTCTTACATATTTTACTAAAAGCAACTTATTCATTTTCACCTTGATCAACAGGATAATTACATGTGTAAATCTCCCATTCTGACCCCAAAATTGTCTTTAAATAAATTTCATGCAATTTTTATGTCTAACAAGCCATTACATTTTTATTACTAAAGCAGTAATAGCAGTTTATTAGATTTTTTTAATGCCCTATTGATCACTGAAGGTCTTTCTCCTTCCTCAAGTAGCTATTAAATGACAAAAGTCATTGTCCATCATGATTACTAGGTATTAGTCACAGGTCATAAATATCCTCCATTTCTTGCAGCGGGCCATCAGGGGATTAAAATGGAACAAATGAATAAACTGCCCTCTGAACCAGTTCAAAGCATCTTGTTTAGATTTCTAAATATTCTGGGGAGATCAGTATTGTTTGCATTCTTTGCAAACAGGAACAATAAAGGTTAGTTCTGATTTTTTATTGCCAAATTGTACCACTAATACTGAATGGGCAAAACTTTTCCTGCTGAGGAAT
The DNA here is from genome assembly GCF_014108415.1 of Molossus molossus. Lineage (NCBI taxonomy): Eukaryota > Metazoa > Chordata > Mammalia > Chiroptera > Molossidae > Molossus > Molossus molossus. Next base: position 37,642,285 of record NW_023425350.1, read on the forward strand.
CTGTCTGACTCACACTTAAGATATTTATGGTTACTCTTTTATACTAAAACCGCTCTCACATCCATTTCCCCCAGAGTAAAATCTCAATTTTAAATAACTCCTCCGTAATTTTGAATTTGTGATACAAATTATCTCAGGAGCTGTTGCAGATGAAGAACTAAAGATTATGAGAATGAAAGCTCAATGATCAATAATAATCTCAAATGGAGTTGTTCTAAGAGAAATCACACACACACACACACGCACACACACACACACACACAGATATTCTATTCCTTTGGGTCACTAGTCTTGACATCAGTGACGTTCTTTGGAACCTGGTGGAAGTCGCCATTCTTTTTTTTTTTTTATGAATTTTTTTATTTATTATTTTGTTACAGATATTTTACCTTTTTACCCCATTGGCACCCCCCACCCCACCAGACCTCCGCCCCGTCCCCGGCTTAGTTGTCCATGTCCATTGGTCATGCATACATGCATATAAGTTCTGTGGTTTATCTCTTCCCACCCCCCCACCCCCCACCCCCTCTCCTGAGGGATGTCAGTCTGTGCCCTACTTCCATGTTTCTGGGTCTACTGTATTCCTCAGACTGTTATGTTCATTATATTCCGTATATAAGTGAGATCATGTGGTATTTGTCTTTTTCTGCTTGGCTTCTTTCACTTAGGATAATACTTTCCAGGTCCCTCCATGTCGTCTCAAAGGATAAGAGATCCTTCTTTCTTACAGCTGCATAGTACTCCGTTGTGTATATGTACCACTGCTTTTTTATCCATTCGTCTACTGGTGGACACTTGGGCTGTTTCCAGATCTTAGCTATTGTAAATAGTGCTGCTATGAACATGGGGGTACATATATTCTTCCTGATTGGTGTTTCAGGCTTCTTAGGATATATTCCCAGCAGTGGGATCACTGGGTCAAATGGCAGTTCAATTTTTAATTTTTTGAGGTAGCACCATATTGTTTTCCATAGCGGCTGCACCAGTCTGCATTCCCACCAGCAGTGAACTAGAGTCCCCTTTTCTCCACACCTTCGCCAACACTTGTTTGATGATTTGTTGATGGCGGCCATTCTGACAGGTGTGAGGTGAAACCTCATTGTTGTTTTAATTTGCATCTCTCTGATGATTAGTGATGTTGAGCATTTCTTCATATGTCTTTTGGCCATTTGTATGTCCTGTTTGGAGAGGTGTCTATTCAGCTCCTCTGCCCATTTTTTAATTGGGTTCTTTGTCTTCCTTTTGTTGAGTTGTAGGAGCACTCTATATATATTGGAAATTAACCCCTTATCTGATACATCATTGGCAATGATGTTCTTCCATACAGTGGGTTGCCTTTCCATTTTGATGACTGTTTCTTTTGCTGTGCAGAAGCTTTTTAGTTTGATGTAGTCCCATGTGTTCATTTTCTCCTTTATTTCTGTTGCCTTAGGTGATGTATCAGTGAAAATTCTGCTCCGTATGATGTCCGAAATTTTGTTGCCTACATTTTCTTCTAGAATTTTTATGGATTCACGGGTCACATTTAAGTCTTTTATCCATTTTGAGTTTATTTTTGTGTATGGTGTAAGTTGATGGTCTAATTTCATTTTTTTGCATGTTGCTGTCCAATTTCCCCAACACCATTTATTAAAGAGGCTGTCTTTACTCCACTGTATGCTCTTGCCACCTTTGTCAAATATTAATTGAGCGTATTGCCTTGGGTCCATTTCTGAGTTTTCAGTTCTGTTCCACTGGTCTATATGCCAGTTCTTGTGCCAGTACCAGGCTGTTTTGGTTACAGTCGCTTTGTAGTATAACCTGATATCTGGTATTGTGATCCCACCTACTTTCTTCTTTCTTTTCAAGATTGCTGTGGCTATTCGGGGTCTTTTTTGGTTCCATATGAACTTTTGAAGTATTTGTTCTAGTTCTATGAAATATGTCGTTGGTATTTTGATGGGGATTGCACTGAATCTATAGATTGCTTTGGGTAGTATGGACATTTTAATGATGTTAATTCTTCCAATCAATGAACAGGGTATGTGCTTCCACTTTTTTATATATTCCTCTATTTCGTTTGTAAATGACCTGTAGTTTTCTGCAAAAAGGTCCTTTACTTCTTTGTTTAAGTTTATTCCTAGGTATCGTAATTTTTTTGGCACGATGTTAAATGGGATTGTTTTTTCAGTTTCTCTTTCTGTGAGTTCATCATTGGTGTACAAGAATGCCGTCGATTTCTTGACGTTAATTTTGTATCCTGCTACTTTTCCAAATTCATTTATTAAGTTTAGTAGATTTTTGATGGAGTCTTTAGGGTTTTCTATGTATAATATCATGTCATCTGCAAATAATGACAGTTTCACTTCCTCCTTTCCAATTTGGATCCCTTTTATTTTTTCTTCATGTCTGATTGCTGTGGCTAAGACTTCCAGTACAATGTTAAATAAGAGTGGCAAAAGTGGACATCCCTGTCTTGTTCCTGTTCTTAAGGGAAATGTTTTTAGTTTCTGTCCATTGAGTATGATGTTGGCTATAGGTCTTTCATATATGGCCTTTATTATGTCGAGATATGATCCCTCTATTCCTACATTGCTGAGCGTTTTTATCAGAAATGTATGGTGAATTTTGTCGAATGCTTTTTCAGCATCTATTGATATGATCATGTGGTTTTTATTCTTCTTTTGTTTATGTGGTGTATCACGTTTATTGATTTGCGAATATTGTACCAGCCTTGCATCCCTGGAATGAATCCCACTTGGTCATGGTGAATAATTTTTTTGATGTATTTCTGGATCCGATTTGCTAATATTTTGTTCAGGATTTTGGTGTCTATGTTCATCAGGGATATTGGCCTGTAGTTTTCTTTCTTCGTAGTGTCTTTTTCTGGTTTTGGAATTAGAATTATGCTGGCCTCATAGAACGTGTTTGGAAGTCTTCCTTCTTTTTGAATTTTTTGAAATAGTTTGAGGAGAATGGGTGTTAGTTCTTTTTTGAATTTTCGGTAAAACTCCCCCGTGAAGCCATCTGGGCCTGGGCTTTTGTTTTTTGGGAGAGTCTTGATTACCTCTTCAATTTCCTTAGTTGTTATTGGTCTGTTCAAGTTTTCTATCTCTTCCCGGTCCAGTTTTGGGAGACTGTGTGTTTCTAGAAATTTGTCCATTTCACTTAGATTGTCGAATTTGTTGCCATATAGTTATTCATAGTAGTTGTTAATGATCTTTTGTATTTCCGTGGTGTTGGTTGTTACTTCTCCTCTTTCATTTCTGATTTTGTGTATTTGGGTTCTCTCTCTTTGTTTCTTGGTGAGTCTAGCTAGGGTCCATCAATCTCGTTTACCTTTTCGAAAAACCAGCTCTTTGTTTCATTGATCCTTTGAATTGTTTGTTTTTTTTTTTGCTCTCTATGTCATTTATTTCTGCTCTGATCTTTACTATTTCCTTCCTTCTACTTGCTCTGGGGTTTTCTTTTTCTTTGCTTTCTAATTCTTTAAGTTGTGAGGTTAGACAGTCAATTAGAAATTTTTTTTGTTTTTTGAGGTAGACCTGTAGTGCTATGAACTTCTCTCTCAGAAATGCTTTCGCTGCATCCGATAGATTTTGTGTTGTGTGTTCATTTTCATTGGTTTCCAGGAAGTTTTAAATTTCTTCCTTGATCTCCTCGGTGACCCATTCATTGTTTAATAACATGCTATTTAGCCTCCATGTGTTGAAATGTCTTTGCATGTTCTTGTTGCAATTGATTTCTAGTTTCATGCCATTGTGATCTGAGAAGATGCTTGATATGATTTCAATCTTCTTGAACTTGTAGAGATTTAGTTTGTGTCCTATCACGTGGTCTATCTTTGAGAATGTCCCATGTGCACTTGAGAAGAATGTGTATTCTATAGTTTTGGGGTGTAATTCTCTGTAGATATCTATTAAATCCATTTGGTCTAGTGTTTCATTTAGAGTCTCTGTTTCCTTGCTAATTTTTTGCCTAGAGGATCTATCCAGTGCTGTCAACGGGGTGTTGAAGTCCCCTGCTATGATTGTATTGTTGTCGATTTCTCCTTGGAAGTCCTCCAGAAGATTTTTAATATATTTTGGTGCTCCTATATTGGGTGCATATATGTTTATCAAGATTATGTCTTCCTGTTAGATAGATCCTTTCAATATTATGTGTGGGAGACCGTTTGCATGGCATCCATCTTGTTAAAGTCTGCTCTGCTGTCTCCGGCCCCAGTGCCGTGCCTCTCCGCGTGCCGTGCCTCTCCGCGAGCCGTGCCTCTCCGCGAGCCGTGCCTCTCCGCGTGCAGTGCCTGCATACCTCTAGATAATTGTTTACTCCATTCTTTGCTTATTTGTTCCACCTGGGGTATTTACTGGAATTGGCTTCAGGTGGGATACTCATTAACTGTTTCACCTGTTTTCCCCCTATATATAATGTGAACTCCCCCTGAATAAACGAGACTTGATCAGAATCCTGTCTTGTCTCCATTTCTCGTGTCTCTTGTCCCACCTCATCCTCACTCCCCCTCCAGGGTCCTCGTTGATCGACCTGCGGGCCGGGTCAAGTGGCGCCCAACGTGGGGCTCCAGCACGGGGGATCCAGTGAAGGACGCCGTTCGAGCGGCCGGCAAAAAGGAAAAGAAAAGAGGGAACGACGTGGGAACCTGCTGCGTCTGCACCCCTCGGGTAAGTGAACGGCGATTATGGGTCAAGCATTGAGCCAAGATAAGACGTTCGTTGAAGGACTAGGAAAGGCTATAAAGGCACGAGGAGTAAAGGTGAAAAACAAGCATTTATGTCAGTATTTTGATTATGTTAAGGAAGTTTGTCCTTGGTTTCCTACAGAGGGATCTATAGATCAAAAACAGTGGAAAATAGTTGGTGACGCTTTTAGAGATTATTATAAGACTTATGGACCCGAGAAGGTCCCGGTAACTGCTTTTTCTTATTGGTATTTAATAGATGAGGTTTTATCTCAGAGACATTCTGATCCTCTCGTTGCCAATGTAGTAGAAAATGGCGAGGGTATATTACAGAAAGTAAAAAAGTGGAATGAAAATGAAAGTAAAGAATGTGAGGACTTCATGTCATTCGATAGTGATAATGAGGAAGAAGAAACCGAGCCCACTTGGAATAAAATTATGCCTAGGGGCTCTCATACGGGGAGACAAGAAAAACTAACAGAAAGAGAGGGTGGAGAAATCAAAAGAACAAAAACTAGTGTTGCCCCAGAGGAAATAATCAAATCCAAGACAAAGATTTATCCCGACCAATCAGTATATTTGGAGACTGTTCCTGACGGAGGGGAGGTTAATTGGGATGAATTGGCGGATAAAGCTGCCAGATATTGTAACTCTGATTATCCGCCTGTTTCTCAACGCCCTCCGCCTTATAATAATAATCCCAGTGCTCCCCCGCTGGCCTGTCCAGTTCTTGACCCTAGAAAAGAACTTAGAGACAAAATTGAACACCTCAAAGAACAAATAAAACTGGAAAAAGAGCACCAAGATCTCATAGCCCAATTAGAAGGACTAAAAATAGGAAAATCTAAAAGGGAGAGTGAAGTAAAACCAGAAACCCTTGGGAATCAAAAACCACCCATGAGGGGAGCCGTCCCAAAGATCCCTCCCCACTTGCAACTTGCACAGGAGCTAGATGATATAGAGGCTTTTCCAGTAACAGAAACAGTGGACGCACAAGGACAGCCTTGGCGCCACCATAGCGGGTTTGATTTTAAATTAATAAAGGAGTTAAAGACCGCTGTAGCACAATACGGAGCCACAGCTCCATATACTACGGCAATTTTAGAATCAGTAGCCGAGAATTGGCTTACGCCTGGGGATTGGCAAACACTAGCCCGAGCGACACTTGCTGGAGGAGACTATCTCCTATGGAAATCAGAATATGTAGAGAACTGCAGGGACATTGCTAAACGCAACGCACAGGTTGATAATGGATGGAATTTGGATATGCTAATAGGAGAAGGAAATTATGCTAATAGCGATGCCCAAATGCAATATGATGCAGGTCTTTTTGCGCAAGTTCAGACAGCAGGCACTCGAGCATGGAGGAAGCTGCCCACCAAGGGCGACATGAGCTCCTCCCTTACTAACATTAAACAAGGACCTGATGAGCCTTTTGCAGATTTTGTTCACCGCTTAATTACTGCAGCAGGCAGAATTTTCGGTAATGCAGACGCCGGCACGGATTTTGTTAAACAATTGGCTTTTGAAAACGCTAATGCCGCCTGTCAAGCCGCTATCAGACCTTATAAGAAAAGGACTGATTTAACTGGCTATATTCGCCTATGCTCTGATATTGGGGCTGCCTATCAACAGGGCCTTGCCATGGCTGCTGCCTTGAAAGGGCATAGTTAGCCAATTCTTGGAAAGATCCGCTAACCAACTCTTGGCATGGCCCAGACCCAGTCCTCATCTGGGGCTGAGGTTCTGTAGGCATTTACTCTAAGAAAATGAAATCTGCCAGATGGCTACCAGAGCGTCTGGTTAAACAGATTGATCAAGTTAAAGGAATAGCAGATAACCATATAGATAACTCCAGGGACGAAAATTCGCCCTGAGAGGCTTTTCCTGTTTTTTTATTTCAGGAATGGACCAGAAGGCTGAAATCTTACTGCCAGGAATACTACTGCATCTTTGCCTCCTTGTGGAAAGGAGGTTTTGAGCCTCCTCCAAACCCTGACGAGCTCCGGAGGGCCTTATTTGGCCCCCTATGCGACTGCCTTGCAGGAATGCTGCTGCTTAAAAGAACTTTTCGATAACCCCCTTTGGAGCGGGCTAAATGGGGTGCTGCCTTATCTTCTCCCTCTGTTGGGCCCCTTACTTGGCCTTTTACTGATTGTGTCACTAGGACCTTTCCTCTTCAATGAGGTGATGGCTTTCAAGTAGCAGATGGATGCCATTAAGATGCAATCTATACAGGTCCACTATTATAGACTTGAAATGGCCGACAGAGAAGCTCACTCTAGCTGTGAGTCAAGCTATGACTATGCCCGAGATGGCAAATAGTCTCAAAAACCTCGTCACCTTGGTGCGCTGGACTGGATAGCCAGAGACAGGCAACTGGAACTCACACGCGTCACCAACCACCACCTAAGACAGGAACAAGGTCTTATGCTGCCTTGCTTTCCAATGACGGGTAAGGACAGGTTGGAACCGTGTGCAAGTTTCCTGACCTAAGACAGGCACAGTCCCCTCAAGGTATTATTTCGGCCTTAAAATTTAATAAAAAAGGGGGACCTGTGGGAGACCGTTTGCATGGCATCCATCTTGTTAAAGTCTGCTCTGCTGTCTCCGGCCCCAGTGCCGTGCCTCTCGGCGGGCCGTGCCTCTCGGCGGGCCGTGCCTCTCGGCGGGCCGTGCCTCTCGGCGGGCCGTGCCTCTCGGCGGGCCGTGCCTCTCGGCGGGCCGTGCCTCTCGGCGGGCCGTGCCTCTCGGCGGGCCGTGCCTCTCGGCGGGCCGTGCCTCTCGGCGGGCCGTGCCTCTCGGCGGGCCGTGCCTCTCGGCGGGCCGTGCCTCTCGGCGGGCCGTGCCTCTCGGCGGGCCGTGCCTCTCGGCGGGCCGTGCCTCTCGGCGGGCCGTGCCTCTCGGCGGGCCGTGCCTCTCGGCGGGCCGTGCCTCTCCGCGGGCCGTGCCTGCATTCCTCTAGATAATTGTTTACTCCATTCTTTGCTTATTTGTTCCACCTGGGGTATTTACTGGAATTGGCTTCAGGTGGGATACTCATTAACTGTTTCACCTGTTTTCCCCCTATATATAATGTGAACTCCCCCTGAATAAACGAGACTTGATCAGAATCCTGTCTTGTCTCCATTTCTCATGTCTCTTGTCCCACCTCATCCTCACTCCCCCTCTAGGGTCCTCGTTGATCGACCTGCGGGCCGGGTCAATTATGTAGTGGCCGTCTTTGTCTCTAGTTATGGTCTTCATTTTGAAATCTATTTTATCAGATAAGAGAATTGCTACCCCAGCTCTTTTTTGCTTTCCATTTGCTTGGAAAATTTTTTTCCATCCCTTCACTTTCAACCTATGTGAGTCTTTTGTTGAGAGGTGGGTCTCTTGTAAACAACATATAGATGAGTCATGCTTTCTTATCCAATCAGCTACTCTGTGTCTCTTTATGGGAGCATTCAATCCATTTACGTTTAAGGTGATTATTGATATGTACTTATTTATTGCCATTTTTGTTTAGTGTGGTTCTATTTTTCTTCCCATTTCTACTGCTAATTACAGCAGTCCTTTTAACATTTCTTGCAGTGCTGGTTTGGTGCTAATGTATTCCCTTAGCCTATTTTTGTCTGGGAAGCTCTTTATTTGATCTTCTATTTTGAATGATAGCCTTGCTGGGTAGAGTAGTCTTGGATCCAGATTCTTGTTTTTCATGACTTTGATTACTTCATGCCATTCCCTTCTGTAGTGTTTCTTGTGAGAAGTCAGCTGAGAGCCTTATGGGGTTCCCTTTGTAGGTAACCTGTTGCTTATCTCTTGCTGCTTTTAGGATTCTCTTTGTCTTTAATTTGTGGCATTTTAATTACTATGTGTCTTGGTGTGGGCCTGTTTGGGTTCTTCTTACTTGGGACTCTCTGTGCTTCTTGAACTTGAATGCCTTCTTCCTTCACCAAATTAGGGAATTTTTCTCTCACTATTTTTTTGAATATATTCTCTATCCCTTGCTCCTTTTCTTCTTCTTCGGGGACTCCTATGATGTGAATATTATTACGTTTCCAGTTGTCCCATAGTTCTCTTAAGCTGTCTTCCTGTTTTTTAATAGTTTTTTCCTTTTGTTTTTCTGATTGGTTGATTTTTTTTTCTACCCTGTCTTCTAATTCACTGATCCGGTCCTCAGCTTCCCCTACTCTGCTTTTTAAACCTTCCAATGTGTTTTTCATTTCTGATATGTCATTTTTTATCTCTTCTTGTTGGTTTTTGATTTCCAATTGGCTTATTTTCAGTGTCTCTATGTCCTTACTCATGCTGTTCAGCTTCCTCAAGATCATGGCTCTGAATTCTAGCTCTGTTAACTTGCCTAATTGCTCCACATTGATCTCATCTTCGGTGGAGGTCTCTTGCTCTTTCATTTGGCTTCTGTTTCTGTGTTTCACCATTTTGGCTATCACTGTGGGCTTTGGAGCCTGTCAAGTTTTCCCTGTGGTTATTGGTGTTCTGCTGTTTGTGGCTCCCTCTCCTGTGTTTAGATGAGCGAGGGAGGACCCACGTTGAACACCACTGTCAAGTCTTACTTTCCTGGTTAAAGTTTCCAGCCCAGGAAAGGTACTTTTATCCTCTAGCTTTTTGCCTGGAGGCTAGCAGTCTAGGTTACTTGATGAGTTTTGGGTTGTCAGTTGATTGAAAAGCTCCCTCAGGTGCTTAGCATAAGGGGCTTTCACGAGGGTGGGGCAGATGCTGGTTGTTAGTGAGCCTCAATTAGCACTTCAGTGGCCCACAGGGTGGGGTTGGATCTCCGAGGGAGGGGCTGCTGCCTCTCTCAGAGCCCTGGGAAGGAGCAATGTGGCCACCGTCCTGAGTGCTCAGCCAAAGCTCTGAGCGCCCTCCAGATCCCGAGTGTCCCGACACAGCTCCAGTCCAGTCCACCCTCCCTCTGCCGGAGCCCATGGTGAGTGGCTGTGGCTGTTTCAGCCTCTGTCCCGGCTGCGCTGTGGGGCTGCCTGGGAGTGTAACCCGAGGGCGCTGCTCCCAGCTGAGGCCGCTGCCGAGCTGCCGACCGTGGGCTCCCAGCCCCGTCTCGCGCCTTCGCAAGCCTACCGGGATGGAGTCAGTGTCCCTGGTTATGTGGTCCTCACAAGCTGCTTTTCTGTTGCTTTTTCCCCGTCAATTTGTCTGTGTTATAGTTGTAATTCCAGTTTGGTTCTGGGAGACGGTCTGTGTAGCTCCGTTCACTCCGCCGCCATTTTTCCTCTCTCAAGTCGCCATTCTTTATTTTTGTCTGTTTTCTGCCAACCTCTCTGAACACCACAGTCATAATGACTAGAAGATGATAAAAATATCCTCTTCCTTTTCTCAAATCTCTGAACAATTTATTCATCCAACTCCTATCTTTGTTTTATAGTCTTTGTGTATGCATATTTTTCTACTGCTAAGTAATTTAAGGCTATCTTCCTTTACAAACTCCATAGCCCTTATACAAAATAGATCCTTTAAAATGTTGGGCAGGCCCTGGCCAGTTTGCCTTAGCGGTTAGAGCATTGGCCTGCAGTCCTGAGAGACCCGGGTTCGGTTCCCACTAAGGGCAGGTACCTCGGTTGCAGTTTGTCCCAGGCCCTGGTTGGGTCATGTGGATGGTAACCACTCGATGTTTCATATCAATATTTCTCTCTTTCTCTCCCTCCCACTCTATCTGAACAAAGTATCAAAAAATGTCCTCGAGTGAGGATAAAAAAAAAATGTTGGGCAGACGTATAGATTTTAAAAGACACACAGTAACTTACTGCAATACATGGAATTTAATTGAATCCTGACCCAAACAAATAAGTTGTTAAAAAATGAGAAAATGAGAAAAAGTTGAATGTTGATATTTGATATTAAGAAACTGTTAAATATAATAAAGACGTGTTTATGTTGTTTAAAAAGAGTGTTAGTGTATCTACGTACCTAAGAAGAGAAGAAATGATATGAAGTCTAAAATCTGCTTCATAGTAGTTGGGAAACAGGTAGGGGTATATCTGAAACAATACCGGCTATGGGTTGAATGGGGTGATGGGCTCTTCTTAATGTTAGGTATTGTTGCTTTAAAATTCACCCCAATTTAGAAGATTAAAAACAATGACAGTATTTACTTTGCTCACAAATCTTCAATTTGGGTAGGGACTGGTGGAGATAGCTGGGATCTATTCCACTTGGCGCCTACAAGGATAGCTCAAAGGTTGAATCAGTTGTATTCCTGGGAGTAGAGATTCTCTCCTCCATAAAAGCAGAAGAAAACAAAGTAGTCAGAAACTGTTAAAAAAAACTTTTAGTCTATATATTGAAATGGCACACTACACACTTGGCAAAAATCAATCCATTATAGCCAACATTAAGTAATACTTACAAAAACTTTTTTTTCTTCTCTACTACCATTTTTTCTGACTTATCTTTATTGTTGAAAGTATTACAGATGCCTCCTCTTTTTTCTTTTTATTACTCTGAATACTTCACTTCTGACACCAAATGTTGCCCCACCCCCCAACCAATTCTCTGGCAACACCTGGGCGTCGTACACCTCAATTCAATTCCAATACTATGTACCTGGAGTTCATGTAAGTTCTCACAGGACTGCCCCCACTTCAGACGCAGTTAATACCTGTCAAAAATTGAGGGTTCCCACAATCACCTCCTCAGATTCAATAATTAACTAGAATAACTCACAGAACTCAGGAAAGCACTTTACTTACTATCACTTACTTATCATAATGGATGTAACTCAGGAAGAGCCAATGGAAGAGGTGCACAGGGCAACGTGTATGGAAAGGGGCACAGAACGTCCACACCTTCTCCAGGGGCAGCACTCTCCCAGCCCCTCAAGGTGTTCACCAATCTGGAAGGTTGAAAATATTAACCAACACATTAGAGAGGAGGAATCACTGAAGCTTAAGAAAGGAAAGGAAGATGGAAAACATCTCTATTTATAGGTGGCATGATCACATAATTGGGAAAACACTAATAATACATCAATGGGGGGAAATTACTAAAAACAGATATTAGTGAAGTGGTAGGCTATAAAATTGTATAAAATCACCCAGCCGTAGTGGCTCAGTGGTTGAGTGTCGATCCATGCACTAAGAGGTCACTGGTTCAATTCAGGGCACATGCCCAGGTTACAGGCTGAGCCCCAGCATGCAGAAGGCAACTGATTGATGTTTCTATCTCTCTCCCTCTCTCTTCCTCTCTCACTAAAATCAATAAAGAAAAAAAATTATAAAATTGTATAAAATGAACAGCTTTCATATTTACAAACAGAAACCAGTTAGAGGATATAAATAGAAACCATGAAATATTCCTGACACAGAAAACTAAAAAGAGCAATATTGTAAGAAAAAAGTATATGAGTATCAAATCTGAATTTGATCAAGCCTCTCCATGTAGGGTTGGCTTCATGGGTTCCATCTGCATAATCCATCACACAGGGCTCTGTGCTCAAAAGGGCCTCCATATTTGGTTTAATGCTAAGATGTCCCTGTCTAGGAATTTGAACAGGGGTCTCATATTTTCATTTTGCAACGTGCCTGCAAACTATGTAGCCAGTCTTTGTCTGCACTTGACTGCCAATTTACAGGAAATAAGTGTGGTGGGTTAGAAACACATCCACAAATTCTTTGATACTGCTCCCTTCAAAAAGATGGAGGCCAATGCCCTCTCCTTGAGTATAGGCTGTACTTTAGGATTGGCTTCTAATAGAATGTGTTGGAAATCATGGTGTGTGACTTCCAAGAATATATCATAAAAGGCACTATGGACTCAGCTTGCTCTAAGTTCACTTGTTCAGGGGGAAGTCAGCTGATGTGGGGAGACTCAAGCAGCTGTGTGGAGAGGTCCATGAGGTGAGAAACTGAGGCCTCCAGCCAACAGCCATGTGGGTGAGCCATCCTGGAGTAAACCTGTCAGCCCCAATCAAGCTTTTAGATCATGGCAGGCCCAGCTCACAGTGTGAATGCAACATCATGGCAGACCCTAAGCCATAACCACTCAGCAAGCCACCCCTGAATTCCTGACCCACAGAAACTGGGTGCAGTCAAGTTAATTACATCTTTAGACTAAGTTTTGAGGCAATTTATTATACAGAGGTAACATGTTAAATGAGAGCACAAAGATACCACTGGCAAAATCGGACTGTGGGAAACTCTACAGGAAAGTAACTTAATGTCTTCAACCCAAAAATGTCAAAGAAGCCTGGTTAGTGTGGCTCAGTGGCTGAGCGTCGACCCATGCATCCAGAGGTTGCAGGTTCGATTCCCGGTCAGGGCACATGCCCAGGTTGTGGATCCGATCCCTAGTGAGAGGCATGCAGGAGGCTGCCAATCGATGTTTCCATCTCTTTCTCCCTCTCCCTTCCTCTCTAAAAATCAATAAACAAAAAACAAAGCAAACGTGTACATTTAAAAAAAGATGTCAAAGAAAAGAATCACACTATGTGATATTTTTTATCTGGATTTAAGCAAGCTAGTCAAAAAGTTATAGGACAATTAAAATCATGTAAATACTGAGTGAATATCTGATATTAAAAAAGTGTTGATTTTTTTTAAGAAAGATGCAACAATGGTAGTATAGTGATGGTTTTTAAAAGTAGTCCTTGACTTCTAGAGATACACTCTAAAATATTTACAGATTAAATGTCTGAAATTTGCTTCAAAATGGCTATGGGACAGAGAAACTTGGTGGGGGGAAGGAAGTTGGGTGATGGATACATGAAAGTTCATTATACTATTCTCTGTTTTCTATAATAAAAAGATTAAAAAGTATATACTTATCAATATAGAGAAACAAATTTCACACTATGACATTTAAAAGTGGGTTTAATAAAACCAAATAATTAAAGCAAGATGAAATCCATAACAATACAAATGTTTGTTTAAAACAAAGCAAATAATTTTTTAAAGTATCAAAACCAAAATCCACACTATACCATTACTAACTACTGCATCTATTTATAGAACTACTCTGGCTTGGAACTGTTAATCTTTGACACATATTATTGGATCCAATATTCTATAACTTCACATGTATTATACCTTTTTTTTTATTCAAATCCTAATCACATTTAGTCACCAGATAGACTCCACCTATTCCGTCATGTTTTAAAAAAGAGTGTGAATTAGTGCCTTATAATGACTCATGACACTTTTATCATACACATAGGAGAGCAGTGAAGAGAAGGTTATGCTAACCATTGGATAATAAAAGAGACGTAAAACAGATGCTATTCCTAGTCTCAGTGAGCTACTGACACTTACCACCTGTTCTGCTTCACTATTAGTGCTATGCATGTGAAAGAAGCCAAGAGACAGAAAAACCATGCAACACTAAACTTTACTGCAACAATGGTACTTTTAATTCCTTCATTAAAAATACACCAGCCCAGCCAGTGTGCTCAGTGGTTAGAGCATCGGCCTGCAGTCCAGAGAGACCCAGGTTCGGTTCCCACTAAGGGCATGTACCTCGGTTGCAGTTTGTCCCCAGCCCTGGGTGGGTCGTGCGGGCAGCAACCATTCGATGTGTCCCTTTCACGTTGAAGTTTCTCTTTCTCTCTCTCCCTCCTACTCTATCTGAACAAAAAAATGGAAAAATGTTCTTGGGGGAGAATTAAAGGGAAAAAAAAAATACACACCAGCCTAGCCAGTGTTGCTCAGTGGCTGAGTGTTGACCCATGCACCAAGAGGTCACTGGTTCAATTCCCAGTCAGAGCAAATGCCAGGGTTACGGGCTTGATTCCTAGTGAGGGGCATGGGTGGAGGCAGCCAATCAATGTGTCTCTCTCATTGATGTTTCTGTCTCCCTCTCCCTCCCCTCTCTAAAAATCAATAAAAACATATTTTTAAATGTTTTAATAAAATACACACCATGCATAGTTCCAATAGAGTTATGTAACGGATATGCAATTGCATGACTGTCTTGGGCTGAGACCAGATGACTAGCTGAGGTTCACAAAGGCATCACCTTCCATTGTCTTCTTTACAGATAGGAGTGGGGTTGTTTGGTTTATGTAAATTTCTATTGGGGGAGGGGAGGAATCAACCCAGAACCACCTCATTATTTCTCATTCTTACCAACTCAGAATGTGTGATATCTTGTGACTTGAACTTGGCTACAGGTATCATTAACATGATAAAGAAAAGGCTTTATCAGGCTACAAAATTGTAGAGGTGGTCTGATTTTAACTAAGACAAAAAATACACTCCTCAAAGTTGTGTATGGATTTTTTTTAAAACCTGAGATATTAAGAAAATATTCTAACATATAGGCTATCATTATTGGGTGGATAATATGATTATCACTCCATCTCCCTTTCTCCTTTTTTTCATATGAGTTTTTAATTTTTTTATCCTCACCTGAGGACATTTTTCCATTTTTTCTTCAGACAGGGCAGGAGGGAGAGAGAGGAAGAGAGAGAGAGAGAGAAACATCGACGTGAAAGGGACACATCGAGTGGCTGCCACCCACACGACCCAACCAGGGCCAGGGACAAACTGCAACCAAAGTACATGCCCTTAGCAGGAACTGAACCCGGGTCCCTCTGGACCTCAGGCCAACACTCTAACCACTGAGCCAAACCGGCCAGGGCTCACCTGAGTTTTAAAATATTTTTTGTTTCAAAATAAAAAACTTAAAATGTTATTATTGTTACTGCTACACGAAAAAATTTTAAAGATTTTTATTAGCATAGGGACAGGTTAATAAATGTCCTTTATTTAAAATTTAAATGTTTTATTCACTAAAACAACTACAAAAGATATGTACTTAAAATCTGTGCCCAAAGTATGTGTTTCAATAAAAAATACAATTCATACTGGCCTCCTCTCAGCATAAATTACTGACACATCGCAAATAAGGCTATTTTTCTACCAATATGTGACAAAAATACTAGGCATAATCAATTCCCTGTCTCATTAAAACTACAGATTTTGATGGACTCCAACAACAAAAAAACAAACCAATTTACTTATTGCAGGGTATTGTGTTTTAATAACCACCTGTCATTTAATAACAACAATCATAAATATAGACGAGGATAAACAGATTCATTTACCTCAAAGAGCAAGACAAGAAATCTCAAGAGTTGCACACAAGAGTATTAAATTCCCCTTAAATATTTAGTTAAAAAATGAAAAAGGAGCCCTGGCTGGTGTGACTCAGCTGGTTAGAGCATCATCCTCTACACGTACACTGAAAGGTCACAGGGTGCGTATGGGAGGCCACTGATTGATATTTTCCTCTCACATCAATGTTTCTCTCTCTCTCCCTCTCCCTTTCTCTCTCTCTAAAAATCAATAAAAATATATCCTCAGGTGATGTATTTTTTTTTAAATGAAAATGGATACAGAGGGAAAAAGTGCCTGTTTGTGAAACTATCATGATTTTTACTATTTGTATGTGTGCCTCATCAGGCTCACCACGTTAAACAGTATTAAAATGGTGTGCACGTAGGGCAGAGCCTAAGGTCACACCACCTAGATGTATCATTTCGGTCAAAAACCGTAACTCACTCACCATTACTTTTAGATTTCTCACTGGCTCCTTGCTATAGGTCATAGAACTCATATTTTATTATAAAATTATCTGAAAGATATATGATTCACAGTAAGTAAAATCATTTGTTTTAATACCAAGAGCTTTTAAATGTCTCTGTAATACTAATTTTCAGATTTTTAAGAATAAGAGCTCAATGGTAAGTTATAGTTGAATTTTTATTACATATTTGAACATCAACAAAAACACATAAAAAGACTCAACCTCGAATGTAAACATTTTATGTACATTTGGGCCTAAGAAAAAGCTGTATAGAATGGCCACCATCAAACAACAAGAGCTGGCGAGGGTGTGGAGAAAAAGGGACTCTAGTGCACTGCTGGTGGGAATGCAGACTGGTGCAGCCACTATGGAAAACACTATAATGTTACCTCAAAAAATTAAATATTGAATTGTCATTTGAGCCAGTGATCCCACTCCTAGGAATATACCCTAAGAAGCCTGAAACACCAATCGGAAAGAATATATGTACCCCCATGTTCATAGCAGCACTATTTACAAAAGTTAAGATCCAGAAAGAGCCCAAGTGTCCATCAGTAGACGAATGGATAACAAAGCTGTAGTACATGTACACAATGGAGTACTATGCAGCTGTAAGAAAGAAAGATCTCTTATCCTTTGAGACGACATGCAGGGACATGGAGAGTATTATCCTAAGCAAAACAAGTCAAGCAGAGAAAGACAAATATTACATGATCTCACTTATTTGTGGAATATAATGAACATAACAGTCTGAGGAACAGGGTAGACCCAGAGACGTGGAAGCAGGGTACAGACTGACAACCCTCAGAAGAGGGGATGGTGGGGGGAGGGAAGAGATAAACCACAGAACTTATATGCATGTACGCATAACCGATGGACACACACAACAAAGCTGGGGACAGGGTGGGGAGCATGTGGTGGAGGGTGTCAATGGGAAAAAAAGGAGAAACATCTGTAACAAAAATAAATTAATAAAAATAAATAATTAATTAAAAAATTTTAAAAACTGGTTATGATAAAAATCAGAGACTTAGCCCTGGCCGGTTTGGCTCAACGGTTAGAGCGTCAGCCTGCGGTCCAAAGAGGCCTGGGTTTAGTTCCCACTAAGGGCGTGTGCCTTGGATGCAGTCTGTCCCCGGCCCTGGTTGGTCGTGCAGGTGGCAGCCACTTGATGTGTCCCTTTCGTGTCAATGTTTCTCTCTCTCTCTCTCTCTCTCCCTCCCACTCTATCTGAACAAAAAATGGAAAAATGTCCTCGGGTGAGGATAAAAAATAAATAATAAATAAAAATTAGGACATTTCAAAAATACTACATAGTACATACATTCTTGGAATTTTATTAATTTAAGTATCAGAATTTCCACCTGGTTTTCCCTATCCACGCTATTTCTGCCTGTATACCCACATTCAAACTCTATCTCCACTCCACAGGCATAGATAGCTCTAGTCAGCGCTGAGTCCAGTGTGGACTTTTAACAACGCCTCCATGATCTGGTCCTCCGGACATTAACAGCGTCTCCATCATCTGGTCCTCCGGACATTAACAACGCCTCCATCATCTGGTCCTCCGGACAGTAACAGCACCTCCATCATCTGGTCCTCCGGACATTAACAGCGCCTCCATGATCTGGTCCTCCGGACATTAACAGCGCCTCCATGATCTGGTCCTCCGGACATTAACAGCGCCTCCATGATCTGGTCCTCCGGACATTAACAGCATCTCCATCATCTGGTCCTCCGGACATCAACAGTGCCTCCATCATTTGTTTGGCCTTCATTGCTACTTTTCTCCAACAGCGAAGGACTACCAGAGATGGACCTGCTGACCCACTCCCATCTAGTTTAAGCCACAGGATCCCAATAGGACAGAAGACTTGCCCACCTTTGGGCTCCATCTTGTTGTATATCATGACGGTAATGCTTTCATAACCTTTCTCTCAAGGTTGGTCCCCAGAGTCTCCTAACATAGCTCACTTGATCCGGTGTTTAGTCCTCTCTGACTCTAGATTCAGACTGAGTAACTGCAAAATCAATGAGGTGGTGCCTCATTAACCTAGGACTCTGAGGTCTAAATTTCATGGACTATCTGATAACCTATCTAAAGAAAACCACTATAATATTAATAGAATTGGCAATCATTGTTTCATAGGACCAAAGTTGCCCTCTGAGTTGGAGACTGAATGGAGCTTGAATATTTGTATTTGATACTAAGTGACACCAGGATACATACCTTTGTGCTCCTCCCAGGCTTCTGATTAGTATTCTAAATGTGACAAAGTGCTCTTTTATCCCAATACCAACCAATTTTTTTTTGAGGTTAGGTCCGTTCTTGCTTTTGCAGAGTCTTTTTTAGCCAAAGAGACTATCAAGTGGGGGAGGGGGGAGACAGCAAAATGATTCATTTTCTATGTTCTTTTTTTTTTTTTTAATTCTCTCGAGTTTACCTGTGAAAAGCCAATATCAATTCTTTATAAAAGTGACTGAATTAAGAGATAAGAATGAAATATAATTCTTTTATAAACATAAGAGATATTCAACCTCAAATAAAATAACAGATTCAACCCCACAGTATGTACACTCCCAGTGAAGTTTCATGCGTCCCATTCTAAGTTTGTAGCACCCTAGATAACACACAGAATCAAAGGTGGAAATACGCCCAGAAGCAGCATCACAGTTCATTAACAGAATAAAGCAAAAAATGGCTAGGTAAATGAATATCACAACATAAAATGTACTGGTGATGAAACTGTAATAAAGTAATGTAAGTGGGGATTGACAGTATTTTTTACCAAGAAGTTCCCAGTTGCATTAAACTAATGCCACCCCCCAAAAACACCTAACCAACCACTCAAACAAAAGTCATCTTCTGTGACTATAAAATTGTGAAGACTTTATACTCCATGGCTCTCAGTCTTGCTGGTTTTCAGAGTAAGACATGAGCTGTATTAAGTAGCTTCACTGATTTCTCCATCTTGAATAACTGCCAGTTCGGGAACTTCATTCATCCTCAGAACCTCTGCATAGAGCAGATAATTATGTAGGCTTCTGGGAAGTGGCAACTGACAGATAAAACTGTCAGATCGTAGGTGTTCTGGTTTTAGACTGGACCGAATTTCCAAACGGCAAAGGTGGGTCAGGGATGGAACAGCAGCTGGAGGAACAAACCAAACAAGGAAAATGAAAATTTTTTAAACATGAAGATAAATGCCTTTTCTCCCATCTCTATGTAGTAAAAGAGAAGTGATAAGTTACTTAAAATTACTTTTGAAAGATGACTTGGGCCAAGATGACCACAATAAACTTTCGTTTTACAGCCTTCACTTGGTTCCTCTCCCTCCAGTCGCGGGCCACACATTCAAAGTCAATATTCAGTGCATATAAAATTAGATGTTCAAATTCTAAAGATCTGGCAATACCAGCTGGTACTTAAGAAATAGATGAACTAACCTTAGAAATGTTGGTTCATAGCAATAAATGTTACATCCCTCTTTACTCTGTTTCTTTGCAAGTGGTCTCTAGATCTACCACATTAAGTGACTAAATGTATAGCTTACAAAAGTTTTCTTTTGCCCTGGCTGGTGTGGCTAAGTGGTCAGAATGTTGGCCTGTGCACCAAAGGGTTGTGGGTTCGATTCCCAGTCAAGGGAACGTACCTAGGTTGTAGGTTGAATCCCTGGCCCCAGTTGGGATGCGTGCAAGAGGCAAGCAATCTATGTGTCTCTCTCACATTAATGTCTCTCTCTCTCTCTCTCTCCCCCTCCCTCCACTCTCTCTAAAAATTAATGGAAAAAATATCCTTGAGTATCAACAAAAAATAAAGCTTTCTTCTTCTTATCCATACCACAGAATGAAATTTCAAAACTGACAAACCAAGAGAAGTGCCTACCATGCCATATGCCCATACACTTCGCACACATTCTCTTTTCATCTTCATTACCTTATAGGATATATGTTACCATGCTATCCTATAACAGATTTAAAACGAGGTCTAAGTAACTTTCCAAAGGTCAAGTGCATCTGATCCCAAAGCATGTGTGTGTGAGTGCACACACACTAAAACCACTGCTGCCAAAAGCTAATTACCAACTAAAGGATAGTCCACAAGCACTTAAGAATCGTTCAATAGTAGTTTCATTTTCCATGACGAGAAGTGTTAACTAAAAAAGTTAATGTCCATGGAAACTGACAGTACTAAAAATAGCTAGTGGTTTTATGTGAATCAAAGTGTTTATATAACACTTTTATTAATCCAAGAAGTCTTGTATAAATCCCCATGAAATGTAATAGTGATTAACAGAGCAGTATCACAGCAACAAAGACAAATAGTATCAATGGCCCAACTGACACCAGAACAGCTGGTCTGACTCCAAGTCTAGGGTTCCTTAAACTGTAATACCCCATAGGGCCTGGGACATACTAATTCTCTAACATATTCCACACCTTCTAAACCACTGAAGTTTATCCAGCATCTTAAAATTTAGTTTAAGCATACTGGTTTAAGTTTAATTTAGTTTTATTCAGTCTGAGAAACACCTTATACCAGTGTTTCAAAATGCCAAATAAGAAAAGCAAAAGAATTATCTGATTTTGTACATAAAACCTGTGTCTAAAAAGAGTGCTTTCTTGCCCTGGCCAGTTTGGCTCAGCGGTTAGAGCGTCGGCCTGCGGTCCGGAGAGACCGGGGTTCGGTTCCCGCTAAGGGCACGTACTTCGGTTGCAGTTTGTCCCCGGCCCTGGTTGGTTGTGCGGGTGGCAGCCACTCGATGTGTCCCTTCACGTCAATGTTTCTCTCTCTCTCTCTCCCTCCCACTCTATCTGTACGAAAAATGGAAAAATATCCTCGGGTGAGGATAAAAAAAAATAATAATAAAAAAATAAAATAAAAAGAGTGCTTTCTTAAAACATGAGTCACAGACTCCCCATTATAAATAAGACTACAGCATCTATAATATATAGCACATTTATTTCCAGTGTTTTCATGTCCATATCTTGTTAAAATTTTACCTTCTTCTGTAAACTTAAGGAAGAATCATCATTCTCACTTCCAAGACGGGAAAACACGGGTTAAGGGAGCACTGGAGGGATTATGCCATGGCATAGCTGGATGGGACTGACAGAGGAATTGACAAGTGCATGGGTTGCAGGGGTGGGGGACTGTTTTCTGCCATGGGCCATTTGGATATTTATAACATCATTTGCTGACCATACAAAATTATCAACTTAAAAATTAGTCTGCTATAACCAACAGACACAGACAACAATACGGTGGGCGGGGGGGGGTAGGGGGGAGTGTGTCAAAAGGGGAAAAAGAGGGACATCTGTAATAAAAAATATTAATAAATTAAGTATTAAAACATTTTTAATACATATATTCTGCCATGTGGATATACCATAACCATCCTTTAAATTTGGAATTATACTTGTATTGTTCTTACAACATTTATCCTTATAAATAATGTTGTAATAAATATTTTTGAGCAAAAAAATAAATAAAATAAAAATAAAAATTAGCCTGCTATATTTGCTCAGGCTCCTTTGGGGAGGTGTGTGATGTTACCTGGTATTGATTTCAAGGGCCTTATCCAACCGCAGGCCGGACATTCCTAACCCTGATAACTAAGAGAATTTTTACTTATATTCAGTTGGAGTTTAATATGCACCTTGTTAAACCGACAGCCCTTCATTCTGCCCATTCTTGTTAATGTAGATCCTTACTACACACCCAGAACAAAGACAAAGGACGGCTGTGCTACCCAGAGGAGAGCGGCTCACTCAGGGATACGGGATCTTTAATGCTTCTCCAGCTTCTCCGATCTGACAGACCAGCTCACGTACAGACCCCCGCTGCCCCACAGCCTTCCACAGCGCTGGCAAGCCTTTCCAGGTCACCAGACTACACACGTCCCCACAGACCCACAGCACTGGCGCCCTATCTTTAAAGCTAAATAAACCATTTGTTTGTGCTAATACATGTGTAAAAGCTTAGTCATTTGGGATCAAACCAAATTGGCCCAGTACACATTGTTATGAGAAGTTTAAGTGACCAGCCCATGTTGACAATCAACATCTCTGATACCAGATCCAAGAGATCTGACTTCAAGTCTAAGGTTCTTTAAACTGTGACAAACACAAAATAGTTCTCTAACATCTTCTAAACACTGAAACTTTCAGAAGATCTTTCCACTTCATAATAATAAAAAGAAAAGAATGTAGCTATTTCAGATATTGGCTCCAACTTTAATTGCACCATTTTTAGCCCCCCCCCCCCCCCCATGAACACAAAGATCACTGGCCTGATGAACAATTAGAGGTAAGAACCATATTCATATGAATTGAAGAAGTCTTTCATCTGTAAATTATTAACACAGAAAATAATATAGCCATCAGTTCCATCTTAGTATATTATGCCAGTGAATACGGGAATTTTATAACCATACATGCAATATTTCAAAGTGTGCAAAATTCCTATGAAAGTTTTAGTGATGCATAGCATTTCCAGATGTGTTGCCACGAGGCTGAGAGAAGATTAAGCCATGCCCTGAATTCAGAGTATGAAAAGCCCAGAAGCTGTAAGTAAAACACACTTTCATGAAAATCTGTTAAAACCAGATTTCAATTTGTTAATAAATCTCTCTTTTCTTGCATTGTGGTACTGATCATAGCTTAGAAAATAATGCCTGAAATCATGCTATACTTTTAAGTTATTTTTCTGACCCAATCATTTTCAATTTAGTATGTTGAATCTAGTTTATTTACAGGTCTATTAGCAGACAAGAAAACTTTAACTTTTCAATTCTTACATAGAATTTTTCAATTTTGTTTCTTTTGTTGTATGTACTGACAGAACAATCCAAACAGGGTACTTTTATAAGAAGTTTTAATAAAATCAAAACAACGATAAAAATAAACCCCACAACTCTTAGTTCAGCTTTCGGCAGCCCGGAACGGCACGTCCCCACACACCCACTGTATTTCCACAGCCATGCGTTGCGAGCCTGCCTTCTTGCCGATATTCAAATGATCTAGCTCAACTGTCCTATGTGGTTTCTATGCATGGCTTTCCACATCAAATGTATTCATTTGACTTCTGGGCTTCTACTGAATTTATATTTTCATCATTAATAAACTGTCTTTCTGACTGGCTTCCATCCTTTTGTTCCCAACCTTTCTTAGTTTACTTGTACAGTCTCTCTCTCCAACTGATTACAACTAGAAACTCTAGACAAAACACAAAAAAGCAACTACCTGAGGACTCTAAAAAATAAATAACAGACATATTAGAGAAGGAACTCAAAATCTGAAGAATGGCTCAGTGGTTGAGTGTCAACCCATGCACCAAGAAGTTGCCCATTCGATTCCCGGTCAGGGCACACGCCCAGGTTACTGGCTTGATCCCCAGTAGGGGACATGCAGGAGATAGCCGATCGATGTTTCTATTTCTCCCTCTCCCTTCCTATCTCTCTAAAAAAAAATCAATAAAAACATAAATTTAAAAAAAAAGAACATGTTTCCCCAATAGCATGTGACTTCGTCTTTTCACTATTGAATTAAAAAATCTTAAAAACAGTTCTAAGTACTTATTTTATGCTTAATTTTGTAAAAATTACAAATTGAGCATAATATGACTTAAATATTGACGAAAAAAAAGTCACAGAGTTTGTCTTTATGTTTTAGAATGCTTAGAGTATCTTGCAGATAATTTTTTTCATTTCCTAATATCTCAAGGCACACTACACCCTAAGGTTAAGGCTTACTATTAACACTAATAAAAAACCATATTTTAAATACTTTTCTTGATATTTCTGAACTTCTTGTGAGTTCAGATTAGTTGATCGTCATTTCTATCACATAACGTGGCTACCTGATAAAGAACAGGGGTGCAGATCTACAACTATTTTCTTGGTTCAGTTGTACTTGTACCTTTAGTACTATCCACATAAAACACTGTTTCTTTGCAGAAATATTTTAAGCCACTTAGCCAATTTTGAAGATAAAACTGGTGATACAATCATAGGTCCACTGAACTACATACAAGACACTATGTAAAACCATCTAGCATAAGCATTTCCTGTGATTAGAAAATTAAAGAATGAATCATGGTCTCATAATGTCTCAGAAAATAAAAACCCATTTTTCATTTCCCTAACTTGTTTAGGGAACTACTGCCCAGCAGTCTGATAGGACAAAATTATGTTCAATATTATAAAGCAAATTTTAACTCTCTCAAAAAACCTTTCCACAAAGTCTCAGAAACCCCTGTTCTATCATAGTACAGAGCATACTCTCTCCACCTCTTGTCCTCAAAGAAGTCTGATCTTCCCAAGGAAATTACTTCCTTGACCAACTATTAAATAGGATTTTCTCATTCTTCCACACTTTGCCACACCAATCACAGGTCTAGGAAGCATTCTCATAATTCTTCTCTCTGTACCACCTTCACACCCATGTTTTTCTGTCTTTAAATTCCAACATACAACACTTCTATCCTTCCAGATTTTTCTTCCCCTTACTGCCACAAAACCCAAAATCAGTATCATTGAGACCTCAGGCCCCCTGACTCCTCCTGCCATCTGGTCTACAGATCCCTTTCCTTTCTCATTTCTTTTCCTATCTAGACTGAAATCTATGGCTCCATCATTTCTGTTCTTTTATTTTATCATCCCAGTTCTGTACTCTGACAATCTCCAGGGTCAGCCTAACCATTTTCCTTCTGCACCCCTTACTGAGAAAGCAAAGGAATGCTGGGAAAAATGTGATCATATAACCACATAAACTAGTACCACTTCCAACTTCCACCAGGCCCACAGAGTAGCTCAGCAAATATTTCACTGGTTGACAACTCATTTCCCAGAACAACCATTCTAAATCATCAAGGCCCCTACCCAACTCACTTCAACCTCCTTCTTCAAAGTAAAAAGAAAAGGTATCCTAGGATCTCTCTCTGAGCTTCAGATCCTCAAACTATAAACTGATCTATAGCCACCCATCCTCACCTCTCTTCTCCTAACAGGAATGGGCCTGTTTGAGGCTAATCGCATCTTCCTCCGACATATCTGAAATGTTATTACATAAATTACTGCTTTTATCTCCAAATCTTTAATCTAACACTATGTGTGTGTGTGTGTGTGTGTGTGTGTGTGTGTGTGTGTTTGCTTTTTGGTTGAGTGTGTGTGTGTGTGTTTTACAAACTGAGACTCTTTGATCTATGAAACATGTTCAGCCTCTCTCGTCTTAAAAAGAAATAGAAAATTCTGCCATGACCCTCCCTCATTCCCTTTTAGCCACACTGCACTGGTTAAAAAACTATGTTCACTTTATTTTTCATTCATAGATTCTAAATCAGTGTCTGATACATAGTTGACATGTAATTAAAAATCCACTCACTGCCCTGGCTGGTTTGGCTCAGCAGTTAAGAGCGTCAGCCTGCAGTCCAGAGAGACCCGGGTTCAGTTCCCGCTAAGGGAATGCACCTCGGTGCAGTTTGTCCCTGTCCCTGGTTGGGTTGTGCGGGTGGCAGCCACTTGATGTGTCCCTTTCACATCGATGTTTCTCTCTCTCTCTTCCTCTCTCTCCCTCCTGCTCTGTCTGAACAAAAAATGGAAAAATGTCCTCAGGTGAGGATAAATAAACAACAACAATAAAAATAAATAAAATAAAAATCCACTCACTAAAAAAATGAATGAAAACATCTAGACTTGTTTGTGCTTACTTATAGAAACACCTACATGATAGCTTCTCTTTACTAAAACTTCTGCCTATGGTCCACATTTAGAACTAACTAAAATTATAGAGTATGTAGTTAAAAGTTCTCAAATAAACAAGTTACCAGAAGTGAATGTTCTGCCCTCACTGCCTTCCCACCTTAAAACAGATATTTGGGACCTGAAAAATAATTTTCTTTTGTTTTAACTGGGATACAGCTGTCCCAGGGTTCTGCCGGCACACATATCCAAGACAGTATGTATCTGGGAAGATAAGATGAGCTTTCAAATAATACTGGTGACCTGATAGGTAGAAGACTTGTAAAAAATTCTGCCTTAATTGCTCCAGGGCAACAAATTCTCCTCTCTTAGCTTACCAACAGACTGTTGACAACATGAAAAAACAGTTTTAACAGCAAAATGTCCCAGCAAATGTGCATATAACCCACAGTACCTAGACTAGTAATGATTTTCCTACCACCACAAACAACAACAACAAAAACCCATTTGGATAAGAGGCTGTGTAAAGCTAAAATTATAAATGGGCAGATGGAACCTTGATAACATGTTAACTATAAATTTATCATTAAAAAATAAAGCCAAGTCTGCTCTTCAGGGCAGTCTGCAGGACCCTGTCAGCGAAAGCATGGTTCTGCGCAGCTGTGAAGGCTCTCAGCAGGACTGGCATCTGAAGGCCAAAGGTCTCCTGCCCTATGGACAGTCAAGGAACTGTGGGCAGAGAGTTGTGCACATGGACGTCAGAATCATCTGGAACCTAGAATGACTTCAGAACAGAGAAGAAAGGAAGTAATAAATATAAGCCAGGTGCCCAAATACACAGTAAGTGTGACTAGTAACTGGAAAGTCAGTAACAACAATGACAAGGGTAAGAGTGGGAGCTACAGACGAATGGGATAACCCATAAAGGGGCTGTTTTCTACAAAGGAGAAGGGGGAGTCTGAAGGCAGCAATGTCGAGCAAGAAAAATATAAAAGAAGAAAAAAAGTTTCCTGCTCTATAAATAGAAAATCACGTTTCATTTTTTAAGACGACAGGTAATTACTGATTGGGTTCTTAGTAATAATGCCTCATTCAAATTAATAGCATCCAGAGTAATACCTCTAGAGTTCAAAGAAAAACATTGTAAATAGTAGGTTCTGAGTCTCACCAAATATTTACCTTTATTAATTCTACAGGCACAGACCCTGTGACTAGATACAAAGAACAATTTATCCTATAGTTTTAAAGAGGCAGCTCTTTACTCCCCATATTTCCTCAGTCCCCACCAAACTTCCCAGCTTGTCAAATGTATTATCTAAAAACTGCAAGTCAGGGCTGTGCCCTCCTCTCATCTTTGTAACAAGTAACTTAAGATATACCACTTTTGAACAAGACATATGTTCTTGCTGTAGAAAAACAAGTATTCTTTTAAAAACTGGTTTATTAACTTCAACTAGAAATGGCTTGAGTAGACAAATGGAATGTTAGTTAATTATTACCAAAAAGGTACACTTCAAATTTGCAGTTATATGTCAATTTTTCCATAAAACTGGAAAAAAATTATTACCAGAAAGCATTATAGTTCAATTATTCCTAAACCTAAATTTAGTTTCTGACAGTTATGACCCAATCATTAACAAATATAACAATCTCATAAAATAAGTTGCCACGAGTTAGCAGCTTTGTGTACTTAACGCAACTGGTTTATCTTGAAGAGTACATGAGGAAAGAGCATTGCTCAAAACTAGGAGCGCTACTCCAAGTTTCAAAGAAGCTGGTGGTTTAAACTGTGGATACTTGCTCAGCCCACCAAATTTAAGGAATCCTCAACAATGTTCCCTGGGTTTCACAACAGAATACTTAGCCTAAGACAGATAAACCTTAATTTTTCACTTTTCTTTTGCTTATACTTTTAAGATCAACTATCTCTTTTTCTTTTTAACTTGTCTTTATTGTTGAATGTATTATAGATGAGCTCCGTTTTCCCCCCATTGACTCCCTCCTCCACAATCCTGCACCCCTGCTGCATTCCCTACAGTATTGTCTATGTCCACTGGTTATATAAGTTCTTTGATTTAGTCTTCCTGTCCTCCCCTTCCCCTTAATGTTCATCAGCCTAACAACTAATTTATCCTTCTTAATTCTTTCACCTTTTTCATCCATCCCCCTAACCCCCCTCTCATCTGGCAGCCATCAAAAAGTTCTCTGTATCTATGAGTCTGTTTCTGTTCTGCTTGATCATTTTGCTTGTAGATTCAATTGTTGATAGATATGTATTTGTTGTCATTTTATCGTTCATATTTTTGTTCTTCTTCAAGAAGACCTGTCAGCCTGGATGGTGTAGCTCAGTGGCTGAGTGTCGACCCATGCACCAGGAAGGAGATCAACAGTTCAATTCCCACTCAGGGCACATGCCCATGTTGTGGGACAAATTCCCAGTTGGAGGCATGAAGGAGGCGGCCAATCGATGTTCTCTCTCATTGATGTTTCTACATCTCTCTCCCTCTCCCTTCCTCTTGCTCTAAAAATCAATAAAGAAAAACAATTTTTTTTAAAAAGAAGACCTATCAACATTTCATATGATACAGGTTTGGTGGTGATCAACTCCCTTAGCTTCTTCTTGTCTGGAAAACTCTTTATATGTCCATCATTTCTAAATTATAGCTTTGCAGGATAGAGTAATCTTGGTTGTGGGTTATTGCTTTTCATCACCTTGAGTATTTCTTGCCATTCCTTTCTGACCTGCAAAGTTTCTTTTGAGAAATCAGCTGACAGTCTTATGGGAGCTCCCTTGTAGGTAACAAACTGCTTTTCTCTTGCTGCTTTTAAGATTCTCTCTTTGTCTTGAACCTTTTGCATTTTGATGATGATGTGTCTTGGTGTGAGCCTCTTGGGGTTCATCTTGTTTGGGACTCTGTGCTTCCTGGACTTGTATGTCTGTTTCCTTCACCAAGTTAGGGAAGTTTTCTGTCATTATTTTTCAAATAGGATTTCAATTTCTTTTTCGCTCTCTTCTCCTTCTGGCACCCCCATGATGTTGGTACTCTTGAAGTTGTCTCAGAGACTCCTTACTCTATCTTCATTTTTGGGGGGGGGATTCTTTGTTCTGATTAGGTGTTTTTTGCTTCCTTATATTCTAAATCGATGGTTTGCTTCTTAGCTTCACCTATAATTCCCTATAAATTATTCTTTATTTCAGCTAGTGCATCCTTCATTTCTAACTGGTCCTTTTTTATTTTCTTGACATTCTCACTAAATTCCATGAGTATCCTTATAACAGTGTTTTGAACTCTGCACCTATTAGGTTGCTTATCTCCATTTCATTTAGTTGTTTTCCTGGAGTTTTACTCTACTCTTTCATTTGGGACATGTTTTGTTGTCTCCTCATTTTGGCTGTTTCCCTGTGTTTGTTTCTATGTATTAGGTAGAGTTGCTATGTCTCCTAGGCTTTCTGGGGTGGCCTATTATAGTAGGTATCCTGTAGGGTCCAGTGAAACAGCCTTCCTGGTCACCTCAGCTGGGCCCTCAAGGTACACCCCTTGTGTGGACTGTTTACCCCCTGTTGTAACTGAGTCTTGATTGCTGTTGGCACATCAATGGGAGGGATGTACTCAAGCTGATCAGTTGCAAGGACTGGCTGTGCCCATTGACCACTGTCCTCTGACTACCTTGGAGGATCAGCTATGCAGGGCCCACCACACAGAGCAAGACTTACTTCAGCAAGGCTCTGGTACCCACTAAATCTAGTCCTTGAGTGTGTCACTTGTGGAGGTGGTTGGGTGGTGGTACTTTGACAGGGTCTGAAGCGGTCCACTGGGTGTTCTGGCTCTGGGGCAAGGTCAGCCTCTGTCTGTGTTCTACCTGGGATGGCAGGGATAAGCTACAAAGCAATCTACAGATGGCTGCTTCTTGTGCTGGTCTTGGAGGTGCAAGGCAAAGCCAAACTGTGATCCAAGGCTGGCTGCTTCTAGTGCCAGACCTGGAGCCACTTAGCCAGAGGTATGGGGCTCATGAGACTACGTACTGTATGTTTGAGAGAATTTAGGAAAGGATCAACTATCTCTTAAAAATATGTTCTCAATTCAATCTGCAACACAAAATAGCTGTACTATATCTTAATTCTGAACTCATTGCTAACTAACTATTGTTAAAAATTGGGTTGAGAGAGACAATATTTAGTGAGAACGGCTCAAAGTGCACACAGGTTATCCATTCCTCCAGATGTTTTAAATCTAGCCCTGGTCAAGTTAGAACAACAGAGACCTGAGTACCTGGACCACATTGTACTGACCACTTAAGAACTGTCTGTACTAAATTATACTTTGGTATGATAGCAAGACTCCACATGCACTGACGATTGGCAAAATAAAGTCCCAAGATACTGTCTAGGAAACTGTTCATTACAACATCCAAGAATAGTTTGACTCCTGAGCAACACGTCCATTTTATCTTCTGAACTCTGTAATCTGCTATCAGTGACTAGAGAGCTCAGTCAGAGCCAAACTTACAGCCTAACAAGTGTCGTATCACCATGACATGCTTCGCCTGACCCGGCTTTAGATCCAACCCATTTTATTTTTCACATTTCTTTTGCTTCCACTTTTAACTTGTTTTACTGTTTTATGATAATCTACATTATAAACTATTTTAAATCCTTTTTAAACAAAGAGAGGAATGTTGAAATAAATAGATCAAGAGTTTCCTAGGGTACTTTTAGGATCCTTTGCAGAATTCAGAGCCATGAAATATTCTTCATAGAATTGTACATATTTGATAATTAAAGATTCAGAATGAACTAAATAAAGCCAAGTTCTTTTATCCATGAGAATGTAATTACTTAGACTTGATCTTGGACAGTTAGCCAGAAACTGTCAAAATTTTTTAATTAAACTATGTGGTAGTTAAACTGATGTTTTTAAGAGGTATAAATAAGGCACACAATCAAAATTATGTGAACAAAATAAAAAACTAAATATGCTGTACACCTGAAATTATTATAAAATAATCTGTCGACTGAACTGAAAAATAACAAATAATTGTTCTTAAAGCTGCAACCAGTCAGTAAATTTTACCTAGCACACATTTTCTTTCTGATACAAGAAAAGTTTCTGAATACAAAGGTGATTCCTCCAGCCTCACTAACATCCAGAATTGTAATGCAGAAGAGGAGCCACTGAAGAGTACCCTGAAACACCAATGTGACAAGGAGAAAAGCACACACTTTTCCTAAGTAGTCTGCAGTAAGAACAGGGTTAAAAAGTCTTTCCAGGATAGGAATAAAACACCTAAAGACCGGACAACACGAGAGCGGATATGGATCAGGATTTCTCAACCTCAGCACTATTGACATTTGGGGCCAGATAGTTCTTTGTTATCGGGGGCTGTTTAGCAGCATGTCTGGCCTCTATCCCCTAGATGGCAATAGTACCCCTACTAATTGTGACAACCAAAAAATGTTTGCAAGACATTGCCAACTATCCCTTGAGGGGGAGGAGACAAAGTCATCATCCCTGTTGAACATCACCACTATGGATGAAATTAACAGCTGCCAGGGATAACTCACTTTCCCAGCAAACAGCACTCCCAAACCCTCTCACCTACTGAACCAAAAAAAAAAACAGAAGGAACAGCAGGAGTTGTAGGAGAAATTACAAGTTCAAATTTTGGATATATCAAAACATGGGATATGCCAAGTGGAAATATTCAAAAGGCAGCTGAATACATGAGACTGGAACCAAGAAGAAAAAGGCTTTTGCAAATCTTCAGCCAAAATAAAATCCTCTTAAGAGATGATGGTTATTACCATACACAATCTCTACCTAGTGCCTAATTAAACAAGAAGCCCTTGATGGAGTCAGTCTATTGCAGAATAATGTACAAATGCACAATTTTTGCCTTCATCTGGACAAACTTGCCATATAAAGTCTTCAGAGTAAACTCTCGCATATCTTTGCTGACACGCTGCAATAAGTTTCCCATTTGGCATATGCTTCTTCTTTGACATTTTGTTCCCAAGTCCACCGCCCCGTATTCTATCTGTTCTGAATAGATCATTGTTCTCTGCTGCTGCAGATGCATAATTAGTAAAAGCAGGTGCAATTCCCAGCAGTAAGAATTGCATGTGAGTTTTCCAACATTACCATTAAAAAAAAAAATCTATACTAGAAGGCTCAGACTCCAGATTACTTTTTTCTTCAACAGAAACCTCTGTAACAGTTTGAATACACCTCAGCTCAAGAGCATATTTTTCTGAATGTCTGCTTTTGATTGAGAAAATTTACTTAAACATAATTTTCCGATAAATAAGACTTTCTTACATATGCATAAATTCACTTGTTAAAACCCTATTCAAGCCCTGGCTGGTTTGGCTCAGCGGTTAGAGCGTCGGCCTGAGGTCCAGAGAGACCCGGGTTCAGTTCCCGCTAAGGGCACGTACCTCGGTTGCAGTTTGTCCACAGCCCTGGTTGGGTCGTGCGGGAGGCGGCCACTCGATGTGTCCCTTTCACATCGATGTTTCTCTCTCTCTCTCTCTCTCTCCCTCCCACTCTATCTGAACAAAAAATGGAAAAATGTCCTCGGGTGAAGATAAAAAAAAAACAACAACCCTATTCTACATGATTTATGCAGTTACATTTCATGTAAAAATAGCAGTGAAGAAATAATTTTCTTAAGACACATAATCTGGTTAACAAAATATAGTTAAAGTAAAGTAAATCTGAATAACAAAATAGGAATACTTTGCATATATTATGTTTAAACTGATTTCCTTGTGTGTGCTCTTCAATTTTTTTAATTAGCTTTAAAACTTTTTTTAAAGAATAGTTTATTGCCCTGGCCGGTTTGGCTCAGCGGTTAGAGTGTCGGCCTGAGGTCCAGAGAGACCCGGGTTCGGTTCCCGCTAAGGGCATGTACCTTGGTTGCAGTTTGTCCCCGGCCCTGGTTGGGTCGTGCAAGAGGCAGCCACTTGATGTGTCCCTTTCACATTGATGTTTCTCTCTCTCTCTCTTCCTCTCTCTCCCTCCCACTCTATCTGAACAAAAAATGGAAAAATGTCCTCGGGTGAGGATAAAAAAAATAAATAAATAAAATAATAGTTTATTAATTTTTAGAGAGAGAGGAAGGGAGAAGAAAGAAACATAGACGTGAGAACACAATATCAAATGGCTGCCTCCTGCAGGCCCCCTGCTAAGGACCGAGCCCACAACCCGGGATGACCAGAAACTGAACCAGTGACCTCTCGGAGCAGAGGACAGCGCCCACCCAACTGAATCAGGGCTTAAAAATTTTTTTAATAATGAGAATAAGTTGAAAATTTGTTTTAAAACAGTCATAAAATATCGATCAATTTGAGGGCAGTCATATTAAATATCAACCAATACACAGAATTTTCACTCAACTCACCTCCATAATTACATTATCAACACATCAGCATACGTGCAGTAAGAACAAGCAGAAATAAACAATGGTAATACCTCCTCTTAGAAATGATAAGATATTTAAGAGAGAACACAAATACAAACATACCCTAAAAAGGAAAATTAAGTTTAGCATTTTTCTGACAAACTAAATATTCACTAACAAGGTTTTTACGTAAACTCACTTTTGTTTACATAAATTCCTTACTAAAAACAAAAGAATATCTTCAAATAAAAGTATCAGTAAATGCCTCCTTTTCTTTATCTGTTCCTTAGGCTAAACTTATAAAATCAGACATGATTTGTGTTGAAGGAAATCACTATGAACTCCCCTCAGTCCCATCCTTTCTCCACATGAAGAAAATGCAAATGATGCCCAATTTAATATGTTCTCCAACAACCCTTATTACTTAATATTTCAACACAGCCAGAGAGGAAGCGAAGAAAAAGTAGTGGAGTGTGTTTTAAGAGTGTCCTTTCTTACCAACATGTTGCTGTAGAGCCCAAGAGGAGTGTGAGGCACGAGCAGAGAGCATCTTTTCGACAGCTGGAGGAAGTCTCCTCCAATTAGTGAACTCCAAAGTGAAGATAAGGATGTCATCGCTGACTGAGTCAATCCTGTATGAGCAAGATGTTAACACACACCATTAGACACCAAATACATCAACTTTCACCCTGAAAACAAACACCACAGACCTATTCTTACAACACCTCAATATGGAAGGCAACAGAAAACTGGGGCACAGAAAATATTCATGTAACTAGAGGCAACTTCAGCAGATATGAATAATCATCTGTTCCCACAGGAAACAGAACTGTGCGCAGCTGTCCAACAGATGACAAGGGGAGGCTCTACTCTTGTACAGTATGGGAACTGTCCTTCCCATTCCCAGCAGCAGTGTGGGGAAAGACAGAGACAGCACCAGTGTCAACAGCGGATTTATCTCCTCCCAACTGGACCATGTGCTTTAATAGTCCTGAAAGGATAAAACCCAAACACCCCAATCCATCCCTAATCTAAGTATACGGGAGATATGGCTTGTTTCTGCCCAACTCCCAGGGAGGTACAACTGTTCTCCTCTAAGAATCTTCCTCATTACAGGTTCAGTTCTAAAGGATGGAGCAGAATCAGTTTCATCTCTAAGAACTGAAAGAAAGTATCCAAGATGAACAGTTCTCCCTCTATTTTTACAAAATAAATTTCAGATTTCCTACCAACCTAGCCCAAAGCGACTTCCCCAAATTTTATCATCACTTGAATCCTAACGAAAAGAGCACTGCTCTAGCAAAGTTTCTGATTTCTAATGCTACCTCCACTACTCACAAACATGTTGCTGAAACTCTTTAAGCCCTTGATCCTGGTCTTCTGACATAAGAACAACACTTAACCTATTTCAGGGCACTAAATGTGAAAATAATATGAGAAAATATAGTAAACATACTTTCAAAACTATAAAATATTACATAAATGTTTGATATTAGAACTG
This sequence comes from Molossus molossus, assembly GCF_014108415.1. Taxonomy (NCBI): domain Eukaryota; kingdom Metazoa; phylum Chordata; class Mammalia; order Chiroptera; family Molossidae; genus Molossus; species Molossus molossus. The sequence goes on from NW_023425350.1 coordinate 37,677,098, forward strand.
GTTTGAAATTTTCAGTAGGCCTGATAACATGAAAGTTAGTCAATGCTTAAAGAGAACCATACATCCTAAATAAGACTGTCCATCTTGTACTCACTTAGATACTCCCCTACCATCATTCTGTCTGAAGAAAAATAATTACTTCAAAAATAGAAATTCTTTCCAAGGTCATTTTTTAAATTCATTTTTTGGACTCACTACTAAGCAGAGAATAAAGAAAGGGAAAAAATAGAAGGAAAAAAGAAACGGAGCCCTGCATGGTTTGGCTCAGCGGTTAGAGTGTCAGCCTGCAGACCAAACAGTTGTGGGTTCAATTCCAGTCAAGGGCATGTACCTCAGTTGTGGTTCAATCCCTGGCCCTGGTTGGGGTCATGTGGGAGGCAGCCAATCGATGTATCTCTCTCACATCGATGTTTCTCTCTCTCTCTCTCTTCCTCCCTCTCACTCTACCTGAAAATCAATGGAAAAATATCCTCAGGTGAGGATAACAAAATTTTAAAAAAGAAAGAAAATGAACAATACTCGAAACTTGTCATCACAAACACAACTTACTTTTTGTAATTCAGGGTGAAAGTGTCCTTGAAATGACTGATTTGAGTATGAAAATTATTTCCCAAATTCTTAATTCTCTAATGTGCAAACTTCTATATAATAAAGAACCTGGTGTTGCACAAATGCCTTGGGAAAATATTTTACTTCTCAAGAAGCTCTCAGTAAAATCACAACTTATCAGGAAATACTGAGAACAAATAAAATGATAAAATATATTGAAAGGCAAAAAAAATCTTGACTTTCTAGGAACTCCACACCAAAGGTTACTTGGTTCTGGCTCGTTATTTCTTTTTTAACGGTTTCATTTTTCTGTATGAATGTGCTTTAAGTCACACTGGAACCAAACACCTAGTCATTTTTATTCAGTTATCTAAACATACACACGAGAAATGAGTCTGTTTATACAGCTTTAGATAATGTAACTAATCTTACCAATGCTGATAACGCCACTAAAAATGTTTTGTTACCACTACACTGACCATTATGTTGTACAAAGCAGTTGTACAATCATAAATGAGTGAGTTAATCAACCAAATGCACGGATGACATTTAGTTTCTATTACTTACGTATTACATTCGGATGGAGGTACACACCTAGCCTTGCATTTAAAGTTAAAAAATATTTCAACTCTGTAGATTATATTGTGATGGGCAATTATTCAGCCAGACATATTTTTAAAGAACATTTAAGGCAAAAAATACCTAGGAAAGACATTTATAATTTACATGACAAAGATTAAGCAACAGACTTACATGTGATATAAATAAAATATAACCAAAATCCACTTTAACAGCATACTGGAATTTTATGGGAGAATTTTTCTTATAACAGCTCTATCTATGAATGTAAATTTGATCAAAGAAAGCAAAACATTTATCATATTCAGTGTAAACACTGGCTTTATCCATTCAATAAAAGATCGGTGAACAAAAATTTGACCATGTTAAGCACTTTTATTGCTGAAGTGAAATTTTCTAGTGTATTTTTCCTAATGAATATAAAGTTACCAAACTTACCCCTTCTGAGTAAACTATATGCAACTGGCATTGTCAATCTTAACAGCTGCAAGTTTTACAATTTACTTCAAAACAATTTGAAGTTTACTGGTTCTTAACTCTTGTCTGTCTAACCCATCCAATAAATATAGCTCACACCATATTTAGAGGATTACCACAAAAATTTTCAAATGGACTATTCACATGGGGGGGGGGGCTCTATCAGAACTAGGATGGGAGAGTATATTTTACAAAGCCTTCTAGCAGAATAAATCTAAATAATTCCCTCTCCTTCCAGTAGTCTATGTAATTGGCTGAGCAGAGGAAAGGATAAAAGGCAATGTTTAATTTTTTTCCCTGATAGGTGCTTCCTAATTTAGGAACAAAAAGGAATAAGATAAACTGTCACAGATCCCTCAGGTAGGGGCAAGGGATTAAGATACCTGAAATTGGTAAGTGTGTGGAGAAAAAGGGACTCTAGTGCACTGCTGGTGTGAATGCAGACTGGTGCAGCCACTATGGAAAACAATATAGCATTACCTTAAAAAATTAAAAATTGAACTGCCATTTGACCCAGTGATCCCAATTCTAGAGATATACTCTAAAAATTTAAAACACCAATCAGAAAGAATATATGCACCCCTATGTTCATAGCAGCACTATTTACAATAGGTAAGATCTGGAAACAGCCCAAATGTCCATCACTAGACGAGTGGATAAAAAAAGCTGTGGTGCATCTACATAATGGAATACTATGCAGCTGTTAGAAAAAAAAAAAAAAGATCTCTTACCCCTGTAAGGGACCTGAAGAATATTATGCTAAGTGAAATAAGCCAATCAGAAAAAGAGAAGTATCACATGATCTCACTTATTTAGTGATCTCACTTTTTAATCTTTGTCACTTATTAGAATATAATGAACAAAATAAGCTGATGAACAAAATAGATCCAGAGACATGGAAGTAGGAAACAGACTGACAAACCTCAGGGGAAAGGGGGGGGGGGGCATGTGAGGGTGGGAAGGGATAAACCAAAAAACTTATATGCATATAGACGTAACCAATGGACACAGACAATAGTGTGGTGAAGGTGGGTGGGGGTGGGGCTGGAGTGGGGAGGAGGGGGAAAAGGAGGGACATCTGTTAATAAAAAGATTAATTGACTAAATTTTAAAAAAGGATACCTGAAATCAAGTGAGGTAACCACCACATCCCTGTGGATGTGCAGGGCTAAGGCAGCACAGCACAGTGGTTAGAAAGACAGACTTGAGCCAAACTATAAGACAACCTGGATTCAAAACTTAGCTCTAGTACTAATTAGCTGAGTAAACTTGGCAAGTATGTTAATCACTGTACCTCAATTTCTCCTTTGTAAAGTAAAAATAATAGTATCCAGTGTATTTGATAGAAAATAAGTTAATACAGTAAAGAACTTAAAATAGTGCCTACCATGTGTTAGGTAGTATTCTAAGTGTTGGTTAAAGAAATAGATTAGAAACCAGAAACACATACTAGAAACCAGAGAACTGAAAGTAATGTGGAGCTGAGTCGGCAGCTTCAGTAGACGAGAAAGCAGGTGCCTCGGGACGAGAACCAACGGAGGGAAGAAAGGAAAGGGGACACACTGTCAAGGCTGCTCACAGCTCCCCACGTTTGGGGCTGGATTTCCAGCTGTGGTCAAGGGGTGAATCCTAGAATGGTGAGGGGCAACTGCTGCCAGCTGTCAGGAGCCCAAACACAACAATAAAATTCACTAAGTAAAATGGGAAGGGTACTTAAATAGCTTTGTTAATAGCTAGATTCAGCATTCATTAGCGAGTGTTTATATCTCCCTTGCGTGTGTGTATTTGTTAAGACAAATATACATATATGAGTAACTTTTTAAAAAATCAGAGATTTCTCAAAAAACTGTCAACAATCTTTCATTCAATTACCTTAAAAATACAATGTTTTGGTGAAAATTTATTGAAAAACTGTAGAGGAAATTGCAACAATGAGCACTTGACAGATAACGATGTATTAATCAGGTGCTGGAGAAAGCAGCAAATACAATCAGGGACTCAACCTGTTGTAAACCAATCAAAAAGTACAGTGGGGATGAGAATTGTGTCTAAGCTCTGCTTTTGCTTCTGTAGTCCTCAAACCAGCTACCACACAGCCCTAGGCATAAAACCTCTGCTTAGTGACAATTTCTGAATAATTTACAATGGCAGACATAATAAAAAGGTGAAATACTGGAATACTGCCAAATAAAGACCTGTTCTTCACCTACAGATGGAGAAGCCACCAGGTGGAAGACGGTCTCCAGCAATCCAAAGCAGATTTACAAGTAGGGACCATTCAGTTGCCTGCGTGATCCCCAAAGAGGACTGCTTTTGAAAAGATAAATAAGATATCAAAGCACTTTTCTGCTGACACAGAAAATCTCAGTATTTGTCTCAGTCTTGTTATTTTAGTAAATGGTAGTTTTTATTTAATTATGTTTTAAATACATAGATATATATATTTTTAAAGTAGTATAGATGTCCCCCTTTTTGGCAGTTTTTAAAACACAAAAATTAAGCCTTCTGGAATGTTTTATTGAAATTTTATAAAATACCCGTCCTCTATTTTCCTGGAAACATTTATTCTATTTTCTCACTTGACTTGAATTATCAGGCCAAAGAGTTTTCTCACTACTACAACTACGTTCTCAGCCCCAACTAGACACTAACAACATTTGCAAAGGCTAGAAGGTATAGAAACAGTTCTCTTCTTGCCCAAGAAAAATCCTGACCCAACTTTCATATAATCACCCATAGAGGCTACCCTTCTGAGAAACTACCTAAAGTAAACAAGTTACGTCCTCAGCTACTTCAGAAATCAGTGTTTATTAAAGGAGGCAAAGTTCAAATCAACAAGATGCTGTAGAACAGGAGCGCTCAATCTAGCTAAAGGATAACAGAAATCTACAAGCCGCTACAACCACCTGTCAGAGGCATTTTCACAGGAGCATGAGGGGTGGCCTAAGGAAAATATCCTTCTCAGGAGAGTTTATGGGTATCCATCTCTTTCTACTCCCTTCCAGTCACCTCCTTCCTACCTTTTACCAGGAATCTACCCCTATAGTCAATCTTGCTATTAGCAGCTCCCCAGGCCAGCCATCACAGTCAAACACACACACGCCCTCATCCCAACACAGGGTATTAAGAAATTATACTCTTAAAAAGAGTATAGTCACTCAAAAAAGGTAAGGCCCACTATTGTAGGATTTCTTACCAAGAACTGCATAGAAGATTCAATGGGTCAAATCCAGCAAGAAGGAGAGATGGCAACCACTCCTTATATTTTGTCTGTGCTTTAATTGCATGATTTATAAATTCAGATATACAGTCCCATGGTGCCAGTGGGCAGCCTTTCTTCAAAAAGTAACGAAATACTGAAAACTTCTCATACTTCAGGCAGTATGCCAAATGAAGTTCATTTAGCTGGACTCCGTATTTCAAAAGAATATTCACAATTCCAAAGAATTCACAGCTCCAACACAAAAAAAGAAAGAAAGAAAGAAGTTAGACTTTTATATAAAAAATAAATGTTACAAATCATTAATAGTAGTTACAGCTGGAAAATAAGAACAGCAGATGGGAAACTAGACGGTTTTTACATTTCTAGTGGATTTGAGAGTGGGGCACTCGGGGAAAAGGAGGGTTTTATTTTTTAATTTAGACCCTCCTGCGTGGTTTTTAATTTTCAACTATAAACAGATAGTACCCTTAGAATTCTAAATATTCATCTTAAGCAAATAATTTTAAAGATTTTCATTAACAAATAGAAAACTCTTCTCAAAACATATTTTTGTACAATTAAGTATCTCTACTACAAAATACTTGCTAAATAAAGTTATTGAACAATGTGATCTGTCTCTAAAGACAGATAATTCATTCTAGGAATCACCAAAATACCATTTCCTTTAGCAATTACCTTAGTCAATGTCCCCTTTACTTTCAAATTTCTAATGGTAAAAAACAATCACACAGAAAAGCTTTTTTTAATGAACAAACATTTAACTTATTGCTTTATTTCTAAATTAATCTACTTTATCATATACTTTTACAGAGTAAAAAAATGTATATCGTTTTGTACTTATTGTTTTATTTTTATATTTTATCATCCAATACTGGTAAGTTATGGTGAAACTGATTGAAAATAATAAGTGCAATCCTTTTTTGAGAGAGCTAATTGGCAAGATGTACCCAAAGAGGTATCAGAGCAAAGCTGTAAGAGCACAGACTGCAGCAGCCTGCTCGGCCACTTGCTAGCTATCTGACTTGGAACAAGGCACTTAACCTTGCTGGCACACAGAATTAGCACTGTGTGAGTATTTGGAAAATAAATTATATGTAAAGTAAAATACCATATAAATTAAAATAAAATATAATAAACATAAATCATGGGAATTTATCCAGGAGATAATTTTTTTTTAAGTATATACTATTGCACAAATATGTTAACCATAGTTTTATCTATAATAGCCTTTAAAAAGAAAGTACCTAAACGTTCAACAGTAGAGGAGCAGGTAAGTACAAAACACGATATACTCATCAAAAATTGCAATTATGATGGTTGTATGACCACATTTAAAAAACTTTATAGTATAATTTTAACTGTAATAAAGCTCAGTAAACACGTTTATTATATAGATAACTGTGAAAGAAATATGCAATAAAATTATTCCTTTGAAACTGACATTAACACTATTTTAAACAAATAAAAAATATTTAATTAATCATAGTATTGTAGAATCTAAATAAGAGGCACCACAGATAAATATAAAATGTTCAAACCATTGTCATGTGAGACCAACTACTTCTGAAGACTTGCTATAAAACTTGAAATCAAGGTTTTAAAGAAGCTAAAACACTATCCAGTCAGCCCTCATTTATCGTGGTTACTCAGTTCCAGACTCTACCGCGATAAATGAATTTCCGTGAAGCAGGATCCTTTATTTATTATTACTATAGTATAGTATTCGAAAAAAACGCGATAGAGTGAAGTCGCGAAAGTCGAAGCCCGAAGTGGTGAGGGACAATTGTATATGTTGGTAAAATATCATCTAACTCCTGTATATTCTTATAAACCTACATTTATTCTCCAATAAGTGTACTTTTTTTTAGTTAAAAGATTAAACAGTATTCTTTTTACTTTTAATTATCTGCACAGCAATTAGAAAAAATCTGTAATTCTAAAATTTGTTTTTAAATGTTTGCAACTCATGTGGCAAACTGTTTTCTTGTTGCTTTTTAAATACTCACCTGAGGATATTTTTCTACTTACCCTCAGATGGGGGGGGGGGGTGGAATCGATGAGAGACATAGACTGGTCGCCTCCTGCACCACCCCGACCAGGTACCGAATCACAACTGAGGTTTACGTGCTCTTGACTGGAGTTCAACCCAAGACTCTGGTCCTTGGGCCAACGCTCTAACCGCTGAGCCAAACCAGCCAGGACTAAAATTTCTTTATAAAAATTAATAACTTTGTTGTCTACTAGTTGCTATTTGTTCCTGATAAGAAGTCCATCATTCAGGCCACTGTTCTTGCAAACAGCCCTCTATGTTTGTATTTTTCCCGCTGGCTGTTTTCAAACACGGGAAAGCTGAGAGAATTTGTTGCCAGCATTCCCTGCACTGCAAGAAATGCTAAAGGATATACTTCTGACTGATGGTTCTGAACCGTTATCACCAATTTATTTCAACCATTTCGACCTCATTTAACTAGGTTCTCATTCTTTTGCCTGCAGTTATTACTTGTTTATTCCACCATAGAACAGACAAGCTACATATAGACTGTTGAACACGTTTCAAAAAATATGCAGGAAGACTGTGAGAACTCAAGACACTGCCTCATCACAAACGTGAAATACAATTCTCAGGAAGCCTGGCAACTTTCAAGGCATGTGTGTTTACATGTGCAATTCAGGGACTGGCTAAATTCTTCCCTCTGAAACCATCTTTAATGCTTTGAAACCATCAATAGCCTAACCATAGATACTTGGGCTCTTAATGATTTAGAACATACTTTTGCTACAGAATACAAAGGTAAATGTGAGTCATAAATACACCCTATTAGATTAAGTGCTACAGATTTTCCATTTAGAAAAAACTACAAAACTAAGAAGAGGCTTTCGTATTAAAATTTCAACACAGCACCCAGACATGTGGCTCATGCTAAGAAATATTTAAGAACAAGGCCAAAAGATAAACCATCCATCTCTAAAATGTGAGAGAAACATGTGCGTGTATAATTCCCTATAACCACAAAGTTTCAGTATTTATTCTGCATTAGGCACTATGTTAAATCTTTTTACATGAAAGATGTGCCTTAACCCTCACAATAACCCTAAGAATAAGATCTATTATCTCCATTCTAGATGCAAAACTTAAAGCTTAGTTATAGAGCTAGTAATTGGTAGAATTGTGATAACAATGTCAAACCAAAATCTGACAGTGAATATGATAGAGCAAATATCTGAAACATCTCCCCTCTATTATGAAAACTGAACACTTTCACGAAGTAGTCAAATTGAAGAAGACTTTAAGGCCAGACCTCTGTTTCCCAAAGTATGATGCATGAAACATTAGTCCCTGAAAATGATCCATAAGAAAAAGACTCCGAAATGAAAATAGTTGTGAAACCCTGTAGTACAGAGTGAGTCTGGAAAAGAAATATAGGATGAACATATTTTTAAACAGTACGTTAGGTATATTTTCAAATTATATGCTAAACTATTTTTCTTTAACCTCCAGATACCTGAGAAGCAGCTCTAATATTAAATCAAATAATCCAATTAACCTTAAATAAGCACAATAAAGAGTACAAAATGCGCCCAAAATCTATAAACACAGGAACAATAGTATAATTATTGTAAACATAAGTTCATCCTATGTTTCCGATATTTTCAAACTTTTGTAGATTCATTCATTCACCTTAGGAATTCACAAACCACCAACATAAGAAAACTTCTTAGAAGCCCTTCAAGAAAGAAAGCTATTTAACATTACTTAGCCCTGTTTCCCAAACTTAATTAACTATTTTATCCCATGTAATACCTATTAACAATCTACAGAATTAGTATTCTACAAAAAAAACACTTTGGAAAACCCACCTCTAATCGTCTTCCAATTACCATATTGCCTTATGTTAGAGGAGACAAAAGCACACTCCTAAAAAGACTCATAAAACTGCCTACTGTTACATTATTAACCAATTTCCAACAAAACTACGTATTATGGCAAATACTAAACTGGAGAATCATACAACTTTGTCGGCCTGCGCTGAGCTTCTGAGAAGGCTGAAGGTCTCAAATGCATGTGCAAGCTCCAGAAACGCAAGCAACTTCAGTGCTCCATGTGACCTTGATTATTACACGGCATTGAGCAACAGCAGCCCCTAGGGCTTAGATAACCTTTGGTTAAATGATAAATTTCATGAACAGATTCAGAAGAAAACAGTGCATTTTATTTAACCCTTGTAGGACATTTGGTGCTATCCAAAACATTCACAGAGACACATGGTTACCAGCTAGGCTACCAAGGCAAGAAGGGTTATTACTGATAATACAGCCACAACACAATTACTAGATCAAAAAAACAAGGTAGTAGTTTTATGTATGAAACCAAAAGTATAAATAAACATTATGGACTATCTGAACCCACAGATGTTTTCTAATCATGGACATTCTGGATAGGACCAACTATCAAAGACCTTTAGATGAGGACCTAATGTGTCCAAGGACATTTCAGACAAGACCAAATTTCAAGAACCCTTTTGCTCTGGCAGGTAGTTCAGCTGATTGGAGTGTCATCCCAATACACCAAGGTTGTATGTTCCATCCCTGGTCAGGGCACATACAAGATCCAATCAATGAATGTATAAATAAGTGGAACAACAAATCAACATTTTATTCTCTCTCTCTCTCTCTCTCTCTCTCTCTCTCTCTCCCCCTTTCTCTTTCTAAAGGAAAAAAAAAAAAATGAATACTTTTTTTTTTTTTAATTTCAAGGACCTTTTGGCTTAGACCCAAATGCCTCAGTGGACATTTTGGACAGGACCAAATGTCTGCTAATCTGTTTAATATAAATATCAATAACTAAGTGTGACACATTAAGAGACTGCACATTATATAACAGTGAAAATTATCAAATACTGAGAAAAAGGAGAGGTTTAAAACCTTAAAAAGCAATGTCTAGACCTTATCTTTAGGCCTGTACATTTTCCATTACTCTTCTCTTTGAAGTTAGAAAATGTGCACAGAAACAGTGTCCAGACAAAAAGCAGCACAGTAGTCCGGCCAGTGTGGCTCAGTGGTTTAGCATCGACCCATGCACCAAGAGGTCACCGGTTTGATTCCTGGTCAGGGCACATGCCCAGGTTGTGGGCCCAATCCCCAGCGGGAGGCATGCAGGAGGCAGCCAATCGATGTTCTCTCTCATCAATGTTTCTACCTCTCTCCCTCTCCCTTTTTCTCTCTCTAAAATCAATAAAGAAAAAAAAAATTTAAAAAGCAACACAGTAAAAGAAAATTCAACAAGTTAACAAGATTTATTTTAAACAAACAAAAATAGGCAAATATCTTAAGCATTTTATGCTTAATTAGACAACAAAATATCTAACCAACTTTTTAGCTGAATGATCAAAGGCCATATAAGTTTTACCGAATAGCTTTCAGCCATTTGCTGAAAACAAAAGACATTAGGTCCTTTCAGATGTACCTATGTGTGATATGATGACAAGAAAGGACACAACAATTTCTACTCAACGAATATGCTAACAATGACCACTATCAATTCGAAGGACAAAAGCAGGTTAGTTAAGCTATTATCTCCTCCTACAGTCATATATAAAAGGCACTAATATTTGTTCAGATTATCCTAAACTTTTTCAACTTCCCTCTTTTATACATTCTAGTTAAAGGAGTCTTTTTCTTATATTTTCTCATTTCAGTTGAATTACTCAACTGTGCCCTTGAAAGACTGGCTTTCATGTCACTGTAGCTGTTAACTTTTTAGCTCCGAGGGACAAAGCTCTTGTGCAGCGGTGGAGGAGACACTTCTCCATCATGCCTTGCAGTGCTGAGAGGAGCTAAAGGTCACTGTGCTTCAAATGGAAGCTCATCGTCTCAAAGGGATAACCAGCAAAAATGTTTCAGGATGCTAATCCTGAGCTAAAATGTTAAATCAACTGAATAAAACAATAAAGAAAGGAAAGTGTAAAACTCACAGCCATTATTTACATTAATTTTTTTCATTATCTTGTGATATTTTAATTGTACTATTTGTAAAAGCAGACAGAAGTTCACTAAAACACACCAGGCCAATAGTGCAAAAGGGCCACAAATACTAAATATCTACATCTCAGAGAAATACCAAAAAATATACAAATGAGAAAACAAAAGTTTTTAACTCATTAACACCTAAAGTTAATAAATTTTTTGTTTTAAATGTTGCCCAGGCCAGTGTGGCTCAGTGGTTGGGCATAGTCCCGTGCACCAAAAGGTTGCTGGTTCGATTCCCGGTAGGGCACATGCCCAGGTTACAGCTCAGTCCCAACAGGATGCATGCAGGAGGCAGCAGATGAATGTTTCTCTCTCACATAGATATTCTCTCTCTCCTTCTCCCTTCCTCTTTCTCTAAAAATCAATAAAAGTTCTGTGTTTGGTTTGGATCAGCAGTTAGAGCGTAGGCCAGCAGACCAAAGAGTCATGGGATCAATTCTGGTCAAGGACACATACCTCGGTTGCAGTTGTCATGGTCAGGGTTGTGTGGGAGGCAGCCAGTCAATGTGTCTCTCTTCTCTCTCCCTCCCACTCTGTCTGAAGATAAATGGAAAAAATATCCTCAGGTGAGGATTTAAAAAATAAATAAAAATATTTTTAAAAATAAGAAATATGTTGATTAAATATTTTTATAGAACAATCTTACACCTAACATTACTGTAACAACACATTGTTGCTATAAAAATTTCAAAACTTACGCCACTAAACTTATCTCATTATCTATTACTAAATCTCTCTAAACCTAATAATTAATTTTGGAAAATGGGGTTTTCCAACTTCCCTGGTACCATTATTGTGACCGAAACTCAAATTATCATTAATAACTGCTAAATGGAATATAGGAAATAATACACTATTTCATTAAGGATCAATAGAACATGATCGTTATTTTAAATAAAAACTATATTAAATTATCCTTGCTTTTTAAATGGGGATTCTAGTTAATTAATTCAGGTATGTTATTGTAGAACAGTGATTTTCAACTCGTGTGCCACAAAAATTTTTAAAACATGCAATACCTGGCTACTTAGTCAGGGGCACTGACCTCTTTTCCCTTAAAATGTCAAATTAAACAATGACAACAGCTAGCACAATAGCCACCCAGTGTGAATGAACAGAAGTATATCTATTTTTTTTTTTTTTGTTGGACTGGCAGAAAATATAACATATTTTTTGGTGTGCCACATAATTTTTGTAGTTTATGTGTGCCATGAGATGAAAAAGGTTGAAAATTGCTGCTGCAGAGAATCTAAAATTTAAGATGCATATTTATTGAAAAAAATAACAAAAAATTAACAAATTTTTTTCTCCAAATACCCAGCTACATTACCCTCTTGATAGACTAAAACAAAACCTACTAGGAGAATGTCTGTTTTCTTTCTTGATCAGCAAAGTTTTTAAGAGTCCCAAAATAATCAAATGGTTTTCACATTACATGTACAATGATGGACATGCAAACTAATTGCCAGACATTAGCTAATATCAATGTAGTACAGAGACTAAAATTTTAATTTACATTGTTTTCTAGATAAACAAAGGATGGTAGGGAGAAGAAAATTAATCTTGATATTCTTCTACTCTGTGACAAAAATTGTGCTATGTGCTATACTTAAGTCAACTCCTTTACATACACACATTAAATGCAAGCATATGGGATTATGATACTACCGTCTTTTAGATTTAGCCCTTGGGAAAGGTTTCTCTTCAATTAAATTATCCACAAAGTAGGTAAAAATGGCAAAGATGTATTAAAATTAAGTCTACTGCCACGGATCCCAGGTAAATGAAAAGTCAATTAGAAAGACTAGAAGGCTGTCAACAATAAAGATAAATTAAAAAAGAAAGACGGACTAGGAGAAGGTACCCTCTTGAAACAAATATATTGATGTTTTAGCTTTTTCTCTTGGGAAATGATCACATTTTACTGGTTATTCACATGCCAAGTAATTTTAGACTGTATTCTGGACACTGTAACTGTTATTGTAAAGACTCTGAGTCCTGTTACAATCCTCTCAAGAATATTGATTTTTGTTGGTTTATTTATTCGAGCAGGCATAAAACCTAGTTAGATTCACACTGCAATTATTTTTTAAAACCGCTTAATTTCCACCAACTTTATTTCCATTTTGTTGAGTTTGTGTAAGAGCAGCCTAAGACCACTCGGTGGGTATCCCTACCCATTCAGTGGCCTGAGCAGTGGGGGCTGCAGACCAGTCTTCGTGTCAGGCTGGGCTCTCCAGTGCTCAACAGGCACAGAGGACACCTAAGCCTTCAGACCAGTCTGAGGACCCAGGTTGAAGAGCAATGAACTCAGGAGCTGGAGCAGTGCATTCACCCCCAAACTCCTCCTTGGTCACAACCTTGTCAGCATCACCGGCTCTTACTTTTCAATCTCCTCAAGATCTCTGTAGAAGCAGTGATTAGACATGACCTTCCACTGGTGTCCACGGGAGATGGTGCCACACATGTGCAGAACTTCCCAGGCCAGAGCATCCACCACATCAGACCTACTGAGTAAGCTTCCTTGTTGTTGCATGGGATGGCAACATCCACATACAGCAGAGGAGAGTGTGGGTCACACATACAGAGAATAGTGGGCAGATCAACATAAAATGTCTCTGAGAGAGGCAGGTGGCTCAGCCCTGGGACCAGTCACCACCAGAAGTCTTGGCTCCCGGAAGGCTGCCTGGACCCGGTCAGGGAAGGTTCCAGGGGTGAAGCAGTGGCTCCACTGGCAGCAGCGAAGTTCAGCGCAGTCTGCTGGCCTCGGGATGACACTGACATCTGCCAAATTTTCAGTGGCAACAATGCAGGAGTTGCCAGCAAAGGCTTCTCCCAGGTGCTCCTCAGATTTATGATGCAGATGTCATCACTTTTCCTTCTGTAGATGTACTGTTCCATTTGGAAGTCAGGGCTGGTGCCACCTAAGTGGGTTCCTGAAGCAAGGATTTGAGGACATCCTCCTCCTTCATTTGCAGGATATCAAGGGCTCTGGACATTGTGCAGTTCCCCTTTAAGTTACAACAGGAACCCAGATCAATGCTCTATAGACCCCACTGTAGGTAGCACAGAACAGCCAGATTGCAATTTCTGTTTCACCTTCCACAGATAGTAATTCCAATGTCAGTTCAGTTCTTAAAGCCTTTGCTACACTGCTCTGGGTCTGGTCCCATGAAACGTGCCATTCGGGGTTAAGCTGAGACTTGGGTCACAGTTTAAAACTTGTTTTCAACAATTTGGGTCTGTGCTGCTCATTCAAAGCTTGGGGTGAGCTTGGGACATATGGAGGCTCATACCCAGGATTAGAGGATCCCCTTTCTCCAGTCCTCTCTTCTCCAGGACTCCCCTCACATTCTCTGTCCCACATGGCTCTATTTATCTGGTTCCTCAGGGTTAACAGAAGTATGTATTATATGTTATATGTTATGTGTTATATGTTATACTCTAATAAGTTGATGAGGCATGAGCTTAGCTGCTGTGACTGGAAAAAACAAAGATATCATTCCTCCTAAAGGTAAGATGAAGGTCAAAAACAGACTATCGTTATATTGGACACACACATACAAACTATCCAAAATCATTATGTTCTGATCTAATTTCCGAAAGTTCAGTTCGACTGACCTAATAATAAAATATAAGAGAGATATAAATAGAGAAAGACATGAAAACAACTAAAGTGATCAAAGCAGCCGTACTGAAGGTAAACTGAAGTGTTTAGAAAGACAAAACTTGAGAAGAACTTCTATGAAATCATGAAAGTTACACAGAGCAGGTTTCAGATACTCTGGATCAACCAAAGCCACAAACATTCAGACTATAAAATATACCTGGAAGCTTAAATTCAGAATAAATAAAATGAACTATTTTACATAACAAAATGTTAAGAGATGGTAAAGACTGAAAAAGCTTAGTAAATAAGCTTCTGATAAATACTTAAATTAAATTGTGATTAACAATCCATATGTGAATTCAGGAAAGTCAATGAAATCTGAAGTATGACTGCAACCTCTTTTGCATCATTAAAAACAATAGCATCTATCTACACGACTCATCCCATTAGTGGCTGAACCACAGATATTACTTAACATAGCTTTCCTTACACATAGCCTTATTCTTACTGTGTATTTTAAAACTTTAGGAGTCTTATATACAAATATTGGTCAGAAGCTAATAAAACAGCAGTAATTCATTTCTTCATAGGATCATGGCAAGTTATCAAATATTTTTAAGACTTTAACTTAATTACTCTAACTCACATAAAAAATGCTACACACCAAATGCAATAATACCTACAAAACTTATTTTTAGGTTTATAGAAAGTCTTATAAATATAAATTTCAATTAGTAAATAATCTGAAACATAGTCAATGTCTTATTTGATAATCATTTTTAATTCTTTTTCCCCCCATCTTTAATGGGGGTACAATTCACAAGTAAGACTGTAAGATATTTAAAGTGTACAAAATGATGCCCTGGCTGGTTTGGCTCAGTGGTACAGTGTCAACCCTCAGACCCATGAGCCGCAAGTTCGATTCCAGCCAAGGGCACATACCTCAGTTGCAGTTCGTCCCTGGCCCTGGTTGGAGTCATGCAGGAGGCAGCCAACTGATGTGTCCCTCTCATTGATGTTTCTCTCTCTCTCTCATCTCCCTTTCTCTCCCTCTCTCTGCCTCCCAGTCTGTCTGAAGATAAACTGAAAAATATCCTCAAGTGAGGATTAAAAAAAAGAAAGTCAGTAGGAAATACATGTCCATATAGAAAAAAAAGAATAAAAAATAGCAAATATACATACTCCTTTTGGAAAGCCATACACAGTGGAGAACTAAATCCAAAGACAAGGCACATCTGGGCATCGGGGCTATAGCCATGCTGGAGTAACATTTCTAGGCAGTCTTCATGCCCTCCAAACACTGCTGAGTAAACAGGGCTCACTTTGTCTAGCCCAGTGTCACAGACCCGGTTAGTAAGTGGTATTAGCAAGTCCAAGATTCTGCAAGTACACAAACACAGAAGTATTTAATGTTTTTATATGCACATAAGTATAGATAACATTTCTACAGTATGCATTTTAAGTGTCACCCATTGATTTATTTAATGAAAGTCTGGTCGTGGCCAGTTTGGCTCAGCAGTTAGAGCGTCGGCCCGCGGACCAATGAGTTGCGGGTTCGATTCCAGTCAAGGGCATGTACCTCCACTGCAGTTCTTCCCTGGCCCCCTGGTCAGGGTTCTGCAGGAGGCAACCAGTCAATGTGTCCCTCTCACGTTAATGTTTCTCTCTCTTTCCCTCTCTGATAAATAGAAAAATATCCTCAGGTGAGGATGTTTTTTAAAAATTGGTTGAGCCCTGGCCAGTTTTGCTCAGCGGTTAGAGCATTGGCCTGCGGTACAGAGAGACCTGGGTTCGGTTCTCGCTAGGGGCGCATACCTTGGTTGCAGTTTGTCCTTGGCCCTGGTTGGTCGTGTGGGTGGCGGCCACTCGATGTGTCCCTTTTGCGTTGATGTTTCTCTCTTTCTCTTCTTCTCTCTCCCTCCCACTCTGTCTGAACAAAAAATGGAAAAATGTCCTCGGGTGAGGATAAAAAAAAAAAAGGTTGATAAGCAGAAAAAGTTCTAAAGGAGAGCATTAAAACAGAAGTTCTTAGACTATTCGTACCTCCAACCAGTCAGCTGGAGAGAAAGGACTAATATATTTCTCTAAAATTAAAAACAAAACTAGAGATAATGAAAGCTAGTAGATACTCCCTTTTTCTGGGAAAAGAAAGGCAGGGCTACTCCAAAGTACATCCTCTCTCTCTGATACTTATGTAAAATAGGCCTGAGATGATAATAGTATTGAAGAACTTACAGACATAGAACTTACCTTAGAGGCAGTCTATAGAAAAAGTCCTCAGTCACAAAGAGAATTAACAAAATTGAGAATAAATGAGGACAAATTCCCAAGAGGGTTTTGCTATCAATTTAAAGCTCAGAATGTGATCATACTTAAGATTTATATTTAAATAATCAAAAATCTTAAAAAATACCAAATTTTAAAACCTAAATATTATGTTAAAATAAGGAATTTGTTACATATCTTAAAACTTAATAAATGTGTTTAATTTTTTTTAATGGTTGGAAAAACACTCAAGACACAAACGTGCTTACAAATATCTTTAAGGAAATTGTAAAATACCATGCCACCTAGTGGCGTAATAACCAAATTGCAGAATCTGTTTTCTGACTATGCAAACATACTAACAACTTCACTAACATTTTTTTAATTAAATAATACCAACAATAGCTAAAAAATTATAATGGCAGAATTATGAGTCAAAGACTTTAAGCACATATTTAAAAATCTCATTCAATGCCAATTTATGCTAATATAAGCTGCCGTATAATCAGATTATTAGCTTCCAAGATTCCTGGAACCCTCAATTTCAGGGAGTTCCAACCATCTTTTAGTCCCTCTCTCTCTCCAGAAAATGCCCCAAATTTCATGAGAACTTTGGCTAATAATATGAGTAATATAAGCAGGGAGAAGTACTAGTTTGGACTTGAGATTAGATGAATAGAAGTCTAAGCAAAGGGTTCAAGATGGGAGAACTGCCCAGAACACACAAAAACTAGACTCCAATAGGGGCCACAAACTCAAAAATTATCTGGGATCAGGGAGATAAGGTAAATGAGTTAAATAAGGTCATCATACAGCTAACTAAAGATGCCTGAGATAAAACTGGAGAAAAGCGGAAGAGTATGGCCACAGCTTGAGAAATCAAGTGCAGACAGCACCCTGAGAAAGCCCCCAGGATTGTCCCATTTCCAGCCACCGTGCCTGGGCCTTACACTAGGAAAGTGCAGGGATAAGAGGAGCTGGGGATGGCGGGGAGAACGGATGTGGGGGTGGATCTAGCCATTTAGCAGTTTGGTAGAGAAGAGAATAGTGAGGATTTTGTCTGGAGGTAATGGGTCTGGCCCAGAAGGCTCATTCTTTATTACCTTTTAATTATGAGACCATTTTTATTTTCCATTTTTAACACTTACTCTGTATGGCCCATTTGTGCAGCTGCATGAATAGGTAACTGCCAATTGTCCTCATTACAGTAGAGATTAGGATCTGCCCCACTGGACAGCAGAAGCTCCACACATTCTGTGTGGCCCTCTTGAGCAGCAATGAACAAGGGAGTCGCTTTGTCCAAGGCTTGACAATTGACATTTGCACCTAATACAAAATAAAACATTTAAAAGATAATCCTTATTTATGGGATTTTAAAAAAATGATACTGAACATAAATTTAAAAGCAACTTCCCTATAAGGATTTCACAGAACAGAATACCTTTGAACAATACAGGTTTGAATTTCATGGGTTCAATTATATGTGGATTTTTTTTCCACCTTGTAAACAGATGATGTAAAGTTACGATATCAATAAATACAATATAGTATATGGTCAATGCATTTTCTCTTTTGATTTTCTTAATAACATTTTCTTTCTCTAGCTTAGTTTATTGTAAGAATACAATATATAATATGTAAAACAAAAAATGTTTTAATCGACTGTTAATATTATCAGTAAGGCTGTCGGCCAGCAGTAGGCTATTAGTAGTCAAGTTTCATGGGAGTCAAAGTTATACGCAGATTTTCAACTATGGGTGGAGGGGGGTTGTTAGAGCCCCTGATCCTCATATTGTTCAAGGGCCAACTGTACAATAGTTTCCTCCCATCAGTGGATATTGTTGTATAAACATTGATTTACCTAACTTGCTGGTAATAATTTAAATTGTTTTGCTTTTATTTTGGCAAGAAAATAAGTTATTAATATTTTAGAATTACTTTGTAAGTTAAAACAAAATTCTTAGTTAACGAAAGATTCATTTCATTACCATCTCTCTTTCAACAAGCACTCTGTGGTTCTAATAAAATAATCATTTAAAAAGATAAAAAGCAAACCATCAAATAAGGTAGCATTTCTGAAAAGTACTAGAAAAAAAACCTAAATTATAAACCTTTGTAGATGCCACCAATCAACTCAGGCTAAGTGTTATGAAAAAAATTACAGTGGAGATGACATACATGAGGGCTATGCCTTAAAACTAATATTGACTATACTAATATTGACTATTACATTTTCTTCATGACCAATGCATGACAGAGCCTCCAATAAAAAGAAAAAGATCTATTTAAATGGGTTTCTGATTTTTAAAAAGCATAAATCTAATCAATTATTTACATACCAGCTATATAAAGATGGTGAAAGTGACCTCAATATTTGTAGAGGTTTTGAAAATAGCAGGCTTCCCCAAACTTTTCTCATTGACTATTAATGTGTTAAATTTGCTAACTATGATGTTATTATATGACAGTGAGGATTTTAAAATTTCTGGAATAGCCCTGGCCGGTTTGGCTCAGAGATTGGAGCATCAGCCTGTGGTCCAGAGAGACCTGGGTTCAGTTTCCGCTAAGGGCACATACCTTGGTTGCAGTTTGTCCCCGGCCCTGGTTGGGTCGTGCAGGAGGCAGCCACTTGATGTGTCCCTTTCACGTCGATGTTTCTCTCTCTCTTCCTCTCTCACCTTCCTACTCTATCTGAACAAAAAGTGGAAAAATGTTCTCGGGTGAGGATAAAAAAATAAAAATTACTGGAATATAGCTCAGTGGGAAAATCATTATTACCAAGGGGAGAAGAACTATTTTTTATTTAAAAGGATGTTCCATAAATATACCTTAATAAACCAAAGCCATGAGATGGGTAAAAACTAGGCAAAATATGAGTTTATGCAAACTTCAGAAATTCCAACTGGACATTGAACATGTCAGACAAGTAGAATCTTAACTTAATAGAAGGTGATGCTTCACCTACTATCAGCCTCAGAAAGGAGTGGACACTATTACTGAGAAAAGACTTCAAAAAAGAAGTTAACTTTCTTTTTTTAAGCAATGTTTCATTTTGAATGACAATTTCAAAGTTTCGGAAAGAATAAGGAACTAGACCCTGTGAGATTACAGGTAGAAAAGTTGGAAAAAAATGACAGACAATTCATTGAAAGTCATTTTAAGGGGTTAGAAACATAGTTACTTTATAAACATACCTGTATACCTTTTCAACTTGCTGTTCATAACTATTCAGAGAGGAGAGAAGAAAAAAAGAAAAGAAAAAGAAAAAGAACAAAGCAAAACACTAGGTACTTAGCATCCCAGGAGAGACTTGGCATGAGGAGAGTCATTAAGGTGCAGTTTAACCTATTTTATTCTAAATCTTAGTTATATACTAATAATTGGAAGTTATGGGACTGGAAGCCATAATATGAATCAGGACAGTCCTCAGGAAGACACAATGTAGAATAAGTAGGAAGATGAATCAGAAGGCCTGTGTCCAAGTCCTGATTCTGCCAAGAAATACTTTCTAGATCTTTGGCAAGACAAACACTCAGGGTCTGGGATTCTTAATCTAAAAACACATGTATAATAAATTATTTTGGAGATTCCCCTCAACTATAAGATTTATAGACTCATCTTAATTTGGCACTTAATAAATGTTTGTTCTGCTTCCCACTTCAACTTGAGTATTTGAAGGTTTGTAAAGAGAAATTACAAATAAGAAAATACATGCTGCCTAAATAAACTTTGTTTTGTATATTTAAAGAGAATTTCATAAAAGCCTAGGTGAAATAGGAAGTATATGAGAAGCACAGGCATTTAAAAAATTTATATTTTAGGTAATTTAATTTTTTTTTTAATTTGCCTGATAGTAAAACTGGTGTATTTCCCTTCTGCTCTTAAAATCCACACTCCAGCAGGCTAGCACTTCTGAGGGCTTATGTGTTTGGAGAAATTTAAAAGCCCTTACATAATAAATGTTTTGGTCACAGAAATGTCATACAGAGTAAGAATGTCACCCCAACACCATCTGACAATGCTGAATGTGTAATGATTGTTAAGGAGAAAGCTTTAACAAGTTTATGTTGCTATCAACATAATAAAGTATAAATATGCTTTGAAATAAATCCATTTAAATAATCATACAATTGATCAAAACATACAACTCAAAGGCTTAATATACAAAATAGCTTCCTAGCAAATTAATTAATCTTAATATAGTCTTCCATCCTAGAATGTTGGAACTGCTCGGGTCCCTATAAGAAAGGACAGCCCATCATTCACCTTCCAATAAACCTGCTTTAGTGATAGATCATTCTGTTCCTCCTCAGATAAATGAGTAGCTGTGCATTGCATTATGTTAGTTATAGACACTTAGTAACCAGGTTTATAAATCAACTTGTATGTACTCTTATTTACCACTAACATAAAATCATAAATTTCACTACCTGATTTATATCTGGGTCAAGAATTCTTCCTAGGAAGATAACCACAGTCAAAGTCATGATCTTAAAAGTGCAAAGGCTAATGGAGTAATCTTACCTGATGAAATGAGTATGCTCAAACTTTCTAGTTTGCCATACTGAGCAGCCACAAATAAAGGTGTGATTCCAAAGTCATCCTGGCATTCCTTGTTTGCTCCTCTTTTAAGAAGCAATTTTATGATCTCAGCATTTTCCTAAAGCAGATTTATATTTTAAAAACAAGAGAAAACAAAGAAAATTGAAGGTATTTCTTTTCTTGTTGTTGTTTGGTTTGGTTTTTCCTCACTAAAGGAAAACCTTTTTTTAAAAGTTGGATGGGAAGAAGTATTAAACAATCAGATTATTCTATACCTTTAGCAAACCCACTAAACACAGATGAACTGATCTCTAGGAATTATAATCATTATAAAATCCTTCAAAAATAGCTTGCTACCCAAACACTAAGGAGTTATCACAGTTTCTAAACACATTGCTATACATAAAATTAGCCATTGCTCCTTATCAATTTATATTCCAAGTATTCTGATAGTCTCTTAACTATGCTATCAACATTTGAAAAACTTAGATAATGCCTGTCACCCAAAGCTGCTGAAACTACTAAAGCAGTTGGTTTATTCAGAATGATCATTAGCATTTAGACTGCCTTTTCTGTACTGCACTAACCATCATAAATCACAGACAAGTAGGAAGCAAAAACTGTATAGAACTGTCATTTTAAAAGGGTAAAACATACAATTTACATGAAGATGAAATAATAAATTCAGAAGTTACCTGAAAAGTAGCCTGGTGTAAGGCATTCCATCCACACATAGAATGGGATCCATTAACATTTGCTCCGTGTCGAAGCAACAGCCTTAACACATCCATCCGTCCATTTTCAACAGCTGCAATATAGCAGTCAAAAAATAAATTATTGTCAGTAGAAAGCCACGTTTGTAGGACTGGACACTTTGGTGATGTTCTCATCACTCATTCACCTTGAACTCACAATGCTGTGATCATTCCTATTAACAAATCAAAACACACACTCTCTACACAAGGCCAAAACATTTATCACGATGTTTTAGCCCAAACCCAGTAATATATACATCCTTTCTGTGTACATACAAATTATTTACAATTGTATTTTAAAAGACAGAGAGAGGAAATGGAAGCAAAAAGTAAACATTTTCTCTGATAACAGAGACATTAAGTTTCTATTTTGTTAAAAAATGCAATGGAGCCCAGCCAGTATGGCTCAGTGGTTGAGCGTCAATGCATGCATCAAGGGTTCAATTCCTGGTCAGGACACAAGCCCAGGTTGTGGGCCAAATCCCCAATGGGGGGCATGCAGGAGGCTGCCAATCGATGTTCTCTCTCATCGATGTTTCTATCTCTCTCTCCCTCTCCCTTCCACTCTCTCTCTAAAAATAAAGGGGAAAAAATGATATTGAGAGGAGAATGGGATAAACAGGTCAAAAGATAGAGTCTCAAAAGGATTAAAAGTTTTCCTATCATTACCGTTGGATCACAAATGACAACTGAAAGAGCAATACTGCAAGTTCTGCATCTTAGATACTTTTTGCCATCATAAACAGCAAACATTGTTAAAATTAAAAATATAGAAAAACTTGCTTATTTGAACTAAAAAGGAACTCGATAACTAAAGAGTGTTGTTAAAGAAATGCGTTTTACTTAACCACAGTAAATGAAACTAATGTCTCCCACTTTGGAAAACAGTATGAAGGTTCATCTGGAAATTAAGAAAAGAGCTATGATATGACACAGCAGCAACCCTCTCCTGGGTATCTACCCCCAAAATTTGAAAACGTTTATTCATAAGAATACATGAACCCCTATGTTCATTGCACCATTATGCACGGTCGCCAAAACAGAAACAACCATGTATCTTTCAATGGATGATTGGATAAAGAGGATGCAGTACATGTACACAATGGAATACTACTCAGCCATAAGAAAGGACGAAATACTGCCATTTGCAGCAACATGGATGGATCTTGAGAGAGTACTGTGCTAATTAAAATAAGTAAGCTGGAAAAGGACAAGAATCATGCTGGCTGTTTTGGCTCAGCAGTTAGAGCATTGGCCCTCAGACTGAAGGGGGGAGCGTATCATGAGGAAGGCAACCAATCAATGTGTCTTACATTGATGCTTCTCTCTCTCCCTCTCTCTTTCTCTCACTCCCTTCCATTCTATCAAAAAATCTATGGAAAATTATTCGCGGATGAGAATAAACAAAAAAAAGAAAAGGACGTGATGAACCATGTGATTTCATTCATATGCAGAATATAAAACAGAAAGCAACAAACAAACAAACTTAGACACAGACAATAGAAGAGTGGTTACCAGAGACGGGCATGAAGAAGGTAAAGGAAACAAAATTTATGGTGATGGAAGGAGACTAGACTTTGGGTGGTAAGCATATAATGCAATATACAGATAATGTATAATTATTGAATTATACACTTGAAACTATGTAATATTACTAACCAATGTCACCCCAATATACTTAGTTTAAAAAATCAAATAAATTAAAAACAAAAAAACTAATGGCTCCCAAGTTGTAGGTAAAGTAAATCCTTTAAAGGAATCATTTGCATGCCTATGGATACCTAAAAATCATGTGCCGTTTTACTAGTTTCACCAAACTATTCTACTTTCTTTTACATATATCTAATTTAACATTAGCACAAGATATGTCTAGTCTAATATCTTGTACAAAAAACAGTTTATAAATCCTACCTCATGAGGGTGAACATAGGTATAATGCTATTAAGTTGATAGAACAAGCCAGGTAAACTCTCCAGATGCTATTTACCACAAAACTTTCTGCTTTGATGGTGACAGTAATCCTAGAAGAGTTAATGGGAAGAAAAACCAATGCCAGAAGAGAGCTATATAACACTTAATAAAATAAGTACACACATACACATGCACCATTAAGTAAATAAGGTATACTGTGAATATTGTAGGTGTGAGGCTACTGCAATGACTTCTTAAAATTCTGACTTTGGGTAAATATCTGCATCTATAAAAGGACAGAGAGCAGAGATGTATATAAAGTCTGACTTCATGTACTTGGTAACACAAAAGAAAAACAAGGAAGATGTTTTATTTCAAGCATACAGTTATTCTGTATCTTCTACTGCAGCAGGAGGCAAGAATCAGCAGCTCTCAGTCACAAACTGGAAAGACACTACACATTTGGAGGAAGGGTCACACCTAAAAAATGCTAAAATAGATGTAACAACAGGAAAATAAAATACTTAAACGTATAAAATAAATAATAAATATACTCATCATTATTGAAGATGGTAACATGCCATTGATACTCTATTAGTTTATATATGGAATTTATAGTAAAGCCTATTTCCCCAAAAAGAATTGTCATAAATTCTTTAATGAAGAATTCTCTTACCCTGGGAGGTTCCAGAAACTTAACCACCATGGCTGAGATAGTACCACTGTAGAAGTAGTTTAATAAATCGTATTTCTAAGTTAACATTCAAGGGCATTTTACTAGGGAAAAAACAACAGTTTTCAAACTGTTATTTTTCTATAATCAATCTAAAGTCAATCTAATTTTGGATGGAGGTCATAATAGAAAAGGAAGAAAATCTGTTTTATATCCAATTCACACATCATTATCAGTGATTGCTGGCAAAAATCATTCTATAGCTAAATCCTGAGTTAAAGATTATCAGGTTGTCAGTGGTGATATATGAAGCAGAGTGAAGATAAGTTTGTTTTTCATGAGTTAGGCTGACCTTATAAAAGTGAAAGTTGAAAAAATTTGTTTTGATTATTAAGTACACTACAGAAGTCAGAGATAAAATACATTAATACTGAAACCAATGCATGAACAGATAAATAACATTTTATAGGTCTTGCAAATTATTTCAAAATAATGCAAACTTAATTAATGGTAATAATTTAAAAATAATGTTTTATAATAGTGCATTTAGAGCTTACATCTACTACCAAAGCCTCTCCTTTGGAAAATGTGGATTAGCCTTCTTTGTCCTTACATGACAATTCACCACACTGAAGGGAAAAGGAAGAACCATACTAAAACAATGTATGTTATACATCAATAAAAGTTTATCAAAAAGAAAATACAGCCCTGGCCGGTTTGGCTCAGCGGTTAGAGCGTCAGCCTGCGGTCCTGAGAGACACGGGTTCGGTTCCCGCTAAGGGCACGTACCTCGGTTGCGGTTTGTCCCCGGCCCTGGTTGGTCGTGCGGGTGGCAGCCACTCGATGTGTCCCTTTCACATCGATGTTTCTCTCTCTCTCTTCCTCTCTCTCCCTCCCACTCTACCTGAACAAAACAAAAAAAAAATACAGACCCAAGCTTCCTATTTGTTAGCTACCTAATCTACTAAGAAGTATACTCCTTGAGGAAAGAAACTGTCTCTCATCCCCCTTATATGCCCAGAGCCAATCACAGAGAGAACATAGGCAATAAATAATCATTGGATGAATAAAAAAAAAAATGTCTGGAAGAAAATAAGATTGTTTTCTTTTTAAAAATGCATTCCCTCTCCACACTGAATAGGTTTTGGAATTACAATGTGGGATATAACAATATAACTGGTACTAAATTAGCTATCCCACCATACATTATCGTAAGAGTGGACAAAACATAGAGACAACTTTTTCTGGCATTGAACAATATGCATAGACTGATTCCTGAGAGAAGGAAAACACATAAAGTGAGCCCTATGATCACCTCAGCTCTGCCTGAGGACATTTCTTGATCGTGGTGTAGTGAGCTAAAGTCTAAGCAAAGCAAGGGCAAGGCTGAGGTAAGAGTACTTCAAGCAGAGGAAGTAGTCCAAGTAGAGTGCAGCAGTCCACTGAGCTAAGGAGGCAGAAATTAGAGTTTAAATGGTTGAAATCCGTGGAGCAAGACCCAAGAGAAAAGAGAATTATGTAGAGGGGGGCCCCAATGTGGCAGTTCTCCAAAATTCCTTGACTGTGATCCGGACTGCACACATGTAAAGCAAGATGAAAGCCTACAAGAGAACTGCTAATGGGTTCAGAATTAAACAGAGGGAACTAGAGATCCAACAGTGCTGAGAAGCACTGGCACTCCTAGAAGCTCCGTCTAGGTCTTCTCTGAAACCATAGGACCTCACTAACACCTTGGGCATCCAGCTGAGACACCCAAAAGGCAGAGCCCTAGGAGTAAGGATCACATCTGAGAGTAAGGCCAACTCTGGGTCTGCTCTAACTAAGCCTAAAAGAAGCCCTGACAACAAGATCAGGAAGGAGGCAGAGGTTGGGAGTTGAGTTACACCAAGCTTAATTGGCTTGGAAAGCACCTTATGCTCTCCACAGATCTAGTCTAACAAAGTATAAAACCAAACCTAAAACAAGTTCAAGGTGATAAGCCAGTATATGACCTACCTATTAAGAAAACAAAAATCTGCATTTCTCGGAGGAAGATAACAGAATTCTAGTCTCTGTAACATACTAGCCACAATATCTAGTATACAAGCCAGAAAGTAGTCAACAGCAACTGACCCCAAGATGGCCCACATATTGGATTTAACAGATTAACTAAAGTAGCTATTTAAATATGCTTTAAAATATTTTTTAAAATATGTTTAAATATTTTGTTTTTAATATACATATGGTATACAGGATAGGTAAACATAGAGAATTTCGAGAGAAATTAAGCTTTCTTTTTTAAAGAACCAAATGAAAATTCTAGAACTGAACAATTAAACATGAAATGATGGTAGAAGAGTCAGTGAACTTAAAAACATCAATATAAATCTTCCAATCTAAAGAACTGAGAGGAAAAAAGTCTGAAGGAAGAAATCTACTGTTCAGGTCTAATGGGACAACATCAAAGAGTCTAACATACATGCAATCCAAGTCCCAGAAGGAAAAGAGTAAGAACAGGACAGAAAAAATACATTTGAAGAAATAATGGCTGGAATTTTCCAAAATTTGATTTTAAAAACCAAAATCAAAAGCCATATTGACTTACAGATCCCAGAAATTCTGCAAACCACAATGCTTTGGAAGTCATTACACTTACTATGACTTCACATGCTATGTAAATTAAAGGTGACTCTATTAACATACCCAACAGCTCTGTGGAAAAATTTAAATTATTATAAAAGCAGCTGCAAACAAGCCACTGAAATCAACTTAACAACGTAATATTTTGACATTTTTTTCAGGGCTCCTATTTGCACTTAAAAACCCCAAAGACATTTCCTTAGACTGTAGAAATAGTATCATTTGTTCTCTATCTTAGTAAGACTCCATTGTAGTTAGTGACAATGACAACCTTGAAAGGCTCTTTGTTATAAATTCCAAGGAAACAGACTGCATACTTTCTCCTGGCTATATTGGGGTTATAAACAGTCACCGACTTTAGACTCAACAGTCACTAATTACCACAACTCAAATGCCCTCCTCCCAATCCAACAAAAAAAACCTTACAAAGATTTTCCACTCTTTCTCTATGATCTAATCCCAGCAAAGTCTTTCTTTTTTTTTTTAATTCTCACCCAAGGACATTTTTTCTATTTTTTGTTCAGATAAAGTGAGAGGGAGGGAGGGAGGGAGGGAGGGAGGGAAAGAAACTTCGACGTGAAAGGGACACATCGAGTGGCTGCCACCCGCACGACCCAACCAGGGCCGGGGACAAACTGCAACCGAGGTACGCGCCCTTAGCAGGAACTGAACCCAGGTCTCTCCGGACCACAGGCCCATGCTCTAACCGCTGAGCCAAACCGGCCAGGGCCCAGCAAAGTCTTTATTGGAAATTAATTTCTATTTACCTAAATTTGGAATATGCAGCTATAATTTAAGTATGTTTTTAGCCATTGTCAATCATATCCTAGAAGCCTACTAACATGTCCCAAACTAAATCATTATGGTAAGGCTGAAGAATTCTTTACTTTTGAGGAAATATTATTAAACTTGAATGTACACCATACTTATGTATTTATGTCCAGTATAGGCACTCAACTAAAATTTCTTTTCTTCTCCTCAACAATATGGTAATACCAACCTCCTTCAATTCAGAAGCATTTCCACAACTCAAGTGATTCTGAACTGAGAAAGAGTGATATGGGAACACTGGCAAATAAAACAAATTTCTACATGATAAGAGGACAGCCACACACATGAGAAGTACCCTAGAGGGTATCTGAAAGAAAAAAAGAGAAGGAAAGAAAACACTTCACAAGTGCAAATAACTAGGACCAGGCATTTCAGTAGCAACAAACTGTAACTCCCCTTACATTCTGTGCTATGTCAGTAGTGGCAACATCTTATCTCCCATCAGAACCTTCGGGTAACGTGCTCAAACGAGCACCAGTAACAATCTGTGTACAAGATGGTCTCTGGAGAGCAAAGAAAAATTAACTGGACTCTTGTAAATATCACGTTCTTTTACAAACCATTATCAATACTGGCAGATGCTAAAAACATAACTGGCCACTCCTCCATCCAATATTTTGTTCTAGAGCTAATGTGTGAACAGGTAACAAATATTACATGAGGTAGAAATGATGAAACACTATATTAAAAGAGATATAAGGGACATATAATTACAATTTATATTCAGAGACCTTAATTGGATCCTGATTTCAACAAACTAAAAATACACATATACGTTATGACAATCAGGGAAATCTGTATACTGACTGGGTATTTGGTGATAATAATGAATTACTGTTAATTTTAGGAGCAATAATAGTATTGTGGTGGTGTTTGTTTTACTTTATTTTTATTGTTGACACTATTACAGATGTCCCCATCCTCCCTCTACCTTGTGCCCAGTTCCACCCAGGCCCTGCCCCACCCCCACTTCCCTCTAGCCATCACCACACTGTCGTCTGTGTCTACGGGTTATGCATATATGTTCTTTTCTTTAAAAAAATCTTTATCCTTTGAAGAGACATATGCAAACATTTATGTTTGAAATTATATGATGAATAGAATTTTCCTTCAAAATGAATAGAGATTATGGATAGAACTATAACTGAAATATAATTGGTCCTGAGTTGATAAATATTGAAGTTGGGTGTTAGGTACATGGCAATTTATTACATTTTTCTATATACTTTTGAAATTATCCATGAAGTTTTAAAAATTAAATAAACTAAAAAGGCTATCACCAATTCTGAAGAGAATTTCAAATGGGAAATCCAAAAACACTGAGTATCTGAAAATTCCTAAAGTGTTTAAGTGTGAATTTTAAAAAATATATCAGAATAAAAATCTAACTGAACACTGTCCTACTTTCTCAAAATATTATCTTAAGGTCACATTTTGTATGTTAATTAAAAATGCTTTAAAACCAAGAGAGACAAGGAAGTAGTTGAATCCACACAGAAAAATAACTGTAATTAGGACAGACTAACCTTCACAATAGTTTGTGCCTTTTACGGCACTTATAGTTTGCCTTGAATTCTGGTTGTTATGCTATCCCCAATTAGATGATATGACCTTGAAAGCAGGAATCAAGGGCAGAACCCTGATGATCACCTAATCAATTGCTGATGAGGGAAATTTGGCTACAACTTCTACCATTCCACTGATAAGCAAAGCTGACTGGCTAAGCTAGTGGTCTTTTGCTCCCTGTCTCACTTTGTGGGATCCACCTATATTTTTTTTTTTTATCCTCACCCAAGGACATTCTTCCATTTTTTGTACAGATAGAGTGGGAGGAAGAGAGAGGAAGAGAGAGAGAGGGAAACATCGATATGAAAAGGACACATCGAGTGGCCGCCACCCACACGACCAACCAGGGCCGGGGACAAACTGCAACCGAGGTACATGCCCTTAGCGGGAACCGAACCCGGGTCTCTCCGGACCGCAGGCGGATGCTCCAACCGCTGAGCCAAACCAGCCAGGGCTATATTTTTTTTTCCTTTATTGATTTTAGAGAGAGAGAATGGGAGAAGAGATAGAAACATTGACAAGCGAGAACATTGATTGGCCGCCTCCTACATGTCCCCCACTGGGGATTGGGCCCACAACCTAGGCATGTGCCCTGACCAGCAACCCCTTGGTACATGGGTCATCGCTCAACCACTGAGCCACACCAGCCAGGCAAGGAACCTACCTAGTATTGATGCTAGGGCAGAGGAGACAAATGCTTTAAAGACAGGACTACTGCACAATTCAGGATGTATGAAGAGCTGCACTCACCAACAGAGAAGCCACTAGCCACATGTTGCTATTTAAATTTAAATTAATTAAAATTTTAGTACTTCAGCCTTGGCCAGTTTGGCTCAGTGGTTAGAGTGTCGGCCCGCAGACCAATGACTCATGGGTTAGATTCTGGTCAAGGGCACATACCTCAGTTGAGGTTTATTCCTGGCCCTGGTCAGGGTCGTGCGGGAGGCAACCAATTTATGTTTCTCCCCCCCACCCCCACTCTGTCTGAGGATAAATGGAAAAAATATCCTCAGGTGAGGATTAAAAAAAACTTTAGTACTTCAATCCAAGTAACCACATTTAAAGTACTCAAAAGCCACACATGGCTAGTGACTATTATACTAAACAGTGTAGATGTAGGACATTTCTAAGTTCTATTGAACAGCACTGGTCTAGAATTTAAAACTTACCTAAATTGGAATTTATCCTAAAAGCCTAGGTATATCTACCTCCAAAATAAATACCTGGCTATAGGTGCTGGGAGCCAGATCACTAGTTATGATTCCTATGGCTTGGGGTAAGTGTTCAAGGAAATTAGTAATTCTAGAACCTAGATAAGTACTGTAGAGTCCGAGAGAAAAAAGAAAGCAGAATTATAGGATCTGGTATCCAAAAGAGACCAGAGCCCAAGGATAAATAATGAGGATGCAATAAAATACCCATTTTGAAAAGGAAATCTCAAAGTGTCTGGACACAAAGAGAGATGAGAAAAAGGCTTTTCTCCCTTCAATCCAAACAGATATTGTCTGTAAGACTCCGGCTGAAACAGTAGGAAAGAAAAACCAGAAGCTCTGAGGGTAGGGACACTGCCCCTCTCACAACAGGTCATATTATAGTACTGATGAAACCTGTGAAAGTAAAAGTCTAAGACAGAAAGAATGACATGGGAACATCATTTCCTACAATAATTTCTAGGGGGACGGTTTACATTTTTGAAGAAACAAGTTTTTCCATTCCCTAAATTAGAGAAAAAGAGAAAGCAAAAAGAAGTATTCTGGGATAATATGTCATAACAAAATATTTTTTTAAAAAAAGAAATTAAAATACTGGAAACAGCCTCTGACCCACACAAAACTTCTAACCAAAATCAACACTCAATTAAGGCATGTAACACATTGAGTAGTCATAAGGCCCACATGAAGACTTCATAAAGGCAGGAACTCAATGTAGGAGATTCTCATCTGGGACAAGTAAGGTAGACCTAGGCATATATGTAAGTGATAACTCTAACTAGGATCATTATTTAACACTGATCATTATTTAACAGAGCATTCATTAGAGAATAAGTTTTTAAAACAGGGAGTTTTTAAAATGTAATTATCCTCCAGAATGCTCTTTTGGAAAAATGCCTAATGTGACTATGTGTTCTAGGGAACTACTATAGTTAAGTTCTATACCAGATGCAAATCGCAGTGAGCTGAGTTTTACATCTATAAGCTAGTCACTTTGAGGCTCAGATATTGATAGTAATTCTACTGACAAATATCACAGTTGGTGAGGCTGTAGTGAACAGTTTAACCACAGTCTGTTCATCAGTTCTAGTTATAGCAGCCAGCTGCTGATTTTGGTGAGTGTCAGTGATCACCAAAACATTCAATTGGTACATTTGATTTATGTGTGAATGTTTACTTGTATCTATGCTTTTGTAAGTTCTACATGTACTCTGTTCTCCATTACGCTTTTTATTTTTCTATACAATTCAACAATAAAATAATCTTTGCACTGTACACCTAATTTGTATAAAACTTCTTTTCCCTACCTCTTTCATGAAGCAAAAAGAACGTTCACATGCCACTTATCTACTGCAGTACTTCTCTGGTCCTGTGGTTATACTGACATCTGGTGGCATAGAAAAGAAACTAGACTGCAATGAACAGATTTTCCTTCTCTTATGTTGTTAATTTATTCTATGGGACTTCAGGGTTTATATTTTTCCAAGGCTTTACCTATACCCAAGACAACAGAAGTATTAAAGTACTATACTGCGCTGGCTGGTTTGTCTCAGTGGTTAGAGCGATGGCCCACAGACCAATTGAGTCCCGGGTTCGATTATGGTTCTCAGTTGTGGTTTGTCACCGGCCCTGGTTGGGATCCTGTGGGAGGCAACTAGTCGATGTCTCTCTCTCGCGTCGATGTCTCTGTCTGTCTGTCTGTCTGTCTCTCTCCCCTTCCCTCTCACTCTATCTGAAGATAAATGGAAAAATATCCTCGGGTGAGAATTAAAAAAAAAAAAATTTATAAATAAAGTATTATACTAACTCCACTGACAGAATACATTAGTAGCAACCCTTCACTTTGGCAATGTGACTGGCAAGGATGTAGAATTATTTAAAGAATGTCTCTGGGTATATAGGACTGCCCATAGTTATTCATTTCATAATTAAAGTTTATAATCAGAATGGTTATAAAATAGGGCTTTTTCATCAAGGATATATACATAACTTCAAACCAATCTATCTATTCAGATAGATTCCAATAATAGATCTTGGCCATAAATCTTTAATCCAAAATATAGTATTTTATTGATAGAATTTTCTAAAAATATACTGAAAAGTTATTCTTTCCTATAAAGTACCTCATGTCTGCCCAATGACTAATAATCTTAATCTTAAAGACATATACTGATGGAAAAAAACATGATCTCATGTGCTAAATTCATTATTATAGGAACATCACAAAAAGGTGCGGTGGATACCCCAATTCCATTCTACATGTTGCCACTGACAACATGACATGACTCATGGTTTCTGACAGACAGAAAAAGTATAATGGCCAATTAGACATCAGAAACCATATTAAGAAAAATATATCCATCAACCACATGAAAATCTTGAAAGACAAAAAGCTACTCAATATCTTATTATATATTTTTTTCCACATTTCCCCAGCCACAGAGTCAAGAGAAATATTTGATTTAGACAGCACAGCCTTAAACTTACAACTTCTTCTAGAGCTATAACATTGACTTCTACCACTTTCTGTAACTATCCAATTCCCATTGCTTTAAAACACAGGCCACCTCCATAGATATGATCTCCATAGCACGGCTTAGAGAAATAAATCATTACAGTGAGGAATCCCTATCAGAGAAAAAGTACATAGCAAACTAGCCTTCCTCCCAAGGACTTCTATTCATATATGAGAAGCACTTCTATTTCGCCACACTTACCTGTGATGATCACATACAATTAATTGGACAACAGCAATAATTATGGAGAATGAAGAGACAACTGAATTAGCCACACAAATGTATTGTACAGTGGTACTACTCAATATCATTCACACTGGCTGTCAGTCTGCAAACTTTTACTAGTTCTCAATGAGGGAAGTTTTTACCAGAATGTAAATCAATTATGTCCCTGAGCACACTGTTTAGTTCAGCTGACATTTTTCTTGAAACAAGACTTTTTTTGATGAAGGAAGCAGTAGTACATTGATTTATATTCTGGCTCAAGCCCCTTCTATCAATACACTGACATTTTGAGTAGCACTGCTCTATGATACCTAAAGAGAACAGGGATTACACTATATGGGTGGGGTGGGGTGAGGAGGAGCTCATCTAGGTCTATTTCTACCATATACTATAATATTAAATTATTGCAAAATACGGAAATCAACAATTTTGTTTTACTTTAAAAACTAATATGAACTTCCAATTTTAAAACTGTAGCATAAAGCAAGCATTCCCCTTTACTCTTCTTAGAAAGCATCCAAAAGCAATTAATCCAAAATCAGCAAAGAAGAAATGAAAACACACTCTCTGCTTTTAGCTAGGATCCGGCTAAAACACCACATCAAAATTAGGTAAAAGAGTTACCCAAGAGAATAGTGGTCAATCCCGGGTACTTGTGGGAGGAAGCGGAGAAAAGATATTTCAGCTGGATGTCTGAGAAAGAGCTGACAAAGTAAACTCAAAAGTGAGAGTTTCCCTCTGAGATGCAAAATTCAAGTTTTCAGCAGGCCCAGTTGAAGCCTGAAAGTCAGAAGAGCAGGGTCTAAACAAAGAAACACCCTAAGAAAATATATTTCCAAGAGTAGGTGGTCTCTGCTACTACAGAAAGGAAGCTGCAAAGACTTCCAGTCAAGATGGCGGCGTAGGTAAACGTGGTATCGCGTCCTCCCACAACCACATCAGAGTTACAACTAAACTACAGAACAACCATCATTCAAAACTGCCTGAAATCAAGCTGAATGGAAGTCCTACAACTACGGAATTAAAGCAGCAGCTGCATCCAGGCTGGTAGGAGGTGCGGAGGTGGAGGTGGAACAGGATGGTCCCACACCCACGTGTGGCGGATAAAAATTAGGAAGACACCTTGGCTGGGAAGGTCCTCCCTGAGGACTGAGGGGTCCCCGTCCCACACCAGGCGCCCCACTCAGGGTTCCAGTGCCAGGAAGAGAAGTTCCCATAACTTCTGGATGGAAAACCAGTGGGAACTGAGGTTCAGGGAGGCTGAGGCTGCTGGAACCCCAGGCAACTCCTCTTAAAGGGCCTGCAGCGCACGAATTTATCGGACTCACTCCCTCTCAGCTTGGAGGGGAGGCAGCTCGAGGGGCGCAGGGGCATGCGGAGAAGAACTGAGCTGTTTGGCACTGGAGTGAGGGCTGGAGAGGGGGCTTTGTCAGAGACACACGTGCTGTCAGAGACCTTTGTTCCTTTGGTGAGCCCTTCCCTGGGGCGGCAGACAGCCGCCATATCTGGGACTCCAGCAACCTGGCTCACACTGTTTGCCCAGCCCTGGTGACGCCCTGAGGCACCGCCCCACCCACTTTCAGGCCCACCCAAGCTGTTGCCAGTTGGTTAACTATAGGATTGGCCTGTCTTGGATCCTGCTTCAGATTTCCTAAATTCTTTCAAACAAGCAGCATCCGGTCTCAGACCCATACCTCTCATTAACTAATACGCAGAAACAAACACAGGAGGCAGCCAAAATGAGGAGACAAAGAAACAGGTCCCAAACTAAAGAACAGAACAAACCTCAGGAAAAGAACTAAGCGAAATGGAGATAAGCAACCTAACAGATGCTGAGTTCAAAACACTGCTTATAAGGATGCTCAATGAACTTAGTGAGGGCCTCAAGAATATAAAAAAGGACCAGTCAGAAATGAAGGAGTCACTAACTGAAATAAAGAATAATTTACACAGACTCAATAGTAGAGTAGGTAAAGCCAAGAAGCAAACCATCAATTTGGAATATAAGGAAGCAAAAAACAACCAATCAGAACAGCAAAAAGAAAAAAAATACAAAAAAATGAGGATAGTGTAAGGAGCCTCTGGGACAACTTCAAGTGTGCCAACATTCGCATCTTGGGGGTACCAGAAGGTAACAAAAATTAATTAATAAAAAAAAAAAGCGACGACTTTAAACCTATCAATAAAATATGACTAACAAAATAGATTGTATAAATATTATTTAATTGTTTGAAGGTAAATATAAGAAAGATAATATCTTACTTTCCTAACTGCTTACATTAAGGAACAAAAATATATTGTCTTAAAACATAGACGGGTATAATATGAAATAAAAAGTTACATTAAGACACATAAAACCATATAAAAACAGATAAAAGTGAACAAAACATAAAATTAAAAATTTTTTAAATGTAACTTTTTAGTGAATGCTATACTTTTGATCTGGGAAAACTCAAGCCTATATTTTCAAGAATTAACAGGACCTCAAGTAAAAATGCTTATGTTATAATCCTTGAGGAAGGCAATTAATCTTTCCACTGAAAAATCTAAAAATAACTCCAAAGATAAAGTTTAATTGATATAATATATACTAAATATATGAATGCTAAACCTCAGAATTCCTAGTACCTCAAAAAACCACCCCATAAATGATTGTTGATCTCAGAAAATAGTGAAAAGTGAAATATGTGGTGGTTTGTTCCCTTTTGGAAGACATCAGCAGAGTCAGAGTTAAAGGATACACCACATAAGCTGAAGTATGACACATTTTATAGTTAAATATTGAAATGGGCAGCCTCACATAACACTGTTTATAAAACACTTTGTTCTTACTAAAAATTACTGCTGTGTTTAACACTGAAGGTTACACAGAATAAGCAGAGACTCAGAAGAACAAAAAATGAAAAATAATCCATCAAAACCAGAACTGCATGCTGTGCAGTTTCCACAGAAATTGTTTTATGAAGTCACATTGGGTTGGATTTGAGCCTCCAATTTATCAGTGTTGTTTTATACATAGCAAGATAAAAAGAAAACCTATTCCCTATATAATTAGCTGAATTTTCACTTAGAATCTGCTATATTTAAACATAAGGATATTCTTATTTCCAAAGCAGTTTTACAAATCCATCCTTAGAATATTTACTATGTATGCACTTATGAGGCAAGGGAAAAGAAGTGGAGAACGTAGGCGACAAGGGCAAAATAAATAAGAGGGCAGGCTCCTTGTTAAAATATCAACTTTAAATTGCATGTTAACCAAAAAAAGGTTCTAGGACAATTTTCAGGTGCAAAGGTAAGATGCAGTTTCCTGAATTGCCCCTTTCTTGAGGTTTTCTCATTTTTTACTGCTACAAACTAAAGAGTTCCCTTCTGAACTCATTTTTATGAAAATCTTGATGAGTTAGTTGTGTGTAGGAAAAATGTTCCCATTATAAACTGTGGCATTACTACTGTTCTAACGCTACATTTAACATTCAGTTCAATCATAATCACCTATCACTGATGTCAAGGATTCGTCCAGTCATCTGGCAAGTTTCCATACTTTTGTACTCATTTTCTATACCTTGATCCTCTGGTTTTATATTTATAGCCCCTAGCAACAGTTTAGGTAGTAACTGGGCCATCGGGACAGGTACTACAACATGCATGGGAATAAAGCTTCCCTCGGGGAAAGGGGACAGACAACACACCAAAGTTTCAGCAAAGAACAGTGTTGGAAGAGAACTACAGATGGGGAAGGAAGCTAGACCAGATGGGCAGTCTCCCTTGCTCATTTCAAATCCACTTGATCCAGCCACTCTTCCTCACCTCAAAGTGTTCTAGATTTTTATTTATTAAAAGAGTCTCTTCCACTGAAAATTAAAGCATGGATCACTATGGTTATTTAAAAGAGGTAGAAAACACAGGCAGGCTTAAATTTGTCATATTATTTATGGGCAGAGCAGACACTGGAGCCCAGATCACCTAATAAAGGGTCATATGTCCATTCTATAACATTATGTCCTTGCAAAAACTAAGACAGTACTTTTCTTTTTTAAAAAAATATCCTTATGTTCTTCCAAACAAGGACATAATATAATCGATGCAATATTTGTGCAGCACGTAAAAGTACTACATGACTACATTTCCTTGGGTTTAAATCCCCTGCTTGAGTCAAATTAGTTTTTGTATTAGCCAAATAGAACATAATTAGAATGGTAAGTCTGCCACGAAAATAGCTAAATTAATCCTATTATTAAAAATAAGTGATTAGCCCTAGCCGGTGTGGCACAGAGGTTAGAGCGCCAGCCCATGGACCAAGGAGTCGCAGGTTCAATTCTGGCCAAGGGCACATACGTCAATTGCAGTTTGGTCCCCAGCCTGTTTGGGGTCGTGCGGGAGGCAGCCAGCTGATGTTTCTCTCTCACATCGATGTTTCTCTCTCTCCCTCCTTCCCTCTCTATCTGAAGATAAATGGGAAAAAAAATTATCCTCCGGTGAGGATTAAAAAAAATAAAATTAGCCCTGGCTGGTTTCGCTCAGCGGTTAGAGCGATGGCATGCGGTCCAGATAGACCCGGGTTCGGTTCCCGCTAAGGGCATGTGCCGTGGTTGCAGTTTGGCCTCGGCCAAGGTTGGGTCGTGCAGGTGGCAACCACTCAATGTGTCCCTTTCACGTAGATGTTTCTATCTCTCTCTCCTTTCCCGCTCAATCTGAACAAAATATGGAAAAATGTCCTCAGGTGAGGATAAAAAAAATTAAAAAAAAAAAATTAAAATTAAATTAAATAAATAAGTAAATAAGTGATTAAAGGTCATTCATGGGTTTGGATTTTCTTAACAACTCTTCCTTAACATAAAAAAAATTCAAGTTGATCAGATTCCAAAATGGCGGCGGAGTGAATGGAAGCTACACAGACCGTGTCCCAGGACCAAACTGAAATTACAACTATAACAGACAAATTGACAGGAAAAAGCAACAAAAAAGCAGCTTGCGAGGACCATATAACCAGGGACACTGACTCAATCCTGGTAGGATTGCGAAGGCGCGAGATGGGGGCTGGGAGCCCACAGACGGCAGCAGCCTTACCTGTAAGCAGAGGCCCTAGAGTTAAAGTCCCAAGCACCTCCACAGCGCAGAGCCGGGACAGAGGCCAAAATAGTCACAGCCACTCACCTTGGGCTCCGGTAGAGGGAGGGCAGACTGGACTGGAACTGTGTGGGGACACTCAAGATTTGGAAGGTGCTCAGAGCTTTTGCTGAGTTGCAGCCACGCAGGACAGTGGTGATCTTGCTCCTTCCCAAGGCTCTGGGGACAGGCAGCAGACCCTCCCTCAGAGATCCAACCCCACCCTGTGGGCCATTGAAATGCTAAGTGAGGCTCATTAACAACCAACATCTGCCCCACCCTCATGAAATCCCCTTATGCTGAGCACCTGAGGGAGTTTTTCAATCAACTGACAACCCAAAACTCTTCAAGTAAACTCGACTGCTAGCCTCCAGGCAAAAAGCTACAGGATAACAGTACTATTCCTGGGCTAGCAACTTTAACCAAGAAAGTAAGACTTGACAGTGGTGTTTAACGTGGGTCCTCCCTCACTCATCTAGAACCAGGAGAGGGAGCCACAAACAGCAGAACACCAACACCCACAGGGAAAACTTGGCAGGCTCCAAAGCCCACTGTGATAGCCAAAATGGTAAAACACAGAAAGAAAAGCCAAATGAAAGAACAAAAGACCTCCACCAAAGATGAGATCAATGTGGAGCAGTTAGGCAAGTTAACAGAGCTAGAATTCAGAGCCATGATCTTGAGGAAGCTCAACAGGATGAGTAAAGACATAGACATGCGGAAAATAAACCAACTGGAAATTAAAAACTACCAAGAAAAGATCATGAATGACATATCAGAAATAAAGAGCACATTGGAGGGTCTAAAAAGCAGAGTAGAGGAAGCTGAGGACGGGATCAGTGAATTAGAAGACAAGGTAGAAAAAATCTATAAGAAAACCAAAAGAAAAACATAATTAAAAACAGGAAGACAGCTTAAGAGAACTGTGGGACAACTGGAAACATAATAATATTCGCATCATAGGAGTCCCCAAAGAAGAAGAAAATGAGCAAGGGTTAGAGAATATATTCAAAGAAATAGTGACAGAAAACCTCCCTAATTTGGTGAAGGAAGAAGATGTTCAAGTTCAAGAAGCACAGAAAGCCCCAAGTAAGAAGAACCCAAACAGGCCCACACCAAGACAAATAGTCATTAAAATGCCAAAAATTAAACACAAAAAGAGAATCCTAAAAGCAGCAAGAGATAAGCAACTGGTTACCTACAAAGGAAACCCCATAAAGCTGTCAGCTGATTTCTCACAAGAAACACTACAGGCCAGAAGGGAATGGCATGAAGTAATCAAGGTCATGAAAAACAAGGATCTGAATCCAAGACTACTCTACCCAGCAAGGCTATCATTCAAAATAGAAGGTCAAATAAAGAGATTCCCAGACAAAAAAAAAAAAAGCTAAGGGAATATATTAGCACCAAACCAGCGTTACAAGGACTGCTGTGATTAGAAGATATAGAAAGAAAAATATAACCAAACGAAATAAAAATGGCAATAAATAAGTACATATCAA
Organism: Molossus molossus; assembly: GCF_014108415.1. NCBI lineage: Eukaryota > Metazoa > Chordata > Mammalia > Chiroptera > Molossidae > Molossus > Molossus molossus. The sequence continues at coordinate 37,717,288 of NW_023425350.1, forward strand.
TAATCACCTTAAATGTAAATGGATTGAATGCTCCCATAAAAAGACACAGAGTAGTTGATTGGATAAGAAAGCATGACTCATATATATGTTGTTTACAAGAGACCCACCTCACAACAAAAGACTCACATAGGTTGAAAGTGAAGGGATGGAAAAAATTTTTCCAAGCAAACAGAAAGCTAAAAAAAGCTGGGGTAGCGATACTCATCTCTGATAAAATACACTTCAAAATGAAGAACATAACTAGAGATGAAGAAGGCCATTACATAATATTAAAAGGATCTATCTAACAGGAAGATATAACCTTGGTAAACATATATGCACCCAATATAGGAGCACCAAAATATATTTAAAATCTTGTGGAGGACTTCAAAGAAGAAATCATCAGCTATACAATCATACCAGGGGACTTCAACACCCCGTTGACACCACTGGATAGATCCTCTAGACAAAAATTAGCAAGGAAACAGAGACTCTAAATGAAGCACTAGACCAAAGGGATTTAGTAGATGTCTACAGAGAATTACACCCCAAAACTGCAGAATTCACATTCTTCTCAAGTGCACATGGGACATTCTCAAAGATAGACCACATGATAGGACACAAACTAAATCTCTACGAGTTCAAGAAGACTGAAATCATATCAAGTATCATCTCAGACCACAATGGCATGAAACTAGAAATCAATTGCAACAAAAATATGCAAAGACATTTGAACACATGGAGGCTAAATAGCATGTTGTTGAACAATGAATGGGTTACCGAGGAGATCAAGGAAGAAATTTAAAACTTCCTGGAAACCAATGAAAATGAACACACAACAACACAAAATCTATGGGATGCGTAGAAAGCACTTCTGAGAGGGAAGTTCATAGCACTACAGGCCTACTTCAAAAAACAAGAAAAATTTCTAATTGACTGTCTAACCTCACAACTTAAAGAATTAGAAAGCAAACAAAAAGAAAACCCCAGAGCAAGTAGAAGGAAGGAAATAGTAAAGATCAGAGCAGAAATAAATGACATAGAGACCAAAAAAACAATTCAAAGGATCAATGAAACAAAGAGCTGGTTTTTTGAAAAGAAAAAAGAGATTGATGGACCCTTGGCTAGACTCACCAAGAAACAAAGAGAGAGAACCCAAATACACAAAATCAGAAATGAAAGAGGAGAAGTAACAACCGACACCACAGAAATATGAAAGATCGTTAACAGCTACTACGAACAACTATATGGCAACAAATTCGACAATCTAAGCGAAATGGACAAATTTCTAGAAACACACAGTCTCCCAAAACTGGACCGGGAAGAATAGAAAACTTGAACAGACCAATAACAACCAAGGAAATTGAAGAGGTAATCAAGACTCTCCCAAAAAACAAAAGCCCAGGCCCAGATGGCTTCACAGGGGAGTTTTACCGAACATTCAAAAAAGAACTAACACCCATTCTCCACAAACTATTTCAAAAAATTCAAGAAGAAGGAAGACTTCCAAACTCATTCTATGAGGCCAACATAATTCTAATTCCAAAACCAGAAAAAGACACTACAAAGAAAGAAAACTACAGGCCAATATCCCTGATGAACATAGACACCAAAATCCTGAACAAAATGCTAGCAAATCGGATACAGCAATACATCAAAAAAATTATTCACCATGACCAAGTGGGATTCATTCCAGGGATGCAAGGCTGGTACAATATTCACAAATCAATAAATGTGATACACCACATAAACAAAATGAAGAATAAAAACCACATGATCATATCAATAGATGCTGAAAAAGCATTCAACAAAATCCAGCATCCATTTCTGATAAAAACGCTCAGCAATGTGGGAATAGAGGGATCATATCTCGACATAATAAAGGCCATATATGAAAGACCTATAGCCAACATCATACTCAATGGGCAGAAACTAAAAACATTTCCATCAAGAACAGGAACAAGACAGGGATGTCCACTTTCGCCACTCTTATTTAACATAGTACTGGAAGTCTTAGCCACAGCAATTGGACATGAGGAAAAAATTAAAGGGATCCAAATTAGAAAGGAGGAAGTGAAACTGTCATTATTTGCAGATGACATGATATTATACATAGAAAACCCTAAAGACTCCATCAAATATCTACTAGACTTAATAAATGAATTTGGAAAAGTAGCAGGATACAAAATTAACGTCAAGAAATCGACGGCATTCTTATACACCAATGATGAACTCACAGAAAGAGAAACCGAAAAACAATCCCATTTACCATCGTGGCAAAAAAAACTAAGATACCTAGGAATAAACTTAACCAAAGAAGTAAAGGACCATTTGCAGAAAACTACAGAACGTTGAAAAAACAAATAGAGGAAGATATAAAAAAGTGGAAGCACATACCTTGTTCATGGATTGGAAGAATTAACATCATTAAAATGTCCATATTACCCAAAGCAATCTATAGATTCAATGCAATCCCCATCAAAATACCAATGATATATTTCACAGAACTAGAACAAATACTTCAAAAGTTCATATGGAATCAAAAAAAAACCCTGAATAGCCACAGCAATTTTGAAAAAGAAGGACAAAGTAGGTGGGATCATAATACCAGATATCAGGTTATACTACAAAGCGACTGTAATCTAAACAGCCTGGTACTGGCACAAGAACAGGCATATAGACCAGTGGAACAGAATAGAGAGCCCAGAATGGACCCAAGGCAATATGCTCAATTAATATTTGACAAAGGTGGCAAGAGCATACAGTGGAGTAAAGACAGCCTCTTTAATAAATGGTGTTGGGAATTGGACAGCTACATGCAAAAAAATGAAACTAGACCATCAACTTACACCATACACAAAAATAAACTCAAAATGAATAAAAGATTTAAATGAAACCCGTGAATCCATAAAAATGCTAGAAGAAAATGTAGGCAACAAAATTTCGAACATCATACGCAGCAGAATTTTCACTGATATATCACTCAAGGCAACAGAAACAAACGAAAAAAATGAACATAGGACAACATCAAACTAAAAAGCTTCTGCACAGCAAAAGAAACAACCATCAAAATGGAAAGGTAACCCACTGTACGGGAGAACATCATTGCCAATGATACATCAGATAAAGGGTTAATTTCCAAAAATATAGAGTACTCACACAACTCAACAAAAGGAAGACAAAGAATCCAATTAAAAAATGGGCAGAGGAGCTGAATAGACACCTCTCCGAACAGGACATACAAATGGCCAAGAGACATATGAAGAAATGCTCAACATCTCTAATCATCAGAGAGATGCAAATTAAAACAACAATGAGGTATCACCTCATACCTGTCAGAATGGCCGCCATCAACAAATCATCAAACAACAAGTGTTGGTGAGGGTGTGGAGAAAAGGGGACTCTAGTACACTGCTGGTGGGAATGCAGACTGGTGCAGCCACTATGGAAAACACTATGGTGTTACCTCAAAAAGTTAAAAATTGAACTGCCATTTGACCCAGTGATCTCACTCCTAGGAATATACCCTAAGAAGCCTGAAACACCAATCAGAAAGAATATATGTACCCCTGTGTTCATAGCAGCACTATTTACAACAATTAAGATCTGGAAACAGCCCAAGTGTCCATCAATAGACGAATGGATCAAAAAGCTGTGGTACATATACACAATGGAGTACTATGCAGCTGTAAGAAAGAAAGATCTCTTATCCTTTGAGACGACATGGAGGGACCTGGAAAGTATTATCCTAAGTGAAACAAGCCAAGCAGAAAAAGCCAAATACCACATGATTCACTTATATACGGAATATAATGAACATAAAAGTCTGAGGAATAGGGCAGACTCAGAAACATGGAAGTAGGGTACAGACTGACAACCCTCAGAAGAGGGGGTGGTGGGGGGAGGGAAGAGATAAACCACAGAACTTATATGCATGTATGCATAACCAATGGACATGGACAACAAAGTCGGGGACGGGGTGTGTGGGGGGGTGGCGAGGAGGGTGCCAATGGGGTAAAAAAGGAGAAACCTCTGTAACAAAAATAAAATTTAAAAAAAAAAAATTCAAGTTAACTATATTATGAACTATAAATCACTAAAAACTTCACATCTCTAATTTTCTCCAAACACCTACATAAGTAAATAAACTTCTAAATTTCATAAATGGGGCTATTGTATTTTGAAACTATAATTGACCAAACTAAAAGTTCTCAAATAGTCCCATGAAATATTGATCTTCTTTGTGTTACATAAAGAAAAAAAAATATTATGGTCAGATACATTTCAAAATGTTGGGTTAAAGTTAAAACATGTGCTGTTTTATTATAGGCCTCTTCAGAGACCTTAATTCTTTTATTCAACAAATACTTTACTGAATGCCTACCACATACCAGGCACTGATCTGAGCTGGAGAGTTATGACAGTGACTAAACAAATAAAATGCCTGTTCTCATGGAATATTCTTTCTAGTGGAAAGGACAGTCAATAAACAAAAAGCTAATAAAATAACTGCAGTCAGTGATAAGAGCTATGAAAATACTAAAATAAGATAACAGAGTACAGAGGAAACTTCAGACTGGGTGGACACATTAAGCTAAGTGGCTAATGACACACACCCCCATTAGGGAATATAATACATAGCATTTTCCAAACATATGTTTATTAAAAACCTTTTTGTCACCAAACATCTATTAATAGATCAATGAATTAATTCAGGAAATGTTATTCTAACTAATACACAGACAATAGCAGGATCAAGACTCAACTACAGCTTTTCTGATACCAAATACAGTATTTTTACAATTTCCTCCATCTGTAAAAGTGGAAATAATAACAATATATATCTCATAGAATCACAGTGAAAATTAAATGAGCTGCCCTGGCAGGTGTGTTTTGGTTATTTGGGCTCCGTCCTGTGCACAGAAAGGTTGCCAGTTTAATTCCTGGTCAGAACCCTTCCCCGGGTTGCTGACTCCATCCCCAGTAGGAAGTTTGCAGGAGGGAGCCGATAGATGTTTCCCTCTCACATCAATGTTTCTCTCTCCCCTTCTCTCCCTAAAAATCAATACAAAATCTTTTTTAAAAAATTAAATGAGGCCCGGCTGGTATGGCTCACTGGTTGAGTGTCGACCCATGCACCAAGAGGTCACCGGTTCAATTCCCAGTCAGGGCACATGCCCAGGTTGTGGGCCTGATCCCCAGTGAGGGCGTGCAGGAGGCAGCCAATTGATGTTCTCTCTCATCAATGTTTCTATCTCTCTTTCCTTTTCCCTTCCTCTCTCTCTAAAAATCAATAAAGAAAAAAAAATTTTTTTTAACAAAACAAAGAATGGCTAGTGGTTTCAGGGAGAGGCTCAGGCAAGAGTCAGACACCAGGGAAATGCAGAGGAGCCCCTCAAAGGCCTCTGGGCTCCAAAAGGCTCCTAGTTGTGTGCAGAGATACTTGCCCAGCTCAGCCCAGCATGAGGGCTGGCCAGCCTGTGGAGGTTGCTCAGGTGGTCACCCATCTTCTTGATGAGTTTCACCCCTTCATTCAGGAAGTGAGAGAGAGGAGAGTCTGCCTGGGTAGAACCCAGATCCAAAAGGGCCTGGTTCACATTCTTCTCCAAAGCCATGGCAGCTTCCATGGTATTCTGAGTTTTGCCCCACTTATCTTGGAAAGGCTTCAACACATCCTGGAAGAGAATTCAGCTACTACACTGGTTTTGCATCTTTCTGAGATGCTCCAGCCTGCCAATTTTGCTCAGCGGTTAGAGCACTGGCCCAAGGAAGGGCCTCAGGTTCGATTCTCAGTCAAGGGCACGTACTGGGGTTGCAAATACAATCCCCAGCCCCGGTCAGGGTCATGCAGAAGGCAATCAATCAATGTGTCTCTCACATCGATGTCTCTCTCTCTCTCTCTTTCTCTCTCTCCGTTCATCCCTCCTTCCACTCTATCTAAAACTCAGTGGAAAAATATCCTTGGGTGAGGATTAACAAAAAAGAGAGAGAAAGATGCTCAGCACCCTGCGCTTGTTCTCTGCCAACTCCCAGAATAAGTGGCCCATGCCCTCCAGAGCCACATCACTGAGGTCAAAATAGAAGCCCAGAGAGAAGCAGGTGCAGGAGGCCGGCAGATGCAGGTTGGCCAAACAGCTGAAAACAACCTCGGTGGAATAATTCTGATTAATTTGGGAGCTTGTGGTTGTTCAGCAATAAAGAGTTAAGGTTGAAAAATGGTGTTGGCTGATCTCAGAGACTGAGAATGGCTGAAGTGGTTCCGAAGGTGGCAAACAGAAAACAGGTTGGAGGGTACTTGCAGGTTGGAAGACGGGATGTCCCTGGGTCCGTTCCATCCAAACACTGTCGAAGCAGGAGAAAAGATCTGGGAGACTACCGAGGGCACTGCCTGGTATACATTCTGCTCAATAAACGTTATTGTTACTATTAATATAGCACTCTAGAGGCACATGATGTCTTCCTCCCGTATCCAGGATGACTTATTCTTCACTCTTTTAGTATCATGAACACTTTAAATCTACCTTTTTACAGTACTTAATTCATTTTGTTGACTCCTCTATGTAGATTCCTTAAAGATAGCAACTAAAATAGAGAATGTACACAGTTGGCCTCAGTGAAAGTTTACTATGTAGTCGTAAAGAACAAAGTGGGTTAAATGCGGATGTGGGAAAAGAAAGAAACCTTATATAAAAAAGCAATCTCCCCTGTGGAACACTCAAACCACATTACATCAAGGTTTCTATGAAACATCTTCATAATAATGCACTTCACATATTCAAAATATTTTTATATATTAACATTACCAGCAATGGGTCATATTCTTCCTGATAAGATGCACTAAGATACCATTTCCCTTCTGTGGCATTCCTGCCAGAAATGCATAACCTGAACTTTACCAAGAAAAAGAACATCAGAAACCCAAACTGAAAGACATTTTACAAAATAAATGGCCTGAACTCTTGAAAAATTTTGAAATCATAAAAGATAAAGACTGAAAAACTGTTCCAAATTACAGTATGCCAAAGAGACATAAGAATTAAATGTAACAAGTGATCATGGATAGGATCCTGAACAAATCTGCTATAAAAGACATTAGTGAAACAACTGGCAAAACTAAGACTTTAGATTAAACTATAATACTCTATCAACGTTAATTTCCTAATTTTGATCATGGCAATTATATAAGAGAATTTCATTGCTTTTGGGAAGTTCACACTGAAGTATTCAAGGGTGTAAGAAGAATTATGTCTACAGTTTAATCTCAAAGGGTTAAATATTATTTGGACAAATAGTATAGAGCAAAATAAAATAAAGTAAAAATAGAAAAAAACAAAATTTGGGTGAAAGGTATCTAATAATCTTTTGCACTGTTATTGAACATTTCCGTAAATCTGAAATTATTTGAAAACAAAATGTCTAAACACAAAATTAATGAGAAAAAAGGAGGGCAAATAATCACACGAAAAGATGTTCAACATCATTAGAAATCAGGAAAAATGCAAATTAAAAACATAATGAGATACCACTAAGTTAAATCCCTATTAAAATAGCTAAAATATAAAAGCAAAATAGAAAAATACGTCCATACCAAATGTTGGTGAAAATGTGAGGCAACTGAAACTCTCAAACATTACCAGAGGGAATACACAATGGAAGTCACTTTATAAGAAATTCCCAAATTGTTTTCCAAAGTTAAACATACACTTACCACCTGACCCAACAATCCTAAGTATTAATCCAAGAGAAATTAAAACGTATATTCAAACAAAACCTGTATTCAAATGTTTGTATCAATTTATTCATAATCACCAAACACTGAAAACAATTCAAATGTCTATCACCTAGTAAAATAGATAAGCTGCAGTACATTCATATAATGGAATACAACTTAGCAGAAAGAAAGAAATCAGTGACATATGCAACAAGGTGAGTCTCAAAAGCATTATGCTAAGTGAAAGAAGTTAGTCTGGAAGATTACATATTGTACTATTCCACATATATTCATAACATTTTGCAAAAAAGCAAACTACAGGGATGAAAACAGATCAGTGGCTGTCAAGGATAAAGTGGGGCAGGAAAGGTTGCTTAAAAATAGGAAGCACAATAGAATTTGAGGAGATGATGGCATTGTTCTGTGTCTTCATTGTTGTTGCCATTACACAATCTTATGCATACATCAAAACCACAGAACTGTCCACTAAAAAGAATAAAGTTGATTATACATAAATTTTAAGAGTCTATTATTTTTAAGTTAACAAGGTAAAAATGTACTTTCATAGACATCGCATTTTCTTTTCAGCCCAATAAAGACTAGCTATGGCCTGGCCAGTGTGGCTCAGTGGACTGAGCGTTGATTCACGCACTAAGAGGTCACTGGTTCAATTCCCAGTCAGGGCACATGCCAGGGTTGAAGGCTCAATCAACCAGTAGGGGGTGTGCAGCACATTGATGTTTCTCTCTCTTTCTCCCTCTCCCTTCCTCTCTCTCTAAAAAAAATGTTTTAAAAAATCAATAAAAACATATTTTTAAAAAATACTAGGTATGTACTATTTCAGCATTCAGTAAATAAATAAACATACAAATTACATGTGGCAGGACTAAAACTAGTCCAGATACACCGATTCTAAGCAAATGTTTTATTGTCTTAATTTTTTTCATGTTCCACTAAAGTTTAGAGGACACAGTGTCTCTGAAGACAAATAGGATCGAAGAGAGGGAGAGGAATAAAAAGAGACAGGTATTGGAAGTGTGTCCTTTAGAATTTGGCTTTTGTCCTTAAGGAATTAAAAAATAGTTCATAATTGCCCAGCTGGTATGGCTCAGTGGTTGAGCACTGACCCACGCACCAAGAGGTTGCCAGTTCAATTCCCAGCCAGGGCACATGCCCAGATTGCAGGCTTGATCTCCGGGGCAGGGATGTACAGGAGACAGATGATCGGTGTATCTCTCTCATTGATGTTTCTCTCTCTCTCTCCCTCTCCCTTCCTCTCTCTCTAAAAATCAATAAAAATATTTTTTAAAATATAATAAATAAAATTAAAATTAAAAACAGTCTATAATTGAATAAGTCTGAATAGTGATCCACACAGGCAACAAATTAACTGGCATTAAAGGATTAGCTGGTGATTTTTTCCATAAAATCTTCCTAATATCTTAATAAGAAAAAGCAAAAAAGCAAACATAAAATATTCTACCTAGTTTTCAGAACAATGATGATGACAATTCAGAACAGATTTTACAACTTTAAATATACATTTGAAGATATTCCCAGATGCTATCACTCAAGGGTGAAAAACAAGGGGGAGAGGGTGGCCGTTAAAAATACCTTTTTGTTGTTGTTAATCCTCACTGAGGATATTTTTCCATTGATTTTTAGATAGAGTGGAAGGAGGGAGGGAGGAAAAGGGGAGAAAGGAGGAGGGGGGAGAGAGAGAGAAAGAGAGAGAGAGAGAGAGAAACATCAATGTGAGAGACACATCGAGTGGTTGCCTCCTGCACAACCCTAACCAGGGTTGGAAATCAAAACTGCAACCTAGGTACATGCTCTTGAGCAGGAATTGAACCCAAGACCCTCCAGTCCAGGGGTTAACATTCTAACCACTAAGCCAAACTGGCCAGGGCTAAAAATACCTTTTTGATTTCTGAATCAAAGAAGTAGCAGTATAATACTTGCCAAAGAACATATATTAGGTACAATAGCCTAGAGGTGGAAGGGGGGAGATTACGCTTAATTTCATTAGCAAAAATAAATTAAAAATAATAAGTTGCACCCTGGCCAGTTTTCTCAGTGGTTAGAGCATCAGCTCACAGACCAAGGAACTGCGGGTTCAATTCTGGCCAAGGGCATGTTTCTCAGTTGGGGTTCGTCCCCAGCCCTCGTCGGGTCATGCAGGAGGCAGTCGATGTTCCTCTCATGTCTATATTTCTCACTCTCTTCCTCACTCTCTTCCTCTCACTCTCTCTACCTCCCTCCCACTCTATCTGATGATAAATAAATAAAATATCCTTGGGTGAAGATTAAAAAATAATAATAACAATAAATTAAAAATAAAAAGTTGCATCTGTACCACAAATAACATATCTCACCTAAAAAGAGAGGTGTGGTTTCCTCTAAAGTAGTGGCATTAGGATCTGCCCCAGCTTCTAAAAGAATCTGTACAATCTTCCAATGTCCTCGACGTGCAGCAAAATGTAATGCAGAGAAGCCCTCAAAAGTCTTTGTCCTAATGTAGTTTTCAGATGAATCTATGAAAGAATAAAAACCCATCAGCTAGAAGATATTAATTCTATTTCTTGGAATTAAAAAGCAAAGATTCCAAGAAATATTAAAACAATTATAAATGGGAGGTCTTGTAGTTTAAAACTCCCTAAAAAAAATTTTTTTAAGTTCCAAAGGGGTCAGTGTGAACAGCTCTCTGGTATTCTTATATGAAACTTCTGCCCACACACTCATTTTCTCACCTCTGATTTTTGATGAGTAAAGCAAGGGGAGTAGCAGGAGTTGAAAGGCAACACAAAAGCAAAATCTGAAGAGAATACAGCACCAAAAATTTGCTTAAGCAAGATTTACTAAAGTATTAGTAAATGTGATTTTTTTATATCTAAATTTCCATGACAGAAATTATCTCATCTCTAGCATTACTTCCTTGCTTTTCTACTAGTAACATTAAGGTAATATTCCACTTTTGGCCATTTATCCGAAGAAAACAAAAACATTAATTCAAAAAGATATATGCACCCCTATGTTCACTGTAGCATATTTACAACAGCAAAGATATGGAAACAACCCAAGTGTCACTGATGGATGAATGGATAACAAAGATATGATATATACGTACACACACACACAATGTAATACTACACAGCCATAAAAAAGAATGAAATCTGCCCTGGCTGGTTTGGTTCAGCGGTTAGAGCGGTGGCCCATGGACCAAAGAGTCGCGAGCTCGATTCCAGCCAAGGGCACATGCCTCGGTTGTGCTTCGTCCCCAGCCCTCGTTGGGCTCGTGCAGGAGGTAATCAGTTGATGTGACACATTGATGTTTCTCTCTCTGGTCCTCTTTCTCTCTCCCCCTCCCTCCCATTCTACCTGAAGATAAATGGAAAAAATATCCTCTGGTGAGGATTAAAAAAAAAAAAAAAATGAAATCTTGCCATTTGTAACAACAGGAATGGACCTTGAGGGTATTATGCAATGTGAAATAAGTCAGAAAGAAAACACCATATGATCTTACTTAAAAGTGAAATCTTAAAAACAAAACAAATGAACAAACAAATAAAAAAAAAAAACTTACAAATATAAGATTACTGGTTGCCAGAGGAGAGAAGGATTGGGGGGGGGGGTGCAAAAAATAGTCAAGAGATGCAAACTTCCAGTTATAAAATAAGTTGTGGAAATTGAATGTAACAAAATAAAAAGTAACAAAGAAACAAACTCCTTTTTTAACCTACCTCCAGTCTAATAATTAATGAAGACTGCATGTCTGTTCTGTGTGTGTGTGTGTGTGTGTGTTTTACTAATTTTAGAGAGAGAGGAAGGGAGAGGGGAGAGAGAAAGATATCAATGTGAAAAAGAAACATCAATCAGCTACCTCCCATACACACCCAGACTATGACCAAACCCGCAACTGGGGCATATGCCCTGCCGAAGAATGGAACCAGCAACCCTTCCATGCATGGAATGCTCAACCAACTGAGCCACATTGGCCAGGGTGAAGACTGCATTTCTAGAATAATGAAATGCACTCCAAAGAAATCAAGCAGTAGTATACAATTTACAAGGAATTAATAAGTTCATTTACTTTAATGCTTCTGAGGTTTACTCGTTAATAAAAAAAATCTCAAGGTTCTGGTTAACATTCCAATTATGTAAATAATGTCTACAATAAAATTTTTGTAACTCCACAGCAAAAAATATTGAAAAGTGACTTTTTTTTTTTTTTTGGTGGTACGTGCCTCTAGCGGGAACCGAACCCAGAACTCTCTGGTCCGCAGGCCGATGCTCAACTGCTGAGCCAAACTGGCCAGGGAGAGAAGTGACCTTTTAAAAAAATTTTTATTTATTAATTTGTTTTTGTTACAGATGTTTTTTCATGCCCCCCCCCCCATTGACGCCCTCCTCCCCTTCCCCCCCACCCCATCCCCAGCTTTGTTGCCTATGTTCATTGGTCAGGCATACATGCACGTAAGTTCTGTGGTTTATCTCCCACCCCAACCCCTCCCCCTGAGGCTTGTCAGTCTGTACCCCACCTCTATATCTCTGGGTTAATTTGGTTCAGCACTTTGTTTAGTTCATTACATTCCACAAATAAGTGAGATCATGTGATATCTGTCTTTCTCTGCTTGGCTTGTTTCACTTAGCATAATACTCTCCAGGTCCTTCCATGCCATCTCAAAGGATAAGAGATCTTTCTTTTTTATAGCTGCATAGTATTCCACTGTGTACATGTACCACAGCTTTTTAATCCACTCACCTACTGATGGACATCTGGGTTGTTTCCAGATCTTAGCTATTGTAAATAGTGCTACTATGAACATAGGGGTACATATATTCTTTCTGATTGGTGTTTCAGGCTTCTTAGGGTATATTCCTAGGAGTGAGATCACTGGGTCAAATGGCAGTTCAATTTTTAACTTTTTGAGGTAACACCATAGTGTTTTCCATAGTGGCTGCACCAGTCTGCATTCCCACCAGCAGTGTACTAGAGTCCCCTTTTCTCCACACCCTAGCCAACACTTGTTGTTTGATGAGAAGTGGCTTTTTATTCTTTGCTTCGAAAATAAAACTCTACACCAATAATAGAAGAATGGGCTCTAAGATGAATGGTGAAGGCATTTCTGAGAGTAATAATAATAAAAATTTTTTTTAAAATTTAAACAGTATTTTCTGGAATACCAGAATTAAAACTAATGCTCCTGGGTATCACACTACCTGATTTCAAACTATATTGCAAGGCTATAGTAATCAAAACAGCATAAAGACATAGATAAATGAAACAGAATAGAGAACCCAGGAAAAAAACACACCTATGTATGGTCAATTAATATTTGACAAAGGAGGCAAAAACATACAATGCGGTAAAGACCGTCTATTCAATAAACGGTATTGGAGAAATTGAACTGATACATGCAAAAAACAAAACTAGACCACCTCCTTACACCATATACAAGAATAAACTCAAAATGGATTAAAGATACAAATGTAAGACTTGAAACCATAAAACTCCTAGAAGAAAACATAGGTAGTAAAATCTCTGACATTTCTCTTACCAATATTTTTTTCTAATGTATCTCCTCAGGCAAGGGAAACAAAAGAAAAAGTAAACATATGGGACTACACTAAAAAGTTTTTGCACAGCAAAGGAAACCAATAACAAAATAAAAAGACAGCCTCCTGAATGGGAGAACATATTGGCCAATGACATATCTAATAAGTGGTTGATATCCAAAATTTAAAAAGCACTCACACAACTCAAATCAAAAAACCCCAAATAATCCAATAAAAAAATGGCAGAGGACCAAAATGGACACTTCTCCAAAGAGGACATACAGATGGTCAATAGACACATTAAAAGAATCTCAACATCACTAATCATTAGAGAAATGCAAATTAAAACCACAATGAGATATCACCTCATACCTGCCAAAGTGTCTATCATCAATAAATCAACAAACAACAAGTGTTGGAGAGGATGTGAAGAAAAGGGAACGCTCACGCACTGTTGATGGAATATGGATTGGTGCAGCTACTATGGAAAACAGTATGGTGTTTCTCAAAAAATTAAAAATGAAACTGCCTTATGACCCAGCAATTCCACTTCTGGGTATTAATCCAAAGAAACTCAAAACACTAAGTCAAAAGAATATATGTACCCCTGTGTTCATGGCAGCATTATTTACAATAGCCAAGATATGGAAGCAACACAAATGCCCATCAAGAGACAAGTGGATAAAAAAGTGATGTTACAGGCCTGGCCGGTGTGGCTCAGTTGATTGGGCATCATCTGTGCACCAAAAGGTTGCTGGTTCAATTCCCAGGCTCAGTCCCCTGTAGAGGACATACAGAAGGCAGTTGATGGATGTTTCACTCTCACATTGATGTTTTTTTTCCCCTCTCTCTCTCCCTCTCCCTCTCCCTTTTTCTCTCTCTAAGATTCAATAAAATATTTTCTTAAAAAGTGATGGTAATGAAATACTACTTGGTCATAAAAAAAAAAAAAAAAAATTAAATCTTACCATTTGTGACAGAATTAATGGACCTGGATTATACTAAGGGAAATAAGCCAGTCATAGAAAGACAAATACCACATGACCTCTCTTATATGTGGAATGTTAAGAACATAATGAATGAAGAAAAAAAATTGAAACAGACTCATAGATACGAAGAACAGACTGACGGTTGCTGGTTGAGGGACTGGGTGAAAAAGATGAAGGGATTAAAAAGTACAAATTGGTAGTTACAAAATAGTCATGGGGATGCAAAGTACAGCATAGGGAATACAGTCAATAACATTATAATAACTATGTATGATGCCAGGTAGATACTGGAAATATTGGGGGAAACATTTAATAAAGTATATTATCTAACCATGAAACTAATACAAAATAATATTGAATGCAAACTGTGACTGAAAAATAGTATTTTAAAAAACAAAACTAATGTTCCTGAATAATCATCTGTTTTAATAATTCTTGTTATTCTCTGGCCAGTTTGGCTCAGCGGTTGAGCGTAGGCCTGCAGACCAGAGAGTCCCGGGTTCAGTTCCCGCTAGGGGCATGTACCACAAAAAAAAATAATAATAATAATTCTTGTTATTGTAACTCATTGATGAAATTAGCAGACAAAGCCATAATAATATCCAAATAACAGTTTACAAGCATAAATACTCAAAAGAACACAGCTTAAAACTTTACACAACACAGGACTAATAACAAGGTAGGTAGTTACACTTTTAAAGTTCATACCACAAAACATAAAAGTCAGAAGCTGACCTTTATTCAGATAATCCACAAAAATATAAGGTTTAAAAACAGCCTGGACGAGATTCCAAAATGGCGGCGGAATGAACGGAAGCTACACATACCATCTCCCGGAACCAGACTGGAATTACAACTATAACACAGACAAATCGATGGGAAAAACCAATAGAAAAGCAGCTTGCGAGGACTGCATAACCAGGGACACTGACTCGATCCTGGTAGGCTTGTGAAACGGGGACTGGGAGCCCACAGTCAGCAGCTCAGCAGCGGCCTTAGCTGGGAGCAGCGCCCGCGGGTCACACTCCCAGGCGGCTCCACAGCGCAGCCGGGACAGAGGCTAAAAAAGCCACAGCCACTCACCATGGGCTCCGGCAGAGGGAGGGCGGACTGGACTGGAACTGAGTCGGGACACTCGGGGTTTGGAGGGCGCTCAGAGCTTCTGCTGAGTTGCAGCCATGCTGGACGGTAGCCATATTGCTCCTTCCCAGGCTCTGGGGAGAGGCAGCAGCCCCTCCCTCAGAGATCCAACCCCACCCTGTGGGCCATTGAAGTGCTAATTGAAGCTCATTAACAACCAGCATCAGCCCCACCCTCGTGAAATCCCCTTATGCTGAACACCTGAGGAAGTTTTTCAATCAACTGACAACCCAAAACCCATCAAGCAACCTCAACTGCTAGCCTCCAGGCAAAAAGCTAGAGAATAACAGTACCTTTCCTGGGCTAGCAACTTTAACCAGGAAAGTAAGACTTGACAGTGGTGTTTAACGTGGGTCCTCCCTCGCTCATCTAAACCTAGAAGAGGGAGCCACAAACAGCAGAACACCAATACCACAGGGAAAACTTGACAGGCTCCAAAGGCCAATGTGATAGCCAAAATGGTGAAACACAGAAACAGAAGCCAAATGAAAGAGCAAGAGAACTCCACCGAAGATGAGATCAATGTGGAGCAGTTACGCATGTTAACAGAGCTGGAATTCAGAGCCATGATCTTGAGAAAGCTCAACAGCATGAGTAAGGACATAGAGATACTGAAAATAAGCCAATTGGAAATTTAAAACCATCAAGAAGAGATAAAAAATGACATATCAGAAATGAAAAACACATTGGAAGGTTTAAAAAGCAGAGTAGAGAAAGCTGAGGACTGGATCAGTGAATCAGAAGACAGGGTAGAAAAAAATCAACCAATCAGAAAAATAAAAGGAAAAAACAATTAAAAAACAGGAACACAGCCCTGGCCGGTTTGGCTCAGCGGTTAAAGCGTCGGCCTGCGGTACAGAGAGACCCGGGTTCGGTTCCCGCTAAGGGCGCGTACATCGGTTGCAGTTTGTCCCCGGCCCTGGTTGGTAGTGCGGGTGGCAGCCATTCGATGTGTCCCTTCACGTTGATGTTGCTCTCTCTCTCTCTCTCTCTCTCTCTTCCTCTCTCTCCCTCCTGCTCTATCTGAACAAAAAATGGAAAAAGGTCCTCGGGTGAGGATAAAAAAAAATAAATAAATAAATAAATAAACAAAAAAAATAAAAATAAAAATAAAAAAATAAAAAACAGGAAGACAGCTTAAGAGAACTGTGGGACAACTGGAAACGTAATAATATTCGCATCATAGGAGTCCCCGAAGAAGAAGAAAACGAGCAAGGGATAGACAATATATTCAAAGAAAACTTCCCTAATTTGGTGAAGGAAGAAGGCATTCAAGTTCAAGAAGCACAGAGAGTCCCAATTAAGAAGAACCCAAACAGGCCCACACCAAGACACATAGTAATTAAAATGCAAAAATTAAAGACAAAGAGAGAATCCTAAAAGCAGCAAGGGATAAGCAACAGGTTACCTACAAAGGAAACCCTATAAGGCTCTCAGCTGACTTCTCACAAGAAACAGTACAGGCCAGAAGGGAATGGCATGAGGTAATCAAGGTCATGAAAAACAAGGATCTGAATCCAAGACTACTCTACCCAGCAAGGCTATCATTCAAAATAGAAGGTCAAATAAAGAGCTTCCAAGACCAAAAAAAAAAAAAAAAACAGCTAAGGGAATACATTAGCACCAAACCAGCACTGCAAGAAATGTTAAAAGGACAGCTGTAATTAGCCAAAGAAATGAGAAGAAAAATAGAACCACACTAAACAAAAATGGCAATAAATAAGTACATATCAATAATCACCTTAAATGTAAATGGATTGAATGCTCCCATAAAAAGACAGAGTAGCTAATTGGATAAGAAAGCAGGACTCATATATATGTTGTTTACAAGAGACCCACCTCACAACAAAAGTCTCACATAGGTTGAAAGTGAAGGGATGGAAAAAAATTTTCCAAGCAAATGAAAAGCAAAAAAAATCTGGGGTAGCAATACTCATATCTGATAAAATAGATTTCAAAATGAAGGCCATAACTAGAGACAAAGAAGGCCACTACATAATATTGAAAGCATCTATCCAACAGGAAGATATAACCTTGGTAAACATATACGTACCCAATATAGGAGCACCAAAATATATTTAAAATCTTCAGGAGGACTTCAAAGGAGAAATCGAGAGCAATACAATCATAGCAGGGGACTTCAACACCCCATTGACACCACTGGATAGATCCTCTAGACAAAAAATTAGCAAGAAAACAGAGACTCTAAATGAAGCACTAGACCAAATGGATTTAATAGATATCTAGAGAGAATTACACCCCAAAACTACAGAATACACATTCTTCTCAAGTGCACGTGGGACATTCTCAAAGATAGACCACATGATAGGACACAAACTAAATCTCTACAAGTTCAAGAAGATTAAAATCATATCAAGCATCTTCTCAGATCAAAATGGCATGAAACTAGAAATCAACCGCAACAAGAACATGCAAAGACATTTGAACACATGGAAGCTAAATAGCATGTTATTAAACAATGAATGGGTTACCGAGAAGATCAAGGAAGAAATTTAAAACTTCCTGGAAACCAATGAAAATGAACACACAACACAAAATCTATGGGATGCGTAGAAAGCACTTCTGAGAGGGAAGTTCATAGCACTACAGGCCTACCTCAAGAAACAAGAAAAATTTCTAATTGACTGTCTAACCTCACAACTTAAAGAATTAGAAAGCAAACAAAAAGAAAACCCCAGAGCAAGTAGAAGGAAGGAAATAGTAAAGATCAGAGCAGAAATAAATGACAGAGACCAAAAAAAACAATTCAAAGGATCAATGAAACAAAGAGCTGGTTTTTTGAAAAGATAAACGAGATTGATGGACCCTTGGCTAGACTCACCAAGAAACAGAGAGAGAACCCAAATACACAAAATCAGAAATGAAAGAGGAGAAGTAACAACCGACACCACAGAAATATGAAAGATTGTTAACAGCTACTATGAACAACTATATGGCAACAAATTCGACAATCTAAGCGAAATGGACAAATTTCTAGAAACACACAGTCTCCCAAAACTGGACCGGGAAGAATAGAAAACTTGAACAGACCAATAACAACCAAGGAAATTGAAGAGATAATCAAGACTCTCCCAACAAACAAAAGCCCAGGCCCAGATGGCTTCACGGGGGAGTTTTACCGAACATTCAAAAAAGAACTAACACCCATTCTCCGCAAACTATTTCAAAAAATTCAAGAAGGAAGACTTCCAAACACGTTCTATGAGGCCAGCATAATTCTAATTCCAAAACCAGAAAAAGACACTACAAAGAAAGAAAACTACAGGCCAATATCCCTGATGAACATAGACGCCAAAATCCTGAACAAAATACTAGCAAATCGGATCCAGCAATACATCAAAAAAATTATTCACCATGACCAAGTGGGATTCATTCCAGGGATGCAAGGCTGGTACAATATTCACAAATCAATAAATGTGATACACCACATAAACAAAATGAAGAATAAAAACCACATGATCATATCAATAGATGAAAAAGCATTCGACAAAATCCAGCATCCATGTCTGATAAAAACACTCAGCAATGTGGGAATAGAGGGATCATATCTCGACATAATAAAGGCCATATATGAAAGACCTACAGCCAACATAATACTCAATGGGCTGAAACTAAAAACATTTCCATCAAGAACAGGAACAAGACAGGGATGTCCACTTTCGCCACTCTTATTTAACATAGTACTGGAAGTCTTAGCCACAGCAATCAGACATGAGGAAAAAATTAAAGGGATCCAAATTAGAAAGGAGGAAGTGAAACTGTCATTATTTGCAGATGACATGATATTATACATAGAAAACCCTAAAGACTCCATCAAATATCTACTAGACTTAATAAATGAATTTGGAAAAGTAGCAGGATACAAAATTAACGTCAAGAAATCGACGGCATTCTTATACACCAATGATGAACTCACAGAAAGAGAAACCGAAAAAGCAATCCCATTTACCATCGCGGCAAAAAAATTAAGATACCTAGGAATAAACTTAACCAATGAAGTAAAGGACCTATTTGCAGAAAACTACAGGACATTGAAAAAAGAAATAGAGGAAGATATAAAAAAGTGGAAGCACATACCTTGTTCATGGATTGGAAGAATTAACATCATTAAAATGTCCATATTACCCAAAGCAATCTACAGATTCAATGCAATCCCCATCAAAATACCAATGACACATTTCACAGAGACACATTTCACAGAACTAGAACAAATACTTCAAAAGTTCATATGGAATCAAAAAAGTCCCCGAATAGCCACAGCAATTTTGAAAAGGAAGGACAAAGTAGGTGGGATCACAATACCAGATATCAGGTTATACTACAAAGTGACTGTAATCAAAACAGCCTGGTACTGGCACAAGAACAGGCATATAGACCAGTGGAACAGAATAGAGAGCCCAGAAATGGACCCAAGGCAATATGCTCAATTAATATTTGACAAAGGTGGCAAGAGCATACAGTGGAGTAAAGACAGCCTCTTTAATAAATGGTGTTGGGAAAATTGGACAGTTACATGCAAAAAAAATAAAACTAGACCATCAACTTACACCATACACAAAAATAAACTCAAAATGGATGAAAGACTTAAATGTGACTCGTGAATCCATAAAAATGCTAGAAGAAAATGTAGGCAACAAAATTTTGAAAATCATACGGAGCAGAATTTTCACTGATACATCACCTAAGGCAACAGAAACAAAGGAGAAAATGAACACATGGGACTATATCAAATTAAAAAGCTTCTGCACAGCAAAAGAAACAATCATCAAAATGGAAAGGCAACCCACTGTATGGGAGAACATCATTGCCAATGATATATCAGATAAGGGGTTAATTTCCAATATATATAGAGTGCTCATACAACTCAACAAAAGAAAGACAAAGAACCTACCAATCAGAAAGAATATATGTACCCCCATGTTCATAGCCGCACTATTTACAATAGCTAAGATCTGGAAACAGCCCAAGTGTCCATCAGTAGAAGAATGGATCAAAAAGCAGTGGTACATATACACAGTGGAGTACTATGCAGCTGTAAGAAAGAAAGATCTCTTATCCTTTGAGACGACATGGAGGGACCTGGAAAGTATTATCCTAAGTGAAATAAGCCAAGCAGAAAAAGACGAATACCACATGATCTCACTTATATACGAAATATAATGAACATAACAGTCTGAGGAATACGGTAGACCCAGAAACATGGAAGTAGGGCCCAGACTGACATCCGTCAGAAGAGGGGGTGGGGGGGTGAGAAGAGAGATAAATCACAGAACTTATATGCATATATACATAACCAATAGACATGGACAACAAAGCCAGGGACAGGGCGGGTGTGGGGTGGGGAGGGTGGTGCCAATGGGGTAAAAAAGAAGAAACATCTGTAACCAAGAAATAAATTTAAAAAAAACAGCCCTGGCCAGTTTTCTCAGTGGTTAGAGCGTCGGCCCATGGACCAGAGAGTCCCGAGTTCAGTTCCTGCTACGGGCATGTAGCTTGGTTGTAGTTTTTCCCTGGCCCTGGTTGTGGTTTTATGGGTGGCAACCAGTAGATGTGTCTCTCTCACATCAATGTTTCTCTCTCTCTCTTCTCCCCTCTCTCCTTCCCACTCTTTCTGAAGATAAATACAAAAAATGTCTTCGGTTGAGTATTAAAAAAACAACAAATCAATCAGAAGAGCAGTGGGGGAGTCCTAGGAAAGAATACAGACTGACAAAGGCATCTAACTGGATTACACTGTACAGCATAAGTTCGTTGAGGGAGTGGAGAAAAAAAGATGCTGGCCTAAGTAACTTTGGAAAGTGGTTACTATGATTTGAAACTGTAAGGTAATGACAAAAAGAACTGTACATAAACACTATAGTCTATTTGGTAAAATTGTTTCTTATAAGAGTACAGATTAACAATTCTGAAACCACTATATATGTACAGTAAGACCAAATAAATACATGGATGGTGGATAGTGAGAGCCAGGTTTCTCACTGTTGAAGGAGGAGGATACAGAGAAGCAAAGGAAGAAGACTAGAATGAACCATATGGTACCAGATTAGAGTCAAGATATCAGTATGAACTCGTGTGTAGCTTTAATATAGAGATATGCATGGACCAATACAGAAACACAAGTAGGTGTATACACATAGATTAAAATACACTTATATATTTCCTAGTTGTCTGCTGAAAGGCTTAAAGGAAATAATATGCCAGTAGCAATGGGCACACCCAATGCCCAGATGTTGGTTTTAAATACCATTCACCAATAAAAGGAACCGGGGTTCCTAGGAGAATGGCTGGTTCTAGGGTTGGCACACAGAATATGCAAAATGAGCCTGGAGTGTCTTGCAGGTCTCAAAAGTGCTCAAAAAAACAAAAAAGAGGAACACGTCAAAGAAATACAGGGGCCAATATGAAAGAGCACCCAATGGTCAAGGTACAACAATATGAGCAAAAAATATATAAATTACATTATATTGGATTAACATCCAATGTATAAAATAAATATCCAAGTTCATGCAGACATAAATGACTGAATAAATGGAAGAAAATATGCATTCCAAATATAAGAATTCCAAATAATTTATTTAGATACTCCCCCTCAAGGAAGGGAGTTTAATTCCTACTTCAGTGAGGCCACCTTTATAGTGATATGCACATACATACATCTTAGGAAAGAGAAACAAAACCTCCTGTGCAATTATCTGTGAAGTAAAGAAAAGGTATTTCTCACTCAGGACAGAAACAGTTCGAGATAGTAAAAGAGTTTACCTATATAAAAAATACAGATATTTAGCTAACTCTAAAACCATTGGACCAGGAAGGTAACATCACTTAGCAAAAGCAATGGATTTGGAGTTGGAAGATCTGGGCTGTGCCAGTTATAATTTGGATTACCCTTTGGATAAATTACTTAAACTCTCTGAAGTACAGGTTCCTTAAGAGTAAAACAAGAGTAAAATAGCTGGTCCAACCCTGAAAGAGCTTCAATAGAATTACAGTATTTATGTACTGTCATAGTCATTACAAAATACCATTTTAAGAAAGTTTTCAGGACTAAATATAAATTGGTTTTGGAGGTTCCAATGATAAACTGCCCTCTTTAGTTGATATATGGGGACCAAAGAAACTTATCTATCTTGTACTGGACCATCAACCACCACCCTCTCACTCCCTACCTTTCCCTACAAGAGGAATTCTGGGGAAATGGCTCATAATACTCAGTTTTTAATTCCTTAACCTCTACTTACTTCTCCCTGGAAGGCATAGCGGTTCCCGATTCTCTTCTACTTACTGAAACTTTCAATGGTAAGGGCATTTAAGACTTCCTAACGGACAAACCCAAAGGGCACTTCAGTTCTTTTATGATAAATAACTCATGAGGGTTTTTTTTGGCTGCACTTAAAGGACTGGGGCCATGTCAGATGGACGAATACCAGCCACTGACACCTATACCGAAATGACAATGTACCACAACCCTGTTTCCTGACACGAAGTTCCTTTTACTTATAAATAATAAACTTGCTTACTTGTTTAAGTGATAGAGTGACAGGTGGTAGACTTTCATTTTGTTTTCTGCCAACCCCTAAGAGGGAAAGCAAAACCATATGGTTTTAAGTAGAGGTTAAACATTTAAATAAAGGTTAACATGGGTTAAATATTAAGATCAGAACCTTATCTCAACAGTTGAGCTGCAATTTGATGGAGCCAAATAAACTTAAGATATGCCAATCACAAAGGGCAATAAATGTCCGTTTCAAATAGATTAAGTAGTCAAGCACTTTTGCACAATGTACATCATTTCATTATGTTTTAAAATTATTTTTCTTTTGCCCTGGCCAGTTTGGCTCAGCGGTTAGAGCGTCAGCCTGCGGTCCGGAGAGACCCGGGTTCGGTTCCCGCTAAGGGCACGTACTTCGGTTGCAGTTTGTCCCCGGCCCTGGTTGGTCGTGCGGGTGGCAGCCACTCGATGTGTCCCTTCACGTCGATGTTTCTCGCTCTCTCTCCCTTCCTCTCTCTCCCTCCCACTCTATCTGTACAAAAAATGGTAAAATGTCCTCGGTTGAGGATAAAAAATAAATAAATAAATAAATAAATAAAATTATTTTTCTTTTTTATTAAATGTTTTTTAATTAATTTTTTAGAGATAGAGGAAGGGAGAAAGAGATAGAAACATCGACTGGCTGCCTCCTGCACATCTCCCACTGGGGATCAAGGCCACAACCTGGGCATGTGCCCTGACCAGGAATCCAACTGGGACCTCTTAGTCCATGAAACAATGCTCAATCCACTGAGCCACACCTGCTGGGCATCACTATGTTTTATTTAGGTGTTCTAAGAAAAAGTTGGGTATATGCCCCAGCCGGTTTTGCTCAATAGTTAGTGTCAGTCAATGAGTTGCGGGTTTGATTCCCGCAAGAGCACGTACCTCAGTTGTGGTTCATCCCTGACTCTTGTCAGGGTAATGTGGGAGACAACAATTGACGCCTCTGTCTCTCTCGCTCTCTTCCTCCTCCCCCCTCCCACTCTATCTAAAGATAAATAAAAAAATATCCTCCGGTGAGGATTAAAAAGAAAAAGAAAAAATTGGGTATTAAAAAATATCCATAACACAAGGAATTTTATGTGCAAAATTTTCAGACAACCCTTTAAGAGGCTTCATCATATATGTAAGATAAAGGGGGAAAGTGAGTGGAAAGGAAAAGGTTTGAATGCATTACAAAGAAATTAGACAACATAAAAGATTAAAAGACTAGGAAAAACTATGTAAAATATCTGAAACACATGTAGCAGCAAAGAATATCCAGAATACATGAAAAGCTCTTTAAAGATGATGAATGCCTAACCTTACAAAAAGAAAGCCTGCCTGAAAATAAAATCAACATGGAGAAAAACAGAGGCAAGAGAAAGGGAGACCCAGAGTCCTAATGACATCGTTTTGAATACTAGCATCCAGCAGTACCTGAACAGATTTACCACCCAGACTTAACATTTACACAAACTATTCTACCGCATTACCTTCCTTTGTGTAAGCTAGTTTAAACTTGGGTTCTGATTAATACTGCAGATAACTTAGCAGTATCTATCAACATTTTAACTTTGGACACATCTTGCACTAACAATTTCACTTCTAGCCCTGGCCGGCTTGGCTCAGCGGTTAGAGGGTTGGCCTGCGGTCTACAGAGTCCCGGGTTCGGTTCCCGCTAAGGGCATGTACTTCGGCTGCAGTTTGTCCCCGGCCCTGGTCAGGTCGTGCGGGTGGCGGCCATTCGATGTGTCCCTTTCACGTCGATGTTTCTCTCTCTCTCTCTCTTCCTCTCTCTCCCTCCCACTCTATCTGAACAAAATATCGAAAAATGTCCTCAGGTGAGGATAAAAAAAAAAACAACAATTTCACTTCTAAACTCCACCCTACAGAAATGCTCACCCATGAGCACAAAGATGTGTATATATAGATGTTACCTGAAGTACCACTTATAATAGCAAAATTTGAGGAAACAAAATGTCCATTAACAGAAGAATGATACTCAATGGAACAGAACAGAGAACCCAGAAATTGACCCAAAACATTATGCTCAATTAATATTTGACAAAGGTGGCAAGAGCAAACAGTGGAGTCAAGACAGCATGTTCAATAAATGGTGTTGGGAAAATAGGACAGCTACATGCAAAAAAATGAAGCTAGTCCTGGCCGATTTGGCTCAGCGTTTGGAGTATCGGCTTGTGGACCAGAAAGTCCTGGGTTCGGTTCCCACTGGGGGCACGTACCAAAAAAAAAAAAAAATGTAGCTAGACTACCAACTTACACCGTACACAAGAATAAACTCAAAATGGATAAAAGACTTAAATACGACTCGTGATTCCGTAAAAATCCTAGAAAAAAATGCAGGCAACAGAATTTCAGATATCATACACAGCACAATTTTCACTGATAAATCACCTAACGCAAGAGAAAGGAAAAAATGAACACATGGGACTACATCAAACTAAAAAGTTTCTGCACAGCAAAAGAAACAACCATCAAAATGGAAAGGAACCCATTATATGGGAGAGCATAATTGCCAATGACACATCAGATAAGGGGTTAATTTCCAAAATACAGAGAGTACTCACACAACTCAACAAAAGGAAGACAAAGAACCCAATTAAAAAATGGGCAGAGGACTTAAAGAGATACCTCTACAAACAGGACATACAAATGGCCAAGAGACATATGAAAAAAAGCTCAACATCACTAATCATCATTGTTTTAATTGTTGCAAATTAAAACAACAATGAGGTATCAGTTCACACCTGTCAGAATGGCTGCCATCAACAAATTATCAAACAACAAGTGCTGGCGAAGGTATGGAGAAAAGGGGACCCTAGTACCCTGCTGGTGGGAATGCAAACTGGTGCAGCCACTATGGAAAACACTATAGTGTAACCTCAAAAAATTAAAAATTGAATTGCCATTTGACCCAGTGATCCCACTTCTAGAAATATACCCAAGTGCACAGCAGCACTATTTACAATAGTTAAGATCTGGAAACAGCCCAAGTGTCCATCAGTAGACAAGTGGATAAAAAAGCTGTGGTACATATACACAATGGAGTACTATGCAGCTGTAAGAAAGAAAGATCTCTTATCCTTTGAGACGACATGGAGGGACCTGGAAAGTATTATCCTAAGTGAAAAAAGCTAAGCAGAGAAAGACAAATATCACATGATCTCACTTATTTCTGGAATATAATGAACTAAACAAACTAACTGATAAACAAAATAGACCCAGAGTCATAGAAGTAGGGTACAAACTGACAAGCCTCAGAAGGGGGGGGGGCAGCGGGAGGGAAGAGATAAACCACAGAACTTATATGCATGTATGCATAACCGATGGACATAGACAACAAAGCTGGGGACAGGGTGGGGGGAATGGGGAGGAGGGTACCAATAGGGGGAAAAAAAAGAAACATCTGTAACTAAAATAAAATAAAAAATCAATATAAATATATTTTTAAAAATGAAAAAAAACAGAATGGTTAAATATTTTACATCTATACTATAAAACACCATGAAACAGTGCTTTTACTAAGAATGAAATGAAAAACTACTGCAAAGCTGTGAGCAGAAGAAAGATACAGTCTGACATACTGTAAAAGGATCCCTCTGATATACTAAGATTAGATTGTGGTAGGATGGGGAAGAAGCAAGGGCAGAAACATTTGTGAGAATGCCACTGCAGCAATCCAGGAAAGAGATGATGTGACCAAGGTATCAGTGGTTATGGCAGTGGTGAGAGGTTGTATGATTGTCTGTATACATACACACAGATATATACATGCACAACATACACACACACATAAAGATTTGCTGATTTACTAGATGAGGAACATAAGAAAAAGGAAAGAATTAGGGATGGCCCACTGTTTCTGGCCTGAGCTGAAATGATGGAGTATGTCTATCTTACAAATGAAGAAACAGAATCAGTAAGAGATTTAAAGACCTGCCCAAGGTCACACCAATAAAATGATGGAGTCAGGAGAATCCAGGTCCATCTGAACACAACTCATTTTTAAAATGTTTTCAGCCCTGGCCGGTTTGGCTCAGAGGTTGGAGCCTCGGCCTGCGGTATAGAGAGACCCGGGTTCGGTTCCCGCTAAGGGCACGTGCCTTGGTTGCAGTTTGTCCCCGGCCCTGGTTGGTCGTGCAGGTGGCGACCACTCAATGTGTCCCTTCACATCGATGTTTCTCTCTCTCTCTCTTCCTCTCTCTCCCTCCCGCTCTGTCTGAACAAAAAATGCAAAAATGTCCTCGGGTGAGGATAAAAATAAATAAAAATAAATAAATAAATAAAATGTTTTCAGCGCTGGCTGGTTTTGCTCAATGGTTGGAGCGTCGCTGCAGTCCAGAGAGACCTGCGTTCGGTTCACGCTAAGGGCATGTACTTCCACTGCAGTTCGTCCCCGGCCCTGGCTGGGTTGTGCGGGTAGCAGCCACTCCATGTGTACCTTTCACGTCAATGTTTCTCTCTTCCTCTCTCTCCCTCCCACTCTATCTGAACAAAATATGAAAAAAAAAAAAAAATGGCCTCGGGTGAAGATAAAAATAAATAAATAAAATATGTTTTCATTGATTTTTTTTTTTAATATAGAGGAAGGGAGAAAGAGATAGAAACATCAATGTGAGCGAGACACATCTATCGGGTGCCTCCTGCATGCCCCCTACTGGGGATCAAGCCAGCAACCTAAGCACGTGCACTGATGGGATCAAACCGGGACCTCTCAGTCCACTGAGCTGGGCTGAACACAACTCTTATAATCACTGTGCTACACTGCTTTATTTATCTAAGGATCTTTAGTATCTGTTATCATGGTCGGTATTGTAGCATATTTTCTTAACTGGAACTAATAAAAAATATTAAGAGTTACATCATATATTTGTCAAATTAAAATATTTGTTAGTGATATGCTCTAATTGATTACAAGATTTTAAGCAACCTTTAGTCAGCAAATATAAACACCATAAAGGGACCTTGTCCATCCTGTTCTCTAACAAGTCCTCAGCAAATACAAAGTCAAATTAATTGGAAAGCTCCCCCAAATTAAAGAAACTGTAACATTTTTAAAAAATAATTCAAGCAAAATACTCACACCCTCAATAACAGTAACACTGCTCCTTTTGTTTGGAAAAAAGAAGAAACGGTAACCATGACCCGTAACTATCAAATGCTTAAACCTAACTCAGACAATAAACATGGGCCAGGAAGCCCTGGCTGGTTTGGCTCAGCAGTTAGAGCATTGGCCCTGAGACCAAAGAGTTGTGGGTTCGATTCCAGTCAAGAGCGTGTACCCCAGTTGTGGTTCAGTCCCTGGCCCTAGTTGTGCAGAAGGCAGCCAATCTATGTGTCTCTCTCACATTAATGTTTCTCTTTCTCTTTCTCTCTCTTTCTCTCTTTCTCTCTCTCTCCCCCTCTATCTGAAGATAAATGAAAAAGTATCCTCAGGTGACAATTTTTTTAAAAAATGGGTCAGGCCAAGAGACATATGAAGAAATGCTCAGCATCACTGATCATCAGAGAGATGCAAATTAAAACAACTATGAGGTATCACCTCACACCTGTCAGAATGGCCGCCATCAACAAATCATCAAACAACAAGTGTTGGCGAGGGTATGGAGAAAAGGGGATTCTAGTACACTGCTGGTGGGAATGCAGACTGGTGCAGCCACTATGGAAAACACTATGGTGTTACCTCATAAAATTAAAAATTGAATTGCCATTTGACCCAGTGATCCCACTCCTAGTAATATACCCTAAGAAGCCTGAAACACCAATCAGAAAGAATATATGTACCCCCATGTTCATAGCAGCACTATTTACAATAGCTAAGATCTGGAAATAGCTTAAGTGTCCATCAGTAGACGAATGGATAAAAAAGCTTTGGTGCATATACACAACGGAGTACTATGCAGCTGTAAGAAAGAAGGATCTCTTATCCTTTGAGACAACATGCAGGGACCTAGAAAGTATTATCCTAAGCGAACAAGCCAAGCAGAAAAAATCAAATACCACATGATCTCACTTGTTTGTGGAATATAATGAACATCACAGTCTGAGGAATAGGGTAGACCCAGAGACATAGAAGTAGGGTACAGAATGACAACCCTCAGAAGAGGGGGAGGTGGGGGGGAAGGAAGAGATAAACCACAGAACTTATATGCATATATGCATGCATGCATAATCGATGGACACAGACAACAGAGTCAGGTATGGGGTGGGGGGATGGGGAGGAGGGTGTCAATGGGGAAAAAAGGAGAAACATCTGTAGCAAAAATAAATAAATAAATAAGGGCCAGGCATAGGCACTTCCATATAAAGGACAACATTTACAACCCAAAGCAGGCGATCTTATCATTCTTAATAATGCAGAGGCAGTTATTTTAAAGTTATAGAACGGGAAACAAGTAAGTCATGTGTCATCATTGTTTTATGTTTTATTAATCCAGCTTGCAGGCCCACCTCCCCATACCTTGAATTTACTTTACCTGCATGAATTAACATCCGCAAACATTCTATAGAGTTGTGATAAGCTGCTTCATGAATTGGCATCCATCCTCTATTATCAGCAACATCAACACTCCGTCCCTTTTTGAGTAGTTTTCTTAAGACTTTAACATTGCCTTCCCTGGCAGCAAGTCCAACCGTGGAACATGTGTCAGAGTAAGCCTCTGTAAAATCCATTCTTTTGTCCAGTCTATAAAACAAGGCAGAAAGAAAACACTAGAGTCAATAAAACAACACTGAACAAGAGATTAGCAGATCGAAGTGGATATGTCTAGCCTCTCTCACATAACTGCTGAAGAAGAGCCTAAGATGGAGAAGGAGATCTGTCATGCCACAGCCTCTGCAAGAGTCTAACCCATGTTCACTGGAGAGGTTTCTGTGGGATTCTTTAATTCAGCAGCAGATCTCAGTCAGGGGGTAAAATGTGGTCTCCCCAGTCTTTGCAGATAGCACCTCCCTCCTTTCACAGGGATGGGGAAGGAAATAGCATTCACTCTGGGGAGAGGAAAAAATAAACCAGATTCTACTCCAATTTCCTCCAAGAAATCTCTTTCTAGTCTCCAGTCTTCTATTTGACCCTGCCCTGGCACCAACCAATCAGTGGAGACCTAGACCCTGCTGGTGAGAGCTACTGTTCCCAAATACAGTTCAGGAAACTCACTTGGAGTATCGCAGCTGTTTCTATGTATGAAAACAAAAGCCTGACCAAAATGACTGTTCTTTCTTGAGGATTTCTATTCCATGCTCTTTACCTTTATTTTTTCTTTATTTTATTTATTTCTTTATTTTTGGTACGTTCCCTAGCGGGAACCAAAACCAGGACTCTCTGGTCCTCAGGCCGAAGCTCCAACCGCTGAGCCAAACTGGCCAGGGCTTTTACCTTTATTTTTTAAATGCTCTAGAGGACTAGTAAATGCACAACTATCCTGAGTGCCCAACCTGGGTCCAGCAACACAGGCCTCTACAGCTGAATGCGGGGCTGAAGCTGGCCAGGGAAGCCTGCTCCCAAGAGGCAGGGGAGAAGGGAGTGGCAGGCATGGCAGAGCTCTCCTTTTACTTCTCGGCATCTAGTGTCCCTGCGGCCAGCATGGAGCAATGCCACTGTGGGGCTCAGTCCAGCTCTCTCCCTTCCTGCGAGCCCTGGACTGTGCTCATCTTCCTTTCTTCATCAATAGCTACTGACTTTATGCCTTATTCTAGTAGGACCCCAAGCTGTCACCTTGACAAATCTTGTAAACTTCTTATAAACTGGTTTCTACTAAAAGTAGGATGCCTGACAGAAGCTTGATATATTATGTGCTATCAATGAGGGGAAACAAAAAACAATCACAGACTTTGGAGTCGAACAAACCTGTGTGAATTTCAGTTGCACTTTTACTAGTTTTATACCCTTGGGCAATTTCCTTAACCTGAGTCTCAGGGTCTTCATCTACAAAATGGGAATGATGCCATTTTGGGTGAAAACTCTATAGGTCAACGTGTTGGCACAATGCCTGACGCTCAGTAAACGTGCATATACTTCTGTTTCTACTCAGATGTGAGGAGATGGTAAGAACAATAATATTAGTTTCTAATTATGTAATGCTTAGAGTTTACAAAATGTTTCAAACAAATATTATGTAAGAGCTATGAGGACTGTCTGATTCTCAAAACGCCTCTCCTAAAGCAGGAATTATCTCTGTTTCCAAGTGAAGAATCTGAAGTCAAAGACTAGAAATGACTTGCCCAAGGTCCGTTAGCTGGGAACTGATAGAATTCAGATGTAAGTGAGTTCTCTGCCTCCAAACCCTTTCTTTCTACTCATCTGATTAGTTATTAATAGATTTCCTACTTTTCTGAATCATGTTAATTTCTAGCCAAGGCCATTACATCAAAGTTACACACACACATTTTAGAGAAATTTATAAGTATGTTCATCTAATACAAGAAAAATTTTTTCAAAAATAAATAAATTAAATTTAAAAAAATTTTTTCTAAGTAGGAAAGCCACACACAAACACAAACAAGGACACTACTCCAAAGACATTAAAAACAGCATTTGAGTGAAAAAGGTATGCATCTTTTTCCAAATTTTACTGAATTTTCTCACAGAAACAATGTTAAAGGATCTGTTGTGGGCAATGAGAACTGCATCAGGTGTCAGACCCATGAGGTGAGACTGGACCTGAGTTTAGCAACCTCGGCACTTGAGTTTGATTAGGAAACAGTTCAGAGCCAACACTCAAACTATAAGAGAACATTTATTTGTAAAATCACAAGGGTAGAAGGAGTAATTTATAGAAGAAATGGGCTTAGGAAACAAGTCACAGAGGTAAAGGAAGGACCCTTGGAGACCGGAAGTGAGGAAGGTAATGGTACCGCACCTGGGAGGGAGTGCACGGGGTGCTGTGTCCAGAGGGTTTTAAGGGCAGAGATTTGGGGGAAGGTCCCAGGGGAAGATCTCAACAGACTATTCAGCAGCTTTCCAGGTGTGTCCTTTCAGGGTCAGATAGTAACCTTATCCTATTGGAAAAACTCATGAAAGCTATAAAGTTTCTCCTCAGAAAAATACACATAGACCGCAGATTTTGTATACACTTTCAGGAGGTTCCTTCCCCAAATAGCTTCCAAAGCCTGTACATGAGCTGAGTACCTTTGCCTAGTCTTTTCTGAGTGAGTTGCAGCGAATACTAAAGACAAATAATATAATTTTCATGTAAAATTTAAATACATAAGCAAATTTCGTTGCATTAAGTAGCTCTTTCACCAGCATAAAACTTCTGTAATAAACGTCCTGTTTTTATGTGAAAGGTAAAAAGGCAGACGATTTTTTAAAGTGTAAATAAAATCAAATATGGATTACATTCCCAACCTGCGCTCCTCTAGCTACTGTTACATGTGCAGAAATTCTGTTTTCAAGGCAGAACAAAATGCCTTTCTACGTGCCAACTGCCATACACGTATCTCGTCTTGGTTATCTAAAGCACACCAGCCAGGACTCTGGCCCTTTCCGTTCTCCTTACCCTCCCCGCCTTACTTCGAAAAAAGCAGGCGGCAGTTCAACCTCGGAGCCACAAACCCCAGAAAAGGAGTGTGGGTATTGTAGTCCTCTGCACAAGCGCACCAGAGGAAGCTTAAGGCTACAAGCGAGTCTCTGTTTAGCACACAGGTCCATGCTTCTTGCGATCCTAAGCAAGAAAATAACGTTGACCGAGTCAGGAAATCTCGAACTTCAAGTCCCAGTGTGCTTTGCGCCAACCAGGGATTGCGGCTCTCAGCGCCTGCGCCTTCGCAGCCGGTAACTTGCGTCTGGCAAGAGGCAGACCGACTGCCGCCACACAGCCTCCACTGTCGCCGCAGAGGTGCTGGCGAAAGATGTGGGTTTTTGGTTACGGATCCCTGATCTGGAAGGTGGACTTCCCCTATCAGGACAAGCTGGTTGGATGCATCACAGGCTACAGCAGGCGCTTCTGGCAAGGCAGCACAGACCACCGCGGAGTCCCCGGCAAGGTGAGCCCCTAGCCAGTCCCCGACACCTACAGCCCCAGGAGCGCTGCCCCCACCTGCTGGCCCAACTCCGCGGGATCCACACCCCAACCCTTCCGAGGGCCAAGAATGTGGGTTAGGGACACCAATGTTACATCTGTGCTTCTTCCTCGGCCACCTTACTCCAACCTCTCCCAAACCTAGGGTACTCCTTCCGAAGCCGCTTGAGATGCTGGTAGTTGGTTTCTTGAGCAGGCAAGAAACGTGGGCACGAGCACACAAGTTTGCACAAGGCTGACGTGCTGGCAAGGGCCCCCCCCCTAAAAAAAAAAAAAAAAAACGGGCGGGAAGATCAATCTTTGAGTCACCACTGAGTTGAAATACTAAAATCAACTTGCAAATTCAGCTTTTTGGCAATGAAATTTTTTGGCATTTCTGCATTTTGGCAGACTTTCATTGGTTTGAATTTAAACTTGTGTGTCGTTTCTGGGGTTTCTTTATACCTTCCCAAAGACTTATTTTATGACACCTAAGGCCACAGAAGGACTAGTTTCCATATTACCTTGGGTTATTAAGAAATTTAATTTAATCACTTTAGTTGTCAAGTACTAGCAACCTTAAATGAGTTCCCAGTTTGTTACTTGAATAACATAATGTCCATTACTATATCCAGCATTATTTTTCATGTTTCTGGATGGTTCTTCTCTAAATTATAAATGTGAAGTATAAGTTCTTAGATCCATTTTTTAGGCAGTTATGCAAAAACATTCATCTCAATATATAGAAAATAAGTAGCAGCTCACTGCTTATAGAAATCAGCCTTGTACTGGCCGCAAAACAACTAATCCATAAGGAACATTTCAGTTGGGGTAACTAACAATGTGGATAACTTACAAATAAGTGGGGGACGCCTATGCAAACAATAATACTTGTAAGTACTATAAAGGAAAAATGAGAGTTTAGGAGAAGGAGCTGCTGTTACGGTCCTCTGGGGAGTCAGCCTAGCCTTTATGGAGACAGTGGCAGGAGGATATCAAAGGGATATAAAAGAAAGGACATTCCACACTGGGCACCAGTACATCCAAAGACACAAGGTTTGTAAAAAGTTAAAAACGATTCAGTACAGCTTGAGGAAACAAGTGGTAAGAAATGAGGTTTATAGTTAAATTATGCTAAGGAATTTTTATTTTGTCCCACAGAATACAATCCTGAAAAATTGAAAGCATGGGAGTGGCCCAATTTTTACACTAGAAAGTCATTTTAGGCCCAAGTAGAGAACAGACTGAAGGGAAAGCAAAACTAGAAGCAGGCAGTGAGATCCCTAAGGAAGCTACTGAAAGATGAAGAGAACCAGACACAGAAGATAATCAGAAGGCAGAGCTATCAAGAATTGGTGATTTGGCTGGATGTAAGGCAAGGCAAAGAAAGGTGCAGTACAGAACTTGTCGCCTGGACCACGAACATTTCTTACCGAGAATCTACCTCCTTCCCACTCTAATTTACATACTATACACTTTACCACAATGATCGTCCCAAAACACTTCTTTTATCATGCTAGAGTAACTCCTTATTTCCTATTTCTCCCAAATTTCAGCAGCTTCTTATTTTCCACTGTCCCCTAATTTCAACTCCACTTTTTGTTTTTCAAAGCTGACTCTGTCCTATTTTCCCCATTTTTCTTTCTGAATCATCTTCCCTACATGGGGGACCCTTTGCTAAAGTCAGACACGTGGTCTGGTATATACTGCCTATGGGCCCTCACTCCTGAATCACAGTGCCTTTTTGACAGAATTGTATGTTCCATTCTGACCACTCAAGACTCAGAATTCTTACTGCACTTAATAAATACTATATATCTTAGCCCTTAAATATTCTCTACCTATTTCAAGTGTTAACTTCTTATTCCAGAATTACAATATAAACTCTTGGAAGCAAGAATCAAGGTTTTATCTTCTCCACAACACAGAGTAGGTAATAAATAGCTAATTCATTTAGAATTTGAAAATATTATGGCAATATCTACATGACCCACGCCAATATATGTATCCTCATTGTAGCATTATCTTAAGTAGAAAATAAGTCAAATCTAAATGTCCAGCAACACAGAAATGATACTTCACTGATTACAGAATATTATACAACTATTAAAATGTATGAGAAGACTAACAGAAAAATAAATAAAATCCAAAATCCCATATATTCCATGATTACAAATTATCTATACAAGTGGACAAAGACTAAAAGGAAAAAGCAACAAAGATGACACCAATAATCTGAAAGATACAGGTTATATGCCAGACAGTGGGCATCAAGTAAGTAAAATTATGGTTTACAACTCAACATTCTCACTAATAATGTTAACGTGTCAGCAGATACATACCTTTAGTACCAGGTAGGAATAATATTTCTAAATGCAAATTCTCAGACAACTCCAGACTTACAGAATCAAAACCTCTGAGAGTGTGACCTAGCGATGTGTGTTTATCAAGCCCTCCAAGTAATTTTCATCTTGAGTTTGAGAACCATTTCCCTATAAAAAGCAATTGGAATGCCATGTTTTGTTCCCTAATAAACTTTCTTTTTTTTCCTAAGAAGAAAAAATGACCAGAATCTTTATTTACAACTGTTTCTTCCTTCTACCTTTCATTTCAGATGAGCCTTGGTCACAGGTGTGTTTTTCAATATATCCATTTTAAGTCAACATAATATATAATATAGACAAGTTGAAGGGAATGGTTTAGAAAGGCCAAGATAGTTTGGATAAAGCAGATTCTCTTACCTAATTCATTTTAAAAGTTATCATTACAACATAAGTTTTTTTTAAAAGTGTTTAGTATAAGCAAATGAAGTTAACAATAAATTGCTAATGCTCAGTTAGTTGATGAAATTTAATTCAGAAAATAAAAGGTTTTATTTTTATTTTTTTTTACTTTTTTAAAAACAGCCTGGAAGAGTTGTGACTCTTGTTGAAGATCCTGGGGTACAGTATAATTTTTTTCTTTTATATAGTCATTAATCATATAAGTTGTTGAGACGTTTCTGTTTTAAATGAAATTGTATTGACAGTCATTAAAGACTATTTGAACTGCACTAGATCTAGAATTCCTCTGTATTCATCTGCTGGAAAAAGTTGGATACAGAATGCAAGATAGACAACAAAGAAAACCAAATGGCATGTAGTCTCATTTATTTTTCTTAAAGAGTTGGTTGACTGAGGATTTGGTGGTCTTCTTTGACATGAATGGAGCCCGCCCAACTACCACTAAAAATCAAATGGAACCCTTAAAGCTCTCCTCACATTTGCCAGGAGTCTAATATTTTCAGCAAAACTCCCAGGCAGTAATTATTACTTTCTTTAGTGTCTAAATTTATCAGTAGTACAACAGGTTTTTTAACAGGTTTAGAGCTCTAGAAAACTTTTATTTACTCGGTAGTCCTCTGTTTCTTAAATATGTTCAGTCATTTTATTGAAGTATAGATTCAAAGTTTAATACTGTGAAATTAAAGATTTAACTTTGGAAAGGACTTTGATATACAAAAATCAGCAGCTAGCAACAGATGAATGATAAAATTATGAAATGCTTTATAATTTACATTAGGGAAAGCATCTATAAAAATGCTTTTAACTAGTAACTGTAACTCTTAATTAACGTTAATAAATGGCACTGTGTTTCTACAAAATGTTAATTCATTCAAGAGGATGGTTAGCAACCTAAAGTTTAATAAAGGTTCTCAAGAAACTAGAAAATCTGTATTACCAAGTGTAAATCTTGCTTCTATCACAGATATTTGTAGTAAAAAAATATTTGCAGCTAAAATACATTATTTTTACTGACACTTTGTTAATGGGCTCTCTTGACAAAAGAGGTTGTCATGTAGTATTCTGAATGGGGTAATTTACAAAGGATATTTGAAAGTTTAGTCAGTGAAGAGATGAACAAATAAATTGAAACTGCTAAGGCCTAAGTAGTTGATTACTACAGAGCTTTAAAATATAGAACCCTTTCTGCAAAAAAAAAAAAAAGAGAGAGAGAGAGAACACCTGATATATAAAAAGATAAGTTTTGCTCAGCTCCTAGCTGAAGGGGGTTGGTGTGTCCAAACTCCTGGAGAGCACCCCAACACTCATATCCAGACAGCCTCTGAAGTAGGCTCCAGGGTCACTATAATACTCCATGCAGCAGATTGGAAGCTATTGCCCCATACCATCAGTGAAATACTTATGTACTTTAAGCTTTAGAACCATAGTTTTAATGACCAAATGAAGACCTGATATTTTTTAATTTCAGTCTCTTTAAATAAAAAACATACTTTCAAAAATTTAAACAAAGATAAATATACTGGTGTGCAAGGAAATACTTTTTTTCAGATTGAAAATTTTAAATGACTTCCTTTATTGTTTAGTATGTGCCTCTTCAATGCACTAATTGCGTTGATTTCTAAGAATATATAAGATATTTTCTTGGAGCACAACATACTCTAACCTATATTAGCCTTGTAAATACTAAATAATATATTTTCATTTTTCAATAGGGTTGTGTATGGGGTGTTGCTTACAGACTGCCAGCAGGAAAGGAAGAAGAAGTAAAAGCATACCTTGACTTCAGAGAGAAAGGAGGCTACAGGACCACAACAGTCAATTTTTATCCAAAAGATCCCACTACAGAACCATTCAAGGTGTTGCTGTATATTGGAACATGTGATAATCCTAATTATCTTGGTCCTGCACCTCTGGAAGACATTGCCGAACAAATTTTTAATGCAGCTGGTCCAAGTGGAAGAAATACAGAATATCTTTTTGAACTTGCAAATTCTATTAGGAATCTTGTGCCAGAAGATGCAGACGAGCATCTTTTCTCTTTGGAAAAATTAGTAAAGGAACGTTTAGAAGGAAAACAGAACCTCGATTTCTTATAGAGACCTAATCACTGACTTTTCCAAAGGAGCAGAACTTTTAGTCTTTAGAGAATAGTTGCACTGCACAATGACAATATGATTTGGAAACATATTTACTTGAAGATCTTATTTATTTATTTTTAGTGTTTGATATCATCAGAATTTATGGTTTAATTGCAAGTGTCCTGAAACACATACATATTCAGAATATTAGGGTACAGTTAAAGAAAAAAATTCAAGTTTTAATAATGATTTTCTAACTAATGATATTAAACACATAATCGTGAGAAGTGAGTTTAGAAAAATACAATGAAAGACTCAGTTCAAACCTTGTTTCTTTTTTAATCAGTAAAAATGTTATTGTTTCATATCACAACACTATTTTGAAGTTGTAGAGAATTAAATCAGAAGTCCAATAAATA
Source organism: Molossus molossus (assembly GCF_014108415.1). Taxonomy (NCBI): domain Eukaryota; kingdom Metazoa; phylum Chordata; class Mammalia; order Chiroptera; family Molossidae; genus Molossus; species Molossus molossus. The sequence continues at coordinate 37,755,496 of NW_023425350.1, forward strand.
TAATAAGGTATCCCTTCAATATATTCCTACGCAATAATTCTGTAACCATGGTTTAAAATATACAAGCTTAAAATAATGTATAATTAGAAATATATAGTAATATAGGTAAGATTTCAGCCTTGGTTGTGAATTTCTTTGTTCAGGTATTAAATAATATCCTTTCCAATTTAAGCCCAAAAAATTATCATTACTAATATAAAAATTTCCTTGGAATTATAATGTACTATCCCTCTCCTTTTTTGAATAAATGTATTTTTACTACATGGAAAAACTCAGATAAAAAAGCACAAATTATACAATATAAATCCACTAATAATGTAGTCTGTCATTCAGTTTGTATTACTCTTATACTGAAAATTTATTTTAAAGATGGGTTTTCTAACATTACAAATTAACAAACATATACAAGTTTGATGTTTTAAATGGCTTTTAGAATTGTATATTTTTTAAAGTAAGAAATGGCATTACTTAATCATTTGCTATATAGCTTTTTTCCCCTTCTGTCTTGTCATCTAAACACAGGCACCTGTTGAATATTGTTGATGATGTCTCTCAAGTAGGAACACCCATATACATTATTAATTCATATAAAATTAGCCTTGATTCAAACTAATCAGATTATTTCTGATTATAAGTGATTTCTTTCCGAATAGGATAAAGTCTCTAAAAATCATTCAATATGAAAAGAATTTCAGTATCACATTTAATCTAATATAATAAATTCCTCAAACCCAGGCATGACTAATACAGAATAAAAATAAAACTGTCCTGTGGTGATTGCAGAGGGGAGATGATGGGGGGATGGGAAGAGGGCATAGAGGGGATAAATGGTAATGGGAAAAAAATAAAAAATAAATTTAAAAAAGCTTTCTAGAGGAGACATAAATATGAAAACAATAAATAAAGGTTTTTTTGTAGGGACAGTAGTCCTTTTCATATTTTTCTATTTATTAACAACTTACTTGGTAATTTACTCAACTATATAACTTTTCAAATATTTTCCAACATTTTCAATATAGTTTTCCAGAAGGCATTTCACTTGTCCTGTACAACAAGAAAGATACTGACATTCACTAATTAATATCTACAAGGATATGCCAGGCACTTTACATATACAAGCATCTCCTCCATACTGCCTCTAAGCTTGTTTCCATAGTAACTTACATACAGTTACATATCTAATAAGTAGTAGAAATCAAGTTTCTCTGATTAAGCACAGATCTTTCTACCATACACCTTAAAAACCATCTGAACTTACCCTGGCCAGTTTGGCTCAACAGTGAGAGCATTGGCCTGCGGTCCCGAGAGACCCGAGTTCCGGGTACCTTGGTAGCAGTTTGTCCCCGGCCCTGTTTGGTTGTGCAGGTGGCAGCCACTCGATGCGTCCCTTTCACGTCGATGTTTCTCTCTTTCTCTGTTCCTCTATCTCCCTCCCACTTTACCTGAACAAAGAATGGAAAAATGTCCTCGGGTGAGGATAAAAAAAAAACATCTGAACTTAACCATCCTCACTACCCTGCATCTTTTCTTCAGGAAGTAAACAAGATTAACGTTTTGTTTTGTTTTTTCTTTATTGATTTTAGAGAGAGAGGAAGGGAGAGGGAGAGACAGAAACATCAATGAGAGAGAACATCAGTTGGCCGCCTCCTGCATGCCCCCTCACTGGGGATTTGACCCACAACCGTGCCCTGACCAGGAATCAAACCGGCGATCTCGTGGTGCATGGTTTGATACTCAACTACTGAGCCACACCAGCGGGCATGATTAATGTTTTATATAATGAAATAGTACATAACTTATTACATAAAGGTGCTACAGTTAATTTATATATATATAGATAGATCAACAAATATAATGGGCCTATCCAATATTAACATGTAGCTTACAATTACATAGATGAATTCAAAGATCTTGCCTTTTATTTCACAAACCTAGATCCAAAGGAGTTGGTGACTCCCCAGTGATTCTTCTACCACTTAATACATAACTGTTAACAGAACATCAAGGGGGCCTGGCCGGTGTGGCTCAGTGGTTGAGTGTCGACCCATGCACCAAGAGGTCATCGATTCCCCAGCAGGGCACATGCCCAGAATGTAGGCCCAATCCCCAGTCGGGGGCATGTAGGAGACAGCCAGTCAATGCTCTCTCTCCCATCGATGTTTCCATCTCTCCCTCTCCCTTCCTCTCTCTCTAAAATCAATAAAGAAAAAAAAATTTTTTTAAAGAACCTCAAGGGGGAGGGATTACTTTGTGATCCTCATTTAAATGCCTTTCTAGCTTTCAGTTAGAAGTTAGACAAGAAAATATGTGAACATACATGTGGCATACCATCAACATTAATTAGGGAGGCCCTGTACCAAAAGGCCCAGGAACAAGGATATTCATTTTCATTGAGATGGGGAGAAACATAACTAAAATAGAGAAGAAGTTAAACAGTACTGACTTAGAGAAGTTAAGGTTTGGAGCCTCCAAACCAGCAAGAATCATAACAAATGTACCATTTACCTAGAGATTACTTTTGTTAGCAAAACTAAGTCTCTCGCCCTGGCCAGTTTGGCTCAGCGGTTAGAGCGTCGGCCTGCGGTCCTGAGAAGCCCGGGTTCGGTTCCCGCTAAGGGCGCGTACCTCGGTTGCAGTTTGTCCCCAGCCCTGGTCGGTTGTACGGGTGGCAGCCACTCGATGTGTTCCTTTCACGTCGATGTCTCTCTCTCTCTCTCTCTCTTCCTCTCTCTCCCTCCCACTCTACCTGAACAAAAAATGGAAAAATGTCCTCGGGTGAGGATAAAAAAAAAAACAAAAAAACTAAGTCTCTCTTTACCACCCTTCAAACTCACTTTCAAAACATTTTCTCTCATTGTGACCTAATCACACACAGAACTCAGGCTCTCGTTTCTCAGAATACAAATAGTTAGGTGTTACATATTAGGAATTCAAGGGTGAGCGTAAACCCTCCTTTGAAAAAAGACACTTGTAATAGAAACTTCTAATGGAGTGGATTTTTTTAAATAAGTGTTTCTGCTCCTTCTCCAGGCCAATCTTAAATTTCCTTTTCCCACTCCCAAACAACACATTCACTCTTCAATCTACCAAGAACTGTACATAAATACCATTTTATAAATACCACCGCCATACATAAAAAGTTTATCATTTAGGGCAGCGGTTCTCAACCTGTGGGTCGCAACTCCTTTGGGGGTCGAACAACCCTTTCACAGGAGTCGCCTAAGGCATAACAGTAGCAAAATTACAGTTATGAAGTAGCAACGAAAATAATTTTATGGTTGGAGTCACCACAACATGAGGAACTCTATTAAAGGATCAGAGCATTAGAAAGGTTGAGAACCATTGATTTAGGGAAACAAAGATTGTTGTGATATCAACTATCAATACTTGAAAGCATGACTGTAACCCGTTTCCTAAAGATTGATTTTAAAAGTTTGGCCCTGGCTGGTTTGGTTCAGTGGTTAGAGCATCGGCCTGCGGTCCAGAGAGGCCTGGGTTCGGTTCCCGCTAAGTGCACGTACCTCAGTTGCAGTTTGTCCCTGGCCCTGGTTGGGTCATGAGGGAGGCAACCACTTGATGTGTCCCTTTCACGTCAATGTTTCTATCTCTCTCTTCCTCTCTCTCCCTCCCACTCTGTCCAAACAAAAAACGGAAAAATGTCCTCGAGAGAAGATTAAAAATAAATAAATAGTTTGACCATTGTGTATAGATAATGCACTTCATCTTAAATAAGGAAAATACATATTATTCTTTTTCTATTTAATAAAGTACCTGAATGTGTATTCATTTACATCTTGATAGTGCTATTTAATTTTAACATATAAAGCATTACATAGTATCTGACATAATACTTGATAAGTATTATCTAATATAACTTTATTATTATATACTCAGAGTAGCATGAATTCGGTATCTCTTTGAGATTCACAATGATCACAATGCCTATAGTTTAAGAACCATATTTGGTCTGTTAGATATTATTCAAACATTTCATAGTCAACATTTTGTGCCATTATATTACATTTCTCTTTTCCATAGGCACATATTGTTTTTAAATTTTAACTTTGGAGCAGTTGTAAATATCAATGTAAGTAAGCATCATACTCCTATAATCTACCATCCCTGATTCTTTCAAAGTCAGTTATATGATAAATGTACTTAAAGTTCCCTCTCATCACATCATGTTAAAATTTACATATGAAATATTCCACCCTGGCCGGTTTGGCTCAGCGGTTAGAGCATCGGCCTGCAGTCCAGAGAGACCCGGATTCAGTTCCCACTAAGGGCACGTACCTCAGTTGCAGTTTGTCCCCGGCCCTGATTGGTCGTGCGGGTGGCAGCCACTCCATGTGTTCTTTTCACATCGATGTCTCTCTCTCTCCCTCTCTCTCTTCCTCTCTCTCCCTCCCACTCTATCTGAACAAAAAATGGAAAAATGTCCTCGAGTGAGGATTAAAAAAAATTTACATATGAAATATTCCAATTATGCTTTTTTTTTTCAGCAAAACTACTGTGACTAGCCTGGCTCAATGGTTGAGCATCGACCCATGCACCCAGAGGTAGCTGGTTCGATTCCCTGTCAGGGCACATGCCCAGGCTGCGGGCCTGATCCCCAGTGGGGGGCATGCAGGAGGCAGCCCATCGATGTTTTCTCTTATTAATGTTTCTGTATCTCTCTCCCTTTCCCTTCCTCTCTCTCTAAAATAAAGGAAAAAAATTATTTTTAAACTGTGACTATATATCCTATGAATTTATTCAGCTTTTAACAATCTATTTTTATGCATTTCTAAAGCCTTAAAATAAACTCACGTTAAGCATACATTAAAAACTCCAAGATTAGTGGAATGATTTTTTAATCCTGTGGCTACTCTTTAAAGCACTTAACTCCTTCAGAGACAACTACTAAAAGTATTCTTCTACATGTCAAATTTATATGATAAAAATTAGTTTTACTGAGTATCAGGGGTTTTTCATTCTTCTTAAAGTTCATTTTACCTTTCTAAAATATTATACAGTACTTCACTACTAATTTCTTGGTGGTTTTATTTCACTGTACTGAACCTCCTTGTTATTTTAAATGGTTTATCAACACACATACACACATTCTATAACTGGAAAAACCACCACTTAATCCTATTTATTTATTTTATTCTTCCAGCTTTCCTATCCATAGAATTTTTTAACTAGTGTTCTACTTATCAACTTATCTTAATTCCCCTCCAATCTAACTTTACTCTTCTGCCCTCCACCTTATCAGCGTACTCTCAAATCTCCAATGACCCCCCCTTCCTGCTTCAACCCAAAGATCTCGGACTTCATCCTTCTTTACAAGTCTAGTGTATCAGACAATAGTGACCAATCATCTCATATTACTAAAACCAAAAGAGCAGAACATTTCATTGTATTTACATTTACTTTTTTCTTTCTTTATTAATATTAGAGAGGGAGAGGGAGAGAGAGAGAAAAACATTGATGAGAGAGAACATCAACTAGCTGCCTCCTGCATGCCCCCGTCGGGGATCAGGCCCACAACCTGGGCATGTGCCCTGATCAGGAATCGAACCGGTGACCTCTTGGTGCATGGGTTGATGCTCAACCACTGAGCCATACTGGCTGGGCATTTACATTTACATTTTAGACTGTTTATCAGGTACACAAACTCATCAAACCTAAGCTTCAACTGCCAACTTTACGTGGCAAACTTCTGATCTTCAGCCTACTTTCTCAAACTCTTTACAATTCCATATGTCTTATATAAGGCACCTACACGAACAACTGAAATTTAGTACATTAAAAACAATTAATCTCCATTCCCAACTAGAAAACCTTTGTCACTCATTACCTCCTTGTATATGATACACATTAAATGTTGAACAATGATTAAAACAGAAGACACAACATATTTAAGATACTCATCAATTTACAAGCTATTAAAGAAAATGAATATTTTCATAATGTATATAAAATGTAGTTGTGTGCCTTGTTTGTGTTAAATTTACCCTTTCTGTATGCCCTGGCCGGTTTGCTCAGTGGTTAGAGTGACAGCCTACGGTCCAGAGAGACCTGGGTTCGGTTCCCGCTAAGGGCATGTACTTCGGTTGCAGTTTGTCCCTGGCCCTGGTTGGGTCGTGCGGGTGGCAGCCACTCGATGTGTCCCTTTCACGTCGATGTTTTTCTCTTTCTCTCTCTCTTCCTCTCTCTCCCTCCAGCTCTGTCTGAATAAAAAATGGAAAAATGTCCTCGGGTGAGGATAAAAAAAAAAAAAAAAAAAACTATCTGTAACATTAATAAGAAATCAAAGCAAAGTTAGCAGGGAAGCCCTGAAGCCTATTTGTTATATTGCTTAAACAGTTACATGATGGTAAGATCTATCCTTCAAGTATGACATGAAACATTTCTCAGCTAAAATAAGAACCCTTGAAGACATAACTGAAGAAAAATTTCCAGAAGTGAACAAATAGAACTCATGCAGTGCCATAAAGGATAAATGGAAAAAGAAACCCACACCTAGAAACACTCTCAAACAGTTACATCTAATTAAATCTTCCAGAGGAAAAAGTGTATCACTTATAAAAAAGGAGAATCATACTAGCATTACTCATCAAATATACTAGACACTACCAGGCCAAGGAACGATGCCTTCAAAGTTTTGAGCAAAACAAAATAATTTTGAACACTGAATTCTATTGTCAAACTATTAATTAAACAAGAAGGCAAAATAAATGCATTTTCAGATATATAAGGGCCAGTGAAAATTAAATTACCTGCTTTATACCTTTTCCAAAAATAGTTATATCCAACAAGGTGGGGGGAAATCTAAGATAAGGAGAACATGAAATAACAAAAACAGTAGACCTAATATAGGAGAGTTATACAAAAAAACAAAACAAAGAACAGCATATAAATATAAAACAGACTTGGAAAGCAAGTAGTATAAATTAGAAGAAAAATGTTTGAGAGCTCAAAATACATCTTCAAGAACAAAATGAATTCAATTTAGCAAATATAGTACTGTTATTAGGAAGCTAATAGGACACTTTAAGTGGCAGAGGATTAATACAATTACATTTCTTTCTCTGCAGTTCCAATTACACCTCTTGGTTTTATAATGGATGGTGTTTGCATAATTATAATATTGTGAACAGTTTATAGGTTTTCAATGTTTAAAAGCCAACCTATAAACAAAGCAAAGAAGATCCAAATAAAGTTACAGAATATTCATGTTATAAACATAGTGTAGTAGTAAAATGCAGGAGCAGTGAAAATGACAATAAAAGCTAACCCACATTAGGTACTTACTTACATACCAGGCGCAAAGCTAAAAAGGCTTACATGCAAAAACTCACTGATAACAAAATGGCAGCACTGAATAGCAGCCTAAACAATGGATTTAAGAGCCATACTGCTTTGGGTTTGATATCCAGTTCCATAACCTGTGTTATAACCCTGGAAAAAATGCTATATAGTTTGTTAATAAGTTTATCTAATTTAAAGACTTTTGAAATTAAGATGAATCTTACACTAGATGGCATGACGTGAGTTTGGCAGAGGTTACTTTCTCTTCTTAGTAGTAAAAATAAGTGAGACTTAAAATTGATGACAAAGGGAAATTACTGTAGTTTAAAAGAGACTTTAAGACAACATTCAAATGTAAGCTATAAACCTTGATTAGATCCTTAATGGAGAAAAAAAGGTAAATAAATGATAAGAATTGAAGCCATTATTAGCAGTGTCAACTTAGATTATATAGAAGTTTCCTTATTCCTAGTGATTGATTTTTTTCAAGGTCCAGGCCAGTTGTCTTGTAGAATGTGCCACATTTTGGATGTTTATTATTTTCTTATTATTACATCCAGTTTTATTAGATCTAGTTTTGATAAGAATACTACACAGATATTGTTTACATAGGTGTTACTGTACACATGGAGTTTAAAATTAACTCTTATAGAAAATTCTTAGTAAAAACATAAACAAAAATATAAAGCATGGGGTTAAAAAAAAAAACATATGCCCAGCCCATGTGGCTCAGTGGACTGAGAGATCCTAACTAAATGCCCGGTCGGGGCACATATCCAGGTTGCGGACTCAATCCTCAGTCGGCGGCAAGCAGGAGGCAGCAGATCCATGTTTCTCTTTTATATTGATGTTTCTCTTTCTCTCTCCCTTCCTCTCTCTCTAAAAAAAAAAATCAGTAAAAACATTACAAAAGAGAGAGAGAATATCATTTTTAAAAAGGAACATTTAAGCTTGATTTGAAATCAAATCTCCACTCTCTTTTCCCGTGCCCAAGAAATACACAATATTATTATTTGCACCTATATTTTTGCTGGCATTCTGTCACCTGTGTACATGTTGTACTTTAACCAAAAATGTTTGAAAGCCAAAGTCTTTTCTTTTCCTTTATTTTTCCCAAAATGTGTATCCCAGTCCACTTAAGTCTTATTACCACAGAATGAATTATACTTAAAGGACACATTGGAGCGGGAGGGGGATCAGTATTGGAAACCAAGAGAAAAGGGCAATTACTATCTTAGGCAATCTCTGGAGTAATGAGTACTATACAACTCCAGACTGCATACCAGCTATTAAGTTATGCAAATGTCTTTATTTTTATAGGTTTTGCCCTTCATATCTCTAAATGAAAAACAATAAAGAAATGTGGGGTAGCTTTTAATTCAAAACTTGAGTGTTTGGTTCTCATTAATGACTCATAAAAATTTCAAATGGAAAAAAATTTAGTTTTATTCAGCCATATTTTATAACATGGCACAGGTATATAAATTTATACGTGTGTTTGTGTGTGTGTGGATTATATTAGAACATGGTATTAACCTCTCTCAGGCCTCAGGTTTCTTGTCAGTAAAATGGGGAAAATAAAACCTACCTTTTGGGGTTATTATGAGGAATAAATCAATTAAATAAGTTTATAAAGTGCTTAAAATATTGCCTGGACACATCTATTACATGAATAGTATACATAATAAATCTGAATCTTCATAATATTTCTTACATCTTACATTTGTTATTTTCTTCATTTTAAAGATGAGAAAACTGAGCTCTAGAGAGGTTAAGTTGCATGCCAAGGTCACACATGTAGTAGGTGGTAGAGCTGGGATCAGAATCTAACGGGCCTAACTCCTGAGTCCCTGCTCTTAACCACCTCACTATTCAGTTGTACAGAATTTGCATATAATTATTTATTAAGCCGCTGCCTTATTGTTGGAAAATCAGATATCCAGAGTTTCTGTGCCACTACAAATAAATGCCATAAAAATATCTTTGTGCATACATCCTTATGTATCAGGGCTTTTGTTTTTAAAGGAAAGACTCCAAAAAGTAAAATCAGTAGGACAAAATGTATGCACATTTTTAACTTTAAGAGAAATTACTCATTTAAAAAAGTTTATCATAGCAGGTCTATCTTTCCTTTTACAGTATTTGGATTGCCTGTCTTAATAAAAATATATTATATTTGCCGGGCCAGTGTGGCTCAGTGCTTGAGCATTGAGTCATGCACCAAGAGGTCGCCCGGTTCGATTCCCAGTCAGGACACATGCCCGGGTTGTGGGCCTGATCTCCAGTGGGGGGCATGCAAGAGGCAGCCAATCAATGTCCTTTCTCATCGATGTTTTTCTCTCTCTCTCTGTCTAAAATCAATGAAGAAGAAAAAAAAATTTTTTTAATGTTATATTTACTCCAATTATACAAATATTCTCTTGTTTTTTTCATATAGCTATATATGGGACAAAAGTAGGTTTATAGTTGTTTATATAGAAAATAATGTAAGAATTAATAAATAATACAAGAATAAACTTTCACATACTCACAACCATAAACTTACTTTTGTCCAACCCTATATATAATTTACTTCTTGTGTATTTTATGATAAGGTGATCTAGTTGGTTTTCTTACAGATGAATAACATTTGTTAAATAAAATATTCTTTTCCACCATGGTGAAATGTCACCCTTGTCACCTACTAAACTCCTTATGTCATTCCCAAGCCTCCTTCCTGTACTCAATGACTTTTGATCGCTATGTGTGTTGGGCTCATGTTCATTCATCCACTTATAGGACAGACTTTTCCCACCTCTGTAAATCCAAATCCTACCATCTATTACACAAGTGTCAGGACTATTTTATTGATTTCCACCCATCCTTCCTTCCTTTCACCCCTTGCTAGAGGTAATCACCCTCTACTCTGAATGTCTACAATCATCTGAACAGTACCTCCCTAACTATACTCCTCACCTTTAATATAAATAGTTATGTACAATTCCTACCTCTCTTTCTAGATGGTAATGTTTTGGTGGACCTGACCTACATCTAATCCATATTTACAGCACCCTGAGTGCTACAGGACAGTGCCTCCAAACCAGATTTGTTAGATGAGTAACTCTGTACTTTCTTGATCTCTTCCCAAATCTGCAGTTCTGCAGCTAATCAAAAGGTGCTGCATTAAGACTAATTCCCTTATGTGCATCAAAAGGTAGCTTTGTCAAGTAAAGGGGAATTTTTCTAGAAACTATGAATCAGGAAGTTAAACTAAATAAAAATTAAAATTGCATATTCTCTACCATATTTATATGAGAAAAAGTCAAGAGACTATTAAAGGAAGTAATACTATTTTTTCAAAGTAACAATTTCTAGGCTATGGTGAGGTTAATACAGATTCAGGACAAGTTTCTACATATTTACATCCCAAATCCTCTATAATGATAACCAATGTGCATAATAGTGACAATGCAAGGTAAGATTAAGTGTCTTATGAATTATCAAAGGTGTAATGCAAACAGTACAACTTGCATTATAGGCAAAGCAGGTATTCACAACATTGCCAAAAATTCTGGAATGCCAGAAAGGTTCCTTGCTTGCCCCTAAACATCTTCCCATTCAGTGATCTAATGTCTAAAAATTTATCATTAATATTTATGTCTTTCATTTAAGAGTTTAAACCTATAATTCTCAACCATGGGCCATTTTGCCTGCCAAGGGACATCTGGAAATGTCTGCAGACATTTTTTGTTGTCAGAACTGGGGTCAAGAGGGTGCTACTAGCATCCAGTGGACACAATCCAGAGATATTACCAAACATCATGCAATGCACAAGACAGCCCCTCACAACAAAGGACCAACTGGCCCAAAATGTCAATAGTGCCAAGGCTGAAAAATGGGAAACTGTGGTCTATACTCTGCCAAAGTGCAAAACATATTGTTTCTTGGGGGTTGATTGGTTGTCTTTTGTTAATCCTCACCCAAGGATATTTTTCCATCAATTTTTAGAGTGGAAGGGAGAAAGGGAGAGAGAGAGAAACATCAATGTGAGACACATGGATTGGTTGCCGCTCGAATGACCCCAACCAGGGTCAAAGATCGAACCCGTAACCCAGGTACCGTGACCTTGACTGAGAATCAAACCCGAGACCCTTCAGTCTGCAGGGCGATGTTCTAACTGCTGAGCCAAACCAGCCCGGGCCAAAAACATATTGTTTTCAATCAAATGTACACCTTAGCAAGCCCTCTACTTTAATCCAATGGTCAGGCCTTTTCCCCCTCTATTCCTCCTCCATGCTGCCAAATCCAATGGTCACTTATTACTTATCCTCATCTTACAGAACTTCTCAGCAGCATTTGACTCAGCCAGCTGTTCACTCCCTCATTGAAACACTTCTTTCTATTGACTTCCTTAATATGTCAGTTTTCTGATTGTTTTTTCTCTGCTTTACTGGGCACACCTTCCAGTCCATTTTGTTAGCTTTCTAATGCTATTCAGTATGTAATAATGTTGCAACTACCCTTTTCTTCCCTTTTTTATGTTCATTCCCGATGATCTCTGCCAGAACCTGGCTTTAATTGTATCTATAGGCTAATCTCCCTGAAATGTGTAACTCTAGCCTAGCCAGTGATCTCCCCACTTAGGTTCAGGTTTAACCAATTTGCTAGCTCAACCTAGATGTCAAATGTATATCTAAAACTTATGTCCAAAACAGAACCCTTGATTCAGAAATTATTATAACTGTATTGTAATAAAAATATATCAGGTAAAATGCTAACTTGGTAATATGGGTTCAATTCTTGCAATTTTTATGTAAGTTTGAAATTATTTCAAAATAAAAACTAATGCCCTGACCAGTTTGGCTCAGCAGTTAGAGAGTCTATCCGAAGACCAAAGGGTCTTGGATTTGATTCCCAGTTAAGGGCACATACCTGGGTTGGAGGTTCGATCCCCAGCCCCAGTCAGGGTCATGCAGGAGGCAACCAATCAATATGTCTCTCTCACATCAATGTTTCTCTCTCCCTCCCTCCTTCTCTCCCTTCCACTCTACCTAAAAATCAATGAAAAAATATCCTGCATTGAGGATTAACAAACAAACAAAAAAGTAAAATAAACAAAAACACATGGTTCCCATCAGTCCACGTTCTGTGCTTCCCTTTCAGTAAATTTAACATCAATTCCTCATCAAAAATATCTAGGCACCACCAGGTCAGAGTGGCTCAGTTGGATGAGTGTCACCAGTTCAATTCCCAGTCAGGGCATATACCTGGGTTTCAGGTTGGACCCCTGGTGGGGGTAAGTATGAAAGACAACCAACTGATGCTTCTCTTTCACACTGCAGTTTCTCTCTCTATCTGTCTCTCTCTCTCTCTTTCACTCTGCAGTTTCTCTCTCTCTCCCTCCCTCCCTCTCTCTCTCTGTATGTCCTCAGGTGAGGATTATAAAAAAAAAAAAAAATAGGCACCATCAATTCATCTCAGTAAGAACTTGCCACATCTCATCCATCAAGTTCAAGAAATTCTACCTAAAAAATATGTTCCAAATCTGTTCTCTCCATCTCCACTATTCTGAATGACATGCAATTGAAAACATGATTTCTGAAAATTGCCATTTAATATTTCGAACTGTGGGTGACCACTGGCAACTGAAACCTCAGAAAGCAAAACCATAAATAAAAAATAAAAATGAAAAAGAAAGCAAAATTGAGGATAAAGGGGGGACTACTATGAGTCTTTTTTTTCCTTCATGACTTCAGGATTTTCTATCTTACCAAGATCATTGAATTCTTTCTCCTATCTTTTCTTCTATTTTTTGTTGTTGTTGTTGTTCATTTAAACATTTAATCCATGTAGAATTAATCTTCGTATACTTGAGAAACTGGGGACACCTCAGATGATTTCAGTGCAAAAAGTCTATAATCTGAAGAAATTCTGGTATATTAGATAAAATTCAAACACCTCTACAGGGCGTATACAACCTGCCCTGAACTAATCACCTCTGTTCTTCTATTGCATCAATCTCCTGCTGATTCCATCCAACCTGGCCCTCTGACTACACCAAAAAGCCCAAATGAACCATCTAGAAGGATTATGCTTCACATGCACTTCCCCAACTGCCTGATGAACTCCTATAAATAAAACCCCTGTTCTAATGTCACCTCTCCTGGGAAGCCTTTCCTGTCCGACCCCAGAATTCCTCACTTCCTTCTTCCTATCTACCACCCCTCTACTGTATAATTTATAATACCTGACTCATAATACATATAAAGTACATGGACTAGTGCTTAGCAGAGTAAATGTTAAATGTTAACTACTATTATTACCACAATAGGTTGCGATTGTTTGTGTAATCTCTCTTCCTAGACCACGAGAGACAGAGAATAAAAACACACTTATTTGCCACTTAGCCAATCCCAGAGATCTGGTACGTGTTAACCATTAATAATAACTCCAAAATAAGTTAATGAACAACACTTCAATTCTGGAACAAAGTAATTTTCTTTGATACTGTAGATTCCTTCTGTTCAAAAAAGGAAACTTTAAGATGAAAAATAGTCCTGGCCAGGTAGCTAGTTAGAGTATCCTGCAGATACACCAAGGTTGTAAATTCAATCCCCCAGGGTACATACAAGAATCAACCAATGAATGCATAAGTGGAATAACAAATCAATGTTTCTTTTTTTTTAATTGAAAATCATAGTGTTTTGTTTATGAGCAACAAATCGATGTCTTTATCTCCCTCTCCGTTCCTATCTCTAAAATCAATAAATAAAAATATTTTTTTTAAAGTTAAAAAACAGACTACTCTTCCTGCTTTGTGATCTGGTTCAAATTCGGGGGGCGGGGGTGGGCAGTCTTTAGCAGATCTAGCAAAAGACTTAACTTTTCCCCCCTCCAGAAAGACAATGACAGGTGCTCTTTGGCCAACCCATTCTGATAGAAATTACCACAATAGTTTTTTTTTTTTTCTAAGAGGGTGGGGTGGGGGTGGAATCCAACACTTCTTGTCTTCTTTTGAATGCGGGCAGACGTGTTATATACCCTCACGTGATTCATAACCTCACATTCGCCTGGCTCTGAACCTCAAGGAAGGAAACAGCTTCTGTGATAAACCATCCAACACTTCATCTATGGGATGAAGGAAGCGCCCCACGTGGGGTACAGAAGGGTGAGGACAGTGACTCCTGTCTGGCCTCCCCAGAGGAGAGGCCGGGTTCACGCCCACCTCGGAGCATCAGTGTTGTGTCCCGTGACAGGTTTCCTCCGCGGACGTGCCCTCCCCCGGGCTGCGGAGCCCAGCACACCGCGCGTTAGCCCGCGGCCGCCCAGCGCAGAGGCGGCGGACAGGGGCTTCTCGCCCGAGAGGTGAAGCCGCCGATGCTGGATGCGGGAAAGGGACAAGGGAAAGCAGCGGGAGGGAGGGGCAGTCAGGAACACCGTCCTTCTCACTTCGCGCCACTGCCCGTTTTCTCGTCCGCAGCCCAGCACCTCTCCGGCTCGCCCTCTCCCTTCCCGCGCCAGGGGTCCCAGTGCTGCCCGCCGCTGGGGAGCCGCGCAGACGGCGGGAGGGCGCGGCCGCCGCCTCCCGGACTCACCGGCTGTTGGTGCCGCCACTTCTCCGCCGAAAACACTGGTCCGAGGCCCGGTCTTCAGGCGTCCCCTCCCGGGAAGCCGCTCCTCCGTTCGACTGCCCCGCGAAACTGCGGTTGCGGGAAACCAGCGGAGTCCGGCCGGCGTCCCGGCTTCCGTAGGCGGGCGGCTCGGCGACCCCGGATGTTGACATGCCGCCTGCCCCGGAAACGGTGGCGGGGGCCCACGGGGGCAGGGGCGGCGTTGCCGGGCTCTCCGGAAGGAGACGTGGCGGCGGTTGGGCCCCGGGCTGCCTGGGCGTCTTAGTAGTCCCGCCGCCTCCTCCTCCTCCTCCCCCTCCTCTCCTCTGCGGCGGAGGAGGCTGTGTCGGCGGCTGGAGGAATCGGCGGCGGAGGATGGAGGAAGGAGGCGGCGGCGCGCGGAGTCTGGTCCCAGGCGGACCGGTGTTACTGGTCCTCTGCGGCCTCCTAGAGGCGTCCGGCGGCGGCCGAGCGCTCCCCCAACTCAGCGATGACATCCCTTTCCGAGTCAACTGGCCCGGCACCGAGTTCTCTCTGGTCAGTGCCCTCGCGAGCCCCGTAGCCATCTCTTCCCCCGGCACTGCGGGTTCGGCCCCTTCCCTCCGTAATCTACGCTTTTTTCTTCCTGGAACCACAGCTGCGGGCGCACGCCTCCTTCCCCTCCAAAACTTCGTTTACCCCGTCCATTCATTCGTACAGCAAGTGTTACCGAACACACTGTGTGGGTGTGCCTTCCATGCTAAGCATCGGGGACCCAGCGGTCACCTGCTTACCAACACTCCCTCCCGTTGGAAGTTTTCTTAGAACCGCGTCAGGCGTGCACATTTATCTTCTCTGGAAAGCCCGCTGCAGCTCTTCCTCCACCATCAGCCTTCTGTCCTCCAGCATTACACACCTTCCTGCCCACACACACGGTGCACTGCAGATAGGAGTTCCCTCTCGTTCATATTCCTTCTTCTCTCTTGTATACGCACACGAACTCATATGCACAGCTCTTTTCCCTTCAGAGTTGTTTTTGAGATGGCTGTTTGGCCTGGGATGTTAATGACTTTCTATGCAGAATATTCTTTACAGTTTTGATGTATTACAGCTGTTGCTTAAGACCCCAGAACCTGAGATTTTATGATCAGCTTTCCTACAGCGAAGAACATATTTATAACCTCACAGTAACGAAAATCTGCTGTCCTCTTTGGGGAGGCGACTGCTGAAAAGTCTTCCTATCCTCTGTTGGCCAATGAAAAGTGTGGTCTTACATGATACTTACCCTGTGGTGATCAATTCATTTCTTTCCAACTGAAGTCCTGGAAAATGCAAACCTTTTTTAAAATTCGTATTCCAGTTACCTATAGTCATTCCACTTGGGGGACTATTTTAGTATATTGTTCTATTATTTTTGCGTGGAAACAAGATATACCAGGATAAAGGATGTCATCATTATCACAACAGCTTTCTATTTGCAAGTGTTTTTGCTACTATGCTTTGTTTCGCCACTCCCCTGTTTTCAGTTCTCTTATTCTGGCAGTTCAAATTTATCTTAGTAAATGTTTCTCAGGGTAGCCAGGTTTATCTTTGGGTTAGTGCCATGAAATACAGGGTGGGGCAAAAGTAGGTTTACATTTATGAGCAACTGTAAACCTACTTTTCCTCCACCCTGTATTGATAATATATTGAAATATTTAACAGTTGTAAGTCAGATGTAACTTTAGCAGTGTTGGAGTTATTGTTTCCAAACAGCACACTTGGAATGAACATGGCAAATATATAAAGAATGTGGTCATTAAAAATTTTTAGTCTTGCACCTGTTGTGTGTGTGTGTGTGTGTGTGTGTTTAATTTAAAATCGCATGCTGATATACGGCCCTCCAAACTTACTGACCTATAAGTGGATGAATATTAGCCTCTTTAGACGTTACTACCAAATTATTTTTCAGTTTTCTTTCTGGCACTGGTGTTTGCTGGCAACAAAGAGGAAATGCTGTACCAACCTTTCACATATCTATCAATTTTATTTTGAAATTTTGTTTTCAATTACTTTTCTTTGGCAATGCAACATAATCTAAGATGGGCACATTTGAAGACTTGGGGAGGTTTTGTTTTGTTTTTATTATTATTTTTTTATCCTCACCCAAGGACATTTTTTTCCATTTTTTGTTCAGATAGACTGGGAGGGAGAGGAAGAGAGAGAGAGAGAGAGAGAAACATCAATGTGAAAGGGACACATTGAGTGGCTGCCACACACACAACCCAACCAGGACTGGAGACAAATTGCAACTGAGGTACATCCCCTTAGCGGGAACTGAACCCGGGTCTCTCTGGACCGCAGGCCGACACTCTTAACCGCTGAGCCAAACTGGCCAGGGCTGTTTTGTTTTTCTTTTTTGAGTTACTTTCAGAAAAATCTAGATACGTTTTTCTATGAGTTGGCAAAAAGTCTGTGGCCCTTGGGACAAAAATGAACCCCAAGAGACATCATTGGTCTTTTGATTTTTAAAAAATATTTTTATAGTCTTATGGCTTCCATTTCCTACTTTATGTAATTGAAACTACAGTCCTCCTTCCCTGGCACTATTATTTGTTTTTTTTATGGGCCAGTTGGTTGGACATTTATGTAAAACTAAGCAGCTGTGTGAACTAGGGAGAAAGCCTTTATCTCTCTATCGTCTAAAATTGGAAGGGACTGGATTAGATCTGAATTTTTTTTAGGTTTAAAAAATCTTTTGTGTTTTAAATCATCTTCCCATTTATATGTATCGAAATACATAATCATTACAATCTTGTTTTCAAATTTATTTAGAAAAAGTATGAAGCACCAAAAATTTGTAAATTTTAAAATGTTTACATAATACATTAAAGATTATGATATTCTTTACTAGTTTTTAGCATTAAATTTTGTTTTTGTGTATGTTTTCCTTCTGAAATATCATTTCTAGTCATTAAAGTGTTCAATTATTCATTACTTCACAGAATTCATGGATTTCACCAAAATAAAATTACAAAATAAGTCTAATTTTCTCTACTTCTGTTGTTAATATAGAAATGTATTCCCACTCAAAAACTTTCCCCAATCACTACTCTTGGGAAAAGTGGTGACCAACTCCATATTTCCAAGAATGTTATATATGTTGATAAGTTGTGCCACTGAGTTTATTTCACTGCCTCTTTTGGATAGTTTTGCCTCTCATCCTCTATCTTAATTCCTCCAGACTTAGGTCAAACATTAGGAATTTCTCCCCTGCCAAGATATTTGTCAAGTTCCTTAACCTTAAAGTATTGAGCCCCCTTTGTTTAGGGTCATTATATTAAAATCTGATATTTTTGTCTGCCCAGTTGTTCAGTGGTTAGAGCATCAGCCCATGCACTGAAGAGTCACGGGTTCATTTCCGGTCCAGGGCACATACCTTGGTTGTGGTTCGGTCCCCTGCCCTGGTTGGGGTTGTGTGGGAGGCAACCAATCGATGTCTCTCTCACCTCATGCTTCCCCCCCCCCCCCCATCTGAAGATAAGTGGAAAAGTATTCTAGGGTGAAAATTTTTTTTAAAAAGAAAGTTAAAATCTGGTTTTTAGCAAATCACTAAGATCTAATCAAATCACTAATACCTCTTAATATGTAAGGTTTAAGTTACATAAACAAATTTTTTACATTACCTGTAATTCCATACATTCAGAATTTATTATATTTTATTAAGAACCTGTTTCACAAAATGAGAACGATGCAATTTAGTACTTTGTCTTCCTTTCTTTGCTATGGTTCCAAAAAAGCAGTTCCTTTTTCCACTGTGGTGAGCATGTTAGCAAATAAGTTGATATTGCTATAGAATTCAATTCTGCACATTAGAGCTACAGATACTTCACTAATAGAGGTAAATACATGTAAGTGCTAGTATCTGCCTTCACTACAGTACAGCAATAATTTTACAAGACTTCAGACCATATTTGCTAAGGGATGTGAGTCCTGTTTTGCGAAACTCACTAGCTTGTGTAACACTGAAAGGCATTATAAATGTTACAGCAATTTATTGGCTCAACTAAATAAATGTTTCTAAGAATTCCTTTAACATAAATTTGACTTTGTAATTCTGACTTTCAAATATTTTTATTCCCCACTTCACTTACAATAATCTTTTTTAAAAACATCCTTGAGGTGGAGGTATTAAAGGGTAAAAGGGGCCAAATATATGGTGACGGAAGACGATGTGACTTTGGGTGGTGGGCACACAATGCAATATACAGATCATGTATCATAGAAATGTACACTTGAAACCTATATGATCTTATAAACCAATGTAACTCTAATAAATTTAATTTAAAAAGAAGGATCCTTGACCATAAACCAGGAGTCTATATAGTAATCTAAGTCAATGTTAACAAAAGCTGAGTCAAGCATATTAAAACAGTTAAAAGCACAGAACATGGAAGTAGTCTTAGTTTCGTCTCTGGGCTATGCTATTTACTAGCTATGTTACCTTGGACAAATTAAACTCTGGGCTACAGATGGATAGAATACTTGTTTTGAGGATCAATGAGTTAATAAATGTAAAGGACTTAAAATGTACTTTCGTGTAGTTAATACAACTCATATTTACTGCTATTTTTTGTTTTAATTTATTGTCTTGGGGAAACATTGCCCTAATTTGCATTTGTGTTTAAGATGACATTGGTGTCAAGTGGTACTGGTTTTCTTGTGGTTAAGAGTTGTTTTTGTTACACTGAGAAAAGAACAGAGGTACTTAATAGTGGTTCTTTCCTTGCCAGGGATAGCCAAATAGCATAGTGGTTTCATAGTACTGTAAGATGAGAAAAGATAAGGGAGAATTGAATTTATCATAGAACACATATAGACTGAAATCTCTGCCTTACTAGTTATTGAGTGACACATTTGCTATCACAGAGATTTCTTTTTAAGTAATATCAGTTATACTAATTGAATGATCATTTGTATTTGTTCGTATTTGGTTTGTGAATTTGTTTAGCATTATAGTATAGAAAGCTTCATGGATAGCTTTGTTGATATCTGTCAGGAGTTGGCAAATTATACCTGTGGGCTGGCCCACCATCTGGTTTTGTAAATAAAATTTTTTCATAACATTGCCATTCCTGTTCACTTATATATTGCCTATGCAGTTTCTTACTCCAGTGGCATAATTTGAGTAGTTGCAACAGAGGCCATACAGCCCACAAAGCCTAAAATATTTACTATCTGGCCCTTTATAGAAGAGGTTTACTGACCCATGATATATACTAAAAAAGTTAAGTTAGCACAGACGATTCATGGTTATTTTTCTTTTAGAAGTAATTTATCCATACATTATCCAAACGTGAAAAATACTGCACTGTCCAACACAATTGCGAGTACTTTTGTAAAGTGCTTCTAATTTGACCTATAGGTGGTAATTGTTAGTAGGAGTTATAAGTATTCAGTGATGGTATATTTATGAACATTTAATGTCTCTTAATGCTTCTTAATCCATATTTTAACTTCAATCTGTTGCATTACTACTTCTTTCTTTATTCTCCAAACTTGTTTATTTTTTTCTGTTATATTGTAGCACCAGGATAAAGTTCGTCATCTTCATTTTGTCATTAAAATATACGTAGAAATTTTAAACACGTAGAATCTTTTCCCTTTTCCTTTGGAAATGTTTTTGAATCCTCTGTTGAAGTGATGAGTAAGTTTGATTTAGGACTGTAAGTTATGCAGTGTAATACAATTTAACCAGAGAAAGTAATGTGGTTTTTTTTGTTCTATCTCTAGCCTACAACTGGAGTTTTGTATAAAGAAGATAATTATGTCATCATGACAACTACACATAAAGAAAAATATAAATGCATTCTTCCTCTTGTGACAGGTGGGGATGAGGTATGTTTTTATAAGTATATTGATAATCCCTGTCACCAAAGATATTTATGTAAAACATTGCAACTACATACTTTAAAATAAAATTGAATGACATGTTTTCAGGAATCCTGTTTTACCAAAGACATAGCAATCACTTCTATTATCCTGAAGTCTTTGATTTTGCAGTACAGCTTGGAAAAATTAGTAACCAGTTGAAGTTGAAAATCTAACTCCACTCTTGCTTTCCTTTATAGAAATGAGGGTTTCGAAACAAGATAAAAATTTTAAATGTATATGTGACATTTTTTGTAAAGAATTGCTAATAAATCAATAGGCACCTTATGCTTTCTCTCTGCCTTAGCTCATGCCCATTTCTTCCTCCTAAAATGCCCTAACTAACTGCCTCTTATCCATCCTTTAAGGCAATGACTTCTTTCAAGATGAAACAGGAGAGGCAGCATGGTAAAATGGAAAGGACATCAGCCTAGGAGCCAGGAGGCTGAGGTATAGGCTATAGTTAGCTATGGAACCTTGAAAAAATTTGAAACTCAATTCCTCCACTCAGTAAATTTATTGAGCTCATTATGTAATATTTTCATGGTCTGTGAAATGGAAATAATAAACTCAGTGCTTTCTTAGTTTTGTTCAGATTTGAAATTTGTGACAGACAGCTGTTTAATTTTGTTTTACACCTATTTAAGACACAAACCACCCACACACAAATCACACACATATGTATATATTTGGCATTCAAGTCTGAAATGTAAAAATACATAGAAAACTAAGAAGTACCTTAAGATTCTCTAATATATTCTACAAAATTCAACTATTCTGAGGCTTTTATAGCTAGAATTTGTTTGGATACAGTCATGTAAAAAATCTGATATAGGCTTATAAGAATTGTTCAGGAAACTGATACTCAAAAACCTTTTCTTATGAGAAGAAAGAATGAAAGATTATTCTAAGACTTTATATTTTATACTTCAATTCTTTTGAAAGAAGTGGTATACCATAGATTACTATTAAAGGTTTTGACTTTTTTTTTCCCCCTTTTTATTTCTAAGCATTTGTGATTTGACCAATGAATTAATAACCAAACAGCAGAGTTGGGTGAAGTTCTAGAATAATTGTAAATATTAAACTCTAATTCTTTCATAGGAAGAAGAAAAAGATTATAAAGGCCCTAATCCAAGGGATTTATTGGAGCCACTATTTAAACAAAGCAGTTGTTCCTACAGAGTATGTATTTTACGTTCACTTGATAACTAGAAAATAAATTTTCAGCAGTCAATAGACCCTTGAAAATAAATTCTGTATTTCTTTTATATTGTATCACATTTTCAGTTATAAATCTAAGCTATTGCTTAATAGTATTTTGTTCATTTAAATTCCTGTATAGTGTATATAGCAAACACCCAATAATACCAATATCAAATAATATCACTTACCAAACTATTTTGAATGTTTTTCAGATCAAAAGACATTTTCTTTATAAATAATTTTAATTAAAAATGCTAATTATTATTATTTTTTAAGCTATGTGGAAAATGGTCCCTAAGTCAGGTGGTTCTTCTAGACTTATTTTCTTCATAGTATTTTCACATACAGCTAATTAGTGAAATAGGCTTAAGAAATTTCATAGGCATAATAGTAAGTTTCATTTAATGAAAAATTACTCTAAATCTTGGGGGAAATCTTATCTACCTAAAGTATCAAAAAGTAACTGAATTGAGTTATGCAGGTTTTTTGTATTTAAATAGATTCATCTTTCTTAGATTGAGTCTTACTGGACTTATGAAGTATGTCACGGAAAACATATTCGGCAGTACCATGAAGAGAAAGAAAGTGGTCAGGTATGTTTTCCTTCAAAATACAAAGTACACCCTGGCTGGTGTGGCTCAGTTGGTTGGGCATCGCCCTGTGCACCAAAAGTTTACCATCTCAATTCCAAGTCAGGGCATATGGCCAGCCTTGATGCCCAGTAGGGGGTGTGCAGGAGGCAGCTGAATCAATGTTTCTCTCTCTCTCTTCCTCTCCCTTCCTCTCTCTCTCTAAAAATTAATTTTAAAAATCTTTTTAAAAAATACAAAGTATGGTCCAGGCCAGTTTTGCTCAGTGGTTAGAGCATCGGCCTGTGGTCCTGAGAGACCCGGGTTCGGTTCCCGCTAGGGGCACGTACCTCGGTTGCAGTTTGTCCCCGGCCCTGGTCGGTTGTGCGGGTGGCAACCACTCGATGTGTCCCTTCACATCGATGTTTCTCTCTCTCTGTTCCTCTCTCTCCCTCCCACTCTACCTGAACAAAGAATGGAAAAATGTCCTCGGGTGAGGATAAAAAAATAAAAAAAAATACAAAGTATGGAACATTATGAAATAAGAACTCTAATAATGAGATTAATGGTTTTAAGTTTGTGTTCTTAAAAATATATTTGCAAAATACTCTCATATATATATTTTTTTATTAATACAGAAAGTAAATATTCACGAGTACTACCTTGGAAATATGTTGGCTAAGACCCTTCTGTCTGAAAAAGGTTTGTTTCTAAAGGTTTTTTTCTATACTGACTTGATAGTAATGCTGGAATTTGATATAAAGTAATGTTCAGTTTGGAATGTAAAATATTTTGTTGGAGACTGAATTTTAAAACACCAAAATAAAGTTCTGAACAATTCCTGAGAAAACTTTTTCAAAAAGATCTTTTCATTATTTTCTGCTTTAACAAACATTATGCTTTTCTTCTACCTAGTATTCCATTTTTTAAAATCTGTTAAGATGCATGTTAGTGTTATATTTATATAGTGTTAGTCTTGCTAGATATAAGCAAAGTTTTTATATAGTGAAATAGACATGTAGATTTATCCCTCAAATGTGAAATACTTTATTAATCTATATTCAAATTGATAAACTAGCCCAGCTGGTGTGGCTCAGTGGTTGAGCATCGACCCATGCACCAAGAGGTCGCTGGTTCGATTCCCGGTCAGGGCACATGCCCGGGTTGTGGACCAAATCCCCAGTGGGGAGCATGCAAGAGGCAGCCAGTTGATGTTCTCTCTCATCAATGTTTCTTTCTGTCTCTCCCTCTTCCTTCCTTTCTCTCTAAAATCAATAAAGAAAAAAATTTTTTTAATGATAAACTAATTCATGATTAAACTTTTCACTGAGATAAAAATACTTCAGAAAAACACTGTTGTGGCCAGGTTTTTTGCATCAAATAGAGTATTTCCTAGGTAAAGATTAAATATGACTGTCCTTTCAAACAAAACCACTTCAAGGAAACTTGCTAAAACTAATGAAAAGTACCTGCACATTTTGGGTCTTCTTTAGAAAGAAATTTAAGATTATGGAGTTGATTGAAAACAGTCATTTGTGTCTTATATTTAAGTCACTGGTCATTCTTTACACTTACCTTACTCTCATATTATTTCACAGAACACGAAGCAGAAGAAAAGGAAAAATCAAAAGAGGCAAGTGACAAATGTTGATTTTTCTCTCTTAACATCTGTTAGGCATGAATTTATACAACTTAATTTATACAACTTAATAGCCATGTGTTTTTTAACTATATCAAATAACTCAAAAGATTGGGTAAAAGAAAAATTTGCAATATGTTAGGTTTTTCTGAGAAAAGTTACACTGTGATACTTGTATTTATTTTTAAGTTCATATAAATATAAGCAATTTTACCAAAGGCATGTCTGGGAAAGTTTCTTTAATAGCATTATATCACCTCTGTGCTTAGCAGTGGTTCCCTGTCCTAAACCATGAAAATAATTACAATAAAAGCTTTTGTGTTTGGTCCCTATCTCCTGTGGGTAAAACAGATAAAACTTTCTATGGGCCCTAGCTGGGTAGCCCGGTTGGACGGTAGTCCCAGTACACCAAGGTTGCAGGTTTGATCCCTGATCAGAGTACATGTAGGAGTCAATCAATGAATGCCTGAATGGGTGGGACAAATCAATGTTTCTCTCTCTCTCTCCCTTCCTCTCTCTCTAAACTAAATAAATAAATAAATTTAAAATTATCTGTAAATAACAAGGTACCAAGCTGCAGGCATCTTAAGAACTGGGACTGTCTTTTATCTCTTTATCCCCTGCAGGGCAAGCAGAATGCCAGGCATAACACAGGCGTTTTATATATGTTTATTAATGTGAATGCATAATTGATGACTAAATAGGATTATTTAAAAAGAATGATTCCTGCCCAGCTGGTGTGGCTCACTGGTTGAGCATTGACCCATGCACCAAGACCTTGCCAGTTTGATTCCTGGTAATGGCACATGCCCATGTTGTGGGCCCAATCCCCAGTAGGAGGCAGCCAATCGATGTTCTCTGTCATCAATGTCTGTCTCTCTCTCTCTCTCTAAAATCAATAAAAAGTGTTTTTTAAAAAAGAATGATTCCTTAGAATGCTTAATCACAATTTTTTAAATGCCCCCATAGTTCAAGGAATGCTTTCTGAATCCTAAAAATTTCCAGAGTTAAGTAACTTATTGATAGAGGATATTTCTCTAAGTGACTTCATATTAGAATGAGACTTTTATTAGAAGTCAAGTGAAATGACGACAGGCTTTATTTATTTTTTTAATCTTTATTGTTGAATGCATTACAGATGTACCTCATTTTTCCCCCTTTGACCCTCTCCTCCCCACTCTCGCCCCCTCCCGCCTTTTCCCACACTATTGTCTGTATCCATTGGTTATGCATATAAGTTCTTTGGTTTATTTCTTCCCACCCACCCCCAACCCCTTTCCCTTTGAGGTTTGTCAGTCTAGCAATGAATTTGTATTTCTTAATCCCTTCACCTTTTTCACCCATTCCCCCAACCCCCCTCCCATCTGGCAACCAACAAAATGTTCTCTGTATCTATGAGAATGTTTCTGTTCTGCCTGTTCATTTTGTTTGTAGATTCCATTGTCCATAGATATGTATTCATTGCCATTTTGTTTGTTCATATATTTTATCTTTTTCTTCAAAAAGACCCTTCATCATTTCATATAATAACAATTTGGTGGTGATGAACTCCTTCAACTTTTTCTTGTCTGGGAAACTCTTTATATGGCCATTGATTCTAAATGACAGCTTTGCAGGATAGAGTAATCTTGGTTATAGGTTCTTGCTTTTCATCACTCTGAATATTTCTTGCCACTCCCTTCTGGCCTGCAAAGTTTCTTTTGAGAAATCAGCTGACAGCCTAATGGGAACTCCCTTGTAGGTAACTAGCTGCCTTTCTCTTGCTGCTTTTAAGATTCTCTCTTTGTCTTGAACCTTTTGCATTTTGATGATGATGTGTCTTGGTGTGGGCCTCTTGGGGTTCATCTTGTTTGGGACTCTCTCTGCTTCCTGGACTTGTATGTATGTCTCTTTCCTTCACCAAGTTAGGGAAGTTTTCTGCCATTATTGTTTCAAATAGGTTTTCGATTTCTTGTTCTCTCTCTTCTCCTTCTGGCACCCCCAAGATGCGAATGTTGGCACGTTTGAAGTTGTCCCAGCGGCTCCTTACACTATCCTCATTTTTTTGGATTTTTTTTTCTTTTTGCTGTTCAGATTGGGTGTTTTTTGCTTCCTTATATTCCAAATCAATGGTTTGCTTCTTGGATTTACATACTCTACTATTGAATCTGTGTAAATTATTCTTTATTTCAGTTAATGCCTCCTTCATCTCTGACTGTGCATCCATCATTTCTCACTGGTCCTTTTTTATGCTCTTGAGCCCCTCACTAAGTTCATTGAGCATCCTTATAAGCAGTATTTTGAACTCAGCATCTGTTAGGTTGCTTATCTCCATTTCGCTTAGTTCTTTTCTTGGGGTTTTGTTCTATTCTTTCATTTGAGACCTGTTTCTTTGTCTCCTCATTTTGGCTGCCTCCCTGTGTTTGTTTCTGTGTATTACTTAATGAGAGGTATGGGGCTCGCTGAGACCAGATGCTGCATGTTTGAAAGAATTTAGGAAAACCTGAAGCAGGATCCACGACAGGCCAATCCTATGGTTAAGCAAGTGGCAACAGCTTGGGTGGGCCTGAAAGTTGGGTGGGGCGGGGCCTCAGGGAGTCACCAGGGCAGGGCTACCAGTGTGAGCCAGGTTGCTGGAGTCCCAGATATGGCGGCTGTCTGCATCCGCAGGGAAGGGCTCACCAAAGGAACAAAGGCCTCTGACAGCACGTTTGTCCCGGAGAAAGCCCCCTCTCCAGCCCTCGCTCCAGTGCCAAACAGCTCAGTTCTTCCCTGTATGTCTCTGGCGCCCCTCGAGCTGCCTCCCCTCCAAGCTTAGAGGGAGAGAGTCTGATAAGTTCGTGTGCGGGCCCTTTAAGGAGCTGCCTGGGGCTCCAGCCGCTTCAGCTTCCCTGAGCCTCAGTTCCCGCTGGTTTTCCAGCCAGAAGTTATGGGGATTCTCTTCCTGGCACTGGAACCCTGAGCGGGGCACCTGGTGTGGGACGGGGACCCTTCAGTCCTCAGGAAGGACCTTCCCAGCCGAGGTGTCCTCCTGATTTTATCCGCCACACGTGGGTGTGGGACCAGCCTGTCCGCCTCCGCCCCTCCTACCAGTCTGGATGCAGCTGCTGCTTTAATTCCGTAGTTGTAGGACTTCCATTCAGCTCGATTTCAGGCGGTTGAATGATGGTTGTTCTGTAGTTTAGTTGTAACTTTGATGTGGTTGTGGGAGGATGTGATACCGCGTTTACCTACGCCGCCATCTTGACTGGAAGTCCCGACGACAGGCTTTAAAAATTACTTAAAAGGGCCCGGCCAGTGTGGCTCAGTGGATTGAGCGTTGTCCCATGGACTGAGAAATCCTGGTTCTATTCCCAGTCAGGACACATGCCGGGTTTGCAGGCTGGATCTCCAGTAGGTAGCACACAGGAGGCAGCCAATTGATATTTCTCTCTCACATTGATATTTCTTTCTCTCACTTCTTTCTTCTCTCTCTCTAAAAAAATCAATTAAAACACATTTAAAAAGTACTTAAAAGGGATGCTTAAGATTTAAAAGTGTGGCTTTGGCCCAGCCAGTGTAGCTCATTGGATTGAGCATCACCCCATGGACTTGGTCCCAGTTCTATTCCCCATCAGGGTACATGCCTGGTTTGCAGCCTCAATCCCCAGTAGGGGGCGTGCAGGAGGCAGGAAAAATTGTTTCTCTCTCACATAGATGTTTCTATCTCTCTTTTCCTTCCTCTCTCTCTAAAAAGTCAATAAAAAACATATTTTAAAAGTGTAGTTTTGTGGAGAATTGATAAAGCTAAGTGTAGACATACATAGCATTGCTATTTTAAAAGATTTTAACTTTACAGACTACCTTTGAGATAAAATGTTTATTTACTGTGGCTCTGGAGGATAGCAAGATGGAATTTAAAGTGTGAAATAGGAAGAGGAAGAAAAGAGTATGGGATGAAAACTAACATTTATTGAGCCCCAGTTTATAAGCCAAGTGTTGTCTCAGGCATGTATCAAAAATGGTAGTGATTGCCCTGGCCGGTTTGGCTCAGCGGTTAGAGCATCAGCCTGCGGTCCAGAGAGACCCGGGTTTGGTTCCTGCTAAGGGTACGTACCTAGGTTGCAGTTTGTCCCCGGCCCTGGTTGGGTCATGCGGGTGGCAACCACTCGATGTGTCCCTTTCACATCGATGTTTCTATCTCCTTCCCTCCCTCCTACTCTATCTGAACAAAAAATGGAAAAAAATGTCCTCAGGTGAGGATAAAAATAATAAATTAAATTTTTAAAAAAAGGTAATGATTAATTTTCCCCTCAGCCTTAGGGTATACAGGGTAGGGCAAAAGTAGTTTTACAGTTATGAGTGTATAGAACACAGAGTTTATTCATGTATTATTATTTTTCATACAAACAACTATAAATCTCTTTTCCCCCAGTGTATATTCTACTTTTACAAATGACAAAATCTAAAATTTGGTCAAAGTTATAAAGCTAATAAATTCAAAGCTTGGGTTTGAACCTAGGACTGTCTAATTCCAGACACTAGCATGAAAATAGCATATAAGAAATCTCAAAATATTTTTCCCTGGGAATATTTATTTATTGCCTGTTTAGACATGCACTGTCAGGGTACCAAAGCTCCCTGCTTCCAAAGGTGTTGCTTGGAGATATTATTAATGATATATTTTTAAAACCCTTACATTAGGGTTTTCTTGTGTTTATATAGATAATAGTATGGAAGCTAACTCCCTAATAATCCTTGTCTTCTGAGGTGATCTCCCTTATTCCCCCATTTTATTAAAATTTCTTCATTTGTCTTTTGCTGGCTTTGAAGAGATTTATATAAGAGTTTAAGTGCTGAAAAATATGTCTGTTAATATTAATAATGGGAGAAGAGTAAGCAGATTAATGAACAGGACAGTATTTAGATTCCTGTTTTAGAAGATAGTGAGTGTTCTATTATGTAACTCCACATTTTGACAAATCAAACTTCAGACCTCTAGAATCTAAACTCTAACACAGCCACGCACTGAGAGTTTAGTGAAGAAAGCTCTGACCAGCTTTTATAGGAAGTTCCTACATTTTATCTTTGTCTCTTTCTTTAGAACTATTAAAAATAGTTCATATTAATCATAGCCTTTTATATAAATGTACATTTACTTAACATCTTCATTTTAGTGCCAAATAAAATTTTCTTTTTCTGCTGTATTTAACTAGCTCTGAAAATAAGTGTTTGCTCAAATAAGAAACTTTATGAGTCAAAAGAATATCAGAAGGAGAACTTATAGAAATACATAAAAGTTACCTTTATGAATGTTACTCTGTAAATAAAATGTAGTTTTCTTCCTTTCAGAACAAGTGCTTCTCCCATCCTCATTCCTACCCCCATTTCTAATGAAAAGTCTGTCTTATACTCTTTTTTTAAGATTCCCACTAAAAATATCGAAGGTCAGATGACACCCTACTATCCTGTGGGAATGGGAAATGGTACACCTTGTAGTTTGAAACAGAACCGGCCCAGATCAAGTACTGTGAT
The DNA here is from genome assembly GCF_014108415.1 of Molossus molossus. Lineage (NCBI taxonomy): Eukaryota > Metazoa > Chordata > Mammalia > Chiroptera > Molossidae > Molossus > Molossus molossus. Next base: position 37,785,177 of record NW_023425350.1, read on the forward strand.
GTACATATGTCATCCTGAATCTAAGCATGAAATTCTGTCAGTAGCTGAAGTTACAACTTGTGAATATGAAGTTGTCATTTTGACACCACTCTTGTGCAATCATCCTAAATATAGGTAGGATGTGGATTTAATATTTTAAACATGAAATGTATGTGCTTTAAAGTTGCCGTGTGCTTAGCTTTACTGCTTTGTTTTCACTGAACAGATTCAGAGCATCTCCAGTGAATGACATCTTTTGCCAGTCACTGCCAGGATCGCCGTTTAAACCCCTCACCCTGAGACAGCTGGAACAGCAGGAAGAAATTCTAAGGGTGCCTTTTAGGAGAAATAAAGAGGTATGAGAATTATCTAACAGTATTTCCTCAGTGTTTCCTTTTCTGGATTATAGAGTATATATCAATAAATCTAGTGTATTACACATAACTTTTCTTTTAAAAGTTGCTATTTGGCATATGGTTTGCCTTTTAAGTGTGGATCAAGCTTTATTATAAAGATAAATAATTTTTTTCTTTTTTAAACAAAAATACAAATCTATCAGAATTTTGGTTTGATGTTCTGCCTGTGTTGTTATATTACTTTAATTTGGAGGTTACTGGACTATTTTGAGTCCGTTTTATGAATTTCTAAACCCTACTACAAAAACTATCATCTTGCTTTTATTGGAATAATTTTTTTGAAAATGACAGATTTTCTTTTCTTTTTTTAATGTTTTTTCTTTTTTTATGTCTTAATTTTTTTTTTTTCTTTATTGATTTTGAAGAGAGGGTAAAGTAAAGGGAGAGAGAGAAGCATCGATTGGCCACCTCCTGAATGCCCCCACTGGGGATCGGGCCCACAACCTGGACATGTGCCCTGACCTAGAATCAAACTGGTGACCTCTTGGTACATGGCTCAACACTCAACACTCAACCAGTGAGCCAAGATATTTTTTAAAAAGAAGCTATTTTGGCAATATTTGTTCTTCCTTAATATTGGAGGAGAGAAAGGATAAGGTCATTAGTTTCTAGAAAGAGGAACTGTCCATTGACTTCTCCAAGCTGAAATAGAAAAGAACCACAGTTGGTCAATGGCACCTACAGCAGGTGAAAAAGGAAATACTGTGTCCACTGTACATTTACTGGGAACCCTTTTACTATTTAATTTTTTAAATTATTTTATTCAATTATAATTGGTACTTTTCAATTCTGATCTAATTTCCTCTTCACTCACTGTCAGTACCCAGCTAACTACAAATTCTAACTCATTAACCTCTTTCAAAACGATCCTCTTCTCTCCACCCTTCTTCTGTCATTCCCTTACTTTGGATTCTCTTCTTCTCTGGCCTGGGTTACTATAGCTTCTAAGTTGGCTCCCCTCCTCCTGATTTGTTCTTACTCTTCCTTCTTCCCTGCCACACTGCTGAAGTGATTACTAAAGAATCTGATCACTTCAAATCTTTGCCCAAAACCTGTAAGGTAATGTCCAGACTTTTTGAGATTATTTAGTTTCTCACCATTTAGTGCCTGCTTGTCTCTTTAGCTTTAAATATCATACCTTCCTCACATCTTTGCTGTACCTCTTCCTCAGGTTCACATGCATATGCCCACATGGACACAGACATTCACATAAATCACAAATTAGCATTTATATTTTAAGAATTAACCAAGGGTTTTTTCTTTGTGAAGTCTTCATGTTTCAGTTCATGGTCAAAGTCTATTTGAATCACCCCTACTTCTGTGAAACTGCTGGTCCCTGCAACCTTATTAGTTGGTGTCTTCCTTTACTAAATTGCAGGTTTCTCTAGACCCTGCTACGTTTGAATAATTATAACTAATATTCATATTTGCTTCTACTCTGTTTCTCTTTACCCTGTTTGTTATCCTTTTTTTACCCATAGTAACCACATTTTAATAAACTAAATGTAGAGATGCAAAATCTAACAAGTAGCAAAGTACTTAATAAAAATAATGAGACAAAATGTATGAAATGGAAATTAATTCCTGCATGGGAAGAATGGGCACCATACTCCTAATGGGTAAATGGAACTAATATTTTTCAAGCATTGCAAAATTATTTTTTAAAAAACACATTAAAAATGAGTGGACAACTTGTATTTTCTAAGTTTTCTACAGTGTTAAAGTAATAATTTAAGTCCCAACTGAAAAAATTAAGCGTGGCAAAAAAGCCCTTAAACATGTATGTGTTTAATTTTAGGAAGATTTGCCATCAACTAAAGAAGAGAGATTCCCAGCAGTCCATAAACCCATTGCTATTGGTTCTCAGCCGATGCTCACTGTTGGAACAACCCACATTTCCAAATTGACAGATGACCAACTAATAAAAGAGTTCCTTAGTGGTTCTTACTGCTTTCACGGGGTGAGAAGTGACTCTTCCATTTAAATGTTTAGTTTACAGCTTTCATTTGTGTCTTACTTAGTCAAGGGGCATTAGCAGCACTGAAAAAGGTTTTGGTCCATAGAGAAATGGCAGGATTCTGGAAGCCTCCCATTGGACATTTCTCTCTACATCGTACTATATAATCCATACCATTATTATTCTCTTTACTCACAAGCTAAAACTTAACCTTTATTTGACAGACAATATATATAACTAAGATACATGTGATTCTAGTTGGTTGCTGGAATGGGAATCAGTGACTATAGCAATCACATTTAAAACTTGAGTTAAGCCCTGGCCGGTTTGGCTCAGCGGTTAGAGCGTCGGCCTGCGGTCCGGAGAGACCCGGGTTCGGTTCCCGCTAAGGGCACGTACTTCGGTTGCAGTTTGTCCCCGGCCCTGGTTGGTCGTGCGGGTGGCAGCCACTCGATGTGTCCCTTCACGTCGATGTTTCTCTCTCTCTCTCCCTCCCACTCTATCTGTACAAAAAATGGAAAAATACCCTCGGGTGAGGATAAAAAAAAAAAAAAAAAATTGAGTTAAGCCCTGGCCAGGATTAGAGCATGGTCAGCAGACCAAAGGATCACAGGTTTGATTCTTGGTCAAGAGCATGTACCTGGGTTGCAAGTTCAATCCCCAGCCCTGGTCAAGGTCATGCGAGAAGCAACCAGTCAATGTGTGTGTGTCTCTCTCTCCCCCTCCATCCCTTCCACTCTATCTAAAAATCAATGGAAAAATATCATCAGGTGAGGATTAACAACAACAAAAAAAAACACTTGCGTTAACATCTACAAAGGTAAAATTTTGCCCCGACTAATAGCTCCATTGAGAAATACACATACAAGTGGAATTTTTATTTTATCGAGAAAGTACAGCAGTTGTTCTCTGTATTTGTCTATTTTTTGTCAGTAATTTTTTATTTTAATTTTCAACCATATTATTGCTATTACAGGTTTTTTAAATTATATATATTTCTGTTGCTATTGTGTGACAATATTGAGACAGGCCCCAGGACCCCCTTCCTGTACATAACTTGGTATGTTTTCTTTTCTGTAGGGTGTTGGTTGGTGGAAATACGAATTCTGCTATGGCAAACATGTACATCAATACCATGAGGTAGAGAACAGCATTTATATCATTCTACCACTAGATGGATTAAAGTTTTAAAAAATTTTGTGGGGAAAAAAAAACAACGGGTTGGTGTTACTTTTAATTATGAGATTATTTTAATATGGAAATGCTCAGTGAACTCTCTAAATTCTGGAAAATGTAAAACTCGGTCTTTAACTTAGTCAATAATCTTAAAGTAACATTGCTTATTAACTACTCAGATTCTTGTGTTACTGTGAGCCTGGAGCAATAATAAGCTCATGTGGCTAACCTCTTTAGCTTTGACCAAGAAATTAGTCATTGTTATAATTCGTCTTTATCTTTTTCTTCTCTTCAATCCAACTTTCCCTTTCAGGCATCCCTGCTATCTGTCCTCTCCTCACTAGCTGCTGGCTGCTCAGGTCCATAATCATACTAATTTATTCTCTGCCTCTGATAACCTTTGCACTTAGGACCTTAAACTAAGTACCAGACCTGCCTTTCCACATTAAAAATTCATTAAGGTGATCTGCCAAATTAACAGCTCACTCTCCTGGTCTCCACCCTTTAACCCCACTGGGAGAAACCCTAAAATGACAGTTTGTCCTTTAGCTGGGGTTCCTCCAATAACACTTTCTATAAATAGAGAAAGTATAGTTTTGTTTTGTAATTTTTTTATTTATTTTTTTATTCTGTCTCCTCACTCACTCCCCTTTGGCAACCATCAGCTTGTTCTCTATATTGTTCTCTATAAACAGTTTCTGTTTTGTTTTGTTTATTCATTTTATATTTTTAGATTCCACATATCAGTGAAATCATATGGTATTTCTCTGTCACATTCCTAGTGTACTTGCTAGGGCAAAGTATGTGCAGGCTGAACAGTTGCCTTCCAAATGGTTGGACCAGTTTACATTCCCATTAACAATGGCTTTTTCCTGTACACTTGCCTATACTAGGCTTTTATCAACCTTATTTTATTCAAGGTCATATAACCTAGAGCTTTCTGAGGGACTTTTCTGGGACCTTTGGGAAATAGAAAAATAATAGTAGCACCCTGGCCAGTTTGGCTCAGCAGTTAGAGCCTCAGCCCGAGGACCAAAGAGTCGCGGGTTTGATTCGGTCAAGGGCACGTACCTCGGTTGCGGTTCGTCCCTCGCCCTGGTCGGGGTCGTGCAGGAGGCAACCAGTCGATATGTATCTCTCACATCATTTTTTTCTCTGTTTTCTTTCTAAAGATAAATAGAAAAATGTCCTCGGGTGAAGATTAAAAAAGAATTTTTTTAATAAATAAATAATAGTAACTAACAAATATAGTACTCACTGTATACTGTATACCAGGCACTGTTCTAAGTACTTTATACATATTAACTCATTTAATGCTCATAACAACACTAAGATGAGTATTGTTATTCTAAGACAAGGAAATGAAAGCAAAGACTTAGTAACTTGGCTAAAATCACATAGGAAATAAATGGTGAAACTAGATTCAAACCCAGGCAGTCTTGCTCCATCTCCAGCCTCTTAATCCATGTCTGTCTAGAGACTTGGTCTGGTTGCTAAAAGAATGTTACGGCGCTCTCTGCCGAGGCAGTACGCTCCACTGGGGCAGTGGCCATGTGGGTTTCATTTGCCGCTGTAAGGGTTTTAGTTCTACTCATCAGATGGATATTAGTGCCCAGCACAGTGCCTGGCATAACATAGGAAGAAGGAAAAGCTGACAGGAAGGAAGGGGACTAGGCGAAGGAAAAGGAAGGAGAGAGAATGAAGTCCACATATAAAACAACATATAGTTAGTGTTTAAAAAATAATAAAAGCAGAATAGGGAAAGGGGTTTGTGAACAGTCTTGAAGCAGAAATGAGCTTGGTGTCAAATGAGTAGTGTGAAAAGTAGTATAGTTGAAGGTTTGCACCTGAAAGAGTAGAAGATGAAGATAGGCTGAGTGTAGCTGCAGTGTGGTTCAGGGTAGGGGACAGAGACCAGAAGTTTCGTTAAGAATCACAGTAGCACCCTGGCCGGTTTGGCTCAGCGGTTGGAGCGTCGGCCTGCGGTCCAGAGAGACCCGGGTTCGGTTCCCACTAAGGGCATGTACCTCGGTTGCAGTTTGTCCCCAGCCCTGGTTGGGTTGTGCAGGTGGCAACCACTCGATGTGTTCCTTTCACGTCAATGTTTCTCTCTCTCTTTTTCTCCCTCCCACTCTATCTGAACAAAAAATGGAAAAATGTCCTCGGATGAGGATTTAGAAAAAAAAAAATCACAGTAGCGTATAGTTATATCATCTAGTATGAAAGATTAAACTGTCGGTTGGGTGGTGAGATGTTGACAGTGGAAATGTAAAGGAAGAGTCTGAAGCCGAGAATATCTCCAAGAAAGAAAATTGACAGGACTGATAGGTGTAGGAGAAGAAGGAAATAGAATAGTCAAAGATAATTATGTCTGAAGCTATTCTGACTAGAAAGTAGTTTCCTTTTCCAGAGAAACAGGAATAAAGAAGATAACAAACAAGCTCAAATTTCTACTGGTCGAGTTTGACTAAAACATTATCATCTCTTAAATATAGATACCCAGTGTGCTTATGAGGATAGGGACTATAGATTATAGGCCATCAGCATAAATGTCTATTTCATGACATCAGGCATGCATTATCACAAATATTTTTTCATATACTAGGACAAGGATAGTGGGAAAACTGCTGTGGTTGTCGGGACGTGGAACCAAGACGAGCATATTGAGTGGGCTAAGAAGAACACTGCCAGAGCCTATCACCTTCAAGACGACGGCACCCAGACAGTCAGGTAAGGCCAACTTTGTTTGCCTTTGGATCTGATTGGTAGAATACGTAAAACTCAGAATATTGAAAAATGTAACTCAAGTAAAATCTTTGGTCAGTTTTTATCAGGGACATCTGTTAGGGTAGTTTTTTTGTGTGGGAAACAACTTAGTGTAATAGTTAAGTCAAGTCTCTGAAGTCCACTGCCCTGGATTCAATTCTGGCTTGAGCAAATTACATAATCTTCTTAAGTCTCTTTTCTTATCTATTAGTATTTGCCTCATAGGATTATTGTGACATTTAAATAAGGTAATTCAGGTAAAGCATAGTGCTATACTAAAGGATTTGTCTTATGTTTGTATGTGTTTCATGTAAAAATAACTTATGGTATCATGTGCAACAAATATTGAAGCACAGGAGTGTGAGGCTAGCAAAATTAAAGCTTTTCTTTGGATCCTGCTTGTTTGGAATGTATAGCTTAACCTAGGCTTTACCTTGTACATCTGCCCTACAGCATTTCAATGGGTGGAGCAGGATGGAGGATGGGAAGAAGGGAAAACTGTTCCACAAAGCAAACTGTACAGGGCTGGAGAAATGGTTAATTTTAAAAGAATGGTGTTTTTAAAGCAGTTTAACCTTAACTATTTGTATACAAATAAATAATGTGCAAATTGATGATCATTCTTATTAAACCAGTACAGAGTATCTCAATTTATATTCTCTTTATAGAATCTGAAAGACTCTCTCTGTGACATACCCCTAAAAATATGTGTTTTTAAAGAATATTTTATAGTCAGATTTTTTTTAACTAATACAAAACTGACCCTCTAACCATCTTTTCCCCCTACCCATCACAATTACTCTAAATTAGTGGAATTTTATTTAAGCATGTGTTTTTCTGGTTCAGGATGGTGTCACATTTTTACGGGAATGGAGATGTCTGTGATATAACTGACAAACCAAGACAGGTGACCGTAAAACTGAAGTAAGTCAGACCGTCCAGCTGTGCTCTACGCCTTTCTCTGTGAGCTGCCTTCTGTGGGCAACAGTTTTTATAAATTTAAAATGTTAATTATGAGTAATTGCCTTTATTCATAATGTTATTTATAACAATTACTAAATTATAAATAATAAATTATTAATCCAGTTCTGTATTGAATTTATACAGGGCCACTAATATGGAATTTTTATAGCTTAAGAGGAAAACAATTAAAAATAATTTTGTATGGTTTGGGCAGCACTGTAAAGTACTCTCTGTTTTAGGTGTAAAGAATCAGATTCTCCTCATGCTGTTACTGTATATATGCTAGAGCCTCACTCGTGTCAGTATATCCTTGGGGTAAGTACAAAAATAATACTCAGGAATTCAGTTTGGGGCCACATTTTAATTTTTAGCATTAAGTTTGGAAAGATTTTCATTAGTTTCCAAAATGTGTTACTTCTGTAAAACTGTTTTTATTGGGGTATAATATGCATAAAATTAAATGCAAATATCTTAAGTATTGAGTTTGATGAATTTTGATAATTTTATATACCCATGTAACTCTTAACCAACGTATCTATCACTGCAGAAAACTTTCTTATACCCCTTCCCTGTCAACATTCCTCAATCCCCAAAGATACCCCTTTGTGATTTCTGACACCATAGATCGGTCTTCCCTCTTGTTTTTTATTTCATATGAATGGAATTATATAGCATACAGGTTTTTTTTTATGCCTGGCCTCTGACTCAGCATGTCTCTCAGACTCTGCCATGTTGCATGTATCAGCACTTCGTTGTCTTTTTATTACTGAATAGTGTTCTTTTTTTTTTTTAATCCTCACTGGAGGACATTTTTCAATATTTTGTTGAGATAGAGTGGGAGGGAGGGAGGGAGGGAGGAGGAGAGAGAGAGAGAGAGAGAGAGAGAGAGAGAGAGAGAGAGAGAGAGAGAGAGAAACATCGAAGTGAAAGAGACACATCGAGTGGCTGCCACCCACACAACCCAGCCAGGGCCAGGGACAAACTGCCACTGAGGTACATGCCCTTAGCGGGAACGGGAACCGAACCCGGGTCTCTCTGGACCGCAGGCCAACAATCTAACCGCTGAGCCAAACCGGCCAGGGCGAATAATGTTCTTTTGTATAAGTATCCCACACATGCTTATCCATCCATTCTTCTATAAATAGATGTTTGGGTTCATTCTCATTTTTTTTTTTTTATGAATAAGGCTGCTATGAACATTTTTTAAAAGTTTTTGTTTCTGCCCTGGCCAGTTTGGCTCAGCGGTTAGAGCGTCCGCCTGCGGTCCGGAGAGACCCGGGTTCGGTTCCCGCTAAGGGCATGTACCTCGGTTGCAGTTTGTCCCCGGCCCTGGTTGGTTGTGCGGGTGGCAGCCACTCGATGTGTCCCTTTCACATCGATGTTTCCCTCTCTCTCTCTTCCTCTCTCTCCCTCCCACTCTATCCATCCAAAAAATGGAAAAATGTCCTCGGGCGAGGATTAAAAAAAAAAAAAAAAAAAAAGTTTTTGTTTCTTTTGTTAAGTACCTAGGAGTGGAATTGCTGAATCATAGAGTAGATGTATGTGTAATTTTACCAAGCAGTTCTCCAAGTAACTGAACTACTGCACATTCCTATCAGCAATGTGTGAGAGTTCAGTTGCTCTGTATTCTCACCATCCACATTTGGTATTGTCAGTCTTTTTATTTTAGTCATTTGGGTGGTTTTAATTTGCATTTTCCAAATGAAAAATGGTTTGAGCACCTTTCCATGTGATTATTTCATATATTCTCTTTTATGAAATGTTTAACCAAGTCTTTTTAAATAAAAAATTATCTTGATACTGGAACAGTAAGAAAGACTTTATTCAGGACTATTGTAATAGGTGTCAAGACTATCACAGTAGGGGAGAGATCCAGCTGAGCTCCAAATAAAGTAAAGACAGCTGGGAATGTATAGCCAACATGCAGACATCGGGAGGAGGGGGTTGGCCAGTAAATGGAAAATTACTAAGAGGAGACACTAAGGGTAGGAGATTCTTGCTAAACTGACTTAACAGCATTATTGCTGAAGGCAAGCCAGGATGATCAGATAGCAAAGGTGAGAGATGAGGAATTTTATCAGTATGGAGTGTGCTTAGATATTGATGATGAGGGATCCTCTCTAAACTGGCTTATCAGGACTTTTTTCTACAACTTTACCCAGCATACCCAAGACAGGGCCCAAGGACAAAAAGAGGCCTAGTTGAAAGAGAGTTCAGGGGAGCCTGATCATGGATTTTTGGTCAAGAAGAGAGTCTTTGTCAGTCTTTTACCCATTTTTATTTTTGTAGTTGTTTGTCTTGTTATTCATTTCTAAGAATTCAAATATATTCTGGACATGAATTCTTTGTATTTATATTGCACATTTTTCCCCCAATCTGTGGCTTGCCTATTCATTTTTTAATATCTTTTTATGAGCAAAATTTCATTTGATGAAGTTCATTTTCTCAATTTTTCCCCCCGTTATTGCTAATGCTTTTTTGTAAAAATTTTGCCATCCCAAAGTCACAAAGATACTATCCTATATTTTCTTCTAAAAACTTTATGATTTCTACCTTTGATTATATGAGGCTTAACAGTGGTTTTCTTTGTATGTCTTCCGCTTGGAGTTCACTGAGCTTCTTGGATTTGTGGGTTGATATAATTCATCAGTTCTGGGAAATTTTTACACATTATCTCCTCAAAGATTTCTTCTACCCCATTCTTTTTCTCTCTATTTCTGAGACTCCAATTAAACATGTTAGTTGAAAGTTGTCCCAAAATCTCAGAAACTTTTATTCTCACTCTTTGCTTACTTGTTTCAATTTGGGTCATTTCTACTGAACTATCTTGAGGTGTGGTGATTCTTTTCTCTGCTGTGTCTCATCCAGCTCTTTGAATGAATTTATTTCTGACATATTTTTTTATTTTTAGCATTTCCATTAAATGTTTTATGGCTTCCTTTCCTCTGCTAAAATTCCCCCATCTATTCATACCTGTTGTTTATCTTTTCCACTATTTCCTACATCATATTTATTATAATTATCTTAACATCTGATAATTTCAACACCTGACCCTTCTTTGGGTTACACTTTCCTTTGCCTTTTTCTTGAATTGTACACTTATTATTTGGCCACACTCTTCTATTTTTTGTTGTGTAAAACCTAGCTATGTATTCCTCTCTGAATGTTGTCCTTTACTCATTTTCTCATCTCTTTTTATTATTATTATTATTATTATTATTATTATTATTGTTACTGGGTTTTTTTTTCTTCTTTTAGAGAGAGAGAGAAACATCAATATGCTGCCTCCCTCATTCACCCTGACTGGGGATCAAACCTACAACCTGGGTATGTGCCCTGACTGGGGATTGAACCCGCCACCTTTTGGTGTATGGGACAATACTCAACCAACTGAGCCATGCCAGCCAGGGCTCTCTCTCATCTCTTTTACTTGAAGATAAAAATATCTTCTCTACCTTTTTGGTATTTTATATGAATGACTAAAAATTGTTTTTCAAAAAGCTGAATTTGTAGAAATAACATTGGATGGTTTATCCAAAACCAGGGCTTGTATATACATTTAGCAGATTTATATACATGTATTCATTCAGCAGAATAATACTGAATAAAGAAGGTATTCATCTTAGCAACTTTTTAATGATTTTATTGTTGTTGTTCTTTAGGTTGAATCTCCAGTGATCTGTAAAATCTTAGATACCGCAGATGAAAATGGACTTCTTTCTCTCCCCAACTAAAGGATAATAAAGTTCAGGGAAAGAAAAGATCATTGAAAGTCTTAATGATTTCTGACCATGTGTCTCATTATAGAGTTCTCAGCCATTGGACCTCATCTAAAGGATCATATAAAAGGACTCCCAACCACTTTGTGAATATATATGTGTATAGAAGAGGTTGTTGATAAACTTCTAAGGCAGGCATTTGTCTCACATTTTTTATTTTTATTGTGTCTAATCAACTGGTTGTGTTTTTCTTTGCTTGGATAATGTGATTCCAAAGTAAGTCTCATCCAAGCAGTTTAGAACCCAGCCTAATGAAATGCCATAATTGTTGTACCTATTGAAAGTTTTTAAATAATAGATTTATTATGTAAAGTATAGGATATATAACTAGTTAATGAAGTAAAGAGAATGAAGAAAGAAATTGATAGGAGGTTGTTTAAATGGAAGACTATGTAAAATTGTTTTCTAGCAACTGAAATTCTTTCAACAAATTTTTATTTTGCAGCTGCTCTCTACCAGGTATTGAACTAAAAACTGGGTATAAAGCAGAGCCTCACATACAAGTTTTCTTCACCTATGTTCTTCACCAAGAAGTTCATGTTTGTAATAGGTTGCCCCTCTCTCAGAACGTTTATCTACTTCTCTCTCCTTGATATGAGTGTGTTTTCCTCAAAGTATGTTCCTGGTGTACACAGTCAGTGATTCTTCTCTCTTGACTTAGGATGATTTACTCTAACAACGTACTGTGCTGGCTATCCTTTGTACTTGCCTACTGTGTGCTACAGAATTTAGTTTGGGGCAGTTTTACAGCTCAATATTTATTTTAAAGTGAATAAAGTGTCCACAAGCAGTGTTGTCATATAGTCAATGACAGATTAGTTTCTTTATTTTCTCCACCACCCTGTGGCACACAAATTTATCTTGTTGTATTTTAGACATACATAACTAAAGAAGGACAGAAGACTGGCCATAAAATACTTTACTTTCCCTCCTTTTCAGTAGTTCTGGCCAAAGATACTTTTGTTTGAGAAAAGGTTAATACAATTGGCTACTGGAGAGCTCTTTGTAGACTTTTGTAGGTAAGAGCACATACAGAAAGAGCATGCACTTTGAATTCAGACCTAGGTCCAAGACTGTCTTTAACTTACGAGCTGTGTGATCCTGGACAGATCAGTAAACCTCTCTGGGCCTCAGGTCCTCCTGTAAAGGGACTGCTTGCTTCATAATGTGCTCGTATCAATGCATTAATTTCACTGTATGTAGAAAGCCTGGCCCCAGTACTTGACATCAGCTTTCTAATAAGTGTTCATTTATGTTCTAATATTGTCCTTATCTCCTATTAACATAATAGGATGAGACCAAAGCCATTACAATTCACTTATTTAATAAATTATAGAATCTTATTTATTATATCAGTGAGCCGAGACAAATACAGTTACTCTCACATTTATATTAGAGGTATACGAGGGGAGTTGGAATTGTGAAATGTTAGAGCCAGAAGACATTTTGAGACTATTTAAGCCAAATGCTTTCTCTTGTAAGTGGGGAAAAATATCTAAAAAGCTGTATTAGAATAGTTCACCTGAGAAGATCTTAAAAATACAAGTCATAATTATTTCAAAATAAAAGGTTTTTAAAAAAAATAATAAGTCAGCCTTCTGTCTTGGCTAACAGCTTCAATGTCTTTGAGGGGAGGGCTAGGCCAGGTTCTCCCTACTCTAAATCTTGGGTCCCCTATCAGTGGGCTGTAGGTCTCATTGGATCTCTAAATTGTTTGCTGCTACCTCTACCATGCAGCCATTCTGCTAGGTACATAATAGGCTGAGTTCCTATTAGGGAAAGGCTCGGCTATAATAGGCCTAGTGCACTCTGAGACATCTTTCCAAAGTGGAGACTCTATAAAGGTGGGTGCTACCCCAGACCTAGTAAATAAATTCTCCAGTGATTGAAAAACCACTGACTTAGGAACTTCACTTTTGATAATTTCACGCATACTAATTCCCCTGATTAAGGTTTCAGGGGAAAAACCAGTAGCTCATCTTTATGGGATGATTGTGACATGGAAACATTTTTTTTCCTTAGCTTTACCTGCTTTTCTTCAAAATGCCACTAGATGGGCCCATAGGCTGGCTCTAATTTGTATCTTTCTGTCCTTGTTAAAAGAGACTTGAGTAACAAAGGATCACAAATCATTTCAGCTAAACTGAATAGCAAGCTTTGTGTACAGTCAGTCCCTGGTGAGCTGTTCTTTTCGGTCAGTATGATAGACAAAGGCCTGACCTGATTTCTGACCATGCTTAAACTTCCCAGCACAATCAGGCCAAATTATTGACACAGTAGCACCAAAGATCTAACATAAAATGCCTTAGCTAAACAGGAAAATTAATAATAAAAATAATAATAATAATAATAAAGATTTAAACTTTGAATTGGGATTTGCAATCAGAATTTCAAATGAAAGTAAAAGATCAGCTATACTAGAATCTAATTTTAAACTCTCTTCCTGGTGTTGGGTGATTTTATTTACCAGTGTTTGCATTTCTATTTGAACATAGAAATAGAACTATCATATATATGAATGGTATATGTTATAATGACCTGTTGTAAAAGTTTTCATATGTTGCCAGGGTGACTTGGTTTAAAAGAATATCCATTTCTCGCCCTGGCCGGTTTGGCTCAGCAGTTGGAGCATCGGCCTGCGGACCAGAGAGTCCCGGGTTCGGTTCCCACTAGGGGCACGTACCAAACAAAAAAAAAGAAAATCCATTTCTCAGTTTCTTGTTTTCAGTTGTTTGGCAGGGGTGGTAGAGAAACCGTGGACTACTACATACCCAAGCCATGCTTTATTTTATGTGCCAGTAGTCACAAGCAGGCAGTGATCCAGTGGATTGTGGGAAGAAAATATTAGAAATTCTACTAATTTTTCATCAGCAAAAGCTGGATTAAGCTTCACTAATATTTAACAGGTAGACTGGCATTGGTGCACACAGCCATTCATTAGTCAGGTTTCATGTGATGAAACACAACCACCCGCGGGAAGAGCGGGCACGACGTGTAGAGGGGCTGACAGGGACGCGATCGCTATTCCCGCTTCTCGCTTGCGACCAGCTGCGCCACACCAGCCGGCGCGAGCCAGTATTTCTTGAATTTCAGGTGACAAGCTGCCCCAGACTCTGCTTTTGATATCTGCCACTTATTAAACACGTTAAATACTAAGCACTACGCTAAACACTTTAGATACCCTGTGGTCACGATTGTATGAGATGGATTTACTATCTTTAACACAGATGAGGAAAATGAGGCTCAAAGAGTTGAACTAAACTACAGTGGCTGAAACAGCATTTGAATCGATTCAGATTCTAGAGTCCCTGTTTGTAAATAATACACTACAGTGCTTTCTGTTCATGGAAACATCTTCCACCCCATGAACCTCTCTATTTTCATGTCCCACCTGAGAGACCACTCCAAAGGGCTCAGCAAAATGCCCTGTAAATGAGGAAAATGATTGATTTTGTCCTGGTACCATATGACACTCTTTTTTCCATATATTATTTTTATCATGGAACACCACTAACTTCTTAACTTGGCAAATGAAAATTCACTAGTAAGCTTAAAATGTTACCTTGGGAATTCTGGCCTGGTGAAATGCCGTCAAACCCTCCTCTCTCTCATAATCCTTTTGTGATGGTAAACATTGCAAGTGCATTGGCCATTGTATCTAGATCCAGATTGTATTTATGATTTGAATGAAAGAAATAATTTCTTTTTTTTTTTAATCCTCCCCTGAGGATATTTTTCTATTTTTGTTCAGATAGAGTGGGAGGGAGAGAGTGACACATCGATGTGAGAAGGACACATCGACTGGTTGCTCCCTCCCAACCCCAACCAGGGCTGGGGACGAACCACAACCAAGGTACATGCCCTTGACCAGAATCGAACCTGCGACTCATCAGTCCACAGGCTGACGCTCTAACTGCTAAGCCAAACCAGCCAGGGCCCTTCATCTTTTATTTATTAAAGTAAAGAATGTATCATATTTTTGTTTCTCCTCAGACCTCACATAAAATTGATGCTCATCAAAAGACTCGGTGAATAAATGCACAAACCCTCAACCTCTCTCACCCACACTTTATAAAATCTTCCTCAACTACCCCAATTCTCGTGGATTTCCTCCCAGACCTTAATTTTTCAGGGTTTGGTGCTTGAGGAAAGAAATTATTTTCTTCGGTTTTGCAATGATTGGAAAAGAAAAGGGTAGAATTAGATTCTGCACCACGTCATTAAACTTTTTCGCTGTCTTAACACTGCTCTCGTGGCACGGTTCTGTATGTTGTTTCTCCCTAAGACAACAGTGCCTGTGTCTCCTGTTTTACTTCCCCCATTTGTGGGCAGTGATTGAAGTCCCTGATTTCTAAGGTCAAGAGGAATTGCATTTTCAATCTTCAACTCCATGAACTGAAAACATTCCAGTCCTGAGGTACTCGGGACTCCCCCGAGAAGGTGTCTAACACTCTGTCTCTGTTAAGAACACAATTCCCAATCATATCTTTAATAAAGTCAAGTCTTGTAATTTCTTTGACATTCTTGGTTGCTAAAGCCAAACGAATGAGCAAAAAGCTTTCATTAGCTCCGCTGATGGCAGATGTGACGTGTGGAGCCTGAAGCATTGACACAGGCTATAAAACCAGCGCTAGCGCCACAGCCGAAGAAGACGGGCATAAAGCACTCTGTGAATCGCTCCACTTTTTAAGGTCTGTCTGCCATCTGAACAAGCTGTATTTTGCAAAAACAGCAGGCTTTGCATGCAAGTCAAGATTCCCACGTTGGGAATCAGCAGAAAGATCTCCCACTCATCAGCATGCTACAGGCAGCCGAAGGTTCAGCAAGCGTCCAGAGGGCAAGCCTGCACACAAATGAGCTCAGAGAAACAAACTGAACCTATCTTGGCACCAGCTAAGTGTAGTTTTCAAAAAGCAGAATTATCTGTTTATCGAGCTAGAGGAAGGAAAATTCACTAATTTCTCCATAAGCAGTGGAGTGACATCTTTACTTTGATAAAATTAATATCAAAGATACTGGGCCCTGGCCAGTTTGGCTCAGCAGTAGAGCGTCAGCCCACAGACCAATGAGTCATGGGTTCGATTCCAGCCAAGGGCATGTACCCCAGTTGCAGTTTGTCCCTGGCCCTGGTCAGGGTCATAAGGGAAGCAGCCAGTCGATGTGCCCCGCTCACGTTGATTTTACTCTCTCCCGTTCTCTCCCTCTCTCCCTCCCACTCTATCTGAAGATAAATGGAAAAATATCCTTGGGTGAGGATTAAAAATATATATATATCAAAGGTACTGGACCTAAAGCGATAGCCTGTTAACTTTTCGCTTACGGAAAGCAAAATGTCACGAAATCTGCACCTTCGTTCAAATTGCCATACACTTTAATTGGTATCCTCCCTTCTCTCCCTGAAAGAACCAATTACCCCTTTTCTCCTTTAATTCCTGTGTGTTTGCTGAAGAGTGTACCTTCATGTCCAGTGTCCTCAGGCTGCATAATGAGCCAGGGATGCCAGTGAGAACGAATGCAGGTTGGCTGGCAGCTCCTGGGCAGACAGGCGGTCCCTTGGGAAAAGCTGCCCTACCTGAGTGAACAGAACAGGCCTTGTGGTCCTAAATCATGACCCAGGTCCCCTTTCACTAGAGTCCTGCTGATCATCATCCTGGGAATAAAGCCAAGGCTTCAACTTCTGTCTCTGAGTAGACATTAAAACCCAGTTTGAGCCCTGGCTGGGTGGCCCAGTTGGAGTGTCATCCTGTACACCAAAAGATTTCAGGTTCAGCTCCCGGGCACATACCTGGGTTGTGGGTTCCACCCAGGTGAATACAGGAGGCCACCAATTGACTTTTCTATATCACACAGATGTTTCTCTCTAAATAAATAAGTAAATAAAATCAATAAAAACATATCCTTAGGTGAGGATTTTTAAAAATCAATAAAAAATAAAGTAAATGTAGATATTATTACTATTAAATAGAGCAGTTTGGGTGGGAGGTTGATAGTAATAACAATGCTTTGACTCAGTTAACAATAAACATTTCAACCTCAGAACCCCCTCCAACAGGCTCCTAGAAAGCACCAAAGAGCCAATAAGAAAGTAAGAGATTACAAGGCAAAAATATAAGAGAAAATAAAGACACGTAAGAGGTAAGTGAAGGATGGTAGATACTTTTGCTCTGAAGTCATTTACCAAACCTAGAAAAATTGAGCTTCAGTTTTATGACCTCCATCCCCTCTTAAAGGACATCTATTGTCCATAAAACTGGGAACCCCCAAAGATCTACATCCTCAGATTAAGAATAAAGAAAAGAAAATGTACCCCATTTTAATATACTCCATTGCCAGAGGACCTCAAGAAAAGTTGTCTTGGAAGTTAACAGGGAAATGGAAAACTAAAAACGTCTATTATAGGTTGTAGCCACAAGCTTACTTCCTTAGATCAGCATCCCTCATGCCACCTAGGCGGTTCCGGAATGCTTCACGTTCGGCTTAAAGCAGCCTTGGACTGGTGATACACTTAGATGCCTGGGAGGAAGAAGTAGATGCGAAACTTCTCTGGAGAAATTTCCATAGAAAATGTTTCAAGGAAAATTAGCAGCTCACAGTAAAAATAAAACATGAAGGAAAGAAACAAGGCACCAACAAAAGTAATAGACAAGAGGCCTATTAAAAAAATAAAATATAAAAAATAATAAAATAAAATATTGAAATTGTCAAAGTTAGAGAACTATCCCTACTCTGTTGAAAAAAATGATTCACTTTTGCCCTGCCCTCGGGTGAGAATAAAAAAATAATAATAACAAAAATAAAAGATAAAAAATGATTTACTTTTGCCCTGGCCGGTTTGGCTCAGCGGTTAGAGCGTTGGCCTGCGGTCCTGAGAGACCCGGGTTCGGTTCCCGCTAAGGGCATGTACCTCGGTTGCGGTTTGTCCCCGGCCCTGGTCGGTTGTGCGGGTGGCAGCCACTCGATGTGTCCCTTTCACATCGATGTTTCTCTCTCTCTCTCTCTGTTCCTCTCTCTCCCTTCCACTCTACCTGAACAAAAAATGGAAAAATGTCCTCCGGTGAGGATAAAAAAAAAAAAAAAAATGATTTACTTTTAATTATATGTAGAAACTGGAAACTCTAAA
Source organism: Molossus molossus (assembly GCF_014108415.1). Taxonomy (NCBI): domain Eukaryota; kingdom Metazoa; phylum Chordata; class Mammalia; order Chiroptera; family Molossidae; genus Molossus; species Molossus molossus. Next base: position 37,803,333 of record NW_023425350.1, read on the forward strand.
AATACTATGTAACAGGGTTTTTTAATGAGTAAACAAAATTTCTTGAAACTAAAAATATAGCATTAGTAGCTAAAATTAGAGAGTTGATGATCAATTCTAACAGATTAGGCAAGGAGAGAACTCATGAACATGAAGATAAATTGGAAGAAGTTATGCAGAATAGTCATGTGTTGCTTAATGACAGGGAGACACATGTTCTGAGAAATGTGTCATCAGGCGATTTCGTCATTGCAAACACCATGGAGTGAACTTATACAAACCTAGATGGTATTGTGTACTGCACACCTCGGCTGTATTGTAGCCTACTAGTCCTAGGCTATGAACCTGTACAGCATGCTACTGTACTGAATACTGTAGGCGATTGTAACACAACAATAAGTACTTGTGGATCTAAACCTAGAAAGGTACAGTAAAAAAAGGTTATAAAACATTAAAAGTGGCACACCCGCGCAGGGCCCTGACCGTGCATGGAGCTTGTGGGACTGGAAGGTGCCCTGGGGGAGCAAGTGGTGAGTGAATATGGGAGCCTAGGACAGTACTGTACACAACTACAGACTTTATAAACACTGTACCTAGCTACTCTATAAGTGTTTTTTTTTATTTTTTTATTTTTCCAATAATAAATGAACCTTAGCTTACTGGTAACGTTTTTACTTTGGAAACTTAAAAAAATTTTGTAATAACACTTTGTTTAAAATACAAACACATTGTACAGCTCAGCCAGTGCGGCTCAGTGGTTGAGCGTCGACCATGCAACAAGAGGTCGCTGGTTCGATTCTGGGTCAGGGTACATGCCCAGGTTGTGGGTCCAATCGCCAATGTAGGGCATGCAGGAGGCAGCCAATCAATGTTCTCTCTCATTGATGTTTCTGTCTCTCTCCCTCTCCCTTCCTCTCTCTATAAAATAAAAATAAATAAATAAACACATTGTACAGCTATACACAAATATTTTAATATTTTCTTCCTTTATATCCTTATTCAATATGATTTTTTCTTTTTCTTTTCTAAACTTTTTAAATTAAAAACTGAGAAACACACACCTTAGCCTAGGCCTACCCAGGGTCTGGCTCATCAATATCGCTGTCTTCCACCTCCATACCTTGGCCCATTAGAAGGTCATCAGGGGCAATAACAACATGGAACTGTCATCTTCTATAGCAAATGCCTTCTTCTAGAATACCTCCTGAAGGACCTGCCTGAGGCTCTTCTTAAGGAGGTGGTATATTTTTAGAAGTATGTCCATGATGGTTTGCTTGGTGTTCCTTATTTTCATCACAAATTTGCTTGTAAGCAGACAATGCACCATGAACATTTTATTAATTCTATTAATGAAAATCTTTTGGTGTTGGGGGGTCGTGTTTTCAAACTTTTCAAGGAGCTTGTTGAGGTCTGCAAAGCTTCTCTTCACTGTGAATTGTTTTGGGGGTGCAAGCGTTCTTCTTTTTCTTCTAAAGTTTCCTTTTCTCTTGCTTCTCCTTCAGCTATGTGTTCCTTTTCCAGTTGCAACAACTCCTCCCTAGTCAGTTACTCGGGACCACCTCCGGAACCCCTCAATGTCATCCTCGTCCACACCCAGATTAAAGTCATCTGCCTTGTTTGCCATCTCAACCACAGCCTCATTGATTTTTGCCACCTCCTCATCCTTGGCAAATTCTTTAAAGTCGGGGATGAAACTCTTGAGTGCCTTTTTCCAGACGCCTTTCATATCCTCCCTGGTGACATTGCCCCAAACCCACTCAATGATCTTGATGCAAACATGTAATTGCATCGGTGTCTTCCTCGGGTGCAGCAACAGCCTGGGTAAAGGGGTAAAGGTCCTCTTTAGGTAGCAGGCTTTAAAAGCTGCTGTAACTCCTTGACCCATTGGTCGCATCAAAGAGATGGTGTTTGGAGAAGGAAACACCACTGTGACAATGGGATGAAACACACCACTATAAGAAAGATGTCTGGGAGCATTACCAACAATAAGCAAAATCTTATAAGATACATCCTTCTCCAAACAATACTCCATTTCACTGGCACAGCAATTCAGGAGGGCACCCGGGAAGAGGAGCGGGGTCCTCCCTGACTTCTTACTGCTCTTGTGTTACCCTGGCAGTGTGTGCTTACTGGTGTGCTTGAAGGCCCTGGGTTCTCACTGTGCCAGATCACAAAGGGTTTCCATCTGTAGCCTGCAATGCTGCCCTCACGCAAGACTGTTATCCTATCCTTGAAAGCCTTGCAGCCTGGCACTGATTTGGCCATCCCTTCCGGCATCTGTTTCCAGAATAGGGAGGTTTCATCCATGCTGAATATTTGCTCTGGCAAATAATTTTCCTCCACAGTCAGCTTATCTAGAATTTCCAAGACTGTCTCAGCTGCCTCCACACCAGCACTTGCAGACTCGCCTCTCCCCTTCGCATTATGTAATGAAGGACACGTCTTGATTCGCGTAAACCACCCAGAACTAGCAGTAAATTCAACACGGTCGTTGGTCCAGCCTCTTCTTTCAAGCCGGCAAACCAACTTGCTTTGGCCGTGACCGTCGCGATGCTGACAGGGATACACTTCTGGTCCCTGGAACTCCTCTCTGCCTCAGTAGGCCCTTCCGAATTTGTGTTTGTCTTGTTGCCGTCGGGGAAGCAGACCCTTTGACAGCTCTGTCGCGGCCCCTGTTCTTCAGAGTCACAGCTGTGGCGGGATGGGACAGGCTGACCGGCGGCCCACCCTCCGAGTCCGGAATCTCGGCTCCTTGTTTCCAGGTCAATCACTGGAGGTGGCCTCTCCCTGGTAACATTAGCAGTGGCGTTTGCACCCTGAGGGGCTGTGGGGAACAAAATACCAGGAGATTAAATCAAGCACAGGAGAAAGCGATGCCGTCAGAAGACACAGTGAACACACGATGTAGGAGACAGACCTAACCCGGCATACTATTTTGCAGCAAACGTTTTTCATAAGTAGAAAGAGTACACTCTGTCAGATAACGAGTCAAAGCGTAGTAAATACATAAGCCAGTAACATCACCATTTGCTATCAGTACCAAGTGCTCCGAACTGTACTAACTGCAGGGGCTGTATTTTTACAAGCCTGGTGGTGCAGGAGGTTTGTTTACACGGCAGCACCACAAACGCCCTGACGTGGTGGCTGCATCACTAGGACATTTTCAGCTCCGTTATAATTTTTGTTATGCAGTACATGACTGTGCAACAAAGAAATAAAAACATAGGAAAAAATAAAAGCCAAGGTTAAAAAAAAAAAAATAGAGAAAATGGGACAGAGACAATACTTGAAAAGATAATTGTCCTGAATTGATTAAAGACACCAGGACATAGATTCAAGGAGTCCAAAAAAAATTCCAAGATAAATAAAAAGATGCACATGATATTAAAACTACAGAACCAAAGATAGAGAAAATAATCAAAGCAGCCAGGCTGGAGGAGAGGAAGCATGTTTCTGTTTAATTGAGAGATGCTGCGTTATTCCAAGTGGGAGAAGGGTGTTGCTGCTGTTGGAAGAATGGCTACAGGTGTAGGTACAAATGTTGTGAACCAAAGAGGTGGCCCACTGTGGACAGAGAAAACTGAAACTCAATATCCAAACCTCCTTATGGTTTACCTTTTCGGTATAACTATAGTTCCCAGATTTACAGGAAGGTTGGGTTTTATTTAGTTAGTTTTTTGTCAGTCCTCACCGGAAGATATTTTTCCATTGTTTTTTTTTTTTTAATGAGATTTATTTTTTTTTTATTATTATTGATTTTAGAGAGAGAGAAAGGGAGAGAGAGATGGAAACATCGATGAGAGAGACATAGGTGGGCCGCCTCCTGCATGCCCCACAGTGGGGATTTGGCCCACAACGCCGGGCATGTGCCCTGACTGGGAATCCAACCAGTGACCCCTTGGTACATGGATCAATGCTCAACCACTGAGCCACACAGGCCAGGTTCTACTGATTATTTTATTTATTTATTTTTTTAGAGTGGGAGGGAGAGAGAGAGAAAGAAACATCAATGTGAAACAACAGGTGCTGGGATCAGGTACCTGCCCTTGACCAGGAATCAAACCCATGATCCTTCAGTCTGCGAGCCAACACTCTAAGCAGTGAGCCAAACTGGCCAAGGCGGAAGGTAGGGTTTTAAAGGCAAGTTGGTTCCACCAACTAAGTGCACGGTGCCAGACTTTTCTCTGCAGCCGGGCTGTGGTGTTTGGCCTCTGGCTCCGGAGGTGTCCAGGGGGTTAGCTGCGGAGGTGGCGGCGGTGGCGCAGGCTCCTGGTCTCTGGATGGCTGCTTCAACAGGGTGCCTTGAGGTGGAAAGTCCGAGGAGGCCTCCCGACTTCCTTCCTCCTTGTAGCAAAAGTGGCAGCTCTCTAGCGGGTCAGGGTAGTGTTTACCTTGGAATCTTTCCTGGACACCTGTCACAGAGCCCTGAACTTCTAGCCATTTGGTAGACATCTAATCTCCTCTAGTCAATACTTTGCTGCTTAAATTAATATTTTCTGACTCTTAAAACCAAACTATCATTGATAAGCTAAAAATTCTAGAACTCTGTATCTTTTTCCAGATTTTAATCTTGTTTTAAAGAAGTTTCCGAAATGTTTCATCAGGACTTATCCTGCCAGGTGAGAAAATTAGTCTAATAAATAATTAACCTTTGGAGTTATTCTTAGCCTGAGCATTCATGCATGCTACAGAATGTGGTCAACGAAATTATTTCATCTCTTAAGGAAATAACTCTCTCTGAGCTTCAATACATTGCCACCCGTTGTGCAGTAATGATTACTGCTCTTCTCCGATCGTTTGTAAATGGACAGGAAAGTCATAGTATTGCAATCTGATATTCAGCAATGTTAGAATTTTCAATATTTTTATTTTCCAAACATTATTTTAAAAGAACATTAAAAGCATCAGAAATACAAACCTGGCCTTAATAGTTAAGTTCAGAACAATTATAAAATGCTTGAAATACACACATAGTTTGCATCACGGTAAAGCATCAAGAGAACTAATTGATATACCCTGATAGTCATATTCAACTGAATTCTCATTACTTTTAGTTCTCAGTTTAGCCCTTATGAAGAGAGAAATTATACATCTATACCTACATATAGATATAGATATGGAAGTGGGCTAAGAATGTAGCCCACTATGTATTTCATGCAAATTAAATCAATAATTCATTGATGAGCATAAAGAGACTGAGGGCCTCACATCCACATGCTATAATTCGTGCCTCCCCAAAATGAGTTAAGTCATCTCAAGGTCACACAGGAAACCTGTCATCTTTAATTTTACAAATAGAAATTACTTTTTAAAAAGTCTCTTATTGACTCACATCTGAAATGCCTGGTCAAAAAAGAGATACATACCTTTCAAAGTGTGAAATATCTTCTTAATTAATGTTATTAATTATAAAGCTGTCTGGCTTATTGGAATAAATACCAGGCTCTGATTTTAGACAAAAGTCTAATTCCTAGATTGCCACAGTTCTTCAAATGATCTTGGGAGAGGATATGAGATATCTTAATTCTTTGTTAAAAAAGAGATAATATACTAACCTATCTCTTGAGACTATTAATAAACGAGAACAGTGTTATATTAAAAATATAAAAGCACAATTGAAACAAGTCATAGTGACTTACAAAAATAGCATTCAATTACCAAAAAAAAATGAGTGGATAGTTTCTCTTCTATTATAAAATTGAATCGCAAAAGTAAAGGAAGAAAGGGAGAGAAGGAAGGGAAGGAGAGAGTCCTAAAAGAAACAGATATATCGCCCTGGCCGGTTTGGCTCAGCAGTTGGAGCGTCAGCCTGCGGTCCAGAGAGACCCGGGTTCGGTTCCCGCTAAGGGCACGTACCTCGGTTGCAGTTTGTCCCCGGCCCTGGTCGGGCGTGCGGGTGGCAGCCACTCGATGTGTTCCTTTCATGTCGATGTTTCTCTCTCTCTCTCTGTTCCTCTCTCTCCCTCCCACTCTACCTGAACAAAAAATGGAAAAGTATCCTCAGGTGAGGATAAAAAAAAAAAAAAAAAAAGAAACAGATATCTCATCCTTCAAACTCAGAAATAGAAATAAATGGTTGATATTGAAAGGTAAGAGTTGTTAGATGCAGGTGAGCAGAGTTCTGAGTATCTACCTGGTCTTCTTCATGCCCCTCGTGACCTCTGCAGTGGGAACAGCCTGGGAGAGGATGCTATAAACTGAGTATCATTCATCCCCATGAGCAAAGTGCCTTCCAATCTGCAATTACTGATCTTGAATATAACAATTTACAAAGACAGATTTTGTATCTTGATGCTCACCTGATGTCTAAGCAGTTCTAATTCCAAAACTATAACAAGTTCAAATGCTAACTGTAAATAAAAATATTTTTACATAAAAATATGAATTTACAGTTGTTATGCTAGAGCTCACAGCACATATAATAAAATTAGTTTTAGGTATAGAAATAATCTATTTTTCCTTACTGCTCATCTCTAGGTTAAGATTAATAGGAGAGAAATAAAACATTTGGTTTAAAAATAGAACTTAAGAATTTTTCTACCACAATAATATATAAATAAAGACCAAAAAAATTATTTCTAAATAGTTACCTGGATACTCTTCATCGGATGGTTAACAACCTAGTCTCACAAAAGAAAAGCATAAATCGAAACATTTCCAGTCCTGGCCGGTTTGGCTCAGCGGTTGGAGCGTCGGCCCTCAGACCAAAGGGTCTCGGGTTTTATTCCCAGTCAAAGGTGCGTGTACCTGGGTTGCAGGTTCAATCCTTGGCCCAGTCTTATGTGAGGCAACCAACTGATATGCCTCTCTCACATCAATGTTTCTCTCTCTCTCTCCCACCCTCCTCCCTCCCTTCCTTCCACTCTATCTAAACAAATTAATGAAAAAATATCATCGGGTGAGGATTAAAAACAAAAAATAATTCTCATTCTCACCCTTACGCCTTCCTAAGCAATAATAAAGATCGTCTAACACATAACAATCCCATTGCTTCTCACAGTGCAACCCTGACTGAGAGGAACACATCTGGCACCGACACACCCAGAAGAGCACACCTCCACCAGAGTGCCGTCCCCTCCACTGGAAGAGCCCGGAAGAGCGCACCTCCACCAGAGTGCCGTCCCCTCCACTGGAAGAGCCCAGAAGAGCACACCTCCCAAGTCAGTGCAGCTCCCCGTCCACTGGAAGAGCCCAGAAGAGCACACCTTCCACCAGAGTGCACTTCCCCTCCCGGAAGAGCCCAGAAGAGCACACCTCCACCAGAGTGCAGTCCCCTCCACTGGAAGAGCCCAGAAGAGCGCACCTCCACCAGAGTGCAGTCCCCTCCACTGGAAGAGCACAGAAGAGCACACCTCCACCAGAGTGCACTCCCCTCCACTGGAAGAGCACAGAAGAGCACACCTCCACCAGAGTGCCGTCCCCTCCACCGGAAGAGCCCAGAAGAGCACACCTCCACCAGAGTGCCGTCCCCTCCACTGGAAGAGCCCAGAAGAGCACACATCCACCAGAGTGGCAATCCCCTCCAACTGGAGAGCCCAGAAGAGCACACCCCACCAGAGTGCCGTCCCTCCAATGGAGAGCCAGAAGAGCACACCTCCACCAGAGTGCAGTCCCCTCCACTGGAAGAGCCCAGAAGAGCACACCTCCACCAGAGTGCACTCCCCTCCACTGGAAGAGCCCAGAAGAGCACACCTCCACCAGAGTGCCGTCCCCTCCACTGGAAGAGCCAGAAGAGCACACCTCCACCAGAGTGCAGTCCCCTTCACTAGCATTCTGGGTAAGCTCGTTCTGAAATACAATGATTCACGTTTACCAAGGAAACACATCTTTCTTTACAAACGAAACAAAAAACTACATAGCTACTCAACTGACACAAAGTAATAATGTCTATAATAATAAATGGTAATAATCATAATACTATAGTCTTGGTTGACTGTCTTAGGACAGTGCCTAATACCTATGTATTTTTTTGGTAAGAATAATTATAGCTTTAACAATTCTGCTTTAACAATATAGTATTTATTCTAATAAGTCTGCTACCAAAAAAGTGTATTCTTCCCCATTTCAACACTTGAAAGAATCAAAATTTATCATTCAATAAAATAACACCTCAGTAAAAATCATACCTTCACATTCTTTAAAATCTCCAGTTCATATATACCTCAAAGACCTCTAACCCAGTCAAAGGACCATAATCAATTCATTCTCTATTTTAACACAGTAGCATGATCTAGTTCAAAGTTTAGTACAAAAGATTGAAATACAGGTCAGGATAAAAATCTAAATAGTAAACTTTTACATTAAATCTTTTTTTTTTTACTTATTGTTTTGTTAATTTGTTTTTGTTATACACTAAATCTTAAAATGTCAAGAAACCACAAAGCAAACCAATAGATGCCAATACTTCAGAGAAAAGAAAATCATAACTGCCCACTGTTTAGTTGAATCTTTAAGTTCTGATCTACTACTAGTCTCACAAAAGTGGGAAAAAAAAAATCTATTAGCATCAGAAACCAAAACAGTTTACACAAGATCCTCCAGCCTTCGTGACTACACAGAGGGGACAGGAATCTGCTTGGCTGACATGCTGTCATATTCTTGCCTTAGATCATTAGTGGTGTGATAATGCATGGCCATATAGGAATGGGCGAATCCAAGCGAGCTTACTGGCTGCAAGTTGCACGGGATGTTGTCTTCCTGGGAGGGGCTGCTGTTGTAGATGCTGTAGTACGGCTCCATCCGAGTGTTGATGGGTGTTGAGCTGCTCCGACCACAGTGTTGATGTCCAGCGGAGATCTTGGGACTGACCACACTCTCCTTCGAGTGACTTGGGCCACAAGCCTGGTCCACAAATTTCTTCTGGGGCTTTGGAGACAACATGTAGGCAGAGTTTGTTTCGTGATGAGAGGATTTGTTTCTGTTGACTTCGAGGTTCCCTTTGCCCATGGCTCGAAGTCGGGTCTTCTGTTTGCAGCAGAGGAAACCCAGGCCTACGTAGTGGAGGCACCAGAGCACTTTCCTTCTCAGCCCTGCACTGTTCCGAGAGTATATAAAAGGGTTTAATCCTGACTTAAAAAATATAAGGGTGAATCCAAACAGTTCAAACTGGTAAAGGATGAAGTTCCCGCTTCTGGACAGAACCACCTGCACCAAGGAAATCCCCAGCGGAAGACAGCACACCAGGACCGACAGCACAATGATCACACAGGTGACCACCGCCTTGGAATCCTTGGCTGTGGAGAGATTGACAGCTGACACCAGCTGCAGGCGGCTGGCCGCAGGGCTTGGCAGCTGATTGGAACTCTTGGTGTACCCGTGGGTCTGAATGTGCTGCAGTTTGTTGTAATTCTGGTTCCGGTACAGAGCTGGCATGGCGCACTGGATGGGATCGCCACCTCCCTGCACAGGCGCCCCCATGAAAGGCTGTGGTCTGGAAGCATCAACTGTGATTACTGGGGGGCATTTTCTGACTTGGGCATTTTTCCGCAGGGTCTGAGCAATCATGATGTAGGAGACAGAGACCACAGCAACACAAAAGGTGAAGTCCACCACGTAGAGGGACAGAACAGCTTTTCCTTCTCCAGCAATCAGACTGGACATGGGAAGGCAGAGGTGGGACTTGCTGGTCTTCAGGGTGGCCAAGGTGGCGAGGGTAAAGCTGGTGGCCCAGAGGAGCAGGGTGAGGAGCAGGGTGCAGGGAAAGGAGGCCGTGCGGTTCGGCTGCTTCCCGAGCACCATGCGGAGCCGGTGCAGGGCGATCACTGCCACCGTCTTGAGGGACATGAGGATGAAGCCGGAGCTGGTGAGGTGGAAGGTGAAGCAGAAAGCATCCGGTATGCTGCTGACTGAGCTGAAGAATAACACGAAGGTGAACATGGGGGCTGTCACTCCGCAGATGAAGAGGTCACAGAAGGACAGGTTCAGGACCATGAAATCGAAGTTGGTTCTGAATTTCCTGAAGGCTGGATCAAAGAAGGACAAGAAGACGATGAAGTTGCCGTAAGAGCCCAGGCAGAAGATGACGGCGAGGAGAAAAGTGCAGGTCACCAGAGTGGCTGTGTGGACCAGCCCCTGGAGACCCTCCTGCAGAGCGGTGCTGTTGCCCCCCGGGGCGTGGGGCGGGAGGAGCGAGGTGCTGTTGGGCGCATCCTGCAGGAGGTCCGTTGAGTTCATCTTCAGAGAGAAAGGTCTCGTCCTTCTGGGGAGAGGGAGTCAGGGCCTCAACTCACAGATGAGCTGTAGGTGACAAAAGAGACCCAAGGCAGAAAAGCCCACACAGGAAAACGCACACCCTGAAACAGAAAGGAATTAAGGTAGCAAGTAGAGTGAGCTCATGATCTTTGACAAAAGAACTAGAACGTGTCAGCTTTGACCCAGTGCACAAACAGCCCGACATAAAAAAGACACAAACACCTCCAAATTCAGCCAGCCAGCTAGTTTGAGGGTTTGTGAGAGTGGTTTTCAAACCGGTTTGAAGCATCACCTCGAGAGCGGGTTAAAAAAGTGGAGTCCTGGGCCCTGGCCGGTTTGGCTCAGCGGTTAGAGCATCGGCCTGCGGTCCAGAGAGACCCGGGTTCGGTTCCCGAGGGCACGTACCTCGGTTACAGGTTGTCCCCGGTCCTGGTTGGTCGTGCGGGTGGCAGCCACTCGATGTGTCCCTTTCACATCGATGTTTTTCTCTCTCTCTCTCTCTCTTCCTCCCACTCTATCTGTACAAAAAATGGAAAAATGTCCTCAGGTGAGGATGAAAGAAAAAAAAAAAAAGTAGAGTCCTGGGCCTCACTCATGGAGATTCTGATCGAAGGGTGTCCAGATGTTACTTTTAGAAACACCCTCGTGCCAGACACTGGAGACACAAAAACACAACCTCTCGGTCAGAGATCACAGTCTAGTTGAGATCAGCCTAGCGATGTAATTACAGCCTGAAGTGGTAAATCAGGATAGCGGGTGCTGAGGAAATAAGAGAGGGGACGGATCCAGCCTGGGGTGGGGCTGAGAGGCTGAAGGGAGTTCTGGTGAGGGGAAGGAGTGAGCTGGTAGAAGGTGAGGGGCAGGGAGTAGGGACGGACAGACTCCGAGAAGGGGAGTTGGACTTTGCAGCAGGACAGCAGAGAAACACAGCATGAGCCGAAAATAGAAGCAGAGGGGATTGCTGAAGTGTACCGTAGCCCTTCATGTAACTCCCACAAACCACACACAAATCCTATCTGTTCCCCTAAGAAGAACCCTTTATTTGCCATTATTTACCATTTCTTCTTCCTGCTTGTGATTTCTTGGCCAACTCCATACCCTTCTTTGGAAAAAACTGTGTAGGACTGACTACCTTTGAGGGAAAAATGAAAGGAATGAAGGGTATCGGAATTATATTTGAGACTTACAAGGTGCAAAGCACCACTTTGTAAACTTTCAACTGCGACGTAAATGTGAGTTAGCATTACTCCAACAAGAATATCTTCATGATGGAGCAGGGTGCACTCCTGCATTCACCCACTCATGCATTCATCCACCCAATTTACTTTTATTATGTGATACTACACCCCAGCGTTATGCCAGGTGCTGTGGGTAAAAAGATGAGTAAGACACAGCCTCTACTTTAAGAGAACTTGTTTTTCTTCTTGTTGCTTTATTTTCTTAACCTTTCCCCCGCCCCTATTTTGCAAGGAGATTTAAAGTACACTCACACAAATCTTCTGTTATCCCAAATCCCAAAGCCTTGAGTGGCTTGGTGCCCACCCTGCTCCCCCAAATGCTTCCAAGTGGGGCAGCCTAAGTTGCTCCTTGGAGACTGATGCAATACTCTGGACAACCAGCCGGCATTCGCTTTCATCCAGCATTTTAGAAATTACCATGGCACTGGGGAGGTCCGGGAGTGCTGCTCAGAATATTTAACCACCAGCTGGAGCCAGGTTCCTGTGGCCTCCGGCTGTGCCAGAGGTTAACCCTTTAGGTGCTGGATCAGGGGGTGCAGAGAAAGGGGCTAAGTCAGTGAGGGATTACTGGGGACTCCAAGAAGCAGCTATGGACCACCCAAGGTACAGACGCCTCTTGGCATTTCAGCAACAGGTATGGCTGTGCCAGTGAGCATCAGACAGACTTCAGTCCTGGGGAGACACACATAACTAACTAGTGTCCTTCATGAAGGAAGAAGGTAACCTTAGCTATAGTCTCAATAGTCAGTGGGTGCAGATCATGACAATATGATGAATTTCCCCACTGGAAAGTGAGACCAACTTTTCTGTACTTTCCTTATAAAAGTTCAGTGAGAGAGAATAATATCAATCCTGACCTTTGTTTCTTAATGATAAGAATTTTAAAAATAATCAATAGCTTGTTTTCACTTAATCGTATTCTGTTTCTGAACACCTTTTTTTTTTTTTTTTTGGTATCCGCCCCTAGCAGGAACCGAACCCAGGACTCTCTGGTCCGCAGGTCGATGCTCCAACCACTGATCCAAACCGGCCAGGGCTCTGAACACTTTTTAATACCTATGTAGTGAAAGAGATACCCCATTGCTACTTTTTAAATTGTTTTTTTGTTGGTTTTTTTTTATCCTCACCCGAGGACATTTTTCAATATTTTGTTCAGATAGAGAGGGAGGGAGAGAGAGAGAGAGAGAGAAACATTGATGTGAAAGGGACACATCGAGTGGCTGCCACCCGCAGGACCCAACCAGGGCCGGGGACAAACTGCAACCGAGGTACGTGCCCTTAGCGGGAACCGAACCCGGGTCTCTCCGGACCGCAGGCCGACGCTCTAACCGCTGAACCAAACCGGCCAGGGCACTTTTTAAATTGTGGATTGGAGGATTGGAGGATGAAAAGAGGAGTAGAAGAGAAAGCCCAAAGGGAGGAGGCAGGAGGAGTAGTGACACTCAAGTTTACAGTAAGCTCTCCCCTCCCCCTTCCGAAGGCTTTCCCCCTTGGAAGTAGGAGATGAATGGGGTGAAGAGAGGAGCAGGAGTTTGGTTTGGGGAAATTAGTTGGATGAAGAATCTGGAATTAGGATGCTAAGAGTTCCTGGGTCATAGTGAAGAAGTAGAGGATGAAAGTTATGAAGACCCCATCCTAGGAGATATACGGACACAGAGCCGTCAAGAGGAAAATGAGACCATGAGGCACCAACATTAGTCAGGGTAAGAGGTAGGAGGAAAAAAGATTTGGAGATGATGGAGGGCAAATTTCACTGTTTGTACAGTTATAATGTTTTCAGTAGATTAAATAATAATGGAGAATTGTAGGTCAGGAATATTATCAGTATCGTTACTAGTATGTTAGCTTCACTGAGTGCTTATGACGCGCCGGCCACCGTTCTCAGTGCTCCACGCTCTTACCTTCCTGGATCCTCACGACGACTCTGAGATAGTTACTATAACGTATCCCATTTGGTGGTTGAGGAAACTGAGTCAGAGAGAGCACCTGACGGAAAGCGGGAGAGCACAGATGTGAATGGAGTCGGTGACTGTCCAAAGCCCACACTGTCCACCATCGTGCCAAACGGAACAGCAAAGGGATCAAGGGAAGGATCCCCAGACCAGAAGAGGGTTACAGCAGCTATAATTTATTGGGTGGTTATTATATGCCAAGAACGTATACTAGAAGCTTTACATAAGTTATCCAACTTTATTTCATTCTCAGTTTAATCCTATCAAGCAGGTATTGCAATCTCTTCCCAACTCAAAGTTCTTGGAACCCAAAATTTGAATACACACTCTCTCTCTCTCTCTCTCTCTCTCTCTCTCTCTCTTACACACACACACACACACACACACACACACACACACACACTTCTGTGTATCTTTTTGTCAAGGTTGATAATTATGATTCTGGTATAATGTAATAATAAATCACTCCTATTGGGATAATTTGGTGGGGGGGGGGGGGAGTTGGGAATCAGAGGCTGTAGAGAAAAGTGAGGAAAAACAGAATAGAAGTAAAGGTTTTGGAAGACAAAATAAAGGAAATAAAGGAAAATGGAGGGAAATAAACCCTTCAGGTCTTAGTACTAACTTTGGGACTATAAGAAAGAGGAGGCTGGGATCACAATTTGGAACAAAGTCATGAAGGCAGAACTATAAAACTCAGTGATTTGAGGATGGGGATACATGAAGACTATTTGCTATGCCTAAATATATTAAATCAAAGTCACCAATGTTCTTTTTCAATGCAAGCATACAAGCTACTCTTTATCTCTGGAACCATAAATAGGTCCTGGAGGGTGATGTGATTAAAGTCATAAAACAAGAAAAATTTTAAGTTGGAACACTAACTTAAGCAGGAATATTAACTACAGTAACATGGACTGAATTCATATCATATGCATCTTGTTACAACTAAGGAGGAGGGATCCTAAAGAAACTAGTAAGCAAGAGATGATGGTCAATGACAATTTATCGTCCAATGGCAATGATTTCTCCTTAAGACGTGTGAAGAGTCTGATAATTTAGTGGGCTAACTATTTTAATATATATTAAAACATTTTATATGTGCTTTCCGAAGTCAACTCATGACCTGGATTCTCCCCACTCATTTTTTCCCTCATGATGCCTTACATTCCCTGAGGACATTTTCAGAGTCTGACCCTCAGAGAGCAAAGTTCTGTATTATTATCATTTCCACTGTATTTGTATTGATCCGGAAAACCTCAGGGAGCTAGATGACTTGCCCAAGGTCACTAAGATTCAAGCTGGGTTTATCAGATGGCAGAGCCCAAGCTCTTTGTCCCCAACTGAACCTCTTGAAGCTGGAGCAGCGGGTGGGGTGGGGGAAGGTCAGTGGCTGAAGGGAATAGGGGGGCTGTGGAGCCCCCAGTCTGGGGATGGGAGTGGATCCCTGCCAGGGGCTGGCGATGGGTAGGAGCTCCCAAGGTGCGGAAGGCTAATGTAAGGAGGGCCTAGGCCGGGCCAGGGAAGCTAGCAAACGAGTGGGGAGAGAGTTGGTGGGGTGAGGAGGGCTCGGCCAGGCCACGGGCTGGGGGGCAGGGGTTCCACGCGCCACGGGCTCGGGAGCCTGCCGGGCAGGGGCAGCTCGCTGCCCCTCGGACTGTGCCAGGACCGCAGGTGCACGGCGGCCCGGCCTGGACCAGCGCAGCGCGCTCCTCGCTCCTCCGCCGGCCCCCGGAGCCCGACCCGCCGGTCCTGTGCAGTCGCCCCCTCCAGGGACCTGCAGCCGCTCACCTGCCCGGTGGCCGCAGCGCAGCCCCCGCTCCATCTCGCAGCCCGGACCCCAGCCCCGCGCGCCTCCCGGGATGATGCAGGGCTGGAGGCATCATCGCCATCGCTGCCGCCTCCGCGCATCCTGGGAGCCCGGCGAGCGGGGGGCGCAGCGGCGCAGTCACCGAGCCGCGGAGGGCGCCGCCCCCTCCGCCGGGCACCCTGGCCTGGCGCCCCGCCTGCCCTCGCACCCTCGCCGCCTCGCGGGCCTCGCGCGCCGGGCCGGCCGCTCCCGTCCTCCGCGCGCTTGGCCCTCCGGAGTCCGGGCTCCGGAGTCCGGCTGATAGACAGGAAGAGGGGCAGGCGGACGGGGTGGGAAGGAGGGGGAGGGCGGGGGCACCGATGGCACACAGCGACCCACGGGGATCGCGGTCCCCGAGGAATGGCACCCGTGCCGTGGGCGGGTGGCGGCCTCATGTCTGCCTCTTAGCGGGGTCCGGGGGCCTCCCCGGGCTTCTCGCCGGCCGCGGCCCACTGCCCGCGCTGCCAGGCCCTCCGGCCTGCGGCCAGTACGTGTCCTCCTACACTGGCATCATCGTCCAGTTCCTACTTTGGGACTTAGCATTTGTAAATCAAGTCATTATAACAATTTAAATCAAACCAACTTTATAAGAAGAATTACATTTTTTCTTCTCTTTGTGCTCTGATGGAACTCAGCTAAGGGAATTACTAGAAAACAAATGCAAAGTAAAGAGAAACTACCCATGCAAACAACCAAGCCTTAAGGACATGGACATGAACGTTGAGTGTTAAAAACCATGGAAAGCAATGGTCGTTGGTGTGCAGCTATAGGCACATTTTAGTAAGCAAGAACACTAAGCCAAACTACCACCCTCTCACTGTAGAGTCCATACGTCCCCAACAATGAACTCATAAACCCGGTTTAATTTTAGTCTGAGCCACCAAGTAACATTCTTAGGTATGCTGGCTAGTCTGGGTAATTGGGATCTTAGTATGTTTCTAACCTGGGGTGTGGGGGCGCAGGTAGTATTCAGAAATAAGAATGCAATTTGAATGCCCTTTCCTGCACCCTGGTGCCAGAAAATTAATTCCATTAAGTGAAATCCTTAGTGAGAATATTGCTGTTGAAATCCTATTGTGGCTAAAGTGTTTGGTACCAAGTACCAAGGAATTTCATTTATGTAAATAACTTCTTCCCCAGTTCCTCTGTGCATTCATCAAAAAACAAAAGGGTTGGATAATTCATGAAGTAGACATTCAGTCCAGGAGTTGACCAAGCTCCCAAAATTGTTTAGAAATGAACTTTCTAAAGAAAAATTTCCCATCAGTTCCCATTAATACTCCACTCCCGAACACTTGCAATACAGCAGGTCTAATCTGTGTTGTCGGCAATGGTGACCTTGGGCCCTAGAAGTAATCAGCAGGAAAAGAAGACATTAGTATTGAGAGTGGAAACTCCCAAGTTATATCCCTTTCCATATGAATTAGCTACTCAATAATTGCAAGCTCATTTCCAGGTGACTGGCCATCCCAGGAAATTACAATAGGTTTGGGCTGACACACAGCAGAGTTACACCTGTGGGAGGAATTATCTCATACTGGGGAAGGGGAGACAGATGTACAGGTTGGAAAGAATTTTAGAGATCAGGAGGAGGAAATTAGGAAATACCAGAGTTCCAGAACCATTCAGTATCATCAGCAAGGCTAAAGCTACGATAAGTATGTCTACCAAATGTGCCAGCCAAGTGTGCCAAATTGAAAAGAACACTGGCTTAGTAATAAAAAAAAAAAAAAAAAAAAAAGGAAAACCTGCAAAAATATGAATGGTGCCCGGCCAGTGTGGCTCAGTGGACTGAGAGGTCCTGGTTTGATTCCTGGTTCAGGGCACATGTCTGGTTTGGGGCTTGATCCCCAGTAGGGGTGTGCAGACGGCAGCCAATGGATGTTTCTCTCTCCTCCTAAAAAACTCAATAAGCATTTTTATATATATTTTTGAATGGCTATCAATTTGCAAGGAAATCAGCATTCTAATAGTTATTGGCAATGCAAATTGATACATGCGCACTTTGAGGAAAACATCATCAGAGCCACTTAATGTTTAGATTATTGACTTAAAAATCTCACTCCTTGGAACTTATCCTAAGGAAATACTTGAAGAAAAGTTTTAAGCATGAAGGTATGAAAATGTTCATTGCAGTATAATTTGTAGTAGGGAAAACTGAAAGCAATCTCAATATTCAACAATGGGGGAATGCCCACAATTATATAAACAAGAGAAATGGTCATTGTCAATAAAAATAACTATTAAGACCATGTGGAAAAAGTTTAATTTTTCAGTGAAACAAAATTTCTCACTGGTTCTTTCTGGCCACACTAATTACCAAAATTGGCCTGCAACCTACGGGCTTGGCAATGACTTTTCAAATATTTGAAAACAGCTTTCTCAACCTATAATTTGGCAGGGGGGGGGGGGGGGGGCACCAAAACTTATTCATTCACATTAAGAGAATTGGTGGGTAAATTTTCATCCTAAATTTTGAAACACACTTTACAAAGTCTTTGTTGAAGAGATCCAATTCAGGTTCCGCTTCCTGTCGGCAGGCAAATTGAGGTTTAACAGCATTTAGCAACCGCTGCCTCTGCAGAGGACAGTCCCCACACTCATGGCTGGGATTCTGCACTCAATAGTTGAGTCCCCTGACTGACTACACACTCTGACAAAAGGCGTGGAGTCTCGTTTGTACAGATTGAATTCCTCACAAATTTACCAAGTCAAGAATTCCAGATAAAGTGTTTCAGCCTTCACCTGAAGATCATGAAAAAGATGGTGGGGATCCACAGCACCCTCATAAACTGCATATTGTTACTAGAATAAAAAGTACAAAAAGACGTCCATATTGGGAAAAAGATGTAATACAGATGCTTGGATTAGAAAAAGTGCATACTCCTCAAGTTCATAAGAACATCCCTTTGGTGAATGCAAAAGTGAAAGTGGTTAAACGTTTGATAAGAAGCCCCTGAGGTTGCCACAGGACTTCCCACAGAGTTGGACACGGCTCACACCTGCCTCAATATTGAGGTTGTTTAGGAGTGCAGTGACATCCAAGCCCCGTGGACCAGGAAGCAACTGGCCCTAATGCCAGAGCTGTTTCAGATTTTAAAATGCAAGTCATTTTCATTTAAAGATGGTTAGAAAGTGTTCTCATTAAAATATATTTTAAAAAAAAAATACATTCAATTCAGAAACTAAAGATTATTAGCTCTTACCTCAAAGATACAGGCTTTCTCCTCACTTCTCACCACTCACCTCTCCTCTCTAGAAACCTTCCTTAACATTGTTCTGCAACATACACCTAAGAACTCTTAGACAGCCCAGCAGGTGTGGCTCAGTGGTTGTGCATCGACCCGTGCACACCAAGAGGTCACCGGTTCGACTCCCAGTGAGAGCACATGCCCAGGTTGTGGGCCTGATCCCCAGTGGGGGGTGTGCTGGAGGCAGCCAATCGATGTTCTCTCTCATCGATGTTTCTCTCTCTCTCCCCCTCTTCCTTCCTCTCTCTCTCTAAAATCAATAAAGAACAAAATTTATTAAAAAAAAAAAAAAAAGAACTCTTGGACAATAGTAGCCATCCACCCCTTTTCTCCACCCCACCCCCCATTATTGAGGCCACTGGTAGAAAGCTAATTAAATAATTCACAGTATAACCAGACTGGGGTACCAAGGTAATAAGCAACGTTTAAACCTGTTATCAGAATCACACAAGGCACATTAGAAAATCAGATTTGTACTGTTTTTGGTCTATAGCGGCTTTAGTCTTCACCAGAGTTCTCGGTCCTGGCTGCACCAATGAAGCATTATGGAGCTTTAAAAGATGTTGATGGTCCTGGCCGGTTTGGCTCAGCGGTTAGAGCGTCGGCCTGCGGTCCGGAGAGACCTGGGTTCGGTTCCCGCTAAGGGCATGTACCTCGGTTGCAGTTTGTCCCCGGCCCTGGTGGGTCGTGCGGGTGGCGACCACTCGATGTGTCCCTTTCACATCGATGTTTCTCTCTCTCTCTCTGTTCCTCTCTCTCCCTCCCACTCTATCTGAATGGAAAAATATCCTCGGGTGAGGATGATTAAAAAAAAAAAGATGTTGATGGCAAGACCCCACCAGAGACTCTTACTGAGGAACACAGTGGACCCAGTATCTTACACTTTTTGAAGCTCTGCTTCAGGAACGTTGTGAAGGCAGTTTCATACAGCTTAGAGAAAGCCTAACTGGCTAATATAAAGCCTCACTACTCAAAGTGTGATCTCAGGACCAGGCATTAGTATCATGAGCTGAGAGCATGAATTAAAATTCATATTTTAACAAAATCTCCACGTGATTCTTAGATATATCAATCATCTAGACCAACCTTCCTAATGCCACAACCCTTTAATACAGTTCATGTTGTGGTGACCCCCAACCATAAAATTATTTTCGTTGCTACTTCATAACTAATTTTGCTACTGTTACGTCTTAGGCGACCCCTGTGAAAGGGTCATTCAACCCTCAAAGGGGTCACGACCCACAGGTTGAGAACCGCTGCTCTAGACCAATGATGTCCAATATAACTTTCTGATAAAAACACTGATCTGTGCTATCAACTAGGGTAAGCCACTAGCCACAAATGGCTAATCAGCACTTGAGGAAATGAAATTTTAATTTAAATGTAAATAGCCACATGTAGCTATTAGCTACTGTAATGGACAGGTCCAACCTAGATAATTCACTGTGGTCAGGGGGCATGAGTTTTCAGATCTAGATTTATGGATGCAGAAGGAATCCAGTAGAGTTACCTCTACAGAACTGATCTCTCTACTTAATGAAGACAAAAGCCAGGTGTTAAAAACAATCCATTTATTGGGTTTTAAACTAGTTACACAAGGAAGTAATCAGTTTGGCACTACTCTATACAGGGACTGCGCCTGTGTACGCTGGTACTGTACCGGGACCTCTGCTGTGCATAGGTCTGCACTGAGCCATTCAGCAAGTAGATACTAAAAAATACACTGTAGTGTTCCTTTAAGGAAGACAGACTGTACAGAGTGTGTTGCAAGATGACTTTCACAAACTTGTGAATTATTTTAACCTAGAAGATACCTTGCATCTATAAACTTACCAAAGGCAAACTTGTGGCGTTTGCATTAAGAGATGCACACAAAAAAGTTACATAAAAATTCAGACATTCTAACATTAAATGAACTCAAAACTCCACCTCATCTTTTGTAACATGAAAATAATTTAAAAATGCAAAAAATGGCATTCAATTGGTACAAAAGCCAAAATCACTATAATAAAGAGCTACATGTGAATCTTTACAAATTACACAATGGTGTTGTGTAAAAGGTTGCATCTGTCCAGTCTTGCCAATACTATCTCTACGTTTTATACAGTCTTTTACATCTATATAACATTTATTAAACAAGTCAATTAAATATCAAGACCTCTTAGTCTCTCAACGATTCTGCAGGCAAAAAAAAAAGGAAAACGAAAAAAAAAAAAAAATTACAGAATTTTCGCAAACACAGCAATCTTCCATTAGGTGAAGTATAACAGTTTTCAAAGCGGGTCAAACAATATTTGTAAAGAATACAGGTAAAAGTCAACCAGTCAGGGTTTTTATTGTTGTTGATGTTTATTTTCAAAATCATACATTGTATACACACACAACAATCAATCAAAAATTTATTACCAAATCCCCAGTTTCTCAGCAACTGCTCCTCTATTCAGCACCAAAAACTCTAGTCTGTGGGAAGTGCACGGTGGACACAGACCTCACTTGTGTTTTATCAAGCAATCCATCAGGTCCTCGGTTAGGTTCCGGACTCGTCCCCTTTTCCTTCCATCTTCATGGCTCCCCAGGCTTCAGATTTACGGCCCACAGCCTCACTACCGTCTAACCCAACAGCCATTTGAAAAGAAGTCAAAATAATTTGAGATGAATGAAATGACAGGACCTGTATTACAGATGGGCATTCTCCATTCCAGGCAAACTGTTTCTTAATGAGTTCCTAGACTCTGTCTGGTCTTGGATACCATGATCATATTGGGTAATTATTTCTAGTCTGAGACACTGTGGTTTTGTCAGATGCCTCAAAGAAAAAGTGATCAATATTCTGGAAACAGTTCCGGACAAGTTAGGAAATCAAATGGCAGCTGAGAACCTGTGCAGCGCGGACTACTGGGAGCAAACACGGAACCACCGGAATGACGAGAGCTCAGCAAAGGCAGGGTCTGAGCCCGCAGAGCCGCCACAGATGGTACCTGAGGGTCTGGAACTGTTGATGAAAAGAGCTCAAAGTGCGGACTACTCACCTGTATCAGGGAGGAAAAACATTTCAGTCAGGCAAGAGGGCATCCAACTCTAAACGCCCAGTATGTAATTTTTCCTTATTCTTCCTATCCCGGTAGAAAGGTTTCTGGGTCCTCCCTCTTTAATACAGAATGAATAATAAATACTTAAGAATCCAGATGAAATGTTCTCACTACAATATACAACCTAGAGTCCTCAGGGCAACCAGAAATGCCCAGCCCCATTCCAGAGGCAACTGAGAATAAGATTTCTTTTATCTTACCTTTTCTAGGTTACTAAGCCTACTCATTGATAAAGGTCTAAACACAGTCACATAAATTGTCTGTTTAATATCTGAGGTAGAAAAGCAAGGAAAAATTCTCTGGGAACTTTCTCAGACTGGCCCATAGCAAAAATAAAAAAAAATAAAAAACAAAACAAAAACTTTAAACGACATCTAACAATATCAGCAAAAAGAACAAATACATGAACACCTACTCAGCCATCGAACCAATGGCATTTGCCCGGTCGGACCTCTCCGGCGCTCTGCTTACCCTGCTATGCGTAGTAGCATGGAGACACGAGGAGATCGGTGAGCACAAGCAGCTGGTCGTCCGTGAACTGCTGTTTGTGTTCCTGCCAGTTGTCATGGTGTGTCCTTCGGAAATTGGATAAGGTCTTCTTTACAGTCATCTGTGGAGTGGGCAACCCACATACATATTATTTTGGCCTTTCTAAACAATTAGCTATATTTAGGATACCTTCAGCTAAGTAACAAACCCTCTAGATTTCAGATCTCACTATTCACCCAATGCTACAGAAGCAATAAACCAATCTTACTTCACAAAGTCACCAAGCTCACTTTAGAATTACTTGCACAATCCACTGGAACTTACACCACACATCATTAAACCAGTTTCGATATACACATGCACCTGTTTAGTAAGGTGAAAAGGACAGAGCCATTCGTCTCTGAGTTGTTTAATTTAGAAACAGAGGTGCTCACTAAATAATACCATCATAATTTCCTGTTTAACATTAGTTCCTAATGAGATACTTCCTAGATATAACATGTTAGTAAAATAGAAGTATAAAATTTATATCAACGACATTGACCATACTTGACTTTCATTGAACTGGGAAAGACAGAAGTTACAGTAATTTTTCCTTGCTACCAAAAGACCTTGCCCTGGTCAGTGTGGCACATTTGGTTGGGTGTTGTCCCATGCACCAGGAGGTTGCCGGTTCGATTCCTGGTCAAGGGCATATGCCTGTATCTCAGGCTTGATCCCTGGTAGGGGGAGTGCAGGAGTTAGTCGATCAATATTGCACTGTCACATTAATGTTTCTCTCTCTCTCTCTCTCTCTCTCTCTCTCTCTCTCTCTCTCTCTCCCTCCCTCTCCCTAAAAATCACTAAACTATTCTTAAAAAAAAAATCTGAAATATACGTGGGAGCAAGGTGTCTGCAAGATTTTAATAATTATTGATAAGCAGATATGACTCTGGCAGAGGTAGCAGTGGCTGTATCAAAGCCACAGGTCCAGAGTGTATGGGAAATTATCAGTATAAATGGTGTGTTACAGGACATCATTGATAATATGTGTGCAAAGAAACTATCAAAGAAAATTTTACCTCAATAGGCTGAGGATCATTCAGATGTGCACTCAGATTCATAAGGAGCTGGGGCATCCAGGTGGGAACATCATAAGGACTAGAAAGAACACATGCACCAAGTCCCAGCACCCCAGCATGGCGTTTGACCAACTCTGCAAAGAAAACAGCAATATACGTGCAAATATTTATAAGACTCAATTGCACTTGTTACAGTGAAATAAAATTAGATTCAAATTATGCTAGTTGTTTTCAATGTATAAATTTCTGCATTTAAAATGAATCTTTAGCCCTGGCTGGTTTGGCTCAGTGGTTAGAGCATCGGCCTGTGGTCCAGAGAGACCCGGGATCGGTTCCCACTAAGGGCACGTACCTCGGTTGTGGTTTGTCCCCGGCCCTGGTTGGGTCGTGCGGGTAGCAGCCACTAGATGTGTCCCTTTCACGTCGATGTTCCTCTCTCTCTCTCTCTCTCCCTCTCTCTCCCTCCCACTCTACCTGAACAAAAAATGGAAAAATGTCCTCGGGTGAGGATAAAAAAAAAAAAAGGTTGCTAGTTTGATTCCCAGTCAGGGCACAAGCCCAGATTGTGGGCTTAGGGGACGAGCAGGAGGCAGCAGATTGATGTTTCTCTCTCCATCAATGTTTCTCTCTCTCTCCCTCTTCCTCTCTAAAATCACTAAAAGCATATTAAAAAGAAAAAAAGCTCTGGCCAGTATGGTTCAGCAGTTACCCAGAGTGACAGCCCTCAGACCAAAGAGTCGCGGGTTCAATTCCAATCAAGGGCACATACCTCGGTTGTGGTTCGTCCTGGCCCTGGTCAGGGTCGTGCAGGAGGCAACCAGTCGATGTGTCCCTCTCACGTTGATGTCCCCCCCCCCCTCCACACACACTCTATGTGAAGATAAATAGAAAAATATTCCGGGATGAGGATTACAAAAAAAAAAAAAATGGCTGTATATATTGTATACCATATAATATACTTATAAACACACAATACATACACCCATCACATCACAAGAAACATGGTAGATAGAAATTTGAAGTAGTCAGAATTGTAAACAATGCCATTTAGTTTAATAAAGACCTAAAACTACATTGGTACTTAATTATTAAAATATATAGTTCTCGCCCTGGCCGGTTTGGCTCAGTGGTTGGAGTGTCGGCCTGCGGTCCGGAGAGACCCGGGTTCGGTTCCCGCTAAGGGCATGTACCTCAGTTGCAGTTTGTCCCCGGCCCTGGTTGGTCGTGCGGGTGGCAGCCACTCGATGTGTCCCTTTCACATCGATGTTTCCCTCTCTCTCTCTTCCTCTCTCTCCCTCCCACACTGTCTGTACAAAAAATGGAAAAATGTCCTCGGATGAGGATTAAAAAAATAATAATAAAAAAATAAAATAAAATAAAATAAAATAAAATAAAAAATATAGTTCTCAAGCAAAGAAACTAGAATATACATTGGTATTTCATTGAAAACTGCTACTATATAACATGACATAATTAAGAGCCTACCATATCAGCACCAAAAGCTTCATATCTGAAGCACTTACTACAAATTCAGTAAGTTTCCTACTTACTAATAATCTTTCTATACATTTTCCATTTTTCCATTATTCTTGTGACTATAGGTAAATGTGGCAAGATCAGATGCTTCTTTGCAATCACATTGAAATATTTTTTTAAATATGACACTGTAACCAGATCTTAGTCTCTTGTTTACATTTGTGAACAGGTCTTAACTTTAGCTTTGACATACCAGGCCTTGCCTTCTATGTGCAATGCTCCTCAAGAGCAGAGACAACTATTTCCGGTACCTAGCATAGACCCAGGGCACATACAAGTATTAAATAAATATTTGTTGTGTAAGCCTGGTTAATTCCCAAAAGAATCTGGGTGTTTCCTACCAGTATTGTTACCTGCAGAAGGAATTGTGTCTCCTACAAAACCAGGATCTCGCTTTCTTTTCTTCGGTAGTTTTGTTTTGCAAAGTTGTTCAAAATGAACCTGCATAGGACTGTCTATGGTAAGGAAGTTACACTGTAACAGACCACTTAAGGTGGTCGCAGCCATTTCTCGAACCTGCAAAGATAATAATTTGTATTAGAGCTAAGATCCCAAGCCTGGTGGAATAACCAAAGCAAGAAAGGTAGTATGGGAACCGGGGTGCAGACTTTCTCAGGCATTTTAATGCAAATTGTATAAATGTTCTTTTGCTGTTTCTTAATAGAGATTTTACCAGATTCTCAAAGGGTTTGTAGCCTCAAAATGAAAGAAAGCCATTATATTTGGGTAAAAGCTTAACTATTTTATACAAAATTAAATTTCTCCATAAATTATTTTCCTATTGATAGGTCTCCTTAAATCTAATAAAGCTTTCTTTAAACGTTTCTCATTTAGATTACTACAAAGTTGTTTTCAGTATTACCATAAGTAGCTGTATTTAATTGCTACTGATATTCAGCATCTTAAAATATGATAATTTTAATAAACATCATGGTTATGTTTATGGTAACAGCTATGTTTAAGCCTAGTACATGGAAGAATATATAAAAGTAATACATAAAAATAGCAAATTTTAATGCAATTGCTATAATCTCTAAAGTTAGTAAACACTGACTTTTGAGTTTCCACCTCTCCATTTCCATTCTTTAGTTAAAAACTATACAAGAAAAGGTTTTAAAAATTTTATAGATAGCTGTAAATATTTTCATTGAAGCCTGTCAGAATTGTTATAACCACTGTGGGAGTACCCTAGGGAGCGAAAGAACATAAGGAAGCTGGATTGCAAAATGAGTATGCTCATTAGGGAGGTGGGAAAAATTGCATTCCTAACTTCCTCTAGATACAATCTATTTTCAGTGCTCTCAATAAAACACATAATTAATGGGAGTGCTCCACTACATCGAAAACCCATTAAGTGCATAAAATAAAATAAGTAAAAATTTCAATTACATTTTCTTTACCTAAAGCCAATTTAGGAAGGTGGTATCTTTACTTCTACATTTATTAAAACATGCTTTTTAAATATTAGGCTATTTCAACTAATATATCTTTTTGTTTTTTTTTGTTTTTTTTTTTATCCTCACCCGAGGACATCTTTCCATTTTTTGTTCAGGTAGAGTGGGAGGGAGAGAGAGGAACAGAGAGAGAGAGAGAAACATCGATGTGAAAGGGACTAATATATCTTTTTGTACAAAATATTAATGGAGCCCCACCACAAAAGTTGCCTTTAATTTCTCTACCAAAGAATATAAAAAAGAACAACAATCCTATCATGCATTTATGTGTAGATTTTCATTCTCTTGAAAGTATCTTCATGTACATTCTTATTAGTCCTATAAAAATCAGTAAGATACACAGAGTACTATCACCTGCAATTTCATAGATAGGAAAACTTGGGTTCACCAATGTTTTCAGTCCAACCGCAAAGAGAAACCAGGACAAGAACTTCCCGATGTTCGTTTCCATTTGTACTACAGGAAATCGGGGCGGGGATATCAAAGCTAATCCTGCAGGGCTATGTGAAAATTCAAGTTACTTTTCGTAATGTATACTTTAACAGAACACATCAATGTGTAAATACCACTTAAAGGGGAGCCATGATACTTTCTTTAAATTTATTAAATTTCAGTTTAACTTAAAATGTACCTCTAGCTGTTCATCCTCCAGAAGACTTATAACCAGCCACCTGATGTCTTTAACTGCATCTTCACTGTTTAGGAAAATAAAGAGGTTGTAAAACACCATGGTCTGGAGGTAGGTCAGTACTGTGTATCTAGCATGCCAAGAATTGCTTCTCGCTGTCTGTGAATGAGAAGTAAGCAGAAACAATGAAAACAGTGCTGGCAAGAACATGAGATGACAGGCATCAAACTTACACATAAATATAATCTTCTAATATAACTCTACCTATTTTACAGGTAAAATTAGAGCACACTCAACCTATAGTTCCTCCTCAATGAAAGGTTGTATGAGCTACTTCAGGTAAAGGTATTCAGAATATATGAATGACCGAGAGAAAAGAGAAAGGAACATACAGATAAAAGTCCATTTTAAAAGAGAGAACTATTTATAATTCATGACTAACTCCTCCAAGGGTTGCACATTATTTTATTTTACTTTAGATAGTAATAGGGTATTGAAAGCAAAAAAGATTGAGAAGTACTAAATTCTACTACAAAATGAATACCAAAATTTTGGGCTGTTGAAAATATTTTTCAGTGTTATTTATTTATTTTTCTTTCTTTATTGATTTTTTTCAGAGAGAGAGCAAGGGAAAGGGAGACAGAAACACCGATGAGAGAACATCAATTGGCCGCCTCCTGCATGCCCCCCACTGGGGATTTGGCCCAAGACCTGGCCATGTGCTCTGACCAGGAACTGAACTGCTGACCTCTTGGTGCAGGGGTCGATGCTCAACTACTGGGCCACACCGGCCAGGCTTTTCAGTGTCAAACTTAAAAATCTGAAAATCATGGGAACATGTCCATTTTAATATATAACACATGTATGCCCTGGATAAAGCCGAGCACACAGTACATTAAATGCTCCCAGAAAATATATATAATCACTTAGGTCTTTCTACCATAGGCCAGGAAATATAAGTGAATAAAATTAAGGGGAAACCGTAAAAAGGAATGACCACCCCCTTCCCTCAAAAGCACGTTGTATTCAAGGTGCTTCAATAATTAACTCTTTATGTATATAGAGTATTTGGAGGTTGAGTGACCGGTGCAAGGTCATAGCAGCTGGTGACAGAGCCAGTTTCAGAATCTAGGTCTGTTTCTTGGTCAGTACATGCACTGTCTCATACTAAAAGAGAATTCAAAATGAAAACAAGTATCAGCTACTATGTGCACTGCAGCTGACTTTGTGAAATTCTTAGAATAAGCAAAAATTCCAATGAAAAGATATATATAGTATACACTTACTTGTTTTAGCACCTGAAGTACCAAAGGCACTTGATGAGGGTAAAGCAACCCCTGAGACATTAGTGATAAACATAACTTTGCATCTCTTTTCAGTTCATCATAGCTAGTGTCATTTTCCACTGGGGCAATCTAGAGAATAAAACACAAAAATTTTGAAAAATAACAGCCAATAAGCACAAAGGCAATCAATTTCCCTCACTCAGAATCATTTCCCTCCTATCGTCCAAAAGTGAACAAATATATATATATATATATATATATATGTATTTTTTTTTTTTTAGCCTCACCCGAGGACATTTTTGCATTTATCTTCAGATAGAGCGGGAGAGAGGTGGGAAGAGAGAGAAACATCGACTCGAGAGAGACACATCGAGTGGTCACCACCCACCCAACCCCAACTGGGGCGGGGACTGACCGCAACTGAGGTATGTGCTCCTAGTACCCCTAGCGGGAACTGAACCAGGGACTCTCTGGTCCGCAGGCTGACACTCTAACCACTGAACCAAACCGGCCAGGGCAACAAATATATTTCTTTAGGTATCACAATGAACCACTGAATTTCAGCCAATTTTATGGTTTTGATCCACTGTAGTTACTCATCTTATTGGTGCTCAAACCGGCTCCTTAGTCCTTTAACACAATTGTAACACGGTTTCTAGTATGGCAAGATAACCTAGTTTTATCCTGTCCACTTCTTGGTCTAAACCTGAAACCAGCCATTTCCCCAAGCAACCCTCGTTCTTCTAGCGGGAAATGACACTTAGAAACTGTCATCTGGGCAGTAGGAGTAATGACTACTACCAGGTTAATTATTGGTTCTGGGCTTTTCCAGTGGACACTACTAGGATATAAACATATTTTTCTAAATAGAAATGGATCGTGAGATCAAAATGATAGTTTCAAAATTAGGATCACAGGGACTTTACTAAACAGCATGAATTTTTTTATATCTCTTGTCTCTCATGCTAAAAATCTTAGTTCCTACTGACAATTATTATTTGCTCTTTATTATACAATACACATTGTAAGGGTCATTTATTTCATTTTGCCTTTCTTAAAGGTATTTTTCTTTCATTTAATTTGTTTTTTGATTATAAAAGTATTTATAGGGTCCCTCAAGACAAATTAATAAAACAAGGTACATTCACTCTACCTTCTTTTTTGTCCCCAATCCTTAAATAAATGTCCTCTAAAATATTCGAAATGTATTTTCTTGTTTCTTTTTAAAGTATAGTTTTAATTCCCAAAAAATATTTATGTTTCTCTAACACACTAAGGAGTATATCAACTTAGGCGAAACAGTCAAAGCTTAGTATTACGAAATTTCTTAGCATATCCATAACAAATGGAAACTTAACCAAGCCTTCACTGTGACAAAGCTCTGTCCTTACCCATATTTAGAAAGGCCCTTCTGAGCCCTCTTTTTGATCTGTTTTATTACTCTGACCAGAGGAGTAATTAAAACCACCTCAGGCTATATATACCTTTCATCAAATAAATTCAATGTCATCACGCAAGTTACTTCCTACAGATATTTGTTAGACCCAATCCAGTGTCATTTAACACTATAAAATAAGTATAATACACTGAACATTTTGATCTTCAGCTTCATTATACATTAAGTATTAAAAAGCCAGAAATAGCAATATTCAAAAATTTCATTGTGACTTTCCCTTTTAGCTATCAGTATTTTCCTAAACAATAACTTAGGAATTAGCTATCAGTAAAACAATGTTGTCTGTAAACTTTTCATTTTAAAGAGATCCTACTCTTAATTAATATTAAAAAGATTATTTCAACAAATATTAAACCACTATTATCACCTAATGACTTTCCTGTGACTATTCTATTTCTTTGAGATACAACCAAATCCTAAACAGTCAGAAAACTATCAGATAAGCATAAATTGCTTTTGAAGGTCAAAAGGGGATGCACTCTTAATTTTAGCCACAAACTTACCTTAAAAAACAAAGGTAAAAGCTGAAGTTGTTCTGTGACTGCCGTGGAGAAGGACCTTCCCGCACTCGCCATCAGCCATTTCAGTACTGTTGGAAGTGAAGACGCAGAGTCAGTCTTTGCTGTCCACTCAGAGACCACAGCACTATAATGCTAGGGTCGGCCACCCTGACAGTGCTTCCACATGACTAAACAGACTGTTTATATGACTTCATAAATTAGACCCTGATCAGCAGTAGGGTGTCGACCAATCTAGAAGCCACTCTCAAAGAATAAATCAGCAAACTAGTAACAAGTCTACCAAATAATTATATCAAGTACAAATTAAAACTTGCCTTCAATAATCCCAATGTAGCAAAAATAATGACTAAGTTTCTTGATTATATTTAGGATCCTTGAAAAAATTTTGGATATAAAGACGATAGCTACTACAAATAACCAAGATAATTTTAAAAAAGAACTAATTTGGAGGACTCACACTTCCAGATTTCTATTTTTTTTTAATCCTCACCTGGAGACATTTTTCTATTTATCTTCAGATAGAGTGGGGGAGAGAGAGAGAGAGAGAAACATCAACGTGAGAGAGACCCATCGACTAGCTGCCTCCGGCATGACCCTGGAGGGCTGGGGATGAACGGCAGCAAAGGTGCATGCCCTTGACTGGAATCAAACCCGTGACTCATTGGTCCGTGGGCCGATGCTCTAACCGCTGACCCAAATCATCCAGGGCACACTTCCAGATTTCAAAAGTTACTACAAAGCTACAGTAATCAAAACAGAGTGGTACTGACATAAGGACAGACATACAGAGCAATGACAGACTAGAGAGTCTAGAAATTAACCCTCACACATTTGGCCAATTAATTTTCAAGAGTGCCAGGCTATTCAATGGAGAAATGACAGTCTTTTCAACAACTGGTTCTGAGAAACTAGACATCCATGAGCAAAACCAATGAAGCTGGTCTCATATCTCATACTATTTACAAAAATTAACTCAGAGTGGATGCAAGACCCAAACGTAAGGTATGAAACTATAAAACTCTTAGAAGAAAACCTAAGGGAAAAACTTTGACATTGGAGATGGCAATGATTTCTTTGATATCCAGAACATAAAAAGAACTACAATTCCCTGCTACTGTGACTCAGTGGCTTGAGCGTCATCCCATGGACCGAGAGGTCCAATTTGATTCCCAGTTGGGTCACACGCCCGGGCTGTGGGCTCAATCCCTGGTGGGGGGCGTACAGGAGGTAGCCAAAGCACATTTCTCTCTCACATTGATGTTTCTAGCTCTCTCCCCAAAATCAGTAAAATAATAGCAACAACAAAATGCAATTCAAAAATGGGCTAAAGTCTTAAATAGGCATTTCTTCAAAGAAGATACAAAAATGGCAACTATGCAAACAAAAAGATATTCAACAACTAATCATTAGGAAAATGCAAATCAAAACCACAGGATACCTTCTTTACACCAATTAGGACAGCTATCGTCATAAAAACAGAAAAAAATGCTGGCATGGATGTGAAAGAAATAGAACCTTTTTGCACTGCTGGTGTGTAAAATGGTGCAGCCACTGTGGAAAATAGCTTGGTGCTCCTCAAAAAGTTAAACATGGAACTGCCATATGGCCTAGCAACTCATTTTCAATAACCACAAGAACTGAAACAAAGACTCAGATACTTCTACACCAATGCTCATAGCAGCATCACTCACAGTAACAAAAAGGTGTAAATAACCTAAATGTCCATCAACAGATGAATAAACACTGAAAACACTATGCAAAGTGAAAAAAGCCAAATATGTATGATTACACTTATGTGAGGTCCCTGGACTAGGCGACCTTACAGAAAGCAGAATGGTGGATGCCAGGGGCTGGGCAAGGGGAGGGGAGGAGTTACTGCCTAACAGGTACAGTTCCAATGCTGCAAGGTGACAAGAGCACGAAAGACAGATGGCAGTGATGACTGTACAACAACGTGAGTGTACTCGATGCCACTGAACGGTCAAGTTTATATTGTGTGCATTTTACCACCAAAAAAAAAAGAGAAAGAGAACAAAAGCCCTAGGAAAATGCCTGTTTTTAAGCGAGTATCTTCTAATTTTAGCCACTCACTAGTTTTTAAGAGTTTAATGCCCTGAGTTCGTTCATCTTCTTCACCAACTCCATTTTCTTCCATAACATGGTTCTGAATTTCTTCATCCACATCCATGAGGGGTTTCAATTTTTCTAGAATTCGAGCAGTAAACTCAGGGACACGAGGAGATGCTGTTGGCGCAGTGTTTGGCAAGGAAACATCTATCATGAATATGTAAGTCAGCACACTGTAAAATAAAATGTGTTTAGTAAGAAGAGATCCCACACTCTCAATAAAACTGGTTCAAAAGTTAGAACCCAACCAAGACACCTCCTGGAGAGGGCCCCGTGTGCCTGTGCCTGCGAGTCTGCAGCAGTAAAGACTGCTCAGCTCTGGCCTGTTGAGCACACTGCCATCCTGTTCGACACCCAGGGCCTCTCGTCTAGTGTCCACAACCCAACAGAAAACAACATTTGAAGAAGAGGACAGCATGAAACTCAGTAACATAACCAGTAATTATTACTAGATATTAAAATTTAATAAAGAGAGCTCAAGAGGTATACCATACGACAGAGAAAAGAATACCTACCTCCCTATCCTCTCCCTGACGTTTTTGTAAACCTGGGTGAGCTTGGGCTCCAAGTACTTCAGCAGCCTGTGCAGCAGCTCCGGCACTCTCCACTCCTGCTGAGCAAGGCCACCTTGCAGCACGTAGAGCCGACTACAGCGCAAGCACAGGAGAGCTGTGTTAGTCTTTACATGTTGACGGTATGGACTAATGTCTGTATTCCACTGAAAACTTTCCATTTGCTCACCTAGTAAATACAACTGACAATTCAAAACAGCATCTTTAAAAAGATTTTTTTCCTGCATCATTTTCTCTGTATTCTCACTTCATCTCCACTACTATACAATCAAAAGAAACACTGACTTCAGAATTCTGACTTCATCTCTAAACATCAAACCTTCCTCACTAATTAAGAAAAATAATTAGCCCTGGCCGGTTTGGCTCAGCGGTTAGAGCGTTGGCCTGCGGTCCGGAGAGACCCAGGTTCGGTTCCCGCTAAGGACATGTACCCCGGTTGCAGTTTGTCCCCGGCCCTGGTCGGTCGTGCGGGTGGCAGCCACTCGATGTGTTCCTTTCACATCGATGTTTCTCCCTCTCTCTCTCTGTTCCTCTCTCTCCCTCCCACTCTACCTGAACAAAAAAATGGGAAAATGTCCTCGGGTGAGGATAAAAAAAAGAAAAATAATTAATTATTCTCATTGCTTTCTCTTATCCACTCATTTCCCCCCAGCTCCTTACATGTACCAAGTACATTTTTCCTTAAATGAATCACTCTCTTCTCTCCTGACAGGAAAGAGTGAACGAGAGGTGGTGAGAAAGAAGTTAATAGTCACAGTACAGAAAGACATCACAGTGGAGAAGGCTGAATCTAACTTATGTTTGAATTGCTCAGGTTGCTTCCGTTTCTCTTACTTGTTCCCAATTAAGAAATAACTCTACTGCCCTGGTTGGTTTGGCTCAGCTGTTCAAGCATCAGTCTACAGCCCGAAAGGTCATGGGTTCAATTCCCAGCCCTGATCAGGGTCGTGAGGGAGACAACCAAATCAATGTGTCTCTCCCAAATCAATGTTTCTCTCCTGCACCCCCCCTCCCTGCCACTCCATCAAAAAAAAATCAATGGAAACGAGCAGTCAAAAATCCCCATATAACTTTGGACTTCCCCCAAATTTCAGTTGTCCCACTGCAGGGGGATTGGTTCAGGACCCTCCGGTGGATGCCAAAATCTGTGCATGTTCAAGTCCCCTACATAAAATGGCATAGAACGACGGCCATCTGCATCCACAAATTCCTAAGATTATTTTCTATCCAAGGTTAGTTGAATCCTCAGGTGCAAAAGTGCAGAATATGGAGGACTGACTGTATATTTTAAAAAGTCTGCATATAAACGGACTAGCACAGTTTGAACCTGTGTCGGTCAAGGGTTATCTGTAGTTACATTATCTAGCCTTTATGAGTGTAGGCAGCTCATTTCTATTCATACACCAAGTACAAACATGTTATCTTTTGTTGTAAAATCTTTTGCTAATTACATTAGCTTTTTTTTCTTTTAAATTATTTACCATGCATCTACAAAGGATCCACCTTCACCACTCAATGGTGATTCCAACAGTAGTTCAAAAAGCCAATGAAGTTTCCGGGGATCTCTGCTTTCCTGTGTTGAAAATATAACGTAATGATTAAAACAGGAGTCCTACAACCCAGTTGGTGTGGCTCAGTGGATTGAGCATCGTCCCATGCACCAAAAGGTCACCCTTTCAAGTCCAGGTCAGGGCACATGCCTGGGCTGCAGGCTTGATCCCTAGTGGGGAGTATGCAGGAGGCAGCCAATCGATGTTCTCTCTCATCAATGTTTGTCTCTCTCTCTCTCAGGCCCCCTCTCTCTAAAAAAATCAATAAAACATTAAAAAAAACAGGAGTACTACAATTCTGAAAATAAGCCAGATCCTATACTTTTAGAAATATATATATTTTTTGTATATAAATAAATAAAAGTATGAAGAAAAAAAATCACAAATGAGTCAAATCCAAATGTGTTGTAGCTCGTTAGAATGATTAACAGTGAGAAAATAGTTAGCTAAATGGATTTTCTTGAAATCAAAGTATATAAGCTATGGACATATTTAGGGTAAAAAATAACACTGATAACCTTGCATCATCTGGCTTTTACTATTATCTAAGTTACATATGACTTGATTTGTCATCTAATCTAAAGAATGCACTGTCATGGCCAAGAAGATATAATAATCGCCTAAGGTTATCACTCAAGGCTTATTTGAAAAACTAAACAGAACCATTTTCAGTTATAGTAAGATGACATAATTAAGAACAAAATTTCAAGATTCGAGAGGTATAATGAGATGTCACAGATTTTGAGACAGGGTATAAAGTCTGAATAGATCATCAGACACAGAAGCAAGCAGGAGAACTTACACAGGATGTTGCTATACAAGTCCCCCAGTCGTTGTAAGTTTCTACCGTGATGTTGGACAATGCTGTTCTAAGCAGAGGGCACAGGAGTTCCCAAAGCTTCTCCACCTATTCAAAACAAAATACATGGGAAAAAGTTAATCACACTCAGAACATTTTTCAACTCTTTTCCAGGAAACACAACACATAGAAACACACAAACTGATACTGCATTTAAATTATTTCTTAGGACACCCAAATAATCCAGGAAAGTAACTTCATATTATCATCATACACCCAGTTATAAGGCGAATTTAAAAAAATTATTCAGAAGAGGAGACACTTTATATGATTTCTTACAAAATCCCACTGCTACTGGGAAGTTCTCTTAAAATGTTGTGTAATATAGTATAGTGGGCTTTAAAAACCTCTATCATTTCAAAATTTTGCATGCTTATCGAGGTCACTTGATTGAATTCTAATATAGGAAGCAATGACATTTTAATACAATTTATTATAAGTCTGAAGTATAATCTTGAAATTCCAAGTTTTTAATTACTATCAAAAGCCTTTAAAAAGTGTTTTCAGTCATACACAGACTGTAAATATGTACATAGATGCTCACAGTTTAATTTGAGAATACAAATCATCTTGAGCTCTCTCAAATGCAGACTGATTCATTAGATCAGGGTGGGACCTGAGATCCTACACTTCTGACAAGGTCATGTGATGCTCACGCTGCAGGTGCATGGACTGCACTTCAGTTAAAAGGACAAATGGGGAGGGAGGGCTTGGGATAAAGTTGTCAATGGTAGCACCAGGCATTGATTAAAATTAATAAGAAAAAAAATGTATCTTCACTTATGAGGAAAGGATATGTGTTCTAGAAAATAACTAAAAACAATGATAGAGACAAGAGGACAAGGGTATATGTGACATGTTTAAATAAAATTGTTTCACCCTGGCCAGTGAGGTTCAGTTGTTTCAATGTTGTCTTATGCACCAAAAGCTCACAGGTTCGATTCCTGGTCAGGGCACAGGCCCAGGTTGTGCGATCAATCCCTGGGGTTGGGGGGCGGGGGGGATGTTTACGGGAGGCAACCAATGTTTCTCACAACGATGCTTCTCCATCTCCTTTCTTCTCTCTCCAAAATCAATCAAAACATATTAAAATATTTAAAGTAAATAAAATTGTTTCATGATATGTGAACAGAAAAAGCAGCAATACAAATTAACAAATACTTTTATTTAATAAGTGATATGAATACATATAACTAAGTTAATATATTAAGAAGTGTTGCCCTGGCCAGTTTGGCTCAGCAGTTAGAACATCGGCCTGTGGACCAATGAGTCACAGGTTCGATTCCAGCCGAGGGCATGTAACTCAGTTGTAGTTCATCCCCGGCCCTGGTCAGGGTTGTGCAGGAGGCAACCTGTTGATGTGTCCCTCTCACATCTATGTTTCTCTCTCTCTCTTCCCCTCCTACTCTATCTGAAGATAAACAGAAAAATATCCTCCAATGAAGATTAAAATAATAAATGTTCACAGACCTGCTAAAAGTACATACTTAATTAAATTGGCCAAAAACAGTATTTGTCTTTTCTTTGAGTAAATGATGGCCTACCTTATATTTAGGCATTCCAAACATTTTACCAGGTTAATTTCAGTCTAGTGCACTTTGCTAAGAAATTAACCTTAGGGCAGGTATATAAAATTAAATCTTACAATTAAAATGCGGGATACTTAAAAAAAAGAGGGGGGGAGGGGTCAAATTCAAACCTCCTACAAGACCAAATTTGAAATGAGATGTGCAAGAAGTCTAGCAGAAGACATCTGATGAAAAGCTAGAGAGCTCTTTAGGAAGAAGCCCAGGAGGAGCACCAGCCAACGGACACTGAAATAATGTGGCACCAGTGTTCCAGGATCTTGCCATTTTTCAAGGAAAACAGAAATCTTTTTGTATATAACGTATCTTAATTTTTACCCTAATGTTGGCAAATAATTCAAAATTTAAAAGATACTGAATGTTACCTATATACAAAGTGTTGGTGA
Source organism: Molossus molossus (assembly GCF_014108415.1). Taxonomy (NCBI): domain Eukaryota; kingdom Metazoa; phylum Chordata; class Mammalia; order Chiroptera; family Molossidae; genus Molossus; species Molossus molossus. The sequence continues at coordinate 37,840,393 of NW_023425350.1, forward strand.
CTTATACTCAAAAGCAATATGGAATTGAACATTTCATTTTTTTGGTTTGTTTTAACAGTTTATTTATTAATATGTCATTCTAAACAGTACATAAATACAATCTATATGTATTAAACATTGTTCAAAAAAGAATTTCAAGAGTACACATTTAGGGCTATTTTAGAAAATATAAATACATTGGTTTTCATTATTATATCAGATGAAAAAAGTCAAATAATAGTTTTCACTTCCTCTACAATTAACGAAACCAAGTAGAAAAATAAGTGTATTAAAAAAAAAAAGGATAAGCAATTTTGAAGGACTTGTTCTCTTCACTACATATGTACTCACACAAATTAGTCAGTAACATGAGAAGTGGTTCTTCATCTATATTAGGAACTCAGTAAATATTTGTTGAATGAATTAACTATGCATGGAAATGAACCTGTGTTGGGAATTACTACATAAATGGAAAACATAGTTTTAACAGGGAATGTGCTGTTAAATGTCCATCACCTTTTCAAATGTCCAATGCTTAGAACCTCTGATTAAACCAGCTATAATTTCTGCAACACACCGCTGGGTGCTTTCATGTGAATCTGCAACCAAACGTTCTAGATGGGGCTTTAGCACTGGCAAAAAGGCATCATCAAAATTTCTGAATATACCCTATAAAAACAAAGAAAAGAAAGTTTCTCAGTACTTAAATGACTATCATCTCCATTATAACAGGCTTGTATATGATTACTACATTACTACTGTGCTTAAAAAACTCCAAAGGTTCTCTCCTTTAGAATTTTATATTTTAATGCGTTATGTAAAATGACAGCATTCCCATTTTAACTTAGAGGTATTACTAATCAATAACATAGAAATTAATCATCTTTCTGACCTTAAAACCATACACACACACACACCTTTAAAATTAAATGAATACAGTTTTGTGGGCTTTTTGTTTGCTTCAACTGCCAATTACAAAAATTAAAGATAAATAATAATCCCGGACGATGTGGCTCAGTGGTTGAGCATCAACCCACGCACCAAGAGGTCGCTGGTTTGATTCCCGGTCAGGGTACATGGTTGTGGGCCAGATCCCCAGTGGGGGGCATGCAGGAGGCGGCCAATCGATGTTCTCTCTCACTGATGTTCCTCTCTCTCTTTCCTTTCCTCTTTCTCTCAAATCAATAAAGAAAAAAAAAAAAGATAAATAATAAAAAGCCTTTCTTTATACAGTCCTAGGACATTAAGTCAAGATAACATGATTGGCAAAACTTTCAGAGCCATTTTAAATAAAAATAAGAGATGACTAAACTCAAACTTTGATGAAATACTTTAAAACGTATGAATTTACAAATTGACAGCCACTAAACTTTATGAAGAAGGCATATAAATAACACAGTTACCTTAAAGAGGCAAAAACGTCGAGTATTAAATTTATCTTTTCCTTTTCTGTCTTCTAAAGATAGAAACGTAATTAACTGTTCAACAAACTTAGGATCAGAAAAATGATCAAATATAATCTGTTCTGCCTATAAAGTAAAAAAAAAAGAACACTCAGTGTTTAAAATGTATTTAACAACATGATTCTGAAAACATTAAAATTTATCTATAAAGTTTTGATATACAACAGTAGGCTGCTATTTTTGTTCTAAAGAATTTTTAATAAAGGCTTTCTAAAACCAATATAATATAGGTTCCTAAAAATGCTAAATCCATAAGAATAGCTAAAAGTTTCCTTTAGGTATTCAAGTTTGGATTCCATTTTTCAAACTGTGAATTTAAACCAACAAATCTGCTTAGGAAATGAAGATTTAACATGACTGTACCATCTTGTGTGTAATTTAGAAAAAGTCCCCAAATTGCAAACCAATCCCAGCAAATTATTTCCATATTTATAAAACATCAGAAATTAAAAGGTAAACTTGTATCCATCATTTATATGCAAAAAAGCCCTAAAAGCCAGTCATTATCTTTGCTTTCAAGTACCTTGTTAGCAGACAGAAATGGTACAAAAAATCAAGCAGTGCCCAAGTGAGTGTGAAATGAGAGTAGACTTAGAGACAGAAAGACTGCAGCCAGGCACCTGGCTCTACAAGTGGGGAGAACACGGAGACAGTGGGGGTGGAGCAAGGGAGTATACATACATTCACCAACACTCAGCCCAGTGCTATAATGAAATGCACGAATTGGGGGGAAAAACAGGAACTGAGTTTGACATGAATTTGGCTAAAAGAAAGATGCATTTGAACCAGCTTAAGTGTTTACTCAGATGAAAACAGAATGCTTACCTCTGTCAAATCCTCCCTGCTTCTGCCAAGCTTGGGCTGTTCTTCCACACCAGCATAAACAACCATATTCCTATACAGTAAGAGTTTATATTTGTAATACACACAACAAAATATATTAAAACTTTATGCATAAGAAAGCATTAGAAGGCACTTTTAATAAACCCTAATTAGATGCTAAGTTTGGGATAGGAGTACATCACTAACAGTCTTGGCCTTAAAGCATCTATTAGATCACTGTGTCCTTATGACAAATTATTGGAGTCAAAATAAGAGACAAATAAGTATTTCTCTGTGCTGGTTTAGGCATGTTTAGTATTAATAAGTAGGAATATAATTAAGAGCTGCTATTAACACCTTAGATATACAGTGGTGGGACTAAGAAAGTCTAAGGATTTCCGTGGAAAAACAAGAAAAGAGGCAGGATCAAGGCATAACGCTGGCAGAAGCAAATGAAAAAGGGGAAGAGGGAAAAAGCTAGAGAGTGTGTTTTTGGCGGCAGAGTCCCTTTTATTGCTTAAAGTGCTTCTGAACATCTCCAGAAATCCAAAGATGATAAAACAAATTACATCACAGATAACCTGTTTAATAATAAGGTACACAGGAAGCTGCAACTTACTGTGGCCAGGTGTAGTATCCCCAGTGAGTTTTTTCCACAAAGCAACTTGACTCCCATTCTTTTTTAGTTTTTGGTATACTTTTGCTATCATAATGCAACCAATGATTATCAGGCCTATCACCAGCAAGAATTTGGGTGGACTTAGCATATCCACCTAAGGAAAAGACAATTACATTTGATGAACTTAAAAATATCTATGCAATAATTAATCTAAGTTTTCAATCAAAAGGATCAGTGTAACTTTTTCTTCATAACAGGATTCTTAAAATTCCCACGAAGCAAGACCAACATATATATAGGAGGCATTTCAAACCAGAGGGGAAAGATGGGATTATCCACTAAATAGTGTTGCAATAGTTATTTGGAGAGTAAATCAAGTATGATCCAAATGTAAGGGATTACTTTTGCTACAACTATTTTTTTTAAAATCCTCAGCTGAGGACATTTTTCCATATTTTGTTCAGATAGAGTGGGAGGGGGAGAGACAGAGAAACATCGACGTGAAAGGGACACATCGAGTGGCTGCCACCCACACGACCCAACCAGGGCTGGGGACAAACTGCAACCGAGGTATGTACCCTTAGCGGGAACCGAACCCGGGTCTCTCTGGACTGCACGCCGATGCTCTAACCACTTAGAAAACCGGCCAGGGCTGCTACAACTTTTTAGGTTTGAATTTCAAACTTACTGAGCTCAAAGAATTCCCATATACTCTTCACCAAGATGCTCCAAAATTTAACATTTCACCATGTGTACTTCAACGTTTTCTCTTTACACACACACACAACTTTTTTGGGAGCCATTATATATTTATTTAATATGGAACTTACAAATGTGTTTCAGTGAGGATGAAACAAGATTAGTAGTAGGGAACATAATGAAAGTCTTTCCCACTTTCAATAAACATCATTTTATAGTGTTCCAAAATAAAGATGGTAGTGCATAGCTATACTCCCCTCCCAAAATAGGGTGGGGGAGAGGTAAAGATGGCTGTTTGAATACCACAGTAGTTATCAGAGATTTTTAAAAAATTAGTAACCTAAGAAATAAAAATGACATTTCCCCCCTCCAAAATAAAATTACTTTATTATTTTTTCTGATTATATGAGATACTATTCAAAAAGTCTGATAATGGGCCTGGCTGGTGTGGCTCAGTGGTTGAGCATCGACCCATACACCAAGAGGTCATTGGTTCATTCCTGGTCAGGGCACATGCCCAGGTTGTTGGCCTGATCCCCAGTGGAGGACATGCAGGAGGTGGCCAATCGATGTTCTCTCTCACTGATGTTTCTATCTCTCTCTCCCTCTCCCTTCCTCTCTCTCTAAAAAAATCAACAAAGAAAATAAATAAACAAAAAGTCTGATAATACAGTGAGTTAGGAAGAAGAAGATTAACCTTGCCTCCAATCCTAACCACCCAAATGGAAATACTTAACATGCTGATGTATTAATGGCAATGGTATTTAAGTATTTGAAATACAGTTTGATAAATTACTAGTATAATTGCTTAGTTGGTGAAATAAGTAGGTGACGTTTGCCCAGAGTGGGCAAAAAGTATGTGTATTATGAAGACATACAGAGTCAATCTACTCTTATACTTTATATCACTAGTCTTACTAAGTTAACTATTTTCCTTTATAATATTTCATACTTGGCATTAAAATATTTTTATGCAAATTTTATAGTTTGCATCGAAAAATATTTGATATCAAGAACAATAATTTATACTTTCAAAGAAACTTTCTGAGTCTGCTGAGAAGCACTATTAATTACATTTAGTAGTACTTACTAATTTCATAGGGGTTGATGGTCAGCTTTTTATGGGTTCTTTTTAGCTGCTTAAGAATACCAGCCACGGCTGAGATTGCCATCTAGAAGAGAAACAGGTTAAGGTGGATGTATCAAAAATGGAAATATCTTAAATGGTTGCAGAAGCTGGATTCTGATTCTGTTTCTTTCAAAAGTACAGAAATACCTCACCCAGTGATACCTGGTGGCATTGCCACGTGAGTGCTAAATCTGACTTGGAAGGACTCATTCACAGTTCTTACTCTTGAACCTTCATCCATGCTACTCTCTGCCTAGAAAACTTTGAGCTTTTCATTGTTAAACCAATACATGCTCATTCTTCAAACCTCAGCCAAAACATTTAAGGCTCTTTCTCCAATGTACCTGGCTAGGTCAGTCCCATCCTGTACCCCACCTCTAACACTATGTGAGTAAAACCAAGTTATATCCTCAGGTATCTTTCCCTTCCTGTAACACTTCATACCTATAATTAATTTCTCATAATCTTTTCCATTATAACCTAGAATCCTGTTCCCTGCTGTATCCCTAGTGCTGAAAGGTACAGTGTCTGACCATGTCCTCATATATTTGTTAGATGAATTATCATCTCTCAACCAACAGAGGTAGACTTCAAATCAATGCACTCCAAGATATTTATTAAATGTGTCTTGTTTGTGAAGAATTTAAAGGCTTCAGGTGAGGTAATTCTCAAGCCCAAGATTGTAACTGAAATAAAGTATCTACCTTTCGAACTACAATTGCATCATGGTTGAGATTCTCAATAAAAAAACGTATGGCACGAAGAGGTAACACTCGGTCATCTCTCAAGAGTAGAGACAGAAGCCCAATGCCTATATGTTCGAATTTCCAGGGCCTAGAAAGGGGAGTGGGAAAACAAAATCACAAAGCACACTGCTCATAAAACCACTTAAAAAATCTGTATTTGACACATTTCTAAGTCTCCCAAGAATTAAAATAGATATACTGAAGAATACCGCTCTTATCATTAGCCCTAAACATCCCTCCTTAATCTTATAAATCCATGAATCAGACCACAGTATTTTGTGATCCAGTCTTCCATGGCCTCCAGGACAGAAATCTCCTATAACATTAAAGATAAAAGCTTGAGAATTAAAGGAAAAAAAAAAATTCTTGTACTTACAGATTTCTCTGCTCCACACCATCTAGCAAAGTGTTTATCAAATTTTCATAGTTCCTTAAAAAAAAACACAACAATTTCAGGTGAGGTATTGTTTTAATACAACACTAATATAAATCAAATTCTAGCCAGATTCACTTTCTCTCACTGGTGAGAAGCAAACCAGAGTAACAGCAGATGGATGAACAAAGACAATAAGAAAAGAACATAATGGGTACAAAGAAACCAAAAACAGTGCTAGGTGTACAGAACAACTCAACTATTCCTGAGTAGACATTCAAAAGTAAATTTATAAATAATGATCAATTAGTTGGGAGTAGTCTGCCCATATGGCACTCCAAGTATACACAAGGTAGGCTCCTATATAAGTTTATTATTTTTATATAGACATGTTAGAAAAAAATTTATAAGCATATTCATAAGGCAAAGAAGCAAATCAAGATAGGAAGGCCCCTGCTTGAGTTTTATGACTGAAGCACTGAAGTGCTAATTTCAAAAAATCTAAAAACAGTTTACTAATATCCTGATACCAAATTTGTATAAATCTGATAAAAATTATTATTATAAACACTAGGAAGAGATGTGTTGAACTTGATTTAGCTTTTAATAATTGATATGTGTACTTAAAAATCCAAGGGAATTCACATTGAAAAAAAGATATGATATTAAGATAACTTTATTTAAAGATGGTGTTGCCCAGCCAGTGTGGCTCAGTGGACTGAGTGTCATCCCATGGACTGAGAGGTCCCAGTTTGATTCCCAGTCAGGGCACATGCCCGGGTTGCAGGGCATGCAGGAGGGAGCTGATTAATTTCTCTCTCTCACATTGATGTTTCTAATTCTATCAAAAAAAATCAATAAATAACATCTTTTAAAAAATAAATAAGTAAGATGGTGTTTCTCAATCTCATAGCTATAAGCGTCAATCGGGGATCTTCACAATAATTATTTCCTAACATTTCCGTATTTTTTCAGAATCAGTGTGTACATTTTATTACACAGCTGTTTCACCTATATTTTAGATATTTAAAACCTACCATCTATAATGTAATCTATTTGGACAAGTAGGCACTTATAATTACCTTAGGGCATCAGCATTCTTTACTTGCTGGCGTTTAAGTCCTTCTTTTATTTCTTCTGAGCTAGGCATTTTCTGGTTGGTAGAGGGATTTTTTGATTGTTGAAGTAATTCTGCTATTCCAACACATGACTTTGGAATCTTATTAAAAAGAAAAGCCAGGGGAAAAAATAAAGTACTGACACATACTACAACATGGATGAATCTCGACAACATGATGCTAAGTGAAAGAAGCCAGATACAAAAGGCCACTAATGTATGACCCCATTTATATGAAATGTCGTAACAGGTAAATTTACAAAGAAAGAAAGCAGATGAGTGGTTTTCAGAGGCTACAGGTATGAGGAATTGGGAAGTAACTGTTGCTGGATACAGGGTTTCTTTTTGACTGATGAAAATGTTCTGGAATTAGAGTAGTGACCATTGCACACCCCTGTGAATATACTGTTAATATATAAGCACATAACATAAAAGGTTGAATGTTTTGGGATGTGTATTACATTTCAATTTATAAAAATTTTAAAGGGGGATGAAGGCTGCGATGGGAAGAGGTAAACCAAAGACTTATAGTATAACCAATGGACACAGACAATAATGTGGGGAAGGCAGGAAGGGGATAAGAGTAGGGAGGAGGGGGTCAATGGGGGGGGGGGGAATCTGTAATACTCTCAACAGTAAATAATAATAATAATAATAATAATAATAAACTTTTAAAGACAGCTTAACCTAATGATAGTTGTAAATAGCAAAACTGTTTTATAAAAAAAAAATTCATTTAGAGTAGTGATTTTTAGACCAGAGGATGAATGTCAAACATAACCACTTTAGAGAAGAGGGGCATTCAACTGTGCTCACACCCTCTTTGAGCCATCCCTAATTCTGATGGGTGTGTAAGTATGCATTTGAAAATTTATAGATGACCTGCTGCTACATCTCTCCTTTTGAGCACCCATGAACCTGATATTCTCTGCTTTTTCACTTGTCAAATTATTCCCTTTTAATTTTATTTACTATAAATTATGAACCCTGTGGTCAATCTTCTGTGACTTAGTATAGTATGAGTAACATCCTAAAATATCAATTCTTTGAAAAATAAGGCCACAGACATACAGGGAATAATGGTAAATGCAACAATGTAATTAATAACCCTTAGTGGCCCCTTGGAAGAAAACAACCTAGCTCTCTCCTAACCTCGCTCCAACCTATTCCACCCTGCTATCTACAGTAATGATCAGAAGGAAAACAAAACAAATGCTTAAAAAAAATTAGAATCAATTATCAAGTATATTACTACTAAAAAAATAAAAAAGACAAGAAAAATAAAAAGCATTTTAACAAGGCAGTATTTCCACTAAAATCTGAATTACAAAATGGCTATGCTTACCGAAAAATCCAAGCCAATTGTTTCATACTGACGACGAATCTTTTCTGCAAGATCATCAAACAGTCTCACTATTGATGGTTTTTCCAGGGACATTGCTTTGCTAAGACCAGAAGAAACAATTGCTGGCCAAGTCTGTACAATACAGTCCCAATCATGAAGGTTTGCCAAGCACACACCACTGTGATTTCCCAGGAGACAATACAAGGCACCCTGTAGGAAAAATGATTAATATGGGAACTAAGAAGCATTGTTTATCTGTAGCCACTCACCTATATGATATTTTTAAATTTACTAAACACTGATTACTTAAATGCTTGATAATGTTCATCCAGTAATATTTAAGTCATTTAATAGGGGGTTGGCTCAAAGAATGGCTATTAAGAGTATACAAAAATGAAAGGATGTTGTTTTAAAGACATAATGTTCTACAACTATATCATAAAGGTCATGAACTGTGGTATTATTTTAGGGCATAGTGTTTGAAATACTTTCTAAAATAGTAGTTAACATCTCTTTCCCATGTGTTTTCCTAAGTACATAAAAACTAGGTTACTTAATTATACTATGTATTTTCTACTCATGACAGTTCAATTTTTAAGAATGATTCTGATGACAGTGGGCATCCCTTTTTAATGAGAAGAACAATTAGTACAAAAACATTTTGTTATTTCCTGAACATTCATTCACCCTAAGTGAATATCAGTCTGGCTTCTCACCCACCTGACACTCTACTCCTCTTTACAGGTTGGTTCCCTTAATGTCACTGTTAAGCTCAATTTTACTGATTTAACAGACATTGTTCAATGTTGGTATTACTTGACCTATCTAATTTTGTCCTTTTAAAATGCTCTCAACAAGATCAACAACACACCACCAATGAGTTAGACCTTCTACAGCACTCTTGAATTATACACCTACATGAGGGGGTGGGGGGCAAACGTTTTCCATAAAGGGTCAGGCAGTAAATAGTTGGCCATATAGTCTCTGTTGCAACTATTCATCTCTGCAACTGAAGCATAAAAATAGCCATAGACAATACATAAAGAAATGCACTATGTTCCAATAAAACTTGACTTACAAAAACAAGTGAATGAGCCCAAGCTAGAGTTTGTTGACCTGTCCTCAAAGGCTAACTTTCAAGGAACATGTTTAGTTCTCACCTTAACTCTTTTCAAAAAGCAACTGACAGTACTGAGTTTTCCTTTTAGAAAGATATTTCCTTATTTTCTGTAATTCCTCCTCGTGTGGATGTATTTCTGACCTTTCCTTTCTCAGTTAGCTGTTCTTCTTGGGCTTCTAATAAAGTGTTCTCAACATCTGCCTGTGGGTTCTCTTCTCATTCATCCCCTGGGCTCTCTCACCCACATAAAGATTTCAATTATCATCAATACACATGGAAATAGTATCTTTAAATTTCAAACTCAGGCATCTAAATGCCTTGCCTCTTAGTTTATAGAAACTACTTCAAATTAAACTTGTCCAAATAACATAATTTATAATCTTTTCTCCCTCTGTCTGATGTACCCAACAGCCAGTTGTACAGCCAGTTGTAATCCAGAATTATAATAATTTCCATGCCTTTTTTCAGTCTGCTCATATTCAACCAAGTCTTATCAAGTCTCTCTCCTAAATTGCTTTTAGTCAACCTGTTTCTACCTGATGGTATAAGCAATCATTACATTTCAACTTATATTCTTTAAAAAAAAAATTACTTCCTTTTATTGATTTTAGAGTGAGAAAGAGAGAGAGGTAGAAATACCGATGAGAGAGAACATCGACTGGCAGCCTCCTGCATGTTCCCCACTGAGGATCCGGCCCACAACCTGGGCATGTGCCCTGACCAGGAATCAAACTGGCGACCTCTTGGTGCATGGGTCAACGCTCAACCACTGAGCCACACTGGCTGGACTATTTCACTTATGTTCTATACTGTATCCCTATGAAATGTGTTTCCTTATCTAGGGTCATTCCCTTTCTTCTCTGCACTAATCACACAAGCTTTCACTCAGTAAAAATCTTTCAACTTTTCTGTATGTTTGAAAATTTTCATAGTAAAACAAAAAAAACTGTACCTTGAACTGCTGTTGTGTAACATCTTGTCTATCAGGTCGTAAGAACTCCAAAACCAAGGGAATGATATCTCTGCAACAGAAGTTATATGCTCCCAAGGCAGCAAAAAATGTTTGCTGAGCCTTATTTCTGACCTGGAGAAAGTAGTATTAACAGGGAGGAGTTTGATTCAATGGTTGACAAACTACAAAATTTTCTAAATGAATTATCATAAACAAAGTAATAATATAAACACTGTAATAATAGAAAAATATATCGAAGCGATGTCTTAACAAAAATAAATAATTATCTTTTTATCAAAAGAAAAGCATTACCACTGACCATATCCACATTTTAGGTTACATTAGTTCAAATATTTTTGATAACGGAGACTGAATGGAACCAATATGAATTTGATCAGTAACATAATCAGCAGAATATTAAATTTCTTATTCCAAGTTACTCTTGATGAGAAGACTCTGATTTTCTCCAAAACACAGAACAACCTAACTTTTCAATACAAACCTTCAATTATCACCCACATAATCTGAACACAAACAAAGGATTCAGTATAAACTTATAACCAACAAAATAGTTAAATAGTAATGAATAATAACATTATAGTAACACAACACACTGTACATGTTTCAAACTCTTTTAAAGATCACTTTAGGTGAAATCTCTGGGTTAGAGACTAGTTTCCCAATTTATCCTCTTTTATAAATATAGACTAGTTGGCTATACATAAATCTCTTTGCTCTTTCCAGTTTTCCCTGCTTGGAGATAATCTCTTGGTCCTATGCTACTTTAGACCCCACAATTCACATGGGTTTCCTGAAACCCAACCATAACACCTAAGCGGGATTATATGATCTTGATGATGTGATTTCATTAAGCAGCAGCAATATTACACTAGCACTATTCATCAACTTTTGTTTGTTTCTTAATCCTCACCAGAGGATATTTTTTCATTGATTTTTAGATAGAGTGGAAGGGAGGAAAGGGGGGGGGGGGGACACTAATGTGAGAGACACACATCAATTGGTTGCCTCCCACACAACTCCAACTGGGGCCGGGGATTGAACCTGCAACCCAGGTGATGTGCTCTTGACCAGGAATTGAACGCACGACCTTTTGAATTAGCATGAATATATTTGCAACTTGAAAGATATTCTCTATGCCAATAAATTTAAACTCCCTTGTTAAAATGGGGATATTTCTTTTTGTGTGTGTGTGTTTTTTTTTAATCCTCATCCGAGGACATTTTTCCATTTTTTGTACAGACAGAGTGGGAGGGAGAGAGAGGGAGAGAGAGAGGGAAACATCGATGTGAAGGGACACATCGAGTGGCTGCCACCCGCACGACCAACCAGGGCCGGGGACAAACTGCAACCGAGGTACATGCCCCCAGCGGGAACCGAACCCGGGTCTCTCCGGACCGCAGGCGGACGCTCCAACCGCTGAGCCAAACCGGCCAGGGCAAAATGGGGATATTTCAATTGTATGTAATAAAATGGGAATGTGAGGGAGGGCAGTGCTTAGACTAGCCTTACCTGACTGTATGAACTTGTAGATAAACGAAGAAGATCTCTGATCATATCCTGATGTATCTTTTTATATTCACAACCCTCAACAGTTAGTGTTCGTAGCTGTGGAAAGAAAACAATGCAAATCAAATCTCAATGTTAGAACTAAAAGTTCATTTAATTATGAAGTAATAAACAAATATTCATCTGGAAAACTGTCATTTAAAAAAGTCATCATGACCGGCCGGTGTGGCTCAGTGGTTGAGCATCGACCCATGCACCAAGAAGTCACTGGTTCGATTCCCGGTCAGGGCACATGCCCAGGCTGTGGGCCTGGTCCACAGTGGGGGGGCATGGAGGAGGCGGCCATCGATGTGCTCTCTCATTGGTGTTTCTATTTTTCTCTCCCCCTTCATCTCTCTCAAAAATCAACAAAGAAAAAAAAAATTTAAATAAAAATAAAAAAGTCATCATGATTTTAAAACAATATTTACCTCATGCTGTAACATTACTCTGTCAATCAATAGTGCTCTGATATGCTGTTTCTTGCCATGGAGCTGAAAGACAAAGTAACAAACACCAACATTTTCCCTAATGACCTCAACAATGAATTGCTTTGAATCCCTTAAAGAAAAATTAGTTCAAAGAAGGTCATGGCAGGCTGATGAGTAGTGGAAGTATTTCATTTATTCTAAAGCCATCAGGCTTATATTAAAAAGTACTATTTCAATCAATTTTATGTATAGTAGTGGAAATATCCCCTTTAAATGGTTCGTTCGACACCCTGTTTTTCTGGTAATTTATGAGTGAATCCATGCATGGGAAAGCAATGGAGCTAGTTTTTATTCAAAGTACAAAAATAGCCAACAAAGACAATTCCTTAACTCTGTTATGTTTATAAGTAGACTTCCTGGGTAACTGCATATGTTTACTAGAAAATATAACATCTTCTATTTTTCTGAAAATGATCATTTAAGCTCTCCCTCACCCCCAATCTTCTACCCAGTTACATGGGTCATCAAGTCCCCACAATTCCTTCTTTTTCAAAATACCTTATCTCCATCTTCATGCCAGTGACCTGATTCAGGCTGTTTTTCCATCTGGGCTATTATAATATCTTAACCACCTTCCCTACTTCCAGTCTCAATCCCCTACTGCCTTTGGAGCAGAGGGGGGTACGACGATGACTCTCCCCGAAGATACTTTTCCACTGATTTTCTTTTCTTTTTTTTAATACATTTATTTTTGTTACAAATGTTTCTCCTTTTCCCCTGCAGACACCCTCCTCCCGATCCCGCTCCATTGATTTTCAGATAGAGTGTAAAGAAGAGAGAGAGAAAGAAACATCAATGTGAAAGAAACACATCAATTGGTTGTCTCCTGCACGAGGACCCTGACTGGGGCCAGGGATTGAACCTGCAACTGAGGTACATGCCCTTGACCAGGAATCTAATCTGAGACCCTTCAGTCCTCAGGCTGACGCTCCAACTACTGAGCCAAACTGGCCAGGGCTCTACTGCTTATTTTTCACAGTGATTAGAGTGCTTTTCAAAATTCACTGAATTAAATATTGCTCTTTCTAATATTCAAGACAGATCTAGTTAAGAACTTTTTTTTTTTTTTATCCTCACCCGAGGACATTTTTCCATTTTTTGTACAGATAGAGTGGGAGGGAGAGAGAGGAAGAGAGAGAGAGAAACATCGATATGAAAGGGACACATCAAGTGGCTGCCACCCGCACGACCAACCAGGGCCGGGGACAAACTGCAAACGAGGTACATGCCCTTAGTGGGAAACAAACCCGGGTCTCTCCGGACCGCAGGCAGACGCTCTAACCGCTGAGCCAAACCGGCCAGGGCTAGTTAAGAACTTTTAATGACTCCCCCACTGAATAAAAAACTGAAGCACTTTCTGGGGACAAAACTATAAATGACCTAGTTTGCCACCTGCCACTCTTCCCTACAGCCAGTCCCCGAGAGCATGCTTGTGGTATCTCCCTGCCCTCTAACACGCCACTTCCTCTTTCTAGCACCTCTTGCCTAAACAAAGAACTCATACGACCTTTTCAGACTTAATTTCAACAAAAGTCTCCTATAAAAAAAAACTGCCAAGAACACCAAATGGCTGACTTCAGTATTCTTTCTTTCATGCTCCCAAAGAAACTTGTACTGACTTCTCCTGAAGCACAACTACAACATAAGACATATTTTTCTCAGATCTACACAAAGTGCAATGCTTTCATTCATGGCTTTGGACGATTCCTCCTAACTTTCACTCAGTACTGCAGGTTCTTACAACGCAGCCTCCGTGCTGTTGCCAAATTATCACACTCCAAATTTCCACCGAGAGCTCAGAGACTACATGGAAATTTACAGAAGAGTTTGTTTCAGAAAAATACATTTTCTTAGGATCCTTCTGATTATACCATGATATAATATTTGAAAATCTATTTTTATTTATGTAAACTTCCTCTCTATGCTGAATAATCCCTAAATCAGGTGGTTATATCAATAATACACATCTTTTAAAAATTAATTCAGAGCTACAGGTGAAAATACTGACCCGATTTTCCATTGACTTCTTTACTAAGTTAAAGCTTTTCCAACGGGAGTCAAATTCATGCTTGTGAGATCCTTGGAATTGCAAAAGGTCCCCAATAATCTGTGTCAAAGAATTTCAAATTTTATATTTACTAGTCATCACATCAAATCCAGTCATATAAATAATTATGAAACTATTAAATGACAACTGTACCTTTATGATAAGAAACAACGACTTGGTATCATCTTCTGAATTATTAAGTATGTGGTCTATAACAGGAGAAGAAATCGGAGTCTGGTTAAAAGATTTTTAATTACTACAGTACTCCTAATACATTAGTTAAAGGTCTTAATAGTAAAAGAAAAAAAAAAACCTGCCTGATATTCTCACCAATGAGAATAAAAAATGTTAAATAAAAGAACATATGCTACAGAATTAAATTCCTAAATACTTATTAGTAAAAATAACTTAAATGCATAGATGTACTTACTAAGAAGTTTCCTTATGACCCTAGCAATTGCTTCTCGGTGGTTCTCTCTGGACAGGTCTATTTGAGAAAAATGAGAGAAGGTATTTTAGACACACTGAAATGGTACCATACTGTTGAAGTTTATATCAATAGTTTGTGTCAAGAAGAGATAATGTATCTAGGAAAAAAACAAATAGGTTGGTCAGCCTTTATAATAGTTGGATTAGTGGCTAGGCATGATACAGAATAACCTTCACATTTACAATGACCTGCTTATAAAATTTTGGGCAGGCAAGAAGGAGGCAGAAAAAAAAACAAAAAACATCTTTGCCAATAATTCAAGGCTCTATTCACTAATTAGAGACCATAAACGCATAGGATTCTCTAATTAGGTATAGGTGACCCAAATAAAGCAAACAAAAATTACACTCTAGCAAATAATGTATGCAACTAACTCCAGTATTAGCCCAGCATTAAGAAAATGTGTCAACTTTTCTTAAATTCTGAACACTAAATTAACAAAAAAAATGCTTTGCATGTTTATATAATATTTAACTATGATAGAAAAATACAGAGATATACAGAATATATAAAGGTTATAATATTCCCATTCATATCAAGTATATCAGTTCTAAAACCATTATAAATGAACATTATAATACATGAAAGACTGCCTCTGCACATAAAAGACATCCAAATATTTATTTGCTGACCCAAACTTCTATCTTTTATTGGCTATTCTTTTTAAAAAAATATATTTGAATTGATTTTTTTAGAGAGAGAGGAAGAGAGAGAGATAGAAACATTGATGTGAGAGAGCTACATCAATTGGCCGCCTCCTGTATGCCCCTACTAGGGATCAAGCCTGAAACCTGGGCATGTGCCCTGACCAGGAATCAAACCGGGCCTCTCAGTCCATGGTGCAATGATCAATCCACTGAGCTACACCAGCCAGGCCTAGTTATTCTTTATATAGTAATTTTTTGGTTTCTCCAGAAAAAGCAAATATAACTATTGTATAATTAATATTCATTATTATATATAAAAAGGAGCCTAGAAAAATTATTACAAAATTATTCCATTTTAACACTTATAATTGACAAAAAATAGTCCCATACAATTTACTCAGATTAGGATTTACATACCATATTCAATTCCTGTATATAACTTTGTCTCTTCCAAGGACAACATAGTTGGTACCCTGTATAAAAACAAGAGTGCTTATATTTATTAAAAATACCAGTAAGAAAGATTAAAGGGAAAAATGTCATTGCTAGAATGTTTAAATCAAAACAAAGATGATGCTCTTTTAACACACACAGATTTCCCATCTTCCATATTTCAATTCTTTACTCTATCCTCCTGAGGATTGATGCTATCTGTTTCATTAGTAAGGACAATGTTATTCATCTTAAAGAAAATGTTAATTACATTTAATGACTTTAGGGGGGGAATTCACTGCCCAAATGAGCATAGTGTTGATATTCTATATTCAAGTGTAAAAGTTTAAGTCTGATGATAAACATTTATACAAAGAAAAGTCAGATTTGTAATGGCACAGTAAAGGTTAAAACTAGTCACCAAAAACCCACTATCAAATTTTATTGTGGAATATATAGCAGACAAGCTTCTTTAGATAATTTTTACCCTTCCTCTTAAAACCAGCCAAACCGATTTCTCCTACCATCTGTAGAAAAATGCCACTACTTATGAAGATGTTCAGATGTAAAAAACAAAAAACAAAAAACACTGCATTTCCTAGTTAAAAATCTGTCACAAAGAAATATGTTACTAGAACAAACCAAGCTAGTTAAACCCATGAAATGATTAAAAGTCACTTTTTAGGTATGTAAAAACAGGTACTGGAAAATATGAACCTTTATAACTGAAACCTAAATTTTCTTCATTGAAAAATATACTTTCACTTTCAACATTTTATATCAAAATATGAGACTGAATTCAACAACTTTTTATAAACATAGAGAGAATACTTTCTAAGAGGAGAAATAGGCACAAATGCCAAGAAAACGTAGGTATGGTAAGTATATCTAGGACAGAACTAATTACTAATAACTTTTATCGTTATTACTCATCACTCATGAATTATATTCACAGCCTTATAATGAAGAAAACACTTTAAAATCAACATACTCCCATCTCTAGTATATTTTTTAAGTTGAATTAAGTTATCTTTATCTTAATATTTCATAGTTTTAAATTCTGGAATTTATCTAAATGGTAATAACATTAAGATTACTAAAATGCTAATTATTTAACTATGTCCCTCCCCATAATCTAGTGTCTAGGACAGAAATAATACCATCTCAAGTTTCAAAACCAAGCCTACAGAGTATAAACAAAGAATGGTAACAGTTTATAACATAAAATGCTAATTTGCTTCTCGGAGACTTTCAAGTTCAAATTCTAATTCTTAAAACCTGGTTTTCATTCTATAAATCTTCAACCTTTGACAACAGCTTGCAAACTTGGGCATTCTGTTAAACTGTGTATGATTTAAAAATAGTATGTATCCAAAATCCAGTCAGTAAAATAAGGCCCTGGCTGGTTTGGCTCAGTGGTTAGAGCGTCGGCCCGCGAACCAAAGAGTTCCAATTTCGGTTCCTGCTAAGGGCATGTACCTTGGTTGCAGTGTGTCCCTGGCCCTGGTTGGGGTCATGTGGGTGGCAACCAGTCGATGTGTCTCTCTCACATTGATGGTTTTCTCTCTCTCTTCCCCCCTCTCTCCCTCCCGCTCTATCTGAAGATAAATGCAAAAAATGTCCTCAGATGAGGATAGAAAAAAATAAATAAAATCAGATTCCTTTACAATGAACTTCAAGGGGAGTCCAACATGTCTACTGAAATTAGATTTCACCAGCAGAGAGAAGGCTGTGCGCAAGCATTAACAAGCATAAAGCATAAGACTGTTATCCACTCCAACCTGACATCCCTTGGTAGAGGATGGGGAAGTGCTTGTCATGAGATGTCACATGAGAGGACATGTTTCCTCAATGCCGCTATAAATATAAGTAGTTTACTAACATAGGAATACAATTACCCAGTCCATATCTAGTACCAAATAATACTGAACCAAGCATGCATTTTAATTATCACAAAATTACTTTTACAAGTAACTTAAAAAGCGGTCTCAAACTTCTGAACAATTTTTACCATATGGGTGGGAGGAATCAAACAAACAAAAAGAACTATTAACTGATAATTTGAAGTCCTTTTCTTGTATGCCTTTCACTCTAGTAACCAATTACACTATAATCACATTTAAAAACAAGTCTCATGCCTGGCCTGTTTGGCTCAGAGGTTAGAGCGTTGGCCCAAAAACAGTCTCTTCTACAAGCTCTGTACTAATGTTTAAAATCCATGTGTCACTCTAAATTGCTTCCCTCTCAAAAAATTTGAAAAAAGATGATCTGTCATTACAATTATTTTAAAATATCAGCCTATATGGGATTTTAAAGTGCTAAGTAACACATTTAAATAAAAACTACTTAGGCTTTTATTTTTAAAACCTGAATTAAAACACATCTACCATAACTCAAGTGTATAGAAGGCATCTGATTAGACATATATTTCAGTTTTATTTGTTCTTATCCATCACAAGTTCTTTTTATGCTTAATTATCTAATAGTCAGCTTTAACTGACCCCTTATCTAATAAATTTATTAAACTCCATTTGGATTGACAAGTTTTACACTAAATGTTTCTCAGCAACTGTACATATATATTGATACCAAAGTATTTCTTCTGATCTTACAAGGATAATTTTCTAAAAGAAATCTCTATTCATGACCTATTTATCTCTTTGTGGCCATATTATAAGTCTATGTGCAGCCATACTCTGTTACTTAAAACTGCTCTTTTAACTTTTAGTTATGAACAAAATCTCAGCTGAATAGACTTAAAGTGCTATCAACTGACAGATCTACATTCTGATTCAAAGCCATAGTAGCAAATATGTCATTTAAATCAAGTACTATCACTATCACTCCCCCATCCCAAGTGAAATTCATTCTACTCACATTCACTGTTTCATTTAACAAAGAGTAATATAATTTGACATAGGAACTAAGTAAAATTCTGACAAGTAATTTTAACACAACATAATATAAATAATACCATATATAAATAATAAAGCTAAATCAGCTTCATGGCAACTAAATAGTACCAGGCCACCTAATTTATAACAAAATCTGTTCAATATGTGTGCCACAATTCGGGGGGAGCAGGGGCACCTGTTAAGTTTTCCACAAATATATTATTTGTACCACTAGATGGCAGTCTTTTTTGGATTTGATCAGAGTAGAAATGAAAACAATCACTGGTGGAAAAGGATGGCGAAAAAGGAAGAAACGGCTAATAACATAAAAACAAAAATATACAAATCAAATATTCAAATGAAAAGCCAGGTCACCAACTGTCATAAAACAACTTCAAACAGTAATAACTCTTCCTGTCTCTAAGTGAAAGAACAAGCTAACCTTTCCAATAGTCCCTCCCCTCCCAAATGAAAACAAACATAAAAGGTCTAAAACCAAGCCACTAGATATTTTTCCAGTCAAGATTACAAAGTGTTTCACAAGAGACAATTAGCCTATTTATGTGTTCTGTTATGCAATCCAATCCTAGGCATCAATAATAGCAATAAACACAAATGAAAAGCTGGCTCGTACTCTACCATGTGCACAAAGGGTTGCTAAGTAAAGAAAGAGAAATCTTACATAGTGCTAGGTTTTAAATTTATGCTGAGCTTAAGAACTATTTATTTCCATGTCTGACACACAAGCTTTTAAAAATTAATGAAAACAGTCAGAAGGTGAAATAAGGAGAAAACAGGATTACTCACCGTGGAGTAGTAACTGTTTCCTTTTCTGTGTGCGGCTCCCCCAGCAGAGCTGGGTAGTTCCCTGGAGGTGCCAAGAGAGGTTAGCTAGCCCTGCCCCTCATTGCATAACAACACATCCTTTCACATATTAATGAAATGGTCTCACTATTAGACCTTAAGTATGAATTTTTCTTGACTGAAAAGTTAGTAAAGGTTGAGATCTTAGGAATGACCTAACTAAGAATGACTTAACAGATCTATCAGAGAAAAGGGGGCACAAAGTAAAGAAGAAATATTTGAGATGAAAAATGACTCCTCTACCTTGAGTAAGCCTGCTTTTATAGATGTTACTAGTTGTTTGCTTTCTGTGATAGCTGGTTAGACCTAAAAGATTATGAGTGGACTGCAAAAGGAGAAATTAATGACAATTTGAGGATTAAAAAGGCCAAGTATCCAAAATCCCTGTGACCCTGGAAAGACAAACTCCAACTTTCACATCTATAAAGATAGAACTATGAGTATAAACTATAACACAAATATTTCTATTAAATCATTAAAAGTTCCAAGAGCAAAATAGAGAGGTTCCATTTTAAGACTAATTCAGCAGACTTAGTATTTAATAAAATTGTTAAAAATTAAAATTATACTGAACTAAAATAATTTACCCTTTAATTACCCTCAAGGAACCTTATTTTACCATCATTTGAAACAGTAAAATGTAGAGGTATCTGGTGACCCCCTACACTGCTGAAAGCCAAAAAGTTACAATGCAGATACCATTAGATGTATTGTTTATTTCATACTTATTAAGTTAGTCAACTCATCTAAGCATTTTATTTTTTGTCAGTCTCTCATCACTTAGCACAGAAAATTGGTTTTCACATTTAGTAGCCATTTCCCTGAACAAGGGGGATTTTAGGATCATCCCATCTATTAGAAACTAAGTTAGATTTTCTTACAGGAAAACTCAGAACTAAGCTTCCAGTTTTCCATTACTTTTCAATTTTCCAGAAGACAAATGCTACTAATACATGCGCAGGGTAAACTTAATAATGAGTGGTTTGACCAAAAAAACAAAAACAAAACCCAAATTTAAATCAGCTAGAATATTTTGCCTAATTAAGATTTACATAAGAAAAATAAAAATATAATTTTAAATGAAAAACAAAAATGTAAGTTTAAATTTTAAAAAATTGTTTGAGTTGCTATGGGCTTGCAAAAACTGCTTGAGTGTTTCAGAAAATGCACAATGTCCCATAATACAAAGGTAAATTGTTTGTTATTAACACGAGTGACTCCCTCAGGCGCTGTCGGCATTACACTGAAGCATTTGTCACTTACATGCCTTTCCTTTTCTCCCCACCCTGGTACATTTTACTCTATTCTCTATGGAAGAACTACTGTCTGGAAAGTTTTCTTTTCATCCACTAGTTTCAAATTGACCTGCTGCTAATAATTTAGTTGAGAATTATGCTACAGATAATTCTGTCTTCACACTAGGCAGTGTGATTTAATATCACAGAACAATGGCACCATCGACTGAAATTACTTAGTTTTGCCCAGCTGGTGTGACTCGGTGGATTGAGCATCGCCCAATCCCAGTTGCGATTCCCAGTCAGGGCACACTCCTGGGTTGCAGGCTCGATTCCCCGTAAGGTGCATACAGGAGGCAGCCAACTGATTTTATCTCTCTCACATCAACGTTTCTATCTCTCCTTTCCTCTCTCTCTAAAAAAATCAATAAAAATGTACTTAAAAAAAAAATTAGTTTTTTTCAAATCGGTTTACATTTAGAAGAGTTTAACAACTGACATATTAAAAAAGCATTTCAGAAATTTAAAAGCTAACTTTATTTTATGATACTTTGGTGAGAACCAATTTACTATCGGCCAAAAAAGCCAAAATGTTATATAAAGAAAACAAATATAACAAGGCGCACATTACCAAAACAAACTAAAATTTCAGATGAAGATGATCCCAGTTAGAAATTGGTTTTAAAGAAAAGGATTCTATTAAGAATGAGTCAAAGGCTCAGGGAAGACTTTACAAACTCCCTGTTTGGCAATTCAAAGGCAAAGGGCTGTTCATTCATCTTTAGTTCTACTTCTTATAATCATTATCCAGCACAGATGTATACAACTATCAATAGAACCCTAAAAATGTGTATTCAAGGATCAAAAAAATGGACATTTTCTCATTTCATGTTTTATTTCAATATGTATTATTAAATACACAAGGGTGGACAAAAGTAGGTTTACAGCTGTTTGTATAAAAAATACAATAATAAATAATATAAGAATAAACTTTCATATACTCATAACTGTAAATCTACTTTTGCCCACCCTTGCATACAAGAAAACATTTTATATGTATATATTTAAATATATTTTAAAATATAAACATTGTATATTTATATTAAGTATAACTTTTATTATTTTATTATGTTTCATTATTAAATTTTCACACTAAAAGTGAAAATTCTAATACAAAACTTCCATCTAGATTATCTTTCCTCTTCAACTTTTCTGGGAAAAAACCTATAAAAGATACTCAGGAACAATTTTATAGTTTATAACGTACAGTAATGTCTAACAAACTAGTTATATTCCATGACATTCATGGAATTTTCATAACATGATATTCTTTTCCTTAGTTAAAACACCTTTCTTTATATATATAAACCTAATTGGTTTATAATAACAAAATATATGGTGATTTTGTCCCGATGCACACTTATTTCAAAAGAAAAAGACTGCGTCAATTCACTATTCTAGTGCATATGGCATAAACATGGCTATAGGCTATGAACTGCATCGAGAAACTGCTAAGCCTTCTGAGCTGACCCTTCAAGCAGCACATCCTAATGATCACTCAATACTAAAAATCTTCTCATCACGTACATAGATCATGCATGCTTTGCTCTTAGATAAATTGTTGGATTACATGACGACACTTCTCATTGTCAACAAGTTAAAGCACAACTAAATTTACTAATATGATAAACTCATTACGTATGAAATCCCTTTTTAGCATGCCATAAAAGAGTTAATGCTTACTGTATAATAAACTGTTAAAGTCATCAGGAAAATCAAAACCATTTCTGTAGGTCTCATTTAAAAATACTACTTTAAAATCAATCTCTCATGCCTCAGCCAGGTGGCTCAGTTGATTGAAGCATTGTCCCATGCACCAAAAGGGTTATGGGTTCTATTCTTGGCCAGGGCACATACCTAGGTTGCAGGTTTGATCATCGGTGGGGGTGCTTACCGAAGGCAACCATCAATATTTCTCACATTAAACATATCCTCAGGTGAGAATTTAAAAAACAATAATTATTATAAAATCAATCTCTCGTAACAAAAATGAATTTGGGTAAAATTGTTCTTATATCAAACTATAAAACTAATGAAAAATAAAAGTTTTTTAAAAGAATTCAGCAATTTCCTACTTAACTGAAAATATATTTCCTTACCTGGAATGACCCTACTTCTCCCTCTTAAATCTAATGAGCAAGCTAAACTTCAATAGCTAGAAACAGTTTTTAGATTGAAATAAGTGGGAATTATGAAAAAGTATGATTCCAAACAAAGACTATACAAAAAATAAGAAAGAAAAACAAGCCACATTTTAAAACAACTCCTTGAAGCTTTTTAATAATTTTGTTGTAAAATCCACAAATAATTCTCCTCTTTGTGTTTGTTGAGTGGGCTGGGATTACGTACTCATTTTTATGTGAATTTCATTAAATTTTTGGGCAATGAGATGTTGATGTTGACAGCAAATGATCTAAGATGGTATACTGAAACTAGCAGCTATCTACTTAATAAGTGAGCTAAAGTTACATATTGCTGATTTCCATTAAACTCCATTTTTTCAACTTAAATGGTAACACTAACAATAGACTAAATCAAGACATTCATTCAAGATAAAAATGATCTGAAAAGCACTTAAATTCATAAAAGCAACTTGGTAGATCTAAAAAGTTAAAATCATAATTCATAACATTGAACAAATTTTTATTAAAAAACATCCTAGTTTTTTTTGCTACAGTATCTTTAAATCAACATTGACTGTAGACAAAAAAAAAAAGCATTTTTCGTTCCTTTTTAAATTAGAGTATTTGTCTTAATTAACCCAGTAAACTAAAAGATGAACTTAAATATCTCCAAGTTCATATTTTAAAACACATTAACCTTGAAAGTCATCCTGGCACCATATGAAGACCTGATTAAGTTTGAAAGTTTATAGACCTAAATCGTCCCTCAGCTATTTTTGGCCTAACAATGACAAAAAGGTTAAAATGATACAGAAACAACACCAATAATTACAAAACCAGGGACTCATTACGTGACTAAGACTTAAAATATATGCCAAATGGAAAACAGCAAAATATGTAAAGTAGTTATTTTTACTTACAAGTTAGTAACTGGTTCTCCCTTCAATGGAGGCAGGAGGTTTCCTGAGCCAATTAAACAGTTGTGCACTATTGTCAGACTCTGTAGAACATCATCTCTAAAAAAGATAAAAGATATTTTCATATTTCAGAAGACTCCAAATCCCTCTTTAATAAAAAGCCAAGAGTCTAGGGTGAAGTACAAAAACTTTATGAAGTGGGGATATACAAAATTAAGGCAAAGAAATGTCAAACATCATTATTTACCCACTTAATAGTACAAGGTAATTAAACAGATGTTCACTGGTAATAAGAGACCTGCTTATATTTAAACAGGTTCTAAATAATCACAGGTAACAACAACTGATTGCCCTTTGTGAAACAATTCTGAATTCAATCACCTGTTTACCTAAAGAACACTACCACTAACAAAAATGGAAAACAGTATTACGTAAGATCTTCCAGCATATCCCATCTGTTAAAAATGGACTACCTAAACATTTACTTCAAAAGGCAGTTTTTATGATACACTGTAGTTGACATTAAGTCAATCACACTTCTTCCTCCAATCCCATTTCTACTGAATTTGTTATTAAAATTCCCTCATATTTGACACAGAAATTCTTATTATTTTAGAAATTGTCAAAGATCCAAATTATAAAAGTCTAATGGTCTCAAATAATTTTTTCTTATTAAAGCTCCTAGGGAGAGAAAAAAAATTATCTCAGAGATATTTCTCCAAGTAATGTTAATGTCAATAATGTGAATTACCAAGAAGGAACAACCCAATAAATCTAAGCTGAATCTAGAAAAGTAGGCATTTCATTTCAAAGGGGGCATACTTACACACTTCTCAAATGAGGCATAAGTGAAACTGCTAAGTAGAGAGCACTCAAAACAAGCTAGGAAAAACTCTAGAAATGTTTAAATGTTATGACAAAATCTCTGTTACAAAATGCTATATTACGTGGTTTTCTAATTACACTCATGACAGTGATCAAAACACAAAGAAAATGAACACAACAGATATGCCACAGAGAGAAGGAAAGGCACAAAAAGATGTTTTTTAGTCTGCAACCATAAAACACTAATTAATTATTTTTAAAAAACGAACCTAGACATTTCGAGTTCTCCATCCCCACAATGCTGGAGTTTGATGAGTTCAGGCTGAAGAAAAGAGTCCAACAGATAGAAGGCAAAAGCTATTTCATCGGAAGAAGGAACATGCCACTGGATTCCCAGATTCCAAAGGTCTCCTGGTTTACCCCAGTCCTAGAAAAAAACAGCATTTACTCAGCAGGTTGAGAAGTTAAAAAAAAGAACATATACAGAACATTAAAAATGTTGAAAAGAATATGTGTAAGTATTCCAAACTTAAGGTAGCAAACAATGCCCCCAAACAGCCTGAAGGGTGTGGCTCAGTGGACTGAGCATTGTCCCATGGACTGAGAGGCCCAGTTTGATTCCCAGTCAGGGCACATGCCTGGGTTGTAGACTTGATCCCCAGTGTGGGGTGTGCAGGAGTCAACCAATTGATGTGGCTCTCTCACATCGATGTTCCCGTCTCTCTCTCTCTCCCTTCCTCTCTCTCTAAAAAAATTCAATAAAAAATATTTTAAAACTAATTAAAAAAAAAAAAAGAAGTGGCCTTGAACAGTTTGGCTCAGCAGTTAGGGCATCAGCCTGAGGACCTGAGAGTCTCAGGTTCGATTCCGGTCAAAGGCATGTACCTCAGTTGTGGCTCAATCCCTGGCCCTGGTTGCAGTCATGTGGGAGGCAACCAATCCATGTGTCTCTCTCACATAGATGTTTCTCCTTCTCCCTCCCTGCCTTCCTCCCTCTTACTCTATCTGAAAAATCAATGGAAAAATATCCTCGGGTAAGGGTTAAAAATTAAAAATAAGGAAGTGACACCTTCATAAACAAGGATAAGACCCACATTTTTAATCCCTTAGAAAAATAACCAAATAGATCCCTGAAGACGAAATTACTGAAAATGCCTACCTTGACAGGAAAGTATTCGGAAGGACGCTTGTCAAAGCCACCTGGCACGCTGCAGTACTCTGTAGGGTAGATAAGGGTAGCAGAGCGCAGAAGGTGATGCAAGAGGTTACAGGACAGGGTGTAGCCCTGCTTACAGGTGAGGTGCAGGGTTCTCTGGAGAATCTTTACAAGTTGCTCCCTATAAAGAAGCAACTTCTTCCCATCCACTCGAGTAATCTAAAAAGGAAGAAATAGTTGAAGACATTTGGGTTAAAAGATCAAGAATCAGTAATTAATGCAAAGGTCAATGTTTGGCCATGAAAGTAGCTTAAAGTCATAACAGTGTTTTTCTTAAAATAATTAAATTCATTTTAGGACTTTCTTTTTAACTATATTCTAACAATTTATTCTTCTCAAAGGTCAAGCACTTTTTCTGACTATACTCTCATGTGCCATGGCACAGTAACATCCTTTTCAAAAGTCTCTCTCTTGAGAGAAAAAAAATCTCAGATCGATCAACTTTTCTTTATTTTTTAAATATTTTTTTCTTTATTGATTTTAGGGAGAGAGGAAGAGAGAGATAGAAACATCGATGAGAGAGAACATTGACTGGCCACCTCCTGCATGATCCCCACTGGGGATTTGGCCCACAACCTGGGCATGTGCCCCGACAGGGAATCCCGGCGACCTCTCAGTGCGTGGGGTCAATGCTCAACCACTGAGCCACAATGGCCGGGCTCAATCCGCTTTTCAATTAATGAGTTCCTTTTTATAAATTTCTTTTTTATCCTCACCCGAGGACATTTTTTTTCGATATCTTGTTCAGATAGACTGGGAGGGAGAAAGAAAGAAGAGAAACATTGACGTGAAAGGGACACATCGAGTGGCTGCCTCCCACACGCATGACCCAACCAGGGCCGGGGACAAACTGCAACCGAGGTATGTGCCCTTAGCGGGACCTGAACCGGGGTCTCTCGGGACCATAGGCCGACACTCTAACCGCTGAGCCACACCGGCCGGACTCAATCAGCTTTTCAGTTAACGAGTTACCCATACTAGAATTGATCAGTAAAAAGTCAAGCAGAGCACTGAACATAAAGCAATCAACAATTATCATACTCCTCCGAACACAAGAAAATGACATTATCTGACTTTTTGCAGCCATATCAATAAATAGTTAAAACATGACTTTTCATGTTTTAATGTCAAATTTTCAAAACAGGCCCTGGCCTGTTTGGCTCAGCGGTTAGAGCGTCGGCCTGCGGTCCAGAGAAACCCGGGTTCGGTTCCCGCTAAGGGCACGTACCTCCGTTGCAGTTTGTCCCTGGCCCTGGCTGGGTCGTGCAGGTGGCAACCACTCGATGTGTCCCTTTCACGATGATGTTTCTCCCTCTCTCTCTCTCCCTCCCACTCCATCTGAACAAAAAATGGAAAAATGTCCTCCAGTGATGTGGGAGACTGTTTGCATGGCATCCATTTTGCAAAAATCTGCTCTGCCATCTCCTGCCCCAAGGCAGGATATCTCTGTCTGCATCTCTGCATACAATGTTTCTGCATTCCTTTAAGTAACCATTTACTCATCCAGTTATGCTGTTTGTCTTTTGTTCCACCTGTGATATTTACATGATATTTACTTGAGATTGCTTCGGGGTGGTTACCACAAACTTATTGCTTGGCAACAAATGTTCTTGTTTTTCTGCTTCTTGCCCTATATATACTGTGGATCTCCCCAGAATACATGAGACTTGATCAGAGCCCTGTCTTGTCTCCATTTCTCGTGTCTCTTGTCCCTCCTCATCCTCACTCCCCCTCTAGAGTCCTCGTTGCTCGACCTGCGGGACGGGTCAAGTGGCGCCCAACGTGGGGCTCCAGCACGGGGGATCCAGTGAAGGACGCCGACGCCGTTCGAGCGGCTGGCAGAAAGGAAAAGAAAAGAGGGAACGACGTGGGAACCTGCTGCGTCTGCACCCCTCGGGTAAGTGAACGGCGATTATTGGTCAAGCATTGAGCCAAGATAAGATGTTCGTTGAAGGACTAGGAAAGGCTATAAAGGCACGAGGAGTAAAGGTAAAAATTAAGCATTTGTGTCAGTATTTTGATTATATTAAAGAAGTTTGTCCTTGGTTTGGTACAGAGGGAACTATAGATCAAAAACGATGGAAAATAGTTCGTGATGCTCTTAGAGATTACTATAAGACTTATGGACCCGAGAAGGTCCCGGTAACTGCTTTTTCTTATTGGTATTTAATAGATGAGATTTTATCTCAGACATTCTGATCCTCTCGTTGTCAATGTAGTAGAATATGGCGAGGGTATATTACAGAAAGAAAAAAAGGGGAATGAAAATGAAAGTAAGGAATGTGAGGACTTTATGTCATTCGATAGTGATAATGAGGAAGAAGAAACTGAGCCCACTTGGAATAAAATTATGCCTAAAAGTTCTCATACGGGGAGACAAGAAAAACTAAGAGAGAGAGGGGGTGGAGAATTCAAAAGAACAAAAACTAGTGTTGCCCCAGAGGAAATAATCAAATCCAAGACAAAGATTTATCTTGACCCATCAGAATATTTGGAGACTGTTCTTGACGGAGGGGAGGTTAATTGGGATGAATTGGCGGATGAAGTTGCCAGATATCGTAACTCTGACTGGCCGCTTGTTTCTCAACGCCCTCCGCCTTATAATAATGATCCCAGTGCTCCCCCGCTGGCCTGTCCAGTCCTTGACCCTAGAAAAGAACTTAGAGATAAAATTGAACACCTCAAAGAGCAAATAAAACTGGAAAAGGAGCACCAAGATCTCATAGCCCAATTAGAAGGACTAAAAGTAGGAAAATCTAAAAAGGAGAGTGGAGTAAGATCAGAAGTTCTCGGTAATCAAAAGCCACCCATGAGGGGAGCTGCCCCAAAAATCCCTCCCCGCTTGCAACTTGCACCAGAGCTAGATGATATAGAGGCTTTTCCAGTAACAGAAACAGTGGACGCGCAAGGACAGTCTTGGCGTCACCATAGTGGGTTTGATTTTAAATTAATAAAGGAGTTAAAGACCGCTGTAGCACAATACGGAGCCACAGCCCCATATACTACGGCAATTTTAGAATCAGTAGCCGAGAATTGGCTTACGCCTGGGGATTGGCAGACGCTAGCCCGAGCAACACTTGCTGGAGGAGACTATCTCCTATGGAAATCAGAATATGTAGAGAACTGCAGGGACATTGCTAAACGCAATGTGCAGGCTGGTAATGGATGGAATTTCGATATGCTAATAGGAGAAGGAAATTATGCCAATAGTGATGCCCAAATGCAATATGATGCAGGCCTTTTTGCCCAAGTTCAGGCTGCAGGCACTAGAGCATGGAGGAAACTGCCCACCAAAGGCGACATGAGCTCCTCCCTAACATTAAACAAGGACCTGATGAGCCTTTTGCAGATTTTGTTCACCGCTTAATTACTGCAGCAGGCAGAATTTTCGGTAATGCAGACGCAGGCACGGATTTTGTTAAACAATTGGCTTTTGAAAACGCTAATGCCACCTGTCAAGCCGCTATCAGACCTTATAAGAAAAAGACTGATTTAACTGGTTATATTCGCCTATGCTCTGATATTGGGACTGCCTATCAACAGGGCCTTTCCATGGCTGCCGCCTTGCAAGGGTATACAGTTAGACAATTCTTATCCCAACAAAACAAGAGTAAATGTTTTAACTGTGGGGAAACTGGCCATTTCGCAAGGAATTGTAAAGGAAATCCCACTAATAACTCAAAAACTCAGACTCCAGGAGTTTGCCCTAGATGTAAAAGGGGGAAACATTGGGCTAATGAATGTAGGTCTAAAAAGGATGTTCAGGGTAATGAACTACCCCCGATGCGGGGAAACGGGTACAGGGGCCAGCCCCAGGCCCCCAAACCCAAACAAATCTTTGGGGCAGTCAGTTTTGTTCCAGCAAACAACAACCCATTTCAAACCTCCTCAGAGCCACCACAGGAAGTGCAGGATTGGACCTCAGTTCCACCACCTACACAGTATTAACTCCTGAAATGGGAGTTCAGGCCCTTCCTACTGGAATTTTTGGCCCTCTGCCTGAAAACACATTTGGACTAATAATGGGAAGTAGCAGCTCAACAATGAATGGACTACAAGTCCTTCCAGGAGTCATAGACAATGACTACTCCGGAGAAATTAAGGTTATGGTGTCATCCCCCAAAATACTAGTACTGTCATCACAGGACACAGATTTGCTCAATTGCTGCTCCTGCCTTTGATGCCCACCACAAATAGGGCAGTATCAGGACAAAGAGGTGACCAAGGCTTTGGGTCATCAGACGTTTACTGGGCAGAGGTCATATCAGCACAAAAACCCATTATGTCTCTCTGGTTAGATGGTAAGAAATTTTCAGGGCTTTTAGATACAGGGGCTGATGTCACAATAATTAAAAAGGAAGACTGGCCTACAGCCTGGCCCTTAGATGCAACTCTGACTCACCTAAAAGGAATAGGGCAAAGTCAAAACCCAGAGAGAAGTTCAAAGCTATTAACTTGGAAAGATCAGGGAGGTAACCAGGGCACCATACAACCATATGTTATAGCTGGATTGCCTATAAATCTTTGGGGTAGAGACCTCTTATCCCAATTAGGATTAATAATGGGAAGCCCGAATGCTGTTATTACTACCCAAATGTTGAAAACCAGATATCTACCAGGCCAAGGGCTGGGAAAAAATAATATGGGTATAACAGAACCCATAGAGCCCTCCCCAAAGACTGATAGGGCAGGATTAGGCCATTTTCCATAGGGGCCATTGACACTCCTGTGACCCATGCAGAAAAGATCACGTCGCTATCTGAGGAGCCGGTGTGGGTTGATCAATGGCCTCTAACTGCAGAAAAACTGATGGCTGCACAACAGCTGGTACAGGAGCAGCTTGATGCTGGCCACATTGTCCCTAGTAACTCCCCTTGGAATACGCCTATTTTTGTCATTAAAAAGAAATCTGGTAAATGGCGGCTATTGCAAGACTTAAGAGCTGTAAATAAGACTATGGCACTAATGGGAGCCTTACAGCCAGGACTGCCCTCACCTGTTGCCATACCTCTGGCTTATTTCAAAGTCATTGATGATCTAAAGGATTGTTTTTTCACGATTCCTCTGCATCCAGATGATCAGAGGCGATTTGCATTCAGCTTACCAGCTATAAATTTCAAAGCGCCTATGAAAAGATTCCAATGGCGTGTTCTGCCACAGGGAATGGCTAATAGCCCTACCCTATGCCAATCCTTTGTGGCCTCAGCCTTACAATCAGTTAGAGACAATTGGCCAAATATGTACATTATACATTACATGGATGATATCCTCATAGCCGGAAAAGAGGGGAGCGAGGTTTTGAAATGCTATGAGATGATGCGCGTTGCCTTACGAGACAAAGGCCTGGAAATAGCCCCTGACAAGGTCCAACTCGCAGACCCTTACACATATCTTGGTTTTCAAATGCGAGGGTCCCTAATTTTCTCTCAAAAATTTAAAACCCTAAATGATTTTCAAAAGTTGCAAGGGGACTAAAATCCCTAATGCATTATGGCAGATGGATGTTACTCACATCTCTGAATTTGGAAATCTTAAATATGTACATGTTATCATAGATACCTTTAGTGGATTCATTTATGCCTCCCTCCAAACTGGTGAAGCCACAAAACGTGATCAGTCACATGCTAACCACATTTACAGTTCTGGGATGCCCACAGCAATTGAAAACCGATAATGGCCCAGGCTATACAAGTTCAGCCTTCTCCGAATTTTGCAAACGCCTCAATATTCAACACATAACAGGTATACCTCACAACCCTCAGGGCCAAGGGATTGTAGAGAGAGCACATCTGTCTTTAAAGATCACCATTAATAAAATAAAAAAGGGAGAATGGTATTCCACAAGGGGGTCACCCAGAAACATTCTCTCTCATGCCTTATTTATCCTCAATTTTTTAAATTTGGACACTAATAGGCAATCTGCTGCTAATCGCTTTTGGCATACAGAAACCCAAAAACAATTTGCCTCAGTATTGTGGAAAGATCCGCTAACCAACTCTTGGCATGGCCCAGACCCAGTCCTCATCTGGGGCCGAGGTTCTGTATGCATTTACTCTAAGAAAATGAAATCTGCCAGATGGCTACCAGAGCGTTTGGTTAAACAGATTGATCAAGTTAAAGGAATAACAGATAACCATATAGATAACTCCAGGGACGAAAATTCGCCCTGAGAGGCTTTTCCTGTTTTTTCTTTATTTCAGGAATGGACCGGAATGCTGAAATCTTGCTGCAGGGATACTACTGCATCTTTGCCTGCTTGTGGAAGGAGTTTGGGGCCTCCTCCACACCCTGACGAGCTCCGGAGGGCCTTATTTGGCCCCCTATGCGACTGCCTTGCAGGAATGCTGCGGCTTAAAAGAACTTTTCGATAACCCCCTTTTGAGCGGGCTAAATGGGGTGTATCTTCTCCCTCTGTTGGGCCCCTTACTTGGCCTTTTACTGATTGTGTCACTAGGACCCTTCCTCTTCATTAAGGTGATGGCTTTCATCAAGCAGCAGATAGATGCCATTAAGATGCAACCTATACAGGTCCATTATCATAAACTTGAAATGGCTGACAGAGAAGCTCACTCTAGCTGTGAGTTAAGCTATGACTATGCCCGAGATGGCAAATAGTGAGTCTCAAAAACCTCGTCACCTTGGTGCGCTGGACTGGATAGCCAGAGACGGGCAACTGGAACTCACACGCGTCGCCAACCACCACCTAAGACGGGAACAAGGCCTTATGCTGCCTTGCTTTCCAATGACGGGTAAGGACAGGTTGGCACCGTGTGCAAGTTTCCTGACCTAAGACAGGCACAGTCCCCTCAAGGTATTTTTTTCCGGCCTTAAAATTAAAAAAAAAAGGGGGGGGGGACCTGTGGGAGACTATTTGCATGGCATCCATTTTGCAAAAATCTGCTCTGCCATCTCCTGCCCCAAGGCAGGATATCTCTGTCTGCATCTCTGCATACAATGTTTCTGCATTCCTTTAAGTAACCATTTACTCATCCAGTTATGCTCTGTTTGTCTTTTGTTCCACCTGATATTTACATGATATTTACTTGAAATTGCTTCAGGGTGGTTACCACAAACTTATTGCTTGGCAACAAATGTTCTTGTTTTTCTGCTTCTTGCCCTATATATACTGTGGATCTCCCCAGAATAAATGAGACTTGATCAGAGCCCTGTCTTGTCTCCATTTCTCGTGTCTCTTGTCCCTCCTCATCCTCACTCCCCCTCTAGAGTCCTCGTTGCTCGACCTGAGGGACGGGTCACAGTGATAAAAAAATTTTTTCAAAACAGTAAATACTAAGAGCAAGTCAATGTTTTCACAGTAATATTTTCTTATTCCAAAGATTTACAATACCTCAGACAAAAGTTGAAGATTCCATAGTAACTCCTTGTCCAGCTCTTCCTCATTTAATACATCATCATCTAAACAAGGCAAAATAGTACAGAGGGGTATAAAAATCTATGTATCCAACTAAATGAATCATTTTTAAAATATTTATATTTAAAATTTCTGATAGCTGAAAAAGTCTCTTTTACAGAAACTTTTCAATTCCTTCTTCATCAAGCTGACCTTGCTCCAGAGGATGTAAAAACTTACTTTTCAAGAAAATGAACAACGGCAACCAAATGTCTGACCATGCACATATCACAAAGTAACTGGTAATTTTATTGTTGTTAATCCTCACCCAAGGATATTTTCTCCATTGATTTTTCAGAGAGTAGGAGTGGGGGTGGGGGGAGAGGGAGAAAGGGGAGAGGAAGAGAAACACTGATCTGAGAGAAACAGATCGATTGGTTGCCTTCCACAAGACCCCAGCCAAGGCCGGGGATTGAACCTGAAACCCTGTATGTGCCCTTGACTGGGAATCAAATCAGCGACCCTTCCGTGTGCAGGCTGACACACTAACACTGGCCAGGGCATAACTGATATTTTTTATGGCACCCTCTGAATGGTTCTTATATGTATGAAAATGTTAATAAAGTAAAATTTCTAAGCTACCTGTCAACATGGTGATAGCTTATTTTGAGCAATTTCCCCCAAAACTGCAAAATCAAAATGTTGCATAGCTTAAAGGTTTTCATCAACAGAGTTCTAGAAACCAAGAAAAAATTCTATCTAAAAAAACAGAGTAACTTTATGACTTACTCGTTGTAAGCTGAGTTATAACACTGCAGCAGTGAGGAACAAACAGCTTCAAAGATTCCTCTGGGCAGCACTGAAAACATTTGTATAAATAAGTTTTTTGAAAGGTACAAACATTTAACAGTCACAAAGTATACGCTAGCACTATTTTCAGTGGCAAATAGGGCTACAAGCAGCTACTGAAAGAACTATGAATTTTAAGTATAACAAACACGTCTAAAATAATTAATCACATAAACCTGCTGGTTACCGATTCGTTAATGCATCAGTCCAAAACACGCAAACTCACCTTTACAGCAGCACGGCACATGTCTGCCACCATACGGCCTGCCACTCTTGTCTCAAATATATGGGAAATAGAAAAGTTAAATACCTTCTGAAGAGCCACCTGTTAAGATATGTAAAAAATCAAAATGTCTAATCAGCATTTTAAAGAAAATTAAACATAAAACATTTTTTTAAATGCTCAGACTACATTAAATGTAACCAAGTAGGAATTTTTAGGCATCAGAATTTATAAGGATTTGCTTAACATTTATATCTACAGTCTTTGCACAAGACCTTAACATGAACAAAACATTTGAGGCACAAGATTTTATTTGCTACAGAAACACTAAACATAAAATTACAACTCTTGGAAGCAAATACAATTGTCTTGTTGGCTAATCCTATATAACAAAATAAAATTTTTAGAATATCTAATATTTACATTTTGTCATTCTGATAACTCCAAACCTA
This sequence comes from Molossus molossus, assembly GCF_014108415.1. Lineage (NCBI taxonomy): Eukaryota > Metazoa > Chordata > Mammalia > Chiroptera > Molossidae > Molossus > Molossus molossus. Next base: position 37,875,439 of record NW_023425350.1, read on the forward strand.
AAAGACTTGAAGCAGTATATTTAATTTTACAATCAGGTCACAGAATTTCAATTGCTGAATGAAAGAATGAGCTCTATACATGGATTAACAGTGCTCAAAATTATAAACAACTCCCTTCAAAAGACTTCAACTAAATAAGAGATACATGTTAATTTCTTTATATTCATATAAGCTTAGTAAATATTTAACAAATTGAACAGTGATAATCTCAGACAAAGGGTGAAGAAACAGAAATGGAATTAAACTGTGGCTTGAAAGACCATATTGTATAAACAGGTATCAACCAATATCGAATGAGTGTTATGGAGATTTTTATATTTAGGATTTAATTTCTATCATGTTATGGCATAAGCAATTTCCAAACCTATTCTCCCAAATAGTATTTATTGTAAACTTTAAAACTACAGTTAATTATTGTTATTTGTAGTAGTAATGTTCTATATAGTTGCTGTGAGCACTGAATTATCAAATACTAATTTGCTAGCTAGTAAAACCATTGTTCCTAGGGAACACACAGGACTAAGTTACTAAAAGGCTCTGGGTACATTTTCATCAACTGATGAATTTTGTGTTCTGTGTTTCTATTTGAAGACACCTTATTTAATATATATATTTTTTATTCAAAACACGGAACTCAAGTCAACAGTACTATAACTCATGCCTGAACAAAGCTTATCTAAAACGTTTATTTTCTCAGACACATCACAACTCTCTTATGCTTAGAACACTAGACAGTGCTTCAGCACTATTCTTGGGCACCACTTTAAGTAGCAAAATCGTCAACAAAAAGCACAAAAATGGGAAAACCCTGGCACTAGAGACACAAAAAGAACACGTTTACAGTATGAGAGCTGAAACAAAAAGGCAGAGCGTCATCTTATTGGACCTCAACTGAAAACACGTGTGACAAGTTTTTGCCACTGCAAGTAAGCAAATTTGCAAACATGGAACATGTGAATAATGAGCATCAAAAGGATAAACTGGCAATGATATATACACTTAAAGTAGCTTACAGTTCAATTTTTAAAACATCAAATCAAATAAAATTAAAATAAATAAAACATCAAATAAAATTACAACACTAGAATTTAATTTTTTGTAGTAGTGCATTCTTACCATAAATATTTCTTTGGAACACTGAGTGAGGATTGTACTAAACGTAGAAGACAGACCTAATTCCACTAAACTCTCTAAGTGAGTCATTTTCTCCGTTTCTGTCTCTTCTCTTGTTTGTTCCAATGTGCTACTTTCTATAAGTCCAAAGCATCTAAATTATGCAAAGAAAGAAAAAAAGTGTAATTTTAGCAGCTGAAAACTGGTTTAACACTTTTGATGATGATTAGATAAACCTCTATTGTTATGACTGTTCAAGTAACAACTACTTAATTCGTACATGACTCATAAATCACCTGTCCTTTTATAATATCAGAAGCACCATCATCGGAGAGTAGTTAAATAGCAGTTGCAAAGCAGGGATAAACTAAGAGTTGCTGGGACGGTCACTGTTTTGAATTCAGATAAAGGGCAGGTCTGGGGGACATGCTTACCTGTCCATAAACTGTAAGACAAAATCCTCAAATTCAGCTGTGGCTGAACATAGTTCTCGTTCTACCTATAACGTTAATGCGGAGAAAAATTAAAAATGGCCTTTGATTTTATTTGTTTCTCTGATCTGAACTGACACAACTCAAATATGGTCTATGAGACAGATATAACACAAAATTATTATACTGGGTACTGTGAGAAACAGCATGATAATCACATATCAATTCAGAATAACTCAATCCACTACTTTCCAGGAACCAAAATAAGAATTAATGTATTTTATAAGGGCCAAGCCAGAAGTCAAGCAAACATTTTATTATCAATTACATTTTTCAAATGGTTTCTAACTTCTAACATACGCATAAAGGATTAACTGTACTTAAACATCCAAATGACAAAAGCAGTAATATGCTTGCAATAAAGAAAACAGTCTAAAAGAACCAGAGAATAATAAAAAAAAATTATCTTTATTAGATGCCAATCTCAACAGATTTATTAGTAACATAAGAAAATGAAAAACAGAAAAACCGCCTGAAATCAAGCTGAATGGAAGTCCTACAACTACGGAATTAAAAAAAAAGGCAGCTACATCCAGACTGGTAGGAGGGGCGGCGGCGCGAGGGGTGGCGGCAGCGGCACGGCGGCGGCGCGACGGGCTGGTCCCACACCCAAGTGTGGCGGATAAAAATCAGGAGGCTCCCGAGGCTGGGAAGGTCCTTCCTGAGGACTGAGGGGTCCCCGTCCCACACCAGGTGCCCCGCTCAGGTTTCCAGTGCCAGGAAGAGAATCCCCATAACTTCTGGCTGGAAAAACCAGCAGAAACTGAGGCTCAGGGAAGCTGACCTGGCTGGAGCCACAGGCAGCTCCCTAAAGGGCCCGCGCACAGACTGGTCGGACTCTCTCCCTCTAAGCTCGGAGGGGAGGCAGCTCCAGGGGCACCAGAGAAATACAGGGAGGAACTGAGCTGTTTGGCACTGGAGCGAGGGCTGGAGAGGGGGCTTTCTCGGGGACAAACGTGCTGTCAGAGGCCTTTGTTCCTTTGGTGAGCCCTTCCCTGGGGCGGCAGACAGAAGCCATATCTGGGACTCCAGCAACCTGGCTCACACTGGTAGCCCCGCCCTGCTGACTCCCTGAGGCCCCGCCCCACCCAACTTTCAGGCCCACCCAAGCTGTTGCTACTTGCTTAACCATAGGATTGGCCTGTCTTGGGTCCTGCTTCAGGTTTTTCCTAAATTCTTTCAAACGAGCAGCATCGGGTCTCAGCGAGCCCCATACCTCTCCTTAAGTAATACACAGAAACAAACACAGGAAGGCAGCAAAATGAGGATACAAAGAAACAGGTCCCAAATGAAAGAACAGAACAAAACCCCAAGAAAAGAACTAAGCGAAATGGAGATAAGCAACCTAACAGATGCTGAGTTCAAAATACTGCTTATAAGGATGCTCAATGAACTCAGTGAGGGCCTCAAGAGCATAAAAAAGTACCAGTCAGAAACGATCGCTGCACAGTTAGAAACGAAGGAGGCTTTAACTGAAATAAAGAATAATTTACATAGCTTCAATAATAGAGTACGTAAATCCAAGGAGCAAACCATCGATTTGGAATATAAGGAAGCAAAAAACGCCCAACCAGAACAGCAAAAAGAAAAAAGAATCCAAAAAAATGAGGATAGTGTAAGGAGCCTCTGGGACAACTTCAAGCGTGCCAACATTCGCATCTTGGGGGTGCCGGAAGAAGAGAGAGAACAAGAAATCGAAAACCTGTTTGAAACAATAATGGCAGAAAACTTTCCTAACTTGGTGAAGGAAACAGACATACAAGTCCAGGAAGCACAGAGAGTCCCAAACAAGATGAACCCCAAGAGGCCCACACCAAGACACATCATCATCAAAATGCAAAAGGTTCAAGACAAAGAGAGAATCCTAAAAGCAGCAAGAGAAAGGCAGCTAGTTACCTACAAGGGAGTTCCCATTAGGCTGTCAGCTGATTTCTCAAAAGAAACTTTGCAGGCCAGAAGGGAGTGGCAAGAAATATTCAGAGTGATGAAAACCAAGAACCTACAACCAAAATTACTCTATCCTGCAAAGCTGTCATTTAGAATCGGACATATAAAAACTTTCCCAGACAAGAAAAAGTTAAAGGAGTTCATCACTACCAAACCGTTATTATATGAAATGATGAAGGGTCTTTTTAAAGAAAAAGATAAAATGTAGGAACAAACAAAATGGCAATGAATACATATCTATCAACAATGGAATCTACAAACAAAATGAACAGGAAGAACAGGAACATTCTCATAGATACAGAGAATATTTTGTTGGTTGCCAGTTGGGAAAGGGGTTGGGGGAATGGATGAAAAAGGTGAAGGGATTAAGAAGCACAAATTCATTGCTAGACTGACAAACCTCAAAGGGAAAGGGGTTGGGGGGGTGGGAAGAAATAAACCAAAGAACTTATATGCATAACCAATGGACACGGACAATAGTATGGGAAAAGGTGGGAGGGGGGCGGGAGTGGGGAGGAGGGGGTCAATGGGGGAATTCTTTTAATAAAAAAATTTTAAAAAAATAAAAATAAATAAAAATAAAAAATAAATAAATAAAAAATAAAATAAAATAAAAAAAATAAAATAAAATCATCTGCAAGTCTGTTGCTACACTGTGAAAAAAAAAAAAAAAAAAAAAAAAAATGAAAAACAAAACACCACTACCTTTGCTTAACTAAACATTAAGAAGTGACAAAGAAATGGAAATACAGCAAAATAGCAATGATGACAAGGCCCTCCATTTACATCACTGTAGTCACAAGACAGTAATGTTCATTTGTTAGCACCTATCCAAACTTACTTTTAAACTAGCAAATCAGCCCTGGCCCATCTGGCTTGGCAGTTTAGAGTATAGGTCTGCAGACCAGAAAGTCCAGGTTTGGTTCTTGCTAAGGGCACGTACCTTGGTTGCAGTTTGTCCCTGCCCCGATTGGGGTTGTGTGGGTGGCAACCAGTCGATGTGTCTCTCTCACATCGATGTTTCTCTCTCTTCCCCCCCTCTCCCTCCCATTCTATCTGAAGATAAATGCAAAAATGTCCTCAGATGAGGATTCAAAAAAAAAAGTAAACTAACAAATATTGCTATGCATATACAATAAGAAGTAGAACTGAGCTAATCAATTCCTTTACTACCAAAAGCATCCTTACTTCTGTGAGGTCATTTCTTTCTTGTAATACAGATGAACAGTCTACTAAAGGCACCAGAGTGGAAAATGTTGCTATAAACTGGAATGTAATCTGTGGAAAGATGCAACAAATTAAACATTAATCATATAATTTTGGTTCAAAAACACAAGGATACCATAATCTACCCAAATAAATTATCTTGAGGGAATCCCACAACAATATTTCTAGAAATATTTTACTTAGAATGTGACAAAATGAACTAGCTGTTACTTTAGTAATACAATCACACTGTTTATTTTCATATAGTTATTTATTAGGTTTAAGCACAAAGTTCTCCAAACTTGTGTCACTGAGAAGTCACTTTGCCTCCTTCCTAAAAATGGAACCATACCTAAGGGTAAATAGTAAATGCTAATGCAAAAGCTAGAGACCAGGGAAGACGAGCAATGTTAGGAGATGTGCACATAACCAGGCCCTGGAATGCTACACCTATACCAGTGCAGGTGAATGTAAGTGGCTGAAATGATGACAAGCTATGATTTTTAATGTCTCTGCTTAGGGAAAATAGCAAATACATAATGAGCTTTAAAACATCAAATGATCATTAAATGAATATAGGTGATGGCAAGTTACTTAAGAAGGAAGATGTTACATAGATTAACTAACAGTCTACAGATCCAAACTTGGGCATCTACAAATATAATTGTTATCATTAACAAATTTTACATTGTCTATGGTCTAAAGAGTATTTGAAAGAAAAAAAATTAACAGGATGCCACTTACACAGTTATAACTTAGATATAAAACAGAATCATAAATATGCTCACCATGCATTTACTAAAGTCATTGGGATCCACCCCAGGCAACGCTCTCATCAACAGAGGTAGCATATGTGTTGGACCTTCAGGAAACCATTTGCCCCCTGACACCAAACTGCGGGCCACTCCAATTACACAGCTTAAAGTAGCTGTGAGCTGGTGAGGTTCTGTTAAAGTCTCTAGTGCAGGATATGTTCTACAGTTTAAAAAACAGAATTTTAAAAAATTTCCATCACAGATAAACCATACATGATACATTACGTATAATAAATTCATACACCACATTTTGGTTTAAAGGTTTGTAGCTGGCAGTATATTTTGAGTGAATATTTGCTCTCAAAGATAAAAGAATCACACAAATAAAGGAAAGGTGCATGTTTCCTCAACCCCCTTCCATCTCACCATCTTCCTCTATGCAAATCCCACAGTGAAAAAGAACATATACCGGCAGATTGTGCATGATTTCAACCATCTGAATCCACTTTCACATTCCAATAGGATTGCATCTAATTTAATGGTCAATGATTATTAGAATTCAGGAACACACATCACAAACTACTTCACCCTTCCCACTAAGGACCTTGGACAAATCTGATTTTATGGAATTCAACCTGTTAGAAACTTCTGGGCTCTAACACTAACTTCTACTTTTGACAGAGTTACTCACAGAGAAATCACAAAGCTCAATTTCAGGCAGCAGAGGAACAACAGAAAGCTGAAGTAATCTGCTCTCAGAGCACCTGAGGGTAGCTCTGCCTGGGCAAGCACATCGGGCCTACGTTGTGACAGTGACTTGGCAAATGGAGAACTATTTTGTTACAATTTCAACATTAAAAACAAAAGGAATGCAGTAAGGTCTACCCTGTGGAAACAATACACCTAAGATTATACCATACATGAAAATAATAAAGACAATCAAAATTTCTGTGTCACTGGTTATAAAGAAATACTAGAAATCCAAAATCACTTCACTGCCATGTTCTCAATGTTTTGTGACACTCACATTCTGATGAAAAAACAGCTCGAGCTTAATTTATGAGCAAAACATGAGTAACTACAATGTGCAAATAATACGTATTTCATCCATTTCATGTCAATTTTTTCTCTCCAATAAACCTTTATGAAGTCATCAAACATTTGGTTAAAATGTCTTGCTTCTCCTCCAGGAACAGGTAGAGCATCAAGATAGCAACACAGAAGCCACAGAAGAGGAAAAAAAACCAAGCAGAACAGGAGAGTAGAGAGAAGAGCTAACCAGAAAAACTGCAGCCACCACTGAGGCTGCAACATGTAAAGCTACACTTACCTTTCAAGTACAGGGGGTATTACTAATTCAGGTCTCATGAGTGCAAGATTCTGCAGAGCCTGGGCTGCTTCTAAACTACCAGTTTTGCTAAACATAGCCAAGAGGACAGGTTGAATAATGCATTGTACAAAGTCTGTAACATCTTGATCAGTAAGCTTATGGCTATCAGGCACAGGAGTTAACCAAGAAGGCTTCTTGTATCTTTCACGATGCAATCTCCGAACAACACTGTTTGGCAACCGCTGAAGTAGTTTCATTAACTTGTTCTGGAGACACAGGAACACAAAGTTTGAGGTAGGTTCTATCTCCCTCTCACTTAAAGATTTATAAAATAACAGCTCTTATGATCTTATTGCAAAGACCCGCACAGTACATCTAGACAGAATGAAGTACTCTTACCAATTAACTATTGATAATCATCAATACAAATATATTTCATCACACAAATACAAATATATTTCAAATATATTCAAAAAAATTTTTTCAAATAAAAAAATTTCTAGCACTACATTAGCCTTTCATTACATGAAAAGCCATTTTAACCAGACAACTTTAAAAAAAAAAAAAGGCAAATAAAACTGAAAAGATAATTCCATGCTTTGGTGGCATTTTTGTTACAATTTTGTTGCCGGAATATAGCATCTTGCCACCAATTACCACACCAGTATTATTTTAGTTTATTTATATATGTTTTATGAACACAGTAACTTAATCTGAACTTAATCATTTACATACAAACAAAGATTATGTGAAGGGCAGAAAACACATTATAGGGTTACATAACAGGTAATAGTTATATATGGCCATATCTCAAAAAATTCCAAAACTCAGAGTGATAAATGAACATACTCACCAGCCAGCGCCCATTATTTGAAGGATGGTAAAAAGATGTGATGCTGTTAAACAAACCAGTCAAGTGTTTTTGCACTAGCTTACTTGGTCCACCCTGTTCAGATAAAAGAATAAAAAGATCAGTAACTCCATTATACTGTAAATTTGGAGGGGTTATTAGGCCCAAGCCTACATGTAAATCTCTAATGTGGTTTATTCATCCTACCAACAAAAATCAATCCTACCTTTAAATAGGAGTAAAAAACATCCCCCAATGAACTTCATACATATTGGTTCAAAACATTCTACTAAAAATAAGGGCGACTTACTGAAACCAAATTAAAAAGATACTTTTCAATTTAGAATAACAGTATCTTTTATGCAATCAAATAACTCTTGTCACTAAGATTTTCATCTTAAAATAACCAAAAGTGGTAACATCAAGCATAAAAAACATTCCTTAAATGATTCAAGAAGTGAATTTCTTATTGCAGGAAATGAAGAGGTGAGATTTACATAAATGCATTCAAATGTTTTACTACTACTTCTAAATATAAATGTTCAAATGATTAGCCCAGCTGATGTGGCTCAGGGTATTGAGCATTGATCGACCCATGCACCCAGAGGTTGCCAGTTTGAATCCTGGTCAGGGCACATGCCCAGGTTGTGGGCCAAATCCTCAGGCAGGGCATGCAGGAGGCAGCCAATCGATGACCTCTTTCATCAATGTTTCTGCCTCTCTCCCTCTCACTTCCTCTCTTTCTAAAGTCAATAAAAATAAAAAAATTAAACTTATAAAAACAAAAATAATGTTCATATGGTTAAACCTGTTATATGTGAGCACATTTTGACTCAAAAAAAAAAAGTCTTAATCTATTGTCAAAACAAACAAACTAAACAACAACATAACTTAGGGGGGAAATGAGGAAAAAAGTATTCATCTTATCAAGCTGATAAAGGCCTTGAAACCTCCTATCTGCCTCAAGCTGATCTTTCAAGAAACAGCACAGACCTAAGGTGGAGTGTCAGTTACATTAGGAACCTGTCTCCCAACTGAAATGAAATCCATGTTCATGTTTCTCACTCTAGAATAGGGCAACCACCAAGAAATCATAATTCCACAGCAAAATAGCAACAAAAATTTTAAAATTCTAACATACTAAGTATCACTATTGAGTTTTATTATATTCAGTATTCATAGTGGACACAAAATGAAGCTACCAATAAGAACAACTGTGTGAGAAAGAACAGCAATAGTAATTAAATATGGCTGATACTAATCACTATCTAATTCAGTGGCTCCTAAAAAATGAGTTCTATCTCATTGCTTATGTAAGATAGTAAACACCCAAAAGTTTTTGCTTTATTGAATATCACACAGAAAATGGGTACTTTATCCTGTTTAATAATGAAATAGCAAAAACAGGGAGCTTAAATATTTTACATTTTTTATTGATTGATTTTTGAGAGGGGAGGGGAGAAGAGAGAGAAAGAGATTGATTTGTTATCCCACCTATTTATGCATTCATTGGTTGCTTCTTGTATGTGCTCTGACTGGGGATCAAACCCGCAACCTTGGTCCGAGCCAACGTTCTAAGCAACTCATACTACCCAGTCAGTGCAAAAAATCTTTTCATCTTATAATAAAATTTAAGAGCTAAACTTCTCACAACCACTGTGCCATTTCCACAGAAAAAACTAATAACACAAAACAACCAACCAAACAATAGCATAATCTGGGAGAAAATATCAAACACAGAATAGTAATTCAAGAAAGAGACAGCTATAGAAGTAATACGCATAATAATGCATAAAAATTGTTCTTCAGTCTTATTTGAAAGTTGATGTTGAAATCCAAGCATGTGGACATATTTTTACTTTCCTTCAATCTATCAGTAAAATAACTCTTCATGCTTTTCTTTTCATTAGATTACTGTAATAAGACTTGTGCTCAAACATTTACACTGATTGCATTAATACTAAGCATGTGTAGAACCCTGAGGTCTAATCCCACTTTTACCATTCTCAATTTGACTTTGGAAAAGTCCTTTTATCTATAAATCTGGTCCCTGGCTTGTAAAACTGTTACAGACATACTGAATTTCTCAAAACTCTAAAATTTAAGCTTATTTTTAAGGTCCACTGGTTATAGACATCTATAAATGGTACATTATGAGTACATTCTGGGTCTAAAAACATCAAAGAATCAAGTGACCAACTAAGCCACTAATATAAGCTTATGTGATTACTTATTAACACAAAATTTAGATGAACTATATGAAACAAATATAATGTATTACAAACCATCATAGCGGTGATCCATATTACAGCATGTCCTATATCATAAGCATTTGTTAAAAATCTTGGGACTAACACTTGACTGCTTCCCACTGGGAGGTTCAAGCTTCTCAGAATTCTTGTAAATATCTTTTTAAGAAAAAAGAATTAAACATAAATATATACAGGTATCAAATAACTTTCCTTAAATAACTTAAATGTTGTATATTAGTGTTATTGGATGTGTTCTCATATGATCAGTTTTGAAGCAAATTACATACAGTCGTCCCTAGCCACTTCACGCTTCGACTTTCGTGGCTTCACTCTATTGCGGTTTTTTATACTGTATTTGAAAAACCGTGATAGAGTGAAGCCCCAAAAGTCGAAGCACAAAGTGGCAAAGGACGACTGTATATAAATAAAGAATCCTACTTCGCGGAAATTCATTTATCGCAGTAGAGTCTGGAACTGATTAACCGATAAATGAGGGTTGACTATACTGCTTAGTAATCAGCTTTGTTCTTTAAAAATTATACAAAAATATTTATACTCTGAGGTCACAGGTACGTGGACAGAGCAACTGTATCCATGTACCCCAAAACAGACAAATGAGATATAGCAAAACATAAAAAGGCAGAATATAGATACCTAAAGTTAAACATGAAATGCTGACTCTTTTCTGTCTCTCTAAATGCACAAAAATTAATTCCCTATGCTGTCCTTCCATGCCAAGGACACATAAAATTTTAACATTGGCTTGATTCCACCCCCCTAAGAATTTGCATTTTAATCTGTCATTTAATAATGAGATTTAAAAATTTTTTTTTCTTTATTGATCTTTAGAGAGAGAGAAAGGGAGAGGGAGAGAGAGATAGAAACATCAATGAGAGAGAACATCGACTGGCCACCTCTGGCATGCCCCCCAACTGGAGATTTGGCTCACAACAAGGGCATATGCCCCGAACAGGAATTGAACCAGCAACCATTAGTGCATGGGTCAATGCTCACCCACTAGCCACAATGGCCAAGCTAATTACATTTTAATATAATTAAAAATTTATTTTAAATCTGTCATTATTAACAGATGGGGGCCCAAAGGTAGGGAAAAATTACTTCTCCTCCTTCGTTTCCACTGGCCAGCAACAGAGGAAGACAGCACAAGCAAAAGCACAAACAGATGCCTTCGGAGGGCCCCAGCCCCGCCCTGCTGTCACTGTGTACCTCAGAATCACCTGCATGACCCACTCCAGCCCTCCTCAAGTGCACAGGGGATTCTACTACAGGTGAAATAATACAGAAGATGCAATGTTAAGAACATTGCACTTAAAGAAAATTGAGCTTTTAATCTAGGGAAATATATAATGTGATCTAAAAAGTGGGGAACACTAGAATAGGAATCAAATACAATACACAAAATGTGTTGGAAGGGATGAATGTATGACACTGTGAATAATATACTTAGTACTTTCTATTTTATTCATTCTGAAACTTATAATTCATTTCCTACATAGGTAAGACAAAAATCACATATTTTTGATATCTTGATATGATTCAATTACTTTTTGAAAATAAAGGTCCACCCTGTAAATTATGTTTTTATTAATAGTCTAAAAATATTTGATGAGGTGTTAGGAATTAGCGTACAAAATATACTTCTCCTTAAAGACATAAAAGTGATGGCAGTGCTATTGTATGTAATATATTCAAATATTCTTAATTACCTTTGGTACATATGGATCCCAATCTATGTACCCTATATTATCTGTAGCCAATCGTGCAAAAAGATTTACTAGTTGCTGAAAGTAAACAAGAAAAGAAAGACAATTACTACATTTGTTGTTGTTTTTAAGTGGCACAGTCATACCCTTTATTCATCTGTTCTTTCCAGCAATCAGTATTAGCATAAATTAATATATGTTTTATGATCTCCAAATTTAAGTTCTGATTCTGGTCACCCATTTAAAATAAAAAGCAGTTGAAATGCTTACAAAAAGGAAAATGAGAGGGCATAGAGGGATAAATGGTGTTGGAAAATACATAAATAAATAATGACATAGCATTATTCACAATGCAAACAGAAAAAGAAATTTTAATCCAGTAAGCATATAGAAAACATCTACTATGTGTCCAGCACCGTGCTAGTGAGGATACAAAAGGAAACAAGCAGTCTTAGCGTTTCATGCATTTCCCATTACATTTGTATAATATATTAATAAAATCAAAATAAAGAAATGTCTACTGCTGTTAGACTACAGCAAATAAAGTTTAAAATCTGATTACAACACCGCTAATAACCAGTTCTAGGGAACTGAAGTTACTTATCAAGTGATTTCATATATTATATGAAAACTATAAAGTATAGGAGGAAAAATGGGATACTCACCCCCTCCCACTGTGGGAGATTTTGCACTGAAACCCAAAGGCCAATTAATTCATCGAACCAAAGTCTGAAGAAGAAAAATGTTGTTATGAATAGCAAGTGACTTACTGAAAATGGTTCAAAGCCAGATAGCCTTTGTGTTTTTTAATCTATTATTCTTACTAATAACTACACAACCTAGAAAAAATAATAATGAAAGTTACAAACTTACTGTCACAAAGGACTAATTTTACCTAAATATTCTCCTTCCAATTTGTTTATACTGAAAAGAATCATAATACTTCTACTTCATTGTCAAGTAATTGCTGTCCACCTGTCTAATACTATTTACACGTTTCTTCTTCCTCTTCCTGCCTTTCTCATGAAATGTTTTCCTGTTACTACCTATTCCTGTAACTCCCCCTTACTTTCTTGTCTCCAATAACCCAGTTAGTAATTATGTTATTATCTAGCACTACAGTCAATTTTCCACAAAAGAAATGAGGTACAAAGTGTTTGGTGCAATTAAATGACAATGGGGAAAACTATTTCAAATTAAAGATAATATAGGGGGGCAAGAAAATGTTGGATTATTAACCAATTTTTTTTTTTTTAATCCTCACCTGACGATATTTTTTCCATTTATCTTCAGAAAGAGTGGGAGGGAGGGAAAGGCAGGGAAAGGGGGGAGAGAGAGAGAGAGAGAGAGAGAGAGAGAGAAACACTGATGTGAGAAAGACACATCGATTGACTGCCTCCCAAATGACCCCAACCAAGGCCGGAGGTCAAATCGAAACCAAAGTAGGTGCATTTAACCAGAATCAAACCCGAGACTCTGGCCCATAGGCTGATGCTCTAACCAGTCAGGGTATTAACCAATATTTTAAGATGTCAAACTAGAAGATTTTACCATTGTTATTAAATTAAAATTAAATTGCCCTGGCTGGTTTGGCTCAGCGTTTAAAGCCTCAGCCTGCAGACCAGAATCTTGGGGTTGATTCTGGTCAAGGGCAGGTACCCTGGTTGCGATTCAATCCACAGCCCTGGTTAGGGTGGTGTGAGAGGCAACCAATCGATGTGCCTCTCTCACATCAATGTTTCTCTCTCTCTCTCAAAAAAATCAATAAAAACATACTTTAAAAAAAAAAAAATTTTCAGCTACACACGGAATTCCAGACTTACCAGAAATAAAAAGATGTGACATCTCACTATAGAAAACAGGAGAGGGGGAGGGAAACTAAGCATGAACCCACAACACAGTAGTTAATTATTATTATTCTTCCAAGTATTTTTTTCACACCTTTTTGTTTCTTAAAAGTACAGTCTAAAATTTTTTTCATTCTAGTTCCTAAAAATGGTGCAAAGACCACACACACACACACACACACACACACACACTAATAGATTATATGCCCTGGCCAGTTTGGCTCAGCGGTTAGAGCGTCAGCCCACAGACAAATGAGTCGCGGGTTGGATTCCAGTCAAGGGCACGTACCTTAGTTGCAGTTCATCCCCAGCCCTCGTCGGGGTCGTGCGGGAGGCAACCAGTCAATGTATGTGTGTGCCTCTCTCTCCCTCTCTCCCACTCTATCTGAAAATGGAAAATACCCTCCAGTGAGGATTTAAAAAAAAAAGATTATAAAAAAGACCCATGAGAAACTACGTGTAATGAAGAGTTAAAACCAAGTTTTAGGAAAACACTTTTCCTTTCCCAAAACTCTATGCAATTTAACATTTCTATCACTGCCTATTTATTGATATTTTCCAATCCTTTTTGAATATAGTATTCTTTCTCTCTATTTCTAAAATTAAAGCCCTCATCTTATTTGGCTTTGACATATAAGCGTCATTCTCTATTTACAATCTTATATACAATTGTTTTAGCCTTCACACACTTCAAGTATAATAAACATTAATGGTTGAGTTAATAAATTTTTCTTAATACTGCTTTACTTGTTTGCCTATACCTATATTTTCTGCTACATTCTAGAATTTCTCAAGACATGCAAATACTTACTTAAAACCTTTATGATGCAGTTCTGGAGGAAGGGAGGTAGGAAGAAACAGTTCAAAGTAAGTGATGGCCTTTTGCATTGTTACATCAAAAGGGCACATTAAAGGCCGCCATTCTTCTAGCATCTCAGCTGTCGCATCTGCTGGAAAATATCTAATAAAAAAAGAAGGTTTTCATGTATCTGATCATTGGCTAAAAGCTCTATATCAACACGACTTAACAAAAAAAAAAAAAAAAAGGAGGGGAATGGCTTTCATAAGATACATCACACACTGCAAATGTCATGTAAGCCTACAAGAAACACATTTTAACTCTGAACTAAATACTCAAGACACACTTAGGGTAAGGTAAATTTCTTCTTGTCTATGGAACTTAGAAAAATGCTACAAAACTCCGATAAAATACAGTTACTCAAATCACCTACAAATTTAAACATGGTTGTATTTTTTCTTCCTGTGTGCTATGTAATAGCAATAGAAAAAAATCTTATCTATATAAATGCAATCTATATAAAAAATGAATAATCGGTCAAGTACAATGAGAAAGAGAACATCAATTGCTAGGCTCACTTGGACAAACCATTTACCCTCACTGGGCCACAAAGTCCTTCTGTATAGAAGAGAGGATTAGACTAGATGATCTGGTCCTACAGGCTCTAACTGTACAATTATATAAAATGGACAGGGTGTCCTTGGGATAGAGATTTACAAAAATAAAATCTGAAGTGTGCCTGTGCGCGTGTGTGCGCGCGCGCACACACACACACACACAAAACAAAGTTAAAGGGATAAAGAGGGCCCATGTATAATTTTTCAAATACCCACTAAGGGTTTTAGAAGAACAAAAAGCATATGAGAAATTCTGATTTGGGTATGGCCAAAAAGTTAGAAAACCATTTGAAATTAGATGTACACGCCATATAATTAATCCTATTACATTGTTATACATCTGTGTTAGTTAGAATCACACTTCATTCCTTTATGTGAAAAATAAAATTACATTTCTCATAATAATTCTGTTGAGCTTATCACACATTTATGTGCTAGGTCATTGTTACACAGGTTATGATTTTAAAAGAAAAAGAACATATGCTGCCTTTAAAGACTTCACACATCAATTCCTCTTCCTAATTTTCAGAGTCATCTATTAGCCTAGTGATCCAAAATAAAAGCTTGGGTGTTCTATGAATTACCCAACAAACTAAAAACTGGGAAGTGCCTCAGTGATGATCAAGTTTTCAGTGAGGAAACACAGGCCAAGAGAGTAATTGCCTAGTATAAAACGACACTGCTTACTGGTGGCTGATGACTCAAGTTACATCTTGAGCCTCTTAAAAAGGGAGATATTTTATATCCTGAAAATACACTTTCCCAAGACTGAGCAGTAGAGTAAATCAGCATGTGACTTATAAAATAACTTTAGCTCGTATTACAGCATTAAAAAAAAAAAAGAGTTCCCTGTATCCATAGCAGGATAAGTAGTCTCAGAACAGCCTGATGAACAAGAATCAGGAAATATTTTAAGTCTGAAGAACTGGACTTTATTTAATTAATACTATCTATGCATAGTCATCTTTAAACATCAGAATATGAGATATTTAAAGTCAAATATTCTACTGAAAGAGAACATACTAGAAAAAATGTATGAACCACCTATTATTACTTAATCTTAAGCAATACCCCTAAAATGACTATTACAAAAAACATTTTTAATCTGAGTAACAATAATCTAGAATAACCTTTAAAACAAAGGTGATTATACATACATTATGGCTTTCTTAGCTTTATAATGGGTGATTGAGAACCACACCACTTAAAAATTTCTAAATCTGAAAGTTTCAGTTCAAGAAGTGTAAATGACATGTTGTGCCCAGTGACTAACAATCACAAGGTCAGAAACTATTCATACCTTTAATTTCCTCTTCAAAAGCATACTAAAGATAGGGAAATGCCCTCAGAAACAACATGAGACTTTATAAATTGAGAAGCTACTTACGGTCGGCAGCTTTTCACGAGTGTTTTGAGAACATTCTCTACAGAACTGGAGGGGAAAAACCATTTGATAAATTAGTTCAGTGTATTCTAAGAATGCACCTAATTCAATTATTAAAGACTCTAAGATATGCTCCTAAATGTAGATATTATCTGTGTACATGCAATTGTTAATCCTTCTCATTCATAGAGACAGGTTGTAAGGATTAACTACCTCCACTCCATAATCCACTCTTTCCTTCACCCTCTTTTATTCATTCTCTGCTATGAACTAAGGAGAGGAAGAGGATAACAAAGGAGGCAGTAATGACCACACTTCTCAACACATCAAGAAATATGCTCAGTGGCTGAAAACTTCAAATGCTAATTTTAAATTTTTATTAAAGTGCTTTTACATCAAAACAAACAGCAGACAAAATTTGTTGTGCTTCTATCAGCAAGTGTCAAAAACCACTTTTCTATACCCAACTGATGAGTTCTATAACCCTCCAAGGCACTTTATCACCAGCAACAATTATTTTAAAAAAACAATAGCCATCTTTTTGACCAGCTACTGAAAATGTTAGCTGAGTTAACATTAAAAGCTGAAACTTATTTTCCAACTTGTAGGTGGTTCAAGTGAATATGAAAAACAAATATTTGTATATTAATTTATAATAAACATTTCTGTTGTAATAATAGTTTAAACACACATGACCAGAATGGAATTTTTAAAATATTAACTGGACCACAGTCAAAAAAAGGTCAAATGCAAATAATTCAAACAAAGGGGGGCATTAGGTAATTCTGAAGTGGAATTAAAAAAGTGTGTGACTACTTATAGTATGATGTGCATAAGTAAAAATAAATTAAGTCCCCAAATCTCAAGAAAAGTTATGGGGGGACAGAGGTAACTTTCAGGCAGTGCTTTCAACCTGACATTTTTCATTAAGCTTCTTGAAATTTAGAAGTCTATCCAATTTTTCTGAAAGCTTAAGAACTGATCTACAAAGAAATTCCAAGGACTAACACAAACCAAACTCAGCACAAGTAATCAATGTATCATATAACCAAGAGAGACAACTATAATTTTATTACCTGAAGCAGAAATGTCCTCTTTAGTTTACAAAGTACTCAGAAAACAATTAACTGAAGAGGAAACTAGGCCAGCCTCACGAAATAATACGAATATAAAAAAGACGACCATATGGCCAGCAAGCAATCATGGAGCATTTTCTCTGATTATCAACAGACAGATTCTACCTTCCCTCATAAAAAAGCTAAGCAATTCAGAAACACAGATTTTAGGTTAAAGAACATCTAAGTTTGCCTGGTTAAAAGAAAAGTCAAACTTCTCTCCAACTACATTTAAGTCTCCCTGAAGACCGTGACTATAATTTTTTTTTTTTACTTCAGAGCATTGCCAAAGTGCTTTTAAGAAGGCTTTGTGTTCATCTATATTTAAACTTAAGAGCACAGATCTTTGGGTCTTTTAGTTTGGTCTGAAGAACTGCATTTAGAAACAAACTAGAGAACTAATAGGCAAGGTTTAAAAAGCCATCTCGTTCCAAAATAACAAATCAACTTAAACAGATTTTAAAAAGAAAATCCTAAAATGGTAAACTTTCTGTCAAAGAATATAAGCAGATCTAGAATTCTACAGTTCCTAAAGTTTGTGTTCATATTAACTTTCCATTTATGTTGTTTCTGTGGCAACTCATTTGAGAGTAATAACACAAAAAACCCTGCTATTTTCACTAGTAACTTTTATATTCTACCAACAAACTTTCATGTAATGTGAAAAATAATTCTAGAAAGCAAGTCACAAGGCTGCATAGCTATGTTTTCTCTAATTCCCTTCACTCTTCAGAAGAATAGGAGGTTAATTATAATACTTGATAGCTCTCAATTCATTCATAGAGAAGTGGGGTGTGTGGGAATGTGATTTATTTTGCTCATCTAAATAAAGTCAATTTCAACTCCTCATACATAAGGCCTGTGCCATTGGACTTATGCTCTTTATCCAGAAAAGGGTACAATCTCTCTAACCTGTGATATCTGTATAGTGACCTTTTGTGATTCTTGTAATCTCTCAAGATGAAGGAAACAATGTTTCTGTTTAAAAATAAAATAAAAGGTTAAAGCTGGATGCTACTAGACTATATTTTACTAATTTTTAGAGGGAGTGAATCATCACTAAAAACTTTTCCAATTGCTGGAAATTTATAATACTAAAGTGATAACAAATTAAAACTTTTTTTTTTATTATTTAAAGGGATTTACATACAGAAGGACTAAGTTTTGGGTGGGTTTTCTCATACCCTATTTCCTCTTATAAAGGTATGTTAAATTGAAAAGAAAGTCCGAGTATATCATTTAATGGTTCACAGCCTGGGCTTAAAGTCAGACAGATCTGAATCTGAATACCAGTCCTACTACTTACTAGTGCAATAGCCTCAGTTTTTTTCATCTATATGAGTAGTAATACCTACCTCTCATAAGGCAGTTATAAAAATTCAATGCGATAACATAAAAAAAAAGTAGTTATCTGGCTCAGAATTAATTACAGTAAGTGATAATGATAATTACTATTTCATACTTAGCCAAAATAAATTACATTTTCAGTTTCTTTAAGGACTAAATTTTTGTGCTCATTTTGTTTTTATATCTATTCTCCTACCTTTGGGTAACTATTAATTTATGATTTAGGAAATCATATCAAAATAGGAAGTTTCTCCTCCAGCTGCCACCCTACTTATTAGGGCAGAAAGTAAGCCGTTGTGCCAGTTCTTGAGCTCTTGTGCCAGAGTCAACAAATGACTCTATATCAATTTTCCTTTCTGGGCTCAATTACCTTATGATGCTATTCTTTATGATTCCCTATTATGACAATAATGAAGCAAATGCCAAATATGGAGCAGAGAGGCCTGAGGAAAGCCAAAAGCCTTAGTCTCCAGTTACTCCAATTACTAACACAGTAGAATTATACAAACTTAAATGTTATGCTTCCTACCTCCTCCCTTACCTAACAATAAGAACAATATTCACTTCTAAACCAAAGAAATGTACAGCAAATGATATGTTCAAGATGAGGGTGGTGTGGACTGCCCACAGCCAGAGTACTTTCAGTGGCACTTGACAATTCTTGCACTTTACAACAGTCATATTTGGTTTTCAATTAAAAAAGTGGGAAACTATAACCTTGGCATATTCTATATATCTTTGACTTAACCTCCTTATAACTTAATGGTAATTGCTTATACAGTATTTTTTTCTTAGGAATGTTAACACTTCATCTAAAATAACTCAATTGTATCTGCTGTCTCTAAATCTAAATAAATTCACCATCAATCGAACACTATCCATCTCTCTTCTAATCTTCTAAGATCTACTATTGCTTAGTAAATCATCAAGTAGTCTTTTTTCACAGCCACTTCACACAAATTAGGGTCAAGATAATTTTACCATAACAAAGATATAAATAAAACACAACATCTTCATCAACAATGTAGCATTAACATTGCCTTTTCATTATAATCACTTTTTTTTTTAAGTATGCATCTATGGCAAGTGTCAAGAAGTTGCTCTGCCCTGATTCATGTGGCTCAGGTGGATGGGTATCATCTGGTACACTGCAAGGTTGCCGGTTCGATCCCAGGTACAGGGTGTACAGGAGGCAACTGATCAATGTCATGCTCTCACATAGGTGTGTTTCTCTCCCTTCCTCTCTCTCTAAAAATCTATTTAAAAATCTTTAAAAAGCCCTGGGTGGTGTGACTCAGTGGCTAGAGCCCATGAACCAAAGGGTCTCGGGTTCGATTCCTGGTCAAGGGCATGTACCTGGGTTGCAGATTCAATCACCCGCCCTGGTTGGGGTCGTGTGGGAGGCAACCAATCAATTTGTCTCTCTCATATAGATGTTTCTCTCTCTCTCTCTCTCCCTCCCTCCATCCCTTTTACTCTGTCTAAAAAAATCAATGAAAAAATATCCTCAGGTGAGGATTAACCAAAAAAAAAAAAAAAAGATAGCAGTATTTTTTTTAATCTTAATAAATTTTAAAAAGAGAAGTTGTTCTAAACCTGACTACTCATGCAAAAAGAGCATGCAAAATTGCTGCCTGATCAACATGAATTAAGTAGTTTATAAAATGGCTTTAAAACAAAACAAAGTTTCCAAGTAAAGATCATTATAGTACAGAGACAACTTTTGATTTTCTTTTTAAATCATCACCCAAGAATATTTTTCTATTTATGTCAGATAGAGTGGGAAGGAGGGAGAGAGAAGGTTGGGGCAGGGGAGAGAAACACTGATTTGACAGCGACATATCAACTGGTTGCCTCCTGAACGACCCCGACTCAGGCCGGGGACCAAACTGCAACTGAGATACGTGTACTTGACTGGAATCGAACCCGCGAATCTTTGGTCCATGGGCCAATGCTCTAACGGCTCAGCCACTTTTCATTTTTAGCCCTGGCTGCTGTGGCTCAGTTGGTTGGAACTTCATCCCAACACCAAAAGGCGGTTAGTTCGATTCTCGGTAAGGGCACATATGGAGGTTTTGGGTTTGATCCCTGGATGGTGTGTGTGTGCAAGAAGAGGCAACTGACTGATGTCTCCCTTTCTCATCGATATTTCTTTCTCTCTCTCCCTTCCTCTCTCTAAAATAAAAAATTAATCAAATTGATTTTAGAGAGAGAAACATCAATTTGTTGTTCCACTCATTTATGTATTCATTGGTTGATTCTTTTTTAAAAATATGTTTTTATTGATTTTTTAGAGAAAGAGGAAGGGAGAGAGAAATAGAAACATGGATGAGAGAGAAACATTGATCAACGACCTCCTGCACATCTCCTACTGGAGATCAAGCCCATAACCCGGGCACGTGCTCTGACTGGGAATTGAACCAGGACTTCTCAGTCCATGGGACAGTGCTCAACCACTGAGCCACACTGTCTGGGCAAACAATAAGCAATTTTTACATTGCTAGTTTAAATTCAAAACTATCTAGCTCCTTTCCAATATTTATCTTTCTATTGAATAAAAACAAACAAATAAACAAACAAAAACCACCTGAATTGTTTCTCCAGTAGAAAGTAGAAACAGATGAGAGTGAAAAAGATCTTGGCTCTGAAGCAAAAGAAAGACAGACAGAGGAGGAAGGAAGGGAAAGGAAGATAAGGAAAAAAGGAGAAAGTTTAATATCCTTGCTCCAAACAATAAAACTGCTTTTAAAGGCATGTTGCGCTCTGGCCAGTTTTGCTCAGTAGTTAGAGCATCGGCCTGCGGTCCAGAGAGACACAGGTTCAGTTCCCAATAAGGGCATGTACCTCGGTTGCAGTTTTTCCCCGGGTGGTTGGTCATGCGGGTGGCAGCCACTCGATGTGTCCTTTTCACGTCGATGTTTCTCTCTCTCTCCCTCCCTCCCTCCCTCCCTCCCTCCCTCCACTCCATCCGAACAAAAAATGGAAAAATGTCCTCGAGTAAGGATAAAAAAAAAAAGCATGTTGCCATGCATGCTAAAGTGACAAAAAATGAGTTTAAGACTTGAAAGACAGTTAACAAATGAAGCAACCTTTCACTTTTGATTATAAAAATAGTATTCTAAAAATAGAACACATGCAGCCAGCTGACAAAACTGTTTTAAGATGTGTAAGAATACATCTAAGATGAAAATGCACAAAATACCAATTTCGAAAGTATCCCATCTTAAAGGGCTCTTTAAGGAATTTCTGTAATAAAATATTTGTAAAAAGTTATAATTTTATCCCTTGACTAGAAACACTTGCTCTGCTACTGTGCTGAATGCAATCTTAAGTATAAAAATAATTTTTTTAATGTTTTAATGATACCCTCTTAGAAATTCAGTAGACAGAAGAACAGAAAACGAAAGTACTATCATGTAACACTCCACTATTCTGTAACATTTCTGCATAAGAACCAGGACTACAAGGTTCCTCTGATTTTAAAATCAAGGTAATTGTGACCCTGGCCAGGTAGCTCAGTTGGTTAGAGCGTCGCCCTGATACACTTAAGCTGCATGTTTGATCCCCAGACAGGGCATATACAAGAATCAACCAATGAATGCATAATGAAGTGGAACAACAAATCTCTTTTTCTCTCTCTCAAATTAAAAAATAAATAAGTAAAATCAAGGCAAGTGTGATGAAGGAAGTCCAAGAGCCAAAGAATTTGAAAATCTTTCAAAGTTGAAATTTTATAACTTTATAAAGTGTGATCTGAATGGAAACATGGTAACAGGTACTCCTTAAAAAGGAGAGTTAATATATAACAGTAAAAAAATTATAGAAATTTTTAAAAAATGAATAAACAATTATAGTCCTGAAAAGTGTTTTAAGCAAGGGCCCCCCAAAAGCAGTTCCAAATAGTTCTGATCACTTCCGATTGGAACACATCAGCATTTTTAAAAAGAGCTGCACCAACAGCGCCCCATTTCACAGTGTGTGCCGTTTAGCACGGGTGCAAGCTTTGTATGAGCACTCCAAGCCACTGGACCAACAGGTTCATCTGCCTACAGCATCCACTTTAGTAGAGATATACAGGTAATAATTTTTACTTATGGAAACATTACTTAATAAGCCCAATACAGACATGAATATTTAAGACACAATGTGAAACTTCCAAAAATTTTCTTACACTAGACTTCTTTAGGAAATATCTCAGAGCCTTGGGGAAAGGGAAGGAGGTATTAAGTTGATATAGTTTGAGAATTATTGGTACTTAAAAAAAAAAAAAAAAAAAAGAGTGGTTTGGACACTAGAAGAGCTGTATGGGGAAAAAAGAAAGCAAGAGTGCTGGTCCAGTGATAAGAAGATAGGAGGGACTGATTAATGAAGCAGAAAACCTCTGATTGTATGGATGGAAGGTAACGGGTGGCAAATTCAGAGACATTAACCATATGTAGGGAGTATTTGGGAAATGCATGGAACATTTTTAATTATCACGATTATTGGGGCAGACTCAATGGATCTTTAGTGACCAGAAGCCAGGTATGTTAGATATCCTGCAATTCACAGAACAGCTAGATACAATGAAAAATTGTAAGACTTTCAAATGTCCCACTGCACAGTAACACAGGTTAAAATTTTTTTAACCTAAAAGTTAACTACTTTAAACTTTCAGGGTTTTTTTGTTTGTTTGTTTGTTTGTTTTGCATAGTTTTAGTGGACACTGATTCTTCTGTGAATACAAATAACATGTAAATTGAACAAGGCTGTACTACTTTATCCTGTTGAAAAATTCCCCAGGGGCCCTGGCCGGTTTGGCTCAGTGGTTAGAGCGTCGGCTTGTGGTCCGGAGAGACCCAGGTTCGGTTCCCACTAAGGGCACGTACCTCGGTTGCAGTTTGTCCCCGGCCCTGGTCGGTCGTGCGGGTGGCGGCCACTCGATATGTCCCTTTCACATCGATGTTTCTCTCTCTCTCTCTGTTCCTCTCTCTCCCTCCCGCTCTACTTGAATAAAAAATGGAAAAATGTCCTTGGGTGAGGATAAAAAAAAAAAAAGAAAAATTCCCCGGGGGTTATTCATTATTTCTTTAAGATGGGAAAAAAAAAGATCACACCACCTTGGCGACTTCCATCACAACACCTGATATATCAATACCATATTCCTGTCAATGTGTAGCTGTTGCATGCAGATATGTATCTAAGACGAAAGTGTTTCAATAGTCTTAGAATCAAGTGTCATTACATTGGCAATTAGCAGACACACAAAATACAAAGATGTCACAGAATTTCATTAATTTTTTGTTAAAATGCTATTGTAAACCTTTTTCATATGACACAAAAGGTAATTTATACTGTGAAAATTATATATTAACATTATTTATTTTGGCATTGCTTACTAATTTTCAATCTTGCTCTGATATTCTCCCCAGAAATGTACTGCAAATTCTCTGTGGTTTCATATATTAATGTTTTTTCCCCCAATTCATCCTTTGCCTTTAATTCTTCACATGTAATAATGTTTAAAACTAATGCTTTGGCCCTGGCCAGTTTGGCTCATTGGTGGAGCATTGGCCCGCAGACCAGTGAGTTGTGGGTTCAATTCCAGCCAAGGGCATGTACATCGGTTGCGGTTTGTCCCAGGCCCTGGTCGGGGTTGTACGGGAGGCAACCAGACGATGTGTCTCTCCCACATTGACATTTCTCTCTCTCTCTCCCCCTTCCTTTCTCTCCCATTCTAACTGAAGACAAATAGAAAAATATCCTCAGGTGAGGATTTTAAAAAATTAAATAAAATAATGCTTTGGCACTGGGTGGTGTGGCTCAGCTGGCTGGGCATTGTTCCATGCACCAAAAGGTTGCTGGTTCGATTCCTAGTTAGGGCATATGCCTGGGTTTGAGGCTGGAACCCATGTAGGGGTTAAGCAGGAGGCAGCCAACTGATGTCTCGCTCTCACATTGATGTTTCTCTCTCTCTTCCCCTCTCTCTTAAAAAACATAAAAACCCACAATAAAAAAGTCATAAAAAACAATGTTTTATGATACAAAATAAATACACCACACGACATCATTACATAAAAAATTATTGTGACACTAAGGCCAGCTGATCTGTAAGAATATCAAAGTTACTTTTTTCTCAGATCAGTCTGAAATTTAAGTTATTTCCCTATGTCATTCTTTATCCTAGCACTAGCTTTTATTTTAATGTCCACTCATAATGCTGTTCTTTCAAGTTCTTGCACTTCTTATACAGAATGTGTTCTAATTTTTTTCTATTTTAAGTAAGAATGTGTTCTAATTTTTTTCTCTTTTAAGTCCAAAATACTCATTAGAAGATGAAAATCTGAATATCATATTATGTCTTCTAGTGTAATAATCCCTACATATTTGAAGCATATACAGGGTGGGGAAAAGGTAGGTTTATAGCTGTCTGTATGGAACATAATAATTAATAAATATAGTTGCATACTCACAACTGTAAACCTACTTTTGCCCTACCTTGTATTGTTTTTATAATAAACTACTTTCCCATTACTTCTCTTCGATAGTTAAGACATTTTTCTTCACTAATTATAGGTAAGGAGCACAGATAGGTTATACTATTTATAGTTAACTACAAAATAGAAAAGGGGACACTGAGTCATCAGAAATGAGAAGTACTGCTTTAAACAAAAGTGACAATTTCAGCAGAGATGCAATGTTTCTTCAAAACATCAAGAATAGCCATGGTAAAACTTTTAAGAAAGAAGGTTTCAACAAGGGCAAGGAAGACATGAAGCTTCAGGAAAAGACATGGTAATAAGCACAGTACCAAGAATCAGGGGGAGGAACTATAAGCAGGACTGACACTTAGTGATAAGCTCTAACAAAATTTCCAGGAACACAGGGGTATTACTTGAAGAGGAAAGAATCCACACAGGACTTGAAAGGAGGTGGCTGCCTTTGCAAAGGTACACCTGTCAGGGCAGAAAGTATGAAACTTAGTTATGAAGAAGCATGTAAATGATATATTAAAGAAGAGGAGGAAAATGGCGGCAGAGTGAATGGAAGCAACACAGACCATCTCCCAGGACCAAACTGGAATTAAAATGAAAATAAAGACAAATCATCAGGAAAAAGCAACAGAAAAGCAGCTTGGAGGACCATATAATCAGGAACATTGACTCGATCCTGGTAGGACTGTGGAGGCGCGAGAGGGGGGCTGGGAGCCCACAGACAGCAGTGGCCTTAGCTGTGAGCAGCGCCCTGGGGTTAAACTCCCAAGGAGCTCCACAGCACAGAGCCAGGACAGATGCTAAAATAGCCACAGTTACTCACCTTGGGCTCACCAGAGGGAGGGCGGACTGGACTGGAACTATGTGGCAACACTCGGGATTTGGAGGGGGTTCAGAGCTTTTGCTGAGTTGCAGCCACACAGGACAGTGGTCATCTTACTCCTTTCCAAGGCAATGGGGAAAGGCGGCGGCCCCTCCCTTGGAGAGTCAACCCCACCCATGGCCATTGAAATGCAAATAAAGGCCCATTAACAACCAGCATCTGCCCCACCCTCGGGTAATCCTCTTACACTGAGCACCCGAGGGAGTTTCTCATTCAACTGAGCAGCCAAGGTTCTTCAAGTTCTCCACTGCTAGCCTCCAGGCAAAAAAGCTACAGGGTAACTGTACCACTCCTGGGCTAGCAACTCTAACCAGGAAAGTAAGACCTGACAGTGGTGTTTAAAGTGGGTCCTCCCTCCCTCATCCAAATCCAGGAAAGGGAGCCACAAACAGCACAACACCAACACCTAAAGGGAAAATTTGGCAGGCTCCAAGCCCACGGTGATAGCCAAAATGGTGAAACACAGTTAACAAAAACCAAAAGAAAGAACAAGAGACCTCTACTGAAGATGAGATAAACGAGATACAGTTAAGTAAGTTAACAGAACTAGAATTCAGAGCCATGATCTTGAGGAAGCTCAACAGCATGTGTAAGGACATGAGCACCATGAGTAAAGTCACAGAAATGTTGAAAATCAACCAGTTGGAAATTAAAAACCACCAAGAAGAAATGAAGAATGACATATCAGAAATAAAGAACACATTGGAAGGTCTAAACAGCAGAGTAGAGGAAGCAGAGGATTGAATCAGTGAATTAGAAGACAGGGTAGGGAAATAACAACCAATCAGAAAACCGAAAGAAAAAAAACAATTAAAAAAAAGGAAGACAGCTTAATAAAACTGTGGGACAACTGGAAAGGTAATAATATTCGCATCATAGGAGTCCCTGAAGAAGAAGAAAATGAGCAAGGGTTAGAGAATAAATTCAAAGAAATAGTGACAGAAAACTTCCCTAATTTGGTGAAGGAAGAAGGCATTCAAGTTCAAGAAGCACAGAGAGCCCCAAGTCAGAAGAACCCAAACAGGCCCACACTAAGACACATAGTAATCAAAATGCCAAAAATTAAAGACGAAGAAAGAATCCTAAAAGCAGCAAGAGATAAGCAACAGATTGCCTACAAAGGAACCCCCATAAGGCTTTCAGGAACTTCTCAACAGAAACACTACAGGCCAGAAGGGAATGGCATGAGGTAATAATCAAGGTCATGAAAAACAAAGATCTGAATCCAAGACTACTCTACCCAGCAAGGCTATCATTCAAAATAGAAGGTCAAATAAAGAGCTTCCCAGACAAAAAAAGGCTAAGGGAATACATTAGCACCAAACCAGCACTGCAAGAAATGTTAAAAGGACTGCTGTAATTAGCAGGAGAAATAGGAAGAAAAATAGAACCACACTAAACAAAAATAGCAATAAATAAGCACATATCAATAATCACCTTAAATGTAAATGGACTGAATGCTCCCATAAAAAGACAGAGTAGCTGATTGGATAAGAAAGCATGACTCATATATATGTTGTTTACAAGAGACCCACCTCACAACAAAAGACTCACATAGGTTGAAAGTGAAGGGATGGAAAAAATCTTCCAAGCAAACGAAAAAAAAAAAAAAGCTGGGTAGCAATACTCATATCTGATAAAATAGATTTCAAAATGGAGGCCATAACTAGAGACAATGAAGGCCACTACATAATATTGAAAGGATCTATCCAATAGGATAATATAACACTGATAAACATATATGCACCCAATATAGGAGCACCAACATATATTAAAAATCTTCTGGAATATGTCAAAGTAGAAATCGATACCAATACATCATAGCAAGGGACTTCAACACCCCGCTGACATCACTGGATAGATCCTCTAGACAAAATATTAGCAAGGAAACAAAGACTCTAAATGAAGCACCAGCCCAAATGGATTTAATAGATATCTACAGAGAATTACACCCCAAAACTGCAGAATTCACATTCTTCTCAAGTGCACATGGGACATTCTCAAAGATAGAACCACATGTTAGGAAACAAACTAAGTCTCTACAAGTTCAAGAAGATTGAAATCATATCAAGCATCTTCTCAGATCACAATGGCATGAAACTAGAAATCAACTGCAACAAGAACATGCAAAGACATTTGAACAAATGGAGGCTAAATAGCATGTTATTAAACAACAAATGGGTTACCGAGGCGATCAGGGAAGAAAATAAAAACTTCCTGGAAACCAATGAAAATGAACACACAACGACACAAAATCTATGGGATGCAGAGAAAGCACTTCTGAGAAGGAAGTTCATAGCACTACAGACCTACCTCAAGAAACAAGAAAAATCTCTAATATACTATCTATCCTCACAACTTAAAGAAATAGAAAGCAAACAAAAAGAAAACTCCAGAGCAAGTAGAAGGAAGGAAATAGTAAAGATCAGAGCAGAAATAAATGACATAGAGTCCAAAAAAAAAAAAATTCAAAGGATCAATGAAACAAAGAGCTGGTTTTTTGAAAAGATAAACAAGATTGATGGACCCTTAGCTAGACTCACTAAGAAACAAAGAGAGAGAACCCAAATACACAAAATCAGAAATGAAAGAGGAGAAGTAACAACTGACACCACAGAAATACAAAAGATCGTCAACAGCTACTATGAACAATTATATGGCAACAAATTCAACAATCTAAGCGAAATGGACAAATTTCTAGAAACACACAGTCGCCCAAAACTGGACTGGGAAGATAGAAAATTTGAACAGACCAATAACAAACGAAGAAATTGAAGATGTAATCAAGACTATCACAGCAAACAAAAGCCCAGGCCTGGATGGCTTCACGGGGAGTTTTGCCGAACATTCAAAAAAAAACTAACACCCATTTTCCTCAAACTATTTCAAAAAATTCAAGAAGAAGGAAGACTTCCAAACTCGTTTTATGAGCCCAGCATAATTCTAATTCCAAAACCAGAAAAAGACATTACAAAGAAAGAAAACTACAGGTCAATATCCCTGATGAACATGGACGCCAAAATCCTGAACAAAATACTAGCAAATCAGATCAGCAATACATCATGCCCACTTTCACCACTCTTATTTAACATAGTACTGGAAGTCTTAGCCACAGCAATCAGACAGGAAGAAAAAATAAAAGGGATCCAAATTGGAAAGGAGGAAGTGAAATTCTCATTACTTGCAGATAACATGATACTATACGTCGAAAACCCCAAAGACTCCATCAAAAATTTACTATTTGGCTAAGTAGCAGGATACAAAATTAACATCAAGAAATCAATGGCATTCTTTATACACCAATGATGAACTCACAGAAAGAGAAATTAAGAAAACTATCCCATTTACCATTGCGGCAAAAAATAAGATACCTAGGAATAAACGTAACCAAAGAAATAAAGGACCTATTCACAGAAACTACAGGTCACTGAAAAAAGAAATAGAGGAAGATATAAAAAAGAGGAAGCACATACCTTGTTCATGGATTGGAAGAATTAACATCATTAAAATGTCCATACTACCCAAAGCAATCTACAGATTCGATAAAATCCCCATCAAAATACCAACGACATGCTTCACAGAACTAGAACAAATACTTCAAAAGTTCATATGGAACCAAAAAAGACCTCAAATAGCCACAGCAATCTTAAAAAAGAACAAAGTAGGAGGGATCACATTACCAGATTTCAGGTTATACTACAAAGCCATTGTAATCAAACAGCCTGGTACTAGCACAAGAACAGGCATATAGACCAGTGGAACAGAACAGAAAACCCAGAAATGAACCCAAGGCAATATGCTCAATTAATAATTGACAAATGTGGCAAGAGCATACAGTGGAGTAAACACAGCCTCTTTAATAAATGGTGTTGGGAAAATTGGACAACTGCATGAAAAAAATAAAACTAGACCATCAACTTACACCCTACACAAGAATAAACTCAAAATGGATAAAAGACTTAAATGTGACTCATGAATCCATAACAATCCTAGAAGAAACTGTAGGCAACAAAATTTCGGACATCATACGCAGCAGAATTTTCACTGATATATCACCTAGGGCAACAGAAACAAAGGAGAAAATGAACACATGGGACTACATCAAACTGAAAAGCTTCTGCACAGCTAAAGATACAATCATCAAAATGGAAAGGCAACCCACTGTATGGGAGAGCATAATTGCCAATGATGTATCAGATAAGGGGTTAATTTCCAATATATAGAGAGTGCTCATACAACTCCACAAAAGGAAGACAAAGAACCCAATTAAAAAATGGGCAGAGGAACTAAATAGACACCTCTCCAAACAGGACATACAAATGGCTAAGAGACATATGAAGAAATGCGCATCATCAGTAAGCATCAGAGAGATGCAAATTAAAACAACAATGAGGTATCACCTCACACCTGTCAGAATGGCCACAGTCAACAAATCATCAAACAACAAGTGTTGGTGAGGGTATGGAGAAAAGGGGACTCTAGTACACTGCTGGTGGGAATGCAGACTGGTGCAGCCACTATGGAAAACACTATGGTGTTACCTCAAAAAATTAAAAATTGAACTGCCATTTGACCCAGTGATCTCACTCCTAGGAATATACCCTAAGAAGCCTGAAACACCAATCAGGAAGAATATATATATGTACCCTCATGTTCGTAGCAGCACTATTTACAATAGCTAAGATCTGGAAACAGCCCAAATGTCCATCACTAGACGAATGGATAAAAAAGCAGTGGTACATATACACAATGGAGTACTATGCAGCTGTAAGAAAGAAAGATCTCTTATCCTTTGAGACTACATGGAGGGACCTGGGAAGTATCATCCTAAGCGAAACAAGCCAAACAGAGAAAGAGAAGTATCATATGATCTCACTTATTTGTGAAATATAATAAACATAACAGTGTGAGGAATGGGGTAGTCCCAGAGAAGTGGAAGTGGGGTACAGACTGACAATCCCCATAAGAAGGGTTGGTGGGGGAGAGATAAACCACAGAACTTATATGTATGTGTGCATGAAAAATGTACATGGACAACGAAGCTGGGGACAGGATGGGGAGGGTGGGGCAGGGGGGAATAAGGAGAAACATCTGTAACAAAAATAAATTAATTAATTAATTAAATAAAAATAAAGAAAGAATGAAAGAAGAAGAAATTGCCTAAATTTACCAAAGACTTTCAGAGGCAGCCAAAAAGAATCAGCCAGGAAATTTTCAGAAAGATAACTAATTTTGAACCCAGTATGAAGGTCAGTGAAATCTATGAAGCAGTGAATCCAGTCCAAACTTCAATGGGCTCATATTTTAAAAATACCCAAATCCAGACCATGCCATGTTCCTTCCAGCAGAAATAAAACTCATAAGAAATCTTTACAACACAGCTTTTATGTTAAATTTGGATTTTCATAATATTTATAAAAGCATATTTGAATATTATACCATTTGGTTTCATGATGAATTTTCTATTTTTATGGTTGAAAATGGGTTTTGTTGTTTTTATCCTCACCCGAGGATATTTTTCCATTCTCAGAGCGGGAGGGAGAGAGAGGAAGAGAGAGAGAGAAACATCGACATGAAAGAGACACACTGAGTGGTCGCCACCCGCACGACCCAACCAGGACCAGGGATAAACTGCAACCGAGTACATGCCCTTAGTGGGAACCAAACCCAGGTGTCTCCAGACCACAGGCTGACGCTCTAACCACTGAGCCAAATCGGATAGGGCAGTTTTCTTGTTTTAACACGTGAAATCTTCAGAAAATAAATAGCTTCTGACCACGCTATTTGTGACCACTCTCCAAAAACCAACTGGGGCCTAGTTCAGGATCAACTACAGTCATTTTCTGTTTTACTCTTTCCACTTACATCATTTCAGTACTTACCTATCAGGACCTGAAAAGCTCTTAAAGTCTGCCATCTGCTGTGATTTTCAAATAATTCTATGAAAAAGACTGCTCACTTAAGTGAAGCCTGAGGATTAATCATGAATTAAATGAATTGAACTGGGGAGGCTACAAGAAGTAATGAAATAACATCAATATGTCTAGGATTGAAAGAGAAACCATAGAAATAAATCTTTAAAGACTGAATGTATAAAAGAGAAAAAGGAAAAGAACACAGGTGTGTGAAATGGTGCTCTTCTGGAATGAGTATATATGTATATGACAAACAACTCTAGATGATGAGAGGAAATAGCTATGAAGAAAAAAAATTCCTCAAAATAAACCTCAGTCTCAAATAATATGAGTATTTTAAGCCAAACATGCTAAGATTGAGACAATTAAGAGCTAGATCACAAATGTATAAACCAAACCCTATTAACAGAGGAAAGATACTTTGCAGTCAAGTCTAAAATCACTACTAACCAGAAAAGGGCAGATGATCATATTACACACTGTAAATTCAGAATAAAATATAAAACATACCAAAATTAGAGATCTGGACTTCCGGTCAAGATGGTAGCGTAGGTAAACATGGTATCGCCTCCTCCCACAACCACATCAAAATTACAAGTAAACTACAGCACAACCATCATTCAGAACCGCCTGAAATCGAGCTGAATGTTAAGTCCTACAACTGTAAATTAAAGCCACATACAGACTGGTATGAGGGGCGGACACACGGAAAGGCTGGTCCCACACCCATGTATGGTGATAAAAATCAGGAGGGACATCTCTGCTGGAAAGGTCCTCCCTGAGGAGTGAGGAGTCCCTGTCCCACACAAGGCGCCCAGCTCAGGGTTCCAGTGCCAGGAAGAGAAGTCCTTATAACTTCTGGCTGGAAAAACCAGCAGGAACTGAGGCTGAGGGAGGCTGTGGCTGCTGGACTTACTCGAACTTGCTCCCTCTAAGCCCCAAAGGGAGGCAGCCTGAGGGGTGCTAGAGACATACAGGGAAGAAATGAACTGTTTGGTCTTGGGATGAATGCTGGAGAGGGCTTTCTCCTGGACAGAGTTGCTGGTGGAGGCTGATGTTCCTTTGGTGAGCCCTTCCCTGGGGTAGCAGACGGCAGCCACATCTGGGACTCCAGCAACCTGGCTTACACTGTTGGCCCCGCCCTGGTGACTCCCTGAGGCCCTGCCCGCACCCAACTTTCTGATCTACCCAAACTGTTTCCAAAGGCTTTACCATAGGATTAGCCTGTCTTGGATCCTGCTTCAAAGTTTCCTAAAATCGCTCAAACAAGCAGCATCTTGTCTCAGTGAGCCCCATACCTCTCATTAAGTGGCCCCAGGCCTGGCACTAGAAGCAGCCAGCCTTGGTTCACAACTTGGCTTTTTCTGGGAACCTCCAAACCCAGCAGAAGAAACAGCCATTAGCAGATCACTTTGTAGCTTATGCTGGGTGGCCACAAATAGAACACAGGCAGTGTCCAGCCGGTGTGGCTCAGTGGTTGAGCATCAACCCATGCATCAAGAGGTCGCCGGTTCGATTCCAGGTCAGGACACATGCCCAGGTTGTAGGCCTGATCCCCAGTGGGGGACATGCAGGAAGCGGCCAGTCAATGTTCTCTCTCATTGATGTTTCTATCTCTCTTTCCCTCTCCCTTCCACTCTCTCTAAAAAAACCAATAAAGAAAAAAAGAAAAAAAAAAAAAAAAAAACACAGGCAGTGGCTGACCTTGCCCCAGAGCCAGCAAACCCAGTAGACAGCTTCAGACCACATCGAAACACCACCCACCCAACCACCTCCACAAGTGACACACTCAATGAGCAGACTCAGTGGGTACCAGAGCCCTAGTGAAGTAAATCTTGCTCTGTGTGGTGGGCCCCTACACAGCTGATCCTCCAAGATAGTCAAAGGCCAGTGGCCAGTGGGCACAGCCAGTCCTTGCAGCTGATCAGCCTGAATAAATCCCTCCCCCACTGACGTGCCAACAGCAATCAAGAGTCAATTACAACAGAAGGGTATAAAGTCCACACTACGGGTGCACCTCGAAGGGTATACAGTCCACACTAGGGGTGCACCTCGAGGGCCCAGCTAGGTTGATCAGGGAGGCTATGCCACTGGATCCTACAGGACACCTACAAAAAGAGGCCACCCTACAAAGACTAGGAGATGTAGCAGCTCTACATAATACATAGAAACAATCACAGGGAAGCAGCCAAAATGAGGAGACAAAGAAACATGTCCCAAATGAAACAAAAACTCCAGGAGAAGAATTAAACAAAATTGAGATAAGCAGTCAAGCAGATGCAGAGTTCAAAACACGTTATAAGGTTACTCAAGGAACTTGGTGAGACATTCAAGGAAATTAGTGAGACCTTCAAGGAACTTAAGGAGACATCCAAAGATCTTAATGAGAACATCAACAATATAAAAAAGGACCAGTCAGAAATGAACGATGCACCAACTGAAATAAGGAATAATTTACAGAGAATGAATAGTAGAGTAGGTAAAGCCAAGAAGCAAACCATCAATTTGGAATATAAGGAAGCAGAAAACACCCAATCAGAACAGCAAAAAGAAAAAAAGAATACAAAAAAAATTAGAACAGTGTAAGGAACCTCTGGGACAACTTCAAGCATGCCAACATTCACATCATAGGGGTGTCAGAAGAAGGAGAGAGAGAGAGAGAGAGAGAGAGAGAGAGAGAGAGAGAGAACAAGAAATTGAAAACCTATATGAAGCAATAATGACAGAAAACTTCCCTAACTTGGTGAAGGAAACAGACATACAAGTCCAGGAAGCACAGAGAGTCCCAAACAAGATAAACCCCAAGAAGCCCACACCAAGACACATCATCATCAAAATGCCAAAGGGTAAAGACAAAGAGAGAATCTTAAAAGCAGCAAGAGAAAAGCAGTTAGTTACCTACAAAGGAGCTCCCATAAGGCTGTCAGCTGATTTCTCAACGGAAACTTTGCAGGCCAGAAGGGAGTGACAAGAAATATTCAAGGTGATGAAAAGGACCTACAACCAAGATTACTCTATCCTGCAAAGCTATCATTTAGAATAGATGGACATATCAAGAGCTTCCCAGACAAGAAAAAGCTAAAGGAGTTCATCACACCAAACCAATATTATAAGAAATGTTGAAGGGTCTTCTTGAAGGAAAAGAACAAATATATGAACAATGAAACGGCAATTAATACATATCTATCTACAAACAAAATGAGCAAGCAGAACAGAAACAGACTCATAGATAGAGAACTTTTTGTTGCTTGCCAGATGGGTGGGGACTGGGGGGATGGGTGAAAAAGATGAAGGAATTGGTTGTTAGACTGATGAACCTCAAAGGGAAGTGGGGAGGGAGGGAGGGATGAGATAAACCAAAGAACTTCTATGCATATATGCATAACCAATGGACACCAACAATAGTGTGGGGAAGGCAGGAGGGTGACAGGATTGGGGAGGAGAGGGTAAATGAGGGAGAAAAGGAGGAAACATCCGTAATACATTCAACAATAAAGATGGGTTAAAAAATAAAATAAAAAGTGAAAGATATAAAAAAAAGTTCAGAGATCTGGACAAGTCAGGATGCATGTACAAGAAGCCATAACCAGGCAGAGATTTATAAGTTTAGTATGTCTAAAAAATCACTAGAAAATAAGATAAACCAGGGGATGTGACTCAGAAGAGTCAACACGAAAACTGATGCTTCTTTAACTGGGAGTATGTGGCCCATGGAAGACGCAAAGCTCCTCTTCTTGAAGCATTCATTTTACTTGAAGAATTAAAACCCATGTGGAGCCCAGCGTGTGTGGTTCAGGGACTGAGTACTGACCTATGAACCAGGAGGTCCCCAGTTCAATTCCCAGTCAGGGCACATGCCTGGGTTTTGGGCTCAATCCCCACTAGGGGGCGTGCAGGAGGCAGCCAATGGATGTTTCCCTCATCAATGTTTCTATCTCTCCCTTTCTCTGAAATAAAATAAAAAAGCATATTAAATAAACAAAATAAAACCCGTGTGGATGTATTATGAACAGTGTTAACTATGCATTACTTTTAATGATAAAATAATAGATTTCAACAAAAAATTTCTGCTTTCTTTGGCCATTATGGTGGTGTTAGCTATTAGAAATATCTTGGTGGGAAGTTCTTAAGTACAGCTTCAGATATAGTTTAAAGAGGGCATAATTGTTTTAGGAGTTAAGTTACACAGAATTGAGTACATTACAATGTACATTTGCTTCTTATCTCAAATCAGTATTTCTCATTTATGATTAAACCCCTAAAAGCCCCCAAGTGCTTCAAAAGAAATTCTTTAAATGGAAATACTTACTATGCACAACCAAAGGTAACAGACAACAGTGTGGTGAAGGCAAAGGAGGAGGAGGGCAGATGGGAGTCTGTAGGAGGGTATCATTAAGGGGAAAAAGGAGGAAATCTGTAATACTTACAATGAAGTTTTTTTTTTTAATAGAAATACTTACTTAGGAAACCAATTTAATCCTAGATGCTCTGTCTTGGAATATAATATTCTTTCCACCATGTCATACAGTGGTCTCCAAGGCAACTCCAAATCATCTCTTGAAAGAAGTTCCTTTTTCCTAATTAGGAACGATAAACAAACATATATATATGTGTGTGTGTGTGTGTGTGTGCGTGTGTGCACAGGTGTGTGTATATTACACATACTACTCAGGGAGGATGGTTGTTAAATGTTGCTATCATCACAATGGGCTTTGCTTTTTTTCATCCACAGCCCACTCACTGGCAGAACATGGTAAGTAGTAGGAAGAACAATACACCAGATTTTTGCTGCTGTTCAAACCTGAAAGAACACCTGGCAAAAGGGGGTATTTAAGTTTGTGCCACCATTACTGTGAATGAAGTTCCTATTTTCCAACATTATCTATGGCGTACTTAAAGTTTCCAGCATTGTGCTGGGTGCCCTGGGATCAGCAAAAGCATAAATGATCCCTATCTTCTCTAGAATCTCACAACTTATATAAGAAAAGAAAATTAGTATAAATAAAACAATCAGACAACATAGAGTTAATGGGTGCTAGAGAAAAGAAAACTTCATGGAGGAGATGGAATTTTAATTAAAAGGTTAACACATAAAATTTAAACTTATAAAGTTCTCATTCCCTAAAATCTTGAAAAAACAAACCAAAAAAATCGTACCAGAAATCATAGAAAAACTAACTTACTTTAACAAGTTGATCAAGAGACGGGCAAATCCCTGCATCATGCTGATTTCCAGTTTTGGAATTGATACCAGCTCATATAATAACTTGACAAAGAGAACATGATCTTCTTTGCTAAATTTTCTCCCATAAAGTCGAATATATCTGAAAGAGAAAATTCAGTATCGCTTTTAAAAATAGGTATGATGACACATCCATGTTCCTTGCAGTATTATTCACTACAGCCATGTGGAAACAACATAAATATCCATCAATGGATAAATGGATTTTTAAAATGTGGTATATACACACAATGAAATATTATTCAGCCTTTTAAAACAAAGAAATTCTGTCGTATGCTATGAACCTTGTGGACATTATGCTAGAAAGTGAAATAAGCAATCATAAAAAAGACATACTGCATGAGTCTACTTATATGTAGTATTTAACGTATTCAAAATCATAGAAACAAAAAGCAGAATGGTGGCTGCCAGAGACTGGGATGAAAGGAAAAACAAGGAGTCGTTCAACAGGTATAGAGTTTCAGTCATGCAAGATGAGTAAGTTCTAGAGATCCATTGTACAACAAGTTACATGTTGTTAACACTACTGTACTGCATACTTAAAAATTGTTGATAGTAAATTTATGCTTCTTGCCATATTAAAAATAGTATGTATTATAACACAATTTCAAATGTCTTTGATGTTAATCATTTTATATCCACTCATTGTTATGAGGAAAAGAATTAATTCTGTATTTTCTTTAAGATTACAAAATAAGCCCTGGCCAGCTGGGCCCAATGGTTAGAGTGACAGCTCACACCAAAGTGTCACAAGTTCAATTCCAGAACAAGGGCTCATACCTGGGGTTGCAGGTTTGATCTCTCTCTCCCCCTTACCCCCTCTCTTCCACTCTCTATAAAATAAATAAATAAATAAAAATCAACGAAAAAAATATCCTCAGGTGAGGATTAACAACAACAAAAAACTCAGCATGTCACACAGAGTTAAAAAATAAGACAGAACAAGAGAGTACAGATATGTACGTTTACATCTGTTGTAACCACAAGAAATCTTTGAAGAATGCATATGGCTTACATAGAATCCTGAAAAATACAGCAAGTCACATAAGCTGTATCATTTGTTTCCAAGAGTTAACTCACAATTATAATAAAGTTACTACTTTTAAAATGTAGTATTTTGCCTCAAAATTCTACATTTAAATTTTTTTAACTTTAGAGAACCAATGTAATCAAAACTGTCAACTATAAACAAAAAGCAAGAATGACTAATTATAGCATATTTTATTTTATATAATCCTCATCTGAGGATATTTTTCTATTTATCTCTAGGTAGAGTGAAAGAGAGGGAGAGGGAGAGAGGGGGAGAGAGATAAATATCGAGGTATGTGTCCTTGACTGGAATTGAACCCACAACCCTTTGGTCCACAAGCTGATGCTTTAACTGCTTAGCCAAACTGGCCAGGGCACTCATAGCACGTTTAAGGACTCAGAAATAACTAAAACCTAAATAACTAAACCTTAAGTAACCAAAACTTACTTAGAACAAATTACTGTATACTTAAAATCATAAACTCCTTTGAGGAAGAACATTTTACAAACAATTAAATACTTAAATCAACGAAAAAATAGGATTAATATTCCTTATATGATCTTTAGCACTTCCCGAACAGCTAAAATCAAATTAAACTATGCTTAACTCCTAAAATTAGGGTACCTAATTGCTTTTTGTTTTCCAGAAATTCCTCACAATTCTTGGTTCACTAACAGCACTCTTTTTCATTTTCTCAGGCTACTGTATATTTATTGAGCTCTTTTCTGTCACTTTTAGATACTATCCCATGATTACACCTTTGTACTATACAAGGGAATAGTATGGGAGGCAGAACAAGAAGACTTGAGATATTGTTCTGCCTCTACCAGTAATTACTGTGACCTTTTCTTAACCACTTTGGACTGGTAATGCAAATGGATTTAATGAAGATATATGTAGAGAGAGAATCTAAGCCCAGCCTGCCAGAGGTCCTTCAAGCTGCTGAACAGACATGGTACAACCTCCTTCTGAAGCCTCCCTCAATTTCTCTAAATTCAGAAGTAAAAGATAAAATCATTTAAATACTACTCTCAAGTAAAAACAAACTAAATCTTTTAAACCTGGTACACATTTTAAAGATAAAGCAGAAGAGTTAAAGAAGCATTTCTTGCTTTCAGCAGCTGCTTCAGGCCTCGCCAGGGCTCCAGATGCCCTCAGGATTGTACACTCACTTCCCACTGTGGCTCGGATACTTCTATGGAAAAACTGGAGAAACACTGCTCTGCGCCACGGAAATAACTTAGCTACAGCCCATCGCTTTACGGCTGCAGAAAGACAACTGTGCACTTAACAAGAGGGACATAAATTCAGAGCCCTAAATTTAACACTAATGAAGAGACCAACAGGGAGATTTCTAGAAAATCTGAAACTGCTGACAAAATTAGAGATTTTTAGAGAAATTGATCCAAATCCTTTTGTTTCCCTGTCAACCAGCAAATAGTTCTTGCCGACCAGAAAGTTGGTTCTGCTTTCAGCATTTCTCAAAATGCAGTCCAAGATTTCTTCTGGAGGTCACAAAAAGTACTAAGAAAAAAATTAATGATTGGTCTTCATTAAAATTAAGAACACCTATTCACAATAAAACACCATTAAAAGTGAAAAGCTCAGTAAGATATTTGGAATAGATATATCTGACAAAGGACTCATATCCAAATTATGTAAGAATCCCTTCAAATCAGTAAGAAAAAGACAAACAAAAAAAGGCATCTCAGATAGGCACTCCTTCAAAGACAACATTCAGATGACTAATAAGTATATGAAAAGATACTCAACATCTATACTCAACAGTAAAAGCAATAAAACACAGTAAGGTCGCCCAGCCGGTATGGTTCAGTGGTTGAGTGTCCAGCCATGCACCAAGAAGTCACCAGTTCGATTCCCGGTCAGGGCA
The DNA here is from genome assembly GCF_014108415.1 of Molossus molossus. Lineage (NCBI taxonomy): Eukaryota > Metazoa > Chordata > Mammalia > Chiroptera > Molossidae > Molossus > Molossus molossus. The sequence continues at coordinate 37,915,650 of NW_023425350.1, forward strand.
CATGCCCAGGTTGTGGGCCCGAACCCCAGTGGGGGGCATGCAGGAGGCAGCCAATGGATGTTTTCTCTCATCGATGGCTCTCTCTCCCCCTCTCCCTCTAAAATCAATAAAGGGGGGAAAAAAGAGTATGTACAGTTGGCCCTTGTTTATCACGGTTAACTGGTTCCAGACTCTACGAAGATAAATGAATTTCCACGAAGTAGGGTTCTTTATACATAGTCGTCCCTCGCCACTCTGTGCTTTGACTTTCGCAGCTTCACACTATAGCAGTTTTCTTCAAATGTAGTATAGTATTTTAAAAACCGCGATAGAGCCCTGGCTGGTTTGGCTCAGCAGTTGGAGCATCAGCCCGCAGACCAAAGAGTCCTGGGTTCGGTTCCCGTAAGGGCACGTACCTCAGTTGCAGTTTGTCCCCGCCCTGGTTGGGGTCATATGGGTGGCGACCACTCAATGCGTCTCTCTCATGTCGATGTTTCTCTCTCTCTCTCTCTCTCTATCTCTCCCTCTCTTCCCTCTCTCGCTTCAGCTCTGTCTGAAGATGAATGCAAAAATGTCCTCAAGTGAGGATTAAAAAAAAAACAAAAACAAAAACCGCGACAGTGTGAAGCTGCGAAAGTCGAAGCGCGAAGTGGCGAAGGACGACTGTACAATACTGTCAAGGTTTTTTTCTACTCCTCATCTGGACAGTTTACTATACATTACAAGGAAATTTTTAGTAAAATATAAATTTATACACCACCACTGAAATGAACTAAGAATTAATTTGGCTAGAGGCCAAAAATGTTGGTTTTCAATACAAGCTTTGTCATTCACCAGTTATTTTTATTGAAGGCAATCATTGGGTTTCTAGTCCAGCTATATCAATAAAGTAAAATTAATATTTCAGATGAACATTAAGACTATTAGTAATTATAAACTATGCAAGACACTTAGCAATGATATCTAATCTTAACTAAATGCTTTAGTTGGAATAGTTCTGCTGAAAAGATGAAAAAATGGAATTTTAACTTGAAAATTTTAAAAACTAGAAAGAAGGGCCCTGGCCAGTTTAGCTCAGTAGTTACAGCCTCAGCCCGCGGACCAGAGAGTCCTAGGTTCGGTTCCCACTAAGGGTATGTACCTCACTTGCAGTTTGTCCCCGGCCCCAGTTGAGGTCATGTGGGTGGCAACCACTCAATGTGTTTCTCTCATATTGATGTTTCTCTATCTTCCTCCCTCTCTCCCTCCCACTCTATCTGAAGATAAATGCAAACAAACAAACAAACTAGAAAGAAGGTACATCCAGCAATAATAATCGACAACAAAAGTCACACCAGAGAAAAGATGGCAAGTTTCTTTATTTTGAAGATAATAAGGGGGTCACAATAAACAATAAAGGTGAGATGAAAGGTTCTGCCATCACAGACCAGCTGCAAAGGTGTGCAGATTTGCAGCCCAGGACTACATCCAATGCTGGCAACATTGTATGATCCTCTAGTGTATTCATAAAGAAAAAACCCATTAAAGCCCAGGCCGGTTTGGCTCAGCGGTTAGAGCGTCCGCCTGCGGTCCTGAGAGACCCGGGTTCGGTTCCCGCTAAGGGCGCGTACCTCGGTTGCAGTTTGTCCCCGGCCCTGGTCGGTTGTGCGGGTGGCAGCCACTCGATGTGTCCCTTTCACATCGATGTTTCTCTCTCTCTCTCTGTTCCTCCCCCCCACCCCCACTCTACCTGAACAAAAAATGGAAAAATGTCCTCTGGTGAGGATAAAAAAAAACAAAAAAAAACCCATTAGTTATTTCCTCCAAAAACAAACAAAAAAAAACAAACCCAGAATTTAAGTTCTGTTTGTTTGTCACGCTAGGATATTTTTCCATTAATTTTTAGATAGAGTGGAAGAGAGGGAGAGGAAACTCTTATGTGAGAGAAACGCATTGACTGGTTGTCTCCCAAAAGACCCCAACTGGGGCCAGGGATTGAACCTGTAATGCAGGTATGTGCCCTTGACCGGGAATCAAACCCACAACTCTTGGGTCCGTGAGCCAATGCTCTAACCCCTGAGCCAAACCAGCCAGGGCACCCAGATAAAACACAGTGGTGGTTGAAGAAATACTGTTCCATTCATTCATAATATCAAAAAAAAGAAAGAAATTTCTCTAAAAGAAATGTACAGGAGCCCAGGCACAGATGATTAGAACTCAGTTGGTTAGAGTGTTGTCCGATAGGCCAAGGTTACAGATTCAATCTCCTGTCAGGGCACATGCAAGCAGCAACCAATGAATGCATAAATAGGTGGGACAATAAATCGATGTCTCTCCCTCCCTTCTTTTCTCTCTAAAAATCAATGAAGAAAAAAAATTTTCAGTTAAAAAATGTGCAGGAATTGCATTTTAAAACAATAAAATTGACTAAAATGTAAAATATTTTAATAAATGGTGAGACAGGGACTTTTTTTTTCTTTATTGATGTTAGAGAGAGGAAGGGATAAGGGGAGAGAGAGAGAAACATCGATGAGAGAGAACATCGATTGGCCGCCTCCTACATGGCCCTCGCTGGGGATTTGGCCCACAACCCGGGCATGGGCCCTGACCGGAACTGAACTGGTGACCTCTTGGTGCATGGGTCGATGCTCATCCACTAAACCACAGCGGCCAGGCACGAGGATTGTTTATAATGTGTCTAAAACCTGACAGGGCTAAATGACAAATATTTACAGCAAGGAAAACTACTATGACCAGTGAAATCCCTGAACTCCAAATTTTAGACAGTAACTTCAACTCTTCCCTCTACCAAAATAAATATCAAACATTTTTGCTATAGCTATCAGTCTTTTCTTTCTGTTTATAAAGTGTCACCAAATAGAAAAAAATTTAAAAAGGCAAAATTGGCAAAAACTACAGGCTCAGGAATGACTTTGACTTTATTCCAGGACTAAGTCCTTCACCATTACACATAATATTGAAAATACAAATAACAGCTTCTCACTGCTAGAAACAGTGAATGAACGGTTAAAATGAAGTATTTTCTCATAAACCCACTTCTCTTTTCAAAAAGCATTTCTAGAGCAAATGACATGTACAGGATGAGATGAAGAGTTATGATTTAAACAGTTCCTGCAGGCCAAGAACTCACAAATTAGATGTGAGGAGACACATGCCCAGAAAACCAAATATACAGAAATAAGGGGATAAATGAAGTATTATTAGAGCTTTATGATTTTTTTTTTTTTTAAATCAAAGTTTCATTATGTCGAGTCATCATCAAACTGAATCTTAGAAGATTAGAAAGCTGTCACCATTCTGCATAGGCAACCCAAGGTCAAGAAATCTGAGCATTTGGGAAAAGAGGCACAGGAGACAGCTCTAGGTAAAGGAACAGAGTAAGAACAGGGTATTTCTGTGGCAAGAAGACACAATCAAGAGAATGTTCTGTATTCCTCCAATTTCCCCTCCAAAGAGGTCAAGCTGAGGATCAAAAAAGGAGATTCACCATCACAAACAAAACAAATAAACAACAATAAAGATATTAATTCCAAGTGATTGTTGGTATGGAACAAAGGCAAGTTAGTTGCTATTTAATATGAAGGATGTCTTATGTTTCCATTCTAGCTTGCTTTGCAACTCTCAACATTATAATCAACTTTGGATAGTCAGACTTATTAATTTCAACATAGTAGCCAATCAAGCATGAGAAGCATGGTTCTACAAGATTACTGATAATTCAAATTGCTCTATATGTTAGTCTCTCAGGCAAATCATTTAATCTCCCACATATTATATATGTGAAATCTGGGTGTCCTCAAAAAGATATGGTGATGGATAGTTAACATACATGACAGACATTCTAATTCAATTGTTCTAGAAAGTGGGAGGACACTCCAGGCACCAGTTGTTTTTTTATAAGATTCTTCCCAGATGTCTCTCACCATGTTTGGGAACCAATGCCCCTTAGCAAATTGAGTAGGGCATAACATATGCTTTTAAAAATCTATTTAAGTCATTAATAATGTAATACTAATACAATGTTTCAATTTATATTTCTTTAACTACTTACAAGGAAAAATGTATCTTAAGATGTTTGCTTACTATATAATTATTTTCTTGTGAATTATTTATTAATATCCTTAGGAACCTATCCATCTTTTAAGACAGCAGTTCTCAACCTGTAGGTCGCAACCCCTCTGGGGGTCAAATGACCCTTTCACAGGGGTCACGTAAGACCATTGGAAAACACATATTTCCAATGGCGATTCATAACAGTAACAAAATTATACAGTTATGAAGTAGCAACAAAAATAATTTTATGGTTGGGGGTCACCACAATATGAGGAACTGTATTAAAGAGTCGCAGCATTAGGAAGGTTAAGAACCACTGTTTTAAGACTTCCTTCTTCATGAAGTCTTCCATCTTTCCCAAGCAAAAGTGCTATCTCTGTCCTCTCTGCCCCTTAATAGATTGTACTTTGAGTGTTTTCCATATTCTATCTCACACTATAGTTACGCATGTATACATTACTGTATTTCTTTAGATGACTGAAAGATACTTGGTGGCAGAGATGACCCCTCTAAAATACCTATTTTACCCTTAGCTCTAACCAGAGATGAAATGAAGTAGGCATTCTGAGAAACATCTTTTTCAACAGACTGAATTGCCAGTGTATCTTTAGGAATATACTGGGCTTAAGTAATTATAAACAGCTCACCCAAGCTAATTTCTATTTTTAAAAGAGGGGGTAGCCCAGTCGGTGTGGCTCAGTGGTTGAGCATCAACCAATGCACCAAGAGGTCGCTGCTTTGATTCCCAGTCAGGGCACATGCCCTGGTTGTGGGCCTGATCCCCAGTGAGGGACATGCAGGAGGTGGCCAATCAGTGTATTCCCAAAGTCTGTCTCTCTCTCCCTCTCCCTTCTTCTCTAAAATCAATAAAGAAAAAATATTTTTAAAAAAATGCTTTACCGAGTGTCATTTAAGAGCCAAGCATAGTAACAGGCGATGGAAACATAAAATAAGTAAGAAATGGAGCATACAACTTAGGGAGACACAGGCAACTGATTATCTCGATACAATGCTCTGAGCACACACTTTAACAGCTGTATGGTCAATTCGTTCATATCTCTGTTTCCCCATATTAAATGGCGTTCTCCAAATTCCTTCTTAACTAACCAAGTCCGACCTCCAGGGTCAGCTGCAGTTCTCCTTTCTTGTGCAGTCTTCCCAGGCTACAAAGCCCAGGGAGCTTTCCTTCCTCTGAACATGTGGTTAAGAGCCCTGTGGTCATCAGGCAAATCTGTTACATAACCTCGCTTAAGTCTCATTTCTTCAGTGGTAAAATCAGGATAATAAACATACCTACAGTTCATAGGGTTGCTTGTGAAAATTAAATGACAGTAAAGCCCTTAGCAATAGTGCTAGCACACTCTAAGTCCTCTCAACACATGGTAGGTAGTATCTATAATAACGCCCTCTTCTAAGACCACTCAGGTTACTGATATTTAACTGCTGCAACTAGTTCATTTTCATCCCTTGTATCTTTATTTATTTATTTGTTTATTTTTAATCCTCACCCGAGGACACTTGCATTCATCTTCAGATAGAGTGGGAGGGAGAGAGGGAAGGAGAGAGAGAGAGAGAAACATCGATGTGAGACACATCGACTGGCTGCCACCCATACGACCCCAACAGGGACCAGGGACAAAGTGCAACCGAGGTACGTGCCCTTAGTGGGAACCAAACTCGGGACTCACTGGTCCACAGGCCAATGCTCTAACCGCTGAGCCAAACCGGCCAGGGCTTCATCCCTTGTATCTTTACAGCTTAATAAACAGGTGCTGTGATATGATCTGAAGTACAGAAACAAACCTGTAAAATCAGTAGCTTTCATACTGTTTGGCCACAACTCAAAGTAATAAATATATAACCCAGTATACACATATACATTTATAACTAAAACAAAGGCCATAAACATTCCCCCTTATTACTTCCAAATTCACTCTAATAACTCTAATTTAGTTCACCAACCAACAAACACCACCCCCTCCACCACTACCACCAAAAAGAAATACAATTGGTCAAGACTTACTATATGATCTACCCTTTGGTCATAATCCACAGTCTGGAAAATTCTCCATTAAGCACTTCACAAAGGAACACAGAGATAAAAACTATGAGACTCCCCCAAAGCAAAAAAACAAACAAATAAACAAAACACAAAGTGAAAGTCTTAAGATATTTGTCTGTTAAATTATTAATTTTAAAAAAGATTACATTTCTAAATCATTCCTGAATTTGTTAAGTAGTATTTTCCTCCACCATACACATAATAGGGACCTCTATTTGGTATATGTTGACAGAAATTTGGCAACATTTTATTTATTGGGGTCTCTAGAAAGTAACCTACCTTCCCTCAGAACACAAACTATCCCAACTAAAACTTTTCAGGAATCTGCCAAAAATATCAACACTCACATGCAAAAGGCTGCCTTCAAAATTTCTAGCTCTTAAGAACTACTTCACCCTTTGCTCAAAATAGAAAATTGTCAGAAAATGAAATGAAACACCCACACTTAACAGCTCAAAGATTACTACCAATACTTCCATTTAGACTGTTTACCATTAGATTATAAAGCATTTTTAACAATGCTTAAGCAATCTGCAAATTATTTAAACTACAATAATATTCTCAAACCCATTTCACAGCTGACTAAGTGTTTTTTCTTATAAAGGGAAAAAGCCTTGCCCTAGCTGCGTTGCTCAGTTGGTTTAAGTGTCGTCTCCATACACCAAGGTTTCAGGTTCCATCCCCAGTCAGGGCACGTACAAGAAGCAACCAATGGCCCTGGCAGGTTTGGCTCAGCAGTTAAAGTGTCAGCCTATGGACCAAAGGGTCTCAAAAGGTCTCAGGTTCAATTCTCGGTCAAGGACATGTACCTGGGTTGCAGGTTCCATTCCCAGCTTGGTCCAGGTCATGTGGGAGGCAACCAATCCATGTGACTCTCTCACACTGACGTCTCCCTCCCTTCCACTCTATCTCTATCTAAAAGGTCAATGGGAGAATATTCTCAGGTGAGGATTAACAAACAAAAAAAGAAAAAGCAGCAGCAGCAGCAGCAATCAATAAATGCATAAATAAGTGAAACAAACTGATGTCTCAAAAAAAAATCAATTAATAGATGTTTTTTAAATAGGAAAAGCCTTTATTATTAAACTTTAAAACTTGGGAACGAGGTATTACGAAACAGTCAAATTAGCATAAAAAGGTGTAGACCACTACCAAATTTCATCCAACTACATTTTTAATACTAAATATCTAACCATACAATTATTACAGATTTATTTTTAAATGTAATGTCAGTCCAACTCCCTGATACATCCAATATATACATCTACTTTCTTCTCTATTAACTTTGGGTTGGTGATGAAACACAACTTCTTCCTTAACCAAAATGCTTCCCGCCACTACTTTGATTAAATATATACTTTCTTTTGAACCCATTATTAAAATAGATCTCATCCAGATTCGAGTTCTCTATTTTGACTGTAAAAGTAACAATTCCTTGGGACGACATAATGCTTTAGTTTTCACAGAACAGAAAAGAGTTAATTCTAATGTTACTGAGGCCCTATGAATGCATACACCACTGTACTAAATGCTGGGAATGGAGGGGAGGAGATAAATATGGAAGACACTGACCTCAAGAAAGCTCACAGCAGGGGGAAGATGTGTACACAAAGAATAGAACAAGCATGAACAAGGGATCAAGAGCGAGTGCACTAAAAGGGAAGAAAGGCTGAGCATAAGCCAAATATGGAAGTAGCCAACCTCAAGATTCCAAATAAGAATATTTATAGTATGTGCTGCTTTTAACATTCCAGTGGTGATCTCAATGAATGTAAAGGTTTTTTGTTGTTTGCTCACTGTTACTTTTATTACCATGTTCTCAGCTTGCTGTTTACACAGTATAAATGAGATTTTTTAAATCTAATTTCTACAAAGAGAGAAACAGATCTGGATTTTGTATTAAGGGGTGGGGAGATTCACTAGAAATAATTCTCACTAGAAAGAAAGTTAACACCCAGGTTCCACAATAAGGACAGGTTTAGAAGTTGTGCACGTATTTACTAATAAATAAGCATCCCTTAAAAAACAAGAGTCTTCCATCATTTCACTTCAATTAAAAACATGTATTTCAGCCCGGCCAGTGTGGCTCAGTGGTGGAGCATCAATCTATGCACCAAGAGGTCGCCAGTTCGATTCCTGGTCAGGACACATGCCCAGATTGTAGGCCAGGTCCCCAGTGGGAGTCATGCAGGAGGCGGCCAATCGATGTTTCTGTCTCTCTCTCCCTCTCCCCCTAAAGTCAATAAAGAAAAAAAATTGTTTAAAAAAAAAAAGAACATGTATTTCAAAAATTTTTACCTTACAACACTGCAAGACCACTTGGGAAAAATTGTTTTTAAATGATATATTCAGATCTCAGAAGAACAACTTATGGTACTGCTTTACTAATTTTTTTTTTTCTAACTGCCTTTGCCTTTCTCAATCAGTGTAAGGTGTTAAATAAAATACACTGGTCAGAAAGAGAATTTTTTTAAAGCAATGAACTTAGAATTCATATTTTCTTTTCCCAAATTTCAAGATGAAGTTACACACCTTACCTAGTCTGTCCCAAATAAACAAAAATGTGACTAAGAGAGCACACTGGAACTTCCCCCGAGGGCAGATCTGTCATCGACATAGCACAAGTGCCAAAAGTGTCATCCACACAAGGCGCTCAGAAAATTATTTGTTCAGACTCCTGACTGACTACTTTGTATCCAACTATCTATTAACCTACCAACATCAGTGTCTTTGTTTTTAAAATGGGGATAATTCAAGGGAGTCCTTGTTGCCCTGGGGTTGATTCTGTATCTCCAAAGTGAAGAGGGGAGAAAAAAGAATGTCACAATATAAAAATGTTCATTAATAACCTATTTTGGTTTTTTTAGTTTTTTTTTTTTTTCTTTATTGATTTTAGAGAGAAAGGAAGGGAGAGGGAGAGAGAGATAGAAACATTGATTGGCCGCCTCCTGCATGCATGCCCCCCACTGGCCTACAATCTGGGCATGTGTCCTGACCAGGAATTGAACCAGTGACCTCTTGGTGCATGGGTCTATGCTTAATCACTGAGCCACACCGACCAGGCCATTAATAATCTATTTTTAATCTGTCCATGAAGTCTGTTTGTAGTAAACCTTAAACAAAACCAAATGAAATGAACACTGAGAAGTAAAATCACAAATTTTGCACACACACAAAAAAAAAGAACATGAGGTTGATCAAAGTGACAAGGACTATGGTTAATTTTTTTTTTTAAGTCTGATAATGGTATTGGTATTGACTTTTTTGGTCTAATTCCTTTTCCCTTAAAGATTCATATTGGAAGCACTTAGGAATGAAATAATATGCCTCTAAAATAATGTTAAGGTGATCATGAAAATAACACAATAGGCCACTGAGTTGATAAATTCTGAAAATGGGTGACAGGTACGTGGAGTTCATTTTATTATTGTCTTCCTTTGTGTATGTTCGACAATTTCCACAAGAGAAAAAAAATGTTTAAAGCAAAACAAATAAATATTAGAAAATTATTCAAATCACATATGAGATTCTGGCAGAAACAACCAGTTAACTAGTGAAAAAAAGACAAACCTTTCCTACTACTTTCTCTAACTGGTTCTCCCTGACGAATGTGGTAATTTGTCAAGATTTCAAGATTCTTTTACAAATAAAAAGCACTTGGCCCAGGCGGTATGGCTCAGTGGTTGAACGTCAACCCATGCACCAAGAGGCTGCTGGCTCGATTCCTGGTCAGGGCACATGCTCAGGTTGTGGGCCTGATCCCCAGTGGGAGGCATGCAGGAGGCAGCCAATCAACAATGTTCTCTATCGTCAATGTGTGTGTGTGTGTCTCTCTCTCCCCCTCTCCCTTCCTCTCTCTCTCAAAAAAAATCAATAAAGATAAAACTTTTAAAAAGAAAACAAACACAAATAAAAAGCACTTGTGTTTGTTATGTACTTCACAATTTCAATACTCAAACATTAGACACCCTATTAAGTACATCATGTTACTAGGCAACTGAGATTCAGTGGTTAGCATTTTCTACTTTCTTCCCCAACACAGAGATGATATGAATTTGGGTGCTTCTGTATTCACATTACTATTTTCCACAAGAGGCACTCAGCTTATTTGATAACTCCTTTCTTGAATAAATTTAGTGCATTTTATGTGGTGTCAACTGGTATAATCCAATTCCTGCCCAAGAGGAAGGCTACATACTGTTCTTAATAATGAAACAAGAGAACTACAGTTTCATTAGCAAATGAAATGATTCCTCAGTATAATACAGTCATTTCATTATAAAACAGCACAGAATATAAACATTTCATTGTAACAAACAAGACATCTAAATTTGCTTCATAATACATCAAGTCCACTTACTTCACTAAAATCAAAATTCTTTGAAAGAAATGATCATGAATGGGTAAGCTTGTAGGAAATAGTAGCCCATTCACTCATTGTCCCTCCTTTAGCCCTTTCTCCAGACCCATTTAAAGTAATAGAAAGCTAGCTGGAAAGGCACTTAAGAGACTAGCCCTAAGCAGGCATCAGGGGTTCAATAGAATGTTACAAAGAAAAAAAAATCAGTGTGGTCTTAGTCCACCTTAGGTACCCAATTCTGTGTGTAAGATTAAGATGTTACTTTCATGAAACAGTCCACTGCTAAATTTAAGTTTGAAACACCACTAACAGTCTACACTCCCACTTTCCAAACGAGGACTCTAAAGCTGAGAGAGGTTAAGCAAGACCAAGATGACAATGTTGGTGGCAAAGCCAGGTAGAGATAAACTGAGGTCTTAGGACTAGACCTCAGTACCTCTGATGAAAGGCCCTGAAGGCACCCTGGCCAGTCTGGCTCAGAGGTTGAGCGTCAACCTGTGAACCAGAGAGTCTCGAGTTCGGTTCCCTCTAGGGGCACGTGCCACAAAAAAAAAGAAAGAAAGGTTCTGAGGGAAAGGAAGAAAAAAAGGAAGTTTCAAAATTAACTTTCTTCAATTCCATTCTCTACATTGGCCATACAAGTAATCTACCAATACCTTTCATTTAGTGTCCTTGAGCTGTCTTTACTGCTGTTTTCCAGAGACCACTAGATTAGTTTGTACCTCTGTTTCCTTGCTTCTTAGAAAATGGCCCTGTAATATGTTATGTCACACAATCTCTCTTGAACAGGTTCTAATACTTTAAACTGTCTGCACAAGGGAAGTTGTGTCATAATATAGGACCAATTTTTTAAATACATACAAGTAACCTTTCTTCACAGAGATGCTAAACAGATCCACAAGTCTCGAAATGGACTGAAACACAATTATGATAACTACTAAAAGGTAAAAAATCAGAAAAGGGGAGCCCGAGTGCCTCTCAAACCAGAACTCTACCCCACCCAGATCTGTGACACCTAGATTAGGGATGTACACTTCTGGTTAGGGACCCAGTCCCAGTGCCTTTGAACAGCATTTGCATTCGGGTCTTCTTTATGAAGAAGGTACATGATCCTTTACAAACTGCTTACAGTCCTTGTGGTAAGATATACACTGGCTTATTTGAAGCTCTACAGGATAAGAAAATAAAATCATAAAATACCAGAGTGATGTTTCTCACAATTTAGTCCAAACCCCCTCATTTCTCTCCCAGGAATACCAAAACACATGATTAAAGTAACTTTCCACAGTCACAGAGCTAGTGGGAGAAATTAGATTTTATTTTCATTACTACTTTCAACTCTTATACAAAGTACTAAAAATGATCACTACTCAGGTAATTAACAGCTATCATCACATGTTCTGGCATCATTTAGATGTAAATTTGTGCAACACACAAGGCGTAATAAACAACAAGCACAAATATAAACAGGTCACCTTAACATGACTTAAGTTCAAAATGTCTCCTAGTGCAATCCCAAGAATCAGTTTTCAGCATTTAACCACCATCCCAAAATAAAATTCTACCTGATAGCATTTCTTGCTGGTAATTTAGATGTAAGTGGTTTTAGTCTCTTAAGATATTAAGCCATATAACTGCAATTTTGCCCTAAACACCAAGGACTGTGTCCAATGTATTTTTAGCCCTTCCTAGGCAAAAGTTACTTATACCTAAATAAGACAAAAATAATAGAACCCTAGGTGATAATTTGCCAAGCTTAGTAACAGTAAATATCAGAAAAAAATGCTTAACTATGCCTGTATAGAGTCTAGATCCATAAATCCAAATCAGACATGCAGTCACACATTGGTATATTCATATATTGTGCATCTAAAAGGAGTTGTTTGTGCCCTGGCTGGTTTGGTTCAGCGGTTAGTGTCGGCCTGTGGTCCAGAGAGACCGGGGTTCGGTTCCCGCTAAGGACATGTACCTCGGTTGCAGTTTGTCCTAGGCCCTGGTTGGGTCGTGCGGGTGGCAACCACTTGATGCGTCCCTTTCATGTTGATGTTTTTTTGCAATCTCTCCCTCCCACTCTATCTGAACAAAAAATTGAAAAATGTCCTCAGGTGAGGATAAAGAAATAAATAAATAAAATAAAAGGAGCTGTTTGTGTCCGCCAAAATGATTCTTCTCTGGCAAATCTAATCCAGGTGATTAAAGTGGGGAATTACTGGAACTGACAGTAACTTTATTTTTACTGTGCCCGAGTAACACAAACAACTAGGAGATTCACTTGAAAAATCATGTTAATTTAATCATTTATAAAACAGTCTTCTGTTTTAACTAAAAGTGGTTCTTCTCCCTGTTGCATTTTTTCCCCCAAGTCTCCTATGGATCTGAACAACACAAATTTTACTCACTAACCAAGAGGAGAGCTGTTAACCTTGACATTTTATTATGGTCACTCTTTGAAAAGGGCAACAGAAGTGTTTTTGTTTTGCTTTTTAATTAAAAAGGTAATTACTCCCACCACCTCTGCCAAGTAGGTATGAGAAATTTGTCAGAGGCTCCCTAATAATAGGCACAATCCTGTGAGGAAATGTAAAGAACACTATTGCATTACAAAATCCTGAGTCATCACCCAGTTCCCTCAGCAGACGTGGATAAACATTGGATAAGTGACCCGTCTTGTGTGTTCACACATTCACAACCCCACTCCTGAACATACAATGTTACTAGATTTCACGTACAGTTAACTAAACAAGATACAGCAAAATTCGTTTTTAAAAAGTTCTCTAACACAGTGAAGATACCTATCTAGCAAATAAAGTCTCTAACTTTCCCCCACCCCCTGGAAGTATACTTTACCCGTGTTCTCCTCATTTCAGTCGCATTATGGTTCACAGCCAGGTTATGCAAAAAAGAAAGTAATAAAAGACTAGAACTCCTGAAACTGATTCCGGTAATATACATTCATCTCAGCATTTCAAAATTAACACACGCCCGATACTAATAACTTCCAGGACAACCTGACAGCTCTCTTTTCTATTTTCCTTCGTACCGTACACTTCCAAAACAGGTGCAATATACACTTTCGCTAAGTCCTAAGGCTCATCCTTCTCGACATAAATGTCTAGCATACAGCCCAAGTGTGCGCTGAGGGCTGATTTTTAAATCAGCCTTTTCAATCAAATCCACAAAGACGGAGCAGGCCCCAAAAAAGTAGAACCTAGAAGTTCCCTTCGGCCTCCTTCCCATTCAGAAAGTTACTAGACACGAACTGAGAGCTGTGAAGAGGCGGAGATCATAGGGGAAGACAGAAACGGAGGCACTAGAAGTCAAGAGTTGCTCCCCCCCAAGGCGAACCCTCTCTGCAGCCCTTCCCGCAGGAGCACAGGTCCAAGCAGGACCCTCGGGGTCCGCTCGTCTTTCCCTGGGAACCCCACAGGTCGGAAGACAACAATCCGAGCCCTTGGGGGAAAGCTGCAAGCGCGGAGGTAGAGGGCCGGTGAGAACAGAGCCGGTCCCGTAGGAAAGTGGTAGGAAGGTGTGAGTGCTTCCCCAGGCTTCGGCAGCGACCCTGGGACGACTGCCCGGGGACCGCGGGCTTGCGCCGGGGCAGAGTTGAGGTCCAGCCCTCTGAAGCCGACAAAGAGCCGCCCCCGGACGCCCTCCCTCGGAGCCTTTGCCCCTGGCCCAACCGCAGGCCGGGTCACACTTACGTGGAAAGTTTCCTGGTCCAGAAGAGGCCCCCGGGCCACAGCTCTTGGAGCTGCACGGCCCGGCCCAGGTTGCTTTTGATCTGGGCCAGCTGCAAGTCGGACTCGGCGTCCAGCCGCTCGGCGTAGGGCAGCAGCTTGTTGTAGACAATCTCCTTCTGCGGGACGAAGGACCGCGGGCCCGGCCCGGGACGCCCGCCCGGCTCCGGCGGGTCCCCGCCGCCCGCCTGATCGGTGGGCTCCATGAGCTGCGGGACACCCTCCCACCCCCTCCCACCCGAACCCTCCCCGGCCCCCACCCCTCTGCGGGCTCCGCCTCCTCCGCGTCGTTGTCGCCCTGCGGCCGCCGGCGGCCCGTCGCCCTCGGCCCGACCGCTGGGCCCCTCCCCTGGCCGGCGCGCTGCTGGCCCCGCGCGGTGCCGGTTCGTTAGCAGCGGCCGCGGCCGCTCTGCTCGCCCCGCACCGGCCCGGCTGGTGACGCTGCAGCCGCCGGCCCGGAGGTTCCGGACGGGCCTCTAGTCACTTCCGGGGCGGGGCGGGGCGGGGCGACGGGGGCGGGGGAGGCGGGGGAGGCGGGGGAGGCGGGGGAGGCGGGGGAGGCGGGGGAGGCGGGGGAGGCGGGGGAGGCGGGGGAGGCGGGGGGGGCGGGGGGGGCGGGAGCTCGGGGGCCGCGCCTTCCTCGCCGAGGGCCGGGCTCGGAGCCCCCACCCTCAGGCTTCACGGGCCGAGCGCCGGCCGCCCCACCGGAAACACGAGGCCGGGTTCCAAGCTATTGTCCTTTCTGGCCGGGGTTGCTCTCCCGCGGCGCCTCTCCCGAGCCCGGGGTCGCTCTGGCCTCCGACCGGCGGTCGACCTCGTCCTCCGCGCCCAGTCAATGGAAAAGCCTGGGGACTCGGTATCCACCCACGTGATAGTTACAGAGATACATTTTTTTTATTCGGCGCCCTTTAAATCCTCACCTTTCTGGTGTTCAACTAGCCGCCCTCGTTCCAAAGGGAATAGTTATTCATTCAACAAATAGTAATTGAGCTATTGTGTGTGTCAGACGCTTCTACTAGTCCTGTAAGATGGAACTAAAGAGCACCAGGTTTCTGCCCTCCAGGGATTCGGTCAGACAAAGCTATTGCTGGATAAGTGCGGGATGCCTTGGGCACACGTAAGAAGGGATCCAACGGCGGGGGGCGGGGGAGGAGTTAAGGTGCCCGGTAGTTTACTAGAACTGATGCCGAAGTTGAATGTAAGTGTTAAATGCGGAGTTGGGTAGAAAAAGAAAGGAGAAGAAAGTATATTTCACCCGAGGAAGCAGCTCAGAGGCTTCAAGCAAGTCCTCTAGGAATGCAGAGTGCAGAATGGCTGAAGATGGCTTGCAAGAGAGGGGAGCGGAGAACTGAGACTGAAAAGGAAATGTGAAGGGCTTTTTAGAGCTTTATCCCAAAAGTAACAAGGAAGTCTGAAAGATTTTAAGCATGGGGTGGTATGATATAATTTACATTTTTTGAAGAATCACTGCTTTGTATGAGAATGGTTTAGAACAGACAAGACTGGATACTGGAGGATCCTTTAAGAAGTTATGACATGATGGCCTGGATGTCAGTTGAAATGATTTGAGAACTGTTTCAGCAATGAGAATGACCTGGGCTTGATAACTGATTAAGCGTGAAATAGAAGGAAGAGACAGATGATGTCAGATTTCTGGTTTGGGAAGCTGGGTAAAATAGTGAAGCCTTTCACTAAGGACACTGTAGAAACAGCTTTGGAGGCAGAATGCCTAAGGCATGGTGAAGTATTTTGACATGTGGGTAAGGAGGGTGATCTAAACTGGGATATAGATGAGCATATAAAGGGATTGAGAGGGATGAGATGTAGAGTATTGTTAAAGAACAAACTAAGGCATATTACAATTTTGAAGTTTATTGGGGCAAAAATTGGTTCCAGTTGGGCAGTGCCAAAGCTGAAGTGGTTAAGGGTGCCCCGCTGACATCAGCCAGTGTAGAAGCAAAGAAAAAAAAACTTTTTAAAAAATCTTTATTGTTGAATGTAGAAAGTATTACAGATGTTCCTCATTTTTCCCCCATTGACCCTCTCCTCCCCACTCCCGCCCCCTTCCTGCCTTTTCCCACACTATTGTCTGTGTCCATTGGTTATGCATATAAATTCCTTGGTTTATTTCTTCCCACTCCCCAACCCCTTTCCCTTTGAGGTTTGTCAGTCTAGCAATGAATTTGTACTTCTTAATCCCTTCACCTTTTTCACCCATTCCCCCAACCCTCCTCCCATCAGGCAACCAATAAAATGTTCTCTGTATCTATGAGGATGATTCTGTTCTGCCTGCTCATTTTGTTTGTAGATTCTATTGTCGATAGATATGTATTCATTGCCATTTTGTTTGTTCATATATTTTATTTTTTTCTTCAAAAAGACCGTTCAACATTTCATATAATAATGGTTTGGTGGTGATGAACTCCTTTAACTTTTTCTTGTCTGGGAAAGTCTTTATATGGCCATCGATTCTAAATGACAGTTTTGCAGGATAGAGTAATCTTGGTTGTAGGTTCTTGCTTTTCATCACTCTAAATATTTCTTGCCACTCCCTTTTGGCCTGCAAAGTGTCTTTTGAGAAATCAGCTGACAGCCTTATGGGAACTCCCTTGTAGGTAACTAGCTGCCTTTCTCATGCTGCATTTAAGATGCTCTCTTTGTCTTGAACCTTTTGCGTTTTGATGTGTCTTGGTGTGGGCCTCTTGGGGTTCATCTTGTTTGGGACTCTCTGTGCTTCCTGGACTTGTATGTCTGTTTCCTTCACCAAGTTAGGGAAGTTTTCTGCCATTATTGTTTCAAACAGGTTTTCAATTTCTTGTTCTCTCTCTTCTCCTTCTGGTACCCCCAAGATGTGAATGTTGGCATGCTTGAAGTTGTCCCAGAGGCTCCTTACACTATCCTCATTTTTTTTGATTCTTTTTTCTTTTTGTTGTTCTGATTGGGTGTTTTTTGCTTCCTTATATTCCAAATCGATGATTTGCTTCTTGGATTTATGTACTCTATTGAATCTGTGTAAATTATTCTTTATTTCAGTTAATGTCTCCTTCATTTCTGACTGTGCATCCATCATTTCTGACTGGTCCTTTTTTATGCTCTTGAGGTCCTCACTAAGTTCACTGAGGTTCTCACTAAGTTCATTGAGCATCCTTATAAGCAGTATTTGAGTTCAGCATCTGTTAGGTTGCTTATCTCCATTTCGCTTAGTTCTTTTCTTGGGGTTTTGTTCTGTTCTTTCATTTGGGACCTGTTTTTTTTGTCTCCCCATTTGGCTGCCTCTCTGTGTTTGTTTCTGTGTATTACTTAATGAGCGGTATGGGGCTATCTGAGACCAGATGCTGCTTGTTTGAAAGAATTTAGGAAAAACCTGAAGCAGGATTCAAGACAGGCCAATCCTATGGTTAAGCAAGTGGCAACAGCTTGGGTGGGCCTGAAAGTTGGGTGGGGCGGGGCCTCAGGGAGTCACCAGGGCGGGGCTTCCAGTGTGAGCCAGGTTGCTGGAGTCCCAGATATGGTGGCTGTCTGCCGCCCCAGGGAAGGGCTCACCAAAGGAACAAAGGCCTCTGACAGCACGTTTGTCCGGGAGAAAGCCCCCTCTCCAGCCCTCGCTCCAGTGCCAAACAGCTCAGTTCTTCCCTGTATGTCTCTGGCGCCCCTCGAGCTGCCTCCCCTCCGAGCTTAGAGGGAGAGAGTCTGATAAGTCCGTACGCGGGCCCTTTAAGGAGCTGCCTGGGGCTCCAGCCTCGTCAGCTTCCCTGAGCCTCAGTTCCTGCTGGTTTTCCAGCCAGAAGTTATGGGGATTCTCTTCCTGGCACTGGAACCCTGAGCGGGGCACCTGGTGTGGAACGGGGACCCCCCTCAGTCCTCAGGGAGGACTTTCCCAGCTGAGGTATCCTTCTGATTTTTATCCGCCACACGTGGGTGTGGGACCAGCCTTTCGGCCTCCGTCCCTCCTACCAGTCTGGATGTGGCTGCTGCTTTAATTCCGTAGTTGTAGGACTTCCATTCAGCTTGATTTCAGGCGGTTTTGAATGATGGTTGTTCTGTAGTTTAGTTGTAACTTTGATGTGGTTGTGGGAGGACGCGATACCGCGTTTACCTACCCGCCATCTTGACTGGAAGTCCTTAGTTGTAACTTTGATGTAGTTGTGGGAGGACGTGATACCGCTTTTACCTCCCCGCCATCTTGGCTGGAAATCTCCAAGAAAGGAAACTATTTGGCTATAGCTTCAAGCCTCTTGGGCCGGCTATGATTGTCCTTGGCATTTAGATTTCATAACCTTGAGGCACACCTAGATTCTGGTTTGCTTAAGTAGGCTGCCAAAGCATTAGTGCCACCTCAGTCTATTGATCTCCTTGTTTAATTAATTTAACAGTATGAAAAGAATAGGGCCCTTGACCAAACTCTGAGGAACGCCAGAGTTTGGGACAGAGAAAGATGAGAGAGACCATAATGAATACTCATGAGAAGCAGTCAGAGAGATAGGAGGAGGTCTAGGAAAGTTGGCATTTCTGTAAACCGTGTAAGTAATTAACCATACAAAAGGTGCTCATAGGTCAAATGGAATAAGAACTGAGAAGTGTTCCTTGGAATTATTGATAAAGCAGATAAGAATGGTTTCAGTGGAGTGTTGGATTGGAAACCAGATTACAATGACAAGGACAAATGGAAAGTAAACAAATAGAGGCAACACATGTAGAGTACCTTTTTTGAAACTTTGGATGAGAAGAACAGGAGAGAGATAAGGTAGCTAGAGTAAAAAGAGGAATTTTTAATGGTGGGATATATTTTAATATGTTTAAATATTGATGAGAAGGAGCTAGTGGTGAGAGAGGTTGAAGATCCGTGGTTGAGGAATTGATACCATTGTAATAAACCCAGTTATTAATGATAGGAACGAGAAAGCCAGATAATAGAGGCATGCCACTTGTACAGCTTTGCCAGGAAGCTGCAGTTTAACACTCTCCAGGCTTGTTCCCTGCAGATGGCTGGGGAAAAGGACTGGACAATAGAGGCATGCCCAGTAAGATCTGGATGAAATAGAGTGGGTACTTGCCTGTCAATGAGACCTGAAAACAGGCTATTGGCCAGAGTAGATGTGACTACTGCAAGCACTGGAAGATTTGAGATACACAAGCTCCTAAACAAATGAGTTCCCTTTCTTGCCTCTTGCTTCCTTTGCATGCTGGGTTCTTGGCTCTCGTGTTGCAGGGGGCATGCTCCCCTGCATTTGCCCACATGGCTCACAGCCATGTGGACCCTACACAATGGACTGATGGAGTAGAACTAGCCTGACACAACTCCACCATGGAACAGAAACTCTGGACACTGGCTTCACTTCTAGCTCTGCTGAATCCCCAGCTGCAGTTCATCCAAGACTGGATTGAGGGAACTGAGACTTTGCAACCTGAAGGATGTAATTCCACGCAAATAAAACTTTCTGCCACATCTCATCTTCCTATGGGGACCTCCAGAATGCTTATTCTAGCAGCACCCCCAAGAACCCCACTCCAATTAGCAATGGAGAAATTCCATCCATCCATTTCTCTGATAACAGAATCTGGCCCTTAGCAGTAAATCACATTACTTTCATAGTCAGAGGAGAAAAGCAAGGAGGGGAGGTGCAAAGGCAGAAAGGTTTGCAGATTTGGTAGCTGGAAGTTGGGGAAGTTCTTTCTGATAGTTCCTGTTTTGGGTTTTTATAGGGGTTTTTGATTTGTGTTGTGTTTTCTGTGAAGCAAGAGAATGAGAATGATGGGTAGGAGATTGGAGAAGGTTTAGAGCAGTCTCAGAATTCAGAAAACTAATTAAAGAAACAGAGTTGTTTGGCACTGAAGGCTGGAAGCACGAATTCACTATCATCTGCATATGCAATTTAGTGATTTTTCTCCAGTAATGTTTAGCAGCCCAGGATTGTGTACCTACAGGCTGGTATGATAGAATGACAAAGGAGTAAGGGAATGTTATGTATGTTGGTAGTCATGATGACAGTGGTGTTAGCTACCATTTGCTGAGCACCTCTCTCAACCAATGTTTTATCTACACTACTGCATTGGATTATCTTCTCTAAATAGAGATAATTGAGTTAAGAATATTTGAAAGAGAGTGGTTAATGTCTAAGTTGGTTGAAATTGTTAACGGAGGAAAATAATTTTCCTTCTACCATTTTAAATTCTTTTGCTTGGTCTAATAATCAAATTGTCATAGGACAGATTAACAGGAGAAAATAACCAGATTTGTTATGTACATACATACAGGGTTCCATAAGAATATGGGACCTGCCCTGGCCGGTTTGGCTTAGTGGTTAGAGCATCGGCCTGCGGTCCAGAGACCTGGGTTCAGTTCCCACTAAAGGGCACGTACTTCAGTTGCAGTTTGTCTCCAGCCCTGGTTGGGTCGTGTGGGTGGCAACCACTCAATGTGTCCCTTTCAGGTCGATGTTTCTCCTTCTCTCCCTCTCTCCCTCCCACTCAATCTGAACAAAAAATGGAAAAATGTCCTCGGGTGAGGATGAAAAATAAATAAATAAAAGAATATGGGACCCAAAGACAAATTGGGCACTTGAGGTTTATATGTCATTCTGGACTAAGGCCAGGATAGGGGGTTTGAGGGTGGGGGTGGCAGGGGAGTTGTGGTTTGAGGCTTCAAAGGGGAAGAAGGCAATTCACATGGAGATGGAAAAGCAAATGATTGGTAAACAAATGTTGGCCTGGCCATCTTTAACAATGAGACACTGAGAATACTTTGATCAAAGGCTTTGCTAGATTCCTTCTTGTCTATCACAGTTAATTCAGAATAAACTATAGTTACCTATAATGATACCTATCTTCCTAGAGCAGGTCCTCTACTAAATTTTTTTAGGTAGTTGAGAGGAAGGTCAAAGGTTCTTCTAGAGTCTTGTTTCTTAAAAATTAATTAGCTTAAAATAATACCCCCAAAAGTCATATCTTGGGTGGCAAACTGTTTACCTCAAAGTCAAAGTGAAGAGAGAAGAGGACAAATAGGCAGATCCTGATGAAGTGCCAGGACAATGTGAAAGGATTGGCCTGAGCATGGGATCTGGAAGAAAAGGAATGTTTGGGTTTACTCTTTCAAAGAAGCAGTTCCAGGTGACACCAAGTTTCCTGAGAGTGGATGTCTGAACTGGAAAAGAAGAAAGAATTATTGGAGCAAAAGAGATGAAGTCTCTATTATTCTATGTGAAGTTTAGTAGAAAACACTATTGAAACCCCTTGAAGTAAGAAAGTTGGGAAACCTAAGTATCTCTGGGTGATACAGTCCACTCATCCCTGAAGACAGTAATCCAAAATCTGGGGTCAGTTTTCTCCCCAGACCAATTTCCAAACATTTTGTATCTCTTAGAGCTCAGGATACTCTGCCAAAGATAATAGCCTATTATCCTTTCAGTCAGACCCTGAGGGAGACATTGGCTTCTTATCAAGCCCTGGAAAAACCACTGTAATCACCCTTCTTGGAAGACCCAGAAAGTACAATGTCCCTTGATAAAAAAAATATTCTGAACAGAAAGGTTTTTCCTTAAACTGGAGGAATTGGCAGGGATAATTATCAATCAAATATTTATGTCTTTGATGTACATATTGGCCTACTACTTGAAAATTCACTTATTAGCAGTGAACAAAAGGACAGTTGTTTAGTTTTATGCCTTCCCCTGCTTTACTTTTTTTCTATATGTGTTGTATTCAGGACTGGGAATATATTGGCAAATGGATGAATCTCTGTTGCCAGAGCATAATCTTTAAAAGTACTTAAAAGCATAATCTTTAAAAATGAGTCATTCTAGAATAATCAAATATCCAGACTCTTGCTATTATAGTTATTAAAAGACATCAGAATATTGGATCTGAGAAATGAGGACTTTTTGTTTCTAGTTCCTATATGATTTTAACTTTTGAATATTTAATCCAAAATCCTTTTTATCCAGTCATAGTACCCACTTCACTTCATTTGAACTAAAATTCAAATATGAAGTTCAATTTTTAACAAGGAAGATATCAGCTAAAGGAATTAATTTTTCTATTATTATTTTATAGCTTTTCTCTTTCTTAGGCATTTTGCCATTTCACTACAATGTAACTTAATGTGGGCTTCTTTTTATTAATCTTGGGGATTTGTGTTTCTTAAATCATTGTTGAATGTATTACAGATGTTCCTCATTTTTCCCCCATTGACCCCCTCCTCCCCACTCCCGCCCCGCTCCCGCCTTTTCCCACACTATTGTCTGTGTCCATTGGTTATGCATATAAGTTTTTTGGTTTATTTCTTCCCACCCACCCCCAACCCCTTTCCCTTTGAGGTTTGTCAGTCTAGCAATGAATTTGCACTTCTTAATCCCTTCACCTTTTTCACCCATTCCCCCAACCTTCCTCCCATCTGGCAACTAACAAAATGTTCTCTGTATCTATGAGAATGTTTCTGTTCTGCCTGTTCATTTTGTTTGTAGATTCCATTGTCCATAGATATGTATTCATTGCCATTTTGTTTGTTCATATATTTTATCTTTTACTTCAAAATGACCCTTCATCATTTCATATAATAACGGTTTAGTGGTGATGAACTCCTTTAACTTTTTCTTGTCTGGGAAAGTCTTTATATGGCCATCGATTCTAAATGACAGCTTTGCAGGATAGAGTAATCTTGGTTGTAGGTTCTTGCTTTTCATCACTCTGAGTATATCTTGCCACTCCCTTTTGGCCTGCGAAGTTTCTTTTGAGAAATCAGCTGACAGCCTTATGGGAACTCCCTTGTAGGTAACTAACTGCTTTTCTCTTGCTGCTTTTAAGATTCTCTCTCTGTCTTGAATCTTTTGCATTTTGATGATGATGTGTCTTGGTGTGGGCCTCTTGGGGTTCATCTTGTTTGGGACTCTCTGTGCTTCCTGGACTTGTATGTCTGTTTCCTTCACCAAGTTAGGGAAGTTTTCTGCCATTATAGTTTCATATAGGTTTTCGGTTTCTTGTTCTCTCGTTTCTCCTTCTCGTACCCCCAAGATGTGAATGTTGGCACGCCTGAAGTTGTCCCAGGGGCTCCTTACACTATCCTCATTTTTTTTTGGATTATTTTTTCTTTTTGCTGTTCTGATTGGGTGTTTTTTGCTTCCTTATATTCCAAATCAATGGTTTGCTTCTTGGATTTACGTACTCTACTATTGAATCTGTGTAAATTATTCTTTATTTCAGTTAATGCCTCCTTCATTTCTGACTGTGCATCCATCATTTCTGACTGGTCCATTTTTACGCCCTTGAGGCCCTCACTAAGTTCACTGAGGTTCTCAGTAAGTTCATTGAGCATCCTTATAAGCAGTATTTTGAACTCAGCATCTGTTAGGTTGCTTATCTCCATTTCGCTTAGTTCTTTTCTTGGGGTTTTGTTCTGTTCTTTCATTTGGGACCTGTTTTTTTGTCTCCTCATTTTGGCTGCCTCCCTGTGTTTGTTTCTATGTATTACTTAACACGAGGTATGGGACTATCTGAGACCAGATGATGCTTGTTTGAAAGAATTTAGGAAAACCTGAAGCAGGATCCAAGACAGGCCAATCCTATGGTTAAGCAAGTGGCAACAGCTTGGGTGGGCCTGAAAGTTGGACGGGGCGGGGCTACCAGTGTGAGCCTGGTTGCTGGAGTCCCAGATATGGCGACTGTCTGCTGCCCCAGGGAAGGGCTCACCAAAGGAACAAAGGCCTCTGACAGCACGTTTGTCCCGGAGAAAGCCCCCTCTCCAGCCCTCACTCCAGTGCCAAACAGCTTAGTTCTTCCCTGTATGTCTCTGGTGCCCTTCAAGCTGCCTCCCCTCCAAGCTTAGGGGGAGTGAGTCCCATAAGTCCATGCCCGGGACCTTTAAGAGGAGCTGCCTGGGGCTCCAGCAGCCTCAGCCTCCCTGAGCCTCAGTTCCCGCTGGTTTTTCCAGCCAGAAGTTATAGGGATTTCTCTTCCTGGCACTGGAACCCCCAGTGGAGTGCCTGGTGTGGGACAGGGTCCCCTCGGTCCTCAGGGAGGACCTTCCCAGCGGAGGTATCCTCCTGATTTTTATCCGCCACATGTGGGTGTGGAACCAGCCCGTCTGCCTCCCCCCACTCCTACCCGTCTGGATGTGGCTGCTGCTTTAATTCCATAGTTGTAGGACTTTCATTCAGCTTGATTTCAGGAGGTCCTGAATGATGGTTGTTCTGCAGTTTAGTTGTAACTTTGATGTAGTTGTGGGAAGACGTGATACCACGTTTAACTACGCCGCCATCTTGACCGGAAGTCTTGTGTTTCTTAAATCAAAAGATTCATATCATTTATCAGTCATACAAAATTTGTATGTATGATCTGTTTGCAATTTTTTTGTTCTCTCCTTGTAGAACTGCTATTAGATGTGTATACCTTTTCTTCCTGATCTCCATATTTTTTATATTTTCTAGGTCTTTGTCTCTCTACCTCATTCTGGATAACTTTATCAGATAATTTTTGTTCATCTGTATCTGATCTTCTGTTTAACTTGACCATTGATCTTCTAATACCAAGGATTATATTTTTAATTTTAGAAGTTATATTTAATTCTTTGACAAATCTGCCTATTCTGTTTATCCCTGAGATTTTATAAAAACACACACACATTTTTATTTATTTTTAGAGAGGAAGGAAGGGAGAGGGAGAGAGAAAGAGAAACATCAATGTGAGAGCAGAACATTGATGGACTGCCTCCTGCACAACCCCACCAGGGATTGAGCTGAATCTTGGGCATGCACCCTGACTGGGAATCGAACCAACAACCCCCAGGTGTTCAGGAAGATGCCCAACCAACTGAGCCACACCAGCCAGGGCAATTGAGTTTTATTCCTTAGGGTTTCAATGACTTCTTTAATCATTTAGAAATACTTAATTATTTCAGACAATCATATTTTGGACATACTTTCTATTATCTCAAATTCTTCGAGGTTCTATGTTCGTTGACTTTTGTTCATGGTGGATCATTTACTTATGTTTCATAATTTTTTATATTATGAGATCATCTTCAGATAGCTTTTTTATTCTGTGGGGATCCCATGTGACCCTGAGAATTTTTTTCATTCCTTGCATCAGATCCACTTAATTGTCTCAGGCCCAGTATCAATCAATATTTGCATTCATTTTTCATCTAGTGTAAATTTGGATTTTTATCTTATGCAAGTTAAAAGCCTAGAAATTCAACCCTTGGAGAGTTCTACTTTTATGAATTATTTTACTTCCAACTCCCTTAGGTCCAAGGCTTCACCTTCTGTCTCTGAGTAGATATTAAAACCCAACTATTGCTGTTTCCAGATACAATAGCTCTGCCCCAAAGTTGATGCAGAGTTAACTCACACTTATTCTGGCTTTCCTTTCCTCTCTTTTTCTGGCATTTGGAGGTTTTCCTTTTCTGTGTGTGAGCTCATCTATGGTTATTGTTTGTTGTTGTTATGTTTAATGAATCATTCCTATATAAGAGGGTTTCTACATTTGCTTAGGCTGCCGTGCTATTGCAAGTGGAAGACCCTACAAGAATGAACTTCTAACTCTGAAATATTAGACATCAGACATCATTGAGATCAAAAGGGCCTAATTGTAGTCTATCAAGAGTTTTGTTTTGCCCTGGCCTGTTTGGCTCAGCGGTTAGAGCGTCCGCCTGCGGTCCTGAGAGACCCGGGTTCGGTTCCCGCTAAGGGCGCGCACCTCGGTTGCAGTTTGTCCCCGGCCCTGGTCGGTTGTGCGGGTGGCAGCCACTCAATCTGTCCCTTTCACATCGATGTTTCTCTCTCTCTCTCTGTTCCTCTCTCTCCCTCCCACTCTACCTGAACAAAAAATGGAAAAATGTCCTCGGGTGAGGATAAAAAAAATAAATAAATAAATAAATAAATAAAAGAGTTTTGTTTTGTGGTTGTCAATCCTCACCTGAGGATATTATTCCATTGATTTTTTAAAAAATATATTTTTATTGATTTTTAGAGAGAAAGGAAGGGAGAAAGAAAAAGAGTTAGAAACATTGATATGAGAGACACTTCTAACCACTGAACCAAACCGGCCAGGGGAAGTTTTTTTTACCATCCTCATGTCACATAGGTGTCCATTTGTGATGCCTATCCACCAAGCATATTTATTTACTGATTAAAAAATAATTTACTATTTGTTGCTGTTAAAATACTTCTTTAATATTTAAATGCAAAAAGTATTTTTCAGCACCACTGAAGCTCTTTGTGTTTCTTCTTTGACAAGCTGTGAATAATGTAGGTAATCACAACTTCCCTTATAATTAAATATAACAAAGAGAGGTATTTTTTTAAATAATTTCTGTTGATCATTAGAGAGAAAACAAGGGAGAAGGAGAGAGAGAAACACCAATCAGCTGCCTCCTGCATGCCCCCAGTGGGGATCAAGTCTGCAACCTGGGCACGTGTCCTGACTGAAATTGAACCAGCAACCTTTGATGCATGGAACAACACTCAACTAACTGAGCCACACCAGCCAGGGTGAGATGTGTTTGTTTGTTTTTTAAATGGTAGTTGAAAAAATTAACAATAGAGTTAATGGAGAGATAATAACCATTGTATCAAGAGGATCTACATTCTTTCCACCTACCTCCAATTTTTATATGTATAAAAAGAATAGACCTTGTTCATAGTCAAAGAATGGAATTGTCTGCATGAATAATTTGAATAGCCACCAAGACACACATTTTATCTGATATTTGAAATGCTACCTTTTGAAATCAGTTTCTTTGTAGTAACCAGATCTATTTTGAAATTTATAGACTCATAAGAGGGGTAATATATCAAATCCCTAGTTCTCCACAGTGAATTATGTATCCATTAATTCTGTAAACATGTACTAACTGCCTTCCGAGTGCCAAGATTGAGATCATAAAATGAATGACACAGCATTTATCCACAAGGAGTTCACTGTCTAGTGGATTGACAGACAAGTAAACAGATAAAATTGTAACTGAATGTCAGCTGGAATCTTCCTACTCAAGATCTCTAGATTAAAACTACAGCAGGTCCCCAGTGTCATTTAGTTATATTGTTGATGAGATGCCATAGGAACTCAACTCTTGTTTATATCAATTAGCCTATGGTGAAATTGTATTTTTGTATATGTTAGTTTGCTTAAAGGCACAACCTGTTAATCAATGGGACATTAATTGAGGACTTACTGTAACACAGACTCCTTTACACAAACGGAAATATTCAATGCCTCATCCAATAGTTCTGTCAGTTTTAGAGGATGGGGGCTTATATGTTTATAGTCACTCTCAGCTCTAGACTTTAGCTTTTGCTAAACTAGTTCTGTCAAGTCATCATCTTATGAGGCTTCTTTTGTCTCTGTTTTAGTAATGCTTTAATCCAAACATGGAACCTGCTTTTCCCCCTTAATGTACATAATTTCTATACAATAAACCATTCACACAAAGTTTTGTGTGTGTGTAAATAAAATGTAGACAGGTTAAAGATAAGAATAGATTTATATGCTAGAAATACAAACAACTTAAAATTTAACATAAAATATTTCTTTTCCTGGAAGATCCATTTCAGTATAGTTCCCGGTATCATGGAGCTCACTGTCTAGTAGAGCAGGCAGACGTCAAACAACTCATTCTACAGGTATTTAATTATAATTTTGTTAAATCCTTTAATAGGAAAAAGACTGCTCTGATTGTATAGAACAGAGGGACTAGAAGTACTTTTTTTTGAGAAAGTAGCATTTGATGAATGAAGTGTTGAGAAGGAGAATTAGAAATGATCCAGCTAGGACTCTCTCTGGAGCACACGGGTACCTTGCCCCACTGCCTTCTTCCCCCAGGGTCCACCCCACCAGCAAGCTTGACCTCTTTTTCTTCTTTTATCTCTCAAGGCACATCTCTCCCCCAACCCATCCCTCTCTCTCCTCAGCTCTAGAAAAAACCACACACACACACACACACACACACACACACACACACACACGAAAAAAAAAATAAAAAAGAAATCCAGCTAGGAAAACAGTATGAGTGGAGGCTTAAGGTGGGGGAAGAACTTGGCTAGTTTGAGAAGCCCTGACAAGCCCTTTGTGCTCCAGGAGGGAGAGTGGGAGTGGCAGATAAGGCTCAGAAGGTAAACAGAGTTAGATCATGTAGTGCCTTGTAGGCTGGGTTAAGAATTTTCGATTTTATCCCCAAAGCTATTTCAGTTATAGGAATACAGTACTATGGGTAGTCACCAAATACTTGGGTGAAGCTGAAGAGGTGCCATGAGGGTCTTGAGGTCAAGTGGATATGCATACCCCAGGCAGAGGCAGCAATCTATAGAAAGCCCTGGAGTTTTCAGTGGGCCTGGGTAGGCCAGGAAGCAGTGAGTACAGAAAGTGTGGGTGATGGCAGAGAAGAGACAACAAGGTAAGTTGAGACCAGGTTACAAACAGTCCTTCCTGAGGTGTTCACAGTTTATCCTGCAAGCACTGAGTCAGGGGCATGACATGAGGAACTCTAGTAATGTACAAAGATAACTCTGACATCACTGTCATTGTCATGACAAAAATAGCCAGTACATTGAAGGGACAACCAGTGGTGACCAGTGAGGTTCTGTAGAGGTAAATGATGAAGGCTAAAGACATGCCTTGGTAGTTGGCAGTTAAGAACTAGAGTTAATTTAAACTTGACCCCCAAACTGAGGAAATTTTAGACTAATCCTATTTAAACATAGATGGGAAAATCTTACCCCCCCCCAAAAAAAACCCCACTACAAGATTCTAAGTGAAGATTTAAGTAGGCTTTTGGATATCAGTTTCTAGAGTTAGTGGAAGCATAAATTTGGAAGTTGTCAGCATACAGATGATATATTTAATGTTAAGGGACTAGATTAGATCCCCCAAAAAACAGTATAAAGCCCTGGCCGGTTTGGCTCAGCGGTTAGAGCGTCGGCCTGCGGTCCTGAGAGACCTGGGTTCGGTTCCTGCTAAGGGCATGTACCTCGGTTGCAGTTTGTCCCCGGCCCTGGTCGGTTGTGCGGGTGGCAACCACTCAATGTGTTCCTTTCACATTGATGTTTCTCTCTCTCTCTCTGTTCCTCTCTCTCCCTCCCACTCTACCTGAACAAAGAATGGAAAAATGTCCTCGGGTGAGGATAAAAAAAAAAAAAAAAACCAGTATAAAGAAGAGAAGACAGCCCTGGCCGGTTTGGCTCAGCAGTTAGAGAGCGTCAGCCTGTGGTCCAGAGAGACCCGGATTTGGTTCCTGGTAAGGGCACGTACCTCAGTTGCAATTTGTCTCCATGCCGGTTGGGGTCATGTGGGTGGCAACCAGTTGATATGTCATATCAATGTTTCTCTTTCTCTCTCTCCCTCTTGTTCCATGCAAAAATGTCCTCGGGTGAGGAAAAAAAAAAAAGAAGAGAAGACAGTAAAACCTTGAGGCCTCCAAGTGGGACAGAGCAGGAGAAATCAACACAAGAGCATGAGAAAAGGAAAACCAGGACAGAGTAATGTAAGGGGTCCTCAAAACCAGCTCCGTGTTCAGATATTTATAAGGAGGCTCACTGGATTCAGTATGTAACTGTATTCATAGCTAAGATTTATCACGGTGATATATAGGAAACATGCCATCCTGGACTATAAGGGAAAAACACTGCTGAAGTCTGGCGGAATCCATGGGCAGTTTCCTTATGTTCTCTTCCTCCCTGGAGGGGCCATGCAGAGCACATTCTTCCCCCAGGAGTGAAAATGCAGCAACATGCTGGTGATCCTTCTTAGGGCAGCCCATTAGAGACGCGGTGCCCAAGACTGTTATTGGGGTCTGGTCATGTAGACACCCTCTGCCTACAAAATTCCAGAGTCTCAGAAGAAAAGCAGGTGTTCAGCATAAACCACACTGTTTATATAGTCTAGGCACAGTGAGCCGTCATTACCAGTTAGGGAGCAATGGGAACACTGCTGAAAATCAAGTTCCCAAATGCTAGCTAAGGGCCAACGTTGCCAATCCCTTTGAAGGGTTACAGCCTCAGGCCTGCTAGTTTAACAATTCTGCGCAGTGGCATCACAGAAGCTGAGTGGAGAATGTTTCCAGGGAGAGAGATGCTACTGAAGAATCAAGTAGGACCAAAGTGACCAATGGATTTGGTGCTACACAGGCTGGGACACAAGTAGGTTTACAGTGTGAATACAAAAAAGAGTTTATTCTTCTATTATTATTTATTTTCCATATGAACAACTGTAAATCTACTTTTGCCCCACCCTGTAGAGATCATTGTTGACCTTGGCAGGCACCATCTCAGATGTATTGTGGGATAAGGAAGCTAGACTGGGGAGGATTCAATAGTGACTTGGTGCCCTGGCCCATGTAGCTCAGTTGGTTGGAGCGTAGTCCCGTGCACCAGAAGGTTGCCAGTTCGATTCCCAGTCAGGGCACATACCTAGGTTGCTGGTTCGATTCCCCATGGAAATGCATACAGGAGGCAACCAATCAATGTTTCTCTCATACATTGAAGTTTCTCTCTCTCTCTTCTTCTCTCTCCAAAATCAGTAAAAACATATCCGCCAGTGAGGATTTAAAAAAAAAATTTTGACGTGAAAGAGTGTAGAGCTTGTACAGACAGGATAGTTCAAGAAGTTTTCTGTGAGGGGAAGCAAAAAGAAAATGTAGCTTAAAGATACTATAACTGGCCCTGGCCGGTTTGGCTCAGCGGTTAGAGCATCGGCCTGCGGTCTGGAGAGACCCGGGTTCGGTTCCCGCTAAGGGCATGTACCTCGGTTGCAGTTTGTCCCCGGCCCTGGTTGGTCGTGCGGGTGGCAGCCACTCGATGTGCCTCTTTCACGTCGATGTTTCTCTCTCTCTCTCTCTCTCTCTCTCTTCCTCTCTCTCCCTCCCTCTCTTCCTCTCTCTCCCTCCCACTCTATCTGTGCAAAAAATGGAAAAATGTCCTCGGGTGAGGATAAAAAAAAAAAAAAGATACTATAACTGAAGAAAACCTTTTTTTTTTTTTTTTACAGATGAGAGGCACTAACACATGTTTGTTTGGGATCCAAATAATTTATTAGAAAGAAAGAGGTGATGATGTGAAGAAAGAGGAATTCAATCCAGAGCAGAAATAAAATTATGGGAAAAGAGACACTCCCTCCATTGAAATGGGAGGGAAGAAGGAGAAAATGCACAGGTGCCGGTAGAATCATAGATTTGGGAATGGGAACATGAGCAACTTATGATTGCTTCTGTTTTCTCAGAGAAGTATGAGGCAGTGTCCTCAGTTGAGAGTAGAGGGTTATGAAAAAGATGTAAAAGATGTGAGGAAAAAATAGAAAGTTTGGAGTTTGTAGAGCAAGGAAGGAAATAATTTGTGATAACAAATGTGTAAGATAGAAAACTGGCAGAGGAGAGGTCATGCTAGGGGTTAAGGACTATGGAGTCATTTCCCCAATGTTCTATTTATGAGAAGCAATAATTTGTATCATTGAAATGTTTCAACCTCTACCAAGATCAACTTCAAAAGGAAACTGTTGTATTGGGTAGCAGTTAAAAATAGGAATGAAATGATTTGGCCTTTAACCAAATTGTTCTTGATTAGCTCAAAGCTACTTTAGTGTAACACTTTCATTCCCAGATTACTCCACCCCTGAACAGTGGAAACTCAGTGACCAATTGATCTCCCTCAGCCTAATGCACACATGAAATATGCAGCTAACATTACACTACAACTTCCCCCACCAAACAAAACAGGAAGAGTGGTTATGTTTAGCTGGTAGTGTTAGTCTGTCATGTAGCGTTTCCGTTAAATGCTGAATGTCAAGTTGCTATATTGTGTGACAGTTCTTTTCATATACATATATGTATTTTTCAACATTGCCATGAGAAGAGCATCTTTCCATTTTCACAGAAGTGTCTCATGAACACAAGACATAAAGTATATTTCAAAGAAGCTCCAAGAATCTTTGCTATATGAAGGGCACATTTTTAGTGTGTAGACCGACTCTCATATTTGCTGAACCCCAGCTGCAGTACTTGTCTCAGAGAACTGCTCAGCTCCTCCCGTGTATCCCATTATTACTTTCAGTTGTGAGATGAAAACGTTCTCTTTAAAATAAATTTGTTCCTCTAAATAAAGAAATGTTCAAATAGCTGCTTTAGTGTCGTATTTAATCTCAAGTTAAATTGGAGAAAAGATTTCAGGATGTAGAAAGCTCATTCAAATTTGCAGTGACCTTGGTATTTTTCTTAATACAAAAATCATTATTATCACATTTCTTAATTTTCTGGCTCATGAAATAGTGTTAGAATATGCCTTTATTAGACACAATTAGCCCAGCCGGAGTAGCTCAGTTGGTTGAGCATCATCCTGTGTGCTGAAAGGTTGCCGGTTTGATTCCCAGTCAGGGCACTTACCTGGGTTTCAGGTTCGATCCCCAGTTGGGGCATGTACGGAAGGCAATCAGTCTCACATTGATGATTCATTCTCTCTCTCTCTCTCTCTCTCTTTCTCTCTCTCTTCCTTTCTCTAAGCATGTCCTCAGGTGAGGATTTAAAAAAGAAGTGTATATGTATTAGATACAATTAATTCAATGCTACCAATTTAATTTTTACTTGTATAAATTTTATAATATTTAACTTTTCATGTATTTCCAAAGATTTTTTCTAGTAGCTGGGGAGTGTGGCGGGACACCTATGAGAGATAAAGGTGAAGGCAGGAGGATTAATTAGGGAAGGCTGTAGAGACCTTGATGCTGATCTGTCACCTGTAGAAGAAAAGAGAAGAAACAGGATTGGACAGGGAGAGCCTTACTCTGATGTAGATCTAGAAAAGTCTGAGCCAGTCAACCCAATGGGAAGCTTGGAGCGAAGTCTGCCCATGAGAGAAGTGGCTGGAGCCTAGTAACACGGCCATGCTCAGTCACAGGTCGGGGCTTTCCCGGAAGATGGTGATCTCGGCTTGAATGCTGCTGTAGTAGGTCCCAAAGGTGCTGTAGCTGGAGGCTATTATTAGCCAACTGCATTCTTCCAGCTGAAGGAAGATCCCAGCCACACGTCCTCGTGCCTGCTACATCAGCTCTGCCATTCTTATGAGTGCCGCTCTTCTCAAACAGTTCAGGGCTGTCGTTCACAAGTTCAGACTATGGATTGTTGGTCAATCCCCTAACTCTCCTTCTTTTGGCCAGTTCTTTACCTCTCCATTAAACACTCTTAGCAGATTAATCTCCTGAAAGATCATTTTATGCTGTCAGTCCTTTGCTCAAAAATATCCAGTGTCTCCCTATTGTCCAAAAATAATGCCCGTGCACTCTAACCCGGTACTCAAGACTAACACAAGACTGGTCCCACCGTACTATTCTGTTTTTATCTAATTTTGTGTTCTCTCTGGTCGGTCCATGTGGGACCTACTTCAACATTTCACTTATATATTTACATTTTTTTGTCATTGTTCACACAATACTTTCTATTCCATTTGTCACACCCTTTTTCCCTATTTACCTATCAAAAGCCCAGCCCATCTTTCAAGGCCCAGTTTACATTCCCTATCTTACAGAAAGCAGTGTCTGACCCTTCCTTAGAAATAGTTCAGTATGTCTTCCGCTTATTTATATTCTTATTTTATCACTCATTTTAGAGAGAGAGGAAGGGAGAGGGAGAGAGAGAGAGAGAAACATCGATGAGAGAGAACATCCATTGGCCACCTCCTGCATGCTCCCCACTGGGGATTTGGCCCACAACCTGGGCATGTGCCCTGACTGGGAATCAAACTGGTGACCTCTTGGTGCATGGGTCGATATTCAACCACTGAGCCACACCAGCCGGGCTATCACTTAAATTTTAATGTGAGCATGCCTCTTCCCAGTTATATCATAATTTTCTTTAGGAGAAGAGGTGCACACTGTTGTTTTTACTCAGCAAGTACCCCGTGATCAAATGGAGAGAGATGAGAGAGAGAGAGAGAGAGAGAGAGGAATGAGGAAATATATGGTAATACAAAATACATTACCATCTACAGAAATGCAAAAAATAGAGGACAGACAAAACTCCAAGGTGGCAGGAAAATACATCAGGAAGTGAAAGAATACTCCATGTGACTTTTGGGGGGAATGACTGAGCTTCTTCGCTTTGTTTCTTTCTTAGGTACACACCAGGGCAGAATTCTTTACCCAACGTACAGGGATCTATTTATGGATAAGCTTTGGGGGAGTGTGATGATCAAAAAGCTCTTTGACGTTTATGAAAAGTTTGTATTTACATATGCGTGGTTTTTTTTTAAATAAGATCCATAGTTTTTTATTTGATTTTCAAATGGTCTGTAATAATAAAAAGACCTTAAACCACTTGACCAGAGAAGGCAAGATTGAGTGAGATTTGGCAAGTAGGAGATCATTGGTAATCTTAAAGAAAATAATTTCTGGAGAATGACAAAAGCAGAAGCCAGATCCCCAGGAATTAAGCAGTGAGTGGGTGCTGAGGAAGTGGAGGTGGTAAATATAGATTTTCCTCCCAGAAATGTATCAGTGAATGAGGGGGGAGACATATGATAATCTGAGAAACAGTAGGCTCAAGGGGAGGGTTTTTTTTTGGCTAGGAGATACTTGAATATATTTACAGAGAAAGAGGTGAAAAATGGATAATTAATAAAGGAAGTAGGTGGGAAAGTGTCTGGGTAGTTTGGTTTCATGCTACAGCAGCAACCCCAAAAGAATAGTGACTTAAAAGATGAGTTCCTTTCTTGCTAAAGCAAACTATGCTGTAGATAACTATGCTCTATGCTGAGACCCATTGACCCAGGCTGCCTCAGTCTTCGGGCTGAAAGGGAGACAGAGAGAGCTGCGGGAGTGATGCAGAGGGATCTCACTGCCTCTGCTGTGAAGTCACCTATTACTTCCCCCCATGTTCCGGTAGCTAGACCTAGTCACGTGGTCACACTTAATTGGGAGGCAGGGAATATAGAAGAAATATGAAAAGGTATTTGGTGAGCATATAATTATCTTTGCTACATGAAGGGATCAAGAAAAAAGCAAAGGAAATTCTGGGAAGTTGGAAGTGGCATTGCTTTTTTAATATTCCCATATCTTCCTACAAAAACAGATAATGAGTTTTAGGTTTTTCTATCCAACTTGCTCTAGTTGGATAGAAAAACCTAAAACTCATTAACAGCATCAACAGCAAATTTAGGTAGCAAGGTATGACCTCCCAAATCTATACAGGTGGGAACACATCGTGATAGCAACAAGACTCACATGTGGGAGGAGGCAGAGAGAGCCCAAACAAAACAAAACAAAACATCTTACCAAAAGATGCCCCTAAAAGGAGTTCCACTTGGTACATAAAGTTTAGAAAGTTCATCTGAGGGTACCAGTCAAAATTGGGGAGCAGCTTTGTGGGCTCCATTTCTCCAGAACAGAAAGGAGCAATTGGGTAATCAGATGGTGCTAGAATGGTCTCTGTTCTATGAACTTCCAAAGCCAGCCTGAGCCTGGCTGGTGTGACTCAGGGGATTGAGTGTCACCCCATGGACTGAGAGATCCCTGTTTGATTCCTGGTCGGGGCACATGCCTGAGTTGTGGGCTTGATTCCCAGTGTGGGGCATGCAGGAGGCAGCCAGTTGATATTTCTCTCTCATATCAATGTTGCTATTCTCTCTCTCCTTCCCCTTCTCTAAAAAGTAAATAAATAAATAAATAAATAAATAAATAAATAAATAAATAAATAAATAAATAAATTTATTTTAAAAACAACCTGAGCTCCCTTCTAGGACTAAGTCCTGCATGAGACAGAAGCTGCTAAAACAGGACATAAAAACAGACCATGTTTTTTAGTACATTAATTATAGAATTCTAAATCTGAAAATTGATCACCTTGTCTATTTTATTTTTTAATAGTTTTTATTGATAGGAGAGGGAGAGAGAGAGAAACATCGATTGGTTGCCTCCTGCATACCTCCTACTGGAGATCCAGCCTGCAACCTGGGCATGTGTCCTGATTGGGAGTCGAACTGGCAGCCTCTCAGTGCATGAGACAACACTCAGACAACTGAGCCACTGTCCAGGGCTCACTTTGTCCATTTTCTTTTTTTTTAATTTATTTTTATTATTAAAAGTATTACAGTTGTCCCCCTTTTCATTTCCCATTTCACCTTGTCTATTTTCCATACCAATTATGTTCATTAATATTGTCTGATCTCACATATAGAGGGCTTGCAATGAGATTACTTGGCACCATTATAATACTTCAATAATAAAATGAAGTCAACCCAGAGACCCTCCAAATTTTATCATAAACTCTCTTCCATTATTAAATTCCCATAGAAAATTAAAGTCTAAAGATTAAAACCCCTTACAAATTAAAATCCAATGAAATTAATGTGTGATGTCAAATTCACTTGCCCTTGAGGTTTCATCTTCAAAAAATTAATGTCAAGAATTCATCCTTTCCACTTCATATTTCACTCACTCTTAATTAGAGGGGTTCTTAAGGATTAAATAATGTTGGACTGTTTTGCAAGCACCTGTGGTTAGAAATAATATCAAGTCTCCGAGTTTCCAGGGGGTCCAAAAAGTCAGTGAGACACACAAAATTATTACAGCACTGTCTCTGCGCCCATCGAATTTACAAAAAGCTGTTCCCCAATCTCTAGTGTCATTATTTCAGGCAAAATTATGTTCCCAAAACCTACTGATGACTATTGTCAAATACCAGGGCAGAGACTTTGGAGTCAGGGGTGAGAGGGAAAGAAATTCTTGAGTTTTTTCCTTTACCAAGATGATTGATCTGATATAAGGATCTAAAATCTATGTCATGTGAACATACACTTAATTAGGTGATGTTCGATTCGGCACTTCAAATTTTCCTTTTCTAGGGGAAAAAATTTACCTGACCATACTAACTCCTCTGTTAGAAAGTGGCTTTTGAGATATTGTTGTCTTCTTGCAAAGCTTAGAAATTTGTAAAGTTTGAAGACTGCGTGAATCAGGACAGGCTGAGTAATGTTGCAATGAGAAAAAACCTGAAAATCTTAGTGGCTTCAAACAACAGTTTATTTTTCACTCCTACTTGGATTAGAAGGGAGTCCTGGTCACACTATATTCACTTAAGGATCTAGGATGACAATGTTCACAAGTTTTCCCATGATCATCACAACAGGGACAAGGGAATGTGACGAATTACACCTTGACTCTTGAAATTTCTGCCCGGAAGTAGCACATCTCTTCCACTCACATCACTTCCTTTCACATTCCATTGGCCAAAGTATGTTGTGTAGCCTTCTAACTTCAAAGGGAACAGGAAGAACAAGTTCTTACCCCTTCAGTGCTACATGTAGGGTGAGCTCTGTTTACTAATACTACTTGTGTTATATCTTGTGAGCTGAGAAATTTAGTCTTTAGCCATCAGTTACTGTGTCTGATCAAAACAATCACTTGGGTGTTTATTAACAATGCTGGTTCCTCTCTGCCCTCCTGTGCCCGTGATGGGCATGGTAAAAGCAATTGGTCCAGGCCGAACAGGGCCAGCTTGCTGCCAAGAGATCCACAGGCTGGTTAGAGAATGCTGGTTTATTCTGCACAAATTTAACAATCAGGTGAGTCACTCCACTTCCCCTAAGGTAGTGTGAGTACAAAGGCAGAGAAGCCAGGAGTTAGATTCACTGGGTTCCCTCCACCTGGGACAAAACAAGAGTACAGGAGAAGCATTCTCTCTTAACAGGATGGCCTCTGTTTTCCCAGTGAAATAGGAGACAACCTCATGTCATAAAAATATTTCAGCCCTGGCCGGTTTGGCTCAGCAGTTAGAGCATTGGCCTGCGGTCCAGAGAGACCTGGGTTCAGTGTCCACTAAGGGCACGTACCTCGGTTGCAGTTTGTCCCTGGCCCTGGTTGGATCGTGCAGGTGGCAGCCACTCGATGTGTCCCTTTCACATCGATGTTTCTCTCTCTCTCTCTTCCTCTCTCTCCCTCCCACTCTATCTGAACAAAAAAATGAGAAAATGTCCTCGGGTGAGGATAAAAAATATATATGTATATTTCAGGCAAGGGAAGATTTGGGGACTTGAGGAAAGTAGAAGTGGTTTAGAATAGCAGTTGTGGGGAAGAGGATAAGCACTCAAGGAGCGATTTATTATATATATTTCTGAATATCTCTGATGGTCAAAGGGAGTCCAACTAGATCCAGGAATTAATGGAGGTTTGAAACACTCCAGTAACTGAGGTGAAAAAAATGAACAGTGGAAGGGACTAATACTAAGCAGAGTGGAGAAAGGCAGGATGACTATGATGGCCAGGCTCCACAGGGACAAGTCAGGCAAATGGAGTACTGATACTACTGGCGAGCATTCATCACGTATTCAATGTGGATTATCTCATGGAGCCTTCACAGGAAGCCTGTGGGACATTTAGGGCATAGAGGAATTAAGTAACTTGTCCCTGGTCATTCAACTAGTGAGAGGCAGAGTCAGGAATTAAACTCAAACAGTTTGAATAAAATCTGCAGCCCTAAACCACATCATTGAGGGTTGTGGGTCGAGGGTTGATGGAATTTATGTGACTTTGAGGACAAATACCAGGTTTCATGGAATGGGAGAAGTGACAAGAAAGGAGGTGATGGTGTCCTGGTCGGTTGCTCAATGGTTAGAGCATCCGCCTACAGTCCTGAGAGACCCAGGTTCCAGTTCCCACTAAGAGCATGTACCTTGGTTGTAGTTTGTCCCCGGCCCTGGTTGGGGTCGTGTGGGTGGCAGCTACTCCATGTGTCTGTCTCACATCAATGTTTCTCTCTCTCTTACTCCCCCTCTGTCTCAAGATAAATGCAAAAAAAAAAAAAAAAATGTCCTTAGGTGAGGATTAAAAAAAAAATAGAGGTGATGGCTAGTGTGGGCATTTCAGTTTAAACTCTTGGAGGTCGAGCAGATTCTATATCCAAGGAATGTAGGTGGCAAGAAGTCAATAAGGCTGAAAAAAATGTGAAGTCAGGTTGTCAAAAAGTCATGGAGAAGATGTTGAACTGTTCAAGAATGATGTAGTTAGAGAGAAAATGAGAAGCTCTTGAAGCTTTCAAGGACCATAATGGATATTCCAAAGGCTGGTAGACAAATTTGATAGGGAAGAAAAGAGGGTGGCATAAACATTTGGCCTAAATATCTCTTTCTCTCTCTCTCTCTCTCTACACACACACACACACACACATACACACACAACCTCCCTTTATTTTACTTAGGAGAAATTTAAGGGACAAAAACTAAAAGACATGTTGCATTCTAATAATCATAGCTAGTTGGTGACAAAGTCAAATGAAAAAAAGTCTCGCCCTAGCCAGTTTGGCTTAGTGGTCAGAGCATTGGCCCCGCATGGACCAGGGAGTTCAGTTCCTGCTAAGGGCACGTGCCTTGGTTGCAGTTTGTCCCTGGCCCCGGTTGGGGTCGTGTGAGTGGCAGCCACTCGATGTGTCTCTCTCACATCGATGTTTCTCTCGCTCTCTTCCTCCCTCTCTTCCTCCCGCTCTATCTAAAGATAAATGCAAAAATGTCCTCGGATGAGTATTAAAAAAAAGTCTCAATAAATTATTAAATCTCTGTTTTTCATCTTATTTTAACATTAAGAATAAAGCTATTAATAACCTAAATAGTCATTTATTATGAGACTATACATAGTATAACAAATTTTTATCTCCAAAATAAAAAATAACACTTTTATTTCCAGAAATTGCTTTTCTGTTTTTGTTGTTTTATATTTTTTCTTTATTGATTTTGGAGAGAGAGGAGAGGAAAGGAAAAGGAAAGAGAGATAGAAACATGGATGAGAGAGAACATTCATTGGCAGCCTC
Organism: Molossus molossus; assembly: GCF_014108415.1. NCBI lineage: Eukaryota > Metazoa > Chordata > Mammalia > Chiroptera > Molossidae > Molossus > Molossus molossus. Next base: position 37,955,606 of record NW_023425350.1, read on the forward strand.
CTGCATGCCCCCCACTGGGGATCGGGCCCACAACTTGGGCATGTGCCCTGACTGGGAATCAAACCAGCGACCTCTTGGTGCATGGATCGCCACTCAACCAGTGAGCCACACTGGCGGGCTGCTTTTCTGTTTTTCATTACAAAATTTTTTATGTAGTTGACACGCATCCCATTTAAACGCAATTTTATTTCCTTGGATATTCTTGAATAAAACATTCTCTCCTGTGCTGTTCCCTGGCAAAAATAATATTCACTGGCACTGTTTGATGACATTTCAAAAATGTCTCCTGCCTCCTCCCTTCTCAGATTTGTATTGTTATCCTTCATGAATACATAGCATTTTTATAGTTTCTCTCTCTCTCATGATAATTGTAATAGGGGGAAAACCTCTGTTATGCAGTTCTTAATCTCTTTTTTTTTTTTTTTTATCCTCACCCGAGGACACCTTTCCATTTTTTGTTCAGATAGAGTGGGAGGGAGAGAGAGGAAGAGAGAGAGAGAGAGAAACATGGACGTGAAAGAGACACATCGAGTGGCTGCCACCCGCACGACCAACCAGGGCCGGGGACAAACTGCAACCGAGGTATGTGCCCTTAGCAGGAACTGAACCCCGGTCTCTCCAGACCACAGGCCGGCACTCTAACTGCTGAGCCAAACCGGCCAAGGCAGTTCTTAATCTCTTTTAAAGCCACATGCATTTAATGCTATATTATGCTTTTTTGAGTTGTTTTTTATTTCTATTGACTGCCCTTTCCTCATTGGAAAATAGTTAGTGTCATTTAGCAGTATGCTTTGACACTTTTCATATTAGACCTTTATTGGAGATAACAGATGATAATCTGACACATTGTGACGTTTAGGTACATATATACTATAGGGTGGAACCTTGCCCCCAGGGTGACCTTTCTTCCCCTGGCATATCGCTGGTCATGTGGTTTAGACCCCCTGACTTTTCATATCACTGGTCATGTGGTTCAAACCCTCCCCTGATCTTTCCTACCCTGACCCATGGTAGACCCCCTTAGAGGAGAAACAAGGGGACCAGAGAACAGCCTCATAGGAGTCCTTTGCACAACCACTCCCTCAAGCATTAAGACCTTAGGACAATAAGGTTCTGACCTATCTCAACTAATGTTAGGAACAAAGCCTCATGTCTGTTGACCACAGAGATAAAGTTTTGGGTTAAACTAGAGATAACATCTAGACTCAACCAACTGAGCCACACTGGCCAGGCTCTGTAATTCTCCTTATGAAAATTGTGTTCTTCCCCATCCCCATAGCACACTATTGATCCTTGAGCTTTAGCTGAGTGAGAAAGTGTAGATGCCTCAGGTGTTACTGTATTAAGCCTACAGGTAGGTTAGGGGGCTGGTGATGAGCGGTGGAGTAGCAGTCAGTTATGAATGAGTACGGCTCTCTGTTTGTAAGCCATCTTCACTCACCCTTCCTGTGGACCTGAGCTAGTAGGAATATGGGAACGGTGGGGAGACTCCATATGGGCCTGTGCAGGACCCAACAGTGGAGAGTGTGTGTCTTTCTTTATTGCAGTTGTCACAAGGCATCTGCCTGGATGTAGACCCATGATTCTTAAACCTGGGTGTGCATCAATACACCTAGAGGGTTGTTACTGGGCCCCACTCCCAGAGTTTCTGAGTTAGGAAGTCTGGGGTAAGGCCCAAGAATTTGGGTTTCTAACAGATCCCCATATGATGTTGATGCTGCTGGTTCAAGGACTGCATGAGAATCATTAGTGTAGTGGGGAGAAAAACATCGAAAGGGAAAAAGAGCCATTAAGTACGAAGTGTTCATTCAGGTCCCTTTTGATATGTCTTTTCTTTCGAAGGTGTGAAAACTGTAATCATTAATTCAAATAAATGTTTTATATTAACAAAGAGAAAAGACAGTTTGTTTAAATAGAACTGTTTTTGCTTTCTATATCAAGCATTTGCAAACAACAGTCTCTATCTGAGAAAATATTTTTAGTTTTATCATTTTTTTAAATTTATTAAAGCCAAGGAAATATGTTTTGTTTTCTTATGACAGTGAAATTAGTAAACTATAATAGAAGTACTCTGTTGATTGCTTTTATTTTTGTTCTCTTTGATGTTTTGGATAAACTGATTCCTCCCCCTCCAATTGTTGGTCACATTATTATTTTGTTATTGAAGGTGTTTTTGTTGTGTTTTTTTTCTTTATTGCTTTTTAGAGAGAGAGAGGAAGGGAGAGGGAGAGAGAGATAGAAACATGGATGAGAGAGAACATTCATTGGCAGCCTCCTGCATGCCCCCCACTGGGGATCGGGCCCACAACTTGGGCATGTGCCCTGACTGGGAATCGAACCAGCGATCTCCTGGTGCATGGGTCTCTTCTCAACCACTGAGCCACATCGGCTGGGCATTATTGAAGTTTTTTGTGTAATCTGCATTTTATCTTGATTCCCCCACACTCACCTATTTTACAAAGATTATGTTGATACTGAGTGAGCTGACCTCAATCTACTTCCTGAAGGATAGTCTACAGTAGTACTCTTGGAGCAGTGGAATGATAAATTGTGCTTTTATTTTTAATGACCATGCTAAAAATAAAAAGACATCTCCTGCTGATTGAATGATAAAATGTAATTGTGTTGTAATTGCTTTCCCTCTGAGAGAGGAAGTATCAATACAGTACTTTCCTCAAATGCTGTTAAAATAATAATGCTTTAAACAAAGTTTTAAAATACCTTACTAATGACTGTAAAACAGTGGGTTCAAAACACTTTTTAAGCCAAAAAGTATATATCCTGGCAATTGCTATCACTTTGGAAGGCTAGGTGGTTATTTCACATCATCTTTAATGACATAAAACATGCTGGCAAACCAGAGCCTATAGTTCAGATGTGTTTCACAGACTTTTTGAAATTAAATTGTATTGAAATGCGGGTGAACTCATTTATTTAAGCACCTTTGATGGTTGTTTTCACACTACAACAAGCAGAGTGGAGTAATTGTGATAGGATCCACATGACTAGCAACTCTCCAGGTGGGGAAAGGTCAGGGGAAGGTCTGAATCACAAGACCAGTGATATGAAAGGTCAGGGGGTTTAAACCACATGACCAGCAATATGCTAGGGAGGAAAGGCCACCCTGGGGCTGAGGTTCTTGTTTTCTCAGTTTTGCCCATTGCTAGGCACCCAGGGCTTTCTTCCCTGGTGACCTTCTGTACCTGGCCCATTGTCTTCGCTCCACTCACGTCTGTCTAACTGCCCACCACAGATGGGTATCGCAGCAATCCAGGTGGGCAGTGATGGTGGCCTGAAATGTAAAGTAATATTCATGCATATGGAAAGAACATAATGATTTCCACCCCACCCCCTAAGTTCTCTAAAGGTTTAGCTTTACTTTTCCCATTATATTTGCCTTTCAGACCAAAAGAATGTTTGAAATTTCAGGCATTTTAAAAAATAATGGCCAAATATTTTGCAGCAGAAACATCCCCCATATTTCTCAAATAATATCAATAATGTAATGGTGCCGTGGCCGGTTTGGCTCAGCCGTTGGAGCATCGGCCTGCGAACCAGAGAGTCCCCGGTTCGATTCCTGCTAGGGGCACGTATAAAAAATAAAATAAAATAATAATAATAATAATAATAATAATGTAATGGTTAAAAGCCCAGACTCTAGTTAGGAGGTCTGAATTCTCACTCTGACACTTACTAGCCCTAACCTTGGGCAAATTGCTTAATTTCTCTAGGCCTCAGTTTCTTCATCAGAAAATGAAGATATTAATTATACCTACCATATTGTAATTCCATGAGCATAGATATTCACTTCACCTACTTGTTAGACCAGCCCTGATTCTAATTAAAAAGAATTTCAAAAGCAAATGGCACAATTATCTTTCAAGTAGAGGGATTCGATTTATACTCAACTATCACATTTTGCTGCATTTGGGACAATTTTCAGACAGTTCTATGATTGGAATGGCTGGCTATGATTAATGGCCATAGAAAATAGTGAAACTTATCTGTTGGCACCAGGCTTTAACCAAATAAATGGCAGATGTTTCCTATTTATTTATTTTTATTTTATTTTATTTTATTTATTTCATTCTTTTAATCTTTATTGATTTGAGAAAGAGAGGAAGGAAGAGGGAGAGAGAGATAGAAACTTTGATGAGAGAGAACATCAATTGGCCACCTCCTGCATGCCCCCCACTGGGGATTTGGCCCACAACCTGGGCAAGTGCCCTGACTGAGAGTCAAACTGGTGACCTCTTGGTGCAGGGGTCGACCCTCAACCACTGAGCCACACGGGCCGGGCCAGATGTTTCCCCTTTATAATTTGTTACTGTCAATTAGAGCCATGGAGAAGTATCTTCCAAGGACTTGTGAATGAGGAAATAATACTTCCCTCTGAGAATAAACTGTAGGAGTATGGCAGAAAAAATGTGTAATTACCTGAAAGAGACAGACTGACTTGGGCCAGCTAAAATGTCAGTAACCTGATTGAAGATATATTAATATTTCTTTTTTTTTTTGTCCTCACCCGAGGACATTTTTCCATTTTTGTTCAGATAGAGTGGGAGGGAGAGAATGAGAAAGAGAGAGAAACATCAATGTGAAAGGGACACATTGAGTGCCTGCTTCCCACATGATCCAACCAGGGCCAGGGACAAACTGCAACCGAGGTACGTGCCCTTAGCAGGAACCAAACCTGGGTCTCTCCGGACCACAGGATGATGCTCTAACCGCTGAGCCAAACCGGCCAGGGTGAAGATATATTAATATTTCTAAAGATATCAGTCAATAAAAGGATTGATTAGCCTTCTATTTCTAGATTTAAAATACACACACACACACACACACCAAATTGGCAGTACCCATCTAAACTCAGAGTAGAGGAAAGGAAATCTTAGCTTGCCTGTTTCTGGTTCTGGTGGAGAGGGATGCAGGGGTGATTGCTAATGGACTATTGAGGACTTTATTCTTTTTGTAATATAATCTAAACTGAGACTGATGCTGTGGTAGGTATTATAAGCAGTACCTGCTATTTCTTCTCTTCAGAAATAGGACCCTTTATTTTTCATTGAGTACAGTGTCACCCAGAATAAGGACTATGTTTCCCAGCTTCCTTTGAAACTAGGTGTGGCTACATTTTGTGTATGGGATGCAAACTAACATGGTATTTGCTTCTTTCACTAAGTTTCCTCATAAGGAAAGGGCATGCTTACCTTCACCTTTTCCTTCATCCTGCTGGTTAGAATGTATATGTGATGGCTGGAGATGAAGCAGCTATCTTGAAACATGGTGTTGAAATCATGTGTTAAGAATGGCAGAGCAACAAGATAGAGAGAGCCTGGGTACCGGGTAATGTTGAATCTGCTATATTAGTCTTGGATTGTTTAAACTGGACTTTATTTTTATGAGAGATTGTAACTTGTTCACATATATCTTGTTCAAGATACTGAAATTTAGGGAGTTTTACCTGTCACCACTGAATCTAATCCTAAATGTATTCAGAGTCAGTATGAGTTTTCTTTTGTACTATAATGAATTACCATAACCTCATGGTTTAAAATAATACAGATGTATTCTATAATAGTTCTGAAGTTCAGGAGTCTTACAAGCTAAAATCAAGGTGTCAGCTGTGCTGCATTCCTTCTGGAGGCTTCCGGGGAAAACACATTTCCTTCACTTATCAGCTTTTTGAAGCTTCCTGTATTCTTTGGTGTCACTCCAATCTCTTCTTTTTTTTTTTTTTTTGCCATCACATACCCTCCTACCACCTGTGACCTTCTTTCCTTTAAAAAAATTTTTTTTTCTTTATTGATTTTAGAGAGAGAAGAAGGGAGAGGGAGAGAGAGATAGAAACATCGATGATGAGAGAACATCAATTGGCCGCCTCCTGCATGCCCCCCACTGGGGATTGGGCCCACAACCTGGGCATGTGCCCGGACCGGGAATTGAACCAGCAACCTCTAGGTATGTGGGTTAACGCTCAACCACTTAGCCACACCAGCCACAAGGTTGTTTTATTTTAAAATAATCGGTGATGGTCGTGTGGAAAGTAACCAATTGATGTGTCTCTCTCACATCAATGTCTCCCTCTCTCTCTCTGTCTTTCTCTCTCTCTCTCCCTCCCCCTCTTCCCTTCTGCTCTGTCCAAAAATCAATGGAAAAATATCCTCAGGTGAGGATTAACAACAACAACAACAACAACAAAAACATAAAATCAGTGATAATATTTCTAACAATGTAACAATAAACAAGAACTACTTTTAGTTAACTCATGAATTAAATGAATAAAGCATATGGTAAAATTGAAATCAGAGTATTTTTATAAACGAATGAATTTTAATGTAACACTCTTAATCAAAATGGTTATCGAAGACCATGTCAGCAGACAAGATATTAGAAATATCAATAAACTATAAGAAACTTGAAGATTCTTTCAGGAACATTAAGGTGGCTTAAGGCTAGCCGATTCTTTCACCAAGTGCTTCAGACAGAGTGGGAGAAACATTTCCCCAGGGTGTAACGTTCACCAAAACTTTCTCTCCTATACAGTAAAATGACTACAATTTAATATTCAGTGTTACCAACACCTTCCCTTACATAATAAAGAAATCAAGGCACAATGTAGGAAAACAACCTGAATTTGTTGAGACAACTCTCGATCATCACTTTCTGGAAGGTGGGAGGACAGTTTTATTTTTATCTCTGAATCTCCTGATTCAAGCATTTCTTCTGTGTCCTTGGCCTGGAATGCCTTTCGTGTTGGCCTAGTAAGTACTTCTTCATTCTCTGAGATTCGCGCTAAGTATCGCCTTCTCTGTGAAGCTCCCTTGAACCTATGGGGAAGTGGACCCTTCCCATCTTCTGTGCTACCACTGCACACTCTGTACTTGTTTGCAGATATGGTTTCCTCTCCACTAGATGCAAGCTTCTTAAAGGCATATGTGAAAATTTAGTTTACTTAACATAGTATTTACAGTACTGTGTATACTTAAGGCACTATTCCAAGCACTACATAAATTTTCAGTCATTTACTTCCTGTAACAGTCCTATGAAGTATATTATTACCCCAATTTTATAAATGAGAAACCAGAAGAACAGAGGATTAGTAACTTAACTTGATTCATCTCTGTTCCACTAGCACCCAAAGTGAATGCTTTGCATATAGTGGGCATTCATTCGTTCAATAACTATTTATCTGTACTTCGTATATGTCAGGCGCTCTTCTCGGTGCTAGGACACAACAGTGACTAAAGCTGAAAAAACTGCTCTCGAGGAGCTGACAGTCTGATTGGCAGATAAAGGCAAACAAACAAACAAAAAACACCTTAAAATAAATCTATGTTCTGATAGATAACAACAAATTCTACAGGAAAAAAATAAAGCTGGGAAGGGAAAATGGGGTACTTGGGAGTTGCAATTTTGGTGTTTCAGTTGTGGATCTCCAGAGAAAAAGAACCAATAGGCTTTATATAGAGAGAATTTCACATATAAATATATATAATAAGAAATTGAATATATATTATAAGAAATTAAAATGAGCCCTTCTGGTGTAGCTCAGTGGTTGAGTGTGGACCCATGCACCAAGAGGTCGCCAGTTTGATTCCCGGTCAGGGCACATGCCCAGGTTGTGGGCCCGATCCCCAGTGCGGGGCATGCAGGAAGTGGCCAATCGATGTTCTCTCTCATCAATGTTTCTAGCTTTCTCTCCCTCTAAAATCAATTAAAAAATAATAAATTGAAATGAGCTCGTGCGATTATAGAGGCTAAGCAGTCCCAAGATCTACAGTCAGCAAACCGAAGACCCAGCGGAGCCAGAAGGGAAGTTCCCATCTGAGTCCGAAGGCCTAAGAACCAGGAGAGCCGATAATGTAAGTTCCAGTCCAAGGCCAGGAGAAGATGGAGGCTCCAGCCGTCAGGCAGGTTAAGTTCCCTCTTACTCCATCTTTTTTGTTCTAGTTAGGCCTTCATATGTTAGGATGAGGTCCACCACATTTGGGAAAGAAATCTGTTTTACACAGTCTATCAGTTCAAAGGTTTATCTGATCCAGAATGAGATCCTCACCATCACACCCAGAATAATGTTTGACCAAATGTCTGGGCACCCCAGTCAAGTTGATACATAAAATGAACAATCACAGATGGGTAAACAGGGAAGGGCTCCCTGGGAAGGTGACCTCTGAGGGAAGGAGGTGAGTTGTATCTGAGGGAAGAACATCCTAGGAACAGCCTGGAAGGTTCAAGGAACAGCAAAGGGTGGGGATTGTGCTCTGGAATGCAGCAGGCAAGGGAGAAAGAAGCAAGGGGTGAAGTTGGAGAGAGAAGGGGCAGGGAGCAGAGCACGCATGGCTCTAAAGGAATATTTGGAGGTGACCTTCTACTAAAAATATCATGGGAGTGTTAGTCAGCCGAGGAGTGACTCTGTGTTTTAACACTATCACTCTGGCTTCTGTGCTGAGAAGAGTCCAGATGGTGTCAAAGATGGAAGCTAGGAGACTAGTTTGGAGGTTCCTGCACTGAGTTGGGGGAGAGAGAGCAGTGGTCGTATCGGAAGCAGTGAGAAGTGGTCACATTCTGGACGTATGCTCAAGTTAAGCTGGCAGATGGGATCTGAGGTGTGAGAGGAAGAGAGATGTCACGGATGACTCCAAGGTTTTGGTCTGAGCATCTGGGGAAGAGAAACAGGGTTTGGTGGGAGCAAGAGGAGATCAGTTTGGGACTTGTTCAGTTTGAGATGTCCGTGAGTCATCCACGTGGAGATACAAGGAGGCAGCTGGATCAGTGAGCGTGGAGTTCGGGGTGAAATGCAGGCTGGGCACGACACATATTAATGGTGTTTAAAGCCACGAGACCAGATGAGATCACCAAAGAAGTGAGTGAAGATAGAAAAGAGGAGGTCCAAGGACTGAATCTTGGAATACTCCAAGTTTTAAAGGTCAGAGAGATGAAGAGAACTCAGCAAAGGATGCTGAAAAGGAGCAGCCAGAGAGGCAAGATGAAGACAAGATCTGTCTGCTCTGGAAAACCAAGTGGAAAGCAGTTTGAGAAGGAGAGTGTTCATAATCCACTAATCAAGTAAAATGAAGCTTGAGATTTGGCCATTGGATATAGCAACAGGGAAGTCAAGGTAACCTTTTTTTTTTTTAATTTGTTTTTCTTTATTGATTTTAGAGAGAGAGAGAAACATCGATAAGAGAAAACATCGATTGGCCGCCTCCTGCAAGACCCACACTGAGGATTTGGCCCACAACCTGGACATGTGCCCTGACCGGGAATCAAACCAGCAACCGCTTGGTGCATGGGTCGATTCTCAACCACTGAACCACACCGGCTGGGCAAGAGATAACCTTGATAAGGGCAATTTTTTGGAATGGGTTGAATAAACACATGATTGTTTTAGGTGTAAGAGAGAATGAGAAAGGAGGTATTTGGAGATCGTGAGGATAGACAATCTCTAGAAAGGAAGGAAATAAAGGTGGTAGCCGGAGAAGGAAGTGGGGTCAAGAGAAGGTTTTTCAAAGGTGGGAGAAATGATGTCTCTAGAAGGATGGAAAAGTTCCAGTGAAAAGGAAAGAATTGAGAGAATTACTAAAGAGATGTCCTTGAGTGGGTCAGAGTAAGTGGCATCTGGTCCACGGGTAGAGCCAGTCGTCTTTTATAGGGGCACAGAGTTCTACGGCCACGGGAAAAGCCCAGGTGTGGGCACGGATGCGGGTGTGGGTGTTTGGGAGCTTCTTCTGATTCATTCTATGTCCTCAGTGAAATAGGAAGCAAGGCCATCCACACAGAATGAAAATGGGTGGCGAGTGGGCATCTGAGGTTTGTGGACAGAGGAGAAGGTATGAAATGTCATCTGGGAGAATAAAAGGACTGGGGAAATAGAATATGACTGCCAGCAGCATTAAGGCCGACGCGAAGTTTGTGACCATGATTTACAGTGTGATCTCTCAGCATGATCAAGTGACTATCTCAAAGTGTCAGGGGGGTCAGGGACTGAGGGCACATGCAATGTAAGTGAATTTAAACTGAGTAAGTCATCAAATGAATGCATACGTGTGGAATAAACTTTTCTCTCCCATCCGTTGATTCAAACCCACTTTATTCTTAAGGGCCCACACAAGAACTGTATCACCCAGAAACCATGCTTGGGGGTAAGCCAGTAAATATTCTCGTGGATGAGAATAATTGAAAAGGGGAGAATGAAATATCATAGGTCATGGTGTAGAGGGATTCTGCTGTTTAAGTTTTCCCTTAGATTGTTTAAAACTCATCATCCGTTCAAATATTAGCTTATTCTGGCAGCAAAACACTGACCTCTGGGAAATGTTGGAGGGTGACTCATATAAGTTTCCACAACATACTTTTTTTTTTTCCTTTTTCTTTTTGGCCAGAACTCAAAGTCTTTTTAAGTATCTGGTAAATATTTCAATTTATCCTAATTAGGAGTGTGTGCCACGGGGCATGATTCCCTTTGGTTCCCCGTTTGGCCTCAATTTTATAGTCAGCAGGCCAAAAAAGAGGCAAATACTAGTGGTACCTGTCCTTGGCCAGGGAAAAATTGTTTATAATTCAGAGTCTCCTTTAATTGAGGGTCAGTGAGGACCAGGAAACAATGTGTAAAGCCAACTCACCCTTCTTAGCAACTTACCACATTGACACACCCATCATTCCCGCCCTCCTACAATTTAAATATGGCACAGAATAAATGCTCATTCTGCTTCACTCCGCATAACTACCAGTCCATGCATAGGATGGCCACTCCCTCGCCAAAGCCTCCTCACTCTGCGTGGTTAGGCACCTTGGTGAACACGGGTTGTGTATGCATGTACTATTTTAAAACTGGTGGCCTAAAAATAGATGTGTACAAACAGAAAAGGCATGCTTGTTGAGTTCAGGCTGGCCAGGCTGGAACTCTTAGCGGAAGGTATGACAAGTGTGTCTTGTCCTGATACCTGGAGATCCTAACCAAGGAAAAAGCAAAAGGAATCCAATACACAGGCATTCTTACTGAGACCAGTGGTTTCCAATAGGGGCAGTGCCACCTTTTAGGATGTTTTCCAGGGATTGTGGGAGTATTTTTGGTTATCACAATGAGTAAAGGCATAAGTGGTATTTTGTGGCTGGAGGCCTGGGTGACAAATGGGTGAAACAATTCTATAGAACAAAGAAATTGTCCTGCAAATATCCTTCGGGTACTGGTGTGGATGCTACATCTATTTATAATGATTTGAACATAAACCCTAACTCTAACTTTGTTTCTCCTTTATATTGCACTCAGAGCTTTATGTTAATTAAAAAATTTTATGGCCCTGGCCAGTTTCGCTCAGTGGTTAGAGCGTTGGCCCACGGACCAAAGAGTCCCGAGTTTGATTCCAGTCAAGGGCATGGACCTCGGTTGCAGTTTGGTTCCTGGCCCTGGTCAGGGTCATGTGGGAGGCAACGAATCTATGTGTCCCTATCACATCAATGTTTCTCTCTCCCTCCCTACCTTCCACTCTATATGAAGATAAATGGAAAAAATATCCTTGGGTGAGGATCAAAAAAATTTTTATTTTTTTGTGTCTGTGGGTAGGTTTTATCATATATAAATTTCACTTCAGGACAGAGAAGGTGATGTTTCATTATAAAAAGGGGATTGTGGGGTCTGATACAGTTGAGAACTGCTGTTCTACACATTTGCTGCGCCTTCTCCTTGTTATGGTAAGTTTACAAATTATTTATAATCTTATCTAATCTTATCCATAAAAGGTAGGGAGGCGTAATCCCAGGAGTCCACATTTAAGTCTTAAAGTGTAAAGTCTCAAGTGGCAGTTACCTATGATTCCTTCCTCCTTGCCCCATATTAGGAAGAAATTAAAGATAGATGTTCTTTCTCATCAATGTTTCTGTCACTCTCTCTCTAAAAAAAAAAAATCAATAAAGAAAAAAAAAAAGTCCGGCTGATGTGGCTCAGTGGTTGAGCGTTGACCCATACACCAAGAGGTTGCCGGTTAGAATTCCTGGTCAGGGCACATGCCCAGGTTGTGGGCCCGATCCCCAGCAGGGGGCATGCAGGAGGTGGCCAATCGATGTTCTCTCTCATCGATGTTTCTAGCTCTCTCTCTAAAAAAAATCAATAAAGGAAAAAAATTAAATTAAAAAAAAGATAGGAACAGCCGAAATTTCTTGTGGAAAAGGAAATCACAATAAAAAGGAGGTGAGGATGGGAAAGTCTGCGGCTCAGCATCAGGTGGTGTGGCCATCCCACCAGGGGCAGAGATTATGCTTTCTCTGTCTTGTCTTCTACCCCCAAACTCCGCCCTCCCCTCCCCCAGAGGTATACTCACTCAGCCCAGTCCCGTCCCTAAAATGTAAACTTCACGTCCCAATTACTCTATACCCACTGCAAACAGACTCCCTTTGTTCTCAGGGCACATGCGGGACAGTAAAAAGGTTTACACTAAAACACGCCATCCACCAAGCTTCAGACACCCCACTGGAATGAAGGTGCCAAATGAAAGGTTTGGTAAGATCTTCAAAAGAAGATCCCAAGAGGCAGAGTCCATTAATCAGGACCCTGCAATTACAAGGATCTGAGGATCATTATAACGAAGCAACTGCTAATAGTCATAACAGGAAGGAGCAATGCGTGACACCATGACGTTCTGTGCTTAAAACTGTAGTCGAAATGGCTACAGTTTTGTTTTTTGCTAACTCTTACCCGAGGATATTTTTCCACTGATTTTTTTAGATAGAGTGGAATCGAAGGAGGAAGGGAAGGAGGGAGAGAGACACATTGATGAGAGAGACACATCTATTGGCTGCCTCCCACACGACCCCAACCAGGGCTGGGATTGAACCTGCAACCCAGGTGTGCCCTTGACCAGGAATCAAACACTCCACCCTTTGGTGTGCAGGTTGGCGCTCTAACCGCGGAACCGCACCAACCAGAGCTACAGTTATTTTATTTTATTTTTTTGAAAGAGGAAAACAGGCTAATTAAAAAAGCCTTAGAGATCAACCAAAGAGAAGGCTTGATATTCAGAACATAAAATTGTGTGATACTTTTTACTGTTGAGTATTATGTAAATGAAATCTTAGCAAGTAAAAGGATGGACTGAGTAATAAATAAACAAGGACTGTGTCCAGGCAGAATGGGAGTCTCCCATGAATCCATGCAGGACCACGTAGAGTGGAGTTGTGGCTTGGACCAAGTATTTGCTGAATTAGGTTGCGGCATGAGGGTAAAGAATAGAGTCCTGAGCAAGGTCAGCGTCAAGGGCGTACAACCTGTGAAATCAAGGCCCTGTCCTCAGAACGCCCTGTGCTTGGTTTATTATCCTGCTGTCACCATCTTGAAATTATTAATAATTTTTTAACAAGGGCCCTCACATTTTTGTTTTGCAATAGACCCTTCAAATTATGTAGCCAATTCTGGTCAGGCAGGTGAACATCTGAGTCTGAGACACTTGGATTCAAATCCCAGCTCTGTCACTGGCCAGCTGTATGACCTTGGGAACTTATTTGACCCCTCTTCACCTGTAAAACAGGAGCATAATAGTACCCGTCTCACAGGACTGTTGTGAAGACTAGAAGAACAGAGCAGTGTTCAGTAGATGCTACTAGTGTTCTTCTCAATGACAAAGCTCTAGAGGACATGGCACCACCGGAGCTGGAGTAGAACTGTGTTCTAAACCCACTCTCGCCAACACACTTCTGCTCTGGCTGTGTATAGTGACGTCACCATCCTTGTGGCAAGACGGGCCAAGGTAATTTTCTTAATTGCAGGCTTCACTGACACATTTTGTGCCAGAACCGAAGTTAGAGTAGGTGTTCTTTCAAATCTGTGAATCATCACACACACACTCGCACATCGCCTATTTCTTATAGATTTAGAAGAGTCGAACTCTTGTCAAGATCATGGAGACATTATTTTAGAATGTAGAAACATGCCCATATAAAAGCAACTTGCTATTGAAAATACTCCCCTCACTGCGTGGGCCTGCTGAGTCATTTCAGTTGCCACACCGTTATTTAATACAATGTTCCCAACCAAAGAAATTGCATACAGGAATAATCCACAGACCCATTTTGCTAGGACTACATACTAATTATCGCCTTGTCACAAATAAATTGATGGTGTTATATTAGAATATGGTTTGGGTTGAGTGAGGAATGAAAGGTAGAAGTAAGGTCGAGGGGTAACATTTTCTTCCATGTTGATTGAATACCCCCTATTAGTTCCTTGTTTATTACTATAATAAAAAGTAGTTTTTGGCAGTACTTGTTCTTTTAAAAATATTTCTGAAGTTCAGAACAAAGTTTTTTTGTTTGTTTGTTTTTGTTTTTGTTTTTTTATCCTCACCCGAGGACATTTTTCCATTTTTTTGTTCAGATAGAGTGGGAGGGAGAGAGAGGAAAAGAGAGAGAGAGAGAGAAACATCGACGTGAAAGGGACACATCGAGTGGCTGCCACCCGCACGACCAACCAGGGCTGGGGACAAACTGCAACCGAGGTACATGCCCTTAGCGGGAACCGAACCCGGGTCTCTCTGGACCGCAGGCCGACGCTCTAACCGCTGAACCAAACCAGCCAGGGCGAGAACAAAGTTTTAAAATTTGAAATGGGGTATTTTGTTTTGTTTTTTAATTTAATGTATTGAATATGCAATGACCATTCTAGTTAATGGAAATACCTCGCTACCACACTGTGATAAGAAACTCCTCCCACAAGTTGAGTCACAGTTCTGGAAGAAAACTCTACAGTTACTAGAAAGACAAAATTGCCCCCAAGCTGTGGGAAGTGAGTTCTTTCTCCCAACCAGGTGGCTTCCACAGTTGCATATGCAGGTGAAGTTGGTCTTCCGCTACTCTAAACATTTCACATTGAGTTTCGCTCCATCACTAGGTCATTAATGATAATCTGATAAATGCAGGGTTATGGATTTAGGGATGACTCTCCCTAATTTTATATCTTGTTTTAAAAAATATTTGGTTTTTAAATATTTTTTATTGTAGTAAAACCTACATAACATTAAGTTTACCATTCCAGTCATTTTAAAAAACATGTTTTTTATTGATTTTTTAGAGAGAGAGGAAGGGAGAGACAGATAGAAACATTCATGTGAGAGAGAAACATCAATTGTCTGCCTCCTGCATGCCCCCTTCTGGGGCTGGAGCCTGCAACTCAGGCATATGCCCTGACTGGGAATTGAACTGGGACCTCTCAGTTCATGGGACGACGCTAAATCCACTGAGCCACACCGGCCGGACTACTTAAGCATTTTAAAATTGATTTTAGAGAGAGGAAGGGTGAGAGAAAAAGACAGACAGACATTGATTTGTTGTTCCACTTATTTATGCATTCATTGGTTGCTTCTTGTATGTGCCCTGACCAGGGATTGAACCTGAACCCTTGGCATTTTGGGACAACACACTAACCAACTGAGCTACCCAAACAGGGCAGTAGTTAAGTTTTGAGGAGTCAAAAGTTATATGTGGATTTTTAACTATGTGGGGTTTGGTGCCCCTAATCCCTGCATTGTTCAAGGGTCAACAGTGATATAGATTTTATTTCTCTCATTTTATGGACATAGACACTGAAGCCTGGAGAAGTTGAGGAAATTATCCAAATCCAGATTCCTCTGATTTCAAAACGTGTGCTCTTTCTGGATTAATAGAACTGACATATCCATTGAGCAGGCTCTTTAGGGAACAGAGAAAGAGCTGGCCCTCTTCCATCAGCTTGACCGCAGGAGGCAGAGGATTGGCGTATGTTATTGGAGTGGAACCAGGCAAGCCTGTGGTGGAACTAGTCATTGTTAATCTAATAAGCAGCAAACAAGACATCACCACTCATGGCCTGGGGACACGGGGGTGCTTCTGACTTCTGTGCCTGTGGTCAAGGATACAGTTTAAATAAAATCATACATTCTTTCCACAGGTTTGTCAACATCAATAGACCAATTTAGGTTTGATTGTATCCATCGGCAAGGGCACATACTCATTGAGTTCAACAGAAGCATGTTTGCCTATACTACTTGTATTTCCATTTCTCTTGCTGAGAATGTGCAGTTGAATTCTAGATGATTAAATGAGCATAAAATGGAACCCTGTTGTATTCTGTGATTGAATGGTGTCTCTCCTGTGTTTATAATGATGTATATTTTCAATGACAAATTCTGGATTTTCTGAGACAGTTCTAATTTCAGGTTACTTATTTCCCCCCCCACCCCCAAAAAGCATTTCTGCTTATCCAGGTCCAAATTTTTTTGGTTCAGAAAACAAAAGGCATTAGCCATCACTGACCATCCCTATCTATCAGCCTGTATGTTCTTTGTGTGTGTGTGTGTGTGTGTGTGTGTATATATATATATATATATATATATATATATATATAATATATAT
The DNA here is from genome assembly GCF_014108415.1 of Molossus molossus. Taxonomy (NCBI): domain Eukaryota; kingdom Metazoa; phylum Chordata; class Mammalia; order Chiroptera; family Molossidae; genus Molossus; species Molossus molossus. Next base: position 37,971,986 of record NW_023425350.1, read on the forward strand.
ATAAGCTTTTTTAACGTTTATTTTACTTTTTTTTTTTAAATAATCCTCACCCAAGGTTATTTTTCCATTTATCTTCAGATAGAGTGAAAAGAGAGAGGGGAGAGAGAGAGAGACATCGATTTATTGCCTCTTGCATGAAACCGAGGTATGTGCCCGTGACAGGCATCGAGCCCACAACTCTTTGGTCTGCAGGCTGACCCTCTAACTGCTGAGCCAAACCGGCCGGGGCAGCCTGTATGTTCTTTTTGATAAGTTTATGTTCTGTTTTTCTCAAATAAAGTTCAAAGCAACTGCCCTCCCCCCCCAAAAAAACCCCAAAACAAAAAACAAACAAAAAAAACAGTAGGTATATTGCATGTTGCGCCTGAATGCAGTTTAGTTGCCATCTGTCACCTGCACTTGAACAGTTTCTTCTATATTATCTGTTGATTCCTACATTAGGAATACAAAGGATCAGTATATGACAAATACTTTACTCAAACCTTCCCTACATTGACAAAATAATCCCATTTGCAACACGAAATGGAAATGATAGCTGTTATCCAAATAACGCAGGTAAAATAGCTTTCTAGTATTTTTCCCTGTAGGATATGGGTTGGCACAAAGACATATGAATTTTGACTTGAACCATCAACTATACTGTCTAGGTTAATTGAGTTCCTGAGATAACTGCAACCTGACCCATGGATTCTCCTGGTGATGAAATTTTTCTTACTGTCTCACATTTTGTTGTCTAGCTATATATCTTATATTTGTTTTCCAGCTCCAAATTTGTACAAGTACAGAGCTTGGTTTTGGCCAGATCATTGCATCATTGTGAGTGAAAAACTATGGACTGAGAACATTATATTTTCTCCTCAATTGCTTTCTTGTTTGTTTGTTTTTTAACTACTTTCTTAAAATCAACAATCTGTTAAAGTGAGTCTTCAACATAGTGAATTTTTTTTTAATCCTCACCCGAGGATATTTTTTCATTTATCTTCAGATAGAGTGGGAAGGAGAGAGAGAGAGAAAAAAAGAGAAAGAGAGAGAGAAAGAGAAACATCAACGTGAGAGAGACACATCAACTGGTTGCCTCCAGCATGACCCTGACCAGGGCTGGAGACCAAACCACAACCAAGGTACATGCCCTTGACCGGAATTGGATCCTCAGCTCTTTGGTCCGAGGGCAGACACTCCAACCACTGAGCCAAACCAGCAGGGCAACATAATGAATTTTAATGAATATGTCTCCTTTTCTTCAGAAGTCTTTGATATATGAAATTACCTTCAGTGTCGCAGAATTTATCAGTTAGAAACATTTTGTGGAGGAAATGCTGATGTAGAGAAATTAATATTTTAAAAAGAAATGCATACTGAGTCTATGTTAGACTAATTCAGGTCTAAGATAGCTGTTTACTGTTACTTAGTCACTGACAGACTTTGTTTCATCTATCAGAAAAGTACATTTTATTATGCGAACTGTATTTACTCTAGGTTGTGTATAGGTTCTGAATGTATAAACTTCTTTACTGTAACACATAAATTTATTGTGAGCAAAAATATGTACAGTACTGTTGTTAATACTGAATATTTGGTAATTTATAAGGTGGAAAGTAGGAATTACATAAATTCGGAGTTAGAGCAGAGAAGGCCCTGGATGATGTGATGAAGTCACGACCTGAGAGGGGACGGAGGGAGAACCAGGTCAAGGCAGAGCAAAGCAAGGGAGGCTTTCCATTTGGTTTCAGCTGCCAAACAGTGGTGGTTAGAGTAAACATGGAGAATAAATTACTGTTTGGGAAACAAATTCAACAATTACCCACAGAATATAGGAGAGAATGTTTTTGCCATTGTGAGCAATTCTTTACAAATTCAAATATTGATCGCTGAGGGCAACAAGGCATACGGAGCAATGATCCCTTTCAAGATTCAGCCCCTGTTGGATCTCCGAAGAGATTCTGCACTAAATGGAGTGTAGGCATTACTGCATAATACAAGCTGACATTTGAAAAATCTCTGGATTGATTCTCGTTGGTTCTTGGAAGGGGGTATAATTTTTTTAGATCAAATTGGTAAGTTATACAAAATGTTAAATGATACTGCAAGGTTTATATTTTAAAAAGCTGAGGCTTTTAAATATTTGGCAGTTTTTCCTGATACAATATGCTTATAACTATACTGCTATTTCTTGATTTATAAATTTTAAACTTTATTAATTCCCCACACATGTATACTTCCCTTCATCTTCTTAATATAATTACAGTGCAGTTTCTAGTTAATTCACTATTTCATATTTACATTACTATGTAAGTATTGGTCATTGGTAAGCCAAGTAGTATACAATGGCCCTCGTTTATCACAGTTAATCAGTTCCGGACTCTACTGTGATAAATGAATTTCCGCGAAGTAGAATTCTTTGTTTATGCACAGTGGTCTCTCGCCACTTCGTGCTTCGACTTTTTGCAGCTTCGCTCTACTGCGTTTTTTTCAAATATAGTACTTGGACTACTTTTCCTTCATTTGTACAACCTGTTGTTTCCTTTGGAGTTAAGAATTGCCTAGTTTCTCATAAGTTTTCTATCAGTGTAACCAAATGTTTTATTAGATTTTCAGATGCTTATCGACCTTACATTTAACATTTCAGATAAGATTATCTGAACTCCTGTTCCCATCTGGGCTGGTCACTGCCTAGATAGTCATCCTAAAACCGATGTCCCTTTATTACTTCTACGTGTGACATTCCGCACTTGATTTGTTTGATTCGACACCTTAATTTTAACTTCCACAAATGTTTTCTTGTTCTGATTATTCCTTTTTTAAAAACAATCATTCTCGGGGAGAGGGAAATCACTGGGGGGGGGAAGGAGAAACATCTGTAACAAAAATTAATTAATAAAAAATAATAATAAAAAAAATAAAAACAATCATTCTTCTCTTGTTTCATGAACATACCCTTATTCTCTCTGATGATATCAATTCCAGTTTTTAATAAAGTTTTATTTTGTTCCTTCCATAATCTTTGTTTCCTATAGGGTTTGTTGTTCATGTTGGAGAATTGCCTCAACTATTTCATAGTCATTGGTTAATCTACTTGTATTTTTAATAATCTAACAATTTTCTTCAAGGGTAAGTAGGGTATACTAATTTATTTATTCAAACATATTTTATATTTATGAGACAGAATTTTATCAAATTCTCTATTCACCCACATTTAATAATGAGGCATGAAATGCTTCTTTTTATGCATAGGAAGTACTCATGCTTCTAAGTCCTTACATTTTCTGAATATCCACAGGGCAAATAGGCTGCCTACTTCTTAGTATCCACCTCTTCAGATACTTAGGTTTTAGCTTTTTTTTGGCCCAGCAATATCTGTTACCATTCTTCCATCTGTTTCCCAGCTTTCAAATATTTGTTGTTTTTGTCTGTCATTGTTCATTTCCTATTTGCCCTGAAATGGCATTTCAGAAAAAAAAAAAAGAGGAGATAATACATCTAATTAATCAGCCATATTTATCTGGAAGTTGGCGATCTGGCTCATGGATATGTCTGAACTATTAAGTTAATGAGAATATGTTGGTTTTGACTAGCCAGTATTGTTTTCCTACTTACTCTGGTGAAAACACTTGCTTCATTACTTTTTATTTTTTATGAGTTTATTTGAGCCAAACTGATGACATGCCAGGGAGAAAGATCTCAGATGCTCCCTGTCTCATTACTTGGAGGAAACCGCCCCTTCCCCAATCCTTGTTGTTCGGATGGAGCTGCCACTCATAGGACCTCAGGCCCCTGGCCACAGGAGCCGGCAAGCGATCTGATTAGGAAAATTGGTTTTGTTCTCATGGGAATATGACTCCTGAGCAGAGGCAAATGGAGACAAAGGCTGCTGATGGTGCTGACTTCTCTTATTGGTAGCCCCTAGAGGGATGGTCTGCGATTTTACCAGGCTGGGTCTTTTGTTGGACATCATAGAAACAAACTCTGATTAGCTTCAGCAGGAAATGGGTTTACTGGGACCATACTTATTGGGAGTTCATGAAATCTATGCAAATGTTTTAGAATCAGGCTCAGAAAATAGTCCGTTACCAAGTGAATTAGTTTCCTACTGCTGCTGTAACAAATTACCATAAATGCAGTGGTCCAAAACAAAATACATTCATTTCCTTGTGGTTCTGGATGTCAGAAATATAAAATCAAGACCCATTCTTTCTGGCAGCTTCAGGAAAAAAAAAAATTGTTTCCTTGCCTTTTGCCAGTTTCTAGAAGTTGTCCCTTCGTCTAATCCTTCCAATCCCTTGCTTACGTGGACACATCTCTCCCTCCGATCTCCTGCCTTCCTCTTAAAAGGACTCTTATGATGACTTTACACACATTCAATAATCCTGGATAATCTCTCTATCTCAAGATCCTTAATTTAATCACATCTTCAAAATTCCTTTTATTTTTTATTTTATTTTATTTATTTATTTATTTATTTTATCCTCACTCGAGGACATTTTTCCATTTTTTGTTCAGATAGAGCGGGAGGGAGGGAGAGAGAGAAACATCGACATGAAAGGGACACATCGAGTGGCTGCCACCCGCACAACCAACCAGGGCCGGGGACAAACTGCAACCAAGGTACGTGCCCTTAGTGGGAACTGAACCCGGGTCTCTCTGGACCGCAGGCCGACGCTCCAACCGCTGAGCCAAACCGGCCAGGGCTCAAAATTCCTTTTATGTGTAAGGTAACATATTCACAGGTTCCAGGAATTAGGACGCAGATATATCTGGGGGGTTATTATTCTGCCAACTACACCAAGGAATGCTAAACAGCCAAGAGCACATCTGGATTATAGGACAGCATAGTCATAGCCCCCAATGCGACCAATATTGAATATGCACAAACAATGCTGTCAGCTGAGACCCCACAGCTGCCCTGGTTCTCCATTTTCCCAAGCGAGGCATTAATTATTAGTTTATCATCCAATATCTGTCCTCTTTTCTTCTTCAGTAATGGAATTTTCAGCCGGTCACATGACCACTCAGCCTGAACACCTTCTCAGCCTTCCTGCGGCTCGTCATGGCCAAGCGACTCAGTTCTGGATAATGAGGTGTAAGTGCAATTGTTTTATGACAGCTTCGAGAACCTTCTTTAGAAGATAGTTGATATTTGCCTGGTTCTCCATCCTTTCTTGCATTCTGCTGCCTATTTGAACCATGAGAACGAGGGCCACAACCTAAAGTGTGTGTGATGAGCAGAACAAAGTTGGGTCCCAGGATACTTCAGGGAGCAGAGTGGCTATACCAACTCTAGACTTCTTGTCTCCAGGCTCAGTTTATATGAGAGAGAATTAAAATTCTATTTTGTTTAAGCTCTTGTTATTATGAGTTTTCTATCATGTTTAGTGAAACTTAATCCTAAATGATACACTTGTTTAGCTGGTCCTTCAGTTGGGTGAGCTGCTCCAGTACCCTTCTCATAAACTTTTTTTTCTTCTTCTTAAGTTAGGAGGATTTTGTTTCTGGGCCTGCTGGAAAGTATTGTACCGGCCAAAGGAAGGTTTAGAATGTCACATACTGATAGCATCACAGTGATACTATCATAGTCAGAAAACTGATTACTGAATCCTCCAGCCCAGCAGATCTCTACAGAGGAGACACTACATACCCATGGAGCAGTTTCAAAACCTGTAGACTCATTTTGGCTTGTTAAAATGAATGGAGGGTGCTCTGGCATTTAGTGGGCAGGAACCAGACATGCTAGATGTTCTGCAGTGTACAAGACAAACCCATAAAGGAAACAATTGTTCTGTGAATTGAAGGAGACTTTTGAATGTCCTACAGGACTTCCATGTAGGTGTAAAACTCATTTATAATGATCTGTGCCTAGAAACCAACTCCGTTTTATATAAAGCCTAAGTAGTTTTTACATATTTTAAGATTACTAAGCATTCTAGGAATGTAGCTACTATGTGAGCCAAGAGAAGATTATACATTGTTTGCTGAGAACATTACTAAGAAGTGTTCATTATTTTGCAAACTCATGGCTCTGACAACAGTGCTCATGGTGTGTGCATCTTAGTACATGATCAAATTTGTGGTTGTCAGCCTGGCCGGTGTGTCTTAGTGGACTGAGCATCGTCCCATGGACTGAGAGGTCCAAGTTTGATTCCCAGTCAGGGCACATGCCCAGGATCAGGGCACACGCCTGGGTTGTGGGCTCAGTCCCTGGTGGGGGGCATGCAGGAGGCAGCTGATCAATGTTTCTCTCTCACATCGATGTTTCTATCTCCCTCTCCCTCTAAAAAAAGAAATCAACACAAACACATCTGTGTTTATTAGATTCACAGTGATGGTACCCATGATTCTGAGCCTCTGATTGCCTAAGAGTTTACATTCTCATATGTGTGTATGTGTATAGGTAAATATATGTGTATATATATATGTATATATTTTGGTTTTTATTTTATTTTATTTTTTTTATCCTCACCCGAGGATATTTTTCCATTTTTTTGTACAGATAGAGTGGGAGGGAGAGAGAGGAAGGGAGAGAGAGAGAGAAACATCGATGTGAAGGGACACATCGAGTGGCTGCCACCCGCACGACCAACCAGGGCCGGGGACAAACTGCAACCGAAGTACGTGCCCTTAGCGGGAACCGAACCCGGGTCTCTCCGGACCGCAGGCCGACGCTCTAACCGCTGAGCCAAACCGGCCAGGGCTATATTTTGGTTTTTAAAAGTTTGGGGTAAATTGTATTACCTATGAATTTCATTTCAGGACAGCAGAGGAGGTGTTACAAAACATTTGTTATAAAAAGGGGGCATTAGGCCTAACGGAGCTCTGGCCAGTAAAAATAAACACAACCCCCCCAAAACAAAGAAGCAAACATAATCCACTAGTAGAAATAACCTCCCGGGGATGCTGAATCTGTTTCCCACAGGTCGGCACAAGTTCTTTGAACCTGGGATAGAGCTGAGTCTTGGACTCCTTCCATAAGGTCAAGGGCTTCTCTAAACATTTCTTATTAGTCCTTAACGTTGCTGCGACTCTCACCAGCCAGATCATGGCTTACTCCTGTCTTCCTCTGGTGAAGAATTTTGTTACTGACCTTGTGTACCAGTCATCTCTGTTCAATCTCCATATTATTCCCTCTGTGACCATAGAAATTAGTATTTTTAGATGCTGAATCCAGATAAACCTATGTAGAAAAAATAAATCTGGTTCCACTTTTACTTCCTGTACCGGATATCATTAGCATATTTTCCATATGAATGGGGACGTGGTACCATATGTTATTCACCACATGGCATTACGCCTGTTTCAAGGCTATAGTGCAAAGGAAAAAGGTTTAAGCTGAAATGCTTGCTGTGCATTGTGGTTTAAACTCTCTGGTTATCATGAAGCCTGAGAACGTTAACTTTCTACGTGTATGCCAGAGAATGAGCTCTCAATAAATTACCTAGAAAAATGAACTGAGCAGAAGAACCTTTGGGCAAAATAAAAGTAAATCATTAAAATTTTAGCTCCATCGAGGCAGGGCCTCGGATATTTTATGATGACAGGCCATTTTACTAGTTGGACAAAGAAACTGGGAAAGACCCTGTCTGGCAAGGAAGTAGGAAGGCATAATTTCCCCATTTTAGTTATCGAAGACTCAAGAATTAGAGTGTATAAAGCACAACATCCATATTGAAGATTCTTTCATAATTCAAGAAGTATTTATTGAGGCCCTTCTTTGTGTCAAGTGCTACGCTAGTGCCCGGGAAAACAGGGATGAGCAAAGAGAGACACAATCTGTGACCTCAGGGAATGTACAATACCTGACCTTGAGGAATTTTTTTTTTTTAATCCTCACCCGAGGACATTTTTCCATTTTTTGTTCAGATAGAGCAGGAGGGAGAAAGAGGAGGATAGAGAGAGAGAGAAACATTGACGTGAAAGGGACTCATGGAGTGGCTGCCACCCGCACGACCCAACCAGGGCCAGGGACAAACTACAACCGAGAGGTACATGCCCTTAGTGGGAACCAGTCCCGGGTCTCTCTGGATCGCAGGCTGATGCTCTAACCGCTGAGCCAAACCAGCCAGGGCACACTGAGATATTTAACATTACTAATAATGCCTATTAATAATAATTTTACAAACAACTTATTGTTGCATAGTTAAAATAGAGATAAGTACTATTAGGAAATGAACCGAAAACAAAGGACACACATTGCCCTGGCCAGTTTGGCTCAGCAGTTAGAGCATGGAACTATGAACCAAAGAGTCACAGGTTCAATATCGGTCAAGGGCATGTACCTCAGTTGCAGTTCAATCCTCGGCCCTGGTTGGGGTCATGTGGGAGGCAGTTGATCGATGTGTCTTTCTTACATTGATATATATATATATATATATATCCCTTCCTCCTTCCTTCTCACTCTATCTAAAAAAAAAAAAAGATCCATGATTCATTCATCTTCCTTGACCTTGCGCTATGTCCAAGTGGTTGCCTCAGAGCCTCCATCAACAGACAACTTGTCCCTTGTCCTCAGCTTGGGTGTGGCTGACAAGAGGCATCAGCAGGAGGTTAGAGGGTGGGAGCAGGCCATTTACTCCCCAATTGCCTGCCTGTGTACATTGACTTCTCTTCTTTGCTCAAAGCCACAGCTATTCTCTCTGGGTTCCAGGAATTCATATCCCTTGCCCTTGTAGGGTTTCCTGCTGTTGCTAGTCAGGATGCTTCACTACAAGTGGTTGGCTTCCTTTCACAGGACCCCCATCTCTGTAAATGGGCCCCTAATTAAACTCACCCATGAGTGTGCGGTCCTTTTTCTAACAATACCTGGACTGTTACACTAGCCTAGATCAGAGTGGGGAGGGGCTGCTGGTGGAGAAGGAAGCATTGCAGCCAGAGGGAAGAGCCTTATCGGGGAAATGTTTGAAGGAAGGACATGTAGCTGGAACATAGAGAGTGAGGGGGTGAGGGGATCCTGGAGGGAGAGGCAACAGCCAACTCATAGGTCACAGGCAGTAATGGATGTTTTTCTTTCTTTCTCTTTATTTTGGCTTATCAGCATTTGAAACTCCTGCTTGCATTTGGGGAATTCCCCACTTAGGAGTGGTTGGTGGGAGGTTGGTTGGCCTCTCATTATAGAAGCCCAGCTCCAGGTGGCTAGGTGTGGTCACATGACCCAGCCTCAGCCAATCCAGTGTTGGATCTGGAGCCAGAGGCAGAGGCAGAAGTGAAGAGCTCTCTTCTCTTCTTGGCAGATGTGACAGTGTCTCCCTCCAGCAGTAGTCAGTGCAAATGACGACATAAATTTAACTACTTTGTTTTAAAGCCTTGATTGCTATCAAGAACTTACTGGCTATCAAATGGATTTTTCCATTCTTCTGTGGTTTACATACATGCACACACTTGTTGGCATTGGAGGGCAAATTACACATAAATTGCCTTCAGATCCAGACTGAGTTCAGTCCATGTTTCAATGCGTGGCTCTCATTAATGAGGAGAAATACAGTTGGTCTCTGAGTCACTCTGTGAAGTAGTATTCATTGCTGAGGATTCATCTGCAACACTCATGTCAATACATCCTTGGGCTCTTCTGAGTAGGAAGACAACAATTTTAGAGAAGCCATATTTGGGCTGCCATCTGTTGTGCATGCACTTTGCTTCTTACACATAACTGGTGAATAAAGCATTTAACAGGTGGTAAATGGAAGGGGACGTGCCGCATCTCCATTCATGAGAAAATGATACATTTTTTTTCTGTTCAAGGGCATTGTTTAAATGTCCTTCTGGGCTTGTTTATGTATCCTCAATTGAATGAATTGTTACCTAAAGTCCTCTACCATCAGCACTTAAACCTGAGCTAACATCCGGAAATTGTAACTATTTGTTGCTTACTGGTATTCACAGTCTCCTTAATGAGTCAAGCGAAGTTTAAGATCTTTTCCAAACTCGACTTTTTACAACTTCCTCCAAAGTCATGAAATTTCCATTTATTGTGTACTTGTTTTGTACCAATTACTCTGCCAGCCACTAATAAATATATATTTATACACCATCACACTCCATATATTTATTTAATTTTCACTCTAATCATGAGCAATAGATACTGCTGACCCCATTGCATGTGGAATTGAGATCTGCATTTAGAAATTCCAATTTAGCCCTGGCCAGTTTGGCTTAGAGTATTGGCCTGCCGACCGAAGGGTCTCTGGTTCGATTCCAGTCAAGGGCACATACCTGGGTGGCAGGTTCGATTCCCAGCTCTGGTCAGGGTCTTGCAGGAGGCAACCAATCCATGTGTCTCTTTCACATTGATGTTCCTCTTTCTCTCTTTCCCTCCCTCCTTTCTACTCTCTCTTAAAAAAAAAAAAAAAAAATCTACTTTAAACCTAGATATATGTTTCTGGGCCCTTGTAAAACAGCCGTGCCACAAAATCAGCTGACTTAGCATTTGTTCTTCTTTATTCTTGCTCTCTCAACTGGTATTAATCAAGATACAGGACACTGTTTTGATTTGAAGACATGGTGTTTTGCATTTTCACAGAGAGAGAAGCACAGACAAATTAATGAATAAGTAGGGTGAGGAGTTAAAGAAGTAGTAGAATTAAATACTGAAGTGGTTAAAAGAAGCCATCAGGATCTCTGATCTATCCAGGAAAGATGACTCCTATCTTTTAAGTTAGGGTGAGAAATAGGATCAGAAGCTTTTTAAAACATCAGATAAACTCCACTACAATAAAGGAAAAACACTAGACCTGGAGTCATAAGACACAGTTTGAGTCCAGCTTTGACTCCTAGATTTACTACCCACTGAATGAACTTGGGCAAATCACTGTCACCTCAGAGCCTCTGTCGCCTTGGATGGTAACACATCCATTATATAATATTGTTAAGAATTAAATGAGCAAATTTACAGAAATTATTTATAAACAATAAAGCATTATACAAATGCAGATATTATTATTAATGTACTTGCCCTAATGGTTGAATTCCTGGAACTCAAGTCTTGGGCAAATGATATCTGTGCTCCTATAACCAGAGCAATATTACTAACAGCTGTACCAACCATCATGGCAATTTTTATATTTGCTCAGTTTTCACATTGTATTTTCTTCTTACAACAGTGCTGTGAGGCATTGCTTTTGTATAAAATTTACAGAACAAGAAGCTGAAATAAGAAGTCCTCCAGTGTCAGAGAGAGAATCAGAAATAAAATTAGGATGTAATTCTACCTTTCACTGTGCACTTCCCCGCGTTGGAATATCTTTGCTTAATACCATTTATGGGAAAAAATGTAACTTAAGAATCTGTGGTTAAATTTAGCAGATAATATTGAAAGATGAGACTAGAAGAATATATTTAGAGAGGGCCTATTTAACATGAATTGTTATGTGCTGGGAAAAATTGGGTTTCGGGTATTCCTAGAGCTCAGTTCAGCAATTATTCATCACTAAAGGGGAACATGTGTTATAACTGGACCTAAAAAAAAAATTAAAACAAGTTTGAATTTATATTTGAAAGTGATTTTTTTTTTCTATGCAAGACATTTCTTATTTATTGATATGTTCAGACTGTGGACTAGCAAATCCGCAGCGGGAAGTAAAACTTAACAAAACAATAGATAATTAGCAGCTCAGTGACTCTTTAACATTTAAGTTGTTTGCCTTTTCCAAAGAGAGGCTGTAAGCACAAATTGTTTTATTATTAGCCTAAGTGCTTTGCTTATCTTAGGCAATGAATATTTTTAGCTCTGTTTGTGTAACCCATAGGAAGGGAACAGGAACGCAGGTTGTTTAATGTGGCAGTTCATTTGACAGGTATACTTGGGCGTGGGAGTTGTCCAATTGAATGTGTCATTAAGCTAGTTTCACTTACACTTCTACTGTAACTGATATTTCTTTTTTTATATAATAGTTTTTAAATTATTTAGACTCTGAATTGCCTCAGCAAACATAAGGGTTTTTTTTTTATTATTTTATTCTTTATTTTTTATCCTCACCTGAGGACATTTTTCCATTTTTGTTCAAATAGAGGTGGGAGGGAGGGAGAGAGAGAGAAACATTGATGTGAAAGAAACACATCGACTGGTTGCCTCCCGCATGAACCCCCGACCAAGGCCAGGATGAACCACAGCTGTGGTACGTGCCCTGGACCGTAATCAAACCTGCAACTCATTGGTCCACAGGCTGATGCTCTAACCGCTGAGCCAAACTGGCCAGGGCTCCTTTGCTTCTTTATTCCAAAAAAAGAGGGATGACTTAATGTTTTGTTGAATTTGAGAGAGGAACTGAATTTGCACAGTCCTGCAATTGGGCATGGCCATTGCTTCCCTCCAATGTGAACAGAGAAGAGAAAGCTATTCTGCAGAAGGAAGAGGATGAACTAGGTTCAAAGAAGACAACTGTCTGGGTTCTGGTGGCTTTTTAAATTTTATTATTATTATTATTATTTTATTTTTATTAAGTGGAATAGAAAGATATTTAATAACCTGATAGTATTTTCTTTAATTTATTTTATTTTTTCCATATTGATTTTAGAGAGAGGAAGGGAGAGGAAGAGATGAAAACATCGATGAGAGAGAACATTGATTGGCCGCCTCCAGCATGCCCCTCACTGGGTATTTGGCCCACAACCTGGGCATGTGCCCTGACTGGGAATTGAACTGGCGACCTCTTGGTGCATGGGTCGATGCTCAACCACTGAGCCACACTGGCTGGACTCTGGTGGCTTTTTTTTAGTTTTTACTTTCAGTTCTTTTTTGGGGCCTGGATGAATTCTTGCATTGGGTTTTATGAGTTGTCTGTTTCCTTATAATAAATCCTCTTTTTGTTTTTGATAAAGGTAGGACTGATCATTTTCTGTGACATGTGCCCAAAGTATCTTAACTAAAACTTTATTTAGTTGTAGTTAATAAGGTAAATAATCTTACACAGGGCTAAATAGATTTAGCCCTGGCCAGTTTGGCTCAGCAGGTAGAGTGTCGGCCCATGGACCAATGAGTCACGGGTTCAATTCCGGTTAAGGGCACATACCTCGGTTACGGTTCATCCCCGGCCCTGGTTGAGATCGTGCAGGAGGCAACCAGTTGATATGTCCCTCTCACATCAATGTTTCTCTCTCTCTCTCCCTGTCTTCCTCTCTCTCCCTACCATTCTATCTGAACAAAAATGGAAAAATATCCTTGAGTGAGAATTAAAAAAATATATGTATATATATTTAAGCAAACCGAGCCAGTTTTATTTATTTATTTTATTTTTAATCCTCACCCGAGGATATTTTTTCATTGATTTTCAGACAGAGTGGAAGGAGGGATGGAGGAAGGGAGAGAGAGAGAGAGAGAGAGAGAGAGAGAGAGAGAGAGAGAGAGACATCGATGTGAGAGAGACATGTCAGTTGGTTGCCTCCCACATGACCCCAACCAGGGCCAGGGGATGAACCACAGCCAAGGTACGTGCCCTTGACTGGAACTGAGCCCAAGACCCTTTGGTCAGAGGGCCAATGCTCTAACTGCTGAAGCAAACTGGCCAGGGTTCTAGCCAGTTTTATTAAGTAGAAATATATGTCTAATTAAAGAGGGTTTTGTTACTGTTTTGTGGAAGAAAGCAATTGAATTAGTGAGAACTGTTAACCAAATGTTGATAGATGACACACACTGGAGATCAGGAGTAATCTGTTCAACCTTGTCAAAATATCTATGAATTACTTAAAATAAGGAAAATAAATGTGGTATTTAATAGTGGTTTTTCTTATTATCTATGGAATTATACAAAATGGCAATTCTTATTGAGTCAATACTATAATTTATTTATTTTTCTTTATCTTTTTTTTTTAGAAAAAGAGAAAGGCAAAGGGAGAGAGAGGTAGAAACATCACTGAGAGAGAACATTGATTGGCCACCTCCAGCATGCCCCCCACTGGGGATTTGGCCCACAACCTGGGCATGTGCTCTGACCAGGAATTGAACCTGCGATCTCTTGGTGCAAGGGTTGAAAATCAACCACTGAACCACACTGGCCAGGCTATAATTTATTTTATGTTTTATTTTTTTTATTATTATTATTTTTTATCCTCACCCGAGGACATTTTTCCATTTTTTGTACAGATAGAGTGGGAGGGAGAGAGGAAGAGAGAGAGAGGGAAACATCGATGTGAAGGGACACATCGAGTGGTTGCCACCCACACGACCAACCAGGGCCGGGGACAAACTGCAACCGAGGTACATGCCCTTAGCGGGAACCGAACCCGGGTCTCTCTGTACCGCAGGCCGACGCTCCAACCGCTGAGCCGAACCGGCCAGGGCTATTTTATGTTTTAAACATATACGTGACCTTTTGTCTCTTTATTAATCAACGTGAGTTGTTTTTGTCCAGGGAGTATAGGAATTGCCAAGATGTAGTCCCTACTCCAGAGTCACATGAAATTTCAGAAGTTGGCAACCAACTAAATCTGATTTGGGATTCCACTTAGCTACATTTTCCATTGCAAGCCTGTAGAATTCCTGAGACTAAGTGGTCAGCATCAAAATATGCTCAATGACTGTAATCAGAGGGATGAGGTATACAAATAACCAAAGCAGGGGATAGTGTAATTCAGTTTTGTCAGACATGAGGATAATTTGCTTAACATTCCCCATCTACCACTTTCCCCCAAAAAACTTATATAAATATCTCCCACTGCCTTTAGTGAAGCAAAATATGGGGTAAATGAAAAGAGTCTTGTGTTGCCACATGTTTAGAAGCACAGTAAGGTTGACCAGTTGATAAATATGTAAGTGGGGCAGTAAGTTTTTGAATCTAGCTATGTGACTAGCATAATTGTAGTTAGCAAATTGCATGTGTTTAAAGACATTGGTCACTAAAATATGCAAACTTTAATAAAAGGTAGAGCAGATTGTACTAGAACATTTAATTTAGAATACTTCTTTGGAATAAGTTAAAGTTCAAGATGTTTTACTTTTTAAGAAAAAATACATTTGGAATTTGCTCAGCAAGTGTCCAGTCATACTTGACAAAATGTCCTGTAAGGAGGATCCTGAAATCCTAATTAGAGTTCAATCATTGCAGTGTTTTAAATTGAAGTCAAACACAGTTTAAGTGGTTTCTGAGAATGAATCTTATACTTGCTGCTGCTCCTTTTCAATATACATTGTGCATCAAAAAGACAGGATCTTATTCCTTTCATTTATTTATCCCTTTTATATATCCTCAACGCCAGCATAATTTAACATACACTATTCCAGATTGTACTGGTTAAGCTCTCTGGATTTCAGAGATCAGAGACCCCCCCACCCTTTTCTTAAACTCTAGGTACTATACTCTAATTTCAAGTGATAACTAAGTGAAAATAAAGTAGAATTCAAGTTATTTTCAAAAGCTATTTTTTTTATCCTCACCCGAGGACATTTTTTCCATTCTTTGTTCAAGTAGAGTGGGAGGGAGAGAGAGGAACAGAGAGAGAGAGAGAGAAACATCGATGTGAAAGGAACACATCGAGTGGCTGCCACCCGCACAACCGACCAGGGCCGGGGACAAACTGCAACCGAGGTACGCACCCTTGGCGGGAACCCGGGTCTCTTAGGACCACAGGCCGACGCTCTAACCGCTGAACCAAATTGGCCAGGGCTCAAAAGCTATTTTTTACTTGACAAAAGATCCAACACCCCTTCATGATAAAAGCACTCAATAAACTAGGACTAGAAGGGACTTTTCTCAACCTAATAAAAGGCATCTACAAGAAACCCACAGCTAACATTATACTTAATTGTGAAAAACTAAAATATTTACATTAAGATTAGGAAAAAGACAAAGATGTCCACTCTCACTACTTCTAGCTAGGATGGTTAAGCAAGAAAAAGAAATAAGAGGCATCCAAATTGGACAGGAAGAAGTAAAACTATTTCTATTTACAGATGACATAATTTTGTATGTAGAAAATTTAAAAGAATCTGCCCTGTCCCACTCTGTCTATACAAAAGAAAAAAATGGAAAAATGTCCTCGGATGAGGATTAAAAAAAAACACAAAAAACTCTTAGAACTAATAAACAAGTTCAGCAGGTTTGCAATATACAAGATCAATAAGCAAAAATCCATTGTATTTCTATATACCAGCAGTAAACAATCCAAAAATGATGCTAAGAAAATAATTTCATTTAAAATAGAATAAAAAGAATAAGTTTAGGAATAAAATTAACAAAAGAAGTGCAAATTTATCCATTGACAACTATAGTACATTATTAGCAGAAATTAAAGGAGACCTGAATAAATGGAAACATATCTCATGTTCATGCATCAGAAAGATGGCAGTATTTTCCAAATTGATGAACAGATTTAATGTAATTCCTATCAAAATTCCAGCTGTCTTTTTAAACATGAAAATTGAAGCTGATCTTAAAATTCATATGGAATTGCAAGGACCCAACCAATCTTGAAAAAGAACAAAGTTGAAGGACTCACACTTCCTGATTTCAAGACTTAACACAATGTTACATTAATTAAGACAGTGTTAAACTGACAAAAGTCTAGAGATATAGATCAATGGAATAGAATTGATATTTTATAAATAAACTTTTACATTTATGATCAGTTTATTTTTGATAAGGGCCCTAAAACAATTCAGTGAGGGAAAGAATAGTCTTTTCAACAAATAGAACTGGGACACTGTATCTCCACATACAAAACAAGGAAGTTAAACCCCTACCTCTTATCATATAGAAAAATTACTGTCAAGTGGATCAAAAACTTAACTATTACAATTAAAGTATAAAATTCTTAGGAAAAAGCATAAATGTGAGTCTTTGTGACCTTGGAATAGGCAATGATTTCTTAGATATGATACCAGAAGCACAAGCAAAAAAAAAATTTTTATATAATTTATTTCATGAAAATTAAAAACATTTGTGCTTCCTAGGACACCAAGAAATGAAACGACAACCTAGGAAATGGGAAAAAATTTTAGAAACTCTTATATCGAAGGAATTTGTACCTAAAATATATAAAGAAATATTTCAACTCAATAATAAAAAGAGAATAACCCAATTTAAAAAGTAGGCAAAGATATAAATAGATCTTTGTCCAAAGAAGATTTACAAATGACATAAAAATATGCTCATAGTCATTAGTCATCAGGAAAATAAAACTCAAAACTACAAAGAGATAACATTCACACCCTCTAGGATGGCTATAATAAGAATGAAAGACAATAGCAACTGTTACTGTGGATGTAGGGAAATTGGAACTCTCCTACATCGCTGGTGGGAGTGTAAAAGGGCACAACCTCCTTCAACAGTCTGGCAGTTCCTCAAAAATTTAAACATAAAGTTACCATATGACTCAGCAATTCCACTCCTAGATTTATAGCAGGTCCTCTTATAAGGTGGTTTCATTCAGTGTTGTTTTGTTATAACATTGATAAGAAGCCATAGGAACGTAACTCTTGTTTATATCAATTAGCCTATGGTAAAACTGGTGGTGTTATACGACATTTTGCTTAAAGCTGCAGAACCTACTGACAATGTTAAGCGAGGACTTAAAGTATACCCAAGAGAAATGACAACACATGTCCACACAAAACTGGTATACAAATGTTTATAGCAATGTTAGTGATAATAATGGAAAATTAGAAACAATCCAAATGTCTATCAACTGATGAAGGGATAAATAAAATGTGGTATACCCATCCAACAGAATATTATTTAACAATGAAAGTAAGGCAGTATTGCCCTGGCCAGTTCGGCTCAGCAGTTAGAGCATCAGCCCACGGCCCAGAGACCCAGGTTCAGTTCCCGCTAAGGGCACATACCGAGGTTGGGGTCGTGTGGGTGGGAGCCAGTCAATGTGTCTCTCTCACATTGATGTTTCTCTCTTCCTCCCTCTCTCCCTCTCACTCTATCTGAAGATGAATACAAAAAATGTCCTTGAGTGAGGATAAAAAAAAAAGAAAGGCAGTATTGATATGTGCATCAACAAGACATTCTTGAAAACATGAAGAATAAAAGAAGCCAGTAACAAAAGACCACATGCTGTGTGATTCTATTTATATGAAATGTCAAGACTAGGCAAGTCTGTTGAGAGGAAAGCTAGATTAGTGGTTGTCTAGGCCTAGGGAAGAAGTGGGTACATCAAAAGTGAGTGCTAAGGGAATGGTGTTTCTTTAAGTTTGAACATGATCTGAAATTGTTTATGTGGTGGTTGCACAACTCTATGAATGCACTAAAAATAATTTGAATTGTACCCTTTTAGTGGGTGAATTATATATAAATAAAGCAAAGCTTAACTGATTGGATGAGGCTCACCTACATTATGGAGAGTAATTAGCTTTATTCAAAGTCCACCAATTGAAATCTTAATCTCTCATTTAAAAACACCCTCATAGAAATATCCAGAATAATGTTTGACCACATATCTGGGCACTGTGTCCCAGTCAAGTTGACACATAAAATTAATCATCAAAAGGCCTATTCTTCCTATTTTCTCATTGGTCCCAGAGATTACACATTTAGGAAATGGCATTATTAATTTGCCAAAAATGCTGTTCTCTTGACATTTTATATAAATAAAACAGTGTGTACCTGACAGACTAATTAGACTATAATAGAGTTAATAGTGGGAGTGATAAAAATAATTTCTAATAATAAAAAGACATATTTACCTCTAGAAATTTCCTTTTTCCTAAACTTTTTAAAAATCTCAAGGTTGACATTTCTCCTTTTGATTAACATTTATATTGTTGTGTGTTCCTTATAGCAGATATTGTGAGTTTTGCATTTTAAATGATATTTTTATTTTAGATATAGCATTCCTTCTTAAATATTCATTAATGCCCAGAAGTGAAAATGTTCCCATCTGAAAAACCATACATTTGAACATAAGTTAAGCTCTTGTTTCTTTACACAAAGGCTGCTTAATTTTTTAAAAATACATTTTTTTTTCTTTATTGATTTTAGAGAGGAAGGGAAAGGGAGAGATAGAAACATTATTGAGAGAGGACATCGATTGGCTGCCTCCTGCATGCCCCCTCACTGGGGACCGGGCCCACAACCTGGGCATGTGTCCTGACAAGGAATCGAACCGGCGACCTCTTTGTGCATGGGTCAATGCTCAACCACTGAGCCACACCAGCCTGGCAAGGCTGCTTAATTTCATACATGCAAAATATTAAGCCTTATGGACCTTATGTAAATGTAAAGAAAGAGGTTCTGGAAGACGATTATCAAAGAAATAATAATGGGGAGATGGAAAGGGAACTGGGATTGAGAAAATAGGGGAAGTTCAAAGGGGACTTTAAACTTATCTGCATTATATAAAACACTGATATGAAGAATAGAGAGTCTTATCACTTGTGTAATTAGCAATAAAAATAATATATCTGGTGCGATTCCCTTATTTTACAGGTTGCAGAATGGTGACTTAGAGGCTGAGAGACTCAAGCAAGATCACAGGGCTAGTTAGTGATAGAGACAGGATGAGAAACCAGGTTTTCTGTCACTCAGTCCCATTCTCTGTCTGAGCAATCTACCCAGTAGGTAATGTACTGAAAAAAACAAAAGGCTTTTTTGCATATACTGAATACAGAAAATATTAGTTACTTTAGAAGGTTTGTAGATTTTCATTTAGAAACTCAGTTGGAAGATCTTTAGTTTAACTTCATTTTCCAGAACCAGCAGGAAAAAAAGACCCAAATGCCTCGGAGAAGGCACTTTGAAGAGCTGGTGGGCCTGGAGATGGGTAGGGAGCAGGAGAAAGAGGGCATTGCAGGCCTCTGGCCAGGGCTGGAGTCGAGCTGGTACATAGTGAGTGGTCAAATATGGGTCCCATGGAGTATGAAAAATATAGACTTAGCAGTTGCCTATGCTGGGTCCTGAAAGTTGTCTTAGTAATTTTACCTCTGTGAGCATACAGATTTAACTTTTTCTATAAATGACTTCTATTTAACTCTGAACCCGAATCTAGGTTTTCAGGGTCATCTAGATATTTGGAAATAAAACAGCGCTTAATTTTAGTGAGCACACACACCTACACACACATACATATATAAATCAGGGTTTCAATAGTATACTTTTCTTTGTGTACAAAGCAAATATGCACTTTGAATTACTTTTTGTTGCTGTTAATCTTCACCAGGGGATATTTTTTCATTAATTTCTAGATAGAGTGGAAAGGGGGGGGAGAAAGAGAGAGAAAAACACTGATATGAGAGAGACATATCAATTGGTTGCATTCCTAAGGACTCCAATTGGGGCTGGGAATCAAACCTGCAACCCAGGAACATGCCCTTCGGTGTGTCGGCCTATGCTCTAACCACTGAGCAAACTGGCCAGGTCTCGAGGTACTTCTAATACAATTATATTCTGTATCTTGGTTTTCTATCTTGTCAAAATTTAAGACATATTTTCACAAAATAGAACAATCAAAGCAGAATAAGAGGCATTTAGAGTTGGAGGAAGTCCTAGAGTCACCTAAGCTAACTTAACTCACTTAAGAATTTTAAGGACAGATACATCACCTAAGGCAATAGAAACAAAGGAGAAAATGAACACATGGGACTACATCAAACTCAAAAACTTCTGCACAGCGAAAGATACAATCATCAAAATGGAAAGGCTACCCACTGTATGGGAGAGCATAATTGCCAATGATATATCAGATAAGGGGTTAATTTCCAATATATAGAGAGTGCTCATACAACTCCACAAAAGGAAGACAAAGAACCCAATTAAAAAATGGGCAGAGGAACTAAATAGACACCTCTCCAAACAGGACATACAAATGGCTAAGAGACATATAAAGAAATGCTCATCATCAGTAATCATCAGAGAGATGCAAATTAAAACAACAATGAGGTATCACCTCATACCTGTCAGAATGGCCGCCATCAACAAATCATCAAACAACAAGTGTTGGCGAGGGTGTGGAGAAAAGGGGACTCTAGTACACTGCTGGTGGGAATGCAGACTGGTGCAGCCACTATGGAAAACAATATAGTGTTACCTCAATAAATTAAAAATTGAACTTCCATTTGACCCAGTGATCCCACTTCTAGGAATATACCCTAAGAAGCCTGAAACACCAGTCAGAAAGAATATATGTACCCCCATGTTTGTAGCAGCACTATTTACAATAGCTAAGATCTGGAAACAGCCTAAGTGTCCATCAGTAGACGAATGGATACATGTGGTACATATACACAATGGAGTACTATGCAGCTGTAAGAAAGAAAGATCTCTTGTCCTTTGAGACTACATGGAGGGACCTGGAAAGTATCATCCTAAGTGAAACAAGCCAAACAGAGAAAGACAAGTATCATATGATCTCACTTATTTGTGGAATATAATGAACAAAACAGTCTGAGGAAGGGGGTAGTCCCAGAGACGTGGAAGTGGGATACAGACTGACAATCCCCCAAAGAGGGAGTGGTGGGGGAGAGATAAACCACAGAACTTATATGCATGTGTGCATGAACAGTGGACATGGACAACAAAGCTGGGGACAGGGCAGGGAGGGAGGGGGAGGGGGAATCAGTGGGGGGAAAAGGAGAAACATCTGTAACAAAAATTAATTCATAAAAATAAATAAATTAAGAATTTTAAGGACAAAAGACCTGAGTTTATGACTCCCCTTTACCACGATATGCTCCTGCGTGAATCTGTGCCCTGTTTGCTCCAAGAGGGCAAACATGTTTTTTGCTCAACATTTTATCCCTAACTCTGTGCCTGGCACATAATAGGTGCTCAAAAAATATTTGAATGAATGAATCCAAAGGCTAAGTGCAGAACTAATGATGGAGGTTGAACAGTTCTCAGTGCATGGAATATTGCAGCACGACGGCCAGAGGTGGGCAAGTAGTTACCAACAAAGGGCAAAACCCGCCGATACAAGGGAGAAAGGCTCTGAGCAGAGAAAGTGGTAACTATACAGATAAGTGGCTTGTGAGGGAAGAGTGACAGGTATCCTAAGGTGTCAGATAAATTAGCAGCAGGATTAGAAATAGAAACCAAGTGTTCTGGCTCCTGGACTAATATCGTTTTCCGTATGCCACTTCACCTTCTCTAGAGACTAAGAGACAAAGTCATGAAGCTAGAGTAAGACTGTGTTCTACACGAATCCCCCCGGTCTACTTCAGCAGTATCTTTTGTGCTTTCTGTCTCATCTCTGACCCGAGGAAGTTTGTTGTCCTACAAGAGAACTGGGTCCTGAGAGTGACACAGTAGGTCAAAGAGCATACTTGTATCTACTTCCTATTTATTACCCAGATTGGAAGTAATCATTGATGACAAATCCTGATTGAAAGTGGAAGTTCAAGTATACACTTTAGGACCATGCCAGCCATTAGTTTCTCAGTAGGAAGTGATAGCTTCCACCCTGGCCATGGACGGGAGAGTCCTGGGTTCAGTTCCTGCTAAGGGCACGAACCTCGGTTGCGGTTTGTCCCTGGCCCCGGTTGGGGTCATGTGGGTGACAGCCACTCGATGTGTCTCCTTGATGTTTCTCCTTCTTTCTTCCTCCCTCTCTCCCTCCTGCTCTATCTGAAGATAAATGAAAAAATGTCCTCAGGGGAGGAAAAAAAAAGTGATAGCTTCCATATATATTTGTATTTCTATTATATTTATATTTAATATAAAATATGTAATTATATATATGTGCAATTTTTTAAAACTCCTGCAGCTTTATTACCTGTACAATGCATTTGTACTATCCTGGATCATTTCTTCTATTGCCATCTTGAACAGATATTATTTATTTTAGCTATTTAAACATTTTATCATTTAAATTTTTTACTGAAGACATCTCATGCTGTCAGAAACTAAATGTTGCGGCCCACTCCATGATGAGTAGGCAGTAGGCATGTGTTAAATATTTACTGAAAAAGTGGAGACCTAAAAGTGGAATTTATTGTAAATTCTAAATTCATTTTGTAGAATTAGAATCAAATATCCTAAACCCCAAGTGATCTTTTAAAATGAAGAGCCTGCCCCAATTAGGAAGCGATGAGAAGTATCTAGTTCTTATCCGTCTTTGTCTTCCTGATTTCTGATTCTTGACATAAGAATTGAGTCCATGTGTGTTCTAGGGAGATGGTTTTGAATAAATGAATAACCATCTCACCCGCCTCATATCTCCCACTGGACATTGTGCTCATCTCCCCAGCATCCTTTTCAGCTTCACGATGCACCAGCCAGGAGGTTCTGGGTGGGGATTGACCCCATTCCAGTAATTCCATCACCTTGATACAGAGTTGTTTAGGTAATCTAAAACGAAGACAACTAGTGACTCAGGAAGGGGGTAGATGGCTGATTTAGGCTAATAACTAGGGGCTCCTGTTTACGAAGGTTTTTTTTTATTCTTCTGAGAGAACAATGGAAAGACAGGTGTCCCTGTCCTTTTGGATGGAGCGTTGAAGCCGCTGGAGTCATTTGTCACAGCGTGGAAGCCAGCATTAGGATGCTGCTGACACCATAGATGTCAGACAGAGAGAAGGAAAGAAAGGACATCTTTGATGATATTGTTGAGTCTATGTTAAGGGAGTCCCATCAAAAAAACCTTGAAATCTGACCAGGGCAGACCCAGGTTTAGATTTGGAGTGGCCTGAACCTTATACAGTTTTGAGAGTTCTCTTTATGAAAAAGAATACAAGAGCACAAATGCATAATTGTACACACATACAATTCTTTTATAGTGAAAGTAGCTTCTTATTAAAATAGGATGTTTTCCCCTCAATAATTCAGTTTTAAATCTAGCATTCTACATTATTATGGCTTTTCATGTCTCTTTTTTGTTGTTGTCAATGAATAGACTATATTAAGGGACCTTACATACAAGGCGTGTCTTGGGGGTGGCAAGGCAATGTGAATATTTTGCGTGCCATGTGGCAGGTTCTAAAGGCCTATATAGAACATCACAGGATGGATAGGGGTACTGGGGTATAATACACCTCAGATAAAGGGAAAAAACTTTGCATGCTTGTCTGGGGAAGAGCAAGGGCCTGTCCAGAAACTAGCACGCCTGGTGCACAGGAAAGGGGTGGATCCGATTGTCTCTGAGTGGGCTGCAGAGAGCAATCTCTGTTCTGGCCTGGATCGAGCTCGAGGGTGCAGCAGTAGTCATGTCAGGGAAGTCTCTCCTCCACATCAAAATCTGTTGTACTAGAAATCCAGTGTCCAATGAGGCCCTTCAAGAAAGAGGCTTGGTAAGCATAACTTATTTACAATTTTAATAACAATTTTAAAATATATATATTTTTAATTGATTTTTAGAGAGAGAGCAAGGGAGAGGGAGAGAGAGATAGAAACATGGATGAGAGAGACACATCGATCTGCTGCCTCCTGCATGCCCCCACTGGGGATGGCGTTCGCAACCCGGGCATGTGCCCTGACCGGGAATTGAACCAGCAACCTTTAGTTCATGCGATTCCACCACTGAGCCACAGCAGCTGGGCTTAACAACAATTTTTAAGGTTCAAAGTTTTCTGAAACATTATACATGAATTAATTTCCATCAGTCCTCCTCATACTATTTACATTTGTATTTCTTTTCAGTGGGAGTTTTACATGTAAAGATGTGGACCAATGGTATATTATTTATATTCAAGAGGCATGACCCAGCGAGTGCTTTCATGCCTTTGGACGAAATAGGAATGACTGAAGGTGTTCTCACATTCTTCACATTTATATGGTGCTCTGCAGTCTCATCTTGTAATTTCAAAAAATGTTGTTAGAAATGAAGGCTTTTCCACATTCCTTACATTCATAGGGCTTTTCTCCAGTATGAGATCTTCCATGTTTTTTGTAAGGACCTGTGTTCTGCGTGGGCTTTACTACATTGTTTACATTCCTAGGGTTTCTCTCAGTGGGAGCCCTTTCATGACTGCGGCATGAACTAAGGTAGGTGGATGCCTTCCCACATCCCTTGTGTCAATAGGGTGTATTTCAAGGATGCATTTTTATGTGTGTTCAGATGCTTCAGCAAGAAATGTAAGCTCACCCTGGCCAGTTTGGCTCAGCAGCTAGAGCATCGGCCTGCAGTCCAGAGAAACCCGGGTTCGGTTCCCGCTAAGGGCGCGTACCTTGGTTGCAGTTTGTCCCCAACCCTGGTTGGTCGTGTGGATGGCAGCCACTTGATGTGTCCCTTCCACGTTGATGTTTCTCTCTCTCTCTTCCTCTCTCTCCCTTCCACTCTATCTGAACAACAACAACAAAGAAATGAAAGCTTTACCACCCATAGGGTTTCTCTCCTGTGTGAGTCCTTGTGTTTATAAGAACTATAAGATCAGAGGACTTTTTCACACTCCTCACGTTCAGAGGATGTCTTTCCACTCCGAGCTCTTCTGTGCGTTTGTAACACACTGGAATTTCTGAACATTTCCCCACAGTCCTTACCTTCACACGGTTTCTCTGCCATTTGAGCTCGTCGATGTTTTTGAAGATGACCGGGATACCGGAATGCTTACTGCATTTTTCACATGGATAGGGCTTCTCTCCAGGCTGGGTTCTTCCCCATATTTCCAGTGGAGCTGGAGAACTCAGGTCCCTCCACACTCTCCGTTATGAGAGCCATCTGCAGCGTGCGCTGTCTTGTGTCTCTGAAGGGTTTGGAGCCACATGAAAGCTGTCCCCATTTCCTACACGTACATGTGTTCTTTCCAGTGCGAGTTCTTTCATGGTTCTCAGAACACTGAAGATAACCACAGGCTCTGCCACATGCGTCACGTTTATATGGCCTCTCTCCACATTTCTGGTACTCGAACTGCTTGTGTCCAGTGTGACAGCTGGGGTGCCTACTCTGGGGTGCACGACGCATGAAGACTTTTCCACATACGCTGTATGCCCACAACTTTGCTCCAGGAAGAGTTTTCTCTGAAATAAGGTTGACGTTTTCTCCACTTTAACTGCCTTTTCTGCTTCACAGACTCTCCCTATCATCTGACTTCCATTGAGGCCAGGTTCCTGAAGGTTTCCCGCCTCACTTCTCTATGGAGGTTCCTCTGGGGAGGACCAGTAAAGCCCACTCCTCCAGGGTGGAGTTCACAGCCACATCCTCAAAGGCCACGGAGTCCATTTCAGTTTTCCTGGGTCCTTCCTGCACCTCTCGTGACCAGCGCCATCAAGCTGGCCATTCATGTCTTTTTGGTGGTTGTTGTTAACCCTCATCAGAGGATAGAGAGAGTGGAAAGGAGAGAAGGAGAGAGAAACATCGATCCGTTGCCTCCCTCATGACCTCTACCAGGGCCAGGGATGGAACCTGCAACCCAGGCATGTGCCCTTGACTGGGAATCGAACCCACGACCCTTTGGTCCACAAGCTGACGCACTTAACCACTGAGCAAAACTGGCCAGGGTTGGCCTTTCATGTCTTCAAGCTTGTTTTATATAGTTTATAACCTGAATCTAGACGGAATTTTCTGGTACTGACAAACTCTCAGTAATTGAGTTACGGGTCAACAATCCTTATCTTGTAGGCAAAACCCAAGTTCCTTTGTAGGACTGACAAGTAATCACTATCTTCTCAGGGAAATTATGGAGGGAACTAGAAGCTTGCATGCTGTGTTGTCGAGGCAACAGCTGCCCACGTCTTCCCAGCAACAGGATCTGCTCCTGCGGTTATTGAAGCTAACACAAATGATAGTCACTGGCGCAAGCCAGGGATTGGTTTGCGAATGATGCCTGTCTTGAGGACTAATCAGTGAGTTCATGGGCTTCCCAGGCAGAGACCACAGCGATGGCAAGCCATGCGAAGCCGACGCCTTATCTTCCTTTTCCATTATATTTGAAGTTCGGACGCCAGCACACCTGTCTTTCTCAGTTCAATTACATTTATTTGAGAGCCATAAAGATTTTAAATCTCGCAGCTGACTCAGAATGTTTGACTGGGACAAGTCCCAGTGGGTTGTCACTTTCCAGAGAAATGAAAGTACTGAGTTTATAGAGAATAGCCACTGGTGGTGCGGTCAGTAGTAAACAGAGCAGCAGGAAGATGAACAAAACCAAACACATGTCATGGAGAATGACTTTCTCCGCAAGGATATTAGAAGAGTCTCCTGCTGATAATGCAGACTCCCTACCCTCACACGAAAAGGGGGGCACAATTTGAGCAGAATATGGTCTCACAACCTCCTGGATCCTGGGCAAAACCACTTTTAAAAAACCAAAAACAAAAAATGAATCCTACATTCTAGGTGAAAAGTGGACCTGATGAGTAAGGATCCCCAACCGTAAAAATACAAGAATGGGTCATATGCAGCATCCTTAAAAGCCTGGAGAAGGTACGTATTAAGGACTGCCTGTCTAAGGATTAGATTTGGTTTCTCTCTTATCTTAAAAATAATTCAGGCTTGATTTTCTTCTTATGGATTTACTAAAAATACAAGTAAAAGTCACAATCATTTAAGTAAGTTTGATTATTCTTAACAGTATTACTTATTAGGAAAGGAATACTTTAAGAGTCAGCAAAAATGGGCTCTAGCTTTTGGGGGCTTTATGAGTCGGTCAGTCGCCTGCCTGGCACTGCCCTCTTCCTCCCCTCTGAGTCCAGCCAGAACGAACAAGGACCCTGGAGGCTGGTGCTCAGAGAATCCCTCCCTGGGAAAATTTAAATCTAGACTCTATATTAGATGACATTATTAAATTCATGTCAGTTTTCTTAGATATAGTAGTATTGTGATTATGCAGATGAACGTCCTTATTCTTACATGAGTGTGAAATTTTCTCGTTTTTAAAATCCTCACCCGAGGATACTTTTCTATTTATCTTCAGATAGAGTGGGGGAGAGAGAGAGACACAACATCGACATAAGAGGGACACATCGACTGGTTGCCTCCCACAGGACCCCGACCAGGGCCAGGGACAAACCGCAACCAAGGTACGTGCCCTTGGCTGGAATCAAACCAGGGACTCATTGGTCTGCGGGCTGATGTTCTACTGTAGAGCCAAACCGGCCAGGGCAATTGTACCATTCTTTTCACTTTTTGCATGTGTGGTGAATGGGAACATCCTTGTCTTGTTCCTGATCTTAGAGGAAAATCTTTCAGTTTTTCGCCATTGAGTATGATGTTAGCTGAGGGTATGCCATCTACTGCCTTTATTATGCTGAGTCATTTTCCTTCTACACCCATTTTAATGAGTGTTGTTTTTTTTCATAAATGTATGTTGTATCTTGTCAAATGCTTTTCTGCATCTACCGAGATATGATCATATGATTTTCATCTTTTATTTTGTTAATGTGGTATATCACATTGATGAATGTTGAACTATTCTTGCAATCCTGGAATGAATCTCATTTGATCATGATATATTACCCTTTTAATTTGTTGCTGTATTTAATTTGCTAATATTTTGTTTAGGATTTTTGCTTCTATTTTCATCAAAGATATGGCCTAATAATTTTTCGTGTGTGTGATGTCTTTGCCTGGTTTTGGTATCAGGGAAATGTTGGCCTCATAAAATGAGTTAGGAAGTATTCCTTCTTCTTCAATTTTTTTAAAAGAAGTTGAGAAGGACTGGTATTAAATTTTCTTTGAATATTTGGTAATATTCAGCAGTGAAGCCATCTGGTTCCGGACTTCTGTTTTTTGGGAGGTTTTTGATTACTGTTTTAATTTCATTATTAGTGATGGGTCTGTTTAGGTTTTCCAATTCTTCATGGTGCAGTGTATGTGTCTAAGAATATGTCTATTTCTCGTAGGTTATTTAATTTGATGGTGTTTAGCCTTTTACCGTATTCTTGTATAACCCTTTGTATTTTAGTGGTGTTCATTGTAACTGCTCCTCCTTCATTTCTGATTTTATTTATTTGAGTCTTATTTATTTATTTATTTATTTTTGTCCTCACTTGAGGACATTTTTCCATTTTTTGTTCAGATAGAGTGGGAGGGAGAGAGAGAGGAAGAGAGAGAGAGAAACATCGATGTGAAAGGGACACATCAAGTAGCTGTCTCCCACACGCATGACCCCAACCGGGGCTGGGGACAAACTGCAACCGAGCTACGTGCCCTTAGTGGGAACTGAACCCGGGTCTCTCTGGACCGCAGGCTGATGCTCTAACCGCTGAGCCAAATCGGCCAGGGCTATTTGAGTCTTCTTTCTTTTTTCTTAATGAGTCTAGCTAGAGGTTTGTCAGTTTTGTTTATTTATTTTTACATATAGCCCTGGTCGGTTTGGCTCAGTGGTTAGAGTGTCGGCCCACGGACCAGAGAGACCTGGGTTCGGTTCCCGCTAAGGGCACGTGCCTCGGTTGCAATTTGTCCCCAGCCCTGGTTGGGGTCGTGTGGGTGGCAACCACTCGATGTGTCTCTCTCTCATCAATGTTTCTCTCTCTCTCTTCCTCCTTCTCTCCTTCCCACTCTATAAATGCAAAAATGTCCTTGGGTGAGGATAAAAAATTTTTTAAATATTTTATTATTGATTTATTTTTATTTTTATTTTTTTAGAGAGAGTGGAAGGGAGAGATAGAAACATCCATGTGAGAGAGAAACGTGGATCAGCTGCCCCCTGCACGTCCCCTACTGGGGATTAAGCCTGCAACCAGGGCATGTATGTGCCCTGACAGGGAATCAAACTGGGACCTCTCAGTCCATGGGGCAACCCTCAATCTACTGAGCCACACTGGCCAGGCTTGTTTATTTTTTCAAAGAATTTTGTGCTCATGTTCCCACTGCAGGACCAAGATGTCATTCTCCAGTTGCCAGAAGTACTGGCTGCTGACAACTTACCTCTGAGTTCTTTTCCTAGAATTGTTCTCAGCTGACAAGAAATACTTTGCCTAATTTTATGATCCTCAGCTTGCATCCATGACTGGCCGATGGTGCAGTATAAAGGCCTAGACCCGTGTCTCATTTGGGGACAACAGTGGAGAGCTATCCTAGCCTGAGAGCTTCTGTCTCAACTGTACAACAGGTCAACCCCCCCTGCAGCTCAATCCGATGCTCCCACTCCTCCGGGGCTGTGCCCAAAGCCCCCTATATGCACCTCTCTGCCTCAGACTCAGTGTCCTGGGTAACCTAAGACAGGGCAATCAGATGAGCTAAATCCTCTCTTATTATGGGAGAAAATAAGCAGATAATATCTAAAGGTGATAAGATCAATGTATAATGAAGTGAAAATATTCTCTATGGTTACACAGACAACCATCAGAATTAAAACTGGAAATGATGAAAATGTATTTTTCTTGTACAGTGACTGGGGATTGATTAGATAGGACACTTGTGTTTCCTGCTAGGATTTTTCTGAAATACTTGATTTAATATCAATAATAGTACTTTGATTCAAATCTAATTTGAACAGAAAATGACTCTTAGAAAGAACTAATTGTGGAGAGATGGTGCAGGAAGGTAGAGAAGTAATAATGTTGTCTTCAGAAGATGTGATCTAGAATTCTGACGTCTGAGTCTGGTTTAGCTGGTGTGGGTCATTTATTCTTTCAGAGCCTTAGTTTTCTCATCTAATAGGAAGGAATATAATTATATTGAAATAAAAGCCACTCAAAATTATTGTGAGGTATAAATAAAATAATGAAAGTGAAAATGCTTAGTAAAGCTATAAAGAGCCATATGAAGAGGGAGAATGAGAGAGCTGTTAGAGTTGCTAGCAGTGCACAAGCGAACACAAAAGAGCAGTAAGTTCTAGCTGTGGATGAAAGGACTTCATGGATGATTATTTGAAGTTGACCTTAAGAATAACAAGGGATTTTGATAAACGGAAGGTGAGGAGGAAGGAGATTTTATTTTATTTTTTAATCTTTTAAAATGATTTTTAACAGGTAATCCATGGACATAATTTAAAAGCAACAATTCAGAGGAGCTTATAATCTCCTTCACCTCCTTCAAGACTTTGTTCAGACGTTACAGTTTCAATGAGCCCTTCCCAGACGCCATGCTCTTTAAAACTGTAATCGGGGCCCCCCTCCCCATCCCGCTTACCCTGCTTTATTCTTTCCTCGTAGCACTTATTAACTTTTAACACATTAAAACGTATTTATTTTGTCCGTGGTTTATTTTTCCTTCCCCCTGACTGGAATGTGAACTCCACTAGGACAGGAATGTTGTTCTGTTCTGTTCCTAGCCCCAAGGTGCTTACCCTGCCACACACATTGCAGGGACAACACATATTCATTGAATAAAAGAAAACCAGAAAATAATC
Organism: Molossus molossus; assembly: GCF_014108415.1. Taxonomy (NCBI): domain Eukaryota; kingdom Metazoa; phylum Chordata; class Mammalia; order Chiroptera; family Molossidae; genus Molossus; species Molossus molossus. The sequence continues at coordinate 38,003,070 of NW_023425350.1, forward strand.
TTTCTGGTACCATTGCTCCCCAACCCCCATCTCAGTCCTCAGAGGAACCTGCTTTAAAAAAAAAAAACAAAAACCACACAGTATATTATCTTGGAAATTTCTAAACATATATACAAGCGGAGAGAATGGTACAGTGAGCCCCATAAATCCAGCTTCTGTAATTATCAACATTTGCCCAGTCTTGTTCTCTATCCCCCTATATTCTGAGGGGGGGGGGTAGGAAGGGTTGGCACAGCAATATTTTAATAGCAAATCCCAGACATTATGTTATTTTGCCTAGAATACTTCACTGCAAAAGATATTTTATTTTTTTATTTTTTAATTTTTTAATCCTCATCCGAGGACATTTTTCCATTTTTTGCCCAGATACAGTGGGAGGGAGAGAGAGAAACATCAATGTGAAAGTGACACATTGAGTGGCCGCCACCCTCACGACCCAACCAGGGCCGGGGACAAACTGCAACCAAGGTACATGCCCTTAACGGGAACCGAACCCGGGTCTCCCCGGACCGCAGGCTGAAGCTCCAACCGCTGAGCCAAACCGGCCAGGGCGCAAAAGATATTTTAAAATCTAACCTCCATGCCATTATTATAACCAACAAAATGAAGTTTCTTTTATCATCTTATATCTAGTTCATAATAAAACTTTTCCGAATGTTTCAAAATTGTTCTATTAAGGATCCCAAGTGAAGTTTCCACATGGAATTCAATTGTTTTCTCTCCTACGTTTTACTTACTCTCTCACTCACTTCCCCGCTCCTGCCATTGATACGTTAGAGAAACGAGGTCAGTTGTCTTGTGGAATGTCCCATATTCTGGATTTGACTGATTGTTTCCTCATGGTGTCCTTTTAACTTATTCTCCAGAGGAAACTACTTTTTTTTTTTATAATCCTCACCCAAGGACATTTTTCAATATTTTGTTCAGATAGAGTGGGAGGGAGGGAGGGAGAGAGAGAGAGAGAGAGAGAGAGAGAGAGAGAGAAAGAGACATCAACATAAAAGGGACACATCGAGTGGCTGCCACCCGCACAACCCAACCAGGGCCGGGGACAAACCGCAACCGAGGTACGTGCCCTTAGCAGGAACCGAACCTGGTCTCTCTGGACCGCAGGCCAACGCTCTAACCGCTGAGCCAAACCGGCCAGGGCAGAGGAAACTACTTTTAACAGTTTCTGATTTTAGTTCTTTTTGTGATTGCCTTGACATTTCTAAACGTGTTGTTTCTTGATTTAGATACCGTGATGGGTGCACATTTAGCCCTCTTCCTCTGCCTCCCTCCTCCCAAGATAATTTCATCTCTGCTTTGTCTACCAGTCACCTCTTCGATTTCAGACAATATCCTTGAGCCCCTCTCTGCTGTTCCACCAACCAAGAGAGCACCTCTTGTCGAGAACCTTTGTGCTTGGATGGCCCCTTCCCCTCTCGGTGGCAGTTTTAGTTGTAAGTGTTCCAGGTGGATAACATACTCTTTTCCATAGTCACAATTTAGTCTTCTGTGACTTGTCTATGAGCTTATTCTAAAATAATAAATGACCATTTACATGAACATGCTTTTCAGATTTAGCTCACTGGAGAGCCAAAAATACCCTTTGGTTTCCTCTTTATGGGGTCAATGTTAGAACCCTTGTGCTAGTCACAGAAGAATGTTTCTTGTGCTACATTAAAAAAGATTCTCATTTTTTATATTCTACCAATTGCACAAAACCATGTCACTTTTTTTTGTTTGTTTTTATTCCTCACCAGAGGGTATTTTCCTATTTATCATGAGATTGGGGAGGAGGGGCGGGAGACACAGAGACAGAGAGAAACATCCATATGATAGACCCACATCCACTGGTTGCCTCCCGCATGACCCCTACCAGGGGGAACTGCAACCAAGGTATGTGCCCTTGACCTGAATCGAACCCATGACTTATTGGTCCGCAGGCCAACACTCTAACCACTGACCCAAACCAGCCAGGGCTCATGTCACATGTTAACTTGCTTTCTATTTGGTCCACGTCAGGAATGATATATGAAACTGTGGTTTGAATTGACCATTCCAGGCTCAGCTTATTCATAAGGGACTATTCTTTGAACAATGATAGAGGAACAGATCTAGTGTTTTCTTTTTTTTTTTTTTATCTTCACCCGAGGACATTTTCCCATTTTTTTGTTCAGGTAGAGTGGGAGGGAGAGAGAGGAACAGAGAGAGAGAGAGAGAGAAACATCGATGTGAAAGGAACACATCGAGTGGCTGCCACCCGCACGACCGACCAGGGCCGGGGACAAACTGCAACCGAGGTACGCGCCCTTAGCGGGAACCGAACCCGGGTCTCTCAGGACCGCAGGTCGACGCTCTAACCGCTGAGCCAAACCGGCCAGGGCAGATCTAGTGTTTTCAAAACGTAAAGAATAGTCCCCTATGAATGGGAAATGCGTCTGGAACAGTCCATTTAAACTACAAAATAGAAGCCTTGAATACCATGCCAAGAAGTTTGAACTTCGTAGATCCTAAGGGGCTCTTGAGGATTTTTTAAGGAGAGTAAGGTACTTGGGCTTAAGCCTTCTTGGAAGTAATTTCCCCAAAAGGGTGACCTGCCAGGACGAGGTAACTCCAGAAGAACACAGTGCACACCACATCAGGGAGCTATGTGGCCAGAGGGCCCCACAGGGCTTCCAAAGACTCCACAATGGCTCTGTGGGTTTTCACAAATGTATAATGTCATGTATTCACCACTACAGTTTTATACAGATAGTTATGTGGCCCTAAAAATATGTGTAATTTTTAAGGCTTTTGAGGTCTATAGTCAGATTACTTTACAAAATGTTTGTATCCAAATACCAGCAGTGTATGAGTCCCTATTTTGGCACATCATCAATAATACCGGGTATTATTATTTTTCATTTTAGGGAAATTGATATCTCATTTATATTAGGACAAATACAAATAAGATAGGACTCTTGGTTATAATGACAGAGATTTAATACAAGCCAGTTTAAGCAAAGTATGGGATCTATTGTCTCATCATCTGGACGCTGGCCTCAGGGTTGACTTGATTCAGGAATTCAATTGATGTCAGAGAATGTGCTATTCTTATTCTTATTCTTCTCTTCCAGATGGGCCTTTTCTAAGGAGGGAGCTATGGTGCAGGCAGCACTAGGTAGCTGTAATTTCAGTTCAGGAAGCCTCCTTAATTTAATTTCTACAATTATTAGACCTCATTTTGTTGCCGTGATAAGCCCAATTTCAGCCGATTTAAGCCAAAAAAAAAAGTGAATATATTGGCTCATGTAACTGAAAAGTCTAAGGGAGAGTGTCTGCTTTCAGAAGCAGCTAGATCCAGGTGCTCAAACAATGTCATCAGGACTTGATTTTTATGGTTTGGCTGGCTCTCCTCCTTGTCTTTGTACCCAAGCAAGCTTTCTCTGCCTGTTGGCAAAATGGTTCCTGGCAGCCCCAGGCTTAAATGACTCAGAAGTCTTGGGAGCCTCTCAGGGAGGAGTCCCTCATTTTGACCGGTCCAGCATAGGTTCTAAGGAAGACTTGGTTGGCCTGGCTTAGATATTGCGTTCTCCCTGAGTCAATCACTGTGGCAGGAGCATCCACAGAAGTCTACAGAGTTTCTACGGAGTTTATCAGGGCCCTTCTTCCTTGGTGGGCTTTGAACTATAATTTTGCTCTACCCAGTACCATGAAATTGCCCAAAGCCCTGCTTATCTTTTTAGCAGGTGATTTCTGCTTGGCTTTTAAGACTTGGTAAATGTCCTAAGGGCAAAAGCCTCACCAAATGTAGGGCTCACTTCTCAAGAGCTGGCTGCATGTGTTTCCTTGAATTCCAATGCTTGTTTCCCTGGGGGACGGCTGAGAGCTCTGCCTTATCTGTTACAACTTGGCAGTAGGTTTCTGGATCTTATTTTTTCCTTGAAGGATGAGTCATGGTCATCAGTAGAGACAGTCAAGGACATAAAAGAAGTGAGATAACACCATATTGTTTTCCACAGTGGCTGCACCAGTCTGCATTCCCACCAGCAGTGTACTAGAGTCCCCTCTTCTCCACACCCTCGCCAGCACTTGTTGTTTGATGATTTGTTGATGGCGGCCATTCTGACAGGTGTGAGGTGATACCTCATTGTTGTTTTAATGTACATCTCTCTGATGATTAGTGATGTTGAGCATTTCTTCATATGTCTCTTAGCCATTTGTATGTCCTGTTTGGAGAGGTGTCTATTTAGTTCCTCTGCCCATTTTTAAAATTGGGTTCTTTGTCTTCCTTTTGTGGAGCTGTATGAGCATTCTATATATGTTGGAAATTAACCCCTTATCTGATGTATCGTTGGCAATTATGCTCTCCCATAGAGTGGGTTGCCTTTCCATTTTGGTGGTTGTTTCTTCTGCTCTGCAGAAGCTTTTGAGTTTGATGTAGTCCCATGTGTTCATTTTCTCCTTTGTTTCTGTTGCCTTAGGTGATGTATCAGTGAAACTTCTGATGCGTATGATGTCTGAAATTTTGTTGCCTACATTTTCTTCTAGGATTTTTCAAAAAATTAAAAATTGAACTGCCATTTGACCCAGTGATCCCACTTCTAGGAATATACCCTAAGAATCCTGAAACACCAATCAGAAGGAATATATGTACCCCCATTCTTCATAGCAGCACTATTTACAATAGCTAAGATCTGGAAACAGCTCAAATGTCCATCAGTAGACGAATGGATAAAAAAGCTGTGGTACATAAACACAATGGAGTACTATGTAGCTGTAAGAAAGAAAGATCTCTTATCCTTTGAGAAGACATGGAGGGACCTGAGGAGTATTATCCTAAGCAAAACAAGCCAAGCAGAGAAAGACAAATATCACTTGGTCTCACTTATTTGTGTAATATAATGAACATAACAGTGTGAGGAATGGGGTAGTCTCAGAGACGTGGAGGTGGGGTACAGACTGACAATCCCAAGAAGAGGGAGTGTGGGGGGGAGATAAACCACAGAACTATATGCATGTGTGCATGACCAATGGATATGGACAACAAAGCTGGGGACAGGGCGGGGAGGGAGGGGGTGTGGGATATCAGTGGGGGGAAAAGGAGAAACATCTGTAACAAAAATTAATTAATTAATTAATTAATTAAAAAAAGAAGTGAGAGAGTTAAGGTGACTGAGGCGTAATGAAATAGTCTCCAGAGAAAGTGAGAGAAGACTTGCTTCAGGTTTGCTTGTAACAGACCAACCATGAGCTGAGGGCAACTGTCAAAACCGGACAGAGCCACGCGGCCAGCAGCAGCGGCGTCATTCACTTATCCAGGAGCGTGGTAGCCCGTGCAGGTCCCCAGAGCTCAGTTGCAACAGCGTCCCTCCCTACAAGAGATCGGGGATTGTTTCGTCTGAGGTCCCCTTGGAAGAGGTCCCCTTGGAAGAGCCATTGTGCGGCACCAACAGTTAAGAGTGGGAAACACCAGGAAGCGGTCAGCACGGCCATGCCCAAGAGTAAAGGTAAAGGAGGTAAACACGGGCCTAGAGGTAAGAATGAGAATGAATCTGAAAAAAGAGAATTGGCCTTTAAAGAGGACAGACAGGAGTATGCGCAGGTCATGAAAATGTTGGGAAATGGACAATTCGAAGCAACGTGCTTTGATGATGTAAAAAGGTTATGCCATATCAGAGGGAAATTGAGTTAAAAGGTTTGGATACATACCACAGACATTATATTGGTTGGTCTGTGAGACTATCAGGATAACAAAGATGTCATTTTAAAGTACAGTGTGGCCCAGCTGGTGTGGCTGAGTTTGAGCGTTGATCCATGCACCAGGGGGTCACCGGTTCAATTCCTGATCAGGGCACATGCCCAGATTGTGGACCAAGTCCTCAGTGTAGGGTGTGCAGGAGGCAGCCAATCGATGTTTCTATCTCTCCCTCCCTCTCCCTTCCTCTCTCTCTAAAATCAATAAAGAAAAAAAAATTAGAAAAATAAATAAAGTACAGTGCAGATGAAGCTAGAAGTCCCAGGGCATACGATGAGCTTCCAGAACATGCTAAAATCAGTGAAATGGATACCTTTGGTCCTGGAGATGATGAAATCCAGTATTGGAGATGATGAAGACACGGATCATCTTGCTGAAGCATTGAAATTGTAATAGACTCCAAAAACCTTGGTATGGAGGCCTGCCGTCAACATCTAAACCGAACTTCAACTTTCTGAGAGTGTTGTTCTGCAGTTTGGACTTTGACCATCACCTGTTGAGAAAAATTAAACTTCAACAAGAACACAGTTTGTTAAGGCATACTGATTTATTTTGATTTTTTTTTGTTTGTTTGTTTTCTTTTTTGTATGTGCGGGAACCAAACCTAGGACTCTCTGGTCCGCAGGCCGATGCTCCAACCGCTGAGCCAGACTGGCGAAGGCTATTTTGATTGTTTTAAAGTATTTGTTATTTGTCTTTAAGTGAAACGTTAAAACTTTGTTCTTTTGATATAATGGAACTTAGGGATAAAAGACCACAGTGTCTGCTGTTAAAATGATAGAAAGAAGAGAGGTGGGAGAGAGAAAATTGTTAAAAGAAATGTTTTTCAGTTAATGGATGTTTTGAATAAATTGCTTATCATCATGGTCAGTGATAAGCCCTAGTTCCAACTGATTTGTTTTTAGTCTTTCCGTCTATTCCAGTTACCTAGATGTTGTCTTTGATAAAAATTTAAGAAAGGCAGAAATCTACATTTGAAGTTAAGAAATGGGGTTATTTTCATATTTCTATAGTAATATGATAACATTTTAATACTTCGTTTGATAACATTCTTTCCATCATTTTATGTTGTCCCCATCAGGAAAAAGTATTTCCAAAGTGCAAATATTAGAACATGGCTTGGAATAGCAATTTTGAATTTATAAGATGAGTAGTTGCAAAAATTCAATGCTAGGTAACACCCAATTAACTCAACATTGGAAGTAATGATATACTGATTGACAGCATTTGTTACTTAATGTGTTTTTTTTTAATGTTTTTATTGATTTTTTTGTTGTTTATTTTTTTTTTTGAGAGAGAGAGGGAGAGAAAAACATCCATCAAGCTGGCTTCTGTACGCCCCCTACTGGGGATTGAGCCAAAACCTGGGCACGTGTCCTGACTGGGAATTGAACTGGGACCTCTTAGTCCACGGGCCGCCGCTCAATCCACTGTGCCACTCCAGCCAGGCTAGAACATTTCTTTCTTTTTTTTTTTTTTCTTAATTGTTTTTCTTTATTGATCCCAGATAGAGAAGAAGGGGAAGGGAGAGAGAGACAGAAATATCGATGAGAGAGACAGAAACATCGATGAGAGAGAACATCAATTGGCTGCTTCCTACATGCCCCTCACTGGGGATTGGACCCACAACCTGGGCATGTGCCCTGACCGGGAATCGAACTGGTGACCTCCTGGTGTATGGGTTGACACTCAACCACTGAGTCACACCGGCCAGGCAAACATTTCTTAAACAAAGCAACTTTTAATGGCAAAATAAGTAGAATAGTTTTTACTATACAAAAAAGGTTGTGTTAAAATATATCATTTTATTGTCAAAACTCATATGCATTTGTAACCTATAGTTTTGAGCTTTGTGAACAATTAAATTACAATGTATAAGTGAAAAACTAATTTCATAATAAACTGGTGTAAGGAAAAGAAAGGAACCACAGCTAAAAAATATAATACAATGTCACACTGAGTATATTTTGGCCTACTTTGTGTCACTAGTGTATTTTATTTATTTATTTGTTTGTTTATTTATTTATTTTGCTTTATTTCTTTCTACCCCCCAACCTCCCTTTCCTTCGTCACTAGTGTATTTTAGTGTGTGTACCAATTTTTGGTGTATATTTTACTTGGAATTTATACTATAACCTTTCTTTTTAATGTTTTGTTTGTTTTAAACATTGGCAACAATACGATGAAATTAAGGATGGGGCTAGTTAAACACTAGCCACAGTTAAATACTATACAACTTTAATAGAAACGATTCATTCAAGCAGTTTTTGAAACATCACATTTTTTTCTCCAGAGGGTTTTTTCAGCAGAGAAAATTAATGTAAAGGGAATCTCTCTTACCTGGTTTTAGTAATATACATAACAAGTATAAGGGAGAATATATCTTCATATGGTTTCATCTCACTTTGCTATAATTTAGAGTTTTCTAACTGAAAACTCTAGAGTTAAAGTCTGAGGCCAGAATGTGTACATAATTAAATATAAGAATAAGAAATAAAAGCGCACACACGTGAGGGAAAAAAGCTGGATAAAAAACAAACTAAAACAAAACTCCAGGTACTTGAAGACGTGGGAAAGGAGCTGAAGCACCCAGGAGTGATGAGCCCAGACCCGGAGAGAAGGCCCTCGGCACTGAAGCGTGGACCGCGTATGCTGAGTCCCCTCGGAAACGTTCTGACCTGCAGCACGGGCACGAACCTGGGCACCCTTCACCGGCTCCCACTGTGCCCAGAACAGACTCCACACTCTACCAGGGCTGTATGTAAGCTGGGCACAGATGGCTTCTTCTTGCCTGGACTGACAATCATATTCAACATCACCTCCCCCCACCCCTTTTCTGTTTAATCCTCGCCCAAGGACATATTTTGCATTTACCTTCAGATAGAGCGGGAGGGTGAGAGGGGGGAAGAGAGGGAGAGAAACATCCATGTGAGAGAGACACATCGACTGGCTGCCACTCGCACAGCCCCAACCGGGCCGGGGACAAACTGCAACCGAGGCACAAGGGGGAACCGAACCGGGACTCTCCGGTCCGCAGGCCAACGCTCTAACCGCTGAGCCAAACTGGCCAGGCCCCCCCCCCCCCCCTTTGTAACAGTGCTTCAGCCGCATGGCCTTCCCCATGGAATTCTCCGCAGAGATTAAGTGCTCCCACCTTTCTTCCCGGCTCATTCCCACACACCCTCCAGACGTCACTTCCCCAGAGACCTTCCCCGGCAATCTCTCTGTGCCGGCCCCACCCGTCTTTAAATGAGACCACCTTCCCGTCAGCCCCTGCAGGAAGCACACAGTAGGCGCTCAGCTGGTGTTTAGTGGGCGAATGAGTGAAAGACTGCTGAAGGTAGAGTGGGGAGTGGAAAGAACTCTGAGTTTGACCTCCGAAGGGGCTCTGTTCCTGAGTGACCTTGGAAAGTCCTTTAACGTCCTAGGGCAATGTCCTGGTCTCTAAAATAGACATAGCACCTGCCATACTCTGTTCACAGGGTAACTAAACATCAAATGACAGCTGGTCTATACAAGTGTCTTAACAACTGTAAAATGCTACTGCATATGTATATTAGTGTACTGGTCATTGACTCAAAAAGAAATTCCATACTTCAATAAGCACAATATGTTTAAAATGCTGAATTATTGACACTTTATCGGATTCATTAATATTATCAACCTTTTTTTATTTTTTATTGTTCAGATAGAGTGGGAGGGAGAGAGAGGAAGAGAACGAAAGAGAGAAACAGCGACGTGAAAGGGACACATCAAGCGGCTGTCACCTGCACAACCCAACCAGGGCCGGGGACAAACTGCAACCAAGGCACATGCCCCTAGTGGGAACCAAACCCAGGTCTCTCCGGACCGCAGGCCAACTAACTGACCGCTGAGCTAAACCAGCCAGGGCTTATCAACCTTTTTAAGACACGATTTTATAAAGGGTAGTGAGAAGTAAATAATTCTAGATGAAACCTTTCCATATGGCGAAGTTTTTTATATCCAGGAAATCATCATTTTAATTATAGAACAAGATATCTCTGAAACACATGACCTTCAAAGAAGGCTAATTTTACAGGCTGCAGTGGATGAGGATACTGCAACCCATAATGCCTATTCTATAGTAGTTCAATAAACATTTACTGAATAAATTTTCTTATAAGTTTTGCATTTCCTATAACAGCCCCATCTAATAGTAACTGATGGTCAAGATAATTTCATATTTGTGATCTGTGGAGTGAAGAGCCCTGACACTTAAACTGCTTATCATTTAAGGGTTGAGGTAGTACCTAAAAGTATTTCTGAAGTATGACACTTAAATGAAAGCAAACTCAGATGGTACTAACTTTCCTGGAAGACTGGAATACTACTCACATCCACATGACCTGCCTTGCCTTGGAAAGTTGGTAGGTGGCAGCAATAGACCAGAAATTATGGCTTGTTGAAACAGGGCATTGGAAGGGTTATTTCTCATATTATTATTTCATTAATTTCTTTTCAAAGGAAAACATTATAGCTGCAAATCAAGTAAACTATAATCAGAAATGAGCATGATGTAACTGATTTGCCGAATATATCTTACCTAAGCCTTGACAAAAACTTATTTTTCAAAACCCTAGTCTCAGTTTTTATTACAATTTTTAGCTTGTTTTTTCTTATAATCTTTATTTCTTCTCTTTGTAAACACCGACAATGTTACTGTTCCTTTATTGACAGCAGGGGATGGCACATTTAAACTTCTATTCTGTTTAAACTTTTATTTACTCCAATTGTGAAGAATTTGCCCCCAGGCATTGCATTGGCTAAGCTTCAGTTACAGAAAAAATAATCCATCCTAGACAGTTGAAACAGAATTGGATTTAACACTGGGGATTAAACGGGTTATGAAGTTGTTGTGAAGACTAATGAAAGAGGCTCTGGTTCAGTGGTTCTCGACTTGAGCTTTGCATCACAGGCATCTGGGTTGCTTTGAAGAATATTGATTCTGGAATTCACATATTGAATCAAAACCTTTGGGCATGTATATGTGTATAGTTAATAAGCTCCTCTGGTGATTCTACTATGCAGCCAGGGTTGAGAACTAATGTTTCAGGATTGATTCTCACTGCAGAACTGGGCCACCAAGGAAGCAACTGATTTTTCTGCAGTCAGGGAAATGTGCTGACTTGAGAAGCTGCTGGTTTTAAACCTGTGCCTTCCCTGCCACCATTAGGAAGCTGCCGTGGTCTGGAAACTGCCACCTCCAGGACGTTGCCGCTCCAGAACCCATCATACTTGCTAGTATCAACATCTTAGCTAGTAAAACGATGTCCTGCACCCTTCCTCTTGGTGCCCAAGAAGCTACAGTCACAGTGACCTCAGTTAACAATGCTCTGCTGTAACTGTGCCTCACCCACGCCCTGTCTCCACCCGGGGCCTGGTATTTTGGTGGTGGAATCTCCATAGCACAAGGAATCCTAATTGTCTGGGGATGTAGCTTTAAACTTTCCACCCCTGCAGAAGGAAAGCAAGCGAGACAGAGATTTGTATGGATGTTTTCTATCAATCCAGGGTTCCACCAAAGGCATCATGAAGTAGATGAGTTGTGTTTTTTCCCTTCCTTACTTTACAGGGACCAGTGATTGAGCTGAAAGCCTGTTCCTGTCCTTTATACATTTTAGACTCCCGGGACCAATCAAGCTTTTCCCTTCACCCTCCCTTTTCAGAGGTCACTTTGGTTACAATTCAGTTCATTTAGAATGATTAAAGTTCATTCCACTCTACTGCTTCCGTTTTTGCTTCTCTCAGGTACTGTACAAGTTAATTTATTAATGGGATTTAAGAGATTTTGTTTGTTTTTTATCCTCACCCGAGGACACTCTTCTATTTTTTTTCAGATAGAGTGGGAGGGAGACAGAGAGAGAGAGAAACATTGATGTGAAAGGGACACATCAAGTGGATGCCCCCCTCCCCCCCCCCCCGCACGACCCCAACCAGGGCCGGGGACAAATCGCAACCAAGATACATGCCCTTGACCGGAATAGAATCTTAGACTCCTTGGTCCTCAGGCCAACGCTCTAACCTCCGAGCCAAACCGGCCAGGGCAGATTTAAGAGATTTTTTACAAAATAGTTAACAAATTATCCAATACTTGATCACTCTGCAAGGTTTAAAAAACTCACTACTTAAGAATCAATAGTGTCTTCTTTTATATATATACTCAGAGCAGAAATGTGAAGGGGAATGGGGAAGCTGGCATTACTGTCAACCTAGCAAAACTGCCTCTTTATTTATTTTTATCCTCACCCAAAGACATTTTCCCATTTTTTGTTCAGATAGAGTGGGAGGGAGAGAAAGGAAGAGAGAGAGAAACATCGATGTGAAAGGGACACATCGAGTGGCTGCCTCCTGCACGACCCAACCAGGGCCGGGGACAAACTGCAACCGAGGTATGTGCCCCTAGCAGGAACCAAACCTGGGTCTCTCTGGACCACAGGTCAACACTCTAACCACTGAGCCAAACCAGCCAGGGCAAAAACTACCTCTTTAAAGTTGGTTTAATTCAGGATGACACTCATTAAAGACCAATGGGAAAAATATTTCTGGTGACTGAAAAACTATTTTCAGTTTTGAGATATAATTGATATACAGAACAGTATAAATTTAAAGTATACAACATAATGATTTAACTTACATATATTGAGAAACGATTACCACAATACATTTAGCTAACATCTATCACTTCATATAGTTACAAAGAATAGATTACTTGTTTTAAAGACCGGAGGGCCCTTGGCACACCAGCCCTGATCCGAAGGTAATTGTGATTCATGTCTTTCAGGGGGTATGTGGGGGGAGGGAGGGAGGGACAAAGAGAGAGAGAGAGAGAGAGAGAGAGAGAGAGAGAGAGAGAGAGAGAGAGAGACTGTGTGTGTGTGCTAAGGAGGAATCAAAGGAATGTCTTCCTCAGAGAGGCTTTTTAATTCCATAGGAAAAGCCAATCTGAGACTAGCTCAATGAAGCCTGTGCTTGGGGTGCTGGGAAGGGACCATCCTGTGTTGCCTGCTTTTTGTCTGAGTTGGTGCCTGCCCCTTTCTCCCCTTCCCTAGCTTATTTGCCACGGCTCAGAGCCCGGGTGCACTCTGCTCAAATCACGGCTTTGCCATGTGCTGCCTCTGTGATGTGTCCAGCAGCGGTGTCTGTGATTATCCTCTTTGTCCAAACTTCTCCTTGCTTTGCTCAAGACTTACAGATGCATATTCATGTTTTCTAAGGCACTCAGTACTAAGCGTAATGATGTTTTCCCATACTGTGTCCTCACTTCTGGAGTATGGAATCTGTTCTCATGCATTTTATGTATTTTCTTCTGGAAATGAACTGTTTCTGTAAACACATTTTCCCCCCATTAATTAAGCTATCATTATATATAATGATCTATTTGTGCTTCTTTATGCCAGTTAAGACCATCTTTAGTGCTTTGAAAATCAGCTCTTCAGTCCACTTCACCTGAGCAGGGTTATTAGTTTACTAAACATTTAAATCATGTGCCCATATACTAAAGTCAGTAAAAAACATTTTGAAACAATTAATGCTGCTCATGCACTGCAGTGAGAAGTTATCTTGAAAAGTCATTATGAAAATATGTAACAGGATATTGAAAGAAACTTTTGAAAAGTAAACTTTTTATTTTAGAATAGTTTTATTTATTTGTTTTTGTATGTGCGCCTAGTGGGAGCTGAACCCGGGACTCTCTGGTCTGCAGACTGACGTTCCAACCGCTGAGCCAAATTGGCCAGGGCTATTTTAGATGAAGCCCTGGCCAGTTTGGCTCAGCGGTTAGAGCATCAGCTTGCGGACCAGAGAGTCCCGGTTTCGGTTTCTGCTAAGGGCATGTACCTCGGCTGCAGTTTGTCTCTGGCCCTGGTTGGGGTCATGTAGGTGGCAGCCACTCAGTGTGTTTCTCTCACATTGATATTTCTCTCTCTCTCTTCCCCTCCCTCTCCTTCCCACTCTGTCTGAAGATAAATGTAAGAAGGTCCTCGGGTGAGCATAAAAAAAAAAAATATATATATATATATAATAAATAAAATCATTATGAAGATAGTTCAGGCAGTTCTCCTATACCCCACCCCCAGATCCCCCTATTATTTTTTATTTTTATTTTTGTGGTTTTTTTGTTTTGTTTTTTTTAATCCTCACCCGAGGATTTTTTTTCCTACTTATCTTCAGATAGAGTGGGAGGGAGAGAAAGGAAGAGAGAGAGAAACATTGACGTGAGAGGGACACATCTACTGGTTGCTTCCCACAGGACCCTGCCCAAGGCCAGGTTCCAACTGCAACCAAGGTACGTGCCCTTGACCAGAATCAAACTCGCAACTCATTGGTCTGCGGGCCGATGCTCTACCACTGAGCCAAACCAGCCAGGGTCTATTATTAATATCTTAGTTAATATGGTACATTTATCACAATGAACCGATATTGATATCCTAATACTAACTAAATTCCACACTTAATTCAGATTTCCTCAGTTTTTACCCAAAGCCCTTTTTCTGTTCCTGAATCCCATCCAGAATACACATTATATTTAGTCATCATGTCTCCTCAGGGTACATCTTGGTTGTTTCTCAGACTCTGTTTTTCATGACCATGACAGTTTTGAGAATTATTGGTCATATATTTTATAGAATGAAAATGAATTCTTTTAATTTTTAATTTTATTTTAAAACTTTACATAAAAATGTCAGACATACATAAAATTAGAGAGTAGTGTAATGAATCCCCATGTACCCATGGCCCAACTTCATAGATATCGTCAATTCAGTAAGTTTATTCTATCTAAACTGTTCTGCCCTTAACTCCCCAAAGCAAGTCCCCAATATATTATAGCACCCTTATGTATTTCAGTATGTGCCTCTAACAGATAAGGCCTTAAAAAAAGATACACCTATAATTCTATTACCACATAACAAAGTTAAAGATAATTCTATAGTATTTAATAGTCAACCTGTGTTCAAATTTCCCCAATTGTCTCAAGTGTCTTCTTCAACTTTCCTATTTAAATCAGGATTCAAACAAAGTTTATACAGTGTACCCTGAATTCTGTTGATTTGAAAAAAAAGAACTTTTGTCGTTTTAGCTGGGACCCAAGACTAAAAACAAAACAAAACAATAATTGCACCCAGATTTCAAGATGAGAGGCTAGACCACCAATGTCACGCTAAAGGAGTGTTTGAAACCAGTTTTAACCAACACCCACCTCAGGCTCCAGGACTTCTTTGGGGAAAGTTACTGGAGACCTGTGGCTTTTCCCCCTCTGCCCCTCCCCCACCCTTGGAGGGAGAAACAAGGTGTTTCCCCTTCACTGCATGCCTACTAAGAGGGTCTTTACTAGAACCACTTTCAGAGCTTAGCATTTATTCCTCGGAGCAGGAAGAGACTGGTATTTGACCCATACCTGCAGAAGTGGAGAGGCAAAGCTGCGGCTGGAGATACCTGGACAATGCCTGTTAATTCACAGCAAATTGTGACTTCCAACGATGGTAGGGCAGATATATGAGTCCCCACAATTAGATGTGACAGGAGGGTAAGTTCTGTTCCTGTGGCCATTTAAAAAGGGATCGCCTCCACGCAGCCTTCTTGCTGCGGGCTGGTATCTCTCAGCAGAAAGAGAATGGAGGTGTATATTCCAGAGTCTGGGATGGGGGTGCAAGTATAGGCATTGTCTATCACAGGAGCAGCAGTCAGGAATTTCTCATAGGGAGAATCTCTGAGTCACTGTCCATCCCCCCACCAAAGGATCCTGCAAAAGAACTATCCCGTTTTGTTTATTTATTTATTTTTATCCTCACTGGAGGACATTTTTCGTTCAGATAGAGTGGGGGAGAGAGAGAAACATCAACATGAAAGGGACACACCAAGTGGCTGCCACCCGCACGACCCAACTAGGGCTGGGGACACACTGCAACCGAGGTATGTGCCCTTAGTGGGAACCGAACCCAGGTCTCTCTGGACCACGGGCCGACGCTCTAACCACTGAGCCAAACCAGCCAGGGCGAACTATCCCATTTTGAATACCAATCCCAGAGAGGCCAAACTGGATTACCAAAGGCCCGGTTCCTTCCAGTTTTCATCTAGAGGGGAAATGAAGTCAACTCCACCCTCTCCCCACCCTAGCCTAAGCAGTGTCAAGCTGGGAGAGGAAAGAAGCTTTAATGTTAAGTGTACTTCTGAGTCTTGAATATTAAATTGGACTGTGATAAAGAAAAATTGGTTCAAACCTGGGACAGAATCTCCTTCTAGGAAGAAAAATGCTTTCCTGATAAAAATGCTTATGCAATTTTCTGATAAATTATAATAAGATTAAAGCCTCTTCTGGGAAACCGGCTTACTTCCTCAGCTGACTAACAATCTGGTGTCTAATGATCTTGAATCCAGTTTAGTAATAATTATCTAACCATTTCTTTTCCTATAAAGTATTCCTTCCACATGGAAAACATTGAATTGGTTTGTTTAGTCCTCTTCATTTATGGACATTAACGATTTGTATCCTGTTGAGTCTTGCTCTTTCCACAAAATTAATAGTTACAAAAATATTTCAGAGGTAGCCCTGGCTGGTGTGACCCAGTGGTTAGAGCATCAGCCCGAGCACTGAAGGGTTGTAGGTTTGATTCCGGGTCAAGGGCACATACCTGGGTTGCAGGTTCAATCCCCACCCCTCCAGGTCACGTGGGAGGCAACTAATCAATCTGTCTTTCTCACATTGATGTTTCACTCCTCTCTCTCTCTCTTCCCCTCCCTCCTTCCCTTCCACTCTCTCTTGTTGTAGACCAACGAGACAGACCAGACTCAGACTCTGAACTGGGTTCAAATTAAGAGAGTTTTATTAGCCGCATGGCCACTGTCCCATCCTACTCAGAGAGAACAGCCCCGAGCTCAGGGGGTGGGTTGCTTATATAGTTGTTTTAGCCCCTGTTAAGGAACTTGGGTTAAGGGTATGCGAGCAAGCAAGCACATACAGAAGCAGATATTTGCAGTTAGATGTTATGCCTGAGGGAACAATCAGTTTCTTTGTACACAAAGCAACGGTTATCTATACAATGCAGTGGTTATCTATTAGCAGATAGTTCTTGCCATTCCCTTAAAATCCAGGGGGCAAGGTCATGTGTTTGTCCTTTACACACTAAAAGTCAATGGAAAAAATATCCTTGGGTGAAGATTAACAAAAAACATATATATTTCAGGGGTAGAAATATGTTGATAGATAAAGGAACTTTGGTTGTCCCTGAAATCAATTATATTTTATTATCAAATTTCTGAGATATCCCTTTAGGAATCATTCCCAACTGACCCTTTGTTAGAGATTTACAGGTGGTACCTCCTCAGTTCCAATGTCATTTGGACAGAGACTACATGTCTGTACCTATTTCACAGGTACTGGGACCTGGCCATTTTTTGCATCTATATTATATAGTCAAGATTTTATCTTCTATGTATTACCTTCAACATGATCCTATGTCACACACAAACTGTTTTAAGGATTCAGGAAGGGGATGATTCGACTAGGTTTTCATTTCAACCAGCAGTAACACAAAGTCTAGTTATTCCAAAGCTGTTGCTTAGGTTATAACATGGAAACTTTATTATCTAATTTAATCTTGAATTGTAGATGAAGAGCCTGCTTACATTTGTTTGCATCAGAAGTAAATAATCATACTCACACAGTTTCAGTAGTGGTATATTTAAATTAGCACAGCCCTTGGAAAAACAATTTGGCCTTATATATCAAGAACAATACAAGTTGCTTGGCCTGTGTGGCTCAGTGGTTGAGTGTAGACCCAGGCACCAAGGGATCATTGGTTCGATTCCTGGTCAGGACATATGCCCAGGTTGTGAGCCAAATCCCCAGTGGGCAGCATGCAGGAGGTGACCAATCAATGTTCTCTCTCATCAATGTTTCTATCTCTCTCCCTCTCCCTTCCTCTCTCTCTAAAATCAATAAATAATAATAATAATAAAGAACAATACATGCTTTATGGGGAGGCAAGATGAATATGAATATATCTGATTATTTGCTTCACAATATTTTTAGTGAAAAATTAGAAGCAACCTGAGTGTATAACAATAGGGACTACGTAGGTAAATTTATGGTTATACTCACTTAATGGAATATCATGAGGTCGGGTGGGGGGAGGTAGAAGAGGGTAAAGGGGGGATAAATGGTGTTGGAAGAGACTTGATTTATGGTGGTGAAAACACAATACAGTGTACAGATGATGTAATGCAGAATTGTATGCCTGAAACTTATATAATTTTCTTAACCAATGTTATCCCAGTAAATTCAATAAAACTTGAATACAATGAAACTACTATAATATTCATTGGCAAGACTATAACATGGAAAAAGAAAGAATAAAAATTAAATTTATGCTATGATTTTAACTACTTAAATATATATGAAGAGAATACTAAAAATGAAAAAGGTTGTTAGAGTTATATTTTTCCCTTGTATTAAAAAAATTTCTCTAATTATACATAGATGTTTCTGTTATTTAAAATTAGCTTAAGTATTAGTAATATTTGCTTAAATTTTTAAAAGCCTTAAAATCACATATTGTTGGCAATTCATGCTTAAATAGTACATAAAAATTTCTGTTTGCTAATGTACTGCTATTGGCAGACAGTACATTTTTTTAGCGAAGTAAATGTCAGTTGTTGCTACAGCACTTCTAAAATTACAATAAAGCTACATAATAATTAACAAGGGTACTCAGGTAAATGTGGAGAAGTCAAAGATTGATTAAGAAAAAGAAAATGTCAACCTTCCCGTCAGTGACAGAATTAGTGAAAGTGACAGGACCTCAATCCAGTTTGAGATCTTGCTTCTTGGAAGACACAGTGCTAGTGGGAAAGACACCAAATAATTAGGATGAAATCCGGTAAATACTTGCACAGGCCACTGAGCAAGATAGGGGAAGATTTGGGAATAGGAGGAGATAGTCTAGATAAAGTAGATCCAGGAGCAAATATTTTTATAGAATAAGGTCAAGGTGTATTCAGAGAGCAGAATAATTAAAAGTGTCTTGACGATAGGTTACTTATAACCTACAGGATGGGGATAAGCAGGTAATCAGAGGTTAGTGCAGGCTGAAGCCTTTGATTTTATTTGGAAGGCAGTGCAGAGAGACCCTGAAGATACATTACTGAAAAAAAGATGTAAGATCTATGTCGATTCTAAGAGTCTGTATGGAATGAACTGGAAGGGAGATGAAAGGAAGATAAAAATTGTGAGGTTTCTGTAATAAACCAGGAATCTCATTACATAAAATTATCTAAATTAGCACTTCCAGAATATATTTTACTTTAAAATGATTTAACGACATTCTAACCAAGTTTTAGATGACTTTTGGTGTTTTCTAATAGAACTGGCACATAATATTGAATCAGATTGCAGAGGATTATTTTAATTCTATGGCCAGATGCAGAGACATATGCAAAGGTACTGAAGCCAACAAAAACGTTGAGACATGCAAATTTTCACGAGTAAAAGGATTTGGAATGTTAGAAGGTAGCAGATTATCACTAGCTGTATCCAGATTCTTTGGAGTGGTGGGTTGCTTTAAATTAAAACTTTGTGTAAAATTTTCTAAGCATAAACTGCTTTAACCTTCTAGGCAATTGGGATGCTGCTGAACAATAATCAAATCTATAAAAATGTTGTAATAGTGAACAGGGGATACATTATTTTTTGTTTCCACTAGCATGAAAGGGTTCAGGTTTTAAAAGTGTCTTGTCCTAGCATACACCAGAATCCACGTAGAATACAGATTCAGGTCCACAGACTTTCTGACTCAACAGAAAAAAACGTAGAGATAATGCAGACATCACTTCAAGAATCCTCTCAGCCTCGGCCTATCAGATTTGATCCCTTGGTCAGAGCACATACAAGAATCAACCAATGAATGTATGAATAAGTGGACCAACAAATTGATGTTTCTCTCTCTAAAAATCAATAAATAGAATTGAAAAGAAAAATAAAGAAAGAACTGCGCCCCAGGTTGTGGCTCAGTTGTGCAGAAAGGTTGTGGGTTCCATTCCTGGCTGCAGGCTCCATCCGGCTGTGACAGGACACGATGGATGTCTCTCTCCCACATCAATGTTTCTCCCTCTTCCGCCCACTCTCTAAGCAGGTCCCCGGGTGAAGATTAAATAGTGATAATTTGAAAAAAGAAGGACTTGGCAGTCACGTAAACATTTCATAAAAACACTAACCAAATACTGCCCACCACCAAGCACTGGTTTTGGGTACGACGTGCTGACCTGCGGGCGCAGCCGGCGCGGACACAGGAGGCGGCGCGCAGTCGGGCAGCGGCCGCTCACCCCGCCCCCACCCGGGGCAGCGCGGGCCTCTTCCCCGTCCCCGCAGCCCTCGCTCCCGCTCCGCCGCCTCATTTGCCACCTCCCAGCGCGTGACCGCGGCGCGCTCGCGTCCCGGGCCGGCGACAGGCGCGGGGTGCGCCCCGGGGCCCATGGGCCCCCTCCTCCTCGCCGCCGTCGCCGCCGCGCCCCGAGCCTCGCTGCGGCTCCTCGGCAGCGGGCTCGCCACCATGTCTACCGCAGGGCCCCTCAAATCCGTGGACTACGAGGTGTTCGGGAGAGTGCAGGGTACGGCACCCCGCTGCTGTGGGACCACGGGGTGTCAGGGGAAGAGGGGAGAAGACAGGGAGGGCCCCCGCATCTTAAGGACCCCATCCCCGGGGCCGGGACTTCCGCGGGCCCATGACTCAGCAGCCCCGAGGGCGGAATGGAGGCGAGAGGCGCATGCGCCGGACAGCTGGGTTGGGGGCGGGGGCGAGAGGAGACCGGGCTGGAGGGGGGAGGGGCCCAAGGAGCAAAGAGACACCCTGGGGCGCGGGCCGTGGGCTTACCGAGGGGCTGGCGAGGGGAGAAGTGACGTTGGGTGGGGAAAGGAGGGTCCTTGAACTAGTTACCCTGTTACTCACCACTGAAACTGCTGGGCTTGACCTGAGCTTCAGGAAAGACACCTAGGTGACGTTTGAGGGTTCACTTGGTCGGAGATTGCACTTTTTTAAAAACTGTAACTCTTCAAAGAATTATTAAATTGTTACCCAATTTTTGTTTCACCATAAGTTTAATTTTTTTCTTTATTGATTTGAGAGAGAGGAAGGGAGGGGGGGAGAGAGAGAAACATGGATGAGAGAGAATATTGATTGGCCGCCTCCTGCATGCCCCATACTGGGGATGGGACCCACAACCTGGGCATGTGCCCTGACTGGGAATTGAACCGGTTACCTTGTGGTGCATGGGTCAATGCTCAACCACTGAGCCACACTGGCTGGCCTAGTTTGAATACTTTAAAAGGGTGTATTTAATATTATGTGGATTCTATCTCAATTTTTTGAAATGTCATCAAAAAAAAGCAAAATACTTTCAGGTGCTGCTAGTGTAGCTGGTCCATGGACCACTCTGTGAGTAGGAAAGAGCTGGACCAGATGTTTGCAATTTCTGTTTACTGCAGGTCCATGCGCTTACTTTTCATGATGCAAACATAGGCAGAACTCAGAGGGGAACATGCACAATGCAGCCTTGACCAAAACCTTCAACTCTACTCGGGTCTTCTGGGATCTTCTCACTCCTAGGATAAATGACTGCACACTTGCTCACAGTTATGTCTGTTTTTCTCCCCTGTTTTGTCTTTATCCTACATGGTCTGGTTTAACTGAAAAGTTTCTTGAGTTTTCTGCCACTTTCTTTTGTATCTGCTAGCTACTGTCTTTCCCTCATCTATATAACAGACTGCCTTCTGAATCCCTTTCAGATCAGTACTTCCGCTCACCATTCTTCTACCTTTCACATGTAGCATTTAAAATATTTTTACAGCCCTACAACAATTCCATTTGTGATATTATCCTGTTTTTATTGCCACACTACTCTTTTTCTTCATATTCATGTTGTACCACAATCCACTATCATCAGGAAACAAATGATACCTCTTATTATTATACATCCGTTTACAAAATGACATAAAATTACCTAACCCTCTGATTCCTTCTCCTGTATTTTCTTAATCAGGTTCAATTGCTATATATTGAAGCAATATCTTTAGGCTGTTTCATTCCCTGTGATTTCCTGATATTTTTCTTCTAATTTTTAAAAAATGAAGTATTACTTAAATTCAGTAACATTCACCCTTGTTAGTGTAAAGCTTAATTAATGTGCTTTGAAAAGTGCATACAGTCATGTAAGCACCACTGCAGTTGAGACACAGAACAGTGTCCTCATACCCAGAAGTTCCCTGGTGTCCCTCACAGCACTCCTCTCTCCCCTCCCAGCCCTTGGCACCACTGATTAGTTTCCTGTCCCTGTAGTTTTGCTTTTTCCAAAACATGGAATTTGAATTAAAACAGAAATGTTTTATTACCTTTAAACTTTGATTTAGTCCTTGTGTTTCAAGAAGAAATTCTAAAAGCTGAGGATAGGTAATCTTTATGTCAAATACATACTCAACTGCCCTTGTAATAAGCATTTTATATTATTTAGCATTTTAAAATAGAATAAATATATAATTTGGCATTTTATTACACTTTGAATGAAATATTCAAATAAAATAAATATTCAGGTTACTAATTTTCCTCAAAAGTAATTGTCCCTTTCCCTTTTTATTTTAAAAGAAAATAATTTTTAAACACACTTTGAATATATTCAAAGTTTTGTTCATTTACTTATTCTTTAGTAAAATCGCCTGACTGGTGTGGCTCAGTGGTGGAGTGTGGACCCATGTACCAAGAGGTCCCGGTTTGATTCCTGGTCAGGTCACATGCCCAGGTTGTGGGCCAAATCCCCAGTGGGGGGCATGCAGGAGGCAGCCAGTGGATGTTCTCTCTCCTTGATGTTTCTATCTCTCTTCCTCTCTCTTCCTCTCTCTCTAAAAAAATCAATAAAGGGAAAAAAATAGCTGAAAGTTAAGTTAGGAAATACAGGGTATTCCCTCCAAAATGTATACAGGGTATCTGTAGATTCTACTACATTTTGAAAATGAAATGTATTTTAATAAACACTGGCTTTATAATTATTCAAAGTTGTAAATACATTTTTCTGGGACATCTTATATATAATTTTTTAAAGGTAGTAATCTGACTTTATTTTTCTTTTTCTTTTATACAGGTGTCTGCTTCAGAATGGTAAGTCAATACAAACTGTATGTTTTTTCCATATTTTCCTCCCACAGTTATTTCATATATATATATATAATTTATTTTTTAGAGAGAGAAGAAGGGGGAGAGACAGACAGACAGACAGACATTAATGTGAGAAAAACACTGGCCATTTGTCTCTTGAACAAACCCATGATCTGGGTATTTGCCCTGATTAGGAATCGAACCAGTGACCTTTCAGTGCAGGGACCATGCTCAGCCAACTGAGTCACCCTGGCCAGGGCTCCCACAGTTATTTCTAATCACAAAGATAGAGATGTTTTCTACTTATTACTGGTGTACTGCTTATTTCCCATCCTTGACAGCAAATAAAAATGTATTTCTATTTCTTCAAATACAAATTACTGGTTGAGATTTTTACTAGGGCTGTCTTTACAAAGTAAGACATTGCAGCCTTCTTAGCCTTTAGCTAATGTTTTCTATGAATTTCAAGATACCTCTCTTGAGGTGATCAAATTAAACATTTTAATTAGGCATATGAATTACAAAATATGGTATCTTCCACTATTCTGGATGGAAGAAACCCTCTACTCCCTGTTACCTTTAATATTTTTATTTTGTTAACATACTCCTTTCCTAAAGGTTAAATGTGACTTGTATTTTCATGTACTATCTGAGCTAACAGTCACTAGATTAGGTTTCTATTCCTAATCTCAGAGTGTTCTAACATGGTCCCACCTGTAAAGCCTCCACATTTTGAGATAGTTGCATTCTCCACAGTTCAGATCGTCGTCTTTTTCATCATTAACTATGAGAGCTTGACTTATTTCCAGAACCAGCTCATACATCAACGCCAGCTATAACTATCTCAGTTTGTGTGGCTCCATATTGTTTGGAACGTGGAGTAAAGAGAGATCTTGATCACCCTGGCTTCCAAACAGAAGAACATGTTTTTTAAAAGTTCTAGTAGACTGAGTCCACAGAGTTTTATTAATGATGTAGTTAAAATAACTCAAAATCAAAATGTTGCTAGGTTTTGCCCTGGCTGGTGCAACGGTTCAATTAAGGTTGGATGTTGTCCAGTGCACCAAAAGGTTACCAGTTCAATTCCTGGTCAGGGCACACGCCCAGGTTGTGGGCTTAATCTCCAGTAGGGGGCGTGCAGGGGGCAGCTGATGGATATTTTCCATGTTTTACTGTTCACATCAATGTTTTTGTCCCCTCCTTCTCTCTAAAAATCATTAATAAAAAATTTATTTTTTAAATGTTGCTAGGTTTTTATTTGCCAATAGCATAACTGAATTTGGAACCAGGAAAAGGAATAAACAAAACTATTAAGAACAATAAAAGAAATAAATTTACCCATAGAGAATTATGGCATTTGTGTTGCAAATCCAGAGCTAACAGAAAACAACAGAATATTTGATTCCAGTACTTTCTGTTGATCATAACTGGATATTTTTTCTCAGTGATTGAGAATTTCAGAGTGATCATCATTGGGAACCCACCTTAACAGTGTAATTTAGTGTTAGCTGATGTGCGGGCAATGCAGCTGAATTGTATGGATCCCAAAACACATCATGGAAACTGCTGCTTGAAGTAATTCCCACTATCAGTTTATTTTCTCATAGCATGCTTGTCTTTACCGAAAGTGGAATTTAACAAAAAATTCTGTGTAAGTGAAGGTTCTTGTAAATAGAGGTTTTACTGTAGGTTAGCTGCACAGTTTTTTGGCATAGACTATATTTTAGGGGGAAAATGATCAGCTTAGTACTGTTAGAATGTTAGAATCAAGTATGTTATAAATGCAGACGTGATGATGGACACTGTTTCCCTTGTTTTCTCCTGAAACTAGTACACAGAAGGTGAGGCTAAGAAAATAGGAGTGGTTGGCTGGGTGAAGAACACCAGCAAAGGCACTGTGACAGGCCAAGTGCAAGGCCCTGAGGAGAAAGTCAATTCCATGTGAGTAGCAAGACTAATAACACACTCATGCAATTTATGGACTTATTTTAATGTTTCATTGGATAATAGGAATAGTATCGATGTACCAAATTCAGTTTGTAGGTTGTAAGTAAACTAACATGCTTTCAGGCAGACCAGCAAAGGATTTCTCAGAATTGGGGGTGGAATGTCTACATTTAGGAATGGATTACCCATGTGGACAGGCCCTCAGAAAATCAGTGGCATCACTGTCCAATCTCCATGAATTGTGTTTTCATTCTCCCCTAACCTCGTAGAAACATCGAGAGTCCACAAGTCTCTTACCTGAAGTGGTTGTGACAAAAGCATACCTTAGGCTGGTTCTTGAAGTTCTAAAAGTAGCCTTCAAGGCAAAAAGATTGCCATCTCCTTTTTATGGTTTAAATATATTTTTCCTCTAATTGTAATTTAATTTTTACTGTCGGTAACAGTGTGTTTAATGAACTGTAAGGTTCCTGTACTGTGAGCTCTTGCACACCTCTGTCATTTTCAGCTTTGTAAATTTCACTGCTGTCTGTAGTCTTTTTTAAAAAATAAAAAATAGCTAACTTTTATTGAGCATATGCAACATGTTAGGCAATATGTTAAACACACTTCACATAGATTATTTTATGTAATCTTTACAAGGAACTTATCAGGTAGGTAGTAATTAATACCCAATTTTGTTTTATTTTATTGTTTGCAATTTCTCTTTGCGTTCAGATTTAAAAAGCAATACTTCTTTGTGTATTGTGATAAGTAAAGTAATGAGATGCAGAGAGGTATAAAAGCAAAGCAATTAATCTCCAGCTCCTCTACTTCCCTCCCATTATGTAACCTGTGCCAACTTTCTGAAGCTTTCTCTTTTATTTAAATGTATGTAAGCAGGCTGGGTGGTATGGCTCAGTGAACTGAGAATCGTCCAGTGGACTGTGAGGTCCTGATTCGATTCCTGGTCAGGGCACGTGCCCAGGTTGTGGGCTTG
Organism: Molossus molossus; assembly: GCF_014108415.1. Lineage (NCBI taxonomy): Eukaryota > Metazoa > Chordata > Mammalia > Chiroptera > Molossidae > Molossus > Molossus molossus. The sequence goes on from NW_023425350.1 coordinate 38,028,871, forward strand.
ATCACCAGTTGGGGAGGGAGTGCAGGAGGCAGCCAATTGAGCAACCTCTCTCTTAAAAATCAATAAAAAAAATAAGTATTTAAGCGGAATTAGGGTTTTGCTTGTTTTTACTGAAATAGAATACTTTATGCATGTTTTTCTGTAACTAGTTTTGTCATTTGGACATTCAACAGTCAATAAATATATAACTACCAACTCCTTATTTTTTCTAATTTCTTTAGGTACTTGTGCTTATGTGTAAAACTGTACCCCAACTTGAAAAGTGGGGTCCAAAAATTCAATTTTATGTAATGTTAATGGATAACAATATTTTTCAGTAGGATTGTCACAACTTGCACAAAAGAAAAGATTACGAGACTTAAATTTACACAAGGAAATGCCAGATGACCAGGAGGGAGATTGAGAATGAGGACTCCGTGGAAGAGGGACAGTCATGCCCATCATGTCATGTCCTGACCCATGTAGTAGCAGGTTTTTGATTAATATCGGTGCAGTTATATCATACATTCTGCCCATTTTTTCTTTTCAACCCCTGCATACCCTTGTCCCCCCTCACACCACCAGTAACCTGTGTTAGCAACCTGGTGCATTTCCTTTTGTATTTGTCTCCATGTCCACCTTTTCACCACACACACACACACACACACACACACACACACGTTGTGGCACATACAGTTTTGTGATCAGTGTTTGCTTTTTTAAAATGGGGTTATGGTGTATCTGCATCTCCCTTTTATCACTCAAAAATACATCCAGAAAAATTCTTCCAAGTCCAGTGGTATAGCTCTAATTTATTCTTTTAAATTGCTGCTTAATATTCTACAGTAGAGATGCACCATTTTTTACTACCTTATTGTTGGGAACTCATTTTGTTTCCTAGTGGTTTTTGATGCTGTATTTATAACATTCCTTATTTACTCCATCTGGAATATGTTTTTTATTTTATAATATGAGATTGGGGACTGACTGTATTCTACCAGATGGATAGCCAGCTGTGCCAGCACCGCTTATTAAATTATCACTATTTCCCCATCGAACTGAAATACATGTTTGTCATAAATTAAAATCTTATATCAACTGAATTTTACTTCTGGATTTTCTGTTCTACTGATTGATCTACTTACATATGCCTAGACTCATGCTCCATATGATTTAATTTAAGTGGCTTTTTAGTATATTTTATTTCATTATTTTTTTTCATTCATTTATTTGTTTTACTGGGTATTTTCTCTCTAAACTTTAAGATATTTTTATCCATTTAATTGGAATATACATATATACATATATATGTATATATATATTTTGTATATTATATATATGTGTATATATATATTTGTAAGTATATATATATTTTAAAACTTACCTGATTGTCTTACATATATGCTTTTTATTTTAATCCTCACCCGAGGACATTTCTCCATTTTTTGTTCAGATAGAGTGGGAGGGAGAGAGAGGAAGAGAGAGAGAGAGAAACATCGACGTGAAAGGGACACATCGAGTGGCTGCCACCCGCACGACCAACCAGGGCTGGGGACAAACTGCAACGGAGGTATGTGCCCTTAGCAGGAACCGAACCCAGGTCTCTCTGGACCGCAGGCCGACGCTCTAACCACTGACCAAAACCGGCAGGGCCAAATATGCTTTTTAAAATAAACTTTATTTTTAGAAGTTTAGATTTACAGAAAAATTGTGAAGATGGTACAAAGAGTTTCCATATACTCTTCATCCAGTTTCCCTTAATAATATTTTACATTAATATGTTACAGTTAATGAACCCATTATGATTCATTAGTATTAATTGCAATCTATAGTTTATTCAGATTTCCTCAGCTTTTACCTAATGTTCCTTTTCTCTTTTAGGAACTCATATTTTACTTGTTTTTTAATTCTACATTTTTATGATATTAAGAGGCTTGATATTAAATCATCCCATCTAACAGTATGGATATCTTTTCATTTGCTCAGATTTCAAAATTTATCCTTCAGTATGATTTTATAGTTGTCATCATATGCTTTTCTTGCTGAGTTTATTCCTAAGTATGTCTTCGTCAGTTTGGGCAGCTATAACAAAGTACCATAGACTGGTGGTTCATAAACAACAGAAGTTTATTCATCATAGTTCTGGAGGCTAAAAGTCTGAGATCATGGTGCCAGCCTGGTCAGGTTCTGGTAAGAGCCCTCTGCTGAGTGGCCAACTGCCAGCATCTCACTGGATCCTTGCGTGGCAGAAAGAGAGCTGGTCATCTCTTTGGCCTCTTCTTATAAGGCACTAATCCCATTCATGAGGTTCTACTTTTATGAGATTACCTCCCAGAGACCCCATTCCCAAATACCATATTGGTGATTAGATATCAACATTTTTGGGGGATGCAGACATTCAGTCCATCACAATGTTTTATTGCTTTTTTACTATTGTGTGTGGAATATTTTTCCCATTTCTGTTTCTGGGTACTTATGCTAGAATAGCTTATAGTTGGGTTTTATTTTTTTATGCAGTCATATATAATCTTTATTTTTATATCAGAGCATTTAATCCATTTAAGCTTAATGGAGTTACTATTTAGAATTAAATTTGTATTTTATTATGTTCTTTCCACTTGGTTTATCAGTTTTATGTTCCTTTTTTTCTTTCTAGCCTTAATTTGGATTGACTATTTTTTATTATTCAGTCTTTTTTCTTTATTAGTTTAGAAGCTTTATGTTGTTTTGTTTCTTTTACTAGTGTTTTCCCTAGAGATACAACATGCAATCATAACTGATCAAAGTTTGATATTAATTTATGTCTACTTTCTTTTCAAACAATGAAAAATCTATAGCATCCTTTTTTATTTATTTTTTATTTATTTATTTTTTTTATCCTCACCCGAGGATATTTTTCCATTTTTTGTACAGATAGAGTGGGAGGGAGAGAGAGGAAGGGAGAGAGAGAGAGAAACATCGACGTGAAGGGACACATCGAGTGGCTGCCACCCGCACGACCAACCAGGGCCGGGGACAAACTGCAACTGAAGTACGTGCCCTTAGCGGGAACCGAACCCGGGTCTCTCCGGACCGCAGGCCGACGCTCTAACCGCTGAGCCAAACTGGCCAGGGCCATCCTTTTTTTATTTTATCCTCACCCAAGGGTATGTTTTTATTGATATTAGAGAGAAAGGAACGGAGAGAGAGAGCAAGAGAGAGAAACATCAGTCGGTTGCCTCCCGTACATGTCACGACGGGATCAGACCTGCAGCCTTTCTGGTGTACCAGATGACACTCCAACCAACTGAGTCACCTGGCCAGGGTTATAGCATCCTTTAAGTCCATTCATCTCCCTATTTATTTAGATGCTACAGTTGCATATTTTAATATGTATTTTAAACCTGAAAAGACATTAGTTGACTGTCAATTTTACATATTGCTTCTTTAAAGTAATTGAGCTGCATCTAAGATGGCAACAACAGTAAAATTGCCAGTTTACAATTTGCAGTAATAAATATAGCATTCAGCCTGTCAATGGGTTTAGGTTTATTCTCTCCAGTAGTGTTTAGTTCTCACAGTACAGATGCCAGGAAAGCACGAAGCGGGGTCCATCCAGGTCTGGTTATTGCCAACTACAAAGAGTGCAGGTGAGAGAACAGGGACTTGAGGGTATTTACAAGGGTGCGACTATAATGATGTATTTTCGAGTGTTGTTTGGACAAGAAGAGAAGTAAACTGGGAGTAAATTGTCGGGCAGTGAGAAATGGTTGCCTTCTTGGATTTTTGGGTCTAGAGATTTGTTGCAGGTCTCAGTACTGTTTCATTGCACAGCGCAGTCCTAGAGGCAGTGGGGTCAGTGCAGAATGGAAGGGCTGGAACGGCAGATACGAAACATCCCCGGTGTCTCCTGCCGCATTGAGGGTGAGAGTCCAGTGCAGACAGGCTCTTTCAGACATTTTCTCTCTATGTCCAGTGGGTCTGTAAGTGGACTTCATCGGAGCATTGCTAAGTAGGAATTCCTCCTGAAAGATACTGAATTTAAAAAATATATTTTTGTGTTGTCATGGTTTTCTCTTTTACAGCTTTTTATTATGGGATGTTAAAATATATACATAAATAGAGAGAACAGGACGATGAACCCCGTGTGTCTATTACCCAGTTTCAATAACAGTTAATTCCTGACTTTCTTGTTTCATATATTGCTCCAATTCTTTTGTTGTTGTTATTACAGTATTTAAAGCAAATTTTCTGCATCATATTCACCTGTAAGTTCGCTTGAATATTATGAAACTGCCACCCTTGGACAAAATTTTTACCCACAAAAATGGCAATTTCTCATTGTTTAATCTAATACTTTATTATTTTTCTCTGACAGACACTCTGTATGCCTATCAATATAATTTTCTAAACCCCACAGCAGATCCATCTGCAAGTGTCAAAGTGAATCCCCTAACAGTGACCCTTTCCCTGGGAGCCAGCCTTCCTCAGGCTCCGTCTGAACCTGCTCCACACCTGGAGGGAGGTCCTCTCCAGTCAGACGTTCTCATCTTCCTTGATTTAGTCTCTTGTTTTGTTGAAACATAATCCTTTATAAACTTACCAGGGAAAGGTGCACGAGAGCCAAAAAAAATTGTATTTTTGCCTGCCTTCATTTGCCTTCATACTTGATTATTATAAAAATATATGGATTGTTACAAAAATATAGATTGTTATAAAAATCTATGCCCCAAATAATCTCCTATTCCGATTATTAAAGGCATAGTTCCATAACTTCTTGTGTTGCTATTGAGGGATTTGATTATCATTCTCATACAAAGGATTGGGAGTTTATTCCCCCTAGAAAGTTTTTAGATGTTCAGTTGATCCCTATTTCTGCATTTTCACAATTCTCTGCCTTTGTCCATGTTTTGATTTCACTTTAAATGCTGGGCTCCCGGAAGAGGCGAGTGTTTTTATTTATTTACACTTTCTTTCCCTCTCTCTTCTTGGCAGTCCTCTTTGAAACTTCTTTGTGGACCTGATCCTCTAATTTTCTACTTTTCTCACTAGTTTTGAAATGATTATCTGGGGAATTGCCTCCACTTTGTCTTCCTCCCTTCCTAGTAATTTTTGTTAGTTTCTACGGCTATATTTTAATTTTCCTACTTCATAGTATCTTGTTTTTCATCTCTCTCTGAGGATATTGTGTGTGTTTTTCTTTTTGAAGTTTTCGTCTTGTTGCTGCTCCCTTTAACTTTCTTTTCTTCCGCAGCCCTTTGCCGTTTCTTTGTTTTGTTTTCATGTTTTGCTCCTCTCTTTCCTACCGAAGGCTTTTCTTGCAGTTATATTTTCAGCAACTCACTCATAAATATGAACAGGCCGCCAAGAATAAACAGACTTTTAAGGAAATTGTCCAACATGTAATTGTAGACTTGTTGGCTTGAGGAATGGTGGTGACTGGCGGAGAGCTGGCCGACTCGTTGGGGAACCTCCAAATGTTAAACTGTTAAGTCAGTAGGTCTTGTCTGCAGTCTCTGGTCCCTTCAAACCCAAGTCATCTGTGGGTTCTAGTTGTTGTTTTTTGCTTCTGCAGGCACTTGGGCTGTAATGTCCTTTGTTTTTCTGTATTGTTTATTCCTCCTCCATCTGTGTTCCTTCTGATTTTTTGAAATCTTTTTTTTTTTTTGTATTATAGTTTTGTATCAACTAGGAATATTTTTAGCTGCAAGTTAATAGAAAATGAGACTTAAAATGGATAAAACAAGTAGGGATTCTTTTTCTCAGTAATAAGAAGTCTGGGGGTGGGGGTACTGGCCTGGGTGTAGCAGCTCAGTGATATGAGGACTAACCTCTGTGATTCTCTTGGCCTTTCCCTCAATGTCGCAAATAGAAAGGTGCATGTAATACCCAGTTAAGGCAGGAGAAGGCAGGAAGGGATAGGGCTGTGCTGCTCTCCCCGAACTTCCTGAATAGACCTCTGCTCGTGTTTCATTGGCTCACATCGGGCCATACAGTTACTCTTCGCTACAAAGAACACTTGGAAATTGGTCTGGCTTATTGATACCCAGAACAAAATTGGTGTTCTCTTGGCCAGGAAGAAGGGGAGACAAATGGGTACTAGCTAGTGAGTGAACAATATTTGTAACAGCTTGCTTTTATTTATGTATTATTTTTTAAAATATGTTTTTATTGATTTTTTTTTTTTTTTAGAGGACACTTATTAAAGCTGGGGATGATGAAACAAGGGAGGGCTGGGGAATGAGCCTAGGCTGGCCTGCTTTGGCTCACTAAGAAGAAGTCAGAGAAGCCCTGGCTGGTTTGGCTCATCAGTTAGAGCATCGACTGCAGATCAGAGTCCTGGGTTCCGTTCCCACTAAGGGCACGTACCTCAGTTGTGCTTCGTCCCCAGCCCTGGTTGGGGTTGTGCGGGTGGCAGATAGTCAATGTGTCTCTCTCACATTGATGTTTCTCTCCCTCTTTCTTTCTCCCTCCCGCTCTATCTAAAGATGAATGCAAAAATGTCCTTGGGTGAGGATTAAAAAAGAAGCCAGAGAAAAGGGGGCCTTGGGGACAGGTTCAGGGGGTTTGCCATTGCCCATTGCTGCCCTGGTTGCAAGCCCCCTGGGGCCTCCATAGGGAATCAAACCAGTGACCTCTTGGTACATAAGACACACTCAGCCAACTGAGCCACACTGGCCAAGGCACATCTTTTGTATTTTGATGCTGCCATTTTAATGGGGTTTCTTCAGCTAAAGGAGATAACCATTTCACGTTGAACTGCACTGTGAAGATTGAGAAGATCCCCATAAAGTGCTTCGTGCATAAGAAGTAAGCAGTAAACATCTGCTATCATTATATGACCCATGTTGCTCTGTCTTTGCACATGTTGTTTTAGTGGCAGTTGGACTGTCTAGGTGAAAATGCCACTAAGATCTTAGACATATGGGTCATCCCTGCAGAGAAACGGGACTAGAGAAATAAATTTGGTTGTCATCGGTATGTGGATAGTGTTTGAAGCTGTGTGCATGGATGGGATTATGCAGGGAGACCTGATGTGGTGATCTGGGTCAGGAACCTGTTCCAGAGAGTGTAAATCAAGCTTAATAAACATCATAAAATGCCTTTGCAATGAAAAACATTTAGATGTTAAAGAATGAATTTATTCCTCTAGCCTCTTCTCTTTGCAGTACAGTGTTTCAGGTAGTGAATTATAAAAAAATTAAACCACAGTAAGAGAAGTTACAGAAATAGATTGTAAGGTCAGACTAAAGGTGGTGCATTTGGAGATATATACATATTGCCTTATTTTCTGCCAGTTATTAAACTTTTTAATTATCTTTTAGAATGCTGTGACAATAAGTCACAGAAATTGAAGTTAAATTGTCTCTAAAAATATGGGTGTGGTTTCTTTCCAGGTTATTGAAAGGTGGAATTCAATAGGGACCATCATTTCGAGATGGCCTGGCTGTGATTTTAGCAGCCCTGCTCTGTTTTTGCTAACGAGCCAGCAGCATTCAAGAACACACTCCAGATGTGCGTGCGCGTGTGCCTGTGTGTGTGTGTGTGTGCGCACGCGCGTTTTCTTCTCCGTCTGAGTTTCATTTTCTCAGAAAGAATGACTGATGGCTTTCTTTAGCAATTTGCATTATATGATTTGAATTGTAGAGGTAAGTTCTGCCAACATTATTTGATGCATAGAAACTATTTTGAATCTATTGTTTTATTAGACCTAGTTTTCAAAACTAAACAAAATATTTTGTTTCCTGGCAATCATTTTAAATTAGTATATAGAGTTATGACACTGAGCATAAACCTTTGACTAAATCTACACAAAATATATTTTTTCTTAAAGACTAAATAGTAATTTTTCAACAAAAAAAAAGAGAACCGAATAAACAAAAACCTAAAAACATTTGTTTTTGGAGACAGTGAGCCAAATTCTGTTTTCTTTCTTTCTTTTTTTTTTTTTGGTATGTGCCCCTAGTGGGAACCAAACCCGGGACTCTCTGGTCCGCAGGCCAATGCTCCAACTGCTGAGCCAAACCGACCAGGGCCCAAATTCTAAAATTTAAGTTACATCTTGATTGCTACATATTTTTAAAACCATATGTCATGCCCTGGCCAGTTGGCTCAACAGTTAGAGTGTCGGCCCGCAGACCCGAGAGTCCCAGGTTCGGTTCCTGCTAAGGGCATGTACCTCGGTTGTAGTTTGGCCCCGGCCCCGGTTGGGGTCCTGTGGGTGGCAGCCACTCGATGTGTCTCTCTCACGTCCATGTTTCTCTCTCTTCCTCCCTCTGTCCCTCCCACTCTATCTGAAGATAAATGCAAAAATGTCCTTGGGTGAGGATTAAAAAAATAAATAAAATAAAATAAAACCATATGTCATGTATCTGTACTCTGCACTTCAAAGGATCGTTCACAGACTGGGGTATGTATAAAAGAGGATGATCAAATATGTCACAATATAAGGAATGCTTGGAAGAACTGTGGATATTTAGGCTGGAGAAAAGAATGCTTGAGGGAATAATGATAGTTTACTTCAAGCATCTGAAGGGCTGACACATGGGAAAGGATAGATGCTCTCCATTGTTCCAGAGGTGATTATTTTGGTTATAGCAATGAGTGAATTTGCTTATTTCAATTCACCTGATAAAGAATGTTCCTGTAAAGGCATCTAATGGTGGAATTTCATCAATAAATAGACGTGGACTGTATCAGGGGTAGGCATACTACAACCTTGAACCAGATCTGACCTATTGCCAGTTTTGTAACTGAAGGTTTATACAGCCACACCCACTCATTCATATTTTGTTTGCTTTTGCTTTTGTGTTACCATGGCAGAGTTGAGTAGTTGAAACCCAGACCTAATGGCTACAGAGCTGAAAATATTTACTATCTGGCCCTTTACAGAAAAAGTCTGCTGACCCCTGGTGTAGATTTTAGACCAGTCAAGGGTTTATAGAAGATCAAACTCATTGGATGGTGGTTAAGTTAGCGTAGGTGACCTCTAAGGTCCTGTCCAGCTGAGATCCTATGGTTCTATACAGAGTTGACAATATACATGTAATTAAAATGTGTTTGCAGATTAAGAGTTAGAAGTAGAATAGACATAGTCACCAATATAATTGTAGTTATCTCTTCCACAGATATTTAGCATTTGTATGAAATGTTGACAGCATTCTGCTTTAACTATGAAAAGCCATTGTTATTCATTTCCAGCTGTTGAAGTAGTGGATTGGAATGAAGCAGTGGATTCTGTGAACAATTCAGTAGTGTCAGATTCAAAGTTATTTAATATTTTTTAAAAATAGTTTTCTCTGGCAGACCATTAGTGGCATGAATTGCTGTGTAACCAGAGTTGCTAATTTTTTGTAACTTTGTCATTTGAGAATCTCAAAGCACTTTACTAATATTTTATACCTTATTCATAAGGTCCTTCTTACACAGATAGATGAGGTTATTAAGAAAGTATTCATTGGATGTTCTGTTTGTGTTTTCCATTGGATGTTCTATTGAAATATAGAAGACTTGGACATTTTTCAGGAGAACAGAAATTCATTGAGGAGCTATAACTTTGGAAAAAACATTTAATGTAATCTAATTAATATAAATTACTCTACTGGGAAACTAGAAACATGAAAAATATCCATAGTAGAGTTAGAGTTCTAACATCAGGTTTTAGACCTCAAATACTAAGTAATTTATTTTCCTTTGGAATATAATTTTTTTAAAACTGATTTTAGAGAGAGAGGAAGGGTGAGGGAGAGAAAGATAGAAACATCGATGAAAGAGAACATTGATTGGCCACCTCCTGCATGCCCCCAACTGGGGATTTGGCCCGCAACCTGGGCATGTGCCCTGACCAGGAATCGAACTGGCGACCTCTTGGTGCATGGGTTGATGCTCAACCACTGAGCCACACTGGCTGGGTGGAATATAATGTTTTCATTAAAATTTCTTAAATGCAGGATTTTTGCTGTCAAGTTTTTATTTAAATATGTGAATTTAGTAAGATAATCATATTTAATAAAAGAAATGCTAAATGTAGCAGTAATTGCTTTAAAAAAATTAATAGAATTTATTTTTTAGAGCAGGTTCAGGTTTACAATCAAATTGAGAGGAAAGTATAGATATTTCTCATACACCCCCTGCCCTGTACATGCATAGTCTCCTCCATTATCGGTATCACTCACCAGAATGGTACTTTTTTTTTAACCAAGATGAACTTACATTGACACATCATCATCACCCAAAGTCCATAGTTTACCTTAAGGTTCCCTCTTTGTGTTGTACATTCTGTGGGGTTGGTTCATATCTTTTTATTGCTGAATAATATTCCATCATATGGATGTACCACAGTTAGTTTATCCATTCACCTACTGAAGGATATCTTAGTTTTGTCCAAGTTTCAGCAGTTATTAAACCAATTACTTTTAAAAAGTTGATACTGTAAATAAAATATTGTTTAGTGTTCACTTTTATGTTTCTTTTATAAAAATTTTTTTTTTCTTTATTGATTTTAGAGAGGGAGGAAGGGAGAGGAGAGGAAGATGGGGAAGAGGAAACATCGATGAGAGAGAACAGATTGGCTGTCTCCTGCATGCCCCTCACTGGGGATTTGGTCCACAACCTGGGCATGTGCCTTGACTGGGAATTGAACTGGAGACTTTTTGGCATGTGGGTTGATGCTCAACTACTGAGCCACACCGGCCAGGCTACTTTGACATTTATTAAAGTTATTGTACAATACACTAATGTGAGCACAAACTACTTTTTTTCCCCGTTATTGATTTTTTTTTTTAGAGAGAGAGAACGTAAAAGGGAGAGAGAGAAATAGAAGCATCAATGAGAGAGAACATTGATTAGCTGCCCCCTGCAAGCCCCCTCTCACCCCCACCAGGGATCAGGCCCAAAACCTGGGAATCGAATTGGCGACCTCTCGGTGCACGGGTTGATGCTCAACCACTGAGCCACACCGGCCAGACTCCCCATTACTTTTGAAGTATTGATTCCTGGGCATGAGTCAAAGGCTTTGTGCATTTTACATGTAAACTTGTTGATTCAGTTTTGTTGTTTTTTTTCTTCGGATAGAGTGGGAGCGAGAGAGGGAGGAAGAGAGAGAGAGAAACATCTATGTGAGAGGGACACATCGAGTGGTTGCCACCCACATGATCCCAACCGGGGCTGGGGACAAACTGCAACCAAGGTACATGCCCCTAGCGGGAACTGAACCCAGGCCTCTCTGGTCCGTGGGCCTATGCTCTAACCACTGAGAAAAACCGGCCAGGACTGTTGATTCAGTTTTAATTTAAAAATCATGAAGTATTTTTCAAATAAATACTAAGTAAGGACTCATAGATTAGGAAGTTTTGCTGTTCTTTGTACATTTCTAAATAAATAATTGTACCAATTTAGGTTAAGTGAGTCAAGCCAGTTATAAAGAAATTAAGAAGTGGAAATAAAATAAAATCATCCATTAACCCACTGTTGAAAAACAAATACAGATAATATACGCGCGCGCGCGCGCGCGCGCACACACACACACACACACACACACACACACATTTTTAATCCTCACCTGAGGACATTTTTGGTTTTATCTTCAGATAGAGTGGGAAGGAGAGAGAGGAAGAGAGAGAGAGAGAAACATTGATGTGGGAGAGACACATCGAGTGGCCACCCACATGATCTCAACCGGGGCCGGGGACAAACTGCAACCGAGGTACGTGCCCTTAGCGGGAACTGAACCCTGAACCCGGGTCTCTCTGGTCTGCGGGCCGATGCTCTAACCACTGAGCAACCAGTCAGGGCAAATACAGGTAATATTTTAATGCACAATAGAACTTTCTGTTTCACTCTTTCTTACTGGGGTACTAAAGTCAACTCCTGGTGATTTAAAAAAATATTCAAAAACAGGAAATTCTCGAGCTTTCAGACTCAACAAAGATCACCTAATGTTTTAACCCCAATAAAGTTCTATTGGAACAGGCATCTCATTCAGGCATGTGAAGAGGGCAGACCTGGGTTGGTGGTGGGACTCCGTTGCAGAACTGGGCCTCAGAATCGGCCCCTTTATGACTTCTGGGGCTAATGTTTAATAGTTAACATATTTTATCATGATAAATTTTCATTCAGCAAATAGTTAGAATGTGGCTTTCTATGTCCCTCTGCTAGGTGGTGGGGCACAAGGATGATTAAAGGTATTGTGAAAAGTCCAAACAGTCCACCTGGGGAAAAAGAGAGAAACAGGTGAATTCAGGACAGGATGGAAAGTACAAAGGTGGAGGCCGGGAAAGGTGCCTGTGTGTACGTGTGTGCGCGCACACATGCATGGACACAGTGACAGGGTGCCTTGGGGAGCAGGGCAGGCCGCTCTTTCTGGCCTCTTCTGCCACTCTCCCTCTCATTGCCTTTCAGTCCCTCCACACCCCGAGCTCTTCCTTCCCTAGGACAGGACGTTTGCAGAAGTTCCACCCTCTGCCTGGAATGGATGCCTTTCTATCCCCAGACCTGGAGGTTGTCCCCCACTCACCCTGTGGTACCCTCTCACCACATGCTCTGCTTCTGCACGTCACTTAGCACAGCTGTTATGAAGAGTTACTTAGTAACCCCTGCCTCCACTCCAAGAGAATGCCTTCAGCTATAACAGGAAACCTGATAAACAGGTGGCTCAAGCAGGTGGGGCTTTGTTCCTTTTCCATATAAAGGGGGCTGGAGGTCAGTGGACCTTACACTCGGTCAGCTGATCACCAGTGTCAGGATCCAGAATGCAGGGTTCTCTTGTCTTTTCACTCATGGCTGTAAAAGGACTGCTCCAGCTCCCAGCATCACACCCACGCTGGAGGAAGGGGTGGCTCTGGGTCTGGTCCCCTTTACCTGGAGAGCAAACATTCCCAGAAACCTGTAGCACACTTCCATATGTGGCCATCTCTAGCTATAATCAGCTTTTCCAGCCACCGGTAAGGAAGGCGAGTGTTTTGTGTTCTTTTATCAGATGGTCAGGTATGCTGCAAGAGGAGACAGGCTCAGGATAAGACACCTTAGTATACTCACAGGTCCTAGAGACAGAAGGCACAGCATGGCACGCAGGGTCACGGGAAAACACCACGGTGGTCAGAAGGGAGTTAGGAGGAAGGTTTAGGCCAGAGTCTTTGTTGGGGTTTCTGGGGGGAAAGGTAGGGCAGGGCTGGGTAGGGTAAGGGGTTTAGGATGGGCTAATTTGAGTAGTTCCCGAGGGCTTTGGGCTAAAAGGTGATATCTGGTACCTGGCCCTGGGAAGGTTAAGAGAGGAATATTGCCTCCTGGGATACACAGGCCTGACAGGAGGGGGTACTCCAGATTCACTAGTTGGCATATTAAAGTCATGCTCAGGGCTGAGCTCTTTGCTATCTTCAGGACTATGTCCCCCAGGAAGGGCAGTCTTTCCCAGCCAGAAAGGTTTGTTTGTTTGTTTTTTTAAATCCATACCCAAGGATATTTTTCTATTTATCTTCAGATAGAGTGGGAGGGGGAGAGAGGAAGAGAGAGAGAAACATCAATGTGAGAGACACCAACTGGCTGCCTCCCACAGGACCTGGACCAGGTCCGGGGACGAACTGCAACCAAGGTACATGCCCTTGACAGGAATCAAACCTGCAACTCACGGGTCCTCGGGCTGAAACCCTAACTGCTGAGTCAGACTGGTCAGAGCTCACCTGGGGCCCTTCTTCATAGCAACTAGGTTGAGTTCCACAGCAGAACAACTAAAATCTGAATTTCCAGGAGTGGGAGCCAGGCATCAGTTGATTTCCATGGCTCCCAGGCGAGTCCAGTGTGCAGCCAGGGCTGAGAGCCTCTGATCTTGTCTAGCCCCACTGACGACAACACTCAGGGCTGGAAGATGAGTTGCTCAGGGTTATACAGCAAGTTAGGTAAGAATCAACTTTTTTTAAAATCCTCACTTGAGGACATTTTCGCATTTATGCAGGCGGGAGGGAGAGACGGAGGAAGAGAGAGAAATATTGATGTGAGAGAGACACATCGAGTGGTTGCCACCCACACGACCCCAACCAGGGCCGGTGCAAACTGCAACTGAGGTACGTGCCCTTAGCAGGAACCAAACCCAGGACTCTCCGGTCTGCGGGCCCACACTCTAACCGCTGAGCTAAACTGGCCAGGGCTACTATCCCAACTTTTTTATTCTAAATCATTCACAATCACAAATATAACCGCCAAAATTTTAGAAGAAAAATAACTTACCGACAGCATTATAAATAATTTGGTTTTCCTTTAGTTAACAGTATTTTACACTGTAGAAAGTTATCCTTTTATAAAGATTGTGTAAAAATGTGGTTTTTTTTATGTAACATAAGATATGGATAAATAGTGCTTTGTAATATATGTGTAAGTAATAACCTTTTTTTCCAACTCTAGGGGGAGCTCTTTGGTTTATATTGTCTTATGTATCATTTTGAGAGTCTATTTTAAAAAGGAGCTATTTTGGATTTTAAAAAAATTAAATATTTATAGTAAGTATTCTTAACACTTTTCAGCTCCCCTTTTATTTTCTGGTTATAGAGTCATTTGGATACAAAGTCATATATTTGTTTCATTGCTTGACCAAAAAATCCAAATCCAGGCCTCTGAGAGTCATTTTCAAATCTGTCTTAAATCTGTAATGTTATCTCACATTATTTAACGAACATTATATGTTTCCCATGATTTTTGTTTCTTATAGGTCTCAATGTTGAAATAGAATTTCTGTGTGATGGGTTCCCTTTTCTGAATAATGTAGGTGGAGGAAGACCTTGGGGATGACACAGCTGTTGCTATAGGAATTTCTTCAGCTATTTTTACCCCATTGTGTACAAAGGAATGTTAACAACTACTTTCCCTGTAGCACAGATGAAACATTTGCTGCCATTTCTTTTTCTCTTTCCTCTTGACTAGCTCAGTATTCTCCCTTCTCCTGGGATTGCACTTGAAGCAACATTTACAGAATATGCAGCAGGTTATTTTTAGACAGTGTAAGCCAGTGGTTGTGGGTCCTGAAAGTTTGTTGGGCATGCAGATTCTCAGGGCCCTCCCCAGACCTGAACCAGAAACCCTGGGGGTAGTGTCCAGCAATCTGTGTTGAACCACTGGCACAGGCTGTTTTAAAGGGATACGAATCCTATACCCAGCGGTGCCTGCATAAAAAGTGATCATTCTATGCAATCGGCTATGCCTGTTTGGGGTTGTTCAGTGCTTTTTTTTTAATCACCTAGGGATTTAGTTCAAAGACAGAATTCTCATTCAATAAGTTCGAGGTGACTGATACTCTGCATTTTTTTTTTTTTTTATCCTCACCCGAGGATATTTTTTCCATTTTTGGTACAGATGGAATGGGAGGGAGAGAGAGGAAGGGAGAGAGAGTGAGAAACATCGACGTGAAGGGACACATCGAGTGGCTGCCACCCGCACGACCAACCAGGGCCGGGGACAAACTGCAACCAAGGTACATGCCCTTAGCGGGAACCGAACCCGGGTCTCTCCAGACCGCAGGCCGACGCTCTAACCGCTGAGCCAAACCGGCCAGGGCTACTCTGCATTTTTAATGAGCTCCCAGGTGATGTGGATTTTGCTTGACCCTCTATCACATATTGAGTAAGGAAGATATTGGCCAGCCAAATAGTCCATGACAAGACTATACCAACACCCACATATGAGAGTTACCCATGATTTCTGAGTATATCCTAAAGTCAGTGAGGTTTCCCTTTTCAGTCACAGTGGGAAGAGACAATTTTTGGAATATAATTCTTTTTTTTTTTTTTCAGTTTAAAATGACTCACTGGCCCTGGCCGGTTTGGCTCATCGGTTAGAGCATCGGCCTGTGGTCCAGAGACCTGGGTTCAGTTTCCACTAAGGGCACGTACCTTGGTTGCAGTTTGTCCCCGGCCCTGGTTGGTCGTGCGGGTGGCAGCCACTTGGTGTCCCTTTCACGTCAATGTTTCTATCTCTCTCTTCCTCCCACTCTATCTGAACAAAAAATGGAAAACTGTCCTCGGGTGAGGATAAAAAAAATAAAAAAATAAAAGACTCACTGTTGCTAAATGCTACAAGAGTAGATTGTTTGGCCCTGGCTGGTGTGGCTCAGGGCGTTGTTCCCCGCACCAGGAGGTTTCGGTTTCATTTGGTCAGGGCACATGCCTGGGTAGGGGGTGTGCAGAAGGCAGTCAATCAATGCATTCATGGTATGTTGAAGCTGGAGGAAATTCTGAAGTTTGGTGATGTTTTCAAACAAAATAATTTCGTACAAAAAGAAGTGGTTCATAAATATTTAGAATTATTCCTTCTGTGTTCAATATTTATTGAGCACCTTCCATGTGAAGCACTGTGCTAGGCATTTTGGGATATTTAAAAAAAAAAAAAAAAGGTAAAGTCCTTGACCTTGAGATTACACTTTACCTGAGAAAATAAAATGCCTGTGAATATTAATTACCAAACCAGGGTAAACGGTAAAGAGGTGTGGTAGAACCTTGTAAGACCAAAGGACAGCTCTTGGCTTGAGGGGCTTAAAACTCTGGAGTCTGACTTGGTTGGGCTTTGAGAGTGGGCAGAATTTGGATATTCAGAAGAGAGTGAAGGAAAGGAGCTCCATAAAAGACAAGGGGGCCCTGGCCAGTTTGGCTCAGCGGTTAGAGCGTAGGCCTGCAGACCAAGGAGTCCCAGGTTCGATTCCGGCCAAGGGAATGTACCTTGGTTGTGGTTCATCCCCGGCTCTGGTTGGAGTCGCGCGGGTGGCAGCCAATCGATGTGTCTCTCTCACATCGATGTTTTTTCTCTCTCTCTCCCTCCCTCCCTCCCACTCTGTCTGAAGAGAAAATGTAAAAATATTCTCCGGTGAGGATTAAAAAATAAAAAGACAAGGGAGCATGGGTCAAGGTGAAGCTTCAGAAAGTGGACCATAGGTGCACATGGGAACAGGGGAATAGTTCAGACCATATAGAGCTTAGACTACTTTTTTTTTTATCCTCACTCGAGGACATTTTTGCATTTATCTTCAGATAGAGCGGGAAGGAGAGAGGGAGGAAGAGAGAAACATTGATGTGAGAGAGACACATCGACTGGCTGCTGGAGACAAACTGCAACCGAGGTACATGCGCTTAGTGGGAACCAAACCCCAGTCTCTCTAGTCTGCGGGCTGACGCTCTAACCGCTGAGCCAAACTGGCCAGGGCGAGTTTAGACTTCTTGTTAAGATTATGAAAATGAGTTCAAGCCAGATTGGTAAGGATTTAACTGCCAAGCACATGAGTTCTGACTTAATTTCTTGTGCACCACGGAGCCATTGATGAAGGCTTCAAGATAGGGCGTGAATGACCCACTTATGATGCTTTAGGAAGAGGCATTAATGGAATGTGCAGGATGAATGGAAATGGCAGAGACCAAGGCAGAAACACTTGTTGGAAGGCCATTGGGTGGCCTTGGCAGCAGGCAAGAAAGAAGACTTTAGAAAATATAATAAGGAAGAGATTTGATTTAAAAACAAAACAAAACAATATAAACTGAAAATGTAGGTAGATTAAAGAGATAAGATAAACGTATCAATATAAAGGGAAACAAGGGACATTTGGGACTATATGTCTGTCCTTTCGGTGTGTACTCCTTGTGGCAAACAGCCTTACTTTTCAACTAACCATCCTGGAGACACTGTAAAGACCAGGTGGGTTAAATGATACTGCCTTTCTAACGGTTTGACATTTATTATTTCACCCACATTTATCTTTTTGGTTTTATATCTGCTTTTATGGTCTTCTGCCTTATTTCATACAGTCATGAATATGTTTTGAATACTGCTAGTCAACAAATTCCAAAACAAAACAATCATCCTAAGATTTTAGATTTAGAAGGGACTTGAGAAGTCATGAGGTATCTTCTCTCTCTCTCTCTCTCTCTCTCTCTCTCTCTCTTTCAATCTCTCTCAACAAAAAGTCCTCTAGGACTTGAGGTGGAACCAAACTATACTTGAGGGCAAAGCATGTATCACTATGCCCCATCCATAGTAAATAACGTGGTTTGCAGAGCTGTGTCAGATCTGATCACCAATGCCTCAGGCTGGAGAGGAGGCTTGGTACCAGGAGAACACTCTGAACTGGTTTTCCAAAGAGTGTCCCTCCCTACCTCACCCCAAGGGAAAGTCAATGCACCTTGGACCCTGGGTGAAGAAATCTTCTGGCAGGAAATCCATGTGGCTCTTTATTGACAATTACTGGTTATTTTGCAAAACATTACCTCTCCAAACATTCTTGGAACCCCATGTAAGGGTATTGAGTCAAAACCACCCAGCCTAAGTTGTTGCAGAAAATATGATGCCTTACCACACACTAAAACACACTCATGTGAGACTCACTTCTGAGAAGTTCCCAGCTTTACCTTCCAGTTTAGGTAGCATCCATCGAAATTAGAGCCTGATCCATCGGTCCAGTGGCGCCTCCTTGTTGTTCTTATCTGGGCACAGCCTCATTTATGGACATCATGCTGTCTGGTTGGCTGGCTAAGGAGACCAATGTGTGCATATGTTGCGTGGTCATGGTGTTACCTTATACGAGCATTCAGAGTGCTATGTCAAGTCTCCAGTACATGAGCTGATGCAGTGATTATTGTCTGTATCCTGTCGGCAAGCATTCACTTATTCCATGTACATTTATGAAGTATCTACTATATGTCAAGTAGAGTGTTGGGAGCTGTGGATAAAAAGATGAGTAAAATAGTCTCCGCCTTGTAAGACTGGAGGGCAGATGGGTGAGTAAATAGAGACTGTGTATACAGGATGAAGCAAGACATGGAGGATTTGACCCATTGGTCTTGGGATCTGCATAAAGGACTTAACCCTTTCCAGAAACAGACCCTCCTGCTTCCCTTGTGAGCACCACTATTTCCGGGCAGCCCCCATTCTGATGCAGAGACATTTTATTATTGTTCAAATCATGTCACCATCTCCAGTTCAGCTGACACTTCTGTCCTTGTGAAATCTGTCCAACACAGGACTAGGTAATCCCTGACTTGGGGCCAGACCAAGTGCCTGAATTGGATGCCAGAACCTTCTCACTAGCAAGATGGCTAGGCAGCCTTGTACTCATCTTGAAGTTTTCCCATAACAAGGGAAACTTAAAATCAAGATTCTGTAGCAATTTGGCTTTTTTTTAATCTTCACCCGAGGACATTTTTGTACTTATCTTCAGACAGAGTGGGAAGGAGAGGGGGGAAAAGAGAGAGAGAGAGAGAGAGAGAGAGAGAGAGAGAGAGAGAGAGAGAAACATCGACGTGAGAGAGACACATCGAGTGGTTGCCACCCGTACAACCCCAACCGAGGCCGGGGACAAACTGCAACCGAGGTATGTGCTCTCAGTGGGAACCGAACCCGGGACTCTCTGGTCCACGGGCCGACACTCTAACCTCTGAGCCAAACCGGCCAGGGCAGCAATTTGGCTTTTGTACCCCCACCTTCCCTACCACCTTCCTCCCCCATTCCCTAGCTTCATATCTACCATCCTAGTGCCTATGGTAACACTCACCTGACAAAGCAGAGAGAGGTAGCTCACAGGGAAGGAGGACAGGGCGCCTCTTAACAAGGGACTCTATTTTGGTTTCGCTTTGTTCTTTTCAATGCTTTCAACCCTTGCATTTGGTCAAGCCATCACAAAAGCTAGATGGTTTCTTTGTCATTACTGCAACCTTTTGCTTCCAGCTCTTGCTGAACATAAAAACCACATCCAGTGTATCTCCACTCATTTCTATACCAGTGCTTGTTATATTCAGCTTTGTCAAACTATGTTTGGATTTTGATTCAGTTATGTAGAATATTCATTATACCTCTCAGCTCATCAACTGAGAAATGTGATAAACATTTTTTCTATATCATTGTCCAAATAACTGATAACAATATTGAACATTGTTACTGAGGTATCATGCTTTAGAAACTTCTCTCCTCTTGTACATATATAGATATATTTGCAAAGATGTAATGATATGGTTCTTTTGGGCATTATATAATAATATTTTTAAATGCATAGAAAAGTGAGGAAATAGCATAATGAACACTACATCCAGTTTTCATAGTTGTAATTTTAAGAACATTTCTGCCATAAATATAGACACTGATCCCCCCCAATTTGGACAACCCAGCTGTAAAAGACATTTGAGGTATTGTTGGGGGACATTTGAATATGGCCTGGGCTTTCGTGAACATTAAAGAATTAGTGCTAGGTTTGTTAGGTGTGATAGTAGCATCACAGTTATGTAGGAAAATGTCCTTTTTCACAGCAATAGACTGAGGTTTGGGGGCAAGATGTCGTGATGTCCTTAATCTTATTTACAGTACTTCAGCCTGTCATGAAGAATCCAATGGGAAGAGAGTTTAATAGGAGATACCTAAAGAGAGTCAGAGTAATGGCTAAATGAATGGCCTTTTGTCAGTTTATTCTGATGCAACTGTTTTGAGTCTGGGATATTTTCACAAATATTAAATAACAAGCCAACTTTTAAAAACCCACCACATAATGTGCACAAAAGAAATAGCCATCCTGTTCCTGGGCCCCAAGCCAGCTCAGAGCCCCCACTCCGTTCCATTTCTTCACCCTCAGTATTACTGTAACTTAAAATAAAAATTGTTTCTATATTTTAATACAGACTTTCAAAACGTTTGTCAAACTGTCCACTTTGACCGTTAACTACACCAAAACGTGCCTTACACAAAACCAGTGTGCTAAATCTCCATCAGAATGTCCAATAAAGGGAGAAAGCTACATGATGGTGAATTAGGGACCATAAAAAGTAATTGGCTATTGCCAAGGGAAGCGTTAGTAACATAATTTTAGATACATTACTAGGATAATATTTAGACAAGTATGGGAGAATAAAATATTATTATATATCTGTTGAGTTATTTTAAAATATACATGCCTAGCCCTGGCCGGTTTGACTCAGCCGTTAGAGCATCATTCTGCAGTCCAGAAAGACCCGGGGTTCGGTTCCCACTAAGGCCACATACCTCAGTGGCAGTGTCCCCGGCCTGGGTTGGCGTCATGTGGGTGGCAGCCAGTCGATGTGTCTTTCTCACGTTGATAGTTCTCTCCCTCTCTTCCTCCCTCCCTCCCTCTCTGAGGATGAATGCAAAAATGTCCTCGGGTGAAAAAATAAGATATAAAAGATATGAGAGAAAAAATAAAATATACATGCATAGTAATCACTGAATTTAACTAGGAAACTCAATGAATTTACTAAAGAGGAAGAGCTGTGAAAATGAATATAAAGTATCTCTTGGAAAAAGGTAAAATAGGTAAGACACTAGTACTACAGAGGATGATTATTGTAGCTAACACATTAATTGTAGTCTGGCTGTGTCTATAGCTATTAGAAATAAAATTTTAAGTATTGCCATTGTCTGGGTGGCTGAGGCTGACAGGCAAACCCGTACCGCGTGCGTTCACAGAGGCGCGCAGAGGACGGGCGCCGTGGATCTGGCAAGACGAGCCAAGACGAGCCAAGACGAGCCAAGACGAGCCAAGACGAGCCAAGACGAGCCAGCGCTTCACTTCTGGGACCAGTTTCCGTTTCCGCTCACTTGTGGGGATCTGTAGAACTCGGGTTTGCCGCCCAGGGCCAGTTAGAGATGTCACAGAAGAACTTTCTTACCTGAACCATTTAAGATGGTATTCCTTCTACACTCCTCCCCAATTAGAAGATGTTTAGCAGAGGTGAACCTTTTTTTATTGTTTTTAATCCTCACCCAAGGATATTTTTATATTTTTATCTTGAGATAGAGCGGGAGGGAGAGAGGGAGGAAGAGAGAGAGAGAAACATTGACACATCGAGTGGCTGCCACCTGCACGACCCCAACCAGGGCCGGGGACAAACTGCAAGCGAGGCATATGCCCTTACCCGGGCCTCTCTGGTCCGTGGGCCGACGCTCTAACCACTGAGCCAAACTGGCCAGGGTGAGGTGAACCTTTTTTTTTTTTAACAACTCCAGTCTATAAATTGAGGAATGAATCTTCCAGGGTGGATTGACGTGTACAGCACCATTGTGCCACACCCAAGGGCCACTGTGCTCGGAGTTCGTGTGTCCTTGCTGTTATTTCTCTACTGGGTTAGGTGTGCCTGTGCTTTTCTGTTCGCTTTTTTTGTTCTTTGACTTTGGGGCATGTCCATGAAAACCTTCCCCTCTCCTCACTCTCTTCAATTTCTAATCTGTGGGCATTTCTCTCTCTCTCTCTCTCTCTCTCTCTCTCTCTCTCTCTCTCTCTCCCTCTCTCTCTCTCTCTCACACACACACCACACACACACACACACTGACCTTTATTTAGCCCCTTCCTGATAAACAGTCTCAACCTATAGAAATTTAAGAGTAGTTATGATCTACCAGCTATATCTATATTTATGTTACTCTATAGACATTTTTGACAAACAGCACACAGGAAAGGTCCATTAAAATGATTAGGTTTTTCTAATGAAAAAAATTGCCTCTGCTTTGATAAGTTAATTTGTTAATTTGTTGTTGTTGTTGTTGTTGTTGTTTTATCTTCACCTGAGGATATTGACGTGAGAGGGACACATTGACTGGTTGCCTCCTGCACGACCCTGACCAGAGCCAGGGACGAACTGCAACCGAGGTACGTGCCCTTGGCTGGAATCAAACCCCATGACTCATTGGTCTGCAGGTCAACGCTCTACCGCTGAACCAAACCAGCCAGGGCAGATAATTTTGTTTTTAATAAAATAATACCTGCACATGTTTTAAAAGTAAAATAGTGCGAAAGAAAGAAAGAAAGAAAGAAAGAAAGAAAGAAAGAAAGAAAGAAAGAAAGAACAAACCCCAGCAGCCACCCCTCTCTAACCCATCCCATCTCTCAACAACTATTTTAGTGATTTCTTTGGCCATTTCTACCTATTTCAAAATAATATACTTAAAGTGGTGTGTCTAAAATCATTATTTTAGACATTATCTATTGACTGTGTTATGATAGATGAATCTATTAACGTTCTATTAGGACAGATGAGCTCTGCCATAAGACATAACTCTCTTATATTACTTAGACTCTGTATAACCTCTCTGTATGCAACATAACTCTTTTATTGATTATACCACATTTTCCTTCTCTCACCTCCCCAGTATAGTTACATCTGACTTTTTGTTAAATGAATCAGCAGTTTTCATATTCTCAGAACTCTTTGTACACTGCTAAGTGAGGTAGTATGTTCCCCAAGAACAAAGAACTCATGAGGCTGCTCTTGCAGGTGCTGAGGGCTTGCACCCCTTCTCGTGGTCTTTGAAAGCCTAGAAGGGGTGCAGCTGCTCACCGTCCTCCTAAGAAGCCCAAGAAGGAAACTGGCTCCAGTTGCTTTAGAATTTGGTGATACTTAGTGATACTTGGTTGTCATTTCTAGGCAATAGGAACAATTTTACCTCCAAGTCCTATTATACTTTATAAAAACACTTTTTATGACAGATTAGCCATCTCTTAGATGGTTGAAAGCATGCTCATATCTCTGGTTAGACTGAAGAGTCTAAGAGGGCAGGGATTGTGAATATGACTTTGTGAACTGGAAGAGGAGAGATTAAGCGTGGATAGGCACCGAGGAGGGTCTACTTGATACGCTTGGTCTCTGGACCTTTTATCTGAAGCCCTGGGACTCCTGGAATGGAATGCGGCTCTGCAGTCAAAGGTGGGAGGAGGGTTCTCGATCATGGTTAACCATTTACTGCTCCTTTTTATAGCTTATCAGTTGGGTACTGGAGGGTGTGAGGCTGAACATGTGGCTTTTGAGGCTTGTGGGTTATCATATTTCCAAAGTTTCCTGGTGGCCTTTTTCATGTCTGGTCTATCCAGCCTCAAATATGGATCCTGCCATCTCATAAAACTACTTAGAAGAGCTTTAAAAATAAATACATGAGCTTGGTTTTCAGTCACAGATTTCCTCCCAGGGCTGACGATATCGAGTGGAATGAGGAAGTGTGATGGAAGAATGAGTTAACTCTTGTCTCTCTACTAAGAGTTTTAATTCCTGATGACTGACTTTATATATTTTTTTATTAAGTAAATTTAGCTGCCTTTAGTGGCACTTGTGGTCACATGAGAGTTATAATGTGTTGTTGGTTGTGAAATACATTATTAACCTATTGAGAGTAACCCTGGCACTTTTTGTTCATGAAGATCAGTTTCCACTAGCAGAAGGATTATAAACAAAATTAACTGGGGAACTTAATTTTATTTCTTATAAGAGCTCTTTTCACCCCTTAAATTAGTGATTCTAAACTTTTTGAACTGGAAAATTTAATAATAGGGTAAGTAGATCTAAGCTTCTTTGGAAATTGTACTTGTCAGTTCTATTTTTGGTTTCTTAGGAAACAAGTTAAAAACAGCTCTTTAGACTTTAATACGTTCCTAATTACATTTCTTTCTCTTTTGAGAAGCTTGTTTTTCTTTTAAAGTGCTGAGTTCTTTGCTTGTACCAGTAGGAATATTGATTTTAAAAATTCATATCCCTTCTAACCATAGTCATATATATAAAGTCCTGGCAAAGGAATAACACAAAATTCAGGTGCTTTAAGCAAAGCTTTTGAAACTGGAGTTGTTTGGTGTGCTCACGTGCTTTTATTCGTGAACACGTTTGTAGCAACTGAAGTGATGGCCTGGGTTGCATTTCCTTCATCTCTGTAAATCGTCAGCCACACCACCCATTTCACACAGTGAAGGGGTGTGGAGACAAAGTTAGCTTCCACACCTGGAGCAGAAGCAGGATGAGAATGAGAGGAGGGGGAAGGTGTGGTGGGACATTGAACTGCAGTCATCTCTCAGCTCCTGTATATATAGTTTGTAGCTTGGGGACACGCACATTGCAAGGTTTACATGACTGAGTTCCACTGGGTTACGCACATCTTTTCTCACCTGCTTTAGAGATGAAAAGTGGGAGGAGAGGGGAATTTTGCAGACCTCTTTTGGAAACCAAGGGAAATGGTAGAGTTCCTCAGCCTGCGTTCCCTTCTGATGTTGTCTTACATTGACTACCCGCTTATCAATGACCCTTCAGCTGCTGTCACCAAGTTCCAGGGAGATTCTTATTGGCCCTGACAATCCGTAAAGGCATGGGGAGCACGTATACCCTGTCACTCTCCTGCCAGTGCCGAGCCCCTGCTCTTTGGCCATCTTCTTCCTTCTTAAAGCTCTAAGCGTGGGCAGTCGGCATCTTCACGGGGCTGTCTCCTTGTAATTCAGTTACCCACTCACTATCAGTTCAGGGGGACTTTGTTGCCTACCCCATCAAAGTGGGCCTAGTGTCACTCCCTGTCATATCACCTTATTTTTAACCAGAGTACTCGTTGCCTTTGGGTATTTTTATATTATTTGTTTATTCTCTCTCTCCCTTCGAAATCTATGCACGAGAATTGGGCCTATCTCCTGACTTTTCAGTGGTCTATCCCATCATCAAGCAAAGGGATTCGGTGCTGCTCCCCGACTTGCGTTTGTTTTTTTTTTTTTTAATCCTCACCCGAGGATATTTTTTCCATTTTTTGTACAGATAGAATGGGAGGGAGAGAGAGGAAGGGAGAGAGAGTGAGAAACATCGACATGAAGGGACACATCGAGTGGCTGCCACCCACACGACCAACCAGGGCCGGGGACAAACTGCAACCAAGGTACATGCCCTTAGCGGGAACCGAACCCGTGTCTCTCCGGACCGCAGGCCGACGCTCTAACCGCTGAGCCAAACTGGCCAGGGCACGTTTGTTTTTTTTAATGTGAAAGACCAGATAGCAAGTATTTTAGGTTCCATTGGCCAAATAGTCGCTGTCAAAACTGCTCAACTCTACTACCTTAGCACAAACACAGCCATAGATGATATGTAAACCAATGAATGAAGCTGTGTCTCAATAAAACTTTATTTATGGACACTGAAATCTGAATGTTACATAATTTTTGTTATGAATTTTTTTTTTCCATTTTTCTTTCCATTGTAATACATAGAAACCATTCTTAGCTTGTGAATTTTGTAGAAACATCAGGTTTGGCCTGCAGACTATAGTTTACCAACCCCTGATGAAGAACATCGATTGGTTGCCACTTACTGCATATTTATCATTATGAATGAATAACAAAGTAGAGTGATAGGGAAGGATTTTTACATGAAGAAATCAATATATTTACTCCTAAAAATAGAATGGGACAATATTTCTATAAACCAATCCTGAATATATAGATTATTTTGGAAGTATAAGGATACTATCCTCTTTTGATATCTCTGGATTTGAATATATTCAGATATTAAAAGTTTTGTTCATTTACTTACTATTTAATAAAATCGCCTGGCTGGTGTGGCTCAGTGGTTGAGCATCAGCCCAAGCACCAAGAGGTTGCCGGTTCAATTCCTGGCTAGGGCACATGCCCAGGTTGTGGGGCAAATTCCCAGTAGGGGGCATGTAGGAGGTGACCAGTTGATGTTCTCTCTCATCAATGTTTCTAACTCTCTCTCCCTCTCCCTTCTTCTTTCTCTAAAAATCAATAAAGAAAAGAAAAAATTAAAAAAAAAGGTATTTACTTAATCTGTGTTCTATTCTCAGAAATTATCTAAAATATTTAAAATGTAATTGTATTCAAAATGTATTAAATTTGAACATATTCCATCAAATATTACAAAATTTGAAAGATTAATATGCTAATGGACTTTCTAAAAATGTTATCCTCTAAAATATTTAAAATTATATATTAATATTTAAAGATGAACTACAAAGTATAATTAATGAGTATAAACTTTAATAAAATTATTTATATCTGGCCCGGCTGCTGTGGCTCAGTGGATTGAGAGTCATCCCATGGACTGGGAGGTCCCAGTTTGATTCCTGGTCAGGGCACATGCCTAGGTTGCAGGCTCCATCCCTAGTAGGGGGCGTGCAGGAGGCAGCTAATGGATGTTTCTCTCTCACATCGATTGTTTCTATCTCTTTCTCTTCCTCTCTAAAGAAATCAATAAAAACATATTTTTAAAAAATTTATTTAAATCTGAAGCTTTAAAATATAATCTGAGCCCTGGCCAGTTTGGCTCAGTGATTAGAGCGTTGGCCTGCAGTTTAGAGAGACCCAGGTTCAGTTCCCACTAAGGGCACGTACCTCGGTTGCAGTTTGTCCCTGACCCTGGTTGGGTCGTGCGGGTGGCAGCCACTTGATGTGTCCCTTTCACGTCGATGTTTCTCTCTCTCTCCCTCCCACTCTATCTGAACAGAAAATGGAAAAATGTCCTCAGGTGAGGATAAAAAAATAAAAAATTAAAAAAATGATAAATAAAAAAATAATAAATAAATAAAATATAATCTGAAAATTTAGTCTCATAAATTAATCTTGTTATATACTCATGAAAATAAAATTATTCTTAATTTCAGCACTAAATGATCATCTAGTTGCTCATGTAAAGAATTTGTGTGACATCTACTCCTTCAAATTTACAAATGTAAAAGTAATATGAGTTATTTCTCTGGAACTATAAAATAAAAACCAAGGAGAAGGAAGGTGATAGACATTTAACACTTCAGAAAGATGCTTCATTATGCAAGAATCTATTGACTTCATTCTATCTAAGAGGAAGGGTTTAGCAAAGTAATTAATCTCCACCACTTAGATGCTCCCTGCAGCTGGAAGCAGGGTCTGTTTCTAAGGTCACAGAGATACACCATTTACAAACAGTCATTTTTTATCTTGAGGACAAGAGAAGTGTGGTGAAACATTTTCCAGGGGCCTGAAGAGGGTCATGAGAATAGATGTTCAGCCTCATGGGTTGCGTTTTTCAGTTCAAAGTGCCACAGCCTGAGTAACAGAGGCACTCAATGTATTCTTTTATACATTTATTTATTCACGTCTTTGTAAGTGGTGGCCCTGTAGAGTGTAGGCCCAGGGCAGGGGGCTCTTGGCAGGGTCTAAGGACAGTGCTGCCTGGGACTTTCCAGTTATATAAACCAATAAACTTTCTTACTTGCTTAACATCGTTTTTAAAAAATCCGAAATCATGCAATAAAAATGATCTAGAATTAAATAGACTTATGGAATAGATATATGAATAGAATATATGTGAAAAAAACTACAAGCCCTTACTAAAATATAGAAAAGCAGACAACTTGAATAAATGGGAAGAGGTGCTGTTTCTTTGGATTCAAAGACTCAATATTATAAAGCTATCAATTCATTTCAAATTAAGGCATTTAAAGCAATTGTAATTGTAGTTAAAATTGTGATTGTCTCCCAACATCTATTCCATCCAAGGTCTGTGGGTTCCCCTGATTAAACCAAGTAAATAATTTTGATCCTATCCTTCTTGGTTGTGATTGATTAAAAAAAAATGAGGTGACGAATTCAGGCTAATGATACACAAACAATTTTCTGGTGCCTTTTCATCTTCTGCTAGATGTTAGTGAGGATGCAGAGGCAGCCATCCTATACCCACAAGGAGACCTAGCTGAAGGGTGAACTTGACATTGAATAGCAGAGCTGGAAGATGGGAGATGGAAATACAGGGGTTATTAAAGACACCAATGGGCCATTGTTTCAAGCATCCCTGAAATTTGATCTACCTTTGGACTCATAGTTATGAAAACCAATCGTTTCTTGTTTAACCCTCTTTGATCTATATAGTAGTAGGTACTGTCAACATCAAAGACTGTTATTTTTGCAACATTTAATTTTGTTATTTCTTTTCCTTTTATATTTAACCTATTTACAAGTTCTAATATTTTTTTCTTCTTTTACTGCTGCTTGGTAATGTTACAATCAATTTCCTTGTAAGTGTAATATTTGATATCCCCTACTAGATGTGAAAACTATTTAGGTTAGGAATAAATTATCTTATTTTATAAACCTTTCCTAAACTTTATTAAAATGCTATCCACACAGTGGATGGTCACATGACTGTGATACTACTTAAACTGTGAATATGGAGTTAGTATCATTAGCGAAAACTCTAGGAACTATTTTAGGATATTTTGTTTTCTGATAATAAATATTCAGGTGGAAGTAGGAAGAGAGCCATATACATTTGCTTGTTTTTTGAGATCTCCCCAAACTAGGTCAGAATGGAGACCTCAAACAGTGAGGGGACTGCATCCCTCTCTCCTTCCAGGGGAGTGTGCTGTGGCAGGCTGGGTTCACGGCAAGTGGTGTGCCTGCCTGCAGGGCGGTGTCCTCTTCTGTCAGCCTTCCGAGCCCCTCTGGGAATGTTGCTGTTGTCAGGGGTGGAGTGTTGATTCCTGTAGGGGAGGAGAACAGTGCCAGGCTCAGGCACCGCCGGACCCGCTCAGATTCCTACACTTTGGTAGTTAACTGAGAGATGAGATATACATATATTTTTAAATCCTCACCCGAGGATATTTTTTCCCATTGATTTTTAGAGAGAGTGGATTGAACCTACAATCTTTAGAACGTGCACAGGCCGACGTTCTAACCACTGTGAACACACCAGCCAGGGCCCATTTTATTATTAAGCTTTAACCTTTTTTTCCCCAAGTGAACCATGGAGGTATGTTTCATAGGGTTCTGTTTCTGTGGTCAACATAGACATTCTGTTAAGACAACTTTTCTTATTCTGATTTGCTTATTTCAAAAAAATCTTTAAGTTTGATGGATTATACATTAGACGGGCATTTATTAGGTTCCTGTCATAATCAGGATATTGTGCTGGACAGGGTTTATCAACCTTGGCACTTAGACATTTGGGCCAGATAATGCGTTATTGTGGGGGCTGGCCTGAGCTACAGGATGGTTCTCAGCATCCCTGGCCTCTACCCACTACCTGCCGGTAGTAACTTCCAGTTGTGACAAACAGATTGTCTTCACACATTGCCACATGCCCTCTGGGGGCCAAAACTGCCCCCATCGAGAAGCTAGAAGATAATCCCATATTTATTTGAATTGCCTGTGTGGTTTCCTTTGGAAAAAAAAAAAATTTGTGGTAAATTAAGTGTTACTTTAAGTGTTACTCCCTGTTTGTGTTATGAACAAAGTAGTATTTGTTGGATTTTTATTGTGTACCAAGCACCATGATGAGAACTTGGCATATATTGCCTGATTTATACCTAATTACAGCACTGAATTCGAAGATACTAATATGTTAGATAGTGTTATTACTTCCATATTGCAGATGAGGAAAATGAGGCTTAGAGATTATTTTAGCTTGGATTCCCGAGAGCAGAAGCTGAGACCCACAGTTGGGTGTGGGCGGTTTATTTGGGAGGGGATGGCAGGAAGCAGAGTGATGGAGAAGGGAAGTGAAATGGAAGGAAAGCCAATACCCACTGCGGTGGAGCGGGGATCTGGGTACCCTAGGGTACCCTAGGGCTACCCTGAAGACCGACCTCAGAAAGATTTCCCTCTCCTAACTTCCTAGTTGGGAAGAGGCTGGAAGCTTCTCCACTGATTCTCCCACTGATTACCCTGGGGCATTACCCCCTTTCCCTCACCGGTAGAAGTGGTGAGCAACATTCACGCCCGCTCTCCCCGTGGGGAGCGTGGATATTGCCAGGAACCTGTGGGAGCTGAGCTGCGAACTGGGAGGCAGCCTCCGGGCCTAGACGGGGCCTTTGTAGTCAAAGGCGCTGCAGAACCAGAGGAAACTAGTTGGCACCGAAGAGCTAACACCCAGAGACACGCCTGTCGGCCAGCTGTGCGGAGGAGAAGGCTCCGTTCTCCTGCTTTTCCTTACTGTCCTTGGTTTCTCAGGAAACCTCTTCATACCCCCTGTGTACCTCCTCTCCCCTCCCGCTCCCCCCACACCCCTGCCTCTGCCTCTTTCTTGAGGTGGCTCAAGGTGATCTCTGCAGGCGAGGCAGCAGCCACACTGCTGCTGTGCGATGCCCTCACCTGCACACACGGCTCGGGGGACAGTGGGGACCCCTCTCTTCCTTCTTCCTGTACTGACAGATGGACCTCACCACGTATCTCCGCTCAGTAATCTCTTCTAGACAATTTCATTCCTTTCCCAAATCCCTTTTCCGGAAAGTCCCCTTCACTCCTCAAAGTTTAACTTTCTCTCCAGAGACTTGTATCTGTACAGATTTGCCAGCGTGTCTCAGATCGTGGGTCAGGGATACTCCTCTGCAGCTAATTTTGCACTTTTCCTGTGATGCAGACTTTGTTTTAGGGTAAATATATACCAATACTTGTGAGTAAAGTACTTACCAAACACACACCCCTTTTAAGAGTGTATATATTTTCTAGATATTTATGGCTGTAATCTCTTTCATTAATTCAAGTACTTCTGCTGTTTAGTTCAAGGATCACAAAGTTGCAACTGTTTGTGGAGTTCAGCCTGGGGTTGATATAGTCCATTGGGATGGAATAAAGTTGTTATTGTGTTGTTTTAATGTAAACTCATTTTCTGATGGGGCATGCACCCCCTGCCTCTCTCTTACACCTGGCACTTCCTACATTTAAAAAAAAAATCATTTTTCATATTTTTAAATTAAATTCATGCCCCACATTTTTGTTAAATCCCCTATCCTTGAAGGTATTTGGGTTTTAAGTTTGAGTCCTTGGGCTCAAAGTGTCATTGTAATTTATTTGCTTGCAAATAGTTTTCTTAAATATTTATAGTGGATGATGTGAATTAGAGGCACATGTCACAAACTGCAATTTAGATCAGTTATTTACTGGCATGGTTGGCTGTGCCTAGAGAATGACTTTGAATTGTTCTCCTGTCCAATTAAAAAGTATTTTTATAAGTCCTGTGCTGTTTCTAAAATGTTTCTATCCAACACGTGTTATTATATGTTTTCATTTAATTAGGTGGCCTGTCACTTTGCTAAAGGTATAATTAGTGATATCTTTATTGTGTTTGATTCAAAACTAATATGCTAAAAGGCACTTTGAAAACAAGATAATTTATCCTTTATGCTTTGACAGACCTAAGAGCCTTACAGTTGTCACAGATGGCATCTGTATTTAAACCAGGTGCCAATTAGCATTATATAAATTCTCCATAGCATTGCTGTCTTTTTTGTTTCCTGAAACAGGTGTACCACTTATTTCACCTTGGTTCAACCAGATCCTATTTGTGAACTTTTCTGTAATTATAGAGTAAATAAAATTCACTTGCTCAAAATATAAATTTAGAAATGGAAATTAAATGTTCCCCTATAAGGGGTACAATCTGTTTTAAACTCATTATTATTATTATTATTATTATTATTATTATTATTTTTAATCCTCACCCAAGGATATTTTTCTGTTTATCTTCAAATAGAGTGGGAGAGAGGGAGGGAGGGAGGGAGGGAGGGAGAGAGCGAGAGAGAGAAAAACATGTATCCGAGAGAGACACACCGACTGGTTGCCTCCCACACGACCCTGACCAGGGCTAGGGACGAACCGCAACTGAAGTATGCACCCTTGACCGGAATCGAACATGCAACTCATCCGTCCGCGGGCCATTACTCCAACTGCTGAGCCAAACCGGCCAGGGTTGTTTTAAACTCTTAATATGTGTAATAGAAGCTATAAACCATAGAGGGAGTATTCATAGGCACTCTGTGTATTAATGTAGATTTTTAAAAGTGATTTGTAAACCATGTAAGTTTGATGATAGCCAGCGTTTTCCTCAAGTATAAAACTTGAATAACTAGAAGAAAAAGAATACATTTATTTTTTGTTATGGTTTTGGGCATTGCATTAATCAGGATTCTCCCAAGAAGCAGAACCAACTGTGTGTGTGTGTGTGTGTGTGTGTGTGTGTGTGTACATGCACACGCATATACATATTCTTATATGGGTATACATTTAAATTTATATAAATACACACTATATATAGGTAGAGGTAGACATAGAGAGATTGATTTATCATTGTGGGAGCTGGCAAGTTCGAAATCTGTAGGACAGGCTGGCGGGCTGGAAATTCAGGAAGGAGTTTATGTTGCAGTCTTGACTCTGAAGGCTGAAAACTCAGGCAGAATTTCTAAGTTGCAGTCTGAAGGCAGAATTCTTTCTTTTCTTAGAAACTTCAGTCTTTGCTCTTAAGATCTTCAATTGATTGGATGAGGTTCACCCACATTATGGAGGATAATCCGTTTACTTAAAGTCTACTCATTGTAAATGTTGATCACATCTTCAGAATACCTTTATAGGCCCTGGTGGGTTTGGCTCAGTAGTTAGAATGTTGGCCTGCAGACCAAAGGACTGTGGGTTTGATCCTGGTCAAGAGCACGTGCCTCTAGACTAGTATTTAACTAAACAACTGACCACTATAGTCTAGCCAGGTTGACACATAAAACTAATCATCACTGGGGGATCTTACATACATTTATATCAATGTAGGTGTGAACCTAAATGAAAGATAATGTTTGCTAGGGTTTTGGTAGCTTGGCTTTACTGTTTAGTACCACTCTGCAGTAATAAAAATGCTAATTTATA
The DNA here is from genome assembly GCF_014108415.1 of Molossus molossus. Taxonomy (NCBI): domain Eukaryota; kingdom Metazoa; phylum Chordata; class Mammalia; order Chiroptera; family Molossidae; genus Molossus; species Molossus molossus. The sequence continues at coordinate 38,062,208 of NW_023425350.1, forward strand.
CTGTAGTTGAATGTAGAGGGCATGAAACATATAAACCATAAGCCATACTTCTTGTCAGTTTTTCTATATTATTTTGTGGGGTCAGTCTCCTGTAATAGTATTATTTCAGTTCTTTGAAACTTAGCTTTCAAGTTCTTCACATGCATTTAATATTGAGCAATCTTGAACACATAATTAGAATAGTGGCCAAAATGTGGATTAAAGAGAGAAGGCTAATCAACTTGCTATCCTGTGGAATGTCTAAAATCCTAAAATTGTTATAACACAGAATGTTCCAGGACCTCACACAGATCTATAAAATGTTATCTTCTGGGTTATATTCCTCACTTGTTTTGTGTAAACTTCTAGTTCAAGGATATGTCAAGCTTGGATGTCTTCTAGTTGCCCTTATCCTATCATTTTTTTTTTTTTTTTTTTTTGTGGTCTCCAAGTTAAAATAATTTTTTTTCTAGTTATCTTTCTCCCTCTGGTTCTACAGTGGTTCTCGCACTCTTCATTTCTCTCTCTCCCCCTCTTCTTTCCCTCTCATTTATGATCCTGATGTTAATAACACACTGTCCCTAATCTTGGGTGTCTTATTTTAATTTTATGTGATAGTCTTCATCTATATTTTTCTTTCCTAAGGTTACTACAATTTACTTTTTAAACCCTAGAATGGTGTTTAGCGTGGGTGCGCGCGCGCACATATGTGTGCCGTTAATTGTGGGATCTTGATCTCTACGTGACTTTCCATTAGCTTGACATCATCATATGACCCCTAGGATTGAGCAGGAAATGAGTTTTTGTCCAGAATGATTTCCTTAGCTCCAAAGCATCTTTGCTGCAGGAGCACAAATTGAAATAGTGGCTTAGTGATTGATATAACTTATTAGACAGCCTGCTGATAAGAATTTATGTTTTGAATTTGGAAGGAAAAGGAGATATTTTTCCAGGGCTCCTGTATAGGTCCCAGTTACATAAAAAATAAAAATAATAAGAAAAACTGTTACTTGCATGTACTATTGAGCAATATTCTATGTCATAAATCAAACCCTATAGGATTAATCATTTGTCAGATTGTATCCAGACACCCTATCATGTGTGTGTTGGGAAGGGGTGTCATATGTTTACTGAGGTAATCCCTAATATAAAGTTTATGAGCTTTTCTTTGATTTCTCCTTTATTAAAGAAAAGTATTGAGGAAATGACAAACACTTTTTATTTTTTATTTTTTTTGGCAAGCTCAGCTTTTTCAGGCTGTTTATTTTTGCAGATGTATTTCATCAATTCTTAAGAATGAAGCGAGGAATGTTTGCTGGCTTCTAGGTTAGTACCACCCAGAAATTTTTTAAAAATCTGTTTTTCTTAAAATATGATATGTGGGGGAGGTAGGGAATCTTTTCATTTTTGTGAACTAGTAGACTTTTAAAATATATTTAAATGATGCATTTTAATGCTGCCTTTTAATTTTATTTTAATTCCATATTGCTTTTTGACTCTTGTTTTGGGTTGATGTATTCATTATTTTGTAGTTAATGATTTTTATTGATAGGAGATAAAAGTTGCTCATGTTTATCTTCTTTGGTAAATTTGAGTATATTGTTCAGGTCATCTTAGAATTATTTCTTATCATTTAGAGAGCCTCCTGCAGAGCTAGTCTCCAAGGATATTGATAATTACAATCAGTTGTGACTGTGTGATCAGTCAACATCAAATACACTTCTTTGGGGGTTTTTTTGTTTGTTTGTTTTTTAATCCTCACCGAGGACATTTTTCCATTTTTTGTTCAGATAGAGTGGGAGGGAGAGAGAGGAAGAGAGAGAGAGAGAAACATCGACGTGAAAGGGACACATCGAGTGGCTGCCACCCGCACGACCAACCAGGGCCGGGGACAAACTGCAACTGAGGTACATGCCCTTAGCAGGAACTGAACCCAGGTCTCTCTGGACTGCAGACCGACGCTCTAACCGCTGAGCCAAACCAGCCAGGGCTCTTTGGTATTTTTATTGAATTTATTGAGGTAACACTGGTTAACAAAATTATACAGGTTTCAAATATACTTCTTGTAGAGTTATTTCTTGTAGTTAAAATATCTATATTAAGACATTGTTTGGACGCATTTTCTTTGAACCAGGCTGGAGTAAGATGAGTCGAGAAATGACTTGGAACGGTTCATTTCTTCATTTGTCAAACATTTATCAAGACTCTCAGGCTTTGATGTTGTCCTGTCTTTACAGAAACTGACAGTTTAGACAAAAATGGAAAGCAATTAAAATTCCGTACAGTGACTGTTACAAAAGGGGTTCCTTTCCTGCTTGTGTCGTACCATTTGGAGCCCTCTCCAGATGGCCTTCCAATTTGAGCGTTGAAGCTTGGGGATAAAGCAGAAGCAAGGACACAATAACTTTCGAATTAAGAAGTAAAGTTTATGCTGCCAACAGAGAACCATGTTAATACACCACTTCTCTTAAATCCTAGATAAGACTAATGTGTTCATAAAGTGGAGTTCCTCAAGTTCAGGGATGTATCCCAACCTCTTGAAGAAAATAAAATCCCTGAGGACTTTTAGGGTTTACTGAAATTGTTATTATAATATTACTTGAATAACTTATTTTACCTAGATTGCTTATTATGTTGTTTCATATAGACAGACATAAAACTACATATAATATTTTATGCTTATAACTCTTATACTAAATCAAACTAAAACAAATTTACAAATGAAATATAAATAGGACTACAGCCCTGGCCAGTTTGGCTCAGTGGTTAGAGCATCAGCCTGTGGTCCAGAGAGACCCGGGTTCGGTTCCCGCTAAGGGCACGTACCTCGGTTGCAGTTTGTCCCTGGCCCTGGTTGGGTTGTGCGGGTAGCAACCACTCGATGTGTCCCTTTCACATCGATATTTCTCTCTCTCTCTCCCTCCCTCCCACTCTATCTGAACAAAAAAATGGAAAAAAGTGTCCTCTGGTGAGGATAAAAAAATAAATAAATAGGACTACAAAACCATTACAATTCAAATGAACATTCAATTCAGATCAACATGGATTTAATGGGATGATTGATCCAGCTTTGCTGAAATAGCTGTTGATTTGGGAAATTACAGTGCAAGGATGTTACCACAGGTCTAGTGCTGTGGTTCATCTGTTTTTGTATTTGGATTCTTAAAATACTCAACAAATGCCTGTTTACATAAGTATGGTATTCAAACAATGTTAACACCTTGAAGTCTCTAACTGCCTTATCTTTAATAAAACTCAGTGAGTAGTTTTGGAAGGCAGCTATGCTCACCACTATACCACCAACACTCAGTGAGTAGTTTTGGAAGAGAGCAACATGTATCACTTGGCAACTATGTATGTGAAGCTTCATCACTTGAAGATCAAGTTAGCCTAATTGAATTAAAGTTAGCCTTCATTAGACAGGTATCTAATGTAATTATTGCTATAATCAGGACTAGAAAAATTTTTTTTTTTGCATGTTATGACCACACTTATTTCCAATAAGTTGATACGAGTTGGCACAAAAATGATGCTGGGCTCTCCCTCCACTCTGCTCTTTTGGATCACAGGGCCTTCCTTTATACAGCTTTCCCTGATGCCAACTGGCATCAACTCAGTCGTACATACAAACTACTGCATAAAAATATTATTGCACTATGCAGTTGCATGGGGTCACTCAAAAGGTGCACATAATCTTTAAATTTCTTTTTAGAATATCCTAAAAAAATTTTAAAAAATTAAAAACACATCATCAAGAATTTGAAGACCTTTAATAATATATCCATAGATCTTAGCTTGAGAAATACTGCTGTAGAGTAAGCAGCAGTTTCCCGATGGTGAAGAAAAGAATTTGAACTCTAAATCCAAATTTTATCTATTTAAATAAATATGTAAATAGTCAATTCTAGATGCATCATTAACATAGAGCATTACAGTGATGTTTAAATCTGATGTCCAAGACCTGTTATGAAATATGTGTTATAAAGAATTTAGATATGTCCTAGGTTTTTATTTTTTTTTATCCACACCCGAGGACATTCTTCCATTTTTTTTGTTCAGATAGATTGGGAGGGAAAGAGAGAAAGAGAGAGAGAAATATCGATGGGAAAGGGACACATCGAGTGGCTGCCACCTGCACGACTCAACCAGGGCCGGGGACAAACTGCAACCAAGCGTGCCCCCAGTGGGAACCGAACCCGGGTCTCTGTGGACCGCAGGTCAACGCTCTAACCGCTGAGCCAAACCGGCCAGGGCATATCCCAGGTTTTAAGAGACAAACCTAACATGCTGTTGGTCCTTGCTCTGCCGAGGCTACGATGATCCTGATCCACTGAGCTGGGCTGAAAGGATCATGAAACCCCGCCTTGGTATCTTCTATATCTAGTTCTGTCTGTGGTCCGTGTTGTTGGTTTCATGTTTGAATTCACAGTTTTTTTAAACTTTGCTTTGAGAACTATGGTATTCAAATTTTCATGTATTACTGGTTATATTTAATTTCTAAATATTATAAGTGATTTATTTACCAAAGAATAAATTTAACTCATCTCACCAGTTTTCCCCCTACTCTTTTTGTGTTTTAAATGATGAAATGACATCTACCATTTCTCTGTGTATTGCTTTACAGTACTCTTTCTTCTACAACTTGGAGACTCATAGTTTCATCTCTATGGACCAGAAGGGTGGGACATAATCAGTGTTTGAAAATGCAGACTTAGCAAACCTGTATCCTTTAGGATGCCAGAAACTCTGCTTATTCCTTTTTTTCTAATTTACTTTTAGCTATTTTATATCTGGCAGGAATTCAGTCAGGGGCATAACATGTTTACATTTGATAAGGGCTGATTGTAAGTTTCTCCCACTGCCTGTCATAGTCCTCGGCACATCATAGGTATTCATTGTAGGTGAGTGAGTGAGTGAATGAATGTGGTATAGTATAGCGGTGATGGTGTTTCCATATTAGTTTCGTAGCAGAGGCACATTTTGGATTGTGGAGATACTGTCTTACTGATCTTCGCATTGCCTGAACTTTTCTTTATTTTGGGAGATGGCAGGAATCTTTGGGGAAAATTGTTGATTCCTCTGGCTAATGCTCTTAGGGTAAGCATGATCTTTGGGTAACCATGTGGGTAGATCACCTTTCATGTAAAAGGGAACAGTTGTTACAGATCAAATATCAAAATGCACATAGAATTTCTACTTTGTTTTGCTTTTCAACTTTAGTTTGAATTCAATGTGGAACCTCAGATGTAGTCTCCTTTTTCCTCCACTGCGGACCAAAAATGCATTTCCTGCCTTGGTTGGGTGGTTCAATTGGTTAGAGTGTCTTCCTGTGCACCAAAGGTTGTGGGTTCAATTCCTAGTCAGGGCGCATACCTAGGCTGCAGGTTCTCTCCCCAGTCTGGTGTGTACGGGAAGCAACAGATTGATTTGTGTCTCTCACATTGATATTTCTCTCTCTCCCTCCATCCCTTTTCCCCTCCCTCCCTTCCTCTCTATCTGAAAAATCAATGGAAAAGTATCCTTGGGCAGGGATTAAACAATAAATAAATAAAATAAGTTTATTCAACAAAGTTTATGATGATGAAAATTAGGTCATTTAAAACATTATTTGAGCCCTGGCCAGGTGGCTCAGTTGGTTAGAGTGTCGTCCCATACATCAAAAAGATTTTGGTTTCGATTCCTGGTCAGAAACATACTTGGGTTGCAGGTCCGATCCCCAGTTGGGGTGCACACAGGAGACCACCTTTCCATGTCTCTGTCTCTGTCTCTCTCTCTCTCTCTCAAATCAATGGAAACATATCCTTAGGTGAGGATAAAAAATTTCTTTTATAATTGTTTATTGTGAGGTCTGTACTATACATAAGTTTTACATTTCTGAGTTCAGTCTGTCAGTCTTATTATGGTTTCTGCCTTTGGGGATCATGCTTAGGAATTCCTTCCCCATACAAATATATATATGTTTTTATTCAGCTCTGTTTTCTTCTAGTACTTTGGTTTCTGTTTTAACACAGACAACTTTAACCAGTATAGAATTTATCTTATATATTGTGAGACAGGATTCTAACTTTGTTTATTTTTAAGCCCTTGAAGTATTCATCTCTATTCATTCACTATTTTGAAATGCTAGTTTTATCATAAACAATAATCTATATAAATAATTGGGTCTGTTCATAGACTTTTAAATTTTGTTTCATTAACCTACTCTATTCCTGTGCAAGATCCATACTCTTTTGATTTTGAGTGTTTATAACATGCTTCATATGCTGTCTGGTTGAGCAAAACCTCCTCTTTTCCCAAAGTGTTTTGGCCAGTCTAACAGCTGGTCAGCTTCCAGATAAACTGGAGAGAATTTTGCAAGTCGCAAAATTATTTTGCAACTTGAATTTTTATTGGAATTATGTTAAATGTCAAAATTAGTTTGTAGAGATGGACATATTTATAATATATTCCCATTAACTAATATAAAATATGGCGACTATAGTTAATAATACTATATTGTATACTTGAAAGTTGCTAAGAGAATAGATCTTAAATATTCTCACCATTCAAACAAAAAAGATGGTAACTATGTAAGATGATGGATGTATTAACTAATCTATTGTGGTAATCTATTCACAGTATATACATATATCAAATCACCATGTTGTACACCTTAAACTTACATAATGTTATGTCAGTAATTTCTCAGTAAATCTGGGAAAAAGCATAATAAAACATTGATCTCTATTCATCTTATTTTTTTTTCCTCTTACTGACATTTTTTATAATATAACTATTACACATTTTTATTAAGTTTATTTTATCCTTTGTTGCAGTTGTGAATGGGAGCTTTTCCTCACATTTTCTGATTATTGCAAGTGCAAATATATGTGAATTTGGTTATATTTGTTTTATATCTAATTTTTAATAATTTTTCTAATAGATTTTTATTTTATTTGCCATAGAGACAATCATTCCTTCCTACTCGTTAGATCTCATTTCCCTTTATTGACTCATTTTATAGGTTCAAACCCAGTTTAGAAAAGTATTGAAAATTGTGATGATAATAGGGCTTTCTTGCCTTATCCCTGACCTTCAAAGAGAAAAAAGTCTGGGTCATTACTGTTCAATAGAACTCTCTGCAGTTATGGAAGTATTCTTTTGTTGTCCAATACATGTGGCCATTTGGGCACTTAAAATGTGGTTAATAAGATTGAAAACTAAATGTTAATTATATTTGATTTTAATGAAATTTAAACAGCCATCAAGTTAGAGGCTGCCACACTGGACAGCACACCTCTAGGTTTTCATTGTTGATTATGTCAAGTAATATTTATTTCAGTTGAATCATTAACATGTTAAAGCCAGCTTAGAGTAAAGGTGAAGAAAGTGAGCGCTGGCCGGTTTGGCTCAGCAGTTAGAGCATCAACCTGTGGACCAAAGAGTCATGGGTTCGATTCTGGTCAAGGGCATGTATCCCAGTTGTGGTTTGACCCCCATCCCTGATTGGGATCATGCAGAAGGTGGCCAGTCGATGTGTCTCTCTCACATCAATGTTTCTCTCTCTCTTTCTCTCCTTCTATCTCCCACCCTCCCACTGTATCTGAAGACACATGGAAAAATATCCTCGGGTGAGGATTAAAATAATAATAATAATAATAATGAAAGTGAGATTATCATATAGATAATTGTCAAACATGCCTTTAGCAGGACGTGAGAGTAGAGAATAGAATAATAATGGGTGAAATGAGGGTTGAAGGAAAGCTTGCTTTTCATCTGTTTGTTTTGTTATTAAGACTAAGTATAGTCTTCAACCCTTTATTTATCTTCCCCAATATATACCTTATATGTTCCTAATTTTTGTTAATAAAGCCATCATTATTCTAGCCCTAAACCTTATTACTTTTTTTTTAGTTTTCTCTTTCTTGTCCCTTAATGACCAAATGCTCCTTCACCCATTTCCTACTTCCGCAAGCCTACATTTTATCCATTCTTCGGTATCCTTCACAAGTATACGTTCTGTATGAAGGAACCCTTACTAATTGATCTTGTCAATTAGTAGCTTTATCTTCATTTAAACTAGTATTTAATTTGTGCTTTCTTTAGTAGTGCTTAGCCATGCACATTCTTATAGCTCTTTATGAGCATATCTATCAGATACATACCTTTATTGTATAGATAGGTTTTTAAATATATATTGTAAGTATTGCGATAAATATGCATATTGTCAGATATATATGTATGTACTTACTTATAGATAAATTTTACAATAGGTATTATAAATATTACAATAGATACACATACCTGTTCTAAGCTCTTTGAGGAAATAATCCTTGAGTGATTTACCTTATATCCTGTAGGGTCTCTCTGCTGCTGTCACACACACACACACACACGTGTTCAATAAATATTTATTAAATGAATCATAACCCAACTTGTATTGATTATGTTCTGTATGTCTTTTCTGTAATTGATAGCTTTTGGAGAGCAGAGAGCATATGTATTTTTGTATTTTCTGCATACTAGCACAATGCTAGGTATTGAACCATTGTTTGGTAATTATTTTTAAAATTATTCATAATAATAGTGTTAAGACATATCACTTAGCCCTGGCCGGTTTGGCTCAGCGGTTGGAGCATCGGCCTGCGGACCAGAGAGTCCCGGGTTCAGTTCCTGCTAGGGGCACATACCAAAAAAAAAGAAAGACATATCACTTAGAATCGCCAGTTTGCTGTTTGTAATGGAAATCCAATTAAAGTAGCTTAATCAAAAAGGAATTATTTTTCTCAAAACAAAACAAGAAGTTTGAAGGTCAGCAGTCTTGGGCTGGTACAGAGATGTCATGATGTCATCAGTGTCCCAGGATTTTTTGTCCTTAACACATGGCTTTTGTCTTTGTGATCATATGAGACTCTTCTTCCAAGCACCACATTCATCTTTCTGTTCCTTTCTATTGGAAAACAGTAGCTTTTTTGGAGGTCTCTACAAATAATCTGCTCTTATCTCTTTAGTCAGATCCAGTGGTCATATGGGCATTTCTGTCTGCCAGGGAATTTTGGAAGGTGGGTATTTTTAACTGGGTGCATTGCCATCTGAGCAAAATTTGGAATCTAGTCCTAAGAAACAAAAGGAGAATGGATCTTAGGTGGGCAACCTGGAGTATGTATCTTGGATGTGGAATTTACACATAAAGCCATTAGAATCTATGAGGAGTCTGGCCGGTGTGGCTCAGCGGTTGAATGTCAACCCATGCACCAGGAGGTAGGCGATTTCCGGTCAGGACACATGCCCAGGTTGTGGGCCAAGACCCCAGAGGGGGCATGTGGGAGGCAGCCAGTCAATGTTCTCTCTCATCAATGTTTCTCTCTCCCTCTCCTTCTTCCTTCCTCTCTCTCTGGAATCAAGAAAAAAAAAAAGTATGTTAATTCACAGATTAATTCATTAGAATTAATATCTAATGGTATACCTTCTACCTAGTAGTTAAGATAGTTCATAAGAATTTTACCAAAGCAATTGGTCCTAAGGAGTATTTAAAATAGATGTTTGATATTGTTATAATTGAGGCCCGAGTTAGAAAACAATGGAACACCAGAAATCAAATTTTCTGTTAAACTTATTTTTTATATTTCCAAGCAATTCTTTGTTTCTGTTATCACCACAGAGACTTTAAATATTATGTCAGCATATTTTATCATATTAATACCCAAGTGTAATCTTTCTTAATTAAAATCATTTCTTTAAGCTTACACTGAGTAATTTATAAAATGATTGAAAACAGACTGGTGCTCTTTTGACTAAACGTATTTTTTAAAAATATACATTTTATTGATTTTTTTTTTTAGAGAGATAGAAACATCTATGTGAGAGAGAAACATTGATTGGCTGCCTCCTGCACACCCCTCCCCCGCACTGGGGATGGAGCCTGCACCCTGAGCATGTGCCCTGACTGGGAATTGAACCAGGATTTAGTCCATGGGATGACGCTCAATCCACTGAGCCACACCCGCAGGGCTGACTAAATATATTTTTGTTGTCTATTATTTTCTCAACCTAGAATTTTAAATTTGTTGAAGATGCTTAAACTTCAAAGCACTTATGTTGGCTTAATGTTTTATTTTTCTTTTTAAATCTATCTTAATACATTTTGCAAAGTTTCTTTTATTTATTTATTTTTTTTCCATTTTTTTGTTCAGGTAGAGTGAGAGGGAGAGAGAGGAACAGAGAGAGAGAGAAACATCGATGTGAAAGGAACACATCAAGTGGCTGCCACCCGCACAACCGACCAGGGCCGGGGACAAACTGCAACCGAGGTACGTGCCCTTAGCAGGAACCGAACCTGGGTCTCTCAGGACCGCAGGCCGACGCTCTAACCGCTGAACCAAACCGGCCAGGGGTGCAAAGTTTCTTTTAAATAAGTGATGTATGTTAGAGCTTTTCCTAGATACTCTTATGAATGTTTTTAAATGACAGATGTTTATTCAACTGAAAATTTCAGGAAGTAGCAAAGATTTGTTATTTTCTATTTTGATAATGAGATCAATTACTTTTGATGGTTTGACATAACAGTTTGAGTAAAGAGACAGTCTGATTCAATTGAAACATGTAAGACATGCTTGAAATTATTTTCTATATAATTACAAATGAATATCTGAAGACTGAGTTACCTCTTATTTACTAATTGGAGTATTAGACTTTTAATCTCTATTAGTGCCTCATCTCTCCAGCATCTCCTCCTTAATTACCATAAGATCTTTCCTTTCAGAGCCTCATTAATGTGAATTTAACTCCAGGTAGAAATAATGCGATTACATCCAGCTAGTTAAAATTTTAGTATTCATTATTGGGTACTTTTATTGTTCAGCCCCCATCCCACTGATAATGGGTTTGACTATGAGACTGCTTTGGTCAATGGGATGTTAGTGGATACAACATGAAGACTTAAATGTACTTGCGTGGTTTACCTTGGGTTTTGCACTCTGGTGATTTGCCACGAGAAGAGCTTTTCCTGGGTAGCTGCTGCCCCTTCAGCTTAGGACTCATAGTGAACACAGGTGGAGTCAACCTTGAGACCAACCTGCAGCTGCAGCAAAGCCCTGCTGAGACCAGTCAGACTTCAGTTAACATACAGACCCATGAGCATGAAAACAAATGTTTGTTATAAGCCACGAGTTTGGGATGCTTTGTTCCATAGGATTATTATGGGTATAGCTGACTAATATGGTCTAAAAAATAAAACTCTATATTTTTATTATGAAAAAGCATAATTGTATATTGCTGAACTATCAACTCCTTGCTTTATTAGATGAAAAATAACACAATACAATACTAATTAACTGAGAGTGTCTTTTGGCTAGTGGGCATTGCAAGTTTTACTGAGTAAAATGCCTAAAATCCTAAAATGAAACTTGAGGCATCAGTTGTTAAATTTCTTTTTTTCCTTCCTTCCTTCCTTTCTCCTTCCCTTCCTTTTCCCTTCCCTTTCTTCCCTTCTTTCCTTCCTTTTTTAAATTAACCTGGTTGGTACTTTCATCACAAAATGGAATGGACTAAAACCCATGGCTAACATTTGTTGAGGGCCTGGCTACCATATGCCTAGCATCCATATCACATCTTCTTTTCATAGCAAACTTGGCAATCAGTCAACACAGTTATTGAACACTTACTATATGCCAGGTATTGCAAGGTGTGTATTATTCCATTTTTGTTGAATGATGAAAGTAAGGCTCAGAAAGGTAAGTGACTAGTTGAAGTTTCACAGCTACCTAAGGGCAGAGCTAGGATTAGACTCGAGGTCTGTCTGACTTTGAAGATCATACTATTATCATCATTGTGTTCATGTTTGGAAGGGTGGTGGAAGTAGGAGAAAAGATAGAATTTCCAAACCGATTTACCTAACATTTGTGTTGGTGTGCTATCCCTAATAATCATTTTCCACATAACCCAGATGTCTCCTGGAATTGCTTCAGCTTTCAGAAACCTATGTATAGTTAGCTGGGATCTTAGTGGTCTTATAGCCCATGGAAGTCTGAAGCTCTTCCCATTATTTCTACTTCTCAGGTGTTATGCTTTTGTGGTCCCTCTCCTGTGTCTCTGGATTTGCCATGTCAATCTGGTGTAAAGCTTCGCCCTTTCCATTTTCTATAGCACGCACTTTGACCAAGCATTTTGAGTTTTTGTAAGGATCCCCATGCGAAACACAAGGTTTTCATCATACTTTTCCTCTCAGCCCTGTCTGTTAACTTCCCTTTCCCAAATTCTTCTTCTGTTTTGTAGAGAAGCTTTCCTCGTCCTTTGAGGCCCTGATAGCTCAAGCACCTCCACCTTGGGAATCACATCTCAGTGCCCAAGCTGGAGTGTCAGTGTGTGACCTCCTGTCTCTCTCTCACTGTGTGACTTCCTGTCTTCTATCTCACAGTGTGACTTCCTGTCTCTATCTCACAGTGTGACCTCCTGTCTCTGTCTCACTGTGTGACTTCCTGTCTCTATCTCACAGTGTGACTTCCTGTCTTCTATCTCACAGTGTGACTTCCTGTCTCTATCTCACAGTGTGACTTCCTGTCTCTGTCTCATTGTGTGACTTCCTGTCTCTATCTCACAGTGTGACTTCCTGTCTCTGTCTCACTGTGTGACTTCCGGTCTCTATCTCATTAAAAACAAAAATAGTGAGATTCTCTGGGGAAAACGACAAAAGTTGGAATCAGTCCCATTAGTCTGACAGCTCAATTTAAAATTTTTGAATTGAATTTCATTGAATTTTCAACATCAATTTTGTTTAACTTTAGATGCCAAGAACTGAAAACATCTAGTATAAGCAAAAGCTACTCTTTTCTTCTTAGATTAGAAATAAAATGCCTTACGTAATGAAGAAAAAGCCTATCTTTAGAATTTTACTTACTTCCTACCTCTTTCCAAAAATGTAATTTACAAAAGTTGCAGACTGAATCTGGGTGTAAGCTTTTCTGGACTTTTTCCAGACCACTTTTCCTGTTAGCTATTCAGAGGGAATTTCAGGAGCTTGAGAGCTTGGTTTGTTTATGAGCCTAGAATTTAGATGGTGGTATAAATTTAAATAGTCTGAAGCGCTTGCTTCTACAACACTGTGTTAGGAAAGTTTGCCGAGCCACTTATGCCTCTGGTTAAGTCCAGATGACTGACTTGTCTTGCATGATCTGCCACTAAAATTTTAATTCCTGTCAAAATTATCATTATTATTATTATTATTTTAATCCTAACCTGAGAATATATTTAAAGGGAGGGAGGGAAAGAGAGAGAGAGAACATCTCCCGTATGCACTCCAACCAGGGATTGAACACCCAACCTCTGTGCCTGATTGGGAATCAAACCCTCAACCTTTTGGTGTATGGGATTATGCTGAGCCACCCAGCCAGGGCTTGTCAGAATTATTTTTAAAGGGAGAAAGCTGAAAACTAGTTGATCAAAAGAACTTTAGTTCTTACTCATTTCTAATATAATTTTAATTGGTCGATCTTAAATATAGGAGGCAGTTTTCCTAGTAATTTGGCAGACATTAGTTCATTTAAATAAAACCTTACCAAAGATACTGCCTCGCCCTGGCCGGTTTGGCTCAGCAGTTAGAGCGTTGGCCCTTGGACTAAAGAGTCTCAGTTCGATTCCAGTCAAGGGCATGTACCTCGGTAGCAGTTCGGTCCCAGCCCTGGTTGGGGTCCTTTGACAGGCAACCAATTGATGCGTCTCTCTTTCTCTCCCCCTCTCTCCACCCCCGCCCCCTCCCACTCTATCTGAAAATATCCTTGGGTGAGGAGTAAAAATAAAAAAAGATACTGCCTTAATGGTGTTTTGAAGAGTTCATGTTTTCTTACATTCCATGATTATAGTGGTGCTGTTTTTTATTTAACACACATTATTTTCTTTATTAAAGCATTGCATTGGGCGTGTTTCAAACATGTAAGCAATAATAAAAGAGAGTGAGTGGAAGATGAAGCAGATCCTGAATGTGAGATGCATTTGGAAGTGGGTTGTCTCAAGAGTCCACATGGGAACACTGGTATTAAGAGTCTGTTACTGTTAATGTGGTCTCGATACTGAGAGCATTTTCTCTGTGTGTGACTTTGACCCAATCCTTTAACCTTCCTAAACATCTCCTTTCTATGTGTTAGATGGGTATCACGGCTGCTACAGACATGAGTGATTATGTTTGTGGGCAAAAAAAGTAGGCGGGATGGAGGAGGAAAAGGAAGTTTGCTCTTAAATGCATTCCCACAGTGTGGTTGAAATGGATAGTCCTCAAATCCTAGATGGTTGAAAGGTGGCCAGGGGAGGGTACCAGCCTGGGGGCACAGCGGTGACAGGGCTCTTCAACTGGCCCTACGAATGTCGATTCCAGTCCTTTCTGGTAATATTTGAATGTCTACAGTGTGCTGGCACCATGTGAGTTACTAGGGGTGCACACAGTTACAGCATATGGTGCTTGCCCCCCAGCAGTTCCCAGTCCAGCTGTGCACGACACAGCTGTGCGTCTCTGGTAGGCGTGAGCCAGGAGAAGGGCTGGGCGCAGGGATTGGAGAAAAAAAAAAACTGGTTAGTGTGACTGGGTCTTGCATGTTTTTTTCATGATTAAATAAGGTGATTTAAAAAATAATCCACCATATTTTGACAATTGAAATCACACAGAAAAGAAAAATATTAAGGACATTTTTAAAAGATTGGTTACAAACAAACATCTATAATAACATTTTTTTTCTTTTTATAGATAAGGAGTACAGGAATAGCATCTTTACAGTTTTGTCATGTTTCAGGTTTCTTACATGTTCTTTTTAGGTTTCAGCGGCATCATGATCTCAGTGAGGTTCTACTCTATTGCTTATCTGTGTTCCTGTGGCAGGGCACTCAACCTGCAGGCCTCATTTTTAACTTCACCTCTTGTATTCAGAAGTCAAACTGCTAGTGGTCTTTATCTTGAACAGTTTTTAAAGGAAATTAAGTGGGTGATAGATAAATCATACTAATAAGGACCCAATGACAAAGATTATTCCCAATTAGTAGTAATCATTTTTGGCTCTTGATTGCCTTAAGGATTTCTTTCCTCTTTCTTTCTTAGGCAAATTCTAAAATAATCTGAATATACAACAGGGAGGGGAGACATTCTAAAAGATGCCGAGAAATAGAAGGATGCTAATCCAAGGTTAGGCATTCACTGCAGAGCTGCTGAGTGGCTCAGCCGGTCGGAGCACTGTCCCATACACCAGAACAGTTGTGGGTTTGTGTCAGTCAGGCCACATGCTGACTGTGGGTTCGATTCTGATTGGGGCGCGTACGGGAGGCAACCGATTGATGTTAAACATCAGTGTTTCTCTCCATTCCTCTGTGAAATCAACAAACATCCTTGAGTGAGGATTAAAAAAAAAAATTGCTGCAGAAAATCCAGGGAGTGAAGGGTCGTCTGGTGTTGAAGTGAATTCTCTACTGTATGTCACTAATGTTTTACTCCAGTGGAGTTGCTACTTTGGTGCCTACTTCAACTTAAACATTCAGACAAAATGTGGGAAAGTTGGTGAGAAAATGAAGTCTTGTGTCAACAGGCGGGTCTTAATTGTCTGCACTCACTGCAGAAATTCCAGAGTGGCCCCAGCGTGGCCCAAGTGCTCACTGTTACCGTCAATTCACGCGATGCTTTGGGACATGGGAGACAACCCCACACTCAACATTCAAAACAAAAAATATTTCACGACCCAAGTGAGTGAAAACGGATTCTCCTAGCTCAGCCTGGACCCATCTTTTAAAGTTGTTGAGCGTCTGGAATTTTTATGTGCATTTGTGAGGCTGCAGCGTCCTCGGAGAGACAGTTCCTTGTGATTGCTGGCTGTAGGCAGCACGAAAGGGCAGTCAGGAAGGACAGAGAATTTACAGTACAGAGCTTTCGATCCTGTCTTGATGTCAGGAAAAGAGTGGAGCCGTTTCTGATAAGAAGGAAGTGTTAATTTTAAACAGCTGTGAATGTAGTTTCTGTGCTCCAACTCCTGTAAAGTAACACACAGCAGGGTAATTCATAGGCCGTGGGTCACAAGATGAGCTGGAGTAATCAATCCCTAAGTGAAACGGAGAAGTAAATACTAGAAGAGGTGACCGAGTTCAGCTCCGGGAGTGGAACACAGAGTCTTTTTGGATTTGCTTTTCTTGCCCAGGTTTAGGTTTGGCAGCAGCTGCACCCCTACGTGAAGCCCCACCCTCCCTTACGGTGAATCAACACTTATGAAACTATAGAAGCACAGTATACAAATGACTCCGAAGTTAGAGTTGCAGAAATGACATTGAAAAGTATACAGCGTTCCTACTACCCAGGCTGACTCTTAGCACACTCATTTTGATGCTTAAAGAAATGTGATAACGTTTTTCTAAACCGATTTAGAATTTTTATTAATACTTTTGGCTGGAATAATGAAAAGCTGCCCGAGTCTATGAAACCGGGTAAGAGCTTGTTATTTTGGTGAAGATACAGATTTTCTGAAGATCTGCCTGCAAGCCGTTAGGTACAAATGTTGACTGTGAGTTGAATTTGGAAGCTGACTGCTTCGGGTTACAAATTAGCGATACAGTCAGTTTTAAATCCAGCCTTAATACCTCTGTGTTTCGAGTATCTTTTTTTCAAAGAATGAGCAACAAGTTTTTCCTTTTCCAAAGGCTGCTGAGCTAAGTGTTAGGTATTTAGAGACTAGAGTTTTTGTTCAACCCTTCCTTGCAAGAGTTTGGAGTAAATCACTCACTTTCTATATCTCTCATCTTTTTTACTTGACTTATATGCACTAATTCTAGCCTCTACTTCTGAAGGTGTCACAGACATTATATTCTTTATGATAAAGCCTTAATCAGAAATAAATGGTGATATTTTAAGACTTTATCAACTCAAGGCATTTTTATGTGTATGAATAGTGGTACCAAAATTGCTTAAAATAAGAGCAAAGCAGCCCGGCTGGTGTGGCTCAGTGGTTGAGTGTTGACCCATGCACCAAGAGGTCGCCAGTTTGATTCCCTGCAGCTGAGAGATGTTCTCTCTCATTGATGTTTCTCTCTCTCTCTCTCTCTCTCCCTTCCTCTCTCTCTAAAGCCAACAAAGAAAAATATTTTTTAAAGAGCAAACCATGTAAATGAATGCTGTATCAGTTTATCTTTGTTCTTATTCATATTTAATAAATATTTATATTTATTCACCTTTTATACAACTCTCCAAGTATTTGGAACTGTGAAAAGGGAATCAAAGGTCTATACATGTCTGTTTTTGGATTTTACCTCAGGTTACAGCTTTACGTGTTCAGGTTGAGGATCTAAGTGGCCTTGTAGAGATGAACCAGGCCAGCACTCCAAACTACCACCATTTTGGCTTGATTTTGCAAAAACTTTCCAGTCATCTGCTCAGAAAGCTGAATCCCAGCTGCTCTTCAAGGTAAACCATGATGACAGAGTGGCTCTAAAAGTGGCCTCTAATACATGTAGAGACCTTGAACCATAGCCACTTGCTCTTGGAAAGGAAAGGAAGATAGATGTTAAGTAACGAATGTCAATCTCTTATTACTTTCTTTTGGGAAAGTGATCACATTTACTGTAAATTAGGAAGAAAGACTTGGCATACAGGTATGGAAGCAGATCAGAAATGCGCAGACATATGGGGTCAGGCAAATCTTGAGCTTTAAGCAAGATAGTAATGTAGCCTATTATTCTCTAGACGGGAAGATGGAAATCATAATAATAGCGACAGCTAACATTTATGGAGTGTTCATTATTGACTAGACATGGTATTTATTTATTATCTATAGAGTATTAGTATGTGAGGCAGGTGCTGTCTTTGTCTCTATTTTTGAGGTGGAAAAAGCAAGGTATACAGAGATTAAGAATGTTATTCAAGATCATGCATAGCTGTGCTACATTTCAGACCCAGGCAGCCTGATGGCAGAAACCACACTCTTAATAATACTACTGTACCTCCTCCTGTGAATTTTATTTTATTTTATCTATTTGTATCCTCACCCAAGGACATTTTTGCATTTATTTTCAGATAGAGCGGGAGGGAGAGAAAGAGGAAGAGAGAAAGAGAAACATCAATGTGAGAGAGACACACCGACTGGTTGCCACCTGCACGACCCCAACCAGGGCCAGGGACCAACCACAACCGAGGTACGTGCCCTTAGTGGAAACTGAACCTGGGACTCTCTGGTCCGTGAGCTGATGCTTTAACCGCTAAGCCAAACTGGCCAGGGCTGCCTCCTATGAATTTTAAAAGTAGATTTATAAAGTTCATCAATTGGTGCTATGGGGAGGAGATGGTGTGGACTGGTAGAATGTGGTCCTAACAGAGGCTAAGTTCTAAATTATTTAGTAAGTGGCCCAAATAGCAAGGTAATCCTAAAAAATTATTCATTCCAACAGGAAATGGTATTAAATATTGTTCGAATGTCCCATTAAGTGTCAAGGACCCATAGCAAGGAGATTGACACTCAGTAAGACACTCAGCCACTGGAAATGTATACAAGGCGAGGAACCCAGTCACAGTGGACTGCAGTAAAATCAGAGGAGCAGTAATTCAGGGCAGAGGCAGGAATATCTTGACAAAGGATCTCTTGTGTTATCTCCCCTGCCGAGGGCTGGAGTTGGCCCCAGAATCACACGCATAGCTATAAGTCAGGGTTAATGCAACAGATTCTGCTCAGAGGGAAGGAGAAGCAAGGGCTCTGAGCCAGGTAGGCTGTTACAGATTAACCCGGCCAGGTTACAGTTCCAGGCAAGAGGCTAATTTCACTAATTCTACTAACATTGTTTTTTCACCATGGCATTGCCTTGCTTCTGTGGGAGATGGCATCATGTAACAGTGACACTAGATATCCCAAGACTGTGGAATGGCGGACGCATTTTCATACTGTAATTTCAAAATTCAATAGCTTCCTTTCATATATTATATCTTATGGCCCAGATTAAGTTGTTATTCTCTTATTTTTTAAAAAACATAGAATGTTTGTAATGTATTGATTGTAGAGTTCACTAAGCCATTTGGAATGTTATTAGGAAAAATAATTAGATGTGAATGATTCATATCATTTGTTTATTCTATTTCGTAATAACTTTTGGAGAATATATATGGTTTGAAGAGCTCTTGATTCGTATCCTTAAAAGATAAACCTTCAAGATAGCAGTACTTTGGAGAGTCATTTATATAGTTTTCATTTGCTAGTCCAGTTCTCTATTGAGTGGAAGAAAAAATAAAAAACAATTTTACTTTGTCTTTCATGTAGTCTTTATATAACTGCCTCCATATTTCATCTTATAACAGCTCTAAAGACTGTACAATTATCTGTCCTTTCTGAAGCTCATGCTTTCCTGGATCTGGTTTAAGTGCTGTTAAAAATCTCCCCAAAATGTTTTTCAGAACCCAGATTAGTTTCATTTGTGCTAGGAAGCTGTTCTCCAGATGACTGACATAATATAGGGTGGTTTCTACCCTCAAATATTTCTCTTGCTTAATTTCTTCATTTGTCATGTTCTGTCCAGTAAATGGCTTTGTTATTATGAAATGGGTCTAAGATGTACAGAAGCAAAAATGCCAAGATATAGGATGCACCCAGGAAATGCAGCTACTTTCTGTTATGTAAACTCTCTCAATTGATACAATTCATGGACATTTTTTAGTCTAATCTTACGTGTCAGAGTCAGCCTGAGGTGGAAAATGAGCATGGGTTTGAGGTGGGACCTGTGGTCCAAGTGCAGATATCACCGTTTACTTGCAGCTAAGTCGGTTCTCCTCCCTAAATGTGTTTCCTAATCTGTCAGTTGTGAATTGTACCTATCTTCCAGGGTCCTTATGAAAAACAAATGTATATAGGTTTTCCCGTAAAAGCTGTTCTCACTCATTGGCACCTGAACTTTAAGACTATCCACTCAAGAGAGTTATATAGTTTCAAATGATCAGTAAATGCTTCTGTTATAAAAGACTGTTTCCTGCCTCTCCAGGCATCCACAAGCCTATTGCACTACTTGCTCTTGTAGCTGCAGTTAATGATGGGAGCTTGATGTGCCTTTGCCTCCATGCTAATTGATTTACATATATTAGTTTATTTAATCACAACAACAGTCCTTTCAGGAAATTTTTGGTCTCTGACTTTCTACCATGACTTTCTACTGTCTGTATTTTCTTATAGAGCATGTATTCTTTTTACTTTTGCTCCCTTATTATATCCACTGCTTTGCACTAATTATGGTTTTTATGCAGCCAGTTAGTTAGGGGTCTTTGGGATTCAGATATCAGAGAATCAGAACCTATCTGGTTCAAAAATAAAGGGAATTTTGTTGTTGTTGTTAATCTTCCCCTGAGGATATTTTTTCCATTGATTTTTAGATAGAGTGGAAAGGGGGGAGACAGAGCAAGAGGGAAACATCAATGTGAGAAAGACACATCAATTGGTTGCCTCCTGCACGTGCCCCAACTGGGGCCAGGGATTGAATGTGCAACCCACTTACGAGCCCTTGACCAGGCCGACGCTCTAAACACTGAGCCACACTGGCTAGGGCAAGGGGACTGTTTTCACATACACAACTGAGGAATTCTTGACTGGGCTCTATTTCTCTGTGCTTGTTTCCACTCTGTCTCCGCTCATTGATTAGAAATGGCTGCAGCAGTTCCTGACATGACAGCCCTGCACTACTCTCTCCATAGGCATGGAGAGCGTCTCTTCTCCCAGACGCAACTCCTGGCTTCCTCTGGACCACAGTAAATCTTGCGTTGCCTTTGACCCAATTGGGAGCAGGGGGTGGAGGGCATTGACTGGCGTATCCCTGCCCTTTCCTGGATCATACACTAGACAAAAGGAATGGTGTTAATCTGCCTACTTCAAACTAGGCCTGATGTCATGGTCCGTGCCACCCAAATCACAGAGGGGCGCATGGAGCAGGAGTTGAAGTGGTACCGGGAAGGCATCTTTGTCTTGTTCTTAATCTCCATGGAAAGGTGTCAACGTTTTACCTTGAATTACGGTATTTTGCTTATAGGGCTTAAAAAAAAAAAAAAAGATATTCTTAATCAGTTTAAAGAAATTACCTTCACAGTTAAGAGCTGTTTTTTCAAATCATGAATGGAAGTTGACTCTTGTTTTGTCTAAATCTTTTGAGATAATCATGTGGGTTCTATCTTCTGTTATTGTGGTAAATTACACTGATTTTTAAAAATAATTTTAATTAGGTGTGATAGCATACAATAAGCTATACATATTTGTAGTATATAGTTTGATCATTTTCACATATGTGTATACCCCTGAAACCATCACTGAAAGAAAAGTAACGCACATATTTATCCCTCCCCTCTGCTAGCCTCCTTATGTGCCTCTGTCACCCTCTCCGCTGGCCCTGTCCTCCCATCCACCCTCCACACAGGCCCCAGGCAACTGCTGATCTGGTTTCTGTCACCATAGCTTAGTTGCATTACCGATTGACTTTTTGAATGTTAAACTAACCTTCCATTTCTGAAATAAACCCACTTGAATCATTATGTATTAGCTTTCTTTCTTACATAATTCTATATCCACTTATATAACATTTTGCTTAGGATTTTTGCATTTATGTTTATAAATGCAACTGGACTGCAATTTTTCTTTTACTAATGCCCTTGTCATACCTTGCTATCAAGGTTATGCTGGCCTCCTAAAGTGGGCTGGAGGGTGTTTTGTCTTCTCCTGGTTTCTATTCTCTAGGAGAATTTGTGTAAGATAGATATTTTTCTCCCTTAGGGATTTGGTTTTCACGAACCAGTAAAACCAACTGGACCTAGAATTTTCTTTGTGGGAAGGTTTTTAGTTATTGATTCAACTTTAAAATAGAATCAGAACTATTCACATATTGTTTATTCTTGTGCTGTCAGATTTAGTAAGATGCATATTTTCTTGACTCTTTTATTGACACATAGTATGTACATAATAAGCATAATAATTGATGATTTTTTACAAATGCACAATTTATTGATGTAAAGTTGTTTATAATATTCTCATCTTTTAATATCTGTAGGCTCTGTAATGATATCTCTTTATTGCTGATATTGGTTATTTAAGTTTACTCTGCATTGCTTCATTATTCTGCATGGGAGAGGGGTCATAAACTTATTTGTCATTTCAAAGAACCAAGTTTTATCTTTGTTGATCTTCTCTATTGTATGTTTGTTTTTTATTTTACTTGTTGCTGGTTTTATTTTTTAAATTTATCTTTATTGTTGAATGTATTACAGATGTCCTCCCTTTCCCCTCTATTGACACTCTCCTCTCCACTCCCACCCCACCTCCTGCCTTCCCCACACTATTGCCGGTGTCCATTGGTTATGCATATGTGCATAAAAATTCTTTAGTTTATCTCTTCCCGCCCTCCCACCCCCCTTCCCTTTGAGGTTCCTCAGTCTAACCACCAATTTGTACTTCTTAATCCCTTCACCTTTTTCACCCATTCCCCCAGTCCCCCTCCCATCTGGCAACCATCAAAAAGTTCTCTCTATCTATGAGTCTCTTTCTGTTTTGCTTGTTCATTTGGTTTATAGATTCAATTGTTGATAGATATGTATTTGTTGCCATTTTATTATTCATATTTTTGATCTTCTTTTTCTTCAAGAAGATCCTTTAACATTTCATATAATACTGGGTTGGTGGTGATGAACTCCTTTAAATTTTTCTTGTCTAGGAAACTGTATGCCCATCAATTCTAAATGATAGTTTTATAGGATAGAGTAATCTTGGTTGTAGGTCCTTGCTTTTCATCATTTTGAATATTTCTTGCCCCTCCCTTCCAGCCTGCAAAGTTTCTTTTGAGAAATCAGCTGACAGACTTATGGGAGCTCCCTTGTAGGTAACTAACTGCTTTTCTCTTGCTGCTTTTAAGATTCTCTCTTTGTCTTTAACCTTTGGCATTTTGATGATGATGTGTCTTGGTGTGGGCCTCTTTAGGTTCATCTTGTTTGGGACTCTGTGCTTTCTTGACTTGTATGTCTCTTTCCTTCACCAATTTAGGAAAGTTTTCTGTCATTATTTTTCAAATAGGTTTTCAGTTTCTTGCTTTCTCTCTTCTCCTTCTGGCACCCCCATGATGCGAATGTTAGTATTCTTGAAGTTGTCCCAGAGGCTCTTTACACTGTCCTCATTTTTGGGGGTGATTCTTTTTTCTTTTTGCTTTTTTGATTGGGTGTTTTTTTTTGCTTCCTTATATTCCAAATCGATGGTTTGCTTCTTGGCTTAACCTATTCTACTATTGAATCTGTGTAAATTATTCTTTATTTCAGTTAGTGCCTCCTTCATTTCTGACTGGCTCTTTTTAATGCTCTTGATGTCTTCACTAAGTTCCTGAGCATCCTTATAAACCAGTGTTTTGAACTCTGCATCTGTTACATTATTTCTGTTTTGTTGAGTTCTTTTCCTGGAAGTTTTGTTCTGTTCTTTCATTTGGGACGTGTTTCTTTATCTCCTCATTGTAGCTACCTTCCTGTGTTTGTTTCTGTGTATTAAGTAGAGTCTCCTAAGGCTTTGTAGGGTGGCCTATTGTAGTAGGTATCCCATAGGGTCCAATGGCACAGCCTCCCTGATTACCCCAGCTGTGTCCTCAAGGTGCACCCCTTGTGTGTACTGTACACCCTTCTGTTGTAATTGAGTCTTGATTTCTATTGGCACATCAGTGGGAGGGATTTACTCAGGTTGATAAGCTGCAAGGATTGGCTGTGGCCACTGACCACTGACCTCTGACTGCCTTAGAGGATCAGCTGTGCACAGGCCACCACACAGAGGAAGACTTACTTCATCAGGGCTCTGGTACCCACTGAGTCTACACCTATGACTCTGCCATCTTGACTGGAAGTCCCTGTTCTTATTTTTTAATTTTTGTCTTTTATTTTCTTTAGATTCAAGTTGTTCTTTTTATAACTTTTTATTATAAATGTTTAGTTTAATGCCATATAGCTTTTCTTCTTCTCTGTCATATGTATTTGGGAACATAAATGTTCCTCTTAAAATGGGTTTAATATATTGCACAAATTTTCATGAACATTCACTTCAAAATATGTTCTAATTTCATTGTGATTTCTTCTTTGACCCATGGGTTATTAGAAAGTATATTTCTTAATTTATTTACATACTAAACATATTTTTATTATTGATTTCTAGCCTAATTTTTAGTGGTTAAAGAATTTATTTTGTATGAATTTGATTTGTTGGAATTTGTGGCTATTTGCTTTTACATATGATTGATTTTTATAATGACCTATACATATTTGAAAGCAAGCTGTGTTCCACAGTTTTGGGATATAGTGTTTTATGTGTGACTATCAGGTCAAATATGTAAATTGTGTTGTTCAAATCTTGTATATATTTATAAATTATTTTTGTTTGATATACTTGAAAGAGGTATGTTAAAATCTTCCTATGATTTTTAAATTTCTATTTTGTTTATTAATATTTGTTTAATATATGATTTTGGGCTATGTTATGAGGTACATAAAAATGTAGATTATTATCTTTTACTAAAGAACTTAAACTTTTGCCCTGGCCAGTTTGGCTCAGTGGTTAGAGCGTTGGCCTGCAGTCCGGAGAGACTCGGATTCGGTTCCCACTAAGGGCACGTACTTCGGTTGCAGTTTGTCCCCGGCCCTGGTTGGTCGTGCGGGTGGCAGCCACTCGATGTGTCCCTTCGCGTGGATGTTTCTCACTCTCCCTCCCTTCCTCTCTCTCCTTCCCACTTTATCTGTACAAAAAATGGAAAAATATCCTCGGGTGAGGATTAAAAAAAAAAAAGAACTTAAACTTTTGTCATTTTGAGGTATACCTATTTCTAGTGATGGTTTTGCCTGAAGTCTCCTTTGATATAAATATAGTTTATATGCTATTGTTCATGCATTTTCATTTTAGATATAGTTAAAATCCTCTAATAAATTATTGTAACTATTACCATATTCAGTTAAAATTCATTTAGATTTATCCATATGTTTTTCCTTTAGTTGTTCTTTATTCTTTCCTGCATGTTCTTTGAGCTTCCATCTGGGAACTGATCTGTTTAATATTTTCTTTAGACTGTTGGTGAAAAACTCTACAGTTTTCCCCTGAAAAATGTTTCTTTCACTTCATTATTGAGGAGTAACTACTGGTAGGGATTGCTAGGTTTATAATTATATTCTTTCAGCACTTTAAAGGTACCATTCTATTTTCTTCCAGCTCTCTTGATTCTTTTGAGAAGTTTTGATGTTAATCTCTCTTTTTTTCAATTTTAGTATTCTCTCTTTAACTTTGGTTGTCAACATTTTTCTATGCTGTGCCACAGTGTGCCTTTCTTTTTATCTGGCTGTAGGTTCAGAGAGCTACTAGAATCCATGACTTGTGTTAGTTTGGGAGTCTCAGCTGTTCTCATCTCCAGTGTTGCTGCTTTCTCGTTCTCTCTTTCCTCCCTGGGGCACTTTCTCAGTAAGGAACTTTCTGGGCACACATGAATGCATCCCTGGTGACCTGC
This sequence comes from Molossus molossus, assembly GCF_014108415.1. Taxonomy (NCBI): domain Eukaryota; kingdom Metazoa; phylum Chordata; class Mammalia; order Chiroptera; family Molossidae; genus Molossus; species Molossus molossus. The sequence continues at coordinate 38,087,648 of NW_023425350.1, forward strand.
GTGACCCCATCCGCCACCACACTCTGTTCCCTTCCTTGTTTCTAACTACTTTGCTGACTTTCTAACAAGCCAAGCGTGCTCCTATCAAAAAAAGGGCTTTTGAAAATATTGATTCCTTTGCCTGGAATACTGTATTTAAATATTTCCAAGACTCAGTCCTTTATATGATTCAGGTCTCTGCTCAAGACTGGCCTTACCAGTAATGCTTTGCCTGATCACTTTTTCAAAATTATAACCCACACGCCTCCTCTCCCATATTGTATTCTAACCCTTTACTTGGTTTTATGTTTCTTCATAGCACTTATGAGAGTATGACACATTATTTATTTAATTTTTATTTGCTTATTATCTGTCTCCTTCCATTAAAACATAAACTGCACGAGGGAAGAGGTTTTTTTGCTTACAGCTGTATCCCAAGCCCTGGAGTTGTGCCTGCATCAGAGTTTGGTCTTAATGATAATTTGTGGGGTGAATGAAGGAATGAGTGGTGAGCAGGCAGTGCATATAAGAAGACAGTGTTCCCTGTAGGACATGGATAAAGAAGACAAGGAGTGATAAGCTGAGCAAGGCCTTTAGTTTTTATTATCTATATTTTGTTCTTTTGTATATAAGGATAGCATCATTGATCATATTTTTATCCATCCTTATTACCTACAATAGCAAAATGAAACATTAATATGTTTGAAAATATTGCTTTCATTAGTTTAAGTTAACTGGCATCTCATCATTTACTTTAGACAGGTGTTCCATAAAATTTTAAAGATATTTCATTTTAATTAAAAAAAATTAAACCTACTGTTTTAGGCAGGTTGGACTGCTACAACAGAATACCATAGACCAGGTGGCTTAAACAGCAGAGATTTATCTTCTCCTGGTTCTAGAGGCTAGAAATCCGAGATCTGGGTGCCAGCACGGTCAGACTCTCGTAGGGACTGTCTTCCTGGCTTGGGGATGGCTGTCTTCTTGCTGTGTCCTCACAGGGCACAGAGGGAGCTCTGGTGTGTCTCCCTCTTCTTACAAGGGCACTAATACCATCATAAGGGCCCCACACTCATGACTTCATCTGAACCTAATTATCTCCCGAAGGCCATATCTCCTAATACCATCACATTGGAGTTAGGGCTTCAGCATCCATATTTTGAGCTACACATTCAGTACATAACAATTACCAAATAAGATGCATTATTTTCCAGTGACTTAATCTATACATTCAAGACTCTTTCAGTGTTTTCCATAGGGTGTCATTACTGTGATTGCATATAAAATTTATTAGATTATTTTTGCCAAATATTGTGAATGCTTGTAAGTACAAAGGCTAAATTGGCCAGCACCTGAGTACTGTCTATTTTATTTTACTTGTTGTTTGAATGGATATCTAGTGTGTAACTCTTTAGGGACTCAATGTGAATACATCATTTTAATGGGCATAAAGCCTAACTCTGATCTTCTAAATATCTTTTGTAAATTTCTTTCCCTAAATAAATCATAAATCCACCCATAATGCCTCAACCTACAACAATATGCAGTCATTATAGCTATTCATAAAGAATCTGTAGCGTAAGTCAAAGCGGCTTGGCTGGGGAGACTTGAGTTTCCTAATAGTAAGGCATTTGCCTCCCTGGCACCAGTAGTATTTTGCTAGATCGCCGGAGGTCATGCCTTCCTGATGTCCTGGACTGTGCTGCTTTGCCAGGAACGTCTCTAAGGGACTCTGCCTTAAAGAAAAGATGCCATACTGGAACGACCTGTAGAGAGAGCAAGAATGGCTTGTCTTACTCAGTCAGCTTAAGACAAACTCAGCCAGCTTGAAAACAGAAATGGAACTGATAAAGTCATCAGAGCCTCCCCCCACCCCTATGTATTTCCTTGAAAGGTTAAGGAGGAAAGCATGCATCACCCCACTGTCCCCCCATTCCTCACCCCTGAAATAGGATGGTTGGCATCTCTGTGAACTGGAGGAGTATCTGAGGCTGTGCCATGTGTCCTTGCTAGAAACACTGAGCTCATAATGACTAAGGAACTCCAGGGGGTTGTCTAAGCTACCAAGGTTATAAGGGGCACAGCATTATCATAGCTAAACTACAATTTAATACGATTCTTACCTGTCACCCATGGGGACCTACGAAGGTGGTATGGCAGACACACTCTAGAGGGGCTCAGGCATGGCTCACCAAAGAGCCAAACATGTTTCAGGGAAGAAGATACCGGTAAATCCTCCCCCGAGGATATTTTCCATTTATCTTCAGATAGAGTGGGAGAGGGAGGGGGGAGGGAGACACGTTGATTGATTGCTTCCTGCACGACCCTGACTAGGGCTGGGACCAAACCACAACTGAGGTATGTGCCCTTGACCGAAATTGAACCCATGACTCTTTGGTCCGCAGGCCCATGCTCTAACCACTGAACAAAACGAGCCAGGGAGATACTGATAAATATTTCTAAATGTCATATGTTTACATATGAACCTATTCATTTGTTTGTAGAATTCATCTCTCTTTTATTTTTTTAATCCTCACCCGAGGACATTTTTGCATTTATTTTCAGAAGGAGAGGGTGGGAGGGAGGAAGAGAGAAAAACATGGATGTGAGAGAGACACATTGACTGGTTGCCACCCACACGGCCCCAACCAGGGCTGGGAACAAACTGCAACCGAGGTGCATGTCCTTAGTGGGAACCAAACCTGAGACTCCCAGGTCCGTGGGCCAGTGCTCTAACCGCTGAGCCAAACCAGCAAGGGCTAGAATTCATCTCTTGTGGGAACTCAGCACTTGATAAATAATCCCTAAATCTAAAGTATTTATAACAAAAATTGTACATGTGCTCACCAGTTAAAAAGTTAGAGTGTTCCCTAGAAGGAAGTGTGACTCCAGTGGTCCAAGGGCCGAGAGTTCCATCATTACAGGAGGGAATTTCTTCTCAGGAGGAAGTTATAGGTGTGCTCCTCCCCATGGGACCAAGTGGATGGTGGAGAGGGACCTGGGGTTACTATAATGGAGGTGGGAGGGATTGGGACTCCACAGGGTGCCCAGGGAGGAGGGAGGGAGTATTACCATGATCTCATTGTTGCATTTTTAGAAACTAAAGTTTAGATAAGGCATGAAATCACAATCCCCTAACTAAGAAGAAAATGATAAATAAACTAGATATCAGCTTATTAAATTAGAGTGGAAAATGTACCTCATTCAGGAATCAGTCTGCATGTGTACTGAAACTTTCTTGGCAAGCAGTGAATCAGAAAAGGAAATTGCTTTCTGAAAAGCAACACATCTGACTTTCATGGCCTGGAGAACTCACTCTTCTCTCCTCTCTGGAAATGTTTCTTTTTCTGACTAATAACTTGAAAAGGTCGTCTCCAATCAGAACTCCTCTACCATACCTAAAGACACCAGGAACTTTTCATTTTCCCATTGTTTTGGTCCTCAGAAGTTTGTCATTGTAGCATCCCCTAAGTCAGCATACCCATGACAAAATTCCCAAGACTGAGGCTTATATTACTAAGGGTACAATTTAAAAGAGCAACTCTCTGATGGGGTGAGCAGCTCTCCAGCAGATGAGGTGAGGATAACGGGGATGTAGGAGTCAGAAAACCTGGGGGCCAGACCTAGGGCTTCTGTTACCTAACTGTCTGACCTTGACTGTTTTTCTGGGTTCAGTGGCTTATGCTGCAAAATAAGATCCCTTTCACCTTTGACGTGTAACCCAGATTTAGCACTGTATTTTATTTTCGTAATTCGAGAGAGAAAACTTTTAGGCTGAGAGGATGAATCTCTGTTCTCATTGAGGTTTTGTACCATTTTACTTTTTGGGTTATGTCTTTGCTTTTAATCTGGCAACCTTTATTTGTGTTCTTTTCTCTTCATTTGGTTAGCTGGAGATTAAGTGCCACTGACATGGTCCAAAGGGTATGTTCTTTTTAAAAAAAATAAATAAATTTTTTTCTTTATTGATTTTTGGAGAGGGAGAGAGAGAGAGAGAGAGAGAGGAACATCGATGAGAGAGAACATCTGCATGCCCCCTACTGGGAATCTGGCCCAGAACCTGGACATACGCCCTGACCAGAAATCGAACTGGTGACCTCTTGGTTCATGGGTCGACGCTCAACCACTGAGCCACACCGCTACACAACGGCCAGGTCAGAAGGGTATGTTCTTTTCACCTTGCAGCAAGGACTACCACAGTGGAGTACCCCATCACGTCCCCACATGCCTGTGAATGACAAGCCCTGAAAAATATTCAGTTAGTCAATTCAGTTAGTATAAAAGTTGAATTAATCTCTAATTTAAGCATATCATGGGAAACTATTTATAATGTATGCCAGCTGATTGTTATCCAAATGTCCATGGAAATAGCAGTCTTAACAACAAAGTATGTTTTTGGACTATTCTAAAATTTCCAGCTGCTTTAAGTGTGATAATGAACCTAAAAAAGAAATCTAACAAAATGTATTTGAAGTATGTACTCAGGTACTCAGGAGGTAGGCTCAACCCAAAAAATTTCACTGAAAAGGTACAATAACCCTGGGCTTTCTCTCAAACCTCTTTAATCGAAACCTCTGATATTGTCGTGTTGTTTCTGTCTGAAGTCACACAGTGGAAAAGAGTGCTAAAAAGTTTTTCCTCTATGAGAGAGACTTACCTGTTGGAGAAGTGGAGGTAGTCTTATTCTTCCCTGGAATGATCAAATAACGTTCTTGTTCAAGAGATCAGCCATATTCCAATAATACCAGGTTTATTCACCGAATGTGTTGGTGTGAAGAGAATGAAAACATTTCAGATGAAATACTAGTACATGGGAGAAATGAGCTGTAACAGGCCTAATAAAAGTGCAGGCGTCATGACTGTTGCATGCTTGGGGAAGGTAACGGCAGTTTTGCCAAATTCTTAACATTTGAGCTAATGTGTGCAAACCCATGCACACACTGCAGCAGTGACTTGCACGGTGCAGTCACTGCGGTCTGAGCAGGCACAGCACAGCATCAGACAAGGTGGGAACAACCAGGCTTTAAATGGAGCAGCCTTCCAGAATTCAGTAATCCCGTCACTGACATTCTGTGAGACAATTTCAGACTTGGTGGTCATTGGTTTCCTCCATTAAAGTAGAAAATAGGGCTATAATGGACAAAATAAACATATACTTGACACTTCAGGTAAAATAAATAATCGGAAGTTAGCATCCTTCTCGGGCAAATCCTTGGATCTGTGATATGCAGCCCCAAGTATAAATCCTTTCTCACCATTCTAAGAATTTGCTCCCTATGAGTTGATGAATTACCAGTTTGTCATTTTTCTTCTGACTCTTCTGTGGACTTTTTTTTTTATCATGTATATTTTAAACATTTTTTTATGGATTTGTATTTATCAATATCTTCCTTTATGCCTCCAGATTTTAAATAGAAGGCCCCCTCACCTCAAGTTAATAATGAAATTCTCTCTTGCATTCTTCCAGTATTTTTATAATTTCATATTTTAAATTTAAATCTTTGCTTCTTTGGAATTGACCTGGTATACAGCATAAGGTATGAATCCAGCTTTATTGTATTAAAAATGTCTCTCCAGTTGTCTGAACACAATTTTTTGAGTTGTCCATCTTTCCTTCACTGATTTCAGATGTCATGTTTATCAGACACAAAGTTCTGTATGCATCAGGATCTGTTTCTAGACTTCTTATTCGGTTCCATGTATTTATCTGTCTAGTCTGTGTCAGGACTGTGCTTCTAATTATTGTTGGTTTATGTTATTTTATAGTGACAATTAGGAATAGTCCCCTCATTTCTATTCTTTTTTTTTTTTTTTTTTAAATCCTCACCTGAGTATATTTTTCCATTGATTTTTAGGTCGACTGGAAGGGAAGGAGGAAGGGGGAGAAAGAGAGAGAGAAACATTGATGTGAGAGAAACACATCAATTGGTTGCCTCCTGCATGACCCTGACGGGTCTGGGGGTTGAAACCACAACCGAGGTACGTACCCTTGACCAGGAATTGAACCCGTGACTCTTTGGTCCGAGAGTTGACACTCCAACCACTAAGCTGAGCCAAAACAGCCAGGGCTTTTTTTGAGGGTGTGTGTGGGGGTGGGATGGGAAGCAGGTTCTTGAAATTCTTGTTTTATATACTTTAAAAAAAAAATGTAGTTTATAATTTGCTTGTCTAATTCTCTCCTCCACCTCTTCCTTCATTTTTGGCTTTGTTGTGATTACAATAAATTTCTAAATTAACTTAGGAAGAACTGACAACTTTATGAGGTTGAGACTAGCTATATAAGAACTTGGTATGCCCTTCCCTTTGTCCAAGTCTGTGTGTCCTTCAGGAATGCTTTTAAATTGTATTCATAAATCTTATATATTTCTAAAATATTTTCTTAGATATTTCATCTTTGGTTGTTGCTACTGTAAATGGAGTCTGTCTCCACTTCAGCTTCTAACTCACTGTTTGTTCATCTGAAAGGCATTGATACATAGTAATCTGTTTCATGCTACCTTACTAAATTTTCTTACTGTTTGAGTGCATTTTCAGTTGAATATCTCAGGTTTTCCATAACCATCACAAATAGTTTTATTTCCTTCTCTAAATTTACGTGCCTCTAGTTTCTTTCTCTTATTAATTGTATTATCTAGCATTCATTCTGTTAAGTAATAGTGGTGACAAGTGAGCATCCTTCTTTGTTCCTGACTTTACTAGGAATGTTGCCTAGTGGCCCCAGTAAGTGAGATGGTCACCTTTGGACCGAGGTGTATTTTATCAAGTTAAGAAGGCAGTCATCTATTTCTACTTTATTGAGTTTAACCATATTTCAAGATAATAGCAAAGCCCCAGGGGTATCTGCAGCCTCCCTAGAATGATCGGATCAAAGCTCTAACAGGAAACCTAAGACTTCTAGTCTACCTCTTGAGTAATAAATTACAACCACAGGAAGATTGCAGTCTCAAAATTTAGAAAACAAGCTGGAACTAAAAAAAATGACTGTCTCTTAGGTTTCACACGTATTCCTTCGGGTAACAAAACTAACGTTGAAAATTTCTGACTATTTTCCTCTCCCATTGTGCGTCCTCCTTGAGATGTGCCCGTTCTCTCCTCTCCCCGTTCCACTTCAGGGACCTCACATGTGCTGCTTGGCCGTGCGTCCTCCCCCAGCTGGCCATCGCTGAGCAGCCAAGTTTATCAGAGATTTCTAGACAGTGACATAATCCCGTTTCCACCCCAAAAGACCTCTGCCATTTGGTCTTCCTGGACAAAGTGCCGCGTCTTCTGCTGGTTCCTTCTGGAGTGAAAGCAGAAAGCTTGTTGGACCGATGAACACCTGCAAGAAGATGTACTTGAGCTGTGACGGTGCCTTTAGCAAAGCGATTTGAACCGACGGTGGCTGTCTTAATGCCCTCGCATCCTATGTTCATTTGTGGGTGGTATTTGGATCGCAAAAGACATTAGGTCATGTTTACAATATTCAAAAGAAGAAATATAAGCAACTACATATTAGTACTGTGCTTTTTTTTTTTTAAAGCTACAGTCCTGTTTTTAAAAATTGGTTTTTTAGAGAGGGGATGAAGGGGGGTGGGGGAGAGAGAGATCCATTATCTCCTTCATGCACCTAACCCAGGGATCAAACCCACAACCTAGGCATGTGCCCTGACCAGGAATCAGACCTGCAACCTTTTGGTGCACAGGATGATGCTCCAACCAGCTGAGCCACACCAGCCAGGGCAGTACTATACTTCTGATTTTGCACTTATTCTGTGTCATAACTTTATTAATAAACATCAAAATTAGTAGAAATTTTATAATCTAAGAAAATTTGCATACAAATGGGAAAAAAGTCTAAGCCATCTGGCAAATTCTTTTGATTAAGAATTTTTTTTTTTTTAAATTGAGCCACGTGTATTTTACTTCTTTTTTTGTTCTTTCCTTTATTGGTTTTAGGGAGAGAGGAAGAAAGAGGGAGAGAGAGAAGGAAACATTGATGAGAGAGAACATCGATTGGCCACCTCCTGCATGTCCCCCACTGGGGGTTTGGCCCACAACCTGGCCATGTGCCCTGACCAGGAATTGAACTGGCGACCTGTTGGTGCATGGGTCAATGCTCAACCACTGAGCCACAGTGGCTGGGCTGATTAATAATTTTCTACTGCAAAACAAAAGGTAGTATTTCTATTTGTATATAGTTATCAGACTTTGGAGTCAGACTTACATTTGAATCCTGGCTTTATCACTTTCTGCCTGGCTGAGTGATTGGATACAAGGAACATAATCTCAGCACAGTCTCACTTTCCTCACCTGCAAAACATCGCGTTGTGTGAGAATTAACAGAATATTACACATAAAGCGCCTAGCATAGTGCTACTCTGATATGGGGCCTTAATAAATGAAAGCTGTTATTAGTACAGCCTGTTCTTAAGGGCTGTAATAAAGACTGTTTTTTCTTCGTCCTGGCCAACTTGGCTCAGTGGTTAGAGCGTCGGTCCGTGGACTAATGGGTCACAGGTTTGATTACTGGTCAAGGGCATGTACCTCAGTTGTGGTTTGGTCCCCGGCCCGGGTTGGGTTCGTGTGGGAGGCAGCCAGTTGATGTGTCCCTCTCACATCGATGTTTCTCTCTCTTTCCCTCTCTCTATCTGATGATAAATAGAAAAATATCGTCAGGTGAGGATTAAAAAAAATAATAATAAAGATGGTTTTTCTTTAATTTATATGAATTTAGAGATTAATGAGCAAATACCACAGTTTTGATATAGTTCAGATAGATAATTACAAAACAGCCCATATACCCACATTTCTTCTTCTCTGGGAGAGAACCAAGGTGCTGCATGGGTTTGACTGAAGGGTCTGCTCTGGCTGTCTCTTAGGAATCACTTGGGCAGCGATCCGATGAACACTTACCTAAAGCCTGAAGCCTGAACATACGTTAACTCTATTAGGTTTTCATCAGACAATTGTTATTTACTGACCATCTAATAAGTGGAATACAGAAGCACTACAAAGGACTAATATGATTCATACTCTACGTATTTAGAGCTAGAGAGGACTTGGGCATATTTTACAGAGTCATCAAGTAATTTTGGAGCGTCTCTTTTGTGCTAGATACAATGCTAGTGCCCTGGAGATACATAGATGAAAAGATAGACCCTACTCTGAAGAAGCTAACAGTCTAGTATGGTGTCTAGAAAGGAACTTAAAAGCCACCTCTTAGCCCTGGCTGGTTTTACTCAGTGGTTAGAGCATTGGCCCAGGGACTGAAGGGTTGCGGGTTTGATTCCCAGTCAAGGGCAGCCCTGGCTGGGGTCATGCGGGAGGCATACAATCACTGTGTGTCTCACATTGATGTCTTTCTTTCTCTCCATCCCGAATCAATGAAAAATATCCTTGGGTGAGGATTAATTAAAAAAAAAAGCCACCTCTTAAAATAGTATAAGCTCCCCCCGATTCCCCTCCCCTCACGTGAGAACGGCCTCTGGTGTGTCCCAGAGCGCCCTATGCTTGCACTTACGTGAGCATTTCCCACACTGCGCCAGCGTGTCCCAACGGGACCACAGGCTGCTTGAGAACGGACTGTGTCTTACTTATCACAGAAGGAGAAGAGAACTGAAAGGATCTCAGCTCTTAAGTAACCTACAGTTGAGTGACAAAGACACATATAAGCTACTAACATATAGAGAGAACTTCAGTATACATTTTCCTGACATAAACGCTACAGAGAGCTTGCTGGGGAGGTAGGAGCTTTTACAGGTTATTTGGAGGAGCTGTATGTAGAGGGAATGGGAGGATTCCCATAGGTAAGGGTGTGGGAGAGAGGCCTTGGTGAGGGAACATCGCGAACAAAGGCAGAGCAGTTCGTGGAATGCTTGAGGGGTGACTAAAATGGAGTGGCCAGCGAGTGGACTCGGGCCAGCATGTTAGCAGGGGCTTGGTCATGGCGATCCCGAGTGCAGTACTGGGTGTTTGGATTTCCTTCCGCGGGCAGGGGTGCGCCCACGGGGATGTTTGTGCGAACGAGACTCGATCACTTAGTGAACAGTGTGAATGGTGGGAAGAGAAAGATCAGATTCAGGAAGGGCGGTCTGGAAATTTCCAGTAATGTAGACGAGACGTGGACGTGAAACTCTCTCTCCTCCCTTCCTCTCTCTCTAAAAAATCAATAAAGAATAAAAGTTTTTTTGTTTTAATTGAAAATCCCACCTACCACCTTTCCCACCTCACCTGTCTTGGTACAACGGACTAAAAGTGTTGATTTTGGACCCCTTCATATAAAACAAAGTGTCCTGTTTCTTATGCTTCTACCAATAGCAAAGAAAATCTTCATTGGAAACTACAGGGCAAACTGTCTATTTAGACACCATTAAAAATTATAATGTACTGCCCTGGCCAGTTTAGCTCAGCGGTTGGAGCGTCGGCCTGCAGACCAGAGAGTCCTGGGTTTGATTCCGGCCAGGGGCACATATTTTGGTTGCGGTTCGTCCCCTGCCCCGGTTGGGGTTGTGCGGGTAGCAACCACTCTATGTGTCTCTATCACATCAATGTTTCTCTCTCTCTCTCCCTCCCTCTCACTCTGTCTGAAGATAAGTGTAAAAATATCCTCGGGTGAGGATTAAAAAAAAATTTATAATGTACTATATGAATTGATAATAGGAATTGTAAAAAACATAATTAAATCTGCCTTGTTTCAAAGCCAATAAGTTAGTCTTTTTCTAATGGTTTTAAATCCTTTATGTTAAAAAACAAAACAAAACAAAAACACAAAAGCCCTGCATTTTCAACAATGCATTATCTGTATTATCCCCAAATACCTTGCTATATACAGACATGGAAAGATTTTGCTCAAGTAAGCCCAAACCAAATGAATTCATTACAGAAGTTTTACAGATTTTGTTGCTATTAATACTGCAGTCATCAATGCTATGTCCCAAATGTGTGGTTTGAAATTCTTCTTTTAACTCTTAATTATCGAGTGAAATATTTATACCACAAGGTGGGAGGCTGGAAAAGAAAAGATACAAAACTTTGATATATACTATCTTAAAAAGCAAGTACTATATGATGGGGCCAGTTCTCAGAAAAGCATCATCCTTGCTGAACAACAGAACTAAATAATATGTGGACATTATCCTTTATTTGGCTAGAAGAACTGAGCTTTGAAAATGAGCCATCACAAGCCATGATTAATGAACTGTTTATAACTAAAAAGTTCAGATAAAGGTCTGGTGATAAAATGAGCAGGAGCACTAAATACTAAAAGTTGATGGTCCATACGTAGGTAACTGAACTGAATATGGATTTTAGCCATTTGAGTGTGGCATAGTAAATGGTCCTGTTAGAATTCTCATATATGGACTCATGGCCTACCCACAATATTTCACACATGTTTTGAAATTGGCCAATTATTTTCTAGCATAGACGTTCCAGAAAAATTATGGATTGTTTTGTTTTTAAATATTTCTTTGGTTACTTTGTTGTTGTTTTATAATTTTTTGTTATTCTTTAGTATATTTTATTAATATATAATATATTATATATATAGAACTGTTTACAAACTAAATACCCCCATGCATCCAGCACCCAGATCAAGGCACAGAATAATACCAGCCCTCCCTCACACTCTCTTCCAGTAAATAGGTCCCCACCCCTCAAACTGCTGGGTCTCTGATGTTTCTGCACAGCTTGGAGCAGAGGCACTAACTGCCTTTGTTCAGAATATCTTTTCATTTTTTTTATCCTTACCCGAGGACATTTTTCCACTTTTTATTCAGATAGAGTGGGAGGGAGAGAGAGGAGAGAGAGAGAGAGAGAGAGAGAGAAACATCAACGTGAAAGGGACACATCAAGTGGTTGCCACCCGCACGACCCAACCAGGGCCGGGGACAAACTGCAACCAAGGTACATGCCCTTAGCGGGAACCGAACCCGGGTCTCCCTGGACCACAGGCTGATGCTCTAACCACTGAGCCAAACCAGCCAGGGCATGAATATCTTTTCAAGGACATCTGAAGTAGCCTTAGAAGACAGAGATAGTGCTTCCCTCCAGAGCAAAGGCCAGGTTTACTTATAGCCTTGAAAAAACAGATTGTGTCTCTTATGGAGCCAAGTACAGGTTCACTTACTGTTCAGTATAATGAAGATAATGTTTCCCTTCACAGCAAATGGCAGGCATGCTTATATCCCATTACAAAATATTCAGGTTCCCCAAACCCAGGGTTCCTCTCCTGTAACGTGGGGGTGTCACCCAGTCTACAGTGAAGAACGAGGAATTAGGGCTCAGAAAGCTGGTGCAGGTACTGACACTGGCTGTTGCATTGTCATGTCTTTTATCTCTGACTCAGCGCCCATGATGGAGGCAGGCGCACTTGTTCGTTTGTAAGAAGGGTAAAATCTCTTCACTGTTTTTGGTAGTAATCACTTCTACCACCACAGATTAGTTTTACCTGTTCTTAAACTTCATGTATAAATGGAATTATATAACATGTACTCTTGTGTCGGGCTTCTTTCATCCAGCATCACATTTGTGAGATTCATTCATATTACCTATAGGCATAGTTCTTTATTTCTCATCATATCCCATTGTGTAAATATTAAAAACTTGTTTATTTTTTTCTACTAGTGATGGATACTGGGGCAGTTTCCAGTGTGAACTATTAGAATTGTGCTGTTATGAACAATTTTATGCATGTCTTTGTGACTAGATATATCTCTATCGAGTATAGAAATAGGTCCATACCCAGTAGATCAGAGGGTGGATCAGAGGGTGTGCATAGATACTGACAAACAATTTCCTGAAGTTTGTACCAAGCTACTGTCTCACTAGCAGCATATGGAGATTCTGGTTTCTCTATGTGCTTTTCCACCCTTTTTATTTTCTATCTTTTTAGTTTAGTTTTGTTTTTCTCTAGACTGGTGTGCTTTTATTTTACTATTGTGCCTATAAGGAAAGATAAATATGCCAATTTTACAGAGGAATCTCACAAGTATTTTTGCTATTTAGGAAAAGAGTAAATTGTCTAGACAATTAGAGCCACAGCATTTTTGTGTTCTTTTTCCATGAAAACAGTTTCCAAAGCCTTCAGAGTCTAACAAGACCAGGTCATTTGAATTATATTTCTGAAGATACAGGTTTAACAGAAACCAGTTGAAAACTGTTATGAATATTTGCATAACTCTACATTGTACAGAAAAGAGACTGATATTTTCCCAATAAGAGAAAGAAGCTGAGGACGATTTCACGGATTTTGACCTGAACAGCTGGCAGGATGGAGTTGCCAGGAGCAGAAACAGGGATGGTTGTGTTGGAGCAGACCTTTGCAGGAAAACCAGAAGTTTGCTTTTGGACATGTTAAGTTTGAGATGACTGTTGGACCACAGAATTGAGAAATTAAGTAGGTATGATGCGTCTGGATCTCAGGAGAGGTCTGGGACAGAGAAACATGCTTTGGAATAGTCAGTATACATGACATTTAAAGCCCGAGGTCTGCATGAAATCACCAACGGTGTGGCTGTTGGTACGCTGAGCCCTGGGCCCTCCAAAGTTTCAAGGTCAGGCAGAGGAGAAAGAACCAGCAGAGGAGACTAAGCAGAGACCATCGAGGTAGGAGGGAACCCGAGAGTGTGCGATGTGCTGGAAGCCCAATGTGTAACGTGTTCAACTGTGTGATGTGGTGCTGAGGGGTCAAGTAAAATGGGGTCTCAGAGCTGACCGTTGGATTTTACAAGGAAAGGTCACTGGTGACTCAGGAAGAGTACTTCAGTGAAGCGGTGGGGTTAGAATAGGTTTATAGGGAATGGTAAGAAAGAAATTGGAGACAGTGAATATTCATTCTTTTGAGGAATTTGTTCCAAAAGGAAATAAAGAAATGGGGTAGCCCTGGCTGGTTTGGCTCAGCGGTTGGAGCATCGGCCTGCAGACCAGAGAGTCTCGGGTTTGGTACCAAAAAAAATAAAGAAATAGGGTCACCACGTGACAAGAACGGTTTCGGAGGAGTGGTAGGGTGGCAGTTTGGCTGTGATGAATTTAAGAGAAAATGGGAAGGGACAAAATGAAAACAGCAAGTATACACGACTTTTGAGGAATTTTGCTCCAAAGAACTGAGACGGTGGCTGATGGAGAAAGTGGTCAAAGAAGGTGTTTTTAAAACAGGAGAGAAAGAAGTATGTGTGCATGCTGATGTGAATGATTCCGTAGGGAACAAAAATTAAAGAGCGTCATCGGAGGGGTGTCCTTGAATAGGTGAGGCGGATGGAATCTAGTGCCTGAGTGGAGGAGGAAGAGTTGGCTTTGGATAGGAGCTTGACCACATAATCTACGGGAGCCAGCAGGAAGGCCAAGTGGGAAGGTGTGTATGCTGGTCACTGGGTCAAAGTGACAGTGGAACCTGTGAAATCCTCTTCTGATTGCTTCAGGGTTCTCAATAAAATGGCAAGCAAGATGATCACGTGAGAGTGAGGAGGAGGTGCGCGGCGCTGTGTTTCTGAGGAGAAAGGAGGTATGGAAGACTTGTCTAGGGTAGGAGAGTGACTGACTAGGACGCGGTATGGCTGTCAAACAGCATTCGGTCATGACTGAAGCGAGGCACACAGCACGTCTGAATTCTTCTTCAGCCACATTCAGTTTACAGGTGCAGAATGAGCAAGCAGCTGGCTTTGGAGTCGAAACGAAAAGGGCAAGAGCATGATTACAATAATTGATCTTAGAAGTTCAGCTGGAGGAACAGAGGACATACAGGCATGAGGGGCAGTGAAAAGGTGGCCTGACCCGGTTTGGAAGACCCAGGAAATTAGAGGGTCACTGGGGTCATGGGCCAGAGCGAGTTGGAAGGGTGAGAGAGCGGTCTGAGAGAGACTGCAGGGGATTGGGCAGAATCTACTCGTTCATCCCAGCTGGGCTCAGTGAGGCAAACTGAGGATGAGGTCATGACAAGGGAGGAGGTCAGTGAACCCAGAGGCCATGGAGGGAAGGATCACCGCTACGTATATTGAAATCACTGAAAGATAAGACTCGACAGAAGTGAGAACGAGCCAGGAGATAAAATCCTTGAGAAATGAGTGGGAATGATGTGGGCGTAGCAACAATGTAGGGCACTGGGTAATGTGAACTGATGACAGGAGATTCAAAGCCGGGTCTGTACTCTAGGGCCAAGGTTAATTATATAGCAAAGCCACCTGTGGCTGAAATCAGTAAGAAGTCAGATGCCTTTAGAATTTCATACTATGACAGATCTGCATTAAACTACTATTTCTTTCTCAAAGTGCTTAGAAGAAAATTACACATATATTAACTAATCAAAACAAGGAGTGTGTATGTTTTTTTAAAAGAAGTATTTCTTTTTTTGGTATTTTTCTTTATTGATTTTAGAGAGAGAGAGAGAGAGAGAGAGAGAGAGAGAGATGACAGAGAACATTGACTGGCTGCCTCCTGCATGCCCTTCACTGGGCTACAACTTGGGCACGTGCCCTGACCAGGAATCAAACTGGCAACCTCTTGGTGCATGGGTTGACGCTCAACCACTGAGCCACATGGGCCGGGCAGGAACGTATATGTTTTTTCAAATTGCAAAGTGAATAGTGGTAATATCTTTGAGTTCAGTGTGAAATGTTATTTTCTTCTGGGGTCTGCCATTCTGCTTGTGTCCTAGAGTATGGACTAGAAACTACTGAAAAGAACAAAATACGATTTTAACCTGGGGCTTGCAACGTTCTTGCTATAAAACATATTTTAAAGGGGAATAAAGAGCACTAATCTATACTCTCTGAAATATCTAGTCAACCAGAGGCAGAAATAGATAGGAAAAGAGAGAGGAGGAGGGTGTGGGAGGGAGAGAAAGAAAAGGAAAGAAAGAAAAGAAAAGTGTACTCTTCTTGGGAAGAGTTTAATTTAGCCACAAATCTGCACATCGTAGAATTGTGAAATGTTTAAATCCTCTGGGAAACAGAAAAAGCATGATGTTACAAAAGATAAACTTATATAAGATGAATGAAGAGAGCCTGTGAATTGTACAGCCTTATTTTCCTTTGACTCCTCAAATATTATTGTTTTAGTTCCTTCTTGTTTTGAAAGGGATCTCTTGACTTAAACTCTTTAAACAAGTCTGTTTGTTTAGTGACTTAGCATACAGGACTATTGTTCTTTGGACCAGGCCACCTAGTTCGGAAAGCTGAGACCCTCAATACAGTGTCACTTTCTTAAGACTGGAAAAGGAGGTTGGTAGTCAAGAGAAGATGTGCACTTTGTTAATTTCCTTCCTTTCCCGTAGAAAGTCCATTAAACTGTTTGGAGAGGGAACGGTAAGAAAGGCTTTGAGGAATTCACGAAGCAGCTTTACAGCAGCAGGCAGCTCTGTTGCCTCTTAGAAGTGGCATATAGAAAAGATGTGGGAAGGAAATATCTGAGTTACTAGCGTGTGGGTAATGATTTACCCTGGGAAAGTAGTACCTATTATTTAATCATTTTCTACTAATGTATCACTCACAGAGAGCAAATATAAATTATGGTGCCTATTAAAACTATGAGGGGTTACGTGTCTCTTGGATCTTTGAAAAAAATAGTGTGATCTTACAGAACAAAGTGCACTGATGGGCTCATCATTGCAGTAAGAGCATATTTTTGAGCAAATTTTTCCAGCTGCTTTTAAAGCTCAGACTCTACAGTAGTGGCAGAATGGTGAATAGAGTTTTTCCCTGATTCCTAGTATTTTCTTCTCAGCTGTCATTTAAAAATGTATTTTGATCTATTTTTTTTTCTTTAGAAACAGCAATATTTTTATGTTTGGCACATTACATCCTCACCACACCCCATGAATGAGGTACTATCATTAGCCTTGCCTTACAGATATGGAAACCGAGGTGCAGAAATAATAAGTGATTTGCTCATGGACACACAGTAAATGGCAAAGTCAAGAAATTAACCCTGGCTCTCAGACCCCAAAGCTCCTCTTCTTAAACACTGCAGGGTATATACTCTCAGCCTTTTTCAGGTTCAGTTTTCTCATCTATAAAATAGGGTCAATGCTTCTTATCTCTCATGGTGGTTGTGACAAATAAGGCATTGATGTCAAATAAGGCAGGGAAGGCACTGATGTCTTTATCTGCTTCTGTATGATTTGATTTGTTATAATGAACATGAATTATTCATTCACATTTTAATCAAGAAAAAAAATTAAGGCCCATAAGAGTGCCTGGCACAGAGAGGCACCTAATAAAGTCATTGTTGTTATGTCTGAAAGCAAAGTCAGAGTTTCCATTGAACTTCATAGGGATTTGTCAGCCCCGGAAGCTTGGGTGTGAAGGGAAGAAATGAGGGCAACAGCTCGAGGTGAATTCAGGTTAGAGGTTTCCACTGTCTATTTGAGAGGGCTTTGTACATCCTCAAGTGAAGGGTAGACACCAGAGGGAAGGAGAAGGAATTGGTTTAGACAAGTGGGAATTAACCAGTGGAGCAAAGTCCCAAGAAACTGGCAGGGGCGAAGGGGGAAACAGTCCCAGAACCTTGAATGAATTACTTATTTTGGAGAAAGTTAATAGTGACTTAATTGTTAATAGATAGACCCTGTTTTATAAGCTTGCTGAAGTAGTAAGAATGTTAAAAAGAACTCTATGACTTTCTTTCTTTATCTACCTGGTTCTGGTGGATGTGCGAATAGGTTTTCTGAAGAGGAGCCAACAGTTTATTTCTCCGTTTGTGGGTTACATGGTAAAATGATTATTGGCAAAAGCACATCTTTTTGTGCAGCCTCCCTTGGTGTAAGTCAGGGGCAATGAGAGGAGTTATTTCTGCAGCTGGAGGACGGTTCAGAGCTGTCTTCCTGGAATCGGTTCTCATTTCAGAGTCTAAAATAGATTTAAAATACTGTGCTGTTTGGGAATTGGGGCCCTATTCATCCTAAGCACATCTGTTGGAAGCTGTTGAAATTCAAATAAATTCAAATAAAGTCCAAGTGATGCTCATATTACACTTATTGATTTCAAGGAGTGTTTAAAAAACACATATACAGAAAACTAGTAAGTGAAACTGCCTAAGACAATATGGAAAAGCATTGATGTTCTGCCAGCCAGTTGCTCTGAGCCTGAGCCACAGCATTGAATTCCTTTACAATGCCCCTTTCTCCCCACCTGAACTTTTCAACTGAGAAGCATTTCCATTTGCAGAAGTTCAGATATGAGCCACAGCAGATACTTGTGCATTTAGATTTCAATCCTTCTGCAGACTCTGTAGCTGAAATGAGGCTGTGGACTATGCAGTCACAAAGCCAGGACTGAAGGATGTGCTTTCCTCTTTGTAGTTTCTCCAGTGTTAGTAAATGCAAATTTTCATTTAGGTGCTCTGATGAAGGAATTTGGTATGCTTATTTATTTACACATAATTCCATGAAGGATTCAAGGCATCTTTAAAAGGCAAACACAGCCCTGGCCGGTTTGGCTCAACGGTAGAGTGTCGGCCTGCAGTCCAGAGAGACCTGGGTTTGGTTCCCACTAGGGGCATGTGGCTCAGTTGCAGTTTGTCCCCGGCCCTGGTTGGGTCATGTGGGAGGCTGCCACTCGATGTGTCCCTTTCTCGTCGATGTTTCTCTCTCTTTCTCTCCCTCCCACTCTATCTGAACAAAAAAAATGGAAAAATGTCCTCAGGTGAGGATTTAAAAAAAAAAAAAAAAAAGGCAAACACAGACCAGAAAAATAAGGTAACTTCCCTTAAAAAATTTTTTTTTTTTACTTTAGTTAGTAGACAATGTTATATTAGTTATATTAGTTTCAGGTGTACAGTATAGTGATTTGACATTTTTATACCTTGCAATGTGATTACCTCACTAATTCTAGTAATCATGACACCTTGTAAACTTATCATAATATGATTGACTATATTCTCTTTCACCTTTTTTACCCATCCACCCACCCCCTTCCTTCTGATAACCATCCCTTTGGTCTCTGTTTCTAATAATCTGTTTTTTGTCTTTTTTGTTTTAAATTCCACATATAAGTGAAACCATACAGTATTTGTTTTTCTCTGGCTTATTTCACTTAGCATAGTACCCTCTAGGTCTATTCATGCTGTTGCAAAATGCAAGATTTCATTCTTTTTTATTGCTGCGTAATATTCATTGCATATATGTATATCACATCTTCTAGATCCGTTTTTGTATTGGTGGCACCAAGGTTGCTTCCATATCCTGACTATTGTAAATACTGCTGCAGTGAACACAGGGGTACACATATCTTTTCATATTAGTGGGGTTTTTTGTTTTGTTTTGTTTTTCAGATAAATACCCAGAAGTGGAATTGCTGGTTGTATAGTAGATCTATATTTAGTTTAGTTTTTGTTGTTGTTGTTTTTTAAGAATCTCCATACTGTTTTCCACAGTGGCTGCACCAGTCTGCATTTCCACCAACAGTGCACAAGGGTTCGTTTTTCTCTCTCTCCTCACCAACACTTGTTGTTTGTTGCTTTATTGATGGTAGCTCTTCAGACAGGTGTGAGGTGGGATCTCATTGTGGTTTTGATTTGCATTTCCCTGAGTAGTGATGTTGAGCATCTTTTCATATGTCTGTTGGTCATCTGTATGTCTTCTAAGGTTATTTTCCCATTTTAAAATTATTTGTGGGATTTTTTCGTGTTGAGTTGAGTTTGATAAATTCTTTATAAATTTTGGATATTAACCCCTTACCAGATGTATCATTGGCGAATATGTTCTCCCATACAGTAGGATCCCCTTTCGTTTTGTTGATAGCTTTCCTTTTTTTAGTATGTTTTTGATTTTTTTTTTTTTTATCCTCACCCGAGGACATTTTTCCATTTTTTGTTCAGGTAGAGTAGGAGGGAGAGATAGAGACAGAAACATTGACGTGAAAGGGACACATCAAGTGGCTGCCACCCGCATGACCAACCAAGGCCAGGGGCAAACTGCAACCAAGGCACGTGCCCTTAGCAGGAACCAAACCCGAGTCTCTCTGGACTGCAGGCTGATGCTCTAACCACTGAGCAAAACTGGCCAGGGCTGTTTTTTATTTTTTTAGAGAGAGAGAGATAGAAACATTGATCAGCTGCCTCTTGCACGGCCCCCACTGGGGATTGAGCCCACAACTCTGGCACGTGCCCTGACCAGGAATTGAACTGGGACCTCTCAGTCCATGGGACAACACTCAATCCACTGAGCCACACTGGCTGAGCAATGGTTTTCTTTGCTGTGCAAAAACTTTTTAGTTTTATGTAGTCCCATTTGTTTATTTTATCCTTTGTTTTCCTTTCCTGAGGAGATACATCAGAAAAAATACTGCTATGAGAGATGTCCAAGATTTTACTGCCTAGGCTTTCTAGACATGGGAAAATGGGATGCTTTCTGCAAGTAGTCATTGTTTTATCACTCCCTTCAGTGTGTCATTCCACTGGCACAAGGTGAAGACCATGAAAGGGCAGTTGCCAATATTTGTGTATTGCAAAGAGCAATAGCCTGGGGAGTCAGGAAACGTGAACCCAGCGGTTCTGGGAACCTGGACTTGGCAAGTTTATCACTCCCGGAGAGCTGCACTGACCACTGGACCTGGCCAAGGGTCCGTGAGAAACTAGGACGTCAGGACACTGTATCAGTTCACTTTTATCCTCACGTTGTACATGTGCTCCACACTTCCTGAGGAAGGCCGTCTGTTCTCCTTCTCAGAAGCCTTTTAACCCAGATCAGCCCTGTGAGGTCTGGCTTAGCTCAGTGGGTTAAGCAATTTGTTCAAGATCGTACAAATAGCGAGTGATGGCGTAAGTGGCTTGCTCGACAGCCAGTGCTCTTCCCATTCTCCCAATGGGACCCACGCCAGCTATGTGGTTTGGGCAGGTCGTTCTACCTCTCTGTGCTGGACTCCCCTCCCCTGCACAAAGAAAGAGTACATAAATGAGCCAGGCTGACTTTGTTGTTAAATGTACATTACAGGATTCTTTTGTTCTCTTCAAGGTTGCAAATTTTCACATTCTTTTGAATCACTCAAATTGCTTTGCAAATTAACAAGTGTTCAATGAACATTTGTTGATGTAGAATGAATGAATGAAACAAGGAAAATAGTCTTAATGATTTTTTTCACAACAGATTTTCAAGGCTAGAACACAAGCATGGGTGGGGGCGGGGGGCTAAAATCTCATGGGTTCACATTTCAAGTGTGGAGTCTTTTTTTATAAAGACTGCATTTGTCAAGAGCCTTTCCAGAAGAAGATGCTTAGGAAGGGTCAGCTTGTTCTCATGGGAAAAGAGCAAAGGCTTGAGGTTAGGAAAGCAGGGAGCCTAGAAAGGATCAAGGTGAGCTGTGGTAAGTAGACTTATAGAAGCTGTTTGGGCTATTTTTATCTCTGTGCTGCTGTTATAGCAACAAAATGACAAAACCGACTATTGAAATCGAATAAAACCAGAGCCTGTCCAAACCGAATTTTGAATAAATGACGAACTATGGGGAGCATGCCTTACCCCTCTGTTTGGCCATGCAGGAGAGAACTGCTAAATCTGACGTTCCTGTCCGTATTTTAAACACAGAGTTTTAAATGCACCCTTAGAAGATATAATACAGTTAGTGGTGCATTATTTAATAGCGTTCTCTTTTCATGCCAAAAAAAAAATCCAAAGGAAGATATACAAGCCCTCAGGAGGCATAGAATCTGTGGGTTGTGTACTTACTGATGTTGAACTTAAAATCTCATTGAAGTCATTAGTTAACATTTCTAAATCTTTATGCCTGAAAACTTCTGAGCAGATATCCCGACAACCTTCCTGCCCCCTCTGCCCCCCCCCCCAGCCAAAGTGGGGAGGGAGGGAAGACCTGCACTGCCAATAATTACAAAGGTTATTTTTGGAATAAAAACAGGAATTTGCAGCATGCACCGGTGTCTGGTTTTGTCTCTTGAGTTTCACAAAGACCAGCATGCTATTGAAACTATAAAGTCATTTTTTTCTGAAACTAAAAAGAAAAATTTGGAGCAGTTAAACATTCTTTTTGTTGTTGAAAATTACTTAAACTAAGTTTTCATATACAAGGCAGCCTGGGTGGGGGAAGCCATAAGGATTCAAACTGTTTCTGTGCTGCCGCAGTGAAGGCCACCGGCGGTGCCTTCCACAGCCGGGAAATGCAACACCCACATTCACCGTCACCAGAGAAACAGGCAATGAAGTCACAACATGTCCTGACTTCCAATTTTTTGGACCACTTTGTGATAGCATTTAGCTTGACCGTCGCAGACTAGGAAAAGGAAAAACATCACGTTAAATAAATTTTGGTAATAACTGATCCTTAGTGTGGATCATTTTTACATTCTCAATGTTCTTTTAAGTTTGCAAGAGAAGGCACAGGGTTCAGTTATAGAAAATGTCATGCCAACTTGAACTGAGATGGTCTTGGATTCTCTAGAGTGTTTCAGACTTCTGAATATTATTTAAAGTTCTGTGCAAGGTAAGATATGCAGGAAGAAAAACACCTCCTCACCTAAATAACCTTGGTCTTACTTCGACCCTGAGTTAAAGCGATCCAGCTCTCCTGGATGACTCTGCTGGGCTGCTCCTCTGTATTCATTCACGTTAAATTGTATATAAGCCCTTATATTGTGAGAGTTAGAGAGCCAGACCACTGTGAACGAAATCCAAGGACACTTTTTGGTAATGTCATCTCATTGTCTGTCATGTTCTCCCCACGTCACACCCAACCACAGAGAACCAGGGACTGGCTCTGTAGGACTAGTTGACAGAGGTGAGACTCTCCTAAGGATGTTTTCAACAGTTTTTAATTTTGAAAGGATACTCGTACTGCTTGACTATTTCTAACTTCTGATATTAGATCAGGAGAGAAAACCATTTTTTAACCGATGCTTCATTATTGGACATTTCATGGATAGACAATTCATATACTGTAGATCTTAGCAACCTCCTCATAAGATGTTTTTTCTTTGGTTACTAAGTTGAGAGCTGGAACCTTTTCACTTATGGCTTCTCTTTGGCATATTTGAATCGCCAGCATCACCATTCTTGCGCTCTGTGGCCGCTATTGAGTAAAATCAGGGTTACTTGACCACAAGCACTGTGATAGTGATGGTAGGTTTGATAGCTGAGGAGGCTACTCAGGGACTAGCCAGCGGGGAGCAGACAGAGTGCTAGACAGAGGGATCTTTAACGTCCTGGGCAGGATAGAGAGAGGTTTCATCATGCAGAACAGTGTGCAATTTAAAATTTATAATTGTTTATTTCCAGAATTTTTTGTTTAATATTTTTGGACCGCAGTTGACCCAGGATAACCACAACCAAGGAAAGCCAAACCGTGGAAGGGGACACTGCTGTATAGGAACCGTGCTGTATGACAGATCGAGAATGCATTCCTTGCTCAACTGAAACTTCATGCCAGATGATTCGTAACTCCCCACTTCCTCCTTCCACCATTCCTGACAACCACCAGCCCATGTATATGTATACACCACACTTCTTTGTCCATGCATCTATCAGTAGACATTTTGGTTGTTTCCATTTCTTGACTACTGTCAATAGTGCTGCAGTGAACACGGAAGTGCAAGTATCTCTTTGAAATCTTGATTTCTATCCTTTTGGAGAAATACTCAGAAGTAGGATTGCTGGGTCATATTTACATACCATTTAAATCAGTTCATCCAATTACGTACCTTGTACAAAATCAAAGGCGCCACTACAGTGCACATGTACTAGGCACTGTACACAGATGTTATAGGGATACCAATGGCGCCAGCAGTAGGCAGAGAGGTGCAAGTTATTAGCCTACTGATGGAAAGGTGAGGGCGGACTGATGTCAGGGGCTGGACCAAACTTCAGTTGGTTAAGATTCCCCATCTCCTTGGAATTAGGGTAACAAAGGTATCATGTGACAGAAATCACGAGAGCTAGAGTTTGTGCTCAATTGTTTGTGATGTGGAAGTTAATTCTAGACTCTGGTATCATGAAGTAAAATAAAAAAGCCAAAATCAAAACCATTTTTTTGTAAATGAGAGTGTTATAACTCCTGGTAGAGAACCAGGAAGATCTTGATTGTGGGTCATTTTCTAAGGAGTTAAATATAGATTGAAGTAACACAGAACTTAGATGTTTATAAAAAAATGTTTTACCAGGTTCCATTTTTTTCCCCATTACACAAATTCAGTGAAATTTGTTTAAATAAGAAAGAGTTATAAAAAATAGTAATTATACCCCACCATCTAATTATTGTCTTCTTTAGAATGAATGAGTTACAACAGAAGCAAACAACATAATTCGCAAACTTAATTACTGTTTATTTTCAGTTATACCTTTACTTATTTATACCCTAAGTCCCACACAGGAGCTGAAGTGACTGTTGATATTCATTTTATTGGTTTTATTCATAATTCATTACCTAGGAGACCCCAGTTTTCTTAGAAATGAAATTGATGTTAATTTGAGTATTTCTGCCTCAAAAATTTGACTTAAATAGTATCTCAAAATCTGTTATGAAAGAACAGGAGAATATCCAAGTTTTCCCAATCCTTCACAGAATATAACTCCCATGTGTGGTGGTGGTGGGGTTAAGGGCTTGAAATAAAACAATAAATGTCCAGCAAATTCTACCACCAGGGATGACTGGGAACTAAAAATCAGCATCAGCATTTTCAGACAATTCCCAACCCCTATCCCAATCCCCCTTTGTGTCCTCTGCCAGCTCCAGCCTTTGTTTTTCTCTGCAGTAAGCAGGTCACTCTGTTTGTGGTCAGCTTTCAAGAACTTAATTCTGAGCTGGAGCACAGTTCTACCCGATTTGGTCTTAGTTTAGGTCACATGTTCCCTGCCATATATGCCTATGAATGTTTAAGAAACAGCACTGAATAAATACTTCCTTATTAACAGACCAAAACATTTGACTTGCTTTCAAGTGATGAACCAACTACACTGAGCTAATCACTCACAGTGAGACCACTGGAAAGGAGCATTTGGTAAGAAAACCAGATAGGTGACAATCTTTTCTTTTTTATGTATAATCTTTAAAATTTTTAACTACAATTGACATATATTAGTTTCAGGTGTATGAGATGGTGATTAGACATTTATATAGTTTATATAGTGATTGTTCTGATAAGTCTAGCACCCATCTGACACCATACGTAGTTACTAAAATATTATTGATTATATTCCCTTTGCTGTACTTGACATCTTGTGACTATTATTTTTTTAATTTTATTTATTGATTTTTAGAGGGAGAGAGAGGAAGGGAGAGAAAAACATGCATTCATTGGTGGCTTCTTGTATGTGTCAGACCAGGGATCAAACCCTCAACCTTGGTGTATCAGAATGATGCTCTAAACAACTGAGTTACCTGGCCAGGGCTCCCATGACTATTTTTAGGTCTGGCAATTTGTACTTTTAATCCCTTCACCTTTTTCACCCATCCCTTCCAACCCCTTTCCCATCTGGCAGCCATCAATTTGCTCTTGTATCTATGAGTCTGTTTCTGTTTTGTCTGTTCATTTATTTTGTTCTTTAGATTCCACATATAAGTAAAACCTCATGGTATTTGTCATCTTGTGTTTGACTTATTTTACTCAGTATAATACCCTCTAGATCTATCCATGTTGTTGCAAATGGCAAGATTTTATCCTTTTTTATGGCTGAATAATATTCCATTGTATGTATTTACCACATCTTCTTTATCCATTCATCTTTTTTTTTTTTAATTTTTTTTTCATCCTCACCTGAGTGACATTTTTCCATTTTTTGTACAGATAGAGTGGGAGGGAGAGAGGGAGAGAGAGAGAAACATCGACGTGAAAGGGACACATCGAGTGGCTGCCACCCGCACGACCAACCAGGGCGGGGGACAAACTGCAACCGAGGTACGTGCCCTTAGTGGGAACCAAACCCGGGTCTCTCCGAACCGCAGGCCGACGCTCTAACCGCTGAACCAAACCAGCCAGGGCAATCCATTCATCTTTAGATGGACACTTAGGTTGTTTGCTTCCATATCTTGGCTATTGTAAATAATGCTGCAATGAACATAGGGCTGCATATATCTTTTCAAATTAGCATTTTGGATTTTTTCAGATATATTCGCAGAAATATAATTTTTGGGTCATATAGTAGTTCTATTTTTAAGTTTTTGAGGAACCTTTATAATGTTTTACACAGTGGCTATACCAATTTACAATTCCACCAACAGTGCACAAGGGTTCTGTTTTCTCCACATCCTTGCTAACACTTGTT
Source organism: Molossus molossus (assembly GCF_014108415.1). NCBI lineage: Eukaryota > Metazoa > Chordata > Mammalia > Chiroptera > Molossidae > Molossus > Molossus molossus. The sequence goes on from NW_023425350.1 coordinate 38,113,803, forward strand.
TGTTGATTTATCGATGACAGCCATTCTGATAAGTGTGAGACGATATCTCACTGTGGTTTTGATTAGCATTATCCTGATGATTAGTAATGTTAAGCATCTTTTTTTTTCTTTAATTTTTTTCTTTATTGATTTTAGAGAGAGAAAAAGGGAGAGGGAGAGAGAGATGGAAACATCAATGAGAGAGAGCATCGACTGGCCGCCTCCTGCATGCCCCTCACTGGGGATCGGGCCCACAACCTGGGCATGTGCCCTGACAGGAATTAAACTGGCGACCTCTTGGTTCATGGATCGATGCTCAACCACTGAGCCACACCAGCTGGGCAGTAATGTTAAGCATCTTTTCAAATGTCTCTTGGCCATCTGTATGGCCTCTTTGGAAAAATGTCTGTTCAGGTTCTCTACCCATTTTTATTTTATTTTATTTTTTGGTGCCCTTGACCAGAATCGAACCCGGGACTCTATGGTCCATACGCCAACACTTCAACTGCTGAGCCAAACTGGCCAGGGCTCTCTGCCCATTTTTAAATCAGAGTGGTTTTTTTTTGTTGTTTTTTTTTTTTTTTGAAATTTTTATTTATTTATTTATTTTTTTGTTACAGATATTTTACCTTTTTACCCCATTGGCACCCCCCAACCCCACCCCCCCTCCACCCTGTCCCCGGCTTAGTTGTCCATGTCCATTGGTCATGCATACATGCATATAAGCTCTGTGGTTTATCTCTTCCCACCCCCCCACCCCCCATCCCCTCTTCTGAGGGATGTCAGTCTGTGCCCCACTTCCATGTGTCTGGGTCTACTGTATTCCTCAGACTGTTATGTTCATTATATTCCGTATATAAGTGAGATCATGTGGTATTTGTCCTTCTCTGCTTGGCTTCTTTCACTTAGGATAATACTTTCCAGGTCCCTCCATGTCGTCTCAAAGGATAAGAGATCTTTCTTTCTTACCGCTGCATAGTATTCCATTGTGTATATGTACCACAGCTTTTTGATCCATTCGTCTACTGGTGGACACTTGGGCTGTTTCCAGATCTTAGCTATTGTAAATAGTGCTGCTATGAACATGGGGGTACATATATTCTTCCTGATTGGTGTTTCAGGTTTCTTAGGGTATATTCCCAGCAGTGGGATCACTGGGTCAAATGGAAGTTCAATTTTTAATTTTTTGAGGTAGCACCATATTGTTTTCCATAGCGGCTGCACCAGTCTGCATTCCCACCAGCAGTGTATTAGAGTCCCCTTTTCTCCACACCCTCGCCAACACTTGTTGTTTGATGATTTGTTGATGGCGGCCATTCTGACAGGTGTGAGGTGATACCTCATTGTTGTTTTAATTTGCATCTCTCTGATGATTAGTGATGTTAAGCATTTCTTCATATGTCTCTTGGCCATTTGTATGTCCTGTTTGGAGAGGTGTCTATTCAGCTCCTCTGCCCATTTTTTAATTGGGTTCTTTGTCTTCCTTTTGTGGAGTTGTATGAGCACTCTGTATATATTGGAAATTAACCCCTTATCTGATACATCATTGGCAATGATGTTCTCCCATACAGTGGGTGGCCTTTCCATTTTGATGATTGTTTCTTTTGCTGTGCAGAAGCTTTTTAGTTTGATGTAGTCCCATGTGTTCATTTTCTCCTTCATTTCTGTTGCCTTAGGTGATGTATCCGTGAAAATTCTGCTCTGTATGATGTCCGAAATTTTGTTGCCTACATTTTCTTCTAGAATTTTTATGGATTCACGGGTCACATTTAAGTCTTTTATCCATTTTGAGTTTATTTTTGTGTATGGTGTAAGTTGATGGTCGAGTTTCATTTTTTTGCATGTAGCTGTCCAATTTTCCCAACACCATTTATTAAAGAGGCTGTCTTTACTCCACTGTATGCTCTTGCCACCTTTGTCAAATATTAATTGAGCGTATTGCCTTGGGTCCATTTCTGGGTTTTCAGTTCTGTTCCACTGGTCTATATGCCTGTTCTTGTGCCAGTACCAGGCTGTTTTGGTTACAGTCGCTTTGTAGTATAACCTGATATCTGGTATTGTGATCCCTCCAACTTTGTTCTTCTTTTTCAAGATTGCTGTGGCTATTCGGGGTCTTTTTTGGTTCCATATGAACTTTTGAAGTATTTGTTCTAGTTCTATGAAATATGTCGTTGGTATTTTGATGGGGATTGCATTGAATCTATAGATTGCTTTGGGTAGTATGGACATTTTAATTATGTTAATTCTTCCAATCCATGAACAGGGTCTGTGCTTCCACTTCTTTATATCTTCCTCTATTTCTTTTTTCAATGACCTGTAGTTTTCTGCAAATAGGTCCTTTACTTCTTTGGTTAAGTTTATTCCTAGGTATCGTAATTTTTTTGGAGCGATGGTAAATGGGATTGTTTTTTCAGTTTCTCTTTCTGTGAGTTCATCATTGATGTACAAGAATGCCGTCGATTTCTTGACGTTAATTTTGTATCCTGCTACTTTGCCAAATTCATTTATTAAGTCTAATAGATTTTTGATGGAGTCTTTAGGGTTTTCTATGTACAATATCATGTCATCTGCAAATAATGACAGTTTCACTTCCTCCTTTCCAATTTGGATCCCTTTTATTTTTTCTTCATGTCTGATTGCTGTGGCTAAGACTTCCAGTACAATGTTAAATAAGAGTGGTGAAAGTGGACATCCCTGTCTTGTTCCTGTTCTTAAGGGAAATGTTTTTAGTTTCTGTCCATTGAGTATGATGTTGGCTGTAGGTCTTTCATATATGGCCTTTATTATGTCGAGATATGATCCCTCTATTCCTACATTGCTGAGCGTTTTAATCAGAAATGGATGCTGGATTTTGTCGAATGCTTTTTCAGCATCTATTGATATGATCATGTGGTTTTTATTCTTCATTTTGTTTATGTGGTGTATCACGTTTATTGATTTGCGAATATTGTACCAGCCTTGCATCCCTGGAATGAATCCCACTTGGTCATGGTGAATAATTTTTTTGATGTATTTCTGGATCCGATTTGCTAGTATTTTGTTCAGGATTTTGGCGTCTATGTTCATCAGGGATATTGGCCTGTAGTTTTCTTTCTTCGTAGTGTCTTTTTCTGGTTTTGGAATTAGAATTATGCTGGCCTCATAGAACGTGTTTGGAAGTCTTCCTTCTTCTTGAATTTTTTGAAATAGTTTGAGGAGAATGGGTGTTAGTTCTTTTTTGAATGTTCGGTAAAACTCCCCCGTGAAACCATCTGGGCCTGGGCTTTTGTTTGCTGGGAGAGTCTTGATTACCTCTTCAATTTCCTTAGTTGTTATTGGTCTGTTCAAGTTTTCTATCTCTTCCGGGAGTAGTTTTGGGAGACTGTGTGTTTCTAGAAATTTGTCCATTTCGCTGAGATTGTCGAATTTGTTGCCATATAGTTGTTCATAGTAGTTGTTAACGATCTTTTGTATTTCCGTGGTGTTGGTTGTTACTTCTCCTCTTTCATTTCTGATTTTGTGTATTTGGGTTCTCTCTCTTTGTTTCTTGGTGAGTCTAGCTAGGGGTCCATCAATCTTGTTTATCTTTTTGAAAAACCAGCTCTTTGTTTCATTGATCCTTTGAATTGTTTTTTTGGTCTCTATGTCATTTATTTCTGCTCTGATCTTTACTATTTCCTTCCTTCTACTTGCTCTGGGGTTTTCTTTTTGTTTGCTTTCTAATTCTTTAAGTTGTGAGGTTAGACAGTCAATTAGAAATTTTTCTTGTTTTTTGAGGTAGGCCTGTAGTGCTATGAACTTCCCTCTCAGAACTGCTTTCGCTGCATCCCATAGATTTTGTGTTGTTGTGTGTTCATTTTCATTGGTTTCCAGGAAGTTTTTGATTTCTTCCTTGATCTCCTCGGTGACCCATTCATTGTTTAATAACATGCTATTTAGCCTCCATGTGTTGAAATGTCTTTGCATGTTCTTGTTGCAATTGATTTCTAGTTTCATGCCATTGTGATCTGAGAAGATGCTTGATATGATTTCAATCTTCTTGAACTTGCAGAGATTTAGTTTGTGTCCTATCATGTGGTCTATCTTTGAGAATGTCCCATGTGCACTTGAGAAGAATGTGTATTCTGTAGTTTTGGGGTGTAATTCTCTGTAGATATCTATTAAATCCATTTGGTCTAGTGCTTCATTTAGAGTCTCTGTTTCCTTGCTAATTTTTTGCCTAGAGGATCTATCCAGTGCTGTCAACGGGGTGTTGAAGTCCCCTGCTATGATTGTATTATTGTCGATTTCTCCTTGGAAGTCCTCCAGAAGATTTTTAATATATTTTTGTGCTCCTATATTGGGTGCATATATGTTTATCAAGGTTATATCTTCCTGTTGGATAGATCCTTTCAATATTATATAGTGGCCGTCTTTGTCTCTAGTTATGGTCTTCATTTTGAAATCTATTTTATCAGATATGAGAATTGCTACCCCAGCTTTTTTTTGCTTTCCATTTGCTTGGAAAATTTTTTTCCATCCCTTCACTTTCAACCTATGTGAGTCTTTTGTTGAGAGGTGGCTCTCTTGTAAACAACATATAGATGAGTCATGCTTTCTTATCCAATCAGCTACTCTGTGTCTCTTTATGGGAGCATTCAATCCATTTACGTTTAAGGTGATTATTGATATGTACTTATTTATTGCCATTTTTGTTTAGTGTGGTTCTATTTTTCTTCGCATTTCTACTGCTAATTACAGCAGTCCTTTTAACATTTCTTGCAGTGCTGGTTTGGTGCTAATGTATTCCCTTAGCTTTTTTTTGTCTGGGAAGCTCTTTATTTGATCTTCTATTTTGAATGATAGCCTTGCTGGGTAGAGTAGTCTTGGATTCAGATTCTTGTTTTTCATGACTTTGATTACTTCATGCCATTCCCTTCTGGCCTGTAGTGTTTCTTGTGAGAAGTCAGCTGAGAGCCTTATGGGGTTCCCTTTGTAGGTAACCTGTTGCTTATCTCTTGCTGCTTTTAGGATTCTCTCTTTGTCTTTAATTTGTGGCATTTTAATTACTATGTGTCTTGTTGTGGGCCTGTTTGGGTTCTTCTTACTTGGGACTCTCTGTGCTTCTTGAACTTGAATGCCTTCTTCCTTCACCAAATTAGGGAAGTTTTCTCTCACTATTTTTTTGAATATATTCTCTATCTCTTGCTCATTTTCTTCTTCTTTGGGGACTCCTATGATGCGAATATTATTACGTTTCCAGTTTCCAGTTGTCCCATAGTTCTCTTAAGCTGTCTTCCTGTTTTTTAATAGTTTTTTCCTTTTGTTTTTCTGATTGGTTGATTTTTTCTACCCTGTCTTCTAATTCACTGATCCGGTCCTCAGCTTCCCCTACTCTGCTTTTTAAACCTTCCAATGTGTTTTTCATTTCGGATATGTCATTTTTTATCTCTTCTTGTTGGTTTTTAATTTCCATTTGGCTTATTTTCAGTGTCTCTATGTCCTTACTCATGCTGTTCAGCTTCCTCAAGATCATGGCTCTGAATTCTAGCTCTGTTAACATGCCTAATTGCTCCACATTGATCTCATCTTCGGTGGAGGTGTCTTGCTCTTTCATTTGGCTTCTGTTTCTGTGTTTCACCATTTTGGCTACCACTGTGGGCTTTGGAGCCTGTCAAGTTCTCCCTGTGGGTGTTGGTGTTCTGCTGTTTGTGGCTCCCTCTCCTGTGTTTAGATGAGCGAGGGAGGACCCGCGCTGAACACCACTGTCAAGTCTTACTTTCCTGGTTAAAGTTGCCAGCCCAGGAAACGTACTGTTATCCTCTAGCTTTTTGCCTGGAGGCTAGCAGTCTAGGTTAATTGATCAGTTTTGGGTTGTCAGTTGATTGAAAAACTCCCTCTGGTGCTCAGCCAAGGGGCTTTCAGGAGGGTGGGGCAGATGCTGGTTGTTAGTGAGCCTCAATTAACACTTCAGTGGCCCACAGGGTGGGGTTGGATCTCCGAGGGAGGGGCTGCTGCCTCTCCCCAGAGCCCTGGGAAGGAGCAATGTGGCCACCGTCCTGAGTGGCTGCACTCAGCCAAAGCTCTGAGCGCCCTCCAAACCCCGAGTGTCCCGACACAGTTCCAGTCCAGTCCGCCCTCCCTCCGCCGGAGCCCAAGGTGAGTGGCTGTGGCTGTTTCAGCCTCTGTCCCGGCTGCGCTGTGGAGCCGCCTGGGAGTGTGACCCGCGGGCGCTGCTCTCAGCTAAGGCCGCTGCCGAGCTGCCGACCGTGGGCTCCCAGCCCCGTCTCGCGCCTTCGCAAGCCTACCGGGATGGCGTCAGTGTCCCTCGTTGTATGGTCCTCGCAAGCTGCTTTTCTGTTGCTTTTTCCTGTCGATTTGTCTGTGTTATAGTTGTAATTCCAGTTTGGTTCTGGGAGACGGTCTGTGTAGCTCCGTTCACTCCGCCGCCATTTTTCGGCCCTGTTCGAGTGTTTGTTTTTTAAATGATTTCGTTATATGTTCTGGATATTAACTGCTTATTGGATATATCATTGGCAAATATATTTTCCCATTTAGTAAGTTATCGTTTCATTTTATTGATGGTTTTCTTCACTGTGCAAAAACTTTTGTTTGATAGAGTCCCATTTGTTTATTTGTTTTTTATGTCCCATGGCTGAGGAGACATATCCAGAAAAATATTACTAAGGACAATGTCAAGCCCTGGCTGGTTTGGCTCAGTGGTTAGAGTATCGGCCTGCAGACCAAAGACGGTTTGATTCCAGTCAAGGGCACGTGCCTGGATTGCAGGTTTGATCCCCAGTCCTGGTTGTGCAGGGAGGCAACCAGTGCGTGTCTCTCACATCAGTCTTTCTCTCTTTCTCTTACTCCCTCCCTCCCTCCTATCCATTCTCTAAAAAAAACACAAAAAATAATCAACAATGGAAAAATATCCTCGGGTGAGGATTAACAACAACAACAAAAAAGAGCAATGTCAAAGAAGTTACTGCCCATGTGTTCTTCTAGGAGTTTTATGGTTTCAGTTCTTATGTCTACATCTTTATCCATTTGAGTTTATTCTTGTATATGCTGTAAGAAAGTTGTCCAGTTTTCCTAATACCACTTGTTGAAGAGACTATCTTTTCCCCATTGAGTATGCTTGCCTCTTTGTCATAGACTAATTGACTATCTAGGCATAGATTTGTTTCGGGCTCTCTATTCTGTTCCATTGTTGTACCAGGGGTCCTTTAAACTATCCTTATTTTTTGTTTTTTTTTTCCTAACCCGAGGACATCTTTCCATTTTTTGTACAGATAGAGTGGGAGGGAGAGAGAGGAAGAGAGAGAGAGAGAGAAACATCGACGTGAAAGGGACACATCGAGTGGCTGCCACCCGCACAACCAACCAGGGCCGGGGACAAACTGCAACCGAAGTACATGCCCTTAGCGGGAACCGAACCTGGGTCTCTCCGGACCGCAGGCTGATGCTCTAACCGCTGAGCCAAACTGGCCAGGGCTAAACTATCCTTATTTTTAAAAATTATTTTCTTTTTTTTGTTCTGATTGGGTGTTTCCTGCTACCTTGTCTTTCAAAACACTGATCTGACCCTCTGTTTCATCCAATCTGCTGCATTTTCCCCTCTAATGTAGTCTTCATTTCAGTTATTGTATTCATTTTTTTTTTTATGGTTTCTTTTTTTGTTGAAGTTCTTAACTGAGTTCATCTGTGCATCCCCTAAGAGCACCCTTATAACCAGTGTTTTGAGCTCTGTATCTGGTGGATTGTTTGTCTCTATTTTGTTTAGTGCCCTTTTGGAGTTTTGTCCTGTTCTTTCATTTGGGACGTGTTTCTTTGTCTCCTCCATTTGGCAGCCTCCCTGTGTTGGTTTCTGTGTATCAGGGAGCTCTGTTACACCTCCGTCTTGGCAGAGTGGCCTTATATAGTAGGTGTTCTGGGGGCCCAGGGCACGGTCTCTCTGGTCACTTGAGTTGGTGCTCTAGAAGTCTCCCTTGTGTAGGTTGTGTGCCCTCCGGATGTAATTGAGCCTTGACTGCTGTTGGCACGACCCTCAGGCTGACTGGCTGTGAGGGCTGGCTGTGACTAAGCAGAGGAGCTATGGAGCAGGAGTCACTTTAATGGGGCTCTGGTGCCAGCTGAATCCTTCTTTGGGGTGTGTCATTTGTGGAGCTGGTTGGGTGGTGCTCTAGCGTGTTCTGAAGCCAGCCACCGGTGTGTTGGTTCTGTAGCCTCTTTGAGGGGTCTCCAGTATAGGACACATCAGCTGCAGTTTGTGCCCAGCTTGTGGCCACTTCATAGGAGCTATGAGAGATCTGCAGTTGCTGACCTTTGACCCTTTGGTGAACCCATGATGTGAGCTGAGGCCAGCTACCACTTGTGCCAGGCTCCAGATGCTTAGTTGAAGCTATGTTCCAAGCTAAGGCAGGCCACCGCTTATATCAGGCTTGGGACCACCTGAGGGGAGTTATAATGCAAGTTGAGACCAGTTGCTATTTGTGTCAGGCTTGGGGAAATGTACCAAGAGGTACAAGGCACACCAAGCCAGCCACTGCTTGTTTGGGGTTTGTGGACCTTTGAGATTTTAGGAAAGTTATTGTAAGCCAAGGCAGGCTACTTGTGTAGGGAAGCTGCTAGCAGAGGCTCAGCAGGGAGTGCGAGTTGGGTGGGGCGGGGTCACAGGGATCACCAGGGCAGAGGAAGTAGCGTTAGGCTGATGGAGAGCACAGATTTGGTGCCTGTGTGCATCTGCCATCTAGAGGGGTAGGGGGCTCAACAAAGGAGCTATAGCACCTGCCAGAACTTCCATCCCAGAGAGAGGTGTCCCGACTCCTGCCCCTCCTGCCCTTGCCCTGAATTTAGTCATTTTAATTCCTTCCTGTGTCTTTGGTGCTTTTCGAGCTGCTGTCCCTTTGGTGGAGCTTGGGGAGAGTGTGAGTGAGCAAGTCCACGCACGGGCCCCTCAAGAGGATGCAGAGGTCTCCAGCGGTCCTCCGTCTCACTCAGATGCAATCTCCACTGGTTCACACTGCCCGGTGTTGTGGGGACTCCTTTTCCTGGCACGGTAGCCCAGGCTGGGGGGTCTGGGGTGGGACTGGGACCCCTCACTCTTCAGGGGGAATGTCTGCAGTGGAGATGCTCCTCCCGATTTGTATTCACCACACCATGGGGACCGGCCCCTCCCAACAGTCTCGACGTGGCTTCTTCTTTATATTCTTAGTTATAAGACTTATGTTCAGCTGGTCTTCTGCTGGTTCTCAATAATGGTTGTTCCATAATTTAGCTGTAATTTTGATGTGGTTTTGGGAGGAGGAGAATACAGTGTTTCCCTACTGTGCCATCTTGAAGGAGGCATTCTTGCAGTCACCTAACACTCCTGTGGAACAGGTAACTAAAGAAAACAGTATGCCTCGTCCAAGGCAATGATGTGTTAGTGAGAAGCAGTGGGTAGTGTACAGTCTATAAAGAGGCAATCCATATTACCACTTCATCAATGTTTTTCAAGGAACAAGTTCCTATCATTGTGTATTTTCTAGGCCAAATATGCACACACTGGAGGAAGAGCAGTCCATGCATTTCCACCTCCCTGTTCTTCCCATTTGGGAAGTTCTCCTATAAACAGATGGATGATATGTTTGACAAGTGCAGTGTCCAGTATAAATGGATACATGGCATTCTGTTTGTATATTGATCTCATATTGATTAGCATGCATCTGCTCTTTGATCTTTGCATAGAAAGCTTTTAAGATCGATTTCCTAGACCACTGAAGACCATTGGCATTTCAACCAATGTAATGATGCCTCATAGGATTTCTACAGGAAGCGGCTAGCTAGTTTCTTTCTTTGATGCAAGTTTAGTTGTAACAGGAAATAGTGTGTAACTAGAAGAGGCTCTCAAACATTTGTCCTCATTTGCATGATTGCCAGGGCCAAACAGCACTCTCCAGACCCAATGTCAGGGAGTTCAGTTTCCTCCACAGCAGGACCCATCTTCTAGCTTTCACTTTGTTGTTGTAGTAATTTCTGAGACCTCAGACTTTTCATTCTATTCAAATACAAGCATATTAATCACTCGGTGAGTTTGAGTTCATATGCCTAGTTTGAGCAGCCTCGTCTGAAAGTCATTTGGAAAACTAAACATATAGCCATCTATCGACTATAGAAGTAGCTTTCAATTCAAAAGAGGGAGAGGTAATATAATTAATTAAATTGCATTTTTAGCCCTGGCCAGTTTGGCTCAGTAGTTAGAGCATCGGCCTGTGGACATGAGGGACCTGGGTTCAGTTCCCACTAAAGGCACGTATTTCGGTTGCAGTTTGTCCCTGGCCCCCGTTGGGGTTGTGTGGGTGGTGGCCAGTTGATGTCTCTCTCTCACATCGATGTTTCTCTCTGTCCCTCCCTCTCTATCTGAAGATAAATGCAAAAATGTCTTTGGATGAGGATTAAAAAATAAATAAAATAGCCCTGGCCGGTTTGGCTCAGCGGTTAGAGTGTCGGCCTGCAGTCCAAAGAGACCCAGGTTCGGTTCCCGCTAAGGGCACGTATCTCGGTTGCAGTTTGTCCCTGGCCCTGGTTGGTCGTGCGGGTGGCAGCCACTCGATGTGTCCCTTCACATTGATGTTTCTCCCTCTCTCTCTCTCCCTCCCACTCTATCTGAACAAAAAATGGAAAAATGTCCTTGGGTGAGGATTTAAATAAATAAATAAATAAATAAATAAAATAAAATAAATAAAATATTTATTCTGTGACTAGATATTCTTTAATCCTTTTATTAATGGTGTCAGAGAGATTGAGCATATCTTAGAATGCACTGTTACAATTAAGAAGAACTTTTCTTAGATGGGATCATTACATGTCTCTCACCTTCCCCAATGAAATATTTTCTCTCTTCTTCCTTTCAGCCTTGAATCTTTCCCTCTTTCCCTATGATAGGCAGTTTGAATATATGGATGATGTATTTTTATTTGTCTGAGAGTCATCAAGCTACTAATAGATTCGACTTCTTTATGAAAAACAACAGTTTTAAGTCAGTCAACAAGCACACACCATTTAAATTTTTGTTAGTAGGGTGACAACAGTACTCTCAATTTTCATTCTCAAAGTTTAGGCAGAACCACGTTTATTGGGATTTAGTTAGCAAGGACTTGGTTCACCACCACTTTTTTTTTTTTAAATCCTCATCCGAGGACATTTTTGCATTCATCTTCAGATAGAGAGGAGGGAGAGAGGGAGGAAGAGAGAGAGAAACATCAACGTGAGAGGGACATATCGACTGGCTGCCACCTACATGACCCCAACCGGGGCCGGGGACAAACTGCAACCGAGGTACATGCCCTGAGCAGGAGCCGAACCCGGGTCTCTCTGTTCTGCAGGCCGACGCTCCAACCGCTGAGCCAAACTGGCCAGGGCACCACCACTTTTTTAATATTAAAAAAATAGATACTGCCCTGGCCGGTTTGGCTCAGCGGTTGGAGCGTCAGCCTGCGGTCCAGAGAGACCCGGGTTTGGTTCCCGCTAAGGGCACGTACCTCGGTTGCGGTTTGTCCCCGGCCCTGGTTGGGTTGTGTGGGTGGCAGCCACTCGATGTGTCCCTTTCACGTTGATATTTCTCTCTCTCTCTCCTTCCTACTCTATCTGAACAAAAATATCAAAAAAAACAACACAAAAAACAAACAAACAAACAAAAAAATAGATACTTCTTTCTTCACCTTCCATTTTGTTCTTTACTTTTTTTTTTTTTAATTGATTTTTTAGAGAGAGAGGAAGGGAGAGAAGGAGAGAAACATTGATGCGCTGACTCCTGCACACCTACTGGGGATGGAGCCTGTAACCCAGGCATGTGCCCTGACCGGGAATCGAACCAGGACCTCTCAGTCCATGGGATGACACTCAGTCCACTGAGCCACACTGGCTGGGCTGTTCTTTACTTTTATAAAAGAAGAAAATAAGCAGGCATGTATTTTTATGAGTACAAAGAGAAAAACATTTTGATAGGAAATGGCTATTTTCTGAATCTCTATTTGTTTAACAGATTGAAATTTAGGTGCATGTAACACATTAATGCTGAAAAAATATTCAAAGTGTAATAGTCAAGTACCAGTGCAGGTGACCACTTATGAACTGAAACAGTACAATGGCATTCTTACCTCCTGTCAGAAGCCTCCCTCTGAACTGAGGCACGTTCTTGAATTTAAAGATAAAACACCCTCCCTAAGGGAAGATGAGAATCTAAAAAGAATTTTTTTTAAACTCTGGGAGGTTGAGAAGATAAGCCAGTTCCCTAACTATGAGACACACCCAGGAAGAAGTTTCATGATTTTGAATTCTTGTCAAATATTTAAAGGCACACTGAAACCCCCCGGCTTCAAGGCTATCAACATGGAGTGCCCTATGCTCCGTCACAGATGAGCCCTTTAAAACACAGCCCAGCCCGGCCGGTGTGGCTCAGTGGTTGAGCATTGACCCACGCACCAAGAGCTCTCCGGTTCGATTCCTAGTCAGGGCACGTGCCCAGGTTGTGGGCCGGGTCCCCAGTGAGGGGCATGCAGGAGGCAGCCAATCGATGTTTCTGTCTCTCTCTCTCTCCCTCTCCCTTCTTCTCTTAAAAAATCAGTAAAGAAAAAAAATTTTTTTTAAAACAAAACAAAAAACACAGCCCAACAGTCTTGGACACATTAAACAATTTTTTTCTGATTTTCCACTTGGTGAATCTTTTGTTTTTCTAGTGGTTTTTGTATCATTGGCTACCTCTCTATTCTGCCTTGAAACTATTCTTTTGATTTAATTCTGCACACATTATTTTCAAAGTGGTTGTCAGAGGGATGCTTTATGAATTTGTCTTTAAAGACTGTGCAAGGCCCTGGCCAGTTTGGCTCAGCAGTTAGCGTATTGGTCTGCGGACCGCAGAGTCGAAGGTTCCATTCCGGTCAAGGGCAGGTCAAAGGGTCATGCGGGAAGCAACCAGTCGATGTGTCTCTCTCTCTCCCTCCCACTCTGTCTGAAAATAATGTAAAAATATCCTTGGGTGAGGATTCAAAATAAATAAATTAAGACTGTGCAAGCATCAGTCTGCGGGGCTTCCACTGGACTAGCCTGGCTTGGCCTGGGAGCCTCACTCCTCCCCCAGCAGCTGCAGGAAAGCATTGCAGGGGCCTCCTCAGCTCAGTTCCTGCAGGGCCCGCCCTCAGCTCAGGCCTGGCTGGACCCCAGGTGCTGCCGGCTGAGTGGTGCAGCCTGAAACAGCTCTTGCCCAAGGGGCCGCAGCTGAGAGGCTTCAGCCCCGAAGTTCAAAGCTGTAGACAGGACAGCGGCCTGAAGATACGTGCTCTTTATGACCTCAGAAGGATGCATGCCTCACCTTAATGGGACAAGTGTCTAGGAAAGTGGGTTGTAAGTAAATTCCTCTCCTTCCTCCCAATAATTTCCATTATAAAATCAAAGAAACAGTATCAGCAAGAAAAAATAGAAAACCCTTACAACTTATGCGTTTATTATACCTCTCTGTTGCCAACAGGATTTAAAGTGATTTGTAAGGATATGTAAAACTGCAACAGGAGAGCATACATTTAAAAGTGAAAAAGAATAAAACAAAACAAAACCAAAAAAACCCAAAAAAACTAGGGTGGGAGATAAAGTAGAGCCGGCAACAGGGCTTTTTTAAACGTCTAAAATAATGACCTCTCTCAGGGTGGGTCACGCTTTGGCTCTAAACTATTTGGTAGCCCTCTATCAGCTAATGGCATCACCCCAAAAACTCAATTTGCTTATGAGCATTTTGGGAGGAGGTGGAAGAGGTCAGGGTGAGGGGTGGGAAATACAGGAAAGTCTGGCCAACTCCTTTCCATTTGGCTTCATGTAGGAGCAGATTTTAACATATCTGGAATAGAAAACATCTTAGACTCTGTGTCCTTAGAGCAATCTCCCTCAAATATTGTTCTTCTGAGACAAGGTGCTCGTAAATATTGGAAGCATTGGCTTCAGACCCGAGGCAGGCTCGGCTTGCCAAGAACAGAACCTTAAAGACGTGTAAAGCTGCTTAGTGTCTCTCCTCTCCTTCACAGTCAGACAGCTAAAAAGATTGATCTGTTCTTGCTGTCTCCATTTGTTCCCCCACCCCTCCTAAAACCATTCTAATCTGGCTTCCACCTCCACTCCTTCGCTGAAGCTGATCCTGCTAAGGTCCCCAGAGCACTTTTCAGTTCATGTTTTACTTGGGTCTCAGCAGCATTTGGAAGTTGACTGCTCTCTCCTTAAAATACTGTGCCCTTAGCTTCCCTAATGCGACACTTTGTGGTCATTTCCCTCTTCCCTGACGGTTCTATTTGTCCTCTGTCTGCTGCTTCTTTTCCACCTGACCCTCCAGTGTTGGTGTTCCTCGGGATTTCTGTTCTAGTGCTGAAAAGAACTCAAGATCTGACAGAGTTCATATAAGTGTTGCTATGATACAGACCAGCAAAAAACATTTCTAGTTTTCTATATACCATAGTGTACAATTTCAAGAGTTCTGGTTAAGTGAACAATAGCAGTGGTAGACATGGTATATTGTCTTGCTCAACCTCTGTTCCCAAGCTCTTCCTGGTACATTTCCTTTACTGCAGACTCTGGAGAGCTAGGCAGTGTTTTCCTGATCCCTTGCAGCTAGAGTTTCAAATATGATTTAGGTTTCATCAATCAGAAGTCCTCCTGTGAAATTTGGAACTGAGGTGGGGAGAGAAGCTGGCAGGAGGATCTAGCAGACATTACGTGGCTCTGGAGCCAACAATTCTGGTGGGGGCTTTCTGATGCCTGGCCTGCAGTTAGGGCAGCGTGTTCATAAACACGATTTGGGTGGCAGCCTCCTGATTCCCAGCAGTTCCCTAATGGGCTTTCCGAAAAAAATTGTGCAAATAGAGACTAGAGGGAGGTTCTGGGTATTGTCCAGTGGAGGAGCTGTCAGATTCTATGTGAATACACCGCATGTATCAGCATTCCTTATTTTAAATATGTATAAGTGCATGTGCACACACACGTGTGTGTGTGTGTGTGTGTGTGTGTGTGTGTGTGTGTTATCCTCACCCGAGAACTTTTTTTTTGCATTTATCTTTGGATAGAGCAGTAGGGAGAGAGGGAGGATGAGAGAAAGAGAAACATCAATGTGAGAGAGACACATTGACTGGTTGCCACCCACATGACCCCAACCGGGGCCGGGGACAAACTGCAACCGAGGTACATGGCCCTTAGCGGGAACTGAAACCGGGACTCTCTGGTCCACGGGCTGACACTCTAACCGCTGAGCAAAACCAGCCAGGGTGTGTGTGTGTGTGTGTGTGTTTAAATTCTGCTTTGAACCAGACATTAATTCCTCTAGGTTTTCTCATTAATTAATGCATTGAATTAAAATCTTTGACACATGTCATATTTGCATGAGAATCACAATGTCAACATTTGATACTTTAGCAACCAATTCTACAGAGCTGCTCTCACAGGCCAGTATAGATCTGTCCTTCCAGCCCTTCCCGTGGCTCCGTAAGGACCTCATCCCCCATGTTAACGTCCATTCTGAAATAACTAGGGTGGTCTTCATTACCTGCACCCTGACTGATACGCTAGCTAAAAATTTTGAGTGTTTACAATTTTCTAGATAGTGTTAAACACTTTACACAGATGTTCTCATTTGATCTTCGTCACAACTCTCTGAGATAGGCAACATAGTCTCCATTTTACAGATGAGGCTCTGAGTGTACGGAACTTGCCCACGATCAGTTAAGAAGTGGTAGCTGGATTCGTATACAAGCAGAATCATCCCAAAGTCCACTTACATTACCACTGTGCCAATACCTAATTTCTTTCCACTCTGTACATGAAGTGTAAAGAATAGTGGATCTGTGACTCTGTTGATCTTGAAACTGGTGTGTGGCTGAGAAGCTAGAGCTTTCAGTTGTGGCTTTGCTTCTGCCTTCTCTGCCCCCAGGCCCTTCGATTCAGCTGGCTGGGTCTCAGCACCCGGGCATAACTCATGCCTGGGGGTGGCGCTTCCACGCTCTCTCGGCTGAGGTTAATGACGTGCCATTTCCCACTGCAGCTGAGAAGTAGCCCACAAAGACCAAGAGGCATTACTAGTGGAACTGCTAGTAACTTAGGCAAAGGCAGAGAACAGCCCCACTGGAATAACTGCTGGTAAGGGCCTACTGTGTGTCAGATGTTGCATTAAGCAATTTACATACATTCTCTTTAATCCTTTCACTAACTCAGTGAGGTGAGTGCGATTATCCCCATTTAGAGATGAGGAGTCTGGTCTCCGGTTAGTTATGGATGTCCTGGGATTCCCTTGATAATCACTGAACTCTTCACAAATCATGGGCTATCTTTCTGACAAATTTTAGACATTATATCCAAATACCATTAAAATGCTTATCTTGATAAAGAAGTATATGGTAATTATTTGCCCACATGTGGCTGAATAAGGAAACTCGCTAAGAAAGGAGAATGGCAAAATATTATGTGCTACCCTCCCATTATTAATGCTAGTTTGAAGCTGGGAATGAGCAGCAGGCAGGATCTTCCAGCAGGCACCACGTTCGCCTGTGATTCATTAGGCGTCTGTTCCACGGTCTGCGTTCTTGCTCTGCTCCACGTTTTACACTGTGCTGCAGACACCGAAAGGATTCTGCTGCCCCACTTTCGTCCCAGGAAATAGAACTGCTGTGAATTATTAATAGTGGCTTTCTAGTGCTTTAATTTCACCTCTTTGTTTCAGAGGAGGATATTAGTTAAATGGAATTTTTCATATCGCCTCAGGAGCTTACTACACTTTGTAGGTGACACTGACTTGAATTCTAGGAGATAGTCCTATGTTGATTTCCACGTCTACATTGATGGATTCTCCATGTCGTCTACTCGCTGATGGCCTTGCTCAGTGATGGGTTAATAGGGCAGTTTTCCAAGTGAGCTCTTCAGAGCCTTTGGGATTCCCTAGAGGTACTCGAGGTGCAGCTGGGGTAGATTCTGCACCCTACCCCCAACTGTTCCCTGGCTTCGAAGAAGCTCTTTGCTTCCACTATAAGCATTAAGCTTTCGTGCAAGATTATGTTGGAAGAAAGGATTCTTCTCTTTAAAAGGCTTAAAATTCCTGAATTAATACAACAAATATAATAGTAGGTATTTGTACACTTTTGGGATAGTAAGAAAAGTATCTAAGGATTTTTGATAAATCACAGTATGTCTGAGCACAGACAGCCAACCATGCACTGAACTTGACTGAGCTGGCAGCATGTCATGTGACTAGGTTTGCAGGGTGGACTGGGCCCTCTGGTGCTGTGATACTCACTCTGAACTGCGGGTGAAGTCAGTCACCATGCTTGTTTATATAGTGAGTAAACCAACAATCACAAGAAATACAGTAACATTTGGGGACTGGCAAAAATAAATGAACCAACTCTACAAATAAACTTGGTTCACATTCTTATATTTAGATTGTTAGGTCAGATCTATAGCTCTCCAACTTCCTTTAAGAGGATGGATATAGTCATTACTTGCATTATTTCATAGGAGATTGTCATGAGTAAATTATTTTCTGTAATAAAAGCAACTATTTCTTTACCTTTTGAAGAATGTAAATAAAAAGAAAAACAAGGGTTTTGTTTCATATGAGGTAAGATCAGAGTTAAAAGGTCGTGCTCAGGGTTCCTTTCTGTGCGGACCCTCCTCCCTCCTCCCTCCTCCCATGCCTGGAAGCTACAGACCGGAAGGAGGCAGGCAGGTGACAACGAGTCATTCATTCAGTATATGCTTATTGCGTGTCCACTATCACTGGAGATCGTGATAGATGTTGGGGATAAGCAGTGACTAAGACTCCAACTCTGCCTTCTTAGAATTTGTATTCTAATGAGGAGTGGGCGTGTAGTGATTACATAAACGTAGCAATTATGGCATGTGATCATTCCCATGATGCACACAACAGGTTGGGGGGCATCCTTTTTAGATAGGGGGAGTCTAAGAAGGGCCTCTGGGAGGGCAGAAGTCTAAGTGCATTTTAGAAGGCCACAGCTGGCCTCTTTGCTGGCTGCCAAGGCCATAAATGAGTGGCACTTACTGTATTTGATAGCTAAATGCGTGCCATCTGCACCAAAGAATTAAAATGCTGTGGGCACCCTGAGGGGCCAATATAGTTGGTGGCTGCCTGACTAGGAAGAGAAAAACACAGCACAGTTAATTTATTAAATGCATAGATTTTCCCTTGGTCATTTAACATTTATCAGCACTGTGTTTTATTCATTTCTTTAATGCAAAGATGGCCTGAAGAATACTTATAATACACGCAAGATCATTGTCCTTTAGCATGCCATAAAAATGTTCACAGTTGTATAGAATTATCATCAAACATGTAAGAAATGCATCCATAATGAAATTCCTTTTTACCAATTAAACAGTAATAATAAAAAGGAATAAAATAGACTTTATAGAAATTGGTTTAATTTTCAAATTCACTACAAGAGACTTTTAAAACATGTTAAAGGAAGAACATGGTTATCAGGTAACATGACTTCCGTCAATAGATTTTTCCAATTTATATTTTCATTCTATTTTGTTTTTCTAAAGCCTATCAGTGGATCATGTTTCTTAAATAAAAATACCTGAAAGATATATACAGAACAAGCAGATTCAGTTTTACAGCGGAAATATTTGACTTTCGTTTCTTTCAAGCAAATATAATTCACCCATCTCTCCAGCCATCCATTCAATATTTATTGAGTCTACTAAACTAATAGGTAAAACATGCTGGAGCCAGAGTGGTGTATTATGGTGGTGCGGGCTGGGTGAACACTGCTAATGTTTCCTTCTCTGCATAATGACTGTGGCAGTTTTCTGGAAGGCATGTAAGTAGCCAACCTGTGGTTAGGTAGCCTAAAATAAAGAGCAGTTTGAAATTATGCAGGCAGTGTGATAACAATTGACTGACAGGATGAATTCAGGAAAAATCCAGAAAGTGGTTTACCTAGGAACCCCAAAGAAAAGAAGAAAACTATTTTACTACTAAGGAAGTTTAGTAAGCACCTGTTTACACTATAAGAGGTCACTAGTTTCCCAACATACCAGTGTAAGAACATGATGATTAAAAAGCATCTTGTTAAAAATAGCAAGAAAAAAACAATATGTCTAAGTCTAAACTTATCAAGAAATATGCAGGACCTGAATTAAGCAAAGCACAAAATTTGAATGAGGAACATAAAGAGTTAAACATTTGATCTTGTCATCAAAAGTAACAGTTTTCTCTATTTTTTTGTTAAAATAATTCAGAGAGACCTGACATTCTAAGATTTAAAAGGGTATTAGACAAAATTATGCCACAATCTAGTAGATTATATGAGACAAACGAGGATATTTAGAAATAGAAGACTAATGAGGTCAGGGGTGAGGGAACAGTGTAGGGACTCACTGGTCATTAACATGTATTCTAAGGCTATAATAATTAAAATAGTTGGGTCCATTGGTATCTTGGGTAATCCATAAACCAGTACCAAATAGAATGTCAGGAGAGAGACATATACATAGATTCAGTATATGGTAATAGTTGTGCTGGTGAAAATGTCATCATTCAGAACTAAAACATCTTTTTCATATATGCAGTCACATAACCCCAGATGGATTCAAGATTTAACTATGAAGGATAAAGCCACACTTTCAGTTAAAGGTGTTACCATTTTCAGCATATGCATTCACCTGTTTCCTTCTAAACTCCACCCAGAATAAAATGGACTTTTTTAAAAAAGGTTGAACCATGCACAAGAACAAAGAATGGGAGAGAAAGCTACAGCAAGAAAATGTTGGACATTAGAAAGCAGATTAGCTAGTGGTAACGCAGCCCTGAATTGTAGGTGGGGAGCAGAGAAACAGCCCGTTTCCCACAGTGGAAACCCCTCCAGCCGCAGTGGGTGAAAGTGGATAGAAAGGCGGGGCTAAAAGGACTGATGCCAAGTCCGTTTAACAAGCAGGCGGAAGCTGGTGTGTCATGTTCTGGGGAGATCTTCCAGGCACAGCTGAAAAGGGCTATAGTGCTGAAAACAGATTCAGTGAAAGGTATACTCTGAACGCTGAGGACTTAACCTTCTTCCCAGAACACGCATAGCCAGATGTATACACTGTAGGCAATGTGTAGGATATTGGGCATGTCTTCCCTGGAGGATCTGAGGGGTCCAAGAAGAAGATATAAAAATACTGAAATCAGAGGTTCTCCTATGATATGGTTCATTCAACTCACCCTAGTAAACAGAAGACCACAGCTGTGTAGCTGGACAAAGAAAAGTCCATTCCATTCTGACTCCAGGAAACATTTGATTGAATTGTTCAGCCCCTTGGATGGGCTGTCCCAATTGAGAAGCCTTTGGTCCAGGCAGTGACCCCTTACCCACCAGTCTGGACCACACCTGCAGGACAGGCAGGCATGTTTGTAGCCACCTGTCCAACCTGAGGGCCCTCATTGCTCTTCATCAATTCTTTCATTCAGTCAACATTTGTTCACTCCTACAGCAGTTATTATTATTATTATTTTTATCCTCACCTGAGGACATTTTTCCATTTTTTGTTCAGGTAGAGTGGGAGGGAGAGAGAGGAACAGAGAGAGAGAGAGAAATATCGATGTGAAAGGAACACATTGAGTGGCTGCCACCCGCACGACTGACCAGGGCCGGGGACAAACTGCAACCGAGGTACGTGCCCTTAGCGGGAACCGAACCCGGGTCTCTCTGGACCTCAGGCTGATGCTCTAACCGCTGAGCCAAACCGGCCAGGGCAGTTATTATTTCTTTAATCCCTCAACTCTACCTCCACCTCTCTTATTGTCAGTAAATCACATCTTATTTTTCTCAGAAAATGAAGGCTAGCTCATGTGAATGCCTTCTCGTATCCAAACTGCTCTCCAATTCTTTCTAACCCCGTTGTCTTCTCTTTTGTACAGATCAGGTGTGTCCTCTTTCTTTTCTAAACCCATGGAGTCTACCTGTGTCCTGACCCTGTTTCTCCCAGCCTGCCCTGGGCCTTGTCACATCGTTGCCATTCCTTTTCTTGCATCTCCAGTTCCTTCCCTTTGCCCATTTGTGAGAGCATGGGCAGTGGCACTGTGATGTTCACTCGGGTTCCCGTTCAGGACTGAGGGGCTTCTTCCTCCCCCCTGCTCGCCCTCAGTTCAGAATTGCCCTGGCAGAAGGAAGTCACCTCACTGAAGGTCACACCTTCTCTGGGCAGCTTTTCTCTCCCGACTGATTCACGTGGCGGATTATGTGGACCCGGCCCTCTCACCTCGACTCTGGACAACTCGGAAGAGCCTTCCAGTTCAGAGCTCTTCTGGGTCGGCAGAGGTCTCCGTGGAGACGGCATCTCCGCCGACTTCTCCCTGGTCCCGTCCAGTCTCCTTGCCCCCCACAGTCCCACCCAGGAGCCCTCCCTGCATGCTCATCTCTGTCTCAGAGTCTGTCTCAGGGACCCTCTCTATGACGGAATGTCTGTAAGTTATGGACATTTCAAACTCGGACATTTAACATTTTAGAGTTGCCCTTAATTACTGTATACATCTGCATTCCCATCAACAACGTAGAATGTGCCTCTTTCCACATCCTAGCTGCCCTACTGGATGTATCACACTTCCAAGTCCTTGCCATTCCATAAGTAACAGATGGTGTCTCCTTCTTGCTTTCCTCATATTTTTTAAATTATGAGAGAATATTTTCA
The DNA here is from genome assembly GCF_014108415.1 of Molossus molossus. Taxonomy (NCBI): domain Eukaryota; kingdom Metazoa; phylum Chordata; class Mammalia; order Chiroptera; family Molossidae; genus Molossus; species Molossus molossus. Next base: position 38,135,436 of record NW_023425350.1, read on the forward strand.
CATATTTATTGGCCATTTATATTTCTTTTCCTTTCACCGCCGTCTTTTACATTTTGATGTTTAAGTGCACTTTGTATAGTAAGAAAACTGCAAATATGTCTTCCAGTTTGCTATTTGTTTTGACTCTGCTTAAGACATTTTTGACCATTTAAAAGTTTTACATTTTTAATTAGTTAATGGTATCAATATTCTTCCTATGCTTCTTGGTTTCCTGTCATGCTTAAATTAGCATTCCCCATTCTAAGATTTTATTTTGTTTTTTCTTTATTGATTTTAGAGAGAGAAAACATTGATTGGCCGCCTCCTGCATGTGGGGATCAGGCCCACAACCTGGGCATCTGTCCTGACCAGGAATCAAACCGGCAACCTCTTGGTGCATGGGTCAACACTCAACCACTGAGCCACACTGGCCGGACTCCCCATTCTAAGATTTTAAAAATTCAGTAGTATTTTCTTTAAAACTTGGTTCAATATTGATGTCAGAAAGATGTTCCTGAGTACCTTAACCAGAAGTTAGTTTCCTAGTTCCTTTCTCCCTTTATATAAAAATCACATTGCATATCACATCTTTCCTTATCATTAGTTACTTTTATTATTCTCCAGAGTCTTCTAGAAGAGTATGTAACTGAGGGAAGAAAGCCCACTTGAAATATCTATGTATGTGCCCCAATACCTAGAATATGCCTTGTATGCAGTGCTACTTAAATATGTATGTAATTGAATTAACTGGTACTGTTTGTGGTTCTTTTTCACACTAAAGGTGAGTGTGTATATATATGTATATATCCAATCCTCACTAATTAGATATAAATTTGTGACCATTTATTTTCTGCTTAGAAATATTGTTCTGCCATCTGCAGACCTGGGCCACACCTATCAAGGGCTGACTGAAGAGCAGCACATGAACACTGGGCCTAGGGCTTGCCAAGGGACTGGTGACAAGAACACTCCTAAGTGAGTCGGCAGGTCAGGCAAGGGTTCCTCGCACCAACAGCGGCCTGTGCGGGGAGCCGTGGCACACACACAGTGTAAATGTTGCTGTATCACCTAACAGCATGACCGTTCTGACATCGTTTCCACCTTGGCCATAGATAGGCCAGGCTGGTGATATTTTGATGGTGTCCAAGACCAGCTACATATAGGTAGGGAGATAGACTCCCAACTAGTTAAATCCACTGAGTTATCAGCTCGGGTGGATTGGACCATTGCAGCTCTAAGCCTGCAATCCTTACTGGCTCCATTTCCTCTCTCTCCACTCTCTCTTGAGCCCATTCGAATATGGCTTTCAGTACACTACAGCTGCTCTCGTCAAGGCTGTCAGTGAACTCGGGGTTGCTAAACGCAATGGTCAGTTCTCAGTCCTCACTTGCTGGTTCTTCCTGAGCTCTTAACACAACACTGGGTAGACCTCAGGTGCAGTCCTCGGAGCTCTTCCATTTTCTCCCTATATTCATTTTCTTAGTGAGCCCATCCAATCTTATGGCTTCCAATTCTATTTGCAGACAAATTCAAATGTTATCTCCTCCAGCCAGACTCATAGATCCAGCTGCATACTCTCATAGACATCTCAAGCTTCATTCCAGCATGGAACTTCTGCTCTTTCCCCAGCCTCTCCATTTCAGGAAATGACACCATCATCCAAGTAGTTTGTCAAACCGATACTCCCGATGTCATCCTTCAGTCCTCTCTCTTCCGCTCCTACATCCTATCCGTCAGCAAATCTTTTGTCTGTACCTTCAAAACATATCCAGAATCTGATTGCTTGTCACTATGATCGCTGCCTCCACCCTGGACAAGTTACTTAACTCTTCTGTGTATCTCTTTCCTCGTCAACAATTTAGGAGTGATAATGGACTATAACTTATAGGGTTAATGTGTGGTCTAACTAGTATCTATAAAGAATTTAGCACACTGCTGAGCAGTCGGTGCACAATAAATACTAGCTTCGCCCTGGCCAATTTGGCTCAGTGGTTAGAGTGTCGGCCTGCGGTCCAGAGAGACCCGGGTTCGGTTCCCACTAAGGGCACGTATCTCGGTTGCAGTTTGTCCCCGGCCCTGGTTGGTTGTGCGGGTGGCAGCCACTCGATGTGTCCCTTTCACGGCAATGTTTCTCTCTCTATCTCTCTTCCTCTCTCTCCCTCCCACTCTATCTGAACAAAAAATGTCCTCGGGTGAGGATAAAAAAATAAAAAATATATTAGCTTCTATTATTTCTGGCTTTTCTTTTCTAGAAGTTTCAAGGAGATTTGACTTGTAAAATTGAAGTCATCAACTCCTTTTCATAATAAGTAAATTTTATTCTTCAACACGTGTAATTTCCATTTTTAAAATTTCAATTAAATGAGTTGGAGAGAATAAAATGTACTACTGTACTCATGGCTTAGCTTCCAAGAAAGAAGAAAAATGAAAAGTCACCTTTCCTGGTAAAACTGTCATAAATGAGCACCATGGCGATGTGAAGCATTAGAATTCTCCTCGTGCCAGCAGCAATTTTCAGCTAATCAGACGAGTTCAGCCTGGAAAACAGTTTTAATTCAAGGTTGTATGAGATGCTGCTGCACAGCTGTACACAGCACTAGTTTCACAACTTGAAAGAACTTTGGGGAGATGAGGAAAGTCTGGGATGTTGCTACAAAAGCTGCCGTCACTTGTAGAAAATGGCCTCATATTAACCTGTAGGCCCACTTACTCTGTTATCCCAACTAATTATTAATAGGTAGAAAGTTTCTGGAAAATTCTTAACAGTATTAGCTGAGTTTTCAACTATATTACAATAAACCTTAATTATATAGGAAGCATCTCAGGTAAGTGCCCAAATGTATAAATTAGACATGTCAGTACTGCTAATAAATTAAGAATACCATTGCACTATAGCAGCAGAAAAATAGTTTCAGATCATTTAACTTGTCCCTTTAATGCAGCCAGTTTGCTAATACATATGGTAAGAAATGGTTTTTGAATAGATAAGAAAAAATGTCCATCGAAAATCATATTTATTCTTTCATCCATTCTCTCTCCCCATATCTACCTGGTTCTCAATAATGAGAAAAAAAACAATGGTGAATTACTTTTATTACTTACCTCTTTGTAAAAACATTTTAGATCCTTTTGTATAGCTCAAGAGCTAGGTGGTAGTGGCCTTATATGTTTTAAGAGGGGTTAATAACCTCAATATGAAATCATCAGTAGTTGACTATGCTTAATATATAATATAAAAGAATTCATATTTTACATTATATGCAAAAGTAAACTTCCATTGTGGGATCATTTTAGCTTGTCTATATATACTTTACATGCTAATTTTTATTTGTTTGTTTTTTGTAGGAAGTCCTGGCTGAGCAAGGTTGGAAGTCCTAGTTCTCGTATTGACCACACGGACTTTTCTAATGAAAAAACCATCTCCAAACTTGAATATTCTAACTTTAGTATTCGATACTAATAGAAATAAAAATTATGTTTATACTGCACAATAGACACTTTATTCTTAAATCTATATACTACGGTAATAATAGCAGAGTAGGGTAAAAATAGGAACTCTGTTCTGAAAGCTATAATACTATAGTTTTATTTAACTATGTTTTTAACAAGCAAACACTAGTATCCTAAAATTAAAAATGTCATTACAAAATATTTAATACGGATATTTAATTTAAACTTGTCTCATTGAAACTAATTCTAATGAATGCTATAGCATACATGTTATCTGGCTAGCCATAAAAATAATAAAGTTAACCATTTAAAGATTACTTTTAAGTACTGTTGTCTGAATTGAATTCTAAAACCTTCCAAGGTTTCATTGTAAAGAGGGCATTATGTTGGGAGTGGACGAGAAAGACAGACATAGGCCTTCAGCGATAAAAACGAAGTGACAAGAGCCAAAGGGACAAGAAGGTTATACTTTGGAAAGGGACCAAAGGCTGTGGATTTTCCAAGAGACAGAGACCTGCACCTTTCTCCTCAGTGGCACCCCTATGGGATGTTAAACCCGAGAAGGGAATACCTGGGGTACATCCAGAAAAGCTAGATTCCTGTCCCTAAAAGTGCCACGAAGTATCCTGATTACAAAGGACCATGGTGGCTGGGACTGTATTCATGGTAACTGGTATGGACTGGAGACCAGAGAAGTCTTTCCTGAATGTTCTGTCTGCATAAGGTCCGTTACGTGGCCCGAGAGAGGGTGCAAAGTACCAGGATGGCAGATTTAACTTCCTACCTCCCAGGCCGGTGGGGCTTGAAGCAGGCTCAACTTGATTTAGAGAAAATAAAATAGATATTTTTCGCACACTCAAGTTTGAAAAAAAAAATACATCTTTATACATAAAAAGGCTAAGTGATTTTGAAAAAATAAGATCTCAGATGTGACACCAATATGTCACTTTTTATTACCCTGCTATCTGCTGGCACAGTCTTCTAACTGCATAAACTGAATCACATTAGTCAAGGCTGCTTAATGATTAATATATAACCAATTCTAATACTGGATGAAAAATATTGTAAGTAACGATTAAAAGTAGGTGTTCATGAATGGGTAGAAAGCAAGAGAAAAAAGGTAAAGCAATTTTAAAAATGTGTTATAGAGGCCAGATACATTTTAACATTAAACTTAATATGTCAAATTTCATATGGCACTTACACAAAGAAGTTTTATTCACATATCATATTTTAGATAATAACAGATACAACATTTGGTTTTGTCAGAATTAGACATTTAAAAACACAAGAAAAATATTAAGCTAAAGATGGGTATCTACTTCAATGACTATTAACCAGGAGTCTTAACTCGCCACACACCCACACCCTTCTCCAGAAGCAACATATCAGAATTGTGGGAGTATTTTTGTATTTATATAAAATGACTATTTTTTTTACTGGCATTAAAACAGGCATATAGATTAGTGGAACAGAATAGACAGCACAGAAATAAACCCATGCCTATGTATGGTCAATTATCTATAACACAAGAGGCAAGAATATACAATGGGGTAAAGACAGCCTCTTCAATAAATGGTATTGGGAAAACTGGACAGATACATGCAAAAGAACAAAACTAGGATCACTTTCTTACACCATATACAAGAAGAAACTCAAAATGGATTAGCCTTAAATGAAGACCTAAAACCATAAAACTCCTAGAAGAAAATATGGGCAGTAAAGCTCTTTGACATTGCTCTTAGTAATTTTTTTTTTTTTTTTTTATGTCTCCTTGGACAAAGGAAACAAAAATTAAACTAATGGGACTATGTCAAACTAAAAAGTTTTTGTACAGCAAAGGAAACCAACAAAACAAAAAAAACCTACCGAATGGGAGAATATATTTGCCAATATATATCCAATAAAGGGTTAATATATATAAAATATATAAGGAACTCATACAACTTAACATGAAAAAAAAACAACAATCCAATTTACAAAATGGACAGATGACCTGAATAGAAATTTCTCCAAAGAGGACAGATGGCCAACAGACATATGAAAAGATGCTCAGCACCACTAATCATAGGTGAAATGCAAATTAAAACCACAAGGAGATATCACCTCACACCTGTCAGACTATCATCGCTATATCAACAAGTAAGTGTTTGTTAGAAAGTGGAGAAAAGATGAACCTCATGCACTCCTGGTGGGTGTAGCCACTATGGAAACCAGTGTAAATATTTCTCAAAAAATTAAAAAGAGAACTACCATGACCCAGTAATTCCACTTCTGGGTATTTTATTTTTTTATTTATTTACTTATTTATTTTTATTCCTCACCTGAGGATATTCTTCTATTTATCATCAGATAGAGTGGGAGGGAGAGAGACAGAGAGAGAGAGACAGAGAGAAATATTGATGTGAGAGAGCCACATCAACTGGTTGCCTCCTGCACAACCCCAACCAGGGCTGAGGATGAACCACAACCGAGATATGTGCCCTTGACTGGAATTGAACCTGAGACTCATTGGTCCAAGGGCTGACACTCTAATCACTGAGCAAAACTGGCCAGGGCTGGGTATTTATTTAAATTAAAAAAAAAAACACTATATGAAAGATTATGCACCCTTATGTTTACTGCAGCATTGTTTACAAGAGCCAAGATATGGAAGCAACCTAAGTGCCCATCAGTAGGCAGTTGGATAAAGAAGGTGTGGTATATTTATACAGTGGAATCTTACTCCACCATGAAAAAGAATGAAATCTTGCCATTTGCAACAACATGGAGGGACCTAGAGGGTATTATGGTAAATGAAGTAAGTCAGACAGAAGAAGACAAATACCATAAGGTTTCACTTGTATGTGGAATCTAAACAACAAAATAAATGAACAGACAAAACATAAACTCATAGATACAGAGAACAAATTGATGGTCGCCAGAAGGGAGGGGGATTGAGGGGATGAGGGAAAAAGGTGAAGGGATTAATAAACACAAATTGCCAGTTATAAAAAGTCATGGAATGTAAACTACAGCATAGAGAATATAGTCAATAATATTGTAATAACTATGCATGGTGTCAGATGGGTGCTAGACTTATGGCGGCGATCACTTCATAGCTACATAAATATCTAATCACTGTTGTATGCCTGACACTAACATGCTATTGTATGTCAATTGTAATTGAAAGATTTTTTTTTAATGAAAAACACAAACAAACCTGTCTTTTTAAAAAGTTAACTCAAGAAGTAAAGCTCAAGCCCTGGTTAGAGCGTCACCCTGAGGACCAAAGAGTCGTGGGTTCAATTCCAGTCAAGGGCATGTACCTTGGCTGCGGTTTGGTCCCCAGCCCTGGTCCGGGTCGTGTAGGAGGCAGCCAATCAATGTGTCTCTCTCGCATTGATGTTTCTCTCTCTCTCCCTCTCCCCCACCTCCCCCTCCCCCTCTATCTGAAGATAAATGGAAAAACATCCTTAGATAAGGATTTAAAAAAACAAAACAAGAAAGTAAAGCTCAATAGAATTTTCCGGGCTGAAGAGAATATGCAAATGCAGACATGTAGCAGGTGGAGAACACAGAAGCAACAGCGAGGTGGGAGAGACATGAGGTTTTTCTGTTAGGAAGGTATGGGCTTCCACAGTCTTGAAGAAGCAATCCGAATTTCATCTGAGGCTGAGAATGTCCCGGATGCCCTGCAGAATGTTTGTTTTTCCAAGCTAGGTGCTGTGTTAGCTGCCAGCCGAGAAGCAGGGAGGAAGGAAACCGACAGGTGGGGGCTGGGGGTTAGTGGGTTTGACTTTGTCCAAAATTGGTCACCATTTGTACAACTAAATATTTTCAACGCCTACTGAAGACATTTTTCAGAAACGTGTATCTCTATATTCATAACTGATGACAGAAAAACAGAATCTATTTCCAAAAATTAGCTTGTATTTGGATGTATGTAGTCCACAAATATATTTCACACAGTAGCTCTCCCTGACCTCCATTAACATGGAATGTTCACCACGTGATTAAAAGAAAAAGATGTTCATGTCTGGAACTAATTTCAGGAACTGAAAATAGGCAGCAGAGTATGGCAGAAAATATTCTGGTCTAGAGATCAGAAGACCTGCATTCAGGGCCCAGCCCACCCTTTAATTTGCTGCGTGCCTAGGTGCCCTCATTTGCAAAGTCAAGAATTTGGATTAAATAGGGACGTTTGCAGCATTCCAGTAAGCCAGAGGTCTCCCAGGAGGTGGTACCAGGACAGCTGCAGAAGGGCCACGAGAAAGGCAGTTGAGGGCCCTAATCCCTGCTCCAATCAGAGCAGCTGTTTCCAGGTCTTTCATATATTAGGAATCTCCATAAGACATCTTTTTTTGTTTTTTTAATCCTCACCCGAGGACATTTTTTTTCCATTTTTTGTTCAGATAGAGCGGGAGGGAGAGAGAGAGAGAGAGAGAGAGAGAGAGAGAGAGAGAGAGAAACATCGATGTGAAAGGGACACATCGAGTGGTTGCCACCCGCATGACCCAACCAGGGCCGGGGACAAACTGCAACTGAGGTACACGCCCTTAGCAGGAACCGAACCCGGGTCTCTCTGGACCACAGGCCGACGCTCTAACCACTGAGCCAAATCGGCCAGGGCTCCATAAGACCTCTTTTGAGAAGAATTCTGCCTCAAAGAAACAAACAACAAAGACACTGAGTTTGTATTTGGAGTCTTCTTTTCTAAATTTCTATAAATGCTCAACTCAAATCTCTTGATTACTTCTGCCAAGCCAGCGTGGTATGTCTACCTGTAGCCACCTCTTTGAAACGGGCATGCTTTGTGAAAACACCGTTGGAGATAGATTTATTTTTCGTGGTGGTCTCTGTAAGGGTCCAGGGTAGCTAAACTATTTCTGAAACTGATTTTCTGTTGTCTTGTTTCTATTTTTATGTTACCAAAATGAAAAGTATGCAAGAGGAAATACAAATATATAATGAGTGACTTAATTAAAAAGTGTTTTATAAGCATATCTTGTAGATTTTAACCTAACATTTAGACTTATGTGAAAGAGGCAATTTTCTTTTTTCTTAATTGGTTTAAATAATTTTGAATAAAACTGAAGTCTGATAAGAATTTTAAAATTTGGTCCTGGCTGGTTTGGCTCAGTGGTTCGAGTGTCGGTCTGTGGACCAAAGAGTCATGGGTTCGATTCCAGTCAAGGGCACGTACCTGGGTTGAAGTTCGTCCTCAGCCCTGGTCAGGGTCGTGCGGGAGGCAACCAATGTGTCCCTCTCACGTTGATGTTTATCTCTCCCTCCCTCTCACTCTATCTGAAGATAAATGGAAAAATATCCTCAGGTGAGGATTAAAACAAAATTTTTTTAAAATTTAGAATTAAAATGTCTACATCTCATTAGCAGGTTTTTCTATAGAAAGTGAGTTTGTCTTCTAGAGGGCATGCTTTGTGCCTTCTCCTCTGCTTGAAGGTCAGTATATGCGCTTGGTTGGAGGTCCAAGACTTCTTTCATCCTCAAACTACATTTTTCTTGTGTTAGTGTTATTTTCTTTTTTTTTTTTTTTTTTTTTTTTTTTTTATCCTCACCCAAGGACATTTTTCCATTATTTGCACAGACAGAGTGGGAGGGAGAGAGAGAAAGAGAGAGAGAGGGAAACATCGATGTGAAAGGGACACATCGAGTGGCTGCCACCCGCACGACCAACCAGGGCCGGGGACAAACTGCAACCGAGGTACATGCCCTTAGCGGGAACCGAACCCGGGTCTCTCCGGACCGCAGGCAGACGCTCTAACCGCTGAGCCAAACCGGCCAGGGCGTTAGTGTTATTTTCTATGCTGGCACAATGGATGTTACACGTAGCAGTGAATATAAGCCTCCAATACAACTTTTTCCCCTCCTTCCTCATTTTTTACAAACACTAAAAGAGGAATGGAGAAAGATTCAGTAGATTCAATGTACTGGAAATGGAGTTTCTATTTCAAAACAATTCTAAAAAGCAAGGATTATAGTGAGTCATTTGGTTTTTTCAAGCATCAAAGCAGAATTTCTACTGAACTCTGGTCAGATTAATCTGGATTAAGAACATGCCTGCAATCAGATAACTGGCATAAAGTGAATAGACACAATGTACCATTATTTTTTAGATGCAGTATCTGTATCAACCAGGAAAAACTGGAGCAAAAATTATTCTACTCCTCTACTTCTTTTTCTGAGGTAGCAAAAGAAGAATCAACTTGTGTGTCTTTTCTCTGATCCCAACTGCCACGTTTCCCCATAACGTAACTCCCAAGGCACAGCACACAGGAAACAGGACACACGGAGTGGCGTGCCGGGTAGTCCCATTGCTGAACATGGAAGTCAAGGCCGGGTAGTTTCCTAAGTGTCCATTTTATAGTTATTCATACTTTATAAATTATTTTATACATACTCTTATATGTATGATGTATTTCATAATTTTTTAAAAAATGTAAGTCTAGAAATCAAAATACTAGATTAGGGCAGATCAACCCTTCTAAGGCTTTTAGACCCCAGAAGGATATACTCTGTCTGTTGGCAAATACCAGTATATAACCAAACCCTTCTCATTAAAGGATGAATAAACAGGAAACAAAAATCAGTCCTAAAAAAACAAACAAAAAACCTACAGCCAAGGTAAATGAAACATTATCCTTTAGAATCAGGGGAAGTACATAGCTCTAAAAGCTATTAAAAGAAAAAAAAAACAAAATTTCAGGAAACACATGTGATGTCCTCAACAGCGTGTAATGCAAGTTGATCTCTGAAAGAAGAGCAGAGAGCCATTGGGGAGATATATGCAGATTAAAATAAAATATACAAATTAAGGAAAATGACTTGAAATATAAAAATCACACTCTGAAGAGCAGCCAACACACACACACATAATTACACACTTAGCTATGGAAACTATAGAAAACCCAAGAGGGAATAGGAAACTTGCAATCAATTCTGGAATTAGTAACTGGAAAATTTCATTAGTGATACAGAACTGTGGTTGCCAAACCCAGCTGATTATCAGAATTACCTACAGAGCATTTTAAACATATTTATTACCAGGTGCCACCCTAAACCTTATAAATCAGGATCTTTCATGGTTTTTGTCTCTGAATCTGCATGTTTAAAAATATCCCCAGGTGAGCCCAGCCAGTGTGGCTCAGCGGACTGAGCACTGCCCCATGGACTGAGAGGTCCCAGTTCAATTCCTGGTCGGGGCACATGCCCGGGTTTCGAGCTCCATCCCCAGTAGGGGGTGTGCAGGAGGCAGCTGATCAATGGTTCTCTCTACATTTATGTTTCTCTCTCTCTCTCCCTTCCTCTCTCTCTAAAAAAATCAATAAAAACATTTAAATATATATCCATCCCCAGGTGATTTTGACAATCTGCAAAGCTCAGGAAACACTAGAATAGAGACTAAATCTAAAAAAAATTATCAAGAAAGTAGAACACAAGTGAAAAAGGTGAGTGTGCAAATGATTAATTTAGAGGCATGAAGGCACATATCTAACCCATCAATAAATCAGTAACAGAAGTTCATGGGGGAAATAAACCCAGAATTGAAACGGAAGGAAAAATCAGTCATGATAGAAGAAAACTTCCTTGAGTTAAAAAAATATATATATAGCTATAAATTATACAGTATAAAGTTTTAAAGCTAAGGACTTACATTTTAAGCAAACATTACTGAAAAGAGGCCTTTACATAAAGCTTCGCTAATAAATAAATAAGTTTTCAAGATAAAAACGCTTTAACGTTCACCTCAAGAAGAACCTAATGGCCGCCCAGCAACTCTCCCGTTTCTCCAGTCCATTCAGCCCCCACCGTCCCAGACAACCATTTCAGACGTCCCCTCCCTCAGCCCTGCTTCTGCTTCCTGTCTCCATTAGAAGAGGACTTCCACAAGCTTCCACCACTGCGTTTCCTACCCACCCACATTTGTGCCCAAGAACTTCCTTTACCTTCCTGCCTATTACTGGATGAACCATCTATGATCCCAATTAAGGTAATGCCTGGATCCCACATCCTCAGGGATGCCCTCCTGCAATTCTCACTCTTACATTATCAGCTTCTATTTCCTACTGAACTTATCTTTCGCATCAGTCTACACTATTAATTTCTCCCTCTCTTGACCCCTCCAGCTACCACCACATATCTCTTCCTTTTACAGATTAACTTCTCCAAAAGAGTTGTCTATACTTGTTATAATCCAATCACTCCATTCTTTTGTTGTTGTTGTTAATCCTCACCCTAGGATATTTTCCCACTGTTTTTGTTTGCTTTTTTTTAAAGACAGAATGGAAGGTAGGGAGGGAGGGAGGGAGAGAAATATCAATGTGAGAGAGACACATCGATTGGCTTCTCCCGCATAACCCCGACCAGGGCTGGGGATCAAATGTGCAACTCAGGTACATGCCCTTGACTGGGAATCAAACCCATGACCCTTTGGTATGTAGGCTGATGCTCTAACCACTGCGCAAAACTGGCCAGGGCAACTAACTCCAGTCTTCTTGAATCTATTTCCATCACATTCTTGCTCCCTGACCCATCCCCTCTTATTATTCCTAAGGATTTCATTTCATTGCTGCTAACTCCACTGGTCAGTACTCTGACCTACTCTTATTTTTACAGGGCTTCCTGGACATTGCTCTCTTGATTTTTCTCTTGCCACATTAGTCATACCTTTTTCAGTCTTCTTTGATGACTCCTCATCTCTTAACCTCCCAACATTGGCGGTTCCCAGAGCTCAGGCCCTAGACATCTTCTCTTCTTAAGCTATACTGATCCCTTTGACAATATTATCCAGTCTCATAACTTTATATATCATGTACATGTTGACAACTCCAACATTTACATTTCTCACCCAGGCTTATTCCCTCGACTCCAGATTCATATAACCAAGAGTTACTCTAAGTAGACAATTAGACTTCTAGTAGGCCTCTCAGATTTTAATGTCCCAAACTGAGTTTCTGTGCTGCTTGGGTCCAAACTTTGTCCTCCCACCGACATCCCCTACCTCAGGGGATGGCTTCTGCTACAGACTTCTCCACCCAGATTGGCAGCAAGAGCCATGGCCAGTTTGGCTCAGCAGTTAGAGCGTTGGCCCGCGGACCAGAGAGGCCCGGGTTCAGTTCCCACTAAGGGCACGTACCTGGGTTGCAGTTTGTCCCCGGCCCCAGTTGGGGTCGTGTGGGTGGCAACCACTCAATGTGTCTCTCTTACGTCGATGTTTCTCCCTCTCTCTTCCTCCCTTTCTCCCTCCCACTCTGTCTTGAGATAAATGCAAAATGTCCTTAGGCGAGGATAAAAATTGTTTTTAAAGACCGAGTTTTGAGATGCTCAGGTTAAAAACACAGGAAAAAAATAGTCATCTTTGACTTTTCTCTGGTGTTCATGACCCTGTTGTCTTTATCTTCAAATGCCCAGAATTTGCTTAAAAATGATCCAGTGGCCCACCTGGTGTGGCTCAGTGGATTGAGCATCGTTCCATGGACTGAGAGGTTCAGGTTTGATTCCTGGTCAGGGCACATGCCCAGGTTTTGGGCTCAATCCCCGGGGCGGGGGGGGGGGACAAACAGGAGGCAGCCCAATAATGTTTCTCTATCACATCAATGTTTCTATCTCTCTCTCCCTTCCTCACTCTCTAAAAACCAATAAAATCAGCCCTGGCCAGTTTGGCTCAGTGGTTGGAGCATTGGCCTGTGGACCAGAGAGTCCTGGGTTTGGTTCCTGCTAGGGGCACATACCAAATAAAAATAAAATCCAATAAAAACATATTAAGAAAATAGGATTAAACATGCACTGACAACTACTAAAGTGGGTACACAGAGGTTCATTAGACTATTCCCTATTATTTTGTTTATATGTTCCATAATAAAACATTTTAAAATGTATACTCAATCCAACCACTTTTCAGATATCGAAGGTAACACCAATCCCAGTCACCACCATTACTGCAGTAGCCTCCTAAATGAACTCCATGCTTTTGCCTTTGTCCTTCAGTCTATTCTCGGAACATCAGATCATGTCACACCTCAGCTCAAAACCTGGTTGTATTATTTTACTCTTAAAAGCTAAAATCACTACAGTAGCCTCCTGAGTCCTACACAATCTGGTCTCCCCTTATGTCTTGACCTCATCTCCTCCTATTCTCCCCTTGCTCACCCTGCTCCAGCCTCATGGAACCCTGGCTGTTCCTTGCATGTCCCGGGCGTCCTCTGCATCCTTTCCACTTATTATTTCTTCTCACGTAAACGCTATTCCCCCAGACACCTGCAGATATCACTCCCTCACTTCCTTCTGGTCTTTGGGCAAATGTTACCTTACCATGGGTCCTTCCCTGATCACCCTATTGAAATTGTTAAATGCTCACTTCCCAAACTCCTTATCTACTTTTCTTCTTTTCTTTCTCCAAGGTGTTTATCACCATCTAACTAATGTTCTATATTTTACTGAGTCACCTATTATCTTTTATCCCAAAGTAAGTTATATTAGGGCAGAGATTTGTGTAAATTTGTACCCTGCTATATTTCTAGCACCTAGAATAGTGCACAGCCATACTAAATGTTCAATACTATTTGATGAATTAAATATAGGAAAAGAAATACTCTCCCAAGGGCTTAATCTAAGATGACAGAGTTCATATATTCATAATATAGAAAAAATTATTTCAACTCCCCTATAAAAATTCCTCACATAATCTAAACATATGCTGATTATAAGAGAGACATAAAATAAGGTGACAAAAATTTCCACTATCGCCCATGCAGGATATAGTGATAAGCACTGGACTTAACCACCCATGGCAAATAGCTAGAACTCTGGACAGATCTGTGGGACAACCTTTTCAGATGCTGGACAACAGGCAGTGCAGGACCCTGATCCCTAAGAAGAAGGAAACAAATGAAGTGAGCTCCACAGTTGCTGCATTTTCTGCTTAGAGGCAATTTCCAGACTGCAGGAGCAGGAAGGAGAAATCCAAACAGTGTCTGGAGGCCTTGCTGAAGAGAAGAGGCAGAGAATGGCGTTTAGGGAGACCGAGTTACATGTGTCTAGTGGCACCATAGTGGATAGCACAGCTCTAGATTCATGGGGAAACAAATCCACTGAAATTGAACAGTAGTTGTCAGTCTCTAGCTGGTAAATTTTTGCTTTATTTACATCCATGTTCGCTAAACTTTTCTATAATAAGCATGTATTCCTTTTATAATATTTAGAAAAATGTTGAAAAATGCATACATTAAATTCCCAATACCTAATTTGGAAAGAGAAGTGGTAATTTCACCGGAAAATTTTTAGAATTAAAATCTAATACTATAGAAACTGAGCTAGCACTTAATTAAGGTAGTTTTTTTTCTGGATAGGAATTTCTATGTTAACAAAGAGTTTAGCAATAGAAGTTTTCATGTTAAGGGTGAAACCAACAGTTTCTTTACAATTTCATTTTTTTCTGAGCTGTGATGGATCTAGATAGGCCTATTTGTAAGAAATACAAGAAAAGACGATCTATGTCAGAGACGTATGGATTACTCTGAAAACATAAAAATCAGTTAAATGCTGACACTTTCAGTCATTTGACTAATTGTATGCCATAATTTTAAAAGCGAAAAAGCTTTGCATTTATGGCTGCATACAATTTAACAAAAGTAGATAATAAAATTAGTTTAATGGACCTAAATTGAGATGAATAAAAGATTTAATATTAGATTTTTAGAAAACTGAGAGTTTATACTATAAATTCTCCCACTCTATGACCTCCTCATCATCCCTCCTTCATACCAATTTGCTTCTATTTAGCAACAATAAACCTCCTAATGGGCCCCATTAGTGCCTCCAATATGCAGTCTGAATAATACATCTGAGACCTCAGCATTCTGGGATTTAAGCTGTAGCTTAACTCTGATTTTAAAAAGAATGTCAATGTCCTATTCATTTTATTGTTTCACCCATTGTTTGAAAACAGAGTGGGAGGGGGGAAAAAAAATACAACACTAGCAATTTCCAAATGTCATCAAAGTGAGTAACTCAACATTTCGAGCTGTTGACCACAGCACAGCACAGGGCTCTGATCCGGCAGTATGTGTATGCGTGGGCATCATGGCCTGTCATATGTTCAAGTTCTTTTCTAACACAGGTATAAATTCAACTAGTGCATTCTTTAGTAAAAATTTTGCTAAATTTGGAAAATTAACATTGTCCAAAGACAAAATTGGGGTGTATTAATGGTATTTGTATTATTAAATTTGAAAACATCACTTTGAGATATGACAGAAGAGATCATTTTAGTGCAAATCATATCTTTCCAAACCATAATGTGCATTGTTTTTTAAGTACTGGCTGTCCCTGAGTAGCTCACAATTAGACAAGGAAACAAGACATTCACTAACACAAATCTAGAGTAAAATTCCAAGGTAATAAACAAATGATGTCATGGTACTATAGTCTGTATAGCCTTGGTCCTAAAATTCGGGCCTGATATTGTGTGCTGCCTTACATCTGGGAGGGCCTCCAATGGCCCATCCTCTTCCCACTGGCTCCCATGGACAAGATCCCCTAGCCTAACAACCCTCCTTACAAGGGACCAGATGTACCTCCTGCTTACACCTAAATAGCAAGTTTCAATTCCCTGCCAGCCTGCAAAATTATTCGAACAAGCCCATCACGTCCTCCAGTGGAAACCAGGGGTGACCTCATCCTCTTAACCCTACAGAGCTGCTCCCCACAGCCGCTGGCTGCTCATTCTGTTCTCTGCGGCCCCGCGCAGCATGGTGTCCTACACCCCTTGGCTGTCAGTACATGTCACTGATGAGCTGCTGCCAGTGTTGGATGTTATGTGTCTGGGTAGGAAACCTCTTCCCTCATCAGTGAGGTGAATAGGAGGTGATTAGAATAGGCCATAACTCTTAATACTGTAAAAGGTCCAGTTTCAAAAAAAAGATCCTTAGAGTGGCTGGCTGTGAATATTTGGTGAAATGGATTGGCCTAGGTGGAGAATGGTGTTAAGGATTTGGTTCTGCCTGTGGCTTTGGTCTTATTCTGGGATTCTCTCTGAAGGAGTATATACACAAGAAACAAAAGCCAAATAGCAAACTACCGATTTCATTAACCAAACACGGGTCCAGTTCAACAATGGAGAACTCAAGTAAAAGATAGAGAAGTTGAGTTAGGGTCGGAGGCCAAGGTGAGCCTTCTTACTTCCTATACACCAGCGCTTAAATTCTATATCCTCCTTCCAAATAGCTGTATGAGCAAGGGTGACCGGTGCCATCAGCCCCATCCAGCTGCAGAATGAACAGGAGGGTTTAGAGGCCAGGCCAGCCGAGACAGAGGGCACGGGTGTGCAGAGCACCGGCCTTTAATACAGTGAGCCCAGCCTCTAGTGAAATGGCCCGTCGATGTCCATTTCCGACAGTCTAGTCTGCTGAACGAGTTTGTTCTCCAGCCAATGAAGTGGGTGGAGAAGGGAAGCGAGAAACGAAGCAACAGTTTCCTTCTAACCCAAGAACTAAGGCGAAAATAAGTTCTTTCTCCCAAATAGGAGGGGAAGCAGTTCACCTAAGTATAACTATGTCTGTAAACAGAGTAAAACAGAGTGAGAATGAACAGACTGTAGGGACCAGAGGAGCCAAAGTGTGGAACTGTGAGTCACTGGGGCCATTCTTAAGACAGAGATTTATGCCTTTTGAGTACTAAGTCCAAAACCAGGCAGGGCTGAGAAACTACCTGAGAAAAAATAAGTCTTTCTTGCCAAAACAATAAGGTCTCTCGACACTCCAGTGATCCAGTCTGCCGTAACTCGGTGACCAGTCCAGAAGCAGGAGAAAGCAGAGGCCGGCAGGGGAAGAGCAGCGACTGTATAAAACTGACTGGGTGTGCTGCCAGTCATTCAGGAAACATCCACCGAGCATGTGCCAGATGCTGGCACTGTGCAGGGGGCTCAGCACACACAGGCATATGAGGCAACCTCAACTTTTAAGACATTTGTATACAGATTAATGCTGATAGGTAACAGTGATTGAGTACCTATCATGCGCCAGGGAGTATATTATGGACCACCCTATTTTAACCTCACAAAAACACTTATGAGAAAAGCAGGTACAATGATTATTATCACTTTCTAGATGAGGAAATTAAGGGTCAGAAAGATAAACCTTGCTCAAAGCTGTGTTGCTAAGAAGTGGTTTCAACTCCAGGACACAGTTTATGCTGTATTCCTTCAAATATGAATAAGAAGCAAAGAGAATATTAAAAATAGGAAGAGAGCCCTGGCCGGTTTGGCTCAGCAGTTAGAGTGTCAGCCCACGGACCAATGAGTCGCGGGTTTGATTCTGGTCAAGGGCATGTACCTCAGTTGCAGTTTGTCCCCAGCCCTGGTTGGGGTCATGTGGGAGGCAACCAACTGATGTGTCTCCCTCACATCAATGTTCCTCTCTCTCTCTCTCTCTCTCCCTTCTTCCCACTCTATCTGATGATAAATAGAAAAACAAAAAACAAAACCCTAGCTGATTTGGCTCAGCGGTTAGAGCATCGGCCTGCGGTCCAGAGAGGCCCAGGTTCTGTTCCTGCTAAGAGCACGTACCTCGGGCCCTGGCCAGTTTGGCTCAGCGGTTAGAGCGTCGGCCTGCAATCCGGAGAGACCCGGGTTTGGTTCCTGCTAAGGGCATGTGCCTCGGTTGCAGTTTGTTCCCGGCCCTGGTTGGGTCGTGTGGGTGGCAACCACTTGATGTGTCCCTTTCACGTCGATGTTTCTCTCTCTCTCCCTCTCCCACTCTATCTGAACAAAATATAAAAAAAAAATGTCCTCGGGTGAGGACTAAAAATAAGAGCACGTACCTCGGTTGCAGTTTGTTCCCGGCCCTGGTTGGGTCATGCGGGTGACAACCATTCGATGTGTCCCTTTCACATCGATGTTTCTCTTTCTCTCTTTCTCTCTCTCATCTTCTCTGTCCCTACCACTCTATCTGAACAAAAAATGGAAAAATGTCCTCAGGTGAGGATAAAAAAAAAAAGAAAGTAAGAAAAATCCTCGGGTGAGGATAAAAAGAAAAAATAAGCAAACTTTTGGTTCTATTTATACAGTATTCAGTTCAGAAAGAAGACTATAATGAATCTAAGTAAAAAAATATGTAATTTTTTTCTTAAAGAAGGTAAAAATAAAAAAGTTTAGAGTAGTAATCAAAAGAAAAAAATCATATCTCACATTACTATATATGAATAGAAAATGATGGAAGGAAAATAACAAGTTTAGGATATAACCCCATGAAGTATGCTCAAGATAAAATTATATGGTTTTTATATATTTTATTTTATGTAACCATAGCAATCATTAGAGAATAATATACTTAGAATTACTGTATTTTCCCATTAGTGAGGTTTTCTGTTCTCATCCATCAAACCACATTCCAGTTAAAGCAAAAGGTTAAAGTTCACTATTTGGTCCCATTGCTTACACTATTCAGGCCTGTCTTTAGAGAGGGAAACATGAGTTTGGAGCAGGTTGTATAGTGGATGAGCTTCTCGGCCTAATATTCTTACAGAGATGAAATATGGTTTAAGAAAAGGATTAATAGAGGGTTCAACAAACAAACAGAATCTAAAATACGTATAAACAAAAATCAAAAGTAATGAAAAGTTTTGCAGAAGAGGCTGATGCAAGGTATACGCTGATACAAATGGTACCTTATACACCAGGAGTTACCTTGTGCTGTGAAACCATCCGAAGGAGGTGATGCTGGGACACTAGCAAGGCTCCGCTGATGCGTTTAATGAGGGGCAGTTTAGCAAAGCCCCTTCATGTGTAACTGCTCCTTGAACCTTGCTGAGGCAGGCAGAACAGATGTTAGCCTCCTAGTGTACAGACAAGAGCACGGAGGCTCAGAGACGTCAGACTTGCCCAATCTAGGTTTCCAGCACTGGAGCCCAAGGTCACGATCATTGTGGTTAAATCACCTGCAACAGTGGCTCACGAGGCTCCCCGCAGTCCCCATGAGGTGGACTAGCCATGATACAGATGAAGTAAGGACTGTGGTATTTCCCATATCTACATGGCAAAAAATTGCAGTCGTGACAGATTTCCTTCTAATGTTGCCTACCTTCTCTTAAAATACAGAAAAATCCTTTAATATCTCTTTTCCTGAATCTTACAACCCATTATTAAAGCCTCAGAAGTTGGCAAAGAAAGAAAAAAGGAAACTGAATCAGGTAAGCAGTTTGCTCCCAGGCTTATGATAAGAGGATAAAAAACATGGCTAAGTTTCCAAACTCTTGAAAAGCTTATAAATACCAAAGTAATTAACTATATCTTGAAGCACATAATACCATTATAATTACATTAGGGGGAAAGGATAGGTTAGAATAATAGTTTGAAAGTGATGACTTGTAAAACGTTTATTTCCCATACCATTTTGAAAAGAATGACATAGGTCTAGGAGGTATTTGAGGTGAACTAAAACTAACCCTTATTAAATGCACTTTTCTATTTAAAATTGCAACTGTAATTTCCTTTTAGGTATATCCTAACTTTAGGTCACAACCTTTGTTTCTCTTTAAATGGATGCTCAATTGATCTCCTAACTATTCACTTTTGCTACAGAAGGAAAGCATTATTAAATTTTTCATAGAGCTACCCATTCATGGCAAAAGAATTGCCATCGTTTACCAGTTCATTAGCATCATCTCAAATTGTGGCACTATGTAAGGTCAGGTGTCTGAGTGGTGGTGATTTCTGTGCGCTTATTCTTTTTTGCTGTTGTTGTTGTTAATCCTCACCTGAGGATATTTTAGACAGAGTGGAGGGAGGGTGGGAGGTAGGGAGAAGGGGAGGAGAGAGAGAGAAAAAACATTGATGTGAGAGGGACACATCTATTGGTTGCCTCCCACATGACCCCAACCAGGGCCAGGGATCGAACCTGCAACCCAGGCATGTGCCCTAGACTGGGAATTGAACCTGTGATCCTTCAGTCTGAGGGCCAACACTCAAACCGCTGAGCCAAACTGGCCAGAACTGTGTGCTTATTCTTGATTGACATTGTTTCTGTTTTACCAACCGTGGAACCTAAACATCAGCTCTAACTGCTGCACATTTGTCAGAATGCATTGTGTATGGTGACATTTTATGAGTAGGTGGTGCAAACTTTTACTTTTCACACATTCTCCCCACCCCCCACCACTGAATGGCTATCATGTTTTCCTCCCCATCACAGCCTTCCTGTCTTAAAAAGTTTTCACTCAGCATGGACTCATAACTTGGGCCAATTTTAGTCTTTCTTATTATTTTTACCCACTCTCATACCATAGTGTTCCTAATCTGTCCAGTCCAGTCGACATTAGGGGGACCTTATTCAGAATTTTATATTCAATTTTTATTGCCATGGATTAAGGTAAGAGGTAGAGAAACTGGATGTAGAGACAATGAGGTCTAAAAAAAGGAGAAATGGACTTAAAAAACAAATCCTAGCTGTATCACGCCAGCTGGATGCTTTGACAATGGGTAAGGGTTGAAGACGGTGCTAGGAAATAATACTTATTGCGTGCCTACTTTGTGCCAGGTGCTTTACACATATGTTATTTAATGCAATAACTCTACAAGATAAATTCCTTTATCCCTACTCTTTTGGGGCCTTAGTCATTTATTTTTAAAAGCTTAACAAGAGACATTCAAAATCTAAAGCTCAAAGAATTTAAATAACTTACCCAGAGTCTCAGAGCTTTAATAACAGAGCTAGGATTTAAACTCAGGTCTAACTCAAAAATTCAATAAATATTAGTTCTCCTGCCCTAGGGAAAGTACAGAAATGGCAATTTGTACCATCAAAGGGATCAAAGGTAGATTTTATGGGCAAAAGTTGGAGAACTTAATTGCTTAGCTTAAAAGGAAGTTTTAATTACCATTTTTTAAATGTGGAGATTCTCTAAGGAATATGTTGAACTATTATTACCCATGTCCATAAAAAAACACATAAAAATTAAAAGTTGTATGTATTTTATAGGATATAAAGAAGAATTTTTCTAGGTCCATCTCATTAATAGGGCCTATTATTTGCAAGGTACTTTTCTGGGTGCTGAGGAAAAAACTAAAATCTCATGGTCCAGTGAGAATAGGCCAGAGCAGACAAGATGCTCAATATATGTTGGATTTCTTAATAATTAGATAGTAAGATGTAGTAATGGCCTACAAGGAAGATGACCACATAGACCTGTAATTCTTCAAATGAACAAGGAAAATAGCCTTAAAAAGTTGCTGGAAGATTTTTTAAAAACTCATCAAAACTAGACAGCTTAAACTAGTAACTCTCAACCTTTTGAGAAAGGTAATGCTCCAACAATCTTTCATTTTGCGATGTTCCTTCCTCAGGAAGCTATATGTCTGTAGCTATTCATTCAACCAATCTTGACTACATGATCACTCTATTTAAGACACCACTATAGTACCTAACTGGCCCTTCACTATTCTCACCACCTAAAACCAACTTTTCATTCATTCTTTGGTCATATAGCTCCTATACAGGTGATCATAATTGGGTTATTTCAAAATGACCCTTGAATCATGAAACTACAGAGGTGTCTAGAACTCTCCAAATTCATAAAGTATAGGCTTCTTCCTTCAATCAGGTGAATTTCAAAACTACAATGATTCCTGGGACAACCTCCACTCTTCCACATTTCTTCAAGGTAAAGATAGAGACATACTAATACTGACCCTGGCTTACAAAAGTTACACACATACATAACCCAACACATAGAATTCAACTCAACAAGGATTTTTCTTCTCTCATTATCCAGGGAAATGCATGAGTTACCATGACAGACGCCAAAGACATTTGGCTCTGGCAGTGGAAACTGGGAGGCAATGGTGAAATGAGGTAAGAAATTCCAGGGCCAGAAAGTGGACGCAGGTCAACTGCTTTTCCCTGGAGCTTGCTCTTTTGGATAAGTGCTACAGGAGCAAGCCCGGACCCGCTGGCAGAGCCTCCAGTCCCCTCACCCCATTCCGAACCCTGCCTGGCTGGAGCAGATGCACGCCGTGGGGAGTCTCATCTGCTTGCCACAGGGCCGGGAAAAGGATTTGTCAGAAATCGTGAACCGTGAGGGCTAAGCGCTCTCATGCAGTCTAGGCAAGCGAATCATGACGAGCACAGTGTTTAATGGTTCACGGGAAAACAAGTTGCTCTCCTGCATGCCTGCACTCTTGCAGCCGGCTCCTGCAGTTGCGGCCAGCACTGGCGTGGCGTCCTGCCGGGCTCTAGTGTGCAGGAGCCGCGGGCACAGGGACACAAGGAGAGCCGCCCCAGGCGCTAGGGCCAGGGGGAAGCTCCAGAACGGCCTCTCGTTGATCCCCAAGGATGGGATGGGCCCTGATAAATACCCTTTCCGGCCAGATAGCGGGTAGGCCAAGTTCAAACGCAGGGTGTCCAGCCTGGGGTAGGTCTGGGAAGGAAGCCGGGAGATCCGGCCCGCCGCCCCCGCCCGCCTGCGCAGTGCAGACGCGCCAGCTTTCCTCCGGAGCGGAGCCAGGCTACTGCGCCTGCGTGCCCGGGTCCCAGCCCATGCAGCTTTCCCAGGCTGCCCGAGGCCGCCGTCACTTAGCAACGCGTGAGTCACAGTCGCGGCTCCCCCGCGCACGCTCAGGCCCTTTTCCTAGGGCAGGTCTCGGTGCCTGATGCACCTGTGAAGCTCCTCGCTGCCTTCAGGAAGGTCTCAGGAGCCCATGGAAGGAGAGGAGGATAAGCAGCTGTAAGTGCTGGGCTTTGGCTTTTTTTTCCCCTTCCAAAAAATATTTTCCTCCTTCTGGGGAAGGTTAAGCGAGACACCAGGGCTTTACCTCTTCCAGTGTCCCACCTCCCTTTCATTTCTAGTAGTTGAGCACTTACAGTAATGCTTTTTAAAACTCACTGTTTACTGGGCCCCTGCTGTGTGTACTTAACAAGCATTGTCTGGCCTAAAATTCCTGACGTCATCTTGAATCATCCACTCCCTCTCACACGCCACATCTAATTTGTTAGCAAATTCTGTAGGCTTTACTTTAGAAATATATCCAGAATCCACCACGATTAATGCCTTATACTATCATCCCCACCCTGGTCCAAGTGTCAGTGTCTTTACCTGGACAGTACAATAGTATTTTCTTCTCTCCTTGTCTCTCTGCAACCTTCTCACAGCGTTCAAGTGGTCTTTTTACAGTGCAAGTTAGATCACTACTCTCCTCTGGCTATCGCAGAGAAAAAGCTAAGGTTCCAACAATGGCTTAGGAGGCCTGCACAATGTGCCTCTTTCCCCTAACTTGCCTTATCTACTAGCCCTCTGACTCAACTCTGCTCCAGCACACAGGTCTCCTTGCTGTCTTCTGCAGTGATTCTCAAAGTGTGGTCCCCAGACCAGCATCCCCTGGGAATTTATTAGACATGCAATTCTTACAAGCTCCCCAGCATAGACATACCGAACGGAGACCCTGAGAGCAGAGCACAATAATCTGGGTTTGAACAAGGCCTCCAGGTGATTCTGATGTACCCTAAGTTTTGAGAATGATTGAATCAAGGTGTTATAGCTCATTATGATGTGGAGCCAGTAATATCTGCTTCCAAAGCCTGTATTTTTGTCACTACAACAGTGATTCTCAAACTTTAACATATGTAAGAACCATCTAGAGCACTGTTTAAAACAGGTTCCTGGGAACCTGCCCTAGAGATTATGTTTTAGTAGTTTGGGATGGGGCCTATGAATTAGTATTTCTAATAAACTGACAGTTGATGCCAATGTTGCTACTCCAGGGCCCACACTTTGAGAAGCCCCATGTGAGGACAGGTACACTTCTGCTGCAGAGCTTTGGCAGTTAAAGTTGACTCTGCTGTAACTCTCTCCTCTCAGATATCCACTTAGCTCGCTTCCCTTTTTCCTGTCATTTACAATTGCCACCTTCATAACACAGCGTCCATACTATCTAAAAATGCAACCTATCTCCCATATACATGCACTCCTTTATTCCCATTTCCTGCTTTATTGTTGTCCTCGGCACTTAACACCATCTAACAGAATACAGGCATACCTTGTTTCATTGTGCTTCACTTCACTGCGCTCCACAGATGTGGCATTTCTTACAAATTGAAGGGAAGGTCCTCCACCAGCAAAAAGATTATACTCGCTTTATTTCGATGCTTGCTTACTGCAGTAGTCCAGAACCAAACTGGCAATATCTCCGAGATATGCCTGTATATGTTTTACTTATTATTTTATTTCCTGTCTGCTTTTCCCACTAGAATGTAAGCTCTGTAAAGGCAGAAATTTTTGTTTGGTCACTCCTGTATCTTCAGTGCCTCAAAACAGCACCAGGTGCATAACTCAAGTATTTGTTGAAGGAATGAATTATTCAAAGTTATTCTCACATCTCTCACAATAGGTATTATTGTCCTTATCCTGAAAATGAGGAAAACAAGGCTCAGTAAATAGTAGAGCTGGGATTCTAACCCACGTCTAATTTACTTCGAGCCCATTAGTGTTTTTAACTGTGTTTTCCTCCTAGTGAGAGATTACTACTGAATTATATATTTCACATTTATGTATAGTTACTCAGACCACAAGTACTTAATTGATGAATGATTAAATATGCAAGCAAACAGCCATAATCCTTTCTTCCAAAGCCCCAATTCCAGTACAAGTATGTCGCTGGGTTATAACTATAAGAAGCAGATGGAGCCCTGGCCAGTTTGGCTCAGCGGTTAGAGTGTCGGCCTGCGGTCTGGAGAGACCCGGGTTCGGTTCCCGCTAAGGGCACGTACTTCGGTTGCAGTTTGTCCCCGGCCCTGGTTGGTCGTGTGGGTGGCAGCCACTCGATGTGTCCCTTCACGTCGATGTTTCTCTCTCTCTCTCCCTTCCTCTCTCTCCCTCCCACTCTATCTGTACAAAAAAAAAAAAAATGGAAAAATATCCTCGGGTGAGGATTAAAAAAAAAAAAAAGAAGCCGATGGAGAAAACATGTCAGAAGTGTACAGTGATGAATCAGTCATGACCTTTAAATAAATACTTATATCTCTGGAAAGTTAATAGAAAAAGTCTTAGAAATTATTTATATTTTACTAGTAAACAGTTTTTCCAAATCCTTTACAGGGAGCAATTTTTGTTGGGATGCAGGGAACTAGAATCCAAGGATATTGAATGTTGTCTGTGGGTACTGGAGTAAGAGTTGGGAGTGTACTGTACAGCTAAAATAAAGCCAGAGTAAAACAATTCCAG
The DNA here is from genome assembly GCF_014108415.1 of Molossus molossus. NCBI lineage: Eukaryota > Metazoa > Chordata > Mammalia > Chiroptera > Molossidae > Molossus > Molossus molossus. The sequence continues at coordinate 38,161,074 of NW_023425350.1, forward strand.
GAGATTCACTAGTAATAGTAAATATTCTAATGGCTCTGGATATAAATATATAATGATCGGATGGTGGGTACCTAATGATCAAAGAAACACAATCTTTGCCTTCATTGAACTTATTGATTAGTAAAAGGTATTTGTAGTGTTTACCAAAAACTAGGTATATAAATGATTGTGGTGTTATGAAAGAAATGAACAGAATGCTAAAATGAAGACTACAAGGGGTGAGGAAGGAGAAATGCTTCTGAAATGACTTTTAAGCAGAGACATAAATGTTAGTGAGCCAGGTGTGCAGTGAGCTGGGAACGAGCCAGTCCAGGCAGAGGGAAGGCAGTACGTGCACATATGTGCGGGGGAAAGAGACTGCTGAAGGAAGGGGCTGGCTGGGAAGTGAGGGAGAGAGGCGTGAGTGCGACTGGAGGTATTAGCTGAAGCAGGGTCACACAGGACCTCAGAGCTACAATAGAAGGCAGTGTTTTATTGTAAATGCAATGGAAAGCCATTTGAGGTTTTTAATTAAAAAAGGACTTGATAGCCCTGGCTAGTTTGGCTCAGCAATTGGAGCATCAGCCCTCGGACCGAACAGTCTCGGGGTCAATTCTGGTCAAGGGCACGTGTACCTCGGTTGCGGTTCAGTCCCCGGTTGGGGTCATGTGGACGGCAACCAATCAATGTGTCTTTTTCACATCAATGTCTCTCTCTTTCTCTCTATCTCTCTTTTTCTTTTTCTCTCTCTCCCCCTCCCCCCTTCCCTCCCCACTCTATCTGAAAATCAATGGAAAAACATCCTGGGGTAAAGATTTAAAAAAAAGAAAAGGATTTGATAAAGGAGATAGACCTGGCTTTGGTCTGAAGGTAGGGATTATATCTTAAGGGCCATGTATAAGACTAAACAGAATTATTCACTTTTTTTTTTTGGTATGTGGCCTTAGTGGGAACCGAACCCGGGACTCTCTGGTCCGTAGGCCGACGCTCCAACCGCTGAGCCAAACCGGCCAAGGCAATTATTCACTTTCTGTATAAATTTGGACTCATATTCATTCACCACCCATGGGTCAGGGCTTTGATTTTAAAAGCATCTATGTAAAAGTATTCTAATTCATATATTTCATTCTTGCCTTTATTTTTAAAGTATATGACATATATGACATTTAAAATACTCCCTATTATAATGTCTATTACTCCTAATTTAAAAGGAGAAAAATCCTATCAACTATTTATTTCTAAACTTTTTAAAACATTGTAAAGAATTCAGTAAGCTTCATTTTTCGGTGCCAGTGTAGTCTCATCAACCTGAGAGAGACGTGATAATTATGAAATTGCATCTTTCTGATGCCTGCACAGTGGTCTTTTCTTGATAAATAGCAGTGGTCATTTGGTAGCTTTTGTAAGTTTGCCAGGTGAGCATTCACCCGCATGTTCATAGCAGCACTATTTACAATAGCTAAGATCTGGAAAGAGCCCAAGGGCCCATCAGTAGAGGAGTGGATAAAAAAGCTGTGGTATGTTTACACAATGGAACCCTATGCAGCTGTAAGAAAGACGATCTCTTATACTTGAGAGTATTGTGCTAAGTGAAATGATTGCCAACTAGAGAAAGACACGTATCACATGATCTCACTTATATGTGGAATCCAATGAACAAAATAAACTGACAAACAAAATAGATCCAGAAACATAAAAGTAGGGAAGGTGGGGGAGGAACAGGAAGAGATAAACCAAAGAACTTATATGGACAGACAATAGTGTGGTGAAGGCAGGGGAAGGGGAGGACGGGGTCACTAGAGGAAAAAGGGGAGACATCTGTAATACTTTCAACAATAAAGATAAATAAAAAAAATAGTTGTCCTCGTCCAGATAGCTGAATTTACCAGGTAACTTTTTTAAAAAATCCTTACCAGAGGATATTTTCACATTTATCTTCAGACAGAGTGGAAGGGAAAGAGAGAGAGAAACGTCAACCTGAGAGAGACATGTCGACTGGTTGCCACCTGTACAACCCCAACCAGGGCCGGGGACAAACCACAACTGAGGTACATGCCCTTGGCTGGAATTGAACCCGAGTCTCTTTGGTCTGCGGGCCGACTCTCTAACCACTGAGCCAAACTGGCCAGGGCCCAGGTAACTTACTTTTAAAGATGAGTTAAGATTAGCATGTAACAGCCAGATGAAGAAATAACTGCAAACATGATTTGTAAGCATGATCAAATCACTACTTCTTTACTCCAAGCAAGTGGGAGTCCACACACTGCACTGATGTACTGGAGTGAATAATCATTACTAGCACCCATGGGTCAGGGCTTTGATTTAAAAAGTGTCTATGTAAAATCCATACAGTGGGAAGATACCCTCACAAATTTTAATAGCACAAGCCCCTTATAAACTATTAGTAAAGCCTAAATTGTCTTCACTGATACGTAAAATATATTTAAATCTTATTTTATGTAGCTATAACTCACTACTGAAATGCTCATTGGGATAAATGATTTACTATTTTATTCTGTTTTTCAGACAGCATAAAATAGAAGATGCTGGTATAGTATATGTAACTGAAAAAAAAGAAGAACTCAAACATGAAAAAGAACCTGGAAAAAGTACATCACATTCAAAACCATGTGTCAGGAGAGGACGTGTATATTATGCTAAATTCATTAACACAAATGCAAGAACATTCAATGAACCAGTTCCTTACATAGATTCCAAAAAAGATTCCGAAAATCAGGTCGGACAGATGTTCATTATATACAAATACAGATTTAGATTTAGAAGCTGTTTTGCAGGATAATTTGGTTACAGACTACTTAAAGAATGTGACATATCTCAGACTTTTTATAATCTAATAGTTAAAAGCAATAATCTGGAACTATTCTCTCAGATAACTTTTGCATACAAAAAATATTTTTAAAATACACATATTGCTGTATATTCCATATTCATTCTGGAAAAATGATTAATTGGATTCCTTTCATATATATTATAGCCACACAGTAGTACTTGGAGGTTACTGAAATCTCTTCTATAGTATTTGTGACATATTCTAATATAAAAATTTCCCATGATACTCAGTATTTCAGATACTTTCTATAAAATAATAGCTATCATTTATTAGTGTATGAAGTGTTAGGAATGAGCTAAGTGTTTTATGTAAGTTATATCCTTGAATCTGCGCAATAATTTCTAAGAGGTATTATTGGAAATATTTTACAGATGATAACATACTCCAAAAAGTAAATTAACATGTCTGAGATTACATAGTAAGCAACTATCATAGTCATGTCTCTGATCCAGGACTATTGCTTTAGCCAAACCACACTTTTATTCACTGATACTAACTATATTCCATTATCTTCTCTTTTTTAACATAAATTTATTCTCTTACAGTTCTGGAGCTTAGAAGTCTAAAATCAGTCTCATTGGCTATAGGCAAGGCTGGTTCCTTCTTTGGGTGCAAAGGGAGAATCTGTTCCCAGCTTCCAGAGCAGGGGTAGGGAACCTTTTTTCTGCTGAGGGCCATTTGGATATTTATAAACCATTCAAGGGCCATACAAAACAATCAACTTAAAAATTAGCCTGCTATCCTTGGCTAGGATAACTTGGTGAGGCCTGTGATGGTAGCTGGTATTGATTCCTCGGGCCTTACTACTGCCCAAGGGCCGCGGTTCCCCACCCCTGTAGAGGCTGCCTGCATTCCTTGGATCTGGCCCCTTCCTGGTCAAGGCCAGTAGCAAAGCATCTTCAAATCTCTCTCTGACTTTCCTGCCCAAACTCTTCTAAGGAGCTTTATGATTTTAGATTCACCTAGATAACCTGAGAAAACTTTCCCTTCTCAGATCCTTAGCTCAATCACAGCCACAGAGTTCCTTCTGCCGTGCAAGATTGGGTCTAGTTGGAAGTTAGATGTAGTTGTGATTTAACTTAACATGGACATGGAGATTGCTTTTAGAGAGTTCTCTGTACAATGAAACATAACTGTTCTTGTCATAAAACAGCACACTGTGGTGGTGGGTATGGATGTGAGATCTTCCTGAAATGGGAATGTCTGTAGTCAAATATGCTTTAATATCATGTAATGAACCCTTACAAGGGCAGTTTTAAGGCTCTTATTTTATAAAAAATTATTTGGGATTTAAAAGAAATTGAGCCCTGGCCGGTTTTGCTCAGCGGTTAGAGCGTTGGCCTGTGGTCCAGAGAGACCCGGGTTGGGTTCCCACTAAGGGCATGTACCTCAGTTGCAGTTTGTCCCCGGCCCCAGTTGGGGTCGTGAGGGTGGCAGCCAGTCGATGTCTCTTTCTCACATTGATGTTTCTCTCTCTCTTTCCCCCTCTCTCCCTCCTGCTCTATCTGAAGATAAATGCAAAAATGTCCTTGTGTGAGGATAAAAAAAAAAGAAAGAAAGAAATCGAGCCCGGCTGGTGTGGCTCAGTGGTTGAGCATTGACCCATGTACCAAGAGGGCACCAGTTCGATTCCTGGTCAGGGCACATGCCTAGGTTGTGGGCCAGATCCCCAGTGCGGGGCATGCAGGAGGCGGCCAATAGATATTCTCTCTCATCAATGTTTCTCTCTCTCTCTAAAATCAATAAAGAAAAAAAATAAAAGAAATTAATAGACTAGGTCTACACTGGGGAAATAAGTCTGGTACCAAAATCCAGGTTAGTAAAGTCCTCATATGTTTTACAAAAGTTAATGGGTGATTCTCCTGAGCTCGAATTCTGGGCTGAATTTAAACCTGACTGTTAACTGAACCAATCCTACCTTGGAGACACTAAGGAAAAGATGGTTTGAGAACAGAAATATGAAACATAAAAGTTTCACATTTTAATCCAATAATTTTCTCTTACTCCTAATTTGTAAGCTCTTTTGAAAAAAATAAATAAATGAATAAAAGTGTTAGGAGCTGTAGTCAGCAAGACTGGGTGACAGAGTAGCAGAACCTTTGCTTGATTAGTGCTCAGAGCACTAATCTGAGTCAGAGACCTTTAAGGGACAGTGAAAGTGTGAACCAAAGAGGACAGGTAAGAGAGGTTGGTAGTGGACATGAATGAGGACTTACAAGACGGAATGTGCTTCATGGTGTTAAAAGTATGTCTGACTCAGTGTGGAATGAAGGGAATGCTCATATGTAGTAAACAAAAACAACAACACTAAAAACCCTTAAATGTGCTCATTTCCAAGTATCTGAGGAGTAATAAAGTGCTCATTTCACATACTTGTAAACTTTGTTTTTTATTTTTTTTTAGCTTGGTTAAAAAAAACAAAACAAAAAAAACCTAGTTTGCCTGGCCAGTGTGGCTCAGTGGTTGAGCGTCGACCCATGCACCGAGAGGTTGCCGGTTCAATTCCTGGTCAGGGCACATGCCCAGGTTGTGGACCCGACCCCCAGTGAGGGGTATGTAGGAGGCAACCAATTGATGTTCTCTCTCAGCAATGTTTCTATCTCTCCCTCTCCCTTCCTCTCTCTAAAATCAATAAAGAAAAAAAGAAAAAAGGTATAAAAAAAAACCCCTAGTTTATAGTAATGCTGGTTTTAAAATAAGAGTAAAAAAAATAAAGTTACCTAAATATTTATATTGACATATTTGTTGTCCTATGTATTTTGCTAAGATAATATCTTTGCCTGGCCAATGTGGCTCAGTGGTTTAGTGTCGACCCATGCACCAAGAGATCACTGGTTCGATCCCCAGTCAGGGCACATGCCCAGGTTGTGGGCCAAATCCCCAGTGGGGGGCATGCAGGAGGCAGCCAATCGATGTTCTCGCTCGTTGATGTTTCTCTCTCTCTCTCTCCTTTCCTCTCTCTCTAAAATCAATAAAGAAAAAAAAAAATAGTATCTTTAGAACACCATAGGGGTTGATTGTATTCGTTGACAAGATTTTTAAATGAATGATTTTCTACCTAAGGACATAAAATTGGGGGGTGCTAGCAGAAGTAAAAAGGTGCTTAGCTCGGTCACTGCCAACAAAAACTAGTTTGGTTGTCTTATATTTTTAAATATTGGTATCTAAAGAGATTACACTGTTTTCCAAAGTGGTTTTTCCCCCCAAAGAGTACTTTTCAGAGCACTAGACCTTCCTTATGTGCTCAATAAAATAAAGCTCCAAAGTCAAATAATGCTTTTAAAAAGCTGTATTTGTATCTACCTTTCTCAGAACTTCACAGTTCACATCAGTATATCAAGGTTCCAAGAAATCCTCCGATGAGCTTGTTTAACTTTGCTTACCTCAACCTTTCCTAACATTTAACTACGGAACCCTCGTTTATGTGGCGCCTATTAATATGCTGCAGAGCTGGTGCTCCACAGAACGCAATTTAAGAGTAACTTACTGAGGACATTGCAAATTGCTTAAAAAGAGGAAATCGTCAGCTCCTGATAGCCACAGCACACTAGAGATGAACTGAGAATGTAGCCAGTGTTTGTGATAGCACTTCAGTTTTTCAGAGCCACTAAACTCTACCAGTAAAACGTAGTTCGTTGTCTTTGTGTGAGGTGTTGTTCCGCATCCATATTTCCCCAGGAATCCCTCGAGTGTGAGTTCGTGGTGCACACCTGGCCACCAGCAGCAGCTGTCCTGGCCAGGCCGCGGCGCTGCGGTGGAGCTCGGCTCGCCCTCTTGCTGCTTTTAACTGCTTTTGCCAGGATGTCTCACCTGCTTTTACTACTTATTCCCTGAGGATTCTTAATTTCCCAAAGAAGGGAAAATAAGTAATGTTTATGAACACCTTTCTACTGGCTTAGGGATGACACAGGTATAACTAAACACTGCTTCGCAGTGGTTTCCAAATGTGGCCAAGGGGTTGGTAGTGCAACGGCCTTTAGGCCTTCCAGGGATCAGGGGTTGACGGGAGCCTCGTCACCAAGAATCTCCAGGCATCTCCCTACCACAGAACCCCAGTGACTGTCATCCTGGGGAAGGAAAGGAGACAGGCCTTGGGCTGGAAGGGAGAACGTCCTTTTTTCTTTGGGTCCAAAGTTTTGAACTGGGAACAACTACCTTTTTTAGGCAAGCCCCCTCCACCATCTGCCAGATGTGGTCTGACCCCCAAAGCCTAGACAAAACAATCACACTAGTGGACTTTCCCAGATTGGCATCGTTCATCGCAGACCACTCTGTGTCAGCCCTTCACAATTCAGTGTAAGCGATGGTAGGCAGGACAGTACATTTTTAGTCTTTCCCTTGAGCAAGAGGTGAAGAAAAAAACAAGCCTCCATCTCTCTCTATATTTTTTTCTTTATTGATTTTCAAAGGGAAAGGGAGACAGAGAAACATCGATGAGAGAGAACATCGACTGGCGGCCTCCTGCATACTCCCCACTGGGGATCAGGCCCACACCCAAGGCATGTGCCCTGACCGGGAATCGAACTGGCAACCTCTTGGTGCATGGGTCTACGCTCAACCACTGAGCCACACCAGCCACGCCAGGCCTCCATCTGTGCCTTTAATCATAATCTCTTACAAGCAAATGCTTGGACGAAAAAGGCAAGCACACAGCATGGGTGCAAATACCATCTCACTCTTCCAGGAACAAACCAGACGTTTCAGGGATGGGGCCGACTTTCCAGAAATAGAAATGATAAAAACATCTTTTGAAATGTAGGATTTCATCCTGCTGAAATGAAAATTCATCCGATTGACAACACTAATCAGGACACGTTCCCAACTATGGGGTCTTAAAGTCATCAATCACACTTTAGGGAAAATTGTTCATTATTTCCTTTGTGTAACTAAACAGACCGTTTTGGTAACATTCTAAATTCAAAAGAATTCTTCTTTCCCAGCCAGTGTGGCTCAGTGGTTGAGCGTCAACCCATGCACCAAGAGGTTGCAGGTTCGATTACCAGTCAGGGCACATGCCCTGGGGGTTTGGGGTTGGATTCCCAGTGGGGGGCGTGCAGGAGGCAGCCAACTGATGTTTCTCATATTGATGTTTCTCTTTCTCCTCCCTTCCTCTTTCTCTAAAAATCAATAAAATATATATTTTTTTAAATTCTTTTTGAAAGGTGAACTAGTATCTCTCTGCTTTAAAGATCATTTTTTGCATTGTACTCTGGTTTGGGGGGTGGGGGGACTGAAGTCTGCCAATCCTTTTCTAGTTGTTCACTTATCCCAGAGTCAATTTCCCAGTTACTGGGTGTTAGCAAAATAAGTTTCTGGTCAACAAATGAAGATAGTATAAAGTACACTCCCTAAAACCTTATCATAGGAGATCTTTCTCAGGACACTCAGCGCCCTTTTCTTTTTACTTTTGAAATAATTTAAGTAAGTCTGTGCTCATCTGGCTTTGCATTCCACAGCGGATTAGTTACAGCAACGTGGCAGGGAAATCAGAGGCGCACAGGTGTGTGTGGGGGAGGGGGCTTACACTGTGACAGCCTGCTGCCTGCTGGTGAGGGGCCTTGGGGAGGTTACTGAACCTGCAGCAGTTTTCTCATCTGCAAAGTGGGTGCACCTACCTAACAGAGAGTGGTGAGAGTAAGTGAGAGAAGGCCTGGACATCCTAGAGCTCCAAGCATAATAAGCACTATCCTCGTCCTGGAGCTGCAAGAGCCAGGCACGCCGACAACAGTGAGCCGTGACTATTTTCAGCCAATGGTGAGAAGACACCATCTGTTTAGTAATCTGCTCTAGAATTCCTGGGATCTACATCAAGTAGTTTTCTTTTTTGTAATTCACCTTTCAACCCATTCTGAAAAATGAGGCAGCTGGTCTCTCCTAGTCTCCAAAATTCCCTGCTTCCTAAATGTCTTTGATCTCTGCAAACGTATTCCTTACCTCTGGTTACAATTTCCCATTGTCCCGAAGGCTGGCGCTCATTTAAAGTTGCAAAGTGAGGTCTAACTCTCTCTTTAACTATGCATGTTCGTCTCATCTTTTTCAGTTTGAAGATAATTTCTTTTTACAAAGAACCTTAAGTTGAGTAGGTCTGACTTTAAGCTCTCTGCCAAGTATACTTTCCTCCAAACTTTTACCCTTTCCTTGATTTCTTGCTACAACAGGATCCCACCCACCCCCAAAACCTTATTTTTGCTGCTTTTGGCACATTTGTGAATTTCTCCTATCTAAGCTTGTTGACAATCTCCTGACAAGTCGACTGCATTAAATTCTTTCTTTCGAATTTGATAGTGTGCCTCTCTTACACATGCCTGTCTTTAGAAACTGAGCTCATTTCAGAGCTGACTCCCTCTGCAGACAAAGGTCTCTGGGTGCCTCTTGTTTCTTATATCAATGTAGCTTCCATTGCATTGTTGGAATTTTACTTATTATCTCATATTCATCCCCCTTGAATCATATTTTTAAAGTCTTTGATTATGGAACCATAGCTGAATTTTTAAAAGGCTGATCTCCTTTCTTAAAGCTAAGGTAGGTGTTTAATTAAACCTAAGGTTTCGTTTCATTCTCTAATATCAAAAAATTCCTAGGCGTCACAGCTGCCTTCTCTCAAGGTCCTCGTACTTCTACCTAATCAATCAGTTTCTAAAAAACATTTTAGTCAGAATAAAGTCAAGTGACTGGGAGGGAATTCCCTCCCTCGCAGATTTCTCAGCTTCTAGGGCGGCAGTTCTCAACCTGTGGGTCGTGACCCCTTTGGGGGTCAAACGACCCTTTCACAGGGGTTGCCTAAGACCACTGGAAAACACATATTTCCGATGGAGATTCATGAGAGTAGCAAAATTACAGTTATGAAGTAGCAACGAAAATAATTTTATGGTTGGGGGTCACCACCACATGAGGAACTGTATTAAAGGGCCGCGGCATTAGGAAGGTTGAGAACCACTGCTCTAGGGGATCAGACTAGAATATGTGCTGATGAAGAACCATCACTTCTCCCCTTCCTGTGTACTCAGGTCAGGTTTTATTATCAAACATTCAGTAACATCAGAGATGTTTCCACTAACAACTTTTCCTAGGAGAGTCATTAGTGAGGTATAAGTCAATGTGGGTTGCAACAAGGTGCTGTGAAATAAAATAGAAGAGAAAAGCAAAATAGAAAAATAGCCAACTGCACTGCATGTAGTAAGAGGAAGTATTGTTCTGTGATACTAAACTAGTCCTATGTATACGTGTATGCATTGTGTCCTAAAATGTATTTCATGGTGTGGGTAATGGACAAAAAGCTTTGAAAATCGCCATCTTAGATGATAATACATTATACTTGTATACATTATCATAATTTCATTAGATTCTGTATAGAACAGAATTTTTACATTAAATTGTGTTTAATAATATACATACATGTGTATATATGTTATAAAATTGAATAAAACAGAAATATAACTTATTTTGTTGATTTTTGTAACTCCAGCTGTTAATAGAAGGTAGTTTAAGAATTTAGCATCTGCCCTGGCTGGTTTGGCTCAGCAGTTAGAGCGTTGGCTTGCGGTCCATGGAGACCCAGGTTCAGTTCCCGCTAAGGGCACGTACGTCGGTTGCAGTTTGTCCCCGGCGCTGGTGGGTCCTGTGGGAGGCAGCCACTCGATGCGTCCCTTTCACATTGATGTTTCTCTCTCTCTCTCTCTCTCCTTCCCACTCTATCTGAACAAAAAATGGAAAAATGTCCTCGGGTAAGGATAAAAAAAAAAAAAGAATTTAGCATCTGTATTTTAAGCTAAAAAATATGACAGTTTCATTTTTAGGTGTCTTTTAAGAAATACAGTGTTTGTGGAAATATATTTAGATTTCAAAACTTTGTTTTAGTACTAGAATATCCAATGACTTGTGGAATCAAATTACTGAACATTCAAAGACACTGAGCAGCACACAAAAATGTCCTACAGTATCCAATCTTGTGCTTCCAATTTTTTCCCCATAAAGGGTGACTGGTGGTCACATGGTAAAGGACCTGAACATCACTTCCAACCACCTTATGATACTAAGAGCACCCAGAGGAGTGACTTTCAAAAGCCAACATGTCCGTTGGTTTTGCCTGTCAAACACAGCAAGTTGCAAAAGCCTTCCTGTGGAATAGGTAAGGTCGGCAGAGGTAAACCTCTCCTGTACTATCTCAGGTTACCCCTGTCAACTTTGGGTGTATTAGATGTCTGAGATCTCCTGGCACCTCCTGAGACGATCTCTTCTCTATAGGAGTTGAAAATATATATATACAGCAAGTGCAGCCCTTGACAAGTTTGCTCCTTATCCCTTCCTGATGGACAGCTTATCTCCAAACACATTCAATATAACATAAAAATTGCACTGATCAGTAAACACCAGCCTCCAAGTCAGAAACTTAGTGGCAGTCTGCTCTTTATTGCCACCAATTAAAAAAATTGTAACTATTAAAATAGTAGGCAGCTCTGGCCGGTTTGGCTCAGCGGTTAGAGCGTCAGCCTGTGGACTGGAGAGTCCTGGGTTTGGTTCCCGCTAAGGGCATGTACCTCGGTTGCAGTTTGTCCCCAGCTCTGGTTGGGGTTGTGTGGGTGGCAACCAGTTGATGTGTCTCTCTCACATCGATGTTTCTCTCTCTCTCTTCCTCCCTCTCTCCCTCCTGCTCTATCTGAAGATGAATGCAAAAAAAATAAAATAAGTCCTCGGGTGAGGATTGAAAAAAAAAAGTTCCTATGATAAACTTCAAATTTTCTAAAGGCAGCAGTACACAACAAAGGATTACTTTTAGAGGTCAACAGTCCCCCACTTAATTTTAGCCTTCTGGCCTCTGTGATCTGGCCAATCTAGTTAAGCACACAAAAGGCAGCTAGACTGGAGGTCAGGACCAATGGTCACATTCAGTATGATTTCCACCTCAAGGGTGGTAGTTAAGGGAGAGGGCTCACTGTTAATCTATAACAGTGGCCTGAGAAAAACAATGTGATGGGTAGGGTAATGTTTTCATTAAAAAATATATACTTGTATATGCTTGGGTAAGGAGAGTATGGGAGGCAGCACTCCGGGCTGTTCTGCTGGTATTGGAGGTGGGGTAGGTGACTAGCTTGTTCTTTTTCTGTGGATTGTGTCACTTGTTATATAATGTATTATTTTATCATTTGAAAAATGAACCACATCTTTTTTCTCATTTAATTGTTTACTTCCATGTGGTAAATGCTTGAAAAGATTAAAAAAAAAAAAAGATGATAATGTTTCCACTTCTGATTCAGGATGGTAAACTGAGTACAAATATCAAAATCCCTGGCCTGCCAAGACCCTACTAAATGATAGCAAAGCAGCTGATCCATAAAGGTAAAGAGAATTGAAGGAAGAATTTTCTGGAATGTGGGAAGAATGGAAGCCTGTTCATGGACAAGAAAGCAAAGACGCAGTAGCTTAGAACATAAGAAGGAGGTGCAGCGAAGATGAGCCCGTCTGCCTGACAAAACCCCGAAGTAGCTGTGGCTCGATCAGCAGGCATAACAGGAGGAAAATGGGGTGGGAGGAGGAGAGGGTCATTTAAGGAAGTATCACAGAGCATAAAACATGACAAAAACAACAACAACTAGAAAATGAGAGGATAAAAGCAAATGGAGAATCAGCCTGGAAGGTTCAGCTTCTCTGGAGCTCCAGAAATGAAGAGTAGGAACTGAAGATGAGATCATTATCAATGCAATACATTCATTGAGAACATACTACTTGCCAGAACTTCTATGGAACTTTCTAAATATTGATTCATCAATTCTCACACCAACCCTATGGGAAAGTAAAGTAATACAATTAATACTCTCATTTTATAGATAAGAAAGTAAGCACAGAATTTAAATAACTCGCCCAAAGTTACACTGCAAACAGTGGGTGTTTGAACTGTCTGACTTCAGTACCTGTAACAATAACCAGGGCTCTCCACAGCCCCTAGAGTAATAAGGAAGTTTCCCAGTATAACAGAGACACTGAACAGGTCTAGGTCTACCGAGTGCTTCAAAGCATGAGGGGAAAAATACACACCGACATATCACCGTGAAAGTGCAAAATAACAATTATAAAGAGACAGTCCATGAAGAGAAGAAAAATAGTGACCATCTAAGGAATAAGAATCAACGTGGACTCGAGCAGCACTGAGACAGGAGCACAGCGTAGCTGATGTCTTCAGGGTGCTCGCGGGAACACAACGTAGCTGATGTCTTCAGGGTGCTCGGCGGAAATAATTTTTCAACCTAGAAAAGAGGATTTATTCGACCTGGACACTAGAACCTTTTTTTCCCAATTGGCACTGGGCATTGGACCCACTGAGAAAGAAATATAGTCCTGAAACAGTATTTGGACCCGTAAGTGAACAAAATTCAATTATATTGTAAATGCTATTTAGCAGGTCTTGATTTTTAGCATCAATCTATAAACACAATATGGAAAACTCAAATATGGCCACAGAACAGAATTATGTTGTCTGCCTTAGCAAGCAAAGTAAACAGTCGACAGAAGATGAGAAGAGAAGGGTGCTAATGTCGTTATTTAACGTGAGCGCTCCAGGGATACTACCCAAAGTAGATGAAACGGAATAGAAGATTAAGGTTAAAGTCAAAGGAACTAATATAAGAACCAGTTTTCTCTCCAGCCCTGGCCTCTTCACTGAGCTTCAACCAAACTCTCAGTCAACCACCTACTTAACCTCTCTTCTTGGATAGCAAATCTCCTTTTCAAACTTAGCATGGCTGGAATAGAACATCTCACTTCCCCCATCCAAACCTATTCCTCCACCACTTACCCATCTCAATAAATGCCACTTCTATTCCCCCAGATGCTCAAGTTTCGTTAATCTATAAGTCATTCTAAAACTCTCTACTCTCTACATCCAATCCATCAGCAAATCTTGACACCTCAATCTTCAAAATATATCCCCAATCTTCTTACCAATGTAGTGCAGCCACTGGTCTCCCGCTCCTGTCCTTTCTGCTCCATAATTTGTCTTCCACACACACCATCGTCAAAGGATCTTTTAAAAACAAATGATATGCCCTGGCCAGTTTGGCTCAGCAGTTAGAGCGTCGGCCTGCGGTCTGGAGAGACCCGGGTTCAGTGTCCGCTAAGGGCACGTACCTCGGTTGCAGTTTGTCCCCGGCCCTGGTTGGTCGTATGGGTGGCAGCCATTTGATGTGTCCCTTTCACGTCGATGTTTCTCTCTCTCACTCTCTCTCTCTCTCCCTCTCTCCCCCTCTCCCTCTCCCCCTCTTCCTCTCCCTCTCCCTCTCTTCCTCCCTCCCTCTTTTCCTCCCTCTCTCCCTCTCTCTCCCCCACTCTGAACAAAAAATGGAAAAATGTCCTCGGGTGAGGATAAAAAAACAAATGATACCACTCTCCTCCTTGAGGTCCTCCAGTTACTTCTCATTGTTTATTATGAGAAATAAAGTGCCTACCACCATCCTTAGTACATAGTGAACAACAAATGGTAGGTATTTTTATTAATTATTGCACTGTAGTGAATCAGGTGTTGAGTTGGAAACTAGCTTTGGGAACCTGGCATGATGTCTTCTTTTCTACCTCTACTTGCCTTTCCTCCCTCCTTCCTCCTCTTCCTTTTCCTCTTCTTCCCTCCTCCTTCTCCCTCTCCTTCTGTCTCTATTTTTATTGATATTTCTCATTGCCAAGATTATTATTATATCCCAGGTCCTAGCACAATGCCCAGACTCAACCAGTGTTTGTTGATTAGTTTAATGACAAATACTTATTTATCCCCCCAGCCAGTGTGCTCAGTGATTAGAGCATGGGCCTAATTTTTGATTCCTGGTCAAGGGCTCGTACCTGGGTTGAGGTTCTATCCCTGGCCCCAGTCAGGGCATGTTTGGGATGCCTCTCCGATTGATGTGGCTCTCACATGGCTGTTTCTCCCCTCCCCCAATCTCTCCCTCTCTCAGAAAAAAAAAAAATTAATGGAAAAAATATCCTCAGGTGAGGATTAACAACAATAAAATATACATATTATTCAACAGATTATTTAAAGTCATAATGTAATTTAAACTAGCATACACACCAATATAGGCTTGTAATTTATTCATATATATATATATTTTTTTTATCCTCACCCGAGGACATTTTTCGATATTTTGTTCAGATAGAGTGAGAGGGAGAGAGAGAGAGAGAAACCTCGACGTGAAAGCGACACATCGAGTGGTTGCCACCCACACGACCCAACCAGGGCTGGGGACAAACTGCAACCAAGGTACGTGCCCTTAGCGGGAACCGAACCCGGGTCTCTCCGGACCGCAGGCCGATGCTCTAACCGCTGAACCAAACCGGCCAGGGCGTAATTTATTCATATTTTAGATGGTATTTGGCTACTAGATGAACATGATTTTATTTTTTTTTTTTTTTTTTTTTTTTTTTAATCCTCACCTGAGGATATTTTTCCATTTTTTGTACAGATAGAGTGGGAGGGAGAGAGAGAGAGAAACATCGACATGAAGGGACACATCGAGTGGCTGCCACCCGCACGACCAACCAGGGCCGGGGACAAACTGCAACCGAAGTACGTGCCCTTAGCGGGAACCGAACCCGGGTCTCTCCGGACCGCAGGCCGACGCTCTAACCGCTGAGCCAAACTGGCCAGGGCTGAACATGATTTTAAAAGGAAAAAAAATATATATATATATATGTGTATATTTTGTTGTTGTTAATCCTCACCCAAGAATATCTTTTCCACTGATGTTTTAGAGACAGTGGAAGGGGCGGGGAGAGAGACACCGATGTGAGAGAGACACATCAATTGGTTGCCTCCCACACACCCTCTGAGTGGAGCCCAGGGATTGAACCTGCAAGCCCCGTACATGCCCTTGACTGGAAATTGAACCCAAGACCCTTCAGTGCTCGGGACCCACTCTCTAACCACTGAAGCTACACTGGCCAGGGCAAGAAAATATTTTAATGTAACATTTTGAAATGTGTAAATAAACTAGTCTGTATATGCCAGATTATGTATGTGGACATAGAAAATGTGTATATAAACATGCATTAATGCCAATGATAAGTCATCTCATAGTCATTTTGTTCCATCAGCCCACTTAATTACGCCTAGTCTTTGGCATTTCATCTGTGCTAACAGTGAAAGTGCCCTTTGTGTCTTGTACCACCACGCAATTTCCTGGCTGCTACCCACATCAGTTCCGCAAATGACCATGCTCCATCATACCTCAGTCCCTGTAAGAACAAGTATTCACTTTGGGTTTTATATAGTAAAACTTTATAAATTGGAAAGGCTGATCTGATTTGTGAGGGAGATATTTCATATTTAAATGAAACTAGCTGTTTATCAACTAGATATTTGAACATTCTTTTGAATTTCAATTCATATACACTGGTAAAAATAATTTTCTAAATTAGGTTTTAGTTTGTGTTCCTTTTTTTCTTTGGCACCAAGGGGTAATGTAACAATTTCTTGCTACAGTTATATTTGAATTTCTAATTTTTCACTATATTTTGAAAATCTGTACTATTATTTTTACATTAATAATCTCTGTATATAAGATCAAAATAAATACTATTTAGAAGGGATTTCTAGTAGAAAAATACTACTTGGTTTTTTAAGCAGACACAAACAAAATATTAAGAAAATTTCTCAAAGTAAAAGCTGCTAAGTTTCCTCCAATATGAGGAGTAAATTGTGTATTTGAATAAATCCTGGCTTTCTGGAGAAAATATAGATGGTTAGACACCAACTTATTTGTTGTATCCTTGTCTAAAAAATTCTATTTTAATTAGACCAAGTTTCTAGGAAACAGAGAGTGGATTTCAAATATTCTTCAAAGACTTTGCCTTATTTTTTGTAAGCCTCATCTAACAAGGCTTCTTTTAAGTAATTATTTTGGGCGGATTTCAATTCTTACGTCGAGTAACCACTAAGGACTTGAATATCTTCTTTGATGTTTTGCCACTCAGATGTTCTTCACTGCTGTGGGCTGCTTTAATTTTTTTTTTTTAATCCTCACCCGAAGACTTTTTTTGCATTTAATCTTCCGATAGAGCAGGAGGGAGAGAGAAGGGAGGAGAGAGAGAGAAACATTGATGTGAGAGAGACACATTGACTGGCTGCCACCCACATGACCCCAACTGGGGCCAGGGACAAACTGCAACCGAGGTACGTGTCCTTAGTGGGAACCGAACCTGGGATTCTCTGGTCCGCGGGCCAGTGATCTAACCACTGAGCCAAACTGGCCAGGGTGATGTGGGCTGCTTTAAAAGTCTCAAATATTTGCATAAGTGAACATGGTAATTATATCTAGTTTCATAGGCATAATGTCTGGGTAAGGAATTTCTCTCTATAATAGTTTAGATTACCTTTCCTCTCCTTTTATTAGTCCCCCATGTAGGAATTTTTTTAAGTTATCATTTAGACATTCTGAGAGGTTCTAGATCACTATATAAAAGATAATTAATTTAAATTTATTTAATTGACTTTTCTGAAACTTTTATTTGTTATCTGCATAACAAAGCACTCCAAAATGTAGTTGCTTTAAAGAACAATCATTTTATTTGCTCATGATTGTGCAATCTGGACTGGGCTCAACTAGGCGGTTCTTCAGTTGGTCTTGCTCGTGGCTGCTTGTGTGGCTGCATTCAGCTGGTAGACTGTCTCAGGACTGGACTCCGTTAGGACAGTGGAATGATTGGGCCTCTCATGTCCGTGTGGTCTCTCCATATGACTTCTCCAGCAGCGTAGCTGGACTTCTTCCATGGCAGCTCAGGACTCCCAAGAATGCCAAAGCAGAAGCTGCAAGGCTTTCTTAAGGTTTATGCCTGGAACTGGCACCAAATTCTATTGGTTAAAGCTAATCACAAGGCCAATTCATATTCACAATGAGGGGACTGTTCGAGGGGACTGTTCAAGGGGACTGTGAATACTGGGATGCCTGATTCATTGGGGTCACCAATGTAATAGACTACTATCATGTCCTTAAATAGTTCTTTCTGTGAAAGTACAGAATGTCCAACCCTTCACCTTTCTTTGTCTGAAAATGTCTTTCAGTTGCCCTCACTCTTTAATGAAATGAATGATGTCCTATCCCTTTTAATTTTCATGTTACAATTATTTCCTCCCATTCTACTCTCTTTTAGCTTTCCCCATGGGTTGTTCATTGACAGGAACCCTAAATGTTGATGTAATCAAGTTGATCTAGTTTTCACCTACAGGTTGTGCATTGGTTGTTTATGATGAGTTTTCCTACCGTTAGGTCACAAAACTATTCTCCTATATTTTCTCTTGATTTTATCATTTTACCGTTCATAATTATGTCTTTAATCCTAGACTTCACCTTTATGTGCAGTATTAAACAGGGGACCTATTCAATTTTTCTCCGTGGAATGAAGTATTCTGGATACCACCCACTAAACAATCCACACTCCTGTCACTGTATGTTAGGGTTCACTACATAAGTGGGTCTGCCTCTGAGCTCTGTTCCTTAGGTTAGTTTTCAGTTGGTCAGTACTGATATGTTTTCATTATACGGATTTTTAGTTTATTTTAACATCTGATAGGGAAAGTTCCCATTCTTTGTTCTTCCTTTTCAGAGTTGACCACTCTATTTATGAACCTTTATTTTTCTGTTTAAACTTTGGAACTCATGACATTCCTCAAATTATCCAGCTAGAATTTTATTGGGTTGTACTGACATTATAGATTTAGGAAAAATTGTCACCTTTGTATTAACATACTATCCCCTTCTATCTAAGTGTATAGCAAGTCTATTCAGTTCTACTTTTTTAAGTTAAAAGTTTAAAAATTTTCTCTATAGCCCTGGCTGGTATGGCTCAGCGGTAAGAGCGTCACCTGCAGACCAAAGAGTCCCAGGTTCAATTCTGGCCAAGGGCATGTACCTCAGTTGCAGTTTGTCCCCAGCCCCAGTTGGGGTTGTGAGGGTGGCAACCAGTCGATTTCTCTCTATCAGATGGATGGATCTCTCTCTCTCTCTCTCTCTCTCCCCCCCCCCTCTCCTTCTCCCCCCCCCCCCCAGTCCAGTTCTATCTGAAGATTAATGTAAAAATATCCTTGGGTGAGGATAAAAAAAAAAACATTTCTCTATAGAGAGCTTTTGAATTCTTTGTCAATTTCTACAAACCTTATACTATATAGTTTTTGTTCCTGCAGAGGATGTATCTTATTTTTCACTTTGTTTTCTAGTAGGTTACTATTATAGCTTTTGATTTTTATACACCTAACTGCTTACCTTGCCGCACCCTTTATTCTCATAATTTATTGATTCTAGTGGTTTTTATATTCAGATAATTATATCACTATAAATAATAATTTTTTTTCTTCTGCAATCATTATACTACTTTTTTCTTTTTAAAATAATATTCAGCCCTGGCCATTTTTGCTCAGTGGTTAGAGTGTAGGCCTGTGGTCCAGAGAGACCCGGGTTCGGTTCCCGCTAAGGGCACGTACCTCAGTTGCAGTTTGTCCCCGGCCCTGGTAGGGGTTGTGTGGGTGGCAACCAGTTGATATCTCTCTCTTGTATTGATGTTACTGTCTCTCTCTCTTCCTCCCTCTCTCCCTCCTGCTCTATCTGAAATGCAAAAATGTCCTCGGGTGAGGATAAAAAAAAATAATAATAATAATAATAATAATAATATTCATTGCCCTGGCTAGTTTGGCTCAGCGGTTAGAGCGTCGGCCCATGGACCAATGAGTCACCAGTTCGATTCTGGTCAAGGGCACGTACCTCAGTTGCTATTCATCCCCAGCCCTGGTTGGGGTCATGCAGGAGGCAGCCACTCGATATATCCCTTTCATGTCGATGTTTCTCTCTCTCTCCATCTCTCCCTCCCACCCTATCTGAACAAAAATGGAAAAGTTTCCTCGGGTGAGGATAAAAAAATAAATAAAATAAAATAATATTCACCAGACTTTCCATTAATATGTTAAACAGCAGAATTTTAGTTCTGAGGTCTTATGGATATAATACTTATTTTTCTGTTCTTTAGTCTTTGTCTTTTTAGGGAAACAAAAATTTTAATTTTCTTCTATATACCTTAGGCATCCTCCTTGAGTTATTTTTATTCTTGAGTTCTTCCTCAAGGAATTTTTCAAAGTAGGTCTGTTTTAGGGGAAAATATTTCAAGGCCTTCTTTACCTCCCAGTATTTTTTATTGTGGCTTCAGAGTTAAATGACAGTTCACTTGGGTAAATAATTCTAGGCTTAAAGTTCCTTTAATATTTTTAAAATATTAAATCAGTTATTGTGTCCAATGTTGTTGTGAAATTTGATATAAATCTGCTTTTTAGTCCTTTGTTGGTAACCTACCTCTCCTCTTTGAAAACATTTAGAATTTTTCTGTCTCAGATGACCTAAAATTTCTCTATAAATATCTTAGATGTGAGTTTTTATTTACCTGCCCTGCAGAATTGGGAGAAGAGTGCGTCTGGTAAGAAGCCTAGGTGCAGAATTGAGGGAGGCCCTCACTGAAGGGTCAGACAAGTGCCTCCTTCAATGTTGCACCCCACGGGCCTCGCCTGCCTCACTTCTCCGGGCCTTGCTACCTGTGCGGTACCCTGTGAGTCCTTTCTAGGTGAGGTCTTTGAACTTTAATTCTCGGATACTTATCATCATGATTTCTTCAAATATTTCCTTCTCTCTGTTTCTTCTTCGAGGTCTCCTGAATTCTAGTTTTGGTATTTCTACTGTCCATGTCTCTTTGCTTCTATTTTATATTTTTATTTCTTTATCCTTTTCCTCCTGCCTTCTGGGAGAGCTTCTTAGACTGCTTTTCTGCTTCATGAATCTTGTTATTTATCTCATCTATTCTATTTTAATTATATTTTTATTTCTAATATTTTATGTGATTTTTTTATGGCCTCTAATTCTTGCTTCATATTAATAATACCTTCTATATCTTTGAGGATATTTGTTATGCTTATTTTATTTTTTAATTTTTTTTATCCTCACTCGAGGACATTTTTCCATTTTTTGTTCAGGTACAGTGGGAGGGAGAGAGAGGAACAGAGAGAGAGAGAGAAACATCAACGTGAAAGGGACACATCAAGTGGCTGTCACCCGCACGACCAACCAGGGCCGGGGACAAACTGCAACTGAGGTACGTGCCCTTAGCCGGAACTGAACCCGGGACTCTCTGGACCGCAGGTCGACGCTCTAACCACTGAGCAAACTGGCCAGGGCTGTTATGCTTATTTTAAATTCTTAGTGCATAGATTCTAATATTGCTACTTTGCATAGTCAATATTTTAAACTTTGTCATCTTTCTTTTATAATGTCTATCTAGTTTAAGTCATGTTCCTTGAGGGGAATTGGCAAACTTGTATAGGCAGAGGCAAAAGACAAGGCCTGGCTTGTGTGCCTTCTGTTGAATTTAAAGCAAGAAAATAAGAGTCAGAATCAATGGAACAGAACAGAGAACCCAGAAATTGACTCAAGCCATTATACTTAATATTTGACAAAGGAGTAAAGACAGTCTTCAATAAATGGTGTTGGGAAAATTGGAGAGGTACATGCAAAAAAATGAAACTAGACCACCAACTTACGTATACCATATACAAGAATAAACTCAAAATGGAGAAAAGACAAACATAAGTCATGAAACCATGAAAATCCTAGAAGAAAACATAGGCAGCAATATCTCAGACATCTCATGTAGAACTTTCACTGATACATCTCCTAGGGCAAGAGAAACAATGGAAAAAATAAACAATGGGACTACATCAAACCAAAAAGCTTCTGCACAACAAAAGAAACCATCCTCAAAGTGAAAAGGGAACCCACTGTATGGGAGAATATATTTGCCAATGATACATTTAATCACCAAAATATAAAGAACTCATACAAATCAACAAAAGGAAGACAAACAATCCAATTAAAAAATAGGCAAAGGACCTAAATAGACACTTCTCTAAAGAGACATATGAAAAAATGCTCAACTTCACTAATCATCAGAGAGATGCAAATTAAAACTAGAATGAGGTATCACCTCATGCCTGCCAGAATGGCTAACATCCATAAATCAACAAACAACAAATGCTGGCGAGGGTGTGGAGAAAAAGGAAACCTAGTGCACTGCTGGTGGGAATGCAGACTGGTGCAGCCACTGTGGAAAACAGTTTGGAGGTTCCTCAAAATATTAAAAATGAACTGCCATTTGACCCAGTGACCCCACTTTTAGGAATATATCCTAAGAATCTTGAAACACCCATCAGAAAGAATATATGCACCCCTATGTTCATAGCAGTGTTGTTTACAGTAGCTAAAATGTGGAAACAGCCCAAGTGCCCATCAATAGGTGAGTGGATAAAAAAGCTGTGGTACATTTACACAGTGGAATTCTACACAGCTATAAAAAAGAAGGATCTCTTACCCTTTGAGACAACATGGAGGGACCTGAAGATGATTATACTAAGTGAAATAAGCCAGACAGAGAAAGACAAATATCACAAGATCTCACTTATGTGTGGAATCTAATGAACAAAATAAATTGATGAACAAAATAGATCCAGAAGTATGGAAGCATGGAACAGGCTGATGAATCTCAGAGGCAAGGGGGGAGGGAAGAGATTAACCAAAGAACTTAAATGCATATATTCATTGCTCATGGACACAATCATTCGGTGAAGACCTGGGTGGGGCAGGAGCGGGGTGGAAGGGAACAATGGGAGGAAATAGGAGGGACATCTGTAATGCTCTCAACAATAAAGATTGAAAAAGAAAGAAAGAAAGAAAGAAAGAAAGAAAGAAAGAAAGAAAGAAAGAAAGAAAGAAAGAAAGAAAGAAAGAAAGAGGAAGGAAGGGAGGGAGGGAGGGAGGAAGGGGAAGGGAAGGGAAGGGAAGGGAAGGGAAGGGAAGGGAAGGGAAGGGAAGGGAAGGGAAGGGAAGGGAAGGGAAGGGAAGGGAAGGGAGGAAGGAAGGAAGGAAGGAAAGAAAAGAAGGGTCTGGCTGGAGAGCAGCAATCCCTACAACACCAGTTTTGACCATCTCCATTTGTTGTCACTGCTCCAGCCAGTCCTCAGTCAGGACTCCATTTCTTTCCCCTTTGCACTCTTAAAAAGTGGCATCACTGAGAGAAGGCAATCTCTTGGTATTTTTTGGTTGTTGTTATTCCTCACCCTGGGATATTTTTCCATTGATTTATAGAGAAACTGGAAGAGCGAGCGCGAGAGAGAAACATCAATGTGAGAAAGACTGGTTTGGTTTGCCTCCTGTACAACCCCAACCAGGGCCAGGGATCGAACTTGCAACCCAAGTACATGCCCTGGACTGGGGATCAAACCCGTGATTCTTCAGTCCGTGGGCCGAAGCTCTAACCACTGAGAAAACCAGCCTGGGCTCTAGGTATTTTTAATCCCCCAGCACTGACAGTTGCTAGGGGAATGGTGGAGGAAAATGCCCAATGGGGAGCAAGCACCCCCTTTTTAAAAGCATTATCTTCTTACCAGAGGGACTACCGAGATGTTACTAAATTGACAACAGATGACTAGACAAGTTTTGCCAGTATCTGAGGCAAGCAAGGATCTTCCCAAGGCAGTGTAGGGGAAAGTAAAGAATAAATTTCAAAATCTTTCCCCAACCTATTCTCTATTGGCTGCATCTGATCTCCCTGCCCTCCAGCAAGCAGCCACCGACCCTTCATAGCAGTTCACTGAAGCCTTACGGCTTTGGTAGTACATCAGGGTCATGCTGCTTCTCTCTTTCTCCGCTTCCCCTTTGTCAGGATCCCAAAGGGCTGGCCCCTGACCAACTGTGAAAACCCTCTCTAATTTGACCCCAGCATCCTAGAGATTTTGTCTTTAACCCTTAAAATTCTGAAAGCAAATTTTATCCCTATTTTTAGAGATGAGGGAATGAATCTCAATGAAGTTAAGCGATTTGTTCCAAGTCACACAGCTAGGAAGTGTGGTAGAGTGGAATTTGAAAACATGTCTATCTTATCCCACAGCTTTGGGTACTTCATTAACCCCTCCTAATTAAGGCCTAAATTTAGATTTGCTTTATTTTAGTCAAAAAGTTATCAGACTGTGTTTCTGAAAACACTCATGTTCTGTGAGCTGGACCAAGGCATTCACCCATAAACTGGTAGTGTTTTCCCAATTGGTGGGGAAAAATATGTTATGGTTAGAATTTTCTCAATGTCATAATTGTGTACAAATTTTTATTAAATCTTTGGCACCTGCTGTCCTTTTGTGTGCTAGCAATTTCTAAAAGAAATGATTAAGTAGAAAATGAGTTTTTAATATCTGATCTCAATTAGAAATCAAGAAAATGTAGGGGAAAGTAATTAGCACTTTTTACCTACTAACTGGGAAAAGATTGCCATTTAATTTTTTTTTCTTTATTGATTTTAGAGAGAGTGGAAGGGAGAGGGAAAGAGAGATAGAAACGTCGATGAGAAAGAACATCAATTGGCCACCTCCTGCATGCCCCCCACTGGGGATTTGGTTCACAACCTGGCCATGTGCCCTGACCAGGAACTGGCAACCTCTCGGTGCATGGGTCAACACTCAACCACTGAGCCACACTAGCCAGGCAAAAATTGCCATTTTATATCATGTAATACATATTTAAACACTCATAATTCTTGTTGGTAACATTAGTTTATATCAATGTCTGAATATTGAATTGAATTCATGAATGCTTAATAAATGTGAATTTATTAACATTTTTCCTTCTTGTATATCCTCCCTAATTTTATTTTATTTTATTTTATTTTTTATTTTTTTTATCCTCACCTGAGGATATTTTTCCATTTTTTGTACAGATAGAGTGGGAGGGAGAGAGAGGAAGGGAGAGAGAGAGAGAAACATCGACATGAAGGGACACATCGAGTGGCTGCCACCCGCACGACCAGCCAGGGCCGGGGACAAACTGCAACCGAAGTACGTGCCCTTAGCGGGAACCGAACCCAGGTCTCTCCGGACCGCAGGCCGACGCTCTAACCGCTGAGCCAAACTGGCCAGGGCTATCCTCCCTAATTTTAAAGGCACAATTTAAAGAAAGAAAAAAAGAGAGAGAGAGAAAGAACTCATGATTGCGGGGAAGAAGGGGGTTGGTGGAATGGAAGAGGGTATGGGAGGATAAATGATGGGGGAAAATAAAATAAAGAAAAAAGTATTACAGCCCTGGCCAGTTTGGCTCAGTTTTTAGAGCGTCCGCCTGTGGTCCAGAGAGACCGGGGTTCGGTTCCCGCTAAGGGCAAGTATCTCGGTTGCAGTTTGTCCCTGGCCCCAGTTGGGTCGTGTGGGTGGTGACCACTCAATGTGTCCCTTTCACATCGATGTTTCTCTCTCTCTCTCTCCCTCCCACTCTATCTGAACAAAATATAAAAAAAAAAAAAAAAATTTCCTCGAGTGAGGATTTAAAAAAAAAAAAGAAAGAAAAAATGTATTACAGTTTATATTCAATAGTCAATACAAAATTCAAATATTACAATAGAATATACAGTGAAAGTGAATCCACCTCTCTCCACCTCTATCGTCCAGTCAGCTAATACAAAACCTCTGCTATCAGTCTCTTATCATTTCATAGATACAGTAGGTGTACATAATGTCTTATGTACATTCTTTTCATAAAACAGAATTTTTAGCCCTGGCCAGTTTGGCTCAGCAGTTAGAGAGCGTCGGCCTGCAGACCAGAGTCGCGGGTTCAATTCTGGACAAGGGCACGTACCGTGGTTGCAGTTCGGTTCTTGGCCCTGGTGGAGGTCGTGTGGGAGGCAACCAATCAATGTGCCTCTCTCACATGGATGCTTCTCTATCTCTCCCTCCCACTCCATCTGAAGATAAATGAAAAAAAAAAGTTTTAAATTTTTGACTTGACAGAATTTTATGTCACTAAGTTGGGATTACCCTTACCCCTTCCATAACCTTGTATGCTAAAATAGAGTTTTTAAAAGTATATAAAACATTAAATACAGAGAAGAGAGACCAATATAAAAACCCTTATAAGCCCATCACCCAGAGTGAAAGATTATTTAAAAGTCAGAGTTTAATACTCTTGTGAATTTTCAGAGCTTCTGTTAATGGGACCCCTGCAGCAGGCCAGCGGGGTCCCGCTCACTCTGTTGGTGCTGGCTGCCAGCAGAGTATGCGTACATCTCTCACAGCCTTTTTAGCAATAAAAACTAGTTGAGAAATATATTGTACTTATGCTTTTCCCCAGACTTTGGTTGGGGAAGTGTGCAAGAAGTGTATCTAACAGATTTTTATAGCCATTATTGCATTAATGTTAGTTTTTAAAATTACTAGTAATTCCACATGTGGGGCTAATTTGGTTGTTTTTGATTTGGTTCCTTTTATAGAGAAAGGCTGTTGAATTATTTTGTTTATTATTTAGACGTAAGTAACTTTCCATACTTAACTTAGTTTCATTAGCATTTTTGATAAAGCATGAATATTATGAATGCTGATGTTATATCCATCCACAAATCTAATTTTTGCCCTGACTTCACAAATCTCTTTTTTTCCCCTTAGTTCCACTTGCCTCTCCTGATGCATCCGCAGATCTTCAAAAGGATTTTATAGAATGCATCTCTTTTATACATCAGTATGATGCCAGGAAAACTCCCAATGAGCCTATCAGGGGCAAGGTGAAACAGGATTTAGAATCAAGTACTTAATGCCTTGGGATGGGAGATATCTGTGATAGAACTTTAATTATTTTCAGGTCATAATCATCTTGCTCAAAGTCTATTTAAATAAGTTAACATGGTTATTAGGATAAAATCTCAGCCACTTCCTGGTTAAAATTAAGGAATGATGTCATAATTTTGGATCACAATCTTTAGAATTTGGTTTAAATTATTAAAATCATTCACTTAAGGTAAGTAGCAAAGCAGTTTGATAAACTTTTTGATATACTTACGTGTGTGTTGCAGGGGGCTGCATGTAAGGTTTATGAAGCCAGACAAAAATGTAAGAGTCAACTGCTGGATATTTTCCATCTACGAATGTTTGTTTTCATATTTCACTCTAAGTCTTTTGTTGGAACTAATAGACATTCAGGATGCAATCATAAATCATCAGGTCTACGGACTATAGTTTCTAGTGTATCCACAGCAACCTCTAGAGCAAGAAATGAAATTTGAAATGAATAATCTTACACAATCCAAGTGATAGGAGTTGAGAACGGCAGATAATGAGATGCTGCTTCTCTGACTTTCTGCTTTTCCTGTTCATTTTCTGGTGCACCCTATTTTATAATTTGTTTAAAGGGTTCACCAATAATTATTATGCTGCTGTTTCCAGTTTGGGATTAAAGTGACAGCCAATGAAGAAGCAGAGACCTAAGTGCCTGAATCACTGGGACTTGATCTAACACATGAATTCAGTTCATAGTTCCAGCAACTTGTGTTCCCTGGTTAATGTTAATTTTGTTTTCCTCCACAGCGACATGGAGTTTTCATACAGACAGAGAGAAAACCAGAGAGTAGGCCAAGGGCTCCTCAGGGAACAGAGGTATTACTGAACACTCCTGGGTCACGCTCATCAGAGCAGTCGAAAAAAACAGAGAAAGGAAATTCAGCGGAAAACAAAATGATCTCACCCGGTCTCTGCCGACAGAATTCCCAAGAGCTGTTAGAGACTAAAACCCTCTTATCAGAAACAGACGTCAGAGAGGCAGCCAAGGCATGCCCCAGAAGTCCGGAGAGAAGGGAGAAGATTGCAGACGTCCTTCCAACAACTGCAGCAGATGCTCTGATCACCAGGCACAATCCTTCAAGTCCACCAATAACAGGACAGATTACCTTCTTCAGAGAAAAACATAATCCTGTAATCCCTGGAATGTAGAGAACTTTCCGAATCATCGTATAGGCACTTGCATTTGCCTTTTCTCTTATCAATAACCTTAGAATGTACAATTTACATAAATGAATTTTTAAAAAGACAATTACAATATACCAAAATTTTAAAAGTGGTCTCCAATGAGTGATGGATTATGAGACATATTTCTATGTCACATTATTTATGAACAGAACAACTTTGTTTGGCACCAAAGTGGATGTAATTAACAAATAGTATCAACCTTTTAGAGGAGAGGCCCTTTTAGACAGTCACTAGTATGGCTCTGGAATCAAACAAACCTGGGTTGGAATATTGGCTCTGTCATGTATGAGCTGTGTGACCTTGGGTAAATTACTTAACTTCTCCAGACTTTGGTTTCCTGATCTGTAAAATTGGAATAATAAGGACTTCATAAGGTTATTAAGCATGAGACTATGCCCATTGATCAATCAAGAGACCAGTGTAATCACATCGTTAATATTACTGTAATCAAATTTCAATTTAAGGATAATGTTCTTCAGTCATTTTAACATTTCCTCCTCATTCTAAAACTTTTAATCCCTCTATGTGTATTGAAGACTGAAAATCTAAAAACATCTCTCCCACCCTGGCCGGTTTGGCTCAGCAGTTAGAGCATCAGCCCACAGACCAGAGAGTCCTGGGTTCAGTTCCCACTAAGGGCACGTACCTCGATTACAGTTTGTCCCCGGCCCCAGTTGGGGTCGTGTGGGTGGCAGCTAGTTGATGTGTCTCTCTCATATTGATGTTTCTCTCTCTCTCTTCCCCTCTATCTGAAGATAAATGCAGAAATGTCCTCAGGTGAGGATTAAATAAATAAAAACTAAAAACATCTCTCCCAGTGCAACACACACACATACACGCACACTTAATTCAAAGACATGTAAATACTTAGAATATAAAAATATTTCCTAAATTGTGTTCTGTTTTACTTAGATTATTTCTGGCACCAATGCAACCTTTGCTTTTTTTAGACAAGTTCTGTGTGGTTAATTCCACCGCTATTCTACTGTGCACATTTGGGGTGTCAGAATGCATCTACTAGGAGCTGCGTTATGTTGCACACAAGTAGAAGTAGGTGAAGTAGCCCTCTGCTGCCCAAAGAGTATTTGCAAGCCCCCAAAATTTCCATGGAAATATACTAGATGCACACTATTATCTATATAATCAATAAGACTACAGGTGAATCTTTTTTTTTAATCCTCACCTGAGGATATTTTTCTATTTATCATCAGATAGAGTGGGAGGAAGGGGGAGAGGGAAAGAGAGAGAGAAACATCAATGTGAGAGAGACAGCACGACCCAACCAGGGCCAGGGACCAAGTGTGCCCTTGACCGGAATCGAACCTATGACTCATTGGTCTGCAGGCCGACACTCTAACTGCTGAGCCAAACTGGCCAGGGCGACTACAGGTGTATCTTTACCTCTTTCTCCTCCGCTAAATAAATTTTAACAGACTAAACAAATAAATTCCATTATTGCATATTTGTATATTGGGGACTTCCAGTTCTTACATGGCTGATTAAGGCTAATAGTGAACCCCTTTAATTACAAATACCTTGAAATGCTGAATAAAATGGAGCAACAAATATATAGCCAAGCTCACAAAACAGAGAAGTCCTCATGCTCCAAAAGAGAGAACTGATTTGTGTATCAATATATATCTTGAAGATCTTTCCTTGTCAACACATGTAGACTACCTTATTATTTGAATAGCTGCATAGTCTTTCATCGTATAGATGTATTCTATAATTGGAGCAATAACAATGCAAACTTTGGTGTGTGTGTGGGAAGGGGGATAGCAGTTGTTAGGAGATTTAGAGAGAGGTCTTAAAGGCTAGGAACCTGACTTTTAATCTGCACTGGAACATCAGTGGAAACTTACGACATCCCAAGTAGAGAGCTGGAATTGAAACTGCGTAAAACTAGAACCCACAAATAGCTGGCCTATAGGCACAAGGTAGACTGAAGAACTCCACTCACTACCAGGCAGACAGCAAGAAAGTTTGTCTCTGCCTTGAACCATAGTTAGGGAATAAAATATCTGTTAGGAAGTAAAACTTCAAGCCTGTGCCTCATTCCAGTTGGGAATATGAATTTATGTGCAAGGGCATCTCATAGGAGAGAAAATTAGCATAAAAATTAATCCTGCTGGTGATAAAGCACCTGACAAAAAGCAAATGCAGAACTATTTCGACAATCCACAGGGTAAAAAGAAACAGTTTCTAATAAAGATAAGGTCACAAACAGAAATTCCAAATCACGCAAAGAAACTCAAACTGAGCAAAAGTTTGAAGTTCAGCAGAGAAGGTGATTCAAACCTCAAAACTGGAGACAATAGAATTAAAACACTAGCAATTGAAGATTCTAGTTTTTCTCTCACTCTGGAAAATTTGACTCTAGCCTTCTGTATTATTCCCTCCATTCTCTCTCCTTCCCTTCTGGAACAGCTGCTAGCTGAATGATGGAACACTTGGACTTATCTTCTATGCCTCTCTTTTGGAAGGGGTGGTAATCCTCACCCCAGGATATTTCTCCATTGATTTATTTTTTAAGAGACTGAAAGAGAGGGAGGGAGAAAGAAACATCAATGGGCAAAAGACACATCAATTGGTTGCCTCCTGAACGCCCCTGACCAGGGCTGGAGATCAAACCTGCAACCCAGGTACAAGCCTGTGACTGGAAATTGAACCCGTGACCCTTCAGTCCATAGGCCAACTGCTCTAACCTCTGAACAACACAATCCAGGGCTATCTTCTATGCCTCTTAACTTTTCTCTCATTATCCTTCTCATAGTTCTTTGCCACTAAACAATGCAAGAGCCCTTGACAGTAACTTTCTACTAATTTGGTTTCCAGCCATGACCATTAGTATGCCCGGTAGTCTACTGAAATTTATTAAAATTTCAGTATTATATTTTAAATGTCTAAATACACAAGACTCTTCCTATGGTATAGCTGTGACAGCCTTCCTTATCACCTTAGAATATTACAAAGTCTTTTGTTTCCTCTCTCAAGTCTATTAATTTTTATTTGTTTAGTGCAGTGCTTCACTTTCTTGGTATTGTACCTTTTTCTTTCATGTTTAGTGATTCTTGGTTATATACTCTTCTTTGATTATGAGCTTTCCAGGTCCCTACCGGTATAAGCTGTGTCTGTCCATTATAGCCTGACTCTGGGACAGGGTTGGGATACGTAGCAGATAGGGTCTGAGGAGGATTTTTCTGACAGGCTCCTTGATCCTCCTGGGGGTCAGGAGCTATTCAGGCGCTGCCTTGCTTCTCCAGACCTTGCATGATTCAGTTCAGACCATAGCTCCCATTCCTAGCACCAGCAGAACAGGGAGGGGACGACTGGTGTGCTGCTTCACATGTTGTTCCCTAATTTCTCAAATTGCTAAATGCCCCAGAGTCCCTTCTGCTTTTTTTTTTTTAATTAATTTTATTTTTTTTACAGATGTTTCTCCTTTTTCCCCCATTGACACCCTCCCCTTCTACTTCTCAATATCCATTGCCTCTCAGCACAGAGTTCTATAAGACCTACTTTCCTGGCCAGGTAGCTCAGCCGGTTAGAGCATCATCTCGATATACCAAGATTGCAGGTTCGATCCCCGGTCAGGGCACAGACAGGAAGCAACCAATGAATGCATAAATAAGTGGACCAACAAATCGATGTCCGTCTGTCTCTCTCTCTCCCCCTTACCTTCTCTCTCTGAAATAAAATAAAGACCCACCTCCACAGCAGTCATCTTTATACATGTGTCAGACTCTTCCATTTTTTGTTCCTCCACACATTTGTTCTCTGGTAATATATTTTTTACTTTATTAAAAATGTGATTCTTCTCACAGTAAGTTTCCCTGTTTCTCAATGCTATTAAACTCTATTTTATCTATATCTTTCTCTATGTATTTTTATGAGATTTCGTAGGCAAAAAGCAGATGTGCATATCTGTCTGCCATTTTGTGTCAACCTCTAATTTCCTTTTAAGTAAATCATTTGAAAACTTTGTACTTAAACCATTAGTAAATAAATTCTCTGCAATAGACCTCACAGATGACTGATGAACACTAGTGAGAACTGACATAGTCCTCTTCCTTAGAGAGCATGTTCCAATGAGAGAGGATCTGGGGCCAAACAGCCTAGTGAGTGGACCGCTGCCGTAGGCTAGGCTGGGGGTTCTCAACATGTTCAAGTAAGAGGACATCTTTTCTGCATTAAAAAAATATTTGTTGTCCCTCACAAAATAGTTATAGAACTTTCAGTATCCATAGTTTGAGAAAACACATAATAACAAAATGCAATGATGACTTCCAGGTTCAAGTCTCTGTTTTGTAAACTGCTAAGGGTGTGTCTCTCTACAATGAATTTCATAGTCTCTTGAAGTTATAAATGGCCTGTCAGTACAGATAGTGCTCTTAAATTTCACAAGAAAAATGTTTCCCAAGTAATTCCTTTATTAGATATTTTAATAGAATAATGGCCCTTACCAAGATACAGGATTCTTTTTCAGCTTACCAAACTAACAAAACCAAACAAAAAACATGATCTTTCATGTATTTTAATATTTTAAGAATACCTTAATGAATGTGCTAACGGTTTTTAACCCTTGAAATTGCTATTACTAATACCATAAATTTTTATGTTTTAAGCTTTAAAGCATTTTCAAATCCATTATCTTATTTGATCCTTATAATAATCCTATGAGCAGAGCAAAAAATAATATCCCAATTTTATAGCTAATTATAGGCTCAGAGAACTTCAGTGATTTCCCCAAGTTTGCAATTAGCAAGTGATAAAGCCAGGACCAGAACCTTAGTCTCTCAGTGCCCAGATCATTTACTTCCACGTGTCAACCAACAGGAAAATGCTGGCCCATCACAAATAAAAAAAGGCTGGTGTAAGAAGTATCGGGAAAATAATTTCAATACTTTTATTGCAAGATTATAATTTTACTGATTTGGGGAATTTAAGATGGTCTTTGTTAGACTTCTTATCACTATAATAGACTAAATTGACTTGGGAAGCACCCATAATTCCTGACAAAGATAAATGTTCGTTAAAACATAACAAAGGCATTTGAAATGTACAACTAAGTGCTAAAACCAGAAATTTCAATCCTCGGGTGCCAGAAACAAAGAGAACACTCAAGTGGTAAATAAAAGGTGGGGCTAAATAGGCAACTGAAAAAAATGCAACCAGTCCATGTGTCCCTCTCACATGAATGTTTCTCTCTCCCTCCCTCCCACTCTATCTGAAGATAAATAGAAAAATATCGTTGGGTGAGGATTAAAAAAAAAAATGCTCTATTAGAGATTATTACTTGTTACTAATAACAAATCCCCCCTCTACCTTATTAATAGAATCATCCCCCTTTTTTTTTTAATCCTCACCTGAGGATATTTTTCCATTTATTTTCAGATAGAGTGGGAGGGAGAGAGAAACATCAATGTGAGAGGGACACATCTTCTGGTTGCCTCCTGCACCACCCCGACCAGGGTCGGAGACGAACCACAAATGAAGTACGTGCCCTTGACCAGAATCGAACTCATGACTCACTGGTCTGCAGGCCGATGCTCTAACCACTGAGCAAAACATCCCGGGGCAGAATCACCCATTTTTAACTGGGAATTGGCTGCCCTCCAAAAAACACTATTTCCTGCTTCCCTTGCAGCTGGATTGACCAAATGACTATGTTATAGGATACAACCAGAGCAGCATGTGCAACTTCCAGAAATGTCCTTAAAGGGAGGAGGTAGGCTCTTCTCTGCACGTTTTCCTTCCTAGTAGCTGGTACACAGATATTATCATTTTAGTTTGAGTGGAGAATCTACTTGCTGAGAATGGTCGAACAATAAAATAGAAGGGTCCCTGAGCCCCTGATGTCATTAAATGCCACCCGGATTGCCTAATTTATGTGAGAAAGAAACTTCTATCTTTTTATAAACCATTCTGATTTAAAGAGTTTTTTAAATCACTTGCAGCAGAACCTAATTCTAAAGTACTCTATAATTGAGAATTTTCTCAACAATAGATGTAAGAAGATAGTGGAATAAAATCTTGAAAATGCTGAAGGCAAAAATGGTCAACATAGACTTTCATGCTTAACTGAACTATAATTCAAGAATGAGCCCTGGCCGGTTTGGCTCAGTGGTTAGAGCATCGGCCTGCAGCCCAGAGAGACCCAGGTTCGGTTCCCACTAAGGGCACTACCTCAGTTGCAGTTTGTCCCCAGCCCTGGTTGGGTTGTGTGGGTGGTAGCCACTCAATGTGTCCCTTTCACGTTGATGTTTCCCTCTCTCTCCCCCCAACCCCACTCTATCTGAGCAACAACAACAAAAAAAGGGAAAAATGTCCTCGGTGAGGAATAAAAAAAAAAAAAATGAATGGACATTTTTCAGACATACATAAATTAACAATAATAGCAAGTGCTTTAAAATACAATTTACAAGGCACTGTTCTAAGTGCTTCATAGAGTTGAATTCGTAGTGTTAATCCCCACAACAACCCTCTGAGATGAATACTATTGATATTACCATATTAAAGATTATGAAACTAAGATACAGGGAGGTTAGGTAACTTGTCAAAGGCCACACAGGATTCAAGTGGCCAAATTAGGATTCAAACATAGGCATTCTGCTCCAGATTCCATGGTTTTCATTATCATGCTACCCTGTCTCCATGACTAAGAGGATTAGTTACTAACAAATCTTTGAAATAACTACTAAAAGATGTCATTTAAGATTGATATTCGGCCTGAACAGAAATTGTAGAACGTAAGCAGAAAACAAGACAGAGCAGCAAATCACACTGATGGATATGTATTCATCTACAAAAATGTTCTTTCATGAAATGATTCTGATTTTAGATTTCAGGGCATTTTTTCCATGCATTGTCTTTATTTGGCAAAAGAAAATATTTGACAACTCTATGTCAGGTCCCTCCCAAATTTTGATACGTTTCCTGGTACATGAAGTCACAAATTCTGGAGACTATTGGTTCATTCTATTGAGCAACAAAAGTTGTATTTGTTTGTTTTTGAAGAGCACATTTGCAAGGGTAATTGCTAGTGTGTGTGTGTGTGTGTGTGTGTGTGTGTGTGTGTGTTTAATCATCACCTGAGGATATTTTTCTATTTATCTTCAGGTAGAGAGAGAGGGAAAGACACACAGAGAGAAGCATCGATGTGAGAGGGACACATTGACTGGTTGCCTCCTGCACAACCCTGACCAGGGCCGGGGTGAACCGCAACTGAGCTATGTGTCCTTGGCCTGGAATTGAACCCACGACTCTTTGGTCTGCTGGCCGATGCTCTACCGCTGAGCCAAACCAGCCAGGGCTCAAAAATATATTTATAGCTCTGGCTGTTTTGGCTTAGTGGTTAGAGCGTCGGCCTGCAGACCACAGGGTCTCGGGTTCGGTTCCCACTAAAGGCACGTACCTTGGTTGCAGTTTGTCCCCAGCCCCAGTTGGGGTCATGTTGATGTGTCTCTCTTGCATCAATGTTTCTCTCTCTCTTTTCCCCCTTCTCTGTCTCCCACTCTGTCCGAAGATAAATGCAAAAATGCCCTTGGGTGAGGATAAAGAAAAAAAAAGAAAAAACCAATGGAAAATCCTTAGGTGAGGATTATATATACATATGCAATATTTTGTTGGGTATTTGTAGTCATGATATAAGGCTAGGCTGCATGCAACAATTAGTGAGAATCACTGTTCTCCCAGAAACATGGCCCCCAAAATGGGCATGCTATAAATCAAAATGTAAAAAAAAAAAGGAGAAAAAAGCCTTCTCACCACAGAAATTCATTGCTAATGTATTCAGATTTATGGAGAGAATGCTTTGGGTTGATAAATTATATCAAGATAATCTACAATATTTCAGCCAGGAAGGCAGAGAGACCAGTGTTACATGCCCACCAAGGTCAAAGATGTATAAGCACACTGACCACCTCTGAATAGACTGAATTTCTTCATTATAAAATGTTCTTCAAATGATGCTGTAAACTATACTTTTTCATTCTGTAGACTGAGAACTTCTAATGTTTTACTCTTAAGTAACCTAATAGGTTACATGATTTCCTCATTCTCTAGTCAACTTTGCACTAGAAGGAGACGCCCAAAAATATTCCCCAGGGTTCTCAGCTCTTTGTTTCACAATCATAAGCAAATGAGTCGAAGAAATGTATGACCTAATACAATTTTCATGGCTAGAATCTTAATTGTAGCTCTCACAGAAATTAAATCTCTAGTTAAGTTCTATAAAAACAATTTCATTTTTGGGGTGCTTTTGTTTGTTTGCTTTGAGTTCTGTGAGTCCTTCTAGCAAATTATCAAACCCGGTGGGTGCTTTTGGGGACCCTTGAACTTGTAGTTGGTGTCAAAGTGAGGGTGGTTAGCCCTGGCCAGTTTGGCTCAGTGGTTAGAGTGTCGGCCTGTGTACCAATGAGTCGTGGGTTCAATTCAGGTCAAGGGCATATACCTTGGTTGTGGTCTGTCCCCGGCCCTGGTCAGGGTCATACGGGAGGCAACCAGTCGATGTGTCCCTCTCACATTGATGTTTCTCTCTCTCTCCCTCCTTCCCACTCTGTCTGAAGATAAACAGAAAAATATCCTCGGGTGAGGATTAAAAAAAAAAAAAGTGACTCACAAACTTTGCAATGCCAATTTATTTGTTGTGAGGATTGAGAAAGATAACGAAGTATATAGTGAAAGTCCTGGGAAATGTGGTATCTCTCACTATGTTACATAGAGTAAAAATATTTGATAGACAAGGTTAATAATAAATTGTATTTGTTTAGCTCTGAAAGTGTTCCCAAGTATTTTCAATCAAGAAACTCTGAAAATTTTAAGGACAAAATATTGATTATACTACAGTTGATCTCAGTTATGCTACTATGAAATAGCCAAAAGAACTCTGCGTTCATCACTAAAACTCTTATTTATTTAATCAGTCCTAATAAAGGTCATTTTGTAATAGTAATCACTATTTCTGGCCTATGGTGTAGCTCTCTCCCTTACTGACTTCCTTTAACCCTGCCCATAACTCCCTAAATAATCCCTTTATTAGATTCTCCTCATGCACCCACTTTGGGTGGCCACAATTTGCTGGCTGAATTTAGCCAATACAGTGATTGGCACTAAGGCCATAAGTATTATGGAATCTTCTTAACACTGCTTCTGTTTATAACTATGAATTGATTAAAGTTGACTCCTGAAATGCATTTGCTATCCCTAGATTTAGTATTTAATGATATTCCTCTTGGTTTGAGCCTCTACCAAGAAACATGAAAAATATGCCTTATTATTGGACACTTCATTACTTTCTCACTTCCAATCAATCACTGAGGAGCAGTTTCTAATACCTGTGGCCTCAGTAATGGGAATTTTAACCCAATATATCTGTCTGTTAATATAACATTTACAGCCACCAAGATGCCCTATGATCTAATGAACTTCTGTGTCATACTTTTTTTAATCCTCACCCGAAGACATTTTTCTATTTATCTTCAGACAGAGTGGGAGGGAGGAAGAGAGAAACATCAGTGTGAGAGGGACACATTGATTGGTTGCCTCCCACATGACTCTGACCAGGGCTGGGGACCGAACCGCAACCAAGGTACACGCCCTTGATCAGAATCAAACCAGTGACTCCTTGGTCGGCGAACTGATGCTCTAACCACTGAGAAACCGGCCAGGGCTGTGTCGTACCTTTTTGTTTGCCAGTAACCTGCCTCTATATCTTACCCTAAACTCAAATGTCCTCAGAGACCAGGCAGGTAACCTAAACATGTGAAGACCATGCGTATAACTAAGGCACTGGTATAAAAATCAAGAAGTTCTGATTTCTGGTATGTCAAAGTAAAAAAGACTTGAAAATTCAATCTTCCATAAAAGAAACTGGCAAAAATCAAAATAAACTGTTCAGAACTCTGGAAACTAAGCAAAGGCTTCCAACAATGGGAAGATCATGTATTCAGTAAAAAATGGTTGAA
The DNA here is from genome assembly GCF_014108415.1 of Molossus molossus. Classification (NCBI taxonomy): domain Eukaryota; kingdom Metazoa; phylum Chordata; class Mammalia; order Chiroptera; family Molossidae; genus Molossus; species Molossus molossus. The sequence continues at coordinate 38,198,704 of NW_023425350.1, forward strand.
TCTCTGGGAGAACGGTGAGCTAGCCCTATTCCCATTCCACTCTCAAAAAACAGTAAAGTACTTAGTAATAAAGTTAACTTTATTAAGTTTAAGTACTTAACTTTAAGTACTGTAAAGTACTATAATTTTACACTGAAAACTATAACATATTATTAAAAGAAATTAAAGACTATCTAAATAAATGGAAACCCATTATGTATTCTTGGATTAGAACAATTAATACCGTTAAAACGGCAACACCCCTCAAATTGATTTACAGAGTCAACACAACACCTATGAAAACCCAGGTGCTTTTTTTTTGCCCCAGAAATGGAAGCTGATCCTAAAATTCATATGGAAATGCAAGGAGCCCAGAAGAGCCAAACAATCTTGAAAAAGAAGAACAAAGTCGGACGACTCACAGTTTCCAATTTCAAAGCCTACTACAAAGCTACAATAAGTCAAAACAGTTTGGTACTGGCATAAGAATAAACATATAGATCAATGCAATAGAATTCAGATTCCAGAAGTAAACTTACACTTGATTTTCAACAAGGGTGCATGGACCTAAATATAAGAGGGAAAAATATAAAAGTCTTTAAAATAAAACATTTGTATAAATCTTTATCACCTTGCTCTGGTAATGGTTTCTTAGATATGACACCCAAAACACATGAAACAAAAGAAAACATAGATAAGTTGGACTTAATTGAAATTTAAAACTTGTGCTTCTAAGAACACTGTTTAAAAAGCAAAAAGTGAAACCAATGGAGAGAATATTTGTAAACATGTAAGAAACTCGTATCCAAAACATAAACTGAACAATAAAAAAATGCCCAATTCAGAGGACCTGAACAGGCACTTTTCCCAAGAAGACATTCAAATGGCCAACTTATATATGAAAGATGCTTAACTTCAGTAGCTATAAGGGAAATGCAAATTAAAACCACAATGAGATACCACTTACTGGTTATTAACAATAAGACAAGAAATAACAAGTTGGCGAGAATGTGGAGAAAAAGGAACCCTCATACACTGCCTGGTGGAAATGTAAACTGGTGTAGCCTCCATGGAAAGCAGTATGGAGGTTCCTCAAAAATTAAGAATAGAGCTACCATATGACACAGCAGTCCGTCTTCTGGTGTCTACCTGAAAAACTTGAAAACACTTATTTATAAGATATGTTCATTGCAACATTATTCACAATAGCCAAGACACAGAAACAACCTGTGTCCTTCAACGGATGATTTGATAAAAAGAAGTGGTACATATATACAACAGAATACTATTCAGCTATAAAAAATAAAACACTGCCATTTGTGACAACGTGGATGGATCTTGAGAGTCCCATGTTGAGTGAAATAAGTCAGACAAAAGGTCAAGAGCCACATGATCTCACTCGTATGTGGTATAGAAAATGAATATACCAACAAACAAACTCATAAACACAGACAACAGAATGGTAGTCACCAAGGGAGAAGGGGGGCTAGAGGGAGGATGAAGAGAGTAAAGGGGATCAAGTATATGGTGACAGATGGGGACTAGACTTGGGTAGTGAGCACACAATGCAATATACAGATGATGTACTAAGAACTGTACACCTGAAACTTATATAGTGTTATTAACCAATGCTATCCCAATGAATTTAATTTAAAATAAAATAATTATGTACCATAAAAAATAGACAAATAATGGGCAAAATAATTGAATAAACATTTCTTCAAGGAAGCTATACAAATGGCCAATAGACACACAAAAAGATCCTCAAGCCCTGGCCAGTTTGGCTCAGTGGTTGGAGCGTCAGCCTGTGGACCAGAGAGTCCTGGGTTCAGTTCTCGCTAGGGGCACATACCAAAAAAAAAAAAAAAAGATCCTCAACATCATGGGTCATTAGGGAAATACAAATCAAACCCACAATAATACATCAATTCACAACCCCTAGGATGGCAACATCTAAAGGCGGACAACAGCGTTATTGAGGATGTGGAGAAACTGGAACCCTCATTCACTGTTGGTAGAATAATAAAATGGTATAGCACTTTACAAACATTTTTGCAGTTCTTCAAAAGTAAACCACAGTTATCATATCGACCCAGCAATCCCACTCATAGGTATATATCCAAGAAAATGGGAAACATATATCCAAACAAAAACTTGTACACAAATGTTCAAAGCAGCATTATTTGTAATAGGCAGAAAGTAGAAACAACACAAATGTCCATCAACTTATGAATGAATGAACAAAAGGCAGTATACCTCTACAAGGGAATGTTATTAAGACATAAAAAGGAATGAAATATAGCCCGCAGTGTGGCTCACTGGTTGAGCATCAACACATGCACCAAAAGGTCACCAGTTCAATTCCTGGTCAGGGCACCAGCCCAGGTTGTGGGCCCAATCCCCAGTGGGCGGCATGCAGGAGTCAGCCAATCGATGTTCTTTCTCACTGATGTTTCTGTCTCTCTCTCCCTTCCTCTCTCTCTCTAAAATCAATAAAGAAAAAAAAGTTTTTTTAAAAGAATGAAGTATGGATATATGTTACAATGTGAACAAACACTGAAAATATTATGCTAAGTGAAAGAAGCCAGATGCAAAACACCAGAGTAGTATAATTCCATTTATAGCAAATGTCCAAAATAGGTGAATCCATAGAGGTGAAAAGTAGATTAATGGTTGCTGGGGCTGCAGACAGGAGCTGGGGAATGGGGAATGACTGCTATTGGGTACAAGGTTTCTTTCCAAGGTGATGAAAATATTCTGCAATTAATGGTGATAAATGCACAACCTTGTAATAAAAACCACTGAATTCTACACTTTAAAATGGTGAATTTTTATTGCATGTGAATTATATCTCAATAAGTGTTTATTAAGGAAAAAACAATAAGCTGTGCTTAAACCTCTAACAAACTATGGAATCCGGGCCCCTTCTAAAGATATTGTAGTTCAGAAACATTTTAAATACAAGGCCCAATAAATCAGGTACAACTGCTGTCAGATTCAGACATCAGGCCTGAGTGTGCACCCTCGAAGAAAGTCTGTTTCTCCACACCAGCCTCCTGACACACGTTGGCCTCCCAGCGGGGCAGGGGACCCAGGAGGGAGGGGCTTTCCCACTGAAGCGGGTTACAGCGCTATCACCTCCTTTGTCTCCCACAGGTAGGACCTGGTCAGGAGAACATCAAGAGTGAGCTTGGGGTGTTTCCCTAACCATGTTACACCCTCCTCTGATGCACCCTTGCCTTATCTGGGGTATGATTCCAACTCTACTCCAGTAGGGTGGCTCAAGTCTAGCTCATTTGTCTTTCCAACCTTCTTGGAAATCTTGATTCCTCCGAAAACCCAAGTTTCCCCAGGAGCTGTCCATCACCCCCAGGTACTCCACTGCTCATTGGTCACCTGGGCACTGCATACCTGATGCACATGAGCACACTTGGCCATGAGCAACTTCAACCTTCACACCAGGTCACAGAATAATACTCCTCTCATAATAAGCACTTAAATTCTCAGCTCACCAGAAAGTAAAATAAAATCAACAGAGCAAAACTTTTAAGACTTCATGTGGGCCCTGGCCGGTTTGGCTCAGCAGTTAGAGCATTGGCCCGCAGACCAAGGAGTTGCGGGTTCGATTCTGGTCAAGGGCACGTACCTTCGTCCCCGGTCCTGGTTGGGGTCATGAAGGAGGCAGCCACTCGATGTGTCCCTTTCATGTCGATGTTTCTCTCTCTCTCTCTCTCCCCCTCTCACTCTATCTAAGCAAAAATGAAAAAATGTCCTTGGGTGAGGATGAAAAGAAAAGAATTCATGTGGGCAGTGTGTATGTACGTATGTCTGTCTGTCCGTCTGAAGTGAGATGATCCTAGACTTACAGACATTTTGAATCATATCATCTAACAGTAATCCCCTCTCAGGAGGCTAAAAAAATCTAAAAAATCTCAAAAATCTCTCGAAGGCAGCTTAGACCAAACACTGAACCAAATACTGAAAAATTTGGTTTCTGTCCCCAAGGCAGGTCATCTCATCTATATAAACATCAGTTTTCTAATCCTTGAAGTGAGAACAATTATATTCAGCTCTGCCTAAGTCACAGGTGATCTTAAGGATCAAACTAGAGAAGAAAATTGATTTGAAGTGCTTTAAAATTTATAAAGCAACAGTCAGATGTGGGGTTTCATTACCTCATCTTTGAAGTCATGATCCTATGAAAATTTTAATAATAAATAAAAATGGTAGTTTAAATAACTAGGCCAATTCCTTGGCTACAGTGAAGCAGTGCTTTGAAGGAAGAAAAAAGAATATTACCGAATGCATTTATTTTGCAATATATATTTATATTTTCAATTTTGTGTATTTAATATTTATATTCACATATAGTACATGTAAGTGTAAAGTATATATTTTATAATATATGCATATATATTAAAAGTTTCCTTCCTAGGCCACAGAGTGGTTTGTAAATCAATGTCTTGCTGACATTTCTCATCACACCAATCACACCAAAACTACTCGAGTTGCTCAAAGAATTCGTGGCAGCAGTGAAGGGCGCCCAGCACAGAATGCCGAGTGGGATGTTCCTTTCCTCGTCTTGCTTCTACCGTTATCGCCGGTAAATTCACACAGTACAAAAACAATAATTCTATCTTACTGTAATTCTATATTATATCTCAGTGCTGCCAGCTATCCAAAAAAAAAAAAAGGTCAAAATTACATTTTCAGTTGAGGAAGAGGGAAAGGAAAATTTCCAACCACCTCTACGAGAATGCTGTGCAAATTGTGAGATGTTAATTATAAAAAGTACTTTGCATATTCCTTTGAAACTGCATTACAAATATTGGTTGTTGTTTTGGTGCTTAAAAAAAAAAAGCATTAAAGAAGATTAGCAGGTTTGTTAACTCGGACCTCTGCTTCATAGCTGATGAGATGTTTTTCGGCTTTGCCGTCCAGGATCCCACCCCTGAACTGGGCAGGAACCTAAATAACTCATTGGAAACACACATGTGAGTAATTCTGCCCGGTGACTCTTCCTGACCTGGCTCTGGTCAGCGTGCACTGCGGGGAAAGGTGAAGTAGCTCCATCGGTCCTTAGAAGAAGAAAGTTCTGTTTCGGGGGCCCCTTCCCTTGTGACGTGGGGGGAGAGGAAGCCTGGGTAGGCAGGTGGGCTGGGACCCACCAAGGCCAGACAGGGTTCCTGACATTCTTGGGAACTTCCTGAAAGACTTGAGAGGGGAGACACAATCCCTGGAGGGGACCGTCTACCCGGGGCCACCCGCCAAATGAACTGTTTTTATTGTTACCAAATGTCACTCCACCCAAGGCAGGATTTTCAAAGATTCCTTAGATGAATGGGAACTTCTGGTTGCTCCTTGTTTTCTGAAGTGTGTTATGACAGGCATTTGATCTGTTCCTCCTTTGTAATTCAGGAAAAATTCCTCAGGGCCTAGGGTGACCTTTAACACAAAGCAGCGGACATTGTTCTTCCTTTCCAGGCAGTTTCGGGGCCCCTGATGGGTTGACAGATTCATTTTCTCACAGATATGTCCATGTTTTAGGCTGTTCAAGTAGGAAGAGAAAACATGTCACTGTTCTGAATAATTCCTTGTTTGATTTCCAGTCCCCAAAATAGGAAGATGGGGTGAGCTGAGATTGGGAAAAGGACTAAACTCGGCCAGAGCACCCCCGGAGTGAGAGGCCCGGCCCTGTGGGCACCAGCTCCAGGGGCTGACAGGCTTCAGGGTGCCGGTTTATGTTGGCTTTTCGGGCAAAAGGAAGGCCTGCCTCGATCCTGCATTCCCCCACAGCCATCGGGACCTCGCCCTCCGGCCAGGAAAGAGGGCAGGAACATCTGGGCCTGGCATCTGGTCCGGTGCTGGATTCCAAGGGAGCACACGATACAGGGATGTGTCCAGTCCTGGGTTCTGAGGGGTTCTGGGGAAAGGACTATACCTCACCCCACCCTCCCCACCCCCATTCCAGAGCCAATGCAACAGTCTGGAGACTTCCAGCAGGGAGGCTGGAGCCCACAGGAGTCACACCTGCTGTCACAGCTGTCTGCTTCTTGCTCCTAGTCAATTTCAGACATGCCGGTGGTGGGCGAGGGCCGATGCAGCCATGGTGGCGTCTCCCAGGAGGAGGCAGCAGCGCCAGGAACACAGGAGCTTTGCCAGGCAGCTAATCCCACGGCGTGGGTGGGCGCGGGAGTGGGCCTGAGCATGCTCAGCCTGGGGGGCAGCTGTGCTGCCGTGGGGAGCGCCAAGACCAGGGAAGCAGGGACGCAGGTCTCCAAGCTCCAGCTCTGTCCTTTCCAGCTGTGTGACCTAAGAGCGCTGCTTAACCTCTCGGGGTCACGTTCCTTCATCTGTTAGATGACGATAACATGGACAGCTACCTCGGATGGTGTTAATGAGGAATAAATGAGGTAATACATGTGGAATGCTTTGTAAACAGTAATAGCTGCTGATGTGTATGGAGGGTGCTGTGGGCCTGGTACCGTCCTGTGAACATCACATACATATCTTAACTAGAATCCTCGCCAACCTTTGAAGGAGATTGCTATTGTTCTAGCCATTAAAATGGGGTAACAGGTAAGGAAAACGGGGCACAGCGATATTCAGTAACTTGCCTATGGTCAAGCTGTCAGTATGGAATGGAGCTGGCATTCCAGCTCAGGTTGTCTGACCCCACGTGTGCCCTCTTATCCTGGTAATAATATTATAACCTGGGAAACAGGAGTGCTCATGTTCATCTTTGAGGCTTCCTTCCCCCTTAACCTAACATTAGCGTCTCAAATCTGCCCTCTTGTTTTTATTCCCTCCACTCACAGTGGGGTTTTAAAGCAGGGCCTGAAACCTCCCGATCCTTCTCCTACAGACAGAGAGTTGGTGTCCCCTTGCCTTGAATCTGGGTGAGCCTGTGACTGTTCAGACCAACACACCAAGGCTGAAGTGAGGACATCAGACTTCCAAGGCGAGGTCATCTGAGGCCCTTGTTCATGGGCACACTAAGGCCCCGCACACGAGGTTGGCCTCTCCCAGGCTGTCATGCAGGGAAGGCCCCATGTAGGCACCTCAACCCACAGGCCTGGCTGGGCCCAGCCTTCCAGTCTCCTCACCAGGTGCCAGGTACAGAGGGGAAAAGTCATTTGGAAGTGGCTTCTGCAGCCCCGGCTCTTCCAGCCCCAGCCATTGGAGTCATCCCCAGCCTTTCCAGGGGAGGCCCCAGCCTGGGGAGCAGAGGTGAGCCCCACTCACTGCATAATAAAATGGTTATGATGTGCCACAAATTTGGGGTCGTTTATTGTACTGCAATAGATAGCTGGGACATTCATTAGGTCCCAAGCCAGACTCATCCCTGTCTCCTACGTCCCCCTCCTATATTTCTGCCTTTCGGTTAATGACATCAGAGGTCACCCAATGGGTCAGGAACTTTCATGTTCCATCTCCAAGTAGCCACCAAGTTTTATTTCTTCCATCTGTTTCCTGTTTCCTCTTTCCCCTGCCTCTGCCTCACCAGGGCAGGAACTTACCTCTCCACTCATCTATAGGCAGTGGTCTCCCAACTGACCTGTCAGCCGACAGCCCCTCACGCCCTGGCCCTTCTCTGCACTGCTGCCGGAATTGGTCTTTGCAGACTCACCTAAGTCCAACGGTCTCCGCCTCACTGGAAGGCTCCCATTGCTGCCAGAAGGATTTACAAGACCTTCGCAGTCGGGCAGCCTGTCTCCAGCCAGCCATGCCGCCAGCCCAATGCCCTGCGCTCACACCTGGAGCTCTTCATTCTTGCCAGAACGCACCAGGCACGCTCGTGTGCTGGTATCCATGCCGCACCCTCTGCCTGGACCGGCTGAGCCGCACACCTCCCCGTCTGTAACATGCTTGCATTCCTCCAAGGCCCACCTCAGCTCTCTCTGCAGCTCCCCTTCCACCAACCCGTCAGAAAAAAACAGCTCCTTCCTGTGTCTTACATTGTTTCCCAGTTTGTGTGTCGCTTTTGTGGTTTGTCTCACACTCTGCAGGGCCTACCGTGTAGCCTGCTTGGCATGCCACATATATTCAATGCTCCTCAGATTTCTGCTGCTGCTGCCCTAATTCACAGAATAGTCTTCACCCTAACATAATTTGTCTTTTTAAAATACAGCCTCAACAGGTCACCTCTCCATCAAAAATTTAGGTGGCACCTGTGACCTCTGCCTATGTCTTGGGCTGATGGAGACTTAAGAGTAAGAGTCAAACAGCTGAAGTTACCCAATAAGTGAGGCAGGGTAGCCTGCTGCCCACCTCTGTGCTGCTTCTGACCCTCGTGATTCTTGTCTGTCCCCAGATACGCTCCAGCATAGCACTGTTCTGAGTTTTCAAATTTATACTCATATACATACTTATCTTCCTAATAGCCTCTTTCTTGGACAAAGTCTATTCCTTCATGCCCATTGTCTGTCCTCAAGTCTCCACATCAAGTCTCAGGAATGCCCATGGGGTAATGTTCATTTCTGGTGTTAGAGAGCAAGTCACTTCCTCTGTCACCCACAGTCGGGACGATGGCATGTGGACGTCTGAGAACAGAAGTGTCGTTTCTTACCTCCTTTCCCATGAGCTTGCCCTGCACCTCACCGTGCAGCACGCCTCCTGCGGGGCTCCTTTCCCTCTTACACTCTTACTCTCCATCGTAACTGGTTTTACAGGTTTGTTTTTCTTTAATTCTCACCTGAGGATATTTTTATGATTTTACAGTTTTATCTGAACTTTTTTCTTCTATAATTCCTATAGATGGAATCCCAATGGAAGTCTTTTTTTTCTTTCGTCTTGTTCCATCATGAGATATTTCAAACAATTATATATCCATGTACTGGGAGTCCTACTTAAAACAAGGTATTTTGAGTAATTAAATCTGAGCTCTCTGGTTAAGGAATAATATTTAATAATAGGACATCACAGTTCCTTTGGTCACTGATGGCACTTAAAATACAAAGGAAAACGATCTCAGGGCAAAAGGAGCATAAGGATTTTAATATTTTAAGTAAAGGCAAATAATGCTTAGAGAACCAATGACCATACCCTAAGTTTCTCAGAGAAGAATGAATTCCTTCAAAACTAACAGCATAATTTGTTTCCATTTAAAGAGCTTAGCCTTGGCCAGTTTGGCTCAGCGGTTAGAGCGTCGGCCTGTGGTCCAGAGAGACCTGGGTTCGGTTCCCGCTAAGGGCACGGACCTCACTTGCAGTTTGTCCCTGGCCCTGGTTGGGTTGTGCTGGTGGCAGCCACGCAATGTGTCCCTTTCACGTCGATGTTTCTCTCTCTCTCTCTTCCTTTCTCTCCCTCCCACTCTATCTGAGCAAAAAATGGAAAAAATGTCCTCAGGTGAGGATTGAAAAAAATAAAATAAAATGAAGAGCTTAAACATCAACCAGATCACAGGTTGGTCCCTTTGGACTCAACCTGTGGGTCACGACCCCTTTGGGGGTCGAACGACCCTTTCACAGGGGTCACCTAAGACACAACAGTAGCAAAATTACAGTTATGAAGTAGCAACAAAAATACTTTTATGGTTGGGGTCACGAAAACATGAGGAACTGTATTAAAGGGTCACGGCAGTAGGAAGTTTGAGAACCACTGCTCTAGAGAAACGTCATGCACGTTTTCCAAAACATGTAGAAAGAGAAAGCCAGGATAAGCCTGAGCTGGAAAGCAGTGGTTACTTTTCAAACACAGAGCATTTAACAGAGTTCTAACTCTCTTTCTGTTCTTTTCACATGGCAGACAAGAACAGACTAAGCCAGCGCAAAATTCTGGCTCCAGAGCAGATGAAATGTACACGTCAGGACACCCCCTCAGTTTCCTGTTGGGCTCCCTCTCCCCTCCACTCTACGTCTGCCACACACAGAAGGCTCAGTGCAGTTTTCTGCTCTGTATTTTCTTCCTTGATCTGTAAAAACATTTATGAATCTTACTGGAAAAGATATTTATTTGTTTTGCTTCCATACCTAATAGAATATCTAGTGAAGCATGAAGCACATGCTGGCAATCTTTTTATGACATTGATCAAACTTTTCAAGGCATTTTTTTTTTCTCCTTAAGGCTCTCCAATTACCTATCAGCATTGAAAAATATCCAAAAGAAGACTCCCAAACCCAGAAGCCATGAAAGAACAGGTCAGATTTATCTATAAAAGAATGCAAAATGTTAATATGGCCAAAAATATAATTTCACAAAGTTACAAGATAAACGAAAGAGTGAGAGAAAATATTTGTAGCACATAATGAAATAGTAATATCCCTAATATATAAAAATATAAACGGCTCTATATAAAGAGCTCATACAAATCAGTTAAATATACTTGAATTAACTGGAAAATGAGTAAAGGGCATGAACAGGCAATTCAAAGGAGAATTACAAAAAAAGTAGACAATGTCAAAGAATTGTAAAATAAGAACAAGATACAACTTTTCACCTGAGATGGGCCAAAATTTAAGATTGGTCATAGTAAATGCTGGTAAGGATGAGGGGAGAAATAGGTACTTTTCTATAATGTTGTGGGAGCATAAACAGGTACAACTCTTTTAAAGTGCAATTTGACAAAAGTTACAAAAATTATAAATGTACATACATTTTTCCCCTGTAATTTTATTCCTTGATAGTTATCCTATAGAAATAACCATACAAGAGCATATTTACGTGCTTATTTACATGTAGTAAATAAAATACTACATTATTTTATTTGCAAACAATTCAAGAAAACTTCCAAGCTCTAGGATAGGGAGTTCTTTAAAAACATTATGGCACATCTGCACAGTGGAATTCTCCACTGTACATTCACAGCAGGGCTAGCTCGTCTCCAGGACATACTGTGAACAGAGCAAGTCACAAAACAATGTGTATAGATGGTATGATCCAACTTTTTACCTAGATGTTTTCAAATCATGTAGATAAGCATGTACGTGCTCATGCACAAATGAAGTTCTAAAAGGGTGCACACCATAGTGCGATGATCCCCGGACAGCAGGTATAAAGAGGCAATTTCCCTGTTAGCTTTAAACTCCTGAAAATTGTTTCAATATTTTATAGTGACATGAATTGCTTTTTAATTTTAGTCTTTTAGTCCTCGCTGGAGGACATGCTTAGAGAGAGGTTGGAGGAAGGGGAGAGAGGAGGGAGGGGAAGAGAGAGAGATGCCCGATTGGGGATTGAACCCACAATCCGGGTATGTGCTCTGACTGGGAATCAAATGGCAACCAACCCTTCAGTGCTTAGAATGACACTCAACCAAATGAGCCATCCAGCTAGGCTTTTTAATTTTTTAACAAACAACTGAAGAAGAGAAATCTTGTCTAAAGAAATCTTAACTACATTACTGTCATGAATATCAACTCACCAAGCCTTTATTTTTTTATCCTCACCCAAGGACATTTTTTTCCATTTTTTGTTCAGATAGAGTGGGAGGCAGAGAGAGGGAGAGACAGAGAGACAGAGAGAGACAGAGACATCGACATAAAAGGGACACATCGAGTGGCTGCGAAACTGCAACCAAGGTACGTGCCCCTAGCAGGGGCCCAACCCAGGTCTCTCTGGACCGCAGGCCGATGCTCTAACCGTTGAGCAAACCCGGCCAGGGCCAACTCACCAAGCTTTGAGGATGCCTAAAAGACCATATTTACCTTCAAATCTCAAGTTCTTGGCATTGGAATAGAGATATATAATTTTGAGTTTTGTTTCTGATCCTTTTCCCAATTATTTTGTCTTACTCATTTCTACACATCAGATACCCATGGAGGTAAATCAGACCTTTGGTCATACAGAAGAAATCAGTGTACACTCTTGGGGCAGTGGGCTGGCAGTACCCGAGCCAGGAGTCACAGGTGAGTTCGCTCCCCGTGCATGCCCTGCTGTGAATGTGTTCACGCACCTCCTCAGCCAGGACTAGCCGTGTGTGGTCACTAGCACTGAGGTCCAGGAAGCACGAATATTCTAGAAAAAAACATGAGCCACACTCCCGGCCTTCTGTCAGCTGGGCTCTGAGAGCAGAAGAAATTAGGTTTGGTTTTCCTTGAGGGCATAGACGCTACCTTCCAGGATCACTGTGAAGCCCAAGAGTGTGTGAACGAGAGTGTTCCTCTGACGTAAGGGGTCTTTCCTACTCACCAGCATTCCAACATACTTTGTTTTTCTGATTTCTCCTCTCCTGGGCAAGTCTCTGTTGAGTGGATATATTAGTCCTTGTGGACAGTGTACTTCCTTATTTAGGGAATTCATCACAACATCTGCATACTTACTGCCCAGTAGTGTGTTGGTAAATGTTTAAAACCCAGCTCTCCTGGAGAAACTATGCCCTGGTGTATAATATTTACCGATTTTTTCAGTGTAGCTGCATCTCCCATGGCCAATTTCAAGATACCAAAGCAATGTCACTGAATGTCAGTTGAGAAGAGATATATACAATAGGATACCATTATGTAGTACTTCCTACCTCCAGAGCAGAGGTAATATAGTCAAGTGTAATAAAGTCAGTAGGAAGTGATGAGTTGTATGTATGACATTTCTTGTAATATAATGTATTTAATCATAAGTTTATCTCATTTAATTTCTAACAATGGCTGGGTTTAACAGCTGGTTCACAACATTCCTGAAAATTTAACAACTAGCTCTTGCGAGCCGGGTCCAGCACTCCTCTGACACTACCATACTGCAAGGTATTATGGGTATTCTTTTTCCTGGGAAAAAATCAGTCATTACCTACCTAATGGAAACCCAGATCTACCTAATGGAAACCCAGATATATATGTCTGTTCGTATGCAGACAGGAGGTGTCTGTATGTTGATGTGTGTGCCTGTATTCACACCTCCTTGCCCTTGGTGTGGGTGCTGGACAGTGCATGAGGGGAGGCATTCATGTTAAAATCAAATAGATCAGCACCTGCTGTGTGTCAATGTGCAATTTAATTAACCTTTGGGTCTTAATGTTTTATATGACATGTTATGTAATAATATTACCTATGAGATTGTTATAAAAAGAGAGAGATAAAACAGAAAATATAGTTAGACTCAGAGCAGGTGTAAGGTTTAAGGATTGACATGTATAAAATGTGTGGCGCATAACAAGAGCTTAATACATGTTAGCACCTTTTCTCTCTAACAAATATCTCCACAGGACCCCAAGTAATTCACTGGAGCTATTTAGAGAGACCTGCAGGACCAGGTAGGCAGAACCCAGCTTTCCTTTTTCACCTGAGCTCGGAATCAGACTGGGAGAAACACTGACTTTATCATTCTGGTGCCTGGCAACCGTGTGTAGTTTAATCCTGCCAACTAGAGTTGCCATTGTGGGGTCGATGCATCTAGACATAGCCTTGTCCTGGTTTTGTCATGATAATGCTCCTCTGAGTCACCGAGGTTGGCTAACCAGCACTGCTCTTTCTTGGGAAAAATCTCAGCCTCACACAGCTTTGCATTTATTAATTTTAGAGAGGAGGGGAGAGAGAGAGAAACATCGATAAGAGAGAACATTGATTGGCCGCCTCCTGCATGCCCCCCACTGGGGATTTGGCCCACAACCTGGGCATGTGCCCTGACTGGGATTCCAACTGGCGACCTCTTGGTGCATGGGTCAACGCTCAACCACTGAGTAACACCAGACGGGCTGAAAGGAGTTTTCTTTTTTCTTTTGTTTGGTGGTACGTGCCCCTAGCGGGAACCGAACCCCAGGACTCTCTGGTCCGCAGGCTGACGCTCAACCGCTGAGCCAAACTGGCCAGGGCTAAAAGGAGTTTTCAAAGCTTTGAATAGGAAAACTATGTATTACAGCCATTTGAATTATTCTCTAATTACTTAATCAAATCACATAATTTATGCATATTAATGGATTTTTTTTTAAACGTCAAAAATTCGTTTTAAAATGTATTAAAGAAAAGTAGGTGAAATTACCAAAAAAAAAATTGCCTAGAAAAGAAGAAATACAGGAGTGCCCAGCCTTGCCAGGACATGGAGTGTATTATAATTAACAATCAAGTTCAAGGTACTGGTTTGAACAAGAAAACTTAGTAACATTTAAAAACAGACTAGAAGATATATAACAATTCACAAAACAAGAAATAAGAAAGAACTATTCATTGAAGGGGGGAGGCTGGAATGCCCTCCCCTCACTCTGTCTGTTTAAATCAAAGCCCCTTTTCCAATCCCAGTTTTCCGAAGGCTCCAGTAAACCTTTCAGGACCCCCATCTCCTGAATTCCCGCAGCTACAGAACTTGTTATCGATACTGCTCGGCTTGTCCTTTCTTCTCATTCTGCACTATTGTCCTTTGTAGAGATTCAGAGAGTCATATTTAACATTTGTTTCTGAGGGCAGAAAACATGCACTGTACTTTTATGTAACTTCATGTAACAGGCAATTCCATTCACAAATGAATAAATGAACCAAAGAATCGACAAATGAATGAACAACTATGGATTTGGACGAAGTACAACTTCTGTGGCCCTCAGTGTCCTCATCTGGCCTTACACAAGATTACACTGAGTCAACTTACAAACGAGACTTTTGCTATAATCGTGGTTTATCGGCTTCAGGCCACTGGGACTGACATCTCTGGAAGCGATCTGGCTGCTCCTAAGACCCCCTCCTCATCCACACAGAAAAGCAAGCAACCAGGACAGGACCCCTGGTTCTCATTTGAGATCTTACCCTTGGATCACTTTCTTCTCTAGTTCCTGATTCCTCGAGGACAGTGTTTTCCCAAATGTGGTTGTGTGATCACCTCATCAGATCGCCTATGGCCCTAATTAAACATGCAGATCTCTGCGCCCCATTTGTAAGCTATTGGAGTAGATTCTCAGGGGTGAGGCCAGGCCTGCTGCTCCCGGGTGACTTTTATGTTCTCTAAAGTTTGAGACTCTTATTTAGAAGAGGGAAGAGAAATAAATGTTGTGGGCCTCCCATATACCAGGTTCTTACGTTTATTCTCACAACACCACTCAAGGTAGATTTTATTATTTTCTTTCAGTGATAAGTCTCAGACACTAACACATTGATGAGAAAAATTGCCAAAGGCGCCACTATGAGTTAGAACTAAGTCTGGCTTCCAAAGCAAGTCCATCTGACCCATGTCCTCGGTTCTTTCTAGGACAGCACACTGCCCACCCCACTGTGGCCCAGTCCACTTTCCATTTGCATGCATCAGAGATCTCAGATTCCAGCTGATACTTTCTACATCGACCTAAAATGAGCTCTGAGATGCTACACCACAGCTCACTTGCCATAAGAACTAAAATCTCAGAAAGCAACTCAGTTTAGTTCCAACCATCAGCACTGTTTATACACTCTGGCCATAGCTTAGAAACGTACAGTTGAATTCAGGTCAGCAGGTCATTGCTAGGCCCTAGGCCAAGCGCTGGAATCCAAAGGAAACACTGACAACTGCTTTCACTAGGCCACGTGGCAACAGAAGAAGAGACGCTCTTGGCAGGGCTTGGAGCACAGCAGGAGGATGGAGCCATCTGGCCAAGCCCACCCTCACAGCAATGGAGTGTTGTGGGCAGCCTCTGCGGTGGCCCCACATGTGGAATCCCCTTTCTTTGAGTATGGTCTGGATTTAATGACTTATTTCTAATGAAAAGAGCACTGCAGAAGTGATACGTTACTCTGAGATTAGGTTATAAAAAGACTGCTGCTTCCCTCTGGCGTATTAAAACAACAGGAACTGGTGAGGCAGAAGGAGGAACAAGGTGAGGCAGAAGGAGGAACAAAAATGATGTCCAGATTTTTGGGCTGAATACCTGGATGGATATGGTGTCACTTACCAAGATGCTGAAGATTACATAAAACCAGTTTAAGAAGAAATATATTCTTAATCATGATTTGGGATGTGGAATGTGAAGTTGGAGATCTCTATGTGAGAGCCAAATAAAAATGTCTACTGAGCAGGTCAGGTTTAGGTCTGGAACTCAGAAAAGAAGTTTGGGCTTCAGAATAAATTTGGGAGTTTTCAGAAGGAAATAAAAAAGCTCCTGAAAATGTTTCATCCACAGGAGGACCATGTGTTTATACCCTCTCTCCCAACTGCAGTACCATGTGAACATCATGTGAACGAGGTATGGGTCCTCCACACCTGCCCAACACACACACACACACACGATCACATGTGTGCTGTGTGGGTGTGATCACACATGTAGACACGTACTGCCATGGGAACGTGGGCACAGAATATGTAGCTGATTTCTTTCTTGCCTTTGTGTATATTGTCAAAAATGAGTTTCTCTGGTGATATTTCTTTAGTTTCCTTGTTTCCCTGACTACAGGTTGAGAATGATGAAAAGCCTCGGGGTGCTTTTTAGTAGATCTTTCTCCGCTGTATGGCTGAATGACTGGTTTCCCGGGCCTGATTCGAAGGCTATTGTATTAATTATATCATTCATCTGTTTGCAACTGCATCTCAGAATATGTTTGCATAAAACACCGCCCTGCCCTAGAACTTAAGATCCTCTTTACTGCATCAAGCTCAAGCTCCTCTCCTGCTTTCTCGAACTGGTGACACCCCACCCCTCTCTGCCCAGACCTTCCTCCGCCACCTCTGTTCCAGACCCAGGAGATACTTCTGACCTCTATGCCTTCGTTCATGTTGGTTCTGAGATTCCAATTCCTAACTTCCTATGTAATTTTGAGCAAGTTGTTAAAACCATTCACCATAAAGAGTCTCCATTGATCATTGCAGCTAACATTTACTGCCCTAAGTATTTTACGCACGTTTTCTCAAATCCTCCTAACACCCATTGAAAGGGATATTACTGTTCCCATTTCACAGATGAAGAAACCAGGAGTGAGAGAGGCTAACTGCCCCAAGGTACACAGCTAGTGAGGAGCAAAGAAGGAATTAGAACCTGTGAAATGAAAACTTGTTTTCCTCTATTCCAGTGGTTCTCAACCCTCCTAATGCCACGACCCTTTAATACAGTTTTTCATGTTGTGGTGACCCCCAACCATAAAAGTATTTTTGTTGCTACTTCATAACTGTAATTTTGCTACTGTTATGTCCTAGGCGATCCCTGTGAAAGGGTCGTTCGACCCCCAAAGGTTGAGAACTGCTGCTCTATTCTCTACTCACTTCTGTAACAGTTACGCGTCCCCACCCCCCCCCACACACACACCTACTAATCTCCAACACCAGCTGGATTTCCTGCAGTTGGATCCAGTTCTGACACTGTCGACTTGGAATCAGCATTGAGCTCCCACAAGGTAAGGGCTCTGATCCACAAGACAGCCCCCACATTTCAGGCACCAACTGCATATACCAGGTTGTTACCCACACAACTGACTAGCTACAAACCAGGGTTCTCATGACCCCCTCCTTGGGTTCAATAATTTGCTAGAATTGCTCATGCAACTCAGAGAAACACTTACTTTCATTTGCCAGTTTATTATGTTATAAAGGATATGAACCACCTGATGAAGAGAGACATAGAGCAAGGTCCAGAAAGATCCTAAGCGCAGGAGTTTCCTGGAGGCTGGTGCAGCCCATGAATGTGGGCTGCACCAGCCTCCAGGTACGTGGATATGTTCACCAACCAGGAAGCTCCCTGAACTCTATACCACATGATTTTTATGGAGGCTTCATTATGTAGGCATGATTGGTGATCACACAACCTCTAGGTCTCCCTCTCCCCTCACTGGAGTTTGCAAAGAGTGAGGCTGAAAGTTCCAACCCTCTAGTCACATGGTTGGTTCCAAAAGTCACCGCCTTAAAATAAACTCACGTGTGACAAGGACTTCTTATAAATAATCAAATATACTCCGTTCACCTTTATCTGCTCTTATCACTTCGGACATTACATGGGTTTCAGGAGCTCTGTCCTAAATATATATTTGGTCCTCAAATTCTTCGATAATCCTCCTCTCAAGCACTGGAGCTTACGTCCTCTCCCTGTGAGTGTGGGTTGGACGCAGTGATTCTCTCCTAGTGAACAAATATAACGGCAGCACGTGACTTCTGAGACTAGCTCATCAGAGGCATTAGAGCTTCCTCCTGGCTCTTCCTCCGTCTCAGATCCCGGGCGGGGGCAAGCCAGCTGCCATATTGTAAGGACACTCAAACAGCCCAATGGAGAGGTCTAAGTGGCAAGAAACTGAGGCCACCTGCCAACAGCCAGCAAAGAGCTGAGCCCTTCTGCCAGGAGCCATGTGAATGAACTATCTTGGAAGAGGTTGCTCCAACCTCATTCAAGTCTTCAGGTAAGTACAACCCAGTCAGACCTTGATTGCAGCCCCAAAGGAGAGACCCAAAGCTAGAAGCACCGGCTCAGCTGCTCTAGGATTCCTGCCCCACAGAAACGAAGTTGCTTGAAGCTTCTAGATGTGGGCACTGTGTTACACAGCAACCGGTGAGTAACGATCCTGGCTGTGAAGCCCCCCAGCACTATTTCGCACATACTCTTTTTGCTTACCCGGGTACCATGAGGTGAATGATTCTGAAGCTCTCAAAGGACAGAGGATGGAAGGAGCCAGGATCCCCGAGTCACTTGGGTTGTTTTTTTTTTTATCCTCACCCGAGGACATTTTTTCCATTTTCTGTTCAGATAGAGTGGGAGGGGGAGAGAGGAAGAGAGAGAGAGAGAAACATCGACGTGAAAGGGACACATCGAGTGGCTGCCACCCGCACAACCCGACCAGGGCTGGGGACAAACTGCAACCGAGGTACATGCCCCTAGCAGGAACTGAACCCGGGTCTCTCTGGACCACAGGTTGAAACTCTCACCGCTGAGCCAAACCGGCCAGGGCCCCCGAGTCACTTAGATGTCCAACTGCACCCTAGGAGACCATCCCTATTGTGTTAGGCCATGGGCTTGGGGGTTGTTTATTATAGTAGCTAGTGCTGTTTACTCTTTTAATATACCCTCCTTTCTATTTCTCAGGCATTTATTGTTCTTTACCACAGAAGATTTAATTATTTGTATAAATGTCCATTTTTTTTCATTCTAGTCTTCAAGTTGCTTTCTTTTTTAAGTACACATCCAATGAGTGATTAGAGTATGCTTGGTGGTATGGGTTTTGCCAGAATATCTTAATGAATTATCACAATAACACTAAAAAGCTGATTCTATTATTTTTCTGACTTTTCAGATGTGAAATCTAAGACAGAGAGGTCAAGTGACTTGCTCAAGATCACACAGCCCAGAAGAGGCAAAGCTGACAAGTGTTTTGATCCCCAAATTCAAGCTCTTAACTGCTCTGATCTGCTCCCTCCTATGATCCTGTATCCCACCCAGCACCCAGCAAAGTCTCTTGCATACAGTTGTTGTTTAATTAATGTCTGTGACTGCATGAATAAGTGAATGAACAAATGGTAATATGTTTAGAGGAGAAATGTCATGAAAGTTCACAAATAATCAAAACACTCTGTTGTCCTGAAATATTTTTTTCCTCATACAAATGCCCCCTTTTACTTGTATGCATCTGAACTTTAGGGTGTTAGTGGCAAGGACATATAATGAGATTCATTCATAGGATGGCAGCAGGCTTAGAGAATTCTTCATAACGTCTGCATTCTCAGAAACAGAGCTGCAAGTGCTTCAGGACATCAGACACATCCAGGACTCTTCTGAGGAGCTGACTCATTCAGGGAAGCCGCTGACATCCACAGGCACCTCTCAAGGAGAGGACAGTAACTACTGTACCGACGGTGCCATTTCGCCGGGAACCTGCGTCCACTCACAGGGCCTGGCCGGGAACCTCAGCAGCGTGACAAAGGCCAAATTGTTCACTCCAGAACAACACAATCATGCAGTGAAAGAGTGGGTGCCCTGTGTGCTGAGGGGAAAGGCAGTAAATGAGTCCCTGGCACCACCACAACAGGTCAGCCTTAACAAAGATGGGGACAGAACTCCCTGCCAAAGGAACGGTCTCAGCAAGCTTGCTCTATGAGTGAAAACTCTATCAGATTTAAACTCAAAACAGCTAAAGTTCCAAAATATGCAGCCAGGGCACCATGGGAAAAAGAAGACTATCCCTTCCTAGGGAGGGCAGATAAGTAATGAATAGTCTCAAACTCTTTTCATGAAAGCAAAGCTCAGGTCTTCCTTCCTGATTAGTTCAGAACTGGCATTAACTTCAAGTCACCACCTTGTTTTCACCTCAGGTTCACACCTGTGTCTCCCAAAGGACAGCATAAACCTTCCATACTGCAGACTTCCTTTCTGAAATGAAAACTGTTGAGCGTGGCTAGCCGTGGGGAGCGGAAGGGGACTGCAGCAGAAGGAGGGAGACGTTCGTGGTCCACTTCCACTTTCTTGCGTTCATTGCTTACCAGGTGTACTTATTAATTTCACTTTTATAATGTTGGCGTTCACCAGAGTGAGGATTATGACCATTTGGGTCTTCACTTTTCTATTATTCTGTTTCAAAAGAAATAAAATATTTTTTTTGGAATTTTTTTTAAACTATAAATTTCTGCCCTAAAACAACACTTGTTCCCATAAATAAAGCCTTGCTTCTCAAAGAAAAGTGCGTCTGTGGAACAGAATGTTATAGAACACCTTCGCTGAATAGGGAAAGAAGGGGGGGAGGGGTAATCGAGGGATTTTGTAATTTTAATTTTTAATTCTCATCCGAGGATATTTTTTGCATTTATCTTCAGATAGAGCAAGAGGGAGGGACAGAGAGAGAGAAGCATCAATGTGAGACAGATACATTGACTGGCTGCCACCCACATGACCCCAACCGGGGCCAGGGACAAACTGCAACAGAGGTACGTACCCTTAGCAGGAACCGAACCCAGGTCTCTCTGGACAGTGGGCCGACACTCTAACGGCTGAGCCAAACCAGTCAGAGGAGGATTTTGCAATTTTAGTATTGCTTAACATGCTTTAACTATATATTACTCTTTTTTTCCCCCCTTTATTGATTTTGGAGAGAGAGGAAGTGAGAGGGAGAGAGAGACAGAAACATCGATGAGAGAGAGAACAATTGGCCACCTCCTGCATGCCCCCCACTGGAGACTGGGCCCACAACCTGGGCATGTGCTCTGACCCGGAATCGAACCAGTGACCTCTTGGTGCATGGGTCAATTCTCAACCACTGAGCCACACCGGCGGGGCCATATATTATTTTTATATATAGATTCATTGTTTCCAACTCAAGGTAATTTTTTTCTCCAGAGGGCCTTTGGCAATGTCCAGAACCATTTTTGATTGTCATGACTTGGGTGGGGTTGAGGGTCCTGCTTACATCTAGTGGATAGAGGCCAGGAGGCTGCTAAACATCCCACAGGACAGTTCCCACACCAAAGGATTATCTGGTCCAAAATGCCAACAGTGCCCAAGTTGAGAAACCCTGATATAGGTATGATGATTCCATTGTAAAAAATAGATAAATTCACCCTAAAGTCATGCTCACAGAATAACTGATTAGATGGGGGAGAAAGGGGAATCATGTCTTAATTGTTTGAATAACACATCTAGTGTAAGTTTGAGATTGGTCAGATTCGGGGGCATCTGTTGGTGTTTGTTCTTCCTGGTCATACGAGGCACTCGATAAATGCTTCGAAATAGAACTGAATCTTTTCTTTATTGTTTGCTCACATATTTAACAAATATATGTTGAATCTCTGCTATGCTATCAGGTGGACACAGCTTGTAAGAAAAATCACTTCTCAACTATGATCTGTCCTTAATAAAACAAAAAAAGCTCTGGCCAGTTTGGCTCAGTGGTTAGAGCGCCAGCCCACAGACTAGAGTCCCAGGTTTGGTTCCCGCTAAGGGCGTGCACTTTGTCCCCAACCCTGGTTGGGGTCGTGTGGCTGGCAGCCAGTCGACGTGTCTCTCTCACATCGATGTTTCTCTCTCTCTTCCCCACTCTCTCCCTCCTGCTCTATCTGAAGATAAATGCAAAAATGTCCTCAGGTGAGGATAAAAAAAAAGAAGTACCCAGGCCATGTCTAAATATTACAATCAATATTGTGGCCAGGAAATGTCTTGGAGGTCTGAAATGAGAATGAAACCGAAATGTTTAGATCTCTTACATATTAAGTATGCATACAATTAATTGAGGCCTGGCTGGTTTTGTTGTTGCCGTCATTATAAACAAACTCCTATCCCTGTGGGGAAGCCAGGTCCTCATAGGGCATCAGTTCAGGGTCCTGTAGGAGGCTGAACAAACCCAGTTAGACTTTAGGCCTGGGAATGGCCGGCAAGAGCTTCTGGTCCTTTCACTTTAAATTGTTGACTGGTCCCCGCCCTCACCCGTTGTTTGGGGACAAGCAGTGCTCCTAAACTTCCCTCCACGGCTAGAATAGCCGGAAGGACATGAGTGTGTAGTCCCAAGGGCTGGACTTGGCTCCTCACTCAGAATGGAGTCATTAGGAAAGTTCCAGAACTATCCCTCCCTAAGCAATCATGAGTCCACACTTAATTCTTCCCCATTGAAGTAAGCTCATAAAAATATCCACCCTTAAACTTAAAGAAACCCCAGCAGGATGAATTCTCTCAGAAGTTGTAACAGTTGTAGCATTACTGACCCATGAACAATTGAATTCTTTGAATTAGTGCCTAAGAACACAAAAGACACCCCTGTACTTTTTCACAAGTCCCTGTGGAATTTCCCATTCCAATGAAAGCAAATTACACTAAAAAGAAAATTAGCAAGAGCACCATTTCCAACCACTAATGTAAACACTCGATAAGCTTTTTTGTTGTTGATTATTCAGAAAAAAAATTCTAATAATAAAGAAAAGAAATGCAGCAAATTTACATTGCAAATGTAATTCTCTCCAATTTTTGGCAGCATTGACGTCAACTCAATTGAGCCAAAACCAGAGCTAAGCCAGGGTTACCAGAACCCACAGAGCTGAGGTCAGAGCAGGTCCAGCCCGACCTCCCAGCTGGGAGTCTTAGCAGGATTCTGTCTCAGGTCATCCCGGCTGCGACTGCTCCTGGTTGACCCTATCTCCCACCCTAAACGGTGCTTAGATAAGAGCCCACCTCCAGCTCTCCAGGTGACCAAAGCACTGGTCAGTCTCAGGGTACAGAATGCCCTGATCTGGCCTGGAAATGACCTAGACCACTTGGGGCGGTAGCCGTGGATGCTGGGTCTAGAACCAGCCAAGGAGTCCCAGATCAATCCCACAGCTACTCAAGCCCAAAGGCTGTGACTGGAACCAGAAAAATTACGGGAATGCAGCAAACCATCTGCCTGGCCGCATCGGCCCTGGGTCAGTCACAACAGGTGTTCAGAACCCCTGGTCCTCCGTAATCAATCAAAGACAGACAACTTCCACTAAGAACTAAAAACCCGGCCAGGCTGTCTGGCTTTAAAGCATGCCCCGTGTCTCTTCAGAACAACGGCACGAGGTAAACCTCAGCATGCTCCCTGACCTTAACTCGTTCCAGTTTCTCAAGCGAGAACAAAGGAAACAGAAGTTATCCATCAGCAGGCCAGGGCGCTGCACGCCGGCTAAGCGCCGTTTTCACCCTTCTCTGGAGTTCCCTTTCACTTACAGGTTTCACACCGATACTGTTTTTGTTGAATGATGGCACACATACTTTGTTTATTTCCTATGTGCTGAGCAGTGTCCTAAGTGCTTTATAAACATGAGAGTAATTATATGTGTGTGTATATATATATGTACACATCACAAATTGTACACAGGATGGGGTTGCATAGATTCAACAAGGGGTGTGCTTTCTTAATGTTTTATTTGTGACACTATTTTTAAATTTTGTTTTGCTAAAGTAATATGTGCCCATTTTAAGAAAGTAGAGAAAGTTTTATAAAGAAAAAGTGGCCCTGGCCGGTTTGGCTCAGCGGTTAGCGTGTCAGCCCACGGACCAATGAGTCGCAGGTTCAATTCTGGTCAAGGGCACGTACCTTGGTTGCATTTTTCCCTGGACCTGGTGGACTTGGTCGGGTGGTGTGGGAGGCAACCAGTCGATGTGGCTCTATCATGTTGATGTTTCTTTCTCTCTCTCTCTCTCTCTCTCTCTCTCCCTCCCACCCACCCACTGTCTTATAATAAGTAGAAAAATATCCTCAGGTGAGGAATAAAAAAAAAAGAAAAGAAAGAGTGAATGCTCTTGCTCCCTTCCAGACCCGTCCTCCGGAGGTGGCACCACTGTTCACAGTGTGGGACAAGCCTTCTGCGGGGAGTACGATAAAAAGGCTTTAAAAAAAAACCCAATCTCAAAGCAAACGAGTAGCATGAGAGAAAGAACATTTTTTCAAGAAATGAAAAAACTAAGAGATGAAATGGAAAGTACGACAAAGGAAAAGGCTCATGGATGAGGCCAGCGCCGCTGTAGTGAAATTTTTACATTAATGCTGCTGAGGCGGGGATGGTGGAGAACAAACCATAAGTCAGTGTGGACCTGGTAGATGGGTGTGGAGAGAGTGACATTTCAGGCCTTCCATAATTGATCAGTGAGTTTTAAATAGTAAAATATAGAGAGCACCTAGTAAGTCCTTTCAGCAGACAATTCCTTTTAAGAGTTGCATCACATGTCCTTTTAAAAATAGTCCAGCTACCTTCTGTTCATGTACCCCAGGGGTTCCTGGATTTCATTTGAATAGTCTGCCAACACAAAAAGGAAATCCAGAAACTGTCCTCTGAGACACAACATCTTCCAAGAACCTCTGTTCTCCGCTGTGACATACGCAGAAGACATTTGGCCCGACCTCCAGGAAGGCTTCAAAGCAAAGGGAAGCTCACAGGTGCCCTGGAGGATGGGACCTAGCATGGTCAGTGCCAACGGGGTCTTCTGTGGAACCAAATGCAGCACAGCATAGTGGAAAAGATTCTGAATAGAGGGATTAACTGGAAAACAGAGATGGGAGTAATCAGGACAGAAATATATTGTAAATCTTCCAAGGTCACCATTGCAACCCTCAGAAAAAGGAAGGCTTCAGGCTCCAGGGACCACACTTCCAGCTGCAAAAATGTTACAGACTGAGCATCTTTGTCTTCCAAGGAGACCAAAACAAAGATCAAATAATGGAGGGGGGTAGGGAGTGGGAACAGAGACTCCTTCGCTCTCTCATTGACCTTAGCATTGCATGTGATTTGAAAGCTTTGTTGTATCACATAGTAATCAGTCTCTTGACCTTTTAAAAGTACATGTGTTAATTGTTATTTCATATCTTCATAAAAAACTCTCAACCTCTCCCCATAGCTAATTCATAATTTTTAATCCTCAGGTGTTTTGACTTAAAGTTCAATGTGTTGGAAACAATCATGAGACATGAATAAGAGGGTGTTTGCCTAAAGCAATGGTTTGGCACCTTGGCTGTACATTAGAATCACCAGAAGAGCTTTAAATATTGATACCTGGAATCCACCCTCAGAAATTTTGATTTAATTGTTCTGGGGAAAGGCCAGGTTATCCATATTATTTTTAGAAGTTCCCAGGTGATTTGAACATGCAGTAGCAGTGAGAGGTCTCTGACTGTTGGCATTCTTTTTTTTTTAATCCTCACCCGAGGACATTTTTCCATTTTTTGTTCAGATAAAGTGGGAGGGAGAAAGAGAAAAACATCAACGTGAAAGGGACACATCGAGTGGCTGCCTCCCGCAGGACCCAACCAGAGCGGGGGAGCAACTGCAACCAAGGTACACGCTCTTAGTGGGAACCGAACCCAGGTCTCTCTGGATGGCAGGCCGACACTCTAACCACTGAGCCAAACTGGCCAGGGCTGATTGTTCGCATTCTAATCCCTTCCTTAATCACCACCTCTTCCTATTATGTGCACAGAGAAGAAAACAAAACAAGTAACTCTTGATCAGGAGCTTCGGCCCCAACCTCACTGCAGCACTGTAGTGAGCTAGGCTGGACTTCGTGAAGAATGCTTCTGCATGCACCTGATAGCCAAAACCAAAGCCAGATGGAAAGCTAACTCCTCCTCTCCATCCCAGACTCCACACCCAAGCCTCAGTGGTCACCACTCCAACAAGAGGGGCAACCACATGGACATATTTGCAACTCATATTTTCAACCAAGAAAGGATGAGATTCCCAAAACAGAAGGAAATACAAATCATCAAGAAAAAGGCACAACTCAATGGAAAAGTGAGCAAAGAATATAAACAGTTAATAAAAGAGAAGCCTCTAAAGACCAAATAAACATGAAAAAACCCCCAACTTCTCCAGCAATCAGAGACGCCAATTATAATCACAAATGAGATAGATACCATTTCATACTTATCACAAGGATTAAAATCCAAAAGTTGGGTAATACCAAGAGTTAGCAAGGATGTTGAGCAATAAGAACTTTAATATATTACAGATGCGGTGTAAATTTGCACAACCATTTAGAAAAGCAGTTTTGCAATATCTGCTAACATAGAAAGTGTGCGTAACCTTCAAGGACCCCATTTCCCCTCCGGGTATTTGCCGCTTAGACAGTACAGAAGGAGATATACACTAGGTGTCCACGGCAGCACTGGGTGTAACATGAATAGGTGGGAAGGGTTAATATCGTCCAACAGTGGAACAGACCACTGTGGTTTCATCATCATACAATGAAATCATATACTCAGTTAAAATGCATAAAAAACAAAAGCTACATATTCCAACACAGATTGGTCTAAAACATAATGTTGAATGAAAAGTGCAAGTTACAAAAGTCATTTTTAGTATACCTTTTATGTAAAACATACAAATATGTAGATTATTAAAACGTGGGCAGGAAAAATGCACACAAACAATAAGAAAATGATTACCTTTGGGAAGAGGTAACATCTCCTCAGTTGAGATTGGGGAGGCATTGCAACTGCAACTAAAATGTTTTTTCTTTCTTTCCTTTTTCCCTTCTCTCCTTTTCCTCCCTCCCTCCCTCCCTTCCTTCCTTCCTTCCTTCCTTCCCTCCCTCCCTCCCTCCCTCCTGTCATTTATCAGAAGCACATGTGGCCAAATGTTACCAATGTAAAAACCTGGGTATAGGTCAATGTGTGCTGTTATATTTTTATCTTTATCTTATTGTACATCTGGAATACTAATTAACTTTTTAAAAACTTTCTAAGAGAAAAAAAGGAGCCACGAGCGTCTGCTCCAGTGGGGACTTGGGTGTGTCTTCTCTCCTCGCTTTAATACTGAGATGGCAAACAGCTGGGGGGAGAAGCCAGGACGCACTTGCGCACTTGCGGGTGGGGAGGAGACCTCGGGGGTCCCAGGTGACCCACCCACAGCCATCAATTACTTCGGGCTCCTGAGCATCATCGATGTGTGTTCAATAACTCCCCTTTGGAACATGGGAGAGATTTAATCCGACTTCCAGAGTAACACACAAACCCTGGAGTGAAGGAATCTCTTTACTTATATAATTGGTGTTTTATGTGGGGTAACCATTTGAGTTATATTTAACCTACATTTGATGTGTTTCAAATGCTCTGGCCCCTATAAAAGATCAGGTTATGAGTCATTCACGAGCAACTCAAGGGAAAATTGGAAGCAGCTGGGGAGCCTGGACTGCGGGGACTCTGATGGACGAGGAAACCGAGGCTGAGAGAGGCAGCGGGCTTGTCAGGGCCTGAGCTTGCTCATCGCTGGGGCCTTGGCCCTGGTGTCTCGACTCCCTTCCGGGCTCGGAGACCCCAGGCTGCCAACGTGTTCCTTTCCATAGGCAGGTGAAACAGTCCTCAGGGAGAAAACTAAACGTTGAAGCTTTTGTAGCCCATCTCTTTTTCTATGGTGCTGTTTATCTCTAAAAGTTACAGAAACTAAGCTATTACACATTTAGGTACCCAGGTTATTTGAGGAGCCTCATCTTGAAGGAGGGAATAGAAGAAAATGGCTTTATATATATATTTTTAATCACCGTTTTGAATCATGTCTTGTCAGGTCACCCTCTCCATCCCTCAGTGTCATTTCAGGCAGATTTGATGTCTCTTGGGTCACTTTTAGTTAATAAAATTTGACCAAACAAATCTCATAAGGGACTCAAAGCTCATCTTTCCTCCAGGGTGGGCTTGGGGTGTGCGTATAGATATTGGGGGGGGGGGACCTGCCTCCCACCTGCCAGCCCCTTGATTCTCAGGAAGTTGCGAAAGGTGGGGTGGGAGGGGGCTTCAGAAATCTGCTTCTGTGGCTCCTGATCTTTTGTTAGCGATGGGAGTGGTCGCCAGTATCACACTGTCTGTTATGATTCTCTCTGAAACTGGAGGCCTCTGTTAATTTCAGAGCCATCCAGAGCCCATATGGTGTCTGGGCCAATTAAAAACAGGTGCCTCCAGGGAACCCTCTGGGGTGGTGGGAATGTTTTATGCCTTGTGCTGCTCTCCCCTAAGACATCAACAAGAATAGTCTAGGGCCTAGAACAGTCTAGGGTGCGACCTGTGGGTCGCGACCCCTTTGGGGGTTGAACGACCCTTTCACAGGGGTCACCTAAGACATAACAGTAGCAAAATTACAGTTATGAAGTAGCAACGAAAATAATTTTATGGTTGGGGGTCACTACAACATGAGGAACTGTATTAAAGGGTTGCGGCATTAGGAAGGTTGAGAACCTAGACTCTAGGCTCTTGGGTCAGGCCCCTCAAGGCCAAGGGTAGCACAGAGAGCAGACTGTTGGAGAACACCAGCTACACGCATGGGTTTCCCAGGCTGCATACAGGCGCAGCTGGACACCTTCCCTGATCCAGTGTAGCTGCTCACAGACTGTTAGGGCCTTGCTTGTACCCTGAGAGGAATCTGTTCTATTTTATTAAACTAAGACGCCTTTGAGCCCCAGTGAATAATTTATCAGTAACTGCATCAATGTTCTTTACTAGGGAAAGGAGCTAAGGAAAGGAGGAAAAGGAACAAAGGCTTCAGCCACCCAGGGTACGGTGTCTAAAGGTGAGAGAGGAAGCAATCAAAACATTCATTCAAATGGCTATTCTGTTTGGTAGCAGGGAGGAAGGAAATGAGTGGAGGGACGGAAGACATGCCTGTTCTAATCGAATGCCTTTTTTTAAAAGAAAGAAGGTTATGTCCCTGGCAGGGTAACTCGGTTGGTTAGAGCACTGTCCTAATAAGCCAAGGTTTCAGGTTTGATCCCCGGGTTAAGGCACACCCAAGAATCAACCGATGAATGCATAAGTAAGTGGAACAACAAGTCGATGTTTCTCTCTCTCTCCCCCTTTCTCTCTTTCTCTAATTAAGAAAGAAAGAAAGAAAGAAAAAAGGAAAAGAAAAAAGGTCACCAGGAAGTTACCTCTGGAGACAGTGGCCCCCTCATCTGACCATATCCACTCCTCATAGCCTTTACCTATGACCCCTGACTCACTTTTTTTTTCAATCAGTCTTTTTTATTGAATACAAAGAGAACTGTACAGTTGCAAATGTTGACCATTCATAACATTACATAAAGGCAACAGAGTTAAAAACAACAACAACAACAACAATCACATTGCCCAGCCAGTGTGGCTCATGGGCTGAGCATTGACCCATGCACCAAGAGGTTGCCAGTCTGATTCCCAGTCAGGGCACATGCCCAGGTTGTGGGCCTGATCCCCAGTGGGGGGCATGCAGGAGGCGGCCAATCAATGTTCTCTCTCATCGATATTTCTCTCTCTCTCCCTCTCCCTTTAAAATCAATAAAGAAAAACGTATTTTAAAAAACACACAAACATCAAAACATGCTTATTATTTTAGCCTCAAATACTACTTCAGATTTGGTTTAATTAAAATATCTTGATTCTGTTTTGGATAAAAATAACATCTTAAGTACTAAAATATTATGCAACTGCCTACATACAACAAAACTGGTTTTTAAAAATTGATTATTATGTTCCAAAATAAAGGGTTTGCCATGCAATGACAGTCTGTCTTGCTTATATATTAAGGCCCCCTGGACTCTGGTGCCTTGATACTTTTGTGCTTTTGACTTTCATTAGTCAACGAGAAGAGAACCATATATTAAACCTATGTTGTGGAATTTTAAAATGTATGCTTTCAGCAGAAAAACATACCTGAGGCCCCCTGACTCTCTTTATGAAGGCTCTGGGTAGTGATTCTGTCTATGGCTGGCCTGTGTTTTAGGTTCCTCCAAGCCAAGGGAGCTGTGAGCATTCCACCCCTGAAAAGAACCTGTCCTTAGAGAGTGTCATTCATACACAGTGGCAGGTTTGTTTGGCTCTTTGGACCTTGCAAGAAACCTTCTAGTTCAGATGAAAGTTGATATATCTTAATCCCTTTCAGTTTTGGAGACCTTAAGCAGTTACAAGGCTCCCTTTCTCATGAGCTTTTATTTAAAATTCCATTTTTAGTATAAAAACTTTAAACCTTAAAAGGGTGAGAATGCATATCTCTGGATAGAAATTGATTTGAACTATATAGATCTTGAAATAATGCATGGACTACTTAGGTTAAGCACCACAGTCAGCGTATTAACGTCATCTCAATATTTTTATGTTGCTGAGATGTTCAGTAATTGATACGTGTTCTGTGCTCTGAAGATGTTTCCGTTTGCACTGGGCAGGAGTTGCAGAACTGACATACAGTGGCTATCAACTGCACTTACACCTAGTAAATGTAAGGAGCTAACTTCTGTCAAACATGGAAAATGCCATTCTGAGGGTAATGCAGGATATCCAGGGGTAGACTTTTGTTTCTTTATAGGGTCAAAAAGATGCTTATATATATATATTTTTTTTATCCTCACTCAAGGACTTTTTTTTTTTTTTTTGCATTTATCTTCAGATAGAGTGCGAGGGAGAGAGGGAAGAAGAGAGAGAGAGAAACACCGACGTGAAAGAGACACATCTAGTGGTTGCCATCCACACGACCCTAACCGGGGCTGGGGCCAAACTGCAGCTGAGGTACGTGCCCTTAGTGGGAACCGAACCCAGACCTCTCTGGACCTCAGGCCAACGCTCTAACTGCTAAGCTAAACTGGCCAGGGCAAAAGATACTTATCTTTTACCAATTAAAAGCATACATTTAATTTTTTCCTATTATTTAAAATGTTCGCCCTGGCCAGATTGGCTCAGCGGTTAGAGCATCAGCCTGTGGTCCTGAGAGACCCGGGTTCGGTTCCCGCTAAGGGCACGTACTTCGGTTGCAGTTTGTCCCCGGCCCTGGTGGGTCGTGCGGGTGGCAGCCACTCGGTGTGTTCCTTTCACATCGATGTTTCTCTCTCTCTCTCTGTTCTTCTCTCTCCCTCCCACTCTACCTGAACAAAAAATGGAAAAATGTCCTCAGGTGAGGATAAAAAAAATAAATAAATAAAATAAAATAAAATAAAATGTTCATGGCATTCACGTCTCTTTCAAATGTACAGTCATTATTTATATCTTATGTTATTCACATTAATTAAAATTCCTCTACCCTTAGAATATTATTATGAAAACCAAAATATAATGAGTCCCGGCTTTCAATTCAAGTTGTTAGGAGCAATTTGGCTTGCAATCCAGAGAGGAAGGGATGAATCCCCGTCATCTCCTCAGACAAGAAGCACACGGACCTGAAATATTTATAACAAGGGCAGGTCACGGTGAGTGCACCAGAGGGTGATGGTATGTATGCAATTAGCAGGATGCACAGCCTAATGATATTGAGAGAAAGTGACAGTTGCAAATAACACAAGCCTCTGCAGCTAAATATACATCTTCCGATGTCTCTGAAACATTTCAGAGTGTCGTCATTAGCAGTTATCACAGTACTGGTTCTAAAGAACTGCCCTCTCCCTTCGCAAAGCGAGGGGCTGGTGCATTCTACCCATCTGAATGGGACTCGAGGCTCTGGTTTCCCACTAGAGAAAATGATGGGGGTTGAAAAATGTGAGAGGGTGGGGGAAGGGACAGAGACCTCAGAGAGAGTGTGAAGAATTCTGGGAAGCCAATCAGAAGTCCACCCCGGGACCCGGAGGCTGCTAACGATAATGATGATACTGGCAGGTCATGGGTCATGGTACATGCCTCAGCTTCCCCCTTTGGATAAGTTAGCAGAGACACCTTCTCTAGAGACATGGTGAGCTGACCAGGAGGGCTGTATCTCTCTCCTTCAAGGGAAACTATGAAGATAACTCCCTGGTTTTATCTCCTGCACATACATCCCTGCTCCTCACTCCAAGGGATGTCAGTGTAGACCATGTCCTCTCACCTGGAGCTGCTGCTACTAAAGACGCCTCAAGGAAGCCTTTTGCTTCCTCAGGACCATTCAGATGCCTTTAGCGCTTTTATTCTACTCAAGGTGTCTATTCATTTTCTCTGCATCTTTTAAATATTTTAAATAATTTATGCTGGGCTTTTAGCTTTTATAGGCTCCATCTGAGATTCTTTTAGTCGTGTAAAGTGGAAATGCTTGCATTTTCCCCACCCTCGGTTCATCTGGCTACTGCACTGTAAGTGCATTCAGCTTTCCACCTGGAAACACTAGTGAGACACCGTGTTTCTGCAGTTTACCTAGCTGCCTTCTTCCTCTCCGTGGCGGATGTGTATTGTGCCACTTTAGCTAAGCTGGGACTACATTTCCCAGAATTCTGCTCCTTGCACAGTTGTCTTGGATTAGACGAGAAATTCAGTTTGCGATTCAGAAGGCAGAAATGAGGCAGCC
Organism: Molossus molossus; assembly: GCF_014108415.1. Lineage (NCBI taxonomy): Eukaryota > Metazoa > Chordata > Mammalia > Chiroptera > Molossidae > Molossus > Molossus molossus. The sequence continues at coordinate 38,231,167 of NW_023425350.1, forward strand.
ATATTCTTTTTGTGCTCAAAGCTTGACAGTGGCCCGGGGAGCCGTTGCCACTCACACGTCATTGCAGCTCTGGTGGCGCCACTGGTTGGTGCGGGGCACCCACAGCTCCCCCAGATCCCGCCAGGTCTCCTATGTCAGCTTCTCTGGCTCCAGGGCCCGGTCCACTCTTCTCTGTGGGAGAAGGTCACCAGCTTACCCTGCAGGTCACCTGCACCGTAGACCTGGAGGCTTGTTGGTAGTTGAGAGTCCAGTTCAAGGCCCAGACATCCTTGCAGCTGCGACCTCATCCCCACAGATGTCCGTGCTTCCCCCACTTCACGTCACCTTTCCTGCCTGCCTCCCTGCCTGGGAACTTCAAGTTCAAGACCAGAGGCAGAAGCAATCCTCCCAGAGACTGTTTAATCGGCTCCCACAGTCAAATACGGTCAAATCCCTAAAATAAGTTCCTTATTTCACCCCTAGTGATTGTACTTCTCCTTGATGGATACACTAACTTTACTTGGTTGAGTGCATTTTGGCAAATACAGGAAAAAGGATTTAGGCTACAACTGTTAAGGTCAAGATTACCTGTCCCTATAGTCTCACCTGGATGAGGAATCTCCAATCACACTTAAAACATTTCTATTTGGACCCTGGCCGGTTTGGCTCAGCGGTTAGAGCGTCGGCCTGCAGTCAGAGAGACCCGGGTTCGGTTCCCGCTGGGGGCATGTACCTCGGTTGCAGTTTGTCCCCGGCCCTGGTCGGTCGTGCGGGTGGCAGCCACTCGATGTGTCCCTTTCACGTCCATGTTTCTCTCTCTCCCACTCTACCTGAACAAAAAATGGAAAAATGCCCTCGGGTGAGGATAAAAACACAAAAAAAACAAAACACATTTCTATTTGGGCCAAACACCTGGAATTTGAACCAATAGTATCATCAGTTTCCCTTCTTGTGCTCAGAGCAGTTTAAGGTTTTTCAGCAACTTTAGGGTCTCCGATGTGAGCGCTGAGTGGCCAGGGTATAACCTTCACTTTTGGGAGTGTCCTGCTACAAGTCTGTCATTGGAGCAAGGCAGTTCCAGGCACGCAAGGCCCCCTGATTGCCCAATCAGCCTCCGCACATTACAGGGCCTGTTAAGAAGAAGCCTTCTTTGGGGAGGAGGGTGTCAATGTGGGGGAAAAGGAGAGACATCTGTAATACTTTCAACAGTAAAGATAAATTTTAAAGAAGCAGCAGCAGTCCAGCCAGTATGGCTCAGTGGTTGAGCGTTGACCCATGCAGCAAGAGGTCGCTGGTTCGATTCCTGGTCAGGACACACGCCCAGGTTGTGGGCCTGATCTCCAGTGGGGGGCGTGTAGGAGGCGGCCAATTGATGTTCTCTCTCATTGATGTTTCTATCTCTCTTTCCCTCTCACTTCCTCTCTCTCTAAAATCAATAAGAAAAAAATAAATAAAGCAGCAGCAGCAGCACCCTTCTTGCCTAGCTGGAGTGGCTTGGTTGGCTGAGCATTGTCCTGTGCACTATAAGGTTGGTGGTTCAATTCCCGGCCAGTATGAAGGCAACCGATGGATGTTTCTCTCTCTCCCTTCCAAGCCTTCTTAGGAAAAACAATAATCTCTTTGGGCAGCCAGTGAGAATTTATTTGACTTTTCTACATGGGTGGGTGTGTTGATTTTCAAGCATATGTTTAGATTCTGCGAGCTGCCCAGAAGCCACAACACTGCATTTTCGTTACATACATGTTTATGCACGCAGAGCTGGTGAGAGCTGGAAACGCTTCAGGAAATCTCGGTATTGTTCCCGGGGCTGAACTTTCCCGACTGTAATGCCTTTTTAAAAAAAAAAACATGAGAGTTTCTTTTGGATCAGACTTAGATATACGGGTCATGACTTGCACAAGATCTTAAATAACCCCAAACCTAGATGAATAAGAGCCGTTTCCAAACACAGCTGCTCCACAATGGAGATCGCCAACGTCCTCCTTACAAGGGGAGGGAAGGAGACTTCCAGAAATCTGGTTCTTTCCTCTGCAGTGTGTTTTCCATTCAGTCCATGAATGAAGACTTGTTTTTTGTTAACTCCAAATATCCATTCTTGGAATAATTTTTCAGGGACCTTACTACCGTTATCATCTTTACACTTCAGTTAAATTATGTTGGATTCACTTTGTATAAATTCAAGCAAACAGAGTAGTATCAGTCCAGCTAGTCCTATAGCTATATAATCCTGGCAGGAAAAAGGTCATAGAAATGGAAGCCAAACGTTACCTGAATAAAGGAGACTACATTTTTTCTTTTTTTTTAATCCTCGCCCAAGGATATTTTTCCATCGATTTTCAGATAGAGTGAGAGGAAGGGAGAGAGAGAGAAACATCGATGTGAGGGAGACATATCCATTGGTTGCCTCCCGTACCACCCCAGCTAGGGCTGGGAATCAAACTGCAACCAAGGTACGTGCCCTTGACTAGAATTGAACCCGTGATTCTTTGGTCCGTGGGCCGATGTTCTAACCACAGAGCCAAACCAGCCAGGGCGGAGACTATATCTTTTGATGTTATCTTCCATATTCAAGTTTGTCGGTGTGGATCATTAGAAACCGGAGTGTCTCTAGGCCACAGCAGTCTGGGGATACACAGGGGTTCATGCATGTGGGGATATTGGGATGTTCATACATATTACCAAAGGTTTATCCACCTTAGTTAAATAATAATTAATAGGTAGACATAGGTATCAGATCAACGAAGATCAGAATTTTTGGCTTTCTTACTGAGAATGGCTGTTAGAGGACGACAACAGGCATACTCCAGATTGTCCCCAGTTACAGGCACCGCCCTTACACACGGGGTCAAGGACTGTCCACTAAGCTCCCTGCATGATGAGGAAGAGATGAGTCAGGAGCTCCCAGAGGAGTGGACAGAAGAGAGGAATGAGCTGAGCATGCCCAGTTCCTTCCTTCAAAACTACCCATCAGAGCAGTCAGTACTCCTCTCACGGGAAGAGGAGGGAAGGGGTAGGGAGAGGCCACGATGTTATTCTAGGGAATTGCCTCCCCATGGACAGGGTGCCCTTCCTGGACTCGGCTGCTGTCTCCTACCAGGCTCCACCGCGGCTTCTGGAGCCCTCAAGGAACCCGAAGTGGCCCGATAATCTTTAACAAAGCAGGAGAGAATGTTTTTATTCTTTTTATAGGTTTGCTGTGGCATCTTGCTAACAGAAGCCCAGTTATGCTCAGGCTGGTAAATGTAACAAACTAACTATTTTCTTCCCCAGCCCCCTTGCATGAAGGGATTGCCACTGACACAATTTGGACCAATGATACAGAAACAGACTTCTCTTGAATTTTTCTGCTTTCCAGATTTTAAAATCTATATATAGCCAGTAGTGGCCTCTCCTCCCACTCCCCTCTTCTTGCCTGGGATTGGAAATGACGGAGTTACAGCCATCTTGCCTAGCTGGACTGATACTAGTCTGTTTGCTTGAATTTATACAAAGTGAATCCAGCATAATTTAACTAAAGTGTAAAGATGATAACGGTAGTAAGGTCCCTGAAAAATTATTCCAAGAATGGATATTTGGAGTTAACAAAAAACAAGTCTTCATCCTTGAAGAGTCAAGGATGAAAAGTGGCACGTTAAGGGTGGAGCAGCAGATACACAGAAACAGGTGCCTGGTGGCAATGTTGATCAGCTGTGCTAACGACGCATCAGCCTACTCCTGGGTTTCTTGTGTGAGAAAATAGAAAGACATTTGTATGAAACACTCTGAAATGGGTTTCTGTTACTTGCAGATAATTGAGATCTGAACTGAGAACAACCCATTTCCCCAAGCAGCTTCAGAGGGGAACTTCATGAAGCAGGAAAGGGTGATAGAGGCTCCTTACCCTGTCTCTCCCCACTCCCCCAGCCAAGCCAAGCATCCAAACCAACACCAGGACCACAGGGATGACACAGGTTGTGGCCATTTCACCCCCTCCTCTCATCCTTTAATAACACTGTGGGGCAGAGTCTATTCCTTCATTCTTATCACTTACGTGCTATTTAAAATCCACACTCCCTGCCTATATGAAGCCAAGAATTCACCACCTCATTGACAATAATCACAGAGTCCATTCTCCTGGTTCTCTTGTTTAACTTGAGATGTCATTTACCATTTAGAAAAAATCGGATAAGTCAGAACTGTGTTTCTAATAAAAGTGTCCATTTATAACAAGCTATTTTGTCACCGACTCCTGCAGCTTTTAAGCAATCAATTCTCTTCTCCGCTAACTCAATAACTTATTATCATCTTCCAAACCAGATTTGTATTGAGTAGAGACAGAGGGTGAGTTGAAGGGACTCAGATATTAGATCAATAAAGAAATCACATTCTCACCCCCTGGGCAGCACATCCTCAAATCCCAGGGAGCTCCTCCACCTTACACAATTTAGGAGTATCCCATGCTAATGAAAGAAGTCAGAGGATGTCAAGAGGGAGAAAAACAACTGCCTTATCATAACCTAATTAACTACTTCCGGAGACATACAAACTTGAAAAAGATTACAGGCCAAAAAAGATGTCTGCATTCTTGTCTTATTTTAATCGAAAATATTAAATAATATTATTTTTCTACCAAGAAATATTAACAGATCCAGGGAATCTTACAACAAATAAGTCCTTAATAGGTTTTTATTTTTCACGTCCTTCTGTAAGAGAATGGCATTCTTTTATTTATTTATTTATTTTACCCTTATCTGAGGACATTTTTTTTTTTTTCATTTATTTTCAGATAGAGAGGAAGGGGGGGGGGGAAGAGAGAGATAAACATCGATGTGAGAGAGACACATCGACTGGTCACCACCCACACAACCCCAACCAGGGCCGGGGACAAACTGCAACCAAGGTACGTGCCCTCAGCGGGAACTGAACCCGGGACTCTCTGGTCCACGGGCCAATGCTCTAACCGCTGAGCCAAACCGGCCAGGGCAAGAATGGCATTCTTTTAAACCAAGCTGTATATTTGTTGTGATGGTTCCTGTCACTTTGTGGTTCCTACATACGTATATCTCTGTGTGCCAGTGAGTCTTATTTTTGTCTGGCCGTATCAATTACAACGTGTATCAATTAGAATGCACTGATCTGCAAGTAACAGAAAACCTAATAGTGGTTCAAACCACAAGGACATTTATTGTTTAGTCGTTAAGAAGTCTTGAGACAGGCTGTCCTTGCGTCTGTTCAGTGGCTCGGTGACGTTGGCTAGGACTGAGGGTCTTCCTCTCATTCCGCGCTGCCCTCCTCAAAGAGGCGGTGATGTTGCCAGGTGGCTGCCACGCCTTCCCGAACCAATGTCCATAAGCAAAAAGGCAAAAGCAAACAGGATTTGGTTCATGGGTCTCACTTCTTTATCAGGGAATAAATATTTTTGCGGCAGCACTCCAAAGGCTTACCCCCCGATTTCACTGTCTGGGAATGGGTCACATGGCAAGTGCTGGCTACAAAGGGCACTGGGACATCCAATATGGCATTGTCAACCTTTTGTATGAGAGACAGGCAAAGAGGAGGGGCTTTGGCAATAGCTGTTGAGTAGGCTATGAACATCTCTGCCCCAGAATATAAACTTACAGAACTTAGTAACTGCATATTTTCATTTTCTCTGTGTCCTTTTGTAATACAGTTTTTTTAAAAAATCAAAACAATAGCAGTAAATTTATTCAAATAGTATATTAAAAAAGAAAAAAATCACCATTAATTCCATTCTTCTATTTACAAACATTTTTTGGGGGGGATATCATCTTCTACTCACTTTCCATAGGCCCTATTCATAAATATTTTTTACCTATTTACAATCTAATATTATATTTTTTCATTTACTATTACATCCGAATCATTTTTCTACATATTGTTTATAATTATACTTTTTAATGGGAAAATAATTTTCATTAAAATTTATATATCATAATTTACTTAACCATTTTCCCATATTGAACTCATAATGATTTTCCATATTTTGGCTTAAATAGATTACACTATAATAACATTTTTGTGCATGTAAGTTTTTCCCATCAGTAGAATTAGATCAGATTATTTTAAGTACAAAAAAAGCTATGAGTAGTTTTATAACATAAAATATTGTCTGCCCTGGCCAGTGTGTTCAGTGGTTAGGGTGTCAGCTTATGCACTGAAGGGTCTCAGGTTTGATTCCTGGTCAAGAGCATGTACCTGGGTTGCCGGCTTGGTCCCCAGCCCCAGTCCAGGCACTTTCGGGAGGCAGCCAATCAATGTGTCTCTCTTATATCCATGTTTCTCTCTCTTTCCCCTCCTCCCCCTCCTCTTCCACTCTCTCAAAAACAAACAAACAAAAATTGCCACAGCCTCATGCAGCAAGAATGTTATAGTTTAAAATTCTACTAGTGATATATATATTTGAAATTTTAATCACAACCTCATTAACAGGGTGTTAATCATTCTTTACATGCTTCTCTTTTTCTTTTAGGTGATTCACCAACTATAACATGTTATATTGTATTTTGTTTCCATTATTTTTCTTTTTTCTGACTGGGATATCAAGGGATCTTATATAACCATAGTTGGGGCAAGATAATTTCTTACTCAGAGCTAAGTTAAACTAAAATGCTAATAATCATTTGAAAGGTATCCTGAAGAGTAAGAGAGATTTTTATATTCTACCTGATTTTTTTCTAACTATGAGTTGAAAATGTACTACTTTGATAATGAGTATAAAGCAATTACCATCTATTACTTTTAATCCTCACCCAATGATATGTGTGTGTTGTTTTAATTGATTTTAGAGAGAGGGGAAGGGAGGGTAGAGAGAGAAACATCAATGTGAGAGAGAACCATCGATCAGTTGCCTCTCATATGCACCCCGACCAGGAATGGAACCCACAACCTAGGTATGTGCCCTGACCGGGAATCAAACCTGCAAACTTTTGATGTATGCACAGGACAACATTCCAACCAATTGGGCCACCCAGCCAAGGCTATCATTTTACTTTTAATGCGCTGGTGTTTGATGGTACTGGCTCAGAGTGTGAATAAAGAAAAGGATCCCAACAGGTCATCAGAACGTGGAGAGCCTAAGACAGGACTACAGAGATGAACATGCAGCGGAGGTTTGGGGAGTGCGCAGAGATCAGAGCAGAAGCAGCAAGTGAATCGGGTAGACAGGATGCTGGAAACAAGGCCTTGCAGGCAGCTGGTTCTCCTGAGCTCCTGAGCAAGGCAGGAGACAAACCAGACTTGTTCAAGGCAGAAGGACGAACAGATTGTTCCTTTGATTGTTACGTCCAAAGTGTTTTCTTACTGTTACTGTTTCTTCTTGAGTGAATTATCTATTCACACCCTAAAATGTGCATTTGTAATTTTAACACTGATGTTGAAATATTTATTGAGTACCGCCTATGTACCAAGCATCGTTGTAAGCACCAGGGTACAGCATTAAACACAACAGACGAAAGTCCTTAACCAGAGAGGAAGGTTACCTGCTATGAAGAAATGAAAAGAAGGGTGAGGACAGAGAGAATGTGTGGACGAGGACTCGCTCTCATAGAGCAGGTTGGAGAAGACTTCTCTGATGAGGTGACAGTGGAATGGAACTGGATGAAGGAGGAAATGAGACATGCAAATATCTGGGGGAACGGTGAAGAGAAAGCGAGGTGCTAAGACCTGAGCATACTGGAAGCGTCGAGGAACGAGAACACGTGCAGTGTGGCTGGAGTGAGGGAGAGAGTGGTTAGAGATGTGCCTGGAGAGAAACCTGGAACAGGATCTCACAGGCTCTCGCAGGCCAAGGTAAGAACCTGGGACTGTGTTCCCAGTTTGAGGAAAGGTAGCAGGGTTTGCAATGACTTACATTTTACAGGAATCACAAGTTTCTGTTTGGAGAACAGATTGATTGAGGATGTTGGAGGCAAGAGTGAAAGCTGAGAGCATTTGGAGGGTATCGCCACGGTCTAGGTGAGAGGTGCTAGGGGTTCAGGTTAAGGAAGAGGTGATGAAGCTGGTGAACAGCTGTAGATTCTGGATAACTTCTCGGGCTAGAGCTGACAGAGTTTGCTGATGGAGTAAATGTGGCATGTAAGGAGGAGTCCGGGGTGACTCCTGGGCTTTGGCTAGGTGAATCCGTCGTGCCTTTTACTGCATTTTGGAACTGGGGGAGTTGCAGGCTTGCAAGAGAAAATCGAAGTTCAGATCTCTTAAGTCTGAGATTAGTGGTCCAAGTGAAGATGTTGAGTCGGCAGTTGAATATATTAGTCTGGAGCTCAGATCAGAAAGTCGGATTGGAGGTTTAATTTTAGAATCACCAGCATATAGATAGCATCTAAAGCCACAAGCCTGGATGAGATCACCGAGGGAGTGAGTGCAGGTGGAGAGGAGAAGAGGCTCTTTCAGAAGGGGGGTCTGGGAAGATGAGGAAGACCTAGCCAAGGTCATAAGAAGGAGCGGCCAGAGAAGGGGGAAGAGAGCCAGGTGAGTTCAGGGTCCTGAAAGGCAGTTGAGGAAATTGTTTCAAGAGCTGTTTTGCCCTGGCCGGTTTGGCTCAGCGGTTAGAGCGTCGGCCTGCGGTCCAGAGAGACCAGGGTTCGGTTCCCGCTAAGGGCATGTACCTCGGTTGCAGTTTGTCCCCGGCCCTGGTTGGTCGTGCGGGTGGCAACCACTCGATGTGTCCCTTTCACGTCGATGTTTCTTTCTCTCTCTTCCTCCCTCCCACTCTATCTGAATAAAAAAACGGAAAAATGTCCTTGGGTGAGGATAAAAAAAAAAAAAAAAAGAGCTGTTTCAATTATCCATGTCATCCATGTCAAATGCTACCAAAAAGTCTAGTAAGAGGAAGACTAAGAATTGATCTGCAACTAAGCTCTTATGCTTGGTAAACTCTCAAATGCCTAAAGTGCATAAAAAAGCCACTGAAAGCCATCCCAGCAACAGTCTCTCCCTGGACTATTTTAAAGCCTGACACTGACAAGATTTAGACCTGTGTTTATGTAAGCAAGAACAAGTTAGCCGGTAGCAGGAGGTCCCACAGGCTGTTGTAATTCCTTGCCTGAGATGTATGCTCAGGTATTCCTGAGGTTGGTTTGAGGACTGAATGGATAACAAATGCAAAGGATGAGGCACAGGGTCTGATGCAGCATCATCACTCCATGTCAGCGTTTCTGATTATTGTACCCCAGTCAGTCTTATTTAATTTTTAGCTCTCATTTCAGGCTGTTGCTTAGCAGTGTTCCAAAGGCTGGCACAAATTTTCCGGAAACGATGGAAAGTAATCCCAACGTCTCAGAGCTGAAAGGACTATAGAAATTAATTACTTTGTTCTCTTCCCTTGACAAATAAGAAAACAGAGATCTTTCAAGATCTGATGACTTTCTCAAGGTCCCCTACTAGGTGAGTGGCAGGATGCGGACTGGAACACAGGTCTACCAGTGGTGAACCCGCTAGAATTAGTTACAACAAAACTCACGGTTAGAGAATAGTCTTCCATGGCAGGGGACCTGTTTTAGATACTGAACCTTGTTCCTTTTAACCAGCAAACTTAATGACAACCATTATCATCATCATTATCACTTTTGATTAAAATCGTCAACTGCTTTTGGTAAAACACTACTCCTGCACAATGGAGTTATTTTAGTCTAGATTTGAAATCCTTCAAGTCAGATTTCCTTGCTACCTTATTTCTTTATCAGCTGCATTGAGCTTTGACCAGTCTCTCTGACTTGTAAAGCAAGAGACAATATTGTCAAATGAAGAAACTTACTATTTTCTGAAAAGTACGAATTCTAAGGAGTTAAGAACAGCACCAAGCACACGATTCTTCACCTAAGAGCACCCCCGATTACAAGAGCACACCTATGATACATTTCACATACATGCACACAACACAGACCTGAAACTCATGGAGAAAGTAATCTTTTTTTTTTTAATCCTCACTTGAGGACATTTTTTTTTTATATTTTGTTCAGATAGAGTGGGAGGGAGGGAGGGAGAGAGAGAGAAACATCGATGTGAAAGGGACACATCGAATGGTTGCCACCCAGACCACCCAACCAGGGACCGGGGACAAACTGTAACTGATACGTGCCCTTAGCGAGAACTGAACCCGGGTCTCTCTGGACTGCAGGCTGATGCTCTAACCGCTGAGCCAAATCGGCCAGGGCGGAGAAAGTAATCTTAAATAGGTGTTTTCTTTCCTTCAGCAGTTCAGAGCATAGATGAAGCTCATATATATTTAGTTACTAAAACAATTTGTATTTCCATAGTATTTCATAGAATTTCATAGAGACATTTTGAACATCACTTCATTAAACACCCAAATACTCCTATGAGAGATGAGGAATCAGACAGTATGATTCCTATTCTGTAAATGAGAAAACTAACATCCCAACACGTTAACATACCCAGAGGACCTCTGTGAACAGAAACAAAGTCCCCTTTCTCTCCTCCTCGCCAGGCAATCTTTTAGACTCGTCCACGAGTCTGACTTGAGCCCTCGGTATTTTCAGCTGTTCCAGGGGTAGCGCCTGCCAGAGAGTAAAGCCTGGTTCACAAATCCACCCTCGACTTTCCCATCCCTGGTGACCACAGACTTAGCTCTGCCTGCCTCTAAGGTCAGGTGGTCTCCGTTGCTACGACAACCGTGACTCTATCGCGTTTCACTATTAAATGTAAATCGCCAGTCACTTACATTTTATCCAATCTTGTTAGAGCAACTGAGCTGTGCATCTCTAGGGAACGGAGTAGCAAATAACAGAGCGGCAAAGGATTCCTTCTGGCCCTATCTAGATTTTGGTGCCTGTGAGTGATGAGAGATTGTTGGATGTTGGGCATATGGGATGTTCTGGAGGAATAGCTGACATCTGGATAATTACAGGGTGGTTGGGAGGATTTAAATGAAAGGAAGTAACACATGTGAAGTGCTTGCCAAACGGTCTTGCTCAAAGAAAATGTTCAATATATGTTAGTGGTGGTTATTATTAGTATGTGTAGGTTAGCCGGTAGAATTTGGAAAGAGCTAGTAATGGTAATCATGGTTACCATTTATTAAATTCAATTTAAATCTCACAATAAGGTTACAAGGTCATTATCATTTCCCCCATTCTACTGATGGGATAATGGCAGACTTAGGATTTCACAAAGGTTTCTTCGATTTTAGCAAGCTCATTCATTCACAAATGCAGACTAAGCTACTGTGTAGTAGGCACTGAGCTAGGCAAAGAGGTGACCAAGAAAGACATGGACCCTGCCCTCACAGGACTTGGAGTCTAGGGAGGAGTACAGACAGGCAAAACTCAAATGCCATGATGCCCCAAAGCCCACCCTCATTCTTACCCTGCCCCCTCCAGTGAGAACCTCTGCCCTTCTCTTCATCCTCCTGAAATAAATTCACTCTATGAAGTCAGGAAGAAAAGGGCATTTTACTGAAGAAAGCATAGGTGTAGGGGTTTATACTTCAAAACACACAGATTTCCTCTCCAAATGACCCCATAAACATCTTTGTCCTCCCTACATCACCTCACTCTGCCCCCAGGCTCCCAGTCCAGTGACAGGCCTCTGGCCCAGGGTCAGCCCTGCAGGGCACTTTAGGACTCTTCCTTCCTTATCAGACTACTTAAATCTTACATCTCAGATGTCAAAGGTCCTCCTATTAGCAAGCTATCCCCGTCCTGGAAGAGGGCCAGGGGATTATAAATACATTATTTTTTTTCTTCTGGTCCTACAAGTAAACAAGCAGATCTACTGCGGCATGATCCCCTGTGTTGGAGGAGCACATAAGAGGGACCTGGAACCTGGACATAGGGAGCAGGGCAGGAGTCCTGGAAAAAGTGACATCTGAGATATGGTGGACCATGTGGTTGCCTTCACGATGGCCATTGTCAGCTCTTGGTAATTACCCTAATTTGGTGGTGGAGGCTGGAGAGAGGGGATACTCACACCTTATACATGAAGCCCATATGTTTTGGGGGGAAACAGTTCTACCCCACTGCAACTCAAGTCTAAGCTTCATAGCACAGATGCATCTCCCAAGCCACAGTTATTGGTTCAGAGGTGGAAAAGAGAGAGACTGGGGGTGGGGGTGGGGGTGAGGGGTCTGGAAAAGAAACACTAACTTTTCTTGAATGAACAGGAATAACGAAATGCATAGGCTTACTCACTACTGTTGGGCATCTGATCACCACAAGGATCCCCAGCCTCAGCACAAGGCTATGTTGCCCAGCAGACTGAAGAGTTAAAAAGAAACTGAACCCTCATTACTTGGTAGAGATATCAAAATACCACCTCAGCGATGTGAGCCTCTCTTGTCAGTTTGGCTTGAGTTTTCTATTACTTACAATCTAACTCAACCTAACTGATACGGAAGGTGAGATCCGACCAACAAGTAGCCAACAGCTCAGAGAAGTGGGCAGGCAAATCCCACATGTACAACTTACAAGTTCATTTAAACGACGCAGTTTGATTTTCAAGACAAATATATAATACAAGACGACCCCTTCATACCCTTCATTTCCAGCAAGATGACATAATAAAAAAAGAGATCTGATCTATAATTCTTGCCCCACACACACACACACATCACACTCACAAATTTCTTTTTTTTTTTTATCCTCACACGAGGACATTTTTTCATGTTTTGTTCAGATAGAGCGGGAGGGAGAGAGAGGGGGAGAGAGAGAAACATTGACGTGAAAGGGACACATCAAGTGGCTGCCACCCGCACAACCCAACCAGGGCCGAGGACAAACTGCAACCAAGGTACACGCCCTTAGCGGGAACCGAACCTGGGTCTCTCTGGACCGCAGGCCGACGCTCTATCCACTGAGCAAACCCGGCCAGGGCCACACTCACAAATTTCTAAAGTTAAAATGATTAGGGCCCTGGCCAGTTTGGCTCAGCAGTTAGAGCATCGGCCTGCGGTCCAGAGAGACTCGGGTTCGGTTCCCGCTAAGGACATGTACCTCGGTTGCAGTTTGTCCCCGGCCCTGGTTGGGTCGTGCGGGTGGCAGCCACTCGATGTGTCCCTTTCACGTCGATGTTTCTCTCTTCTCTCTCTCCTTCCCATTCTATCTGAAGAAAAAAATGGAAAAATGTCCTCAGGTGAGGATAAAAAAAAAAAAAAATGATTAGGAACAATGTAATGTGACTTTTAAAAATAAAGCTTCAGCCCTGGCCGGTTTGGCTCAGCGGTTAGAGCATCAGCCTGCGGTCCCGAGAGACCCGGGTTTGGTTCCCGCTAAGGGCATGTACCTTGGTTGCAGTTTGTCCCCGGCCCTGGTTGGTCGTGCGGGTGGCAGCCACTCAATGTGTCCCTTTCACATCGATGTTTCTCTCTCTCTCCCTCCCGATCTATCTGAACAACAACAACAAAAAATGTCCTCGGGTGAGGATAAAAAACAAAAAAATAAAAATAAAGCTTCATAACTTTGTTAGAACATTTTAAAGATGACAAAATTATTCAATTATGTAGAGAAACAGACAATTCCAAGGTAAAAAGACTTAACATTAAAATGCCCATACCAACCAATAGAATTGAATTTGAGTTTGATTAAATTTATAGATTTAATACTATTCTGATCTAAAACCTAATAATTATTTTTACTCCACAAAATTATTCTAAAACGTATGTATAAAAATACAGACAGGGACTATAGAAAGGAAAAGTAATGGAAGTTTCTACCAATATTAGCCATTAAAACCTTCTCCTACTACATAATAGAGTAAAACTGAAAACACTGTGGCCCTGGCCGGTTTGGCTCAGTAGTTAGAATGTCTGACCACAGACCAGAGTCGCAGGTTCAATTCCGGTCCTGGGCATGTACCTCAGTTGCAGTCTGACCCTGGCCCTGGTCGGGGTCATGCGGGAGGCAACCAGGCAATGTGTCTCTCTCACACCAATGTTTCTCTCCCCACTCCCTCCCTCTCTATCTGAAGATGAATGGGAGAAAAAATATATCCTCAGGTGAGGATTTAAATGAAAATACCGTGCTAACTGGATCATAGGTTAATGGAACAAAATACAGAGATTTACAAAGGCTTAACAACTTCTTTTTCGTTTTTTTTTTATCCTCACCTGAGGACATTTTTGCATTTATCTTTAGATAGAGCAGGAGGGAGAGAGGGAGGAAGAGACAGAGAGAGAGAAACATTGACTGATTGCCACCCGCACAACCCCAACCGGGGCCGGGGACGAACCGCAACCGAGGTACATGCCCTTAGCAGGAACTGAACCCGGGACTCTCTGGTCCACAGGCCAACGCTCTAACTGCTGAGCCAAACTGGCCAGGGCTTAACAACTTCTTACAGAGCAGTTGTGTGGAACAAATTGAAGTGTAACTATATAAATTATATATATGTGTGTATAGATATATTATATATATATTTTTTTAAAATATATATTACAAAATAATTTTTTAAGCTATAAGGAGAGAAGGAAAGTGTGTGGCAGACACCTCTAGTTGGCTGATTCAATGGTCTTTCTCAATCGCCTTCTCTCTTGTGTCTTCTACAGCCAAAGAATGATACAGAAACAGAATTAAATACTTTCACAGCCACCATTACAGCTAGATGTGACCATACAATGCAGTTCTGGCTAATGAGACATACGTGAAGTCTGCTGGTAGGTTTCTGAGAAAACTTTTGTTTTCCTAACAAAAGGAAGTGATGTGGTTCCCACTGCAGTTTCTTCCTTCTTTGAATGCAGATGAGATAACTGGAGGTTCAGCAGCCATCTTGCAACCATGAGGTGATAAGCATGAGGGAAAGGCCTAGAAAATTTCAGACTCTCCAGCTCCAACATCACTGAGCCACTGAAATGATACCAGAAACTACTATATTAATATATTAATCATTAATCTGTTTTTAAATTGTTCTGTATCTCATGATGTTTTGATATCTTAAAAATCTTGTTGGTCAGGAAGAGACTGCCCTCCCAGAGCTAGCTAATACCTAGAGATAGTAAACAACTTACTTGGGAAGTGAACTTCTCATATAAAAGCCTATTATCCCCTTTATTTAACTCTCACACACAAAGCCAGTATTTCCCCTGCCCTAACCCATATCAGGGCCAGGTTCTAGGCAACCAGAGATCACACTTGCAGCCCAAAGCCCACCAGAATTATTCAAACTAGCCAATCCTAAACTGTTGGCTCTGCCTCGCCCTGCCTTGCCTTTGCCTTTCCTGTGGAAACCCCAATAAAGACACTGGCCTCAGCTATCCCTAACTCGGGCTTCTCCCCAGAACTGGATGTGTCCTCCACGGGGCCCTCTTCAATCAGGAAATGTAAATACTACAGCCTCATGTCAGTGGCATGGCCTCTCCGCGTCATCCCGTCACTCTGCACACCGAAATTCCACAGGCACATTTCAGGGCAGGTCCAACCTCTGGATGTCTTGTAAAGTGAGAGGAATAAACCGCTGACTTATTTAAGCCACTGTTATTTGGATTTCTGTTCCTAGCAGTCACATAATGATAACTGATACAAGGAATATTTGATAAGAGGTATCAATTTTAAAAATAGCTAAGTACTCAATATATTCCAAATGGATTAATGGGTTAATTTTGTATTATGAGAAAAGTACAGAATACTGAATAAAAAATTTAGCAAATCTGTGAGGAAGGAATTTTTTTTCCTTGAAACTTTATAAGGAATTGTAAAGAAAGAGATAAGTAAATGCACACATAAATTTTAAACTGTATAATGAAACACAGTAAAATATAAGAAAACAAAATATCGAATATTAAAAATATATATCAAATACGACAGACTACAGGGTCCTAAATAAAATATAAAAGGATCTTATTCAAATGTATTAGCTATATTTCTTTACTCTGATAGATAAATGGGCCACGAATATGAACAAGCAATTTCCCTAAGGAGAAATAGAAACAGTAAATAAACACCTGAGAAAATGTTCAGGCCTGGTAGTGATGAAAGAAATGCAAATTAAAGCAACCTTGAAATGTCATTTGACACCTAGTAAATGAGCGTTTTTAAAGATGATGGCTGGCGAGGTGACAGTGAGAGTGGCACACTCCTGCATGTCAGGTGGCACTACAAATTAGTACTACCTTTGAGAAAGCACTGTAGCAAGCGTGGAGAAACATCCCGCCTTTTGACCCAGTAATTCCAGCTTTTGCAATAAGCACTAAGGAGAATAATTCAACAGAAGCACAGGGACACCCTCAGCACTGTTCCTCAGGGTCTTAGCAATTCAATTAAATTCAGTGAACATATGTTTTACACTGTCCACCTACCTGCCAAGCAGAGGCGACGGGGAATCAGAAATTGAAAAGACACTGTGTCTGACCTCTAGGGGCTTACAGTCTGGCAGAGGAGCCAGGTAGGTAAATGAATACATTATAAAATAGTGCAATAAGTCCAGCAATAAAACCACAGATGAAGCCAGATAAGCCCGATTGATGATGGGGGTGGGTGAGCAGAAAGCAGTCAGGGTGAAGAGAAGGCTCACTAAGGGGACAAGGTGAACCTACAGAAGAGGCACAGAAAGCGAAAACAGGGACAGTGAGTCGTCCAGTCCTGTGGGAATACAGATTCCAGGAGGAAGTCTGTGGAGAACTAAGATTTGTGGAAAGAGAGCTTTATTGCCCTTGTTTGACATCTATAATAGCAAAAAAGTGGAACATTCTTAAATCACCAACCTTGGAAAGATCTCTTTATGAGTTATGACACACAGTGGACCTTTATCCCTCCATAAGAATGAACTTATGAAAAGCATATAAGACACTTGAAAACATTTATGGTATGCAGGCAGGATCCCTGGGCGAGAGCAGCCCTAAGCATTGCTCCAAAATTCACCTTTGCTTCTTTCCCTCAACAGTTTTTATTGAAATATAATTCACATACAATAAAATCCACTTATTTAAAGTCAATGCTTTTAATATATTCACAGATTTGTACAACAATCACCACTATCTCATTCCAGAACATGTTTATCACCTGAAAAAGGAGCCCACTGGCAGTCACGCCCCATGCCTCGCAGCCTCTGGCAACCACAGCAGACACCTCCCGTGTCTATAAGACCTGCCTACCCTCACCTTGCCCTTTGAGAAGCCCCCCAAGCCCCGGCTGTCCTACCAGGCCCGGGGAAGCAGGGGCGACACCTCTCCAGTGCTCTGGCCCCAGTGGGGACACAGGCCCTCTCCAGAGTGCACAGAACTGAACACAAGTCAACACCGCTCTGCTAAAGGCTCAGACAGAACACAGGGAATTAAACACGGACTCGTGTGGAACTAAAATATCTGCTAGAAGAACAGGTAGCTTGCTCTGTGGGGCTCTCAAGGCCACCATCCTAACTTGAACCCCCTCCCGGGAGTGGGCACCGTCTTGGCTCCCACCTCCCAGCTTCCCTCCTTGGTGTCTAGAGCCAGGAGAGGGGGCAGGGGAAACCTGCGAGGAGCCTGAGGGTGGGCAGGAAGCACACCTTCCTGGACTAACGCACGCAAAGGAAATCTGTGATGCGTTTCCACTTTCCACTCCGGCACACGCAGGAGGCACGGTTAGTGTGGCAGCTTGGTCTCTGGCCGCCTTCACCAAGTTCATTATCTCTCTTCCTCTCCAGCCTTATCTCCTGCAGGACGCTGTTTTGTTCCTTTCCCAGGGACACTGAGTGTAAAACCTGCAGTCCTCTCTGGAAATGACCACAGAGGAGATTCCTTGCAATCTGTGCTTGCTGTGATTTCCTGACTAGCTAAGGAGGATGTCGCACATTTGCTGGTGAAGTTTGACCTCTTGGTCACCGTGGCACATTCTCTTCGGCGGTCTCAGAGGTTAGAAGGATGTACCTCACTCTCCTCAAACAAACTGCAGCAGTGATCCATGGCCCTGTTTCTCCTAGTCTCCTGATACACTGAAGTGAAGACAGGGAAGAACTGAAGCGTCATGTTGAGAGTGCAGACACAGAGGAGGCCCGGGGATGTGTGAGGGGGTCAGGATATGTGGGTTGGGGTGTACCCTCTCTGTTCTCATTCTCTCATTAATAAAGTGCGAGTTGGAACAGAAAGAGGCACTAGCAGTCCCAGCTAGATTGAAATTCCCTAGTCTCTTTAAATCAGGGTGAGGGCCAGGCCTCATTGTTTAGGAGATGTCTAGCCTCAGAGTCCTCGTGAGAGTGAGCGGAGGGGAGGGAGGGAAGGCACAGGAGAGGAGAGGTGGGGACAAGAGAAGGGAGGAACGGGAACAGATGGGGATGAGAGGAGAAGGAAAAGAAGGGAAGAGGACTGGAGAAGAGGGAACGGATGGACAGGAAGTGAGAGAAGGGGAAAGGAAACAGCATAGGGACAAGCGGGAGGAGAGAAGAATGGCACATCATTAAGAAGATGGGAAGAAGAGAAGTAACATTTCCAATGTCCTACTAGATATCAACACTCGAAACCACCTCCAAGGTAGGTGCCGATACTGCTTTTTCACCAACGAGGACCTGGAGTTTCAGGTTCCTCAGGACCCTCCCCTGCACGTGGAATAATCGACACCCCTTTCCCCAAAGGGAGTAGTGCAGCTGGACAGGCTTTGAGGCAAGCTGGGCTAAGTAATTTACTCAGAGTCTTGCAGAGTTAATCATAGTGCTGAAATTCAGACTCAGGCCTGTCCAGTTCTGAGACCTGTGTTCTTTCCACTCTGCTGGGCCGAGAAAAGAAAACACAGAGAAATGCAGGAAGGTTTCAGAGTGGATACCTGTCCATGCATGTAATAAAAATGGGCTAAGAAACCCTCTTGATGAAATCAACTGTCAAAAATAAAAAAATATAAAGGAGGAAGGAAAAATTAGGCCGAGTTAAATAAACTTTATTCAATTCAAGAATAGATTTAAGATAAACCGTCAGAGGCATTCTAGGTATAACATACCCTGTCCACAATCAACATGTCTCCCTCTGCACTGGGCTGGCAAAATCTCTTACTGCTTTATTCTTTAGTAGAGAACTAGATTTAACAATTATACTTTTTTTTTTTTTTCTTTATTGATTTTAGAGAGAGAAGAAGGGAGAGGGAGAGAGTAGAAACATCGATGAGAGAGAACATCGACTGGCCGCCTCCTGTATGCCCTGGCTGGGGATCAGGCCCACAACCTGGGCATGTGTCCTGACTGGCAATCGAACCCACAACCTCTTGGTGCATGAGTTGACGCTAACCACTGATCCACACCGGCCAGGCTTAACAATTACACTTTCTATTTTATAGCACATTCACAATCTTTATAGCATTTTCATGTCCATTCTTCCTTTTGACCCTTAATAACAATAATAATAGGTAGGAGTTCAGACTAAGATTTGAGAGTAAGACCTCACTTTAATTGTCACACTGCTACTTATAAGCTGTGTGACCTTAGGCTGGTAAATTAAACATCCTGAGCTTCAATCTTCTATCCTTTAACATGGGGATATTTTTAAAAAGTGCCTACCTCATAGGGATGTGGTGAGTATCCAAAGAGAAAATACAGCCCTGGCCAGTTTGGCTCAGTAGTTAGAGGGTCTGCCCATGGACCAGAGAGTCCCGGGTTCAGTTCCAGCCAAGGGCATGTACCTCAGTTGCAGTTCATTCCCAGCCCCAGCTGGGGTCTTGCAGATGGCAGCCAGTCAATGTGTCTTTTTCACATCGATGTTTCTCTCTCTCTCTCTTCCTCCCTCTCTTCCTCCCGCTCTGTCTGAAGATAAATGTAAGAATATCCTCAGGTGAGGATAAAAAAAAAAAAATACATGCCATGTTACCCAGCACATGGTAAGTACTCAAGAAATGTTAACCAATATTATTTCTACATATGGTTGTCAGAAAAAGGATCTGATACTTGAAAACAGTCAGAAGACATTATGGGGTCTTCTTTCAGGGCAGTGCTGGTCTTAATTTTCTATTGACTTTACAACTCTGTGGGTGCAGAGGCTAACGTGAAGATTTTTGTGTGGTGAAGAAGCAAATAATTTCTGTCCAATAGAGCAGATAAGTACAAAGATTATAGTTTTATCATCCTGTTGAACATTAACCAGGATGATATCTAACTTGGCCAGTCTCAAAAAATTTTAAATTAAATAGCATACACACACATATACAATCTCTAGTGCTCTTTGGACCAGTTTTAACATCCTAATGTTTCCTCAGTAAATAAAATCTTTGACATGTATTCATATTATATTTGTCTGAGAGATATGACTTTTACCCTTTAAAAAAGTATACTTTAATCCGGCCATTGTGGCTCAGCAGTTGAGCAATTTACCCATGCACCAGGAGGTCGCTGGTTCAATTCCCAGTCAGGACACATGCCCAGGTTGTGGGCCCGATCCTCAGTGGGGGGCATGCAGGAGGTGGCCAATCAATGTTCTCACTCATCGATGTTTCTATTTCTCTCCCTCTCACATCTTTTCTCCCTAAAATCAATTAAAAAAAATTTTTTTTAAGTATACTTTAACATATTAGACACTAATACAGGTAGGCATGCCCCATTTACTGGATGGACTTTGAAGTTCAAAGAGATTTTGATTTGCCAAGAGTTGGGAACAGAATTTGGTTTTCCCAAATTCCAATCCATATTTTTTGTTCTGTCTTATGCCTTTGCTCAAATGATATACAAAAATAGAATAATAACAATAAAGAATATACTACAGATTTATCCACCATGTTGACACTGCCAGACTGCAAGAAACATGGAAAAATATGAAGAATACAAAGGAAGCATAATGAGACACTGATAAGAAGAAGATTGGGAGCTGAGACTCATCCCCTAGCAGCAGCAGCAGCAGCAGAAGTGCAGATTGGGAGCTGAGACCTGTTCCCAGCTGCATCAGCAGCGACTGATCAGGAGCTGAGCCCCACCAGGCAGCACTGGTACCTGAGGACCTGCACACCCCAGCAGCATACCAGGTGGACCCACTCACCCCAGCAGCACCTACCACAACAGACCAACACAAGCTACCAGCTGTCAGTCCTCCAGGACACACAGCAGACAAGAGGTGCCATGCACCAGAACAGTCTGAGAGCATAGCAATCTTATCTGATACATACCAAACTGCTTACATCTCCCAACACACCTCACCTAGCCTGGAACTACCAGACTGCTAAGATGGTGAGACAAAGAAACAACCCCCAAATGAAAGAAAAGGAGGAATCACCAGAAAAGGAACTACATGAAAAAGAAACAAGAAATTTGCCAGACAAAGAATTCAAAGCAATGGTTTTAAGGGTGTTCAAACAACTTAGTGAGAACTATAAGCAACTTAGTGAGAATTATAAAGAGCTCAGTGGGGACTATACGAGCATAAAAAAGAGGTAGAAGCTATGAATAAAAATCAAGTGGAAATAAAGAATGACATAGTTGATTTAAAAAAAAACAAAGAAACAAACCTGGAAAGATTCAATAGCAGATTAGAGGAAGCTGAAGACCAAATCAATGAGTTAAAAGACAAGGTAGGAAAAAACACACAAATAGAGCAGAAAATGGGGAAAAGAAAAATTAAAAAGCAGGAGGAGAGTTTAAGAGAGCTTTGGAACAATCCAAAATGTAACAACATTTGCATCATAGGGGTACCAGAAGGAGAAGACTCAGAGGAAAGAATAGAGAACCTGTTTGAAGAAATAATGACAAAAAACTTCCCCACTATGATGAAGGATAAAGTCACACAAGTCCAGGAAACACAGAGAGCACCAAGCAAGATGAATAAAAAAAAAAGACCCACAGCTAGTCACATCACAATTAAAATGGTAAACATTAAAGACAAAGAAAGAATCTTAAAGGAAGCAAGAGAGAGACAGAAAGTTACCTACAAGGGAGCTCACATAAGACTGTCAGCTGATTTCTCAAAAGAAACTTTGCAGGCCAGAAAGAAGTGGCAAGAGATATTCAAGGTGATGAAAAGCAAGGACCTACAACCAAGACTACTCTATCCTGCAAAGCTATCATTTAGAATTGATGGCCATATAAAGAGTTTCCCAGACAAGAAAAAGCTAAAGGAGTTCATCACCAGGAAACCTGTACTATATGAAATGTTGAAGGGTCTTCTTGAAGGAAAAGAACAAAAATATGAACAATAAAATGGCAATTAATACATATCTATCAACAAGTGAATCTACAAACAATATGAGCAAGCAGAACAGAAGCAGACTCATAGATATAGAGAACTTTTTGTTGTTTGCCAGATGGGCAGGGGCTGGAGGGATAGGTGAAAAAGATGAAGGAATTAAAAGTACAAATTGGTTGTTAGACTGATGAACCTCAAAGGGAAGGGGGAGGGAGGGCGGGATGAGATAAACCAAAGAACTTCTATGCATGTATGCATAACCAATGGACAACAACGATAGTGTGGGGAAGGCAGGAGGGGGCAGAATTGGGGGGGAGGGGGTCAATGGGGGAAAAAAGAGGGGACATCTGTAATATATTCAACAATAAAGATGAGTTTAAAAATAAATAAATAAATAAACAGGCAAAAAAAAAAAAAAGAATAAGAAAAAAGGCACAAATAACAGAGACAATTAAAAGAAATGTTTAGTCTACTGGAAAAACTAAGAAACAAAATCAAGTGAGGCAGATGATATCAAGCAGTATTCACATTTACCACTGAACCAATTTATTCAGGAATAATGCCCACACGAGAAGAGGAGTATATTTTGATTTTTTTTTTTAATTCTCACCTAAGGATATTTTTCTATTTTTCTTCAGATAGAGTGGGAGGGAGAGAAAGAGAGAGAAACATCGATGTGAGAGGGACACATCGACTGGTTGTCTCGTGCACAACCCCAACCAGGGCTGGGGGCGAACCGCAACTGAGATATGTGCCCTTGACTGGAATCAAACCCAAGACTCTTTGGTCTGTGGGCAGATGCTCTAACCTCTGAGCCAAACTGGCCAGGGCGAGGAACATATTTTGAACATGGAAATGTGAATAATATCTTTAGATGACTTACTTCATATGAAGAGGAAGGTCTGATTACAGAAAATATGCAGAATGCAAATGATAGTGATTGGAAACAAAGTTGTAAAGGGAAAGGAGAGAAGTCATCTGGGACCAAGGGGCATTGGGGGTGGGGCACAGCTGGGACATGGGTTACAGCCCATTAGATGCCATTTTAAGAAATTATTAATTTAGGGCCCAGGGGAAGTATTGGGTGACTGCAGTTATACAAATAAGTGAATAACAATAAGGACAAAGTATTCTGCCATTTCACTGACCTACACCTTCCTGGAGAACAGCAAACAGGGACCCAGTGTTTACCTCACTAGATAAACAACAATAATGAGAAGAATCATTATGGTCCAATTTGGAACTCAAGCTCTGCAGGGTGCAGTCACATAATCCACATAAGTCAAAACATAAGAGAACTCAATTAGCAGCTGTTCCCCCCACCCCCCATCTAATGAAGGAAAGGAGTAGAATGTTCTCCCACACTCCCTAAGTGATTGGAACCCGAGTTGTAAAGGGAGAAGGAGAGAGACCCTCTGGGCCCAGGGGGTGTCTCTTGAGCTTCTGAACAGCAGTCAGGAAATGAGCCTGTTCAGTAAACTGATACTGTGAACCACCCGTCCTCTGAAGAGCTTAAAGTGAGAAATAATACTAGTGGCTAAATCTGAATTCCCAGTAAGAACAAAGTTATTCTTCCTACTTAGGTCTAGTAGAAATTGTCATATTTTGAATAAACACTGTATAATATTTGTGACCTAGAATTAGAGTCAAAATCTTTTTTAAATGTTTTATTTCATTTTGTTAATCCTCACCCGAGGGTATTTTTTTTTCATTAATTTTTGGAGAGAGGGGAAAGAGAGAGAGAGAAACATTGATGTGAGAGAGACACATCCATTGGTTGTCTCCCACATGATCCCAACAGGGGCTGGGATCGAAAAACCAGCAACCCAAGTTTGTGCCCTTGACTGGGCATCAAACCCATGACCCTTCGATCAGAGGGCTGACACTCTAACCACTGCTCCAAACAGGCCAGGGAAAAAAAATTTTTTTTTTAATCCTCACCTGAGGATATGTCCATTGATCTTAGAGAGAGGGAGAGAGGGAAAGAGGAGGAGAGAGAGAGAGAGAGATGGGTTGCCTCCCACAAGTGCCCTGACTAGGGATGGAACCTGCAACCCAAGCACATGCCCTGACCACAAATAGAACCCGATACCTTATCGTGTACAGGACGACGCTCCAACCAACTGAACTACACTGGCCAGGGCAAAATCTTATCTTATGATGCAACAAGCAGTCAAGCTTTTTCTGGAACTCAGGACAGCAAAGGAATTTGGTAACAAGCTTCCTGGGCCAGAGAACGTCCGCCCAACATGCTCTTCCTGGAAACATCTCTCATTTCCTTTGGTTACAGCAGTCAGGGCCTGTTGGCTTAAATCCTGTGTACTACTGGAGAGTCACTCCCAAGCAGAAGAAAATAAACCCAGTGATCCTGAATTTTTAAAATTTTAATAAAAAGGTTGCAAAGAATCCCCAAATTCTTGCTACAAGATTCCTCTCAGCTGAATACATGTTAGTCTTTCACTTACACAGTGAGTCTCTGTAAAGAGGTGGGGACAGCGAAAGGGAGGGCTTGGGAGACTGGTTTACTCTGCTGTGCATTGATTGTGGTCATGCCATTTTACTTACCCTCTCTTAACTTTAATTTCCTTAGCTGGATAATCAGAGTATTGATCTCCTTTAATGTCTTTTATAGTTCTAAAAAAATATGACTTGATGTTTATAACTGTGTGATTGGGCAGAAAGTTTGAATAGGTCTGTTGCCCAAGAATAAAAGGGCTATATCAATCCTTTCATTGTTTAAATGCTTGAGATAACTGGATTAAAACCCGTGGCTGGTTATTTCAGCAACCTTAACACCTACTGGGTTGACTATGAAGCAGTCTTTTCTAGTGCTTAAAATAGCTTTTCAAAACAGTTAAGATAACTTTAAAAAATAAGAATAACCATTTTGGATCAGTTGGTGTCCATCACATAATCTGACCTTGTTTATGGAAAGCTTGAGACACACATCCCACAGGGTTATTTTGTAAACTCTCTACTCCCAACCTGATCACTGCTGATGTCAAGCTAGCGGTCATTGCAGAGTTGGGATCTGAGGCACAAAATCAGGTCTTTTTAGTGATAGGGTCCAGCTCCAGCCCTCCACCACACCCATCCCTTCTCCTGCTGGCTATGTGCTGAAGCCCCCCCGCCCCCCCCACCCCCGTCTCTCCCCTCTCTTGTTCCTTCCAGACCCAAATCCACTTGAATTTAACATGTCACATCTTCTCAACATCATCAAGGGCAAATGGACACACAATTTTCCTATAAATCTTTTCCTGTATTC
The DNA here is from genome assembly GCF_014108415.1 of Molossus molossus. NCBI lineage: Eukaryota > Metazoa > Chordata > Mammalia > Chiroptera > Molossidae > Molossus > Molossus molossus. The sequence goes on from NW_023425350.1 coordinate 38,256,420, forward strand.
CCAGCATAGGAAGGTAATCATGGATAAGAGTGAGTGGCCCAGTCTATGAGAAATATGCTAAACTTGAACTATTGTGTGAATGCATCTTTTGAGCAATGAAATAAGACCACATGATGGTGTGTGGGGATGAAGTATTTCCTGGCAGAGAATGGGCATTTCTGCCCAATCGTCCTGCAAACTGGTTTCTCTCAGGACAAGAAAGGGGAATTAGAGTGCTTTGAACTGGAGGAGAGAAAGATCTAGGAGTCAAGACCAACTAAGTCCAAATCTGACATGTGGAGAAGCCTAGAGTTGTTCTACCAGCAGAGAAACCGCTGACATCACGTGGAGGTAGACAACGGCAACACCAAGTATCTGATCTAGCCACAACATAGGCAGAAAGGGGACCAATTTCTCGAGATGCCAGACCAAGGCAGCCATTGTTGGCTTGACTAGTCTCTAAAGTAGACACCCCATTTCCAAGGCTGGAATGGAGAGCCATAGGCAGCTGTCACTCACAAGTCAGCTGAATGGAGTGGAGATCTCAGAAGGGCGTTAACAGTAGTAGTAGGAGCAGCAGCAGCAGCAGCCACAGCAGCCAAGCAACAAAATGAGGTTAGAGGGGAAGAACCCAAGGGACTGTTCTGTAGCTGCACTGAGAGGTGCTCCAAGACACTCTCAGAAATCACTGACGGGAGCTGGTTTCCGGCGAGTAGTTCCATGCAGGCTCTATGCATAAGGGTTTAGGTCTACCAAGGAAGAATTACTATGTTGCAGTCACAGCTAGTGAATCCAGGGTGTTCCCTTAGATACATGTATTGCCATCGATATCAAATCTTCTACCCTGACGCCTAAGCCTGAAAACGGGGAGTCCTTCTGTATTCTCTGAGCTACCACCTAAGATCAGTCACAAAGTCACTTAATGGTACCTTTGACATACTAATCCTTTGCCCTAGACTGGGCTACCGATGACTTCAAGGACTTTCTGGATATTTTCTCCTATACTTTTCATCCGTTAAATATGGGTGAAGAAAACTGAATGATGTAATCTTGTTGTCATCCTCAATAAAGTACACTAACATTCACTAAGATATTGCCTTTAGAATCGGATACAACATTTACCTGTATTCCACAATTATATGTATTCATAAGTGCTCATGAGACTTAAATTTTTTTCATTCATGAAAGTTTAATGAGAATAAATAAAGTATTTTAATAATAAATAAATTGTAGCTTCTGGTTTTCACTTTCATTTTAATCAGGGCTGGATCAAATATATTTGGGATTTATATTACTTTTTTACAAATAGGTTCTTTACATGATCTCACTTAGTAACTCTAGAAGGAAGTTAGTGTATTTATTAATTCATTAATTTATAGTTGAGGTAATGGAAGTTTGGTGTGGTCAAATCCATAGCCCAAGGTCACACTGCTAGAACGAGATGGAGCCAGAGTTTGAATTTGAGTAGTCTGACTCCAGGGCCACTCTTACAACCCCATATTCAATTAGCCTGCCAACTCTACTTCTTTCCTACTTACTGACCTAACCCCTTCTATCCAACTCAACTAGCCGGAGTTTGTTCAAGCCTTCACAAATTCTGGTCTCAATTATTTCTTTTGCTTTCTCCTCAGTATCTTTGTTTCTAGCCCTGCAGCTGAAGTACAAATCTGGTAACTTCCCTCTCTTATTTAAAATACTTTGAGGAGTAACACACACATTAAAACTACCATATGAGCCCTGGCCGGTTTGGCTCAGCAGTTAGAGCGTCAGCCTGTGGTCTAGAGAGACCCGGGTTTGGTTCCTGATAAGGGCGCGTACCTCTGTTGCAGTTTGTCCCCGGCCCTGGTTGGTGGTGCGGGTGGCAGCCACTCGATGTGTCCCTTTCATGTCGATGTTTCTCTCTCTCTCCCTCTCTCTAAAATCAATAAAGGAAAAAAAAAAACTACCATGTGATTCGACTACTCTGTCTGTCTGCTTGGGCTGCCTTAACAAGATGCCACACATTGGGGCTTCAACAACACATTCATTTTCTCACAGTTCTGGATGCTGGACGTTCACAATCAAGGTGCCAGCAGGGTTGGTGCTGGTGAGGAACCTCTTTCTGATCTGCAGATGGCTGCCTTCTCACTGTGTCTTCAGAGACAGACAGACAGGGAGGAGGGAAGGACAGAGAGAGATATCTGGTATCTCTTCCTCTTATACAGGATGAGGCAAAAGTAGGTTTACAGTTGTTTGTATGGAAAATAACATAATAAATGATAATATAAGAGTGAACTCTATGATTTACCTACTCACAAGTGTAAAACTTATTTTTGCCCCACCTTGTATGGACACCAGTTTTATCAAATTAGGGCTCTACTCATGACCTCATTTAACCTTAATAACTTCCTTAAAGGCTCTAACTCCAAATACAGTCACATCTGGAGTTAGGGCTTCAACATGTGAATGTGAGGTGGTGAGGCACCATTCAGTCCATAAAAACTACACACACACACACAGGAATGGCTAAAATGAAAAAGACAAACAATGTCAATTGTTGGAAACAGGAACAACTGGAACTCTCTCATACACTGCTGCTGAGACTCTAAATTAGTCTATTAACTTTGTAAAACTGGCAGAATCCGATAAGCTGAATACATACTTGGCTTATGGCTAGAGAGTCCACTGGTAGGTATTTAAAAAATTTTTTTTTCCTTTACAAATTTTAGAGAGAGAGGATGGGAGAGGGACAGAGAGACAGAAACATCTACGAGAGAGAACATCGATTGGTCACCTCCTGCATGTCCCGCACTGGGGATCGGGCCCACAGCCTGGGCATGTGTCGGAACGGAACCAGTGACCTCTTGGTGCATGGGTCGATGCTCAACCACTGAACCACACCAGCCAGACCCACTCCTAGGTATTTTATCCAGTGAAATGCATACATATACTCACCAAAAGACACGTACAAAAACAGGCACAGCAGCACTGTTCACAATAGCCTCAAACTGGAAAGAGCTCAAATGTTAATAGGAAGGATAAATAAATTATGGCAAATTCATACATAGACTATTATACCACCACAAGATCAAATGAACTACATCTCCACATGACACAATGGATCAGAAACATTATGCTGGTTGATAGAAGCCAGACACAAAAGAGTCCATACTTTCAAAGTCTACTTAAATAATGTTAAAAAACAGGCAAAACAAATCTATCATCTTAGAAGCCAGGCTGGTGGTCCCCCTTGGAGAGGGGAACAGTGACTGGAAGGGAACAAGCCTGGGCTTAGGGGTTCTGGTTACATTATGATCTAGTTTCAGGCTATGCAGCTGTGCTCAGCTCATGAAAATTCATTAAGCTGAATATTTATCACATGTGCACATTTATGCATATATTTTACACTTCAATAAAAGTATTTCTTAAAAATGAAATACTCTGAAGACTCCGTATCACCTGAGAATTAAGTCCCAGTCAGCCTGGCCTAAAGTGCTTTGTGACCTGGCAGTCCCAGGCCGACCTTTCCAGCCCGATCCAGGCGACTCCAGCCTAAACTCCAGCCCAAACAAGCCATAGTCCATATCCACAATGCATCATGCTCTCTCGTGCTCTCCTCCTGCCTGAATACCCTTCCCATTTCATCTACCCGGTTGACTCTTTTTTAAACTATTTATTTATTTATATTTAATCTTCACCTGAGGATATTTTTCTATTTATCTTCAGATAGAGTGGGAGGGAGGGAGAGAGAGAGAACCATCGACATGAGAGGGACACATCGACTGGTTGCCACCCCCACAACCTCAACCAGGGCCAAGGACAAACCACAACCTAGGCATGTACCCCTAGCGGGAACCGAACCAGGGACTCCCCGGTCTGTGGGCTGACGCTCCAATTGCTGAGCCAAACTGGCCAGGGCCAGGCGCTTTTTTAAACTTTAATAATTCTCCAACAGGGAGTTTTCCCTCACCCCACCCAACACAGGCTGAGTTAGGAGTCTCTGCTTTTTCATCTCTTAACAGTCTATGTACTTATCACCCTTAGTACATTGCAATGTCATTTTTGGTTTATAAATCTGTCTTCGCCACTGAACTGTGATGTGATGAGGGCAAAGATTGTGTCCTTTATCTCAGCATACACAGCATCTAGTGCTGTGGCCACCACAGAGCAAATGCGCAAAGAACAGCAAATGAATGAATAAAGGCATTAATGAAATTTAGCTTACATCTTGATTTTGGTACTGAATTTCTCTTTAGTCATTCTAGCAAGAAAAATTTAAGAGAAAATAGATCTAATCTGGCGGCACAGATTATACCATGCCCCAAATTTAGTTTGCAATGACTGCTGTTCCTCATGAACATAAATGTCAGGGAAACAAAAGACATATTTCTTAAAATACATAATAGTAACATTGCCCATTCCCTAAAGACCGTCCAACTGTACAAAATGATTGCATTCCTCTGGAATATGGGTGAAGTGTTAATGTCCTTGGTTGGCTTGAAACTCAAGAAATTCCTCTAACATCTAGATTGGCCATGTTTCTTGGTGGATCTGCCAAAAATTCCTCAGATATCCCGGTCTGGGATTTATGGACTGAGAGGTTTATGATATTTCAGAGTGTAGAATAGGCTATTGTTTTACATATTAGACAAGTCAAGTAAATGCAGTGAGAGCTGTGATTGGGCTTAGGGCCTAAAAGTGAACCAAGTTGACAAGAGTCGTTTTCTATGCAAGTTCCAAGTAGGCTTAAAGAAGCCAAAAAGCTAAGTAGTGATCACACTGGATTCTCAACAATGTTTCTTACTTCTGAGTTTGGGGTTCGTGTATGGCTCCATAACAGAAAGCTAGAAAGGGTATTAACGAGAAGAGGTAGGATGATAAGGATATTGCCATGATGATGATTCCTGATAAATAAGAGTGAACAATTTGCAACAGAACAAGCACAGATGTGAAACCTGACCTCAAACTGCTCATCATTCAAAAATGCTTAGGCAAAGGTAAAGAGGTAGTAGTCTATTTTAAATATGTGTACAACCTGGGTAGTGAAGCTAGGCCTGCCTTTAGGGCACCTGCCCACCCCCTATTGGATTAGAACCTCTTACCCACTCCACCCCAAGGATCCAACCTGCAGGCTTATTTGTACTGTCGCTGATTCTGCCCATCCTCTTGAGCCACAGATGACTGGACAAGACACGGACACCTGACTCAAGCTGAGCCAATCAGATACTCTGCTTGGAACTGGGATGCAGTGTAGCCAGTGCTCCACACGAGAAGAACTGTGGCACTGCCTCCCCAGCATAGGGCATGGAAGGGAGTGGGGAAGCAGAAAAAAGTGGACGCAGAGATAAGAAAGAGATACAATAAACCATCGTGACTGGATGGGGTTACTGTTTCTGTCTCCAATCCTCTAGAGAGATCTGATATATTCTCTGCCCAAATCTGCACTTTATGATAGAACATCACATTTAGTTCGTGCTGATTTGGGTGGGTTTCTGAAGTCCCAGGATGAGGACAAAGTGCTCTGGTATTAGCACAGGGGGTCTGTCTTTACTCCCCCAGAGCCTTGGAAAAAGACAGAAGGTGTGACTGAGCCCAGCCCTTACAGCCATTGACCGCTGGAGTTTTAGCACTGAATGCCAGGTGCTTATGAGCTGATGGTTAGTGGTGGTGTTATGTGGTTCTTTAAAAAATAAAGCATGGCCCGGTCAGTGTGGCTCAATGATTGATCGTTGACCCAGGCAACAAGAGGTTGCCAGTTTGATTCCCGGTCAGGACACATGCCCAGGTTGTGGGCCCAATCCCTAGTGGGGGGCATGCAGGAGGCGGCCAATCGATGTTCTCTCTCATTGGTGTTTCTATCTCTCCTCTCTCTCTAAAAATCAATAAGGAAAAAATATTTTAAAAATAATAATAATAAAAAATAAAGCATGACATCATGTATGATGACAATACAAAATTAAGCCTGTGGAAAATTTTAATTTTGATAGCTAACACAGGAAATTGCATTTATGTATGGAAACTAAATTTAGAAGCCTGGAGGATTGACAGGATCCCTCCTAAATCCATGTAAATAGCCCACACCAGGTGCCAGGAAGTAACTGCAGTAGCAGAGACTGGCCAGGCAGGCAGGCTCCTGGCTGTCCTCAAGTCTGAAGGAAGAAAAAGACCTTTCCTCTAGGCAAGTTATTTTTCAGAAGCCTTATCTTCCAGGGTAAGGGAGAATTAACAGTTTCTGCAAGAATGATTTTCAAGGCGGTTCCTCTTCTCTGCCTGCTTTGTGTCCACAAACAAGGAAAGGGTGTGGCCGTGACTTGGACGGTGTGGGCAGTGTTTGTTTCCAGACCAGCTGCCCCAGCCAGGACCCAGTGAAAGGGGAAATGGGAGCGGGGGAGGGAAAATCGCCTCACCCACTGAGCCCCCCACTTTTAGGGTACCCTACTTCCTGTGGTATTCCTCTACCACTTGAAGTCCCAGTGAAAACTGGGGTCAGAGGCAGAGGAGTGACATTGACGGTGGTTTAGAAGGGCAAGGACGTCGGATTTGCGCAGACATGTTTAAAACCCTGGTACTACCACCAGTGCTACCCACAGACCCAGGCAAGAGGGCCCTCTGCCCTGGGCCATGAGCTCTAGAGAGCCCTACTATGGTTCTCCTTCAGCCTTCTCCATCCCATGGAGTGAAGGTCCACCAGGTCAGAGGAACATGCCTGCCCAGCCCACTCTCCCCTCTGGGTCATGCTGCGTGTACTAAGATGGCAGAATTCCCCGTGGTGGCTTCGATCCTGCTTCCAGGACCCACGCAGGCTCTTCACAGGCATGTCCTCCCAAGGGCGTGCAGCGTGGCTTAGGGGCAGCCATGGGTAGACAGTATGGACAAGAGCTGGATGGTGCCCACTGCAGGGTAGGTATATGAGCTTGAGGGGTGGGCAGAGAGGGCACCGGGCCAGGGGCTGGGCCGTGATTCTCTGTGCACCCCTATTTCTGGCTCAGACCAAGGCGTCTGAAAATTCTCAATTTGAATCTGGCCTTCCAGGATGTCATGAAAGTTTCTTTTTCTTTTTTTTTTTTTTTATCCTCACTCGAGGCTATTTTTCCATTTTTTGTTCAGATAGAGTAGGAGGGAGAGGAAAAGAGAGAGAGAGAGAAACATCGACATGAAAGGGACACATCGAGTGGCTGCCACCCACACAACCAACCAGGGCTGGGGACAAACTGCAACCAAGGTACGCACCTTTAGCAGGAACCGAACCCGGTCTCTCTGGACCACAGGCCGATGCTCTAACTGCTGAGCCAAACTGGCCAGGGTGAAAGTTTATTTTTCAAAGCAGGAAAAGAGACCATTCTTTATTTACCTGTTAGCTTGACATATAACTTTTGCCATGAAATAAGTCTATATTCGTACTTTTGCTCTAGGACCCCCATGCCACCATTTCAACACTGTGTGACCTTAGAGGAGTTACTTTAGGTCTCTGAGCCCCCGTTTCCTTATTTGTAAAATGAAGGCAATAACAATAGCAGTTATGAAAATTTGAAATGTAATTAGTTCTACTATTATGTGCCTCTTAGCAAGTTACTTAATCTCTGCTTCAGTTTTCTCGTCAAATGAAAAGATACTAATAGTACCTGTTTTACAGGTTGTTATCAATTAATGCAAGGGTCTTAGAACAGTGTCTAGAGCAAAGCAAATGCTATGTAAATGTTAGTTGTTGTTGTTACTGTTATTATTATCCACTACCCACTACTACCGCCTGGCCGACTGCATTAAAGAAAACAGCATATGCAGTGTGTAGGTCACAATGAGACACTCCTCTGCCACATTTCTGAGTTACTTTGAGACTTGCCTCATGCTCCAGATTCATCCTGTGATTTCAAAATCCCAAGACTTAGGAAGTATAAAGCCTGTTCCTGCTTCCAACTGCGACTGTTGCTTTGGCCAAGTGTAATCTGATGAATACAAACTAAGAGTCCTGTCCTGGGATAACCCTCATTCTTGTCTGTGAAGGGCTTTGAGATCCACTCAGAAAGGTGCAAAACAAATCTTAAATCTCTGGGCAGAGACAGTGGTGGCAGCAATGAGGAAAGGGGGAGACATGTTGGCCCTTCTCCTGAGACTCGCTGATTGCCATTCCTTGCTATGGAAGAGTTTCTGCAGCCCTGTACACTGGCAAACTCTCAGGGCTGGGCTGGCTTTGGGAATTAACTTGAAATATTAACTTTGTAACTATCTAACTATCGAGAGAGGGCTGATCCTTCCTAAGAGAAGACTTGATTGCATGAGAACCTCTAAGCCACAGAGAGCCATAAAAGGGTTTCCCAACATCAAGCCCTCTTGCTTTCTGCTACACCACACTGCCTCTTCGGATCAGCAGCTCTTCCCTATGCTCAGCACCCAGGCGGCTCACTCCCTTCGCTTCAGCTTTGTAAGGGATCAGCAGCTGAGACACCAGAGCTCTCCGTGGGAGTGAAACAAGAAGGGTAGCAGGGAGGCCATTAGCAGAGCATGAACTGCCAGCTCTCCACTTCAGGAGCATCCTGTCCCCACGGACCACATGCAGGCAGGGTCTTCCTGCATCCCTGTGCTCTATGGACACATTTATCTTAGGAACGTTCTGTTCCTTATTCACAGTAAGGTATGAGTAACTAAGAACCGCATCTAGTATTATACCACTCTCAAATATTTTTATTTAAAAAAGGCTTAAGGGCCCTGACCGGTTTGGCTCAGCGGTTAGAGCATTGGCCTGCGGTCCGGAGAGACCCGGGTTCGGTTCCCGCTAAGGGCATGTATCTCGGTTGCAGTTTGTCCCCGGCCCTGGTTGGTCGTGGGAGTGGCAGCCACTCGATGTGTCCCTTTCACATCGATGTTTCTCTCTCTCTCTCTTCCTCTCTCTCCCTCCCACTCTATCTGTGCAAAAAAATGGAAAAATGTCCTCGGGTGAGGATAAAAAAAAAAAAAATAATAATAATAATAAAAAAGGCTTAAGGGAGCCCCCAACCAAAGAAATTAGGCAATTTCAGACAGCAGACAGCAGTCGGAGAGACTTTTTGTCGGGGTGGCGGTCCTGGGGAATGGTGAGCCTATTCCAAAGTTTTTTCACCTCCAAATCCCCTTATTCAGCCTAAGTGCTTTTCACACTTGTGCTTTCAGGTATGATATTAGGAACTGACTCCACAAATTCACTGGCATCACTGTGGTTTGGGGCTGGTCACAGAGCTATTCCCCAGGGCCTGTGAGCAATGACCGCTAAATCCCTGTGGCCACGGTCTCCATCAAAGTCTTTGCTTGGGAATCCCCATCTCCTCAGGGTCAACAGCTTGGAGTTCTCACGCCGTCAGGGAGTGGTGCCCTTCCCGCCTTTTATGTTTTGTGTTTGGTAGTTCTGACCACATATATGCACTCTGACATCACAGCAAGGGACCGTTTTAATATATAGAAGAATACTGAGAGTGAGGAAAAGCAGCAGCATCGTGTTGCCAGTGAGGGTACCTGCTTTGATTGGTTGAGGGGTGCCTTGGTTTGAGGCAGGGTGAAAGTATGTAAGCTGATTTGCATGCTATGCTGAATAAGCCCAGCAATAAACTATAAACATCCTTGTGATATTTCTTAAAGGAAGTAGTTCCTATGGGTGATTAGTAGCCACTTTTTCAAGAGTGAAACATGTGAGTTCTTTAAATTCCTCTGCAAAGTAGGAAAAGCAAATGAAGTGATCACGACACAGTCACTCAAATCAGAAGAATGAGGAGTGCAGTAGGTTCTTCTTCTTCTTTTCTCGGGTGGGGTGAGAAGGGATCATCTAATCTGATTGTTGAAATCTCTAGCCATTAAAAGTTTTTAGGAGATACATGATACCTCTTACAGATGATTAGCTCGGATGGATATTCTTGTGGTACAATCAAATCAACACATACTCGATTACTGACTGTTGACTGTGTACTACAGAATGAGTGTGTAAGACCAGGGTGTGGGAAGACCATTGTGTGTTATGGGTGTGTCCATGAAGCCACAGAAATATTTTTCTCAATGTTCTGTTTATGAAGCCCAGTTTGTTGGACAGCTGTTGAGGAGTCGAACCACAGGATGTGATAGCCACTATTTTCATCCATGAGATCTAATTTAAATACATTTATCAGTGGTGCAATAAGCTATATTTTATGCCAGCTCTTCTCTGCTCAAAAGAAAACAGAGATATCTCTGTTTATTTTCCATAAAGAAAAAGTTTTGATTTACCCTGAATGTACCTTTGTTTATTTATAGAGCTGTTTCCTGTTTTGTTTTTTTTTATCAAAATATTTCAGTTGTAGCTTAACAAATTAAGTACGTATAAGAGCTTCTGTCCCAACCGAGCCAGATGAGTGTGTTTAATCACAGTTCTGAAGCAGACCCACAGTGTTAGCAACCAAGGCATTGAAAAAAATAAAAGGGAAAAATATTTTTATTCCAGTGAGTATCGCCTATGGGAAAAATACAGATGGAAAGAATAGCAATGAGGAAACAAAATTAATGTATCTATATCACGTAACCAAAAAGGTGCCATGTCGCATTTCTATGTTTCCTTTCAAATAATGTGCATGTTATTTTTTTTCCTCTTTAAATGTTTGCTTATGCTGGAGTTGGCAGCCTTAAAGGCATAGGATAGATAATTGATTTCTGCCCCTTTAAGGAGACTACATATCTCTGCCCAGTGCCATTATGTGTTATTTTCATAGTTTAACTCTCAGAAAATGTGTTTGTTACCCTATTTCCTACTTCTTGGCTGTGTTGGGGACTGAGGGTAGATATCTTACTTTTGCCCTCACGGACTGCCTACATGTATGAAATAAAATTCCAAGGAAATATATTCTAATTCCCTTCAGCAACACATGAAAATGTTCTGGTGCTAGAGACCGGATATATTCTGACCGGATATTTGCTGACAAATCCGGCTCTGGGATATCAAAAGTTGGAGACTTGCCCCCTGTTTCTTTCTAGAGGGGAGTCAATAGTATTGAACAAGAAAGGATTATGTTAATTTTAGGCCAAAGGAGTGAAGGCAGCATGTAAGAGAGGTAAGAAAGTCAATCATGTGTCCTAAATAGAGCTAGTTGCAAAGTACCTAGTGCATCAGTTAACTAATCTTTCATTTTTGTACCAGGCACAGAGCCAGCACATCCAGTTAACTGGAAGAGATGATTAAGGAGAACATTGTAAAAATGCTGAATATAATTCACTCTCACCAAATTGGGCATCTCAGAAACGGACAATTTTGCTCATATGAATGCAATGACATGATCCAAATTATGAGGCAAGGGATCCAACTTCGTTGGGATAGGAAAGACAAAACAAAAACAAAGAAACTTTGGCCCACGAGTCATTTTTGTTTAGAAAGATTTCTAAAGATTGAATTTAGGCCCACAATGCACTTAAGGATGCATTCTGCAGTCTGACAATGAGCAGCCAGGGTCCCAAACCCAGCCGTTCAAGGTGGGAGAACATTAAGTGCACAGAGTCTACCTTCTGGAAATGCTCTTTTTCTCGGAGCTTCCTGAGACCTTCCAGAGTGATGCGTTCCAAGCTGTGCACAGTCACATGGGAGGAAAAACATGATTTGTCCAGTTGTGGACATGGGGTTCAATTGTCTACAGCTCATTTCCAACTTCAAAACAATTGCCCAGAAGCTTAAGAATTTTACCTTAAAGTATCTTTACATAGTTTATTTTTTGAAAGAAAATGACCACAGAGAAAACTTTTTAAAAACCACTTTCCAATTAGACATACAGTGTTTACATGTATGTGTATGAATTCATAACATCTATTTTATTCACACATACAGATTTTAATCAAGTAGGGGTCTTAGATCTATGCTTTACATGGGAAGTTCAAAGAGAAGGATCTAAACATGGCTTTTTTCTAAGTTAGGTATATTCTTTGAAACATGATTCATAGGATGTTACTTAGGTGCTTCAATTAACTGGACAAAGTAATTACACATACAGAAAACAAATGGCCAGCCCTGGCCGGTTTGGCTCAGCGGTTAGAGCGTCGGAGAGACCCGGGTTCGGTTCCCGCTAAGGGCACGTACTTCGGTTGCAGTTTGTCCCCGGCCCTGGTTGGTCGTGCGGGTGGCAGCCACTCGATGTGTCCCTTTCACGTCAATGTTTCTCTCTCTCTCTCTCCCTCCCACTCTATCTGTACAAAAATTGGAAAAATGTCCTCGGGTGAGGATAAAAAAAAAAAACAACACAGAAAACAAATGGCCAATTTCTTTAATATAGAACTGAGTCTTAAAAATCAGTAAGAGAAAGATAAAACAGTCCTAGAGGAAAACAGCCATAGGATATATACAGATAGTTCACAAAAAAGAACAAAAACAGGAAATAGACATATAAAAATATACTAAACTTTGCTCATAGTTTAAAAGTTCAAATGATGATTAGTTCGCAATTTTCACTTCCAATTTCAAAGATGAAAAAAAGTGGTTATCTGGATAAACTATGAGGAAACAGTCACTCCCACACACTGTTGCTGAGTATATTAATTGATATAATGTTTTGTGGTGGTAATTTTACAATATCAAAGTTGACCCAGAAATGTTACTTCTAGGAATGTAACCCATAGAGACATTCACATAAGAACACAAAGACAACTCTAGTACACTGCTGGTGGGAATGCAGACTGGTGTAGCCACTATGGAAAACAATATGGTGTTACCTCAAAAAATTAAAAATTGAACTTCCATTTGACCCAGTGATCCCGCTTCTAGGATTATACCCTAAGAAGCCTGAAACACCAATCAGAAAGAATATATGTATCCCCACGTTTGTAGCAGCACTATTTACAATAGCTAAATCTGGAAACAGCCCAAGTGTCCATCAGTAGACGAATGGATAAAAAAGCTGTGGTACATATACACAATGGAGTACTATGCAGCTGTAAGAAAGAAAGATCTCTTATCCTTTGAGACGACATGGAGGGAACTGGAAAGTATCATCCTAAGCGAAACAAGCCAAACAGAGAAAGACAAGTATCATATGATCTCACTTATTTGTGGAATATAATGAACATAACAGTCTGAGGAATGGGGTAGTCCCAGAGATGTGGAAGTGGGGTACCGACTGACAACCCCAGAAGAGGGGGTGGGGGGTAGAGATAAACCACAGAACTTATATGCATGTATGCATGAACAATGGACATGGACAACAAAGCTGGGGACAGGGCAGGGAGGGAGGGGGAAGGGGGAATCAGTGGGGGAAAAAGGAGAGATATCTGTAACAAAAAGTAATTAATAAAAAAATAAAAATAAAAAAAGAACACAACGACAAATGGATGCAGATGATGGCTGCAGCACTGATCCTAATAGCTAAAAACTGGAAAAAACCACTAGAAAGAAGGGAGTAGAACTATATATACTCACACAGAAAGTGTTCCAAGATATGGCAACAAGTAAAAAGAGCAAGTTACAAAAATGATATGGTTTCAATTTGTTATGCAAAGGGAAAAAATTATGGTAAATACTGCTTATTTCTGGGGGCAGCGTTTTGGAGCACTTATTATGTCAACATTATGTATTTCTGTACTATTTGATCACACATTAAAGGTAAAATAAAAGTAATTTAAAAAAATAATAATAATAGTATGAACATCACTTAAGTAGTTTTCTTGCCAAGTATGTTAAATCTGAAGCTCAACATGAGGAAACAATCACATAAAACCAGATTGTGTGATTTTCAATAAGATAACCAGCCCAGACGCTTTAAATTTATCAATATTATTTTTTTTAAAAAGGAGAAGAGACTGTTCTAGACTTAAAATGACTAATGAGGTCACTCGCCCTCCTTGCCGAATTGCATCTTCACAATGACCCATGCAGGAGGCAGTTAGCTCCATTTTTACAGACTTGGAAATGGAGCCCAGAGCGTGGGAACAGTTTGCCCTACTCCCAACGCAACGGCACCCTGTCTGGATCTGGCTGCATCATTCCCCCGCTTGCCTCCATAAGCAGACTTATGTCATCATCATGATTTGTGGGAAGTAAAACACGCGTATACGTTTTATAATCTTTTAAACATACCTTCTCTCTTAACATCAGATGGTTAAGCTCGTCCATTTTGCTGTACAGGTTGCAACTGTTCCTTTTGCCCGCTGCATAGCACTCCACTGGGGAAGTATTCCATGGCTGACTCTTCCACGCTGCGGTCTCTGGGTACCGGGCTCTGTGAGTCAGCCTGGAGCCGCTCCGATCACTCTGCCACGTGTTCCTGCTGCTCAGTGGAGCTGCTGGGACATGAAAATGCCCACCTTTAGGCCATGCCAAGCCTGTTTCCAAAGAGGTGGCACCAATCTGCTCTCTCAGCAGAGACAGACAAACCATCTGATTGGTCCACATCCCTGTCTATGATTGGTTGATGTCTAGGCATGGATGCCCTCCTGGCCAATGAGAATGAGACGGCTGCCCAGGGGATGCTGGGAAATTCACTTAATCCCAGAAATGACTAACCCTAAACCAGAGACTGGCTCTCCTCCGAGTCTGGAGATGATGTTCCAGCCACCTTGTGACTACAGGAGAGCTGGGAAGAGGAAGCCTGGGTCCCAGTCGTCCATCCCAGAGCCCATGAGTTAAACATCCCTGGGGCTGCCTTGCCTTTGGATTTGAGCTTGTCACAAGGAGCTGTGCATTTCCTGGTTTTAGTCATTCTGAACTGGGTTTGCTCCTACTTTCATGTGTGCTATTATTTTCAGCTGTTACTTTCAAGTGCCTCCCAGCCTAGTTCTCCAGCAATTCCATGGTGACTCACTCTCCTTTTCAGCAAATTCTTTTTCTGCTTAAATCAGCCAGGGCTGATTTCGGTTACTTGCTGCTTAGAACCCTAATGATACAGAGGAGACTCTGTACTCAGGCCTGTCTGCCAACGAGCAAAGGTGCCGAGACACGAACCAGGGAGTATGTTTAAAGATGGATGTGAGAGACAAGGTAGAGCAGAGGCTGGAGCTCCAAGAGTTACCCCATCCCTCTTGGGTGAGAATACCGAAGGTCAAGGTGCCAGGACACATCAGGGGTCAGATCCTGGAGGTGCTTGAATGCCAAGCTCAAGAATCTTGACTTTATCCTTAAAGTCACGAGATTTTGACCAAAAGAGTCACTTGCTGAAATTTAGGGAGTTTTCCCAGACGGGGTTTAGGGGCTCTGGAAAGGGTGCTGGCATCCTCTGACCTCCCACTGTGGCCAGTCAGGTCCCTATCCCATCTCAGCTAAGCCACACAGCTTCCCACTAAGGGAGAGATTGTTCTTTTTCCAGGAATCAGGGAAGAGCCTGCCCATGGTGGGCCGCTGGTCAGGGGCATAAGCTCCCTATGTGTTGGAAAAAAGTTGGCACCCCAGGGCTTATTCCACCAAAATTACCCACTACTCCAAGGAAGGGAGAAGCCTCTATACTGATCAGCAAAATGTTTCTGTAATTCTTATAACTCTGTGACCAGGTCACTAGCTTTCAAGCTGTCTTATCTGAGGGCTGCCGAGGCTGATAAGTGACATTCCATCTTTCTATGCTACCTTAATTTAAATAAAGCCTTTTCCAGATGATGAAAAATAAAGTAATAACTAAAGAGAATCAATAATTAAATGCAATGTGCGAGCCTTGATTGGAACTTAAATGAATTTAAAAAATCATTATAAAGGACTTTTTAGGACACAGTCGCCTTGGTAAATCTTGATGAAAGAATAGGATTTCTACAATTATATTTTGGGAAATACTAGTATAGGAAATACCCCTTTAACTGAAATGTATTGTGCCACTCCACACTAGATGTCTCCATGGATATATCATCTCATTTAATCTTGGTTATAAAAGAGGAAGATGATTTCCTATCGACACCAAAACTCTGTTACTGTGATTGCTGAGGGTTACCAATATATTCGATTTTAGAATATCTTATCTAGTTTATAGATTTCCAATTAGTGCCTAGATGCCATCTAGGATTTGTCATCAAGCTTGGGAATTTCAAAACTGCAGGGTATCTATGTGGTTACTTGGGACCAATCTTCATTATTTTTCAGAAGAGCAGAAGAGACCCAGATGGGATAGGTGATGTACCCATGGTCAGTTAGAAGGAAAACTGTTTTTGGAAATCTTGCCTTCAAATGTAGTGCTCTTACAATGAAAGCATAAAGATTTATTTAACGCTTGCTGAACGCCAGCAATGGTAAGGCATCATAATGGCCTGCCCTGGGAAGTTCCCCTTGCATGGAAAGAACCTGCGTGGAAAGAGGCTTAACACTTGAGGAATTCATGGTAATCCTCAAGGGGCAAAGAGCCTCTCATTCCTAGTGCTAGTGATAATGCAGGCAGTCAGCCGAGTCCAAGCTGAACCAAGACATGCCCTTTGCTTGACTTTTTTTTATTACATAACATAGCTCTAGGAGTTCAAGCCAACAAATTTTGTACCTTAAAAAAAAAATTCAAAAGAGAAAAGAACTGAGTGATTATGGAAGGTGGATTATAAAAGTCCTAAGTCCTTTACTTATTCTCCTGATGAACATTTCCCTTGTACACATTCCCAGCAGGCCTCGGCTCATCTGATAGAATGATGGGAAGGAGATAAAACAATTTTTCGTTTATAAAATGTGTGTACCTCCTTCTTGACTGGGCTAAGACTCCAGATTTACATCCCCTATTTTTCATCTCTGAGAATAATCTGCTGACCCACACTGTGCATTTGAGGAAATCCAAAAGCCCATCTCCGTAAAAGTTTCCCTGACTGGCTCATGCCCACTCCCCAGGGGCCAGTGGAATGTCCCAAATTGGTGATGGTGAGAGTGTGACTGCTCCTTGTGGTGGGGTAGGTACTGGGAGGGGGGGCAGGCAAAGGACTCTAGGGGCACAAAGGGGTGTTAGAGGTAAGCCCAAGTCTAAACAGCTGGAAGAACACATACATTGCCAAGTGGGGAGGCTACTGAGGTTGGGGTTGCTAAGTCAAGGTTTGGGACTGAAATGGGCTTATAGCACAGACTGGTCAGGGCCAGGCAAGACCGTCTCTTGGAAAATAGCCCTAGATTTCTAACTTGCAAGTGTAGCTCATCATTTGTGGTTGGCAGGGCTTGGTGTCTTGAATTGGCTGACGTGGTCAAGATTAGTGGACCCAGAAGAACCACTGGTCAGTGAACAACAGCTAAGAGGAGTTAGGGTCTGGGATGAAAACTAGATCCCCACATCCAAGGAGGTCAGCAGGGCGTGAGGTCAAGGACAAACCCATTGTTGTTCTACTGATCAAGTTTGGCAAGGGAAAAACAAGCATGTAAGCAGGAAGCCAGGGAGAACAAGCCACCAGGCGGGCAGTGTGGGAGGAGTTCGGTGCAGTGTTGGAGGCTGGAGTGATGCCAGTGCCAAAGAGTGGATGGTGCAGCCACTCTCCATGCTGTTTCTGCTGCTCTGAATGGGATGTGTCTTAGGCTATTAAGTACCCCCAGACACTTTGCTTATTCTGTTTCCTCGCAATTAACTGAGTATGAAGGTGGAAAGAATTTGTTTACGGGGAACAGTGTGTTTGTTTGAGTTGACAGGAACACCAGAATTTCAAACATGCAGGCATTCCTACTGGAATATGCTAGCGCAGTAGGAATGGGGAGATATAGCCAGGAAGACTGCTCCATGATCCGCCACACTGGGTTCTCTGACTGTCTGGGTGGAGATCCACGGGTCAGGTCAATGTGAGCTCTTTAGAAAAACTCTGTGAGAGTGCACACATTTTGGGGTGGGTAAAATTTGCACTCAAGAGACCTATCAGTTCAGCTCAGATACAGTTGTGCTTATGCCCCGAGGGAACAGAATGTGGCAGCTCAGGCTCTGGGGAAAGCTCAGTTCCTAGCAAGGAAGCCTGAGAACACTGGGCACCAAAAGGGCAGGGGGGAAGGAGCCCTAGGGCTGCTCCCGAGCCTGCTCAGAGAGGTAGAGAGGGTGGTCCAGATGACATGATGCCAGTTTACATACCTGTACCCCAACTTCTGCCACAGTAGGTCAACTTCTGCTCACTTTGCACCTTGGGTTTCTATGATTTTCTTTCGTTTGACTTTAGGTCATTTGAAAACCACCACCCTATGTCAGTACCACTAAGTGCTGTCCATGTTCTCAGCCCCGTGTTGGATGCTATCTTGATTATTCATGCAGGAGTCCGCAGTCTCCCTGGAAATCCAGGTTTGTGTAATGGCAAAAAGGAGCGAACAAAACAGGGTAGGATTTAGGTGCTAGGTGATTTGTTAGGCTACAAGTGACTCACAACTGCAAGAAAAAAGAGATTCCTGGATTTCGGGGGTAAGGGGCCATGTCAAAAAGTAAAGAAATTTCTGCCCCCCGCCCCCCAAAAAAGTGGTATTTGAGCTAAATCTTAAAGGAGGAGAGGATTTGAATAAGCGGGGAGGTTGTTCCAAGCTGAGAGAACAACAGCATGAACAAAGGTATAGAGATAGGAACTCTCAAGGCCAGTTTGGAAAATAGTAAATAGAGAAAACATATGGATGATTGACAGTGTTTTCCATTTTTCAAATTACTTATTCAGACTGTGTCCTGAGCAAGAACAATTTCCTGTGGTTTATAAATAGGTCCCAGTTATTTTAGGAGAACATAATACTGATGATCATTCATGGAGTGTTTCAGAGAGACTTCAGTTTTCCAGGGGCCAGGAGAAAATGTATATATGTGTAAGAAATGGTCCAACACATGAAACACCATTAATAAAACCTAATACAAAGTTTATGTAGAAACTTAGTGTTCCTATCCAGGTATGTGTCTGTCTGTCTTATGTCTCATTCTTCCTCCTGGGTTTACTCCTGATTCACTATGCAAAACGCTTGAGGCTTCAGATGACATGTACCTCTGGAAATAAAAGAACAGGAATAGAAATGGGGAGATTAAAAAACAACAATGCACAAGCGATGAAGTCATTTGTGTGAGCTAACAGGGAGGGTGGTGCCAAAGTCAGAATTCAGGACACTCATCTCAGGTTTTCCAAGGCCTTGCATACAGATTTTGACCCACCTCTGTAATCAAAAAGCCACCAAAATTATACAGAATTCCAGTTCTTGTAAATCCCAATTGCCTACACTTGAGAAACATTCCAATGCATATGAACATGTTATATGGTGTCCAAAAGAAATAAGATATTATACAGATAGTTAATTAGGTTAGAGACGGACCTGTGTTTTGTTGCAATTGGTAGTATCATCAATTTTCCTCTAAAGTTCTATTTTCCCATCTGTTTCACTAGCATTTGCATTGCTATATATAGTTCATTTGGGCCTGAGAAAGATTTGAATGGATACATCTTTTTTCTTTGTATTTTTCTTTGGGTTCCTCTCACTATAGACTTAGGACAAAAATAAACTGATGACTCTCCTAAATATTTTATCTTCCAGTCATAATGCAATTGGTAAAAGAAGGACCCTGGAGTTCCTTCACAGCTTTGAGTGATTAAGATCAAGTTTTAATAACAGTGACAGCCACAGCAGACTACTTTGTTACAAAAAATTTCTTAGGAAAAACATCCAATAGTCAATCCTATCTTCTATCTGAAGAGATCATGATCAAACATCTCCAAAACTATGAAATAACTCTATTACTTGTGATTCTATAGGTTTTGCAAGAAATTGGAGTTGTATCTACCCCAGGTCTCTAAATAAGAAGCCCTCTCATTCTTACAGTTGTTTATCATATAGGGCAATAAAACCATCACCAATAGCATTTCTGGTCATTCCAATCATCTCTCAAAAATTCTTAAAATATTCCTAGAATTGAAAAGGTAGTTCCACCCAATTTATCAAATGTAGTAACAATGCCTACAAAAATGTCCTTGAACAGGCAGAATTTGTAGCTTGTCAAGGGGCGGGGGGGTCATCTTCATACAGTGGTTAAGATGTACAGAATCCTTTCTCTTTTTTTTTTCTTTTTTTTTCAATGTTTTGTTTTGTTTTTTATCCTCACCCGAGGATATTTTTCCATTTTTTGTACAGATAGAGTGGGAGGGAGAGAGAGGAAGGGAAAGAGAGAGAGAAACATCGATGTGAAGGGACACATCGAGTGGCTGCCACCCGCACGACCAACCAGGGCCGGGGACAAACTGCAACCGAAGTACGTGCCCTTAGCGGGAACCGAACCCGGGTCTCTCCAGACCCCAGGCCGACCCTCTAACCGCTGAGCCAAACTGGCCAGGGCAGAATTCTTTCTTAACAACAAAGGTTTTACTTGGTTCAGCCTTGCCCAGGTGTATAACTTTTACATTTCATGAGGATTTTTGGAGGGAGGGGAGAAGGTATTCTTTTTTTTTTTTTTTTTAACATTTTCTTTTATTTTTTTTAATGGATAAAATTGAAATGTTCTATGATCTCTGCCCCAAACCTATTCTCTCTCTCTCTCTTTTTATTGAGTATTTATTTATTTATTTTTTAATTTTATTTTTGTTACAGATGTTTCTCCTTTTTTACCCCATTGGCACCCCCTCCACATCCCCCCCGCCCCGTCCCCGGCTTTGTTGTCCATGTCCATTGGTCATGCATACATGCATATAAGTTCTGTGGTTTATCTCTTCCCACCCCCCACCACCCCCTCTTCTCAGGGTTGTCAGTCTGTACCCTACTTCCGTGTTTCTGGGTCTACCCTATTCCTCAGACTGCTATATTCATTTTATTCCATATATAAGTGAGATCATATGGTATTTGTCTTTTTCTGCTTGGCTTGTTTCATTTAGGATAATACTTTCCAGGTCCCTCCATGTCGTCTCAAAGGATAAGAGATCTTTCTTTCTTACAGCTGCATAGTACTCCATTGTGTATATGTACCACTGCTTTGTTATCCATTCGTCTACTGATGGACACTTGGGCTGTTTCCAGATCTTAGCTATTGTAAATAGTGCTGCTACAAACATGGGGGTACATATATTCTTTCTGATTGGTATTTCAGGCTTCTTAGGGTATATTCCTAGAAGCGGGATCACTGGGTCAAATGGAAGTTCAATTTTTAATTTTTTGAGGTAACACCATATTGTTTTCCATGGTGGCTGCACCAGTCTGCATTCCCACCAGCAGTGCACTAGAGTCCCCTTTTCTCGAAGGTATTCTTTTTGGACACACTCTCTTGTATAGTGCTAGGATAGCAACAGTGAGTTATGATGTATTAAACCACCAGCTAATTAGCAATGAAGTTCACAGACATAACCCAGACAGCTGCCCTACATATATTTTTTTGGTTCCCAACATCCCAACATCTTTACCTTGGGGTCTGAAAGAACTAGAATAGAAATTGGGAGATTTCTATTTTAGGAATAAAAGCAGGTTTTCTATTTTGATACCTAAAACAAACAAATAAAGACAGAAACAAAAAAAACAAAACACACCACTTTTCTGAGATGAGGTACTTTAGATAACTTCTTTTCTGTACAGACCTCAGGAAGTAATGAGGAAAGATCTCTAGGATGTATTGAGTGAAAAAACAAAAACAAAAAAAAGCAAGCCTCAGAAGTGTTTGTAGTATACTGTTGTATAATAAAGGGAGAAAAGTAGTAAGAATATATATTTGATTGGAATGATGTCGTGTGACTGGGCACTGGATGAGAGAATTTTTTTTTAAAATCCTCATCTGAGGATATTTTTCCATTTATCATCAGATAGAGTGGGAGGGATGAAGGAAAAGAGAGAGAAAGAGAGAGAGATCAATTTGAGAGAGGCACATTGACTGGTTGCCTCCTGCACAACCCCGACCAGAGCTGGGGACCAAACCGAGGCATAGGAATCGAACCCGAGACTCTTTGGTGCGTGGGCCGATGCTCTAACCTCTGAGCCAAACCGGCCAGGGCTGAGAGTCAGAATTTCAATGCAAATCTTTTAGTACTGTTTTGATTTAATCAATATGTCAACGTATTTAATGTGAATATATTGCCTATTCAAAGAATAAAGCTAAAATTAAAAGTGAAACCTCTGAGTGACAATGAGTATTTTTAACAAAAATAGATGTTTATCTTGTTCATTTTCTGCTTTCAGTGGAGCAAGGGAAGAACCAAGAAATGATTTACTAACTTAGGGCTGCAGCTTTGTACTGAGGTAAGAATCCCTGTGGCCAAGTTGTCATTGGAAAGGTGAAACTTGGCAGTGAAGATACTGCTGGAGTTTTCTTCTAAGGTCAGCCACACTGACTCTCCAGTTCATGCACCCGATGCAGACAGTTCAGAAACCAGAGGCCTGAATCCATCTGGGATGTGGCTGGTGCTTGCGTCAAGTTTAGGGGCCACAGTGTCAACACCCCTGCTCTTTCTGGAGAATGTAGGAGAATTCAGTTGAAAAAAAGGAAGGGCCGGCCTAGAACTTCTCATATCCTCTTAGAGAAAAAATCAAAGAGAAATGACTGGAGAAAGCTCTGATCTTCTTTTAAGGATCGTTAAAGAGAGCAGTGCCTACATTGTAATAACTGAGACAATTCAGAGAAAGCTTTCAGATGACTTTCCTGGCCTCCCCATAGACTACTCCTCAGACAGCATAAATCTTCCCACCAAATGGGTGAGATCCCAGGTCCTTCTCAAATTCAGTTAGCCCACCACCTTAAGAAACCTAGGTCTACACATATTTTTTGTTCCTACCACAGAGACCCATAGCAATTAGAAATCCAGTGCATGATTTCCCAGCTTGCTTTGGTCCGAGGTCCTCTTTGGAGAGAATCCTGAGAGTGTAAATTACTTGCAGCTGAGCCAGGCCCGTACTTACCCAGCACGGATTGCATCAAACCCCAGCACCCCTGCTTGGCTGCTCCGGGGAAGGCCTCAGAAGGGCTTTTCAAAGCAGATCTCATAAAAACAAATACCCACCTCTACCCCCATCTCCTGTCCCCTTCAAAAAACAAACAACAATACTGCTCTGTTCACCAAACACAGGGGGATTTTCTGTTTCAAGTATTTTTTTTCTTATTCCATATTGGCAGCACTTATTAAGGAGTGGGTGACTTTCAAGTTGGGAGAACTTTGAAACATAAGCACATAGGAATCTAGGTGTTTAAAACTTTTTAAAAGTTAGATACATCCTTACAGCCTTCATCTAAAAAGCATCTTTTTAAAGTTTTATTAAAACTATGCCAATTTTTTTTTTCAAAGTATGCCTTTCACCACATATTTTAAGTAATTTTGTTTGCTTTTAAAGCTAGTAATAAAATGTATAAGATCCTTGCCCTGGCCAGGTTGCTCAGTGGTTAGAGCATTAGCCCTCAGACCCAAGGGTGGAGAGTTTGATTCCCAGTCAAGGGCACTTACCTGGATTGCAGGTTTGCTCTCCACCCCTGATGGGGTCAGGGTCTTGCAACCAAGACACATCTTGCAGATACATTGATGCTTCTCTCTCTCTCCCTCTCCCTCCCTTCCACTCTATCTAAAAATCAATGAAAAAATATCCTCAGGTGAGGATTAACAAACACACAAAGAAATGTCTAACACCCTACTTTCCTTTTCAAACTCTTGGAAACAGCTTTGGTGTCAGATGGACCTGGGTTTGAATTCAGTTTTCATCACCTATTAGCTGTCAGACCTCAGGCAGCTGACCCAACCTCTTTGTGCCTCAGTTTCCTCATTGGTAAAATGGGAATAATATTAGTAAGCAGATTAGTTGTGAAGATCAAATGAGTACAGTAAATCCTCACAACGACATCGATGCATTCTTGGAACTGTGGCAAAACGACGTAAAATGAAACCAATTTTACCATAGGCTAAGTGCTATCAACAGGAGATAAGTTCATCAACATTATAACGAAGTGACATTGAATGAAACAACATTATTCAGGGACCTGCTGGACATGTAAAGTGCTTAGCAGATATATATGAATAGTAAAAATAATAATGTTAAAATAATTACAATTATATTTCATTGGGGGAAATGCTTATTAACTGAAATTTAGCAAATATTTCCTCATTTTTGTGATATTTAAGGGCTCCAATCTCAGTCTTAAAGGCTTATCATTAAAACTGAAATCTTGCTTGCTCGAACCCATGTGTAAAAGAAAGAGCCCAGGAGAAGAAACCAGACTGCCAACCACGAGAAGCAAGCAAGAAAAGAATGTCATTGCCTCCGTGGCAAATGTTCAGATAGTCTTAGTATTTTTGTCATCCTCTGAGAATGAGATGTAACATTTCTGCTGTGACCCTGGATCCCCACCCATGCTGTATCTGAGGACACAGAATGGGAAATGATACCCCAACACTGGGAGTGTTTTTAGGGGGCAGGATCTGACCACTCAATCCACAGAAGACTTTCTCTTCAAACCAGCCACGTGTTAAACTTTTCTCTGTAGGGAAGTGATTTTTCTCTGTTTCTCTTTGTTCCTCATCCATCAGCCTGTGAATGTCTGCAATTTCTTGAATGAATGCTAGGCATGAATCTAGCCCATTTCTGGAATCCTTTACAGAGGCTAGCAAACTATGTCAAATTGGGAGGTTGGGGGTGGCAGGTGGTTTGTCTTGAAGCAATGGCACTCTGTCATTGCCAAAGTCATCTTTGGACTTCCGAAAGAATGACACTAGTCATGAACATATTAGCCATGCCTGCCTTCTGCTCACAGATACCAAGGCCGTTGTGATGGAGGCACTCCGGGTAACCTGGAAGTTGGAAACGACCTCACGTTGGAGTTCTTGCACTGTGGCATATTCCATATTCTAGTTGCTTTTCTTCAGTTTTCGCAACCTAAATAGTGAGGATGCCAATGACTGAGGCTCCAGTGACAATGTCTGAAACAGAGTTGTCCAAAGAAATATGTCAGCCATATATGTAATTTTAAAATTTTGCAATAGTAGTATTTGAAAAAATAAAAATGGTGAAATTAATTTTAAAAATAAGTTTTATTTAATCCATTATATCAAAGATAGTATCATTGCAACTTGTGAGATTTTAAAAATTGAGACATTTTACATTCCTTTTTATATTTTTTTAATTAAAAAAGATTTTTTTCTTTATTGATTTTAGAGAACATCGATTGGCCACCTTCTGCATGGCCCCCACTGGGGATCTGGCCCACAACCTGGGCATGTGTCCTGATCAAGAATCAAACTGGTGACCTTTGGTACATGGGTCGACGCTCAACCACTAAGCCATACCGGCCAGGCTACAGTCCCTCTTTTAAACTGATATATATGGCCCTGGCTGGTTTTGCTCAGTGGTTAGAGCATTGGCCTGCGGTCCAAGAGACCCAGGTTCAGTTCCCGCTAAGGGCATGTTCTTTGGTTGCAGTTTGTCTCCTGCCCTGGTTGGGTAGTGCGAGTGGCAGCCACTTGATGTGTCCCTTTCACATCCATGTTTCTCTCTCTCTCTCTTCCTCTCTCTCCCTCCCACTCTGTCTGGAAAAAAAAAAAAATGAAAAAACATCCTTGGGTGAGGATAAAAAAAATAAAAATAAACTGATATATATGAAGATTTTATAAAATTCACAGTTAAAACAAGTAGATTTGAATACACAAGTTGTTCTAAACATAGTTAAATGTTTTCTAATAACTAAATCAATAATCAATTTTTAAATTTAAATAAAAATTAAGTAAAATTAATCCTCTTCCTTACCCTTCCCCCAGTTTCTGGCAACCACCAATCTGTTTTCTCTCTCTATGGATTTACCTAGTCTGGATATTGCATATAAACAGAATCATATAATGTGTGACCTTTCTCATTATGCTAAGTGTAAATATGCTAAGTACACTACACTAAGTGTACAACGTACTAATACACTGTAGCACACATCAGTGCTTGATTCCTTTTATGGCTAAGTTGTATTGCACTGTATGGATATACCACATTTTGTTTTCCAATTTAACCACTGATGGACATTTGAGTTGTTTCCCTCTTTTGGCTATTGTGAATAATGCTACTATAAACCTTCATGTACAAGTGTTTTTGTACATGTTTTCAATTCCTTTGGACATATAGCTTGGAGTGGAATTGCTGGATCATATTAAAATTCTATATTTAACTTTTCTGAGGAACCACCAAGCTTTTTTCCACAGCAGCTACACTACTTTACATTCCCACCAGCAATGTACCACATTCTCACCATACTTGTTATTTTCCACCCCCAACCCCCCATTTATTGAGATATAATTGACATACACTTTAAGGTATACAGCATAATGATTTGACTTATGTATATCGTGAAGTGATTAACACAGTAAGTTTAGTTAATATCTACTGTCTCATATGGAACAAAATAAAAGAAAAAGAAAAAAATGGTTTTCCTTATGATGAGAATTCTTAGGATTTACTCTCTTGACAACTTTCATATAGAGCCCACAGCAGTGTTAACTATTGTCATCATCTTGTACATTATATCCCTACTACTTATTTATCTTATAACTGAAGACTGTACCTTTTGACCACCTTTATCCAAATCCCTTCCCCCACCACAAATCTGATCCCTTCCATTAAAAACAATGAAACTCATTGTAGTGGGTATGAAATGGTATCTCACAGTGGCTTTGATTTGCATTTCCCTAGTGACTAATTATATTGAACATATTTGTATGTGCTTGTTGGCCATCTGTGTATCTTCTTTGGAGAAAATTTCTTTTCAACTCTCTTGCCCATTTTTGAATTGAGTTGCCTGTCATTTTGTTGTTGAGTGTAAGAGTTCTTTATTTATTCTGAATACTAGACCCTTATCAGATGTATTATTTGCAAATATTTTTCTCCTTTTCTGTAGATTGCCTTTTCACTTTCTTTCCTTTTTTTTAAATCCTCACCAGAGGATATTTTTCCATTTATCTTCAGACAGAGTGGGGGAGAGAGAGAAAGGGAAGGAAGGAGAGAGAGAGTAAGAGAGACAGAGACAGAGATTTGAGAGAGACTCATCGATTAGTTGCCTCCCTCACGACCTGGACCAGGGCTGGGGACCAAACCGCAGCTGAGCCATGTGCCCTTTACTGGAATCGAACCTGCGATTCATTGGTCCCTGGGCTGCTGCTCTATTCACTGAGCCAAATCATCCAGGGCTACCTTTTCACATTCATGATGATGTCCTTTGATGCACAAAAGCTTTAAATTTTGATGGTGTCCAATTTGTCTATTGTTTGTTGTTGCCCAAGCTTCGGTGTCACATCTAACAATTCATTGCCTAATTCTTGAAGCATATTTCAAAAGAAAAATACAATGATAGCTTTATATGTGGAAAGAGACATACTTTGAAGTTTTATTTTACTCAAAACTTATAAATTTACATTATCCTGCTAATCGATTGATAAACAAAGTGTTTCTTTGAACATATTCACTGAGTGAAAGGCCACTTCTTTTTTGCATAAGCCACAGCTATCTGTTTTCTTTTAAGTTGACTAAGAACTTAGAGATACTTGCAAAGCAACCTGGGCTTGAAATATTTCAAGGTTTTTATGATTTCCATTCCTCCCTGCTTTTTTATTTTTATCTTGCCCACATATATTTTGATGGCAATATTTTTAGCCTTTAATCAGACATTTCAAAACTATGCAACTTAGTTTTCACTGAAACGACTCTCTTTTCACACTCATTTAATTGGTTTATGTAATGTTTAATTATACTAAGTGTACTTATTAGGTATAATAAGTATAACTGGACTAAAAAAATTTGGGAACAAATGCAATTGATTTGATAAACATACACCACAACTGGAGGGAGCTAAAATATACAGGTGTAACAGAGTATATAGCCTACCAGGGGAATGCGGTCTGTGTGCCATGGACATTGGTCAATATACTTATAACACAGAGGGAGTGAATAGTATAATCCAACAAGTAGGCATCTACTCTACTATTCTAGAGGTTTCTTTTTTTTTTTTATCCTCACCTGAGGACATTTTGCATTTATCTTCAGACAGAGGAGTGGGAGGGAGAGAGGGAGGAAGAGAGAGAGAGAAATACTGACGTCAGAGAGACACATCGACTGGTCGCCACCCACACGACCCCAACCAGGACCAGGGATAAACTGCAACTGAGGTACGTGCCTCTAGAGAGAACCGAACCCGGGTCTCTCTGGACCACGGGGCGAAGCTCTAACCACTGAGCAAAACCGGCCAGGGCCTATTCTAGAGGTTTAAACTCAAAATTACTTTAAGAATTTTTAAAACTTGTGGTAAGATTTACATAACATAAAACTTACCATTTTAACCATTTTAAGTGTACAGTTCAATTAAGTATACTCACATTGTTGTGCAACAATCACTACCATCCATCTCCAGAACTTTTTTCATCATGCAAACAGAATTACTTTTTAATAATTAACATGCAAAAAATAAAATAAAGTGCAATGCCCAGATATACAGTTCTGATATGCTAGCTTGTAAGCAAATATCTCTGGCACTTAGTAGCTGTGTAAATAAACTCGGATAACCTGACCTACCAGTGTCTCAGTTTTCTCATTTATAAAATGGGGTTAATGTGTATTCTGCAGAACTGACAAAACAACAAAATAATGTGATATTTGCTAAAGCATTTTAAAAACTGGAAAGCAGCCCTCGTCGGTTTGGCTCAGTGGTTAGAATGTCGGCCCAGGGACCAATGAGTTGCAGGTTTGGTTTGATTCTGGTCAAGGGCACATGCTTTGGTTGTTGTTTGTCCCCAGCCCTGGTTGGGGTCATGTAGGAGGCAACCAGTCAATGTGTCTCTCACATTGATGTTTCTCTCTCTCTCTTTCTTCCCTTCCTCACTCCCACTCTATCTGAAAATGAATAGAAAAATATCCTCAGGTAAAGATTTTAAAAAATAAATAAAATAAAATAAAAACTGGAAAGCACCCCGGCCAGTGTGGCTCAGTGGAGTGAGCATTATCTCATGGACTGAGAGGTCCCAGTTCAACTCCTCATCAGGGCACATGCCAGGGTTTCAGGCTCCATCCCCATTGGGGGGCGTGCAGGAGACAGCCAGTGGATGTTTCTCTCTCACATCAATATTTCTCTCTCTCTCTCTAAAAGAATCAATAAAAACATATTTAAAATCAAATAAAAACTGGAAAGCATTTTATAGTTGCTATTTGTGATCATTAGTAACAGAAAATTTGAAGATCCTTTATATCTGCAAAAATTTTGTAATAAAGTATTATTTCTATGAGAAACAAAGCCATATATAATTGCATGGTTTTAAAAATGGAAATACGTTACAGACACGATATTGATGAGTTTTTAGGTTCCTTTAAATCAACCTTGATTCTATCATGAGGATAATAAACTTCAACAAAGCTGTGTCTGAGATATTTGAGAATAATCCTTTTGAGTTACCATCATTACTAAGGCTTTTTATCTTTTCTAGATTCTTGCCTTCTACAGAGATGTGTCTTCTCCTCTCCAGATTAAGACTGTCTTTTTTAAAAACCCTCACTCAAGGATGTTTTATGATTGGTTTTTAGAGAGAGAAATACCAATGTGAGAGAGAAACATCAATCGGTTGCCTCTTGTATGAGCCCAACTAGGGATCAAATCCACAACCTAGGTATGTGTCCTGACGCAGAATCAAACCCACAACCTTTTGGTGCACCAGACCATGTTCCAACCAACCAAGCCACCTAGCCAGGGCTAGGCTGTCTTTTCTTTGACCTGTTACTTCCTCTCTGTGGTACACTGAGCTCTCCTGAGTGATGATTTTTTCCCCCCCACCAAAAGGTAAGACTTTGAAATTGTGAGCAAGTATTTATAGTGAAACTCTGAATCCTTGTCTTTCACATGTTTGGAATACTTACTGCTACTTTACTTGAGTACCTTGCTAAGTTTGTGTGTGGCCTTGTTTTTTGAAGGAAATTTTTAAAAAGTAAGTGGGAGTGGAATGGGGTAGGGGAGGTGACTCATCCATTTAATGAAGATTTATCCAAATACTGTTATCTGTGATAAAGGAAGCAGTTAAGAGTCACCATTTCAGAATAGCACTGGAAGAATTTAAACAGGCATTTCGAAGTAATGCCACTGTTTTCTTTAGTAGTTTATTAACATTTGGCGTGGGGAGGTGCTGGGGGCTGTGGCCCAAAATGTGTGAAAAAAGAAAATGCCTTTAATAGTGGATTTCCAGTGTTACCTAATCAGGGCAGCCACTTACATGTTGCTTCTGTTCAATTTAATTCAATAAGAGAATTTTTGAGCACCTCCTAAGTGCCTGCTATGTACAGTGAACAAAGAACCTTGCCCTGTTGGCTGTGTTCACCAACCTTCTGAAAAAAATGTGAAATTATTTGCCTTCCTCAATTCTTTTCATATATATCAACTGCAAATATTGATACAAACATTCAAACTGATGATGAAGGCCTAAAAGAAAGAATCATCTTCCTGAATTGCTGTGACAATTTAATTTAGTTTTATTTTTTTAATGTCATTTAAAAATACATACAAAAATATAAACCCATTGGGCTTCCATTCCACTGATTTGAGATATAAGCATGATCCAAACTATTTGACTGTCTTTTCTTTCTGTTTTTTTATTCAGGGGTGAGGGTCAGATCTTTAGGGAAAAAACCTTGGGGCCCACCCCCATGTTTGTAGCAGCACTATTTACAATAGCTAAGATCTGGAAACAGCCCAAGTGTCCATCAGTAGACAAATGGATAAAAAAGCTGTGGTACATATACACAATGGAGTACTATGCAGCTGTAAGAAAGAAAGATCTCCTATCCTTTGAGACAACATGGAGGGACCTGGAAAGTATCATCCTAAGCCAAACAAGCCAAACAGAGAAAGACAAGTATCATATGATCTCACTTATTTGTGGAATATAATGAACATAATGGTCTGAGGAATGGGATAGTCCCAGAGACGTGGAAGTGGGGTACAGACTGACAATCCCCAGAAGAGGGGGTGGTGGGAGAGAGATAAACCACAGAACTTATATGCATGTATGCATGAACAATGGACATGGACAACAAAGCTGGGGACAGGGCAGGGAGGGGGGGAGGGGGGAATCGGGGGAAAAAGGAGAAACATCTGTAAGTAAAATAAATAAATTAATTAAAATAAATAAATAAAAGGATCAATAAAAAAACAAACAAACAAATAAAAACCTTGGGGCCCTCTTTTCAACCAAGGGCCCTCTTGCCTCTGAGACTTCCAGTGCCAAGTTGGGCACCTACTCAGCAGGCAGAAAGTAGGTTTATCCAGGCTGTTTTATTTATTTAAAAAATACATATTTTTCTTTACTGGTTTTAGAGAGGAAGGGAGAAGGACAGAGAGATAGAAACAACCATTGGCCACCTCCTACATGCCCTCACTGGGGATTGGGGCCACAACCTGGGCATGTGTCCTGACCAGAATCGAACCAGCAACCTTTTGGTACATGGGTCGACACTGAACCACTGAGCCATACCTGGGCCAGACTGTTTTTTAAAGAGCATTTCTAGTGGTGGTCATGGTGATAACATGATATTTTCTCCCCAACAGTGGTGATTCCATAATTTCTGCATAGACGGGGGATTGATGGGGTGGGCAAGCTGGTTGGCAAGGGGCTCTGGCGAGTGAAGAAAACGTCCAGTGTCATCTCCTGGTATGTGGGTGGGGGAGAACTCAAGCCCTCAAGACATTGAGACCTCCACTGCAGCCTGGGCGTCCCGCACGGTGCTTAGGAAGAACACCCACTTCAGGTGAAAGTGAGCGTTTGGGTCAGAGGCTGGAGTTGAAGGAATCACTTGTAGGATGTTCCCAGCTACCCCGAGGGAAATGGTGGAAAAAAGCACTCACAAAAGGGAGATCTTGACTTCGCCGAGGAACAACCCTCCTCCCCTCATCTCCCAAGGCTTCCCACGGAGGGGTCACCACCGCTCTTCACCAGGCTGGACCGAACTTACAAGGCACCACCACCTAGATCTCAAACCAAATCAACCTCCCTCAACACATTCTCTCCATCGCGTTCCAAACGCAAACGTTGCGGGCGAAGAGAGGCTGCCCAAGTCACGTAGAAAATTAGGCTGCCCCTTTCCATGGTGATAATCGAATTAGCCTCAAATTAAACGTGAAATTGGCCCTCGCTGGCTGGGCTGTGGGGACAAAGCCCCCATTGTCCTTTTGCCCGGGTAGCGGAGTCGGCCGTGCCCACCCTACCCAAGCCAGCCCTGGCCAGTCCCCGCGGCGGCGGACGAGGTCGGAGCTGGGCCGAAGCAGAGCCTGGGCTGGGGAGAGCGTGGACGCGCCCGAGGATCCTCTCGCGAGCGGGGCCGGCGCCGGGTGGGCGGCTGCGGGGCTCCCGGCAGGCGCTGAGGGCAGGAGAGAGGGAGGAACCCAGGGAGCCGGGAAGAGGAGGAGAGTACAGGAGGGTGGAGGGCGTTCTGGAGAGAGCGAGTGCGCGCGCGCGTGTGCGCGCCCCCTCTCCCCGCCTCCCACCCCCTCCCTGGCTGCTCCCTCCCCTCCTCCCCCCGCTTCGCGCTCCCGCCCAGCCCCCGGAATCAGTGCAGCTGTTGCCGTGCAGGCTGCGGATTCCGCCAGTCCCTCCCTCGGCCGCCTCTCCGCCCGGAGCGAGCGCGCAGCCCCGCGGAGTCCCGTCCTGTGAGCCCCGGCCCCAGCCGCGGACAGCCCCAGCCGCGGACAGCCCCGCGGAGTGCCTCCCGGCCCACCCGCCCGGCCGCCGAGGAGCGGGAGGAGGACGGGACCCCGACACCCCCACCCCCTTACCCGTGGGAGGTAGGTAGGGGGCCTGAGGCTGGAAGATGCCAACTCACTGGAGCTGCCTCCTAGGCGGGCTCCTGGGCGGCGGGCGGGCGGGCGCCCGGGTGGAGGGGCGCGGGCCCAGGCTGGGAGGACGCCGCTGCCCCGCTGCTGCCCTGCGCCCGGGGAGCGGCGTGGGGGTGGGGAAGCTGCAGTGCCCGGGCGGGGGCGGCGCGGGAAACCTGGGTCTCCATTGCTTATTAGTACTCGGGTTTTGCGGGGCAGGGGCGGCAGGCCCGGTGTGAGGCAACCGCAGACCCGCCGTGCGCACCGCGGCAAGCCCAGCTCCATCCCTGGCGCAGCCGCGCCAATTCCTCCTCCCTGCCTCCGCTGCCTCGTCTCTCCAGGGCACAGCGGCCCCTGGTGCGGAGGTGGGTGCGGAGTGGGCAACGGCGAAGGTATATTTTCGGGTGCCCTCCTTCTGGTCCTGCTGGTGGGAGCGGGGGCGACACTGACAGGGCAGGGCTCTGAGCCTAACGGTACGGGGGATGCGGCCAGGCGTGGTCCGGGCTGCGCCGCGCTGCAGCTGAACCGGAGGCGGCGGCCCGGCGCCCCCCCACCCCGCCCGTCCTCGCGCCCTCTCCGCTCCCCTCCCCTCCCCTCGCCTGCCCCCCGCCCTCCCTCCCTCGGTCCCTACTCTCCCAGGGCTGGGCGTGAGCCTCCAGCGGACGCGGAGCCGCTGCTGCGCCCGCCCTTAAGCTCCTGCTACCCTCTCTTCAACAGGTTTGTACCAGCGCGGGGACCCTCCGGGTCTCTCTTTGGGGTGGTGGGCTGAAAGCTCCTCTTGTCATCACCCCTCACACCGCTCCTGTGACCCTCTTTTTTGAGGGGAGCCTTCCCTTTGTTTTTGTGATAGGAAAGATGCCAAGTGCCTGCCATCCATATGGAGAGGGCGAGTGTTGTGGGGATCAGTACACAAACCGTGTCCATTATTCTCCCAGTCAAAAGCCAGTCCAGACAGTGAGAGGACGAGTGTGAGGGTTCTTCGGCTGTGGAGAAGGATGGATTTGGTGGGTTTATTTGGGTGGGGAGATGCGTTTTTGGCAAAATGGATGGCTCACGGTGCCCTCGCCGTGATGCAGCACAATGCAGTAGTATCGCAGCCTCTCGGGGTTCTCGCTGGCGGGGCTTGGCACGGCCACTCGGCGCCTGCGGCCCCCGCCCGGCCCCACCCAGGCCCGGGGCTGCCCTTGGCCGAGGCTCGGAGCTGCTTCTACCTTGTCATGCTGGTTCAGCTGTATGTGGCGTCAGGAGGACCAGGTCGCCCAGCTTTGAGGGGAGACTCTTTGGGGTGCCCCGTCCCTTCTTGCCTGTTGGGCTATGCTCCGAGGAAGGGGCACCCTGCAGCGCTAATGCGGGCAGAGGGAGCCTGCCTGCAGTTTCGGACGGGAATCCGATCTCCAACCAAGGGACCTGAGCCGGAGGGAGGGGCTGGAGGGGGACTCGGACCAGTGCTGTGCGGAGGCATTGGTGCAGTCAGTATTGGGAGATCACCCATAATTTGCAACCACAACCCAGCTATCCATCGATTTCTTAATATATGAAAAGTTGATGTTTATTGGAGCTTCACAGCTATGACGTTACTGTACCTCCGTTTTAGGTCAATACCAAGACTATGCATTTTTCCTACAGGAAACCATTTTTTGAAATGAAACGATTCATCTATTTTAGTTAATATCTCCCGGAGACATTTCTAAAAATATCCAATCGTTGGATAGCTTGTTTTAAAAGGAACTTATATTTTTGATGGGTAGTTAATGATTAACCTGTATTTGCTTTGCTTTCATAGTTCGATTTTTCTGTAAATCAAGTACAATGATATATTTGGATGTTTTACTAGGGATTATTAGGTAAATAAGTGTCATGATCCATGGTGACTGGTAACTGACTTCATTTATGTTTGTTTATATGTATTTTTTGAATACATAATTTTTTGCAGGTATGGCTGGGTAGGGGGTTGAGAAGGACAGACCACCAAGGCCTCTGAGGCTGGTATCTGGCAGAAGGAGATGGTTGCCAGTGTTCTCATCTGTTTAGTCTGTGCTAGTACACAGGGAATGTCCCTTCTAAATGCCATTTCTACAATTCATTTATTGTGTGTGATGGCAGATGGGATACATTTCAAATGTCAGCCTAAACTCTTCTAAACTGTATAGGTGAAAAAGGAATTTCAGTATGCTAACTGGAAGGGAAGGTCAATGTTTCAAAGCAAGGGCGTGTCTACTTTTATTTTTTAAATCTCTGATGAATTCAAGTTGGTGGCATTTGATTTCACAGTAGCTCTGCAAAGTAGAGCTGAATGCAGATTGTGTGGTTTATGTTCATTATTTCGATTTTCTCTTAAAAGAGAGCCATTAAAATATAGAACTTTTTGGATCTGGGCTTCATCGTTGTGCAAGTTGTATAAAATAGTGTTGTATAAAGATGTTTGGGAGTATTGTTCCCATGGATTATCTAGACATTTTGGATTTACTATGTTGTAAGAAAATATCCTGTGTTGATGTCACAGGCGGTTTAGCTGTTCTTACTTAAACGCCAGGTGCAGAATTCTTTTAGGTTAAGCCCTTTGTAACTTTGTTATCTCTGGACTGACCAAAACCTTCATCTGAGAGAATGCAAAGTTTAGGGGCAGTGAGGAAACCTGGTGGCCTCCTGCTGTGCAGGCTTTCTGTGAAGAGAGGATCTCTTTGGTGAGAGTATTAACAACTGTCTCAGATGTTAAGGAACCAGTGAGAAGACCTCAGTGTTTGTGACAGACACATCCTTAGCAGACTTGGCATTGACAGCGTTTCTGGAAGAGATTGTTGGAGTGGTTATTTTGTCTTGCTGTACAAAAGTATGACTTCACATGTGGAAGTACTGTTTTGAGATGGAGGGATTTTACTACTATTAAACAAACAGACATGATGAGTGGAAATTATTTGATGTGGTTTTTGTTTAAATAAACTTCATTTTAAGAGCATATTCTTAGAATTTTAAAGCCCAGTGTATGTATTTTTTACATGCGGCGATGTGATGCTCCTTTAATTATTTTGGGCACAGACCAACATCTGTATTATAATCGGGCTTTAATTAATGTTTTGTGGATTTCCTTATGGTAGTCCTGGTTTCTTCCTGTGAGACTATTGGGAATGTAAACCATTCTTCCATAAGAAAAGGCCAGTACTTCCTCTGGAAAAGTTACTTCTGTAAGTCTGTGGAGATTAGTAAAACATCTCATGGATTTGTCTTATAAATTTTAAGTGTTTGCTGTTTCTCAAGGCACATTTTCTTTGCAAAAGACCTAGTGTAGTACTCTTGATTCTTATGATAACAACTGTCCTGTATCCAAGTTCATATAATGGAGGGATAGCATATCAATCTCTTTATTTTGGTGAGTAAAATTATACTATCCCAGTTAGATATACCCATACTTTTAAACATCACTGGAAAAGGCATTTTCCTAATGTCCCTTACTATCATAATGAGGTTTGTGGACCACAAACATCAGTATCTTCTGGGAGTTTGTTATAAATCAGATTCTTAGAGGCCCCAGCCCAGACCTAGCCAATCATAATTTGCATTTTAATAAGACCCCTAAGTGATTTGTATGCACATTAAATTGAGAAAATGCTCTGCTTCTTCATCTGAGGGACTTCTATATCAAAAAAGTTCCTTCTTGTATCTTACTTTTGTCTTTTCTTTTGTTCAAATAGCAACACATTCCCCCCTTATGTCACTAAGTGGTGTTGAAGAGAGCGATGCATTCACTGTAAATTATTTAATACAGAAAAACATTATAAAGTTCTTTAATATTTTGGTGGAATAGTCCTATTAATTATAGTTTTTTTTAAAGATTAATCTGTTTTGGGGGTTTATTTCTAAAGCTGATAAACAACCAGTCCCATCCCACCCCGCAAGAAGGCATTTGTTTTGAGATGGCAGAACTGGAGTCCAGGAAGCACAGGGTCCCCTCTGCTCCCTTCTGGCATCTTGTTCTCTTTAGCTGTTTCTCCTAGTATATGCAATACCCTGCCCTTCTGGTCCTTTCTTTTCTTAAAGTTGTATTTTATTAAATAATCTGTACATACAAAATAATGCTCATCAAGGATATATTACAGAGTCACAAAACAGTGGACACTCAGGCAGCCACTACCCAGTTGAAGAACCTCATCATACATTCAGAGTCCCCTAAGCACCCCTCTGTCATTCCATCTGAAGCAACTACTGTCCTGAATTGTGTGTTTCTCATGTCCTTGCTCTTTTTGATAGGTTATCCTTTTTAGAATTCTTAATTTTGTATGCTTTTGAACTTTATATAAATGAAATTGTGCTTTATTTTACTGTGACTTCCACTTTCAGATGAGCATTCATTATATTCCTGTGATTTATTCTTTTTTTTTTTTCTGTAGTTCATTCATTTTCACTGCTGTATGGTATTCCACTATGACTTATTTATTCCTTCTGTAAATGGCCCTTTGGTTAAATTCCAATTATTTGCTGTTATAAAAGAGCTGCTATGAAAGATTCTTATATACATCTCTTAGTACATATGTGGAGATAGGCACACACACACAAATTGTTTCTCTCTCTGGAATGAAATTTGCTGGGTTATACGTGTATCATCAACCTTACTAAATAATGCCAAAGCTTCCAAAGTGATTATACCAATTTTATTCCCACTAGCACGCTATCATGTTACTGTTGTTCCACAACCTTGCCAGCATGTCATTTACCAAACTTGAAAATGTCCATTTGTGAAGTTATCTCATTGTGCTTATTATTTGAAATTTCTCTGATTATTGAGGTTAAGTACCTATTTATATGATTGGCTATTTGGGTTCCTTCTTTTGTTCAGTCTTTTGCCTATTTGTCTTTTAGCTGTTTTTTCCTTACTGATTTGTAGTAGTTCTTTATGTAGATTGCTTACTAATCCTTTGTGTTTTGTTTTTTCTTTTAAAGAAAGTCTGTGGTTTCTTTTGATAAATATTCATTCAAAATTTCAGTAAGTCATAATCAGTTTTTATCCTTTAAGGTTTGTGAGGATGGTTTTGATATTGCAGAAAATTTTTCCTTAGTTTTGAAAGAGCATAGATTTTGTAGTCAAACAAATCTGAGCTCATGTCCTAATGCTATTGTATACTAGACACATGGCCATAGCTGGGTTCTAGCCTTGAGCTAGTTCATTACTGTCAGAACCACAGTTTTCTCATCAGTAAAACTGAAATAATAATACTTACACAGTATGAGACATCAGTGTACAGTGCTAGGCATATTGTAGGTGTTCATCTGATAACCTTCCATTACTTTCTCTTCAGACTGCCTAAGCTATATGAGCCAGTGACCCCTTTTGAAATGCTTTGCAAAAACTATCAACATTTTTATATCAAAAGAGTTATTAAACAGTTTATTCTTTTGTTTTTTTTAAAGGCTGTATTACCAATGGAATATATATATTGATTAACACAGGCTGTATTATTGGAAACCCTTTGTTAGTTCAGGTTTCTGTTCTTGAAAGTAGTGTAATTATAGTTCTGTTTGCCAAGAAGCATTTATACTAATGTTCTCCCTTTGCTGCTACTCTAAGATTATTTTGCAAAAAATACGTATATATATTCTCTCTCTCTCTCTCACTTGTCCCTCGTTTATCGCGGCTATCTGTTTCAGGCTCTAGCGATTGCACCTGGCGTTGAAGGATTCCTGGGGGTGCTCGAATACATAGGCCTGCAGTCCATACGTACAGTAATTTTAATTTTAATTGTAACACAGGGGTGTATAATTGACTCAGACAACCGAGCACGCACTGAATCATTTTCACTGTCTCAGTCAATTTTTTAATGAATATATTTGAGAAAACCACGATAGAATGAAGCCACAAAAGTCGAAGCGTGAAATGGCAAGGGACGATTGTGTGTGTGTGTGTGTGTGTGTGCATACACACACACTTTTTTTTTTCTCAGTAAATAAGTGTTGGATACCTTCTCTTGCTAGGGCTTGAAGTTAGGTTAGGGTGATGATGATGTGAACTGGCTTAAAGTGGAGTAAGAATTAGTTCCTGAATCCAAGGACCTTTCAGTCTACTATATAGATTATACTCTCTCTATATATACACACAGAAGATAAAAGACCTTTTACTGACCAGGTGTGTGATTTTGGTAAGCTATTAATCAACACTTGTGGTCTCAGATCTAAATTTATAAAATGAAAATCTTAGATGAAATTGTAGTAGGGGTCAAAACATGGCCGATGGGCACCACTCCTGTCCTGGGCAGACTTGGAAAATAATCAGGACATTCTTTTTCTGTAGAGTTGAGATAGAGCCTCGGTAACATTCTCAGCACAGTGTTGTAAGCAGTATCAACTGACCAGATCAGGCACTTCGATTTTAGGATCCTATAACTTCTAAAATTTTGTGATGATAAGATATTTGAGTAACACAACAGGACAGAGAGCCCTGGCCAGTTTGGCTCAGCAGTTAGAGCCTCCACCTAACGACTGAAGGGTCTTGAGTTTGATTCCCAGTCAGGGGCACATACCTGCAGGTTAGATCTCTCGAGGGGATCATGCGGGAGGGAGCCAACTGATATATCTCTCTCACATTGATGTTTCTCTCTTTCCCTCTCTCTCCCTCCTTCCCTTCCTTGCACTGTATCTAAAAATCAATGGGAAAATCTCCTCAGATGAGGATTCACAACAACAGCAAAAACAAAAAACCAAGGATAGAGGATTTTAAACAAGGGTTTTCTTAACAATAACACTAGTGGGAAAGAAATGGAACATCATCAAATAAATTATGGCACAGGCACAGGATGGAATCAACGTAGTGCTTAAAATAATGTTTTGGAGGAATAATACTGAAATGGGAAAATACCAGCAATATAATATTCAGTGGAAATAATCTGTACACAAAGCTGAATAATGCTAAATAACTCCAGTTTTGTTGTATTAAGTAAAAGACTGGACAGAAATACATTAAAGTGTTAATGGTTTGCTTTGGATAGTGGGTTGATGAGTGATTTCCTTTCTTGTGTAAAAGGAAATTCCTATGACTTAATGTTTCTCTGTAAGTTTTGAAATATTTCACACACAGAAGAGTATAGTAATAAATAGTATCCTAGACTTCCATCATTTTTTTAATAATCAAAAAGCAATCAACACTTTAATTCTTTAAAAAGGAAAGAAAAAAAGCAAATCTGGCAAATTGTAGATCATTGTTCAGGAATAGTTTAAAATTCCAAAAGATTGTCAGAGCTGTCCTCTGTGCTTGTCTAAAAGCAGTGGGGAAGTGAGTAGGTCAGCATCTTAAGGGTGTGGGTCAGAGAGAGAAATAGAGCGTTCAGATGTAATGGAATGTTAAGTCGACTCTCAACACTCACCTGGGCCAGCTTAAAAAGTGGGGAAGACCAGGACTTTAGTATTTCCAAACCGCACACTTGTGTGGAGAGAGGAGTGGAATTCC
This sequence comes from Molossus molossus, assembly GCF_014108415.1. NCBI lineage: Eukaryota > Metazoa > Chordata > Mammalia > Chiroptera > Molossidae > Molossus > Molossus molossus. Next base: position 38,296,422 of record NW_023425350.1, read on the forward strand.
GTAACATGCTTGTTTTCACTTGTGGGAGCCCAGACGGCTGCTGGAGCTAATTTTGTAACTATTTAGACCAGCATGTTTCATTAGAATTGGTCAGAAATGCAGATAAAATTCTACATGAGAAATTTTTAAATAAAAATGACTCCAGATTTAGATGACTTTCAGTTAATGGTTTTTCAGCATATGAGAATATTGTAAGCTGAGAATGGGTGAAAATAATTTCAATGATATCCTTGCTTTTTTATATGAAATTCTTATGTTATGTTATATATATTTATATAAACATATTTGCTGCATATCTGTTCTATCTTATCTATATCACATAGACGAGGTGTGTGTGCGTGCGTGTGTGTGTGTGTGAGAGAGAGAGATTAATATCCAGTGTGAAGGGAGCAAGGGGGTATTTTAAGACTTTGAAATGGGAATATTACAGAGATAATAATTGAAGGTGAGTCTCAGGAATTAATCATGTCCTTAGCTGGTAGAGGAAATGTTTGGGAGAAAATAATACTTTCTGATAATACTTTGTATTTGCACTTTATAAAATGTGGCTTATAAAAATGAACTAATTTACTTCCATGAATGATGTATGTTTTCTGCCATGAACTTTACCTGGTTGATAGAAGAGGGTTTCGGGATTAAGTGTGCTTTGAAACATGAAAGTAAAATGTTATAGTTTTAAGATTGCTTTAAAATGGACTCTTGTTTATCAGTGTCATAATTCCATTCTTAGTAAACTTTAAACTGTGCGAGTAAACACTTGAATGATTCTTAGAGTCGTCTGGCATCTCTGCTCTAGAATCTAGAGTCCCTGCTCATTCTGATCTTTAACATAACCCTTAGTTGGGCAGTAAAACCTGTATCAGAACTAACTATAGGTTTTTACTCAACAGATGAACTAGGATGAAGTTGGGAATGATACATAAATATAATAGAAATTATTCTTCTAAGTACACATGTTCAGTGTTTAATTTGTGCAATTAAATATGCCTGTGCTTAGAACGTTCATTAGCCTGACAGAGGTAATCTCTGGGTGATGGGATTGTGGAAAAGTTCTAATTTAATCTCTCCATATTTTCCAACCTTTTGGAAATGCTGAACAGTAAACTCTTGCTTTTTATCAAACATATCCTAACAGCATAACAAACCTTATATTAGCTGGCAGAGAACGAGCTAAAATGGTTAATCAGCTACACATACCTTCTGCTGTTCAGATTTCTTCTACCGTAACTTTCTGAAGAGCAGTATTAATGCTGAAGGTGTAAAGAACTCTGAAAATTTAAAAAGATTTTTCCATTTCTCATTTCAGTATGTTTGTGAGAGCCTTGCCTGAAATGGTACTTCCGTGGAAAACCATTCCGTGGGAAAGATTGGGAACTGGGCTGCACGGGGCCTCTCGCAACCATCCTCCCCGAGAGCAGCCTCTGTACTGCTGCCCTGGACTGGGGCGGAGTCCCTGTTGTTCCCCACCCTCTTTGGTGGCTGGTTCAGGGTAATTTTTGTCCTGGTGTGTTTTCCTCAAGGCCAGACCTAACCAGTCAAGGGCTGCACATTTTTCTGGAGTGTTCTTCACCAGCTGTACGGCGTCTTTGGGGTAGGAAAATTCATGTTCTTCTCACGGTGTAGGGCCTTTGGAGGGTGGGAGCTTCCAGCTTATTTATTTAAAGGGGAAGGAAAAACCTAGATTCTTCCCAAAAATAGTGCTTATTTATTTTGCTCTGTGGTGTTTAAACATTTTCCACTGCCTTTTTTTTTTATTTTTAAAGAATAGTTTAACCCGGCCAGTGTGGCTCAGTGAATTGAGTGTCGTCCCCTGGACTGAGAGGTTTCGGTTCTATTCCCCATCAGGCACGTGCCCAGATTGCAGGTTCAATCCCCATAGGGGGCGTGCAGGAGGCGGTGGATGGGTATTTCTCTCACATCAATGTTTCTCTCTCGCTCTCCCTTCCTCTCTCTCCGAAAAATCAATAAAAACATATTTATTTATTTTTAAATCTTCACCTGAGGATATTTATCTATCGTCAGAGAGAGTGGGAGAGACCAAGAGAGAGGGAGAGAGGGAGAGAAAAATATCGATATGAGAGGGACACATTGACTGGTTGCCTCCCGCATGACCCCAACCAGGGCCGGGGACAAACTGCAACCAAGGTATGTGCCCTCGACTGGAATCGAACTCAAGACTCTTTGGTCCTTAGGCCAACACTCTAACTGCTGAGCCAAACCAGCTAGGGCAATAAAAACATATTTAAAAGAAAGAATAGTTTATTGATTTTTAGAGAGGGAGTCAGAGAAATATCTATTGGCTGCCTCCTGCACGACCCTTGCCCTACCCGGGATCCAGCTAGCAGTATGGGCATGTGCACCAGACCAGGGGAAGATGCCCAGCCACCTAAACCACACCAGTCAGGGCTCCACTGTATTTTTTTTTTTTTTTTTTTTTTTTGTGGTACATGCCCCTAGCAGGAACCTGGGACTCTCTGGTGCGCAGGCCGACGCTCAACTGCTGAGCCAAACTGGCCAGGGCTCCACTGTATTTTTGTTGTTTTTGTTAATCTTTACCTGAGGATATTTTTTCCAGTGACTTTTCTAGAGAGAGTGGAAGGGAGGGAGGAGAGGGGGAGAGAGAGAAAAGAAAGGAAGGAAGGAAGATAGGAAGGAAGGGAGGGATAAGGAGAAAGGAAGGAAAGGAACATCCATCAGTGTGAGTCTCACATCAATTGGTTGCCTCCCGCACACACCCCAACGGGGGCTGATCAAACCTGCAACCCAGGTACGCACCCTTGACTGGGAATTGAACCCTTGGTCCTTCTGTGTATGAGCTGATGCTATTAACACTGAGCCACACTGGCCAGGGCTCCATTTTTTTAACCTGTAGCATAGACGTGCTTTTTTAAGTGAGAACAGCGTCTTCAAAGTTAAAGTATCTTCTTTACCTTTTTAGAGTTCCTGAATTTTTGATAATCTAATATATATACAGAGTGTATAGTTTTACTCTGAAAGGTTTCTGAAGAATATATACTTTTATAAAGGTATAAATTAGGATAAATCATAAGAAAAACTTAAAATTTAAAAATAATATTGTCTTTTTTTGTTACCAAAATAATAAATATGTATCATAGATCATGTGGAAAGTAAAAATGAACACAAAGATGAAAATTCAAATTATTAAGTGAATTCAATGACCCTATAAACTTGCAGTTAATATTTTGGTATTTATCCTTTAAACCTTTGTCCCTCTGCATATATTTGTTCATTGCACAAATAAGAGTCAATTCTCAAATCTTAGGCTGGAGATGTAAAGTTTTAACAGTCTGAAGAATCACGTGATGTTTATGACTCTTCCAGTTTATACATGTATCACGGCAAATCATAAAATCTCATTAGTGGTCATATTTAAAGCTGTGGAATAAATAGTCTGTTGCCCTAGCTGTTTTTAGTGGTGGTGGGAATATTAAAGAAAAATGGTGAGGAATCCAAAATTTGCTTATTATAGATATTTCTCTTATTTGAAAAAAACAGAAACATTTTATATTGGAAAAATACCAAAATTAAGTTCTCATTAGATAATGTGTGCTTTCTGTTTTGTTTCGAAAGGAATTCCCTTCAGAATTGCCTTAATTCTCTCGAGAGACATCTCCGTATGCTCCGGACAACATCTGATTTTACTTTTGTCTTCAGATTTCAGAGTCTTTGAAACAGCTACCCCATAACATGTCACAAATGGAATGGATGTGGTTATTATAATCTTGGTTTTAAATGTCATAAATTTTACTGGGCTGGGTTTGGTTAAAACTGTTGAAAGCATACACCAGAGTTCGACTTTGTATTGGCTGAAGTCTTTAAAATTCTGTATTTGGAGCTAGGGGCTGCTTTCAGGGAGAAGAAGCAATGTACATATTTGATGAGGCAAGCCAGTTCTTGAAGCCCCGGGACATCCGACGGATGGAGGTGACTCATGGTGTTTCTTTGTTGCCCTAATTCTAGTATTTCTCCTCTTCCTGAGGAGGGTGCTAAAGTGGGTTCTTCACGTGCTGAGGAAAGGGAGAGTGGCAGGAGGGGAGAAATACCCTTTGGTTGGAAGAGAAAGAAAGCCTTTTCAGCAATTTTTATGAGGTAGCTTTGTGGTGGTTATAAGTTTTGTTTAGGGTGGTGGGCCCTGAACAAAAGTGGCCAGTGACCTTCTTCCCAGGCTTAAACTTTGAAGACCAGTAGCTCCTTTCACTGTTGAAGGAAAAATCTGAGCTGAGCCCGGTGACGGTTGGAGCAGGGTTGGCTACACTGGTAGACTTCCCCTCTTCAAATAAGGGGTTCTTCAGAAACTCCCAAGCTGATGGGAATCATTTCCTTTGAGGGTGGCTAGACTCCGTCACGGGAAACACTTGATGGTTGATGTGCCTGGGCTGTCTGAAGCCTGGAGTAAGGATCTCAACCTGACCTCCAAGCAACTGCAAATTTTGTGTCTGGCACTTGGGGAGGCAGCCAGCAGAGAGAGTACCCCAGCTTAGGGGAGAGCAGAGGGCTGGAATGTGGCCTTATCTGGACGTCTGGTTGGATGAGCACACCTGTCACTATTTTAGGAGGTGAGTGGTGGTCAGAGGTATCTGTTGGGTGACTTCCTGAAGGGGCCTGGTCCTTCTCACAGCGAAGTTGACAACTCTGTGCTGCCAGCTGTCCTTAAATACCCAACTTATCTTCTGGGGCGGAGTTGAGGGTGCACCGCAGTCCTGGAGCAGAGGCATTGGTGTGCCATTTGAGCAGGAAAGAAAGTAGTGCACACCTCGTGGTTTATTCTTTGTTTTAAAGGTAGGTTTTTTCGTTTGTCTGCTTGTTTTTAAATCAACACCCACTGCTAAAGGAATTCCTGAGTTTCCCTGGTGATAAGGACAGTTTGTCATTTTGAAAGGCTTATTTTGCTTTTGAAGTACGTGTTCCTGAACATTAAGACCAGCTTTCATCCTGGTTCTGAAAATCTCCTTTGATTCATAAAGGGTGAAAATTGAATTAGAGAGCAGGCTAATTTATTGTCTCATTCCCGAGGAAGACTATTCTTGTGTGTGAGTTGAATTTTTTACATATACATTTCCAGCTCTGCTGGATTATTTTGTTAGTGTATGTTTGCATGAATATTTTGTTCTTAATTATAGTATGTATTTCCTTTGGGCCTTGTTACAGAAAGTTTATTCACGTGAACTGAATTGTATCTTCAGTGGAGCATACTTGAGAACTGCTTCTCAGTCTTCTCAACTTTTAAAGTAGATATTTAATGTAAAGAGTATATAGATAACTCGTCTGTCACGGGAATGTTGTGTAGCTGTGCAGAGCATAAGGATCAAATGTGCTAATGAAATGTTTTTTTAAGCAAGAATGGAATGTAGCAGCATGTGGTTAACCATTCCAGCTTGTTTTTAAAGAGGATTGGGGGGGGGGGGGGGCAAATATTAACTATTAGAGAGAACATTGACTTTAGAGGAGGATGTATTACTATGTTAAATTGTTCTTTTCACAGAGGTGATGAGATTCATTAAACACTAAGATTATCCTTTAAAATGTATCCTGATTTAAAATCTGCTTCGAAGTGTAGGTAGTGGGGGCATGACTAGGGTTTGGCATCTGTAGTCAAAGAGACCCTTTCGTAGATTTGATGTTGTTTTTTCCCCCCATATCAGTGACTCTCCGTAGTTGGTGAGACAACCTCTCGGGCGCTGAGGCACAATGGTTCCCTCCCAGTTTGAGCAGTTTTCTGATACTTGTTTGGGAGACCAATGTGGATCATTTGGACTAAACTGCATCCATGCAGATGTTGGTTTGATTGTTGTTGTTTTTTTAAGCCAGGCATTGTGCGAAATGACCTGGTGGGGATAAATGGCAGGTTGGTTGTGTAATGTGGTAACATCTTACTTCGTGTGTCTTTAGAGATAAGTGGGATGTGATCCCAGCTAGGGTGTGCGTATGGAGTTGGAATGTGTTGGAGAACTGCCAAGAGATTGGGAGCAAGCTGTGTGACAAGCAGTAATGCAGCTGTGGCCTGCCTTAAAATAGCTATATTTTAACAAAATACTGAAACTTGTCATTTCAAGTAAGCAAAATCAATCTTCTAAATGTATTACCAAGAAATAGAAATAGTTGCTTTCCTCCTCAGCTAAGCAGGGTTTATTGCAATTTGTTTATCTTTTTGTTCCAACAGTCTTAAAAAACCTGTGACTATATGGAGGAAAATACTTCTGGGCAAGTTCTTATCTTGCATGGTTTTACCTGGACTAGTAATTCATTATTTCAAACTTGAGGTTCCCCTGAGCCACCTACTCCACCCACAAAATATGCAGTTTTGTGGTTTGAATGAAAGTTGGGGTCCTGAAGGTTTAAAAAAAGTCCGATATTTTATGTCAATCTGTAGGATATGAATTATTGCTGTTTGAACACTAAAACTTTGAAGAAGCAGAGAAAAAGGCACTTTCTGACTTTGCATCAAGTTTATTGGCAGTTTGTCTGCAGCACTCGATTCTTGCTTGTAATTGATTTACTTTCTAACCATCGTCTCTCAATTAAAAAAACACATACATAGGCTTGTTTGTTTTTTTTAATCTGGATGGTAAAAACAGATAGGGAGGGGGTGCCGTCTTCAGGAGTGTTTGGTAGCTCGCCTATCAGTGGAATGTCCTGTAACTGTGCAGAGCGTGACATGGGAGGATGGGAGGAAGGGCGGAGGTGGGGCTGCTAGTGGGGATACTACAAACAACTTATTAGTGAGGGTGCTGTGAACATGAGATTTTTAAAAATGCTGTATTTGGATGAGTGAGTGGAAATAACAGAGAGTTTAGATGTTAAATATAATATGAAAACAGTGATGAACTTTATTTTGAGGGGCCTACATGTAAACCAACTTCCTTTTAAGAATGTCTTAAAAGATTATATTAACAGATATCTTAATTATCCTATAGAAACTCGGACTTAGACCTTGCAGTAATTGTATAGCTTTTTAGAGTATCCCCCCACCTCCCATGCCTTTGTTTCTCTTACACTGCAGTCTTCAGATTTATAATTCTGAATTTTGATTTCTCACTTTCGGTATCTTAATATATTTCAGAGGGTGTCTCCTTGAAGAGAGTAATTTCTGGCTCTATGTAAATGCCTTATTCGGAGATTTATAGTTTATAATTAAACTATAGTTTAATTATAGTTAAAATTAAAAATAGTGAAAATTTATAGTTTATAATTATTAGGCCTTTGGTTATTTTTTTAGGCATGTTTTATAATATGTAGAAAATATTTTGTGTTTTTATTTTTATTTTATTTATCTTTTATCCTCACTTGAGGACATTTTTGCATTTATCTTCAGATAGAGTGGGAGGGAGAGAGGGAGGAAAAGAGAGAGAGAAAGAGAGAGAGAGAAACATTGACACGAGAGAGACACATCGACTGATTGCCACCCACACAACCCTGACCAGGGCCAGAGACAAACTGCAGCCGAGGTATGTGCCCTTAGCGGGAACTGAACCTGGGACTCTCGGGTCCACAGGCCGACGTTCTAACTGCTGAGCCAAACTGGCCAGGGCCATTTTGTGTTTTTAAAACATGAAAAAATACTTTGTTGAAAATGTGGAGATACTTAGCTTCTTTAGATGTTTTGACCTTTTTATTAGTGGATGGCAAATGAATTCTCTGTGGTATTGTTGACATGTTGAAAAAGACCTTTATTGAGCCTCTGATTTCTAAATAATTATAATTATGTTTTTGCCTCTCTTTTTGTATAGCCATTCCCTGTTTTTTTAAACACAGTCTTGGATAGCCAGAGTGGTAAATTGAGTTCAGGAGATACAAACCATAGGCCAAAATCACTGATTACCTTTTTATTTAGCATACCATTAGCTGATATGTTTGTGTGATCTTGCTTTTGGATAGTTTTTACCTCAGACTATTTATTAATTTAGAGTGTGCATTCCTTTAATCTTGCAAGTGCGTTCAGTCATTCACTATCAGTTAAGCAGGCAAACAATAAAATATTTTAATATCCCTTTTCTGGATTATTGTCTGAATTAGAAAAATAATTCATTTCAATTTTACACATGCATACTGGATGTTATCTTCTCTCTCTCTGTATGTCTTGTATTGGCACAAGCTCGTGAGACTAGCAACATATAAGCTTAGCATTTGAAATGTTCCAGACATAAAAATTGACGGGATTTGCTTATATGTGTTGGGAGATGCCCAGAAGAGATCCAGGGTTTTAATTGGCTCTTGGTGCAGTGAGAAGGCAGATGGAAACAAGACAGAAATCTGCTGCAGATGGCAATGGACTGGACAGGTGAGGACCACATGGAAGCTCATACCAGGGGTAGGTGGAGCAACGAGCTGGTTTATGAAATGCTAGCCATCTTAGATGTTTCTACAGCTGTTGTCAGCTAGCCAAAAATACATCGAATTTCTTGGGATGGTAAGAGCTTTGCTGTCTGAATAGGCTTAGATAAAATAGTGCTTCAGATGCCTATGAAGATATCTAGTGTAACATTATTGTAATAGAAAAAAATGGGTAGTAACCCAAATGTCCATTGTTGGTACGTTAGAGGAAGGAATATTATAGAGGCAGTACAATTTAGTGGTTAAAAGTGCTGACCCAGGGGCTGCCTGGGTGTGAATCCCAACTCCACCATGGACTCACTTTGTGGCCTTGGGCAAGTTATTAACCCTTCACTGTCTTAGTTTCCTCACCTGTAAGATGGGGGCAATCATAATACAGGCCTTAAAAAGTTATTGTGAGGATTAAATAAGTTAATATAAGTAAAGTGATTAATGCCTGGCAAAACTATTAGTTACTACTATACTGATAAAATATTATTATTGAAAACCTTTAATAACATGAAAACATAGGAAGATTTTTAATTTAAGGGGGGAAAAGCACAAGATGAGATAAATAGTATGATCTCAGCTATGTAGAAACACATACAAAGAAAAAGAGAAGGACATATTCCAAAATTCTGGGGGGAGAGTAGTGAGATGATTTGTAATTTTTGTTTTTGTCTCAATGTCTTTTTTTTTTTTTATCCTCACCCGAGGACATTTTTCCACTTTTTGTTCAGATAGAGCGGGAGGGAGAGAGAGGAAGAGAGAGAGAGAGAAACATTGATGTGAAGAGACACATCGAGTGGCTGCCACCCGCACGACCAACCAGGGCCGGGGACAAACTGCAACCGAGGTACGTGCCCTTAGCGGGAACCGAACCCGGGTCTCTCTGTACCGCAGGCCGATGCTCCAACCGCTGAGCCAAACCAGCCAGGGCTCAATGTCTTTTTCTTTAGTGAAGGACTTCTCAGAGTCTTTATAAGCTGAATAGGCATTCTAGGGGAGAGAGTAATGTATGGTGTTTCTCAAACTTACCTGAGCTTGGAATTCTTGCATTCTTTTCTACTTTGGGAAGAAACTTTTTTTTATTATTTGTTAGAAGAGTTGATTATTTGAAGAGTTTGATTTCTACTATTATGAATCAAACTGCAGGCAGTATTTTTTTTAATTTAGTCATTATGGTTACATGTTCCTGTATTGAATCTGTAGAATTTTTCTTCATTTAGTTATTTTTGTGTCATAAATTTACCGTTGAAAAGAGGAAAGTAAACAAACCGTGACCACACATCTTAGTGGTCATAAAGGATTAAATGGGTTTGAACAGATGGCCCCAACACATACAACTTTTTATTGGCTTCAACATTTTTTCTGGTTCTCTTTGACTTTGCATAACAAATTTTCTGGAAGTTTTGACACTACTGAATGGAGGCTCTGATAAGAAACAGGGAGATAACTTTCATCAAGAAGTATTTCCTATTTCTCTACCAGAAGGTTTCAGGTTTAAACTCGGTATTTGTCACTGGGGATTGGATGCCTGCGTATATATCACATCTCAGTATGGAAGTTTTCATTTAAATATGGCTTTAAACTTGATGTCATAAAGCTTTAGATAAGAAGGAGCACCTCCTCTTCCATACTACATGAGTAAAACTTTACAGTGATTAACTCCCCAGACCTGTATTTATGGCATTTTTTTTCTAGTGATGAATTCAATTTCTATTAGGAATTACATGAAATCCAAGCTGAGAAGCTGAGAATTTATTTTTGGTTTCTGGTTTGTTTTTGTTTTTTTTCCCTTCATGAGTGAAAAAAAAGGTATGAAGAATAATTGCTGTTTGGGGACAGGAAACACTGTTAAATCTATCAGTTAACTCAGCAACCCCCGTCCTCCCCTTTCCCCGTGTCATTGTAGTGAGGACCCAAGCAGTAGTAAACTTTAGGAAGACTTGTGATGATAGAGTGATGTTTTCACATTATAGTCTGCAGCTCCGGACCCGAAAGATTGTAGAGGAGTCACAGAATCAGAAATTTTAGAGCTGAGTGGGACCCTGTAGATCTTAGCACATCCACACCATTGTATAGAGGAGGAGACAAGCTCAGAGAGGCCAGGGGAAGTCACACAGCCTCACACCATGAAATCAACGTTAAGTCAGTAAGCATTAGTCTGAGCCATTTGCAGATATATAGGAACAGTCAGCCTCCTTGTGACCATTTCCGAAGTGCTAACGTTCTGACGTTCCAGAGGCATCTTACCTCTGCTTATTTGAACCACTTGTGATGCATTTAAACATTATATATAAGAGGTGAGCCTACAAGTTAATGTTCTTGTTCGCTGTTTTCATGCAAACTAGCATTAATGTTAATTGGGAAAATAGATCATGTTTTACCAAAGATTAAAAAAGAGGAAAAAAAACTTAATTAGGGAAAGAAGTATGGAACTAAAAATCAGCACATACCACATGTTCACCTTTGTCTTAATAAAAATAGCAAACAACTGTGTCCTGGTTGCCTGGGCCAGGCTGAAGGAAAGTGAAGGTCATTCCAAAATAGAAAAGGATCTGGTTAAATATTACTTTGATAAGTTGAATACGTTTAAAAATTTTCAGACCCAGGGATGTGGATATAGGCTGACTGAGGAATTCTCTCTGCTTACAGATGGTTTATGCTGTGTATTAGTAATGATTTAAAAAGGGATAAAGGACAGTTCTGAAAAACATGACCCCATCTGCCCACAGCCCCTGACCCCACCTGGATTTGTAACCATGTAGGAAATCTAGGATGTGATAGATAAAAGTAAAAAAGTTAATCCCACCCTCCCTTGGAATCCTCTTCCGTGGAAGGTAAGGCTTGGGAGGGGTGTCTTTCCGTGGTTGGGTTTCTGGAGCCATACTACCTGGATGGAACCCTGCCTCTGCTAGTTACTAACTGTGGGTCTTTGGTAAATGACCATATAAAATTTACATAATTTACCATCCAAACTGGGTAATTTATGGGAATGAAAGGGGACACTAAATAATTGTACCAGGACAACAAGCCATAGACTGGGACCGTCTGAGGCAAACCACACAATAGGGTCACCCTAATCTTGTTGAATTACCTAATCGCTGTGTCTCAGTTTCTTCATGTAATAAAATGGGTGTGATGATAGCATTCACTTCTTAGGGGATTAGGATTAAGTGCAATAAGATATGTAAAGTGTTTGAATGTCGTTTGGCACATAACCGTTCAATAGAGTTAGCTGTTTAAAAAACACTATTATTTAGGATACTTAACTCACAGAACAGCCACTTACATATTCAGTGTACTTTCTGTTGTCTTCAGATGATTTGTCCTTAGGAAATTTTGCTTTTAATTTTATTGAATGAATAATAATGTTTACTGATGAAACCTTCCTTTCATGGCACCTACCCAAACTTAATTACTTGCTTCATCTGAGTCCTTTACTCAGATAAAGGCCCTGAAAATAAAATTTACTTTTACGTTGTTAGCTATGCATGTATCTGGCACTTAGTTATATAATTAGCATCTGTGGTGCAGAGAAGGATGGGCATTGGGGCACTTGATTATCAGGTAGTGGTTAATTAGTATCCACACTAGAGACCACAGTTTTTGTTTGTTTTTTTAATTCTTTTTCTTTATTAATTTTAGAGAGGAAGGTAGAGGGAGAGAGAGATAGAAACATCGATGAGAAAGAGCGATCATCGATTGGCTGCCTCCTGCATGCCCTCTATCGGGGATTGGGCCCACAACCTGACTGGGCACCGAACAGGCGACCTCTCTGTGCATGGGTCGACGCGTAACCACTGAGCCACGCTGGCTGGGTGAGACCATGGCTTTTCCAGTTGACCGTCAGATACAGGAATGGTTAGAAGGTTGAATGCATGGGGAGTGCCAAAACTAGATCTTTTTGCCTGTCTTCAGGTTTGGTTTCCCCAGCATAGTGTTCTGTAGGGTTGCCAGATTTAGGAAAAACAAAGAAACCAGAATACCCAGTGAAATTCGAATTTCAGATAAACAGCACATCTTCTTTAGTAAAAGTATATCTCATGCGATATTTGGGGCACATGTATACTAAAAATTCATTGCTTATCTGAAATTCAGCTTTAATTTAGCATTCTGTATTTATCTGATAATCCATTATATAGTCTAAAGAAACTTTTACCCTATTCTATATAACCCATATTCAGATGTGTATACAAAAGTGTAGTCTAGTTCCTGTTGTTAAATATTGTGTTAACTTTTAAAAGTCCATGTTTTTTACCCTTAATTGGAATGGACATTTGATAAGTTTGTACTGAGTAAGTGCCGCTGGGTGTCCATTAAGGCCAAGGTAAAAAGGAATTCAGTCTAGTTTGCCACAGCAGCAGGGATTACATTTGCTCTGTGAGAACTTCTTGGCTGTGAGTGTGGGTGGAATTACGCCAACTCTTTCTCCTTGGAGGGGAGTCCATTGGTTAAAGTGGCTTATTGAAGCGTTGGGAGTTCTCAGTTTTGAGATTGAATTACTTTAGCAGTAATCTGGGGAGAGGGAGTTTAATTTTGGATCGTTTGTATTTCACTTGTGAATGTAGAGGGAACAACGTGCATTGTCATTAGGAGCGACCTTCAAATACTCTTTCCATTAAAATTTCTTCTCCCTGTGTTTAACTTTCAGTAGTACTGCCTAGAAAACGCTGGTGAATTTTTTTGTATCAGCCTTGGAACTCTGTCAGCATTCATGCTGAAGGGCACTGCATGCCTTTGGGAAACGATGACTAGAAGATTAGGGCCTGTGGAAACCTGAGTGTCTATTTGCATTTTTTACACTCTGGGTATGATGCCTCTGTGAAGTCAAGTCTCAAGAGAAAAAGCTTCACCAGGTTAATGATACACTCGGTGAAATTAGTAATAGCAAGTGAAGGTTGAGATTGTGCTTACTGGAGAAGAGTGAGCTGGAGCAAATGGATTTTGGACCAGTACTGGCTTTGTAATTGCTGCCATTTAAAAAATTTAATGTACCCAGTGAAAAGGCACAGGTTTCAGATTATCCTTTGAAGAAGAAATGCACAGTGATGAGAGCTTGCTATCGGGCACAGATAGTGTGTGGGTGGATTTGCCAAGAGGAAAATGTCCAATTAGAGTTGTTTGTTCAGAGTACCAGATTTGGAGGTATATTGGTTGACTGGTGGCTTTCCAGAAAATAAATTGTGTATAGAGTCATGCTAGCCAGGCTCTGGATGCTGCTGATAGTTACTTTGATAAATTTTTCCCTTCCTCCTTTTTGCCTTCCTTTCTGAACGGTCTCCTCATCGCTTTCTTTAGTGGCCCATTCCCTTTGAAAACCGGAGATTTGTCATAGTGTTGTAGGATTGATGTGCATGCTGGATGGAATATTTGGCCTAATTGTTTACATGGCTTAGTGTTTGTATGTGTCTGGTTGGATGAAGATTGGCTGTTAATGGTAGAATTTTTTTACATTTTAGAGTAGTGGTTCTCCATGTTGATCGCACATTGGTGTCAGCTGAGGAGCTTTTGAAAATGCAGATGCCTGGGTCCCACCTCCAAAATTTTGATTTAATTATCAGGGGTATTAAATGGGCACTGGAACTTAAAAAAAAATTTTTTTTCTTTATTGATGCTAGAGAAAGTGTAAGGGAGAGGGAGACAGAGAGAGAAATATCAATGAGAGAGAACATCTACTGGCCGCCTCCTGCATGCCACCCACTGGGGATTTGGCCCACAACCTGGGCATGTTCCCTGACCAGGAATTGAACCGGTGACCTCCTGGTGCATGGGTCGATGCTCAACCACTGAGCCACACTGGCCGGGCGGCACCGGGACTTTTAACAGCTCCCCAGGTGATTCTCATGCATTGCCAAGTTTGCACGTTATCCTTTGGTCTACTCTCAGAATTATGGCTCCAGCCTAGGCTGTCTGGTAGGGTAGCTGTGGCCCCATAGGCTACTTTCATTTAAATTAGTTAAAGCTAATGAACATTAAAAATTCAGTTCCTCAGTCACACTAGCCACATTTCAGATGCTCAGTAGCTACGTAAGGTTCGTGGCTACTGTTTTGGACAGGGCAGGTATAGTTTTCCAACACGGCAGAAAGTTCTGTTGGACAGCCTGGGTTTAGTCTGTCCGTGGGATGTTAACAAAACAGGGCAGGAGCAGTGAACATTTGAGAAGTCTGACACAGGAAGGACGGGCTTGGAATAGGGCTAATCCAACAGGACCTGCCAGTGCTGAGTTACCGTGTACGCTTTTAGCAGCCTTTTTCTCAATGGTCTTTTGGCACCAGGAGCCCTGCAGCAGTTGGTGTGATGGATTCTGTGTCACATCTTGCTGAAAGGCCCTGTTTAGAGCAGGCTGGCCTGATGGGGTGTGGTAAGGGCTGAGGGCAGGACAGTGTGAACTCGGAGGAGTCCAGGGCCAGCTTTATTCCCACAGAGCGGAGGAATGCCCTGAAAGGAACTGAAGCTTGGGTTTTTGGGGTAAAACCAGGAGAGAGGGGACTTTATCCCTTCTGTTGCAAAAACACTTGCTTCAGTTGTTTGCCTCTCCTGCTTCCTTTCTCGTGTGTGGGAGAGGAGGACAGGTGCTAGCACATATTTCCGGTGAAATAAAGTTCCATGTGGGCCCCCATGTTCTTGGGGGGTTGAGCAGGGAGGAGTTGAGAGAATGGGATAAAACTAAGTCATATTTATTCAGACATATCTCATAAAAATCCAAGTAGGGTAGGGTCATGGAAAAGAGAAAGGGTAAATGAAGTTTGCTGGAGGATTTTTGTAAAGGATGCTTTGCTCAGGGAGATCCTCTCTCTAGAACCTGCCTTCTACAGAGAAACCCTCAGGTTGTCATGAGGTGGGCAGTCTAGTCTTTACCTTTCAGGCTCAATGCTGAGCCTCCTCTCTTGCATTTCACTGGACATTAGTATCTTCCCAGGGACAGATTTCTGTTGCTTTCTCCACCCCCACCCTCTGGCCCACCAAAAGGAAATGCCAAGTGTTCATGGGCACAGGGATCTGGTAGGAATGAATGATCAACGCATGAATCAAAAGGATGCAAGTGTCCAGGAGTTCGAGTCAGAATGGCTTAATAGGGCCTGTGAGTCACTTGAGTTTGTCCTATTTTGTCAGTGTCTGCTGTTAATCAGGGTGAAGTTGAAGTGCCTGTTGCAGGTGTCATTTCCTCGCTTTGTTCCACTTGTCAGATGAGTGTTTTTGATGGGGTTGTATCTAATACCTGCATTGACAAGTGACACCTGCCTGCCTTCCCCCTGGGGAGCGAGTGATCAGGACCTCTCCCCACTCTGCTTTTGACTGCTGGAGAAGAGGCATGCTTCCTTCCTTTCTCATTGTCAGTAATTTTTATTTATTTTGTTATATATTTTATACTTTTTGAATTATGCTTAGCACTTTTATTTTGCCTGGTTTTCTACATTCTCTTCAAGTTCAGAGAGCTGGATAGGAAAAAGTTAACTTCTTTTGAAAATAGGAAAATAGAAGATTGGAAAGGCCCAAAGGAAACTTTAATACTTCTAATAATACTTGGGATTGGCATTGAGAAACAAATGCCAAAAATGGGATCAAATAAAACAATGTAATTGTAAATATATGGCCATATACAGATGTAAGTTACTGATTTTTAAATTTATTTTTTTAATCCTCAACTGAGAACATGTTGTGGCGGGGGAGAGAGATCCGTTGCCTTCCGAATGAACTGCAACCCAGGTAGGTGCCCTGACCAGGAATCGAACCGAAGCCTTTAGGTGTACAGGATGATGCTCCCACCAGCTGAGCCACTCCAACCAGGCAATTACTGATTTTTAAAAACTGACATGGTTTCATATGATTAAGCGCTTTCACAAGAAGTATGCATATAGAGATCCCTAATTGGGAATGTTTAGCATAATAGTACTGATTATGTGGATTATTTATTAAAAAATGTTCTTTACTTTGAAATGGTCTTTCCACTATGTTTTTTATTTGGATTTTTCTGGATCAAGGACAGAGAACCTATGATCTGTTCTTTGAGCCTGAAATATTTTGAGTCCCTGTTGAGTTTCCATAGAATAGGAGAACACCTAAGATTAATCTTGTTCATGTTAATCTCCACGGAGCCATTCCAAGAATCTGTTTAATTTTGCTGGGTTGATGATGCAGAGGGTAGAAAATAACTTTTTGAGCATTTCTAAACAGATCTTTTAATTCAGAAATTATTTAAGGGGTCTCCTCTAGTAGAGCTTTAATCTAGTAGAGTCACAAAAAGGTGGGGGGGGATGGAACTTTTGAACAACCTTGCAACCACTGAAATGGTAATGAGAGAGTTCTTTTAAAAGGCAGTTTCTTCAGAAATTTCTGATTGGGAATAACCGCCTTAAAATAACTGATGCTTTGATTAATCTGCCATGTCTGAATTTCCCCTCAGTAGCTGGATAACGCGGACTAAGTTGGGTAAGTGCCTCAGTAGCATAGGTGGGCTGTGCTTCCCTCCCAAAGTGGGTACTTCCCATTGCTGGGCTCTGCTGGCTCCAGGGGGCTCCGTTCTGTCTACAGGGCGAGAGTTCGGAGGAGGAAATGGGGGACAGGGACAAGTCCTTGCCATTAGTGTAAGCTGCAGGCACAGAACTGGCGTGTCGTATTCATGTAGGTGCCAGATGGGATGGGGATAGTTTTCTGAAGAAGGAGAATACCTGAGACACTCTTGAAGAATAAACTTTGTTAGCTGGAAAGATTAGGGCGTGGGAACGTCTCAGGCTAAGGGAGACGGCATGTCCAAAGCTATGGAGAGAGAAGAAAATAATATTTGGGGAAATGCTCTGTTATGGCTGGGGCAGAGGGAGCCTGTTGTGGGGTGAAGGGATCTGGGGCAAGGGGAAAGGTCTGGTATGCTTTGAAAGGAGGTTCTACCCAAAAGATGAAGGGCGGGTGTGGAAAGATTTTAGGCAAGTTTGTGCATTACTCAAAGCTCACCGGTGTGGCTCACTGGTTGAGCATTGACCCATGCACCAAGAGGTCGCCAGTTGGATTCTCAGTCAGGGCACATGCCCAGGTTGTAGGCTAGATCCCCAGTTGGGGGCATGCAGGAGCAGCCAATGGATGTTCTCTCTCGTCAATGTTTCTATCTCTCCCCCCCTCTCCCTTCTTCTCTTTCTACAATCAATAAAGAAAAAATATTAAAAAAAACACACACACACAAAATCCTGGCCATTTTGGCTCAGTGGTCAGAGTGTCGGCCCACAGACCAGAGAGTCCCAGGTTCAGTTCCCACTAAGGGCATGTACCTCGGTTGCAGTTTGTCCCCACCCCGGTTGGGGTCGTGTAGGTGGCAACCACTTGATGTGTTTCTCTCACACTGAGGTTTCTCTCTCCCTTCCTCCCTCTCTCTTCTCCGTCTGTATCTGAAGATAAATGTGAAAATGTCCTTGGGTGAGGATAAAAAAAAAAAGCTCACTAGATCTTCAGTATGGAAGGGAATGAATTTCAGTAAGGCAAAATGGCAAAGTAGGCAGTGATTCAGTCAAGAGACTCTTTGGGAATTCATTTAGCTCAAGGTTATAGTTAGTAACTTTTTTTTTTTTCCCTCCAGAGAAATTGTTAATAAATTTGACAGAAAAAGCTGAATTCCCAAGGCATCATAATCTGTTTCCAAATCCGTAGTCAAGGGTTTTGAAGATCGCCCACATCATTAACAGGACTTGATAATTTTCAAATATGTTCTTTTTCAGTTATTCTACAATTTTGTAGAAAAAATTTTATTACCAGCTAGATATTATGAGTTGAACTGTTGTGGTCAGTATTCTTGGTGAAGAACTGAATGGTAATTGCTGGTCATATTATGCAAGAATAATTTTTTTTGAGTAATGTTCCTGAACAGTTGTATGCAAAGTAAAATTCTGAACATCATATTTTAAGTGCCTTATAGCCATGCATCATTTAAATTAATCCTCTTGAAACTTTCATTTTTAAGCAACTTAATTCTCATTTTTCTCTCTTCTAAACCCATATTTTCCTATTAGGCTTTGCTTGTAGGCCCTTAAAGAAATAAACGTTCAGCATTGCTATTGAACATAGTTCTTTAGATGTTTCCAGAGGAATAAGGTAGTACTTAAAGAGCTTAAAAATAATAAATCAAACCTATAAAATATATGTTTTGAGGATACGTTGCAATTTTTTTTTTTTTTTTTGGTGGTATGTGCCCCTAGCAGGAACCGAACCCGGGAGTTTCTGGTCCACAGGGTGATGATGCTCAACTACTGAGCCAAACTGGCCAGGGCGATACATTGTAATTTTTAAAAATAATTTCTAATTATGAAAGTAATACATTGATGAATTTTCCTATAAGTCCAGAGATAACCCTTGTTAACACTAGTATATTTCTTCTTGGTCTTTTTTATTCATATGTAAGCTAACCTGCACATATACTCACATTCTTACACCACACTTTTTTATATAATTGTGCTCCCTTGGTTGCATCATGAGTTGTATCTATTTTCTAAATGTTGGCTTCATGCTGAGGACACATGGACGTGTCTCTTGTCTCAAGCAAAGATACTTCCAGCTGACAGTAGAAATATAATTGACTACGGGGTGGATTTCCTTTCTTTTAATGTGGAAAAAGACAGAGAATAATTAGCTTGTATAAACTAGAGCAGAAAAGTAATAGAAATAATAAAAGCTGTCAGACTCTGTTTAATTCCGTTATGCTTTAAACACAGATTCTTTTAAAACTGTGTTTAGAAAACTGTGCAGTTTAACGTGGCTGCAGAATATTGAGTATAGTAGTACCAGAAAAATCTCATCCTTTGAGGTTAGTTAGAATCAGTGAGCATATCTCAGGGTTTTCAGTTTTCTTACAATTTCTTCTATGGTCTGGATTGCTCTTACTTATATATTCTATAAACCCTATGCTTTTATGTGTTCAGAATTTAAATAGGTTAAAATTGGGTCTCAGACTAAGTGCCAAGATAGACTATGTCTACCTAGAATTGCTTTTCTATTTTTAGCTCACGTTGTATCTGCTGAATAGCCTCTTAAACAGGAAGCCCTTTAAATCATACGTCTAATTTTGGGTGCCGATAGGGTACCTGTCAAAGACACAGAAAATTAATATAACTTCCCCAAAGTCACATGAGCGGGTTACTGTCTTTTCTTGGAACCCATACAAAGAAAGAGTCCTTCTTCAAGACGCGTACACTCACAATGTCACGTTCTTTCTCACAACACCACTGTCGAGAATTAAAGAGAAAGAAGCAATTAAGCAGTGCCATCCAAATCCTGAAAAGAAGGAGGCACAATGGAGGGGTTGGGCTGTGGACAGAGCCCAAATTTTTATATAACTGTAATTAATATAGGCATGACTCATTTGGAGTTAACATCAGATGTGACGATTGGATTTTAAAAGTTCAGAGAATGGTTATTCACATTATAAAATGACTCATCCCATATAAAAAGGACACATTCTCTTTCTTTTAAGAGAATATTCCCTTGGTGAATTGGGGTACTTGTCTTCTCATTGTTTTCTGTTTTCTTAGTCGAATTAGAATGCCCAATGATGCCGTTTTTTGAAAAATTACAGTATGACCTGTGATATGACCCAGGCATTCTTCCTAAGCATTTACCCAAGAGAAATGAAAGCACATGTCCACACAAAAGCTTGTACACACATGTTCTTTGCAGCTTTATTTGTAGTAGCCCCAAACTGGAAACAACTCAGATGTCCATCACAGGTAAATGGATAAATACACTGTCACAGCCCTGGCCAGGTTGGCTCAGCGGTTAGAGCGTCGGCCTGCAGTCCAGAGAGACCTGGGTTCGGTTCCCACTAAGGGCATGTACTTCGGTTGCAGTTTGTCCCCGGCCCTGGTTGGGTCGTGCGGGTGGCAGCCATTCGATGTGTCCCTTTCACGTCAATGTTTCTCTCTCTCTCCCTCCCTCCCTCCCACTCTATCTGAACAAAAAATGGAAAAATGTCCTCTGACGAGGATGAAAAAAAACATAATAAATAAATAAATAAAATGTCACAGCCATACAATGGAATACTACTCAGCCCAGTCTCATCTCCTGCCACAAACCCACACACCCTTATTCCAGGCAGCTCAAGCCCCTTGTAGTTCCCAGAGTCTGCACACCCACTAAAATACCCCTCGTGTTCAGCTTAAGCTCACCTCCTGCGTGGGGCTTTCCGTGAACCCTGTGCCCATATCCATCTTTTGCTACGTGTTACAGCATGGGTGTATCCCAAAATAATTATGCTGAGTGAAGAAACCGGACAGGAAAAGAGTTCATACTATATGAGTCTATTTATACAGAAGATATAAACTAATCTATAGTGACAGAAAGCAGTTCTGTGGTGTTTGGGGGTGGGTGGGTGGGCTTGCAGCGGTTCTCAACCTGTGGGTCACAACCCCTTTGGGAGTCGAACGACCCTTTCACAGGGGTCGCCTAAGATAATCAGAAAACACATATTTCTGGTGGTCTTAGGAACTGAGACACGGCTCCTCTATCCGTCTCCAGGCGGGTCCTCCCACATGCAGATACGCCCACATACAACATGAGGAACTGTATTAAAGGGCCGTGCCATAAGGAAGGTTGAGAACCACTGGCTTAGAGGAACAGACTACAAAGGGGCTTGAGGAAACTTTGGAGTGAAAGATATGCTCATTTTCTTGATTCTGCTGATGGTTTTACTACACATATGTCAAAACTTACCAAATTGTGTAATTTAATTATGTGCATTTTATTATTATGCATCAACTATACTTCAATAACTTTTCTTTCCACCTGTCTACTGGCTCCACCACTCTGTTATATCCCACCCAATCAACTTACCCTCAAGAATGTGGGCAGGAATGGGCCAGCACTTGTAGTCCAGGGTGCAGAATGCTGTGCTAGATGGACATGGGCACAGGTTCACTGAAAGTCCCACGCAGGAGGTGAGATTGAGCTGAACGCGAGGGGTATTTCAGTGGGCGTGCAGACTCGGGGAACTACAAGGGGCTGGCTTGAGCTGCCTGGATGGAATGAGGGTGTGTGTGGGTTTGTGGCAGGGGATGAGACTGGGCGAAAGCCTGGGCCTTGCGTGCTTATCATATAGTTCGAAACTTTGTTTTGCAAGCCCCGTGGCCTCACTGCTATGTGGTAAGCAGGAGAAAGACAAAATCAGCTCAGATCCCTTGTCCATATGGCAGGAGGATGAGGAGGCAGGAATCTCAGGTTCAGAGCTCAGGGAATCCTTTCGAGATGCTACTCCCAGTCTGTCCAAAGAATGTTTTTGCCGGAGAGAACCTTGTTATGCAAGAGGGATCTGTCCTGCCAGACGGCTCTGCTCTGTCCAAGAAACTGCATACCACACTGGAATCCCACCTGTACAAATACTTAAAATTTCTTATTTCAAAAATAAAGTGATCTTTGTAGAAACAAAGGAAAATATAGTTTTCTTAAGAAAAATAAAATTTTAAACTGCCCTTAATACCACCACCCAGTGCTAACTTCTTTTAATATTTTGGTATATATTTATTTAAAATAAATGTATGCTTTTAAACAAAAATACGATCATAATATGCATGTTTTGTTACCTGCTATTTCATCAGAGTTTCTTACTATATTTTACGTCTATGCGTCAAATGTCGTTTTTATTTGATGCATGAGAGTCCATATATATGTCATGATTTATTTAACCAAAGCTTTGTTTTGGGAATTTTTTTTGTTATAATATTTTGTTACAATTTTTTTTTAATTCTGGGAAAGTCAGGATTTTATTGTTTAAAAGGTAAGTCAAAGAACGTACAATTTATTAAAATATATTTTTTATCTATTACAGAAAATAATCTGCTTGATATTATAACTGATAATATCTGGATATTATAACTAAATGAAGGGAAGGGAGGTCCACTTCTAGAATTACACATGGTATATACAGTGGTTCTTTGCCACCTAGTGAAAATTATTTCATCTGTGCTGTTCACAAAAAGTAACCACCGATGGCCTGGCTGGTGTGGCTCAGTGGTTGATTGTCGACCTGTGCACCAAGAGGTTGCCGATACAATTCCTGGTCAGGGCACATGCCCAGGTTGTGGGCCAAATCCCCAATGGAGAGCATGCAGGAGGCAGCCAATTGATGTTCTCTCTCATTGATGTTTCTATCTCTCTTTCCCTCTCTCTCTAAAATTAATAAAGAAAAAAATAATTTAAAAAAATTACCCACCAGTGTTAAATTTTTTTGTTTCAAAGGAAGATTTCTTTCTTATCAGAAATAAGTTTAAAAAGTATTAACAGTAATGGCTTTTGAATATTCCATGTATTTTTTAAAGCATTTACATGCATTAACTCAATTCCCAAAACAATTCTATGCGATATAGGTTTAATCATTATTCCTGTTTTACAGACAAATAAACCTGAAGCACAGAGGAGTTGGTAACTTAACCAAATAAGTGATCAATTTAGGTTAGGAAAACGTATCCAACATCCCGTCACTAGTAAGCAAAGACTTGCAGATTAAAATAACAGAGTTACCACTTTAGAGACCTTTGGTGATCTTACCCATAATGTCTGGTGTTGATCAGGGTAGAGGGAACAGACACTCCCATACAGTGTTTGGTGGGAGGGTTCATTCCTATAGGGCAATAGATTTCTAGAAATTTTATCCTAATAAAATAGTGGTCAAGGTTACAGTGATATTACCACATTCATGAACACATTATTGAGAATAGTGAACAACTGTGTGTCTTATAGAAGGAACTTGTTTAGTGAATTGTAGTATATCCATACTGTAGAACACTGCTCAGCCACCAAAAATGATGATTTGGGCGTATGTTTATGGAAATGGTTGTTCAGGAAGTAGTAAATGGGGACAAACATATAGTGTGAACGTGCAGATCCGACATCTGTGCACACTCTGTGCTCCTGGCCCGCCACAGGAAAGCCAGCATGCCCGGCCCCTCCCTCTGTTGGCTGCAGTGCCGGAGAAGCTTGTCGTCTGCTGTCATAGGATGCATGTCCATTCAAGGAGTCCCTTCAGTTTCTGTGGGGAACCCTCTGAGGTTCTCTGAAAATAAGCGTTATTTTTTAAATGCCTGGTTTAGAACAGGGAGAGAAGAAATGAATATATATATTTCAACCCTCACCTGAAGCTATTTTTCCATTAATTTTTAGACAGAGTGGAAGGGGGAGGAGAGAGAAACATCTTTGTGAGAGAGACACATTGACTGGTTGCCTCTCGCACAGTCCCAACCGGGGCCGGGGACGAACCTGCAACCCAGGTACGTGCCCTTGACTAGGAATCGAACCTGAGACCCTTCTGTCCTCAGGCCAATGCTCTAACCACTGAGCCAAACCAGCCAGGCCAAGAACTAATACATTTTATTATGGATCTTATGTTAACTTCATTTAACAAGTGCAGAAGTAGAATTTTACAGCTGGAAATGCAGCCACAGAAGAACTACGGCTTCGTTTCGTTTTTTCCAGTCTTCCTCTAAGCCCACTTGGTGCCTTCTTTCTTCTTTCCTGGAGACTTGCTCCACCTAGCGAGTTTTCCTCTTTACCTTTTTACTGTCCTGCCCCTCAGTGCGAGGACTTGACTTTTCCCCTACCAAAATCTACCATCCAAATGAGGGTCTCATTTCCCCTGGAGTCCTTTGGAATTCAGATAGCATATTGAACAGGAGTTTGGTGCGGTACCCTTCTTCGCTCATTGAACTTTCACTACTGCCTTTTCTCAAAGGTGTAACTATTTTGAGACTTGCAGAAATCATAACACTCCCCCAGCCCCACCCCACAATGATAGTTCTCCCTGAATCCTCTTCCAAGACAGAATTTTAAGGCTACCTTGATACCAAAAGCTTTGTTTCTTGTGTTACAGAAAGAACCGTGTGTAGTGTGCTTCCTACATTTTGAAAAATGTCTGCAAATATTTTGGGGACTGCATATTTGGGAAGGGCTACCCTCTGGCTGAACTCTGCTTGCAAAATCCATAAATACAGGGTTTCGGGCCTGCACAGCAGGCCAGGTGCAAGTGTGCGCCATTGACCTAACAGCCAGAGACCATTTCTGCTAACATCCTGCCGGGGGAAGAGTAGAGAATAACAATGGGGAAAAAAGTTTCCAGTTGGCTTTCCTGTTGAGGATGTCCATCAAGCTGCTGTTGACTTGTTTTTCATATATATTTATATATTTTTGCTTGAAGAGTGGTGTTGGTCCCAATGGCAAAGACCCTGTGTGTATGTTTATATTAGATTGAGGGAATGGCATGGAGGTGGGACTTCAGGGTCTGGAACCAAACCCAAATTAAGAGGCAGCGGTCGAGTATCGCCTAGGAGGGCAGAGCAGTGCTTCAGTGGGGCTCTGAACCGGTGGAGATGTTCTGTCTTCACGCTGTTCGGTCCCGTCTCCATGAGCCAGCCACACGTGGCTTGTGCACTGAGGAGCCGACTTTTACATTTTATTTCATTTTAATTCATTTCACTTAAATGCCCACGTTTGTTCGTGGCAACCGTATTAGACAACATAAGATAGATGCTGAAACTTGACCTCTCGGGTTTAACTCTGTATCCACTAGCTTTACCTCTTTGACCTGAGGCAAGTTCCTAACCACTCTGTGCCACAGTGTTCTCACCTGTGAAGTACAAAAGATAATAGTGCTGACCTCAAAAAGGTTATTTGGAGGATCAAATGAGTTAATATTTGTAAAAGGCTTAAGCCTGGCACATAGAGGTATATGTGTTTGTTAAGTAATGCAAATATACATAATCTCCCAAAATTAAAAATTAAAACCAGATCCATGTTGTATATTTTCTTTCAAGAAACTTCCACATTAATCATCAATGTGTTTTTCCTAAAAGCCCTTAAATACTGTGGAGATCAGAAAAGACATTTAATAAGTATTGATTGAGCCCTTAACTTGTGGCAAATGCTGTGCTAGGTGCTGGAGATAACACATCATAGGGTGTGAGACTCGGTTCCTGTCCCTCATCCTAATAAAATAGGTAACATGTAGCAGAGTTTTCTCATCTAGTGTTTATGGACTTTTAGAACGGGAAGGGCTTTAGAAGTAGGATAAATGTTCAGGTTTAGAGCCAGGAACCTGGAGAAATGTATCCGCTCCTGGTCAGTTAGCTGGGACTTCATCTTTCCTCTCCTGACTTAGCTCACACCTCCCTGTGCACCTGTGGGCCAGGTGTGTCCTGAAGCGCTCGTTGCCCACTTCAGAAACCTTGATGTAAGATCACGTTTGTCCTCTGCTGCAAAGGACCCGTCTTTCAGTTCTCAGATGACCATGATGATTGTTCTCCTGTTTGGGGTCTTTACAAAATAATGGCAATACTAGATAGCAGTTTTTTGTTTTAATTTTTATTCCCTGCTTGACTAAATAGAATTTGGAAACCCTGTTGATCCCTCCATTTTTTTTATTTGTTGAACTTTATAAGTTCATGAAATTGAAAAGTCTATGTTGGACTGTTTCACTCCATTTGGTTTGTATGAACTTCCCTTTTTTTTAATTCTCACCCGAGGATATTTTTCCATTTATCTTCAGATAGAGTGGAAGGGAGGGAGGGGAAGAGAGAGAGTGAGAGAGGGAGGGAGGGAGAGAAAAACATCGATGTGAGAGAGACACATCAACTGATTGCCTCCTGCATGACCCTGACCAGAGCCAGGGACAAACTGTAACCGAGGGATGTGCCCTGGACTGGAGTCGAACCTGAAACTCATTGGTCCACGGGCCGACGCTCTAACTGCTGAGCCAGAGTGGCCAGGGTGGTTTGTATGAACCTTTAAAAAATAATATTTAGCCACAACATTTATGAAGTACTATAATTTTGAACCCTAATTGATTTGACAAGAAATGGACATAATGAAGGAAGGGGACTGGCTGGTTGTCTGTCCATGTGCTTTCAGCACGTGCTGAAATGTGGAGAGAGGGGAGGAGGGTCCTTGCCTGTTTGCCATACATATGAAAAATATTAAAATGTCAGCATGGCCCAGCCACTGACATAAGAAAAATTGTTTAAAGTTAAGTCTCTAAATGATGCCCTAAAAACACATTTGTAATTATCTAATTAAATTAATAAAGGCTACAGGTAATAGAAAGAAGATGGGAGGCATTTTCTGGCAGATACAGCCCCAGGAACGTTCACATCTGCACATGATTATGAAGCCCCTGTTGTTACTTTGCTCTTTCCCTTCCTTAGCCCACATTTCTCACTATGAACTAATAGTACATAATAATAAAACCCTGGATGTCAGCCAGCAGAGTTGTGGCTAACTTTCAAGAGTGTTTGGGAAAGTTGAAAAAGCAATGCAGCTGTTAGACTGGGTACTTTCCAGTGGAGGATGTGTTTTCCAGATGAAAGCACAAACAGTAATTGAAATATAATCGGTATTGGCATTTTGATATAATAATTCTTTTCACTTTTTGTTATGTTAATCATTCATTAGGATTTGTTTTGTGTGTGTGTGTTTTGCAGCCTCTAATCAACTAAGAGTGAGAGAATGGATGACTGTTTTAGGCAGTTTTTCATTCTTTGGTAAAAAAAAAAAAAAAATGGCAAGTAGTCTCATTTGTTAGCCAAAGACTTGTTGTAAATAACCACATAATTTTCGTTGAAGATATTTTATTGAGAGACTCATGTTTCAGGCAGCAGAGGGGAGAAAATCTAAATCCCAGTCTAAACGTTAGAGCTGGCTGGAAACTTCTAGACATTCAGGCAGAATGCAGCCTCCGTGCTTAGTGTCCTCAGGGCCAGGCAGGCTGGAGATGCCCCTTCTTTTGAGAAACTGGTGCTCAGTGAGGAGCTCACCTTTTCTGTCTCCATCCACCACCCTAATGGGGGGTGGGGGTGGGGGTGGGGGTGGGAGGATGTGTGCAGGTGATTTCATTGATCTTTGGGGCTTAGGAAGTTTTTTTTGTTTTAAACTAACGGGCTTCAGTGGTTCTCAACCCTTTTGAAGACCTTGATGCTCGCCTGTGCCTGAGTCTGATTCCATCACAGATCACCAGAAGTGATTACAGTGTGCAGCCAGGGCTGGGAACCACTGTCCTAGCCCAGCCCTCTGTCTCTGCAGAGGAGGAAACGAAGCCTCCAGGTGACTTGTCCCAAGATCCCCGTGGGTTCCTGGAAGGGATGTCAGTTACTCATTCCGACTCCCTGGTGATCTTCTCCCAAGAGGTTGTGAGCTGCCCAATGGAGAGTGGGGTCCAGAGACTGCAGAGAGCGACAACCCAGCGAGGAGGATGGAGTGTGGATCTCCCTGACCCTTCCACCCAAGTAGAAACTGCCCTTGGTTTTCCCAGAACTAAGCATTCCTCAGTGAGAGGCATGACAGACTGCCTCGGGGGCTCCTATTTTTTTTCCCCAGAAACAAATAGGTTTACAATTAGCTAAATGAGATGGCAGCTTGCAGACCAGTTGTGGTCTGTCACAGAAGAGCCTTTTGAATAGTTGGTCCACTTCTGCATACCTTAGAAGCCTCTTTCTCCCTTTTTAGAGAACAGTAGATATCACTTAGGCACCATGTTTGGTACAACTGACAACTTCTAACGCTACTTGTATCCATTAAGGATAATGTAAACCAATTAAATGCTAACCTAGCTGGACAGTAATGTAGGTCTGTGGTATCCAAAAAGAGGGGTTAGACCATGGGGATTCTAAGTTGGTCTGTTCCCAGCCCTATGTCAGAGACTTTGTTTAAAATGCCCTTCTTGCCCGGCTGGAATAGCTCATTGGTTGAGTGTCAACCCATGCACCAAGAGGTCACCAGTTTGATGCCCAGTCAGGGCACATGCCCAGGTTGTGGGCCTGATCCCCAATGAGAGCATGCAGGAGGCGGCCAGTCAGTGTTCTCTCTCATTGATGTTTCTATCTACAGAGATAGAAACATGTACCTCTCCCTTCCTCTTTCTCTCTAGTATCAATAAAGAAAAAATAATTTTTTTTTAATAAATAAAAGAAAAGAAAATGCCCTTCTTACCTGGGCACTTCCTTTGGCCGCCCCTTGGTGCTACAGCTGTGCACTGGCAGGTGGTCCCCAGAGGGTGTACCTGGCTTGCCCACACTGGGCACCTTTGGGACACTCCACTTTGGGGATGAAGCCTCTGAGGACAGGAGAACACAAAGGAGGTGTCTGGGGAGTTGTGGCAGAAGAGGAAGCTGTGATATGGAGCAACTTGTGTGCTAGAGACTTTTCTCAAGAAAAGTTTGATTACATTTTTGTTGTCATTTACAGCTCCCTGAAAATGTGTATTGCAGGTGATCATTAGCATGTTTTGGAATGTTTGATAGGAAAACATTTGCATCGGGAAAGCAAGACTGGATTAAAGGGCTTTGGTTTATTTCCAGACCTGCCGTTTATTTTTGTAATGTGACAGCATCTGTTTCCAAATGTAAAACTCATAGGGATGAAGAAAAGAAAAATACGTGTGGTTTTTGTGTTTGTTTTCTTCCAGGAAGTCAATCAGAGAGTTTACTCATCCCTCATCTAGAACGTTCACTGGCTTCTGAAATGACTCTCCTTACCCCCTCCCCCCAGGGTGAGACCATGGCTGTGCTAGAGAAGCTGGTGATTTTCTGCTTTCAGCCCGAAGGCCCACCCACCCCTGCTGTCATCTGGATTACTCTTGTCGGGAGCCGGCGACAAGGACCTAAGGGATGTAGGCCAAATTGGGCAGCTGGCATCATGTTAGCACTTCGGGATGGTCACGCTGACACCGTGGTCTGACTTTACCTGCGCCCCCCCCCCCCCCCCCCCCCCCCCCCGTGAGGAGTTGGTTTACCTTGGAGAAGGCTGCTCCCCACGCTGCTTCTATTTCTGGCGACAGAGGAGCAGCAGAGATGGTGGAGGCCTCCTGTCTTGGAGAGGAAGTGAAATAAATGTCCACTCCGGAGCATCCATCTTGAGGCTGGGCTGTGCGTGCTGGGATGACAGTGCTCGGCCTGCTTTTCCTGCAAGGCCCTGTGCACAGAGAAAGGTGAACGGACTTAGCCCGAGGTCAGACAGAGTTGTGTTAATGAAAAATCTCTCTCGATGCAAAACCAAGGGCAAACTCTGGCTTTGCTGGGTTTTTTCCCTCCCCGGTTTTGGCAGGTGCACTAAAAGTGAGTGGGAGGGCGGGGGCTCCTCATCCCTCATTTGTAAAGTCTTTTGAGCTGGTTAGCAGGAACTTTCTGAAACTTCTGAAGGGAGGCTCCTGGAACGGGTGCGAGTGGCGAGCAGTCTGGTTGATGAGAGCCAGCACTTGGCTTTGTTTAAGAGTCGGAGGGAGCTCCGTACAGACTCCTTCGCGCACAGCCCGCCCACCTCCGGGAGAGGGCACTGGCATCACTGCCCTGTTCCCTCTGCGGTCCAGGGAGGAGAGAGCTGGTCCCTGCCAGTGCAGCTGGCGTCTTTCCTGGCACTACGAAGGGGTTTTAACAACTGGGTACATTCGTAGTCTCTGATCAGTGACCCCTAAGTTAAAATCCTTTGCTGTATGGAGCTTACTCTATTAAGCTTATTAATTAAAACAAACAAACAAACAAACAAAAAAACATTTTTGGACCCTGGTCATTCAGTCTCGCCTGCCCTAAGACTGGAGTGTCCATGCTGCTATATGATACTCAGTTTCTTTGCATTCTTCATTTGGGGATACGAGGCTGATTTCATGGCCGCCTTCCGTTCTCAGAAGACTAGGCAGAATATGAGGGGCCTCTTTGCTCACCTGGTTAGTGCCTTTGCAGTCAGAGCAAACTAAGGAGACCAACGCCTTCCCTGGCATCCTCCTGCAGCCCAATGTGGGGCAAAATGTGTTTTAGAGAAATCTGTTTGACATTGGCTGCCTGCCAACGTAGCAGAATTTAAAAGGATCCCAGGCTTTGGGGCAAGAAATCATCATAAGCATGAAAATGACCATCCTTGTGGGTCACCATTTTGATCCACGTTCTCATCACTAGTCTCACAAACAGGTCTTTTTTTCCTAGTCTTTGGACATAACTCTCTTTGAGCAACACAGCAAGATCAAAAACACATATCCATCACCAAAAAGCAAAACCAACTGACTTATGGCTAACTCTTCATCATCCCGTTGCTGAATGTGGTTATCGGGAATGCCTTTCCCATTCTTTCTTGATGTTCCCAAATGTATCCGTTCACGTTTTTCAGAAATGTTGGTGCTGTCGTGGTCTGCCAAGAGAAAATGGGTGCGATAAGGACACTTCTAGAAACTGCATTTAAACCAGCCAGAAAAAAAAAGTCTGCCACTGGTATGGTACCTTGGTTATTTGATTTGGTTTGTCACCAGCTTATCTTCTGGGTATCCTCAGTGTGTCAGGACATAGCTGCAAAATGATTGAAGCTGGGTATGTGTGCACTTGGGACTGATGAATTCAGATTCCCTCCATTATAATAAAAATCTGATCAGTAGGATCACCTAGGAATTTCTTAGAGAAATAGATTTGAATGCAACTCCCCAAAATGAAGAAGCAAAGTGAGGTGCTCACTTAAGCAGTATAAACAAAGGATGTGTGAAGCACAAGTTGTTTTATCTTCTGACTTTCTGAATTTTTATTTTTATTTATTTTCTTTATTGGTTTTAGAGAGAGGGGAAGGGAGAAGGAGAGAGAGAGAGAGAGAGAGAGAGAGAGAGAGAGAGAAATATTGATGAGAGAGAACATTGATGGGCCGCCTCCTGCATGTCCCCCACTGGGGATCGGGCCCACAACCTGGGCATGTGCCCTGACCGGGAATCAAACTGGCAACCTCTTGGTGCAGGGGTTGATGCTCAACCACTGAGCCACACTGTCCAGGCAACTTTCTGAATTTTTAAAATAAAAACTTTTTTGCATTTTCACACCTATTTAGGAACAGGAATGTCTCTATTTTTTGCAAAGGACAAAATCCCAGACTCAATAATATGCCCTGGGTTAAGTGTCTCACCAGTATAAGGCAGTATTTTCTAATTAAATGTTTTTTTTTTGGCTGTGTTCCATAAAACTTTATTAACAAAAATAGGCGTCAGCACTGGCTGGGGCCCACAGCCATACTTCCCCAGCTGTGCCCTAGAGACATCAGCCTGGAGCAGAGGGGCCGAGCTATGGAGTCTGTGAAGGGCTGGTCTGCTCAGACATCTTCCCAGCCTGCAGAACACAGTGCCAGCTTCTGCCACTCCTGACCGGCCTGAGAACCTTCCTCACTGCCCACGTCTCCCTCTTCTGCCTGCTCCTGCCCTAGAAAAGGCAGAGCCTGGCTGGCAAGCTTGGGCTCCGGCAGAGGGAGGGCGGGCTGGTCAGGAACTGTGTGGGGACACTCAGGATTTGGAGGGCGCTCAGAGCTTTTGCTGAGTTGCTTCCACGCAGGATGGTGGCCATATTGCTCCTTCCCAGGGCTCAGGGGAGAGGCAGCAGCCCCTCCCTTGGAGATCCAACCCCCCTAATTAAATGTTTTTTGAATGAACAGATGTTTTACTTAGGTACCTTATATTTTAAAAAGTGTACCGTTGCCTAACAAAATAATTGTTTTGATAAGCATTTCTAATGGTGCACTTCATGTTTCCATCAAAATGTAAAAGCTGCTTTCAAAACTTTTGGCCCATTTTTTAGTGGGACTGTGAAACCCAGTGAAAATGTGTGTAAATGTTTGCAGAAGAATACTTGTGTTTTAAAAAGAATGCACATATTTTAATGTGAAAACACCCCAATAAAGAAAGGTTATAATTAAAATAATTTAGATTCAGTTAAAATTAGGAATGGAAAAGCCGTTCTTTTGAAACGTCCTCTGAACCTCATAGAAGAGAGAGTATCGCACATACCTTGGGAACCAAGTTTTGAGTACTGTAGTATTACTACAGTGTGCTGATCACAAGAATGGTAAACACTCTGTGGTTAACCAAGTCACAGAGGCCTGTTAGTTGGAAGGGATCTTAGAATTCCTGCAGCCCAGCTTCCTGCACAGTGCTTGGTCTCCTCTGTGGCTGCCCTGTCAAATGGTACATCCCCACCCTGCAGGAACCTCTGGCCAGCCCTCTGCATTTTTGGAGAGCTCTGGTTGTTAGAAAGCTCTTTCTAACCCTGGGTCTCTATGAATTTGTTTTTCCCTGCCTGCCAAGGAGTCTGTGCCAGAGCCCACATAAAAACTCCTGAGGCTGCTTTAAGATTGTTACTGAGTATCCCTTTAAGATTTTTCCCTTGGGGGATCCTGGCTCCTGGGCTGGAAATCCCAGGTATCTTACAGACTGGCTGCCCCCTTCTGGACACTCAGTACACTGGGGTTTTCTAACAGCCAAGCCATCTAGGACTATGATACCTTCTGCTGGTACTTCATATTGAGCTTATCACAATTTCTGTGGACTGCTGTCACTTTTCACCTTTTCTAACCTCAGGTAACTTAAAAATCTAAATATAGGACTATATGTGTTCTTGAACAATTTTGACTCTCTTCTTGGTCTGGAGTCCTCCACCATGCAAAGTTTACTTTCTGAGGGACTGACGAGGCCTGGGCCCTGGGTTGTGAACCTGCCCCACCATCCTTTAATCTTGGAGTTGGCACCTGTTGAATATGGGTTTTCAGCCAGCAGGGAAAATTTGACTTGGGAAATTAGCCTCCGTGATTTAGAAATTTGAAGTTTTTCCTTTGCTCAGTGAAGGAAGTTAAACATTCTAGTGTGGTTGTAAATACAGTGAAAAGAAAATGTAAGATGTAGATAATTCTTGATCATTTAGGGGTTTCTTTCAGTTTTTGTTTGTTTTAAACTATTTACAGCTTTATTTGAACATTTTTACCATTGGATAATATGGAAATTTTTTTCTTCTTGATACAGCAGATTTTGTAGGGAAAGTGTTTATAATACCCTGGAAAGGTGAAAAATTTTTAAGCATAAAGTTTATTTAATTAAATATTTCCTTGTCTGCCTGGCTGGTGTGCCTCAGTGGTTGAGCGTTGACCCATGAACCAAGAGGTCACCAGTTTGATTCCCGGTTAGGGCACATGCCTGGGTTATGGGCTCGATCCCCAGTGGGGGGCATGCAGGAGGTGGCCAGTCGATATTCTCTCTCATTGATGTTTCTATCTCTCTCTTCCTCTCTCTCTCTCTAAAATCAATAAAGAAAAAAAATTTAAATCTTTCCTTGTCTGCTGTATGGTGGACATTGTAACTAGGGATGCATTGATTTAAAATTAAAAGGAAGAATGCCTAGCTCTGGCCGGTGTGCTCTCGCTCAGTTGATTGGGCATTGTCTCGTGCACCAAAAGGTTGCAGGTTCAATTCCTGGTCAGAGCACATGCCCAGGTTGGGGGCTCAATGCCTGGTAGGGGCTTGCAGGAGGCAGCCTATTGATGTTTTGCCCTCACATCGATGTTTCTCTCTCTCTCCCTCTCCCTTTCTTTCTAAAAATCAATAAAAAAACTTTAAGAAAAAGAGAGAAATGCCTAATAATTCATGGAGATTATAGTATATAAGGTGAGATAGTCATTTAATACATAGTCGCACAGTTAGTGATTTAAGAATTCTTGGTACATACACACCCTGAAGAAAGGATACTAGCAAGAGCACATAACAAGAGACCCTGGATGGGGCTGGGGGCTTCAGGAGCTTCTAGCCAGAGAAAGGCTGATCTGGTCCTTGTTTATCTGTTATCCCAATTTTTAAAATCATAAGTTATTGAGAGACAGCAGCTCCATGACTAATGAGATAAGAAAGCCTTCCTTGATTGCAGGATCCTTTTTGGGTTGGGATTGGCCCCAAATGTAACAAAAGACACCACTAAAATATCCAGCCACCACTGGGGTGCCCCAACCCCCATTTTCTCTCTGCACAGTCATACAAGGCTAACAGTTTCTTTCTCTGCCCTACCGTCCTGTTAGTTCTTACCTTATTGCAGAGTTAGGGTGGGGGGTGGATTTGGGGGAGAGGCAACTTCTTTGAGAGCATTTGGAGGCAGGAAAAACAAAGTTCATGGATATTTTGAGAAGCAGAAAATGGGTTTATTAATAACATTTCAAGGAGATGAAAGTACAGGCTTGATTTTGGTCAGGCAAAGAGTTCAAAGATGCAGTTTCCAAAGTCACAGCACCAGGGAGCTTTTAAAGAATTCAGAGTGATCTGGATGTTCTAGTTCCTGTTCTTTGAAGCCTCTTTCCCCTGTTCGGAGAACAAGGCAAGTTCCTGGTTTCCTTTGCTCTTGAACTTTATTGAGGACTTCACCAGCTAAGACCTTGTTTTCATTTTGCAGACCATGCCCCTGTAGCTTTGGATAGGCTGTGCTTTATCCTGTGCCTTTCTGAGAAGTTTGGTGAAGTGTTGGGTTGTTGGCTCAGTTGGTTGGATTATGGTCTGGCCTTATGGTAGATGTACCTGTGTCTGGTCTGCTATGATGAATGTATGCTCCAAGTTATGTATCAGAGAGCTCCTCTGTGATGCTAAACTTATGGCAATATTTTAAACAGTGGCTCGTTTTTCTTGTGTGTCAGTGCTTAAATATAGGTTAGGACAAAAGTAGGTTTATAGATGTTTATATGGAAAATAATATAGTAATAATTAATTAATGCGAGTAAACTCTGTATTTTGCGTACTCATAACTGGAAGCCTATTTTTCGCTCCGCCCTGCATTATGGAAAGCCAAAACGAATCCTCACATTTACTTTGGCTGACTTGTTTACCAAGCTTGCTATCTGAGCACCTTTGGAATCAAGATTTGAAACAGTAATGTACAGCATTCAAATTGATTGCAGCCTGATACATTGGTTTTGTTTTGTTTTTTCAATTTTTTGTTAAGATAGAGTGGGAGGGAGAGAGAGGAAGAGAGAGAAACATCGTCGTGAAAGAGACACATCGAGTGGCTGCTACCTGCACGACCCAACCAGGGCCGGGGACAAATTGCAACCGAGGTACATGCCCTTAGCTGGAACCGAACCTGGGTTTCTCTAGACCGCAGGCCGATGCTCTAACCGCTGAGCCAAGCGGGCCAGGGCCAGCCTGATACATTGTTAAATTGTGCTTAAAAAAATTTTTTTTTTCACATTGATCAGGTTTAAACAAATTTTAGTAATAGCAGTTTGATTATATTAAAATGGTTTTTTTTTGGGATTGATCTCACTTCTCCTTTTCAAGTACCATAGGCCAATCTTTTACTCATTTTGTTTATTTAAAAGATTACCCGTTTCTAAGTAAGTTTGGGAAACATTTACCAAGCGTACAAAGGGAGATGTCTTGCTGCTGAAGGGTTAGCCCAAACAATTGGAGGTGTTTGAACTGCTCCCTGAGAAAATTTAATAGTATTTAAACCTTCGAAAATGTGGATAGTATTATAGAAGCCTAGGATTTTAGGTCATTTCTGTAAAAGAATGATTTTTAAAATATTATATATTAAGATAACTACTCATCTCCAATAATACTGTGAAATTAGTGATTACTCCATTCCTATCCAAATATGACCTGTCTTATTTTGCAACAGTTGAAAATAAATTTCTTATAAAAATTCATCCTTTGCTAAATGAAACTGAGTGAAGAGAAGGTTTCTCTTTATATAACAGTGAGAATTTTACTGGGATCTAGGATACTTATTATTTAGATGGAGAGAAGCATTGTGTTTTAGAGTTAGATTGCTTTGGAGTGACGCTGTGCCTACCGCCTACCATTTTATTTCACAATTGCTTTTGAGCATCTGCTATGGCTTTAGGGTGGTGCTGGTGATATAAAGATGAACAGAACAGAGAAGATCCTGGTTCTCATGGAGCTTAGTGTATGGGTGTGTGAGCCTCATTCATCATTTCATATAGTGTTGCGTTTCATTACAATTTTACATAATTTTTTTTTTTCACCTGAGGACATTTTTCCATTTAAAAAATTTTTTTTTATCCTCACCCGATGACATTTTTTCATTTATTCTCAGATAGAGCCAGGGGTTGGGGGTGGGGGGGGGAAACATTGATGTGCAAGAGACACATCGACTGGTTGCCACCCACATAACCCCAACTGAGGCTGGGGACAAACTGCAACCGAGGTACATGCCTTAGTGAGAACCAAACCCGGATCTCTCTGAACCGCAGGCCGACGCTCTAACCGCTGAGCCAAACTGGCCAGGGCCAATTTTACATAATTTTTTCATTTGATTATTTTTCCAGGTATTTGAAGTACACATTTTTACTTCATAGACACGCTGCGAATTTAGGCACTGGGCTGCTCTAGGAGTAGAAAGCGGCTTCTAAATAGAAAATATATTGTTGATCCTCTGTTGTTCAGGCACACATGATACTTATTTTTGTAAGTTTACGAAAAATAAAGGCAGTGAAATGCCAAACTCACTGAAAATTCAGGATTGGCATGTTGGTAGCAGTGCCATTAAATCTATATTGTAAAAGAATTTAAAACTATCAGGAAGTAAGGGTAAGACCAAAATGGTAATTGGCCATGGTGTTAGATCTGCATTGAGGTCATCGCTTCTCCCTGTAAGGAGAACAAAAACGAGGATGGCCTTTAACTGCCAGGAACCTGAGGATAGCCATGTCCTTAGTGGACATAATTTAAAAATGATTTTGTTTGATTCGGGGTTGGTTATTTTGAGATTTATAGGAGATATTGGAATAGCTTTTCTTTCTCTCAAATTTGTTTTCAAAGTAAACCTAGTTTTAAAATATTTTAGGGCTTGCAGATTTATATTTAGAATCTAGATTGTATAATGCAGGCAGGGAAAAGAAATAAGATACTTTGTTAAAATGTTTAATGTATAAATAGTACTTGAGGATACATAAGTGTGCAGAATATTAAGAATTTTCATTTAAGGCACTCAAATAGTAAAGCTGTTTGTAATTTTATTGTTGTTTGTGCCGTTTACTGTAAAATGGAAGAAGATGCCCTGTTGTTCCCCCTACGTTGTAATGTTTCTTATTGTAGAAATGTACTCTTGGTCATACTGTGTAACATACAATTCTTAAGCCATGGAGATGGATTCCTAATAGGTTGTTTTAAGATAAGGTGAATTATGGTCAATGTATTTATTTTTCTCTAGTGAACTCTTTTTTTTTTTTTTTTTAATCCTCATCCGAGGACATTTTTCCATTTTTTGTACAGACAGTGTGGGAGGGAGAGAGAGGAAGAGAGAGAGAGGGAAACATCGATGTGAAAGGGACACATCGAGTGGCTGCCACCCGCACGACCAACCAGGGCCGGGGACAAACTGCAACTGAGGTACATGCCCTTAGCGGGAACCGAACCCGGGTCTCTCCGGACCGCAGGCGGACGCTCTAACCGCTGAGCCATACCGGCCAGGGCTCTAGTGAACTCTTTAAAAATAATTTTTTTTTCATAGTAAGAGTTAATTTTGCTCCTCCAAGCAGTGAAGCCTGGTGTGACTTGCCCGTGTTAAACAATAAAATTTCCCCTAGAGCTCTGTTCACAAAAATAGAACAAGCCTTCCAGTGGCATCGTTCATCTGTGTAGGAAAGAGATTGTTTCCGAATATTGGAAATGAAGGTGTCTTAGTCCATTTGGGATGCTATAACAAAATATATATATTTTCTCATTTGTCTAAGAACCTTGAATCCATTGGATATTTTTCTCATATGAACCACTATTAAAAGTTATTGTGCCTCAAAATGTAGGCTAAATTATTCATTCAAAGCATGATCTTTAAAGTCATATCCTCTTGGCTTCCTCATTTTCTTGCTGTGTTACCACAGAAAGCCTTCATTTATTCATCTGTAAAATAAGGCTAAAATATCCACCTCAAAAGGTTGCTGGTGAGGACTGAATAACGAAGCAAGTAAAGCACCATGCCGATATAAAGTAAGCCGGCAAGAAGGTCGAGTTATTTGTAATAGTGTTATTGTTTTCTTCGGCTGTTGGACTCATCATCTCTCTGCATTTTAAAGATTCGATTGAGCCCTGGCCCGTTTGACTCAGCAGTTAGAGCATCGGCCCATGGACCAGAGAGTCCCAGATTCGGTTCCCAGTCCCAGGTTCGGTTCCCGCTAAGGGCACATACCTCGGTTGCAGTTTGTCCCTGGCCCCAGTTGGGGTTGTGTGGGTGGCAACCACTCGATGTGTTTCTCTTTTCCTTCCTCTCTCCCTCCCGCTCTATCTGAAGATAAGTGCAAAAAGTCCTCGGGTGAGGATAAAAAAAAAAAAGTAAAGATTCAATTGAATTCTTAGGGTTCTGAATTCACTGGTGATAAAGATATTATAGATGTTGGGCTCATAGCAGTGTGACTTGATTCAGCTATTAATCTCTTAGGAGGCCTCAGTTTCCACATTTTATTAAGATAGAAAACAAAAGTTGGTTGAAACCTCAAATATGGCAGCAATCCTAATAAATGTAAATGGATTATATTTACCAAATAAGTGACAGAGACTCTTGGATTGGATTTTAAAATTAAGAGATATACCTAAAACAAAATGACTCGAGAAGATGAAATCATAAAATGGAAAAAAATATACTACTAGGCAAATATTACTATCAATAAAAGTAGAATTAATGTGTGAATAGGGAGGAAATAGGATCTTTTATGATGTTAATAACCTACCAAGAAGATAAAATAATTATGATGTATGTATGCAGGGAATTATAAGGAAAATCTGATAAATTCACCATCTTGGTGGGAGATTTTAACAGTCTGTCACTGATAAATAGAACATACAAAAATGAATAGAGAGTGTTTCAAGACCACCTTTGTTAACGAGGTTTAATTATTAAGGCTGAGTGCCCTTCTCTTTTAAAATGGTCTGATTCCATGAATTTTGGCCAATTTGTACAGCTGTGTCATGTGTTTTGTACAGTTGATGTGTTCCTATAAAACTGCAACTAACCTGGATCATTTTAAAAGTGAATGATGCTGTAAAACAGTAACCTTCAAGGCCAAATGTTTTCTGAAGGAAAGGGAATGGTCCTGTTTAGCTATGCAGCAGCCTAAACCGCCACCGGGAACAGGGCTAGAAGGAGAAGACAAACATGTCCACTATCCTGGGATTGATGGGGCGCTTTTATACAATGAGTTTTGGGGAATAAAGATGGAAGTTGTTATAAAAGACTTTACCTTGGCCCCTGGCTAGTTTGGCTCAACGGTTAGAGCATCAGCCCAAGGACTGAAGGGATGTGGGTTCGATTCCCAGTCAAGGGCATGTACCTGAGTTGCAGGTTCAATCCCGGCCCTGGTTGGGGTCATGCGGAAGGCAACCAGTTGCTGTGTGTCTCCCACATCGATGTTTTTCTCCCTCCCTTCCACTCTCTAAAAAGAAAACCAAAACCAAAAAAAAAAAAAAAACAATGGAAAAATATCCTTAGGTGAGGAATAACCAAAAAAAAAGATATTAAGTAATTTTTCACACCATATTAAAAGAAAAAAGAAAGCCTTTACTCTGGCTGTAGATAAAGGGGGTGGGAGAAGGTGAAGCAGGGCTGGTGCTGGCACAGGTGTGCAGTGTGAGGAAGCGTTTGCTGCTCTTGGGTTGTTAGTGGGCCATGGTTCGGGAAGTTCATGCTTTGGCATCTGGTGGCCGGCTGGTCTCTAGATAATATAAAATGGCCTTGTCTGGTTTGTGAGCAGAGAACTTGGAATGCTTAGGATGGTATCTTGGGCCATGATATGGAGCTAGCTCTCTGAACCTGAGTAACAGTAGGTTAGCTGAGTTTATTTATCACTGCGGTTCTAGTTGTGATTTCTTGCAGAGTCTCCTCTTTATGGGCTGTTTGATAGATGCTGCCGGGTGCCAGGGTGGGCAGACTGCTCACAGGGTGAGCCTCCCTTGCTTTCTGGCAACCAAATAGTCGAGAGGGTCGAGGCAGAACTCTACCAGGTCTGTTTCTGGATATTCTCAGGCACAAAGTTTGGTCCCTTAAAATCAGTGAGCAGGACTTTTTTTTTTTTTTTTTTTTTGCAGATAACACACCGGCAGCCCAGTGTATGCTTTTTCAAGTCTTTTATGAGTAAAGTGGGAGGGTTTTAAGTGTCTGCAGAACATTTGGGTCTGTGAATTCTGCCAAAGTAATTATTAGCATACGATTTTCCTTCTTAAAAAAGAATTGGCAAATGTTAGTCACCTTTTTATTTAATTTATTTATCCATTTTTTTATCCTCACCCGAGGATATTTTTGCATTTATCTTCAGATAGAGTGGGAGAGAGAGAGGAGGGAAGAGAGAGAAAGAAGCATTGGTGTATGAGACATCGACTGGCTGCCACCCACACGACCCCAACTGGGGCTGGGGACAGACTGCAACTGAAGTATGTGCCCTCAGCGGGAACCGAACCTGGGACTCTCTGGTCCGCTCTAACCGCTGAGCCAAACCAGCCAGGGCACCTTTTTATTTATTTATTTATTTAATCCTCACCTGAGGACATTTTTCCATTTTTTGCTCAGGTAGAGTGGGAGGGAGAGAGATGAAGAGAGAGAGGGAGAGAGAGAAACATCAATGTGAAAGGGACACATCGAGTGGCTGCCACCCACACAACCCAACCAGGGCCGGGGACAAACTGCAACCGAGGTACATGCCCTTAGCGGGAACCAAATCTGGGTCTCTCTGGACCGCAGGCTGACATTCTAACCGCTGAGCCAAACTGGCCAGGGCCATCTTTTTATTTTTATTTGATTTATTTGAGCCTTTAAGACTGGGTATTAACGAAGTGTGTGTGTGTACATGTGTATTAGTGATCTCTATCTGTCGCTTTAATCTCTGAAATCTGAGTAGTTCAGACAAAAAATAAAGTCTTCATAAATAAAAACTAAAGAGGGAAACTTAAATTTTAATATGTACCTGGAGAGGCACCTAATTAAATGTGTGTTCATGTTCGTTAGCAGCCTCGTCTAAAAAGGTGACTTTCTTGAAAGCACAGTGCTCACCAGGTTCACAGAGCTCAGAGGACCGTGTTTCTGGCTTTGTGACAGTTGGAGAAGTACCAGAGTGGCGGCTGGAATTGACATCCCTTCTTCAGCTTCACCTTCCCGTTCTCTGTGTGCTAGTCTTTCACCCACCCGGCCAGCCCACAAATAATTAGTAAGTGCTTAATGTTTTTAGGCACCCCAATAGGAATTGAGAGAGAGAAAGACAATATGTTGGGGACATGACCCCAAGAGTGTGTGGCCTATTGACAATAAGTCAGTAGAAGTTTAGTAGTTACTGAACAGTCTTATAATGATAAGTGATAGTTCAGAGGTATACGTGTCTGGGAGGGGTACCTATGCGGGCTAAGGTTGTCTCATTTGGACCAGGTGGTGAGTGGGTAGGGTTGGCTTCCTGGATGAGGCGATACCTCCAATAGGATTTGGGTAGAGAGCTATTCTGGGTAGTAGTTTTGGAGGTGAAACAAGGGCATGATTTTCCCTCAGGAGCTGTAAGAGCTTACTTAGGGCAGGAACAGTGCACTCAGGACAAGACTACCGAGACCAGGCGGGCGAGCTGGGCAGGGCCCCTCATGAAGGATCTCATTCCTCTTCACAGGGCTCGGGCATTATTCTGAGAGGCGTGGCCACGGGGGGGTTTTGGTCACAGGAGAGAAATGATTAGAATTACACTTGAGAAAGGTCTCTCTGGTGGCAGTGTAGGGGAATGAATTTGGGGTTAAGATTAGAGGTGAGGCGCAGAGTAAGAAGCTATTGCTGGAGCTAACTCAGTGGGCTTTCAGGAGGTGCAGGCGTGAGAGGCACGAGTGTGCCCTTCAGCGAGGGAGTGACAGAGGAAAAACGGGGCTTACCGGGAGGAATTACGAGTTCAGTTTTGGACACTGACTTGATGACCCATAGGAGACAACTGAACTTAGTCTAGGGAGTAGGAGCCAAAGGCGGAGTGGGTAACATCACCCAGGGATTTCGTAGAGTTAACAGAAGACGGCAAGGGAAGGAAGCTTGGAGATAAACTATAAAGAACAAAACCTGTGGTCTAATATCTGTGTGACATGGAAAATCGATTCGGGATCTTGGAAAGTAACAGAATAGATGAAGTGTTTTCTGTCAGGGCTTTGCCAGGTATTGACTTTCAGAATTTTAATCAGTAAAGAGAAGAACGAATAGAACGCTCCAGTTTCTTTCCTGATGCTTAATACCTTGTGGTAGCACATGCCAGGGCTGTAAGAACCTCTTTGCCTCGTAGGTCTAGGGTAATTGTTTCCTCATCCATTTCTGTTCGGTCTGCCAATTTGAAGGAATAAAATTACTGTGTTCTTATTGAAGCAGAAAATGGTAAAGCTCTTGGAATTTCTTTGTGTTTTTTTGAAATATTCTAGTTCATAGGACATAGGATTAAAGAAGAGAAATTTGGTGGAGGAGCTTGGCTTTTTTGACATATTTTTTATATTTACACACACACACACACACACACACGATGAAGAAGAGCAGCAAAGGTAGGTATGTACTTTTAACCATCTTCTCGAAATCCACAAAAAACTTGGGTTATCAACCATATCACATCCAAGATATTATTGAATTTTATTCATTCACAGATTATTTAATGAACTCCTGCCGTGGTGATCAAGTTAGGTAGAAACTGGGCCATCACTGAGCCAGTAAAGGCAATGAGAACTCTCCTATAAGACAGGAGATTGTGTTGTCTCGTACAGACCTTATATCATCCTCTTAAGATTTCCTAATGGTAGGCCCATCAGGCAGAATTCCATGGTGGCCAGCCCTCCTCTCTCCTAATCTTCCTACAGCCATTTAAGAAGAACAGATTACTTCACAGCCCTTGGGACACATGGCCGATGGCACTTTGGGAAAATCTAGCCCTTTATAGATAACCTCCTGGGGATACCTCCTATATGTGTGCTATAAACTGCTGCTCGGCTGGCACAGCCCCTTGTTGAAATGGGTTAGAAGATGGTGTTTGTAGAGCACTGGTTTTTCTGGACTCCCCATGCCATGGGTACACTTGCCCATCCATGGCCTTTCCTTGCCTCTGACTGTCCCTTCACCCTCAGGTCACTCTGTGGCTGCTGTTG
Organism: Molossus molossus; assembly: GCF_014108415.1. Classification (NCBI taxonomy): domain Eukaryota; kingdom Metazoa; phylum Chordata; class Mammalia; order Chiroptera; family Molossidae; genus Molossus; species Molossus molossus. The sequence goes on from NW_023425350.1 coordinate 38,339,621, forward strand.
ACTACCTAGAAGCACCCTTTCACCTTTGGGGATGTGAGATGTTAAAAATTGCCCCTGATATCCAAATTCTTAAACACTCGTGTGAAACAGTCAAATAAAAAGAATACCTTAGCCCTGGCCAGTTTGGCTCAGCGGTTAGAGCGTTGGCCTGCGGTCCGGAGAGACCCCGGTTCGGTTCCCGCTAAGGGCATGTACCTCGGTTGCAGTTTGTCCCCGGCCCTGGTTGGTCATGCGGGTGGCAGCCACTCGATGTGTCCCTTTCACATCGATGTTTCTCTCTCTCTCTCTCTTCCTCTCTCTCCCTCCCACTCTATCTGTACAAAAAATGGAAAAATGTCCTTGGGTGAGGATAAAAAAAAGAAAAAAGAAAAAAGAATACCTTAGAGCATCAATATTTCTTTTGTACACAGATTAGTAAGAACTTTTGCTTTCCACTCTCCTCTTTATTTTATTATTGTTTGTTTATTTTTTAATCCTCAACAGAGGATTTTTTTTTTCCCCATTGATTTTTAGATAGAGTAGGAGGGAGGAAGAAAGAGAGGGAGAAACATCAATGTGTGAGAGACACATTATTGGTTGCCTCTCTCATGACCCCGACATGGGGCTGGGGATGGAACCTGCAACCCAGGTACTTGCTTTTGACCGGGAATCGAACCTGTGGGCCAATACTCTAACTACTGAGCCAAACGGACCAGGGCTTCTCTTTGTTTTAAAGCACAATGGTGTTGCCCTGGCCCGTTTGGCTCAGCAGTTAGAGTATCAGCCCGCGGACCGAGAGTCCCGGGTTCGGTTCCTATAAGGGCACATACTTCGGTGGCGGTTTGTCCCCGGCCCCAGTTGGGGTCGTGTGGGTGGCAGCCACTCAATGTGTCTCTCTCACATCAATGTTTCTCTCTCTCTCCCTCTCTCTATCTAAAGATAAATGCAAAAATGTCCTTGGGTGAGGATAAAAAATAAAGCACAGTGGTGTTAAGAATACCATTAGTGTCCTGGCCGGGTTTGCTCAGTGGTTGGAGCATCGGCCTGCGGACCAGAGAGTCCTGGGTTCAGTTCCCACTAGGGGCACATACCAAAAAGAAAAAAAGAAAAAGAACACCATTAGTAAGAATTCTTAGGGGAAAAAATGTGCTTACCTTTTCTGAAGGATTTGTTTTTAACTTAAGGAAAGGATTAACACTTGCTTTTTGAGAAATTTGTGGAAAGAAGTTGGTGATTTGGGGGCTAAATCAGTGGTATGAAAAGCTTCATAGGGGGGAAAGGGTTGTTGTTGGCTTACTCAAGAGTCAGATATAGTGAAGGCTGAAACACAGGTTGGTAGCTGCCCTGGAAGCTGAGGTGTGCCTTGTTCTCAGTGGTCAGCAGGTGGCACCAAATAGCCAAATCAAATCTGGACTGAAGCGTTAGCGTTCACCTTGGGTTGGGTAAAATCATACTCCCTGTGCTTTCAGAAATGTGATATTAATAGCACTTTCACATTTTTTCCTCCTAGAGATGGTATCCTCCAAGGCTGGATTTTACAAGTCTCTGGCATTGATATAGTCAAGAAAATGAACCATCTCCAAGTTCAAATGACAATATCAATTTTTTTTTTTTTTTTTGAAGAGGGTTATAACTGAAAGTTAAGAGCAATTAAAAGATCACTCATCTCACTCAATAGGCCCTGGCTGATTTGGCTTAGTGGTTAGAGCATCAGCCCGCGGACCAATGAGTCACGTGTTCGATTCCGGTCAAGGGCACTTACCTCGGTTGCGGTTTGTCCTTGACCAGGGCTGGCCCTGGTTGGGTTGGTCGGTCGGTTGGTCGGACGGTCGTGCGGGAGACAACCAGTTGATGCCCCCTCCCTCCTACTCTGATGATAAATAGAAAAATATCCTCGGTTGAGGATTTTAAAAAAAAAGTCACTTGATAGAATATACTTAACTGGCTTAGGTTTCTGAAATGTTTTGTTTTTAGGAACTCTTATAAATATGTTGCTAATGTAATTGTTAAAATTACTGATACATTTATGTTGTTGGGATTGATTATGTCACCTGGTAAGAATCCAGGATTTTACTCCCATCCAAGATGTTTCTGTTTGAGCAAAGATGAATGGCTGTTTGAGTTACAGATGTGTGGCTCAGTCGTACGGTAGACGCAGTGCTTTTCCTTAGGAATATGCGGGGTGTGTATTGGTGATGTTCTCGGATAGCTTGTGAGGAAACAGCTAATAGCAAAAGGGGAGGCGGCAGTTCTATGCTTGTGCCACTGATAATTATACTGTTTAAAGGGCAGTTCATTTGTTTCAGCTTAATTTAGTTCTCATGGGAACCTGGTTGCATGCTAGAACTTGAGAAAAGCTACGTTTTAAACATGGTAAGAGAAATGTTTCTTTTCAGCATAGGTGGCTTTATTTTCTTTGCACAGGTGGCCTATGTGAGGGGAGGAAAATGGGCTGGAGTGATCATTTTGTGGTTGCTGGGTGCCGGCCTGGTTTTATGAGTGCACAAACTCCAGAGAGTAGAACTGCTAACACTGGTCCGTGTGCTTATTCTTGGTGCACAGTGAATGAATGTGTCTTTCACCAAATGAGCAGGTATAAAATACGGTAATACATCATTGAATCTTAAGATGGGGGAGAGGGACAGGATTGGATGGAACATCTTCCTACCCCTAACTTCTAACTCATGTAGATAGTTTGTATATAAAACGTGCAGGAATTTAACTGCACTTAATTCCAGTAGGAATTAAGCGCTCATCTTTGCCTGGTGGAATGTGTTTTCCCTGCAGCACCAGGATTGATCTTTGAAAAACATACACCCAGTGGTGTCAGTCAATAGCATAAAATCCTGCAGTGCCTTCCATCCCACTTAGGTTCACAGAGCCCTTTGTGGCCTGGCCCCTCCTACTCTTCCAACCTCATCTCCTCAAGTCTCCCCCTGGCCAGGACTCCAGACACACCGACCTCTTCATTTCTCCAACGAGCTGGCTGTTTCTTACCATAGGGCCTTTACACAAGCTGTTCCTTTTGCCTGGAATGCTATTCCTTTTGACCTGTTGTTGGTGGTTGTTGGTTTTTAGATTTCAGTTTAAATAAAGACCTACTCAGAGAAGCCTTCCCTGATCACTAGATCTAAAATATGTTATCACTCTCTCTATCAGATCACTCCACTTGTATTTTATTTTCTTTCAGCTATCTTGCCTTTTGTGTGTGCCTTTTATCTGGCTCCCCCTACTAAGATAAAAACTTCCCTGAGAGCCTGGTCCTTATCTTGTTCACTATTCTCTCTAGGGTCTGGAACAGGCTGAGCACGTAGTAAGTCTTCAGTACATTCTGGTTCAGTGGCTGAATAATAGCTGTATTGAAGGGTGAAGCTGTGTTTAACGCTAAATGTATTTCTCTTAATTCTCTGAGTGTACTGTAATAAAGTAAAGACAGCAATAATCGGCCAAAAGTTGAGGTCTCGGTTCTTATTTACCATTTATCCTCGTAAAACACTGACCATGGGTGGATCCTGGGGAGTGGGTATTGGTGTTGGTTAAGAATTTATAACAACACAGCAACATAACTAATTGCAATCGTTACTTATTATCTGCTGTGACTTGTACTGTTCGTGCTGTCATTCATTTCTGATCTCATTTAATCTCGGGCACCAGTTTTCTAATATGTAAATGAGATGTTTAGACGAAATGGTGTTTGTTCTCTTATGTAACATTTTATGAATTTTCAGGAGAAGCTAAAAGATTTTAGTTTATGGTGATACACAGTAGAAATATAAATGAGTTCACTCAGAAACCCCAAGTGGCTGTTCATCTAGTTCCACGAAAAGTTTAAAATTGCAAAGTTTACACTTTAGAAGGAAGGAAGAAACTCATCCTTTGTTGGACATCCATCCTCTCATTCAGTCCTCTCAATCACTGGTAGAGTATCTTCTCTCTTTGTTGGTTGGGGAAACTGAGGCTCGGGGATGTTAAGTACCTCGCCGAGGTCACACACGAGCTGTGAGGCAGTGCTGAAGGTCAAAAGCACTTTTGATGGACTCCAGAGTCCTGTTCTTGACATGTGTGAACTATTTCCCCTTCTACTCATCAGTGTCCCAGGAGGTTATGTGAGGACTCTGCACCCCTGAGATGACGCATTCCGTTTTTCCTTTTCGTTTTCACAGAACTCTAAGAAGGCGCTGATGTGGAGGAGCAGCTGAGCCAGTTCAAGATGACGACCACCGTAGCCACAGACTACGACAACATCGAGATCCAGCAGCAGTACAGTGATGTCAACAACCGCTGGGATGTGGATGACTGGGACAACGAGAACAGCTCTGCAAGGCTCTTTGAGCGGTCCCGCATCAAGGCTCTGGCAGGTAAGTCTCCCTCCGGGCCCATCCCGGAGACCCAGGATGCCTTGCCATTCCCTTTAAAATCATCCACCCTGCCTCCCTTACAAAGTTGGCTCACTTCGACTTAAATGTGTCCCACAAGAGCAAGCTGACCATTTCGTAAGGTCACCAGTTCCACATTTGGAGAACTGTCAGTCCCTGAGGCCAAAATGATTCAGAGCAGAGTGATTTCTATAGCAGCTTAGAAAGAGTTGCCCTAGGATTTTAAGAGTTTGCTTATTTATGATGCATCTAACATTTGAAAATAATGGTGCATAAATGTTCAAATTAACCCGTGTCCTTCATTGACCTGACCTCTTACAGTAGACCACTTACTTTGAGTGACTCAGGATAGTTAGTATCACATGCAAGGGTTATAAATATAAAAACCAATTGCTTAATCTTATGAGGACATGTAATGCTATAGCAGGTAAGTTTGCCACTGATTCGGTAAAATTAGCAGGGACACCTCCTTACTTTGTGATTTCTTTTTTTTTTTTTTTTTTTTGTTATCCTCACCCGAGGATATTTTTCCACTTTTTGTACAGATAGAGTGGGAGGGAGAGAGAGGAAGGGAGAGAGAGAAACATCGACGTGAAGGGACACATCGAGTGGCTGCCACCCGCACGACCAACCAGGGCCGGGGACAAACTGCAACCGAAGTACGTGCCCTTAGCGGGAACCGAACCCGGGTCTCTCCAGACCGCAGGCCGACGCTCTAACCGCTGAGCCAAACTGGCCAGGGCTACTTTGTGATTTCTTACTCCCTTGGTGGTGTTGAATACCTAGAACACACTCACTGTAGCCCTAGTTAGGGTAGGGAGTGTTTTGCCCTGAAATTCCCCTGAAGATCTGGAAAGGGTCTGTCCTGATAAAAACCCAGCAGCAGGACTGAATATAGGTAAACCAAGCGCCAAAGTGGAGTTAATGCAAGGCCTTGCATCTGTCTGTCCTTTGAGATTTCAAATAAAATGGTTTCCAAATGAGAAAAGTGGGTTTATGACTTCTTTTTCCCTAATGTCTTTAATTAAGGAAAGTAAATCATAGTCATGACTTAAACAGGTAAGTTTACTGTTAATTTTGAACATAGTTCACTTTTTTGTTACCTTTACAGTGTGTAATCTAATGACGAGGTGTGTATAATTGAGAGTTCTCTTGATAGTAAGCCAAAGGAAACTTAACCCAAAGTGGTTTAAATGACAAAGAGAATTTATTGATCAAATAGTAGACAAATTGGCCTTGAAGCAAGACTTAGTCGTAGACTGAAATGTTGTAACACGTCCTGGTTTCTTTCTCTCATTGTTTGGCTTTACTTGCTAGTGTGGATTTGTTCTCAGGCAGCCTCTGGGGACCTTGTAGTCTCAAGATAGCTGCCCCCGGTCCCAGATTGTCTTGAGGGACATGTAGCAGAATAAAAGCCCCAGCACTTACACCGTGGTCCTGGGATCAGTCTCAGTAGCCCGATTGATCATGGCTTCGGTCATGTGCCTCTCAGAATCTCTCTCCCATGGAGTCAGAGAAGAGGACCTGCTGGCTGACATCAGCTAATCAGGATGTAATCCTAGAGTGATCAGGGTTTTGGAGGGGTGGGGAGGGATCCAACCCACCCAAACCGCTTGGCTAGAAAATTCAGACTATAACAGGAAGGAGAAAGAAGGAAAAGGCAGCCAGCTAAGTGCTATAGGGAAATCATTCAGCTGCCTTAGGATAATTTGTTTCTTGAGTGGCAGTGATTTAAAGATCTTTCCCGAGCTTGCCTGATTTGAGGGCATACACAAATGATTAACCAGATAGCCACCCTAGAATTGGAGCTTTATCTTCCAGCTTATTCATTAACATGGAACCTTATGGAGACCATGATCCTGGATTGTGCTAGTGGATCGATTTGTACTTTAATCTCGTACCTCTTCTTCTCCAATCTTCATTTGAACCTTTAGCTCAGTATGATGTTAGTGGCCAGCTGTCTTTGACCATGAGTCATTTTTCTGGTCCCAGGCTACTCTGTATTATCTATCTCCCTTTTAAGGAGAATTTTACTTGCAAACTGCAGAATGGTATCTTGCTGTTTGTCTCTGTTCTTCTCTACATCCAGAGGAGATGTCCAGCTGTCCACAGTATTGCTCAATTGTCTTTACACTTCTAGGAGACCTTTCCCTGTATGTCATCTGGGTCCTTGAACTAATATAGTTATGATAATAATAGTCAGCACTTAATGGAATAACTTACTGTGTGTCAGGCACTGTTCTCGATGCATTGCATATATTGACGGATTATCCCATAACAATCATGTGAAGGAAATTATTATCATTGTTTACAGTATATGGATGAGGAAACTGAGGCATGGAGAAATTAAATAGCTTGCTGAAGGTCATGCTGCTGATAAATGGCTGAAGGCAGAATGGCTTCAAGTATATACTATTTTTCTATATTCAATAGAATATAAAATGAATCAAACCTCATTGGTGTAGAGTATTAATAATGGGTAATTCAGACATGTTTAAAAAACTTCTTTGAAGGCTAAGGAATGCATCCTGTGAGCTAGAAGTCATGAATAATCACGACATGAATTGAAAAGAAAATGTGGCCCTGGCCGGTTTGGCTCAGCGGTTAGAGCATCGGCCTGTGGTCCAGAGAGACCTGGATTCGGTTCCCGCTAAGGGCACGTACCTTGGTTGCAGTTTGTCCCCGGCCCTGGTTGGTCGTGCAGGTGGCAGCCACTCGATGTGTCCCTCTCACGTCGATGTTTCTCTCTCTCTCTCTCTTCCTCCCACTCTGTCTGAACAAAAAATGGAAAAATGTCCTCGGGTGAGGATTTAAAAAAATAAATAAATAAAGTGCTGCCTCTAGGTTAAATGATGCATCTTTCAGTGAATCGGAAGATATCAAGAAAATCATCTGTTTATCAGAGAAAGTTATCTTATTACATGGCTTCCCAGTTCTGTGGAACAGAAAAATCTCTGAATCTTACATGCTGATAGCAGGAGTAGTAGAACGGTCCAGCAGTGTGTAGAACAGTGGTTCTAGAATTTGAGTGGGCGTCAGACCACATGGAGGTCTTCTTGAGGCTCTGGTTGCTGGGCTTACTCCCAGAGTCTCTGATGCAGAAAGTCTAGGATGGAGCGTGATCATTTGCATTTTTAACAGGTTCCCAGGTGATGCTGAGGTGGCCTGTCTGGGAAATCCCATTTGAGGCTGGTGTATTGCTAGTTGCCTGGTCGACTTCTTTGAATATCTGAGACCATTTCCTCTGGACCCAGCTAACGTCTAGGGAGAATTAAAGTATCAAACCCAACAGAGTTGCCTTAAAGGTGCACTTCAATGTGGGAGTTGTGTGGAAGGCTGGCTCTTGATTTGGAGAGGAGGGAAATACCTTCCTGTCCCCTAGAGGGAAGTCCTGTATTGACAGGTCCCCGGTGAGGGAGTGCTGTTGTGAGGTTTCTGTTACAAATGCATGGTCTACAGTGGGAAGTCTCTGCTTAGAGCAGTGGAAGTGTACTTATCAAGTTTCCTGTCCCTCTAGGATGCTCTACGGGTTTAGTCTTCTCTAGACTTCGGTCTGAATTCTGAGGTGATTTATGAAAGACATTAACAGGAATTTATTTTTTAATATGCAGTGCATCTTGTAGTGATGGTGTAACCACCACGTTGTCTTGTGTCCTTGACTCAGTAGCTTTAAATATCTGTGTCCCTAAGGAAATAAGATGAGGTAAACTACTTGCTCCTTCATCTTCAGGAATTGCTTTTGACTCTGGTATAATAAGAAATAAATTTTGTCTTTGTTCCCAGTTCCTGGCCCAGAGCTCCTAAAACGAAAACCCTTGGGATTTTTCGGAGTGTCCTTTGTTTATTCATAAAGAGCCTCTTTCATCACACCTAGATTTATGCTAAAGAAGTGACATAGGGCTCGGCCAGTGTGGCTCAGTGGATTGAGCGTCCTCCCATGGACTGAAAGGTCCCGGTTCGATTCCCGGTCAGGGCACATGCCTGGCTTTTGGGCTCGATCCCCAGTAGGCGGTGTGCAGGAGGCAGCTGATGGATGTTTCTATCTCTCTCACCCTTCCTCTCTCTCTAAAAAAATCAATTAAAATATATTTAAAAACAAAAAGAAGTGACTTAGGGTGGGACCCCCCTAGATCCCCTTAAGCAGTCAGGATTGGTCACTGGAAACACCAAGTGATTAGAAGATGGGAGTTTTGGGCCCTACCCCCACCTGCAGGGAAGACAGCTGGAGATTGAGTTTAATCCCAGTGGCCAGTGATGTAATCAATCATGCCCGCATAATGAAACCTCCATAAAAACCTCTAAATGGGGCAAGGTTTGAAGAGCGTCTGGGTTGGGGGACACATCAGTGTGCTGCTGGGTGGCAGGGTCTTGTGCCCCGAGAGGGATGGAAGCTCTGCCCCCTACCTATACTTTGCTCCAGGTACCTCTTCCATGTGGCTGTTCCTGAGTCACACACTTTATAATAAACTGGCAGAAATAAATAAAATGTTTTTTCTGAGTTTGTGAGTTATTTTAAAAAGCAAATTATTGAATCTGATGAGGGGTTGTCATGGGAACCCCTGAATTTATAGCCTCTCAGTCAGACGTACAGTGGCCTGAGCCTGGCAGCTGACATCGGAAGTGGGATTAGACTTTGGGGCAGAGCCTTACCTACCCTGTAGGGTTTGCCCTCACTGCGCGTAGTGTCAGGATCGGCTTGAATCTCAGGACACCCATTTGGTGTCAGAGTATCAGACTCATTGAGATATTCTACAGGGAAGATGGCTTCTCTGGTATAGTGCGTACCGTGTCCATTTATTTTAAATGGAGAAATCAGGCCTGCAGTCACTTGTCAAGTGCCAATTTATCATCACAAAGACGAAAGAGCTTGGAGTTGGTTCATGTCCATTGTCCAGTGAGCTTTGAAACTTTTCCATTCTCCTTACACTCTTTTGCTTGAAAGTTAGATTCATATCTCAGTCACTCATCACCTCTCCTGCTCCTTCGTAGTTAGAAATATCAGGGGGAAATACCAGGTAGAATCACAGGGAACGGAACTCTCCTGTCTTCATAATCTACCTAGAGCCTCTCCTGGTGACATTTGAAAACACCAACTTGTTCTCCAAGTAGAGAACAGCTTCATCTGAAAGCATTCTCCTCACACAAGTTGAGTGAAGAAGGAGTGTCTCAGATTTTCAGCTTGTAGACGTTCAGACTTTGGCATGTTTTAGGAGAAAAATTAGTATTTATATTGATGATTGCCACATGTTCAAATGTTTTATATGTACGAGGTCCGAGAGATACATACTTACATCTAAACCTGAATGTGCTGCTGTTTATAGTTCAGCAGGAAGATAAGGGCACTGGCCCATCGCGCTGTGAGGCAGAGGGATCACAGCATGCTTTCTCAGTCTGAGGCAGAGAACTGGTCGGTGATGTTTATGCATTCTGTCAATGATTTCCCACGTCCCCTGATCACAGCCCTGAATTCCTGACCTCTGACCAGATTGCCTCAGTAGTGCAAGACCTGGTGATGACAAGAAAGTGATTCCAAATGAGCTTGACTTTTGGGAAACCAGCATTTTATTGGAAATGAAACTAAAACATAAAACTTCATTAAGTCTGGCTGGTGCGGCTTAGTGGTTGAACATCAACCCATGCACCAAGAGGTCGCTGGTTCAATTCCCGGTCAGGACACATGCCCAGGTTGTGGGCCTGATCCCCAGCCAGGGGCATGCAGGAGGCGGCCAGTCAGTGTTCTCGCTCATCATTGTTTCTCTCTCTCTCTCCCTCTCACTTCCTCTCTTTCTCTGAAATCAATAAAGGAAAAAAAACAACTTCATTAATAATTCTCAAGAAATGTAAAAGGTAAATGTTTTCTTTTTGCAAGTGACAGGTGTTTATGGTTGTTGGTTGTATTTTGTGGAATCAACACATTAAGGCAAGTAGTAAAAGTAGTCTTTATAAAAGTACAACATTTAGTTTGAAATTATTGCTGAAGTAACTAGAATTAATATTTTTTCCATCAACACTCATTAACAGTGAATTATTATTACTATTTTTTTTTTTTGGTAAGTGCCCCTAGTGGGAACCGAACCTGGGACTCTCTAGTCTGCAGGCCAATGCTCCAACCACTGAGCCAAACCGGCCAGGGCATAAACAGTGAATTTTTAAAATTGGGAGGGTATACACCAAAATATCTTGTGTTTATTTCTGAATAATAATAAAATTTTTTATTTCTAAGAAATAACAGCATATAGAGGTGATAAGAGAAAGCTTGTGTATGAATGAGCATTAAAAAAAGGAAATTAGTCTCTGCTGGGTTGCTCAGTTGGTTGGAGCATTGTCCCGTTCACAATAAAAGGTTGTGGGTTTGATTTCCAGTCAGGGCACATACCTAGGTTGCGGGTTCAATCCCTGTTTATTGGGGTGCATACAGGAGGCAACCAGTGAATGTTTCTCTCTCTCATCAATGTCCCTCCCTTTCTCCCTCCCTCTCTCTCTTCCTATCTTTCTCAAATCAATAAACATATCCTCGAGTGAGGATTAAAAAACAAAAAAGAAGAAATTAAAAACGAGATTACTTGGGGATTTGTCACTCATCAACATTTATGAGCTAAAATTTTGTGCAAGAGCCTTCCTGCTAAGTTATGGACATGGCAAAAGAAACTGACCTTGAGTTTACATTATTATGGGTACATCAAGGACAAGTGATAGCCATGGGAAAATGAGGTAAAAGCACCTAATTGTATCTTTCACATTACATGTATAGAGTAAATAACAATTATTCATGGTTGTATTTATAGGCCAGACTCCTTTAAACATAGGCATTTTATTTGAGTGACCAAGAATTTTGGAGGAGCATTTAATCAGCTAAAGCAGTGATTTACTTTAAATATCTAGACCTGTGCTGTCCAAAAAAAATACAGTACTGGCTCATTGTGATTTTAAGTTTTCTAAATTAGATAATTCAGTTAATCAGATTATCCGAAATATTGCCCTATTACCCATGTAATCAGTATAAAAAGTTATTAATGAGATACTTTACATGTTTGATACTAAGTCTTTGAAATCCAGTATGTATTTTATTACCCACATTTCACATGGTCAGTGGTCACGTGTAGCCAGTGGCTACTGATTTGGACAGTACAACTCGAGTGCCTTCACATAGACATTTTTATTGGCTAAAACATTGTCGATCCTGCCAAACAAATGGGCTTTAAAATACCCATCACGTATTTGGTCTCGGGTATATTTGTGAAGCTGGCCACTTGGCTAAATGTGAATTTAAATTTTGATGTATGAATTACAGAATTAGAGAAGTAATTCATCAATTGAATAGTTATTTTAAAAACAAACACTTCTCAGTTTTGTGCTTTCAGTACTAAACTGTTACGAAGTGAATACAAGGTAGCAGCAAAGGCAGATAGAGCCTCCTCAACATCTTCACTCTGCTCTTTCAGCTGAAAACAACTACACTCCTCTCAAGCACTGTTTTTGGATCCAGAAGACGTTGTCATACTTGTTTAAAAATGCATTTTCCAAAAAACATCGACGTGAAAGGGACACATCGAGAGGTTGCCACGGCCCTGGGGACAAACTGTAACCGAAGTACGTTCCCTTAGCGGGAATCGAACCCGGGTCTTTCTGGGCCACAGGCTAACACTCTAACCGCTGAGCCAAACAGGCCAGGGCGAGGAATATGTATTTTTAATGCATATGAGACACTTTGAGAAACACTTCCCAGAGACATGGCCTAAGTGCTCTCACTTAATACTCAAATTCTATTATCCTCAAGTATTCCCACTAAAGTGAAAATCAACTCTTTATCACTCCTTTAAAATATTAGTCTTTTCTTTCTCTCACTCAGTAGGTCCCAGTTTATGTTTTGATATCTTGATACCTGAGAAGGCTTAATGTTCTGCCCCAACTGAGTACAGTGCTGTCTCCATCTACTGGCTGGGGGAACACTTTCTTCCTATAATTTCTGGCCTCACAACAGCCCCTGTCTGGGTGTGTCCTCTCTGAGGTGGAAGTGATCGAGGTCCTCCCTTTTCAGCCCCCATCACTGTTTGGGCCTTTTAATTTGTAATCTCCTGGAGAGCAGAACATTTCTCTGGGCCTTGAGCTCTCTAGTGCTAAGTAAAATTAGTGGAGACACTTGAAAACTAGATCCTAAAAAAATCTTGCAATTGCCGATAAAGATACTCAGGCACAGGGTTTTTCTCAGGAGGAGAGGAATCCACTGGATTCTATACACTGAAAATTAGAGCAGGACTTGGCATCCCTTGCTCCCAGTGGACTGCAAATTTCAAGCTGTCATTAAAGTTATGTGCTTAAATTATTTACTTAATCCCCAAATAGATAGACTTGCACATAGATGGAAGAAAATTTATTTTAAACCGTAAAATAGTTTTATCTTTTTTTTTTTTTTTTTGAGAGATGTCAGTGTTTTTTCTATCTGCAGTTGTGAGTTTTTAATTAGTTGGTTTAGATACTGGCTTAATTTATTTATGGTCTCCTATAATGTGGTGGTTTTACTTAGAAACTTTCCAGAGTAATACTGTTAATTCACATCAACCATCCCCTGTCAAAATAAATATATATATAAATATTATATTTGAGTTTTTTTCTAGGAAAAGTACAGTGCCGTCTTGCTATTGAATATGTAAAGGGATCTATAAAACAGGGTCTGGAATTGTCTAAAGAGGAAGATAAAACCTTTTTACATGAATTATTAACTAAACATCTATGCAGAATGTCAAGAAAGTAGTATAGGCAATTAATGCTCTACTAATTGAAAGGAAAGTATTGATCACAAGAGGAAAACAATTTTAACAGGCTGGGTCAGGTAATGTAAAGACCATTGGAACCTGGAGAAAGGGAAACTGGGGCTTGGATCTGGGGACAGCTGCAGGTCTCTGAGGACCCCTCACATTAAAACAGGAAGTCAGCCCAGCCAGTGTGGCTCAGTGATTGAGCGTTGGACACCCACGCACCCGGAGGTTGCCGGTTTGATTCCTGGTCAGGGCATATGCCCAGGCTGTGGGCCAGATCCCCAGGGGGGGACATACAGGAGGCAGCCAATCGATGTTCTCTCACATCGATGTTTCTCTCTCTCTCTCAAATCAATAAAGAAAAAAATTTTTTTAAAAAACAGGCAGTCGCTTTTGGCTTCTCAAGATGACACGTCACCTCTAGCTCGTACTCATTCCTGAAAAATTTAGCTAGAGCTTTTCTTATTTACACACCTACAGCTCTGTTCAGACGGAACACTTCTAGGCCCCACGGGAAAGGCCCCACGGGAAAGGCTTTGGGCATGATGGAATGGATTTTTATAGTCAGCATTAACAGGGATATAATAGCTATCCGTTATTTCCGTCATCCACTCTTGAGGCTGTTTCCCTAAATTATGCATTATTTGGAATTATTTGTAAGAGAGGCATGGTCCCTGGTGCATATTAAATACACCACCCATTATTTGTGAAATCTGAATCCGAAAGAGCATTTCATATCAAAGAGGTTCGTGAACGCTATTGAGTAGAAAGTCTGTTTAGGTCATTAAATGTAGTCCCAGATTATACCCTTTGTTTATTTTCTACACACATGACTTGAGTAGTTCTCTGACCATCGGAATGCAGGGATCTTGTCTTTCTTTTTGGGTACAGTTTCCTTCCCCTCCCTTTCTCCTTGCTGCAGTCAGTGGTGCCATTCCAGCTTTTGAAATCCGCTCGAATTCCTGCTGCTGTTCCTTAGCATTCCTCAGATTCTGTTCACACCCTGGCAATGGCTGAAACCCCGCAGTAGGCGAGGCCCGTGATCCCTCCCGGGAGGACCGGCCTGTCATTCCTCGCCTTCACCAAGCCTGTCTGGCCCTTGGTCTGCTAGAGCCCGAGCTCCGTTCCTCAGCCACCTCAGGACACTTCTCTCGACTGCCCTCGGCCTTTGTCTTAACTGCTCTTCCCATTTTTAAGTCAGTCTCTTACTTCAGAGGAACTCCAATCACCATTTCTGTGAGAAAATCCCATAAATGTTTTGGTTGATTTATGATCAAACTAAGGGAAATAACCTCTCTTTTGTTGGGGACTGCTTGGGTAAGCAAAAGAGGAAAAACGTAAGATTTTTCTCCTCTCTTATGTACGTGTGTGTGTGTCCGTCCCCATCTGTCTCTTATATAATTTACATACCATAAAATTTACCCCATAAAGTATACAGTTCAGTGGTTTTGAACAGACTCAGAGAGTTGTGCAGTCACCACTAATTCCAGAACATTTTTATCACCTCAAAGGAAGTCCCACACCCCTTAGTCATTGCTTCCCATTTTCACCTCCCGCTAGCCCCAGGCAAACACTGATCTCCTTTCTGACTCTGGATTTGCCTGTTCTGGATATTTTGTGTAAGAGGAATCATACAATATGTTGTCTTTTGTGACTGGTTTCTTTCCCTTAGTAGAATGTTATTTTTAATCCTCACCCAAGGACATACTTATATTAATTTTAGAGAGAGAGAAAGGGAGATGGGGGAGGGAGGGAGAAACATGGATGTGAGAGTGAAATATCGGTTGATTGTCTCCTGCACATGCCCCAACCAGGATCAGACACATAACCTGGGCATGGACCCTGACCAGGAATTGAGCCCAAGACTTTTTGGTGTACGGGACGATGCTCCAACCAACTGAGCCACACCGGCCAGGGCAGTGAAATGTTTTTAAAGTCCATTCATGTTGTAGCATGTATCAGTACCTCTTTTCTTTCTCTGCTCTTGTATATAAATAATGGTGGTAGATCAGTGAAAAAGAACAGAGAAAATTCTATGAAAGAAGCTACAACATCATAATACTGTGATTTTCATTTGGCGGTTGCCTGGGAACCAATGTCAGGCCTGTTGTAGGCATCTAAAAGTACTGTACACATAGGAACTATAAAGTCCTATATACTTAAAAAATAAAACATGCCGTGATAAGAATGAACTGAAAATGTCATAAAGTAGGTATTATATTAACAGTGCAATTCAGATATCTGAGGTTTTACTGAACGGCCATCTTCAGTGATATCATTGAATTTAATTTTCTAATTTATAAAGAAAAGTGATGCTGGGTAGATGTTAAGTAGTTTTTTTTTGTGTGTGGTATGTGCCCCTAGTGGGAACCGAATCCGGGACTCTGGTCCGCAGGCCGACGTTCAACTGCTGAGCCAAACTGGCCAGGGCGTTAAGTAGTTTCTTAAAGTCCATTTTGATTTTTGACACCCGCTTGATTGAAGAAGATGGTCTTGATTATTGAACTATAGATTCATCAGTAGTTTGGCATGATCAGATGAAATGGTGATCCGATGGGAGGAGGCTGAGTAACAAGCATTTGCTCTGTGGCTGCTGATCAGCTTTTCTGAAAAGAATCCTGCATTCAAAATTATTTTTAGTTAGTCCTTTGTGGTTGTCAGGAACAGAGATTCACTTGAGTTATCTGAATAAAAAATGTATAAGCCCTGGCCAGTTTGGCTCAGCGGTTAGAGCATCGACCGGCAGACCAAAGAGTCACAGGTTTTTTGGTTTTTTTTATCCTCACCCGAGGATATTTTTCCATTTTTTGTACAGATAGAGTGGGAGGGAGAGAGAGAGAAAAACATCGACGTGAAGGGACACATCGAGTGGCTGCCACCCGCACGACCAACCAGGGCTGGGGACAAACTGCAACCGAAGTACGTGCCCTTAGCGGGAACTGAACCCAGGTCTCTCTGGACCGCAGGCCGACGCTCTAACCGCTGAGCCAAACTGGCCAGGGCAAAATAACTTTTTTTTTTTTTTTTTGGTACATGAACCTAGCGGGAACCGAACCCGGAACTCTAGTCCGCAGGCCAACGCTCCAACTGCTGAGCCAAACCGGCCAGGGCCGAGTCACAGGTTTGATTCTAGTCAAGGGAATGTACCTCGGTTGTGGTTTGGTCCCCAGCCCAGGTCCGGGTTGTGCGGAAGGCAACTAATTGATGGGTGTCTCTCACATCAATGTTTCTCTGTCTCTCCCTCCCACTCTATCTGAAAATCAAAGGAAAAATATCCTCGGGTAAGGATTAAAAAAAAAAAAAAGATAAGTGTATGGTGGGTAGGGGAGAAGCAGAGGGTTATTGCAAACTTTCAGATGCACGAGATCCAGAAGTCCATTAGTGACTGAGGCTGGTGCAGGGCTGGGAGCATTCATTATCGTTCAGGTGGGCTGTGGGCCTCATTCACTGGAGCCCTAGGCAGGGTAATAGTATCTGCTCACCCATAGTCCAGGTCACACATGGAGTGTACTGTACTTCAAACTCTGTGTCCTGCCAGTCTTTGCTCTGTTCACTTTACAGCTAAATGACTCAATATCCGGGTTTTCCCTAGTTAAGATTTCTGTGAGGTTGAGTATGGAGATGGTGAGCGTGGAGATGGGGCATTAATTTACCAGGTTATGAACAGCTGGATATTTACAAATGTGTAAAACACACCAGCCCCATTCCTCCACAGCATAGAGGGCATTGGCTGGCAGTTGGAGGCTGTGGTTGGCATTTCTAATGCAGAATTCTGGTGTGGTGGAGGGGAGGGTACTTTATGTTATTAGCATTTTGGGGGAAAGATGTTGGGGTATCTTGGGTGATCAAGGAAAGGTAAACACGAATCTGAGGAAAAGGCAAGGTGCAGATAGGCCCTGTAACAACAGATTGAAGGCTTTCCATCTCTCAGTTTCTTGCTTTTGTCTCTGAGCTCATAGGTGGAAATACGATTGCCATCTGCCCCCCGGACTTTGTTATTCATTAGTTCCCCCATTTTTCTAGTTCCAGTTGGAAACATTGGGGCATTGGGGGTGTTTGATAGGGAGGCTGTCATTCACTAGGCTTTGGTTGGGGGCTGCTCCTGAACCAGTGAACAGTGGTGTGGGGTATGGAGGGGTGTAAGAACCTGGCAGCTCTTTCCTGGAACCACACGGAGCTGTATCCAAAAAAGGGGGTGGGTGCTGGGCAGATGACAATAAATAACAACAAATGTTCACAACATGTTTTCAGATAGATCGGTGTTCTTGGTTCAGACATAAAACTATTTTATAAAATGGCAAGGCAGTGTTTGCCATTTAAAAAAAGCAACCAGTGCCCGACTGGTGCGGCTCAGTGGTTAAGTGTCGACCCATGAACAAAGAGGTCACCAGTTCAATTCCTACTCAGGACACATGCCCAAGTTGTGGGCCAGATCCCCAGTGGGGGACATGCAGGAAGCAGCCAACCGATGTTCTCTCTCATCAGTGTTTCTACCTCTCTCTCCCTTTCCCTTCCTCTCTCTCTCAAATCAGTAAAGAAAAAAAAAAAGTATGATGACGTATGTACCATATTAGCATGCTCCTTACCCAGATGTAATCTGTTTGGGGGAGATACACTGTGTATATAAAACGAGCAGTGAATGTGACAGTATTACATAAAAGTGGTGATACTTTTCAAAAACCGGAATCTTAGCCTTTTCATTCTCTGGTTGATAAACTTCCACTTTCTACAATTAGGTAACCTTTAAGGGAATTTGCTGAGCTCTGAGTTTTTACCTCTTTCCTATGAATTTTCAGAGCCCTAAGTTAGTGACATAATTGGATGATGGGCAGTGTTATTAGGTGAGAATGATAGAAATTTTGCCACACAGGTTTAAATTTCTGCAGACTCCTTAGATTTGTTGCACATGTGTGTGAAATTGTTTTATTAGCCACATGATTATGTCTGTAGGTGTCTTAAGAAACAGATGGACTGAAGTCAGGGAGACGCTGTGCTATTTCCCAGGCCCCCAGGCCTTCCCTGTATTGTGTGTTACCTGTTGGATAGACCCATACGTCTTCAGGACACCTGGGCCCTCTCCACTCTCTCCAGCCTGAGCCTCCATCTTCTCCATGGAACCATCTTACTGTGTGGCCCACACTGACCTTTTCAAGAAACTTATTTGGCCTTTGTTATTCTGAGTCTTATTAGTTTCCTGTGTGTGCTCAAGGTGGGTATATCCATATTTTCTCTCTAGCTGATTACTGAACTCCTTGAAGACAGTGACGATGAGTAATATTTCTTTCATCATTCCCTGCAGCACCTCACCTAAGCCAGAATGCAATTAGGTGCTTTTACATTGTACATTACAATATAATGCATTATAAAAAAGAAAAAAATCCAAACTGCAGACATGGACAGTGAATGGTTCCCTTTCTCCAAACCCATCTAAAAGGTCTGAGCCAGTGGGAGATCACACCCACAATGCAAGGCCAATGTAGAGCAAAACGCTTTTATTGCATGTGCCTGGATGCAGGCGGGCTAAACCCGAAAAAGGAGTCAGCCTCGAGTAACAGTTGGGGTGTAGGTTATATACTCTGCTTCTAGCTTCCAGCAGTTTCTGCTGACGTACTCTGCTTGGCCCATTGTCCACTTTGCAGTTGGACTGGTCTGGTGTCTCGTCCTGCATCTGCTGGGCGATTCTTTGTCTTGCAGATAATCCAGATAATCCATACTCAACAGAAGGCTGAGCAAAGGTCATGTAAGCAACACATTTTTCACATTTCCGCCTTTTGCAAGCTTTTGTCTTTACCCTTTAAAATGTTATTAACCCTTTCACCATCCCCATCCCTAAAGATAATTCCTTTTAAAAGTTTGATACATATATTTTGAGATATTTTCTGTGTACATTATTGAAAACACTTTCTTCCAATAGTGGACAGAAGCAGGACTGGTTGCTTATTAGAACCCGGAGTTTAATCTTTCTTCCACTGAAGAGTATATGTTTGTCTTAGGTTTTCATTCTTGCAGTATCTGATTTCCATACTACCATGTTAACTTACAGAGGTGTTTTTGTAAATTTGAGACGTCGTAAGCCAGTACAAACCATTACACCGCAGATGGGACATTCTTTACAGTCTTCTGCCACCTTTTGTGCTGCAAGTGTTTGCCCTTAGGATTTTACCCTTTTTGGTCAAAAGAGCGAAAGATTTGTTAAATTGTTTGCTGTTTCTTCAACTCACTGCAATGTTTCTGGGCCTCTTCACTCTTCTCCTCCCATGTTTCCTGCATACTATAGATGCTTTTTGAGGAAGGGAGGCGTTTCTGAAGAGGCACCTATTCCTTGCTCAGCCTGCAGTTTTTCCTTTGTGCTATCTTTAGCCTCAAATGGATGCCAGTCGTTGGCATTTGATAATACAATGGTTCATTACAAATTTATAAATGTGGCCATCACAGTTTTTCTCCTGGGATCCTGTTTTGTGACGTTAACGACATAGCGTATTTGGTGGCCAACCGTGACAGGGAATGGAATGCTGTAATTGTAGTATACGGTTCTTAGACTACTTCCATTTTCCTACGACAGCTAAAGGCCATTCATCTGTCTCTCAGGCTAGGCTACAGACAGGCTAGAATGCTGTTGTCATTTTAACTGGTGTGTAATTTAAGTCTTTTCTTCTGTAGTTAACAGCAATGAAAACAACCTAGTAGCTCCTTAAATCTATGGGGCCATTGCCATGTTGTCCCTGTGGTCAGTTTTCACCTTTTTTCTCTAGCCAGGGATATGGCCTTGACAGTTCCATGGAAGGATAGTCCCAAAGCTGTTTTATATACCGATTTTGGAGAAGTAAGTTTGCAGACCCAGTCTGTTAGGCCTTTACGTGTCTCTCCTGTGCAAACACAAAATTTTATACCGGAAACTGGTTGCTCTATAAAGGATTGGTGTGTGCCTCCAGCGTCTGCCCTGCACGCAGCATCCATGGGATTGTCTCCAGGCATTTGAAGGAAGGCCAGTGTTAGGGATGCTTGTAAATAATGTAGAGGTATTCAAGACTGCCTTGAGAAATACAGGATGGAGGGAGGCAAGGTTGGAGGACACACTTGATACTAATTCGAAACCCAAAACTCCAGCACTGAATTAACAGGTGTGCTTGTGCGGCTTTCTTTGTGCATTTAATGAGCCGTAATCTTTAGGCGTGTCCACATGTAGGTTTTTGTTTTTTTTTAACTCCCTCTGTTTAGGGAGCCATTTCAGTTGGCCCACCCAACTCCATTATTGTCCAAATTGAATTTTATCATGGAGGATGAAGTTTGTAATGTTTTAAAAACTGGAGGACTTCAGAGTAATTGTGTTGATCTAATCTATAACTGACCTAAGATTTTGAAAGAAAAAGTTTTGAGCACAGTGTCAATAAGAAATATAATTTACATGGCAGTCTAGTTCAGACATACATTTATGTATGTGGGATAGTTGTGTGTGTATCCACTTGCATTTAAATTTCACAGAGTAGTGTTTACTTGTAGTATGTGAGGTGCCCTGATATTTTCTCTTCTGTTCTATCTTTTTAAATGCTAGTGTTGACCTGTGAGTTAGATTTTAAAATTAATGGTGTTGGAAAACCCTGTGGTGGCAGGTACATTTAAAAGTGCTCTGGCCAGGTTGCTCAGTTGGTTGGGGCATTGTCCTGTACATCAAAAGGTTGCTGGTTCAATTCCCAGTCAGGGCACATACCTAGGTTATAGGTTTGATCCCCGGTTGGGACGCAACTGATCAATGTTTCTCTTTCACATTGGCGTTTCTCTCTCTTTCTCTCTCTCTCTCTCTCTCTCTTTCTAAAAACCAATAAAAACATATCCTTGGGTGAGGATTTTTTAAAAAGAAGTACATCTGAATAGTCTCTCTCTCTCTTTTTTTTTTTTTTTTTTATCATCCTCACCCGAGGACATTTTTCCATTCTTTGTTCAGGTAGAGTGGAAGGGAGAGAGAGGAACAGAGAGAGAGAGAAACATCGATGTCATCGAGTGGTCGTCATCCGCACAACCAACCAGGGCCGGGGACAAACTGCAATCGAGGTACGTGCCCTTAGCGGGAACCGAACCCCGGTCTCTCAGGACCGCAGGCCGACGCTCTAACCGCTGAGCCAAACCGGCCAGGGCTGAATAGTCTCTCTTTTTAAGCTTTCTGAAGCATGATTGTTACAGTGAGGTGGTATTTTTTTCTTGTTTCATTTATTAGTGAATGAAGGCGTGACATATTTACTGAGCACCTACTAAGTGCCAGGCACTGTGGTTAGCGTTAGAAGTACAGAGATAGGGGATTAGGTGAAGCAAATCTGTGGTCAGCAGAAGAGATTTATTCTCACAGAACAGAGGCAATGTCAGTAGATGAAAAGGGATTTGGGGCTGGGCAAGGGGTGCCGTGAATGGCGTGGCGTGGTGGGATCTGGCTTCTCGGGGCCAGCAGGAGTGCAGGGAGTGGACAAGAGGGCCTTGAATGCCATCCCAATGAGTTTATCTTTTATCTTTTTGGCCAGTGATTTTCAACATTCAGCACAGTATAATTTTTATTTTCAAGTAGAATTTTATTTGTTATCTCAGATGGCAAACTCCAAGTCACCTTGATTGAAACAGAGTGGCATCCCCTAGATTTCTACCCCGAGGAGGCCTGAGGCCCCTCGTGACTCCATCTGAGAACCACTGGTATGGGTTCCAGGAATGGTAGGATCTGGCTTGTGTCTCTGTGGGAGCTGGCTGGGGACTGGGGGGGATGCCTTAGAGAGGGCAATGGCTAGAGGGGGGAGGCCCTGAAACTGAGGCGATGCCCAAGGCCTTCAGAGAGCAAGGACTTCAACTGCTGAATTAGAATTTAGGACTTGCTCTTCAGTGGGCTGTGGGCGGTGCGGGGAAGGCAGGAGGGAGAGCATGGGTTTGGTTTTGGTTGATGAAGCCTCGTGCCAAGTCTTTCTTCTGGGTGCCATTAGCTTGAGGTAGACGAGAGCCGTGTGGGGTATTACAGGGTTATATCACGGTTTTCTTAGTTTATATCAGTCTGTATTCTCTCCAGCCTTTGGAAACTGGATGAGCACTGCAGTTCCCTCAGTCTGCCTGTCTGCTTGCACGTCTGGAGGTCCTCCCAGGGCCTGAACACCTGTCGTTCTGGTTTTGGGTGCAGGCCTCCAGCTGTCTCAAGGCTGATGCTGAGTTAGTGAGAATGGCTTTAGAGGCCTGAGGTCCCAGAGTGAATTCCCTGCTCTGCTACTTATGTAAGTTAGCAGGCAAGTTACTTCTGTATGTTGAGGATTGTAGTATCCACCTTGTCAGGTTGTTGTGAAAGCTTAAAATAACGTGGAAGGTGCCTGGCTCAGTGTGTAAACACAGTCCACCTGTGAGGTGTTACAATATTTTATTATGAAAATAAATCTTCTACAGAGAGGGCTCCTCTCTCCTTCTGCAAGGAGGCCTTCCATACTGAGGAATAATACATTAGGCAAGGTGGGAAGATAAGTCAAAGTGGAAAAGCAGGACCCTTCAAAGGGCCCGTGTTCTGGTGGACTAAAGACAGCGGTGACCTGTGGCTTTGTTGTGGTGTTTAGAGGGCATTTGGGACTCCCACGCCTTTTCCTGGGAGGCAGGAAGAGCACTGGAAAAGACTCTTTTGTTGTTGTTGTTAATCTTCACCCAAGGATATTTTTCCATTGATTTTTAGACAGAATGGAAGGGCGGAAGGGAGGGAGGGAGGGAAGGAGGGAGAGAAACATTGATTTGAGAGAGACACATCAATTGGTTGCCTCCCTCATGAACCCAACCAGTGCCGGAAATCAGGGGATCAAACCTGCAACCCAGGGATGTGCCCCTGACTGGGAATCGAACACATGGCCCTTTGGTGTGCAGGCTGCTGCTCTAAATGCTGAGCCCAACTGGCCAGGGCTTATTTTTTAATTTTTAAAATGAATGGGTTCTTTGCATTTGCATCTTCTCTTACTGCATTTACCTCTTTCAGGTTTGTGCTCAGTGCACATTAAAACGATTATAACCCTACACATGTATTGAGAGGATGACTTAGGGGGAAAGTACAATAAAATTATTTAAAATATATTTTTAGAGTGGAGGTTGAGAAATTGACTTTTGCCCCCTGCAAATGGCCAAGAATGGAGGGGAAGAGAGGCGGAGAAGGGAGTGGGAAACTGTGCTCCTTGGAGGCAGAGGGACGTGCCCAGCATAGAAAATCCAAGTCAGACAGGCTGGCTGTACTGGAAGAAGTTGGTCTTTCGTGGGGTTATGTAGCTTTAGTGCTGTCTTCCTCTCTGTTGAAACAGCTGTAGTTTGGTATCAGGACATAATGAAGAAGAAATATTACTAGATTTTCAGGGGGATTATTTATAATACTCAAAATTTGTATATCACTTTCATCTTTTTTTTTTCTTTTTGGTACATGCCCCTAGCAGGAACCGAACCTGGGACTCTCTGGTCCACAGGCCGACGCTCCAATCGCTGAGCCAAACTGGCCAGGGCTATATATCACTTTCATCTTAGAGAAGATTACAAAAATATTACTATCGTATTAAGAGCAGTCTTTGGTAGGGGCATTAGCCACATTTTACAGATTTCAATCAGAGATTTTCTGAATTGGGTTATTTGCCCCAGCCTGCCTGCCCTAGTAGCACTCTATATCAGAGGCCCCTGCCGTCCGGGTTGGGATTTGAAAGCCTCTCAGATGCCTGTCTTTGACCTGCCTTTTGTTTTGTTTTGTTAATCCTCACCCAAGGATATTTTTCCATGGAGGGAGGGAGGGTGGGAGGGGGAGAGAGAGAAAGAGAGAAAGAGAGAGAGAGAGAGAGAGAGAGAGAGAGAGAGAGAGAGAAACAGTGATATGAGACACATCAATTGTTGGCCTCTTGCACAACCCCTGCCAGGGCCAGGGATCAAACCTGCAATCCAGGTATGTGCCCTTGACTGGGAATCGAACCCTCAGCCCTTCAGTTCTTATCCTGATGCAATAACCACTGAGCCACACCAGCAGGGCTGACCTGCCTTTTTAACTCTCCTGGAAATTTCTGTCCTTCACATAAGTATTTGTAGGTCTCTGAATGCCCTTTAATTCATCAAAGAAAAAAATCGTGTACCTCTCCCTGCAGTGACTCCATATTAGAGAATTATAAGTAAGAGTTTTGAGATACCTTGTTTACAAGATTAGAATTGTTGGAGGAACAGAAATGAGAACAAAGTTTTTTGTTTGTTTTAAGGAATGAATGCTCATTTGATGACATCCGTTGTGACTGAGCTTATTAAAATCTTTTCCAATGGAGCCAAACCTATATATATATAATTTTTCTTTTTAATCCTCACCTAAGGACATTTTTCCATTTATCTTCAGATGGAGAGGAAGGGAGAGAGAGAAACATTGGTGTGTGAGAGACACACCGACTGGTTGCCTCCCGCATGCTCCCTGACTGGGATTGAACCCATGACTCATTGGTCCATGGGCTGACGCTTAACTGCTGAGCCAAACCGGCCAGGGCTACGTTACCTATCTTTTAACAGGAAAGTTGAGAGTAAAAATCAGATATTTTACAGTATTCTATCTTTTAGTTTCTAACTCTCAAGCATAAGAGAAGTGGGACCAGTTTAAAAGGGGAATCCTATCAACCTATATAAAAAAACATGTGTTTGTGTTACACAGTATACTAAAAAGATAATGGCAGTATGAGTTCCCTTATAAGGTTTGGAGATATAAAATATATCCTATATATGTGTATTGGTAGGTTGTGCAAAGAACTTGAAAAACCTTTTTTTTGACAAGGAATGTTTTTATTTAAGAGGATAAAATTAAATAAGTGACGTGAAAGAAGTGAAGGTGTCCTAAGACCCCCTCAGGTGACAGTAGGAGCTGGGCTCTATTGAACATGCCCACTATTCCATGGCTGTTCCTCTGTTAGAGAAAAGCCAACAGATGGACATTAAATCTAGGGAAACTTCTTTTAGGTCACAGAGCTTTTTTATGGCCTTTACAAAAGTGGTGTCAGATAGGGGCCATTGTCAGCACTGTTACTGTGCTCCGGAGATCTGGGTGCCACTGGGCTTGGCTGGCCGAGACTTTAGAGAAATCAGCTCGCCTCTCTAGACTCAGTTTCCTCACTTGAAAAACGAGGGGGTGGTCTGGTTATGTAGTAAGATCCCTTAGGCCTCTCTTTGTGTGTGGGCTCCTGGGGAGTTAGCAGGCTGACTTCCTGTGGTTACCAAGGTGAGTTTGGCCTCTGCCCCGTGGTTGCTGTGTACACAGGGAGACGCAGGTATAAGGAAGATAGCAATCTTTGTCTTTCTCAGGAAATAATAAACACAAGGTGACTGACTTGACTCTTACTGATTTTTTTCATGTTAACTCTTTATGTTTGATGAGTGAGAAATACTTTTGGAGAGTATTGACAAGACTTTGATTATAATTACTTCAAATTATGAGCACCTTTCTTTCCTGTGTAATAATTTTTGCCATTTGCTCTTCCATAATCTCTAATGGGCAGAACAGAAGGACACACGATGTTTTTAATCACCCCTATGGTCTTAAAATTACCCTTAACAGAAAACGAGGTATGTGCCTACATTGACAGGACAGCAGGCAGTATTCTTTAGCTGGGTGGGCAAGTCTAAATCTTTCAGGAGTATAATGAAACTTTAGGACTAAGGAAAATTTGTCTATTTAATGTCAGCCAAGGTGAACCCGGGTGCATGTGGGCCTGTACATGCACACACACATGTACACATACACACAAACTGTGTAAATATGGATATTCCTGCTGAACTGTGAAGTGTTGCTACTGATCATTCCTAAACTTTACCACTTGATTACTTTTGTGTTTCATGGACTTGATCTCAGGGATGGTGACTAAGAAATAAAGTTTTTGGCCCAGTCAGTGTGGCTCAGTGGTTGAGCTCTGACCCAAGCACCAAGAGGTCATTGGTTTGATTCCCGGTCAGGGCACATGCCCAGGTTGTGGGTCAAATCCCCAGTGGGGGGGGGGGGCACGCAGGAGGCAGCCACTCGATGTTCTCTCTCGTTGATGTTTCTATTCCCCCCCTTCCTCTCTCTCTCAAATCAATAAAGAAAAAGTGTTTAAAAATTTTTTTTAAAAAAGAGAAAGTTTTTGAACAATTTCATGAAGGTTGGCTTTGTAGAGATCATCAGGCCTGGCACTAGTGGTAACTCTTATGGTAAATGGAGGTTTCTCCATAGCGCTGTACAAGGGAGTGAGGCATGGAGGCAAACTGGAGTCAATAACTAATTTATTAGGCCTTTGTTGTAAAAATGAGAGTTGGCACGATTTCCATAAAGTTTTTTTTCTTAGGGGTTGAAGAGAGGACTTGGGTGAATCAGTGTGTTGGGTGATAGCGTATGAAATGTTTTGTTTGAGCTTCAGTCATAGACGCAGAACACAGGGTGTTTGATCTGCTGTTTCTTCTCATGCCCAGTAGTGCATTCCACTCGAATCTTTACAGAAACTTTATATTTTATTTTATGTTTGTTGTTTTAAAAAGAAAAACACCATAAAATACACCATCTTAAGCATTTTTAAGTGTCCAGTTCAGTAGTTAGCTATATTCACATTGTTATGTAGCAGATCCCTAGCACTTTTTCCTTTTGCAAAACTGAAACTCTATATCCATTGAACCACTCTCTCTCCTCCTCCCCTCCCCCAGCTCCTGGCAACCATCATTCTACTTTTTGTTTCTATGAGTTTGACTGCTGGATACCTCACAGAAGTGGAAACGTACGGTACCCTTCTTTTGGGGACTAACTTATTTTATAATGTCCTTGTAATGACTTATCACAATGTCCTCAAGGTTCATCCATGTTGTACATTTGACAGGATTTCTTTTTTTTTTTTAAGGCTGATTAATATTCCTGTATATCCCATTTTCTTTACCATTCATTCATCAGTGGACATTTGGGTTACTTCTACCTCTCTCTCATGAATACTGCTTTGGTGAACATGGGTATGCAGATATCTCTTTGAGATCTTGCTTTCAATTATTTTGTTTTAATATGTTTTTATTTATTTATTTTTAATCCTCACCTGAGGCTATTTTTCCATTGATTTTTAGATACAGTGTAAGGGAGGGAGGGAGAGAAAGAGAGAGAGTCGAAGCATCAATGTGAGAGAGACACATCAATTCGTTGCCTCCCGCACCATCCCAACTATGGCCAGGGATTGGACCTGCAACCCAGGTACATGCATTTGAACAGGAATCAAACTCATGACCCTTTGGTCCATGGGCCAACACTCTAACTATTGAGCAAAACCAGCCAGGGCTGTTTTTATTGATTTTTAGAGACGGGGAAGGGAGAGGGTGAGAGAGACACATTGATCAGCTGTCTCCTGCATGCCCCCTACTGTGGATTGAGCCCACAAACTGGGCATGTGCCCTGACCGGGAATCGAACCAGGGACCTCTACATGCATGGGGTGACGCTCAACTAACTGAGCCACACTTGCCAGGGCCTGCTTTCCATTCTTTTGGATATATACCCAGAAGTGGGATTGCTGGCTCATAATGTAATTCTGTTTTTAATTTTTTAAAAAGCCATCATGCTGTTTTTTACAGCAGTTGCACCATTTTACATTCCCACCAACAATGCATAAGGGTTCCAAGTCCTCCCCATTCTTTACTACAGCTTTTATTGTGTTATTAAAATAAGGTACAGTGGAGAGAAGTCGGCATCATGGTCACAATTCATGCTTTTCCTGGTAGATGGTAATTAAAAGGGTGATAGAAATGGTAATAAAAAGGTGGATGGAAAGGTGGTTATAGGTGAGTATGGCAGGTTTCAGTAAAAAGTTTAGTAGTCTCTCTCTGATCTCACTTCATTTTTAACCTGTCATTAAAATTCCTGTTATAATGAATAAATCCATTTGTCAGGTGTTTTTTTAAAAAAATGCCTCATGACTAAACTATTTCCTAAGAATAATCAAGAAAATTCCAATGCAGAAAACAGAGGGAAAGGGTCTTTTGTTGTTGTGGTTTGTTATTTTATTTATTTATTTTTTCTTTATTGATTTTTTTAGAGAGAGGAAGGGAGAGGGAGAGAAAGATAGAAACATGGATGAGTGAGAACATTGACTGGCTGCCACCTGCATGCCCCCCACTGGGGATTGAGCCCACAACCTGGGCATGTGCCCTGACTAGGAATCAAACTGGCGACCTCTTTTTTCTTTTTTTTTTTTATCCTCACCCGAGGACATTTTTCTATTTTTTGTTCAGATAGAGCGGGAGGGAGAGAGAAAGAGAGAAACATCGATGTGAAGGGACACATCGAGTGGCTGCCACCCGCACGACCAACCAGGGCCGGGGACAAACTGCAACCGAGGTACGTGCCCTTAGCAGGAACCGAACCTGGGTCTCTTTGTACCGCAGGCCGACTCTTCAACCGCTGAGCCAAACCGGCCAGGGCCGAACTGGCTACCTCTTGGTGCATGGGTCGGCACTCAACCACTGAGCAACACTGGCCAGGCGTAGTTGTTTGTTTTTCAAATCCTCACCTGAGGATATTGATTTGAGAGAGAGAAAGAGAGAGAGAGAGATGGGGGGGGGGGGGGAGTGGAGGAGAGGGGACATTGATGTGAAAGAGAAACACCAATGGGTTGTGTCCCATATGTGTCCCAGCCGGGGACTGAACCCACAACCGAGGTATGTATCCTGGCTGGGAATAGACTGACAGACTTTGGTGTATGGGATGATGCTCCAACCAACTGAGCCAAGCAGCCAGGGCGAGAAAGGGTCTTTGAATAATAGGGCTTATTGGGTCTGTGTGTTTGGTCCTGTGCTGGGAGGTTGAGATTGAAGCCACCCATACCACACAGTCTGGGTCCTCATTCTGTACACTGGTATCTGGTATTAGTTGGACATCAGAGAACATGGAAAGATATGGGTCATCTGCCACTTAGTATAAGCCTGTCAGTTCCTGCATTGCATGCTGGAAGGTGAGGTGGGAGCGGGGATGAGGGTGATTTTGAGCCCTGGACCCACTTCACTGACAGAGGCAGAAGAAATGCATGCCACTTTCTTTGTCCTCAGCTTCCTCTGCCTTCTGGTTTGCCCCAGAAATGAGAGAGGCAGCAGGAATTCAGAAGGCCTCCTTTCTAGTTTCTGATATGCAGTCGATTCCTCTGTATCACTGGGCATGCCCCTCTGTGCCTCATTTCCCTTGTCTGTAAATGAGTTTGTCGGTGAACTTTGTCAGTGGTTCTAGCTCTCATCTTCGTATTGTGAAGGAGTCAGGTGTGGACGGGGGTGGGTTCCATATGGAGTAAGCTCTGCAGTTCACCATACGGTGCCGGCTCCCTCAAAGAGCCTTTGCTGTGTTTTCAGGCTTCTGAAATGGCTAAATCACTTAGAGGACATTGGGCTACAGGGTGTGGAGTGAAGGTTATATAAAGACTTGTATCTCCCCTAAAACAGATAATGATATATTTCCAAGAGCATTAAATCCAGAAAACCTTAGAGACTTCCTATTTCAGATCCCTTGGTTTTTAGAGGGAGCATTGGAGAAGCGAAGGGAATGGCTTAGGGTCACAAGGCCAGTCAGTGTCAAAAGCTGAGACTGGAGTCCACTTTTTACTTCCCTTGAGTCTGTAAGTGGTGCACTTTCCATTATTTTAATTAGGTAGATAAGACTGGAGCACTAGAAGCGATAGCAATACTTTAAGGCAGAGCATGATAGGTGCCAGATGAGGGGGGCTGACAGTGTACGGGTGTAGGGTTTCTGAGGAGGAGCAGTCATCCCAGCTGGGATAATCTGGGAAACCTTTCTGGAAGATGGGAGTTTGAGCTGGGCTTGAAAGATGGGTGGACTTTAGACGAGGAGGACAGGGGAAGCCCAGCACAGTGGTATGGCACCGGTCAGTCTGGCTGGGGCAGAGGGACAGGTAGGAGGAAGTGAGCACTGACAGTGACTGGCCATCTATCTTGTGTCAGGCACAGTGTCATCTCATCCTGAGTGGGGGAATAACATCCCGGCCATGCGCTTCTAGGAGGACGTCACTTCTCCCCACACTATCTGTGTATTTGAGACCTGTCCTTCTTAGAGTAAAAGTCAGTTACACCTTGATCTAGTGGGAAAGGTCTGGCTTGAAATAGGGAGAAAAAAAGAGGGAAAGAGTGTCTGTTTCTGTAAAGAAGGTCTCGGGGGCAGTTGATAGTATTTAATTCTTTGACAATATACCCTGGAGCCTGCCTCCTACTTAATGGCAGCTGGTGGGCCTTGGCACTCCTGAGTGGCCGGGTTTACCATTAATTATTAAGGACCTGTGCCCAGTGAGTGGCTGCCTAGCAAAGTCCTGTGGGAAGGAGGCTGTGCTATCTCATTGAGAGATCAGCAGAAGCTCAGGAGCTAAGGAGGAAAAAATTACTGCACTCTTAAAATATTTCACATTTTAACATGCCAGGGCCACGCATACTCTTCCATAGCCCTGACACTGGGTAATGGGGGCCTGGTTTTTAAAGAGCAAGAAATAAATACCTCCTGCCCCCCAGTTAATAAATAGAGTGGCCTATACTCCCATGTTAGTGTGGTACACGTTAGCAGGGATTTAGTTAGAAGCTACATTAAAACTGCAGGTGAGATGACATGGCAACAGAGAACATTCGTGTGGGAGAAACCCTACACCGTTCTGATCTTTTCTCAGCCAAGTAGTGAAATGCCAGAACTATCGCCAACCTCGTTTGTTACCTGCTACCACATCTTTGTATCTGCATGTTCATGCATGTGTGTGCGTGTATGTATGCGTCCTATTTCCTCAACTAGGTTGAAAGTGCCTGCAGAGAAGAAATCACTTCTTATAATCTTGTGGGTCCCTCGGAGGGCTTGTGCTCCTGGGTGGGGCCTGTGTGTGGATGATGAGGTTTGCATCCTCCCACTCCCTTTCCTTTTCCTCCTCCCTCCCCAGGTGCCTGTGCAACCCCTGTGTCATCCTTTCTCATTGCAGTCAGTCTATGTTAAGCTCCTGGAAAAGGTAACATGATGGCAGTACTTGAGGGCAGGGTCAAAGGCCTGGTCTAGGTGAAGAGGAGATTTGTATTTCCTCTTTTCCCATGCGCTGTGCTACCAGGAAGCAGCGTCTTCACTGTCCTGCCTGCCCCCTTGTAAAACTCTGGCCCGACGGTTCTGAACGCCTGTGTGTCAGACTTTTCCTTCCATGTTGGAGGTGGGAAGTGGAACCAGAAATCCTGGGCAAGAGCAGGCCTGGCCCCAGCTGCATTCCTCAGATGTCCTTCTCCTTTGAACCACTTTACCTGCAGTGGAGGAGCCCAGCCTTGCCTCGGCTGGGGTTACAGTCACAGGCATAGCAACACCTGTTTGCCAAAGGTGGGGCCTCTGGATGGGGGGTGGGGAGGGGTGGGGATAGGGTGGGGGGGCATTCTTTTGCCTACACAGGAAAGCTTTGCAAGTGTAGATAACAGACAAATAAGAATGCAGGGATAAAGTTTGCCTGGGGCGGAAGACTCAGTAAGCTACATTCCTTCCCCAGAACCTTGGGTGTTTGTTGTTGAGTGTGACTTGCCATTTTTCTCCTTAGCCGAGATGACAGATGCTTTCTGTTTGGTTCTGCTGTGGCCGGTTGAAGAAGAAGCAGGAGAAGGATATGAATGGAAATTAGATTTGCCCTGGTGTTCCAGATTCAGCCATATAACTGGATGATTTCTGTGGGAGGTGTGTGTGGAGAGAGTTGGGGTGAGGGAACTATCCAAATCCTTCAAGGAACACAGATAGCGATTGTTTAAGTGGAGACATTCCTGTAGCCTTCCTTAATTTTTCTTCTACTTATTCTAAGTCCTGAAGTATCAAATTGAATAGCCCCCACCTCAGATAAACATTGACCTTTCAAAAACATAGGCCCTTTATAACTTGTTTCATAGAGAGTATTGTGTTCTTGCTATCTCTGGGGTGTTACTGCTTTTGTGTCTATAAAATACGATTTTGAATATCCCTTTCCAAGTGCACAATGGGGTAAGTTGAAGAGAAGCGATTGGGGTTTGTGAGTCCTTCCCAGGTGGAGGACTGGTCCTGTAATTCCAAACTGTCCTTATCCAAAAATGCAAAGGAGTGACCCCTGGTTCCCCGCCTGAGGTTAGTGACTTCCCGTGAAACCTCCCGCACCCTCCGGCTGGCAGCCTCGTAGGGGAAGAGGTGGTCAAAGATGGGGTAGAATTAGTTTTGAGATTTCCTCTATGAGAAGTTTAAAAACTAGTTATAGCTGGTAGGAAAGTGCTAAGATCTGGAAATGGCAGTACAGAGCTGCAGAGAATTTGGCAAAATAGTTCATTTATGAAACCTTATTGTTTTTGTCCCTTTCTGTTCCCACCACTTCTTTACCAGCTCTTGGGTTGGTTTTTGAAGTCCTTGAATGTATACACATCCCAGCATATTTTAGCATTTTGGCCATCCCCTCCCAGACATTTTCAATCTTGCTAATGTTTAGATGTTCAGGAAATGAACACCCCATAGTTGACCCTGTCAAGCTTGCTGTAACACAGCAAAAGCCGTCATCTTTTTCTTTCTTTCTTTCTTTTACCTCCCAGATTACATAAAGCCTCTTGGAACACATGAGGCTTAATCTTACCCCCTCAGTGTTCCCATTCACATGTTACATGCTAAATCATACAGAAATTTAGCATACAGGTCCAACACGTGTGAGCAAAGGAATCGAACGAAACCAAACTACCCATTCTCAACAAGAGAACCCTCAGGGTAGCTACTTCTGTGTGAACTAGCAGAGAATGTTCCTGATCCTGACCCCAACTAAGTGGTCCCTGTGGAGTCTTGCTTGGGATTTTACGTTTATCTTGATACCATTTATCAAGGTTTATGGTTTTTCTGAAAAGCTTAGAGACCATGAGTAAGCTGATATTATACCCTCATTTCATAGAAGAACTAGCACTCTACTTGATTGGTCTCGGGTTCAGGGTGACTGCCACTCAGCAATTGTGGGACCCTGGGCAAGGACACTGTATTTTTTTTTTTTTAATGAATTTTTATTTATTTTTTTGTTACAGATATTTTATCTTTTTACCCCATTAGGACACTGTATTTTTGAACCTCAGTTGCCATGTTCCTTGTCTGCATAATGGACACAATATCTATCTCACAGGGTTAGTCACTTGAGGAAATGTTAGAACATATTGTAAGCTACAAAGTACTGTAATAAGCCCTGGCCAGTTTGGCTCAGAGGTTAGAGCATCAGCCTGCAGACCAGAGGGGCCCGGGTTCGGTTTCTGCTAGGGGTACCTTGGTTACAGTTTGTCCCTGGCCCCAGTTGGGGTCATGTGGGTGACAACCACTCGATGTCTCTCTCTCTCTTCCTCCCTCCCTCCCGCTCTATCTGAAAATAAATGCAAAAATAACCTTGGGTGAGGATAAAAAAAAATTTTTTTTTAAAGTACTGTAATAATGTGATGATGTTATGGCCATTCAGTTTATGTAGAGATAGATGATAATTGGGACAACAATAGTCTCTAAGAAGGAGGAACCCAAATCACTGGTAAATACATTTAGAACTGGAAGAATTTTTTATGACTATGGATTCCAATGTGTTTGATTTATAGATGAAGATTGCTAGGCCTAGGGATGGCCAGACATGCATGCAATTACTTAGCTTCCTGGTGGCACTCAGGAGTTGAGGTAATCCTAAGTCCCTGGCTCTGGACTTTGGTCTTTCCACCACAACACGGCACTTATCTTTTGTGCTGTCTACACATAACCACTGGGACTTCATTTTACCTTCCTGGTGTCACATGGATGTTGGATGCGTGTGATTCAATATTTAGTTGTGATGATCCCATCCAGGACTTTGCCAGTCGGTCATGGCTGTCTTTTATTATATCTTGGAATCTTGATGCAACTTGAGGGTGAGCACAACTACTTATAAGAGTTGGCCACAGTTGGATATCCCTTGCGTGGGTGAGGGACAGTAGCTTTTTTTTTTGGTATGTGCCCCTAGTGGGAACCGAACCCGGTACTCTCTGTTCTGCAGGCTGACACTCCAACCGCTGAGCCAAACCGGCCTGGGCGTAGCTTTTTAGCTTAGGAAAGATCAAGGGGCTAGGCTGAAGTTGCAGGATCTGTTTCTAAAGAAAATTTGTTTGACTGTTGAGGATCTGAAAACGGTCTCACTCACGTTAATGATCCTATTCACATACTCCATGTTTCTGCCATAGGTATCATCAGGATTCTTCTTAGATCACTATAAATAAAACTGTGGGTGGGACCCCCCAACCTCTTGCTTTATTAAGTTAGAGCTGGGCAGACAGTCTTCTTTCCTCCTCAGAGTCTCCGTCCTTTTCCTCCTGCCTCTGAAAGGCCTGGCAGTGGTAGGTTAGAACGGGTAGAAAGGAAAAAGCCTGAAGGCAGCAGGGTCATTGAGGTGCTAAGGACGACTGCTCCACCCACACCACTGAGTCATGTTTCCACTGGCCTTTGCCTACTTGTGTCAACTAGGGCTGAAACCTATGTACAGGGGCCGTGCTCAGCTGGACCCTTCCCCAGAACCTCTTCCCCTGGTCCTGTAGCTCCTGTTCACTAGTCTTCTCTTCATCACCTCTGCCTTCTTGTTCTCCTCTAACTCCCTGTAACCTCACTTCAGCTTTTATTTCCTTACTGACCTCTGGGTTCACACACTGGCTCACTTTTCTCTGACTTCTACTTCCTTGTGCTTGAGTAGCTCGCTCCTGTCTTGGATTTTATTCTGTAACTTCTCTGGTATCTCCACTGCTATTTCTTCTTCCTTCCAGACTCTGGCCTTCTCCAGGGCTCTGTGCTCAGTCTTGCACCTCCCATCCTAGGTTTAAGCCCACTACAGTCATAACCTTCATTCTGTGCATGGGACTGATCTTCAGCCTTGAGCTCTGGTTCCACATCCTTGACTACTTCTGGACATGTCACTCCATGGTGTTGCAGGTAACTCAGATTCAGCCTAGACAGGCTGAATGTTCAGTCCTCCACTATACCCCACAGCCAGCTCTAAAAGCCCAAGAGTCAACTTCAGCCCTTGCCTTTGAACCTCCGATGTACAGTCTGTTACCAAAGTCCTGTGGACTCTTTCGTCAGTCCATTCCTTTCTGTTCCCATTGCTACACTATGATTAGTCCTTTGACCTGGACAGCTGCAGGTGACATCTCACTGACCCTGCTGCCTTCAGGCTTTTTCCTTTCTACCCATTCTAACCTACCACTGCCAGGCTAATCATCCCTAAAGCCTAGCCCAGCCTAGCTCCCATCATCCTCTGGCTCAATTCTGCAAAGGTCTCCAGCCTAGACTTAGTTCCAGACTTGCCTGCCATGGCTGACAGTCCCTTATGTTCCAGACAAATGGTGGCACTTGCTGGGGCTATTCCTGAGAAAGTGAGTGCAGTTGGTGCCTTTACCTGTGCTACTTTCCCCCACGAGAAGAGGTGGCTGCCCCCTCATCCCAGCCTATTGATAATACCTGTATTTCCAGGTCTGGTCAAATGTCTCTCCTGAAGCTGATTGTGCATGCCTTCCTAGGCAGAGGTATCCTCCTTGTCCTCTAAGCTCTTCCCTCACCCAGCCCTTATTCTGTTCTTTTGGTATTGGGCTGTTTGCATATTTGTTCCATCTTCTTTGGCCAGCAATGCTCCCAGTCATCTTTGAATCCCTCCAAAGCACTTGGCAATGTGCCTTGCACACCGTTGGTGTCCAGTAAATAGTGCATGGAATAAAGAATGAGTGCCCCTGGCCTTCCTTTACTGCCTCTCCACTGCTGAGTTGGAGGTGGGCAGGTGAACCATCAGGATTGTGTCCTCTCCTTCCCTGGTACCATCATACCAAATGGATTCCCACTTCTCACCTCTGGCCCTTGTGGGGTTATAAACCTTTCCCCAGCTTCAAAACCTGTCTTTCCCATACTCTTCCTGGCTGACAGTTTGTTCTAAGTTTTTTTTTTTAGGATTGAGTGTGGTTACACTACTAGTCCCAGCCTCTACATCCATCACATTGTAACCTGGCTAATTAGAAAGCTTATTTCACCTATTTCCTCATACCAGAGGGAGTTGAAAGGGAGTCTCCAAGAATAGTGACTCATACTTGATTCACTTAAGTGGCTTAAAGATTAAAAATAAAGGGTTCTAAATTGGCAAGCACTTTGCAGTCTCATTTTCTGTGCCTATAGCTTGGACACTTAGAGACTTACCACTTTACCAGTATACTTAATAGCCTGTTAAGAAGATCTAACTAAGAAAATTCTACATTCTACTGTTTGTAGCCTTGATGTGATATGGGGGAGGGGGAGAGAATGCAGGAAGAGGTGCCTTTTGAAAAATATACTTCTAATTTTGAAAACTAGGATCCTTTTTGAGGCATTTTCACATCATCCCCTCCATGGCCTTGTAGATGTAGGCATTAATTATCCCTGTCTGACCATGGAAGTTTAGAAAGAATCCAGGGTTTCTTCTAAGACGTAGGTGCTTAAGAAACTTGGTTGGGCCAGAACTTAGAAACTCAGGTCTTGGGAATCCTAGTCAAGTGTTTCGTCTAGTGCCCTGCATTTGCCGTCTTTCTGAGTTGCACAGCGGTGAAAGGGCTTTAGACAATGCTATACTCTTGGATGATAAGAAATGTTCTCGAATCCTGGGACTGGCTTTACAAAGCTAGGTTAACACTGGGTGTGGGTGGAAGCAGTGGGGGTTAGTCAGAGTTTAGTTAGCAGTTAGCTGGACTTAGATTTGTTTTATCTCTGGCCCTGGACAGGATGTAGTTGCTTGAATTACAAGTGCCCAGGGAACTAAAGTAAACCTGGGGTGGAGGCCCACCACCTCTTTAGTGTAGATTCCAATCCCTTAGGAATGACATTACCTTCTTCAGTGAGTATAGATAGCTGCAGGGTTCCATGCTAGAAACACCAAATTAGTAATTCGTTGTTTGCCTGTAGTTAGTGAGGAAGGGGGGTAGGGGATAAACTGGGGTTTATTATTTTCCAAGAATGTATTTTGATCACTATTATTATTATTATTTTAAATCCTCACCTGAGGATACTTTTCCATTGATTTTTTTTTTAAGCTTGAGTGGGAGGGAGAGAGAGAGGCAGACAGACATAGATTTGAGAGAAACACACCCATTGGTTGCCTCACCCACGGCCCACTGGGGCTGGGGATAAAAACCGCAACCCAGGTTCTTGCCCTTGACCTGGAATCAAACCCAAGCCTCTTTGGTCCTCAGCCTCAGCTCCAGCTGCTGAGCTAAACCGGCCAGGGTGATTATTATTATTTTCTATGTAGAGGATTTTATTTTTGGTTGAGCTTGGTGGGAGAGACAGATAGAGAGGAGCTCTGTAAAAATTTGAAGAATGCAAAAGTTTGGAGACCTCGTTTTACAAGTAGAAGTAGGATTGAAGGTTAATTTCTGTTCTCTTATTTCCTCATTGGTTCATAAACTCCTCCAGGTCGGGGATCCTTGAGGTGTTTTACCTGTGTACCTTTCTCCCATAAAGTCTTTGTAAAGTCGGTGCTCCCATAAGCCTGGCACCGAATTACTATCACAGGGCCATGTTATCCCAGAAAACCTCTGGCTTTTCACAGCTCGTGAAGGCAGCAGAAGTCTGGTGAGAAGAGCCTTCGTGAGCCCGACCTTCCACCTCCCTTCCCTGTGGCCCTGCAGTGACTAGAGTGACTTTGTTTTACTTTTGCACCAGGCCCGGCCGCGTGGCTGGCGCCGCGCAGGGGGACGCCGTGCGCGCCCAGGTGCGCGGTCCGCGTTATCTCCGCAGACGCTGCATAGGGGATGAGCGCCGGGCCGGGGACCTGCGGGCTCCTTACCTTCCCGGCCGCCTCCTCTCCAAGTGATAGTAATCCGAGACTTTTCCGTTACGTGAAGCTCTCAACAAAAGATTGTAATTTCAGCAGCTTTGTTTTAGGAAGGCCCGAGGCGGCGGGCAGCCTGCGCCGGGCCGGGGTCGGGGCCCCAGGCGAGGGCCGGCCGGGGGCGGGGGCGCGCCGGCGGCCTCCCCCGCCCTCCTCGTGGTACCGCCTGCGTTTCCTCTACAATGCTGTTATGCTAATCAGGTGACATCACCGCCCAGCGCACGGCGAGTGGCTCCTGATTAAATTACAAACCGGCGGCCGCCCGGGGCAGCGGGGAGGAGGTGTGCGCGGCGCTCCTGCGAGCTCCCAGGCTCCGCGACCCGGCCCAGCTTGAGATTGGCCATATTTAAAAAAAAAAAATTTGTAAGTAGGACTTGCTCCTTCCTCCCTCGATCCTCTCGCCCCGCCTGGGTAATATATTTCCAGCTTCTAGCCAAGGGCCACAAAAGGAAGGCGAGCAGCAAGGAATTCGTGCCTGAGTGGTCATTCCTGGCCGGGCTAAGGTGGACTCTCGTGCAGCCAGCTTCCTATCAGATCACCCTGCTGGACTTTCAGACCGGAATGGGGCTTGTTTAAGGTCCAGTCCTTTTCGCAGGGGCGGGAAGCCAAGCGGTGCGGAAGCGGCTGCGTGTTGGATGGGGTAGGAGAGGGCTGGAGCGGCATTTCCACCGAGCAGCCCGCCAGGCGTTACGCCGGGCATAATGGAATTGCAGAGGACTTCTAGCATCTCTGGGCCGCTGTCGCCGGCGTACACCGGGCAGGTGCCTTACAACTACAACCAGCTGGAAGGGAGATTCAAGCAGCTACAAGGTAAGCCCTCCTCCCAAAGGCCGGGCCTGCCAGGGGTTCTGAGGCTTTATTTGTGCCATATGGTACGTGAGTGACCCTAATCAAGACGGGCGGCCAGCCGCACGGCCTGGCCCCGAAACCTCTGGTTGGCTGCGATCACCCCATTCACTACGTCAAGGAGACAGTTTCTCCCTCTACTCCAGAAAAGCCACCATTTGGAGTCCCCCTGGCTCTCCAGTATCCTCTTGGCTCTTTTGGTTGTCAGGTATCTGCTGCCCATTGCACACACACATTTTTTGTCCTTTCAACTGTCTTTGCATCTTAATAGATCAATGTTACTATGCAAGTATTTGATCCCTGGTCGCCTCTGTCTCCCAGCCCCCACCCTCTTACCTCTGGGAAGCCTAAAGGTGTAAAGTGCATTGCTCTACACCCAGTCCTGTAGAACAATAGCAGAGGGGAGGAGGGAGTGGTCTTTTTGTTCCTAAGCCTGAGTAAATTACAGTTTTTATTCCGAAGCTTAATTTTAACTCTTTTGATGTATTGTGTTGGGGGAGAGCCTTCCCATCAATTTAGGGGGGCTATGTAATTTATAATGAAAACCAGTTATTGTCATTTCATTGCTATGGGTTGGATTAGTTGGATCATTAGTTGGTATTTCTTGGAGTCTATATTAGTCTCAAATAATTGAATGAATTGAATCTTTGACCATACATTTTTATTTAGAGCAAGCAGTGTGTAGGGTGATGGGCCTAAAGCCTGTGGCTAGGTTGGCCACTACGGCCTTTTGCTTCCCTGCCCAGCCAGCAGGCCTGGCCAGCAGTGTCTCAGAGTTTATATATGAAAAAGAATTCATAACTCAAAACAGAACTCCTTCCGATTGAAAGCCCCTGGAATCAAGTAATAGGCCGGGAATGGCTCTAGCTCCGTGAAAAAGTAACCTTCATAGACTGTATGTTTCTTATTTTAACTCTTTTCTGTGCCACAAATGTGGTTCCTGTGAGGAGGAGGAAGGAAGGAAGCAGCTCAGTCCTAGAATGTTTTCATTGGGAAGGGGGGAGAATATATTTCATTCATAGGTTTATTTGTCTTGTGAAATAGTTGACAGTAATGACACTTTTCTGGAAAACAAGAGACAGAACAGGACGTGATTTTAAACATTTGCTAGGCTGTGCTGCATTCCTTGAACAATTAGCTAAGAGGAGGCTCCCTTCCCTCCAGGGAATGGTTGTGTGTCTTTGGTTCCTTCCTCTTGAGCTCTTAGAAGGCAGAATTTTCTTTTTTGGGAAACTTGGCGGGCCAGGACTGGTGAGGGTATCTTGCAAGTGGTAAATAGAGGAGTGGAAGTATGTTCCTTGTTTTCTGGGTCTATGTTAGAAGTCCCTCCCCCCCCCCCACAGTTTCAGGTTCTGAGAATTCAGAATGCACCTCCTTGAATGGCCCAGGCTCCCCACTTCACTGTGTCCTAATCCAAGAAGGAAGCACCCAAGGGGGCTTCTCCACCAGAACACCAAGGGAAAAAATATAAGAAGGTGTGGGAGGAGTGTACCCCTAGGCCCATCCATAACAAAAGGCTGTTATTCTGAAAGGTTTGAGGATGGTTGTAAAACTGCTCACTGAGAAGGGTGGAGCTTACACACACAGGAAATGTCTTAAACTGTCCTCTCTGGACAAACTAAAATTTAAATTAAAAATCACCATGTGCTCCTGAGATTTCACCTCACAACTATTTCTCAAGGATATCCCTTCAAAAGGGAAGGTGGGCTTCACCTTTCTGTGTCACCTTTGTCCCCTAATTTAGATTTAGGTCCAGATAACCTTCTTACTTCTAAATATTGTGGTTTAGGAGTTGCGTAAGTTTAGTGTTGGTATTTCTATAACAGAGAACCACCCATGTTGAGGAACTGAGAAAGGGTGGATTAACTTTCAAGTATGGTGGACCCCAGGAGAACTACAGACATTTGGGATGTCCTTGGTAGCAAATAGAACTGATTGCATTTTAAGCCCTTTTAGGAGGATTTTTGATAAAACCTTTCCTCATTTCTATCTCCACCCTAGTTTGGTATTTTGTTTAGTATTTGTAGTTCTTCCAGTCGTCAACATCTTTAATAGCATATAGATTCTGACTGCTGACTTAATTTTGTGCATGCCTACAAAGCTGCCTTTTTTTTCACTCTTCTAAGTATAATCTTTCCTAGCACTTGCAACCCAGTATTGGCAAACTGCTTCTGAATCTGTATTAATCTTTTTTGAAATGCCTTCTATGTGAACTTACTCATTTAGCATCTATGTCTGAGAGTACTGTAATTTCATGGGAGATATTTATGATTTCAAATATTTCACACTGGATCTTAAAATTTTCAGGAGGTACCATGGGATGAGATTTGGTGTTCTAGCTAAGGGAAATAAGACATTAAAATGAGTCTGGTCTATTTAGATAAAATAATTTCTTGAGATTTATGGCTCAGTAAATACATGTGATTAAAAACAAAACCTCATTGACTTGAAGGACTGAGATGTTGCAAGTGTCTGTCATACTAATAATGCTCCTAGCATAGAGAAGAGAGGACATTCTACCTCTGATGGCCTCAGACATTAACCACAAACGCCCAACACTTAATGCACACTTCACAGACACACCTGGTGCGCTCACTCTCTCTCTCAAAATTTTCACCTGCAAAATTAACCACCTTCCTCAGTTTGTTCATGTCTTCTAAAAAGTTGGATTAGTTGTTTTTCTTTTTAAAATAAGAATACTGAGACACAACAAAACTCAAACTCAAACACATATTTAGATAAATGTGTTTGTAGTAACAGAGAGGTTTGTAATATCTTTTCTTCAGTTTCACTTTAGCCAGTTTAACTCCTTATAGGAAAATATTTCCTGCAACTCTTCTACTCAGAAACTGACTGGTGCTTGTTGTGTAAATTAAATTCCAAACTCCTAGCCCTGGGCTGATGGCTCTGTGGTTGGAGCGTGGTCCCATACACTAAAAAGGTTGTGGGTTCAATTTCTGGTCAGGGCACATACAGGAGGCAGCCAATTGATGTTTTTCACTTACATTCATGGTTCTCCCTTCCTCTTAAAAAAAAAAAAAATTATGGAAACATATCTTCAGGTGAGCATTAAGATTTTTTAAAATTCCAGACTCCTGAGCTTGACATTCTGGACCCTCCCCCAAATGGTCCCACCCCACATACTTCCCATGCCAGCTCTTATATTCCTGATCCGATCTTCCAGGTAGGCAGGCCTGCAGCTCTTCATAAAACCCAGCCCCAGGTTTTACCTTCATCACCTACCTTCTGCCCCAAATGTTCCACCCTTCCATTTTACATATAGAAATCCTTACTGTAACTTTGTAAGACTATGCTTACATTCCAGTTACTCCATAAAGCTTCTTGTCTCCCCAGATCTCATTGAGTGCTTACCAGGTATCAGACATGTTAGCAGGAGCTAACATATAGAAAATAATACAATAATTAATAAACAGTAATAGAAGAGGGAACTGTGTTTCACATACTCACAACTGTAAACCTACTTTCACCCCACCCTGTACATGGTATCTTAATCTAGTCTTCATAACATACCTATGAGATTTTAAAGATGAGAAGATAGAGTCACATAACTTGTCCAGGATCACAGGCATTGATGGGCTCAGGCTGCATGTTGTTTTCTGTTACTTTCTCTTCCCAGACTTCTACCTATTAATATTAATGTTAATATATCTTTTCTGCAATAAAAGGGGGGAGAACATTGTGAAATGCCCACCCTAACCTGATTCTTTCCCCTGCCTACCTGTCCCCAGAGCATTGATTCTATTGGCTCTGGCAGTGGAGTTGTGATGAAGACAGGATCTAGTTGAAAAGCATCAGAATGAACTTTTTGTATCTTCTTTGCAGCCTGACCCTGACATTTAGCACCTGGTATTTTTTGAGAAAGTGTTTTTTCTCTTAGCTATTCTGGCTCAATGAATTTATCTCATTATCCAAAAAGAGGTATGGAGTCGTCTGTCTTTATTGGGACATAGAGGGACACTACAGAGTTTTTGGCCATGGGAATGCATAAGGACTCTCAAGTTTATTACATGTCATCCAGGGTTGCCTTGTTGAATTTTTTCATTTTTTTGTTTTGTTTTGTTTTAATTTCTTAACTGTTAGGGGAAAATTTGCTGGTTTTATACCTGTAGATCATGAAGAAAATATAGTCTTCAGTTTTTAAGAACTTCTCAGTTGTGGTACCTAGATGTTTGTCTTGCTTAATATCTTTTTGCTTAATTTCGTAAACCTGGATTTACACCTGTTTGTCATGAAGAAAATTTTAAGTTCTTAAATATAAAGTAATAGCCTTCAAATATTCCTCATTGTGACAGTGAACAG
This sequence comes from Molossus molossus, assembly GCF_014108415.1. NCBI lineage: Eukaryota > Metazoa > Chordata > Mammalia > Chiroptera > Molossidae > Molossus > Molossus molossus. The sequence goes on from NW_023425350.1 coordinate 38,382,736, forward strand.
AGTTGGTGACAAATGATATTCCTGTTTTGTTGCGGGCGACAAGATTTATAAGAGCATTTTCAGATTTAAGGAAAGCATAAAAAATTGGCTTTTTGGTTTGGTTTCCTTCAACACTGTGGTACTGCAATCTTCTAAGTCCAGATAACTTTGTGGGAAAGGGCAAGTCACCGATTATAAACAAACTAAAAGACAACTCCTTTCACTAGTTTACCAGAATTTCAGCTCAAAATTTAGGAGTTTCTAACAGATTTGTGAATTAGAATAGTTTTTTTTTTTTAAATTGCAGTTTTTCTTTCTTTCTTTTTTTTTTTGGTACATGCCCCTAGCAGGAACCCAACCCAGGACTCTGGTCTGCAGGCTGATGCTCTGACTGCTGAGCCAAACCGGCCAGGGCTAGAATAGTTTTTGAATGGTGTGATAATAATAATTACTGTGTATAGTACTTAACTTTAATATGTATCATCTTGCTTAATTAATAAATGGGATTATTTAAAGTATCCAGCATGGGATCTAGTACTTAGTAGATTCTAAATAAATGTGCATTTCAGTAGCACTAATAATAATCCTGTTGGGTAAATAGTCTCTTTTTATAAAGAAACAGATCATTGGATTACGACCAACCAGTATGAAGCCCTGTCTCCAGAATCCAGGTTTTCTGACTCTAAATTTGATGTTCCTCCTATAGAACAACAGAATGTGAGGTATGAACCATGCCACTCATTACCTAGATATTATGGATTTATTCTAGTGGCCTGGAAAATTAATGAGTTCAGAACTGCTCAGATTTTTGGACATGTGGTACTCGCAGTTTTTGGTGGGCTAGGAATACTGACTGGCAAGGGAACACTGATTCTTTTAGTTTATAGCCACTGACTGGGATGGCCATTAAAAGAGTTCTCGGAGACCAGCTAAGAAGAAGAGGGTGATAGATAACTCTTTGAAATGCTACCACTTTTTTTAAAAAGTACAGTTGACATACAGTATTATATTATACAATATTATATTAGTTTGAGGAGTACAACCCTGTGATTAGACATTTATATAACTTAAGTGATCGCCTTGATAAATCTATTACCCATCTGACATCATGCATAGTTATTACATATTACTGACCATATTCCCTATGCTCAACTTTACATCCCCATGACTATGTAACTACCAGTTTGAACTTCTTAATCCCTTCCCTTTTTCACCCAGTCCCCCAACCCCCTTCCTCTTGGCATTCATCAGTCTGTTCTCTGTGTCTGTGAATTTGTTTCTGTTTTGCTTTTTCATTTATTTTGTATTTTAGATTCCACACATAAGTGACATTATCTAGCATTGTCTTACTTCACTTAGAATAATACCCTCTAGGTCCATTCATGTTGTTAGAGATAGCAAGATTTCATTCTTTTTTACAGCTGAATTACATTCCATTGTATTTATGTACCACTTCTTTATCTATTCATCAGTTGATGGGCCCATGGATTGCTTCCATGTCTTGGTTATTGTAAACAATGCTGCAGTAAACATAATGGATGTATATGTCTTTTCGATTTAGTGTAAGCCACCACTTTTCTTAGAGTAGTGAAATAATGGGACCCTAAATGTCCTGACTGCTGAGGAAGCTTTCTGGTGACTGTGTTCCTGATGATCTCTTCCCACACCATGGGCCTGGGAACAGGTGTCTTCACAGCCCCACTACCTCTTCCCCTGTGTGTGTCTCTGTTCCGTGGTTTCCTAGAGTCTCCCATGCAGCAAGCCCAGCTTCCCTAATGCCAGGCCCTGCTAAGAGCTCTCCTACCTCCCAAGACTTTTGGGATTTGACTTCAGCCAACTTCCCTCTCTCCAGCTCCTGTTACTCCACCGAACAGTACTCTTGATTCCTTTTTTGTTAGTCCTCACCTGAGGATATTTTTCTCACTGATTTTTAGATAGAGTGAAAGGGAGGGACAGGGGAGAGAGAGAAACATCTACGTGAGAGAGACATTGATAGGTTGCCTCCTGTAACCCAGGTATGTGCCCTTGACCCTTTGGTCCACCAGCCAACACTAACCACTGAGCCAAACCAGCCAGGACCGTACTCGTAATTTCTAAACCAGCCCTGCCTTTCCCACCTTTGAAACCATGCTTTCCTGGTTTCTTTCACAGGGAATTATTTCTTGTGTCGGGATCCTTCTTTTAGTTCAGATGCCATGACATTTTAAGTATTTCCAGAGGGGTGGGGAGGTCAGAATCCCTGCTTGGATTCCCTTCCATTAAGGTTTAAGTCATTCTGTGATTTTCATAAACTGGTTTTGGTGATAGTTTGAGTATTTGCCTCTGTTTTCCTTACATTTCTCAAAGTCTGGGAGCATAAAGACAAAAGTCTGACATAACCTTTTACTAAGCCTTTCTTAAAGAGTAAGTAAATGAAGTTAAAATTATGGGCTACTTTACTGCCGTGGTTCTCCAAATGAGGTCCCCAGACCAGCAGTGGCAGCATGACCTGGGAACTTGCTAGAAATATGAATTCTCCGGCCCTGCTTCTGATCTAATGACTCAGAAACTCTGGAGTGGGGCCCAGCAGTAGGTGTTTTAACTAGTTTGCCAGGTGATTCTGGTGCACACTAAAGTTTTACCATTTGTACAGTCTTTGTTGGTGGGGTGGGTGGGAGGAAGATGGGGAAGAATGGACTACCATGTATTGCTTCCAGATAGGATCATATATCTGATTTATTACTGAAGAATGAAGTCTTGTGAAAAAGTATGTTTTAGAACAAAATTGAATAATAGTGAAAAAGGCAACTAATCAGTTAGGAATGGGCTATATTTTACTAAATCAGAGAAGCCCTTTAAAATCTGTAGGCCTCAGCCACCTGCTCTGCCAAATGGGGTCAGTTGTCTACCCGGTTCCCTCACAAAGTTGGTGTGAAGGCCAATCTTAAACGAGATGTAAGTTGAGGAAAAAAAATAAAGATAATAGTATGTGTGGGTCTAAGGACAGTTTGGTAAAGCATCTAGTTTAGTTCTATTTAGATTGTTAATTTTAAAATCTCTTAGATTTAACCTTAAAAACAGAAATCCCAGCTACTTGGCCTCTGGAAGGGAGGCAGTGGCATCTGGCCATGGCCCTGCCTTGGGTATCTGAAGATCTAGGTGGCTTTCCTTTTCTGAAAACCTATCAGGTTTACCTTCCAGGATTGTGTTCAACAGCAAATGCCATAATCTCTATGAAGTTTCCTTGAAAACGTCCATGTTCTATTAAAAATATAAAGTATGGTTATTGTTTCCATAATCATTTTTTTTAAAAGAAAACTTCTACATCCCCATGAACTCTAAGAACTTGCATATTGTATAGCAGTTGAAATATGGACTTCAGCCCTGGCCAGTTTGGCTCAGCGGTTAAAGCGTCGGCCTGCGGTCCGGAGAGACCCGGGTTCGGTTCCCGCTAAGGGCACGTACTTCGGTTGCAATTTGTCCCCGGCCCTGGTTGGTCGTGTGGGTGGCAGCCACTCGATGTGTCCCTTCACGTCGATGTTTCTCTCTCTCTCTCCCTTCCTTTCTCTCCCTCCCACTCTAGCTGTACAAAAAATGGAAAAATATCCTCGGGTGAGGATAAAATAAATAAATAAATAAATAAAATAATGTCTTTATAAAAAAAAAAAAAAAAAAAAAAAGAAATATGGACTTCAGGGTTTGTTTTCCTCTCTTCTGGAAAATGGCATGAACAGTGACAGAGCTTCAGGTTTTTAATTAATGACAGCTTCACAGCCATGCATCTGTTCATATTGGAATTACACTTGTGCACATTATCAAAATAGCCAGGCACTTCTCAGCCATATGTAGATGTTGGTACCTTTTCTCCTCTTTCCTGAGAAGTTTCTATCCACCTTTAGGCCCTGGCTATGAAATACTAATGATGGGGGAAATAAATGATAGGGACATTGTGAATATTTTTCTAACTTCAGCATTCTTTGCTAGATCGGCTTAATTATAAATTTGGCAGTTGTTAAACCATTTCATGGGTGCAGAGGGCTTGCCATTTAAACGCTTGGTGAATGGTCATGAATCTAGGCTACTTTAGAGCAACATGAATTCTGAGAAATAAAATACAACTGACTTTTTTCTTTTTGATTTTTTTTTTCTTTATTGATTTTAGAGAGAGAGGAAGGTAGAGGGAGAGAGAGATGGAAACATTGATGAGAGAGAACATCAATTGGCCACTTCCTGCATACCCCTCACTGGAGACTTGGCCCACAACCTGGGCTTGTGCCCTGACTGGGAATCGAAGGGGTGACCTCTTGGTGCATGGGTCGGTGCTCAATCACTGAGCCACACTGGGCAGGCTAAAACTGACTTTTAAAAGAGAGGGCTTGCATTCTTGTTTATTCTATTTGTTAATTAACAGATATTTATTGATTACCTGCTGTGCTTGGAGATGCTGGCCGAGCTGACTGATCAGTAGAAGCAAGTGGAGAAATAAACTTGTTCCAGGTGAGGGACTCAGGTAGGGAGGGAACCAGGAGGTGAGGGACCCAGGTAGGGGGATTTGAGCAAGTTCAAGGCAGCCAGAGTTTAGAGCAAGCAGAGGGTACATGGTCCTCTAAGTCAGATTAAGGAATTTGGAAGTAAGTCAGGCAGTAGGAAGCTACTGAAGGATTTTAAGTAGGAGAGTGCCCTGTTTTGACTGTTTTGTTTTTTAAGAATAATTGTTTTAGAGGGTAGTGGTCAAATGAGGCAGGAGACTGATTAAGAGGCTGTTGTATTGGCCAGATGAGAAACTTAGAAACACTGTCTCCTCAAATTTTGAACTGCAGAGTACTTAAAAGAACCTTGTGGTCTGCAGATGACCTCGGAGTTTGTTAGAAATACAGAATCTCAGGCCCACCCCAAACACAGTCAGAACCTCATTTTCACAAGCTCCCCAAGTGGTTTGTATGCACATTCGGGTTTAAGAAGAAATACTCTCTACTTGTCTCTATGTGCAGAGAAGGAAGCAGTCTCAGGAAGGTTATGACCATTTTGAGGTTTAAGTTTATATGTTTTATATAAAGTGTGCATTAAAAGTAGGAGTTTTGTGGGTTTTTGCCTTTCTTAAGTAAACTGGATCATTTTAACTAAGTATAAAAATAATCTTGTGTCCAAATGTATAGTAGTTAATTAAAGAAAGTTTAATATTGCCCTAGGAGATTACAGGGCTTTAAAACATGGTTGGTTAATTCCTAGCTTTGTAAGTCTTTGTAGAATTTGGCTGAGTTTTTCCTACTTGCTAATCCTGCAGTTCTAGAAATCTGTGAGGTTAAAAAAACAGTTTCTTTTTACTTACCCATTTGGTATTAATGGAGAATTACAAAAATACTCAGGGCCAGTTTTCTCTGAATTCTTCCAGAATTTCACCGTGGTGTCCTGGGAAGTGTAGGCTTACCATACCTGCTTTATGACTTCAGCTTTTCATATACTTTCAACTATTTTTTAAAGCAAAACTACCTCCCTCTTTCTCCATGCTCCATCATAGTAAGTTGATGCTATGTTAAATAAATGTTGCTGCTCTTGCAGTTGGTTAGACTGTAGTCTAGTTTCACATATCAGATTTACCTAGCAGTGCCTTCAGGCTTTGGCATTAAAGGTGGATTTGAAATACATTAAATATCTGTTATGTAATATAAGTGCTCATTTCCTGTGAGTGTGCAGGTGAAGCTTTAAAATGACTGGGTATTGATTAGGTTGGGGAGAAAAGGCACCTGCTGAAACTTGTTGGCTGTAAGTTTTTGCTCCTCAGGAGAAGAAAGGAAAGAGGTGGGGGGATAAGTGGCTTCTGCTCCTGACTGTGCCACTCCAGGACCTCTGACAAAGGGCACAGAACCCTGGCCAGTGTGGCCCAGTTGTTGGGGGTTGTCCCATTACCAAAGTGTTGCCAGTTCCATACCTGGTTGGGGTACATGCCCAGGTTGTGGGCTTGATCCCCAATGGGGGGCATGTAGGACGCAGCCAAATGATATGCCACTCTCACATTGATATTTCTCTCTTTCCCTCTCCCTTCCTCTCTCTCCAAAAGCCAATAAAAATATTTTTAGAAAAAATGAAAGCAGTAGTAGTCAGGAAGTGACTCAGATCATGTTCTTTCAAAAGAAGGGTTGAAGGTCATTCATGGACAAAGTTAAATTATTAGCTCTCCTTTGTATTACTTCAAAATTCTTTTTATGTATCTCTTATTTCACAACCATAGTGTGATACCTTCAAAAGAAATAAAAATGAAATAGTTTATGTAAGATTCTGCAATCCCTGCAAATTTTAACTTTCCGATGGTTCTTTTTTATGTGCACGTACAATTTAACACTATTATAGTCATTGTATAGAGTCAGTTTTGTCTTGCCATCCTGTTTCTGTTTTTTAATTAACATTATGTCATAAACTTTTCACATGTGGTTATTTCTATGCCTTGTGCCAAATATTGCCAAATTGCTTTCCAAATTGAGGCAATTTCTTTACTAAACTGAGCCTGTGTCCTCATCTGTGGCATAAGGGTAAAACCCATTCTATGTAATAAGGTTGTTTTAGAACAAGTGAGATTCTCCGTGGAAATCTGGTACATAGTGGGCCCTTGGTGATCAGTGACAACCATTATCATAGGTCCTGGTTAAATGGCAAAGCATGGCCCAGGAGGGGCAAGTCTTTTGAACTTGGGTTGAGTGTATTGACCCCACTTCCACCCCTGAAACCTGTTCTGGGTGTGGTTTCCTTTAGCATGTTTAGTTAGCCTGAAATTGCACCCAGCTGAAACACCACTTTTTATGTTCCCCTTTAGAAAGGGGACACAAGGCTGATGGCAGTCACTTGAGTCTGTGACTTTTGATGTAGGTTGATGGTGGTGCCTCTTCTAAGTTCATAAAAAACATCTGGAGCAGTTAATGCTGAAGCCAGAGCATCCAGCACTTTGTCAGAACTACTGTAGCCAAATTAGTATTAACCGCCCTCCATAGATTGTTGAATGCCTCTACTGTGTTTGCTTTTGAAAGGCCTTTCTTAGCTTTTCTCTCCCTCCCAACCTTGTTTTCAAGATGCACAGGACCTTTAAGTGGCATATCCAGTAATCACAGTAGCATGGAGACACAGGCCGGCCTATATATGGTTTCACAAAGGCCTTGTGAAAGATCTGGCCTTAAAGTCCCTTTCTAATGCTGAAATGATGTAAGTGGAAAGTTAATTTGAGGATCACTGGGGCACACTTTATTCATGAAGAATGTGAGCAAAACATAAAAAGTCTAGAGACTCTGCTCTTCCCTGGTGGCAAGAGAGTTACATGGGCTGTGTCATTATTTGGGAGAATTTTACCAACCCTCATTGAGAGTGCAGTTGTGATGGACTTTTGGAGTGACCGCTGTGGGTTTTGCAGGAGTGAGTGTGTGTATGTTTTACCTGAAATCCTTACACAAACTATAGACATTATTTTGGTGACATTGACATGCAAATGGTGATTATCTCTTGGAATTTGAATTAGGTGGTGTTTTGTTTTTTTTAAGATAAACTTTAAAAGTGTACTTGACAGTGGGGGGAAAAAAGGAGAAACATCTGTAATAAAAATTAATTAATTAAATTAAAAAAATAAAAGTGTACTTGAAAGTGTAAAGTATATGGAGTCTGAAAGTCAGCTTCAGCTGTTGGAACTGTTTTTTAAAAAAAACTGTTAAGTGTCTGTAGATTGCTAGCTTGGATGTGTCATTAATTGAGAGGTGGACAGTGCCCTGATTTCTATTGAAGGAGACATTTATTCCTACAGAGATTTAAACGACTTGCTATAAAAAAAAATCAGCCTTGCAGTGGTAGAGGAAGATTATGCCTTATCTGCGAACAACTGTCAAGCAGATGCAATCCCAGCTGCACAGTCTGTGGAGGGGAGTGGGTGGGGTGGCCCGGGAGCCCAGGAAAGTCTCCGGAGTCTTGCTGCCAAGGTGTGGTGAGGAGGGCTGCAGAGGGCCGGCAGGAGCAGTGTTCAGTGTTAGCTCTCATTTCAGAAACACAAGGCGGTGGGAAGCACGTGGGCTGTGGAGTCGCATAAGCCAGCATTCAAATTCTGGCTCCCCTAGTGACATTGCCGAGTCCAGTTTTCTTCATCTGTTAAAAGCTGGGAAGAATAAATAGTCCTTGGGGTGGTTGTGAAGCTTACATTAGAATTTTGTCTTAATAGGGTGACCAGCTAGTCCTGGTTGTCCAGAGAATCTCCCCCAAGTCCCAGACAAGCTGGCAGAGGGTTGCTCTAATTACATCTGAAAGTACCCATCGCTGTGTACGGAGGATGGTGTCTCTATGCTTGTTCATCTCTGTAGTCCTTCCTAGTGCTTGGCACAAAGAAATGTTTCATAAATAAAGGAATGAATGAGTGAGTGAGAGAATGAGGCAATAATACATATTTGTATATAGCTGTTTCATAGTGAGTCACTCCTCCCTGTTGCTGCTTCTCCCCTGAGAAAAGAGGTGGCCTCATCAACTGCATAATAATGTGTTGCATGAAAGACTGAATCACACAGTAATGATTTTGGCTCTGTGATGTGGCTAACTAAACTGTAACTTCAGGAAGGGCTTATCTGGGTTTGTCTACTTTTTTGGATAAAATGAAATTTGATACGACCCAAAGGACCTCCCTCATACAGTCCCTGTACTCTGCAGGGCACTGGGGAACTGACTTGACTTTGGTGGTGTGGAGAGGAGAGAGGAGCACACAGCACTAAAGAACTTGGAGAGAGAGGAACAGTTCCCTAGAAATTAACTAGGCCTCGGGTTGTCTCTTCTATTTTTTATTTTTCTTCTTTTTCCCGTGAGTGGGATGGAGCAAGAGTAGTGGAGGTTTAAGGTTATGTTAGCGTAATGTAGGTACATAGCAAAAGAGGTCGAAGTGTAACCCGAAGTGGCAATGCATTCTTCCAGTGTGGTAGCCATTCAGAGTTTTATATTGTGGGACCATAAAGTGAGTGTGACTTTTCCGGCTGCCAGTGTGCCTTCGCTCACTGTGGTACAGTGTGAGTAATGCTTTTCTGGAAGCCAAGCAGTTAATAATGCTCTGAGCGAACAGAGGCAGTGCCTCAGAAATCTAGAAACTGGATTAAGGTGCAAGCTTGGCCTTTTAAACTGAAGGAATATCAGCGACAAAAGTCATTTTGGCCCAAGAACTGCTTCTCAGCCTTCAGTGCTTCCCAGTCCCACTGCTCCCCCCGCCAAAAAAACCTAAAAATCTTTGGGGTTTTTTCTGCAAATATATATAATTTCAATTTTGAGATGGGAGGTTATTTTTTACTTAAAACACAAGGAAGCAATTTTTAAAAGTCATACTCCTTCAGCGGTGGGCTTGACTCTAGCCGCACTGGGCTAGGAATTCTTGGCCACAGAACCACATGTCACAGTCTTTATCAGGGTAGTCAATTCAGATGGCTTTTGGGGAGGGGAGCAGGCTGGATTTGAGGGAGGGGCAGACGGGCAGTGACCTGCTGGGTGGGGCTCTGGAGCTGGCTGCCTTTGTGTGCTTGCCACCATGGCCTGGACGATCCTCAGCTCAGCCATTGTTGTCATGCAGTGACTCTGACCTTCCTTACCTCATTTTCCTCTGAGCTCATAGTTGTCTGCAAATGTAAATTATGTCATGGATCCTTGCTCCCTCTTTGATAAGGAGCAGCAGCTGCTCAGTGTTTTCTGGAAGAGGAAAGTGAGGCACAGGTGATTGTGATTCAGCAGTTGTTTTGGGAATCTTCTCTCTTTGTTCCCTCTCCGTGGGAATTCACAATGCAGTTTATTTGCTAGGTTCCAACCTGCATTGAGAACCAACAAACAAAACTATTGGAGTAGGAGACCTGACCATTAGAATAGTTATTGGTGTTAACACGATCCCATTGAGTACTCTGCCTTAAGGAGGGCCTCTTTTCCAGGCTTTGGGGTAGATTTTCTATCCCTGCCCTCGAGAAGCTCACAAACCAGAGATAGGAAAACATACAGTTTTTGAATGGGTGAATGTAAGGAGGTTGGGAGAGGGTATTTATACACCTGCAAAGTGGAGACTACCTGCCCTCTCTACTCCTCTGGTTGCTGTGAGAATCATTTACAATAATGTGTGTGAATTCCCTATGAAAAATTCTAATTCATAATCAAATCTAAGACATTTGATGGGGCGCAAATGGCGAGGCTGTCTTGTTCTCAGGTCCACTCTCTGGTGTGGTGTCCACCGATGAAGGAAACAGACCTTTTCTACAACAGTGGCCAGCATTCACTGCACACTCGTATAGCTGACTCTGTGCCATTCATTCTGCATTACCTCATTGCACTCTCAGAAGAAAACTAGAGATAGGTATAGACGCTATCTCTGTGTACAGATGAGGAAACCAGGGCTTGGGGAGATGAAGTAACTCGCTCAGTGTCACACAGCTAGTCTTGAGTGTTCCCAGAGCCCTGCTCCACACTGACGCCCCAGAGATCTGATCTATCTTCCTGGGCGGATCTGGGTGTGGCTGGGTGTGGAGGGAGTGGTTGGACCATGTCTAGTAGCAGCTAACGAAGTTTCTTGAGCCTGCTTTGAAGCAGCGTTCTCAGCTCTAGCTCCTCAGAGCATGGTCTGTCTTTATGATGTGGTTTCTTTCCTCCTGTCTCTGGATGTCAGCTCTTCTCCCCCAGGGTCAGAAAGCTCATTAGTTGCCTATAGCCTGCTATGCTGGAGTCGCTGGGTGCCCGTCCAGTGCTCAGGATGGGGCGTGCTGTGTCACCATGTGGTAAGCCAGTGGTGCTGTCAGCGCCTGGTTTGGAAGCAGAGGTCATTCCCTTTCTACCACATTGCTCACGAGTCCCCGGACTGCTGTGGAGAGAAGTTCAACCGCAAGCTTCCTTCCCTTGCACTGGTCCTGACCCGACACAAACGGTGTTGTGGGCTTTCTGGCACGAGGCGGGTATCTTCACATGCACAGTATTTATCCTTCCAGTAGCCCCGTAAGGCAGAGGGTGCCACATGTGCTCTGTGGATTGAGGAACCTACGGATCGGAAAGGTGAAATGAGGTGGCTTAACCAGCGAGTGACAAAATGGGGATTTTGTGAAATTCTGTAGCTTTTCAACATTTCTTTGGAGTTAAAGTGTGTGCTTTTTCTCTGTAGTTAGAGGCAGATAGCAAGGCACAGTGTGCATGTCTATCAGCACATGGGTAGGTTGTATTCATTTAAATTTTATTAAAAATTCTGCTTAAAATGTGTATTTAGTCATTCATATTAGGGATTCACAGTTGTTTAAACAAAGTGTCACACATAGTGTCACACATAGCCTATCAACAAATTGAATACACAGCTTAAAAATTGAGTGCTCACTCATCAGGCTTCTCAGACATCACTTGCTGATAAAACTGTTGCTACTGACAGGTAAAGCCTTCCATTAGAAGCAGTACAGCCCTGGCCAGGGGGCTCCGTTGGTTGGAGTGTTGTCTAGTACACCAAAAGATTGCAGGTTCGATTCCTGGTTGGGGCATGTATGGGAGACAACTGATCATTGTTTCTCTCTCACATTGCTGTTTCTCCCTACTCCCCCTGTCCCGCCCTGCCCCCCCAATCAGTAATAACATATCCTTGATGAGGATTAAAAAAACAAAACCAAAAGAAAACAATAAGGTCTGCTAATGTGCTTTTCATTGGTGGTACAAGGGGCATAACATTGTAGGATATCTTGAAGGACGGAGCTGACCACCACCCACAGGTGGATTCAGTGTTTGTTTGGTAAATGTAGTTAGGGTATTGGTGGGATGTTGAGCCAGGTAGTAGTGTAAATTCGGGTGATACTGAGCCTTAGTGTATCAGGATCACTTTGAACATAGCTGTAGGCGAGCACATAGGAAGACCCACTGCTGCTAGTCTGTGAGGACTGCATTTTGTTCGAGATGGAATACCTGTCACCAAGGATCTCTCATGAGGTGAAGATGGTGGTGGCCAGACTGTGACGCCTGAGCTTCAGGGTATTCAAGGACTCATTTGAATCTGTCCACAAACCTCTGAACCAAGAGGAGAGGGGAAAGGGTGTTTACATACATTTGGAAAGCTGGGTCCCATCATGACTCATCTTTCTTCCTTTTTCCTGAGTGAGACAAGAATTAACCTATAGCACAAAAGAAGCATTTCTAGGTGGGTGCATAGAGCAGCTTCCAGAACCTGGTTCAGCTTAGGTTATGGCAGCAGAGTTAGAGGGAGAAGTGATGATGGTCCCTTTCTGCTCCTGCCTGGCTCAGTTAATGACGAAGCTAGAACATTGGTGGGAGGTGTGCCTAGGCCTGGGAAGAAAGCTGCTGGCTGTAGTTGTTGCTTCAGTTTCTTTACTTTGGGTTAGAAGTGTTGTCCTCAGAAGTCAGCTGCCAAAACCTGGAAGCTAGTTGCTTTATCACGTGCTCTAGCTCATGCGATGTTGCAGACTGGCTACTGGACTAGAGTGGGCTGTGCCTCCTAATAACAAAGAATAAGTGCTGTGGATGAAGGCAGGATACGTTTTCAGAACATGTTTATAGCTCTAGGATCTCCAAAGGAGCCATTAAATTCACCCAACAAGCAAGTGAGGGTGGCGGTGAACATGTTACAGTGCTAAGCGCACTAGACACACAGATGTGTAAGAGACAGCTGCCGCCCCACATTACATTCTAAAAGAGAAGAGTAGGTAGAAAGTGGCAGGTGGACTAGACGTGCAAGTAACATCTCTCGGTTGGTTGTAGGGTGAGAGAATAAGAGAAGCTTTTTGGAGTTGACATTTGAGCTGCGACTTCAACTAGGATTAGGTAATGAGATGGTGGGTGCTCGGGGGTGGGGGTGGGATACAACCAGAGGGTGCCAGGAAACAGTGAGGCGTGGTGGGGGAATTACTAGACATCTGCCTAGGATAGGATGTATATTTTTCTTTCCATTTCTATTATTTCTTGTTGTTGTTAGTTGGGATTTTTGCCTCCTTTTTGTTAGCCAGCATTCAGCTCATTGGCACAGGTACAGAAAATTAGGTGCTTAGCCTCTGATTTTGGTAAAATGACCTGGCACAAGTGACTTTCGTCTCATTTCTCTCACTGGTTAGAAAGAGTTGTTATGTCATTATCTGATAGAGCTTTGAAGGCCCCTGCAAATGAATGCACGGAGGTAGTACCAGTGACCAGTGGAAACTTTCATTTTACCAAATACCTCTCCAAGGCTCACTGCTAAAAAATGGCAGCTTCCGTGGTCTCTAGGTAGGCTCACGGAATCCGTCTTGTCAGGGAACCAGGCCACTGAGGAGAGGGAAAGCAAAAGCAGAGGTACAGCCTCGTGCAGAGAGAAGGAAAGCGGGTCCCAGCAGTGGTGAGTCCTGGTAGCAGGATACCGCTAGGTGCTCGCGAGCACTGTTGTAAGTACTTGCATGCGTCGATTCACGTGCTCCTTGCAGCATCCTGTAAGAATTATCTCCATTTTGGAGGTCAGGAAATGGGGGTGAAATGGGGGTACAAAGGACACTTTGCCCAAGGACACTTAGCCAGTAAGTGGTGGAGGCTGGATGCCAGCCCAGCAGTCTGCATCTGGGTTCTGAATCCTTAACCACTTTGCTGTGCTGCTTCTCAGGAGTGTTTTCCGCATGGTTTTTGAGGCCTGTGCTTTTGTAAATCTCGATGAGCATTTCCAGGACCTGAAAACCTGGATTTGGTGAGAGCAATTGCTGAGAAGTGGAAATTCCTGGTCCTCTTCCAACTGGAAAGGATTTGCGGAGACTTGCACTCCATCGGTGGTGGTGGGGAAAGGCGGGCGGCATGGTAACTGCAGTGTGGAAGGCGAGCCTGGCCTGAATCCTCCCTTTGGTGGTGGATTGCCGTGGCAGTTCTGACAGAAGACGGGACCGAGCTGGCAGGGCAGAGTCCTTGGTCCTTCGTTCAGTGGCATACCTGTTCTATTCTAGCAGTATTGAGTTGGTTTAGACGTTTTGGTAGTGATGTTTTTTGGTTTTGTCTGGTGTTTTATCAGTAAACAGAAAAACTATTTGTAAAGGGACTTTGAGAACCTGGAATGAAGGTAATAGTATTGAAAGTATAACTTGGTAGTTAAAAGTATGATGCTCAATCTCTAGACACAGGCTACAGGGCAGGTAATCCTGGAACAGTTTTCAGTGGTGACGGCATTACCTAGGAACAGGGACACCCACGTTTTCAGTTCAGATTCGTGGATGTTGCTAATTTTTCTTGACTTTAAACATTTACAGCTGTCAGAGCGTTTGTTGTTGTCTTTAGGCCGAGTGGCCGTTCTAGGATGTCTACGTGTGAATAAAGCGGATAATCCCCGTTTCTGATTCCACGCTGCTGCCAAGCATAAGTGGAGACTTCCAGCTGCTCTTTGCATTTTGTTTTCGGGCCATCTTTTCAGTCTCCCCATAGAGATGTAACAGTTTTTAAGGGGAACACCTTACGCTCTGGCCAGTTTGGCTCAGCGGTTAGAGCGTCGGCCTGCGGTCCAGAGAGACCCGGGTTCGGTTCCCACTAAGGGCACGTACCTCGGTTGCAGTTTGTCCCCGGCCCTGGTTGGTCGTGCGGGTGGCAACTACTCAATGTGTCCCTTTCACATCGATGTTTCTCTCTCTCTCTCTCCCTCCTACTCTATCTGAACAAAAAATGGAAAAATGCCTTTGGGTGAGGATTAAAAAACAAAAAAAAGAAGAATACCTTACTTGTCATACCCTAAAACAACAGACTTGGTTTTGTTTGTCATCCATTGTGTTGTAAATTTGGCATAAGAGAAACAAGAAATTTATGTTTATTGTTTATATGCACCTTGTTCCAGAAATGATTTAATTTGGCCTTGGTAAGTGTCTCCTGATGATCGTGTGAGAGAGAGAGAATTCTGTCTGGAAAGTCTGGAATCACAAGACTCTTCATAGGATTTTGGTTGTGAACACTGGCTTTGTTCTCTTCTGTGGCTCCCTCTCCAGAAAAATGTGAGCATCTTTCCTAGGAAGGCCTGTCATTGCTAGACTGAAGGGGCCACGTCACGGCTATATGTCTGTTTTCTCCCAAATTTTCTTTTAAGGATACTTAAGGAAAATCCCTTTTGTATGACTGCATATGTTGTAAACTCCCATTTGGATCTCTTTTGAGAATAAAGCTTATTTTAGAGGTTTATATAGTTCAAGTCATTTTTTTTACCTGTTCTTTGAAATGTAATGTACTTAAAATGTAGTCGCAGCTATGACAAGCATAAGTCAGAATAAAGTATAACAGTTTGCATTCAACATGTACCCACATGTGTAGGAGTGTCACCCAAAGAGAGATGGTACAGTACCAGATTGCGAGCTATCAGTTCTGAGATTGATTCTGTGGCACTAATAGCCAGTGTGTCGCCTTATATGGGTAAAATATATAGTATCACAACCCAAACATTTCTGAAAACACCTAAACTGTCCATCTTTCACATTTACATGTAGGGACCATAGCACTCAGAGAGAGTTGCTTGTGTTTCGATGGTGGGAACAGCACAGCAGTTACCTTAATCCCAACCCTGTGGCGAGCAGCCCCTAACTTAGCTGGAGCACATGGTGGAAGATTGGACACATCAGGGGAGTTGAGCGTTGCTGTTCGGGTCCTGCTTTTGAATTGGGAAGGTACACCTGCTGGGTCGAGTTCTGAAAAGGACCTTTGTGCGTCCCAGTAACTCCCAACAATGACCTTTGGATTTGGGTATAATATAAGTCTTAGAGAATTGGGGAGAATGTAGGAACCCATTCTAGTCAGTGCATTAGGATTAAAATGACTCTATTGTTTGCTAGGTCTTACAAGAAAGTACAAAGTGACAGAGAGAGATCCTAAAAACTGTAAAAGTAAATAGCCTACAGCAGTTAACCGTATTTACTTTGGAAACAAGTTACGAACCCAAATCTCTGTGCTGAACTTAAATGAGCGTTTCTTCTTTCCAGGGTAAAAGCTGCTTTCTTGTCTTGGTAGGATGAACCTGTGTGACCTTCTTTATGTAAACCATTAATGGGAATCTTTTCATTATGTTAAAGCCACCTATGAAAGAGGTCTCCAGGCTGGTTCTGACAGCCTCTGGCCCCTGTGGGGAAGGAAGCTAACACTGGAAAATTTAACCTTTCAAGTGGTCAGGTAGAACCCCAGAGTATCCTCTCATGACAGTGACGGCTGCAGGGATGTTTTTCTTTAAGGTAAAACCCTGCGTGAAGATTACTCTGGGGTGACAGTTACATAAAGACTGGATGTTGATGCTTGCTGGCTTGCTGGGAGGTTGGCGTTAAAGGTAGAACTATAGGAGCCTACCTTGGAGATATGTAGTTTGATTCCAGACCCCTCTGCAATAAAGCAAGCCTTACAATAAAGTGAATCATAATCCTTTTGCTGGTGGAGGGTCTTGCCTTCAGTTTGTAGAACATGAAGCACCTATGCAGTGCAGCAAAGGGAGACGCACTAAAACGAGGTGTAGGGCCTAAGAAAAGGCGTCTGAAACTTTTGGGAAACCAGCAACATTTAGATGCTTCTGGCTCACTTTGGCTGGACATTTTTTGTTTTTAATGCCCACACTGGCTCTTCACAGCCTGTTTCTTGAATACTTGAAGGGCAGATTTACCCACATTATTGGGAAAGTAATTTGAAGCACAGGCCTTGTGCATTGCGAGGACCAATAGTCTTACCATTCTCTGTTTTTGTGTGTATGGGGGTTGTAATTATAGCATTGTCAGATTATCACTCTTTTAAAATTGTTTTCTTTATTGATTTTAGAGAGAGAGGAAGGGAGAAGGAGAGAGAGAAACATCAATCAACTGCCTCCTGCTTGCCCCCACTGGGGATCGGGCCCACAACCTGGGCATGTGTCCTGACCAGGAATTGAACCGGCGACCTCTTGGTGCATTAGTGATGCTCAACCACTGAGCCACACCGACCAGGCAGATTATTACTCTTTTAATAATAATTAGAAAAAAACAAACCGCTTTCATAGTTTCTTGACAGTAACTAGTTAATTCTGAAAGGATTTGGGTTCCTTTCGTGCACTTCCAAAAAAAAGTACCAGGCCTGGCGCTGGCTGGTGTGGCTTAGGTGGTTGGGTGTTGTCCTGAGTACCTAAAGGTCGCCGTTTCGAATCCCAGTTACGGTACATGTCCAGGTTGTGGGCTCGATCCCTGGTGGGGGCATGCAGGAGGCAGTCAGTTGATGTTGTGCTCTCACATTGATGTTTCTCTCCCTTCCTCTCTAAAAATCAATAAACTATTCTTTTTTTTTTTTTTAATCCTCACCCGAGGATATTCCTCTATTAGTTTTTAGATTGAGTGGAAGGCAAGGAGAGAGAGAAACATCGATATGAGAGAGACACACCAATTGGTTACCTCCCTCATGACCACCACTGGGGCAGGGGATCAAACCTGCAACTGAGGTACATGCCCTTGCCCGGGAACTGAACCTGCGAGCGACCCTTTGGTCCGCAGGCCAGTTCTCCAACCATTGAGCCAAACCAGCCAGGGCAATAAACTTTTTTTTTTTTTAAATCCTCACCCAAGGACATTTTTCCATTTTTTTGTTCAGGTAGGGTTGGGGAGAGAGGAAGAGAGAGAGAGAGAGAGAGAGAGAGAGAGAGAGAGAGAGACATCGACGTGAAAGGGACACATCGAGTGGCTGCCACCCGCATGAACAACCAGGGCCGGGGACAAACTGCAACCAAGGTACGTGCCCTTAGCGGGAACCGAACCCGGGTCTCTCTGGACCGCAGGCCGACGCTCGAACCGCTGAGCCAAACCGGCCAGGGCACTATTCTTAAAAATAAAAAATAAAATACCAGGCCTGGAGGTAGCCAAAATGAGATAAACCCATAACAAATTTAGTAATGATACAAGTGTAGGATGGAGAGCAGGGGCGTTGACCATAGTCATTAAGTGCTTCTCCTTCGTGATTAATAAACCTTTTAATAGTCTTGGTATTGGGCAGGAAGGGATGCTCTGAATGGAGAGTTCTCAATAAATAAGGGCTTCAGTGAGACACAGGTGATGACTCTAGCTTGCTCAGGACACGGCATCCTTTGTTTTGACAGAATTTGGTGTTGCTTTGTAACCAGAGCTGGCACAGAACTGCTACTGCCTCTGGACTCTCAAGGTTACTGCTCCTCGCTGATGAGCCAACCTGAAGCCTAGCTTTTGTTTCTTTGCCCTTTTATAAAACCCTTTATTTGCCCTGGGATCACTTTGAGGCTCTTCGGGGATTCTCTTGGGGGTACATCCTTCACAATATGTAAAAACTGTCCAAGGCCTAAGCTCATAACGAGTAAAACCTCTTTTTTCTTGTCGTTACTGCTTCCTCCTTACTGACTAATTAGTCAGCTGCTGCAGGTCTCATTAAACTTCATTATTCCTGAGCATCTGTCTGTAAGAACCGCCTCAAGATAAAAAGAGGGAACTCGGCTAAACATTTCATTCCTGTTGCTAATTACCCCAGGCTATACTTTTGATTAATTAATTGTTCTGCTTCCTTCCAAATCTGAAGGAGGATGACCTTCCCCCATGCCGGACGGCGGCTGTTCCCCTCTCCCCTGGCTGCAGAGGTGCTCCCTGCATTTGGTGCCTGGGTACCTGTAATTTTCAGCGCCAAGAATAGGATTGCTCTGAAAACCTAGGTAAAGGAAAAACACACCTGTTTGTGTGTACCCTTGGCTTGTTCAAAGTCCTCAGTTGATATCGATGATTTTTTAAAAACAGATGCAATCTCAAATGATCTCATCTGTTTGTTAAAAAACATGATGACAAAACAGTCACAGAGCTATTTTTCTTGCCTCACTGGTTCTAGACTTTAAGGAAGAATTTTAATGGTATCTGGGATGACGGTGTAGTGGATGTTTCTGTGCTGTGGCTAAAGGTGGCATTTGGAAAGAAAAGTGTTTTTTTGGATTGTGGTGGGTTGGTGGTGGCTGAGAGCACCTTGATGGTAAAGGTGAATTGCATTCCTCCCAGGTGTCAGACAAAGGAGAGGAGTACACGTCCCTTGATGGGACTTGAAGAGAGACCCTGATGGAATTGAAAGAACAATTGAAAATGTGGAGAAGTCTGATGAGGGCTTCTGCAATGAATTATAAGTAAAATTCTCAGTGTTAGAATGGTCAGGAATTAAGGTTACCTTGAGATTTGGTCCCATGTGCTCCCTCTAGGTGGGGAAAATTCTGATTCACATTCAGGCTGGAACCCTGATTCATGTCAGTGACACCGTAAGGTCCTTGCTAGTGTTCATCTCTGCTCAGAGCAGTGGGGGCTGTGCAGACGGACCTTGGTTCAGACTCCTGAGAGTCTGCTTGCTTTATGACTGCGCAAGTCCCAGGGCCTCTTTGAACCTTAGTTTGCTCTTACACACAATATATTTGATGATAAGAGAACCTGCTTCACATGGTGCTTTCGAGAATTAAATAGTTTCAGTGAAGTGCTCAGAAGAGTGCTTAGCCCTTAGAGTAAGTGGTAAACCTAAGTTTGGGGGGTGGATAAGGGAGATGATGATTGAATTCCCTCATCATTTAGGATCCTGCCCATGGAGCCTCCCACTTGTGTAGCTGAAGCTGTTGTGGATCAACCCCATTGGGCCCTGATCCTCTCCCTGCTGCTGATTGATGATGGCACCTCAACTAGGAAGCTTTGACCCCTTGACTGGTCACTTGATCCCATAGTGCTTTCTCATTCCTCTCTTGTCACCTGTTACCTTGCAGGATAAATTACCTGTTGGTGAGGCTGCTGCATCATTAAACTAGAAACTCCTACAGCATATGTCCTTATTTCCCATTGCTTAGGCAAGCAATTTACAAATACTTTCAAACACTTGAATTCGCTTTTCTTGTAGATGAAATCTGAGGTAGAGCCCCAGTAAAGAAAGGGCATAAAATGGGAACTCTTCTGACCAAAGTGCAAAGGGAGAAGGTGCTTGGAGCTGGCTTCCAGGCCTCTGCTTTTTTTTTAATCCTCACCCGAGGACATTTTTTGCATTTATCTTCAGATAGAGCTAGAGGGAGAAAGGGAGGAAGAGAGAGAGAGAAACATGGATGTGGGAAAGACACATAGACTGGTTGCCACCCATGTGACCCCAACCATGGCTGGGGACAAACTGCAACTGAGGTACGTGCCCTTAGCGGGAAACGAACCCAGGTCTCTCTGGTCCGCGGGCGGACACTCTAACTACTGAGCCAAACCGGCCAGGGCTAGGCTTCTGCTTTGTTCCTTTGGCATCCCTTGCTGGGAACTCACTCCCCTAGTACCCTGTAGACCTCAGTGTTCCTTTGGCGGATGTCACTTATTTTTCTATTAATATCCTCTGTCCCCATCTATTAAAAAAGGAAATATTAGTGTTTTGTTTTGGTTTTTTTTGTTTGTTTGTTTGCTTTATTTTGCTTATGAATGTCACGTAAGGTTAAATACTGCATTGCTGCTCCCCAGAAGAAAGATGAAAATTCAGAGTGGCATTTTATTTTGGAGTACTCATTGAAGACAGCATTTCACATACGACCTTCGGTGGTGCCCTGGGAGAATTCGTTTTCCTGTAGCGGGTGCCCTTTTTATTCCTACTCATCAATCTCAGACCCATTGATGAACCTCAGTTCACTTACCAAGTAAAAGTGAATTGTGTTTTCCCTCAAGTGGAAATGCCCTTTAAATATTTCAAAAATGGTATGTATTCATTTTTGTTGTTGTTAATCCTCATCTGAAGATATTTTTCCATTGATTTTTTTTTTTTTAGATACATCGGGAGGGAGGGAGGGAGGAGAGAGAGAGAGAGAGAGAGAGAGAGAAACATCAGTGTGAGAGAGACACATCTATCGGTTGCCTCCCCCACAATCCCCACCGAGAAGCCGGGGATCAAACCTGCAACCCAGGTATGTGCCCTTGACCGGGAATTAAACCCATGATCCTTTGGTCCTCGTGCCGATGCTCTAACCGCTAAGCCAAACTGGAGAGGGTGTTTTTGTTTTGCTTTTTAATTTCCAACAAACAGTGCAGAAATGCAGGTGTGAAAATGTCTCTGGTTCTGGCTTGAGATAATTGCAGCTAGTAGTTTGGAAAGTATTCTGCCATACCTTTTTATGTAATTATATTTATTTTTTAATGTGTTTTTATTGATTCTTTTGAGAGAGAGAGAGAGAGAGAGAGAGAGAGAGAGAGAGAGAGAGAGAAAGGGAGAAAGAGATAGAAACATCGATCGGCTGCCTCTTGCATGCCTTCCACTGGGGATCGAGCCCACAACCTGGGCATGTGCCCTGACCAGGAATGAAACTGGGACCTCTCAGTCCATGGGATGACGCTCAATCCACTGAGCCACACCGGCTGGGAAAATCACCTACATTTATATATGTATATATTCATTGGATCAGACTAATATATACACTGTTCTGTAAGTGACTGTTCACTCCTGTCGTCTTCCTTAGACTGTGTAGTGCAGATTGGCCTTACTCTTTTTAATGCATACACACTATTCTTTTGTGTGGATACATCATGTTTTAGTTCATCAACCTGTTAGTATACATTTAGTTGGTTTTAGTCTTTCCTGTTTTGTTGTTGGTATCCATGTTTTATAATTATTTTTAAAATCTGCAGTCCTTATCCTGCACAGCTTTGTGTGCTTGCACAGGTATTTCTAGAAAGTAACTATCTGCAGGTGTGATTGATAGATAAAGCAGGTGCATATTTTGAATTTTGATGTTGCTCAGGTACCCTCTCAGCAGCCACATAACAATATGCCCTCTTCTCCAAATCTTCAGTAAGTGAAAAGATTTGTTTTTTCAAGTACAAGGAATGGGGTTAGCTTATTTTTACTCACTATTGCCTAGTCCTGAAAGAGGAATTTAGGCTCCGCCACCCCATCAGGACCTCTGTGGATCTCCAGCCCTTCCACCCTCTTTCAGGATTATCCTCTTTATAGAGGCTTATTGAGAAAACAGCCAAGGTCTACATTAGGCAACAGACTGCCCCTGAACACATCAGCTATAGCAGTAGGCTTCCCAGGCGGATCTTAGTGCTCCTCCTGTGGCATGCTTGCTTTACTCTCCCTGCTCCCCCGTAAACTGACGGAACTACCAACAGCCAGATCCCACACCTGTTGTACAGCACCCAGCTTTGTGGAGTGGGAGATAGAGCCTTGCTTGTTAGGGTTGGGAGGGAAATGGGGTGGGGTGGGGTGGGGAGATGGTATAAAGATCTGTGTTGTATTTTGTGGGAAGAGATTTGCATGTAATAAGCAAAACTGTGCGACAGGTTTAAGTTTCCAAAACAAATAGAAAACAGAAAATCTGATCCTCCCTTTTTATGTCCCCTTTCTATTTCTGTCTTTTTTTCATTTGAAAAAATTAAGGTAGATGACTCATAAGCTAAGAAGATTCATTGTGATCCAGGTCACACCTTGTGTATTGTCTTCTATAAAACTGCACTTACAGCTCTGATTAGTGTTCCTATTAATGAAAATAGGCTGTGATTTTAAAAAGAAACAGTTTAGTATAAACTTTTAACTACCCTGCCCACCTTTGGTTAGAGCGAGGGACCCTTTGGTGCCACCCGCCTGTCCACTGGGTCATCCTGGGGCTTGAATCAGGTCATTTTCTGCTCCAGCTTTTTTGTCATCCTCTAGTAAAACAAGGCAGTGTACATCGTCTACTTACAGGGTCTGCCTGCCAAAATTGTGTGCTGTTTGTCTATGAAAGAAATCTTGTGTGACCATTTATCATTTGGGTGAGGTTGAGGAAAGCCACAAAGGAAGTTAGCAGAATTGTTTTTGTAGGCTTTGACTGTGTGAGTGATAACTTTCTCTTTTTTACTTTAAAATATGTTTAAAATAACTAAGTGGTAGTTGAATGTGGGTATCCTTTATCTGGTGCTGTGAATTCTCAAGGAATTGAAAATTGCTCACTGACTCTTTAAGGAGAGAGCTCTCACTGCTTTTAGGTGTCCTCCACCGTGCCTTTGTGCTTAGTTACTCAAGACATGGTTGCGCACTGGTTGGTTGACCCAAGATTGGGGCAGGGGGCATGATGGTAGGCCTATATGGCTGAATTCTGGGTACTGGTACGCACAACATTTGCCGTTCTACATGGGATAATTTTTTTTTTAACCCTCACCTAAGGATATTTTTTACATTTATCTTTAGATAGAGTGGAGGGGAGGGAGGGGGGCGAGAGAGAGACATTGACGTGAGAGGGACACATTAACTGGTTGCCTCCCGCAAAACCCCGACCAGGGTTGGGAATGAACCACAACCAAGGTATATGCCCTTGGCCAGAATCGAACCCGCGACTCTTTGGTCTGTGGGCTGATGCTCTAACCACTTAGCAACCTGCCAGGGCCGCAGGATCGTTTTTTAGGCAGTGAAACAGGTGGCTAGGTTAAATATGTAATTGAATATTGAGTCACAGCTTTTCATTCAGTAAATTACTTCCTGAATGAAGAATACTCAATGAGAAGTGAAATTTTGGTTTGATGCACTGAGATCTCACTTAGAAAACAGTGTTAAGCTCTAAAAATTAAAAAAAAATTTTTTTAATATGTTTTTAGTGATTATTATTATTATTTTTTTTTAAAGAGAGAGAGAAACATTGATGTGAGAGATCAACATCAATCAGCTTCCTCTTGTACGCCCCCCACTGGGGATCGAGCCCACAAACTGGGCATGTGCCCTGACCAGGAATGGAACTGGGACCTCTCAGTCCGTGGGACGATGCTCAGTCCACTGAGCCACACTGGCGGGCTAAACTCTAAAATGTGTTACTTCAGTCCAGGGAGCAGCTCGTCTTTATAACATTGTGCGTTTTGTTCTTGAATCTTGTCAAAACCGTAAGTTGGATACCTTCCCCCTAAACACACATGAAAGCTTGGGCTTTCCTGCAGATACAATTATAGTTTTAGAGTTTTGCCACTAAAATCAAGACAGTTTAATTTATTAATCTACCATTTCAACCCTGATAGTTTAAGGGGTTCAGGTGACTAATTGGTGATGTTCTTCAGGATAGAAGCCAATTTTTAAATTCTTTTGTTTCATTTATCTTTAAATATAATTTCTCTTCTTATCAAGTGGAACCTTCTCATAATTCTATAGTTCCAAGTGATAATTCAGCATCACCGTGGCTTTCTTTGTCCCCAAATCCTAGGCCTTTGCAGATTAAACTTACATGAGTAACCCTGTGTGGGGGATTTCTATGATATATTATCTTCCATAGGTGCTTCCATAATTCATTTAGGAAATGATGGTTTTAGTAAACACTGTGCTGTCCATGAAAAGCAGTTTTATTGTGACCTTTAGTCTTTGACCCTTCCTTCTTGTCAGTGTGTCTCTAGTTTAAAAAACGAGTCCCTTGCATCCTAGCTTTTTGGACTTCGTAAATTACAGCAGTTGCTTTGGGCATCCTCGTTTCACAGGAGAGCTGTCAGAACTGAATCGAGTTGCTGGGTTGGCAGTTGTCCTGTTGGCAGCGTCTGCGTCTCTGAAAGCGTTGAGGAGTATCCTCTGTGTCTTGAGTATCTTGACAATACTATGACTCTGGTATGTGAAAGAGAGTTCTGCTTTCTTCCCTGCATTGTTGACCCTACAAATTCTGGAGGAACTGGAGAGGAGAGAAACATCGTAAGCAAGGGCCCGGCACACACTGTTTGATTTCTAATATGCTAGCTTAGACCAACTACATGGTCCACAGAACAAGACAACTACCTTTTTTGTGCATTGCATGAAAAAGTAAGTTTAAATTCTAGCCCTGGCCGGTTTTGCTCAGTGGTTAGAGCATCAGCATGCAGTCCAGAGAGACCTGGGTCGGTTCCTGCTAAGGGCATGTACCTCGGTTGCAGTTTGTCCCCGGCCCTGGTTGGGTAATGTGGGTGGCAGCCACTCGATGTGTCCCTTTCACATCCATATTTCTCTTTCTCTTTCTCTCTCCTTCCCACTATTATCTGAACAAAAAATGGAAAAATGTCCTTGGGTGAGGATTAAAAAAAATTCTATCTTACCACCTCCACTTTGTCCCAGGGCCCCCATAACAAAAACCTTACCTTTAGCCCTTGTGAATGAAGTACAGGATTTTATCTTGACAGTGAATTTGTGTGCCACATGATAGACTGACTTAGAATACATTTACTGTTTCTTTCATAGAGAAAGTCATACGGACACAGCCTCCCACTCTCCTCCCCAATATGTTGCAATTAAATTACCTTCATAAAGTCTTATCTCTAGTGTACCCATTATGGTTATTGCTTTTTAAAAGGTGCTCTCCTAGTTAGTCTGTATTCATGTTAACATTTCTGCCATCTACGTTTAATAATTAACAATATGATATCTGTTTAGTTTCAAGCTTTTTCTATCTTTTGGGGATATCACAAGTTACCCTCAGTCCACCTTGGACTTAATATTTTTCAGTCTCCTTCTAGGGAGGATTGGGGGAAGAGAGATGATAACAAAGTGTCCATCAGTGTAAGAACCGAGGGCCTGAAGCTTTGAGGAGAGACCAGGGGAATTGAGAGGTGTGGCCTTGAGTCCCAGCCATGCTTTGTCTCTCCCAGCAACTGTTGATCCTGTGTGTCAGGTAACCAGATAAATACTTAGCTGGGGAGGGGAGAGGTCCCTGAGTTCCCCTCTGGTTGACCTGACAGTAACATAATTTTTAAGATGTACATGTGGCTATTGAACGTTGAACGATGAAATGTAAAATGGCTCCGTGTGGTGCCTTATTGAGAGCAAGCCGCAGTGCATATTTACTGAGCTGTTTGATTTGAAAGTGGAAGCTAACAGGTGGGATATGGGACCAATGATATTATAAAAGTGTTTTAAACGAGGAGCTGACAAACTTTTTCTGTAAAGGGCCAGGTAGTAACTAACGTTCGGCTTTGTGAGCCTTACAGGGTATCTGTCATATCTCCTCCTCCTCCGACACCCCTCCCCCACCCAACCAAATGAAAAACTGTTCTAGCTCCCAGGATGTACCAAAGCAGGCTACAAGTCCGAGGTTGCTGTTGCCTAGTTTTAATTGATCTTTCCAGTTAACCTGTTAACCGGGGAATTCCCTTTTCACTGTATGCAACGTTTGACGTATTTATACGTCCCGCTCGGTTAACAGGTTAAGAGGGAACTGACATGGGATGGATAGCTGTGGGGGTTTTCCTGTTGTTGTGGGGAGGTAATATCTTGTTCTCCCCAGGCTGTGTGGGGTGGTGGTATAGGTGGGTGAGAGCTTTGGGATTCTTCAGGGGATGGATGTGGGTTCTAATCCTGGATGTGCCTTTGCAAGCCATGTGCCTCAGGTGGATAACCAAAGCTTTTCTGTGCCTCCTCTACTTAGAAATAATGGCTTGTGATAAACAAGGTCAAGATGGTGAAGACACTAACACAGCATCCCCCTGTGCATAGGAGCAGAGAGTAGGACAGACTTCATCCTTCATCCTGATTATCCCTGGCTCTGGTGTCGGGCTGTTTGCTTGGGCTGTCCTGCAGAGGTGGAGACTGGCAGATGAGCAGGCTCATGTGTGGCTTCCTGTATATGAAGGCAGTTTTGAAGTGTGCCACCTATTTTCAGGCAAATTTTGTGACTGGTTTCTTAATATTTTTTCATAATGCCCTGTTTCTGTGTATTTAAGGCACTTTTCCCTGTGGCTTTAGCATTTTACACTACTGTCAACTCACCCTAGTTCTCACCTTGGCATTCATCTTAGAAGAGTTAGTGGTATTAACTCTGCCCATTTGCTTTCATAGTTGGTCCCCACCATAACCTTGGCCTCCTCCACAAGTCTTGGCTTTTTGTGGATTATGATTTTTGAGGGGCTCACCTTGAAGTGATAACTATGGCAGGCAGGCTGGACCCCTGGAATCTGGCCTGCTGTCTCCATTCAGTATTGTCGGCCTCCTCTCAGAGGATCCCCTGCAGTGCCTTCATTTCCCGGTTGGCAGAATTAGAACTGTGTTGCTCAGAAGAAAGACCCCGCAGTAAGCTGCAAGCAGGCCTACTTTGCTGATGTAAACCACAGGTTCAAGGTTATGTAGTTTATTGTTGTTCTATAGGCTGCATATCAGATTTATGTTAAGTATTAGCAGAGAATTGCATATTTGCTACACATGCATTTAGAACAGATGTTTACATGTGTTTTGTCCACGAAGTGGGTTAAACTGTTAAGAAAAGCATTTTGACTTGAGTTCTATTTATATACAAATCAGCAAACATAAATTAAAGGCCTCCAGACTACTCTAGCATAGGGAGGCCTTCAGTCAAAAGATTAGTTTCCTTCCTTTTGCTGCCTCAAGATAACAGTTTGATTCTCTATTATCAATACAGCCAGTTGCCTGTTTCCGGTTTCCTGCTCTGTGTATTTTGCATGTTGCTCACGGGAAACGATTTATTTATTTTTTCAAGCTAAGGCACATATGGGAACTCCACCCTACTGTAATCTTTTGTTTTGAATTATAATTCATTTTTTTAAAGATCTCAAGAATTGAGCTTTAATTGGTGCATTGTTAAAATTAGTATAAATTAAGTCATGATGGTTGGCCTGCTTGAGTTCTTCTGTTAAAATACCGCTCTAATTACTGCCCCTTGTGTG
Source organism: Molossus molossus (assembly GCF_014108415.1). Lineage (NCBI taxonomy): Eukaryota > Metazoa > Chordata > Mammalia > Chiroptera > Molossidae > Molossus > Molossus molossus. Next base: position 38,410,227 of record NW_023425350.1, read on the forward strand.
TTTCGCAGTTTCACTGTGCAGGTATGTGGTGGCAGTTACCCAGAAGCAAAACAAAACAGAGCGAACAACATTTGTCATACTTTCAGGTTAGCTTTCAGTCTGAAATACAGTGCCACAAAATTGCAATTTTATCATTTATCAGACATTGAGGAATAGTTGCAACAAACAGTTCAGTTGTGCAAGATATTTTATGTTGTATGTTGATAACATTTAACTGTTTATGTGATTTAGAATTTGTTTCCTTCTCCACAATTTCAGTGGCACAACCAGCGGCAGCGGGGTTTATTGAGAGCGTGTTTGTTGGGCACTGGAGGTTTGCTGATCGCTTCAACAAGTGTTTAACGTGCACCTACTCGGTCAGGCATGTGCTAAGGCTCTACACAGATACAGAGTTGGGTCCTTGGAGGCAGGTACAGGTTAGTTGAAGAGGTAGGACACAGGATACATAAAAGATAAGAGACCATATCCTATCAAATGAAGGGCCTATTGGAAGAGCTGATCTTGGCCTGGGTCTTAAAAGAAGGGAAGGAGAAGAGAACTTTACCTTCCAGGTTAGGAGAATGTAAGCAAAGGTGGGAAAGAAAAAGGAATGTGTAAGGTGAGAGTTCAGAACATAATGAATAAGACCTGTTGAGTTGGAACACAGAGGTGGTATGTTAGGGAAGATCCCAGAGGAAGCAGGAGCCTTAGGAAAGGCTGCTCAGGACCTCTGAATGCCAGGCTCAGAGATAATGGGCTTACTTGTGGGTGGTTGGAGGCCATTGCAGGTTTTTGGTACAGTGGTGTAACTTTGAAGAGCTACTGTTTGGGGAAGATGGGTATGGCACTGATGTTTAAGGCCGGTAAGAATGGGAAAGGCACAAGACAGGGGACTCGAGTAATTTTGGAGGGTGGGACCTGAAACCATTCTAATGGTAGTGAGCTCTTTCTTCCAAACACCTCAAAATGAACTGTTGAAATCATTTTCTTGGCAACTGATCCTGTGCTACTTTATAATATCTTTATTAACTTACCATTTTGTTTCCCCAGCTAGACTTGTAGTTCATTAGGGCAAGAGACCTTGTCTGGAACATAGTTCTGTATACAGTGTGCACTTTGTAAATATTGGAGTTTATAAAACTCTCAACCTCAGATTAGGATTTGTTCTTATCAGCTAATCCATATAGTATTGTTGATTTAAATAGCCAACCTTGGATATGTTTGTGGGATGATCACTTCATTGTCTCCATTTGATTTTTTCTCAGCTTCCATCCCTGTACCTCCTTTCCTACCATGAACCCAAGTCTAGACCTAACTTAGCTATGTGTCTATACAAAGGAAAATTGTGCACGAGTGCCAATTCTTTCTTCTTAAGGTAGGCCATCGTTGTAGCACAACTGAAGAAGATCCTGATAGAAAATATTCATGAGTTACACTAGCAGCTTTAGACTATTTGAAAAGTGGAAGAAAGATTTGCTCTCTTAAGCCAGGTATAAATTCAGTCTTTGGGGGAATAATGAATGTTTCTGTTTTTGCCTTATTTTTCCACCCAGAAATGTTCCATGCTTTCAGAACTTCCTTCATCCCTGGCTTCCACCCCCTTTCGGAGCCAGAACTGTGGCATATGGTGAATATGGTTGTATTTAGCACTCTGTCAAGGGTGTTGCAGAAAGATGCCGTACAATCATTTCCATAACACAGTGCCCTCCTGCTCATCAAAGCTATTTCTAACATGCTAACTCATGCTAACACAGTGTTCATTTTTCCAATTACAACACATTCTTCAGAGTAATAAATAAATATCAAAGCACCGTAGTCTTCCAATATTGATAATAGTCTTTCCCTAAAGGGAGAGGAAGTTGATTATGTGCTTTTAGAAGGGGATGATAACGGAGAGAATATTCTTAGCCCTTTGGTTAAAATTAGGCTAATGTGTTTCTCTGTTCTAAATATCTCATCCTCACCCTGGCCAGTTTGGCTCAGCCGTTGGAGCATTGACCTGCAGCCCAGAGAGTCTCGGGTTCAGTTCCCGCTAGGGGCACATACCAAAAATACATACATACATACATAACTCATCCTCTTTATGAAATCCTCTGAAAATGTCACATCATTTATCAGCAACATAAGGCAGTGAATCTAGATACTGAGAGGAGAAAGTCTAGCCAAGCATCCTAATCCTTCTTTTTTTTTTTAATTCTCACCCGAGGACACTTTTTTATTTTTTTGTTCAGATAGAGAGGGAGGGAGAGAGAGAAACATCGATGTGAAAGGGATACATCGAGTGGCTGCCACCTGCATGACCAACTAGGGCCGGGGACAAACTGCAACCGAGGTACGTGCCCTTAGCGGGAACCGATCCCTGGTCTCTCTGGACCGCTGGCTGACGCTCTAACTGCTGAGCCAAACCGGCCAGGGCCCTAATCCTTAACCTGACTGAGCAGAGGGAGAGACAGAACAACAGGCAGGGACACCAGCATGTGCAGCTCCTCTGCTGCTGGCTGGTGATGCTGAACAGTCCTGAACCTCACCGACTTTGGTGTCCACCTCCCCGAGTGGTTGCTGTGCAGATCTAGTTAGCTTTAAGGAAGTATACACTTACTCAGATGCATGATGGTGTTATTGCAGGCATGCCATCTTGTAAATTATCTTTTTAGAAGACAACACCATAATAGAATTTTACTTTGAATTCACTCTTTCCAAGGACCAGAAGCTGACATAGATGCTTGTGTCGCTGTTTCCAGTCACTCGAAGTTGGGTTGACTCATCTGCTTCTCAGGAATTCTCATTTTCCAGGCAGTTGACTAATTCGAATGTCTCTGAGCCACTGGAGCCAAAAACTTAGCTGGTTGGATCTTAGAACCACTTCTAGTTCTCAGGGTTCCCGGGACATTTTGGTGGAACGTGGTTGTGGGAAACTTGCTCTGAGAGGAGCTTCAGGGGTCCTTCCTGAATCCCACCCCTCGTTGACACAGACGGCCTCACCAAGCTCCTGCCCACAGAGGGCTGCTGGGTCATTTTGCCCTTTCTTCTCTTGGTTCCCCGCTTTTCCATCCCTGGAATGCTAGTGCCACGAACATCTAAACTTGAACCAGTAGGTATGGGATGATACCCAGGCTGCCAAGAGACGGTAGTGTTCCCCTCTGCCACCACAGCATGACAGTCATTGCAAAGAGGGTTGTTGAGCAGTGTTCAGACCTGAAGGCCTGTACATGGAGGGGTGAGCAGACCTGTTCTCTGTAACGTCAGAGGCGGAGTGAGCCTCTGTGGGCCACACAGACAGATCTAGTCTTGGTGGAGTCACCACCCCAGCAAGTGAAACCACCCAAGAGCTGGAGCAGAGACCCTTTGACAAAATAGGACTTGGATTAGGATGGTGAGATTATTAGTGATCCTATATCTTGTATCACTGAAACATGTTTTGTTTTTTATTTTTTTAAAGTTGTGCTAAAGGTATTATTGCATAGTGATTAAGAACCAGGCTGTGGAGCCAGCCTTCCTGGAGAGTTACTAGTTTTTGCCTCATGGGATAGTTATCAGGATTGTAAAGCACGTATATTGGTACCTGGGACATAGTAAGTGCTCAGTGAATGCTATTCCTATTTTAATAAAACAAGAAAGAACAGCCCTGGCCAGTTTGGCTCAGCGGTTAGAGTGTCGGCCTGCAGTCCAGAGAGACCTGGGTTCAGTTCCCACTAAGGGCACGTACCTTGGTTGCGGTTTGTCCCCGGTCCTGGTTGGTCGTGCAGGAAGCAGCCACTCGATGTGTTTCTTTCGTGTCAATGTTTCTGCCTCTCTCTCTCTCTTCCTCTCTCTCCCTCCCACTCTATCTGAACAAAAAATGGAAAAATGTCCTCGGGTGAGGACAAAAAAAAGAAAAACAAGAAAGAATAAGTCATTTTCTTTTTATACAATTATTGACCTCTCCTGCCACACAAACATAGTTTCCCCCTCAGGATTTTACGTAGCTGGCCCAGGTACTATAGAAGGGATTTTTATTTTTGAAAGAAAGGTGATTCAATTGACTTCTAAAGGGTTGTTCCACCCTGAGATTATATGATTCTATGATCCCTGATAAATTTCTCAAATGGTGTGCACTGATGAGTGCCGCCTTGCTGGGAGAAGGAAGAGGAGCTGATGTGATGAGCAGTCACAGCAGGCTGGCACTCTGATGTCCACGTCACCTCATCTCCTTTACCGCTAGAGCAGCCTGTCGGTGAGTCCCTCTAAACGAACATACTGGGGGTGGGGGGCAACCACAGCTAAGAGACACTCACAGGGAGCAGGCCCACAAGGTGCGTGTTCCTTGGCACACCACCTACCGAGTTTTGGGCAGGGCTGGGTGGGAACCTGCCCCAGCGTCAGGCTCAGCCATGTCAGTAGGAGCAGGCATGATTTGGCTTGATGAACAGCAATACACGGCTCTGAGAAGGTAAAAGGAGAACGGAAATGGTGTGGGGGACAGAAAGGCCCACTGTCACACCAGCCTGGACAGAGCCCACCCGTGGTTCTCCCTGCTGCTCCTGCTGAGACTCCTCTGCTTTGCAAGGAAGGAGCAAGCCCTTTGTGGAACGAGTGGCCCGAGGCCAAGGGACTTCTGCCACCAACCAGCATACAAACCATCAGGATGGGAAGCTCTTTGACAGTGGAGAAGAGTAATGAATGACTAAACACCCGAATTGGGCTGTCCCTTGAGGGGTGGTGTCCCTCTCTGCCAAGTGCAGCGTGAGACACTGAATGCCAGCTTTACTTGGTGTAAGCCCAGAATGTCTAAACCAGGATTTCTCAGCCAGCCTGGCACTGCTGACATTTGGGCTGGATAATGCTTTGTTGTGGGGTCTGTCCGGTACACTGGGGGATGTACAGCAGCATCCTGGCTTCTACCTACTAGACACAAATAACACCTGCCTCCTGGTCATGACAGTCAAAAATATTTCCAGACACTGCCAAATGTTCCCTGGGGAGCAAAATCGCCCCCAGTTGAGAGCCACTGATCTAAATAACCAAATCAGTGTGGTGTTCGTGTAAGGGCTCCCTTTTCAATCACAGATTTGCTCATACTTGTAGAACTAGAAGAGGTTTCTCCTGGTTCTGCTGCTCCCACCCCTCCTTGCACAGCTCAGGCACAGGGACAGCAGCCGGAGCTTGGAAACACGCCTCTGGACTGTCTTCCTTTGTCTGTGCCAAGGGCCAGGCTCCTCCTCAGGCAGGCGTCTGGCCTAATCTGCCCCAGCCTGGCCGGGTTGGGATTGCAGGGGTGATGTCATCGTGCCTTCCCAGGAAGGGTGGAACAAAGGATGGAGTCCCCAAGGACAGGCAGCCTCATCCTCAACGGGGCCATTGGGTAGATTTTTTCCCCCTTCCTTTCCCTCTTTCCGGCCTCAGAAGTGTTTGTTGTTCACCAAGTGATCCATTGTAAGAGGACACACTAAGTGGACGGGCTTTGTGTCTCCGCCTGAGCCTGTTTCCTGCCCCTCGTGTGTCATGAGTGTTGGTTCTGGTCCAGTCCCTGCATGGAATCTTCCATGCCTTTTCCAGTGTGGTGGTGTGAGCCCCAGGAACTTGGACCCTATGTGATTTTTCTAGCATACTTACACTACCTGGAGCCAGCTTCTGAAACTAAGGAAAGTAGAGAAATGGGGAGCAGGAGAGAAGGCTAGAAAGCAAGCCTTTATTCCTTGTATTTTGTTTAATTTTTAAACTTCTCTTTCTTCTCATCTTTCTTACCTTTTTCCTGGAGTTTCCAAGGACCACCGCAGCCCCAGGGAGCCTTCCTTGCACAGATCCTCAGCCCATTTTATTTCCACTCAGTTCTCTCTGTTCCACCCATGACCTCTCTGTGGTCTCCTCACGGCGGGGGTGCGGGTGTGTGTGTGTGTGATTCTTCAGGACAGAGAGTGTTTTTACTGTCTTTGGAAGCAAATCCTCAGAATCTCCTCATAAAGGAACCTGTTAACTCAGAACCTGAAAGAAGCCTGTGGTGTTTCTGTAACGTGAGATTCACCCCAGGAGTGACAGTTGGCCGAGGAACACGTTGTGTGCTTGTTTATGTAAAAATACCTTAATCCAAGCAGGTTTTCATTTTGATCTTGTTCCCTTGATAGGCTGGGTGTGGTAGTGGCTTTGAGCCCCAAACCCTTTAATAACAGCCTCGGATGCCCATCAAGAGCTTTATGAAAGACATTTGTAACTCCAGTGTAGCACATAAAAGATATTATTAAAAAAATTAGTTGCCCCTAAATATATCTGAATGGTACCTAGGAGAAACTTAATGTGTCTGTGTAGTTCAATCTGGACATGTTTTTTCAAAACAGCCAACCTTAGGCAAAAACAAAACAAAATAGAACCCAGCTCCCTGTGTCGCTGTCGTAAAGTTACCGTCCATCAGGATGATTGTGAGATTAATAATGCATGTCGTCTTTTCTGTGTGACCCATCCTGGCGTTATTGGTGCAGCTCCTTTTTCAGTCTGGAGTGTGCCCCTCACTGCCTTTTTCTGGTTCCCCCCAATCCTGTCCTTTCTGATCCTTTGTCTGCTTTTGTGGGCCTTTGTTCCTGGGGAAAGGCCCTTTTCCTTCTGGACGGGCTGTTCTTTAGGGAAAGGCTGGCCCAGGAGGAGCGTTGGCTGCAGCAGGTGGCCAGCTGTCTTGGCAGAGGCCCCCAGCGGCCTCACCTGCCAGGTTGGCAGCAGTAAAGGCTCATCCCATGTTGTCTCTTCCTCCCTCCCGCCCTGAGGCCTCCACGAAACCTTCCAGGCAGACCTTCCCAGGATGCTCTGGCCAGTCCGGGAACCCAGTACTCCCAGGCCACCTAGTACACGCCCCATCAGCAAGGGTGGCTTTTTAGTTGTCACCTAACGGTGTTGAAATATATAAAATATTGTTGGGGTCTGCCCCAGCTTTTGTAAATTAACGCATAAACATATTGGTGGGTCTGGGCTTGCGCTGGAAGGAGTAGGTCTTTGGTCTTTTTGATTCATGCTCATAGACCTAGAAATGGGACAAATAACTGACAGAAGGGTAACTGTAGAAAACGGTCAGGAAGTGCGAGTGGGTGAGTCCAGGGCACATTCCGGGGATCCCCACTGAAAATCTTAAGCAGCCTGCATGTAGAACATTCCAAAGAGGCAAGAAGATTGGAAGCCTGTTTGTATGGGATGTGAAGGGCCAGTTCTGGGAGATGTGTCTCAAGTCTTATGTTTTGAATTGGACAGGGCTTGGTTACTGAAGCTTGAAGAACTTAATACTGTTCCCTGGAGGACTTGGATGTGCAACTTCCACACTTTAGAGCAGTGGTTCTCAACTTGTGGGTTGCCACCCCTTTGGGGGTCGAATGGCCCTTTCACAGGGGTCTCCTACGACATAACAGTAGCAAAATTACAGTTATGAAGTAACAGTGAAAATAATTTTATGGTTGGGGGTCACCACAACATGAGGAACGGTATTAAAGTGTCACAGCATTAGGAAGGTTGAGAACACTGCTTTAGAACATAAACCAACAGTTGCCTTTCAGCGAATGGTTGAAGTTTGAAGGTGATAGTTGTCCACTCGTGTCATAGAAGGGGACACTGAATCCAGTGTCTCAGCACATTTTTGGCGAAACCTTGGGCCCAGGCCCTACTTTTCCAATGCCTGGCCAGATCTCTTTGAACTTGACCACATTGCCTGCCATTTTCTGTGTTGTCCTTAGGGCTTGTGACTCAGCAGGTGAAAGGGTCATTGCAGGTCAAGGTCATGAGTGAATTAATCTTACTAGGTGATGCCTGATCCTTTGTTCAGGGAAGCAGTTTCTGAATATCTTCTGAGCTTTTTTACCCCACATCCTTCCATATTCTGTGTGCTTCCCCCACATTCATCTTTTGAGGAACAATAGCTTAACATTACACATGAGAGACTTTACCAGTTATGTAGTATACTGTTGGGCAGGATTGCAAAGACCTCCCTATAGTTTGCTGTGCCCTTCTGCCTCTTCAGCAGAAATGGGAGAAAGTGAAAAGAGTGAGGGTAAGGGATATTCTGCCGGTGGTAAGGGGCCCAAATGTCCAAGGACTGCATGATTCCTATATCCAAGAGTTGATCGTACTTAAGAGGAGCTAAGTAGAGGTTTCATTCGAGTTCGGTTTTGCTGTTCTTCCTTTGGCTGGGGTCCCAGGTCCCTGCTGGCTTGAAGCCACTGCTGCCCATTCTGTGGTTGTTGGTAAAGCAAGCTCTCCTCTGCCTGCAGATGAGCGTGAAGCTGTGCAGAAGAAGACCTTCACCAAGTGGGTCAACTCCCACCTCGCCCGAGTGTCCTGCCGGATCACAGACCTGTACACTGACCTTCGAGATGGACGGATGCTCATCAAGCTGCTGGAGGTCCTGTCCGGAGAGAGGCTGGTAAGTGTTGGAATGCTGTTAAGTGCCTTGCACCATTGGTGGGGAAATGTTTTTGAAAGTGTGGACTTTCCTCCGGCTAAATTATACAATTAATGGTTGAAATTTTCAAGGAGAACCTTGATAAGTAAGATGAGCACATTGGGGAAAGCTGCTATATCTGAGTCTTGGTGATATTCTTGAACCTTTAATAGGGTGGCTGAGTTCTGGTAATTTGCAAGGTTACAACCTTGGTTGGTGTCCCCCATTAGACAGGGCATAGTGTGCTGGTAAGTGAAGGGCCAGGCTGGGACACTGGCTCCAAGATGAATCTGTAGCCCACGAGATCATGGAATAATTTTAAATTTGTGTTTTATTGATTCTCTGGAAAATCTGAGCTGCCGTTTTAAAGTGGCAAGGATTGAATTCAGTAGTCTCTGCTGTTTTTTGCTTTCTTCCCTGCACACTTTTTATTTTAGGAGTGGAGGGGGAGAGGCTGGTGTTTTGTAGTCTCCTTGGAAACTCGGAGCTTCTGATTAATTCACCGTGCTTTTTCTTTTGGGCAAGGGAATTTCAGCCACCAGTGAAAATGGTATCCCCATTTTGTTTCCCAGAGACAGCTACAGGCTGTCTCTGATGTGACTTGTTTATGAACCTTACACCAAGGAAGCTTAAACCAGTCCCCATAACTGACCCAACAGGTTTTGTTTCATTGGTTTGAAATGGATGTGTGTTCTAGCAGAGCACATGCATACGCATAGGTGGTGGGTGGGATGGGGCCAAAAGCTGGCGCCCAGGGATAGAGCCCCACATCTGTATTGACATCACCTGGAAAATATGCTGGCAGTTGGCAGGGCTGCCAGAAAGCCTTATTTTTAACTTGATCTCCACCCTGTAACTTGACAGCCACATGGCTCTGTGTGCAGACCGACCCACACACCTCTGACCACAGGCAAGGACCTATGGTTGTACTCTGCCTTATTAGCCCACAGACAAAATTGCCTCGGTGGGCCTGGGTGAAAAAAAAAAAGCTGGAGTTTTCTTTCTCTCTGCCCCTCCGTTCGAAAACAGGGCCCTCTGAAAGAGGGAAAAGCCCATCTCATGTGTAGTGAGTTTGGTCCATCATCTTTGTTCCTCGCGCAGGCAGGTGTGGTTGCCTCATTCTCTTTGGGATTTTGTGAGTCATACTAGACAAATTAGATAAATAAAGGAGGCTTCTGCCTGAGACAGTGGTGGCTGCCTGGTGGAGGTTCGCAGGGTGGCAGTGGAGGCAGTGGGCCCGTGTGGAGGGCGAAGGCCAGCTGTTGATTGATTTTGATTTGTTTTTTTGAAGTGGGTCTTTGAGAGCTTAGGCTAGAATTACTGTAATATCCATCTTTAAATATAATTTTGTAACCAGACTTTTTCTCCTACCTCTCAACCTTTTTTTTTCCTGTTAATGTTTAACCCAGTATGATTGTTTATTGATTTTTTAAATAATGTTTTGAAAGTAGCTAAAAAAAATCATTAAAGGTCACGTGAATAGAATTTAGTTTGAACGTTTATTTATGTTCCAGTGGGGTCTAGTCTTCTAGGCTGTAGGGAGTAAGTTGTTCACCTCTGGTCCATAATTCTTTTATACCAAGAAGACTGTGTCCTTGATCCGGCCCGCATAATAAATGGGATCAGGTCCATTGCCCTTTTTTCCTGAACAGGACAACAAAAATATTCATAGAGAGAACAAAGCAGCTGACAAAGCACAATTGTTAGTTGTGTGTGGATACTGCCCACTCCTCTTTTTATTTGCTGCATTTTGTTTTGCTTTGTTTTGTTTTGTTTGCAGTAACCCATCGACCTAGTACAGTAGATGGGGAAGAACGTAGGATTGCGCGGTCTCTAGCCTCTCCTGCAGTCAGTGCCAGAAACAGTGTTTAGCCGTGGCATACCACTTTGTAGAAGCCCCAAGTGTCTACATCTTTTATTACTCATTCCTCATAGCAGCCCTGATTACAGGTTGGGGAGTCTGATTAATCTTCTTATTCCAAAAATCAGGATACCGTACACAATGTGAGCTAAAGCTCTTGGTCATTTGGACTGGAGGTTTTCAGCCTTGTTGGCCTCGTGGTTTATTTGGTTCATGGAACTTTCTGTAAGGGACACAAACCACTCTCTGCTGTTGGCTACAGAGGCTGCCAGGGACTCAAGTTAGAGACCCTCCCTGTAGCGTTGGCCAGGACCTCCAAGAGGGCTTGCTTCAAAGGATCCTTGCATATTCAGATTCCAAAACTAATGAGGTGGTTAGAGCTTCCAGGCCTGGGTAAATTAATGTCCACAGCTAAGCATGTATCATCAGATAACGTTCAGTCAGCACCGGGCTTTCTGCACCAGTGATCCAAACCCCGGGTAACATAAACATTTGCGCTCCATCTGGCCTGTGTCAGTCGGCATTTTAGCCTCAGCACTTAACCACCAGCTTGGCAGTAGGTAGTAGATAAATGTGTGAGGGCCCAGAGTATCTATATTTACTTTATTAATAGAGTTTTGGAGCCAGTTCATCTCTCTTTACAGAGGGGGACATTTGTCTTACTTTTTTACTGAGTGAAATTCAAAGAAACATTAATTTAATGATCTAGACAGCTTCATTCTAACCCCAGACTGAATTTTGGCTCAATAGAATTTGAGTTAAATTTGAACAGATTTTAGGCATTTGGGTTATCAGGGCAATTGATTCTAATGTGCTAGGGAACGTCAGAGGCAGAGATGCCCATCTCTGGTCCAGGCTTGGGCAAGATCCATGTCTGGAAGTGCCCCTTTCTCTGCCTCAGGTATGTCAGCTTTATGGAACAATGAGGAGACTGAGCCAGGAAACTACTGCTAATTGGGGTTGGCTTGATGACAAAGAAAACTATTTTTTTTTTTTCAGTATCTTACTCCAAAATTACTGTGCAGTATGAAGGCCTTGTTTTAAAAATTTCCTAAAAAAATATAGATCCATCCTTGACTTGAGCATCAGCTGAGCAGGTGAAATGGTGGGCACAGAACCTGTGCAGGTCCCTTTGTCATTGATCCCAGGGCCAGAGTAGAGTGGAACTTGAAGGGTGAAGGTTTGTCTCATAGCAGCGCTGACATTTGGAGGGAGTAGGGCCTCTGGCATGTCCTCAGGCCTGGGCTTTGGTAACGGTGGAGCCCACACGTTAAAACCCAGGTTTGAAGCTTGTCTGTGCCTGCCCCCTTCCCTCCGAGGGCCTTTGCAGTGAAGAATGGTCCTAAGTAAGAAGGCCAGACTGAGCCCTCGCCAATGACTGGAAGAGGACGAGGTTTTTCTGAGCACCTCTGCCCTCCCTTTAGCCCTTGCTGTTTCCAGTTGCAGATATCACTGGTTTTTGTTTGCCTATTGTTTTCCTGATGTTATGTCTTCTTACTCTGTTAATTTTTCTCAAAGGAGGGGTGTGTGTGCGTGTGTGTGTGTGTGTGTGTGTATGTGTGTGTGTGTTTGGGGGAGGTTGTTGTTGTTTTGCCACTGTTAATTTTGAAACAGGCTGAGCTAGTTGGAAAAGGTAGATTTACTATGGGATTTATTAAGCCTTAAATCCCACATTGCACTGCTCTGAGTGAGTTTTATATAAAGCCTTTGTTAAGTAAAATGTACTGGTCTGTATTGTTGTGGACTGGCCACAGAACCTTCCTGATGTTTACGATATCATTTGTGCAGAGAATTTGCTTTTGTCCTAAATAACCAGCCACTGAAGAATGCCCCACTGCATTGCAGTCTAATTGCACAAACGGGAAAAGTGAGTTAATAGCAATGGGTACCATATTGTAAAGTACCAAATGAATGGCCCTACAGCCCTGGAGTTCAGAAGGGGAAACAGGCCTTCTGGATGGGGTGTCAAGGAACCACAGTAAGGATTCTGGCTGGATCCACAAGGAAAGGTTCAGGTGTGGATAGTGAAAGCAGTGTATAGGGCTGAGTGTCAGCTGTGAGGCAGAGTCAAGAGCATTTGGGGATTGGCATCAGGGAGGAACTGGTAGGGAAAGCAGCTGGCTAAACTGAAGTTTGTGTTTGGAAGGAGCAGTGATGGTGAGTTGACTATGTATTGCTTTTAGTGTTTACTGTCACACATTATCTCATTTATTTCTCATAGTTCAGTGAAGTGGGCAATTTGTGTTTTGTAGGAAAAACAGGCAGAGTGGCAAGGGTCTTGTCAAGGCCAGTATTGCTAACTTGGACCTCAGCTCACCTTCCAGTCTGTTAGTCCCCTCCTTAGTAGTGAGTCCCAACCAGTGAAGAGACAGGCAGAATTAATAGAGCGCAGCATATTGTTCCCTCATTCATTTTAATTGGGCAAGAATTGTTTATACTCTGCTGAAAGCTCAAAGTTTGATATATGGGGAGATGTTTGGGGACTTAATGTGAATGACTTTGGCTATACATCGTATTAGAGAAGATTTTGAAAGGTAATGATTCCCGCCCTACCCTCTGTATTAAGTAGAGGGGTGTGTGTACTGAAAATTGGTTTGTGGTTAAAAGACAAAAAAGTATAAGCAAGTGTTAGTCGTACTGGTGCACTGAGACTGGTTAGTGTCTTTTCTCTATTTCTTCTTTACCTAAACAATGAGATCAGCAGGTACTTTAGAATTCCCCTTGCATGCTAGTTAAGTCTTACATCCTCCAACACATAGGTTGTATTTTACAACTGGAAGAGACTTTAAAAAGCCACTAAGGTAGATCCCTTCATTGCATAGGTACTGTAACTCAGAGTAAGCAGCATGCAGGGCCATTCTACTGGTGTGTGGCAGATCTAGGACAAGAGCTGGCCAATCCCAATGCCTAGGGCTGGTGTTCTGTCCACCCTGCAACCCTTGGAGAGCTGTTGCTTCGTGGCTTCAAGGTGGCTTTGGACACTCGGAGAAAATCCCAAGTGGGGTGTTACCAGGGTCGAACAGTTCCCTGGCGGCCTCCCAAAACACCCTGCCAGGAATTCTTCCTGTTCAGGGAGGCCAAATCAGCTCCAAGAAACATTTATTTTCTCCTTTCCATGTCTAGGTTCTGATAAAAACTCTGCCTCTGTAACTGTATCATAATTCTGCAAATCCTGACACCCACAGGATATAATTGACCCAAACTCAAGGCTGGGTGGGCAGCTGGGACAGAGCCATGGACCAGGAAGGGACCACCCAGCTCCCACCTAGCTCCCTTGTTTCTTGCCAAGGGCATTGGGTCCACTTGGATGAACTTAACCAAGGCCACACCGCTTCTCAGAGCAGGGCTTGGGCTCACTGCTCTAATAAGCAATTAGAATTATGTTGTCAGTTGCTAGAGGTAGTTTTTTAGCCCTATAATCCCCACTCCTTTTTTGGAGTCAGAGAGAAGATGGGTCTGGAGCAAGGCCTAAGATGGAGCAGTGGTTGATCAAGACTTGGGACCAGAAGAGACCTTGAGGAGGGGAAACAGGAAAAACGCCTTCAAAACACAAGAATACCAGCCATGGTGTGGGAAATTTTTCAGAATTATTTGAGGGAGAAACAGTAAAAATAGGCATTTCCTCAGAGGAACTGCCTCCCTGCCTGCAGAGCACCCATCCCCCCCATTTCTGAGTCACATATGAGTATTGGTATTGATCTTTGTCTCCACATCAGTGACATTTCAAACTGCCCTATCAGAAATGACACACAGGAGAGGAATGCACATGTTGCCGTGGGAACGAACCTTTGTCACACTAGGAATGTGACAATTAATGGAGGCAAGACAGGGAAAGCTCCTTTTCTTGGCAGAGTTAGCCACTCTTGGGCAAGGCTTTGGAAAGTTTATTACGAAGAGGTGCACCCTCCCCATAGTTCCATTGTGTTTAGTTTTCTCCATTGTTATCTCTCCTTCCTTTTGAGAAGATGGAAGTTTAGTGATATAAAAATAGTTCTTTAAAAAAAGGATTTAAACTATCTGCCAGATGGAAGCCAAGTCTCTATCTTCTTTCATGTGGAAACATGTACCACTCTTGGTTCTTGGTGTGGCATGAAGAGAACTAGCTTTGGAATCCTGGCCCACCACATACTGACTGGCTGCGCGGATTACATCATCTCTCCAAACCAGTGCGTTCTCGTCTGCACACTGACAACAATAATAATCATTACTGTGCGTGTCATTATGAGAATTAAATGTGATAACAGATATAAACCACCTAACAGATTAACACAGTTGCTAAGAACTTTTAGATCTTGTGGGCTATGCAGCTTATATGACCAATGTGTTTCACTGGGTAGCTCAGTGACATCATTAACACTTGCTAAAATTAATTTCCTGTGATTATTGCTCCCTAAATTTACTCATATATTGTACCTTTAGACAGTTTAGAAGCCCTCTGAAGCAGATGGAGCACAAGGCTTGGGGTTGGTTTACTCGAGTTTTAGTGATTTTTACTCCGTCGTCTGTGCCACCAGGACATCACTTAACCTCACATGTCTTAGCTATTCTTCTGGTTTCTAAGAGGTTACTGTGCCACTGAAGATGAGTGTGCTTCCATTGAGGTGAAGTGTGGGAAGTGCTTTTACCAAGGTGGCCTAGTGAGGTGCTCAAGGAAACCTAGTTACTCTCACTGCACAAGAGTTGGCCTGGTTTCAGTTACCAGTTACACAGCAGTAATAATATTTACAGTATCTGAAAAGTCATGCTTTCAGACTTGTTTCTTACTCAGCTTTGAATTACAGAGTTCTTACTATGTACATAAGCCCCAAGTATCAAGGTTTAGGTATTTTCATAGCCTCTCCTCTTCCTCGTCCCCACTTTCCCTTCCTCAGGACAGCTACTGGCCACATTTCTCTCTCTCTCTCTCTCTTTCCCCCCCCATTCTGGTCCAGAATTGAATTTGGGGTATTAGAATTAGAAGAGTAAGTATCATCACTGTTTTGGGGACACATTTGCTTCTCATTTTAAATTTGCCTTTCAGTTGGTCTGTGTCGACTTCTCTAGCTCTCCGTGGGAGAGTTCTCTCTGGGTCCTGAGCATTCCCTTTGTCCGGAGAGAGATGTGTTGTTTATAATTGAAGCCCAAGTAGCATAGGGGGAGGGGAGAGGCCCTCTTTTGAAGTAGAATTAATTTTGGGGAGTTAAATACTTGGTGTCTTTTCTAGTGGAGACACTGTTTGAGAATACCATCTGCTTAGTTTACTAATTCATTTATATGGCAGCCCTTTGAGATAATTATTGATATTATCCCCATTTTATGGGCAAGCAGTTGCGAAGTAAGGCACTAATTTGCTGGAAAGTAGGGAAATTGTAACTTGAATGTGGACATTTTAACATCAGAATCATTATCTTCTCCACCTAATTGCCCATCAAAAGCATAATTGTGTATGTTTGATTTGCTCATGTGTGATGTTTCAAAAGATGTAAAGGCCAGGAGCAGTAGGACATTTTTTTTAAGCACACAACAGCTCCAGAAGAGTAGAGCATCCTCTCCACCCCACTCCCAGTCTTGGTTTAATTTTGGAAGAGTTGCCCAAGAAAGGTCAGGTTGGGAGGGTGGTTCCTGAGAGTTTTCCATTTCCTCTGGCTTTTGGAAATTGGTGAGGTTTGTTAACCATTTGAAGGAGTCTGATCATTTACCGGAAGAGGTTCGTCTGCCATTTTTAGTTCGGTTCTTTCCTTTGTCTCCTGTTTTAGTGTATCTGATGGCCGGTGCTTGCAGGGGATTCGAACTGCATTTTGTGTGTAGTGAACCGTCCTCAGCTCTCTGGCATAGCCAGTCGCAGCAGCATGGGGTCCCTGTGATGTGGCCGACTTAGGGAGGATGTTGCATGTACCTTTGAAGGAGAAGGTGCCAGTGTCGGCCTCTAGCCAGTCACAGAATTGGAGGTTGAGCCTGCCTCCTTTTTCTTTTATGTAATGTTATCCCTTGACCTAACATAAGTAACACATCCCAGCCTTTCCTACATACCTGAAATAAATTAGCTGTGAAGTTTCAGGAAGAAAATGCCTTTGGTGGGGCGGGGGGCAGTGAGGAAAGCTATCATAATAGTGTGAAAACCTTCACTTTTAGAGACATTTCTTTTTCCATTGCTATTATTTGAAAATAGAATCTGCCATTTGTGATCTTTCCTCAGGGTAAAACCATGTTCTTCTTTGCTCCCTAGTTTTTTGTAGAAGAGAGTGTCAAGAAAAAATGACAAAATCTAAGACTAGGTACTTACAGTGGCCATTGTTACTTACCTAAGACTTCTTCCCTTCAGATGTTTTCCGTCTGACAGATAACTAGGATCGCAGCCACGGAGGGGAAGTGGGAAACAGCAGGGCATGTGGAGGGAGCGGCTGCTGCCCTTGCCTGGGTGTGCCAGGTTGCCCCACACCTGGCTGCCTTTCCCTCTGCCGCCTGCTCAACACACACACTGTGCCCCATCTGTCTGCATTCAGTCCACTGCCTGCGGGCCTTGTGCTCTGAACCAAACCAGAAGCCATGGGAATATAGCAGAATTATAAAGCATTATTTCTGCTCTCCAGAAGCTAGAAGTCATAGCGATATGTGAAACAATAGTAAACATATAAGACATGATGATTAGTTACTAAACTCGGTGGCAGATCATAACTGTACAGAGTTGTGAGAAAGGGGGTCCTGTGAGAACTGGAGTGGCTGGCAGTGTCTTCGCGAAGGAAAGGTGTGCTTTGCATTGAGCCTTGAAAGGTGGATGGGGTGTGGTGAGATGGCCCAGGAGGCATTGGGGAGGAGAACAGCAGCCACCAAGTCAGCCAGGCCCAGTTCATTCTCCTGACGAATGAGGGGTGCACAGCCTGTTGGCATCTTTGTGAAAGGGTGAGATCAGCTGGAGGTGCAGCCTCTGCTGGAGGGGGAGTGGTGGGAGATGGGGGCGGTGGGTGGAGCCAGTGGGGGAAGACAGGAGCTTGCTCTCAATACAATGATAGAGACCCGTTGAACATTGTGTGTGTGTGTGTGTGTGTGTGTGTCTTTTTCAAAGAACCTCTTACGGATTTTGATATAACGAGGTAGAAGGAAGAGACGGTGGGTTTTTCACATTAGTCTACTCATATTTTTTCCCTTTATCCTTTCTTTTCAGTAAGTCACACTCTTTACTCAATATAGTCCCATCACCTTCACAAAACTACCTGATTCTCCTGATTTGGTGCATGTCCCTTTTTTCATTTTGAGCCACCCTTAGGAAATGACCCAGACCAACAGGTGGCAGACCTGATTTTAGTTCAAAGCAGCCAGAAAACCCTCAGAGGTGTTTTGCATCTGCAGAAGACTGTATGGATGGCAGTTGTAGCTCTGAAAGTCTGAAAATTGGGTCTGTTTTTCTCTAAAATTCCAGTTTCTACACACATTTGTAAATCGTGTAGCTGCCATGGTTAAACCACTAAAGAGTGATCAATTATCATCCCTTAAGTAAACTTTCCTAAGGCTGTTGGATAAATACTGTTCTTGGACTGAATGAATGAGCACACTTGGTTCTTAATGTTTTCGTGTGGGTAGGAGAGTGTGGCGTGAATGGGCAGCATGAGCTCTGGGCAGTAGCTCTGGGCCTGTGTTTGCCCTGTTGGATGATCTGTTTCCATCTTCTGCACCCATTTCCAGCCTAAACCCACCAAGGGACGAATGCGCATCCACTGCCTGGAGAATGTGGATAAGGCCCTGCAGTTCCTGAAGGAGCAGAGAGTCCATCTTGAGAACATGGGGTCTCATGACATCGTGGATGGGAACCACCGGCTTACACTCGGCCTCATCTGGACCATCATTCTGCGCTTCCAAGTAAGGGACTTGGCCAGGGGATTTCACTTCTTTGGGTACAAGCATCTTGTGAAGCTGGGCTCCCTGTTGCAGAGAGACCAAGAAGACCAGGTTGAAATGGCATCTCAGCCCTGGCCAATTTGGCTCAGCTATTAGAGCATTGGCCTATGGAATGTAGGATCTTGAGTTCAATTCCTGGTCAAGGGCCCATACCTGGGTTGCAGGTTCAATCCCAGGCCCAGGTCAGGGTCTTGTGGGAGGCAGCTAATCGATGTGTCTCTCTTTCATAGGTGTCTCTCTCTCTCTCTCTCTCACCCTCCCTACCTCCCTTCCTTCTACTCTATCTATATAATCAATGGAAAGATATCCTTGAGTGAAGATTCAGGTGTGCGGGGCTGTGTGTCACATCCAGCTGTCCTGGAGGCACAGCTGCCACATCCTCCCTCAGTTTTGCTGGCCCTTGAAAGTCTTGGTTCTCCTGTCAGATAAGGGGTTCTGGGCTGCATCCCAGCCCACCACTTCATTGGTACCTACTCTAAACATTTCATGTCTGCTGCTTGGCTTTCAGGAGCAAAGATAGGAGTTGTGGTTGATGCTCAGTTACTAGCACTAGGCTGTCTGAACGTACCAGATTGTGGCAAGTATCACAGAAAATTTTTAGGAGGCACTCTTAGGATTATGACATGTGTGGGCTCCGATTTCACTTCCTTCTCCTTTGGATGTGAGGAAGCAGAGTTCGCGGGGAATGTGCAAAGAGCCTTAGGCTTGTGTGAATTGGAATGATGTTATGGGGGTTTGTTGTAGTCGAGGGAAGGCTGTAAGTATAGAAGTACTCTGAGCCAGAAGGTGCTCTCAAGGTCATCCTGTCCATTTTCTTCACTGTCGAGGAAGGGGAGGAGCCTTGCCCAGGGTCACGGGGCCATTCAGGTAGAACCCCAGCCTAGGCTTCGATGCCTCAGGACTGGGAAGCACCTCCAGCCTGATGACTGGTTCTTCCTCTAGGACAGTGGTTCTCAGCCTTCCTACTGCCGCGACCCTTTATACAGTTCCTCAGGTGGGGACCCCAACCATAAAATTATTTTTGTTGCTACTTCATAACTGTAATTTTGCTACTGTTATGTCTTAGGGGACCTCTGTGAAAGGGTCGTTTGACCCCCAAAGGGGTCGCATCCCACAGGTTGAGAACCGCTGCTCTAGGAGAATGCTTCATGCTTAATGCTTTTCAGTTAAACATTGAAATGCAGGAAACACTTCTTACCATAGCGTCAGGTTACTCTGCAAACAAATGTCCTAACAGGCCTGTCTCCACCTTGGCGTGTTCTCTGTGCCTTTCCTTCCTGTCCCGCCCCTTTGATAAAGTCTGATTGATTTTTCTGGGTAAATGAAAATCTCACCATAAAAGGCAAAAACAGAAATCAAATTATAGCTGTCTTTGTATTCTTATTAAAACTGTGAGATCACCCTGTAACCAGTCCTTTTCTTTCTCATGGCCCCTGGGATTGGGCTCGAGCTAACAGTGTTCTGGGTGTGTATGTGGGAGGGTGGTGGGGGCTGAGCTATACAAAGAAGCTTTCTGCATAGGTGGTTCCCCAGCCTGCTGATCACCTGACTCCGTAGGAAAGCTTTTTACTAATTCTGATCCCCTGTCCCAGCCCTGGGGAGTCTAATCAAGTAGATCTAAGGAGGTGGAACCTCTTTTGAAGATGATATCATTAGTGGAGTTAATTACTATCAAAATTACTTCATTTTTAAACAGAAAACTCTTATGTAGGTTTCTGTCATTTAGTTTCTGGATGATTTAAAAATGGAGTGAATGTCATTAAATTCACTAACTATTGTTCTTGGTTTAGGCCAACAGAGGTGACATTAGCAAGATGGTCCTTGGGCCTTACCTCAGTTTTGCAGAGTAAAAAACTTCCATTTCTGTTGCCTTTGGCCTGTAGTAGTCAGCATGGAAGGGCATCCTGACGGTGGCCCTCCACGTCAGGTCAGCACCCGTGCTAGTGAGCTGGCAAATGCAGCCCTTTCCAGGATTCTCAGCATGAATTGGGTTGAGTCATTGACTAATTAGCTCCCTGACAGCCTGTCTTTTTCTGGACTTGAACTTGTAGATGTTGACTGGTACTTTCTCTTTCCTTTGAGGCAGGAAATGCAGGCTGCTGGTGTCACTGCGTGGCCTGCATTGTTGGTGTCTTCCATGACCTAGCTTCATTCAGACATCACCCATCCCACTAAGACAGGGTGTGAGCACTTGAAACAGTTTATTCTTGTATTTATTAATTACTGTAGTATTTTCCATGCGAATAACTGTATATCTACTTTAATTTTTTTTAATCCTCACCTGAAGATACTTTTTCCATTTTTATCTTCAGATAGAGTGGTAGAGAGAGAGAGACATCAATTGGTTGCCTTTCGTATGACCCTGACCAGGGCCAGGGACCAAACCACAACTGAGGTGCATGCCCTTGGTCAGAATTAAATCCGAGACTCTTTGGTCCAAGGGCCGACACTCTATTGCTGAGCCAAACCGGCCAGGGCTGTACACCTACTTTTGCCGCACCCTGTATGTATTGCTTCCTCATCAGCCAGGGCCCAGTTCACATTCTGCCTCCTCTGTGTTTACAAAGATCTCTCTTTTCCCCCAGATCCTGAACATACAGCCTTGTCTTGTGTTTTGTGTGAGTGTGTGTCTGTGTGTTCCTACCTCAGAGTTCCCAGGATG
Organism: Molossus molossus; assembly: GCF_014108415.1. Taxonomy (NCBI): domain Eukaryota; kingdom Metazoa; phylum Chordata; class Mammalia; order Chiroptera; family Molossidae; genus Molossus; species Molossus molossus. The sequence goes on from NW_023425350.1 coordinate 38,430,990, forward strand.
TGGCCTGCCCTGTCTATACTTAGCAGGGATCCATGAAGTACTGGTGATGGCACATAGGTGTTATGTTGCTGTCCCTTTAAAAGGGAGTGCAAGATGATGTGGGAACGGGAATGAATGTTTTTGAGTTTGTCTAGTCTAAACGGGCAGCTGTCTTCATTCCAGAGGGATGGACTGTGCTTCTAAATGAACACATCTGGGAACAGACTCCCTTCTTCAGGTGGAAGCATAGGACAGTTGACAGGTTCATGTGTAACATTTCACCTGCCTTTCTGGGTGCAGCCATGTCTTATCCCTCGACTGTGCTCCTCTTTCACATCTACTTTCTGCACATGAGCTGAGGATCCAAATCGCAGAGTTGGGAGTTTACGCAGACACTCTGACTTCACATACTTACCACAGTCAAAAATGGAGAATTTTTTTAGAAGTATAATTATTTCACTTTCTAGGTATTTTTCTTGTTGAATGTTTTTAACTTTCAATCTTATATGTACATAGTTTATCCTCCTTGGATTGGTTAGAGCTGAAAGACGATGAATGGCCTCCTAGGCCAACACCATTCACCCCCAACCACGTTTTCTTATTACAGGCAAGACACTAAAGACCAAAGGGTATTTAGAGCATTTGTCTAAAATTACATAATTGCTAGGCAGCCCCTAATTCAGACAGTGAGCATTGATGGGCTCCTTGCCATGAGCACAGGGCATCACATTCTTGATGTGTGTGAGTGCCCAGTAGCGCTGTGTGACAGCCACTGTTACAGCTGCCATTGCTCAGGTGGGACGCTGAGGGACTTGCCTCAGGACACACTAGGTGCTGGGGCCTGGGTTCAGACCCAGGCGGTCTGACTGGTACCAACAGACCAGGCTCTGTGGTATGTTGAAAATATGCTGCTAGTGAGTGGCTAAGAAGTGCAGACTGTCTTAGACCATTGGGCTGCTATAACGGAATACCCAGACCGGGGAGCTTAGAAACAGTAGACATTTCTTTCTCACAGTTCTGGAGGCTGTAAGTCTGAGATCAGGGTGCCAACATGGTCTCAAACCTCTTGTCCTCACCTGGTGGAAGGTGCTGAGGATCTCTGGAGCCTTTTTTATAAAAGGCACTAATCCCATTCAAGAGGGCTCCACTCTCATGACAAGCACCTCCTAAAATCCCCACCTACTAATACCATAATCTTTGAGGGCTAGGATTTCAACATAAGAATTTGGAGGGGAGTCCTGGCCAATTTTGCTCAGTGGTTAGAGTGTGGGCCCGTGGATCAATGAGTTGCGGGTTCAATTCCAGTCAAGGGCATGTACCTTGGTTGCAGTTTGTTCCCGGCCCTGGTCGGGTCGCGTGGGAGGCAACAAGTTGATGTGGCTCTATCACATCAGTGTTTCTCTCTGTCTCTCTCTCTCTCTCTCCTCCCTCCTTCCCACGCTATCTGATGATAAATAGAAAAATATCCTCAGATGAGGAATAAAGAAAGAATTTGGAGGGGATACAGACGTTCAGACATGGAAGCACAGCATTTAATTGCATGCTTTCTCTGAGATGGGTCAGTTGTCAGGCAGTGGTGCACACACTGTCCTCATCTATGAAGGACACACCCTGCTGTGAAAAATGTTTGGTTATGAAAAACTGAACATAATAGTCTTCTGGGGTCTGATGAGGGTCAAGATGGACTGTATGAATCAGTGTGTTGCTTGTAGTTGGAAAGATGGGCTGGCCTGAGAGTAGAAATGACCCCTGACAGGTTCTGGGAAGTCATGCAGGTCACTTGTCTTCACTTCCATCTTATCTCTGCAAAGTGGAAAATCTAGTTCTGGCTGGTGTTCCATTAAGGCGAACCCTGGCTTCAGAATGCAGTTTTCATTACCAGTCAGAGGAGATGGTCTGTAGGGCTACGCTTTGATTTGAAGTTTACTGTTTATGTGTATAGAGATCAGTTCTGTGGCTGTAGTTAGGCAGCTGACCACCTCTCTGTCTAATATCTGTTTGTAAATCTTAGATCCAGGATATCAGTGTGGAGACCGAGGACAACAAAGAGAAGAAGTCAGCCAAGGATGCATTGCTGCTGTGGTGCCAGATGAAGACAGCTGGGTGAGTGAGCACAGAGGCCCGGCCACTTCGCCAGGGCCCGCAGTCATCACTCCAGGGTGGTGACAAGTGTCTCTCCACTGCTTCCATCGAGACGTCCTGTTAGCGTGCGAGCAGTGGATACGCTGACCTTTCGGCTAGCTCTCTGGGCAGAAGGAGCTCTGATTTATATTCTGGGCCTCTCATCGTCACCATCAGTTTTCCTCTTTTTATTAAGGAAGCTCCAGAAAGCAGTATATCTTGAATGTTAAAACCCTGAAATCATGTTTAGGAAGCACATCCACGATGTTTAAAAAAAACACCTGTGGTGGGTTTTCTCCTGCTTTTCATTTCGGCTGCTTCAGGAAGCTTTGTGCCGTAACCGTAAGAATACTCTTATTACGCTTTCTTATCTGTCTCAGTTTTCCTTCCTTTTATCCTTCCATTGACATTTCAGTGAAGATATTTTTTAGAGAGCTGCATCTTTTTTGTTACTGAAATTGCCAGGGCCCCTAGGTACTTGCTGAGAACCAATTATATGCCAGGTTAATTGGAGAGTTCCTGTCGGGACTGCTGGGAGGGCAGATGTGACAGTAATGACCATGATCCACAATACGTGGGGAAACCATAGAAGGGATTGAGTCAGATGTGACCTTTTAATCAACCAAAGATACCGAGTTATCAATCAATGTGTGTGGAATGGTTGATTGATTAGGGGTAGGTTTTAAACAAGGGGACATTTTTTAAGGAAGTAAACCTGTATTTTGTAATCCTATTGTTTTTTCCCTTGTGCTTTGCCTTTGCCAGGTACCCCAACGTCAACATTCACAATTTCACCACCAGCTGGAGGGACGGCATGGCCTTCAACGCACTGATTCACAAGCACCGGTAAACCATTCTGGGGCTGGATTCACTTTCCTCTGTAGTGGACCTGGGTGGCTTTTGAGCCTCAGACCCGTTGCCGTCAGTGTGGCAGCACAGTGGACATTCCTGCGTTCCATGTGAGGGAAACGCGGGAGAGTATCTAAAGTCTCTCAACACAGATACACAGGTTCTCTCATTGCCTTCAGTTCTCTTAACTTTGGAGTATTGTTTAAAAAATCAGGTTTCATTCATTGGTGATTAAATAACGTCATAGAGTTTCACTCTGCTGAGTGGTGACTTGGACACTTGGGGCGGGGGGATAATAATTGTGTTTAGCTGATCCCAGGATGTGTTTTTGAAGCTGTGGTTTTTGTGTACCATTGTCATTCCACATAGGCCTGACCTGATTGATTTTGACAAACTGAAGAAATCCAATGCACACTACAATCTGCAGAACGCCTTTAACCTGGCAGAGCAGCACCTTGGCCTCACTAAGCTCTTGGACCCCGAAGGTGAGAACTTGGGACAACAGGTGGATCTTTAATGTCTCTAGCACTGAGGGGTTAATGTAAGATCTGCTTTGTGTCTGGTTTATTGTGCAGTGTGCTTTGGGAGTTATCCAAGGAAGAGGAGCTTAATTTTGGTGAGAGTTACTTGATGATTTGTGCAAAGGATTACATTTGAAAAGGCTTCAAGAAATGAATATGATGTAAACAGGTTCTGAAGGAGAGAGCATGCTAGGCAGGGAGACTGTATGAGCAAGGGCGAAGAAGGCATGTATGGGGAGCAAGGATGAGGAAGGCGTTTATTAGGAATGGTGTTTAGAGTGATAATAGGCAGTTCCAGTAGAAGGGGGGTGGGGCCCAACAGGTTAACAGTTTTAGAGGTTATTCAGTAGACAGTGGTTAGCAGCTGTGCTCAAGGAAGAGCACCTGCCATAGGCTCTTAGTGAATGGTTGTCGACTGGCTTTCACCCCAAAGCAGCAAGCAGCACTGGGTGGAGTGGGTGGAGAGGAGGGCAGGGCCCTTGTTAGGAGGCTGTGCAGTGTTTGCTTACGAGCAAGAGTGTAAATGACGGAGGTGCATCAGGAAAGGGGAGCATGTTGGTGGAAGGAGGTGTAACATTCAGTCCCTTCAAATGGCTGTCTGCCGGGAGGCACAGAATCACATTCTCTGCATGGACTTGATCTTTCTGCTCTGAGTCCCTGCAGCAGGGCCCCAAAGACTGACTGCAGGTAACATGGAGTTTACCTTTGTGGGGGCAGTTCCCCAGCTTGTAGCTCCCTTGCTTAACAAAATTCTAATCCTAGGCTTCTTTGTAGCATGAGTTATCATAGGCACTTGGTTCGATTTTGAGAAGCGTAAGAGGATTTTCTTTTTGTAGTGCTGAAGCTTATTAGATTCTCCTCACTCTGAGCAAGTAGTAGAGAGGAAACTGTGAGTGAAAGTTTAAAGTTCTTATAAATATAGAACAGGAAGTTTAACTCCCCAAGGGCAGATTAAGGTCACGAGGCTGCCAAGCTGGCTTCTTGCTTTTTTCCATTGCATCTGATTCACTGATATGTTCACTACAGGAAGCTGAGATAAAATTATCTTCGTGCTAACCCATTAAATGATTTCTCAATATAAACAAAACAAAAATTTCTTGGGCTTTGATAAGTTTTTGTACTTAACCTCTACCTTACTATGGGAAGGCATGCTTCCTTGCCCTAGCTCTTTGATAAAGAACCTTTATTGTTGCTGTCACTATGACAAAGTCTTTGTAGTAACTTGCCCATTAGTTCTTCTTTCCAGTCAGTACCCAGGATGAAAAGGGAGTATGTTCCCCAGACCATAAGACAAGGAACTAAAAAAGGCCCTTGATGTGATGTCACTTACCCTGTGGGAGCCATTAGTTAAAACACGATTTTAGACACGTTTAAAGAAAGATTTTTGTCTGCTCAATCCTTCTTGATTATGTCAACATTTTGTGTTTATTAAATTGCATACAAGACCAACATTTTTCTCGTTCTCCTCCAATTTGCTCTCCTTGGAGCACACTTTGGTGGGGCTGAGCAGACGCAGGAGTTGGTCACAGGGGGTCCTGGGGGGGGAAACAGTAGTGTTTCTGGCCCCCACTGTCACTGGCTGCCTCAGTGACACTTGGAGCCCTGTGTCCCAGTGTTCTCATCCTGTCTCACCCAGGGCTGCCAGGAAGACAGAATCGAGGGTGCCTGTGTGAATGTACACGGAAATGAACCTGATCAGTTATGCGTCATCCTGTGTGTTCTCTTGATCTATCCTGAGTTGAGTGCTTCACTCAATAATGCCAGGCTGTGAAGACTTATTCACTCCTCGCCATCTTCACTCATTTTGCTCCCTCTCTCAATATTTATTGACCACCCACTTCTAGAGCAAAACAACACACTAAATATTTGGGAGGTGGAGTGACTAGCACAGGGCTTACCAAGATGGAGTTTCTATCCTGGGGACTTAGTCTTGCAAGACAAATAAAATATGCATAAATGATTACAGTACCTGGCAGAAAGTAGACTGTGTGTTCATATAAATGAAGTCCTTAGGGGAAAAGAGAGATAGTAATTCCAGCTGTGGGGATCAGAAATGGCTCTGTTGGAATGGAAACTTTTCAGTTGGATCTTGAAGGATAGGAAGAAGGTGATGGTGTGTGGAAGGCCCTTTCAGGCAAAGGAAAGTGGAGAGTAAATAGAAGGACTGTGGGGAATTCTGGAGTGTGTGTAGGGAGTGGTGAAGAATCCATTTTGATGTAGATATAAAGTACCTGAGAAGAATTAGTTGTGTATAGAATTAAACGTATCTAGAATATTGCTTGGCAATTAGTGGAAGCCTTATAAATATTCAGTGGATGGAAGGAAGGCATAATCTCAAGTACAGAAAATGAAGACACTGACCTATTCAGTGTTGACCAGTTGTTCCAGGATATTCTGCTGCCTGGTGGCAGCCCCATGAGCACAGTACTGAAGAGGCGGTCTTCTCTGCGTTACAGATATCAGTGTGGACCACCCTGACGAGAAGTCCATTATCACTTATGTGGTGACTTATTACCACTACTTCTCTAAGATGAAGGCCTTGGCTGTGGAAGGAAAACGAATTGGAAAGGTGAGCGCGCACCAATTTCATAAGTTGTGAGACATCGTTAAGGCTCACATCCTAAAGGACTGCCACTGAGCTCCTTGCCCTCCCATGAATTTGTAAATGTAGCCAGTAGCGTTTCGGGGTGGACTCTCCAGATTGCAGAGAGGTAGGCAGAAGCCTCTTCATCCCAAAGGGTAATGGAGGTAGGAGCAGTGGCTGAAATATTTAGGAAAGGATGTGAAGGGGGAACCTCAGACCCAAGAACTGCCTCCCCTTAGCCTTACCAGAAATTGGGTATTGGAAATCCGATTGAGCTGGCTAATGACATGGGTGTCAAATCCTACTTCCCACCGTTGAAAAGGCCTCTGTGTTATGCTTTTTATTTCTTGTTTGCCTGATGTTTGCCTGCCATGTATTTCAAAACACCTTGGACCAGATGACAATTTCTTCTCAATGTAATAGGAATAGAAAGTTCATAGGCATTCATGGGACAGGACCAAGCAAAATAGAGCCCTTTTCTGTTTCTCTAGGGATTTTGGAGCTTTGGCAACAAGAGTCATTCAGACTCTTAAACCCTTTGCCTGGGGGACGAGAGGTTCCAGAACCAATTCCAGTTGAGTTAAGCTGTCATTGCTCATACATAATGGCCACAGTCTGAGTGCCTATTAAGAAGTGGTTCCTGGAGTTTGAAGTGCTCGAGCCACAGTTGCACAGATCGTGGTTAAGTGTGCATGTGCTTCTGTAGGGTTGCAGTCACGGTTTCCTTGTGCCCCGATACACTCTCTTCCATTTTTCTACCTCCTGTTTACAGGTGCTTGACAATGCTATCGAAACAGAAAAAATGATTGAAAAGTATGAATCACTTGCCTCCGACCTTCTGGAGTGGATTGAACAAACCATCATTATTTTGAACAATCGTAAATTTGCCAATTCACTGGTTGGGGTTCAACAGCAGCTTCAGGCATTCAACACTTACCGCACAGTGGAGAAACCGCCCAAGTATGATGCAAATTGGGATACGTTGCCTTATGATAACGTGGGAATGCAGACCCCTGCTTTCTGACTTGCGTGATCTTGCCTCTTAGTGAATACCTCTCACCGGTGGCCTTACTCCTTTTCATCTGACCCCGTGTTGCTGAGATTTATTACAAACCGTGCCCTCTGTGAGCCCTTTCCAGTGGATGGTGCCACTGGTAGAGGAGACTCTGAAGAGATTGTGCAGGCCCCCAATTCCTTACCCAAAACTCTTGTGCCGGACGCATTTCAGAATTCCATATTTTTTTGGATTTTAGAGAAGTAGCAGTTGTGTGTATGTTGTGTGCTATGACTCCACTTGGGTCCAGGGAAGTAACCCATAATCCGGCCCACTAATATATATAGCAAAATGTGTAATTATTCACGTTTTGGAGAGAGACGACAATAAATAGTTTTGCCGCCCCCAAAAGTTTGACTTTTTTACATCTTTTAAAAATTTATAATTGTGGAATAAAGGTTGTGGTTGGTAGACCTTGTCTCTTACTTATAGGTCAAAAATCATTCCTCCTTTTTCTGAAATTCCTGCTCTGTTGTGAATTCCTTGCTGAGGTCTCTGAACTCACTGAAAGTTGCGTTCAGTAGTCCTTTGAAATACTTCTTGCTGAATGCATTCATTCAGCTGTGCTCTCAATGAAGTAAGTCCATTGCCAGGGCTTAGGGTCTAAACCTTGAATGAGGTGATTAACAAAAGAGTGCTATTGTGTGCCCCCAAATATAAATCTCAGTAACAACAAACAAGCAACCACAAAAAAAATTCCAGTTGGGCACACTTTGAGGTCTGTAATACTCAAAAACTAACCCACTCTGGTCTCTCTAACATGCGTTTCACATAAATCAGAGCAGAGATAAATGGCTTTTTAAATTGCATGGCTGTGTGAAATGTATTGTTTTGCTCAGAAGCAAATTAGTATTTCCCCTTGAAGAAGCCGAATATAATAAATAACGTTTATGGTTGCTTTTTTCTGTGCTTAGATTTACTGAGAAGGGGAACTTGGAAGTGCTGCTTTTCACTATTCAGAGCAAGATGAGGGCCAACAATCAGAAGGTCTACATGCCCCGGGAGGGGAAGCTTATCTCTGACATCAACAAGGTAAAGCCGACCTGTCTGTCCTCCTGTAGGCTCCAGGTTCTGTTGTTAGGCGGGCAGGAGACTGAAAGGGTCCACCCTGCCTGCTGAATTAAGGGCAGCTGTTGCTTGGGTATTGCAGAGGGTCAGGGAATAGTGCTAGGCTGGTCTATTGGAGGTTTGGGGAGAACGTTGGATTTTATCAAACCAGCTTGGGTTCTGCCTATTTATTTACCTTATTACTCTCACCTGTCAGAGGCAATGGACTCAAACATCTTTAATTAAAAAAAAATTTTTTTTTATATCCTCACCTGAGAACAGTTTTTCATTTTTTGTTCAGATAGAGTGGGAGGAGGGGAGAGAGAGAGAGAGAAACATCGATGTGAAGGGGACACGTAAAGTGGCTGCCTCCCACACGACCCAACCAGGGCTGGGGACAAACCACAACTGAGGTACATGCCCTTAGCGGGAACCGAACCTGGGTCTCTCTGGACCGCAGGCCGATGCTCTAACTACTGAGCAAAACTGTCCAGGGCCATCTTTAAATTGCAGAAGGTAGAAGCAAAACTTGATATCATGTCTCTGGATCTCTACAGGTCTGGGCTTGGGATCCTGGCTCCTTCTGTCAGAGAAGCTGTCACATGATTTCTATTATCACGCTTTTATGTCTGTAGGGCTAGAATTTCACAGTGGACAGTATTTCCAAGTTCAGATTTGAAAAATCTGGTACTTTAGTCAGCTGTACCCATTTAGATTCTTTTTTTTTCTCAATTTTTACCTGGGGATAGGATATTTTTCCATATATCTTTAGCTAGAGTGGGAGGGAGAGAAAGAGACACATCAATGTGAGAGAGACACATTAATGGGTTGCCTCCCACACACCCCCAACCAGTGCTGGGGAACCGAACCACAACCGAGGTACATGCCCTTGACCGGAACCAAACCCACGACACTTTAGTCTGCAGGACGACGTTCTAACCACTGAGCAAAACCAGCCAGGGCCCATTTAGAATCTTTTAAGTGGAATTTTTTAAAGTGTCATGAAGTAAGGTGTATTTCATAGAAATGAGCTTAATGTGTACGGTCATTCAATGAGAATTTTGGGGAAAAAAATACTCAGATATGTGGACTAAAAACAAGTGGCTCAGGAAGGGTGAATGAGAGAGTCATAATAAGATTTCTGTGCCCTGAATAGCCATACAGATTTTCTAATTCAAATGAACATTTATTACATTCAGAATGCAAGGGTGAGCGAGGAACAGTGGCATAAATTATTCAATAAATAAATAATATAATTTATAAAAAAAAAAAGATTTCTTGCTGAGAAAAATCATTTATCTTTTTTTATATGATCAGAGCTGTTGAAAATAATTACGTTGTTTCCTCTCAGTTAAAGTAGGAGATTTATTATTTGGTTATCTTGCTCCATATCTACACTTTCTTTTCCAAGCACAACACGAGCTCTCTGGACTTAGATAGGGAGAGTTCTCCCACGAGGCTACGCTGAGAGAAACTGCTTTTTCCCAAGGCTGAAGAGTCAGTGAGGATGGGAACGGGACTTCCCGTCTAATTTCCTGATCTTGTTGAGAAATGCTAGTTGTCGACTGTTGCCGGGGAAAGCTCTAGAACGTCGCAGGAAACTGTTCTTTCTCACTTCCCTAGGCCTGGGAAAGACTGGAAAAAGCGGAGCACGAGAGAGAACTGGCCCTGCGGAACGAGCTCATAAGACAGGAGAAACTGGAGCAGCTCGCCCGCAGATTCGACCGCAAGGCAGCCATGAGGGAGACCTGGCTGAGCGAGAACCAGCGCCTGGTGTCTCAGGTCTGCCTCGGAGCTTGTCTGAGGAACTGCCCCGGGTAATCTAGAAATGTAGGCCATGCCAGGAGGATGGCGGCTTGTCAGCAGGCCTGCATCGCAGTAACTGTCAAGTCAGCTGCCCACTTCCCAGGAAAGGGATGTTTATAATTTCTAACATACTGTTTATCTAACTTTTTATAGATCTGGAAGCAGCTCAAGCAGAGTTTGTTTAGAGCCAGTGAGTGTGTGTGAACTGTCCACATTTATGTAATTTTAAAAAAATTCCCTCTTTTCCTCAATCTCTGACCAACCAATCCTTCAGGACAGTTAGACTGGTCATGAAATAAATAAAAACGGTTTTCTTTTCTGCTTGGCTTCTCGTAAGCTATCCTCTGCTCCAGGCTTATTAAGTCAGGTGCTAGACACGAGTTGGACCCCTTTATAAAGTGAGAACTTGCTGATTTGCTTTGGGTCGGGGGCATGTGAGCTCAAGTTCAGAGTTTTAAGAGTCCTAGGGAAGGCAGAGACCAGCCCTGGGGGTGGGGGGAGCATCAGGGGACTGTTTGGCTTTAAGACCACCAAAGACTAAGGTGTGCTCAGCGTTCCACCTCTGTTCTGTTTCTTTGTTCCAATCGGATGGCTTTTTTCATTCTGTTTCTCTGTAGGACAACTTCGGGTTCGACCTTCCTGCGGTTGAGGCTGCCACCAAAAAGCATGAGGCCATTGAGACAGACATTGCCGCATACGAGGAGCGTGTGCAGGCTGTGGTCGCCGTGGCCAGGGAGCTCGAGGCGGAGAACTACCATGACATCAAGCGCATCACTGCGAGGAAGGACAACGTCATCCGGCTCTGGGAATACCTGCTGGAACTTCTCCGGGCCCGGAGGCAGCGTCTCGAGATGAACCTAGGGCTGCAGAAGATATTTCAGGAAATGCTCTACATTATGGACTGGATGGACGAAATGAAGGTAAGACTTGACTGGAGGGGACCAGAGCTGATCCAATGAGGCCTCTCTTTTCTGGGACTCACTCACGAACTCCCAGCATACCTTGAGCCCCTCGTCTAACCACCCACTCTGCAGAGCTGGAAAAGGCCACATGACCCACAGGGAGGCTGCCAGAGCAGAGTTGGTGATGGGACGTGTGCGAAAGCTGTGAGGAAGAGCTGTTTTGTAGCTGAAGGTCTGCTGTGTCTTAGGTCTAGTTTGTATGTGCTCCACAGTAGGGCATCGATGAGATTGTTCTGTGTTTTAATTCTTTCGAGGTGAACTAACTTTCTACCTCGTTGATGTTTGTGAGTGGCTCTGGTGAGAGTGTGGGGCCCAGGCAGGGGGTCTGGGCAGAGGGGGTGGTAGGCCATGTGGACGGAGCGTGGTTGGAACCAGGCAGCCAGAGTTCAGACGGGGAGTGCCGGAGCTGCCTGCTCTCCCGAGCCGCCTTTCTCCATCTGTAAGTGGAGATGGTCCTGACGAGCTACCCTGCCCGGTTACAGCGAGGGCTGGTGCACGGTGCACACCCGGATCACAGGGCGGGCTGGTTGGAAACAGCTGCCAGTGCTGCTTGGTGCTTCCCCTCCACTTTTGACAGCTCTGAGCATCGAGTTCACGCCTCCCCCACCCTGGGAGAAACATGCCACTCTGCCAAAGCCTTGTGCCCGTTCGTGTCCTCTGATGCAGGCCATGGAGAGCTCGTCCGTGTCATAGCTCCCCAGCTGAAAGGTGTTTAGCCTTGTCATGGGGAGAGAACAGGGCAGTTTTGGGTTCGTTTTCTCAGTACATTGTGTTCCATTCACAAGCTTGACCTCCTGCAAGGGCGTTCCTTCCCAGGATGTGAGCCCTCACCTTTTGCTTACCTCTTGAACTGTTCCTGGCAGTGGGGCAAGGTCACTGATACCATCAGTCTCCCTCTTACTGTCCCAGATTTATGATGTTCTCCTGTGTGGTCTGTCTTGACCTCTTAAAATGGAAATGTTCATAAAATCTAGCAGAGAGGTGCTTTTCATTATATGAATCATGGTGCACATTTTAATTCAGATTGGGCCAGATTTCTCAGAAGTAAGCGTGGAGTAGAAATTCTATCTGGAGAGGATGTGGGATGAGGCCCCCAAATGGGGCTGATGGAAGAAGCAAGAGGAAAAGTTAATGAGTTCAGACTTAAACCAGAGAAGCTGTTTGGGGCCTACACAGCCACTCGGCCCTATTCTTAATTTGGTTCAAGATATGGCTGGCAAGCTTTTCAGTTAGATTCTCCTCCCATTGATTGTATATGCATCACAGGGCCACCAATAAGCTCTCAACTGAGGAAAGCATCTCTTTAAGGCAGTGGTTCTCAGCCTTCCTCATGCTGTGACCCTTAAACACAGTCCCTCATGTTGTATGTGGGCGTATCTGCATGTGGGCGGACCCGCCTGGAGACGGATAGAGGAGCGGTGTCTCGGTTCCTAAGACCACTGGAAATACGTGCTTTCCAGTGGTCTTAGGTGACCCCTGTGAAAGGGTCGTTCGAGCCCCAAAGGGGTTGCGACCCGTAGGTTGAGAACCAATGCTCTAAGGGGTCATCAGTTTGTAAGAGATTTCTTTAAACTTTGACGTGAAACAGCTGTTACCTTTTTCCCAGTTTACATTTCATACTTTTCTCCCCCTCCCCCCTTTTTTCTTATGCTGTACTTTTTAGTGTAAAATTGACTTGCTTATTTCAAGGTAGACGATCCTTAATTAATTGTGTCTCTCCTGATGCAGGCTTTCAGGTTGGTTTGCTTTGTTCTGGTTTGCTCGTCATCTTCCCCTACGGGAGGGATGGCTGGCTCCGGGGAGGGTGCAGCTTGCTTGTTGGCTCTCAGCTTGTTTTAAGATTGTAAGATACTGAACTCGAGGCTGTATTCACAGATGTCCTTTCTGTTACCTCTTGTGCACAGGTGCTGTTGTTGTCTCAAGACTATGGTAAACACTTGCTGGGCGTGGAAGACCTGTTACAGAAGCATGCCCTGGTGGAAGCCGACATTGGCATCCAGGCAGAGCGGGTGAGGGGTGTCAATGCCTCTGCCCAGAAGTTCGCAGCGGATGGGGAAGGTGAGGATGGACCATCCAAGACATTACCTTCTAGTCACCAGAGACCCAACTTTGTTGTGTATGGCAGTGGGCTTTTGAAGTTACTGTGCCATTGAAGATCCCAGTGGGTTTGTCTGCCTCTGTGGTGTGGGTCCATGAGAGTCAGTGGGCGGCCTTCTGAGCACTGGAACTCTGTCTTGCCTTTCTCAAATGGACGTGTCTTTTCCTTAAATACTCAAAGTGCTGCTTGGTGTTGAATAGATTGATGTTCGGCTGTGTGCCTACAACCTGGTGTGGGCTCAGGCAGCTCATGGCTGTCACACCTGGTTGTATCTTTCTTTAAAGGATATTTGGAAGGAGTGGGTTTTGTTTCTTATATTTTATTATTATTTTGTTTATTTAATTTTATCCCCACCCAAGGACTTTTTTCCGTTTTTGTTCAGAATAGAGTGGGAGGGGAGAGGGAGAGAGAGAGAAAAAAAACATCGACGTGAAAGGGACACATTGAGTGGCTGCCTTCCACACGACCCCAACCAGGGCCCGGGACGAATCGCACCTGAGGTACGTGCCCTTGACTGGAATCAAACCCGCGACTCATTGGTCCGTAGGCCCACGCTCCAACCTCTGGGTCAAACCAGCCCGGGCATGTTTCTTATATTTTAAAAACAGTTAAATCCAGCTGACTTCTTTTTTATGATTGATGTGCTTTTTTGTTTGTAAGTGATCCCCAAAAAATAACACTTGGGGCAAAAAATAATACTCATCATTGCTCCTCTCTCCTCTTTCAGTCAAGATCCTAAAAGGTCCTGCACTTAGAATCAAACTGCTGATCTAGTAATAAGAACATGGAGTGTAGCTTACCGACTGCAACTAGCAGGAACCTCTGCTAAACTGTCCCACAACCATTCCTTCCTTGGCATCCAACAGGTTACAAGCCCTGCGACCCCCAGGTGATCCGAGACCGCGTGGCCCACATGGAGTTCTGTTACCAGGAGCTTTGCCAGCTGGCGGCTGAGCGCCGGGCCCGCCTGGAAGAGTCCCGCCGCCTCTGGAAGTTCTTCTGGGAGATGGCAGAAGAGGAGGGCTGGATACGGGAGAAGGAGAAGATCTTGTCCTCCGATGATTACGGCAAAGACCTGACCAGCGTCATGCGCCTACTCAGCAAGCATCGGGCCTTCGAGGACGAGATGAGCGGCCGCAGTGGCCACTTTGAGCAGGCCATCAAAGAAGGTGAAGACATGATTGCGGAGGAGCACTTTGGGTCAGAGAAGATCCGGGAGAGGATCGCCTACATCCGGGAGCAGTGGGCCAGCCTGGCGCAGCTCTCGGCCATCCGGAAGAAGCGCCTGGAGGAAGCCCTGCTGCTGCACCAGTTCCAGGCGGACGCCGACGACATCGACGCCTGGATGCTGGACGTCCTCAAGATCGTCTCCAGCAACGACGTGGGCCACGACGAGTACTCCACCCAGTCTCTGGTCAAGAAGCACAAGGACGTGGCCGAGGAGATCGCCAACTACCGGCCCACCATCGACACGCTGCACGAGCAGGCTGGTGCCCTCCCGCGGGAGCACGCCGAGTCCCCAGAGGTCAGGGGCCGGCTTTCGGGCATCGAGGAGCGCTACAAGGAGGTGGCTGAGCTGACGCGGCTGAGGAAGCAGGCTCTGCAGGACACCCTGGCCCTGTACAAGATGTTCAGTGAGGCCGACGCCTGTGAGCTCTGGATCGATGAGAAGGAGCAGTGGCTCAACAACATGCAGATCCCAGAGAAGCTGGAGGACCTGGAGGTCATCCAGCACAGGTGAGGAGCGCGGGGTGCCAGGGCGGCGGGTCACCAGCCTGCCTCTCGCTACCAGTCGTGACGAAGGAGGTGACTATCCTGTTGAATTGCCTTTCAGGTTTGAGAGCCTGGAGCCAGAAATGAACAACCAGGCCTCCCGGGTTGCAGTGGTGAACCAGATCGCGCGGCAGCTGATGCACAGCGGCCACCCAAGTGAGAAGGCCATCAGAGCCCAGCAGGACAGGCTGAACACCAGGTGCGCGTGAGGCCGGGGGCGGCTCCCGTGTTTGGGGCAGCAGGGGTGGTCGCTTGCTGAGCCTGTCAGGAATTCCCCGGATGGGGGTCACTGGCATTGTGGCACTGAAGCCACGGCACTGGCCTCTGCCTTTCGACATACCCTCATTTTGCAAGAAGTGTGTTTAGGTGACGTCATTCAGAGCAGCCTGGCACCTGCCCCTCTCCACATCTGAAGTTAGGGCCTTGGTGAGATATCAAGGTGGCTCCTGTGCTGTCCTTTTTTTAAAAAAGTTTTTTTTTTTTTTCTTTATTGATTATTGAGAGAAAAGGAGAGGGAGGGAGAGATAGAAACATCAATGAGAGAGAACATCGATTGGCTGCCTCTTGCACGCCCCCCACTGGGGTTTTGGCCCACAACCTGGGCATGTGCCCTGACCGGGAATCGAACCATGACCTCTTGGTGCATGGGTTGATGCTCAACCACTGAGCCACACCGGCTGGGTGTCCTGTGCTGTCCCTTTAATAAGACAATTTCTGTAACAGGACTTAGGCATGTTTGAAACATAATTGGCCATTGAAAGTTCTGACCTTTGTCTTGGTTTAACCTTTTCTGCTGAGCAAACATACCTGAATAGGTCGTGGTGGCAAGATGGTCTCAGTTCTGAAGGTTACTGTTAGATTTGGGTTTGGAAAGTGTTCATTAGGTGCAGGTCAGAGACGAATCAGGTGTGTGTGGCAGACATGAATTAACCGACTCTAGGGGACAGATATGTTGTCATGGCTCCTGTTGGAGCTCTTTAACAAGTCTCTCTCCCTGTCAGACTTTTTCCAGGTTATGTTGCATCCCTGTGCTGCTTCAGTGACGTTTGATGTCCATGTACTAAGTGAGATGATTTTCCCAAAAGCATGTAGTCAGAGTAAAGATGGAGGGGGGAGTGCAGCTTTGACCATCACTGTTAATGTCACTATTCGGCCGTGAGCTGCCAGCCTCTCTCACACTGCGCTCTGCCCCCTCTTCACCCACAGGTGGAGTCAGTTCAGAGAACTGGTCGACAGGAAGAAGGACGCCCTTCTTTCTGCCCTGAGCATACAGAACTACCACCTTGAGTGCAATGAAACCAAGTCCTGGATTCGGGAAAAGACCAAGGTTATTGAATCCACCCAGGATCTGGGCAACGACCTGGCTGGCGTCATGGCCCTGCAGCGCAAGCTGACCGGCATGGAGCGGGACTTGGTGGCCATCGAGGCCAAGCTGAGCGACCTGCAGAAGGAGGCAGAGAAGCTCGAGTCCGAGCACCCCGACCAGGCTCAGGCCATCCTGTCTCGGCTGGCTGAGATCAGCGACGTGTGGGAGGAGATGAAGACCACCCTGAAGAACCGCGAGGCCTCCCTGGGCGAGGCCAGCAAGCTGCAGCAGTTCCTGCGGGACCTGGATGACTTCCAGTCCTGGCTCTCCAGGACCCAGACAGCCATCGCGTCGGAAGACATGCCCAACACCCTGACTGAGGCGGAGAAGCTTCTCACACAGCACGAGAACATCAAAAACGAGATAGACAACTACGAAGAGGACTACCAGAAGATGAGGGACATGGGCGAGATGGTCACCCAGGGGCAGACCGACGCCCAGTACATGTTCCTGCGGCAGCGGCTGCAGGCCTTGGACACGGGCTGGAACGAGCTCCACAAAATGTGGGAGAACAGGCAGAGCCTCCTCTCCCAGTCCCACGCCCACCAGCAGTTCCTCAGGGACACCAAACAAGCCGAAGCCTTTCTGAACAACCAGGTACCATTCCTGTTCCCTTTGCTTCCCTCCTCCTGGAGCAGGCCTGGTTGCCTCTAGAGACATTTTGGCCAGAGCTGCTGGTTTAAACACACCTGTATGAAATTAGGAGGATGAGTTCGAGACTTTTTCCCTGACTCCTAAGGCGTTGAAACTCATCACAATGTAGAGGACAGGAGTTGAAGATTCCCGTGGGAGCTGTCCAGCCTTGCGAAGTCTGGCGCTGTTTCAGCTACTACTGAGGACCCTTAGTTCATAGTGTGTCCTCGTAGTATCTCATCACATTGGCTTCTTTTAGTTTTTGGAATAAATGGCTGGTCTTCCTTGTTTTAGAAGAGTTGGGGACTTCACCCGATGACATAACACAGAGGTTAAAGAAAGAAAACAGCCGAGGATGGTCAGCAGCGTCAGGGTTGTTACTCTGTTACAGAAGACGGTCTGTATTGCTGCTGCCATCGTGGCCACATGCGAGCACCCTTGCTTGCTTTCCTCACTCTGGGAAAAAATTTACAGCATGTAATCACTTAGGGAAATTTAGTCACTGTGGTGTCCCACTGCGTCCCCCCCTCCTTCCAACTTTTTATTTTCTCAGCTTCAATGGGTTGTTTCCTAGCGTAATGAGTAGTGAAGCGAATAGGAAGTGTGTTGCACGGAAACGGAGGACGACACAGGAGAGAGTCTTCGTTATGCTGGAAGTGAGTCACGTTGATTTCATGACGTCTCATTCTTCTGTAACTATCTTTTTTCCTCTTTTTAAATAAGGAATATGTTTTGGCCCACACTGAAATGCCCACCACTTTGGAAGGAGCTGAAGCAGCTATTAAAAAACAAGAGGACTTCATGACCACCATGGATGCCAATGAGGAGAAGATCAACGCTGTTGTGGAGACCGGCCGGAGGCTGGTGAGCGATGGGAACATCAACTCGGATCGCATCCAGGAGAAGGTGGACTCGATCGATGACAGGTACAGTGTTCCGAGACTCTTCAGAGCGTCCTGCACCCTGGGACTCTTAGGCAGTTCAGCCACTGGCTGAAAGTCCTTGGGACTGGAGGTCCCTGTGGATGGGATATGGGCACCCAGCAGAATTTAATCTGCCTGTCACAGAAAGTCAGTGAGCAGCAAATGGCTGCCTGAAAGTGTGGTTCTCATTGTAAGACATGCACAAGTGTTTACAAAAGCAAAGAAAGCCTGCCTGGTGGATTGAGCATCTCCCCGTGGACTGAGAGGTCCCTGGTCAGGGCACATGCCCAGGTTGCGGGCTTGATCCCCAATAGGGGGCATGTAGGAGGCAGGCCATCGATGTTTCTCTCTCACATAGATGTTTCTCTCTCTCTCTCTCTCTCCCCCTTCCTCTCTCTCTAAAACACCAATAAAAAACAAACTAGAAAAGAAAAGAAAAGAACAAAGAAAGTCCGAGACAGCAAACTAACCCTCACCCAAAGGCTCAGGAGAGCAGTGGGCTGAGGAGCGATCAGTACAAGCCCTGTCCTTGCAGAGCCGACACAGGCGTTCGCCCACTGGAACCCTGAGAGCCGGACGTTCCCCCAGCCCAGCCCGCGTTCGCCTGGGCCCACACAGACTCTGAAGCCTGTCAGGAGTGAGTGGGGAGGGTGGGAGAGGTGGTTCGTCCTGAATACCTGGCAGAGCCACAAAGGAACCTTATCAGGCCTTCTTAGAAAATTGGCTTCGTGGTGCTGTACTAGGATCTTTTTCAGGTTGAGAGAAAAGGCCCTTTTCCTCTTTTGCCAAGGCATCTCTAGGATTGGATGCCCTTGGTTTTATTTACTTATTTTTACTTTATTTCTTTGCAGTTCTAAAAGATTTTTCCTCCCTGACTGAAGGACCGTGTGACCTTCACCCCTGGTTCTCGCCTGCCTGTTACAGTCTCAGGGTGGGAGGTCAGGGCAGAGCAGGGTTTGTAGGCACCAGCATGGGCCGTTTCTGGGCCGACCATTTTTCTCCTGGTGTGGCCCCGGTCGTTAGCCGCTGTCTAGTGATCTCTGGTCCCAGATTGGGCTGGATTTGAGGGTTTATTGTGAGACTGATGTCATAAACAAACAAGCTCTTCCTCAAGGCTTCTTCCTCGTCTGGCCTCCAAGTGCAGTGAACAGGAAGAATTTGCTGAGCAGGTTTCCTTGCTCACCTACCCGAGAGGGTCTCGCGAGACCCTGGGAGCCTGGGCCAGAGTAACTCTTTATGACTTGGATTAGAAAGGAGAATTACTCTTTCCCCATAAAACTTCTTCCAGTCTCTTTCACACTGTTTCAGAGCCTAAATCATATGTTTGTTCTAAGGGTGCTACTGTGGAATAATGATAAAACACAGATAAGTTATAATTTTGTATCTCTTGCTTTTAAAACAGCTATAAAAAAAAGAAAAATTTTGTCCACCAAACCCTTCTTAAATTAGTGTTAGCTGCAGGGATTGGGCAAGGCATTCTTAACCTGGAGAAGCAGAATTTCCCTTCTCCCAAATGTTAAACCTCTCGCTGCTCTGCACACGGGCTGCCCAGGCTCCTGCTGGGTGCGCAGCTGACTCCCGACAGTGAGGGGCCGACAGCGAGGGGCCGCGTGCTCAGGCCGGCTGCAGCTGCCTCGCGGCTTCCCTGGTGTGTTTCTGCACCCGGGTGCTGCAGCTGCCAGGGGTGTGGAGACAGGTGGTGGTGTCAAGACTGGAGACTCCTGGATGTGAGAGAACATTTCAGCAGGCTCAGATGTGGCTTAGTCTTCCCTTTGTCCCTCACTGCGCGCCTGGGCTCCCGGGGTTCAGAGCTTCCTTGGGATTTCTGGTCTGAAAAAGAAATGGAAAGAAGATCCTCTACTCTCCATGAGCATGAGAAAGATTGGGGCGGGGGGCCTGCCCTTGATCCACTCTCAGGAGGACTACATTTTCTTATTTTCCTCCGCTGGTGTTAACTGAATTCTGGTTTCACTTTAATGTCCCCAGAGGTCTCAAGTTCTGAAACTGACCCCAGAGACTACTTGTCTGTTATTAAAATATGCAAGTCTGAGTTCCAGGTGCTGCAGGGGCACAAGTTAAATAAATATCTAAACCTTCAGATCTAATCCCCATCCAGAAACATTCTGAGGCTCTTAGGAAGCTATTCCCATAGAATGCAGAAATCACCATGTGCCTACATTTCTGCAGTCTTGTCAGTGACCACTGAGTTTTTTAAAACAAGGAAGTACTAGAACAAAGACACTGACTTAACAGATGTGGGTGGGGCACAAGTGTCCTTGTGACCTGGGGGAGACGAGCCTGCCGCCCAGCCTGCCCGAGCTTCCGGCTCAGACGGAAATTCCAGCCTCGGGGGAGTCCTGGGAGAGCAGGGAACTGCATCCATCCTAAAGCCAGACCCCACCTTACATGGAAAAGAAGCTTAAAAATTCCCAGCCCATTTTACCCAGTGGTTTCTTTTCCCAAGACTCAGAGTTTAATCCAGCACCTTCCTCGTGCGACGAGGGAGCTGCTGAGTCCTGTGCAGGGTCAGGAAGTGAGGGGCGGAAATCACATGGCAGACCTCACCTTGCCCCGGACAGAGCGCTCTGAGGACTGGGGAAGCGACGCCCAGCCTTATAGAAGGTCCTTCCCTGTCATGAGACCCAAGATCCAGCTTTGAAAGACCTTCCTGGGTTTCACTTCCCATGAATGATTTTGGTTGCCGCACGCACTTCTCTCGAGGATTTCCTGAGTCAGCAGCCATCTCAGCCGCCTGCATAGGTGTCGTCCGTCTGTCAGACACATCACTCAGAAGCCAGCATCTCGTCCTCCCCATAGATCTGTGTCATTTGGACACGGGGCCCTAAGTCACCTTTCAGCTTTTCCTTCTTTGTGATCCCACCAGGCAGACACCTGCTGGGCACATGTGGCACTGGTTGTCTCGGAAATGCACTCGGGGTTCTGTCTGGTTGTATCCCTCCCTTGGTGACTGTCCTCGGACTGCGACGCTGTGTTTATTCCCATGTCCTGCTGTCACTGCCACGATCTGATCTTACCATCAGCTGTGGAGGGAGCGCGCTTCCCTTCAACGTGGACTGAAGGCGGGACCCTCGCGCTTGGCACTAACTCCAACTCAGATCCCCTCCTTCCAGATCCAACTCAGATCCCCTCCTTCCAGATCCAACTCAGATCCCCTCCTTCCAGATCCAACTCAGATCCCCTCCTTCCAGATCCAACTCAGATCCCCTCCTTCCAGACAGTTTGCTTTCTTATTGTAAAACCTCCTACAGGTAGTGACTGGAATTTGAACTTTTTGACATTCCTCCCCTTCCGCATTTTTAGATGACTTCAGCTCAAATTCACCAACAACGTTAAAACATTTTATATTTATTTTTATTTTTTGGTCTCTGACAAAGGATGGCAATGAAGTAAAGGGGATTGGCCTTTATTTATTCTGTTGTAATAAGAAGCAACAGAATGTCTAAAATTGGGGGGATGGGCGGCGGATATCTTTAATTTTATCCCTAACACATGCATTGTAGTTCTCACCTTCTAATCTGTGCTGTAGAGTTTCATATTGTTGAATTACACATAAGCTCTTTTCATTTACATTACATAAGAATTATTTTCTATCTTGGCACTTTGTCTAAGTGGTATAAACATACTAAGATTCCTTTTCCTGAAGCTATGGAACCCCCTTTCAACTTAAAAAAAAACACAGAACAAAAACTTAAAGCATCATTGTATGTGTCTGGCGTGTAGCTGACAGGACTGTTCCCGTTGTTCCCCAGTCTGGTGCCTGTAGAAGCCCAGGCCTTCTCCTCCGTTCCCCGGGCCGAGCAGTGGTGTGCTTCCCCCGCCCCCTTTGCCAGCACTCTGACCACCCATGTGGCACGTGGTGTCACTGTAAGATCTTTTGTGCTCCCCCCGAGGACAGTTCTTTAAAAGTTGGTCAGCAGCATCTGCTCCCAAGCTACTCTTTTTCTCACTGGAGAATCCGAGTTGGTGTCGTCTCCCATCCCTGCCTTGCTGACTGGCCGGGGCGGGTGAGAGGCCTTGCCCAGGCCCGTGAGCAAGGAAATAATGGCTTTGCGAGTTGGAGTGAAGAACTCGGACCTCCCCGTCTGCACTATGTTCTTGGGCCTCTCTCCGTGCCCTCTGTTTAGGCTGGCCGGCTTGGGTTACAGAGTATCGGGGGAGCTCTGTTGGCATTGTGGGTGATTTCTGGGTGTGGGATAGCTCTCCCTGTTGCAGGGGAGCCATGGGAAGGCGGTCACTTTCAGGGTGCAGCATTCTGAGCTGCTCACAGTCCCCGAGGGAGAAGAGGCCGCCGGGGCGGGAAGGGAGTTTGCTGGTGCATTCCTGCACCTCACGGCGTGTGCAGAGAAGCCATGTGCAGTGTTCGGGCAGCGGGCAAGTACCCGTTTTCCCTTGTTCACCAAGTTCAGCAGCTCCTTCCAGTTCTTACAGTTTTTTTGTTTAAGGTTTGGTGCTCTGACTTCTGTAACTTATCTCACAGGTCTAACAGTTTCATTCCTGGTTCATTATTATTTTTGGTGAGTTTTTCTTAAGATGGGAATTCGTTTATCAGGAAACATTAATTATCTATATCTTCTTGGCCATGTACATGTCCTGTCGCCCAGTTACAGGTTTCTTGAAGATATGTTTCAAGTTCTTTCACAGCGCCTAAAATGGGGGGCAGGGGTTGTACACCCTGTGAGCTCAGGTTTCTCCCTAGCACTGGATTAGGAAGCACCAGGTTTGTACGGCTCATTTGACTGCATCCTTGGCCTATTGTGTGGCTTAGACAGGCGTTTTGCTTGCTTTTGTACCTTGGCTCATTTGGAGGATGCTGAACTCTTGTTTATGCTGTCTCCTTGACAAAATTGATAACTGTAAGCATACTCTTTTCAGCATATATAGAAACCTAGGAAAGAGATTGAATTGTGAAGTCTGTGTTTGAAGATCCTCTAATTCCTTTTTTTTTTATGTCTTTGTTATCATTGTAACAGACATAGGAAGAATCGTGAGGCAGCCAGTGAGCTTCTGATGAGATTGAAGGACAACAGGGATCTTCAGAAGTTCCTGCAAGATTGTCAGGAGGTATGTCTCCCTTTAACCTCTCCTGGTTTCTAGCAAGAGCCTGCCAGCATTTGGCAAAAGAGCCCCTGGAATAAAATTGAGGACAGAAATTCATGTCATATATACTTTTCAGGTGAGGCACTATGGTACCATGTCAGTTCTGCAACCTACAAGTTATCGCTTAGAGGAACTAGATTACTGTAATCTGGAATGTTAGCGTCCAGAGCTGTGCTCTCCATTATAGTGGACACTAGCCACATGTGGCTGTTCCTTTTAAGTTAGTTAAAATGAAATAAAATTAAGAGTGTAGCTCTTCCATCTCGGTGGCTGCCACATTGGACGGTGCAGATGGAGAATGTTGCCATCGTCTAAGACACTAGGCCACACGGTGATGTCCTGGAGAGTCTGTAACCTGGAAGCATTTAATGTTGTAACTATTTGAAGCAGTGTCCATTCCTCCCAATGGAATGGAAGGAAGGAACTAAAGGGAGCTGGAGCTGGCTACCCGGTTAAGAAGCAGAGATTTAAAAAATACATACTGAGTTTCTTATTCACTTAAGACCTTAAAATATCCCTATTTCAGCCGCCTTAGGTTTGTGTCTAATATGCCGAGAGCAGTAAGCCTGGTTTCAAACTGAGTTTTAATGCATGGTGTTAATGTGGTGGTTCTCATACTACTTGATGCTCCCTTGGTACATGCATAAACAAACTTGGGAAACTGAAGTTAGCTGGTCTCTTACAAGCTTAGTTGGAGAAAACATCTATTTGACTTCACGTGTGTGAGTTAGAAGCGCATCGTATTTCTCTGTGTGCCGGAGAAGAGTGGTATGACTCGGTCCACTCTGGACGTGTAGACTGAATTCCTTCGGAGGCAAGACTGGGGTGGAGAATATCCAGGTGCAGCTGTGAGGACCAGGGATTGTGGGCATGGGTCAGGTTATATGCTAAGAACGTGATTCAAATCATCCCAAACACCTTCCATTCAAACGTGTGGCTGTGTGTTAAAGGAAACAGGTCTCTAATAACAATTGTGTTAGATTGGCTGTGACAAGTAATCGTTCATGTGCATTAAAATGCCGTCTTCTAAAAAAATTTTTTTATCCTCACTCGAGGACAGTTTTGCATTTATCTTCAGAGAGAGCGAGAGGGAGAGAGGGGGGAAGAGAGAGAGAAACATCAACGTGAGAGAGACACATCGACTAGTTGCCACCCACACGACCCCAACCAGGGCTGGGGACAAACTGCAACCGAGGTTCCTGCCCTTAGCGGGAACCGAACCCAGGACTTTGTGGTCTGCGGGCCAGTGCTGTAACCACTGAGCAAACTGGCAGGGCTCCATGCTGTCTTGTTGTGAGTCTTGCAGTGTGCCCAGCAGCCAGCCTGAGAAGGGAAAGCCCCTGAACTGCGTGGTTCAGGGTCTGTCTGCATCCAGCACCAGTTGATGACTCTAGGTCTCTGGTGGGTTTGCCTGGAGCCAGACAGGCTGAAGACAGGAGTTCCTCTTCAAATGATAGTCGAGCATTAATAATCCATTTGAATAGGATGCTCACTTAAAGAGGCACTCATGTCCCAAGACACGGCATAGAGGAGAGTAACAGGATCTACAGTTTGCTGTGTGGCCTTGCATTTTGAGTTGCAATGAATACCAAATGGCCCCTCATCACGGGGGTGGGGGGAGTAAAGGGATCAGGGGGGTATTTGCAACTTGGGCTGTGCCTTCCATAAATTGGAAGTCCCTGTATGACCTTGGTGTTCCCCTGGAAGCACCATCAATAACTTGTGTTAACTCAGGCATATTGAGGGAGAATAGGGGATCAGTAGGATTCCATGCTCTTGCTTAAAGGGCAAGTTGAGATGAAATTTATTGACCTGACCCGGTGAAACCTGGGCTAAATTTGAGAAGATGAATGCCCGGAAATGAGCTAGAGGTTGAGAGGACAAAAAGAACCCTTGGGAGAAACCCGGTTGAAATTGCCAGCCCCTATTTTCCATTTACATAAGTGTGATTCATAAATAGAAATGTGTAGGAAAAGTAAACAGATAAAAAGATAGGCCTTCCCAGGGGAATCGCAGCAAATAGTAGTAGTAAGTCCTTGGGTCTTTGTTAGCACTTGTTTCAGACTGGCATCCTCGGGTACAAGGAGTTCGCTCCTCACACACCGGTGACTGCAAATAGGAAGAAGGTTTTGGCTGGGCTTGTGTGTCTGGGATGCTTTGCAGGTCTCCTTGTGACTGCTCTGCCATGTCTCCTGGTTTATCTTTTCTGCCCTTGAGTCTCATTATTAAGTTAGTACAGCCATAGTATCTGCTGGGAGATGTCAGAAGTCTCCCATCAGCATATACGTTCCTTATATGGTGATGGAATTTGGGTCAGGCTTGGGGTTTCAAAACCCTTGGAGTGTGAAATACAAGCAAAGGGATGATATGTATTCTTCTGTCATTCAGCCTCCTTTTAAGCCAAAATTTCTGACAATAGAGTTTGTGTGTAGACCAGCCCTACTTTTAAAAATCTATGTATTATGCTGATAGATGTTTACAGAACACCCAGAGGTCAGATTTAATACCGTTGCTGGCTCTTTGTTATTGTTCAAGGTCTACGGACTCCAAGTTGTCTCTTTGTCACACTCCCTCCCTCGGTTAGTCCTTGGCTAGAGAAGGCATGGGTTGTGAAATCTGCCCCTGTTGCTGCCCCCTCCCCCATAATCACTGCCTGCATAGGAATGAGCAAGGGCCCACCTAGTCCCAGTTATAGGTGAGGAGATACAAAGAGTGTCATAAGCCTGGCCAGTGTGGCTGA
Source organism: Molossus molossus (assembly GCF_014108415.1). Lineage (NCBI taxonomy): Eukaryota > Metazoa > Chordata > Mammalia > Chiroptera > Molossidae > Molossus > Molossus molossus. The sequence goes on from NW_023425350.1 coordinate 38,456,564, forward strand.
GTGATTGAACGTCCCATGGACTGAGAGGTCCTGGTTCAATTCCCGGTCAGGGCACATTTCCCGGGTTGCAGGCTCAATCCCCTTTGGGGGCATGCAGGAGGCAGTCCTGTATGGTTCTCTCTCATCAATGTTTCTATCCTTCCTTTTCCCTTCTCCCTCAAAAATCAGTGAAAACATTTTAAAAAGAAAAAGCATCATTATTTTACGAGTGCTATTTTAATGCGATATCCTGTAAAAGGACTCATTTAAAAGGTACTGTTTTTCTGTTTTCCCTCACACTATGCCTCCTGTTTTCTAAAAACAGATGCTCTCCAAAGGAGGGCAGTGTAACTGGGTGGGTGCAGCACAGAGCCCGCAAGGTCCGTGCTTCCCTTTAGCTCAATCCAGTGATCGGAGCATTTTCCCTCTCCTTTCCCAGTCTGCACAGCACTCTTCTCTGCAGAGAATGAGAATCTTCTTAAGTGACATTTGTAAAGGCCCACAAGTATTAACTGTAGTTCTGATTCCAGAAAGCTGATGAGAGCTGATGATGAGCAAGTCCATAGGTCTGTCTCATTGTGTTGTACCGCATGCGGCTTGACTTGTAGGGTGGCGTGTTCAGCAAGAGCAGATTTCATTATAAGCCTCTGATTTTTATGTAGCTCTTTCTTTTTTTTTAAATCTCTCTTGGGTAGGTGGTTATGAACAGTGAAAATATGTGACTGTCCTTGGCACATTGGATAAATGCTTTCCATTGTGTTTAATAATGAGTATGTGTGTATACAAAATACAGGGGAAAATTTACCCTTTGGTTTCCTCTTAAGCTCTTTCCCTTTAGATCGAATGACCATAAAATTTAGGTTTTAGCTGCTAAAATAACTGGAAAGTAGGTAATTCTCTTAAAGTAGGAAATTTAGTGTGTCTATTATTGTGTAACAACAGATCTATGGTCCTTTCTCACAAAGGGCTTTATGAAATTTACTGGTTTTCCCCTCAATAAAGAGTGACATCAAAGGTCTAAACCTTTTGCTTTCCATCCCCACCCCCTCCTGCATGGAGCCTGAGAAAGGTAGAGATGGTGCCCAGAGTTCACCCACATTTAGAGCCAGGGGTCCTCCTGTGACCCGTAGCGCTCCCCGTGACACCATTTCCAAAGAACAGTTTTCTGTCGTTCAAGCAAATTTATGGGGAAGCCTTTCCTGGCAACAGCCCAGAATGCAAGTGAATAGCCCTGGAAATATTGATTTTGTGAGGGGGTCTGCTGGCTTTATATGCCATTTCTAAACCTTCAGAGATGGGGTTGTGAAGTTCAGGTGCAGATTTGTTGTGGCAGCAACAGGTGTCAAAGTGGACTTCTTGTGGGCTTCTGCTCCTGGGCGGATGCTATATTCCTTTGTGTATCTCCCGCCCGGGCAAACAAAAGGCTCTCCCTGGGTTTGCACTGCGTGTGGGATAGGAGCTAGGCCCCTGGCATGGCCAGTGAACGAAGCCTGGTGAGTGAGGATGAGAGCCAGTAAGAGAAGTGTGCCCAGGGCCCAGGGCCCAGGGCCCAGGGCTGGGCTGACTCCCAGTCTGAGCCTCCTGAGAGAACTCCCTTCTCAGATCTGTCCACGCTGGCGGGCTCTGTAAGGCTTCCCAGGGTCCAGATCCAAGTCAACATGTTGGGCCTCAAAATACAGCCCTGTGAGGTGGATCTTGGTCTGAATGGAAGGCCCTTTAGAGATTCATGGCTGTAGAAAAAGGAGTGGAGGTGACTCAAACGTGAAGGAAAGGGGTTGCCTTACCCCTCCCCTGAGTGAGCTATGCTTTAGGGCATTCCCATAGATATACACCTGTGAGGGGGGGAGGGATAAGAGACAAGGAATTTTTTAAATAGTAGAATTAAAAGAGGAAAACATTACCAAGTGGAGTGAGAGACAGTTAATCGTGGTTAATATGGTAGAGCTGGCATGGGTATTTATTTGGAAGAGAAAGAAGGTTGTGACTTGGGCTGGTTAGGGCAGAATTTTAAACAAGCCTTTGAGGCGAAGGCTGGGTAAGAGAGCCAAACAGTTTGAAAACTGGCTCCGAGAGTTTTTTAATTTGTGCTTCTGGATTTAATGGTAGACAGATAGTTTGGGGCACGGCTCAGGTCCAGCCTTCATACCGTGGAGCTACCTGCTGTGGCAGGTCAGAGTTGTCAGGTCAATATTTGGTGGCCTTTTGACGTGGAAACATGTACGGTGTGCCTGGCATGACATGACGTAGCTCTTTCCAGGCAGAAGAAGGGCTGACATCTATGATCACAGACTCTGAAACCTTCCTGTTCTGTTTCTCCCTTTTCCTAGCTGTCTCTCTGGATCAATGAAAAGATGCTTACAGCCCAGGACATGTCTTATGATGAAGCCAGAAATCTGCACAGTAAATGGTTGAAACATCAAGCGTTTATGGCAGAACTCGCCTCCAACAAAGAGTGGCTTGACAAAATTGAGAAGGTGAGTGAACGTCTCTGATGAAGCTGCCATTTCCACAGTGTGGCCATGGCGAGGAAACGGCCTGGGCGGGAATGAGCCCCTTTCATTCAGCACGTTTCCCAACACGGTTGAGTCGTATTTGACCACATGCGAAAGGTTAGGCCGTCGGTACTGGTCGCATATCCACTTACTCATTTGGACCTCAGCGCAGCAGAGACCCTCCCTCCCTGAGTCCTAGGTGTGCAGTTCCTGTTGTGCATCTCGTCTGCCGCACCTGGTGGACTGTGAGCCCCGGTGTAGGACTATGACAGACTCATTAGATCTAGCTTCACAGCATTTAGAAATATCATGTATTTTTAAATTGCCCTATTTTTCTTGTGTGAGGACTGTATTCTAGTCACTATAATAATGTAAAACATACTGTTTCAGCACAGGGAGATTCTTTGCAGCATGAGCATAACTGAATGTGAATGTAGTGAAGTTCCCCCTCCTCCCTTCTCTTCCTTGACACTTGTTATATTGTTTCAGACCCATAACAGTTATAATAATGTGTTAGAGTCTTCTAGGGTGGAGTGGAGGGTGCAGTCTTTGGCTATTAGCATTATGTGGCCCATTGCCCGGTTGAGACAATTTCAGTGTGCAGCAGTCATTTCTCGCTCAGCTCGCCCGAAAGCCGGTGCACAGACTTAAGTCCTGATCTGTTTTATCGAGCAGTAGCTTCGTGTGGAAAGACTGTGTGTAGAGTGTGTGTGTGTGTGTGTGTGTGTGTGTGTTTTGAATGAATGGGAAAATCAGATTAAATAATCTTAGGTTTGTTTTTCACAGTGACATTTGTTCTCTAGCAAACTATTTATTTATAACCACGGTGGTTTGTGTGTTTTAGGAAGGAATGCAGCTCATTTCAGAAAAGCCCGAGACGGAAGCTGTGGTGAAGGAGAAACTCACTGGTTTACATAAAATGTGGGAAGTCCTTGAATCCACCACCCAGACCAAGGCCCAGCGGCTCTTTGATGCAAACAAGGCTGAACTCTTCACCCAGAGCTGTGCGGACCTGGACAAGTGGCTGCACGGCCTGGAGAGTCAGATTCAGTCTGATGACTACGGCAAAGACCTGACCAGTGTCAACATCCTGCTGAAAAAGCAGCAGGCAAGTGGGCAAGGCGACCACCTGTTTGGAACTGTTTCTGTTTTACTACCACAGTCTCAACCCATCCACTGCGTTCTCAGCCATCCCCCTTCCATTTGAAGGGATTTTAACCCAGCAAAGTGTTTGCTTCAGTAGCATCATGGGTCATTTCCAGAACCACTGGAAAGAAACAATATTAGTACAAGTATTGGGTGTTTGTGCATGGGAATAATTTTATTTTACCATCATCATCATCTTAGTTGATGGATAGTAACACCATTTAACAATTGAATAAAAACTCATTTCATTCACTTCTGTAATTTACATGAAGTAATTATGTTTACAAACTGCCATATAACTATCACATCTGGATGTGATAGTTATCAGTTGTTCAGGGTACAAGAAATTTGTAGGGTTTTTTGTTTTGTTTTGTTTTTTAATCCTCACCCAAGGATACTTTTGCATTTATCTTCAGATAGAGCAGGAGGGAGAGAAGGAGGAAAAGAAAGAGAGCGAGAAACATCGATGTGAGAGAGACACATTAACTGATTGCCACCCACATGACCCCAACCAGGGCTGGGGACGAACTGCAGCTGAGGTACGTGCCCTTAGTGGGAACCGAGCACAGGTCTCCCTGGTCCGTGGGCTGACGCTCTAACAACTGAGCAAAACCAGCCAGGGCTGTTTATTTTTTTATAGCATGACAGAGCACTCTGTGGGCGAATGGATTTACTTGAGATTTTTGGGAAAACGGCTGCAGTGAGGTTGATAGAGCAAGTGGGCTTTCTCCCGGCTGCATTTGCACTATGCGGCCAGATCCCAGGCCAGCAGTTCCACTTCGAGCCCGTCACCATAGAGGCATCTCTGCCACGTTCCTGGGTTTACTCCTTCACAGTGACGCCTGCCCTTCATTTTGCTAAATTATTTGGTTGCTTTGAGTGTTTTCGTGGGAGGTTTTTAGTCATAGCGATTGACCTCCCCAACCTGCGAAGGGTTCCCATAGTCGGTCTCCTTGCCTCTAAGCTGTCAGCGGTATGGTCTTCCCAGTGTGATGTTCCCCGAGTGGGACACTTCTGCCTTCAGCTTTGCCCATTTCTTTCATGTAAATTAACAGCTAGTATGTTTTTAGCTGATTATCCAAGTATGTGAAAAAGAATAATTTCTTTCTGACTGAAGACATTGATGTAAGATGACAGCAGTAGCTGTCCTTCTTGCCTAAAAGAACTGGAACCTCCAGACCTGACCCTTCCCGATGGCTAAACTGCCTTCCAGCATTGTTGTGGCTTTTGAACAGGCAGATGAAACTCTTTCCACATCATTAATTCTTTTGTCTTCCCTGTTGTTTTTCTCCCAAGTTCTTGAGCAAACTTGAATGTTCTCCCAAATTTAAAAATCAGCCAACAGAGTGGAATGCTAATTCATAGCTTGATACATGTTGGGAAACATTTCTCAGACTCTCCACTGTTAAGAATGCTTTCTTCGCCCTGGCCGGTTTGGCTCAGCGGTTAGAGCAGCAGCCTGTGGTCCAGAGAGACTCAGGTTCAGTTCCCGCTAAGGGCATGTACCTCGGTTGCGGTTTGTCCCTGGGTTGTGCGGGTGGCAACCACTCGATGTGTCCCTTTCACATCGATATTTCTCTCTCTCTCTCTCTCTCTCTCTCCCTCCCACTCTATCTGAACAAAAAATGTCCTTGGGTGAGGATAAAAAAAAAAAGAATGCTTTCTTCGACTCTCCACTATATAAATTTACATTCTTCATTCTTCCATTTTGGCCAATGCTCGAAACAAACATTTCATAGGACTGTGTGGCCCTTGTCTCTGGCATGAAGGTGGGTCTGTTTTCCGCCGCAGATGCTGGAGAATCAGATGGAGGTGCGGAAGAAGGAGATCGAAGAGCTCCAGAGCCAGGCCCAGGCCCTAAGTCAGGAGGGGGAGAGCTCCGACGAGGTGGACAGCAAGCGCCTCACTGTGCAGACCAAGTTCATGGAATTGCTGGAGCCCCTGAATGAAAGGAAGCACAACCTCCTGGCCTCCAAAGAGATCCATCAGTTCAACAGGGATGTGGAGGACGAGATCGTGAGTAGAGCCTTGCTGCATCAGTAGCTTTTCTGCAAACCTCCTGCCTGTCCTTGGAGCCCGTGCTCTGACTGTGGGTCTCAGCGTGGCCCACACTGAGCTGAGCTACCAGAGCTGACGTTACATGCGTGCTGAGGGTTCTCCCCCCACAAAGTGCAACTTCATTTTCTGTTTGGTTTTCTAAAGATATTTAAGTGTCTTAACGACCCTAGAACAGTAATTTTAAAAGTAATAAAGAATGAGGATTCACAGCATTGAGGATGAAGTGAGGTTTGGGATACTAGTGCTGCCCTGTGTTGGAGAAAGGTCGGCTCCTCAGCAGCCCTTCCCGGGAGGATGAACACACTTTCTCTCAAGCTGGCCTCCCTGTAGTCCCTGCTCTGCTTGCTGACGTCAAATATTTGTTCTTTTTGAGCGGTCCTGACCACTTATTTACAATTCTCTCCAGCTGTGGGTTGGAGAGAGGATGCCTCTGGCAACTTCCACAGATCATGGCCACAACCTCCAGACTGTGCAGCTGTTAATAAAGAAAAATCAGGTAAGCATTTCTGCTCAGGCTAGTTCAGTTTGATAAACAACTGCTCCCAGTTAGAAGGCAGAGAACGTGCGAGAGCTCTGAGGGCTTGCGCTGTCTCCTGGTAAGAGCTGCTGCTGGTGTTCAGCCAGCTTTTCTTGTGTGTTCCTGCTCTCAGACCCTCCAGAAGGAAATCCAGGGGCACCAGCCTCGCATCGACGACATCTTTGAGAGGAGCCAGAACATGGTCACCGACAGCAGCAGCCTGAACGCTGAGGCCATCAGGCAGAGGCTCGCCGACCTGCAGCAGCTGTGGGGCCTCCTCATCGAGGAGACGGAGAAGCGGCACAGGCGGCTGGAGGAGGCGCAGAGGGCCCAGCAGTACTACTTCGACGCAGCTGAGGCCGAGGCGTGGATGAGCGAGCAGGAGCTATACATGATGTCTGAGGAGAAGGCCAAGGTGAGAGGGGGTGCAGGCCCCCCCCAGAGAGCGTGCTAGATGCATTTCAGACTCGGTTCCCGAGCTTTTTGCCGACGGTTGTGTCTTTGTGAAACATTTCATTGCTGCCTTTGAATGTCACTGGGCACCATGGTGCATAAAGGTGGCTGGAATTTCATTGTCTGAATTCTTGCATGTCATTAACAATGGCTATTTTTTTTTTTAAGTATGAATTTGCCAAAGTTTAGGGTTATCCAAATTTTATAACATACATGATACTTTTAAGACAATTTGCGAGTACTTTTAGGTTCCAGAATGCTGTTAGCCCACATGTCTGTGCACTGTGAGGGGTTTCAGCAGCTGGTCCATACTTCTTGTGCCCCTCGTACCTCAGAGGGGTCTCGGTCATCCTGCATTATCCTCATGTTGGTCCTCGCACAGTCCAGTCTATGTAATGCTCTGGAAGTGCGTCCATGTTCCACCGCCTGTGTCACCCTTCTGGGCTTTTTCCTCCCCAACGTCCTTCCTCTTGCCCCACATGTAGTCGGCCTGCCTCCCTGTGAGGTTTTGGGCCAGACGGGATGTCAATGACAGTCCCCTCTCTTTGCAGGATGAGCAGAGCGCCGTTTCCATGTTGAAGAAGCACCAGATTTTGGAACAAGCTGTGGAGGACTATGCAGAGACGGTGCATCAGCTCTCCAAGACCAGCCGAGCCCTGGTGGCCGACAGCCATCCTGAGAGGTGAGGCCGTATGTGCAGATGAGACTAGGCTCCCGGTTCCTTCCGGTTCCTCCCGGTAAGGGCCTCTTACTCCACGCCATGCAAAAGCCAGTGGTTGCGTTCATCTAGTAACTGGTAACACAGATCTTTAAGAAGCATTTTTAAAACAGACCTAGTAGGCCTGTGCTGAACAGGAAGAGTGAGCTGTTATATAGGAAATTGCTCTTGTCAGTTGAATTTCTCCTGACAGGGCCCTGTTGAAAGATCATGGGTGACAGGACTCAGCGGTGCAGAGTGATCTGCACAGACACAGGTTATCGAAGCACCGGTACCCATGGGTTGAAAAAGTTATCCAGATTAGGAAAGTCGTTTCTAGTGTTAAGAGGAACAGGGTAGTTTAATTACTAGTAGTTACTGGAATACTGTGGACCTGTGAAATAAAAGGGCTCCCAGGAAGAACAAAAGGTCCTACTCCTTCGTACTCACAAGTCCTAAAAGGCCTTAAGAGTGAAAATTCAAAGGAGGTGAGTGTGGTGACCCCGGCTGTGCCAGGCTCCTGTATAAACTTCAGTGGCGGCCATTTCAGGCTTTCTGTTTGTAATTGCCTTTTATGATGCAGAAAGGAAAGAATCGGCTTCGTGTGTTATCCAAGGCAGGTTGGAGATGGGGTCTCGCAGGTGTTCGTGGTCAGAATTCCCAGGAAGATGGCCTTCCCAGTCTCTGGGGACTGGCATCAGCAAGTCCTTGTCTCTGCTTTCCTGCTACGAGACAGTCGTTCTGGGGAGAAATCTGAGGGAGGGAGAGAGAGGGATGCCGTTCACCCAGGGCCCATGAAACGGGCGCAGCAGGGCCTGCCCTCCTGGCAGGGAGGAGCATGTAGCCCAGAGCAGGTACAGGTGTGTGCCAGACAGGGTGTCGTCTGTCCCGTTGGCGGCACCGTCCCAGAATGTGAGGCGGCTGCTGATTACTTCCAGTGTCCAAGGAAATCCTGACCAGGTGCAGCAGGGCTTTAGTTTCTCTCCCTCCCTCCCTCATGTCAAGATGGCCTTCGGCCTTCATTTCTCCTTTTGTTTACGCGTTGGCTCTTCTTTACTTGGAGTTGAAGTCAGACTTTAGAGTTTTATTTTTTAGGCTAAATAGGTTAGCTAGAAGTTTCCTTTCCACCTCATTTTTTTCTCCCTGAAGGAAATTTGACATTTAAGGTCCTTTTCCCTCCACCACCCTCCCCCTTTCAGTGAGCGCATTAGCATGCGGCAGTCCAAAGTGGACAAGCTGTACGCTGGGCTGAAAGACCTCGCCGAAGAGAGGAGAGGCAAGCTGGACGAGAGGCACCGGCTGTTCCAGCTCAACCGGGAGGTGGACGACCTGGAGCAGTGGATCGCCGAGCGGGAAGTTGTCGCAGGGTCGCATGAATTGGGGCAGGACTACGAGCATGTCACGGCAAGTATCCGGGCGGAGCGTGCGTGGCTGTGCAGTGAGCTATGGGTATGGTAGGCCATTTGCATTGTTGGTGAGCAGATAAAATGCCCTGGATGCAAAGGTCATGGGATTTCATTTCAACTCTGAGTTATCACTGGGTGACTTTGACTTAGGTTGTTCAACCCCTTGCCCCTACTCAGGCTCTAATGAATGAGAAGGAAGCCTGATTGATGAGAGGTTTTAGAGATGAGATCTATTAAGTCATGCATACTACTCCTTTCTTTCCAAAGAACGTTTACGTGATCAAGAAATAAAATGTTCACGATAGTCTCACTGATTTCTTTACGTTCGTCTCTGTTTCAGATGTTACAGGAACGATTCCGGGAATTTGCTCGGGACACAGGGAACATTGGGCAGGAGCGAGTAGACACGGTCAATCACATGGCAGATGAGCTCATCAACTCTGGCCATTCAGATGCCGCCACCATCGCCGAGTGGAAGGATGGGCTCAACGAAGCCTGGGCTGACCTACTGGAGCTCATTGACACGAGAACGCAGATTCTTGCCGCCTCCTATGAACTGCACAAGTTTTACCATGATGCCAAGGAGATCTTTGGGCGTATACAGGACAAGCACAAGAAACTGCCTGAGGAGCTGGGGAGAGATCAGAACACAGTGGAGACCTTGCAGAGAATGCACACCACATTTGAGCACGACATTCAGGCCCTGGGCACTCAGGTGGGTGGAGGAGCTGCCTGCAGTGGTGGGAGTTTTTCTTTCCGGAGAGAGTCTTCGTGTATATTTGAGCATCTGTCGCTATTTCTTGACTCCTCAAAACATGCCTCAAAGAATGGCCTAAATCTGCCCTGGCCAGTTTGGCTCAGCGGTTGGAGCATCGGCCTGCGGTCCAGAGAGATGCGGGTTTGGTTCCCGCTAAGGGCACGTACCTCGGTTGCAGTTTGTCCCCGGCCCTGGTTGGTCGTGCGGGTGGCAGCCACTCGATGTGTCCCTTTCACATCGATGTTTCTCTCTCTCTCCGCCCCCCCATCTGAACAAAAAAATGGAAAAATGTCCTTGGGTGAGGATTAAAAAAAAAAAAGAATGGCCTAAATTAAATGCAAGTTATGCATGCACACATGTAAACACGCTCCGCTGGTTTGGGAGAACTTACTAATCCAAAGTTCTACATTTGCCACATCTACACACATTGTTAGAGGAAACATCTTTGTGATTGAAAAGAATAAACCAGATGCACCCACAAAACATTTGCAAGTGTCAGCCCATACACTGAATGGTCATGGGTTTGATTCCTGCTCAAGGGCATGCACCTGGGTTGCAGGTTCCATCCCTGGCCCCAGTTGGGGCACATATGGGAGAGACAACCACATCTGTCTCATCAATGTTTCTCTCTCTTTCTCTCTCCGTCTCCCTCCCCCACTTTCACGCTCTCCAAAAAATAAAATAAAATAAATGGAAAACACTTGCAAGTGATAGACCTTCTCAACAAGAATTTGTGTTATGTTAGCATATCCATCCAGAATAATTTTCAAAATAATGCCTTAATATTTTCTGTCAACCAGGGTCTGAGTTATATATCCAAAAGGAGGAAAATAAGATTCTGACATTTTAATATGCCTAGTGTTTTTCCCCAGTATGAAATGGCTAGCACCAAGATTCTGTTTAAAAGATGTTTGACAAAGTGATAACAATGTAACAGTCTATAGTGTACTCCCTCTAGGTTGTTCTCTAGTCTCTGCTGGGTCTCGAAGGCAGGGGATCATTCCTGACCAGAGTCCTCTTCCTTTTAGATGAAAAACAAATTGTATCTCCCCCCTCCTCCAGATTTCATGGTCCTAAAGAAGAAGTCAGTTTTATTATAGATACCAGCCCTCAGTATATTTGGGGTTTTGACCTTGTCTCTTAAGAGAACATTGATCAGAGAGGGTAGGGGTTGGCGAACTTCTGTAGAATCCTAGATAATAAATGGTTTCAGCTTTGTGGGACATACCATTCCTGTTACAGCTACTCACCTCTGCCACTGTGGCACAGAGCAGCCGCAGACAATGTGAACATAAAGGGTCCTGGCTGTGTGCCATAAATATCTATAAAAACAGGCAGCCAGATTCAGCCTTTGGCTTCGGGCTTTGCCCTGTGGAGGGGCTGCCTTCACTGCCATTGTCTCTTCACTTACCTTTGATTTGCCCCCTTCTAGAAGCAGAGGTGGGTCACCGCGAGGCCTCTGTTCAGATGAGTGCTACAGCTGTTCCACCAAGGAGTAGATAGTGTTGAGGGAACATTTAAAAAGAGATCCATGGAGTGGCCGAGGGTCTGTATCACGCAGAATTTAAAAGGGCCCACCATGCATCATAGGGCTTCTGATCTTTCCTTCACAGCCGTGACTCCCCACTCTGTGAAAACTTACCATTCAAATGCCAGTCAGCAGCATGTTTGGAGGGTTCGATTGCACATGAGGTCCCAGAGCGCCATATGAATGATCCATAACAGTGTCGAGTTAGAGCGAGGGCAGACCCTGGTGTGGATGGAGCTGCTGCTCTGTGTTGCTGCAAGCTTAATTTAGCTCTCAGAACTTTAGTCCCCAAAGACCTTGAAGATTGGAGTGATGCTTACAAAACATATGCCATAGCAGTAGCTCTGTGAATGTCGTCTGTTGTCACGTAACAAGAACTGGGGGGACGTTTGGAATGCCTGTAGACAGGCGACAGCAGACGTCCGAGCAGCAGGTCTTTCCTCTGCACCTGTAAAATAATTTACTCTCAGAGACTCTTGAGATAATGGAGTTACTCCCTCATTTTGTCATTAACTCTTTTCGCTGCATGGGGCCCAGAGAGATGAGGGAGCCCATCAAGGGTCCAGTAGCATCCATGGCTGACAGTCTCCACCTCACTGTCCTTGCATGAGTGCACAGAGCCCTAACTAATTTTCTTCATGGCTGCATTGGCACCTCGTGTGGCGGTGCCATCATCACTTTACCCAGTCCTCACTCGGGTACCTTTGCTTTATTTTCAGTCTCCTTGCTTTTTCAGGTAATGTTGCAATAAGTAACCTTATGTGCATTTTATTTTCTAAATATGCAAGACTATGTGTAGTGTAAGTTCCCCAAAGTGAGGTCATAAAAGGGCAAGCCTTTGTAATTCTGATGGCTGCGGCCTGTTGTCCCATCAGCAGTGAACTAGGTCGGTCACTGGCAGATAAGTCATCCAACTCGAAGTTTTGCCAACTAATAGAAGACAAGCTGTAGTATCTCTGGGTAGCCTCTTCATCAGACCCACTGGCATTTCCTGGTTTGTAAAGTTTTTAAAATTTTTCTGGTTAAAATTCTACCTTCTTTGACATCAGTCTGTTGTGTTTTTTTTTTCAACCATAATAGATGCTTTACTTTTGCTTTTCACGTTGAACTGTCCCGTTGGGTGCGCTTTTATAGAGGATATGTAGATTGTTTCAGCAACATCACGTAGCAATGGAAAAGGCCTTTTCAAAATGTGTTCTTCCTGGCATTTTCTTACTCGTGGTAAAAACATTGTCTTTACCCTAATAGAGCTGATAAGGTGTTTTTTTGTTTGTTTGTTTTAATATACCCTGTGTTTTCTGTATCATCCATATATCCCAGGCCACCTACAGGGGATGGACCGTTCCTGACTGGAGTCCCCTGCCTGCATTTCTATAGCATTTCATTTGTTCCATTGTTTACGTAGAACTTAATATTGTACTTCATTACGCTTATAGTAAACTTGGGTTTTCGTGACTTGGGATCTCCCTGATGGAATTGTGAACTTCCCGGGGCCAGGGGCCCCATTAGGTCTTGGTGTGCAAGCAGAACAGTGTGTGCGGTGTGTGTGAAGGTAATGGGGGTGATGGAGCCTGGGCCTGGCCGACTGACCTGGCTGTCTGTCCCTCGGTTTTGCAGGTGAGGCAGTTGCAGGAGGATGCTGCCCGCCTCCAGGCAGCCTACGCAGGTGACAAGGCTGACGACATCCAGAAGCGGGAGAACGAGGTCCTGGAAGCCTGGAAGGCCCTGCTGGACTCCTGTGAGGGCCGCAGGGTGAGGCTGGTGGACACAGGGGACAAGTTCCGCTTCTTCAGCATGGTGCGTGATCTCATGCTCTGGATGGAAGATGTCATCCGGCAGATCGAAGCCCAGGAGAAGCCAAGGTAACACGCCCAGCCTCCTGGGCAGGAAGTCCAGCAAACTAACCCTGGGTAATATGTAGTCAGGATCTTCCAGAGAGAGCCAGGGTCCTTGCCTGAGAGTTTTAAATGGGGGATTGGGGGGCAGTGCTTCCCTTGCCTCCTGCACACACCTGCTGGGAATGAGGGGCCCAGTGCTGGCAAGTCTCCCATGTTTCTCCCCCACTAGCCCCCATCTTCCACACCTTCTCAGGCCCTCTGCCCTTGGGCACGACTAGCCCCACCTCATTAGAATGAGGTGGCTTTTCTGAATTCTTTGTTTATCAGATTAAAAACCACTCTGTCGCCCTGGCCGGTTTGGCTCAGCGGTTAGAGCGGTGGCCTGCGGTCCTGAGAGACCCGGGTTCGGTTCCCACTAAGGGCGCGTACCTCAGTTGCAGTTTGTCCCCGGCCCTGGTCGGTCGTGCGGGTGGCAGCCACTCGATGTGTCCCTTTCACATCGATGTTTCTCTCTCTCTCTCTGTTCCTCTCTCTCCCTCCCGCTCTACCTGAACAAAAAATGGAAAAATGTCCTCGGGTGAGGATAAAAAAAAAATAATAATAAAAAAATAAATAAAAACCACTCTCCCTCTTCATAGACATTGCCAACGGTGTCTTAACCCTCAGCTTCTGCTTTAATGGTGTCTTAAGATGACTGTTTTATATTTGTTCTGTATCTCCCCTTTGGCTGTGTTTCTTGCAAAGCAGTGAAGAGAAGCTAATAGTTGAACAAGCAGCACATAGACAACTTCCAGATCACCCCTGCCAGCTCCGGCCCCCACGATCATTGAGAAGAGCTGTGTCCCAAGAGAAGAAATATATATAAGATATTAATATAGTATGAACCATATGTGTAATATAATATAAAATATAACATATACGTTAAGTATAACATAGTATAATACAATACACACACACACCTAACATATGTAATGCGTATACTGTATTCCTAGATCAGGACCTCCCAGTCTTAGGGTTTGGTTCATAAGAAGTGCTCTCAGCTCTGCCAGTCACTGATTTCTAAGCTGGTTCCCACCCTGTGTGTCTCTTCATGTCCAAAGAAGGAGGGGAGATATCAGCTGCTCTTTTGAATACACATGTCCTAAACCTTTGGCATCTAAATCACTGGGGTGTGAATGGGGACACATGTTAATGCTTCTATACCTTCTTGAAGAAGAGTCTGAATTGCACTTCAAAGTAAGTCTGAACTGAAATCCAATGGTTTTTCTGGCATCTGCCCTGCAACCGTTGTGAATTACTTACACAAATGAAAGTAAGATTATTCTAAATATTAGGTTGCATAGCTGGTCCTGAATTACACTGTCATCGTGCTTTAGCTCCTGTGACTCAGACTGTGAATCAGGCCTTAAAGGTAAATTGTACCATCAAACAGTTTCCTTCAAATTAATTACATGTTTTGAAACCAACAGATTTATTGGAAAAGCTCTATCTCTTAAAGGAGATATTATTTGTCTCATTTTAGGGATGTATCATCTGTTGAACTATTAATGAATAATCATCAAGGTATCAAGGCTGAAATTGATGCTCGTAATGACAGCTTCACAACCTGCATTGAACTTGGGAAATCCCTGTTGGCGAGAAAGCACTATGCATCTGAGGAGGTGGGTGCCTCTGCTTCGGGGCCCTAGGTGACTGCCGCTGGTGTTACGATGTAAAATGACGCCCTGGCTGATGTGTTAGTTGGAGCGTCATCCCGTGCACTGAAAGGGTGTCGGTTTGATACCTGGCCAACTGGAGGGAACCGATTGGTGTTTCTTTCATACATCAATGTTTCTCTCTCTAGAATCAGTAGAACATAGCCTCGGGTGAGGATTAAAAATAAAAGCGTAAAATGACTTTATTTTGTGAGTGATGTATGTATCCACAGACAGAAATATATATTTACATTTATATTTACATATGTACATACATATATTTCAGACCTTTTTGCTTCTGTCCTGTGTGTGTAGAAAACTCAAACTCTTGGCAGATCCGTTAAGTCAGAATCCGTGGCCCAGCAGACAGTGTTTGGAGGCACGGGGCTGCAGTTTTGTCTGCTCTCACTGTCAGTACTCTTCCTGGGCAACACCCCTTCTCCATCACATGTACCCTAGACCAGTTTGCTCTTTAGTAGGGGGTTGCTACTTCCAGTTAGGAAGATGGTAATAAAGAGGTGAATGACTGGTCTGCGTGAGGCCCCTTCAGGGGACTGGAAGTTCTCAGAGAAGTCAGGGCTTGGCCCCTCTCGCTGTCCCTCCCTCCCTCCCTGAGTGTTTGCCCCACACAGCCCCAGGGTCTGGAGGGGCTCAGTGCAGAGTTGGCGTCTTCATGACAGAGCAGCTCTGGGGGGAGCCCGGCCTTGCTCTCAGTCCCTCCTGCTTTTCTCTGCTCTCCCAGTCCCAGTCCTTGGGTGTTTCCTGGTTTAGTGGTGGTCTCTACAGAACATGTATATTTCTTGTGTGAAGTAACCTATCAAGGGGAAGACTAGGAGGATGTGGTACATTCTATTAAGATGTCCCTGCCGTTCTTCTTTTCTCACAGATCAAAGAGAAGTTACTACAGTTGACAGAAAAGAGAAAAGAAATGATTGACAAGTGGGAAGACCGATGGGAGTGGTTAAGACTGAGTAAGAACATACTTGGCTTTTCTCCTCTGCTCTTTTTGGGTGTCCATTGAAAGCATGCAAGTTTATTTTCCTGCTTTAGTTGATTTCATGTGATGTTATTACTTAATGATGTTTGGAATTCTAAATGCTTATTTTTTTGATGCCCTACTTCACTATTTCATGCTAAATATTGTTCCCTGTGGCGTATTTATTATTTTTTATCTTTCATCTCATGATTGGCCTCAGTGTTGTCAGTGGGATATGGGTGTATGGGGTAGCAGAACGTGGTGTCCCTCCAGAGTGCTGCAGCCCCTCCTTCTCCGGCTATCTTTAGGAAGAATTATACACAGTCAAGAGTGGAAAGTTGGCCTGATAAGGCCTTATACTTAGTGCTCTTAGAAGGATGAGAACAAAATAAAAGAAAAGCTAGCAACTGTAAATATTTTATTTTATTTTATTTTATTTGTTTTATCCTCACCCAAGGACATTTTTCCATTTTTTGTTCAGATAGAGGGAGAGAGAGGAAGAGAGAGAGAGAGAAACATCGACGTGAAAGGGACACATCGAGTGGCTGCCACCCGCACGACCAACCAGGGCCAGGGACAAACTGCAACCGAGGTACGTGCCCTTAGCGGGAACCGAACCCTTGTCTTTCTGGACCGCCGGTCAGTGCTCTAACTGCTGAGCCAAACCGGCCAGGGCGCCACTGTAAATATTTTAAAGGGAACTAGACAGTATTCTAAGTGTCTTAAATATTTTTCTGTATTTACTCCCCACAGTGACCCACTGAGGTGGACTTTATTTTTAATTTTAATCTCTTTTTATAAAGGGATATGTGAAATAACAGTATATAGTGTACAGTATTGGGAATACCATTTAGTAACTGGTGTGAGCACTCAGGCATTATTTGTATACTTTGCCATCCTGTGTCTGGCACTGTAGGCCTGTCCTTGGATTGGAAGCCTGTTCTCAGACACCAAGGTTGCTTAATAGAAACAGCATCCGAGGGCCTTCTCTAAAAGGGGTGTAAAGGACCTAGTCAAGGTACTTCACCCTTTGTGCCCAGAACCCTCTTTCAAAAAAGAAATCCCACTTTTGACCATTCTTTGGATGAGGACTTGTTCTGTAAATTTTGAGAATTCCCAGGGCAGGCTCAGTTTAGTTCAGCAAAATCCATATTATACCCCATTGTGAACTAGGCACCCATTTGTATGTAGGGCATACATGGTAAGGTGGCAAGTCCCCAGTGCAGTGGTGACATCTCTCGTTGGGGCCTATCAGGATGACGAAAGGAGACGGCCGGCAGCTCCTGGGGGCACTGATGCTCCCTGCAGGCTGTTACTTACTTGCGGGCCCCGGGCCCGGCATTGCTGTTGGAGATGTACGAGAGGTAACGTCACCCACAGTGCAGTGCGCGTCTCACCTGCCTTCCCGCCGCTGCAGTGGGTGTCATGCTGTTTCCCTGAGTGTGAAGGGACAGAATGAATAAAGTAAAAGCCTCGGGTCGTATCATCTCCATTTTGTATAGTGCTCCCCATATCCTTCTCTCCCTCTTACCCCTCCACACACCCCAAAGAACTACAACTCCCAAAAGGGTGCATTATGAACGCCTGCACCATTGCATAATCTGGCTGGTTGTGTGGAGATTGTGGATTCCTGCAGGCTTCTCTGAGGCTCATCTCACTCAGTAGGGCTGAGTGGAGCAGAGCACACCTTCCGGGCCTGGGTGTCTGGTTGGCAGCTATTGCCACATGTAGCTTTTGAGAACTTGAAATGTGAGTGGTCCAAATTGAGATGGGCCAGAACTAAAAATATACATCAGATTTCAAAGACAGAAGAAAACATCAGTAATTTTCTATACTGCTTACATGTTGGAATTGATAACAGTTTGCTATATCAGCTTGTTTAAAATGCTTTTGAAATTAATTCCACCTGTTTCTCTCCAATGTGGCTATTGGAAAAGTTAAGGTTGCGTAGGCATCTCACTTTACATTTACGCCAGATAGCGTTGATCTAAACTATAAACTGGTTGTGCAGGCAGCTGCCACCAGAGGGCAGTGCCGTCCCTGGCTGCCAAGTCTTGCTCGCCAGTACTCACTCTTGGTCCCCTGTGCAGTTCTGGAGGTCCATCAGTTCTCAAGGGATGCCAGTGTGGCCGAGGCCTGGCTGCTTGGACAAGAGCCATACCTATCCAGCCGAGAAATAGGCCAGAGCGTGGATGAGGTGGAGAAGCTCATCAAGCGCCATGAGGCTTTTGAGAAGTCGGCCGCAACCTGGGACGAGAGGTTCTCCGCCCTGGAAAGGCTGACGACGGTGAGTGGCTGCTGGATGCCGGTGCTTGGCCTGTCGGGCTTCTGGCAGCCTCTTCCTGCTCACCTGACCAGGGAGTCCACGTCGTCACTGCTTTTAGAAGCAGCAAGGATCTTCCTGAAGTTGGTGGCTGTCCTGGTTCAGGACCTGGGGAGACTCTCTGGGGCTATCACCCCTCAGTCATTTCCTGGGCGCCTAGATTTAGATCACTTATAATAGCTTTCTGCCTGGGAGTTGATAGATTGGGGTTTGCTTTTCTGTTTTGATCTGTCTTTAGTCCTATATCTCATAGAAGCTTTGGTTTCCAGGGAGTGTAGCCTTACAATTTTCTTCAGAATTTCAGAATTAGAATTCTCACCATCAAAGCTCTATCCTAGACCATTGAAAATCTCACTGTTCCCGATAATCTCTTTTGCCAACATAAAGATCTTTGAATAGGGCCAATTCTTCAGTGTTTCCTCTCCTAAGACCCTTGCACTCCTGGTAGAAAGCTGATTCTTTATGGTTCACAAAAATGGTGTTCTTTTCCATTTCTGCAGTTCTGGGAACAAAAAATGTGTCTGCCTACTCTTGTGCCAAAACGGAATATTTCTGGTGTGTGCAGATTGCCCATGAAATGGCTTAGTTTCAGTTAGACTGTTCTGTTTGGGTTTTGGCTGAACACAAATCCCTACCACAGCACAAGAAGCCTCCTGAGAATCACTGCAGCTGTCTCAGTGGTGTTTGAGCTCTGATGAGGCCAGCATGGACCCCTCATACTCAGGGAACTTTCTTCCTAAGCAAAGTTGAGAGCTGCATAGTTCATTTAGACATTAAACCCAGTGTTCCAGGGGCACACAGGCAACTCGTAGGACTTCTGCCAGCCCATGAAATGGACCTGTTTCATCACTCAGCTCGCTTATCTCCTGTAGTTTTGACTTGTAGCTGCAGTTCCTGTAATCCTGCCACCATTTGCTTAGGATGGTGGACTCTGGTCGGGCAGTGTGGTGCAGGTAGAAAAGTCAGCCTGGAGGACTTCCTGAGCCCACTTAGCACGCTTTCCTGAAAAGAGGCAGAGTCGGGGGCTCTGCTGAGTGTCACCCTGTTCTCCCTCAGTTGGAGTTACTGGAAGTGCGCAGACAGCAAGAGGAAGAGGAGAGGAAAAGGCGGCCGCCCTCGCCCGAGCCAAGCACGAAGGTTTCTGAGGAGACCGAGTCCCAGCAGCAGTGGTGAGTAAGGGCACCACTGGAGTCTGAGCTTTAGTGGCAGGCGAGTCTCAGGGGACATGTTTTCTAAGCCTGAGCTCTGCTAGCCTGACCCCATGTCCTTCCTGCAGTTTCCTCTGTGGAGCTTTCAGTCTGTGTAGGCGTCACTGCGCAGCGGCAGACGTGAGGTGTAGACGGCGCACACACACGCACGCACACACACTTAGAATTTCCATGGGAGTAAATGGAGGGAGTGAACCACCCTGATTTCAATTCGAGCCAGTGATTTTGTAGTGACTTCACATTGAGGACAGAAATTACTCTCTACCTCTGAGAGACTGCTTAAGTTGGGGTGGTAAGAGCTCTGTGATGAACCCTAATACTGCCTTTGTTGGGGGAGGGGTGCCTGCAGTCTTCCCTCTCTCTAGAGTTGGTTTGAAAAACTCAAAAGTTTTTAAAAAGAAATTACATTATCCAAAAGAAGGTTGCATATGTTTTTCTAAGAGAAAACCTGTAATAAAATTGACTGTTCTTCCCATTCTTTCTTACTGTTCTTCTCTTTTCTGTCTTCTCCGTTCTCCTCCCGTCTTCTTCCCTCTCCCCTAACAGGGATACTTCGAAAGGAGAGCAAGTTTCCCAGAACGGTTTGCCGGCTGAACAGGGATCTCCACGGGTTAGTTACCGCTCTCAAACCTACCAAAACTACAAAAACTTTAATAGCAGACGGACAGCCAGTGACCAGCCGTGGTCCGGACTGTGAAGTTCACTACCATTTGTCAAGAACCACTCTTTCCAAATCCCCATGGTTTGACCTTTTGGCTTCCACTTCACCCACAGTGTTACAGTTTTACTTAATTCATAGCCTCCCTTGGTTTCATATTTGTTTGCGTTTAATTCATGTTTATTTGAGTCTTTTAACTGATGGATGCTCAGTTGCCTTAAAGCAACATACTTATTTTCTGTTTATTTATGTGAGCTTTTTACTTTATTGAGATTTTACAGCAAAAGCCTTACATGAGTAATTGCAATTTAATGAGATTACAGCAAAATGAAGAAGAAAACTAGAGTTCGACAGGTATGACCTATCCAGCTGTACTAACAGGGCGCAGTGCCACACTGTCGCCGCCCTCTTCCGATGTCATTAACCTGCAGTAGTTCACGCGCACCCAGGATGGCGGTGTACGCGGAAGCACACTTGGAGTGCTGAGATTAAAACCCAGTCAGCTGTGTGACAGCCCCTGGAGGGTGCGGTGCGTTCATTTATTGACAGCGTGAGGAAAGGAGAAGGAGATACTTGGGAAGCTGTCTGAATTTTTAGATGCAGCGTCTCATGTCCTAAGACCCTCAGATCATGTATTACGTTTTACAGACCAGCTTCTCTCTCAGTTTTTTCTGCCAAGTCCTGAATTGAGAACTCTAGGCTTACTGGCAGTAAAGTCAAGTGCCCGCTGACGGCTGCGCACCCTTGCCTTGGTCACTGTGGCAGCCGCGGTGCCACAGGTGACGGCGGTTCTCAGCGCCTTTCCACAGCCTGACCCCGGACTTCCAGGCCTGTCCCTGCAGCCCATGACTTCAGGCTGTCAAACTGTTACAGTTTTTCAAACAAATGGAGCAAAAGCCATTCTGGTTCACTCTGATTACTTGAACGATGCACTCGGTGGACCACCCCCAGGAGCAGTCACACGCCTCCTGGCTTGAGAAGTACTTGTAGCGTCTCTGTAGACAGAGACTCCCTTGTATGTCTCGTTACAGATCTGATTCATTTTCCATTTTCTTATGAAAATGGAACGCTTTTGTGGAGTTCTCTAACAAGGAGTCTTTTAGGATGGCATGAGTCAGACCACCAGCAGGGATTGAAAATGTTTTAACAGGAATTCTGTTCCTTAGGAACAAAAGTTAATGAAAGAGGTGATTTCCTGGTACTGATAAAGACAAAACCAAATCCATGTTACATCAAAGCCTCATGAGACATTCACTTGCTCATTTGCCATATTTAGGTGTTAGTGGAATCAGAAGCCTGTTTTGATATGTGTTCTTCATGAGTTAAGTCTAATTTGTCTTTTCATTTCATGATGCATGTCTTTTTTTTTCTTTTGTCAGGATAACATCATATAGCATCTTGTTTGTTTTTCTTTATTTCTATGTACATATCTATCTACTTGTGATTGTAGATGGGTATATAGATAGATGCCAAGCTTCTTATGTTCTGGGGGTAGTATGCACCATTATTGGGTCTCTGCCTTAAAACACACCAAATTTCATTTTAGAGAAAAACTACTGCTTTATCTTTGGTCTTTAAGGAGCCCTGATACGTATTTCTGGCTCCAAGTTATATGTGTCATTGATCTATATGTATATGTGATGTTTTCATATATATGTTTAAATTTTGTATCATCAGAACTAATACCCAATTTTATGCTTTTTGTATTCAGAAGACCAAAAACAAAAAACCCACGACACCCACATCAGCACACAGGAGAGGAGTGCTATGATGTGATCGGCATGTGTTCTCATGCCTGTTTTCATCTAGATCTTTAAATTGTAGCTTGCCAGAACAAAATCTGAATTACAATTGGATTGTGTGGAAAGAAGTTTTTTCATTCTTTTGAGTTACGGTGCAGAGACTCAAGTTAATGAACTTGAAAATAGTGTTGTTTCGTGCACTTAGAAGACCAATCGGGTGTTTCTTGTGCTGCTAGTTGTCACGTTGCATTTGTGTCCACCTTCTGATTTAAGTATCTCAGGTGTACCCAGCCACTAAAGCACTCTGGACTAATCACTCGAGAGAAGCAATGTGGGGCGGGGGGTGTATTCATGTACCCACGGTTTGGTCGTAGCACTATGATTTGCTTTTGATGTTTGTCTCTAGTGGTGTGTTGTCTGTTGGCATGCTTAAGCACATGTCCATTAAAATTCATTTTGTTCCTTTTATTTTCCTTGTTTTCTTGGTTAGTGATCATCTGCATAAACATTAATGATCTCTGCATACTGGTTTGGGTTTTCTCTTTCCTTCTAACTCCAAAGAAAAAAATTTTTGCTGCAGAATTTCCCCCAGAAGAGGCTTCCCTGGCCTTCCCCTGCCCTCGAAGCCTGACCAAGCACGACCAATTGCAGCCTTTTTAAGAAGCATTTCTCTGTCCAGGTCATTGCTGCTACTAGCAGTTTCGGAGTCACTCCTGCAGCACTAATTTTTTTTAACCTGATCTCTGTACACACTAACTCCATGTCTCCTGGACTCACGCCTGGCACAGGCCTTCCGAACCACACTCACACTTCCTCCCTGCCAGAACTTCCTGGAAGCTCACACAGAACAGATTTGTCAACTTTAAAATTCACTCACTTCATTTTGACTCGGGGTTTTTTTTATTTTGTTTTGTTTTTTTACTTCCCTTCCTGCATCTCCTTTAAACGTGAAAGGGAGAGATATTTAAATAGCCTAATGCTCATAAGCACCTATCACAGGCTGTTGCACACGAGGCCAGGGTCATCACCATGCATCTCTCACCCCCACGTCTTTCCGCCCTAAAAATCCGTGTTCCATATTGCTCCGTGGCTAAAGCGTTCCAGTCAAAAACACCCTTAAATCGCACGGCCTCTAGTCTCACCCTACACCCCGATGCTAACGGTGACAGTTTGTGTAGACGGGATACAAATCCATGACCCCCGTGCAGCCACGTGGAGACGACCTCACCAAGAGATCCTGCCCCGAGAGTTGACACATCTGAGCGTTCAAGCGGTGGCGGCCAGTCTACCGTTGATTCTGTTGAGGTTGCTGCTGAGTTGGTGTCATTTTTGTTCTGGGCAGCAGTGGTGGGGACCTAGCTAACGATCGTTGCCATTGACACCTCCCTGTTTGTCGTGTATGAGGGGAGCCAGGTTGTCTGTAATCCACTAAAGTGTCGGCCACACCCAGCTTTAGTAACTCGCTAATCCCACACCCTGGGTGTATCAGCCAGGGGCTGCTACAGTTAATGGTACACAGTTGATGGTACACAGGCTGAAAGCGATAATGAATCGAGACCCTACTGCATTCCCCAAGCCGCAAAGCCATGAGGGTTACACTATAAATGAGCTTGGGAAGGAACAGCTCCCGAAGACGTCTCCAGCCTGAAGGGTCAGAGCCGCTGGAAGCCTGCTGTCTGGGCTTTCTCGTCTCAGTGCAGCAAGGCACCGTGATCAACCAGCACGTGATGGGGAAGGCCCTGGTTCTGTCTTTGTTTGGGGGTAAATAGCCGTGTGTTGTTGAGTGACTGTGATTGGCTTTTCCAGCTCCTTTAACACAAACTACAACCCACTCACGATACAACTTCGGCAGATGTGGTTAAATTGATGTTTGTTGACTTGCCTCATTTCCTTCCAGCTCTTAAGTTCCAAAGTCTAACTGGGATGGTAGATGTGAAATGCATGACTGTCCTAATTTCTGCATGTGTTTATGACGATGTGTGGGGGCGGGGGAGCCAGAGAGCATTTTCAGAAACCAAAGGCCCTTCCTTGTCTTACTTTGGGGGAATGCTGTGTAGTTCTGATAGAGTTGTCTATCGATCTGTTTGTGAATGCCCTTTCGCTTAAACTTCCAGCCTTCTGGTGGCGTCCTTGGTTGTAAGGTGGCTGCTGTATAACGTCCACTCTCTCATATTTAATATGTGTGATTGTTACTGTTGTCCTTTTGTTTTAAAGTAACCATGAGAGGAAATGATCTGAGTTACATTAGAGAAAATGGATTGATCAGAGGAGCAGAGTGCAGTAAAACTCATACTGGCATTTCGCTTTTCTCGTTTCCCCGTAAACGGGCGGGCATTAATCCCTTCCACCTTCTAATGTCCTTGGTGTCCAGCTGGCTTGGTGGGGTGTGCGATGGTTTTACTGTACTGCCTCGATCTGTGCCAGGCATTTATACACAGCCACGTGTGCGAGTCAGTCAGAGCGTGTGTGGTCGCCCCCGAGCCGCGGGGTAGCTGAATAGCCTCTCCGCTGTCCCTAGATGGCGGAAACGGTGGACACAAGCGAAATGGTCAATGGCGCTGCAGAACAGAGGACAAGTTCCAAAGAGTCCAGCCCCATCCCCTCCCCCACCTCCGATCGCAAAGCCAAGACTGCCCTCCCGAGTGCCGCCACCTTGCCGGCCAGAACCCAGGAGATGCCTTCGGCCCAGATGGAAGGCTTTCTGAACCGGAAGCACGAGTGGGAGGCCCATAATAAGAAAGCCTCGAGCAGGTAAAAGCAGCACAGGCTGAAGCAGTCCGGTGGGGGGTCGACCCGGTCAGGGTCGAGGCGGGTCCGTCACGAGTGGACAGGGCCGTGTGCGTTTTGTAGTTGACTGGTGCGTAGCTGCTTGTGCCGGGCACTCAGGCCTGACACTGGGAAGGGGCGCGGAGGACCTCTTACTCACTGAGAGCAGGAAACAGATCAGACCTGGCCGGTCCTGGGAAGGAACGCTGCAGACCGCGGGAGTCTCCTCTCAAGGGACCTGATTTCCTTGTGGTTTCCTCCTTGTGGGGCTTTTAACATTCGCCATTTCCCCTGCCTCATCTCCATATAAATCTTTACACTTGTGATCTGTTTTACAGATGAGGAAAGGGAGGCTGTGGGGGTTTAGGAAAACACACTCTGTAGAAAGTTAGTCCCGTACAGCTGGGGTGACGCCGCGTCTGGTCCACAGCCTGCGCGCGTGACCAGGACCCAGCCCGCGGGGCCCGTGTGCAGGGGCACCGCTGTGTGTCGGGCAGGGAGCCGTCCGAGAGCTGCCGTCCACGTGAGGGCAGCATCGATTCAGTGCCCACAGGTGGCTGCAGAGGCTCTCGTGCTGAGAAGTCAGTGTTTTATGACTGTACATTGTCATGGGGGGGCGCCACCTTTTTCTAATTCGCCCCAGGGTTCCCTACACACTGACGGCCCCGACCTGCTCCCTGTGAAGTGTCCGGCCACACGGAGCAGCGCTGAGGCGAAGAGCTGCCTGAGGACATATTTCACCAGAGCCTGGCCTCTGCCCTTGGCCACGGGAGGGGGACACAGCAGAGGGCCACACACCAAGCAGCCTTCCCATCAGAGCCCAGAGCCTTTACTGAAGGGAAGAAAGCGCGTGTTCCCCCCCAAATCCAGAGAGAGGTCACCCTCAGAAACCTACCGCGCAGCAGCATGTGCCCGGTCCCAGGCGTCCACGAAGGCATTGTGTCCATTTGTTTGGTTTCAGTGGAATTTAGGAAGGACTTGTAACAAGAGGCCACAGCACGTTGTATGGGGACCGTTTTCGTGTGAATCCAGTTCTTCACCAAGGAGCTGTGCTGTATAACCTTGGCGTTCCTTTCTTTACCGCTCAGGTCCTGGCACAATGTGTACTGTGTCATAAATAACCAAGAAATGGGCTTCTACAAAGACGCAAAGACAGCTGCTTCCGGAATTCCCTACCACAGCGAGGTCCCCGTGAGTTTGAAGGAAGCCGCCTGTGAAGTGGCCCTTGACTACAAAAAGAAGAAACACGTGTTCAAGCTGAGGTGAGAGTTGCCGGACCGTTCACTCTGGGGGTTGGTTTTCTTAGAGCAGATACTGTGATTAGTTGGTTCTTCTCCTCTGCCCTGGCCGGTTTGGCTCAGCGGTTAGAACGTCCGCCCTCAGACCACAGGGTCGTGGGTTCAGTTCCCGGTGAAGGGCACATACCTGGGTTGCAGGTTCTATCCCTGGTCCCTGTCAGGGTTGTACGGGAGGCAACCAATTGATGTGTCTCTCACATCCATGTTTCTCTCTCTCTCTCCCTCCCTTTCACTCTGTCTAAAAATCAATGGAAAAATATCCTCTGGTGAAGATCAACACACACACACACACACGCACAGAGTAAATAAAAAAATCACCAAGAAAGTGACCAACAGCTGTGGCTCAGCCTCCGTTCTGGGGGGGGGCCAGTCCCCGGCTTCCCCGTGGCACAGCCTCCGTTCTGGGGGGGCCAGTCCCCGGCTTCCCCGTGGCACAGCGCATGCTGAAGAACAGGAGCTTTAATTCTTATGAGCCAGAACGTAACTGTTCCCTGAGAGGGTGAGCGGTTCACATGTCACAGTTACGGTGAGCTAGAAAGCTAGATCCCCGTCTTTTCAGCTCTCTGGACTCAGGAGCTGCTATTCTTGGCTCATGAGTTACCTGGTGATGGTCAAGTGAGTCCTGCTGGAGCCAGATAGGAAGTGTGTGGGTCGGGCTCCTGTGCATTCTGACTCGCCCAGCGGGTGTTCCCGATGTGTCTGCCCAGAAGGGCACCTCCACGTCCCCGCGTGCAGCCAAGCCCAGAAGATCTTACTGCTTGAAAGGGGCAGAACAGCCATTTTATCTTCTAAAAATAGAAAAAGTGTATGCGTTAGTTAAGATGTTACTTAGTTTAATAATTTGATCTGTTGCTTTGGGATCCGAAAAGCTCTGGACTTCGGTTATGTATGTCTCGTGCCAGGTGGACTGGGCCAAGGAGTACAGATGAGTTTCCCATGGTGCCATTCACTGAGCTTGTTGTGAGCACAGGAGGGCCCTTCAGGACGGGAACACTGCCCTCTGTAGGAAGGCACGGGCCCCGGCTGCCTCCCTCTGTACGCGTTGCTGCAGCTTCGGGATGGGGTATTTGCGGAGGGCACTTGCCTCCTCCCACCACAGCACCCCTTTCTCCTGACAGCGTGAAGTGTGCACCCTCCACGCCCAGGCTTCTCGGTGTCACAGCGACGGCTTTGCACTTCTCTCCTCTGACTCACGAGAAATCTCGGAGACCGCTTCGTGTGTCTGTTCAGAAACGGCTCCTTGTAAATGTGGGATACAAGCTTAGTAGCAGGATTTCAAAAGAGCATATAAATGTTTAAAGAGCTTTCTCTTGAATTCAGTTTAGAGTAGTAGTCAGGCACCAGGTGGTCTTTGCCACAACAAAGCCAGGTGTTGCTTCATTTGGGACTTTTTAAAAAATCCTTCCAGTGGGTTGAAATACCAGGTTGCCTGTGTAAATTATATTGGCCCAATTATATGGCTTCTTGATGTCCAGGGAGCAGTACTAGGCCTGTGTGTGCCCCAGACACGGTTGGTAATGTCTGCACGGGTGTGATTCTGTGGCCTGCCTGTATCCCATGTAGGATGTGGAAGTTGGGGGATTTTTTTGTTTTGAAGTTATATTCTGACTTCCTTTCTTCCTTCAAATTACAGACTAAATGATGGAAATGAGTACCTCTTCCAAGCCAAAGACGATGTAAGTGTCTAAGAATTTTTCTCTCTTAAATACTTGAGTTTGCAAGTGTCTGTGGCATGATAAGCATTATTGGTAATGTTTGTTGTGCAAGCAGTGATCAGTGGTGGCATCTGTCTCCACACTCACTGACACTGCACGGTGTCTGGACTCCTCGTGCTTCCCGGAGGCAGTGAGGGTCAGCTGTCTCCTTGCCAGGCAGGCGGGAGCTAATGCAGGGCTCCAGTGGGTGAGGCAGTGAGGTGGGCCCAGGACTGGACGTGGTCATGATGCCCAGTCAGGAGCCTCCCCGCTGCACCCCACTGACCACCCACTCCATGCTTGTGCTTCACCTCAAGGGGAGGCTTCTGTTAAATTTACACAGTCTTATAATTCAAATATATTACCATTTTCAAAGGAAGGAAGGGGAGGCAACTTCTAGGGCAATACCCCACAGATGGAGCCCAATCTTCAGCTCTTCCGAGTTCGTAGGACCATGTACTAGAATAATGACCTTCAGGTCCTGTAAGCCGCATTCTCATGGGAGTTGACCCACGTTCACTCTGTTGTCCTGATAAAGCAGAGGTTCGTTTGGGAGCTGCTTTCCCCAAGTTAGCGCCGTTCCTAAACCTCCGACTGAGTCACAGACGGTCGCGCCGCTGGAGCGAGGTTTCTGCCTGTCCCTGTAGCTGAATATCTCCTTGCCTCCTTTGTCCAGGAGGAAATGAACACATGGATCCAGGCCATCTCCTCTGCCATCTCCTCTGACAAACACGAGGTGTCCGCCAGCACCCAGAGCACGCCAGCATCCAGCCGGGCGCAGACCTTGCCCACCAGTGTCGTCACCATCACCAGCGAGTCCAGTCCCGGCAAACGGGAGAAGGACAAAGAGAAAGACAAAGAGAAGCGGTTCAGCCTTTTTGGCAAAAAGAAGTGAACTCCTTTCCTTCACCTCCTGCCCTTCTCGTACCTTTTCAGTGAAATTCCAGCATGCAAGCTCAGAACCAACATTACTCTGTGCCTAATGTTCCTCAATGTGGTTGATTTTTTTTTTTTTTTTTAATTTATAGAGCATTTCTGGGGGTGGGTTGGGGGAAAAATACACCTAAACACTTTATCTCCAAGTTACAAAAGTTTGAGGTGCAGAGGGAAGACCAGATTTTTTTTTAATGAAATTATATAGATTAGATCTCAATATTTAAACTGTTCCTCAATTTTGTGAGGCTGTGTTGGAAATAACTCGCCTCTCGTGCTGTTGGTATGCAAGGCAGCGGTGCTTAAAACAATATTTCCTGTGCTCACCAGAGACACAATGTACCGATTTTCCTGACATCATGCTCTGCCATTTACTTCCAGTGGTTACCTTGAGTTTTGACTATTAGAAGTGCCCACAATGGGACTCCCCTTGGTTAGGCAGGTCGTGTCCTAGGATCTAGCTGCAGCCTTGGTGCAGCTCCATGTTAACTCCAGACCACACCGTATCCGGCAGCACTTACTAACACGTGACGTCAACTGCGACGGCGGTCCAGAATGTCAGTATACCAGAAGGATAGGAAACTGATACTGTTTTAAATCTGTAATTTCAATTTGTTTTTTTTTTTGTTTTTTTTTTTTTTTTTTGCTGAAATACATTATATTGTATGTTTGAGATAATTCTAGTACAAAGTATAATAAAACTAGATGTATAATAAACCCTTTAAATCATTGGTAAGTGTACAAGTGGAACTGAAGCATTTACTGGACAAAGTAATGTTACTCTAATGGTTACTTGCTCGTGCGTGGCCACACTGTGTTATAATTTGCTTCATTACCTTGCTATTTGATACATAGTGTGCATTTCTCTGTCAATGTAACAATTGTAATGACAAATTTTCATCTTACTGCACAATCAAAACGGCATTGATAAGAATGAACTCCAGAGGCTGGGCCTGAGCAGTCAGGTGGTCACTCAGTCCTGGCGCTCAGTCGGATGACCTGTACCTCTCAACTTTTGCCCTATCTGTTAAATATATGCTATGTCATTAAATGCTTTTAAATCTAGAATAGTGGGTAATTGTTGTTTTTCTCGCGCGCGTACATGCCGTGTAGGGGAAGTGCAGAGCCGGAGGTAGTAAAGGGCACTTTGGACAGTGGCTCTGGGTCCTGCTCTGCGTTTTTCTGCAGGACTGGTGTACCAGCTTTGACGACCAAGGAAACGGTCACATGTATAGGCTGTGTGGCAGCTACATGTGCAGGTTTTATCTTCCATTTAAAAGAAGTTATCTGAGAGCTTGCTCAGCCTGAACTCGGACGCAGGGGTTGGCCAGTTTTTCCGGAAAAGTGCCAGAAAGAGTAAACATTTAAGGTTTTTCGGTCTGGAGTCTGTTGGAACTCTGCTGTTGTGTGCTCCAGAGGCAGCCTCTGACAGTATGTGAACGACTGGGCGCGGCTGTGTGCCAGGGAAACGGAGGACACAAACTTGAATTTCATGTAATTTTCACGTGCCACACAATATTGTGCTTTTGATTTTTTAAAAAATACTCAAAATGTAAAAGCTATTTCACACAGATCCCACAAAAACATGATAGGCCAGATTTGGCCCCTGGGCCGTTCGCTGACGCCAGCACGGGGTGTGGGGTAGACAGGTGTGTGTACTTGTGCTGTTGTATCTGTCTGTCCACTCCACGCCCTCGCGTGTTTTCTCTCAAAGCAGCAGTGGATGCTAGCACGGGTTTTCAGTAGGTTACTCCACAGAGGCCGTGCCTGATGCCACAGCAACCCTGGCTCCACAGATGAATGGGTTTGGAGCTTTCCGTGACCTCGGTGAACTGAGACCTCACCAGCTTCTCCCTCTCCTCTCATGCGCAGCCAAGGTCACATACCTCACCTTGACGTTCCCTTGTCTTTGCCTTAGAATCTGAATCAAGTTGTTCAGCTCTCAACAGATGAACCTATGACTCAAATGTTAAGCCTGCTCATGACAAAGCCAGGCAGATAGCAGGCAGGTCACACTCAAATAACTAGCAATCCCAGAATTCCGTGAAAAATAACATACACGGGACATTTTGCATGTAATTCCGTAGGCTCACCAGCCCCTGACTTGCAAGCCTGGGTTTGGTGGGTCTTGCTCTCCTTGCTGTGCTTACTGAGGACCCACTGAGGCTCGAGTGCAGAGGTGGTGGGTGATGGGAAGAGCAGCAGTGACCGGAGACTGGGTTGTCAGCTGTTGTCTACAGATGTGATTAGAAAACCACCATCAAGACATGTTCACTAACAGTTTCAGGCCACATAGGATTGTGAACATCAATCCTGTCAGGGCAAATGGATTTTTAAAAATTCTACACTATGTAATATTTTGGGGATTCTGCACATTTGTATCACTACAATGTGCTGTTTTCCTGTATTTCTAGTGACACGGGATGGGCAATGATACTGGCCTCTCTACTTCTGAAAAAGGAGCAGCAGTAAAATATGACTGTCAGGATACTCACTGGTTAAAGGTGCCACACCTGAGCTCCTCTGAAGCAGGAAAGCATCTCCGATGGGTTGTACCTGGGGTGCGTTTTCTCAAGGTGCGTGGAGCGTCCCCAGTCCATGTGTATCAGGTGAGGCAGTGGACACGTTCTCACCAAGTTTTTTGGCATTTTTAGGATTGATTGTGTATGAAGGTGCTGAACATTTCCCTCTGGATGGTCTTTTCTTTTGTTAATTGTAATACTTAAATGTTTCCTTCACTTAGTGGTGGAATTCCTAAAGAAAAGGCAGGACCAATGCTTGAGTCTTTCCCATTATTTGACCCGACGTTTCTAAGTATGACCCATAACCAAGAAAGCGCCCCCCCAAAAGGTGAAACTTCTGTCCATCAGTTTCAGAATTCTCTCACCATTGGAGTCATGATGAAATCTTACACTTTTCATTTCCCAACACTAGCCATCAGCAAAATTAATAGTCCTTTTTGAAACTTAAAAATGTCCCATCATTGTCTGGGAGAAGCCCTTTCAAGTTGGCTTCTGAGTTGTTTATATATACATAACCCTCATAATCTTTGGTACCTTGCCCCCTACCTGGCAGGACAAGATGTCCCAGGCTCATCCCATCCATTTCTTGACCCCAGACCTGCAATTAGGTTTCTTAAAGAAACTGGCTTCTTTTGTTGAAATAGTATCAAAACCATCATTTGTGTGCCAGTGATGCTCATTGCTTCTCACTGGACTGGTCCTTGTTTCTGGGCATAGCAGTAGATAGAGCAAAGAAAAACCTCACAAGTTCATACTCAGATTCAGGATTGCAGGTTTTTTCCAACCTAACATTTTCTGTATTGTAATCATTTCACGCCGAGAATCATGGCTCTCGATGATGCAAGGGGCAAAGAAGTAAAAGAGCCTATAATCACTTGTGCTTTATCCCATATTACACATAGACTCCGAACAGCAATACTAGTACCACCACCAACATAATTACCGAGAGCAGTTTTTATTCTTTAATTAAGCTTTTTTTTTATTTTGTGATTATGTAGATTCCCAAGCGGTTGTAAGAAATAGTTCAATACCCTTTACCCAGTTCCTCCCCCAATGGTAACATCATGCAAAAAACTAAAGTACAAGATCACATCTAGATTGTTGACGTGGATTCAGTCAAGATACAGAACATTTCCATCACCACAGGGGGCCCTCCTGTTCCCAGAACCCCACTCCCTTCGCTTCTGGCAACTACTAGTGCGTTTTTCCCATCGCTACAAGTTTGTCATTTCAAGAGTGTTGTATGAATGGAGTCACACATGATGTACCCTTTGAAGAATGGCCCTTTTCACCTGGAGACCCACCCAGGCTGTAGGTGCGCGTGTACCAGTTTGTGGAACCATTCACCCACTCAGTGAAGGACTTCTGGGTAGTTTCCAGTTTTTGTCTATTATGAAAAGAGCAGCTGTTGACATTAATGTGTGGGTCTTTGTATGAACGTAAATCCTCATTTCTCTCGGACAAAAAATGCCCAGGAGCGCTAGAAGAATTTTTTAAGACATTTTGGTATGTGCTCTCTATTCTCCTCTTCACTCCCCTTTTCTGTCATTTTACTAGAGCCACAATGTCTGGGCAAATGGTTCTTCTCTCCCTCTCAGCCTCGTCGAGTCTCAGTTCCACACCTAAGTGTGTTTGATGCTCACCCGTCTTTGTGGGGTTCCTAGGGTTCCTAGTGCGGTTGTGAAGCTCATTCCCTCAGGGCCTCCGGAGGCGGGGGCTGCGCTGTGCAACTTCCCGGCCTTTGCTCCCCGCGGATAATTATCACCTCGGCCCCTGTGTGGTGGGAATGGAGGAGGCGGGCCAGCAGCGGAGTTTCCTGAACGGACTCTTCAGAGAGAAAGGGAATTTTCTCTTGTGTAAGCGGGGGACTTCCTCCCTGGGTGGGGCATCCTGCATTCCAGGCTGGGGTGCCTGCCGGCCTCCCCCTGGGGGTCTGCCCGCCTTGGGCCCCACGGCAGCCTCCCTCCCCCTGCGTCTGGATGCCCACCGCTCCTCTCCGCCTCGGACCTTGTGAGGGAAACTGTCCCTCGAGGCTCTAACCCCCCATGGGGCCTCCGTGTCGGAATGGGGTTCGCTGGGGACCGGGCCACCTGCTACCTGTCTGTAACACCCTCTCCTGTCTTCCCTGGGTGCATGAGATGCCATTCCTCTCCTGGGGCTCTGCGCCCAGGCTGGTGGAATCAGCTCCCTCCCCCCCAGCCAAACCTGTGCTCCCTGGGCATCTTGGTGAAGCACCGCAGGGCGCCAGCCATCTGAGGCAGCCCCGTGGAGCCGGCCATACGCGTGACTCCTGCGTCGCCGTCTGCGCCCGGCCTGGCTGTCTGGGGAGGAACCGAGGTGGACGCCGCACTCCGTGAACCGACTCCTCTGGCTGCCAGGAGGAGGCTCTGCATCCCCCCCCCCATGGTGGTTTCATCAGTCTTCACAGTTCAGCAAATTCACATCCAAATGGTATAAACCACAGTTTGTCAGTTCACGCAACTGAAACTGGTTGAGGTGGGATGAGTTTAAAGGTTGGTTCGTGCAGAAGGGCTCAGCCACTTCTCTAGTCTCAGCCGGCCCTCCTCCATGGGCCCGCTCCTGCCTGGGCTGGCTTCCCTCCCGGTGCTAGAGGCTGCCCCCTGGTCTTGAGGAGAGAGGGGTTCCTCCTCCCCGAACGCACAAAGCCCCGAGTTTCACTCCCAATGGATTGATTTAGGTTTTGCATCCCTGGACCACACCCATACAAGAGAAATCTCCTCAGATAAGGAGGGCGCGCTGGGCTACCATCCAAACCACAGGTGTGGACGCGCGTGGGGGGTGGGCCCCCAGTGTCCATCACTATGTACACCGGGAAAACCACATCAAAGAGTAACAAGATCAAGGGTGTGAATGACGCTCCACTCCCTGTGTGTGTGTTGGGGGGCAGCTCAAATGCTGCATATTTGGCAGGAAAAGTGCTGGCCCAAACAAGGGGTGGGGTTTGAGAAGTAGTTAGGGGAGGGGGACTTTTCTGAAACAGCCACTTTTTCTTTGAAAAGGGAGAAATGGTGGTGATAAGGACCTCCTCCCTCGGAGTCAGGCTCGAAGCTTTTTGCTTTAAAGCACATTGGCTAATGCATTCGAGGTTGCCCCTGGTTTCCCTCCAAGGTGCTTGTTTGGGGAGCACCTGGCTTTGGGGAGCCCCTGCAGGGTAAGCAGTCATCAGGGTTACTTCAGACACAGACAGCTCCGCAGCGAAAGCTCATGTGGGGATGCTATACATTGGTGAACTGACCAAATGCTTGTCTAAGGAATTGAACTTTTTCCTTTGAAATAAAACCCTCCAAAAGGTGCTAATATCCGTTTCTTTGGGGAAGTTCCAAGTGCCTGGGTCAATGGCCGAAACGTCACTTGGCCGATACGTGTGAGCCCGACGCCCCTGCCATGGGAGGGCCGCTCACTCTGCACTCAGCACCCTGTTTCTTACGAAGTTTCCATCACTGGCAGGAAGTAAAATTACCCAGAGTAGTAATGACTTAAAGGCCAAGGGTGTCCCCAGGCCGGTTTAGCTCAGCAGTTACAGTGTCGGCCTGCGGACCAGAGTCCCGGGTTTGAGTCCCAAGGGCACGGACCTTAGTTGCGGTTCGTCCCTGGTCCTGGTGGGGATCATGCGGGAGGCAGCCAATCAATGTCTCTCTCTCCCTTCCTCTCTCCCCTTTCTATTCTATCTGAAGATAAATGGAAAAATATCATTGGGTGAGGGTTAAAAAAAACAAAAGGCCAGGGGTGTCCTGTGTGGCTGGGCTAGGTGCTGAGCCCGGCCCAGAGGAAGCCGTTTGCTTGGGGACAGAGCGCTGAATGGAAAAGGGCACCCCTTTCTGGCTTCCCTCAGTTAGCAAGGGAAAGGAT
The DNA here is from genome assembly GCF_014108415.1 of Molossus molossus. NCBI lineage: Eukaryota > Metazoa > Chordata > Mammalia > Chiroptera > Molossidae > Molossus > Molossus molossus. Next base: position 38,491,119 of record NW_023425350.1, read on the forward strand.
TTATTTTTATTTATTTTTTATCCTCACCCGAGGACATTTTTTGATATTTTGTTCCGATAGAGTGGGAGGGAGAGGGAGAGAGAGAGAGAGAAAGAAACATCGACGTGAAAGGGACACATCGAGTGGTTGCCACCCACACAACCCAACCAGGGCTGGGGACAAACTGCAACCGAGGTACGTGCCCTTAGCGGGAACTGAACCCGGGTCTCTCGGGACGCAGGCTGATGCTCTAACCGCTGAGCCAAACCGGCCAGGGCAGCAAGGGAAAGGATTTAAACTCCATTGAATGGTTTGCAAAAGCGCACCTGTCCTTACGTTATCTTTTTTGTCGTGATACTCGGCATTTACATCATTTCTCTGTCACAGTTGCCTCTCTGGGAAGCAGCCCAACTGTGGGCACACAACCAGCTGGCTCCCTGTGTGACTCAGATCCCTGGGGTGTGGGACCAGGCAGGCCTGTGCTCCCCTCCATGCTGCCCTGGGGCCCTGACGAATGCGGCTGCTGCCCCAGGGCGCTGAGCCCACACCCGCACAGTCCTCACTGCACATCAGCTGCCGCCCCTAGCACTGCCCACGTGACCAGGCCCCTGTTACCAGGTATCACCAGGTACCCTTACAGCCGAGACCAGAGCTGCTGCCGGGAACAAAGGACAGAGAGCCACGCCGGAGCATCTGAGACCTTCGAACCTTGCCCAGGTCTGGCTGACCCCAGGATTGGCCTGTCCCCCTGCACCAGCCTCATTCTGCTGTGTTCTCTGCAGCTTGAAGGAAGGGTGTGTGCCCAGGACCTCACCGGCACCCTGCAGCTGTGTAAGTGGGTGTGAGTGGGCACACACCCTGGAGGAGAAGGGACAGGGCCTTTGCTGAGGAACGAGGTGCACAGCTGGATCTGAACATGCCATGGCGACTGGGCAGCAAGAACTAGCAGTGACTTAGCAACGGGACTCCGGACAACCGGTTTTCCGTGTTTGCACCCTTTGTTCTTCCCCGGGCGGAATGGCTTCCTCTGGCCGACAGCAGCTGGTGTACGATGCTGTGCCCGGCAGTGTGCTAAGCACTTGACCTGTGTTATGTGCTGAGGCCTCGTGGTAACTCTGTGGTAATGGTCGTCTTGGTTATACAGACGGCACTAAGGCTTAGAGAGTTTAGCACTTGTGTCAACAGCAGCTGGGGATTCAAATTCTGACACGTCTTTCCAGAGGCCACCTTCTCAAGCTCAACAGTCCGCTTGTGTCTCTCACCTAGATCCTTTCCTGCACTGCTCTGTGGGCCGAGAAACAGTTGTCACGGCACCAGTGCCAGCCATTGGGGTCTCAGTTGCATAACCCATCCCCCAAAGGTGGGCTTTTAGGGAGAGGACTACTCGACCAGTGCCAGGTCCACTCTCCAGCCACGCCAGCCTGGGTTCTCAAAGCCGGAGCTCTCCACTGACTGGGGACCCATGTCACTCTAGGTGGACAAGCCGTGAGTCCGTTGTCAGAGGCCTGTGCAATGTAACTGGGAGGTGGCTGATGCCCGATTCAGACTTGCAGATCTATAGCCGCCCAGATGTGGACTGGTCTCCATGCCGTAGTCCTTTTGGGATCACATTTAAGACCAGATAAGAGCAGAATGGACAAATAAGCATTTGGAGGGAAGAGAAGAGGGAAGGAAGGATGAAAGGATCCTCCAACGCACTGGGTGCTGTAGCTTCAGAAAGGTGGCAAAACAAATCAGGGCTCAGCATAAAACCCATGTCTGTGTTTGGTGTTAAAAAAAAAAAAGAGAGAGAAAGAAAGAGAAAAAGAAAAAGATCAGCCCACAGTCTATGTGGACAGGTTTCTTAAATCTCCTTCACACCCAGAGGATGTGCAGAAGGCAGCAGGCTATGGGAGCTGATGGGCTGCAGCTGAGACGGGTCAGAGGTTCCTTCCAGCTCCCTGCACTGACCACAGGGCCCCTTTGTTCTCTGACTTCTGTGGTTTCTTTGTTCTGATGTCTGACTCTCCCCACTGGCTCTGCATCTTACTCCTTGGCTGTCCTTCCCACAAGCATGAAATCCTACAGTTTAACATTGTACGTACTTATTCTGTACAGTGTTTCCACTTACCTTTACATCACAAATATTTTGCCATGTTGCTACAGAGACTTTGTGGTTCTTATTTCAAGGGCCGTGTATCATTTTCCATGGATTGACGTGCCATCGGTTATGAAAACGACCCTGAATGCTAGGTGTTTAGCAATAAGGCCAGGACCCACCAGGAAGGTTTGCGTTCCCAAAAGGACAGCTCTCACTTGGTTCTCGCCAAAGACGGTTCTCTGGGGGCAGAAACTCCGTCCAGGCCACCCAAGGCCCTATTCCTCTTGAATCACCTCCCTCCGTCCAGGGGACACGCCTGGAAGCTGTCTCTGTCCCCCTGTGTGGAAATGTTCTCTCAGGATTTGCTGCCCTTTTTGCTCTGGGCCTTGACCTCAGCCACCCTGACAGTTTTGAGAACGTGACCCATCAGGAAACTGGTAGTGGGCCTTTACCTCTCCGCTCCCTAAAAACCTTCCCTGGTCCTGATACGCCTTTTATCATCCCTAGCCCAATGCATGTTAAAGCCGCTGCTATTGTTTCTCTTGTACAAACACACAAGTAAGTTTCACACCTTGCCATATTTTCTTGGGAACTGCTAAGAACATGTTTACAGATTCTGCTTCATGGTTCTAGTACCACTTTCTGAACAATATATCCACTTAGTTACTAGCTGTCAACAAGGGTAACAGTCTCTCCATACAAACGATTGTTTTTATTTTTAGCCTGCTTAGAGTTTCTTTGACTACCAACTAGGGTAAACTTCCTCTCCTGTGTTTGACATTTCTTTTTCCTTTTGAGAAAATTATTTGCTCATATCTGGTTCACCCAGGCTTCTGAGTCAGCAGCCGCAAAAACCATCTCTGGATAATTGAGCAGAATGAGTTAGGACTCCCAGAATCCCCAGGAGGCCAGAGAACCAGGCCTGGGGCTTGGCATCCAGAGTGCGGCGGCAGGAGGGACAGCTTGAACTCGCCAGTGGGCACAGACCCTGCGAGCGCCCCGCGCGGCGTCCCGCTGCCTGGGACGACAGCCCATCACGCACGGCTCTCCTTCTTCCTGTCACCAGCATCCATTCTAAGTCGTGCAGGTGCATCCAGTTGACAGACACGGTCCACCGACCTCCTTGCTGCAAGGGAGGCTGGGGAAAGGATCCTCATTTGCTCTAGAGGGATGTGGTGCCTCAAGAGGTGGTGGATGCTGCACACAGGAACGGGGTGGAAAGCTGGAGGCTGTATTAGTTTCCCTTCGCTGCCTTAACACGTTACCATGACTTATGGCTGAAAACAACACAATTCTATTCTCTTACAGTTCTGTAAGTTAGAAGAGGGACACAGTGGGCTAAATTATATATGTGTGTGTGTATATGTGTGTGTGTGTGTGTCTGTATTTTTTAATCCTCATCCGAGGATATTTTTACATTTATCTTTAGACAGAGTGGGAGGGTGGGAGAGAGAGAAAGAGAAACATCGACGTGAAAGGGACACATTGAGTGGCTGCCTCCCACACGACTCAACCAGGGCTGGGGACAAACTGCAACCGAGGTTCGTGCCCTTAGTGGGAACCGAACCGGGGTCTCTCTGGACCACAGGCCGACGCTCTAACTGCTGAGCCAAACCGGCCAGGGCTACACCTGTTCCACTTTAGGCCCCTGTGATCTCATTGTACCAACCCCCTGGATCCAGGATAATCTCCCTATTTTAAGGTCAGTTGCTTAGCAACCATAATTCCTCTTTGCTATGTAATGTACATATTCATAGAGTCTGGGATTAGGACCTGGAACTCTTTAGAGGGTGGGAGGGAGGACATTATTCTGCCTATCACAGTTGCCAAAAAAAAAAGGCAAATATCCACCACAACCTCTTTAGCCATTGATTTATTGATGTCTATGATTTGGTTATAAATTGAAATGCTTTCTCTAGATTTTTACCCGTTGTCAGTTATACAAAGTATTTCCCCCAGTCTGCTGTTTGGGTATGGAATTAAAAAATATTTAAATATTTAAGATCCATTCTTTCCTTTGTGACTTTATTATTCCAACAGAGGACATTCATCTTTCATAAATCTAAAAACCTGGTTATTTTGTGCTTATTTCTTTAATACAATGTTTATACTTCAATAAGTTCTCCGGAAATTTATTTTGTTGTTCTTTATAAGGACTGCAGCTAACTTGTTTCCCCCAATTTCTAGTCAGTTATATCAGTTCTATTTAGTAAACAATTGTCACTTGTCCTCTTTTCAATATTAGAACTTTAATATCTGGTTTTTATTGCACACCTAATATTTATTAAATACCAAGTGCAATTAACATTATTTACTTTTCCCTCATAGCAGAAACACAGGTGAATCCAGACCCGTGTCTGTTTTCTTCACATTGAGTCCCCTGTGCTACTACCCAAGCCTAACACCTGCCAGGCACTCAGCAAGCATTTGTTGAATGAATGAATATTAATAATACATTCATATTTCAGTTAGTCCTTGTTGATTTTACCAGTCCACTCTATGATCCCTTGGTCTGTATTTAGAGGCTTTTTCTTTTTTTATTAATTAAATTATTTTTGTTATAGATATTTCTCCTTTTTCCTCCCTAGACACTCTCTTCCCAACCCCCCACCCCAATTCTAGTTTCTTAACTTGGTTTATTACATTTATATATATTCTATTATATATATATATATATATATATATACACACACACACATACATATATACACGTGTGTGTGTGTATATGTGTGTGTGTGTGTGTGTGTATATATGTATATATATATTATTTTCCACTAGCACTACACATTTTACTTTTGTCATTTTCTAACTCCTAGGGTTTAATGCTGTTGGTTTTTACAGTTTTATTTTGTTGACATAGTGTTTGATCAGGCATGAGTACCTGTGTTCAGACCTAAGTTCTGGTGGGAAGTAGGAATGTGCTTGGTTGGATTGCGACAGAGCTTTTGATTTTGAATATTGTGGTCACTACTGCAAAAGAAAAGAATCCGGTGAAAAGTCCCTTTGTGTTGCTGCTCTTGATAATTTCCATCGGCTGTTCACTAGTATAGAATGTTCCTCTCACATATGAACCTTGAATAAGCGGGTGTGCTTTAAGAGACAAAGGGAGAATAAAACTGAATTAAAATGTAGGCATTGGCCCTGGCCAGCTTGGCTCAGCAGTTAGAGCATCGGCCCTAATACTTACATTTAGTCAACCAAAGGGTCTTGGGTTGGATTCCGGTCAAAGACATGTTCCTTGGTCACAGTTTGGTCCCCGACCCTGGTCGTGGTCATGCGGGAGGCTACCAGTCGATGTGTCTCTCTCTCTCCACCCCCCACCCCCATCTGAGATAAATGGAAAAATATCCTTGGTGAGGATTTTATAAAATGTAGGCCTTAATTTTTTTTTTCTCCCCAGAAGGGTTTCGATTGGGGGTGGGGGCAGTGGGGGGACAAAAGGAGAGGGAAAGAGAGAGAGAAAGAGACATTGGTGTCATATCAATCGGTTGCCTCCAGTACGCACCCTGACTGGGACAGAACCCGCATTCTGGGTATGTGCCCTGACCAGGAACCGAACCTGGGACCTTTTGTTGTCCGGATGACATTCCAACAAACTGAACCACACCAGCCAGGGCAGGGTTTCTATTTTGAAGTGAAATGATGTCTAGTACATTTGTTTATTCTGTGACTCCCAATATAGTTAAATTGTTTTTATTTTATTTTATTATTATTGACACTATTACAGATGTCCTTCATTTTCTTCCTTTTCGCCTCCTCCACCCAGTTAGAATGTTTTTAGTTATCCATCAAAAGGTCGCACTTGCAAAATTCGAACTCAGTACAATTTAAATTATTTTAAGTTGTTTTACCTGCCAGGCTGTGAGTCGGTGAGCATTCGTGTGATGGGCAGTGCTGGCTCCAGCTGGGCACGGAAGGGAGGGGGCAGTCAGAACAATCAGAGGGGTGTCCGCCAGTTCGTGTTTTTTGTTTTTTGTTTTATCCTCACCCGAGGACATTTTTCCATTTTTTGTTCAGATAGAGCGGGAGGGAGAGAGAGGAAGAGAGAGAGAGAGAAACATCGATGTGAAGGGACACATCGAGTGGTTGCCACCCGCACGACCAACCAGGGCCGGGGACAAACTGCAACCGAGGTACGTGCCCTTAGCGGGAACCGAACCCGGGTCTCTCTGTACCGCAGGCCAACGCTCCAACCGCTGAGCCAAATCGGTCAGGGCCCGCCAGTTTGTGTTTAATTGATGTTATCGAAGCCACAAATAGTCTGTAGGATGATAGCAACTGGGGAGTAGGACCTGTGGTCTATTAAACTTATTTGCAATTTCTATTCACAAACATATACTACACTTTGGTCCCAGGTATAAAAAAACAGCTCTTTAGAAAATGCAATAAAAATGATTCTACATTTTCAATTTTTATACTTATCTTAATTTACCTTTTTTGATGAAAATGTTATTTACTTTTGTATACCTTGAATACAATTATATTTTATTTTCAATCAATTAGACCATTACTATCAACAAATTATATTAAAATCTTGATAATGTCATCAAAATTAGGCATTTTACTAAAACAAATGTGAGAAAAATATATTTTGTGGAACAAACAATACCTTATGAATTATATATGTTTTAACTTTTTCATTTATCTAAACACAACCAATCCATTAAAAGGCTTTCCAGATATAGAGAATAATACTTACAATTAGTCATCTTGAATATTTTTGCATGCTGTCAATATTATAAAATAACCAAGGCGTTGTGAATATTTTAAAATGTTTGTTCTTGCCCAGCTGGTGTGGCTTAGTGGTTGAGCGTCAACCCATGCACCAAGAGTCACCGGTTCAGTTCCCAGTCAGGGCAGATGCCCAAGTTGTGGGCCTGATCCCCAGTGGGGGGCATGCAGGAGGTGGCTCATCAATGTTTCTATCTTTCTCTCCCTCTCCCTTTCTCTCTCTCTAAAATCAATAAAGAAAATAAAAAATTTTAAATGTCCTTTGGAAGTTTATCAAGGTAGGATGATAAGGCATATTTTATCTCTCAGTTTCTTAGATTGATTTATAACTTTAAAAAGTCATTTACATGATACATGGGCCTCCATTTGTATTCTTGCCCCAGTGTTAGGAGCAGAACTGTTGTTGGTGTTTGTTGAGATGATGACACGTTCTTTTTCCTTTATTTTTTTGGAAAATGAAGCATCAGTAATATTATTTAGCCAAACTTGCATTCCTGATAGAACTCAAACTAGTCATGATATATTATTTGTTTGTTTGTTTGTTTTTACATTGTTAGATTTGTGTTAGGATTCTGCAGTCACGTTCATGGGTGAGACTAGAGTGAATTTCCTTTCTTATACTATCCTTTTACGTTTGTGGTCTTGCTTTACGTTATTTCAAGTTTCATGATAAGGTCTATGCAAGGTTAGAATTTTTATATTTTTCTGATGAATTAAACTTTTTAAATATTGTGTAGTAATGATTTTGCCTTAAACTTTGTTTTGCCTGATATTAGTTTTATTTAATTTTGTTAGTTAAACAATTGAGTCTCTGTTAATTAGACAGCTGGATGTCATCAGTCAAATGAAAGGTATACAAGATGTGGCTGGAAGTTCCAGGCAATTCTGCTTTTACATACATAGGGTTTAAAATTAGTGATAGTGGATCACAACCTATTGAATAAAATTCTGTGACTTCATACTGCTTTTAATTAATTCATTGAGAAGGGAAAATGATCCCTTATAAGAGACATTCAACAGTAAAAATAAAAGAAATTGTGGAGTTACAAAGTCATTAAAGTTGCCCAAAATAGTGAGTTTCATGACAAACTGTATACTTACATAGTCTCAAAGTATCTTTCTGGATATTGCTTATTAATTATGGAGAGGGAAAGTAGTAACTTTACTCTGTGGGTGACCCATTAACCAAGCCATTAAAATGAGCATCACTCAATATTGGGCAAACCAATATTATGGGCCTCCTGATATGCAATGAGGACCCACCGTCCTTCCTGTAGCATTTCTGCCAAAAATGCCCACCTCTTAATCTAATCACGAGGAAACATCAAAGCCCAAGTGAGGAATATTCTACAAAGGAACTGGTCTTTACTCTTCGAAAATGTCAAGGTCAAGAAAGGCAAAACATGACTGAGGAACTGTTCCAGATGAAAGGAGGCGAAAGAAACTTGATGACTAAATGAAACGTGTGATCCTGAAATGGATCCTGGCCAAAAAAAAAAAAAAAAAAAAAAAAAAGGCTGTGAAGGACATTACGGACACAGTGATGGGATTGGACTATGGAATGTGGATTAGATAATAGGTTTGTATTGACCTTAAATTTTCTGTGTTTAATATTGGTACTGTTCTTTTTTTTATCCTCACCCGAGGACATTTTTCCATTTTTTGTTCAGATAGAATGGGAGGGAGAGAGAGAAAGAGACAGAGAGAGAAACATTGATGTGAAAGGAACACATAGAATGGCTGCCACCCGCACGACCAACCAGGGCCGGGGACAAACTGCAACCGAGGTACATGCCCTTAGTGGGAACCGAACCCGGGTCTCTTTGGTCCGTGGGCAGACACTCCAACCGCTGAGCCAAACTGGCCAGGGCTCCCAGATCATTTTAGATGATTTTGCAGTAGCTGCTAAGCCCGTGGTTAGCCAGAAAATAGCGTCTTGGGGAGCCCAGCTCCCCATCAGGAGGGCCCTGTTTCTCTCTATAGACTGGCCACGGTTTCCTCAGGGCACCCTCCACCTCCGGTGGCAGCAGCACCTGTGGATTGATTTGTCACAAAGTTAAGGATGCTGATGCTTCATGACCTCTTCCTCAGGCCCCTTTCATGGCCCTATCCCTCATTTTGTCTTCATCATTTTATGCTCTTTTTTCCTTAAACCCCTGCCTCCTTGCAAATTGTATAAACTTAAGGCCTCTGAAAATGCGCTGGGTAGTTTAGGTCCTGCCCGCAGAAGGCTCTAAGGTGGTCAGAACCGCTCTTGAAGCTCCAAGGTTACTCTACACAAAGCTGGAAATTCACTGCCCCGCCCCTGCCTCATCTGTTTCCAACCTGCTGGAAGTCCAGGCACATTGTCTATCCCCAGAGGTTCTTCGATAAGGGAAAGTGATAACATTAAGACACTAAAAATAAAACGTATCATAAAGAGGCCCCAAATGCGAATAGAAACCCCTCTTCCAGTGCAGATTCTCAGGGAGAAATGAATGTTTATAGTTAGACCTACTTGGGCCTGGCCGGCTTGGCTCAGCGGTTAGAGCATCAGCTTGAGGTCCAAAGAGACCCAGGTTCGGTTCCCGCTAAGGGCACGTACCTCGGTTGCAGTTTGTCCCCGGCCCTGGTTGGCTCATGTGGGAGGCAGCCACTCGATGTGTCCCTTTCACGTTGTTTCTCTCTCTCTCTCATCCTCTCTCTCCCTCCCACTCTATCCGAACAAAAAGTGGAAAAATGTCCTTAGATGAGGATTTTAAAAAAATGTATAAAGTTAGACCTACTTGCATGTTCAAGTCCAAGACAGCAAAGTCCAAAGAAATTCAATTTAGAAATCAAATTACCTTGCCTTGGTGAGTTAAAGTTCAAATAAATGAAAGTCTAAAATTGAGAAAATCCATCTCTTCACCCACCCCGATTCCTAGTGGGCCTGTCTCAGGTAGAGGGGTCTAGGCCAGTGTGGGGTGAGGCTGGTGGCGGCCCTCACCTGGGACATCTCTTCCAGAAACAGAAGTGGTTCCCTAAGGCAGAGCCTTGGTTCTCACCAAACTGAGAAAATGAGTGCATCCCTAGTCCCCGAATCAATTTCCTCATGAAAAAAGTGTATGTTTTTAATGTTGCCAGGGGTCACAGCAGACAATATATAATGAAAGGAGGGTGAAAGAAAAAAGTCCCTTCTTTCTTTATAGTGAACCCCAGGTCTGAAACAGTGTTCTGAGAGACAGGAGGTCCTGGGGAGCAGCGAGAATGAGCAGATACGAGGGTGGAAATACAGCAGGCACAGGCCTTTGTTCAGGACACGTTCTGTGTGTCTAAGGCTCTGCGGGAGCAAGGGCAGCAAAGCCCCAGCCCGAGGTGACAGGCTCCATTCGCCAAGGGCAGTGTGCTCAGGGTTTGTGCATAGCTCGGAGGAAGAACAGATATGCCAGGACAGGACTTCAGTTTAAATTCATTTCTCCCCAGGTAAAGGGGAATGAGAGTGCATCCCAGTTTTATTTAATTTATTTATTTTTATTTATTTATTTATCCTCACCCGAGGACATTTTTGCACTTATTTTCAGATAGAACAGGAGGGAGAGAGGGAAGAAGAGAGGGAAACATCCACGTGAGAGAGACACATCGACTGGTCGCCACTCACCCAGCCCTGTTGGGGCCGGGGACAAACTGCAACGGAGGTACGTGCCCTTAGCAGGAACCGAACCCGGGACTCTCTGGTCTGTGGGCCAACACTCCCACCATTGAGCAAAACCAGCCAGGGCTGCATCCCAGTTTTCTAGCAGAGCAAGCCACAGAGAGAGCAGCCAGCTAGGCGGGGAGGGGTGGGGGAGGGGGGCGGAATGCAGGCCCTCGTGCCTTCCAGGCACTGTGCTGTGCCGGCCTGAGGCCGCTCCCGGGAGAGGGGGGCCACTGCACACCCCTCACTCTTCTCTGGCCAGGGGTCCTGTATCACAGATCTCATCCCACTTGAGCTTTACTTTACTATTGTGAAATAAATGGCCCTTTTCTGTTATCCTCCTGCTGCTGCTCAGGGCACAAGTCATTTTTCTTAGCCCTTGACTAGCTGTACTGGACCTTGGAACCCCCAGCACTTTCCTGGCCTCGCTGGTGGAAGCATCTCTGCTAAGGAGTGTGTACCACTCGACCATTTGTCCTCTGCTGAAGCGCTTCGCTATCCCGGCTTTGTACCCACCTGTCTTGGCTGAGAAATGGGAGTTTCCAATAAACACAGCTGTTCATGTGTTAGGGTTCGTCTCCCCTTAGTCTGTAGGATGGCGGTTCCGTGGGGTCACTTCACCAGGCTTCCAACAGCTGGAAGGCAGGAAGCTGCAGCCATCCTCAGGGACAGTGACTTTTAGATGCGGGAGCATACGCGGAGTAAGAGGGTGGATTACAACAGTCCTTCATTTTGCCCTTGAGATGCCTGTCAGTCCAGACCCAGGCTTTCTCCGTTCCCCTCCCTCTTCCACACCCTACTAATAGCCCTCACGGTGTCTTTACCCCCTGTCCTCCCTGACACTCTAACTGCTGAGCCAAACTGGCCAGGGCTCTATTGCTATTTTTACAAAGCAAACCAACTAGCCAACTAATCCATCCTTTACACTAACAGATTAGAAAAATCTAGTCCTAGAAGTATCATTTATTTATACATTTTTTCCTTATAGGTCGATATAGTAAGGAAATAATTTCTGTATATTCCATTTCATTTAAATAGTACAAATTGGTGCCCAGCCAGTATGGTTCAGTGGCTGGAGCATCTCCCATGGAATGAGAGGTCCCAGTTTGATTCCCGTGCCCAGGTTGTGGTCTCAGTCTCCAGAGGGGGGCATGCAGAAGGCAGACAATCGATGTAGCTCTCTCCCATTGATGTTTCTATCTCTCTCTCCAAAAAATCAATAAAAACATATTAAAAGATAAATAGCACAAGCTGGTCTGTTGGGACACAAGCAAGATCCCCATTTTATAGACACAGTCCTATGTCGCCATCTTGTGGAAGAGTTATAAAAATCTTCTTTGTCTTGGGCTGTCAATTTTAGCACCTTCATGATTCAACTGAAGATTTATGATGTACAAGGAGATAAACGCAGAGTTAAAAAACAAATTTTGTATTGCACTTTGAAACACCTCAGTATTTCAAGAGGATCTAAAAAGTAAATCACAGTTTAGAGAAGGAAGTGTACATATTATGTATGATTCTTACATTTTAAAAGAAAATCTGATTCTTCAAGTTCTAATGTATTGAACTTCTTTTTTCTTTTTGTAAAATATGCCTGTAAGTACATCCCTTACTTTCTAAAGGTTTCTGTTCAAGGAGGAAAGGACAAACTGTACTCTTCTGAGGTTATTTCTACCCCTCTGTTCCTCTGGACATACTTAGCTCTTCGCCCGCAGGGCCCTGTGGCTGGTCCTTCCTCTCTTTTCCCAGAAAACAGCAAGGCTTCTGGCCCATCACAGGTACTCAGTAAACACTTGTCAAGTGGATGTTTTCATTCTTATGTTCTATAACTAATCAATCTTTGCTATATAACTGTGCAGATGACATTGTTTTACCAGTGAGTGAAACGAGATTTCTCCGAGGCAAGTCAGTCTCCAGGATTAAAAAAAAAAAAAAAGTCCCTTGATTTTCACAGAGCCTAAAATTCCCTTATGAACAACCCACCTTTTTGAGTGTTACCCTATAAGAATATTCTATTAAAATGTTCACACTTCATAGGAAAATTAACATTTTATGTGCTGGTGAGTCCCAGTTTGACTGGGTCAACCTATACCCTTGGGTACTACAGGGATCTTGAAAGGTGATTGGTTGAGTTCTGGGAAGAAAATATTAGAATGACTGTTTATGGCATCTTTACAATGTCTTTGTTTTACATGAATTATAAGATACACAGTTTATTAATGCAATAATAGATGAGTAATTTATTGTTATATGTTTGCACATACATTGGAATATCCACTCAAAATTTTTACGGATGAGTTTGAAGACCACTGGTGAAAACATGACTTTAGAGTCAGGTCTAAGCATCAAGTCCAGCTCTGTCCAGGCTGGGCGAACTGGGAGAAATCTTTCACTTCTTTCTGCCTTTATTTTCTTTTTCATAAAGTGGGGATTTTAATTTTATTTTTGCAAGGTTAAATTGAGTGAGTTACCTGTAAAGTGTTCGGCCCTGGGCCTAGAAAATGTTAGCAGTTCCACAAACACAGCTGACTTCCTGGGCTTGCGGCCCAGTATTATTGAGATATAATTGACAACATCATTTTAAGAATATTGGTAAGATTAGCCCAGTCTCTTTATTTATTTATTCATTTCCTGGGGAAAATATTATATTATGAACACGTGATAAAATGTACATACTCATATACATCCCAAAGAGAAGCCTCGCAAGGCATCCGCTTTGCAGAAGGCGGCTTCGCTAAGGTAAAGCATTCCTATCGTGGGATCTCGCTACAACGAAATAATTTAAGAATTCCATTTACACTACGTCTGTGCTCGCTACGTGAGGTCTACGCGGAGGGCTGCGTGGAGGCGAGTGTGTGTGGCCGGATCAGAACGGTGATGCGTCTTCCAGAACAGGCCGTGGCTTCTTCTCCCCATTCACGGCGCACAGAGCCGCGCAGTGAGGACGCGGGGCGAAGGCGGCGTGGGGACCGCGGGCCTGCCCGCTGCACCGGTGCCCCCGGGGCCTGCCGGTCCCACTGCCGCGTGCTCAGAACCGGCCACGAAACGCCGGCCTACGTACGCGCTGTGTGTCAAGCTTTATTTTTTCCCATCTACTTTAATTTAAAAGAAGAAAAGTGAAAGGAGAGGAAACACTCTTAGAAAATAGGAGGTTTGCTGTACGAGAGCAAGGGGCTTCCCGAGGCTGCGGGTGCATGTGCTCCTTTGCCTGGCCGGCCCCGCGCCACCCTTCCGAGGGACAGCCCTCTCCCGTCAGGCTGCCACAGGACGCTGCCCCCAGTCTCTGTGAAGGCCCCAGATGGTCACAGCACCGACTGAGTCTACCTTGTTTTCACCAGACTTTCAAGTAGCATCTCCGTAAGCGCTGTGTGGTTAAATTGTACTACGTCCCTGAAATACATACTGCCAATAACAAACTAATGCTGTTAATGAGCCATAACATTTTAGAGAAGAGATCCTACAGATCATTCGGTCTAACCCCTTCCTTTTACAGCTGAGTAAACCAAGACCCGAGAGACTGAGTGCTGTGTTCATAGCCACACAGAGAGGGGTTAGGGCTAGAACCCAGGCCTTGCTCTCATTCCCTGTGATCATTCTGTCCCCTGTTCAGATGGTTCACCTTTGGTCAAAGGAATCACACACCTTGCTAATACCAAAGATTAGGTGTTTGTGGGTAACAACAGCAGCATAGCCGTTTTATTCTTTTTGTCCTTAGGGATATCCTTGGGAATGTATAGTCGATCTTCTGTGTTTTAAAATCAGTGTAGTTTTACTTTGCATTTCTGACTTTCAGCATTGTTTTTCATATGATTAAGGGCCTGTTTTATCTTCTTTTATGAACTGCCTATTAATATTTTTCCATAGAGTGATGGTCTTATTTTTACCAAAGGAAGCTATATACTAGATATATTTATTCTTTGTGATATATATATTTAATCCTCACCTGAGGATATTGTTCCATTGATTTTTAGATCAAGTGGAAGGGGGGAGGAGAGAAAAATCCATGCAAGAGAGACACATTTTGCCGTGGCCAGTTTGGCTTAGCGGTTAGAGCTTCAGCCCACAGACCAATGAGTTGTGGGTTCGATTCCGGTCAAGGGCACATACTTTGGTTGCGGTTCATCCCCAGCCCTGGTCGGGTCATGTGGGAGGCAGTCAGTCAATGTGGTTCTATCACATCGATGTTTCTCTATGTCTCTCTCTCTCCTTTCCTCCCACTCTATCTGATAATAGGTAGAAAACTATCCTCAGGTGAGGAATAAAAAATTAAAAAAGAGAGACACATTGATTGGCTGCCTCTCCCACGACCCCATCTGGGGCTGGGGATCAAACCTGCAACCCAGGTATGTGCCCTTAACTGGAATCGAACCTATGACTCTTTGGTCCTCAGGCTAATGCTCTAACCGCCAAACCAGCCAGAGAAATCCTTTGTGATATTGATTGCAAATATTTTTTCTCCAGTTAATCATTTTCCTTTTCACTTTCTTATGATATTCTCTGCCATGCAGAAGATTTGTAATTTTTTTGGTAATGGGATATATCGATTTTTGCCCATATTACTTCTGGGTTTTCTTGCATCATAGTTATTACTGTTTTTCCAGGTTGTAGGTGAATTAGCTCATGTTTTCTTTCAGTACTTGATGACTTTATTTTTACATTTATATTTCTGACCCATTTGAAGTTTATCCCGTTGTGAGGAATGAATCAAATTCTTTCTTCTTCAGAGCAGGTTTTAAGATTCCGGACTTTATAAAAGACAAAGGGACCTGTTCCAAATGCCTGGACCCAAATTCTCCGCGGTAATCAGAGTAGAGTAGTGTAGACAACAGTGGGGTCCCGCTCTCCGCCTCCAGCTGGTCCTCCAGAGGACCTGGTGCTGACACTGAGCCCCTGAGGCCACGAGAATAACCACGCGCTGGTCTACTCAGGTCTGGCTTCCTCTTCTCCCTACTCCGCTGGTCACCCTCTCGTCCAAGGGCTGTGACCCTAAGCAACTCTGAGCTGAGAGACTGCTCTGAGGATTTCTTATTCTTATTTACAAATGCTGATGCTGAGTTCATGTTTAGTGTGAAATCTCTTTCACTTGCTCTTTGCAGGGGACTTTGCTTACTTCCCTGTCATACTCATTAATCTGGAAAGTGGCTGGCCTCTGCTTGGGCCTTTAGACATCTCTAACCTGAGTGCTTGTTTATCAGGTTTCTCTTGACAGGCTATGTTCTCTATGGTCAGGGAGGGGAGGAAAGATTTTATTTTGCTATCTCTTGCGAGAAGAGTCCCTTTCTTACAGTAATGATAGTAATGGTTCCACGTATTGAAAGCTGGACTCTGTGCAAGGCACCGGGCTGACCCCTCACACTCCTGGGGCAGGGCAGGAGTACCAAAGGAGGCCATTCCATATGTCTACATATTAAACATTAGCTATCGAGCAAACTGTCTATTAAATACTATGGGCTTTCCTCCTACCCTGTCAAACGTGCCTTCACAATAACCTGGAAGAACAGGGTCACATGTAGAATTCTTAGGTCCCCTTGAGCTCCATGCCAGGACGTGTCCGTGTGAGAAGTGGCCCCACTGCCTCCAGGCTGCTTCCCTTTCCTCCCACCTCCTACTGTGTCCTCACCATGAGGGGACTGCACACAAGGCTGTGGGCATTCAGCTCACACATCCAGGTACATGCCCTCCCACTCCACAAAGAGCTGGCCCTTCAGGTCATCCTCGGACCTAGGACAGTGTACTCCCTTGAGCAGCCAGAGGCCAGCCAGGGTCATTTGTGCAGGTAATTCCAGGGCCTCAGATGTCTGTATGGCCCCAAAGGGAGGGTGATGGGATGGGTTCTGGGTGGGCATGTTTCCCTGACCCTGCAAACTCTTTGCTCTATAAGAAAAAGGAAAATCCATGTGGGGCCCTGGGTTACTTTATATGTATTTAACTTATTCAGTCTTTACAAGTCTATGAGATAGACACCATTTGACAGATAAGGAAACTGGAGCTTAGAGAGATGAGGTGACCTGTTCAAGGCCAAAGACTACAAAGCGGCAGAGTGAGGATCACAATAGTGTACAATTCTAGCCTCCCTTGCCCTTAGATGTCCTCCAAGTTCTGGCCATTAGGACGTAAGCAGAAGTGTTGTAGGAAACAGAGAAAATATCCTTAAAGGGAGTGTGTATGCCCACTTTCTGTTTTTCTTGATAGCTGGAATGCAAATGTAAAAGCTGAAGTTTGATCTGTCATCTTAAACCATGAGGTGGAAGATCTGTGCTGAATGTAGTGTAGTAACGATATAAGAGGATTCTGGGTATCTGACAATTTTCTTAAGCTGCTATACCTCTAGACTTTTTATTTGAGAGAAAAATTTCTACCTCTTTAATGTCTTATTGGGATCTTTAGTCATTTGCCATTAAACTTCATTATTAACTGTCACAAGTGCTAAAAATGCCCTTAAATTCTTTAATGTTTGAGAATGTCTGCCTGTTGCCTTTATAGTTAAACAGTTTAGCTGGGTATAATTCTGATGTTACACTTTTCTATCAGAACTCAGAGATATTGTTCCATTTCTTTTTTTTCCCCCTAGTATTGGAGACTGCAGTGCAGAAGGCTGAGGCCTGCCAGTTTTCTACACCTAGCCTCCATTGTTTTTCTGCCTAGATCCTTGAAATTTTTTCCCCCAATTTTTTGTAATA
Organism: Molossus molossus; assembly: GCF_014108415.1. Classification (NCBI taxonomy): domain Eukaryota; kingdom Metazoa; phylum Chordata; class Mammalia; order Chiroptera; family Molossidae; genus Molossus; species Molossus molossus. The sequence continues at coordinate 38,508,244 of NW_023425350.1, forward strand.
AAAAATTTCAAACATAATGAAAAAGTTAAAGAATACCTATAGTGATTGGTAATATTTGCTGTATTTGCTTTATCTTTCCTATTCATGTGTGCATGTGTACGCATATATATAGATAACACATTTCTTCCTGAATCATTTGAAGTTGCAGATGTAACATTTTACTCCTAAATACTTCAAAATGTATTTCCTAAAAATAAAAGCAGTAATTCTCTAATATCTTCCAGTATCCATTTTGTATTAAAATTTTCCCAATTGTTCCTTCTCCCCACATTGTCTTTTTGTGGCCTAAAAAAATTAAGTAAAACAATGAAAAAACCAGGATCCAAGATCCAATTAGGATTCACACATTGTATTTGGTTGTTTTCTCTTTAGTCTCTTTTAGCCAGGGATAATGGTATTTGTTGTTTCATTACATATGCTTTTTTGATGAGACCATACCAGCTGTATTACACACTATCCTATCTTCTGGTTTTACCTGATTGTTTCCTTGTGGCTTCAATTAACTTGTAACTTATTCACCTATCCCATACTTTCTATAAACTCAGAGTGAGGTCTTAGACTTGGGTTAGGTATTTGGTCAAAAATACTGTATGCAGTATTTCATACTGTATCACATCAGGAGAAAGGAGGAGCTAGTTGTTCTGGTACCAGTGATATTAAGTTCGATAATTTGACTGAGATGGTGACTTCCAGATCTCTCCATTTATTTTTTAGTATTGTGGGAATATCCTCTCATCTAATCATGTGGCCATTACTTGCATGAATTACATCGTTGGATAATTTTCTAAATATATCATTTTTTTCTACATTTGTTGGCTAGCATTCTTAGGGAAATAGTTTTCCTTTATCAACTAGGGATAAACTCTAGTTACTCCAAGAAGACAGAGTAAATGCTTAAATGTTTCTCCTTTAGGCAGAGATGGTGTAACAGTCCGCTCTAAAGATGGCAAATACTTTTGAAATATTTATTCTTGAAGTTGATTTTGCTAGGATATGCCTCTATGGAGACTAGTATATATCTTTTTTTTTTTTCTAGTATATAGTGTACCCCGTTAATCTGCAGATGCAGTTCATTAATATATTCCTCTATTTTACTTCTGAATATTTTTTGCTCCCTTTGTTGGCTTCTATAATTTTGGAATACCAGTGATCTGTATGTTGGGTTACCTTTGCTCTCTCAGGTATCATCTTTAATTATTTTAATCTTCTTGTTTTTTGTTTTTGTTTTTATCCTCACCCGAGGACATTTTTCCATTTTTTGTACAGATAGAGTGGGAGGGAGAGAGAGGAAGGGAGAGAGAGAGAGAAACATCGACGTGAAGGGACACATCGAGTGGCTGCCACCCTCACGACCAACCAGGGCCAGGGACAAACTGCAACCGAAGTACGTGCCCTTAGCGGGAACCGAACCCGGGTCTCTCCAGACCGCAGGCCGACGCTCTAACCGCTGAGCCAAACTGGCCAGGGCTAATCTTCCTGTTTTTTTCCTCTGCATTTCTTGTGACAATTTCCAGCATTTCCTCCATACTGGTAATTTGATTTTCCATTTTTTCTTATTGTTTCAAACGCATTCATTAGATCTGAAACACTATATTTGATTATTTCATTAGCTTGGCTTTTATTTTTAGTGGCATCTTTAGGCTCTTGATATTTTGAATTCACATTGTAACTAAGTTCTTCTTTGGCAGAGAATCTGCTTCTTTGACATAAATTATCTTCTAGATAGGGTTCTCTGTCTATCTTTTGCATGTAATATACCTTTCTTTCAGGATTTTGGTTTGCTTTTGCTATGCCCTTACTTTTCTTGTTGCTTATGTTTGATGGGACAGCTATTTCCAAATCATTTATTCTGATACATTATATATAAATTCTTCTTGACATTCTTCCCACCTTATCTGGGAATGAGTTGATCTTCTCAAAGTTATAATTTTGTGGCTAGGTATTGTTTTTTTATACACTTTTCTGTAGCCTAATATTGGACAAGGGTAGCTAGAGTAGGGAAAAGAGTGAGACCTATTGGGACCAAGTACAGCCTCTGCTAAGGGACTGGCCTTTGCTCTTTCTTGAGGGCCTGTGACATGTACAGTTCCAGAGCCCATGCCTGCAGCCAGAGGTGTATCTCACTCCCATGTATTTTGGCTTATTTCCCTGATTCTGCACAGTATTCTGATGATGGCAAGTCCTGGGGAAACTTTATTTCTGCTGAAGACCCCAAGTGATACATAGGGTCTTCTTCTCTAAAAGTTTCCTCAACCCCATTGTGAAACTGTGCATTTACCCTTTGGTTTTACTTTTATAAATTGAAGTATTTGGTAAGAATATTCATGTGCCCTGGCTGGTGTGGCTCAGTGAGTGGTTGAGCGTGGACCCATGCACCAAGAGGTCCAGGTTCCATTCCCAGTCAGGGCGCATGCCCAGGTTTCAGGCTCTATCCCCAGTAGGGGGCGTGCAAGAGGCAGCCAATGGAGGTTTCTCCCTCTCCATTCCTTTTGCTCTAAAGTCAACGAAAACATATTTAAAACAATAATATTCATGTGTTCTTCAACTTACATTATGTTCTTACTACTATTGAGAATATTACCCCCCTCATTATGTAAGAAATACGGGGAGGAAATTTATATAATTATGCTTCACTCTGTTATATTTTCTCATTACTGGTTTAATAATAAATAGATTTATGCCTTGGGTTGTGAAGTATAGGGGTAGTGGTTAATGGCACTAGCTCTGCAGTTGGACAGACCTGAGTTTGAGTTCTGGTTTAGCCACTTATTGTGTAGTCTTGGTTAAATGACTTATTCTCTCTGGGTCTCAGTTTTCTCACATTAAAATGAACTTATCTACTGATGGGTTGTTGCAAAAATTAAAAGAGATAAGGAGCCCTGGCTGGATAGCTCAGTTGGTTAGAGCATTGTCTTGATATGCCAAGGTTGTGGGTTTGATCCCTGGTCAGGGCACATACAAGAAGCAACCAAGAAATGCATAAATAAGTGGAACAACAAATCAATGTTTCTCTCTTTCTCCCACTCTCAAAAAAACAAAGAACAACACACCACCACCACTCTGGAGGCAGACTGCTGAAGTTCAAGTGCAGGCTTTGTCGCTAATATTGTGCATTCTTGGGCAAGTCACCTAAACTTTCTTTACTTTAGTATCCTCACTTATAAAATGAGGAAATAATAGTACCTACTTCACAGGATTATTATTGGAATAAATAATAAGTTATTTAATACATGTAAAGCACCATTTACAGTACCTGGAATATAGTAAGTGCTATTTACCATATAAACATAGTGTTATTATGAGTTTTTCTCTTGATTGTCTGGATTGCTTATTTTCAAAGGGTATTATCAAGTCTTATTTCACACTTTCTTCAAATAGAAGTTAATATATACTGCCGTTTGGTAATAACACTCGTATAATGCTTTACTAATTAGCTCTTTGCACATGTATATTATTTTGTTTCATTCTCACAACTATTCTGGGAAGGACTGTTATACTTTACTGAATGAATAGACGAAATAGAGATCAGAGATTTAGTGATTTGCCTAAGGTAATACTACAAGTGGCAGACCCAGAACTCATTTCTCCCACTCATTTAACTAAAAGTACAATCTGGTGTAGCATGGTGGTCACTAGTTATATTAAAGAACTGAGAAAATGAACATGTCATGTTATATCCATTTTTATTTGTTTAGAAGACTCCTTTCAAATACTTTTGCGTTTTCTCAGGAAAATGTCCCTTCCTTTCTGGACCATTTCCACTACCTCTGATATACTTCAAACACTACTGCAAGGTTCTAATATCTCATGCTTCTACTACTACTACTATTTCTGTTATTCCCCTCTTTAAAAAAAAAACAAACCAATTAAGTGGCTCTCCATTATTTTAAGGATATAGTGTACAAATCTCTAGGTTCATCTCCAACCACAGCGTGACCTTTCCGGCTTATATCCACTTCTTATCTTACATGAATTTTCTTCTGCACCAGTTCCATTCAGTGTCTCAGTGTTTTTCTGCACCTACTCTCTGATTCCATAGACCTGTGTGGCATGCTCTTTCAATTTTTCTTTACTTATCTCAATTATATCTTTGTTTCCTATTTGCTTCATGAAGTCTTTCCTGACTTCTTTCAGCTGGAAAAGCTCTTCACTGCCGAATTTCTCTATAGAATTTATTGTCTCTGTATAACTCATTGGCACTGTCTTACAGCATGGTATTATTGATCATCTATATTTTTGCTGAAGTCTCAAATCTTTTACAGGTCACATTTTGGTGGTGGTGGTGGTGGTGGTGCCGTTTTTGGCTGGCTCAGTGCCACCACACATTTGTAGATTCCTGTTTCCTTCAAAAGAACAACGAGACCGGCTCACAGCCTCACCCACGCTCCGGCCTGCTAATCCTCCCGAGGCTTTCTTACCCTTCAGAAAGCTGCATGGAAGCCGAGGTGTCAGAGAACCGAGTAAACGACCACACCGGGAGAAGGGAAAGGCCAGGACACGCTCCGGAAGGCTCTTCTATCATCCTTTGTGCAGCCTTTCGGTCACTGGGATTGTGAAGAGGCCACACTGTGAAACAGCCCCTTCAGAGCACGTGGAATTCACAGTTGGCTGCAGGCGACGTGTCCTCGCTCCTGCGGCTCAGGGCCCAGGTTGGGTGTTCATGGCTTCGCACCTCGGCGTTGACAAATCTAGTTCTTACAGACCCAGTCCTCCGACTCAGGAGGCGGCTGGTGGGAGGCACTGCATTCCTCAACCGTGGCAGACCTGCCCTCGAACAGATCAAAACCCAGGGAATAAAACGGAAGCCTGGAGTAGGAAACAAATTGGGGCTCCGGTCGGCTCTAGCAACCCTCGGAGGCGGGTGCAGAAGAAAACTCGAGGTGGGCCGTAGAGATGGTCTCCACTCAACGCCACTGCTCTTCTCAGAGATGCTACGGCGCGCGGGGAGGCCGCCTCGGTCACTAAGGGAAAACCGGGCGCTTGCAGGCGGTCGCCCCGGGGGCGGCTCCCTCCGCCCAGCGGGAGAACCGTAGGTACCACCGTCGCCGGTGTCGGCCCCTCAGCCGCCCGCCCTGGGCGCGTGGAATCCTGGGACTTGTGGCCTGGCTGCTCGAGCTCCCCGCCTGGGCCGGCGTTCAGGGACTACACTTCCCAGGATGCACCGGGGAAGGGGGTAACCTGAGCCGGGAGAGGGAGGGGGCGGCCCTGAGCTAGGGCGTCTTCGCGGTTTCCAAGTGCGGTGATCTCGCCTAGTAACCCACAGCCACGGTTCCAGAAAGCGGCTCTGTGGCCCCGCCCCCTGAGCCCGGGCTGGAGGAAGAACCCGTCCCCGCTGCGCCCAGTGACGAAGCCCATCCTCGGGAGCGGGAGGCGGGGAGGGGAGGGCTGGCAGAGGATTTCGCTCGCCCGTGGCGGCACCGGCTCGGAGCAGAGGTTAGAGGCGGAGAGAGCGGGGATGCTCTGCGGGCGAGGCTGGATCGGGTGTAGGAGTCCGCACACCACCAGGGCAGTGCGCGCGGGCCGGGGTGTCCCTGGGGGCCGGCCTCCCTCCGACTCTCGGCGGCCGATGCCCGGGTGTGTGTACGTGCGCGTGCGTGTGGGGGGCTCGCGGTCCCCAGTGTTTTCGCGGGCATCCCCGCACCGCGCTGGGCTGGAAGTGGGACCCTTGAGCCCGCGGGACCCCGTAGCTGGCTAGGGCAGACCTTCCTAGGGAGACGCACATGCTTTTTGCCACTTGTTAATTATTTAGTTTTTTCTTGACCCGGAGCGTCTGTAGGTAAAGCTTTTTTGCCTACAACTGCATTAGTGTCTGGTTTCCTCCGATTCAGAAAAATCTTTTATGACTCTTGCAATTAGAGTTGGTGATTAGTAAGAACCGCTAAGTTCTTTGTGGTGTTCCCGGCCAAGAGAGGGTTCACGGAGGATATGAATTTTAAACACATACACGACAACTAATTGGAGCATCTATAAAATGACTATTGCATATTCACTCTGGCTTAATGGGGAAACAGCAAGTATTCTTTCAAAGCATATTAGCAACCACCAGCCAACAGCATTTAGGGCATATTTCATATTATAAAGGAGATGAATCTAGAGGGAGTTGACAAAAAAAAAAAAAGAAAGAAAAAACTTGTAGTTTGGGGATCATTTTCTTGGACTGGGTGACTTATGCAAAAAATCTGTTTCTTTCTTCCTCGCTCTTGCACCCTGGATATAGACTGTCAGTTTCGGATCCGAGGATGGTGATGGCAAAGCTTAGCCGGGTTCCCTGTCAAATCAAAGCTGTCACAGAATAAATCCCGCTGCCTGCTGCGAAGCCCCCGCGCACTGCAAACTTCAGTGAGCTAACTGGGTAATCAGTGTTTGGATATGCAGATCCCTGCTTTAAAAGGCGGGGTGACCCCCCCAAGAACCTCTCCCGGGGGCCGAAGCCCGCAGGTGCAGTGAGGCGTGCGCGCGCGGGTGCTGGCGCCTCCGAAGACGCCTCTCCGGGGGACAGGGAGCCGGGGCGCCCTGCGGGGTCTGGCGGCCGCGCACCGGCGGCTCGTCTCCGGCGGCGGCGGCGGCGGATGATGGTGGCGCCCGGCGCGCTGGGCTGTGTCTGTGCGTCGCCGCGGAAATCAGCGCTCGGCGCTGTACACTGAGCCCTTGCAGGTCCTCCGCAGCCCGGACCTTGGCGAGGACAGACCCGGCGCGTAGGGGCCGCGGACCGGCGTTCGGGGGGGGGTCCGGGGGTCGAGTGGGGTCGGCTTATCATGGCGGATCGGACAGCTCCCAGCTGCCAGCTCCGGCTGGAGTGGGTGTACGGGTACCGGGGTCACCAGTGCCGCAACAACCTGTACTACACTGCCGGCAAGGAGGTGGTCTACTTTGTGGCTGGGGTCGGGGTGGTTTACAACACCCGCGAGCACAGCCAAAAATTCTTCTTGGGACACAACGACGACATTATCAGGTAAGGAGGTGGCCTGGGGCGGTGGGAGGGGTTGAGTGTGGAGGTTGGAAGGGTCGGGAGAAGGATGACCAACCGGGCTTTCCTGGGGTCAGATCCGGGAGCCCCACGGAATACAGGATTCTCTCTGGAACCGCATGGAATAACAGAAAGGCTGCTGATTCTAAAGCTAGGGCAGAAACAGGATTGAGGTGCAGGTGGGGAAGGAGAGTTCTCTGTATTCCTCGGAAAGCTTCGGATCTCTAAGGAGTTGAGTGTCCTGATGCTTTTTTGGCGTTCATTCTTGCTACAAGTGGAAGGATCCTGGGTAACTATCAAACACTTCACGTTCCTTCCCTAACTAGGTAAATTTAGGACCAATAACCTGAACTGTGGGTATCATCTTTGGGAGGCTTCTCAGTAGGTTCCTCAGCAAGCAAGAGGGTTTAAAAACATATCTAAAAGAAAATTTTGCTACAGGTAATTTGGAATTTTCATCCCAGATGCTTTGAAACTGGGAAATTTCTTCTGCAGTGGGTGGGGAGTTTGTTCTCTAATATTTCGCTTGTCAGTGTTTTAATGCCTAAGAGCTTATTTATAAACTAAATGGATGCTTCCACACATCGCTGAGGTTATAAAAGGCTGCCAGCTGCTGGACCATGAAATCCTACCAGTCAGCCTACAGAATGACCAACATCTGGTAGTGGATGGCCAGGACTGATTACAAGAACACGACTGGATGAATAGCCATTTTAGGGGTTCTTCCCGTTCATTTGTAGATGAACATATTTTGATTATGTTCCTCTCTTGTTTGGACCAGCTACATTTTCCTCCAGCCCTTGTCAGCTTCTTGTGTGACCAAATTGAGGTGTGGTCCAGATGCTGTTCATAGGGAATCCCTTTCAGCCTTGGGCAGTTAAGGAAGATTTCCATGTTATGGGAGCCTCAGCCCACAGGGAAAATGACTTGCTGAGGATGGACTACAGCTGACAGAGACCATATTTTACCTTCCAAGCTTGTATATTCATTGATGTGGAACAACTTCCATCACATTTTCAGAATATTGCCACTTGTGCTCCACGTTTGCCTTTCATAATGAAATAAATGGTTAAGTGGTGTAATGTTAATGGTCTTAATTTTTCCCTGGGAAGAATGATTTAAAAAACTAGCTGCCCCCAAACCCCTCCTGCCTTGAGTACTGTGCTTATTCCGGAGCCTTTTTGTTCCACCTGAGACCTAAAGTTGAAAATTTTAGTACAAATTTATTTGAAGATATGGTAAGATATAGTTTTAAAAATCTTGACTTTTAGAAGATGAAGATTTTAAGCACTAGGAGCTCTACTGTGCTCAAGATTTGGTGGAACTAACGTAAAACTTTCTTCATGTCACATATGACAAACTAGCTCTTTCCTTCTCTCCCGGATATGACAATGACTGTGCTTGGGGCATCCCTACCTAGTTCTGCCCTGGAGGATTTCGCTTCTCTAATTGCCAGGCTGATTATTAAAGTCATAGGTGCAAATGATTAACAGTGACTTGTGAAAAGGTTAGATATTTCAAAATTTAAACCCATTATGTTTTTGCTCTCTCTTAATGCAGTGCTTTCCATTACACAATCAAAATAACATGCACTCCTTTGGGGGAAGGGAGAGAGTGGCAATTAAACAGAAAATTCCCTGGGGTTAAACAATATTTATGTGACAGTTCACTTAACTACTTTGAGGATTTGGACTCCTAACCTAATTTTTCTATAATAGGAAAAAAATGAAATGCACTGTTGAAACTGAAGGTGGGAAAAGGGTGGAGTTGCAGTAAATTGCTGTTATGACTGGCAGCTGGACTAGTGGGGGTTGATATCTGGCTTAAAGAAACACTCAGATTTGAAGAAAAGATGAATGAAGTTATTTGTATAATTGGGTTTTCAGGGAGCCTCACTTAATGAAAAAAAGTCAATTTAATTCTGTTCTATTTATTAAGGTTGTTATATCTTTATACTGAATAGTGACATAGTAATAAACTTGCCTTCAGAGAAAGGACTTTATTGCTAAATTTTGCATAGTTGGTTGGCCTGAGTCTGTATAGGTGAGCAGAATCTAATATCCATGTATGTCTTTGTATATAGAAATAAAATTAACCCCGGCAGATTAAAAAACACAAACCACAGATCATTATGAAATTAAGAGCTGCAAAATTAGAATGTTTATGCTTTTATTTTGTCTTAGCTTATATTTGTAAATCTTTTTTTCTGGTAAAGGCAGTGTACAAACTATGTTTGTTTTCATCCTCAGTATGTGGGACAGAAGTGCCATTTCTTTCATCATTTTAATCTCAGAAACATTAGATGTTTGAAATTAATGTTGTAAAAATGTTGGGAATGTTTGTGTATTAACTGTGTATATGGATAGGAAAATTGTACCCTTTTCTTTATGAATTTCAACTCACTTCTGTGTATCCCAGTTATACTACTGATTTTCCATTTAAAATATTGGAATTTGTCATTGAAAGAGAAGAACTATAGCCAAGGTGTTAGTGAAAAAAATTTTGGGATTGTTGAGGTGGGTAGAATCATTATATGAATATTGAAACTTTTAATTCTTGAGTCCATCACATGAGATAATGTAAGTAATTGTCCAATTAGCTTTTGCATTAGTTTGAAAGATACAGTCATGATGCATACATTTCTTACTGCTGTATTTATTGTGCTTTCCCTAGAATGTTGACTAGACAGCAGACCAACACATATTGATACCTCACTTCATTTTATAAAACCATGTGGTCTCTGGGATCAGGATGAACCTTAATAATAATGTAGGATTTGGCAGGGCTCATTAAACCTCAGCATATGTGTCCTCCTGATTTGATAGACTATGTGTTTAAGTCAGATTTTTAAAAAAGTTGTTGATATGTGAAGCGTAATGTGATTTATTGGTTGTGGAGACTTGGTTTTATTCTCTTGAATGATTACTTTTCAATACAGATAACAGATTAAACGATGACGCCATATTTTAGCCCTGATAATGTTGTTTTCTATTGGATGAATAACAGGACTCAAGTCAGGGCTTGAAGGCAAGGACAATCATAGAGACTAGATTAATTGCTAACTTGGTTTCTACTTCAGGTAGCAGCAGATCATGACAGAAATGGAGTAAAAGAAAGAAAAGGTCATGAACACATTTGCTCTCTGTCACCTCACTTCCATTTTCACAGGGACTCACTTGAGACATTTATCCTCATTGAGGATCTCTATATTGCTTTTGACTGGTTCCCTGGCTCCATTTTCTTTTCTCTTATTTTTCAGCTCTCTGTAACATGGGAGGTTTTTCTACAATACTGTTTCAGGAGAAAAGGCACTGACTTTGACCTCACATACATTCAGTATGAACCCCACTCTGCTATGGTGGCTGGACCTCTCAGGGGGCCTTGTTTATTTGTGAAATGGGGGTAACAATACCTAAGTTTCAGAATTGTAACTATTAGAAAGAATGTATGCAAATGATTTAGCATGGAGTCCAGCCCTTAGCTGATGTTCATTAAATGCTCTTAGCAGTAGCAGTAGTAGAACTTAATTAAAAACAGACACACGTACCAAAAACAAAACAGTGTATATGTACCACAGACTTTTAATCCACTCATCTACTGATGGACACTTGGGTTGTTTCCAGATCTTAGCCATTGTAAATAGTGCTGCTATGAACATTGGGGTACATATATTCTTCCTGATTGGTGTTTCAGGCTTCTTAGGGTATATTCCTAAAAGTGGGATCACTGGGTCAAAAAGCTGTGGTACATGTACACAATGGAATACTATGCAGCTGTAAGAAAGAAGGATCTCTTATCCTTTGAGATGGCATGGAAGGACCAGGAGAGCATTATGCCAAGTGAAACAAGCCAAGCAGAGAAAGACAAATATCACATGATCTCACTTATTTGTGGAATATAATGAACTAAACAAACTGCTGAACAAAATTGACCCAGAGACATAGAGGTGGGGTACAGACTGACAAGCCTCAGAGAAGGGGGTCCGGGGGGGGGGAGATAAACCACAGAACTTACATGCATGTATGCATGACCAATGAACATAGACAACAAAGCTGGGGATGGGGGGGAGGGGAGGGTGTTAGTGGGGGAAAAATGAGAAACATTGTAACAAAAACAAATTATTAATAAAAATAAATTAATGAAAACAAAAACAAAACAGTGATTCCGTATTCCCCACAGGCTAAAGCTCAAACTCAGCTTTCTGTTCTTTCTGGTCACAGTCCACCTTTCTCTCCTTATTTTTCTTTTCTTTCTTTTTTAAAATTCATAAATTATTTGCTTCCCACTTGCTATAGAATAAGATTACTCTGTTATTTCCTATCTCATGCTATAATGATTTATCACCCCATTCACCCTTCTCCCCCGTACCCTCCCCATCCAGTGGCATAGTGGTGGGAACATGGATTTTGGTGTCAGAAAGACCTGATTTTGAACCAGAATCTGCCACCAGTTGGGTACTTGGGAAATTACTAAACCTCTGTGAGTTTCAGCTATCATCAGTGAAACAGCTTCTCATCTCTAAAATTGGGGTTTAAAGATGAGGATGTGGAGGTTACATACAAGGTGCCCACGGTGTTTGGCAAACAGTAAGTGCCCACCACAGGGGGCCTGTTTGTATTCACATCCTGCATGGCCCCATCTGCTTCTGTCTCACCTCCCCCATGAGACCTTTTACCATCCTTAGATGAAGGGGTGCCTTGCACTTCGAAAGTTCTGCATCTTACAAGACCAGTACCGCTCAATGTGTATCACGTAGTGCCGTTCTTTCATTCTGAGTATTTTCACCTGTAAATGTATATAAGCTCCTGAGGCTGAGAATGAATTGAATAACCAGAGCCAACATTTTCTGAGTGCAGACTCACTGCTAAATGTGTGGACAGATGTATCTCATCCATCCTTTCAACAACTCCATGACGGTACTGTTGTTAACTTCAGTTTACTGGTGAGGAAACCAAGGCACAGAAAGGTTAAAGATCTTGCCCATGGTCACTGTTTAGCAGACTGTAGACTGGGAATTGGAATCCCTGTCAGTCTAATTTCAAAGTCCAAAGTCGTTGCTTCAGTGCTTTACAGACTCTTTTTATTTTTCTCAGAGACTGTGGTTTCTACCACCATACCTTGTTTCTAACCAGAACTTAGTGAGCTGGTTACTCTGTTTATCAGTCTTGTGCTCTAATCCAGAGTATTTGAAGCAGATGCTAGAACTCAGTCTAGAAATGAAACCATGTTCAAATTTATCACTGGCTTGAAATGATGACCTGAAACAATGATCTACTAGAGACATTAAAAAAGAAAAAGTCTCAGTTGTGACATTGCTAAAATAATCTGGTGCTGCAAATAAAATTAAACTTGTTGAATTTTGAGACAGGGGTATGCTTGGGCCCAGAGTATTGGGCAAACAGGTTCACATGAAGGCCTGGAGAAGTGATTTCATATTGTTTAGTTCCTTGATGAGTTTGAATTGGGAAACATGGGGGTAGCTCTAAAGAACCAAAGCCATATTGAGTTGAGTGCCGGCTCTGTATCAGACTGTGTGTGTGTGTGTGTGTGTGTGTGTGTGTGTGTGGTCACCTTATTGAATTATTCTCTCCTCCAACTCTGAGAGATAGCCTTCTCATTTTACAGGTACGGCTCTGAGAGGGAAAGAGATTTAAGCAGTCACTCAATGGTACCATCTACTGTTCATTGAATCTCACTCTGTTCTTTGGCAGGTGCATGAAGTGAAAGGTTTTGATGGAAGTTTATGATCTGTTCATAAGTGATTTTATTTTTATTATTCTTATTAATAAGCTATAGTCTATTTGTCTGCTGATTTTTATTAAGATTCATTCTCTCGCCCTGGCCGGTTTGGCTCAGCGGTTAAAGCGTCGGCCTGCGGTCCGGAGAGACCCGGGTTCGGTTCCCGCTAAGGGCACGTACTTCGTTGCAGTTTGTCCCCGGCCCTGGTTGGTCGTGCGGGTGGCAGCCACTCGATGTGTCCCTTCACATCGATGTTTCTCTCTCTCTCTCCCTTCCTCTGTCTCCCTCCCACTCTATCTGTACAAAAAATGGAAAAATATCCTCGGGTGAGGATAAAAATAAATAAATAAATAAATAAAAGATTCGTTCTCTCAGTTGGGTACATATATTATTCTTTCACATTTGCTTATTCATCAAAAACTCATTTCACATCTAGAATGTACCAGGTGCAGAGGTACAGCAGTGAGCCCGACCGAGTTCTCACCCCCGTTCTGGTTGGGGAGGCCAGCAGTGAGTGAACAACAACAGCAACAGGCTGAATACAGTTGTGATAAGTACTAAGAAGGGAATGATCATAGAGAGGAGCTGGATTGGGGGGGCGGGGTATGGGAGCTGCCTCAGGTAAGGTTTCCAGAGCAGCTCTCTATGGAGATGGCATTTCAGCTGATCCCTGAAGGACGAGGAGGGACAGATAAGTGAAGTTGCTTTGGCAGAGATTACATGCAAAGTCACCCGGATGGGAAAGAACTTTGTATGATCAAACTTTTGGTGTAGGTACTCAGAGAAAGATCAAGGTCATTGTAATTCTTATTCAGGTAATTTGGCACCATATGAGCTAGATTTCCCAGGAAAGTCACAAATATTTCATTCAGTTATTGTCATGGGTACCCTTGTTCTTGTCATATTTTTATTATCTTGTCATATTGAGACTCTATTTTTAATTCAGAATATATGACCATGTTTTTATTTTAAAAAATATGATCACTGTATAATGGGTTCTTTCAAAGCTTTAAAAACATTGCACTGGTGTATACTCTCTTAAAAGAATGATATTGGCCCCACCACCAGTGGTCAGTTCTAATGTAGATTATATTGTGGTGAAGTGAAAAACTGGCCCACAGCAGCATGTCTAAGCAGGGCTGTCCTAGGGCACCTCCTACCCACAAGAGGTGGATTTGAACGCTTCTGCAATGTAGGTGACATTTTTGCCACCAGCCAAGAAAAAGGAAGCAGCTGGGAAGGCTGATTTACTGGCTCCGTTTCTGGGACTGACTCTTCCCCCAGTGGACTGGGACCACGAAGAGAGCCATCCTTCAACCAGTGGACTACACGCCCTCAGTATGAGGCTCCTCTTGTAGGTTTAACTCGAGTTTGTCATGTATAGATTGGTCTTAAATGTAATTAAAGTGTTGGAGGGCAGATAGTTCTTCTCAAGTATCATTGTGCATAGGAGTCACCCGACCACTGAGTTAGTAAGTTATAGTAAGTGTGGGGCCTGACATTCTGTGTTTCTAACCAGCTCCCAAGGGATACTGATGCTGCTGGTCCACAAGCCACTCTGCACAGCAAGCTTTTAGGACCTCTTTGGTATGTTTCAGAGCCCAAAAGACCAGTACTTTTTTCAACCCAAAAGATATTGCCTGCAAGTGAAATAGACTTTTAATAATATATGTATGTATGATTCATATATTTATTAAATTTTTAAATGAACAGAATCAATTTTTAAAAATTAATTTGGCACTTAGCCCAATGTTCTTTCTTCTGCAGAAAGAACCAAGCAGGCCCTGGTTGGAACAAGTTAAGAAGATGGTGAGCCTGTCTGTGTGGTCAGTGGAAGAGTGTGTCCCCAGACTTTGTGTAGATACAGTCTTTTGAATTCTGTATATACCTAGGAGTCGAATTTTTGAATTATATAGTAACTCTATGTTTAATATTTTGAAGTACTACCAAATTGTTTTCCAAAGCAGCCAAACAATATTATAACCCCACCAGCACTGAATGAGAGTTTCAATTCCTCTGCATCCTTACTAATACTTGTTATAATCTGTCGCTTTGATTATGGCCATCCTACTGGGTGTGAAGTGGTATCTCAGGCGGTTTTAATGTGCATTTTCCTAATGATTAATAATGTTGATTACTTTTTATAAATGTATTTGTATATTTTCTTTGGAGAAAATGTCCATTCAAATGCTTTGCCCATTTTCTATTTGGTTTATTTGTCTTTTTATTTTTGAGTTCTAAGAGCTCTCTCTATATTGTCAATGTACCTTATCTGATGTATTATTTGCTTCCATTTAGTGAGTTGTTTCACTTTCTTAATGGTGTCCTTTGAAGCACAAAAGTTTGTTCTCTTTTTTATCCTCACCCTAAGATGTGTTTTTATGAATTTTAGAGAGAAAGAGAGAGGGTGAGAGAGAGACAGGGAAACGTCGATGTGAGAGAGAAATATTGATTTGTTGCCTCTTGTACACACCCTGACCCCACCCTGACAGGCGGTCAAACCCACAGCCTAGGTACGTGTCCTGGCTGGGAATCGAAACCACACACTTTTGGTGAACAGGATGATGCTCCAACCAACCGAGCCACCTGGTACAAAGGTTTTACATTTCGATGATGTCCAATTTAATTTTCTTTTGTTGCTGATCCTTTTGGTGTTATATCTAAGAAACCATTGCCTAATTGAAGGTCATGAAGATTTATTCCTATGTTTTCTTCTAAGAGTTTTATAGTTTATCTCTGACATTAAGACAGGTGATCCATTTTGAGTTCACTTTTATATGTGATTTGAGGTAGGGAGTCCAACCTCATTTTTCTGCACATGGAAATCCAGCTGTCCCAATACCATTTGTTTAAAAGACTGTCCTTTCCCCATTGAATTGTCTCCACATCTACAGCCTTTGAATTCCTCTCGCAGGGGACCCATTCCACTCACATAGAAGGTGCTGAACATTTGGGGACGTAGACAAGGAACCACTCATTTAAAAGATTAACCTAAAAGTAATAGAAATCTGACGCTTTGGTTTCTATCCCATATTTGTGAAGATGCTGTTAGACCCTATGAAGGATATATAGATTTTTATATATTTAAAGAATGTAGCCATTTATACTTTGAGGAACCAGTGCAGTATTTAGTAACTGCTAGTTTAGGGACCAGCAACAGTCTATAGATCTTTGTTTACTCCCAAAGATTTGTGCTTTTAAAAACTGAATTTATAGCCCTGGCTGGTTTGGCTCAGCGGTTTGCGTGTCGGCTCTGCTCCTTTATCAGTTCACTCCTTTCTTTCCGCAGTGGGAGGCAGGCACCTGCGTGGCCTCAACCCAGAAACTGTAGGGTTCCAGGGTTGCCCACTAGTCGTCTGCCATCCCCTTTCCCATCCGCCTGCAGTAGGGAAGGGGCAGGCCAGCACCACCTTCCTGGTGAAAGAAGCTTTCTCTGGGCTGGTCGGAGATATTAGGCTGAAATAGAAACAGGCTGGTTGGAGAATCATTCTAAGGGTACTGAGAATCATTTTAAGGCACAAGGATCATAAGGGGATGAGAATCTTTTGGAACTCAGTTAGAGGGAGGAGCATGGCTGGCCTCTCAGCACTGCAAGGTAAATAGGCAGCGAGTTTCTTCTTCTTGCAAGGTTTCTAACTGTCACAGGGATTCACATCTCTGCTTCCTTCTGCATAATATATACTTTGATTTTCTCTGACCGCAGATTAGCTTTTTGGCTTAATGATCCATTTTGCACACAGCACCCCTCCCCAAATCTGTCTTTGTCCTCAGCACACATGACTATCCAGCTAGGTTCTACAAAACCAGCTGAGTCGATCTTTTGAGCTTTCATTTAGAACGGATCATTACGTTAAGAAGCCACGAAGATTTCTTGAGTGTCTGCTATGTGTCATGCACTGTGCTAGGCACTGAGGACCCAACAGTGAACAGTATGTATCTCCTCTCAAGGAACTTACACGCAAAAAGGCAATATTCATAAAGTAGCAGCTGGATATGGTGTGTCAGGTCTATCATTGTTAGCCCAAGATATCTGGACGTATGCGTAACCCATTCAGTGTGTGTGTGTGTGTGTGTGTGTGTGGGGGGGTGCGGTCAGAGAGGGCCTTCTGGGGAAAGGAGCATCATTAGATGTAGGCTCTAGGCTGGTCACTCAGGCTACAGTTTGGATAACGGATTGTTAGAAAGAAAGTCTGGGGGTACTTGAAGTAATCCATCTGTGAGATCATTGCACAGGAAAGCAATGAAAATATTCTGCAAGGAAAGCAATGAAAATATTCTGGAGATTCTAGATTCCTAGTGATTGTTTGGATATAGGTGGTGGAGGAGAAGAAAGGGTAAGGTAATGTTCAAGTTTCTAGCACAGTCAACTGGTTGGATGGTGGTTATCATTCACCAAAATAGAATGGGGAACAGAGTCAAGGTCAGAGGGTGATGAGTTCATCTCTGAATATATTTAAAATATGTTGTTTTCTTAAAAATTATTTTCGGTGTTCTCCTCTGGGAGGAAGGTCGTCCTCTTTGACCCAGCATGCAGCTTTGGGAGGGACGCACATGGATCAGTGAGGGAGGAGGGGGACACCCGCCTAGCCAGTCAGATCAGCCGAATCAACCCTGGCGATCCGTGGGGTGACAGATTGCACAGCCAGATCGCCCTCACATCCTAAAATATGTTTTTATTGATTTTTTTAGAGAGAGAGTGATAGAAACATTGATGTGAGAAAGAAACATAGATGGGCTGCCTCCTGCACACCCCCCCTTGGGAGTCAGGCCCGCAACCCAGGCATGTGCCCTGATCATGATAGAACAGGGATCTCTCAGTTCATGAGCTGATGCTCAGTGCACTGAGCCAACCGGCCAGGCCCAGCTTTGAGCTTATTTAGATAGAAATGTGGGGCATCCAAGAGGTGACTATACATTTCCACGGGTCTTCTTGCTTAGGGGAGGGCCGTGGGTATTGCAGTGAGAGTGTAGGAGTGATGAGCTAACCCAGACAGCGTGTGGAGGAAGACGAGGCCAGGGCTCACATTTGGGGAAGATGAACTGTTAGGAGATCAGCAGAGAAAGAGGTGCTTATGAAAGATGGGATGAGCCGCAGGGTGGGAGGGAAACCAGAAGAGTAGAATCCCTGGAGGCCAAGAGCAGAGAGTGTCAAGGAGACCTTCAGCAGTGTCACTGTAACAAGGTAAGTCTGGAACCGCGCCCTGTGGGTTTAGCAGTAAGGTGGTCATTGATGAATTGCTTTTGCTACATTAACACTGGGAGTGATTATTGTCCTCTGGGTTGTACTTTTCTCTGGGTTTTAAACTTTCTCTTTTGGCCGTTAGAATTCCCAGGGTCATTTTCTTTTAGCTTTACTTTTCTTCTTATAATCTTTTTATATATTTTGCTCATGCTTCAGTGAGTTTTATGCTGCAGTGACAGTAAGCAGTCATCTCAGCTTAATGACTTTTATCTCTAGCCGACTGGAGCTCTCTCTCTCTCTTTTTTTTTTTTTACAATAAGAGACATCATTACAGAGGTTGCTTCTTGGTAAAAAGCCTTCCAGGTCTATCTTTCTGCAGACAGTGTACACAAACATAATCACTTCGGCCAGGCCATGTTTATCAATGTGAGAGCCTGGCCTGCTGACAGTGAATTTACAGTCATCCTTTTTGCCTTGAGTAACCTTCGGTTTTTAGTCTGTATGATAAAATATAAGGAAGAGATATAAATGCTTGAACGTTTTATAATTAATCTCCTCCCAGAACGTCACTCGGCTGTTTCTATAATCTATAGGAGAAAAACGAGATGTTCAGTGACAGAAGCATGCTCAGTGACTTCTGTGTAAATGGCAGTGTTCGGGCCACAGCGATGACAGTTATTGAGCAGGAGACACGGGGTGTCTACCACTGCCCCCCTCTTTATCTCCATCCTCCGGCCCCAAGTAGAGTTGATCATGTCTTCTCTGTCTTGCTTCCGCCTGGTTCACACCCCTGTTAACTTTCGTCTGGACTATGACAGTAGCCTCCTAACTAGTCTTTCTGCTCCTATTATTACTCCCCTCATCAGTCCTGTCTTTGAAAACCTGGCTAAACTTTAAACAAATACAGATTTAAAAGCCCACTCCTAAAGATTCTGATTCAGTAGGTCTGGCCATAAGCCCCCCCAATCTGTATTTTGAAGAAATTTCCCATAGAAACATGGATAGGTGCATATAAGTGTACACACGCTCAGCTTCCTCGCCCTGTCCACTGGGAGGACCGGCAAACAATGACACCCAAACACCCAGAACTTCAGAATGGTTTCCAAATGCCATTCCCCACACAAAAGGATTAGAACTTATAAAAAGAAGTTTATTCCAGACTTGGGGCAGGGTAAACACAAAACAAGTCTCAAGTAAGCTTCTTGTGGTAGAAAGCATAGCGGTGCTGCCCCGGCCGGTTTGGCTCAGCGGTTAGAGCGTCGGCCCGTGAACCAGAGAGGCCTGGGTTCGGTTCCTGCTGAGGGCATGTGCCTTGGTTGCAGTTTGTCCCCGGCCCTGGTTGGGGTTGTTTGAGTGGCAACCACTCGATGTGTCTCTCTCACTTTGATGTTTCTTTCTCCCTCTGCCTCCCTCTCTCCCTCCTGCTCTATCTGAAGATAAATGAAAAAATGTCCTCGGGTGAGGATAAAAAAAAAAAAAGCATAGCAGTGCTAAAAGAATAAGGGGAGATACTACAACGACACAAGAGCCAGCTTGAGGGAACTTCCACTGGCCACATCTGGGATGATTTGAGCTTAAATTATAATCCACTGAATAAAGCAAAAACCCACGTATCTGTACTGATACAAATTGCCGATGGGAAGAAGAGAAGTATCTTCCTTGAGCAGGTCAACTACTAACTATAAATGGAATGATGGAGTTAGAAAATCAATGGATGTTATAACTTGTGGTAAAAGTTTGTTGAAGAATGTGATATTCACATAGGCCTTTGCCACAAAATACTTTCTAATTACAAAGGACAAACAATAACCACAGCAGCGAAACCTGGCAGACACCACCTTACCCAAATGATCAAAGTTAACATTTACAATAATGGGACCAACAGAGTCATTTTATGAAAGGTTCCCCATGGGTTCTGGGTTCTGGAATCCCTGCTGGGCCTGGGATTAGCCTTCGAAGTACTGGGCTGATCTGTCCCTGACCTGCTGAAAAACTCCTGCGGGCTACTTGCTTCCGGAATGGGCCTCGATCACTGGGGTACAGCCCGACCCCGCATCTTTGCCACCATCTCCTACCATACCTGTGTTCCTTTGTCCTCCCATCTCCTACCATACCTGTGTTCCTTTGTCCTCCCATCTCCTACCATACCTGTGTTCCTTTGTCCTCCCATCTCCTACCATACCTGTGTTCCTTTGTCCTCCCATCTCCTACCATACCTGTGTTCCTTTGTCCTCCCTCACTTTGCTCCCATCACACCCCACTCCCTGCCGCGACTGCACACGCCCTGCGGCTTGGAATGCCCTGCCAGTCTGTCGGGGGGAGTTGTGTTCTCCAACAGGCAACTTCAGTGTCTGAGAAGCTCTCCCTGATTTCCTGAGTCGGAGTCAACGTCTCTTTCCTCAGTGAACCCGACAGCATTTTCTCCATGCCTCTCTTATACAGCACTTCTCATGTTATGCTACATCTTTCTATTTGTGTAGTTCCCCAACCCACTCACCCAGCCAACCATCCCCTCTGTGTCCTGGAGGCACTTTATGTGGTAGAAAGAGCCAGGGCTTCAAAGCCAGTCAGACTGAGGTTCGACTCAGATTCTACCACTTATTCGTTGTTACCCAATCAGCCTCAGCTTCTTCCTCTAGACCTATGGTAGGTTTTGCAAAAATTCAATTAAATTAAGCACGTAAGGAGCTTTGCAAAGTGAGTTGAAGAGGAATAAAGAAAAAGAAACCTCCCTACCCTAAGGTTTTACAAATATATACAGAAAAATATTTAACATATATTTTCCCCTGTAATTCTGCAGAAGTTCAGTGGCATAGTCACATAGCTAGTCACCCACAGACGCACTCTGAACACGTTTCTACCGCAAAGCCATTCTCTTTCTGTTACACGGAGACTAAACCAGGAAGGAGAGACAGGGAGGGTCTCTTGTGGAAAATGTTCAGCTAGAGTCGCAGGCTCAACCCATTCACAGGAAGGGAGAAGTGGTCAGCGAACGCGGTTTGGTGGAGACCCAGATTAGACCGTCTCTTGTACGGGTGGCCCCCAGCATGGATGAGGGGGAGACTCATCTCACAGGTGTCGATTGAGTGCTGTCCAGGAGACAGCCCTGGTGGTTGCCATGTGTGAGAAGTCAAAGGAGCGCAGGTGACGCGAAGAGGGCTGAAGGTGGAACCTGGAATACACCCTTACCTTTCAGCCAGAGCACAGCAGGAGCACAGAGGACCCTGAGGAGCAGAGGGACAGGAAGAAGAGAGAGAGTGCAGGGACTTGGGGACAAGGAGGCATCAGTGCCTGTCTTGTGTGTTTTGGAGGGGCTGGTGGCGAGGGATCCACTGTGGAGCCCAGCGAAGAGCCGGGCCAGGATTGGGAGTCCAGAGAGGTCAAGGGAAGAGTATTTTCATTCAAGTAGTGCAGAGGCAGAACCCAGACTGCACAGAGAGCGAGAACGAACATGTGGAGGCAACAGGAACGTGTTGGGCAAAGCCCTTCTTGATATCTGGAGGATTTAAGAGTCATTTTTTTCCGAGGCACCTATCCTGGGAGATTAAGCACCCTGAGGTGTCATCTGTTCCAGGAGGGGCTGCGAATGAAGGTGCAAGTTCAGCAACTGCATCTTACTCCCCAAACCATCCTTAATCAAGAGGCATGTTTGCTTTAATGGAGTAACAAATCAGAGGTTTGAAAATCCATTTTATTGTTTTGCTAAGGATAGGCCTGTAATTTCATCTGGTTTTATAGTGATTGATCATTTCTTTCCAAGACTTACACAGCATTCTGTTTGAATGCTGTAGGGAGGGAGAACAACAGAAGAGGAAAAAGAAAGGAAAACAGGTTTTGTTGTTGTTGCTGTCCTTATAGACTGCTACGCACCTCAAAGACTAAATGATAGGCTCATACTTCACGTAATTCAGAGCTTAGTCTTTTTCCGAGCTAGAGCAGACTTTCTCTCTATATATATTTATATAGATAGGAATATTTATATAGATGGGAAATGATATCTGTTTCTAGGTATATTTAATTCCATGTGTTCCACTTTTTTTTTTAAATCCTCATCGAGGACATTTCTCCATCCTTTGGTCAGATGGGGGGGGGGGAGAGAGAAACATCGACGTGAAAGGAACACATCGAGTGGCTGCCACCCGCACGACCAACCAGGGCTGGGACAAACTGCAACCGAGGTACGTGCCCTTAGCGGGAACCGAACCCGGGTCTCTCCGGACCGCAGGCCAACGCTCCAACCGCTGAGCCAAACCGGCCAGGGCCATGTGTTCCACTTTTATCTAAATCTCTCTTGAATCTCAGAGGCCAATTCAGCAACTAGCTTTTTCCTTCTGGGTACCACAAGAAAGTGGAAATCATCTTCCCTGCTATAAATCAGTGAAAGCATGGGGCAGTAGCATGCCGTGAGGGATGACGCAGAGGCGCCGTGTCACGGAGGCAGTCACTAGAAGACATCCTAGAAGTGGTTACAGGTTCTTAGTTGTTGGATGTGTAAGTACTTTTCTCCTGTGCTCTCTGCACGTCAGAGACTGTGTTTTCTACAGCCTGTGCTCATGCGACGTGGACACCTATCCCTGACCTTTTCCCTAAGCATTCCCGGGGATTTCAACGACAGGATTTTAACAAGTGATTTTATTAAATCTCGAGGAGATAGGCAACATTTTTGGTAAATATGAGTAAAGTATAAATAATAATTTTAGAACTTTGCCAAATGTCTCTACTATGCTGGTGGATAAAATGCTTCACTTGTTTGCATAATTAGACCACACTGTACAGTGGCTTCCGAGTCTAAAGTCTGCACGTATCCACTGCAAATGTAGCAAAGGGCACCCTTCTTTCTCATGCTAAGTGTGCTTTCTGGGTAATAAGGTAAAAGGTCTGCTAGACTGATGTTTGGGTAGTAGCTAATGAAAATAGGTAGCAGAAAATATACTCAAACAAGGCAGGAATTCAGAACACTGGAAGTTTGTTTATATAATGAGATCTTAAAACTCAATTTTAAAAAAATCCTCACCTGAGTATGTTTATTTATTTTATATTTAAAAAATATTTTCTCCTTATTGATTTTAGAGGGGGGGGAAGGGAGAGGAATAGAGAGATAGAACATCGATGAGATAGACATTGATTGGCCGCCTCCTGCATGCCCCCCACTGGGGATTGGGCCCACAGCCTGGGCATGTGCCCTGACTGGAAATCGAACCAGCGACCTCTTGGTGCCTGGGTCGAGGCTCAACCACTGAACCACACTGGCCGGGCTATTTATTGATTTTTAGAGAGAGAGAGGGAGAAAGGAGGTGGGGGCGAGAGAGAGAGAAACACCTGTGTAAGAGAGAAACATTGATTGGTTGCCTTCTGTACATACCCCCGACGGGGGATCACACTTGCAACCTGGGTATATGCCGTGACTGGGAATTGAACCCACAACTTTTTGGTGTATGGGACAGTGTTCTAAGTTAACTGAGCCACCTGGCCAGGGCAAAACTGTCTCTATATTTTTTAAATTCAGATTATTAGCCTTGTTTGGGGATTCCAAAAACCCTGATACAGGAAGTAAACAAATATTTGTGAAATGACAGAAAACATAATGCTCTCTCTATACATTTCTGCTTAAACCTCCCTGTCGCTGTGGTGTGGGAAAACTAGTGTGTCAGAAGCAAACATAACGAATGAACTTAATTCTCACTTGAGACTAAAATGGCAATAAAAGAATTGTACTTGTAAGGAAGGTTAGAACTTAGTGAATTTATTTCAGGCTTTTTGTTTTATTTTATTTGGGCCCTAAGCAAAAATACTATGTTAATTAGTACAATTGATTTTGTGACATGTTATTTATCCCTGAAATATGTGAAATTATGAAAAAAATCGAAGTATATGTGGAAGAATGTTCAACGGTTTTTATTTCTATTAGTATACTTGTTTTAATCTTGTTTATTCTGAACTACATTGTATATGTTTGTCTAGGATTACTTCTTTATATTAGTACTGGGATTACAGCACTGAGCCAGGATTACTCATCCTAATTTTGTGCCTAGTTATATTTTTTGTAATATATAGGTAAGAACATTTTACTTTATATGCACAGGGTGTTCCAGTAATTCTGGAGGAAACCAATTTCTTTTAGTGTGGTTTATGACAAAAGTAAGGGTAAAATTGTTTATTGATTTTTGGCAAGCCATCAAGAAGAAAACAGCTATTTGACAGAAATCTCAGGAAAAATAAACTGTAAGATGACATAAGAAATGATCCAAACTATA
Source organism: Molossus molossus (assembly GCF_014108415.1). Classification (NCBI taxonomy): domain Eukaryota; kingdom Metazoa; phylum Chordata; class Mammalia; order Chiroptera; family Molossidae; genus Molossus; species Molossus molossus. The sequence continues at coordinate 38,532,386 of NW_023425350.1, forward strand.
ATTACACGGTACCAAATAAAGACTCAATAAAGATTTACTTCCTTTTCATTCCAACATTTGCCCTAGTGCTTTTGGGAAGCATAATTTTTAAGTGATCCTGAGTTGACGTTATAAACTAAAAGTCATGAGTGTTATTAAAAATAATCTTATAGTTTGGCTCAGCAGTTAGACCATCGGCCTATGGACCAATGAGTCGTGGGTTCGATTCCGGTCAAGGGCATGTACCTCGGTTGCAGTTCGTCCCCAGCCCTGGTTGGGTTGTGTGGGAGGCAACCACTCGACGTGGCTCTATCACATCGATGTTTCTCTCTGTCTCTCTCTCCCTCCCTCCCTCCCACTCTATTTGATAATAAGTAGAAAAATATCCCTGGGTGAGGAATAAAAAAAAAATCTTATAAGGACCTACCTGGATTGGGAGAATATAGAATCTGGTTTTGGGTTTTTCTTCTCCTGGCTAAAAGGCTGGATTCTCTCTTGTTCACCATTATCCTCACATGCCCAGCACAAGGCCTGGCATGGGGAAGCCACTCAATACATTTATGTTGACTTGAATTGACTTAGAGGCCAGCATTCTCCTACATGTGGCTTTTGGAAGAACCCCTGGACTTGTAGTTTGTCACCTCAGTCTGTTCTGTCTCCTCATTCCTACTGATGGCGCCCGGCTTGTCCACTGTTACTGGAGCAGACATCTGTGTATGTTCACGCCTTTTTAGAGTGTGTGCGGGGGTATTTCTGTAGCAGATATTTCTAGTAGAATGGCCAGGGTAAAAAAATGTGTACATTTTATGTTGTGATAGATACTGGCAAGCTGCCTTCCAAAAAGGGATGTACCGACGCACGTGTAGAAAAGTGACGTTTCTCTACAGCTTCTACTGCTCTGGGATCAGATTGAGTTTTTTAAAAAATATGTTTTTATTGATTTTCTAGAGAGAGAGGAAGGGAGAGAGAGTCAGAAACATCGATATGAGAGAGAAACACTGATGATACTGTTGATACAGAGAGATGATAAAACTCATCATTTTGTATGTGTACTCCATTGGTTAATAATATATTAGTATGTGCTAGGCACTTTGCTGAGCATTTTGAATCCATAATGATACTTATTTCTCACAATAAGTCCTTAACTTAGACACCATTATCCCCCTTTACTAAAGAAGAAACCGAGGCCTAGGGACATGACGTAATTCACCCAAGGATAGTGGCTAACCACTGTCAAGCTGGGTTTCATACCCAGGCCTCTCTCACCTCGGGCTCCAGTTGCCTAAGTTACCATTTGCTTGATTGCCTGGCCTGCTTTTGTCACCCAGACATTGTCATCTGATGGTAAGAATCAGGGCTCTTTTCTAAAGAAAAAGAATGGCATGAGCCTCTCATGAATTCCCATGAAAGTACATCCGTCCCTGGCTCTCAGAGTGATCCCTATTGAACAAACTAGGTCTCTTCTTCTAAGAACCTCCGCTTGGTTCTAGGTTCACATGAACTTTTTTGGCTGATAGATTTGCTGAAAGCAAAGGCAATAGTCCCCTACACTGTCTGTTGACCAAGGCAGGAGCAGTTGCTTTATGTGGACAAGGCGTTGGCTATGGCAGGCACACTGTCCTCCAGCACAGAGCAGGGCCCGGTCGTGGTGAGCCCAGGACTGGCCGTGGCTCACTGCCCACCACTGCCCTCAGCGTGGCTGCCCAGCCCAGAGCTGATGTCTAGCTTTAGGATGTGGCCCAGAGAGAACTCGGGTGACGTGGGGGTTGATGATCTTCAGCTTCCGGGACTAGATTTGTTTCTTAGTCCTGGAGTGGTCGAGCTGGAATCATTCAGAATGGCTCCATGCCCACATGCACACCGGCCAGTCCCTGCTCCGAGGCGCTCGGTCCTCTGGAAAGCCATGAGGTTGCTGAGAGCAGGGAGTTGGTGGTGACTGGCATCACCACTGCAGGTTTTTGGTCTTTTAAGATTTTTGGTTCAGGGTAACAGAACCCAGCTGAAGTCAGCCTGAGGAACAAAGGAATTCAGTGGTTTATGTCACTGGAAAGTTCCCGATTGGTGCTGACATCAGGGCCTACAGGGACTCAAATGACTCTGTCAGTACTCTCTTAGACTCGCTTTCTCTGTCTCTTGGCTGTGCTCTCTCTGGTCACTGACCTCATTCTCTCCTCTTGCTGACAGGTTTCCTGAAGCTGTGGGGGTGGGCAGTGATGCCATGGCCAGAGATGGCTTCGGGTTTCCAGCCTCAGCTAGAGACCTCAGAGGAGGCGGGAAGCTGTGTAGCACCGGGTTAGAGCAGTCCAAGGAAGCGCATGCTGACTGGCCTTGCACGTGGCATGTGCCCATCCTTTGGGCCTGTTGGTGTAGCCAAGAATGGTGTATCATGGTGGTCAAGCCAGTACAAGGAATTGTGATTGGCAGTTCTCCTAGGGCCCCATGGAAGGGGAAAGGTTAATTTCTACCAGGAATAGGTGTTATTACCAGAAGGAGAAAGAAATGTTAGGTTTCTTAAAACAGATATTTCAAAGTGGCAGCCATAAGACAGCCTGGAAAACGACAGGGCATCGAGCTTGAAGTACATCATTCAGAGAGCACGTGAGTCCAGGGAGCAGTAATCCGTGTTTGTTATCCCTTGAATGAGGTGGTCACCTCCCCAGTATCTTTTTAGGTTGAGGATCAGAGCCGTTTTTATGGTGACAAAGACAGTTTACGTGGGCCAAGAGCAGAACGGTATGGGGTGTGTTAACGAGCACATATGAAACCTACTGCTGGTGTGGAGAACAGGAATCACTTCCTCGGTTTAGTTCAAAAGAAACTTTCAAGGTGTGAGGGAGTTTGGGCATGATCTTGTTCTTCTCTCAGGTCTCCAAAGGGAGTACAGATAAAATGGGAGCTTCTGAACGGAGGTTACCTTTGGAACACCGAGTAGAAGGTTCACAAGGAAATTTAGTTATTTTATGCAAAACAAGGAAACAGAGTATTAAATTAGAGCTGCTACTGCTAGAAAAAGAAAGATAGGATTAAAGAAAGAGAAATTTACAAAAGGAAGGACAAATGCTGGTCAGCACACACTAACATCCCCCTGCCTCATCCCCCATATCCTTATTAAATGTTAGATTCATTTTATTTATTTGTTTTTATTAAAAAATGTTTTTTTTTTTTTTTATTATTGATTTTAGAGAGAGAGAGAGGAAGGGAGAGGGAGAGAAATAGAAACATCAATGAGAGAGAGTATCGATTGGCCGCCTCCTGCATGCCCCCACTGGGGATCAGGCCCACAACCTGGGCATGTGCCCTGACTGGGAATCGAACTGGTGACCTCTTGGTGAATGGGTCAATGCTCAACCACTGAGCCACACTGGCTGGGCTATTTTTAAAAAATCACTGAAGTTGCTTTTTGGTTTTATATTTAAATTTATTTTGCAGTTCAGAAAGAATATGTTATTCTACATCAACACAGTAGCCTGAAAGTTTTTCTGCTTGATCATACAAGGTTTGTTATACACCTTATTTAATTCCATTTATTGATACTTTTTGGCTGATAAGTGCCTTCAGTTTTCTTTCTGAAAATTAAGGCTGTAAGAGAGTATCAAAAAAAGGATGGCAATCTTGTAATCAAGTTTCAAGAAATAAGAGCAGTAGAACTTTGGGTTCGTAGTGAACCCTGAAATGCTTTAAAAGTTTGTATTATACACGGTTACCATTTTGAAGGTAAACTTTAACATTCCCTATTTGTAACTTCGGCTTCCAAACATTTATTTCTTCTTCCCCACCTTAAGGGTGAGTTCATTCTAGGTCGTCATTTTCAGCATGTCTAGCAACCCAGTGTTTTCAGTTGCACTGTGTTTAAATTACACACTGTACTTAGATTTGTTGTGAACCTCACAGAATCTCAATTTTGCTATTTTTTAAAAGCTGCTCCCCACACACTATTTATATATATATATATATATATATATATATATATATATATATATTCATTAAATACAATTTTGAAAATAAAACAAGAAAGAAAAAATTGTCCAGAGGTGGATACCACATTTCTATTCATTTTTGTAAGCTTTTGAATTCAAGTATACATATACCAAAAAGCACACAAATTGCCATGCTTGATGAAATTTAGCAAAGTGGATACAACCATATAACTACCACATAGGTCATGAAACATACATTACCTCACTCCAGAACCTCTCGCCTGCCACCTCCTAGTCATTATCACCTTGAAGATAACCCCTCCCATGTAGAAGTTTTACCTGTTAGTGAACAGGACTAGCAGTAAATAGGTGGATAAATGAACACTGACTGTATAAAACAATAGTAATAACTTTTCAACTTTTTAAAATGTGTATAATATTTTTATTTTTAAATCCTCACCCAAGGATATTGTTCTATTTATCTTCAGATAGAGTGGGTTGGAGGGGGAGAGAGAGAAAGAGAGAGAAACATCATTGATTAGTCCCGCCCCTACCTTGTGTCCCTCCACCCTGCACGACCCCAAACTGCAACTAATTGAGGTACATGCCCTTGACCAGAATTGAACCGGAGACTCTTAGGTCCAGGGGCTGACACTCTTAACTGCTGAGCCAAACTGGCCAGGGCATAAAATGTATGTAATATTTTTTAAATGCATAACAGCAATAGTATTAAAGTTGAAAGGAACTTAAAGTGCTCCAAGTTCTTTCTGGAAAGATGATAAAGATATGGATTGACATTGAGCTTTTATTTATTTAAAACTTATCTTTATTGTTGAATGTATTACAGATGTCCCCCATTTTTGCCCTCATTGACCCCCTCCTCCCTGCTCCCACCCTCCTCCTGCCTTCCCCACACTATTGCCTGTGTCTGTTGGTTATGCATATGTGCATGAAAGTTCTCTATTTTCTCTCTTCCTCCACCGCTTCCCCTTTCCCTTTGAGGTTCATCAGTCTAACAACCAATTTGTACTTCTTAATCCTTTTCCATTCTTCCCCCACCGCCTCTCACATCCGGCAACCAACAAAAAGTTCCTTGTGTCTATGTCAAGGGTATATGTTGTAATTTCTGGGGTAACCACCATAGGAACTTACAAACTAATCTATGAAAGAAATGTAGCAATAAACCTCTCGCCTTTTTTTTAGAGGGTATGAAATTTGCCACCCTAGCTAGCTAGCCCTCTGGTTTCTTCCTAGGGCGACTCTCTTTTGCGTTTCAGAAAAAACATTTACATCGGTGAAGGAGAACAGTTCTTAAGTTTTACTGATTAGGTTCAGAGTAAGATGCAAATTAAGGTGTCCATCTTCTTTCAGTGGAAATTATTTAAAAGAAGTGGACGCCTTCACCTGGCTAACTGCCTACATGTCCTAAATGTATTTCCCGAGACTTCGGGAGTTGTTTTCATGTCCTCTATTGAAAAAGAGTTGATATTTTGGGATCTCTGGAGTCTGGCACCATTAAGATCCCTGTCGTAGAACATCTTCCTCCTCCCTGTTTTGTTGCTTTAAGTCAAAGGGTTTTGAGAGACTTTTCTGTTGGCATCCCTCTCCTCACCACTAGCATCTTATACACGGTCCAGAACCGAAGTCAGACAAATCATCATTAGAGGTAATATTGGGGGAAACTTCCTTCCTTTTCCCTCCTTCTTTCCTTTCTTCCTATGGGCCTCTTAAACATTTTAAGTATAGATGAGGAAATATGATAGTTAATTCTCTTTAGGAATCAATAGGATTCAGTAGGATGCAGACTCTGATTCTGGCCATTGCTCTGAGGTATTAAAAATGTTAGAAATATGCCTGGCCGGTGTGGCTCAGTGATTGAGCGTTGTCCAATGGACTGAGAGGTCCCGGTTCGATTCCCAATCAGGGCACATGCCCGGGTTGTGGGCTCAATCCCCAGTAGGGGGTGTGCAGGAAGCAGCCAATTGATGTTTCTTTCTCACATTGATGCTTCTATCTCTCTCCCTTCCTCTCTCTCTAAAAAAAATCAATAAAAAATATGTATATTTTTAAATCTTTACCCGAGGATATTTTTACATTTATCTTCAGACAAAGTGGAAAGGAGAGAGAGAGAGAAACATCTATGTGAGAGAGACACATTGACTGGTTGCCTCCTGCATGACCCCCAACCAGAGCTGGGGATGAACCGCAACCAAGGTACGTTGGCCAGAATCAAACCCAGGACTCCCTGGTCTGCAGGCCGACACTCTAACCGCTGAGCCAAACTGGCCAGAGCTAAAAACATATTTAAAAAAAAAAATGTTAGTAATTCAAATTTAGCCTAATGATCAGTATTTCTCAATTTCTATCATTTTATAGTCAAATTGACCTTAGTTTTACTTAGTGTTTAACTTGATCTATTTAAAAAATTCTTTAAATACAAATTTTTAATTACTTCAGTAATACATGAATACATGTGTTTTTCTTTAAACTTGAGAATGTCCAGAAGAAAGCTTCAGTTTCCATTCCTGGTCTCCCTCCATAGTCCTCAGAAGTTAACCACAGCTATGAGTTTGATGTGTATCTTTTTGTTACTGGTCAAAGTCTGTGGTCCCAATGCTCTGAAAGGCCAAAATTCAAAACACCAGAGTTTGCAACGAGGGAAGGTTTATTGATGGAGAAGGTGCCAGCTGTGAAGATGGGGGCTCTAACCCTCAGATCCATTTTAAGAAAGTACAGAGTTCAGGCTTCGTTTATGTTGAGGGAAGGGAAAATGGGAGGGGCTGTTTTTGTAAAAACTCAAGCCCCAAACAGAATTCCTCTAAGGATTAGCTCATCTAAGGAAGGAGCTGTTAGCCTGCAGGATGGGAACAATGTAGGCTTGAGTAAGATGGAGCCAGAGACTGAACCTTTCACTCTGTTAACATTTTTAGTCTTTATATTCACATGTCTACCCAAGAATTTACAGTGTTCTTTGTGCAAGTGTTTCTTCTCTTTCTAAATAAATCCCCCTGCTGATAGACATTTCAGAGTCTTTGCTTTTCAGACAATGTTTTGGTAAATACTTGTACACAAGGGGGATGTCCTTCTAGGAAGACTCTCCAGAGGTGAACTAGCTGTGGTCATAGCTATGCCCGTTTCCAACTGTGATATATTCTGCAGAATCGCATTACCGAGAGGCAGCTGGCTTGAGGAGGACACGTCTCCACGACCTTTCCAGTATATTACTCTATTAAATTCAGTTCTTTTTGCCAAATGTGATTCTGTCTGAAGAAGTTAGTTTGTGAATGTTCCATCTTTTTCTCTCACAAGCAAACCTTGACAGCTAACTGCTGCTTTTGCCCCAGAAGTTAGAAGTTTTCAGAGATGGTGAAGGTGCACATGATACCCATTCCCAACCCCCCTGAGGTCTTCCTGCTGCTTTGAAATGAAAGGCATATGTTTATTAGGAAAAAAACCTGGGCCAGCTGGAAAGAATGGAGGTTACCCTCCTCTCTATATCTGGGGGAGCCTAGTAACACAAACTTCCTGAATATAGAAGAGATGAGGTTTAACATGATGAATGGTGATCAATGATGTTTTAATTAAGCTGGGAAATTCTCAGTTTGGTAATCAGGGTCTTTGAGGTTTATAGTGAAGTTAATCCGAAGTTATTTAAAAAACTAGATTTTAAGCTTCTCAGCTTCATGATTTTAATTTCTACTTTATTCTTAGTAGTAGTACAGCTGAATGACAGTGAGTCTTATCACTGTTGAGAAACTGTTTCCATAGTTATTTCATCCAAGAATATGACATTAAGTGGATTACAAATGTCATATATATTTTCAGTCTGTGGAGTGGACTTATTCAGTGTTATAAACTTGAATTTTGCAAACTGGAGAGTAGAACAGTAAATAATGTGTGTGTGTGTGTTTCTATAAATGCTCAACTAAAAAGAAACACAAATTAAGGTTCCTGTTTCCACTGACCTTGAGGGAAGTGTCAGGAATTTTTAAAGTTTTGGTACTTCCATGATATAATTACTAATAAGGAAATCAAATAAGCTATTTTTCATTTTTGGAGCAGTTTACAGTTTTATCTAATGTAGGTTTTTATGTATAAATGTAACTAATTAAAATATAAAATATTTGGTTAATGGTTTTGAAAAATCACAATAGTATAAAAGTAGATTATGAATCACATGTAATTTGGTTGAAAGTGCTTCTTTCACTAATGTAAATCATAAATTGTATATAGCTTGATTTTAATTTGTCTGAGTTATAATATGGAAACACTTAAAATGGTTCATAAACTAGTTGTAGGTACTTATACTTTGAATTCAAAATATAAACGCTTTATTAATTTTTATTTTGGAATAATTTTAAATTTATAGAAAAATAATAATAGCCCACAGATTTTATTTATCTTTATAGTATTTTGACACATTTGCCTTATCAGTCTTCCTCTTTATAGATATGTATTAATTTTATAGATATGTATTCATTTTCCTTTTTCTGAATAATTTGAAGGTAAGCTAAGCTGCATACATTACTCCCTTTACTCTTAACACTAAAATTTACAACTTTAAGAATAAGGAGATTCTGTTACATAACCACAGTATAGTTATTAAATTCAGGAAATTTAATATTGACATATACTGTTACCTATAAATGCTACAAATTAGTGTGTATTCTAATTTCATCAGCTGTCCCAATAATTGTCGTTAGGGCAATTTTTCTCTGGTATAGGTTCTGGTCTGGCTCATGCATTGAACTTAGTTGTCATGTCTCTTTAGTTTCTTTTCATCTGGAAAAGTGTCTCAGCCCTTTTTTTTTTGTCTTTTAGGACATTGATATTTTTGAAGAACCCAGGCCAGTTATCTTCCGGTTGGGTTTATCTTATGTTTTCTCATGGTTAGATTCAGGGTGCGCGTTTTTGACCAGATTCCCAAGGGTGACAGTGTCTCCTCCTTAGGGCATTGTGTCTGGAGGTGCACAATGTCTATTGGTCCATTATTGGCGATGTTAAATTTGATCATATTAAAATTGATCATTAAAGTGTTATCCATTTTTTCTGTTGCATAGTTACTATTTTTTCTTTTGTAGTAAATAATTTGTGAGACAACACCTTAAGATTATATAAATATCTTACTCCTCATCAAGCTTCTCCCACCCTCAAATTTAATATCCATTGCTACTAATTTATGTCTGAATTCATGATTTTTACAGCTCTATCATTCCTTCTAGATTTATTAATCAGGTTTTTGCTATAAAGAAAGGCTCTTAAGTTTGATGCTCAAATTTTTCCCAGGGCCAGTAGGAACCCCTTTAAGGTATTTCCTGCATCCTTTGACGTGCTTTTATACATTTTTTTTTAGCACTTTATTACTTCTTGGTATAATTAGCTGCTCCTGGTCTATCTTGTACTTTTCCTGCTCCAGCACTGGAATCAACCATTTCTCCAAGGAGTCCTGGTTCTTTTAGTGGGGACTGGTATTTAAAATCCAAGGTTTATGATCATTGCTATACTAAATGTCATTGCTTCTTGACCTTTTCAGCAGACAGAGCTGGGAAATACACATATCTACACATGCTCATAGATACAGCTAAAATGATGGAAATATATCTTAAAATCCTGAGTTCAGACGGATGCTTTCTTTTCTTTTTTAAAATTTATCTTTAGCCCCGGCTGGTTTGGCGCAACCGTTGAGCGTTGGCCTGCGGACCAGAGAGTCCCAGGTTTGGTTCCCGCTAGGGGCACATACCACACACACACACACAAATAAAAAAATAAATTTATCTTTATTGTTAAAAGTATTATAGATGTCTTCCTTTTTCCCCCATTGACCCACTTTTCCTCTTTCCCCCCACTCCCACCTCCCACCCCAGGCTTTCACCACACTGTTTTCTGTGTCTATTGGTTATGCATTTATACATATAAGCTCTTTGGTTTATCTCTTCCTCCCTCCCCCATTTCCTCTGAGATTCGTCAGTCTGTTCCCTACTTCCACGTCTCTGGATCTATTTTGTTTGTCAGCTTATTTTGTTCATTATATTCTACAAATAAGTGAGATCATGTTGTACTTGTCTTTCTCTGATTGGCTTATTTCATTTAGCATAATATTCTGCAGGTCCCTCCATGTCGTCTCAAAGGGTAAGAGATCTTTCTTTCTTACAGCTGCATAGTACTCCATTGTGTACATGAACCACACATAGCAGCACTGTTTACAATAGCTAAGATCTGGAAACAGCCCAAGTGTCTGTCAGTAGATGAGTTGATTAAAAAAAAAGCTGTGGTACATTTACACAATGAAATACTATGCAGCTGTAAGAAAGAAAGATCTCTTATCCTTTGAGACAACATGGAGGGACCTGGAGAGTATTATCCTAAGCGAAACAAGCCAAGCAGAGAAAGACAAATATCACATGATCTCACTTATTTGTGGAATATAATGAACATAACAGTCTGAGGAACGGGGTAGTCCCAGAGACGTGGAAGTGGGGTACAGACTGACAATCCCCAGAAGACGGGGTCGGGGGGAGATAAACCACAGAACTTATATGCATGTATGCATGAACAATGGACATGGAACACAAAGCTGGGGACAGGGTGGGGAGGGTAAGGAAAGGGGGTATCAGTGGGGGGAAAAGGAGAAACATTTGTAACAAAAATAAATAAATTAATTAAATTAAAAAAAACAGTGCTGCTGTGAACATAGGGGTACATATATTCTTTCTGATTGGTGTTTCAGGCTTATATTCCTAGAAGTGGAATCACTGGGTCAAATGGAAGTTCAATTTTTAATTTTTTGCGGAAACACCATATTGTTTTCCATAGTGGCTGCACCAGTCTGCATTCCCACCAGCAGTGCACTAGAGTCCCCTTTCCTCCACACCCTCGCCAGATGATTTGTTGATGGTATACAGGTACTTTCAAAAGCTCCCTACCCTGAGTTCTTCCTTGCCTTCCCCCTTTTCTTATTTGTATCTCCCTCTTCCACAGTGAGAAGCCTGGCTCACAAAAATATTAATAAGTTTACTCATTGGTTCAACCCTGCAATACACAAAAAAGTTTCAAGATAGTTAGTTATACCCAACGACTATTAAAACAACTCTACTAAGAAGAATTCAAGACTATTTGCAGTTATTTACTTTTTTACATTGACAGTTATCAGAGTTCTGTGTTCAGACATTGCTTGGATTAGTTCTGTTTTAGAAACTTCAGCGTGGTAAAATCATTCATTTTAAATATAGTTGAGTTCATTTATTTTAGTTTGTGTTGAGTTTTAGGACTGCCTTCCAATCCTTGTTCATTTTATTCTATTTTTTTGAATATGTAGGATGCTAACATGATTGTAAAACTCGGGACTATACAAAATAAGATGTATTCAAAGCTTATTTAATTTTTAAAGTTAGCAATCTGCCATTAAAGAATATTGATAGTTTGAAACTGAACAGTGCATGTGTCTGTTGTTTTTCGATGGGTATGTGGGTACAGGATATTGCTATCTGTTCTCCAAGGCATAGAAAAAAACGTAGACATGAAATACCAGGCACCTCAAAGAGTGAATGTAGTTAAAAATGGTGCAGGTACAGATTGGGAATAACATTCATTTTCATTGGGAAAAAGCCTCAGCGTGCAGCGTGCTTGGTGGAGGGAGCGAGGGGAGGTCTCTGAAAAGCCATGGTGCTGTTCCTGCATGACACTAGGGGGCGCATTGCTCAGAGGAACCTTCCGGTCTCCTGTGGCTGGTTGAGGCTGGGAAGTGAGGTTCAAGAACCACAGCCCTGGAGGCCTCCCAGCATGATCTTGCTGGTTCTGTGCCATCTCAGTATTTTGACCCAGAAATGAGGTGGAATTAGGCCTCTGGTTTTCTCCTCTTGGACTTATTTTCTTGCCTTTTAGTCAAGTTTTTATTTTCTTTAGGTTGGCAAAAATGGCTAATAGTTAGGGAACCTGTCAAGGGTCATAATTCAAACCCCAAGCTGTCTAAGTCTTTTCATTCTTCTATTGGAGAAATGTTGTAAAGAGCGACCATGTGCACTGTCTGCATGTGAAATAAGATCGAGTCCACATCCTTTCCTAACGCAAAACACACTGGCCCAAGTGGACACGGTGGAAATATTATTAGTCACACGTTATGAAATCAGGAAATTCAAATGAGAGCCAATTGAAGTAAATACAGAATTAATGAGATTAGTCCAAGAGGAAAAAAGTTGAACTGATAATTAACTCAACATCTGATTCCCCCAAAGTAATCATAAATAAATTCATTATCCCTATTGCTTGTGAAACCTCGGGCATTCTGCTTGTATGAGGAGTCCGATGCATTAACCTTAACTGCACTTGTTTGCCTCTTGTTGCTTCTTAGGCTTGTTTGAATTGCTTATATTAATGCTTATTCAGTGGCTTCACTGGTATCCTCTGGCTTTAACTTTGGGAGAGACAGAATGAAAGTGTGCCCTCATCAGTAAATACAAGGATGAACTGAAAGGTGAACTTAATTTTTAAGAACATCATTTATGCCCTGGCCGGTTTGGCTCAGCGGTTAGAGCATCGGCCTGCGGTCCTGAGAGACCCGGGTTCGGTTCCCGCTAAGGGCGCGGACCTCGGTTGCAGTTTGTCCCCGGCCCTGGTTGGTTGTGCGGGTGGCAGCCACTCGATGTGTCCCTTTCACATCGATGTTTCTCTCTCTCTCTCTCTCTCTGTTCCTCTCTCTCCCTCCCACTCTACCTGAACAAAAAATGGAAAAATGTCCTCGGGTGAGGATAAAAAAATAATAAAAAAAGAACATCATTTATTTTATCAGTGCAGTCAGTGATTAGTGAAGTAATAATATTCTGCCTGGGGCAGAACCAAACCTGAGTTGGGGAAATGGAGGAGCAAAAGGTGAGGGTGGTTTTTTCAGCTCTTCTTCTACTCTGTGTATGAGGGTAGGACATGCCAGAGTCTCCTGTTTAACCTCTTCTGTTTACAGAATTGCTTATGCAGAAATTTATCCATGAGTGCTTCCATTAAGGCTGTCGTGGATTTTCTTCATCTGAGGTAGTTGACATTCGATTAGTAGGAAATGTTTTAGTCACACATATGAATAGTTTAGCTGATGTTCATGCTAGCCATGTATACTTGTTTCTATTAAAAAATATTTTTCTTTCTCTCTTTTATGATCATTAGAATATTTTTCTGTTTTCTACTTTATCATGAAAACATTTTCTGAATATCTTACTTTGAATGGGAAAATTACCTGCATTTCAAATCCAAGTGATTGTAGAAGTTTTAGAAGCCGCGAATATTTTTTTATATTCAGCTTCTAAATTCTTGTGTGGCCCTGGCTGGCTTGGCTCAGCGGTTAGAGTGTCTGCCGGTGGACTGGAGACTCCTGTGTTCGATTCCCGCTAAGGGCATGTACCTCGGTTGCAGTTTGACCCCGGCCCTGGTTGGGGTCGTGCAGGTGGTGACCACTCTATGTGTCTCTCTCACATCCACGTTTCTTTCTCTCTCTTGCTCCCTCTCTCCCTCCCGCTCTATCTGAAGGTAAATGCAAAAATGCCTTCGGATGAGAATAAAAAAAAAAAATTAAATTTTTGTGTGTAATTATATGTACACGTAAGTGTATTTTCATAAATTATGTACAAGCATATTTATAAGCCCAGAAATGCTAATAGAGCTGATATTTTTAATCCTCACCCGAGGACATTTTTCCATTTTTTGTTCAGATAGAGTGGGAGGGAGACAGAGGGAGAGAGAGAGAGAGAAACATCGATGTGAAGGGACACATCGAGTGGCTGCCACCCACACGACCAACCAGGGCCGGGGACAAACTGCAACCGAGGTACATGCCCTTAGCGGGAACCGAACCCGGGTCTCTCTGGACCGCAGGCCAACGCTCCAACCGCCGAGCCAAACCGGCCAGGGCTTTATTTTAAATCTTAAACAGTGGCTGAAAATTGTTACTAATTAATTATGCACACGTAAAGTCTTTAGCATTTAATTAATGTATCTTCTCTTTTGAATTGTTCTCTGATTATTTTATTTTATTAAACCTCTTTTCTCTCTAAATTTAAGGGCAAAAACATTTCATACATTCTTCTTACTGTGGTCGTCACAGTACCTAGAACTCTCTATCACGTAATAGGTACCTAATAGTCAATTTTATTTTCTTAGTAGTAAATACTTTAACCATTCCTCATGTATATATATTCTACTTAATTTTTTAGTTTACTTTTAATTTTGAAATAATTTTAGACTTACAGGAAAGTTCTAAAACTAATACAAAGAATACTCATATACCCTTCACCCAGATTTCCCAAATGTTAATATTTTGCCACATCTGACTTAATATTCTCTCTCAATCTCTCCCTTCTGCCTGCTCCTTTTATCCCTTCCACCCTCCTTCCCTCTCTCCTTCCTTTCTTCATCTATCCATCAATCAATCATACATATATACATACACACATACATGCATATACATATATACAAACATGTATATGTATATAGACATGTATTTTTGCTTGAACCATTTATAATAAGTTGCAGACCTGATTGATGGCTCTTTTCCCCTGAATACTACAATCTGTAGTTTCTAAAAACAGGGACATTTAAAAAAAAAATGTTTTTCTTTATTGATTTTAGAGAGAGAGGAAGGGAGAGGGGGGAGAGAGAGAGAGAAAGAGAGAGAGAGAAACATGGATGTGAGAGAGAAACATCAGCTGGCTGCCTCCTGCACGACCCCAGCCAGGGCCGGCAACCAAACTGCAACTGAGGTTCGTGCCCCTGACCAGAATCAAACCCGCGATTCTTTTGTCTATGTGTCAGTGCTCTGACCGCTGAGCCAGACCAGCCAGGGTGGGACATTCTTTTACATAACCACAGTGCATTCTAAAAATCAGTGAATTAACACTTAAACAATATTATTATCTGATCAACAAATTTGATTAATATTTTGGCAATTGTCTCAGTAATGTCCTTTAGAACAAAGACAATTCCAGATCACATGTTATGTTTATATATCAAGTTTCTTTAATCTCTTTTAACCCGGAGCATTTGCTCTGCCTTTGTCATGACCTTGATGTTTTTGAAGAGTGCAGGCCAGTTATTTTGTAAAATGTCTCTCAATTTGAGTTTGTTTAATTTGTCTCATGATTTGGTTTATACATTTTGGGCAGAAATATCATACAAGTGAATTCTGGTCTTCTCTGTACATATTATCAAGGGGGTACATCCTGTTGATTTGTACTATTACTGGTGATGTTAACTTTTGTTACTTAGTTTAGGTGATGTCTGCCATATTTCTCTACTGTAAAGTTACTATTTTTCTTTGTAATTAATAAGTATCTTGTGAAGACACTTTGAGACTATGTAAATGTGTTTCTCATCAAATTTTCAACCAGGATTTTTAGCATCAATTTAGCATCATGCTTTAATTATTACTATAATGGTCACCAAATGGTGATTTTCTAATTAGATTCTGTTTTTCATTTTGAATATGAATATCCTCTGTTTAGCTTCAGGTTTTCTCATGGTTCTCTTAGCACAATGTCTTGTTCTATTTGCGCTGTACCTGGTATTTTTCACAAATAATAACTTCATAACCAGTACTTTTTATGATAGTAGGATCATCTGTTCCCCCTTTTCTTGGCAATTGCAGCTAAAGGTAGCACCTAGTACATTAAATATCTCTGGCAGAATAGCCTGCTTTCACACTATTTTGTCAAAATTACTCTCTTTGAGTGAGACAATCAAGGTGGGTTTTTGTAGAGTATCTGTTTGCTGTCGCTCTGTCTTTGAAGCATCTTGAATCCTCTTCTGATGCTGTAGTGACAGTGTGAACTGGTGAAGCATAAACATAGTTTAACCTCATATGAAATGATAACCTGACAGTCCCTAACTTGTTCCGGGCGCAATACCAACGAAGGAGAACCCACAGCTAGAAAGAAACCTGGATTCTCATGGATCAGCACAGAGATAGTTTTATAATATAATGATAAAATAGAATCTACTAGATAAAAATAGGTAACATATATGTAGGTATTTTTTAAAATCAAGACTGGAAATTTATGTTATCTTAACAAAACAGCCAAGTTTATGCTTTTAGTCTGTAGTCTAAAAAGATATATCACGTGCAGATTATTTTATTTCTACTGTTTGTACTGCGGCTCAGTTGTATGTAATACACACTTACTGAGTAACCTGCCTGGGCCTGTGGAATAATTAGGTAATGGGAAAAGAAGAATAAACACACACACACACACACACACACACACACACACACACACACGGCTTTAACTTGCAAAAAAATATTGGAAGAAATACTTTTGATTAAATTTTAAGGTCTGCTTATAAACATCTGCATGTGATCACATAGTCTGGATAAAGATTCTTATGCTTTGCAGAGATTGTGGAAGTGTGTTCTAGGTAAGTTTTTTTACATTGGTTTAAGAGTAGACCTCCAGAATGGTAATGATGTGATGAGATCTTATTTAAAGACCTCTTCCTGCCCTGGCCGGTATGGCTCAGCGGTTAGAGCGTCGGCCTGCTGTCCAGAGAGACCCAGGTTGAGTTCCTGCTAAGGGCATATAACTCGGTTGCAGTTTGTCCCCGGCCCTGGTTGGGTCATGCGGGGGTGGCAACTACTCGATGTGTCCCTTTCACGTCGATGTTTCTCTCTCTCTCTCTCCCCTTCCCACTCTATCTGAACAAAAAATGGAAAGATGTCCTTGGGTGAGGATTGAAAAAAACAAACAAACAAAGACCTCTTCCTGACTGGTGATATCATTTCAGTTTTCATCATAGTTCCAAAAGAGATTTTAAAAAAACCCCACAAATTTCATGATGATTTGTTGGTCTTTAAGAACAATGAAAACAGTTTAATTTTAGCTGATCTTATAGATGTCAGTCATTTAGGTACCCTTTTCTTTTCTTTTTATCCTCACTGAGGACATGCTTAGAGAAGGGAAAGGAAAGAGTGAGTGAGAAACATCGATGTGAGAGTGAAACGTTAATAGGTTGCCTCCCATATGTGCCCTGACTGGGTATCAAACCTGCAACCCAGGCACGTGCCTTGACTGGGAGTCGAACTGGCAACTCTTCAGTGCACAGGATGATGCTCAACCAGCTAAGCCACTCTGGCTGGACATAGGTACCTTCCCCCCCTCCCCCCTTTTTAAGCAATGTTTTAGCTTTTTATTGCTAGAACCTACTGAGAGTATAGTACCTCAATGGTTACATCTCAGGGACTTTTTAAAAATTGTCCACTGCTGTTTTTCCCAGTGTGAGTAGAGTCGTTCTGAACTGACCCTTTTAAAAAGTTTCCAGGGTGGCAGGCAACACAGCAATGAGAACACTTGTAAACAGTTTATTACATTAAGCAGAATATATTTTATCATTGTATAGTTATCAACTTGTATACTTACCTCTCTCTGGAGTGTTCATGAGCATTTACTTTGTTCATAGCAAATGACACCGTAGAGATGCTGAGTCGGGGGACCCAGATTCTAGTCCAAGATCTGCTGTTCAGTTTCTGTGTAATCTTGGACAGGCCATTATCTCCTCTGAATCTGTTTTCTCATTTGTAAAAAAAAAAAAGAGATTAGATAATCTCTAAGAACTCTTACAGCCCTGAAACTTTTCTGATTCAATATGTATTGGTATGTAATTGGTTCTACTCAAAATATATATATATATTTTTCAGAAAATGAATGGGATTTTGGCTTCTATACAGATGGAAATGACACAAAAAATTCTAAATCCTAACATGATTTATTTGTTCCAATTGAAACATTTCATGTTTATATCTACACAATGCCCACACATGTGGATAAAGGTTAGAATTTTAGCATGACTTGGAAAATTATGGGATGGCTGCTGTTGTAGATGATTCTCACATAGCTGCCCTGGAACCCGATTCTGCATCACAGAGCTGGAGTTGGGTCAAGCTGCCCTGTCAGTGAGAGCTGCAGGGACTTCGTTTGCACAAGATTTTGGCTGTGTGGGTCTCAGCTTTCAGCTCAGACTTGGGCAGCAAAAACCACGCTAGCCAAGAAGCTGGGAAGTAGACTTATTTTAATCAATCAATACAATGCACAGATGAGCTGGTTGAGACACCAGAATCTGATGAAGCCCTGTAACTAAACTGGCAGAGGTGTCTATGAGCCAGTCTGGATGCAGTGTGTGTCCAGTGGGTTGTCAGGAGGCGTTGATGAATTAGTAGTGTTGTCAGGAGACTTCACCACAATTCTAGGCTTGAATGCTGCAAAGGACATCTGGTTTCCCTTCAATTTACCTGTCAAAGCCAACAGCATCAGATAGTTTGATACCATGCGCCTAATCTATTATGGATTCTTATTTTTGAGAAATGGTTAGATATCGTTTTAAGTAACTTGAAGAAATTTGAATTACAAAAGCAATGCATGTTCACTGTAAAAACATTGAAAACTACTAAAATGTATAAAAAAATGAAAAGTAAGAGTTCTTACTCCTGTCCACTCAAACTCTTACTCTCCGTGAGCACTATTCTATGCTGTTTTCTAGATTAAACTAATCCACAGACCCAAGTATTCACTTGGAACATTGGTACCTTAACTCCCCTTACCTCTTCCTAAAGAGATTCCATTAACTCAGTGTTCTGTGGAGACGGTGACAAAATTAGTCAGGAAGAACTGAGCCCTATCACCCAACTTATGTAATTCCCTGTGCAGTTAATCTTAATGGTATACTACAAACCTTTGCATTTATGAATACAGTTTGGGTTCACCACCTTCTCACCAGATCATCCCTAAAGCCTTTAGCCTGGACTGGCTAGATTAAGTGTCCTTTCCTTTTCTGGAGTTCGATTCTCCCTTTCTCATCATGCTTATTCTCTGTCGTTCTCTGAGTCACCATGTCACCTGTAATGCTCCAGGCAACCATTTCTTACTCATACCAGAGCAGGTGCATTCATTGTAGGTGTCTCACATCCAGTCGACCGTTATTCAAAAGCCAGTCTTTAAATTCGATAGCATTTCTGTCTCAGCCAATCTTCATCAACTGTTTATCAGCTGCATTTCTGTTGCTAATTGCATAAGTAAATGCAAACGCAGGTAATTCCGAATGCAGGATGCCTTCTGTGAAAATGAATTCTGTTAATGACATATTTCACTGTCTGCTACAAAATGCTTTCTGGAAAACGGTAGCTAGCCCATACACGGGTGTAAGTATGTATGTATACATGTGTATTTGTACACGGAGGCACACACATAGTTGGGGTTGAGGCTGTTCTTCACAGGTGTCCAGTGGTCCGCTGACTGCTGTGGTGTCTGCATTTTCTGGAACGTACCAAGTAACTGCACCCTGGGCACAGAACCACAGCGTTTCCTGCTCTGATGGCTTCATTTGTGTTACTGCTTCAAGACGACGAATTGAATTAAGTTGACTAGGCCAGCAAAGCTGAAAATTGAATTAATTTCAGATTTGTAATGAAAACTGGATCTCTCCTACACAGTGTTAACTAGGGCCCTGTGGGCTATGCGAACTAAATTGGCAGTCTCTCATTAAAGTGATATTTTCTCCGGTGAAATGTACTGGCACTAAATAGGCTCTGAAATGCGTTATGCTCCGAGATCACAGCTGCCATCAGGGCTGTAGAGCTGACCCCAGTGTTCATGAAACCCATAGAATCCGCAGCGCTTCCTAAGTTCGGTACGATCTGCGCCAAGTATTTATGGAATTCCTGCTCATGACAGGCTCTGCACTAGGCAATTAGGATTAAGAATAAGTAGCTGATGATTCTTGTCATCAAAGGGCTTCCAATCTAATGAGAGAAATAGCTCTACATAAAACCAACTTCCTGTGACTCGGTTAGTGATATGAGAGAAGTCATGTGGAATTGTGGATGCAGAAGGGAATAATTCCATCTGGTAGGTTTGGGCAAAAAGGAAATATATGATAATAGATGTGAACTTGGATGGATTTTACCAGGCAGAGAGTTGTCATCCAGGAGTGTAGAAATTACAAAACATTTCATGTAAAGTTAAATACTGTGGGATCAATGCAATTTCTTTTTTTTATCCTCACCCGAGGACAACATCGGTCTGTTCTGCTGTCCCCTTGTCGGAGGGTAACTGACTCATGGAGGACAAGGCCCAAAGGCTCAAGAGAGTAAAGCCCCTCAATGATTGCAGCCTGCTGCCTAGGGAGGGGTCAGACGTGGGTGACCTTGGAGAGCTAACTGTCCAGCTGTGGCTCTCTCCTTTTCTCTCAGGAGGGACCAGAGCTCCAGTAAGGACCTTAGTCCTTAAGGACCAGAGGGCTCCACTAGCGACGAGTCCCAGGGGTAGCCCAAAGCTGGGAGGACAGCGCCGCAGACGAGCTTCAGGACTGCTTTCCCTGGTGCTTCTTGTGTGTCCACCACTGTCTGTCAGTCCTCTGCCAGGCTGTCACACTGCTGTGACAGACCTCCCACTGAGCCTGGTCTCCCCTGGGCCCACACCTGCCAGTGTCGCCGGACATGACGTTGCTCCCTCCCCCAGCCCAGCAGGGCTGGCCTTTCCTCCACCCCTCATTACTCAAGACAGAGCAAAGGCATTGCTCGTATTTCTTTCTTCCCTTTTTTTTAGAGAGGAAGGGAGAGAGGTAGAGAAAGAGAAACATCGATGTGAGAGAGAAACATCAATCAGTTGCCTTCCGAACGTACCCCAACCAGGGATCGCACCAGCAACCTAGGTTTGTGCCCTTGACCAGGAATCGAACCCTAGACCTTCTGGTGCACAGGACAAACCTCCAACCAACGGATCCACACCGGCCAGGGCCCATTGCTCCTATTTAGAAAGGAATTACAGGCCTGGAAAGAGATTTACGAGCGGACATCTGTATGTTTAGGCAAAGCATCACTAGGTAATTACTTCCCATTGACATGGTTTCATCTCTCAGACCTCCACAGGAGCCGTATCTCTGTGTCCTCTCAGCTTTAATCTACAACATACACAACTGGGAACTTCTTTCTTTCAGGTAACTTAAAGTTTTTATTTGAGCATCCATATGTCTGTTCTGTGCTCAGAAGAGATGGATAGTCAAAATGTTCACTTCTAAGCAAAACCACCACTAGGTTTTCTGTCAGAGGCAGCTCAGTTTTGTACAAGAACATGGATTTTGGGTTCAGATCTGGATTGAAATCTAGTTCTGCTGCTCACCATCAGTTTCCTTTGATAACTGTTTAACTCTGAGTCTGTTTCTTCCTTTTCAGTGTGGGTCAATGTGACCTGTCTCACAGGATTATAAAATGCCCCCAGCCCCTTGCTGATGACTGACACAGAGCCTCCTTTGTCTTGTTGTGTGGCTGTCCCCAAGAGGTGGCTGCTCTCACTTCGGCCTTTTCGGCGGCATTCCAGCCAGCAGGAAAGAGAAAGGAGGCACAGGGAAGGGCCCTTCTGTGCCCACTAACACTCCCTGGAAATTGCATGATTCCATGTTCATCGTACAGGCTAGAGGTTGGTTGCATGGTTGCACCTGGTTTCAAGGGAAGGTAGGAAATGTTGTCTTTGTTCTTGGCATTTATTCATGTACCCTGCTGACATTTGCACATTCTGTTTCTGAGAAGGGAGTATCTTAGGATGAATTTCCCAGGAAGCAGACTCTGAAACAACGTTTAGCTTGCAGGATGTTTATTAAGCAGTGCTCTGTGGATCAAAAGTGTTGGAAGGGAGGACAGAGGAAAAGTCAAGCTACAATGCAGGCCCAATGAAAGCCTCTGTGCGCCTACAGCTTGCTCCGCAGCTGAGATGGCCAGGCCTTTCTGTTCCTGTGTTGATCAGTCATTAGGTATGGGCTGGCCTGGGAATAGGTATGACCTTGGGCGAGACAACTCTTGGCAGTTGAGACGACCCTTGAAGAGACTGACAGCTGGAGACTGTAGACAGCACTACCAGGGAGTGGGCCAACGGGCCTTCATGGAAGGGGATCCAGGTCATTTTGGTGTCCATCCCAGGGTGAAGGGGAGAGCTAGCATATTTGCCACACTCATCATAGAGTGTTTGTGAGGCTCAAATCAAAGAAAATGTAGAGGGCTTTTGCAGCGGATTTGACTTATGGTAAATACCCAATCAGTCTTAGCTCTGGTATTAGTATTTACCAATGTTATTTTAATGGGGAGATTTTTCCTTTCAGAGCACCCCATGGGACTAAAAGAGTTGGAAATCCCTAGTCTAATGATCAAATTTAGAAAATAAAAAATTGTGTTGCAAAGTCTTTAATTTCTACTCCATGTAGCCTGAGTTTAGGCCTTGACTAATGTATTGCATTAGAAAAGATTGTATTGGCATTGCTTTTGACTTTGGTTCTCACCAGAGGGGAACTATAGAAAGTGCTTAATCAAGTTTGATAAAGTTTTATCTACTTTATTGTTATTTAAAAAAACCACCTTTATTTTTTAAATTAAGTCTACTTATTATTGTTGTTGTAGTTGTTTTATTCTCTATTTCATTAGGGTTTCTTTTTATTTCTACCACAATTGTCCAGGTAAGGACAGCTGTGCTCCTGGACAAAGCTTTATTGGCCAGCTTCATCCCCACGCAGTGGAGACCTGGAGTTCCCACAGACTCTAACCTGCTTCCCTCTGACCTCAAGGCTTCCAGAAGGGAAGTCTCCCACCCCTGATTTTGGTGCACATCTTTGAGGTTTTAGCATACAGCCAAAGACCTTTTCACTATTAGCTATTTATTTGGTGCCTGGGGTGGGGGATAGTTGTGATGGTGGGGTGATGGGGAGGAGCTGTTCTGCAGGAGGTCATTTAATTGAGTATCCTGATGACTCAAGGTCACTCCTGCTTCTTTATTTTATTTAAAAAAAATTTTTTTTTCTTTATTGATTTTAGAGAGAGAGGAAGGGAGAGGGAGAGAGAGGTAGAAACATCGATAAGAGAGAACATTGATTGGTCGCCTCCTGCATGCCCCCCACTGGGGATTTGGCCCACAACCTGGGCATGTGCCCTGACCAGGAAATGAATCGGCGACCTCTTGGTGCACGGGTTGACGCTCGACCACTGGGCCACACTGGCCAGGCCACTTCTGCTTCTTATATTTGTTTGATTCTGAGCTTGGACTTTTGTGCCCAATTTTAGGTTGTAGGTTTTTTGCTTTGGGTTCCATATAAGTTTGAGCCCCTTGCTTTCTATATTTCAGATATACATTCAAAGTTTTAATCTGCTATTAGTACACTCTCTCAGTATTTAATTTTTAGTGAAATAGGACTCTAGGGTCATCTTGACAGTGCGGGAAAAGCTCTGGAGACAGGAAGCATAATGATTATTGTGTTGTGTCCTTAAGGGGCTTCATTTAACTTCTGCACGTTGTAATTACCCACTTGGGAAAGACAGAGTCGTGAGTTCCACCCAACACCAAGTCCTTTCCTCACCCCGAGAGTGACCGTCCACCTATTTATAGCAGATTTAAAAGTAGACTTTCAAAGTACACTATTGCCTTCAAAGCAGACTTTCTAAAGTGCATTTAATACAAATATTGGGAAGTATTTACATGTGAACAGATATAATTGGTTCTATCTTCAAATCTAAGTTTATATAGAGAAAAAAGATAACATGTTTAAATCAAAAGATAATCCAGATGTTTATCACCCAAACATTCAAAGATAGATAATGTCAACTTGACTAGACTGTTTTTTCCCCACTGACTGGGGTCTTTGGACATGTTGGGGGGGCGAGAGTTCTTATATATTTATATGCACCTGTGAATTTCTAAATGTTTGATTTGGGATTACGTTAGAGTGTACAAATCCAGAGTTAATTCTCAAAAGAGAATGAGATGACATCAGTTTAAGGTGACAGGTGAAGAATTTCTATTAGGTTCCAGGAAATCTTATTAATTGCTAACATTTATTGCTAAAGAAGGTTCTGAACTTTGTGCTAAATATACAGAGAAGGAGAGAGAGAGGGGAGAGGGAGGAGAGGAGAGAGAGAGGGAAGAGTTTTCTGCCTTGTTTGATGAGAAAATTCTATACCCTCTCCCAAATTGGGGCTGAACCATAATTCTGACCCCCTACAAGTGCTATAATTCCAAATAATGATTAAGACCACAGTCCATTTTATAATTCTGCTTGAGATGCAAAGCTATGCACTAGGTCAGGTGGCACATATTTCTTTTTATTATGGTAAGATGGAAGAGAAAGGACTGAAATATAATTAGAAGTGCATTGTAAAGAGTGCAATTAATATATATTAAATATATATTAGATTCTACTTTATATTCTTTATAATTGTGATAGTAAGAATGAATTAATACTTTTTACCTTAACCTGAGAAATGACAGAGCTGAATTTGATTTCTTTGAGTTCAGTTTTAATGAAACCTGAGTAGGTATTTTGAATGACAGAGCTGACAGGAGGGGAAAACCATTTTGGTCACAATCTCATGAAGTAGTCAGTGGTAGAACTAGAGAAGAAAATCTCAGATTTTTGACATCTGTTTCTCTCAGCCCTATCTGACACGGCACTAACTTGTTTTTTTAGAGTACTCTTTAAAAAACAAATCTTTTCAAAAGTTGAAAAAGTGAAATGAGATGGTTGCAAAACCTTCAAATAATACAGAAATGTCCTACAATGCAGAATGATACTCCTCCATCCTCTCCACCTCCTAAGCCTGCTTTCCAAAGGTCACTGCTATTTACAGTTGGGCGCATATCCTTACAGACATTTGTCTATGTAGATACCAACATATATGCATTTAACCAACTGAGAGACATTTGGTTGTCTACAGTTTTTCACTATTTCAAATTACACAACTAAGTACCTTTTAACCCAAATAGTGTAGTTATCTATTGAAATGCAACTGGAAATGAATAATTAGATATGTTACAAATTATTTAAATCTATACTCTTACATAAATCTAAACAACTTACTAGACTGGATTGTTTAACATGGTGGTTCAAAAACTAAAGCTATTTAAAAAGTCCCCAAACCAGAGTGATTTAATATTTCTTAGCATTGGCAAAAATGACGTCTGTAGCTTTAGACTTGCACAGATAGATGGTCGACTGTCCAGGAAATTCGTCAACTTTAAATGCAGAGATCGTCTGTGTGGTTGCTTTCCAAGAGGGCTGTACTGCGGTGAATGCATTAAAAAGGCTTTTATTTCTGCCTGCATTCTCTATTTATTTTTCCCAACAATAAAGGAAACTATAATATTGGAGATCTGGAGGGGAATTCAAGGTTAAAAAAATAAATACACAGCGCTTATGTCATTCTCTAAAATGAGGCATAATAATTATAATTCTTTAGGGAAATACCTTAAATATACTATACAATTTTCTAATGGAATAATTGCAGCCTGGCTATGAATATGGGATGGCGAACTGAACAAGGTATTTTTGTGGAAACATGGTTGAAGGATAGTGCTGAAGAATAAACTGCATTATGCTGTGTCACTTGAATAATAATTTCAATTTTGTGGATTCAGGAGTATGATAGATGGTTTATTTTTGCCATTAAGCATTTGACATGCTGCTTAATTTAAAAAGGTTGAAACCCTACATGTATTTGTACTTTTTCTTTGGGCAGTGGGAAAGGAATTAGCTCTGGTATTATGGGTTTACATGTAAAAATTTAAAAGGTAATACTAATGGTTTTTTATACATGAGGATATACTACTGAATACTAAAAATAACAGTTTACCATTATGGAATGCTTACCATCTGCCTGCATTGCTCTGAGGATTTAAACATTAAATGACCCCAATAACCCTCCTAGATATATACCTATGATTATCCCCACTTTACGCATGAGACATAGAAAGGTTAACACCTGCTCAAGGACACACAGCTTGAGAGTGGTAGGGCTGGCCCAGGTATTGAGATTTTTCTGGTAGTGGTGACAGATTTGCATTGAGCCAGCTGTCCATTCACATTCTCAACAGGACCCTTCTGTGGCCAGTGAGAGGCAGGACATTTTGTTTATTTATTTTTAATTCCCACCCGAGGACATTTTTCTATTGATTCTTCAGTTAGAGCGGGAGGGGGAGAGAGGGAGAGAGAGACACATCAATTGGCTGCCTCCCATACGACCCCAACCAGGGCCAGGGACTGAACTACAACTGAGGTATGTGTACATGACCTTGACTGGAATCGAACCCATGACTCTTTGGTCCGAGGGCCAATGCTTTGATTGCTGAGCCAAACCGGCCAGGGCAGCAGGACATTTCGAAAGATGTGCTTTAGGTAAGAAGATACAGCATGTGGTTGTGGGATAGGAAACATTTTCATTTTCATACAATTGGCTCACAAAGAAATTTAAAAGTTACCACCATGCTTAAACTAAATGTCTTAGACATTTGTCCAAATTATGGCAGTTTTCCTTCACTGGTGAAAAGTTTGAAATATAATTATAGCTAGACAGTACTGATAAATGATTGAAGTTAGAGAATCCTAAATATGTTTTAAAGCTTATATCCAATACTAAAAAGCATACAGGTGTTAGAGTGAAGTACGTGTATAAATTTAGTTTTAAAATTTAAAAATTGGTTAATATTGAGTTATCTTTGCCACTTTTTTTGTTTTATCCTTACCCGAGGACATTTTTTCATTTTTTGTTCAGATAGAGTAGGAGGGAGAGAGAGGAAGAGAGAGAGAGAGAGAGAAACATCGACGTGAAAGGGACACATCGAGTGGCTGCCACCTGCACGAGCCAACCAGGGCTGGGAACAAACTGTAACCAAGGTACGTGCCCTTGGTGGGAACCAAACTCGGGTCTCTCTGGACCGCGGGCCGGCGCTCTAACCACTGAGCAAAACCAGCCAGGGCTATCTTTGCTACTTTTAATTATAGTATACATGGTGGAGCAAAGTAGATTCACAGTTGTTCATTTGGAAAATAATAGAATAATTAATAAATAGTTTGATGATACAAGAATAAACTGTTTCGCATACTCATAATAGTAAACCTACTTTTGCCCCACCCTGTATGTAACTGAATTTATGTTTTTTGTGCCAACAAAATTGCATTCTATATTGTACAGAAATTAGTCATAAAATAAAACATTTGAAATAAGACTGTGCTGTTACCAAGTTATATTCTAAATTTCTGTACCACCTAATTAGTTATCTTTCTGTACTTGTGTTAAATTTTACTTCAAATTTAAATTCCTTCATTGCTAATCTTACTTGGTTAGTTCTTGGTTAGTTCTTTTCCCTTGGTATTTTCCTAGCAGTAAATAAAACCTATAAAAATATTTACAAAATGTCATTTTATTTCTTAAAATATTATTTTGTGTTTTTAAAGTCAAATTTATATATTGCATGATAAAAATTAGATTTTAGAGTAATTGACATAAGATTTTGAAATATTAGGAAGGTTTCCTAGGGAAATTGAAAAAGGCTTGGTTTTCCTGTATTGGGATTATTTTATTTTTCTTGATCAAATTCAAGCCCTGCTTTTAGTTTCAAAGGCCCCATTCTTACTTCTGGAGTTCAAGTAGGATATATTCAGTGATTCTCTCTGGTAATTACTTTGGCCTTCTGGATACTCTTTTGGCTTCTCAGCTCTCTTTGTAACAAATTAATGAATATGTCTAACCAAATTATAAAGAGTTATAAATAATTCTACTAGATCAACCTGAATTTTTTTTTTTTTTACTAAGTTCTATCTACCTTTCTTGTCCAAGATGCTTCAGTATTCCTACCTTCATTCATTGTTCATCCTCTCCACCATCTTATTTTATAAACCCCTTGCTTCTTGATTAAAGGCCGTAAATGCCACTATTGAGCATGTTTTCTGGGGGATATTAGGGCATTCTGATTAATTGAACTTTTTAGTTACATGAGGGCTAATAAAAAAAAATCTTACCACAACCAGGTTTGAAGTTGTTCTAAAATGCATCTTCACATTTCTCCCAGGAATTCTATAAAATGAATATAAGAATAAAAGTTAATAACTGTGGGATCAGACAATATATTATCTCAGACTGTGCCCACATGTGTCTGTTGGGTAACCTGTGTGGTGAGCCCCCAGTGTCTCATTAGTAAAGAGAAGATGAGGGTAGCACCCGAGTTAGGGCTGTTGGGATGATGAAATGAAATAATTTGTGTAAAGGGCTTAACATTCTGCCCAGTGCTAGTAAAAGCTCAGTAAATTATAGATGTTTTATTGCTGTCAGTGACCATTAGATTTGTCCTTCTGGATTATACTGCCTGGTCAGGAAGTTAATTTATGTATGTATGCATGCATACATTATGGCTGTATGTATGCATGCATACATTATGGCAATCAGTAAATAACCAGTAGTAAAAGTCACATTATACTGTATCACGTCCTACATGGAAAAAAAATTTATTACAATGCCTGGGAAAGGTCACTCACTGACCTCATATTTTGCCTCATGAAACAAGAAATTATTCTTATTCCATGGTAATTGATGTAGATGCATACTTCTCGTTTTATTGTTATGGATGTTACATGTAATGAAACACTGCAAGCAAAAACAAGCTTAAATCTTTTCTAAAATTTGTACTTTAAAATCTTGTCTGTAACTAGTTAATGTATATTTTTTTCTTTATTGATTTTAGAGAGAGGAAGGGAGAAGGAGAGAGAGAGAAACATCGATGAACGAGAACATCGATTGGCTGCCTCCTACATGCACTAGTTAATACTTAAATAATCTTCAGAACATCAGAAATGATTTTTGGTGTTACCATGTGGTCAGTTTGTACCCAGTTTGTACCTTTTCCACATCTGGAATAAAATTATATTTTATTTTAAGAGCTTATCTGACTAGATAAGGAAGTAAAATAGAAATAAACACCTGTTCCCAATCTAATTTTTAATATGTAGTTGAATGTGGATATCTGATGTTACGCGGAAAAAAAATACCCATAAAGTTAGCGGCAGTTTATAATGAATTGAGGCTAGCTTGACCCAACTATGACAGATCATAGAAAATGAAAAATTGTGAGGCTTGATATTTTTAAAAATAAATTTTGGGAAGACAAGGCTTTTAAATAACTATGAGATTAAAATCACTCATTTTTTCACTACCTTAAGAAAATTAACTTTTTTCTTTTTGCATAATACTATCTGTATTGATATGTAGCATAATACAGTTGTAATGAGACTACATGCTAAATTGTATTGCGCTGTATTCATTTAATGTTAATGTAAGTGAATTCACCCTGCACCATAATTATTATTTTGCATATCTACATTCTAGCATATCATATTCATGTTTCATAATGTATTAAACTGTTTCCTTAATGTTTCATCTTTATGTAGTTATAAACTTTTAAATCAGCAAGCAGTCTATTCCATTGTGTTTATCTCTTTTATGTTGAATTAGGATAAATAGTTCTGAGTAGAATTACCAGGTAAAAGAGTAGAAATACTAATACAGCGTTTGCTACATAGCACCTATTTCCAAAGTGCTGGACAGCTGTACTGTCACCAATAGTGAACATATATAATGCGCCTTGCCAGCACCGGGTGTTACGTGTTTTTGCGACATAGGAGTGTAAAATGACGTTTAAAGATACCCCAGTTTTGTTGCTAGGGAACAGAAGCGCTTTCCGTTGGCTGCCGCTCCCTGGTGAGCTGCTCCCAGAGTAGCCCTGTTACCTTCGGAGCCCGCACCTCCCGGGCCTGGGCGCGTGCCAGGCAGCGCAGGCTCCCAACAGCCCCGCTAAGGGTTCTTGTGTCCTCATTTTACAGATGAGAACGGAGGCTTAAAAAGGAAAAGTAACTTGTTCCAAGTTACCTAGCTAGCAAGTATTAGAGATTGAACTCAGACCATAGGATTCTTAAATTAAAACTCTAAACTTATCCATATAGTATAGATTCAGACATTGGTTACATGTAATGCAAATATTTATTTGCACCCATATTTGTCTTTTTAGTTTTGATTTTGTTCTTATTCTGCTGTGTAAAAATTCCATCCCCACACTGATTCTGTAAGTTTATAATGGACAAGTGAAACTTGTTAAATTTATGTAATTTGGTAAGTTGGCAAAGTATTCTTTCGATGTGTAAGCCCTTTTCTCTCTGGCTTGACCTCTTTGGCCCCAGAGCAGCTGGGGTCTCACTCTCACGATGGGTCTAGAAACAGTGGGGCAGGTGGAGGTGGGCGTGAGAAGACAGATGTCCTGATGTTGGGACGTGTGCCACACGTGGGCTCTCGCCTTGTTCCTAAGCAAGGCAGGTACCGCCTAGGGAGACTCAGCAGGGCTCCAGGGAGCCAGGGACTGTGGACTGTGGGGAGGGCGCGGACACGTCATTCAGGGCCTGCTAGTGCTCAAAGTGACCAAATTCTCTTGTTTTCTCATCAGTATCCTAACTCTCATATAAAAATCTGGGTCTCCCCCGGTCTGGGACTTGTCAGTAAGAGAAATGAATGAGAGAAATGAAACTTGATTTGTACCTAGATGTCAGGTTTGTATGAGACTTTCAAGAGTATTTGTATTTTAAAAGGGAACCAGGGGAAGATTGAATTATGAAGACTTGAAGTCAAACAGGCCTGACTCTGAGTCCTGGCTGTGTCCCAAACAGGCTGTGTGACCTTGGGCAAGTTCCTTAACCTTTTTGAGTCTCAGTATACTTGTGTAATAAGGATTGTTCTCGAGGATTAAAAAAGATCATGTGTAAAGTAGCACATAGCAATTGATCTATAAATAGTAAATAATAGTCATTCAATGATTAATAAATGCTTATGGAACTGAATGTAATTTTTCATAATAAAGGGGAGAGCTTGCTAATGGGGAATTTAGAGTCATGTCCATGGAGATGTCTTTTGTCCTGGGAGGCTTTCCTGAGGCCCCTCAATTCAGATTTTATAGGAGAACTTTGTCCCTGTCAAGTAGCCTGTGTGTCTAAGTGAAATTTATTCAAATGTTCTTGAAATTAGCAAAATGATCAAATAATATAATTGGTTATTTGGCTGGTTTACTAATGTGTAGAGTCTAACAGACTAGTGGATCAGTCATGATTTGGAATCCCAAAAGTGTTATTTCTGCACTTGTTTGGTTATGAAGTGGGATGGACATTAATTGGCTTATTTAAATAGGACCAGACTTTTTGAAACATCTATTTCAGAAGCTGAAAATTTATTTCTCCTGAAGTTTTAATAAGCCTACCGTATTTAATATATAGCTGTTAGTCTCTGTTTTTTCATGTAGCCAATGAAAATGAAAGTCATTTCTGCCTGGCTGGGTTCCATAGACGCAGTGCTAAATCCAAATGGTTAGTAACATCAGCTTTATCTTCTTCCTCCTTTGCCACTTACCTACATTTCTTAATAAAACTAGGCGGTTTTGCTATCTCTCTGCTCTCTATTCTTTTTCTTGTATTTATCATCTGTTATCTTTTTCCATCCATATGTTTTCCATTAATATGTTCCCTCTCTGCCTGAGTCCTTCAGCATTGTGACTGTATGTCAATAAATAGCTTTTGGAGAATACTTGCCTAAACAAAACAGAACAAAAAATATTCATTTTTAGCAGGTGTTAATGGTGGACTTTAGAAAGAATATGCTTTCAAAAGATACATGAGCTAGCCCTGGTTGGTTTGGCTCAGCGGTTAGAGCGTTAGCCTGTGGTCCGGAGAGACCCGGGTTCGGTTCCCGCTAAGGGCACGTACCTCGGTTGCAGTTTGTCCCCGGCCCTGGTTGGGTCGTGCGGGTGGCAACCACTGTCCCTTTCACATCGATGCTTCTCTCTCTCTCTCTCCCTCCCACTCTATCTGAACAAAAAGTGGAAAAATGTCCTTGGGTGAGGATAAAAAAATATATATACATGAGCTAGATATGACTGACCCAGCCAATGTTATATCTTAGTTTTGTTTTGTTTTTTTCAATCCTCACCTGGGGATTTTAAAATTTTTTTATTGATTTAGAGAGAGGAAGGGGGGGAGAGAGAGAAAAAGAGAGAAACATCGATGTGAGAATGAAAAATTGATAGGTTGCCTCCTGTACATACCTTGACTGGAGATCAAACCCACAACCTAGGTATGTGCCCTGACCAGGAATCAAACCCACAACCTTCTTTTTTGATGTACAGGATGATGCTCCAACCAAGCCACCTGGCCAGGGCTATATCTTAGTTCCTGAGTTTTTCTTCTCTTACCCTATTTATGTGGCAGAGACTGTCTTGGGTGCTTTGCAGACTGTATCTTATTTAATTCAGTCCTCACAACAACATGAAAGGTATTTAGTATTATTCACATTTCACAAGTGAGCAAACTAACTGTTATAGACATGGTCCTATAACTAATAAGTAGTAGAGAAGGAATTTGAACCCAACACACATGCTGTTTTCATTACCAGGGCTTTCTTCGACCAGATGTTCAGTCAGTAAGTGCAAAAGGAGCTTTAGAACACAGAATAGCTATACGTGTCGATTGTTTTCTTTGGCTTTTGGACACATAAGTTACAACAAGCTTCAGGATGTGTGTGTGTGTTCACTTTATTTTTACTATATGCAGATTTGTATTTTATTATTTTTTAATAATAAAATGTAAAGGTAACTTATTTATTTGACGATTATCTTACCAAGATATTGACTAGATACTATTAATTCATATATCTCTTAAAATTCACTAAATACTAGTGATCTTAAATAGTAAAGATTGAGTAGTGGGCAGTTATTTCTAATGAACCAGTTAAAAAACAAATTGGGCCCTGGCTGGTTTGGCTCAGCGGCAGAGCGTTGGCCTGCGGTCCAGAGAGACCTGGGTTCGGTTCTCAGTAAGGGCACGTACCTCGGTTGCAGTTTGTCCCTGGCCCTGGTTGGTCGTGCGAGTGGCAGCCACTCGATGTGTCCCTTTCGTGTTGATGTTTCTCTCTCTCTCTCTTTCTCTCTCCCCCTCCCACTCTCTGAACAAAAAATGGAAAAAAATGTCCTCAGGTGAGGATAAAAAAAACAAAAAAACAAATTGGATAATTTCCTGTACGTTCAATGGCAATTCACCCATTTTATTTTATTTTATTTATTTATTTTATATCCTCATCTGAGGACATTTTTCCATTTTCTGTTCAGATATAGTGGGAAGGAGAGAGAGGAAGAGAGAGAGAAACATCGACGTGAAAGGGACACATCGAGTGGTTGCCACGCACACAACCCAGCCAGGGCCGGGGACAAACTGCAACCGAGGTACATGCCCTTAGCGGGAACTGAACCCGGGCCTCTCTGGACCACAGGCCGACGCTCTAACTGCTGAGCCAAACCGGCCAGGGCAATTCACCCATTTTAAATAGTGTTTTATCTTCCATTGTTTTTCACACGTTTATATTGTTTTCATTGATATATTAGTGAGTTAATTAGGTTAAAATTTTCATATTGTGCCCAAGAGAATGTTTAGATAGTTCACTTCAAATTTACTGTTGGGGGAAAAAAAGCACCTTCACTGTGAGTCGTACTTTGAATAATAGAATAAATTTCCAACAGTAAGTGGGACAAAGAAACGACATTTACATGCTGTACACTCAGTCTGTGTGTGTACCACTATATATGCTCTTCATTGTCACACTCATTTAAACTTGAAGGCCCATTCCTACTTAATGTGCATCATGACACTCAGATAGGAAGACCTGGGAGCCAAGGACATGAGTTCTAATAGACTTGGAGGCAAAGTCAAATTGGTTATATTTTAAAAATACTTAAACACCAGGTGAAATTGATCAGTCATGTCTATGTCATTATCAGGACCCCCTAATGTGTGACGATGTTTATAAATTATACTTTAAAATAGAAACATCGGCCATGGGCCTACGTTATTCTATTACCACCATCATTTCTTCTGAAGAAAGGTTACAAAAATAAAGTGAGTACAGGGATAAATTCAGAGTGGGATACAAAGTTTTCAGCTTTCTTTCCTGCTTCTCCGACAGTGTGTTGGGAACACAGGTGACGTGATGAGTGAAAGCCTGATGGGAAGTGCTAGGCTGAGTGGTGTGTCCCCTGGAAAATCATGTGTTGGAACCTAAGCCCCAGTGTGCTGGTGTTAGGAGGCAGGGCCTTCAGGATGTGACTCGGTTATGAGTGCCCAGACATCATGAATGGGGTTAGTGCTTTTATGAGTCCCCAGACAGCTCCCTTACCCCTTCTTCCACATGAAGCCAAAGAGAGAGAGAGCTGTCTATGAACCAGGAAATGGCCCTTTTTATTTTATGAATTTTTTTTTTCTTTATTGATATTGCAGAGTGAGAGGAAGGGAGAGGGAGAGAGAGATGGAAACATCAATGAGAGGGAACATCAATTGGACACCTCCCGCATGCCGCCCACTGGGGATCGGGCCCACAACATGGGCATGCCCTGACCAGGATTCGATCCAGCGACCTCTTGGTGCATGGGTTGATGCTCAACCACTGAGCCACACCGGCCAGGCAGAAATGGCCCTTTTAAGATGTTGAATTTGCTAATACCCTGATCTTGACTTCCCAGCCCCCATAACTGTGAGAAGTAAATTATTGTTGTTGATAAGCTACTCAGTCTATGGCACTCTGTTATAGCAGCCTGAACAGATTAAGACAAGAAGTTATGGTCCCACCAGCAAGCTCATTCAAGTGGGTTTTTTTCATCTTCTTTCACGATAGATTACTGGGGAGGTACCCACATCCTGTCCAGGTAGGGATTTCATCAGTGGTTTGCTAAGATAGGATTGAGGCCTGCTTTTCAAAAGTGGAAATCTGTGCACCTTCAAAATTAAACAAATCCAGCAGCCTCCCCTTTTCGTACCTGTGATACAAGGCTGCCCACACTGGCAGAGCTCACTAACAGCACAGCCCTGCAGGTGATCAGTGCGTCTCCACTTCCCGCTCCAGGCTCTGCGCTCGGATACGAGGTGGAAGATGGCTGAGGCGCTGTGATAAAATATTTACCTTAAACCAACAGAAGGCCACTCAGGCTCCCCTTTTGTTCCTCTTGTTGTGTGCCTGGGTGAAGCAAACATTATACCTGTGATGTTAGCCTGTGTGCCAGAGCCATTCAGAATTGAAGACTTATAAAATAGAAATTATTAATGTCCACCCACTTGTTGCTTTGTCCTAGTGAAGTCCAGCCCTGGATTCTGGTATGTACCCTTGGGCAAGTCATTTCTCCTTTCTAGTTTTGGTTTTCTTCTAATCTGTGAGTTGAGAAGGTAGGGTGAGATTATATTTGAGTTTCCTTTTAGTTCTGATTCTATGAAGGAGTAAGATGTCTTATTTGACTCAGAAAATCCCAAAAGATGTCTCTAAGATTTACTGTAGCATTTATTCCAGTTTTTCTCCTTTAGACGCTTCACCATAATCAGAGCACAGCATGCACCAGGACCTCCCAACATCATCCCAATTCTCTTCAACAGTCTTTTCGAGTTCAGAAATGTGATTTCTAGGAGGAGTAATAGAAGGAAGTATGAGTTGCAGCAGCTGAGGGAAAACATTAATCTGAAAAGCCATATATATCCTGTTCCTTTTTGACATCTTATTTCTGTGCTGGAAACAATGGAACATGGATCTTGATACATTTTAGTCCCTTCATTTCTAGCCTACTTTATTAATGTCCCTTGGGCTGTCTCTGATAGTATCGGTGCCGATTTCTCTTTTTAGTAAGTTATTATGCTGATCTTTGAGGATGACCGGTGGACAGGTGAAGCTTACTGCCAACCGGCTTGCACCCGTGACGTTGAACCGCTGAGTCCCATCCGGCCTGCAGATGAGTCACACCAGGGGCAGCTGGCAGGTGCTATTGTTTCACCGCCACCCAGACTTTCCCAGGTTTTTTTTTTCTTTCATTAATTAAGTAATTTATTTTTGTTACAGATGTTTCTCCTTTTCCCCCCACTGATTCCCCTCCCCACCCTCCGCCCTGTCCCCAGCTTTGTTGTCCATGTCCATTGGTCATGCATACATGCAAGTAAGTTCTGTGGTTTATCTCTCCCCCACCACCCCCTCTTCTGGGGATTGTCAGTCTGCACCCCACTTCCACGTCTCTGGGACTACCCCATTCCTCAGACTGTTATGTTCATTATATTCCACAAATATGATACTTGTCTTTCTCTGCTTGGCTTGTTTTGCTTAGGATAATACTTTCCAGGTCCCTCCATGTCGTCTCAAAGGATAAGAAAGATTTCTTTCTTACAGCTGCATAGTACTCCATTGTGTATATGCACCACAGCTTTTTTATCCATTTGTCTACTGAGGGACATTTGGGCTGTTTCCAGATCTTAGCTATTGTAAATAGTGCTGCTACGAACATGGGGGTACATATATTCTTTCAGATTGGTGTTTCAGGCTTCTTAGGGTATATTCCTAGAAGTGGGATCACTGGGTCAAATGGCAATTCAATTTTTAAATTTTTGAGGTAATACCATATTGTTTTCCACAGTGGCTGCACCAGTCTGCATTCCCACCAGCAGTGTACTAGAGTCCCCTTTTCTCCACACCCTCGCCAACACTTGTTGTTTGATGATTTGTTCTTGGCGGCCATTCTGACAGGTGTGAGGTGATACCTCATTGTTGTTTTAATTTGCATCTCTCTGAGATTAGTGATGTGGAGCATTTCTTCATATGCCTCTTAGCCATTTATATGTCCTCATTGGAGAGGTGTCTATTTAGTTCCTCTGCCCATTTTTAAAATTGGGTTCTTTGTCTTCTTTTGTTGAGCTACATGAGCACTCTATATATTTTGGAAATTAACCCCTTATCTGATGTATCGTTGGCAATTATGCTCTGCCATAGAGTGGGTTGCCTTTCCATTTTGGTGGTTGTTTCTTTTGCTGTGCAGAAGCTTTTGAGTTTGATGTAGTTCCATGTGTTTATTTTCTCCTTTGTTTCTGTTGCCTTAGGTGATATATCAGTGAAAATTCTGCTGTGTATGATGTCTGAAATTTTGTTGCCTACATTTTCTTCTAGGATTTTTATGGATTCATGAGTCACATTTAAGTCTTTTATCCATTTTGAATTTATTCTTGTTTATGATGTAAGTTGAAGGTCTAGTTTCATTTATTTGCATGTAGCTGTCCAATTTTCCCAACACCATTTATTAAAGAGGCTGTATTTATTCCACTCTATGTTCTTGCCACCTTTGTCAAATATTAATTGAGCATATTGTCTTGAGTCCATTTCTCTATTCTGATTCTCTATTCTGTTCCATTGATTTATCTGCCTGTTCTTGTGCCAGTACCAGGCTGTTTTGATTACAGTGGCATTGTAGTATAACCTGAAATCTGGTGATGTGATCCCTCCTACTTTGTTCTTTTTTTTTTTTTCAAGATTGCTGTACTATTCGGGGTCTTTTTTGGTTCCATGTGAGCTTTTGAAGTATTTTTTCTAGTTCTGTGAAGTATGTCATTGATATTTTGATGGGGATTGCATTAAATCTATAGATTGCTTTGGGTAGTATGGACATTTTAATTATGCTAATTCTTCCAATTCATGAACAAGGTATGTTCTTCCACTTTTTATATCTTCCTCTATTTCGTTTTTCAATGTCCTGTAGTTTTCTGCAAATAGGTCCTTTACTTCTTTGGTTAAGTTTATTCCTAGGTATCTTAATTATTTTTGCTGCAATGGTAAATGGGATTTTTTTTTAGTTTCTCTTTCTGTGAGTTCACCATTGGTGTATAAGAATGCCATCGATTTCTTGACATTAATTTTGTATCCTGCTACTTTGCCAAATTTATGTGTTAAGTCTAGTAAATTTTTGATGGAGTCTTTGGGGTTTTCTATGTATAGTATCATGTCATCTGCAAATAATGACAGTTTCACTTCCTCCTTTCCAATTTGGATCCCTTTTATTTTTTCTTCCTGTCTGATTGCTGTGGCAAAGACTTCCAGTACTATGTTAAATAAGAGTGGTGAAAGTGGGCACCCTTGTCTAGTTTCTGTTCTTAAGGAAAATGCTTTAAGTTTTTGCCCATTGAGTATGATGTTGGGTGTAGGTCTTTCACATATGGCCTTTATTATGTTGAGATATGATCCCTCTATTCCCACATTGCTGAGTGTTTTTATCAGAAATGGGTGCTGGATTTTGTCGAATGCTTTTTCAGCGTATATTGATATGATCATATGATTTTTATCTTTCATTTTG
Organism: Molossus molossus; assembly: GCF_014108415.1. NCBI lineage: Eukaryota > Metazoa > Chordata > Mammalia > Chiroptera > Molossidae > Molossus > Molossus molossus. The sequence goes on from NW_023425350.1 coordinate 38,570,277, forward strand.
TTTATGTGGTGTATCACATTTATCGATTTGCAAATATTGTACCAGCCTTGCATCCCTGGGATGAATCCCACTTGGTCATGGTGAATACTTTTTTTGATGTATTGCTGGGTTTGATTTGCTGGTATTTTGTTCAGGATTTTGGCATCTATGTTCATCAGGGATATTTGCCTGTAGTTTTCTTTTTTTGTTGTGTCTTTTTCTGGCTTTGGAATTAAAATTATGTTGGCTTCATAAAATGAGTTTGAAAATATTCCTTCTTGAATTTTTTGAAATAGTTTGAGGAGAATGGGTATTAATTCTTATTTGAATGTTCGGTAAAATTCCCCTGTGAAGTTGTCCGGGCCTGGGCTTTTGTTTGCTGGGAGAATCTTGATTACATCTTCAAGTTCTTTTGTTGTTATTGGTCTGTCGAGTTTTCCATCTCTTCCCAGTTCAGTTTTGGGAGACAATGTGTTTCTAGAAATTTGTCCATTTTACTTAGATTGTCAAATTTGTTGTCGTCTAATTGCTCATAATATTTGTTCACAATCCTTTGTATTTCTGTGGTGTCAGTTATTACTTCCCCTCTTACATTTCTGATCTTGTGTATTTGGGTTCTCTCTCTTTGTTTCTTGGTGAGTCTAGCAAAGGATCCATCAATCTTGTTTATCTTTTCAAAGAACCAGCTCTTTGTTTCATTGATCCTTTGAATTGTTTTTTTTTATTTTTTATCTCCATGTCATTTCTTTCTGCTCTGATGTTTACTATTTCCTTCCTTCTACTTGCTCTGGGGTTTTCTTTTTGTTTGCTTTCTAGTTCTTTAAGTTGTGAGGTTAGATAGTCTATTAGAAATTTTTCTTGTTCCTTGAGGTAGGCCTGTAGTGCTATGAACTTCCTTCTCAGAACTGCTTTCACTGCATCCCATAGATTTTGTGTTGTTGTGTGTTCATTTTCATTGGTTTCCAGGAATTTTTAATTTTTTCCTTGATCTCCATGGTAACCCATTCATTGTTCCATAGCATGCTATTTAGCCTCCATGTTTTCAAATGTCTTTGCATGTTCTTGTTGCAATTGATTTCCAGTTTCATGTCATTGTGATCTGAGAAGATGCTTAATATGATTTCAATCTTCTTGAACTTGTAGAGACTTAGTTTGTACCCTAACATGTGGTCTGTTTTTGAGAATGTCCCATGTGCACTTGAGAAGAATGTGAATTCTGTGGTTTTGGGGTATAATTCTCTGTAGATATCTATGAAATCATTTGATCTTGCGCTTCATTTAGAGTCTGTGTTTCTTTGTTAATTTTTTGTCTAGATGATCTATTCAGTGATGTCAGCGGGGTGTTGAAGTCCCCTGCTATGATTGTATTACTGTTGATTTCTCCTTTGAAGTCCTCCAAAAAGTTTTTAATATATGTTGGTGCTCCTATATTGGGTGCATATATGTTGGTCAAGGTTTTATCTTCCTGTTGGATAGATCCTTTCAATATTACGTAGTGGCCTTCTTTGTCTCTAGTTATGGTCTTCATTTTGAAATCTACTTTTTCAGATATTAGTATTGTTACCCCACCTTTTTTTTCCTTTCTATTTGCTTGAAAGATTTTTTTCCCCATCCCTTCACTTTCAACCTATGTGAGTCTTGTTGTGAGGTTGGTCTCTTGTAAACAACATACATGTGAGTCATGCTTTCTTATCCAGTCAGCTACTCTGTGTCTTTTCATCGGAGCATTCAAACCATTCACATTTAAGGTGTTATTGATATGTACTTATTTATTGCCATTTTTGTTTAGTGTGGTACTATTTTTCTTCCTATTTCTTCTACTAATTATGGCAGTCCTTTTAGCATATCTTGCCGTGCTAGTTTGGTGCTAATATATTCCCTTAGCCTTTTTTGTCTGAAAAGCTCTTTATTTGATCTTCTATTTGAATGATAGCCTTGCTGGGTAGAGTAGTCTTGGATTCAGATCGTTGTTTTTTATGACCTTGATTACTTCATGCCACTCCCTTCTGGCCTGTAGTGTTACTGTTGAGAAGTCAGCTGAGAGCCTTATGGGGTTTCCTTTGTAGGTAACCTGTTGCTTATCTCTTGCTGCTTTTAGGATTCTCTCTTTGTCTTTAATTTTTGGCATTTTTAATTACTATTTGTCTTGGTGTGGGCCTGTTTGGGTTTCTCTTACTTGTGGCTCTCTGTGCTTCTTGAACTTGAATGCCTTCTTCCTTCACCATGTTCCTTCAAATATATTCTCTAACCCTTGCCCATTTTATTCCTCTTCGGGGACTCCTGTGATGCTAATATTATTACGTTTCCAGTTGTCGCACAGTTCTCTTAAGCTATCTTCCTGTTTTTTAATTGTTTTTTTCCTTTTGATTTTCTGATTGGTTGATTTTTTCTATCCTGTTTCTAATTCACTGATCAGGTCCTCAGCTTCCTCTACTCTGCTGGTTAGTCCTTCCAGTGTGTTCTTTATTTCTGCTGTGTCATTCTTCATTTTCACTTGGTTGATTTTTAATGTCTCTATATCTTTACTCATGGTGCTGATGTCCTTACTCATTCTTTTGAGCTTCCTCAAGATTATGGCTCTGAACTCTACCTCTGATAATTTTCTTAACTGCATTTCACTTATCTCATCTTTAATAGAGCTCTCTTGTTCTTTCATTTGGGATTTGTTTCACCATTTTGGCTATATCTGTTGGTTTTTGAGCCTGCCAAATTTTCCCTGTGGGTGTAGGTGTTCTGCTGTTTGTGGCTCCCTCTACTGAGTTTGGATGAGCCTGGGTGGGCCCACGTTAAACACCACTGTCAAGTCTTACTTTCCTGGGTAGATTTGCAAGCCCAGGAAAGGTTCAGTTATCCTCTAGCTTTTTGCCTGGAGGCCAGTAGTCTCATTTACTCAGGGCCTTGGAATGTAGCCCTGGTGTTCTGTGTAAGAGGATTTCCAGAGGGTGGGATAGATGCTGGTTGTTAATAAGCCTCAATTTGCATTTCTTTGACTCACCTGGAAAAGACTTATTCTCCCAGGGAGGGCCTGCTGCTTTTTTCCACAAAGATTATTGGAAATAGTCATTTCTTTTGTTGCCAGGCAGCTGCAGTAAATATAGGAGTTATAAGTAGAAAAAATCACTCAGGATATAAACAGTTCTAAGCTGTGGCATCTGGGTGTTTTAAAATACTTTTTATTGGTTAAAAACTTTTTATATTTCAACATTTGGGGGCAGGAGAGGGGAGGAGAACCAAGTCATAAAACTAGTAAGAAACATAGATTAACCTTGTTTTCCTGGAAAGCTACAGAGTAAATATTTATGAATTGATTTTTGTTCCCAGCACAAAATAAAAATGACTTTATTTATTTTCTTTTAGAGAAAGAGAGTGAGAGAGAGAGAAACATCAATGTGAAAGAGACAGTTCAATTGGTTGCCTCCCACATGACCTGACCAGAGCCAGAGATGAACCGCAACCGAGTTACGTACCCTTGGCCGGAATCGAGCCTGTGACTTTTTGGTCCACGGGCCGACACTCTAACCACTGAGCAAAACCGGCCAGGGCAAAAAACGACTTTTGATGATCCCCATTGCAAGGAACAGTTCCATTATGAAAGCATATCTAAGCGGATTTAGTTTGTCTGTGAGGCTGAAAGGAGACACGCGGTTACTTCGAGTCCTGGATCCTGTTGAACTTCCACACCCACCACAGGAGCTATTGTTGCAGGGGCTGTGGAAGAGACTGCTCACAGTCCACCATTATCTATTCCCCCGTCCTCAGCAACAGAATCCCACTTTTTAAAAAAATTCCCCCAGGGAAGCAGTGTGTCCCTAAAAAAAGACATGCCCTTCACCGCAGTCAGAGTGGCTGGGGACGGCCGAAGTGTGCGTGGACTTCCAGGAAGCACCTACGAGGGCAGCGGGCTCGGCTCTGGCGGTGGGCGCGGTGGCACCTGCTTCTGGCTGGCATACCGAGGCGGTGGCTGGAAAGCCAGCCTGGTCTGCTTCTGCCCCCTCAGTGACCCCCCAGGACACAGTGCTCCCTTCCCACTGAGAGCAAAGCCTTTCCTTAACAGTCAGTGGGGCATTCCTCACCCCTGGGTTCCCTTCACGGGCTGTTTGGTCAGCCCATTCATTCGCCTGGCCCAGGACAGGAGGAAAGCTGAGCCTTACCGAGCAGTTTCCACTTTCCTGGCGGTGCTCTACGTGCGCTCATGTATCGCCTCGGGTACGTCTCACGTCCCTAGGAAGTAAGTCCTGGCAGTGCCCGCCTGTCACAGACGAAGAAGTGGACAGGCTAGGGTAGGTATGTAGCTGGTGCTACTGCTTGGTGGGCACTGGCTTTCCAGCCGAGGCCGCTCTGCTTCCGGACTGCTGCCCGTTCATCGTCACTCCACCCCTTGTCACTGCGGGTCATTAAATACACTGAAGACACCAGCTCAGCATCACGGAGCCCTATCCATCGCCTCTCTCTCTGTTCCTGAATATCAGTATCCTATATCATACAAAATGTCCATAGCAAAAGTCTTCATTTGACCACTTGCCGACCGTGTGATTTTATTATTAAGATACCAGTTCTCAACTCTCTTCCCTGGCAGAAACATCCAGGAGTGTGCGCTTGAGGAGTGCGAGGAGGGCAGGGTCAGCTCGGTCCCCTTACTTCAGGCCCCTCTCTCCTGAAGGACCCCTCTGGGCTCCTTAAACGCACTGGTCCAGATGCCCCATTAAGGGTTCTTTCTGCCTGCCTCATGTTTTCTCCATAAGGGCTTCTTAGTGTCCAGCAGCCCCTGAGTAATGCCCCCTTTCCTTTGAGTGGAGCTAAGTCATGGTCATCTATAAATGTTCAGTGAGCTCAGGGACTAACTTCAACAGTAAAAGGGTTATAAGCATTCTTATATGACAAGTGTCATATTTGTCATGTTTAGTAAATGCCTACAGGAGGGTCGTTGGAGATGAGTTTGCAGCTTGGGTTGTGGTGCCAGGACCAGCCCTGTCTGTAGGACAGCGACTAAATGTCTCAGGGTGCCGATCTGTTTGCTAATTTTCCCACCACACCAGCTTCCACTGACCTGAGCCCTTTCTCGTTGACAGCCTTTATCCTGGAACGTTACCATGCCATTCTACTATTTGGATTGTTTGCAGTGGTGTTTCTGGGTTGGTTTTCCTTCTCTAACTAGGTTGTAAACTTCTGCAGGTACGAGATTAGGGAGTCTCAGCAAACACACATTTCTCTCATCTTTCCTATGGTGAGAGAGAGAGAGGGTGGGAATGGGGAGACAAATGTTACTCATTTGGCTTCAGAAGAAGCTGTTCCTGTGGAATTCGCATAATTTCTATTTCATTAACATACTTATCAGCAGATTACAATTGTTAGCATTAAAAAATCAACTCCAGCCCTGGCCAGTTTGGCTCAGCGGTTAGAGCGTCGGCTTGCGGTCCAGAGAGACCCGGGTTCGGTTCCCGCTAAGGGCACGAACCTTGGTTGCAGTTTGTCCCTGGCCCTGGTTGGGTTGTGTGGGTGGCAGCCACTCGATGTGTCCCTTTCATGTCGATGTTTCTCTCTCTCTCTTCCTCTTTCTCCCTCCTACTTTATCTGAACAAAAAATGGAAACATGTCCTCGGATTAGGATAAAAAAAAAATCAGCTCCAAAATCTAGATGAGATGCTCTTATTATGTAAATTTATTAAAAACATTGAGTACTAGATAAAATTATATAAATAAATAAAACTATAATTTTTTTATGAGAAAGTTTAAGGAGATAAAGATTTTAAAAGATTCTGGAAAAGAAAAGGCAAGGATGATACGAAACCCACCTAGTATATAAATAAAGCCTCTAGTGTATCATATAGCTATATATGACATCACTATATCTATAGTTCTGTAATTTTGACCTAAAGAAATCCCTCTGGGAATCAGTCTGATTAATGGGTCCTAAAAATGACTGATGAGAGAGAAAATATCTCTTCTTGAATTTCCCTATTCAGTCTTTACTTATTATACTCAAAATAATACAATAGAAGCATAAAGAAGTTAAATGACCTATTTCTTTAGAGAATCTATTCCTTAAAGGAGAAATAAAATATACTCACTTCAGGTGGAATTCACATTGAGTAAGAGTTGAGGGTTTTGTTCTGATTTTAGTGGATTTTTTAGGTAACTCAGTCCTACTTTAAATATGCTTGGAGTATTCACTATATTAAAGGATGCCTTAATCCTTTTAAAATACAACTCAAATACATTAAACATACACACATATACGAGTGGTTATCATTGGCTCAGAAACAAAAGACTTAGTGTAACAGGGATTTAAACATACTAGGCATTTAGTAAGGGTTTTGGAGGTCAACATAGGCCCTACTTAGAAGAAAATTTCAGTTCTGTTGTGGTGATATGAAGTGAATTCATAGAACGAACTTTAGAGCACCACCAGGCCATACATGACTAACTCCAGGGGTAAATGATTCAGACCAGCATTTCTTGCCGGTAATACTTATTCTGAAGTTCGAGTCACATGGGGGATGCTTTTATCTTAAATAATTACTTAGTTAGTTTATTTATTTTTTGCATTATAGGGGGGATCTTTTTAAAAGGTGAACTCTGATCTTACAGGTCTGAGGTGGGGCCTGTGGCTCTGCATTTATAATAAATCTCACCAGAAGTGAATGCTACTGGTCTGAGGACCACACTGAATAGCAGAGGCCTAGTGTAGAACAGCAACAACCATAGGAGTTCACAGAAAGGAGAATTACTATAGTCTGGCCTGGAGACTCCTCTAACCCTCTCTACCTTTAGTGATATGAATAGTAATGTCTTAATTTTCCTCTTAGGATACACACATACACATACACATATGCACATTAAGGTCATATTTATATGATCTTATACACACACACACACACACATACATACATATACATATATATATTCCTACAGACTAAAAATCTGTAGGATGTTCTACATTAACAAAAATATCTTCCATAAATGGAGATAGTTTGAATTCTTTTCCAATCTTTATGCCTTTATTTATTTATTCTTCCTTATAGCACTGGTAGGACCTCCAGTCCAAAAATGAATAGAAGTGATGAAACACATCCTTGCTTTGTTGTTCATCTTAAAGGAAGGCATTCAGTATTTCAACATTAAATATTTTAGCTACAGGTGTTTCAAAGCCCTTGATCAGGTTGGGAATTTCCATTCCATCCTTAACTTGCTAAGAGTTTTGCATTTTTAAAAATCATGAATGAGTGTTAACTTCTTTTTCTGCATCTACTGTGATGATCATATGGTTTTTCTGCTTTATTCTGTTAACATGAAAATTTATATTGCCTTTTTACTGTTAAGTCAACCTTGCATTTTTTGGACAAACCCTACTTGGTTATATATTTCTGGGTTCAATTTGCTATATTTTTGTTAGGAAATTTTGTTAGGAAATAAAGGATATTTATTTATAAGTTTATTGCCCTAGATTTTGTTTGTCAAGTTTTGTGTTGGACTCATAAGTTGGGAAGCATTTTCTCCTTTATTTTCCACAGAAGTTTGTGTAAGACTGGCATTATTTCAAGATTGTCTTGGCTATTCTGGTATCTTTACATGTCCACATAAAAGTTTGAATCAGCTTGTTAATGCTATAAACTAGCCTGTTGGAATTTTGATTGGGATTGCATTGAATTGGTGAATGTTGGTTACAGTTCACTAATGAAACCATCTGGGCTTAGAGTTTTTTTGGTAGGGAAGTTTTTGATTATTAAATTAATTTAATTTAGTATAAATAGGGCTTTCCAGATACCTCCTTCCCCCACCCCAGGAATTATGGTAATTTGTGGCTTTCAAAAATGTGTCTACTTCAGATATTATTAAATTTATTGGGATAATTTCTTAATATTCCCTTATTATTATTTTTTTATGTCTGTAGGATCTAAGTGATAATCCTTCTTTCTTGATATTTATAATTTCCGTTCTCTCTTAAGTTGGTATTTCTGGTGGTTTATTATTTTTAGTAATGTTTTCAAAGAACCAATTCTTGGCCCTGTTAATTTTCTGTAACACTTCAGTTTTCTATTTCATTGATTTCTGCTCTTATCTTTGTTTCTTCCTTCTTACTTTGGTGTAATTTACAGAAGCCATACTTTCAATTATTTTTACCTGCCAGGATTTAATATTTAGGTAGTTCTGAAAATGTATAACTTTTGATCCTTTTTGGTTTTCTGATAGGGTTGTCCACTCATGCTTTCAGGGTATTTACCTACTGCCTGGACACTGCTTAGATAAGAAAAAACGGTTTTCTTTATCTTTATTTAAATGAGCAATCCAGATAAAACCCAAGTGAGTGAAAAAATTATGTTTGATAATTGTGTAGGACTTTTATTGTTTTCTTGTTCTACAAATGGAATCATTAAAGAGAATGTACCTTTTGGAGAAATACAGTGAATCAGAAACTTGGCCCAATATTAGACTTTATGTCATAAAAATTCTTGTGAATCAGTGTAATAAATGAGTAATCTTTGCCATTAACATTATTCAAGCTCCTTCCTTCCTTATGCTGTGACCTAGGCCCCCATTTTCTCATATTGTTAGTGGGTGTATCAGCACTGCGCCTTGTAAGAGTTGGTGTAAGGCTTAACCATAGACCCCATCACTCAAAAAATTACCAAGTTGCTTTAATGTTGTTATTAATGCACAAAACATTTTTTTTCTGTGGACTCCTACTTTCTAAATTTAAATTGGTCAGTGTAGTATTTATGCTCAGCATGATTTTGACCACTGAGCTTCCTCCCTGACATCCTTGTGGACCTTGTGCATACTGCCTGGTTCCCGTTTCCAGATGGACACCCCTGCGGACGCATGCCTCCACCCCTTGGCTTACCTGGTTCTTCAGCCTGGATCATCTTCCTGCCCCACAACCTGTACCTAATACACTCCTTCGAGGTCCAGTTCGGGTGCCGCTGGTCTTCCTGAAGACCCCTGTGTCCAAGTCAGATTTAATCATTCTTCTATTCTTCAGCACCATTTAGCACCTTGATTATTTTTCCTTTTATCATACAGTAATTTGTCCTTGTGTTGTCATCAAAACTACTCACAGATATTCCAGTGCTTTCTCTTCCCTGCCACATGGTAGGATTGCACAACCCGCCCACTTAGAGTTAGGTGTGGCCATGGACTTGTGTTAGCCAGTGAAATATGAATAGAAGTAATACGTGTTGCTTAAGCATTAAAAGCCAGTGCATGTTTTTTTCCCTGCATTCAAGTTAGTGAGCACTCCACCAACCTTGGTCCCTGAGGGAGCCCCCCTGCTAATGATGGCCATGGAGCATGAAGAAGGAATAAGCTACTGAGACTGTGGAGTTCTTGTCTCCTGCAGCGTAACCTACCCTATCTATGCAGTTGTTTATATGTGTGTCTTCCTCATTGGATTGTAAATGTCTTAAAGGCAAGCTCTGTATCAAACTTACTTTATACCCGCATTCTCTTCTAACCTCCCTGCACCTAGTGGGTGCTCAAAATAACTTTACTTGAATCTTCCTGAAACAGTGGAGAAAAAGACTGATTTGGAGAGAGCCAGGAGCAAATGATATTTTAGATAGACTACATAATACAGTGGGAGTTACTATCTTATTTTAGAACCTTAGATGGAAAGAAATGTGGGGGAGAGAGGAGAGCCCCAGGGTGCAGCCATTGAGATAGGCTGACTGCTGGACTCATCACCTCACTGGCAGTCACTGGAAGTGTCAACACTGTGCTTCCTGACATCGACAAACAAGTTCTAGAAAGACACTTGAAGCTTTACCTTTATCCCAACATATTGTTAATTAAGTTGTAAGATATACATATCATGTAATATTCTCATGCTTTTTATTGCTAAGTACATTTTTTATCTATAAGCCAATCAGTGATTCACAGTAAATTTAAAAGACATTAGTATGAATTAATGCAGCACTGTTGTATTAATACATTTTTCTAGATTTGTTAGTAATGAGAGGTCTGTTTTGACATTAATTTATAGAGGTAATTTTTTTTAATAAAGAAAGGCAAAGGACCTGAGTCATTCTAATTAGATAAGTGTACAGTTTCAATAGCACTAAGTAAACTGTTTATTCTACTGACTTGAAAAGAAGTCTAATGGTGTTACAGCACTTGACTTTCTCAACAGTCGTTCTGTGACTCACTAATGTACCTTCCGCGCAGCTGGACTTGGGCCTCCATGCACAGCTCGGTAAGCCCATCTTTCCAGAAGAGGAAATACTTTTAGGGAATACAAATATGTCCCCGCTCTCCATCAGTGAACTCTGTGTATATAGATCACATCTGTTATTGATAACTCCCCAGAAGGTATCTTTGTTAAAGGATTTGGGCATTTGTTTTTAAATATCAGTAGATTTTTTAAAAAATGTTTTTTATTGATTTTTTAGGGAGAGAGAGATAGAAACATTGATGTGAGAGAGAAATATTGGCTGCCTCCTGCTCACCCCCTACTGGGGATTGAGCCCACAACCCGGGCATGTGCTCTGACTGGGAATTGGACCGGGACCTCTCAGTCCATGGGACAGTGTTCAATCCATTGAGCTACACCAGCTGGGCACAACAGCAGATTCTTTATTAGAAATCCAATTTATATTTTTAGTTAGAAATATATTGTTTTTATTTCATTTAAATCCACTCCTGTATAATATTTAATATACTATAATGCCTTTCCCCTGTGGCGAGACATATTGTTTGCTCCCTTGCTTTTTTTCGTTTCTCCTTTTTCCTCTTCTCTCCTCTCCTCTCCTCTCCTCTCCTCTCCTCTCCTCTCCTCTCCTCTCCTCTCCTCTCCTCTCCTCTCCTCTCCTCTCCTCTCCTCTCCTCTCCTCTCCTCTCCTCTCCTCTCCTCTCCTCTCCTCTCCTCTCCTCTCTTCTCTCTCTCTCTCTCTCTCCCTCCCTTTCTCTCTCTCTCTCTCCACATACACACACACACACACACACACTCTCTCTTTTTCCCTTCCTTCCTTTGGTACAGCTACACCAAATGTGGATGCAATCTCACAATATAATGTTGAGTGAAAGAAAGCCAGTTCTAGAAGAATACATATAAATACATCATTTAAGTCCAGCCGGTGTGACTCAGTGGTTGAGCGTCCACCCATGTACCAAGAGGTTGCCGGTTCAATTCCCGGTCAGGGCACATGCCCAGGTTGTGGGCCCAATCCCCAGTGGGGGGCATGCAGGAGGCAGCCAATTGATGTTCTCTCTCATCGATGTTTCTATTTCTCTCTCCCTCTCATTTCCTCTCTCTCTAAAAATCAATAAAAGAAAAAAAATCATTAAATAAAGTTCAAGCACAAACCTCCATACATGCATAATAAAACTAAATATTAAAATACAATGGAAATATAAGGACAAAATTCAAGATATCGGAGTTTTCATGGGGCAGAAGGAAGAGGTAACTGGGGGACCATGCAGGAACATCATTGCTAATGTGTTTCTTAAACTCAGTAATGAGCTCATGATTGTTCATTTTATGTTTCTTATGTCATATATACACATATTATGTGTATATATTTGTATTTATGTGCTTGAAATATTTTGTAATAAAATTTTAAAAAGTTATTTTCTCTTTTTTTTTTTTTTTTTTTTATTTTTTTTTTTTTTATAGAGTGGGAGGGAGAGAGAGGAAGGGAGAGAGAGAGAGAAACATCGACGTGAAGGGACACATCGAGTGGCTGCCACCCGCACGACCAACCAGGGCCGGGGACAAACTGCAACCGAAGTACGTGCCCTTAGCGGGAACCGAACCCGGGTCTCTCCGGACCGCAGGCCGACGCTCTAACCGCTGAGCCAAACTGGCCAGGGCAAGTTATTTTCTCTTGTAAGCCATATGCTCAAGGTCAAAATCACGGATTTTGGTGCTGAGAAGTAAAATAACTCTTCGACAAACTAGATTTTTTTTTAATCCTCACCCGAGGACATTTTTGCATTTATCTTCAGATAGAAGGGGAGGGAGAGAGTGGGGAAGAGAGAGAGAGAAAAACATTAATGTGAGAGAGACACATCAACTGGTCGCCACCCACACGACCCCAAATGGGGCTGGGGACAAACCACAACCGAGGTATGTGCCCTTAGTGAGAAGCGAACTCGGGACTCTCTGGTCCGTGGCCAACACTCGAACTGCTGAGCCAAACCAGCCAGGGCGACAAACTAGATTTTTAAGATTTTTTAAATCGGCTGTTGGCATTTTGTAGATACTGAAAGAGGATGGTATAGCTCAGGTCAACAAACAACAGCCCACAGACTAACTCCATTTGACTGCCTGTTTTTGTATGGCCATGCGCTAAGAATGATTTTAGATTTTAAATGAAAAAATATACAAAGAAGAAGAATATTTTATGACGTGAACGTGATAGTCACATTTCAGTGTCCATAAGGGAAGTTCTACTGGAACGCAGGTGTGTCCGTTCACCTGTGTATTACCTGTGGCTGCGTTCACGCTGCCATAGCAGCCGGGTGGTTGCCACACTCTGCGGCCTTAACGACTAAAATACTGTCCGACCCTTTTTAGAAAAAGTTTGCTGACCTGTAGTTTAATGGAAAATAAACTGATGTTCGAGAGGTAAAATTCATTAGCTCTAAATTTTCAGAATCAGGCACCCCTGAGTTTGGAGTTTTACTCAACTCCTTCCTGAATGGAGCTCTCTGATCCCCATGAGAAACTATGGAAGAACAAGGAATGTGAAAATGCCCAGCAGACCTCTGGTACACGTTAGCGATTCAGTGGTTTCTTTCCTTTTGAGGTAAAAAATTTTTGGCTTATATTAGCCCCCAAATCTGAACAAAACTTCTCTTTATTTTTTTGCAAATTTATATTAGTTGTGTTTGGATAACTTAAATCTCTGGACTGAGCTTAGACATTCTGAGCCTCAGTTTTTCCCATCTGTAAAATGAGGATAAGAATAACTATCTTCCAAGGCTGTGCTGAGGATGAGCAATAACCATGGTGGTTACTGTTACTGGGTCAGATGCCCTGCTCACAATCTGGTTATTTATGTGGTACGTTTCTCCAGAGAACATGCTGCACTCTTGAAACAGCCATTTTTGAAGGCTAGCAACAGAGCCCATCGATGTTAGGAGTCCTGGGTTGTATTAGCTCTGCCCCTAACTGGACAATTCTGGACACTTAACTACTCTGTTCCATCTTTTTTCATATTTGAAGAAGGCTCAGATAGCTTCCTAGAATGATCATATAACTCAGAACTCAGGTGTTAAAGGTATCACCCACTATTCGATCAAAATGAGGCTTGAATTAAGGAATACATTTTTGCCATTGTTTTCTGGAGTACCTGTTTTAAAAATATGGACACTTCCCTCTGTGTGGTGTGGCTCAGTTTGTTGGGCATCGTCCTGTGCACTGAAAGGTTGCTGGTTTGATTCACGGTCAGGGCACGTGCCCTGGTTGCAGGCTTTATCCCTGGTAGGGACCGTGCAGGAGGCAATTGGTCCATGTTTTGCTTTCACATCAATGTTTCTCTCTCTCACCCTTCCTCTCTCTCTAAAAATCAATTAAAAAAATTGGACATTTTTCATTATCAAGCATGTTCTAAAATAACCTTCAGTCACCCCCACCACATGGGTGCTTCCATAATTTTTCTGAAAACTAGCATGAATTGACTTAGAGGCTGGCTCAAGGACCTGCGTCTGACCTCCAACATGGTAAATTCTCTCATGGGTCTGTTGGATCTTGCCACAGCTGCACTCTCACTCCAACCCCTGGCATATCAGATATTTGGGTGGGTGGACGGATGAACCACCATTCTGGACAGAGTGCAATTTTTTGGTCCCCATGCAGTTTCTTTTTTAACCTTTAGTAGATGAAAACAGATATGGGGATGAGAGGACAGGAAGAGGGTACTACTTACCTCTACATGGTGGGTGTGTGAGGTGCTCAGCTCCAGTCCAGCTAAACCCCTCTTGGGGGTTAAATTTGATCACACACACACCAGAGCCTCTGGAACAGGAGTTGGCAGACAAAGGACTCTCTGCATTAAGGGTTGAGGAGCTGGAATGGAGTTATTCTTCATGTACCCTGTCTCTTTCACTTTACTTAGCCCTAGATTTCTGCTCTTTATTTATTTATTTTATTTTTTTCCTCACCTGAGGACATTTTTTCCATTTTTTTGTTCAGGTAGAGTGGGAGGGAGAGAGAGGAAGAGAGAGAGAGAGAGAGAAACATCTATGTGAAAGGGACACATCGAGTGGCTGCCACCCGCACAACCAACCAGGGCCGGGGACAAACTGCAACTGAGGTACGAGCCCTTAGTGGGAACCAAACCCAGGTCTCTCTGGACCGCAGGCCGACACTCTAACCGCTGAGCCAAATCGGCCAGGGCGATTTCTGCTCTTTAAATGTTTCTCATTAGAGTTGGAAATCATTTTCTATGACATGTCTGAGGATAAGAAGCAATGCAGATGGGCTCGGTCAGCCAGGGCACTGAAGTGCTGCCTACATGAACTCCCATCGCTGGAGGAATACTGGTCCAAAGAGGCAGTTTATTCCTGCATTCCCCAGTGTGACGCCAGGGTGGAGAGGGCCGACTCCATGCCCCTGCTCTGTGGAGCACAGGCTCGTCCTTTTCTGTGGGAGAACAGCATCTAGATAGAGCTCTTTCTCCCCATGAAACCATTTGTGCTGAACTAAAATACAAAGGAAAATCAGTGACCTTGAATTAAGCTTGTTTGCAGTATCCTTGGCTTTCAGAGACTCTTCATTTCTATTTAACACTTTTGCTGTACCAACTATTATAAGGAATCAGATATGCAATTTTCAAAACCAACATCACAAACATTTTTTTTTTTGTACTAATTTAGTTAGAAAGATGGGAAGCCCCGTGGATTCACATTATGTTGTCATTCTCAGAATGCCACTTTTAAAATTGGATTTTGAACTTATGGATAATTTTAAATAAATATTTTTGGGGAACTATTAAGTACAAAACAGAATTATACATGATCTTTCTTGTCTGCAGAGTTTGTGACAGGAATTATATGCACGAAAAGGGCTCCTGTATTCTTTAACATGTTTTTTCATCCATCTTACTCTGACTCAGATTTTTGGAACTATGTGTGTTTACTTATTTACTCGTCCAACAAATACAAAGCACCCATGAGATACCAGGCACTGCTCTTCCGGTGACACTGATGGAGAAGAACAGACTAAAATCCCTGCCCTCTTGTAGCCAATGTCCTATAAAAATACTTGTGATCCCCAGAAGAGAAAGAATGAGAAAAAGATAATCATTTCAGTTACTTTCTACTTCTAAAAATCAAAATAAGTAACTTAATTTATATTTAAGGTTTTTTTTTATTGATTTTTTTTCTTTTTTAGAGAGAGAGGAAGGGAGAAGGACAGATAGAAACATCAATGAGAGAGAAGCATCGATTGGCTGCCCCCTGCATGCCCCCAATGGGGATGGAGCCCACAACCTGGGCACGTGCCCTGATCGGGAATTGAACTGGGACCTCTCAGTCCATGGGACAATGCTCAATCCACTGAGCCACAATGGCCAGGCTGTAGGTTATATTTTTAAATACATATTTTTTTCTTTATTGATTTTCGAGAGAGAGGAAGGGAGAGGGAGAGATGGAAGCATTGATGAGAGAGAACATCAGTTGGCCGCCTCCTGCATGCCCTCCACTGGGGATCGAGCCCACAACCTGGGCATGTGCCCTGACTGGGAATCAAACTAGCAACCTCTTGGTTTATGGGTCGATGCTCAACCACTGAGCCTTACCGGCTGGGCTGTATTTAAGGTTTTAAATTTAGTTCACTTGGTAATAAATAATTTTAGTCATCATGCTAAGGGCCTTGTCACTTATAGCTACTATTTATTGAGTGCTCACTGAGTCCCAGATCCTGTGCTAAGTGTTTACATGTACCCCATTTAGCAGATGAGAAAACTGAGGCCCAGAGGCCCAGAGACATAATGTAACTTTTTTTCTTATCCTCACCCGAGTACATTTTTCCTTTTTTTTTTTGTTCAGATAGAGTGGGAGGGAGAGAGAGGAAGAGAGAGAGAGAGAGAGAGAGAAACATTGACATGAAAGGGACACATCGAATGGCTGCCACCCACATGACCAACCAGGGCCGGGGACAAACTGCAACACACGCCCTTAGTGGGAACCGAACCTGGGTTTCTCTGGACTGCAGGCTGACGCTCTAACTGCCAAGCCAAACTGGCCAGGGCCATAACATAACTTTTGACCTTCCTACAGTCAGTAAATGGTAGAGATGAGATTGAAACCAAATGCAGTTCTATAGGACTCCAAAGTTAGAATTGTCTGTCACATATACTCCCTCCAACCAGTGACACAGATCGGGTGCAGAAAACAATGAAATTGCAACATGTACTCGAAAAAGATCCCAGATGATGATCCCAAATCCAGAAATCACAGAGTTCGCAAAAACAATGATCTAGATATACGAGGCAACAGAAATAAAAAATGAAATTTGATTCAACTAAACCTGTATCGAATTGTTTCATGTACAAGGTGCAGGGCTGTGCAGTGTGTCTGTGGATGAGAGCATGTAAGCCTGCGTGTATGAGGGTAGGTGATGAGTGTGTGAGTGGGTGAGTGTGCCTGTGTGTGGTAGATGGTGGCATTGTGACATAATAAATCAGAATATTTGTCCGTGTAGGGCTTACAACACGAGAGATACATGTTCAGAACAGGCGTAATAATGATTCTAGGTAGAGTGTGATAAGCGCAGAGGATTGCAAAGAGATTTCTAAATGCTAGGAAGGAGCCTCAGCCTCAGCAGTAGTAGGGGATTGCAAGAAAAGGTACAATCTTCATAAATGTAGTAGTGTGCAAAATCAGGTAACCTGAGCAACCCTCCCACTGAGAACAATGAAAAATGCTGGATACAATATTTAAAATACATCTTAACATTTATTTCTGATTTGATAAGTCAAGGAATGTTTAGAGTCCAAAGATGAAGTGAAGGTTGAAAACCAGAAAGATCAGTCATACTTAAGATGCTCTTTGTTCTGGGGCATTTGCTGAGCTCTGGTGTTCATGAGCTGCCGTTTGGATGGACCATGGGGAGTAGATGACAGAAGGCAAAACAGGGCATCTAGTGGTAGATGCTGGTTTAGCTAGAAACCCACAGACCCAGACCCATTGTAATAGTGGCCCAGGAAAAACAAGCAAATCCCTTGCATAGGGGTGAGTGAGGAGGAGGGAAATAAAATCACCTTGAAAACTCATGATGACAAAACAGCTCTCATTTTTAGGTGTGGAATGCCTCTAAGGTCTGACAAAACCTCATACAGAGATGCTGGGACAGTGGTGCCCCCAGGGGCCCAGAGCAAATATAAGTCCCCTGGAGGAATGCACTTTACCCTGAGTCTCAAAGAATTCCCACAGATAAAATCCCAAGAAGCATACGTTTTCAGTTTTAAAAATTATAACATATTAAAAAATAAGACATCATAAATGGAGGCAACAGAAAAGTAGGCAACTGATTTGGGTCACAAAGACTTTAGAGATCAGAAATGGGTATGATTAATATGTTTAAAGAAATAAAAGAAAGAATTAAACTATAAATTAGGAACAAGATACTTACTTTTTAATTCTTCAATTATAGTATACTTTTAGTATTCTATATTGGTTTCAGGTGCACAGCATGGTGATTAGACAATCATATACTTTACAAAGTGTCCCCCTGATATTTTTAGTACCCACCTAGCAACATACATAGTTACTGCAATATTATTGACTATATTCTCTAAGCTGTACTTTACATCTCTGTGACTATCCTGTAACTACCAATTTGTACTTTTTAATCCCTTCACCTCTTTCACCCATTCTCCCGACTCCCCTCCCCTCTGGCAGTCACCAGTCCAGTCTCTGTGTCTATGAGTCTGAGCAAGACACTATTTGAAATAACTAAGATTTGAAAAAGAACCAATTAGAGTTTCAGAATAAACGGCAGGTTAAACACAATTGAAGAAAGATTTAGTGAAATGGAAGGTGTATCTGAATAAATGATCCGAGACAGAGAGGTTTAGAAATATGGAGGACAGAATGAGGAGGGATATTAGAATTTTGCATCTGGTGAAACTATAGTTCAAGAACAGGAACAAATAATTACTTATTCAGGGAAACAGGTTTTTTTACCCCAGACCTCCCCTAAACGAATGTAAGGGATACTTTAATTTTTTTTTTAAGCTTTCCAGTTAAGTTTTAATTTTTTTTTATTAATTTATTTTTGTTACAGATGTTTCCCCTTTTTTCTTTTCTTATTTATTTTATCCTCACCCGAGGACATTTTTCCATTTTTTATTCAGATAAAGCAGGAAGGAGAGAGAGAAAGAGAGAGAGAGAAACATCGATGGGAAAGGGACACATCGAGTGGCTGCCAACCGCACGACCCAACCAGGGCCAGGGACAAACTGCAGCCAAGGTACATGGTCTTAGTGGGAACTGAACCCAGGTCTGTGTGGACCGCAGGCCAATGCTCTAACTGCTGAGCCAAACGGGCTAGGGCTGTTTCTTCTTTTTTCCCCATTGACACCTTCCTCCTTTAGTTGGAAGGAAAATGATCCCAGATGAAATGTCTGAGAGGCAAGAGACATGCGATCAAAGTACTTGGTAAATATGTATATTACTAATCAAACTAAACATGGACTGCATGAAACAATAACAATGTCTAACTTGTATGTTAAAAATAACAACTATAGTAATGATAGAATTATATGATCCAAGAAATATAGGAGTTAAAGTGTTCTCAAATTCTTACAAGGTTAAGGAGGAAAGTACAAATAATTCTTAACTTTAGATTTTTGTAAGAGTTCATGTTAGCATTTCTAGAGTGATCACTAAAAGAATAGAAAAAGAACCAACAACTTATAAGCTAGTAGAATGAAACAATAGAATGAAGAAAAAATAACTTAAAAATATTTTAAAAAGGGAAGAAAAACTAGAAAAGAACAAACAGGATAAATAATGCATAAAATAAGTGGTAGAAATAAATGTAAACATTTCAGTGGTTACACTAAATACAGATAGACTGAACTCTCCAGTGAATACATTTAGACTTTCACTTGGGATTTAAAAAAACCAGCTGTATCCTTTTGCAAGAGATAGCCCTAAAGGTTAAGAACCCAGAAAAGTGGAAAATACAAATTTAGGAAAGATATACTAGACAAATTCTAGCCAAAAGGAATATGATTTAGCTCAATTAATATCTCGTAAAATAGAATTCAAATCATGGTCAGATGAAAAGTTCTAAGTTTGTGTGTACCTAATAACATAGCCTAAAAAAATGTAAAGCAAAACTCAACAGAACTACTTGGAGAAAGGGACACATTCACAACCAGTGGGAGATATTGGCACTCCTTTCTGTGGCTGATAGATCAAGTGGTCAAAAAAATCAGTGAAGTAAGGGCAGCTTCAGAAACATTTCAGAGGTTGGATGTCAGTGCTTTGAGAGCCTAGTCATTGGGAGGGTGTTTCTCCTCTCTTCTTCTGGCAGGCAGGGTCCTTGCCCTGAGAGCCAGGAGATCTGATAGGACCCTTAGGTAGCTGGTCTCCTAAGGGTAGAGGTGGGGGCACTTGCTCATCCCTTTTTTATGAGATCACCCCTTTCTCATCTTGATTCAGACCCACGTGAAAAAGCCAATTTGCTCATCCTGGCCCTTTCTGCCTGGGCCTCTGGGATCACAGAGTCTTGCTTTACCATAGGACACAGGTGATTCGAAGCTAGGTGATCCTGCACCCCATTTAGACTTTTCCAGCCGTCGCCCACAATTACATGTCAGGTGTCTGCAGGGATGAGAAATAGTGGCTGGGGGCAGAGAGGGAGGAGGAGCCCTCTGCCACCATCTCTGTGCAGCGGAAACAGCAGCTCTTACGCATACGGAAACTTAAGAAAGATCTAATTAGTCATGTATGCCAAGTTCACAGTGGCAGTTCCTGAATGTCACAGTCCCAGCTGTTCAGAATTGGGGATGGTGGTGAAGAGTCGAGTGTGGACTTCCAGGTCTGGCAACGTGCGGGGACCGAGGTGACACCGACCTGTACCTTCCCACCCCCTCTACTCGTCTCCAAACTCAGTGACTTAAAGCTGGATGAAGTATAAAGACAATGTAAGGACAGAGAAAACCTTGAAAGGGAAGGTAAGAGGGGAAGGAAGAGGAATAAAATAAATACAAAGGGAAGAAGTGGAGGTGCTGGTCACCAAAGCAAAATAAAAACCGAAGCTCTAAGTGCAAGAGTGGCCGCAGTGTGGGACGCAGGTGGATCCGTTCCATCGCTGTGCATCTGACTGATCACAGTCAACGAAGTCAGTCAATTATATATGCAGATCTGGCCTTTATTAGGGAAGAGTGGGGCTTCAGCTCAACCTAAAGCGTATTCCTAGGCCATCTTTGAAGGGTTAGAAGTTGAGAGTGGCAATAAAATGTTGAGCTCTTTTCTAGGCTCTGTCTTTGCCGCATACCATCATCAGCCATCCCAGGCCCTCCCCCAGCAGCCCCCCCCCCCCCCCCCCCCCCCGTGTACCTTAGACACCAATTGGTGAAGTGATTGTATTAAAGTTGCCACTTTCGATGCTTTGGCTCTTGCCCCAGCTGGTTAGAGAATTGGTAAGTGTCAAAGGTTATCTCTGCATGATCAGAGAACCAAAACAATTTTAAGATCATTATTTTAAGGCACTGTCACAAAGCTATGCAACTCTGCCATTAAAAAAAATTACGACTGGCTACTTGTCCATTTAGGTGACCATGCAGATGGAGGAAGGACTTCCAGGGTTCTCCTCGTCTTGGAGTATTATACCTCGAGGGTGGGAAATATATCTGGTTACCTCTCCTGTGCTTTTGACTGTCTAGTCATAAATGGAGCACTCTCTGAATGTTTGATGTAGAACATTCTGAGGAAATGGAAATGATGAAAAACACTTTGAATTCAACAGTGAAACAACAGGCCTTGAAATCTGTGGCTCAGTTGGCAGGTATAACACAATTGTTAGGCTTGCCTTCCTCCTCCCAGATTCCTTGATCATTTAAACCGGCAAATTAAGACTTACCCTGAAAATAACTGCATGCTATTCTGCAATGGAGGTAGAAGATTCCAAGAGCAGAAGGGATAGAGGTAGTAACGTTTTGCCATCTGGCAAAGCCACTAGACCAGATGGATTCACTAATGACTTCTCTAAAGTATTTAGTCAGACCTTACTGAAACACATGACTGGCATATTTAATTATCCTGAATGAACAGGACTTCTGCCAAATATAAACCTCAATGCTTGAGTCATGCTCCTTGCTTAAAGAGGAGAAAAGGCATGAATAGCTCCAGAAAGCTGGGTTTCACATAGATCCCTTTCATTAGTGAACCTTCTCATTACCAAACTGTTGTGTTACAGTATTTCTCCTTTTAAGGCAGTATTTCTCCTTTTTCAGAGAATGAATTGTAAGACAAGTCGTGCTGATCAAATTCACATTATCAGTAACAATTATACTTGATGAGAACATCTGGGGGTTGAGAAATCTGATACATGTAGTCATCAGACTTCCCTTCCTCCATTTTGCCTGTGGAAGATTTCTAAACCACTTTTTTTTTTTTGCAATTTTTAATTAGTTTTAACTTTTATATTTGTATCAAAGCAATATTGACACACAAATAAAAAATTATAGGCCTTATAATGAAAAACTGCCCCTGCCCCAGTCTTTGGCATCCTCAATCCACTTCCCAAAGAGACACTTTTAATTCTTATAACTGTTCTTTCTGGTAATGACCTCCCTTCTCAAAACAATATAATTAATTGGTCTTTCTTTCTTTTTTAAAAAAAATCCTCACAGAGGATACGTTTCCACTAATTTTAGAGGGGGTGTGGGGAGGGAAACATCGATCGCTGCCTCTGTATGCACCCCGACCAGGGATGAAACCCACAGCTTAGGTATGTGCCCTGACTGGGAATCAAACCCACAACCTTTTGGTGTATGGGATAATGCTCCAACCAACGGAGCTGCCTGGCCAGGGCTAATTGGTATCTTGACATCCACTTCAGACATGATTAACTTTCCTTTTAAGATACATGACAATGTAGCTTACAGATACCTTTCTTACATCCCTTCCCTTCTTCTCCCCAAAGGGTTATTTTATTATTCTTAATTCCTTTTGTAGCTTTAAGTTATATTTTTACGCCTTTATTCTTTGGGTCATCAACTATAAACAGCATCTCTTGGTTCTCAACTTTGGATGATCAAGGTATTAGTGACATGAGTATTCTGTTGAACGTTCCAGGATTCTTTCACTCAGTATAATATTCCTGACATCCATCCATGTCGTTCTTTCATTTTTGCTGAAAACAATTCCATTGTATGAATATAAAATAATTAACTTATCCGTTCACTTCTTAATGGACATTTTGAGTGATTTCCAGTTTTTGGCTAGTATAAACAAAGCCTGTATGAACATTTGTAAATAAGTCCTTGGGTAAATATCTAAGAGTGGGATTGCTTAGTGATTAGTAAGCGTATGTTTAGGTGATTGATCGTTGCACATTCCCACCAGCAACGTACAGCGTTCCAGTTGCTCCACACCTTTCTTTCTCATTGTCTTTGACAGTGTTCATGTCTTTTGGCCATATTTTAAACTTGGGTATCTTCTTACTATTGAATTTTAAACATTCTTTATATAGTCTGTCTTTTCACTTTTGTAAAGGTGTCTTTCAAAGAGAAGTTTTAATTTTGAAGTCCAATTGATCAGAGAAGTTAAGTAATTTTCTGCAGGTGATTTGTGAGAAACTGTTATATGCCAGTTTTATGCAAAGTGCTGAGGTTCCAGAGAACTTTGGTGTATTGTTCTTGGATTCCTAAGAAATAACCCGGAGGACTGGCTGTGAAAAACATGGGTTTATTCGGACTTCCGTGCACACTGGTCACGGTGGACAGGTGAAGCTTACTGCCACACCGGCTTGCACCCGTGACGTTGAACCGCTGAGTCCCGTCCGGCCTGCAGATGAGTCACACCAGGGGCAGCTGGCAGGTGCTATTGTTTCACCGCCACCCAGACTTTCCCAGGTTTTTAATTAATTAATTGTTGTTCCAGATGTTTCTCCTTTTCTCCTCACTGATTCCCCCTTCCCCTGCCTCCCCGTCTGTCCCCAGCTTTGTTGTCCATGTCCATTGGTCATGCATACATGCAAGTAAGTTCTGTGGTTTATCTCTTCCCCACAACCCCCTCTTCTGGGGATTGTCAGTCTGTACCCCACTTCCACGTCTCTGGGACTACCCCATTCCTCACACTGTTATGTTCATTATATTCCACAAATACGTGAGATCATATGATACTTGTCTTTCTCTGTTTGGCCTGTTTCGCTTAGGATAATACTTTCAGGTCCCTCCATGTCGTCTCAAAGGATAAGAGATCTTTCTTTCTTACAGCTGCATAGTACTCCATTGTGTACATGTACCACAGCTTTTTTATCCATTTGTCTATTGATGGACACTTGGGCTGTTTCCAGATCTTAGCTATTGTAAATAGTGCTGCTATGAACATGGGGGTACATATATTCTTTCAGATTGGTGTTTCAGGCTTCTTAGGGTATATTCCTAGAAGTGGGGTCACTGGGTCAAATGGAAGTTCAATTTTTAATTTTTTGAGGTAACACCCTATTGTTTTCCATAGTGGCTGCGCTAGTCTGCATTCCCACCAGCAGTGTACTAGAGTCCCCTTTTCTCCACACCCTCGCCAACACTTGTTGTTTGATGATTTGTTGTTGGTGACCATTCTTACAGGTGTGAGGTGATACCTCATTGTTGTTTTAATTTGCATCTCTCTGATGATTAGTGAAGTTGAGCATTTCTTCATATGCCTCTTAGCCATTTGTATGTCCTGTTTGGAGAGGTGTCTATTTAGTTCCTCTGCCCATTTTTAAATTGGGTTCTTTGTCTTCCTTTTGTTGAGTTGTATGAGCACTCTCTATATATTGGAAATTAGCCCCTTATCTGATATATCATTGCAATTATGCTCTGCCATAGAGTGGGTTGCCTTCCCATTTTGATGATTGTATCTTTTGCTGTGCAGAAGCTTTTGAGTTTGATGTAGTCCCATGTGTTCATTTTCTCCTTTGTTTCTGTTGCCTTAGGTGATGTATCAGTGAAAATTCTGCTGCGTATGATGTCTGAAATTTTGTTACCTACATTTTCTTCTAGGATTTTTATGGATTCATGAATCACATTTAAATCTTTTATCCATTTTGAGTTTATCCTTGTGTATGGTGTAAGTTGAAGGTCTAGTTTAATTTTTTTTTCCATGTAGCTATCCAATTTTCCCAACACCATTTATTAAAGAGGCTGTCTTTATTTCACTCTATGCTCTTGCCACCTTTGTCAAATATTAATTGAGTATATTGTCTTGGGTCCATTTCTGGGTTCTCTGTTCTATTCCACTGGTCTATATGCCTGTTCTTGTGCCAGTACCAGGCTGTTTTGATTACAGTGGTTTGTAGTATAACCTGAAATCTGGTAATGTGATTCCTCCTACTTTGTTCTTCTTTTTCAAGATTGCTGTGGCTATTTGAGGTCTTTTTTGGTTCCATATGAACTTTTGAAGTAGTTCTGTGAAGTATGGTGTTGGTATTTTGATGGGGATTGTATTAAATCTATAGATTGCTTTTGGTAATATGGACATTTTAATTATGTTAATTCTTCTAATTCATGAACAAGTTATGTGCTTTCACTTTTTAATATCTTCCTCTATTTCTTTTTTCAATGACCTGTAGTTTTCTGCAAACAGGTTCTTTATTTCTTTGGTTAAGTTTATTCCTAGGTATCTTAATTTTTTTGCTGCAATGGTTAATGGGATTTTTTTTTTTTAGTTTCTCTTTCTGTGAGTTCATCATTGGTGTATTAGAATGCCATCAATTTCTTGACATTAATTTTGTATTCTGCTACTTTGCCAAATTCATGTATTAAGTCTAGAAAAATTTTGATGGAGTCTTTGCGGTTTTCTACGTATAGTATCACGTCATTTGCAAATAATGACAGTTTCACTTCCTCCTTTCCAATTTGGATCCCTTTTATTTTTTCTTCCTGTCTGATTGCTGTGGCAAAGACTTCCAGTACTATGTTAAATAAGAGTGATGAAAGTGGGCACCCTTGTCTTGTTTCTGTTCTTAAGGGAAATGCTTTTAGTTTTTGCTCATTGAGTATGATGTTGGGTGTAGGTCTTTCACATATGGCCTTTATTATGTTGAGATATGATCCCTCTATTCCCACATTGCTGAGTGTTTTTATCAGAAATGGGTGCTGGATTTTGTCGAATGCTTTTTCAGCGTATATTGATATGATCATATGATTTTTATCTTTCATTTTGTTTATGTGGTGTATCACATTTATCGATTTGCAAATATTGTACCAGCCTTGCATCTCTGGGATGAATCCCACTTGGTCATGGTGAATACTTTTTTTGATGTATTGCTGGGTTTGATTTGCTGGTATTTTGTTCAGGATTTTGGCATCTATGTTCATCAGGGATATTTGCCTGTAGTTTTCTTTTTTTGTTGTGTCTTTTTCTGGTTTCAAATTATGTTGGCTTCATAAAATGAGTTTGAAAATATTCCTTCTTGAATTTTTTGAAATAGTTTGAGGAGAATGGGTATTAATTCTTATTTGAATGTTCGGTAAAATTCCCCTGTGAAGTTGTCCAGGCCTGGGCTTTTGTTTGCTGGGAGAATCTTGATTACATCTTCAAGTTCTTTTGTTGTTATTGGTCTGTCGAGTTTTCCATCTTTTCCAGTTCAGTTTTGGGAGACAATGTGTTTCTAGAAATTTGTCCATTTCACTTAGATTGTCAAATTTGTTGTCGTCTAATTGCTCATAATATTTGTTCACAATCCTTTGTATTTCTGTGGTGTCAGTTATTACTTCCCCTCTTACATTTCTGATCTTGTGTATTTGGGTTCTCTCTCTTTGTTTCTTGGTGAGTCTAGCAAAGGATCCATCAATCTTGTTTATCTTTTCAAAGAACCAGCTCTTTGTTTCATTGATCCTTTGAATTTTTTTTTTTTTTTTTTTTTTTTTTTTATCTCCATGTCATTTCTTTCTGCTCTGATGTTTACTATTTCCTTCCTTCTACTTGCTCTGGGGTTTTCTTTTTGTTTGCTTTCTAGTTCTTTAAGTTGTGAGGTTAGATAGTCTATTAGAAATTTTTCTTGTTTCTTGAGGTAGGCCTGTAGTGCTATGAACTTCCTTCTCAGAACTGCTTTCACTGCATCCCATAGATTTTGTGTTGTTGTGTGTTCATTTTCATTGGTTTCCAGGAATTTTTAATTTTTTCCTTGATCTCCATGGTAACCCATTCATTGTTCAATAACATGCTATTTATCCTCCATGTTTTCAGATGTCTTTGCATGTTCTTGTTGCAATTGATTTCTAGTTTTATGCCATTGTGATCTGAGAAAATGCTTAATATGATTTCAATCTTCTTGAACTTGTAGAGACTCAGTTTGTGCCCTAACATGTGTTCTGTTTTTGAGAATGTCCCATGTGCACTGAGTAGAATGTGAATTCTGCGGTTTTGGGGTATAATTCTCTGTAGATATCTATGAAATCCATTTGATCTAGCACTTCATTTAGAGTTTGTGTTTCCTTGTTAATTTTTTGTTTAGATGATCTATCCAGTGATGTCAGCGGGGTGTTGAAGTCCCCTGCTATGATTGTATTGCTGTTGATTTCTCCTTTGAAGTCCTCCAAAAGGTTTATAATATATGTTGGTGCTCCTATATTGGGTGCATATATGTTTATCAAGGTTATATCTTCCTGTTGGATAGATCCTTTCATTATTATGTAGTGGCCTTCTTTGTCTCTAGTTATGGTCTTCATTTTGAAATCTACTTTATCAGATATGAGTATGCTACCCCAGCTTTTTTTCCCCTTTCTATTTGCTTGAAAGATTTTTTCCCATCCCTTCACTTTCAACCTATGTGAGTCTTGTCGTGTGATGGGTCTCTTGTAAACAACATACATGTGAGTCATGCTTTCTTATCCATTCAGCTACTCTGTGTCTTTTGATTGGAGCATCAAACCATTTAGATTCAAGGTGATTATTGATATATACTTTATTATTGCCATTTTTGTTTAGTGTGGTTCTATTTTTCTTCGTATTTCTTCTACTAATTACAGCAGTCCTTTTAGCATATCTTGCAGTGCTGGTTTGGTGCTAATATATTTCCTTAGCCTTGTTTTGTCTGGGAAGCTCTTTATTTGACCTTCTATTTTGAATGATAGCCTTGCTGGATAGAGTAGTCTTGGATTCAGATCCTTGTTTTTCATGACCTTGATTACTTCATGCCACTCCTTTCTGGCCTGTAGTGTTTCTGTTGAGAAGTCAGCTGAGAGCCTTATGCGGTTTCCTTTGTAGGTAACCTGTTGGTTATCTCTTGCTGCCTTTAGGACTCTCTCGTTGTCTTTAATTTTTGGCATTTTAATTACTATGTGTCTTGGTTTGGGCCTGTTTGGGTTCTTCCTACTTGGGGCTCTCTGTGTTTCTTGAATCTGAATGTCTTCTTCCTTCACCAAGTTAGGAAAGTTTTCTGTCACTATTTCTTCAAATATATTCTCTAACCCTTGTCCATTTTATTCCTCTTTGGGGACTCCTATGATGCGAATGTTATTACGTTTTCAGTTGTCCCACAGTTCTCTTAAGCTATCTTCCTGTTTTTTAATTGTTTTTTTCCTTTTGGTTTTCTGATTGTTTGATTTTTTTCTACCCTGACTTCTGATTCACTGATCCGGTCCTCAGCTTTCTCTACTCTGCTGGTTAGTTCTTCCAATGTGTTCTCAATTTCTGCTGTGTCATTCTTTATTTTTACTTTGTTGGTTTCCAATGTTTCTATATCTTTACTCATGGTGCTGATGTCCTTACTCATTCTGTTGAGCTTCCTCAAGATTATGGCTCTGACTCTACCTCTGATAATTTGCTTAGCTGCATTTCATTGATCTCATCTTTGATAGAGTTCTCTTGTTCTTTCATTTGGGATTTGTTTCTTTGTTTCACCATTTTGGCTATCTCTGTGGGTTTTGGAGCTTGCCAAATTTTCCCTGTGGGTGTAGGTGTTCTGCTGTTTGTGGCTCCTTCTACTAGGTTTGGATGAGCCCGGGTGGTCCCACGTTAAACACCACTGTCAAGTTTTACTTTCCTGGGTAGATTTGCAAGCCCAGGAAAGGTTCAGTTATCTTCTAGCTTTTTCCTGGTGGCTAGTAGTCTCAGTTACTCAGTGCCTTGGAATGTAGCCCCGGTTTTCTGCATAAGAGGATTTCCAGAGGGTGGGATAGATGCTGGTTATTAATGAGCCTCAATTTGCATTTCACCTGGGTAAAGCTGAATGGGGAGGGGGGGCAGGGCTGCTGCTTTTTCCCACAGCTAAAGGAAGGAACACCCTGGCCACCGTCCTTTGTGGCTGTAATCAGCAAAAAGTCTGAGTGACCTCCACATCCAGGGTGTCCCCACAGAGTTCCAGTCCAGTCTGCCCTCCCTCTGCCGTAGCCCCCTGGTGAGTGGCTGTGGCTATTTTAGCGCTCTGTCCTGGCTCTCTGTGCTGTGGAGCGGGCTTGGTCTTTATTCCCCTAGGGCACTGCTCACAGCTAAGACTGCTGCTGTCCATGGGCTCCTAGCCCACCACCCTCTGGTGCCTCAGCAGATCCTAGCAATGTCCCTGGTTATATGGTCCTGTCCTGCTGCTTTTTTCTGAGGACATGTCTTTATTTTAGTTGTAATTCCCGTTTGGTCCTTGGAGATTGTCTGCATAGCTTCTATTCACTCTGCCTCCATTTTCACATGCTCTAAGCCTATCTTGTGCACAGCTGGGTTGCAGAGGCCTTCCTGTTGCCCCTGCACCCTGCAGGTCCCACAGGTAACTGGACTGGACAGTCCCTTTGGGGACCAGGCTCTATGCCTATGTTATGGGCTGCTGGGTCACACAGGCCTCTCTGGTGCTTCAGCACCCCACAGGTCCCGCTGGTAACTGGATTGCACAGTCCCCGCTGGGTCGCACAGGCCTCTCTGGTGGCCCTGCACCCTGCAGATCCCGCGGGCAGGCAGCTGGATCGCACCAGTCTCTCTCTGGCTCTGGCTTCCCACTGCTCTTGTGAGCTACTGGACCGCACAGGCCTCTGTGGAGCCCCAGGTCCCACTGCTGGCAGCTGGGGAGTGCTGCTGCCCTGTGGGGCTCAACTCCTGCTCATCTTTTGCTGTAGTTTTGGGGGATGGGTCTCAGGGGCTGTTCTGTGCTTCTGTTGCCTGGGGATGGATGTCTGCTTTCCAGCCTCTGTTGCTGGGAGTATATCTGGACTCTGATCGGGCTGCTACTATGGGGGATGGTGCTGGGCTCCCGGGCTGTCTGTGGCTTCTGCGACAGGCACCTTGACTGCTCCACTACTGTGCACCGGTCTGTGTTGACACAGAGTGTCCACTGGTCCAATGGTGCCAAATGCACTGGTGGGCTCAGGTTGCTGGGCCCTAGCCGCTCCCACTGTCACCTCCCAGGGAAGACCCGGGATCTTCCAAAATGGTGGGACCTGCAGGGAGAAGCACCCTGAAGGGCCGCTCACCGCGGTAGCCGGCTGCTCTGTCCACAGCACAGGGACCGTCTGCTCCACGTCTCTGCACTGCAGGGGTTTGGTCATCCACCTTCACGTCCACTCACACTCTCTCACACACTCACCCTCCCTCTGGTCCTGCCCACAGCCATCCCTGTTCTTTCCCAGGTTTTATAGAGAACAGAAAACAGATAAAAACAGGGCCTGCAGGGGGAGGGTGACAGGCCTGTGTAAAATCAAAACATTAGCTGTTACAGTCCAGTCTCACATTGGAAGCAGTTTCTCTCTGGCCTTTCTTCTGGCCAGTCCGCTTACAGATGGCCTTCACTGTATTTCCCGCACGGGGGAAGGGGCCCATGTTCCCATTTACCGTACACCCAGTAAGTAGCAGAGATATGCTTCAGTGATGTACTGGTAACTTCAACAGCCAGCTCTCCAACAGAAAAGGTGTAGGCATATACATTAGTGAGTGTAGTTCTGACCTAATGTTGGTTGATATTTTCATTTCTATTAATAAGACAAATGTGAAGCAACAAAGACATATATCAAAACTTTAATCACTTGATGTTGTGAGGGACTTCTTTGCTGAACTGGATATACTTTTTGAATACTGGAAGACTATCTTCTCAATTTTTTAATGTTTTTCACAATTTTTTTTTTTATCCTCACCCGAGGACATTTTTCCATTTTTTGTTCAGATAGAGTGGGAGGGAGAGACAGAGAGAGAGAGAAACATCGACGTGAAAGGGACACATCAAGTGGCTGCCACCCACACGACCCAACCTGGGCTGGGGACAAACTGCAACCGAGGTACATGCCCTTAGCCGAACTGAACCCAGGTCTCTCTGGACCGCAGACCGATGCTCTAACCATGGAGCCAAACCAGCCAGGGCAATGTTTTTCACCATGTAATAGCTACAGACATGGCACACTTTTAAGGTTATACTGTGTTATTAACATTGTATCCTTCTATGTCTTAAGTCGAGACAATCAACAAAACAATGAACCAAGCCCTGATTTGTAGCATTTGTTGATTTCCATGATGTAAATACTCCCCACTGGCTGATTTCAAACCACTAAAACAGAGTTGGAAAGAGAGGTGCAGTAGCACATCATTCTATAGTATTTCTACCTTATAGCGAGGATAGCAATAAATAACCTTTATGCTATAGTTAATAGAAAATGTAGTTTTAGTATGTGTTATCATTACTTTTAACTGGATTTATTTAGTTATAAGTCTCTGTGATTTAATTTTTAACCGTGGCCATGTTTAATAACTGATTCACAGAATTGCCAAAATGGAACAGTTCTTGCCGGTTAGTCCAAGCTGGCTCAGCAGGCCACTGCAGGCTTTGGTCCCAGGCAGCCAAACCACCGTGCCCTTCACCTCCTTCGTGTGCTATTAAGGTATTGCTGGAGTATAGCTTCATATCAATGCAGGTGTGGAAACACTCAGCATGTGCGATATGTTGCATTTCTTTATTTTTATAAATCACGTTCATTCTCATTAGATGCACCACTCATCAGAGTTGTTGATGAGGAATCACTACTCAGCCATGAGTTTAGAGGGGTTTACACAGTTCAGGAACATGGCAGTGGACCCTGGTGGTTCATCCACAAGGTGTTACTTCTGTTCATCTTCCTTCAGCCCACCAGGACGGTGGGGCGCTCTCCATGGTGTCAGATGGATCACAGTCCCACTGGTGGTACTCCAGGACCAAGTGCAGCTTTGGGACCAGGCAGGACTGGAGCACAGGCATCCCCATCCGAGGCCGCAGTCCCTCCAGGCCACTGTGCTAAACAAAAGCCTTCCCATGCCCTTTCTTTGCTCACCTCACAGGTGAGCACCCGCTGCGGCTGGGCCATTCCCTCTTCAGCCCAGAAAGCAACGGCTTCCCCTCTGCCCGCAGACGGTCCAGCCTCATCATTTTGATGTACTTACACCTCCAACACTGGAGACGTTCTCTCAAGGTTATCTTCAGGGAAGGGAGGGAGAAGGCTTTCTCATACTTTCCTGGTGAGAATATTAAAAATATATATACTAACATACTAAGTTATTACTGAAAGAATCACTGAAACAACTGGGGCAAAAACGAAATGAGGTTTTAAAAAGTAAAGTAGGAATCATGAGCATTTTTGGAACAAGTACATAATTGTTTGCCTTCAGGAATCATAAGAAGGCTTCCTCTTTCCACAACCCTATTAATTCTCACCTTCTCCCCACATAACATGTTTGGAAATCTTCCTGATCTTATCTGACATCAGAAAGACATGTTTTTGCCCTCTTGGCTTCCTGGAGAAACAAATCAATCCCTTCTCCTAGACAGGGTGACGGAATCCTTCTCTGCGGCCCTTTCTATTGCTGTGGTCACAGAAGATGGGATTTCCCAGTGGAACTAGATTTATATAGGCACAGAGAAAAGTACTTCACAAAAGCTTGACCCCTAGTTTGCAGCCATGTGTACAACGCCATCACTGAAATAAACTGAGTACCAGAGGGGTCTAGAATGACACCGAACCTTGAAGCTGTGGAATGAGATCTCCATTGTCCTGAGATCCTCAGGGAAAGGGAGTCAGTCCATTTGTAAAGTTTTAATATTAAGATGTTGCTGTTGTGACTATAATAACTTCCAAAATTTGCAAAGTGCATATTTTCTTAGAAAAGTAGAGATTTGGATGTATGGACTTTCAGGTGTCAGGGGGACTTAAAATATACGTGCGTCATGTCAGGACTTCCAGTCACAGAAAGACTCATCGTGTTCTGAGGTGCTAAAGGGGGTGAAGGGAAGCCGGGAGCAGAACAGAGCCTCTGAAATGGGGGTGCTTTCCACTCGGTAACTTTCTCCAAGGGGGGACCCAACAGTCAGTCGTTTCTCATAAAATCTCATCAGAAAGAGTTCAGGGGTCATGATTCTTTCCACCACAGCCCCTTAATAGGACCAGGGGGCTCAGCCTCTTCCAATCTGTTGGTTGGTCCAAAGGCATGACTGTAGGGTAGCGTCTTAGGCTCAGGGCACCTCTGTGGAAGGAGCAAAGAGCAGTTTTGAAGTATGCAGTAGGGATTGGATTTGGTTTTATATGAGGAATACACACACACACACATATCAGTGTATTTTCATATGTCATTTAGATGCTTCTGAACTAAAATTTCAAAAGATGTTTTGGGATTTGACTAAAGCAGTTACTGCTCACAATGACTTTATGAAATTCTTGAATTCCTAACTGAAGAGATGTGAGGAAAAGGGAGCCGATACTTTGATGGTAGCTTCAAGCCTGCTTATGAAACAAGCGCTTCAGCCACGGCCCCCTTACCGATCCCTTACGTTATCCTCTTGCAAACCCAGTGATTAAAGCTGGCCACAGTTCATTTCCCCCACTCTTATGAGATGTAGAAAGTGCTGCTGAAATGATATGACACATGTAAAATAAAAATGCCCCCTGGCTGCGTCCTGGAGGCTGCACGGATGCGGTCGTGGCGTTACCCAGGTGAAGGAGCGAGTTCCTGCGAAGCTGGCGGGAAGGCGACAGCCGGCCAAGTGAACAAAGGTTGTCCCCCGTCCCCCCTTTGCTTGACATGGATAAACAGGAGCGCTATGAGTCGTTTGAACCAATCGGTGTGCAAGCCAGAGAAGGAAGGCCGGAGACTCTTGGCTCAGAAAAGGAGAAATAGATGATTTTTGTTAATGTAGTTAAATGACAAAGGAGGCACATGGGTCAATGTGGTATCATGGGCTGGGAAGAACAACAAAAAGGAATTTCTGGCAACCCCCCCCCCCCCAAAACCCCAAAGCAACAAAAAAAGTAAAACAATTCCAATGTGAACATTTTCATAAATGTGATAAATGTATGGCTTTACTATGAAGGAAAAGAACAATAATAACCAGAGTAAAAATACTTCAAATCCACAATGGATGTTTTTAGGTCACACTGCTAATTGAGTAACTTCGACTGAGAAATTATTCATATGCCTCTTATAGGTTTGTTGAAAACTGTCTATTTTATTTCCCCTCCTCAGTCAAGGAAGTGAAAAAAGTCAGGAATCATGAAATGATAGTAAAGCCCTGGCAGGTTTGGCTCAGCGGTTAGAGCGTCGGCCTGCGGTCCGGAGAGACCCGGGTTCGGTTCCCGCTAAGGGCACGTACCTCGGTTGCAGTTTGTCCCCGGCCCTGGTTGGTCGTGCGGGTGGCAGCCACTCGATGTGTCCCTTTCACATCGATGTTTCCCTCTCTCTCTCTTCCTCTCTCTCCCTCCCACTCTGTCTGTACAAAAAATTGAAAAATGTCCTCAGATGAGGATTAAAAAGAAAGAAATGATAGTAAGAACGATGACCCAGGACTTTTTTTTCTTTATTTTTTTCAATTCGGGGTGCTTCTGAACCTTAGGGATCTCCCAAGTATCTCAAGCATTTTTATTTTATTTAAAACATTTTAAATTTATTTTTAAATATGTTTTTATTGATTTTTTAGAGAGAGAGAGAAAAGGAGCGAGAGAGAGAAATATCAGTGTGAGAAAGAAACATCCATCTCTGCCTTCTGCACACCCTGTACTGGTGATCGAACCCCCAACCCGGGCATGTGCCCTGACCAGGAATGGAACCGGGACCTCTCAGTCCATGGGATGATGCTCAGTCCACTGAGCCACACCAGCTAGGCTCAAGCATTTTTAAATAGAAGCTTTGATCGTGGCCAGAGAATTTCATTTATGTCTCCTGAAAGTGTCCCTAACCATTTAGGGGAAGTATGCTCACCCCTCTTCATTTTCCCGTCCCCAGGCATTGCCTTTGCTCATGTGTCCTCTGTCATGTGATGTTTCAGGAACTGTGTACAGAGTGATAGTGACCACCCTGCCCTCCTGTAGCATATGGTCTAGTCAGATCCTCCTCTCCAGACCCCTCAGGACTCCAGACCTCAGGAGTCTCCTTGGTGTCCCCACTAAAAATGGGATGGAGTGAAGACCATTTCCCCAGGATCAGGCTCATAGGCTTCAAACTCTAATGCGGCCAAGCTCTGTGAGTTATAAACACAGTGGCCCAAGCAAAAACCTTCTGCCACCTTAGACATGCTCAAGCTTTTCCTTAGTCTCAGCATCTTAAACCTTTTTTCTCTTTCCCTTAACTATCCCTTGACTCATCCTCTCCATCCCCTCTACCCCTGAATTACCTCTCTGTCTCTCACCTTTCCCTAACTGGCCTCCCTGCCTGCTCTCCTAACACCCCTCATGCACCTGTGCTTCCCACTGTGCCCCGCTCTGCTAGGGTTCCTTCCTGAAATGTGAACCTGTTCATGTTGTGTCCTAACACTTGTCTGTGGTGCCCTGACACCTGCCTGCTTCACGGCTGCCCAGCTCGGCTGCCCCATCTCATTTCCTGCTGTTCTCTGCAGGACCTTAGCTGTGGACACTGTCCTTCACATGGATGCCCTTTGCACCACGTCTTCCATATGAACTCATGTTTTCGCTGAAGTCCCAGGCAGCTGGTCACTCCATTCCTATCTTCCATCTTTCTTTGTCATTGTCCATATGTACTGACATTTTATTGTTTATTCACATCTGTCCTTCCTTGTAAGCTGAGCTTTTTGGGCAGTGTATTTTCTGTTTATGTATTAATAATGCTGTACCTGACATTTCTTAGGTCTTTAAACAAGGGTTTGTTGAATGAATGAATGAATGAATGAATGAATGAGTAACATACACAATCAGTTTGTCATAAGGTTTTCACAGACTGCTTCCATCCACTTACTTTAATGAAACAAATATGGCCTTCCACAATCTACTTGTCATTTCTACGTGCTGTCTCTCGGCCTGCTGGGATTGGTGCAACGCAATGAACTACAAGCACACGCTGCTTGGAGTGAGAGGGAGCTTTGCAAGAGAGCAAATGCTCCAGATCTTTGGGTGCAGTCCCATTTATTTGCAGATTGGTTCCCCAGGTTACAAGTGGATTTATGTAAATTATTTCCTTGAGATGGCATCTCTGCAAACCATACAACCTAGCCTTGTCTCTTGCTTTTTGTAGCAGAGAGACTTTGAAGCTAAAAAATAACAAACCCAGACATTCTTGAGTCCTGCTACCCATTCGTCCACTGGAGGCAGTGTTCCAGCCTTTGTCATGCAAACTTTATCTTATTCACATGCAACAGAAGCATGCAGTGCAAGCAAGGCAGTGTTCCTGCCCATCAGTCAAACCTGTCTGTCCACACACACACACTTTGATCCTAGGCTGGCCAGGTTTTAAGAATGCATTATCTCAAGGTTACAAATCATCCATCTCCAACCCCTCATTCCCGTACTAGGACATCTAGATACCATCAAATACCAAAGCTGCCCCAGCAAACTGAGATTGTGAGGGTCCTTTTGTACCTTGTTGGTCACCTCTCACCAGGTCTGGATGCTCAAGTGTTCTACAACCGTGAAAAGTTTTAAAGCCTCTAGCAGTCACCTATTGTGGACAAGCTCTGCCTTTATATATGTTGTCTTTTTATATTATTACTCCTTATAAAGATTCCTGGGGACACATTTCCCAGCAAGCACTTGTAGATGGCTACGGGCACCCAGGGGTTCTCACCCCAGGACCTCTCTGCCGGCCCTTAGGACTGCCTTGGTTCTCAGAGATGGGCTTCCCGGGGAGAGTGGTCTCAGCAGCACACGTGGGCCTGAGTTATCTATGAGCCTCCCCTGATGCTCCGTGCATCCCAGCCTGTCCTCTCCTGCCCCCCATCTGGACCCTCACGCACTCCCCGCTACACAGCTGAAGCCATAAAGTGCACAGGCACCTTGTTTGCCTCCCTAGGAAACCCAGGCCCTCCCCTCGGGCCCCACCCAAAGCCCTGGGCTTCCCTGCTGGGTGCTCAGGGCGGAGAGCATCCCCTGATTCCCTGAGGGAAGGGCTGGGGGAGAGGCCTGCTGTCAGGGGAGAGCGATGCCCTGAGGCTGTGCTTCAGGGAAAGGCCCCAGGAACAGGCAGCCATGGGTCCTGGGGCAGATTTTAGACATCTCACTGCTGCTGCCGCCCAGGAAGTGCAGTGAGACTGTTGGGTTGCTGTGGCCTTGGACTGTGGGCCCCAGGGGCTGAGCCAGAGGCCACATCGATGCCCCAGAGACTTCGTCCTTCTGAAGGTGACAGATTTGTGGCCCTGGCACAGTTCACTCTCGGGTTCTCTCCTTGGGCGATCCGCCCCTGCACAGCCTCTAGGCCAGAGCCTGGTCCCCAACACTGGGCAGACCAGTGGGACTCTGACTTAGGGTGGGGGGAAGGTGACTCATCACGGAGGAGCGGGGTTTGCTTGACAGGTGGTGTGAGCCAGACCCCTTACTAATGAATCAAGGATGGGGGCGCCTTGGTATGGGCACCAGGTGTTTCTCATCGCTGGGCTCCTCTGCTGGCCCCCGTGAACTCCCGAGATCCCGGGAGTTCTGGCTTCCCTGGGGAGCGGGGTGCTGGCAGCAGCAGGTGGGGCCTGATCCCACCGTCTTTAGCCCCCGCTGACACTCAGCCCATCCTTTTCCTGCACCTTCACTTGGACCTGAACCCACTGCCCACCAGAGCCGAAGCCACGAAGCGCATCCTGGGGGCTCTCACTGCACCCTCTTTGCCTGCAATGGAAAACAGACCCGATGCAGCACCCAGCCTCGATGGGAGCGTGGAGACCAGCTTCTGAGTCAGTGCCTGGGCCGGGGCCGGGGCCGTGGAGTGGGCTCTGGGAACTCCTGGGAAGACAAGCTGCTCTCAGCTCCAGGGGACTGGCCCGGGAGGGCCGCCAGCGAGGAAGCGGTGGTACTGGGGTCCTCTGCAGAAGATGGCGCTAGGTTTGGTGGGAGCCCCAGGAAGGGAGCACAGTAGGATGAGGGCCACGTGACACCCTGTGGTGCTTGGTGGCTGCAGAATTGTGGAGACCACACCCGGAGCCAGAGATAACCAGGAATGAGTATGTTTTAGCGAAGCACACGGTATCCACAGAGACACGAATATGTTGGTTGTGTCCACCCGATGCCAGTCACACAAGTGATGGTGATAAGCTTGAGTATCAAGTGCTTTGTGCCAGGTCCTGTGCTAGATGCTCTGTAGTCATTATATTCCCTATTTTTATACAGCATCTGCGTTTTATAGGTGAGGAACCTGCGGCAAAGGAAATCAAGCAGTATGTTCAAAGGGCCAGAGGTAGTAAGGGGCAGCCAATGTGCAAATCCAGGGTTTGATTCCAGAGCACATCCTCTTATTAAAGTCATGCTGGACTTGAAAAGGAGAAAAACCCCTACTTTTGTTACTGTGCAAACAGTCACCTGCTAGTTTTTTCTTATATAGGTAGTAATGTGCCCTTTTCTGTTTTGTTTTAAAGTCCCAATACCTATTTTTAGAAAGGCACAACTTCTTTAAACAGTGAATTTAAAAGAGTGATTTCTCAGCTAGGAACAATAATGACAGCACTCCTCCCTCTTGACTGCTACGGACTCCTGGACATGCTGCTTGATGTTTGACAAGGTTTTGTTTTGATTGGACTCGGAACCGGCGACAAGCCGCAGGCAGGTTCACTGGTCCTTCTCTTGGTGTCACAGTCAACGGGGAATAGACAGTTTCACCTAAAGTACATAATCCAAGGCAATAGCAGCAGCACCGGAGTCTGGACCTCTCCATGCTTTGAAATCCGAATGCGGTGGTAGCTTCTGCAGGCAGCTTTGATGAATTCGAAGTGCACTTTCTCCTAGCAACAGCACTCTCCCCTAAATTAAAGTCGAAGGCTAACTTGAAAGCTGAATACTAGTTTCAAAACCAGTAAGTAACCATCATGACATAGAGCAGTTATAAAACCATATAAAAGATTTTTTCCCCAATTTTTATTTGTTTATTTATTGTGCATGAGTTCTTTCTCTTTTTTTCTTTTTTGCTCAATACCCCCACGCCCTCAACCCAGCCCCACCACCTCCTGACAGCTGTCAGCTTGCTCTCTCTCTCTCTCTCTCTCTCTCTCTCTCTCTCTCGTTCATTTTGTTCATTTGATTCCACATATGAGTGAAACCGCACAGTACTTGCCTTGGAGAACCTTCTGCTAAGTGAAATAAGCCAGTCAGAGAAAGACAAGTGGAAGATTTTCTAATCATAGAATAATAATCATAATAGCATCTCATTTTCAAGGTAACTAAGTAGGTAAAATCAGATGGAATTGTTGTTAAATTGTGCTAAGCCTCTCTTTGCCAAAGTTGAACATTTATATTTAGACCAATATAATTAACTATTTGGCGGAGAGGGCAGTTCAGCTTTTTCTTTGGATGATTAAAATGAGAAACAAATGTGGATAATAACATGTCAGTGTTTTTCTTAACTGTGTTCAGTAGGAGGATGTGAAAGGAGCCTTTTTCTTTTTCAGCCTTGCCTTACACCCAGATAAAACTCTTGTTGCAACTGGCCAAGTGGGGAAGGAGCCATACATATGTATATGGGATTCCTATAATGTGCAGACTGTGTCCATTCTTAAAGATGTCCATACCCATGGAGTCGCCTGCCTGGCCTTCGACTCGGATGGACAGGTGTGTATCTTTTTCTATTTTCATTTCCTTGAGTGATTTCTCCTAAGTCACTTAGCAGTCTGTGCACATAGCCTTTAGCCTGGAGAGTCTGTCCACCCTGGCCGTCTCCCAGCGGCAGCCTCTTCCATGTTCACCTGTTTGGTCCTTTCCCGAGCTTGTGGCACTGACGCCAGCTCCGAATAAGCCCCTTTTGGTTCCACCAGTCTCTCCATCTGGTAGAAAACCTCCAGAAGGGAAGCGATGGGCACAGGCTGCTCCGTCCATCCTGACCAGCAGTTCGGCTTCTCCTTCCTCCGTGGGCTCCCGCCTCCCACCCTGAGCATCACCTTGGTTTCCCTGGCTTCTGACATCGCCTCCTAATAGTTCACTGGGAAGATTCTCTTTGACCCTGTCCCCTGAGGTCACTTCCAACTCCGTTTCCCTGCCCACTTCCCCACACTTCAAGCAGTCACTGGTTCATGTGTATTGATTAGTTTATTAGTTTCCTTAGTTATTGACAGTCATCCTCTCCCGTGCTCTCTGCCACCATCTTTTAAGTTCCAAATCCATGTCATGCCTGACAATTTAAGTAACTTCTTCACTGGTCTCCACAAAGTAAATGTCTTGATAATACATTTCACCAAGAGGAAAAAAGTGTCAGAGAAGTGGTTAAAAACGAGAAAAGATCAGAGTACCCGTTGAATGAGGTCCACACTTCGTAGCCGGGTATTCTAGGCTAACGAGCTCCTCTGGCCCCCTGGTCACGACCCCCGGCAGTGAGAGACCTGCTCCTCTGCCCCTCCAGACCCTGCCTCAGCTGTCCTCCCGCCTCCAGGGCCTGCTCGGCCTCTTGGCCCCTTAAAGTGACTCATTCTTCCGAGAGCTTTAAGGTCTTTGTGGAGCCTCCCCAGGGCCCCCAACAAAGTCTCTGTCTTTCCTTTGACTTCCAGCAACACTTGGCAGAAAAGATATTTTTATGTCTTAGATGTCAGTTGTATCTCAATTAAAAATATATGTTACGGCCCTGGCCGGTTTGGCTCAGAGGTTAGAGCGTCGGCCTGCGGTCCGGAGAGACCCTGGTTCGGTTCCCGCTAAGGGCACGTACTTCGGTTGCAGTTTGTCCCCGGCCCTGGTTGGTCGTGTGGGTGGCAGCCACTTGATGTGTCCCTTTCACATTGATGTTTCTCTCTCTCTCCGTTCCTCTCTCTCCCTCCCACTCTACCTGAACAAAAGATGAAAAAATGTCCTCAGGTGAGGATTAAAAAAAAAAAAAAAATGTTACGGAAAAGGGAGCGGAAATATCGAGGGGTCATTCCTGGTGCCCACTGCCTTCTCCTCCCCACCAGGCCTTGTCCCTGACCTTCTCCACGGCCCTAGGCCACCTTGATTCTGTTGGTTTACTCTCCCTATTTCTGCCAGTTAATTTCTTTAACCCTATTTTTGTCCAATTTCAGAGTTAATTCTGTAAGTCTGTGCTGTGGAAAGATCTGTCAAATTATTCACAGGGGCTCGACCACTTGGAGTTGGTGTGGTGTTCAGTGGATTATAGGACTGGAGCTGGTTGGAGTCACTTTTTAAACAATTAACACTTATGTACTTGTAGTCTGCTATTTTGAGAGAATAATGATCATTATTCATTTTTCTTCCTAGAATTAGATTCACTACAACATAGATCCCTAGTATATATGTTTTTGATTTTAGTACTCTGTAATCTTGTCTAATGTAGTCAGGATAATGCCCGCATTTCATTGTATATCCACATCTAAAGAGAAGAAGCTGGTTAGTGACATTTGTTCAAACTTGCAGTTGTTGACTTCCTGCTAAATCAATGAATGTGTCAGAATGTATAAGCACGTACAAGTGTAGATGTGTGCTTAGATGTATACTTACATGCGCATTCTCTCATCTGATTTCAGTTTTGTTTTTCTAGCAAGCATTCTTTATCAAATTTTTTCTAAAGCAGTGGTTTTCAACCTTTTTCATCTCATGGCACACATAAACTAATTACTAAAATTTTGAGACCCACCAAAAAACATATTTTTGCCAGTTCGACCAAAAAAAAAAAAAGGTATAATTTTGATTCATTCACACCAGGCGGCTCTTGTCATTTTTTTCTTTGACAATCTAAGGGAAAAGAGGGTAGCGCCCCTCACTAAATAGTCACGTGTTGCATGTTTTAAAAATTCTTGCTGCGCACTGGTTGCACCTCGCTGCCCTAAAGCATCACAAGGAAAATGTCATGTAACGGAGGGAATCAGCTTTATCTTTTAGGCTCCATTTTGCAGGGTTGGGGTGGGGATGGGGGTGGACTTTCTGGTACCTCACTGTCAGCCGAGAGAAATAACCTCCCGTTTGCTGGCCATGATGGATTTCCTGGCTTGCTGATGCCTGCTGCTTCGGGTCCGCCTCATTCCCTAGGCAGAGTCCACTGGGAGCGAGTGATATTTAGAAAATGACAAATGGCTCATCCCTTCTCAAGCAACAAAAGGCAATATAAATGCTGCTCAGGTAGCTATGGGGTCGGTCCCTACAAATGAAGAAAATGGATTCCTTTTGGCTTTTTCTCAGTCAAGAAATGTGGATTTTACTTTAGTGTCTGGGTTTATGTTTGCTTTTTCTATTAAAAAAAAGAAAAAGGAAAAGAAAAAGAGTGAGCTGAATGGAATTCATCTACTTTGAATTTTCTTATATGAATAAAAATATAATGATGTCTTTAACAAATCATTTCCATTCTGGAACACTCAATTAAAATTTACAGCAAAGACCTTCTTTCCTAAAGATACATTTAAAAACCTCAAGCAATGTATTTTTAATATTAAATATTCCTAATGGAAGCTATCTATGGTGAAGAAACCTGAATAATCTCTGCGTAATCACACGTGTACATATAGCCATCTCTAGCTGTCTGTCATTCCATACATACACACATTTACACACACACACACACACACACACACACACACACACAAACATACTTGATGAAATACATAAGCTCAGACACTGTTCTACTTGAGTAATACTATATTTTTATTTTTTATTTTATTTTTATTTTTTTTAAATTTTTTAATTAATTTATTTTTTTGTTACAGATATTTTACCTTTTTACCCCATTGGCACCCCCCACCCCACCCCCCCTCCACCCTGTCCCTGGCTTAGTTGTCCATGTCCATTGGTCATGCATACATGCATATAAGTTCTGTGGTTTATCTCTTCCCACCCCCCCACCCCCATCCCCTCTTCTGAGGGATGTCAGTCTGTGCCCCACTTCCATGTGTCTGGGTCTACTGTATTCCTCAGACTGTTATGTTCATTATATTCCGTATATAAGTGAGATCATGTGGTATTTGTCCTTCTCTGCTTGGCTTCTTTCACTTAGGATAATACTTTCCAGGTCCCTCCATGTCGTCTCAAAGGATAAGAGATCTTTCTTTCTTACCGCTGC
The DNA here is from genome assembly GCF_014108415.1 of Molossus molossus. NCBI lineage: Eukaryota > Metazoa > Chordata > Mammalia > Chiroptera > Molossidae > Molossus > Molossus molossus. The sequence continues at coordinate 38,612,745 of NW_023425350.1, forward strand.
ATAGTATTCCATTGTGTATATGTACCACAGCTTTTTGATCCATTCGTCTACTGGTGGACACTTGGGCTGTTTCCAGATCTTAGCTATTGTAAATAGTGCTGCTATGAACATGGGGGTACATATATTCTTCCTGATTGGTGTTTCAGGCTTCCTAGGGTATATTCCCAGCAATGGGATCACTGGGTCAAATGGAAGGTCAATCTTTAATTTTTTGAGGTAGCACCATATTGTTTTCCATAGCGGCTGCACCAGTCTGCATTCCCACCAGCAGTGTATTAGAGTCCCCTTTTCTCCACACCCTCGCCAACACTTGTTGTTTGATGATTTGTTGATGGCGGCCATTCTGACAGGTGTGAGGTGATACCTCATTGTTGTTTTAATTTGCATCTCTCTGATGATTAGTGATGTTGAGCATTTCTTCATATGTCTCTTGGCCATTTGTATGTCCTGTTTGGAGAGGTGTCTATTCAGCTCCTCTGCCCATTTTTTAATTGGGTTCTTTGTCTTCCTTTTGTGGAGTTGTATGAGCACTCTGTATATATTGGAAATTAACCCCTTATCTGATACATCATTGGCAATGATGTTCTCCCATACAGTGGGTTGCCTTTCCATTTTGATGATTGTTTCTTTTGCTGTGCAGAAGCTTTTTAGTTTGATGTAGTCCCATGTGTTCATTTTCTCCTTTATTTCTGTTGCCTTAGGTGATGTATCAGTGAAAATTCTGCTCCGTATGATGTCCGAAATTTTGTTGCCTACATTTTCTTCTAGAATTTTTATGGATTCACGGGTCACATTTAAGTCTTTTATCCATTTTGAGTTTATTTTTGTGTATGGTGTAAGTTGATGGTCTAGTTTCATTTTTTTGCATGTAGCTGTCCAATTTTCCCAACACCATTTATTGAAGAGGCTGTCTTTACTCCACTGTATGCTCTTGCCACCTTTGTCAAATATTAATTGAGCGTATTGCCTTGGGTCCATTTCTGGGTTTTCAGTTCTGTTCCACTGGTCTATATGCCTGTTCTTGTGCCAGTACCAGGCTGTTTTGGTTACAGTCGCTTTGTAGTATAACCTGATATCTGGAGTAATATTATATTTTTAAAACCCTTGGACTTACATTATTTCACTGATCCACACAGAAATCCTACTATGTAAATAGACTACAGATGAGGAACCTGAGATTTAAGGACATTAATTAATTTTTCAGGGTCTTATGCCTGGCTGTTTCCTTAGAAGTGGTACCCTGCTAGTACCTCTGATTGTGGTGTTTCTAATGTGGATTTGGACACTGCTCATGTTAAATGGTCCTTTCCCTTTGAGGACAAATCCTGATGTGAACCCAAAGAATTTGACTGGGAGCTGGAGTTTCAGTCCATTTCACTAAAAGTATGTGTCCTCTGTGGTCACTCGACATGTTTGTGAAATCATAGAAATGAAGAATGAAAATAATGTTCATTTCTGGGATTTCTTCTCTATGTGTTTGTCAAAACCTTTCATTCTAGCAGTTTGTTGTGGCTTTCAGACTATAAAATCCTAGACGCTCTTAAATCTCACGTTAAGATCTTAAATTTAAAAATTAAATTTAAACCCTGCCTTCAAGTTCTGTTCCTGTGATCACTGATTAATCAGAGATTTATGAGATTTTTGCACACATGTTTTCTATGTTTAAGAAGGACAAATGAGGCCCTGGGCAGTTTTGCTCAGCGGTTAGAGCATTGGCCCACGGAACAGAGAGGCCCAGGTTCAGTTCCCACTAAGGGCACGTACCTCGGTTGCAGTTTGTCCTGGGCCCTGGTTGGGGTCGAGTGGGTGACAACCAGTTGATGTGTCTCTCTCACATTAATGTTTTTCTTTCTCTCTTTCTCCCTCTCTCCCTTCTACTCTATCTGAAGATAAATGCAAAAATGTCCTCAGGTGAGGGTAAAAAAAAGGACAAGTGAGGTGCCATTGATAGGTTTTTGAAATGTCAGTATATGCTTTGGATTTAAGATGGATCTTGAGAAGTGACTTTTTTTCCCGCATAAGAAGCTCAAAGCTTGGCCCAAGGTAGACAAGCAGTGGCCATTTGTTGAAAGAAGGCATGGATTATGGGAAATCTTGCCGTAATTCTTATGTATTAAATTATTGTTCTTGCTTTTAGCGTTTAGCCTCTGTGGGATTGGATGCCAAAAACACAGTCTGCATTTGGGACTGGAGGAAGGGAAAACTTCTGGCCTCAGCCACCGGCCACTCCGACCGGGTAAGAGGACCTTGTTGGATGGAGTCAGGTAGATTGTGTAAGTGTGTGTGTGGGGGTGGGGTGGGGGGTGGGTGGGGGGGTATGGTAGAGCTTCTCAGAGTTTGTAATACTTTTAAAAGTACATATTCCACATGTATATTTTTTCTACATATTCAACTTAAAAACATACTGTTTTTAAAAATTAATTTAGCCTAAATAGCTATGTTGGCATCTCTTTTGGCAATCGGATGCTTTATTTAAGTTCTTACTGCTTTTTATTGCTCCCTCATAAAATCAAAATAGAATTCAATTTTGAAATTATATGCAAAGTTTAGATGTATTCATTTAGAAATGGAAATAGTTATTAGAAATTAATATTCACAAAATACATTTATAAGCATATACATTTGAATTTCAAATGTATGTAATGACAGCTCTGTGATTCTTTGCTATGTGTGAGAACCTTGAATGTAGGTTGTGGCCTGCTTATTGTTCACATTGAAGTCGGTGTGACCAGAAATGATGCTTCCACCTAGTCATGGCTGACAAGATAGGACATGAAGCAGGCGTATATGCATAACTTGTAAGAAATCTATTTCTCCAGTGACTTGCATAATTAACATAATTTGGCGACTTCTTCACTGTCTTGATTTTTCTAATTAAAAAATAATGAATTTACACGATTGTCTTACCTTGATTACTAGTTGCTTTGTATTTCTGCCCAATTATCTGCCCATGCAGAATGAGTTCTTAATTAAATATTAAATTTGTTGTCTCTTGCTTTATGTGAACTCTAAAACAATTTTTTTATATGAACAGCATGGTCATCTATGGAAAATTGTGGTATTAAGGGGATCCAATAGTTGTTGCTACACATTTGGGCAAACTGTACTCGAGGATTAAGTTCTCAGAAAGCCTGGGAGTGACCCAGCAGTGGACCTTGAGTGTCAGAAGAGGCATGGCATCCCTTTGACCTAATGGTTCCTAGCCCTGACTACACATAAAAATACTTGAGGAGATGTTACAGCATAGTGATGCTTGGGCTCTACCCCTAGGCGTTGGTATTAACTTACTGGTATTTAATTGATATTAATTTAGAACTTAATGACAGGTTGAAAATATTTGCGATGCTTACATTTTGGGTGTTACTGCTTCTGTGTATGCTGTGATCCTGTCATATCTTATAAAATAAATTGAATCGGATCAATGCATGAATTTCCTATTGCTTTGTTACTGCATTGTACACCTTCCAGTTAGGAGTAAGTATATTGTAAGAAATGCAATGCTGCTAAAGTGAGAACTCTGGGATTTTAACAGCCTAGAATGTTTTAATGAAACATTGTCTTTTAGAACATTGTTTTCCCAAAGCCTGTAATTTGTATCACACCTAGTTTTGTTCTTTGTTACTGATGCTAACATGAATGATTATTGGCTGCTTATGGGCAAATGATTATTCTCAAGATTATTTTAGTGGCCAAAGTAATTCCTAGTACTAATTTGTATAATGTTTGCTTTGTAGCCTGCAAAATGATTATACATACCTTATCTTAACTGACCTCATAACAAAACTGAGGTGCTGTCATTCATTTTAGAGAAGATGAAGTTAAGGCTGGAGATGCTAAGCGTTGCCCGAGCTTGCATAGCTGAAGTGGTACTCGGATCCCACTGGTACTTGGACCAAGTGCTCTTTCTTCAGTACTCTTTCTGTGGTCCATAATTGCTCCTTTCTACCTAACCGAAGGTTATGGGCCACCCTCTTTTCTCTGATGATTGGCCCATATTGCCCCTTCCTGTGTGATGGGAAGTTAGCAGCCTATGCGCTTTCTGGGTCTAGACTCTGGCCCTGGCAATTGGTTCTTCTTTCTATTAGAGCTTCACAGAATGCATCAGAATCTCCCCTGTTTAAAAATGCAGGTGCCTGGACACAATTTCAGACCCACTAAATCAGTTCTCTCGGGGGGCCAAGGAAACATGCACTTTAAACAATTGCCACAGGTGGTTTGACCCTAAAGGATAACAGTCTTCTCTTCCCTGTCCCCCAAGTAGAAACAGGACTACCTGCAAGCTGCCTGCTGTCTGTTCTTAAAGAACATATAAGACTAGCAGATATGTTTTCAGTTCCTTGGAAAACTGAAAATATGATAGTATTTTGGATCAGATTAAAATGATGGTCTGAAGAACTGTTTTCGGTGGACTAAGTCAGTGCCATGTTCATGCCCCTGCCTTGTGTTCAGGGATAGTAACTTCCGTGATACTAGAAATTGTTGGCCACACAGAGTTGTAGTTGACCATTAAACATTTTCCTACTTAAAATGAAGCATTTTATAATTATTTTTATTTTTTTTAATTTGTAAAACTATCTGAAAAGTGTTTCTATTAGCATTGTGGAGAACTATAAAAAAGTTGATCAAAAAATTACCTACGGCCCTGGCCGGTTTGGCTCAGTGGTTAGAGCGTCAGCCTGCGGTCTGGAGAGACCTGGGTTCAGTTCCCATTAAGGGCATGGACCTAAGTTGCAGTTTGTCCCCGGCCCTGGTTGGGTCGTGTGGGTGGCAACCACTCGATGTGTCCCTTTCACATCGATGTTTCTCTCTCTCTCTCTCCCTCCTACTTTATCTGAACAAAATATTGAAAAATGTCCTTGGGTGAGGATAAAAAAAAAAATTACCTATGTCATCACAGTTCATTTATCCTGCATGGACAGAGTCAAAACTGTGACACCAGTTTGTTCTCAGTGAGGTGGTTAACTCTTACCTCCCTTCAGGCCTGAGGTAAGTGGACATGAGGTGATAAAGCATGTTAGCAATTCCTGACTCCTCTCCAGAGCCAGATTCTCCCCCTTGCAGCCTGTGTCAGTAACACTGTGTCGTAGGTGTTAGGGTAGAGTATTGGCGTATGGACTGCTCTCCAAAAGAAGGCAAAAACACATGAATGACTAACATGGCAACTTTTAATATTTTTTTAACAGATTTTTGATATTTCCTGGGATCCATATCAGCCAAACAGAGTGGTTAGCTGTGGAGTAAAACATATAAAGGTAAAGTAATTATCTTTTTCACATTTTTGGTACCTTATATGAAAAGAAACTTTGGTGTTGAGAAACTGCTTGACTTTGCATTGCTTTCCTTAAATTCAGAGCCTTCCTACCTGCTTCTCTGATCTGGAAGGAAGCGAGCCTCAGGTGTCCTACCAATGCCCGAGGGCTTCATAAACACTGTGCAATCTCTGTGCAAAGGCCCGATTTTAACCCGAGATGTTTGCTGACGTACAGGCACTTGGTGCTTCAGCAGCAGGTGGAGGATCCTCCCTCCTGGTTTACACTGCCCACCTGGCGGTTGAGAAAACTCATTAAATTTCATGAACAGTGGGGTTTGTACCATGTGAAGGAACAAAAACTGACTCTATTTTCAATTTGCTTGAGGTTGAGCAATGAAAACATTAAAAAGGAACATTCTGTAAGAGGCAAAACAAATCCTGTAGGGATAAAGGAGAGAACCACGTGGTTGAGGGATGGCGCGTGTCAGGAAGGGGATGTATTTGAACTGTGTTGGGGGAAGGTGAGTTTGGTAGGGAGGGCTTAGGAGGCAGCAGAGCCCAGCGGAGGGGGTGCACTTCAGTCAGGAATTAAGAGGAGGCACCAGTCACCCCTGAAATCCTGGGACTGGAGAGCAGAAAGGACCTTGGCACATGACATGTTCAAAGATTATCAATGTTCTCATTACCAACGAACCTCTGTTTAAAACTTTCCACAGGAACCAATATTTGGAAAGATTCTGGCCACGAAATACACTGTAGCCATTAAGTACTAATTACCTTAACACTTGTTTATTGATCAAAGATATGTGTCTGCCAACATGAGTTTCTAATCAGTCTAAAATATTGCAAAGGCACTGAGTTGTCCTGTGAGCCACGGACAGTGAAGAAATAGTGAGCTCACGATGAGCCCCCTGTCGGTGAGGCTGCGGTACTGTCTGGAAGCCGGGGACCCTGCCCCGGAGCCGCCATCCAGCCTGCGGGTTCTGCAGCAGGGAAGCCAAGACCTAAGAGGTTATATTGACTGTTGGTTTTATCTCCCTCTGCTGGACTCTGGGAAAGCTGTGCGATCTCCCTGCGGCGTTCTTCCTCTAGGGAAAGAAAGGGGGTGGGAGGATCGCTATCTCCTGAGTTTATCGAGTGACATTAAACAGTGTGTAGAACCAGTAGGGACACGATAATGTTAACTTATTTCCCCATTTCCTAAGATCATAAAAATGGTGGCACAGGTAAGATTTAAACGTGGTCTCTGGAACCCTGTGGAGAACTCTTTCCACTTAGAAAACAGTTAATAATATAACTTGGCTTAACTCCCTACCTTGTCCCTCCCCCAAACCAGATTATTTAAAATAATAGATGCTTAATGGATAGAATTCTGTAGCTTCTTCCTATTTCTTTCCATCCTCGGTTAACTCTAACTTTTAATCAGTTAAATCTAGAAGCAGAGAATGAGGAAGCCTTGGAACCTTATTTGAAAACACTAAGAGCTGCTTACCATGTTAAATTTGTTAATTGTATTTTAGCGGATTTAGGCATTTTTTCCCCAAGTAAAAACAAGCATTTTCACCTCAAATGGAAAAACCTGCAAATGCCCAACAGCCATTTTTTATTCATTTGCTTTGAAAGAAATCCACATCAGATTTCAACAGGCATCAACAAATTATTTTCACTGTATTTTCTCCATGCAATTCTTAAGATCCCCACCCTTTTCCCCAGACGCTGCCTAACACACACGAACGATTCCAGGCACAAGGTGAATGCCAAACCTTTGATGCATGCCCCAAAAAATAGTTTTATGTGAACTTTTTGTGGCTTCAGTGAAAACCTTTCTGGTTTTGCAAACAGGCAAATTGTAGTGAACTGAAATGAATGCTTCAAAGACAGTAGCAGTTGAGCATTGTCTGCTTGGTTGGTTTTATAGCTCATGAGCTTCCCAGGTTGGTGGGTGTTGTTGATCCTTCTCCAGTCTCTAGTCACAGAGGGACCTTGGAGATTACCTGGACCAGATGAATTCCAACGTAACTGCCAGTTCCAACAAAATTTGCATTTTAATCTGTGAATGGAGATTGCAGAAGATAGACAATGAGTCTTCATTTGATGTGGGTTTAATAATGTGTTGTCACCCTAAACTGTCCCTGTTTTCCAAACAGGAGGTGCCTCTCAAGAAGAGATAATGTGTCAAAGATTTGCTGTTTTCTGGAGCAAATCTCATACCTATCCTGGCATTACATTTATAGGTGCCTTTTTAGATAATCATTTGATTCTTTGGAATGTTAGCTGTTGACATGATACCATCTGCCTGGGTGATTTTATCAGAAACCCTTTGTGTCTGAGGATAATGGTCTCTGTTTTTGAGGTGGTCCATCTAGAAATATTTCAGTAACTCAGGCCATAGTGCACACCTCACATCAATGGCAAAATAATTTACAAAATAAATACTCTCCTCTTAATCTTTATGCCTGGGGAGATAATGAGAAAGAAAAGTGTCTGCCTTGAGGCGTCACCACAAACAGCAAGTTCTTTGGCATGTATGTAGTTGTGTCTAATAGTTCGTTCAGGTTCAAAGTTAATACTTAAATATTAAATGTTTTACCAAAGCTTATACCTGTCTCCTCTCGGATATTTTTATGTTTTCCATGTACACTTTCATAAAAACAATACCCAAAGAAATAACTCACCAAAGTTGGCACTTTCTCTTTAATGAGAGAAGATTCCTGCATGTCTCCAAGGGTTACATGTCTGTCTCTCATCCTCCCTGAGGGCCACCTCCGCCACAGCTGTCTGGGTCCGGCCCTGCTGGCGGTGCAGCCGTCGCAGAACTGCTGCTGGGACACCCGGCTACCCCCAGAGGACCACCATGGTGTCCTCTTTTGCAGGCACAGAATATCAGGGTTGTCACTGATTTTTCCTCACACCTTCCCTGTCACCTAGATTTGCCTAATCCGGCTCTCCTGCACCCCAGGGCCATGTCCTCCTCACCACTGATCCAGATCCTCCTCCTCCTCGTCCCAGTTAATTCAACAGGCTTCTCTCTCTCTGAATTCTCTTGCCACTTTTATGTAGTCTGAATGTGCTCCTTTAAATGATCTCTGGTTTTATATGTATCTTCATTAGATCTGAAGTCCTCAAGGCAAAGATCAGAATTTCAATATTTGGTCACAGAGACCCCGCTTGAACCCTTCCCTTCAGTAAGCCACGTGTGGGTGCTGTCTTCACTGCCAAATGGGCGGAGTACCATCTGTCGGGGATTAGCCTCTTCCCCAGGGTATTAAGAAGATTTAATAACTACACACGTGTAAAGAGCCACCATAAACTGTGAGGGACCATCTACATGGCACTAAAGTTATATCATTTTATATATTTTTACCAACGATGTCAAAGCAAAATATTTAATTTCTCCCCGATACTTTCTATAAAGTAGCTCACTGGTTTTCCACATGATAAATTATACCACTAAACCTGAAAAGCCTAGTCATTTATTTGGCTATATGGAAATATAGCTTATATTTAAAAACATATTTCTAAGTAATATTTTTACAGTGAAGATTTATAACATTTTTAGTTAGAAAGAAATGGTTTCCAAATATATTTATACACACCAAAAAAATGCCTAGAATATAGATCAATGCGTTAACAGGAGGTTGTGGATAATTTCAGTTTTTCTCTTTATCTTTTCTGTATTTCTAAACTTCCATAAGATGAACCTATACTAGTTCTATAACTTGACAAGAAATTAATCAAACAAAAACATAGTGATTCATCCACTTTATCCCAATTCTGGGAACATTGACCTTTTATATTAAATGACTATTAAACAATTAGCAAAGTTTTGGAATTTTGGAACATTTTGAAATATAAGTTTTTTAATGTTGTTAGTTGGCTGAAATGTTCTCTGCTGTCCCAGCAAAACAGGTTAAATTACTTGTCCCTAGTTCAGCTGCAGCAAATCATGGAAGGCATTGAGAGGTAAGCAAAGAAACACTAATAATGAGATGCATTGCAAAACTCTCTGTTTGGATCTATTCATGTTATCACTTACTTTCTAGTTTTGGACACTATGTGGAAATGCCCTGACTGCAAAAAGAGGGATATTTGGCAAAACAGGGGATCTTCAGACCATCCTTTGCCTTGCGTGTGCCAAAGAAGACATCACCTACTCTGGTGCTTTAAATGGGGACATCTACGTCTGGAAAGGGCTCAATTTGGTCCGCACTATCCAAGGAGCACATAGTGTAAGTATCCAGTGTGGAAATTTGGTATGATTTTTTTAAATAAGTTAAGGTTACAAATCTCTCTATTTTTCCCCCATTGCTTTAGGATCAGCCAACTCTGCTGAACAGTCCCTAAACTTGCCTGAAAGATTTCCCAAATTTTTTTTTGTTCACCTAAAAACTATCTCGGAAACGTCATACTTGAATTGGCCTTCACCTCAGTTCCTGATTGGCTTATTGGCGTTGCTGTTCACCAGCACTAGCTCCACAGAAGAACTATTCCATCACCAGTTTCATCTTGTCGACCAGCACTTCCCAAACTTGAAAGTGACCACAGATCCCCTGGAGATCTAGTTGAAGTGCAGATTCTCACTCAGTGGGTTGAGGGTGATGTCACTGCTGCTGACATGGCCCCTAAGTTGATTAGCAAGGGTGGAGATAATGATTTTTACATTGATCAGTAAGGTAGATTTCCCTCGCACTAGGTCCACAGCACAAGCTCTTAAAATGCAAACAGAAACCACTGACAAAGTCTCTTGATGGCCTGCTCTGTGAGAACAGGCCAGGCTTGACTTCTGACCACTGTCCCCTTCTGACATCTATTAAAATGCTTGCATTGCTGTGTCCACAGATGATAAAAGAGATGATGTGACTGGTAAAGCCTGTTGTAGTAGATGGAAATGTGGCAAGACGTGACTGGCAACTCGACAGCCCTTTTGCCGATTGCCTCCAAATTAATCCCCTATGGCTCACAACAGGAAGAAAAGTTTCAGCAACTCTTAGCAAAAGAACTATAAAATTTTAGCTCTTTCATTGTCTTGTATGTTCAAGGCCAATTTTCTTGGCTTTGCTTACCATGAAACAGCTTTTCAAACAATTAAGAGGTCAGGGTTTGTCCTCATTCACAGAAGCAGCTGCCGTGGTAACCTAATTTCTCTTTACTCTGGATCTTGTATCAACATTATTCACTTGTAGCACTTGTAAACAGACCAAATAAAATATTTTCCTGTAGATAAACATCTTTAAATTATGAAACTATTTCAGATGTGGAAAAGCATCTTCCATGTAACACCACTGTAACTTATGTTTTCCATTAGGCTCAGGTGGAGCCTTCTTAGTTCACTGAGAAGCGTTTGTACATGTGGAAGTGTTAACATCCCCAGCCTGGGTATCTCTCCTTGATCACATGGGCAGCAATTTACATTAACCCTCTCCACTGTGGTCTGTCTTTCCTTTTTTTTTTTTAATCCTCACCCGAGGACATTTCTCCATTTTTTGTTCAGGTAGAGTGGGAGGGAGAGAGAGGAACAGAGCGAGAGAGAGAAACATCGATGTGAAAGGGACACATCGAGTGGCTGCCACCCACACAACCGACCAGGGCCCGGGACAAACTGCAACCGAGGTACGCGCCCTTAGCGGGAACCGAACCCGGGTCTCTCAGGACCGCAGGCCGACGCTCTAACCACTGAGCCAAACCGGCCAGGGCTGTCTTTCCTTTTTAATGATCGGATGTCACTTCTTTTCTTTCCTTTCCTCCCTCCCTCCCTCCCTTCCTTCCTTCCTTCCTTCCTCCTCACCTGAGGATATTTTTCCATTGAATTTTAGAGAGAGTGGGAGGAGGGGGAGAGAGAGAGAAACATTGATGTGAGAGCAATACATCAATTGGTTGCCTCCCACAGGATCCCGGCTGGTGCTGGTGCCAGGGCTGGGGGTCAAACCTGCAATCCAGATACATGCCCTTGATCAGGAATCAAACCCATGACCCTGCTGTTCCTAACCACTGAGCCAGACCAGTCAAGGCACATCTTTTCTTTATACTGCACACTTGTCCTGTAAAGGATTTTGTGATTTCCATATCTGGTTTAACCAAGGAATTCTGAACACATTTTTTACAACCTGCCGTCAGTTTAGTGATGGCCGAGGCGCTCCTGGAACTAGTTATCTCTGGTGCTTATTATGATTAATTTTTGATCTAGCTAAAATAAAGGATACTATAAATGGCTGCTTGTTTTTTGGTCAGGATTTCAATAGAGAACATGGGATTTGCTTTTTATTTTTGTTTTGCTTTTTAATCATCAAGACCCAACTACAGTGACGATTTAGAATGATGGCAGCATTGAGCATTATCTGCCTTAATTACAGGCTGGAATCTTCAGCATGTACGCCTGTGAAGAAGGCTTTGCCACCGGTGGACGCGATGGGTGTATACGATTGTGGGATACTGATTTCAAGCCAATAACCAAAATTGATCTCAGGGAGACAGAGCAAGGATACAAAGGTAACACATGTATTAATACCTACCGATAACTCTGTGGTAAATGTAAGGTTATGTTTATTTTTCTGTACCATCTTATTCTACAGAGGACTTAAGACAGTTTACATAAGTATATCAAATACAAGATTAGAAGTATGTTAAAAATAGATGGATACCCCTTTTCCTCCCATCTGCTCAAAGGTGTCTGCGTATACTAGCAATGGTCCCGCTGCAAAGAGAAACAATGTTAAAACAGCTGAGCGGTGTCCTGCGAAATGGGACTTTCACTGATAAAAAGGGGGACGTTCTGGACATGTTGGTGACCCTAAATGTGACTGCACACAGCCTCTGAAAATAAATAAACACATAAATAAGTGATAGGAAAAACAAGACAAAGAAATTGTTTCAAAACAATGACTTTAATGCCGATCACATCGGCAGGCGTTAAGAGCAGGAGTCTCCTGCAGGCAGCCACCATTCTGCTTTCTGTCTCTGAATTCGCCAGTTTCAGGAACCTCATGGAAGTGGAATTATACAGTATGTGCTCCTTTGTGACTGGCTTGTTTCTCTTAGCATAATGTCTTCAAGGTTTTTTCCATGTTGTAACATGTGTCAGAATTTTCTTTGTTTTTATGGTAGAATAGTATTCCAATGTATATATCATTTTGTTTGTTCACCTATTGATGTATGTTTGGGCTGCTTCTACCTTTGGGCTATTGTGAATAATGAATGCTTCAGTGAATGAGTGTACGAATATCTCTTTGACACTCTGATTTAAATTCCTTTGGATGTATATCCAGAAGGGAAATTATTGAATCATTTGGTGTTTTTCTCTCTTTTTTTGTGTTAATCCTCACCTGAGGATATTTTTTCCATTGATCTTTAGAGAGAGTGGAAGGGAGAGCAGGAAGGGGAAGGACAGAGAGAAACATCTATGTGAGAGAGACATATGGATTGGTTGCCTTCCTCATGTGCCCTAGCCGGAGCCAGGGGATCAAACTTGTAACACAGGTGCGTTCCCTTGACTGGGAATCGAACCCACAACCCTGTGGTGGAGAGGCCGACGCCCTAAGCACTGAGCCACACTGGCCAGGACAGCATTTCTCTCTTTGAAGAACTGCCATGCTGTTCTCATAGCAGCTGCACCATTTACGTTCCTATAAACAGTACACGAGAGCTCCAATTTCTCCACATCTTTGCCGACACTTACATTTAATTTTGAAAGTATTACAGATGTCTCCCCTTCTCCCATTGTTCTTGATAATAGCTGTTCTAATAGGTATGAAGTGGCATCTCATTTTGGTTTTGATTTGCATTTCTCCAATGATTACTGATGTTGAGCATTTTTTATACACTTGTTGGCCATTTGTATTATCTTTGGAGAAATTTCTATTCAAGTCCTTTGCTCATTTTAAAATCCATTTTATCCTTTTGTTATTGAGCTGTAAGAGTTCTTTATATATTCTGGATTTCAGCTTCTTATAAGTATATGATTTGCTCAACTTCTTATATGATTTGCAAATATTTTCTCCCATTCCATAGTTTGCCCTCTTATTCTGTTGACGTGCCCAGTGTTGCACAAAAGTTTTTAATTTTGATGTAGTCCAGTAAAGGTATTTTTTCTTTTTTGTTACCTGTGCTTTTAGTGTCATATCCAAGATCATTGTCAAATACAATATCATAAAGCTTTACCCCTGCATTTTCTTATAAGTGTTTATATAGTTTTAGCTGTTATATTTAGGTCTTTGATTCATTTAGAGTTAATTTTTGTATATGGTGTAAAGTAGGGGTTTCACTTAAATTTTTTCAAAATACTTTTATAACTAATTTAGCTGCAAAACCTGACATGAACTTATATAAGGCTGTTTATTGTCTTCATGCATATGAATATTCATACAGTTCATTGCAGAAATATTTAAAAGTGCTGCCCTGGACTCCACTGGATGTATTGCATGAGCCCAAAATTCAAAAATTTCTGAATTCCCAAGTGCACTTGACCCCAAAGAATTTCACATATGTGGGCTGGTGGACTTCCAATACATTTTTTAGTAACTATCAAATTCTGGAATTTTCGAGCTGGGAAAGATGTTGGGTGTTAGTGTGTGGAACTCTCTGACCTTATAGATGAGTACAGTGAGGCTCAGGGTCATTGGCATCGAGCTAATGTAGGATTAGGGATCTAACGCAAATCTCACAGCAAACTTAATAACAGTGCATTCTGAGCCTGGTCATTTTTAAGACAAATTTATGATCTGGGTAAAATAATGAAGCTTAAATGACTTATAGTGGTAGCAAGAGAAGCCAAAACTAATTCTTAAAGCAAGTCAACTAAAATAAATTGCGTCTATGGTGATAAAATACTTTGAATTAGTGGCTGTAAATGATTATGTCTAAAGGAATACAGTAATTATTCATACAGTATAAGATGTATTATCCATTTATTTATCCATTCAGTATGCATTTATTAAGCATCTACTAAGTGTTAGCTATGTACCCTCAAACTGAACAGGCTCTTCTAAAGAGCATGCTTCAGGCATTTTATTGGCGTCTTATGTGTGTTTATTTTAATTTCCAACACATACTTGTTGAATTGCTGCTCTGTATAATGACTATAAACTCCATATCCGGAGATATCTTGCATTTAGTCAAGCAGCTCAGTTCCCTCAGTGCTGAGCAAAGTTTAGGAGGCCGAAGTCGCCAAGATACAAGGCACCCCTTCTTAGACTTCTCCGCATCCCGGCAGCCCACCCGCTGGTCGGAACCACCATCTTTCACGTAGATGCTGTTGTTGCTTTATAACTTGTGCCCTGGCTTCAACCATTCTTCTCAGAATAGCAGCCAGAGGGATTGTTCGAAATTTATTAGCCAGATCACATTATTCCTTTCCTCAAAACCTTGCAATGGTTTCCATTTTCCTCAGAAAAAAAGTCAAAGTTTTTTAGATGGCCTAGTACCCTCTTCTTCATTGTGTCAACCTACTGTGTTCAAGCTTGACTCCCAAGAACCAGCAACAGTAGTTCATAGAAAGTGTTAGGGAGGTTGGTGTCATGGTCAGATCTCCACCGGTCTCTCTGACTGAGGAACCCTGGTCCAGAGCATTCAAAGGAGCAACTCTCCAATCTGAGAACTGCCTTGTTTCCAACAGACAAAGCAGGCACATCGATTGTTCTTCTGGTCTCTCGGGTGGCTTCATGACTTGCCTCTATCACCTGTCTCCCTGTCTGTCCACCATCGTCCTTTGGGCCATGCCTCCTGCGTCACTGTTGTGCCGAGAAAGTGGAGGCACATCAGAAGAGGACGCATGGGTGCTGGAGATGGCGAGGTGTCCCTGGAGGGGAGGCAGGTGGTGGTGTTTGTTCACACTTGGTGGTGTGGAATGTAGTGTCAGAAAAGCAGAGGCTCTCTGGTTTGTTCTGGTAGTAATTCCCCTTCCCCAGCTGGCCCTTCCCGGGTGGGACGCAGCCTGTCGGTGGTGTTTCTATCTTCTGAGGTTCCGTTAGGCTGTGTGGATCCTGCAGAGTTTCTGTGACTTTAGGATTTGGGGTCCTATGGACCCTGAAGTAGCCCAGATTTTGTAGAGAGTAACTTTCACTACAAGTTCTGCTGGAACTTTTCAGGCAGAGACCTTTGTGAACAGGAGCAGCAGGCCATGGGCACTTCATGCTGCACCCCAGTCAAGGACCAGCCCTGCCCAGCCTGTGGAGAGACCGGCATCTCTCCTGCAGCCGCCCCAGTATTGAATGCTGGCTCTGTGGCAACCATCGTGCTGGGCCTGCACACAGGATCTGTCGTCCTCCAACGGCCCCGGGGCTGCTCCCGGGGCATGAGATCTGCCCACCTCCAGTCTCTGGGTAGCCTCAGGTACGCCTTTAATGCGGGGAGGCAAAGGGATGGGGGTTCAGAGGTCCCCGCTGTTTTCTCCACATCCTCTCCTCATCTTCCCTCCTTGCCTGAGTGAAATCTCTTGCTCTCACTCTTTTATTACTTTTTACGTCTTTACCAAGGGGCCCCTTGGTACTGCATCTTTAGTAAGGTTGGGTTTACAGAAAAAAGCCATCACCTTGTCTCGTTAAATCTCTGGTACCACATCCTGGGTGCACATCCACAGAAAAAGGAATAACTTTGTGGGGAAGAGAGTCCATTCCAGACTTGCACTGCTTGAATTCTCGTTATATCTCTGTCAGTTGCTCATTCTGGGACGTTGGGCAAATACTCTAAACGTTCTATGCTGTAATTTCCTCATTTATGCGTGTTTGGTGCCATTGAGTCAGCTCCAGTTCTTGATGACCCTGTGAAGGAGTGACATCCGCAGCACCCTGTCCTGGACAGCCCTGCTCAGCTCCTGCGGACTCATGTCTGGGGCTTCTTTTATGGAGTCAGACCATTTCATATTCTGCTGCTTTCTATTCTCCCCAGAATTATTCTTTGCCCAAGAACTCTGTCTGCTCGTGATGTGCCCAAAGTAGGACAGCTCGTGTTGTCCCTTTTGCCTCCGGCGATGTTTCAGGATTAATTTGCTCTGGGCCTCGCCTTTCTGGCAGTCCCGTTATCTGTAGAGCTCCTCTCCAACACATTCTTCAAACAATTATTTTTTCCTATCAGCCTTCTTCACTGTACAACTTCCACATCGTCACACAGTAATCGGGCATACGAATGGTCTTAGCCTCGGTCTCTAATGACACAGCGTTGCTCTTGGTGATCTTTCCTGATTCTTCCATTGCTGCCCATCTGAGTCTCAGCCTTCTCTGGATTTCTTGGCTGCGGTTTCGATTTGATGACCGGGTCAAGGTGAGCAAAATCTTTAACAATTTCAGTGTCTTCATCGTCTGTGTTAAAGTTGTGTATCTCCTCTGTAGTCATGCTTTTTGTCTTCTTGACCTTCAAATGCAGTCCTACTTTGGCAGTTTCTTCTTTCAATTTCATCAGAAGTCATTTCAAATCATTGCTACTTTCTTTCCGTGAGATGGTGTCATCTGCATATCTTAAGCTATTGATATTTCTTTCATGAATTTTCCCTCCTCCTTCCTCTGAGCCTAGCCCAGTGTTTTGAATGTGTTCTGGGTACAGATTACACAATAGAGAGATAAAATGCACCCTTATCTGACACCTTTGCCTAGAGCAGAGGTTCTCAACACATATTTCCGATGGTCTTGGGAACCGAGACACGGCTCCTCTGTCCGTCTCCAGGCGGGTCCACCCACATGCAGATACGCCCACATACAGCATGAGGAACTGTGTTTAAGGGTTGTGGCATTAGGAAGGTTGAGAACTGATGGGCTAGAGGAAACCATTCAGTCTCTCTGTGTTCTGTCCTGACAGTGGCTTCCTGTCCACAGTACAGGTCACACATCAGGACAGTCAAATGCTGAGATACACCCATTGCTTTCAAACGACCCACAGCTTTTCATGATCCACACAGTCCCAGGTTTATAGTCTATAAAACATAGACTAACCTGAAATTCTTTGGAGAACTCTTGTATCACCAAATGTTCACAGTTGGGTCTTGAGTGCCTCTTCGTTTTCAGACTCCAGCTTGACCATCCCACATTTCTGGCTCCATGTGAGGTGTTGCCTTTGCTGTATCACCTTGAGCATCACTTTACTTGTGTGGGAAGTCAGAGCAATGGTCCTCTATTTTTTTTTTTTTTTTTGATTCCTCACCTGAGGATACTTTTCTGTTTATCATCAGATAGAGTGGGAGGGAGGGAGAGAGAGACAGAGAGACAGAGAGAAACAGTGACATGATAGAGCTACATCAACTGGCTGCCTCTTGCATTACCCGACCAGGGCTGGGGGTGAACTACAAAAGAGGTACGTGCCCTTGACCAGAATCAAACCCATGACTCATTGGTCCGCGGGCTGACGCTCTAACCGCTGAGCCAAACCGGCCAGGGTGAAATGGTCCTCTATTTACTGCACTCCTCGGCATCTCCTTCTTGAAGGTTAGGATGTATGCTGAAACCTTCCAGTCCGTAGGCCATTGTTTTGTTTTCCATATTTGTTGACATATTCTTGTTGGGTTTTGACGGATTCAGTCTCTGTGGCTTGAAATAATTCTAACAGCTTCCTGGTGACTTTTCTCTTCCCAGTACGTTCAGGGCAGGTTTCAGTTTGCTGTGTAGAAGTATAGTTCTTCCCCACAGGAATGATCTGCGAGGGCGTCTGTCGTCCTTTTGTCTCTTCTGTGTAGATTTTCACTATACTGTTTCCACTGTGGGACATTGGGCAAATAATATAAGTTTCTATTCTGTAATTTCCCCCTTTATTTAAACAGATATTTACTGGCCCCACCCAGGTCCTTGGGCTGTCCATGGGGCCTCCTCCTGAGTTATTATTATCATTCCCAGGCATGACGTCGAGCTCTGGACTCTGGGCTGAGTAATGTCAGTGAGGGTGTCCGTGCCCATTCGTAGGGCTTGCTTGTTAGACCCAGATCAGTGTCCTTGTGGCCATCCGCTCCTCAGGCTATGGGTGTTCTGAGGCATCAGGGTGGAGTTTTCCATGTGGCAGGAGAACCACTGCATTAGAGTCACCTGGTGACGAAGCCCGGCAGTCAGAATTTTCGACAATATGACCAAAGTCTGAGAACACACGGGCTGGGAGGCAGCTTGGTAGTGGCTCTCAGTCCCGGGAAGCTGAGGTTCCTCCAGACCCACTGAGAGGAATCGCTGGGTGGGGTCCAGGCATCTGTATTTTTAAAATACTTTTCATGTAGCATCTGAGGCACCGCAAGGGGTGAGCAGCTGCTCTTGGTTTTTTTTCACACGGCTGACCCAGGAGCCCTGGATTGAAGATCACCAGCAAGTACTGACTCCCTGCTGCCGCCGGTCTTCCCTTCTTGGGCCGGATAACTGGGGGAGGCCATTCTGGTCCCACAACAGTTGTTCTGTGTGTGTGCGTTGGACCGCAGCCTTTCCTCCGAGAGCCCACGTGCCGGCGCGTCAGCGTGTGACAGACGAGTGCACTGTGACCCGAGGAGCACATGCAGCAGTTTCTTCGTAGCTCCCGGTGCCCACCCTTCCCAGGGCCAGAATCTGACCTCACGTGCAGCAAATTGTCCTCCACTGAGATGCGAACCCCCCCAAAAAGACCCCCACAAAGCACAAAAACCTCCTGGTTCAAATAACAACTTCTAGTTATTGGTTAATTCCCTAAGTCCCAATACTAGGTGACGTTGTTGAATTATATTATTGCATTGGATCCTCACAACGACGCTATGAAGTATAAGCGCTGCAAGTCTCTCTACAGATGAGGAAACTGAAGATTTGAAAGACTAAATAGCTTTCCATGTCACACAGCTGGGAGGGTGGGGCTGGGTATAAATCCAGGCTGTGTACTTACCTGGTCAGCGAACTAGTGGAAAATAAACAATATCCTTTGGGTCTGTGTTAATATTCATGATATTCATGGACTGGATCTCCCTGTGCCTGGGTTTCAGGACTGTTGCAGAGAGGAACAGAAGGGTACTATTTTCCACTCCGAACTGAATGTGAAACCGGCTAAATGGCTGTTGAGAATTTGGTCTTAGAGGGTTTTTCAGTGGCTGGTTGCTCTCTACTGCCATCTGCCAGCAGTGTGCACCAAGCACAGGCCGGAGCCCCACATTTCTCAGAGGAGTGGCAGAGACCGCCAGGGTGTCCAAGACGTGGACACCTTACAAATTCAGCAAAATGCCTTCAGTTCATACTGACAGAAGTCTCTGAAGCATGTACTTTTCCAGAACAAAAGAGCCTTTCTGTGGATTTTAACAATTCAAATGCTTCTTTCTGGTTCCCTTTTCACTACTGGTGGATTTCTAACCATATTCCAAATATTACCTTATATTTTTCTGACTCCCAGAGCAGAAGATAAAGAAGCAAAGATAGCTTAATTATTTCCCAATGCGGTGGCCACCTCGGCCAGCCTGGCTCGGAGAGCATGATTGCATTATTGTTCTCTGCATTGGTGTCAGAGGTGAAACCAAGCTAGGTGGATAGACAGAGAAAGGAAAAGCTGTCAGAATCTTGCCAGGGACCTGCCACTCACCAGGGTGTCACCAGAACGTGCCCAGGAGAGACCGTGCTGTTCTCCCAGTCACTCTTGCATGCAGAACAGCAGCTGGGTTCAGAAATGATGAAAACAGAACGTGATTCGGAAACTTGAATCCAGTTCTCTACCCACTGAGATGTCTGCAGGAAGTAATTCCCACGTGAAGTGGTTATTTTGAACGAGAGAATGGCTGTGTCCTGTCTGTCTTCAGAGGTGGACCCCTGGGGTTGACCGGTCTGATGTGACAAAATGCAGTGTATTTGTTCCAGGAACTGAGTGTTTGTGAAGAGCCTGAGTTGGTTTCTGAAAGAAAATGTTCACAGCTCATTAAGTTTATGTTGTAAACAGTGAAACTGGAACAGCTCCTCTCATTATCTGTCCTTCTCTCCCTCCCCATATTTAGCCAGGGACCAACCGTATCGATTTGACTTCATTGCCTTCGCCATGTGTAAATTCTGCCTTACGCGGAACCCCTTTTTCAAATGAAATCTCCTGCAAAATAGATTGCGGGGTGCTGAGGGAAAAGCAGGGGTGGGATCCTCAGACTCTGCGTCTCAAGCTCTTGGCCCTGGCCCTCTCCTGGCCGGGCCTGAGGCTCCTCCGAGGCATCCACGGGCTCCGGACACAGTCCAGAGATGCCGCTGCGGGACCCACTGCTCCTTGGGCTGGGCTGAGTTGGAAGGTTCTTTGTTACTAAACCTCTTTTGAAAAAAGAAAGACAAAGCAGATATTTTAAAAATGTTAACAATTTGTCAGTTCCGGGTGGTAGGTTGTTTGTTATAATATTCTTATACGTTTCTGAATCTGTTCCCCAAAATATGATGGTAAAAAATAGTGAGGGTGATGGGGAGATTAAATGTCTGTACACTGGGGCCCTGGCCAGTTTGGCTCAGCGGTTAGAGCGTCGGCCTGTGGTCCAGAGAGACCCGGGTTCGGTTCCTGCTAAGGGCACGTACCTCAGTTGCAGTTTGTCCCTGGCCCTCGTGGGTCATGCAGGAGGCAGCCACTCGATGTGTCCCTTTCACATCAATGTTTCTCTCTCTCTCTCTCTCTCTCTCTCTCTCTCTTCCTCCCACTCTATATGAATGGAAAAATGTCCTCGGGTGAGGATAAAAAAAAAAATAAATAAATAAATGTCTGTACACTGGACCAAAGACAATGCCAGATTTTTGGGAGAAATTGTGGTTTTCAAGCCATTCAGCCTGGTGGGTGGACACGCTGTGGGAGGCCACGGGAGACGTGGCGTGCTCATGCCTACTGTGGGGCTGCGATGCCAGGCCTGCCTGGAGAGGGGCAGTGTGAAGACAGTCAGTGGTAAGTCCACTGTGGTTTGAATATGTTGATAACAGTTAAAATATATAGCACATTGCTGAGCTATATAATATGTATATATCTGTATATGTGTGTATATAATTGAGATATAATTGACATATGACATTAGCTTTAGGTGTACAACATAATGACTTGATATATGTGAAGTGGTCACCACAAGAAGTCTAACATCCATCACCAGCATAGTTACAATTTTTTTCTTTTGATGAGAACTTTTAAGATTGACTCTTTTAATAACTTTCAAATATTTATTACAGTATTATTAACTGTAGTCACCGTGCTGTACAGTAAATCCTCTTGAGTTATTTATTTATAACCAGAAGTTTAAACCTTTGACCACTTTCTTCCAGTTTGCTAACCATTCACCCCCACCCCACCCCCGCTTCTGGCAGCCACCAGTCTTGTTCTCTGTATCTGAGTTTGAATTTTTAAATTTTATTTTTAGATTCCACATGTAAGTGAGATTATAGGATGTTTGTCTTTGCCTGATTTATTTCACTTAGCATAATGCTAAGGTCCACCCATGTTGTCCCAAGTGGCAGGATTTCCCTTTTATTAATGGCTGAATAGTATTTCATTGTGTGCATGTATATGTGCGCGCGTGCTTGTGTGTGCATGGGTGTGTGTCAGATTTTTAAAATCCCTTCACCCACTGATAGGCACTTGGGTTGTTTCCATGTCTTGGCTGTTGTAAATTAAGTAAGTTGCAATGAATGTGGGGGTGCAGATATCTTTTTGAGTTAGTGTTTTTGTTTTCTTTGGGTAAATATCTAGATGTGGAATTGCTGGATCATATGGTAGTTCTTTAATTTTTGAGGCACTTCCATAGTGTTTTTGATAGTGGCCACACCATTTTACATTCTCACCAATAGCACACAAGGGTTCCCTTTTCCCCACGTCCTCGGAACACTTATCTATCTTTTTTATCATAGCCATTGTAATAAGAATGAGGCAATATCTCATTGTAGTTTTGATTTGCATTTCTCTCATGATTAGTGATACTGAACACCTTTTCATGTACCTTTTGGTCATCTGTATGTCTTCTTTGGAAAAATGTCTATCAGATTCTCTGCTCATTTTGAAATCAGATTGTTCTTTTGCTATTGAGTTGTATGAATTCTTTATATTCTTTGGATATTAATCTCTTATCAAATATATGATTTGCAAATATTTTATTCCATTCAGTAGGTTGCCTTTTCATTTTGTTGATGGTTTCTTTTGCTGTGCAGAAGCTTTTTAGTTTGATGTAGTTCCATTGTTTATTTTTGCTTTAGTTGTCTTTGCTTTTGATGTCAGCTTCAAAAAATCATCACCAAGACTGATGTCAAGGAGATTACCACATATGACATCTAAGAGTTTTGTGGTTTGAGGTCTTATATTCAAGTCTTATATTTATTTTGAGTAAACTTTTATGTATGGTATAAGATAGTGGGTCCAGTTTTATACTTTTGCATGTGGCTGTCCATTTTCCCAGAACCATTTATTGAAGAGATTATCTTTTCCTCATTGTATATTCTTGGCTTCTTTGTTATAAATTACTTGACTATATATGTGTGGGTTTATTTCTGGGCTCTTTATTCTGTTCCACTGATTTATGTGTCTGTTTTTATGCCAGTAGTATACTGTTTTGATAACTAGAACTTTGTAATATAATTTGAAATCAGGAAGTGTGATGCCTCCAGCTCTGTTCTTCCTTCTCAAGGTTGCTTTGGCTATTCAGGGTCTTGTGTGGTTCCATACAAATTTTAGGATTGTTTGTTCCATTTTTGTGAAAAATGCCATTGGAATTTTTATAGGGATTGATGTTAGCTGTAGGCTTGTCATATATGACCTTTATTGTGTTGAGGTACATTCCCTCAATACCCACTTTTTTGAGAGTTTTTAATATCATGAATGGTTGTTAATTTAGACAAATATTTTTCTGCATTTATTGAGATGATCATATGATTTTTATCCTTCATTTAATTAATGTGGTGTATGTATAACATTGATTAATTTACAAATGTTCAACCATCCTTGTATCTCTGAAATTAATGCCACTTGATCATGGTATAAAATCCTCTTAGTGTATTGTTGATTTTGGTTTGCTAATACTTAGTTGAGGATTTTTGCATTTATGTGCATCAGGGATATTGGCCTGTTATTTTCTTTTCTTGTAGTGTCTTTGTGTGGTTTTGGTATTAGGATAATTCTAGCCTCCTAAAATAAATTTAGAAGTGTTTCCTCCTCTGGTATTTTTTAGAGGAGGTTCAGAAGGATTAGTTGATTGGTTAAATAATTAATTCTTCTTTAAATGTTTGGTATAATTGACCCATGAAGTCATCTGGTATGGGATTTTCTTTGTTGGAAGGTTTATTTTGTTGTTGTTAATCCTCACCAGAGGATATTTTCCCCTTGATTTTTGTTTTTAGATAGAGTGGAATGGTGGGAGGGAGGGGCGGGGGAGAGAGAGAGAGAGAGAGAGACATCCATGTGAGAAAGACACATCTATTGGTTGCCTCCCTGCACCACCCTGACTGGAGCTGGGGATAGAACCTTGACCAAGAATCGAACCTGCAACCCTTTGGTCTGCAGACTGTCATGCTAACTGCTGAGCCAGGGCTTTTGGGAAGTTTTTGATTACTGATTAAATGTCCTTACTTGTTATTGGTCTGTTCTTATTTTTGGTTTCTTCATGATTAAGGCTTGAAAGTCTTATATCTATTTCTTCTATGTTGTCCAGTTTATGGGCATATAACCATCATAGCAGTCTTTATAGTCCTTTGTACTTCTGTGGGATCAGTTGTAATATCTTTCTCCTTTCTGATGTTATTTGAGTCCTCTTTTTTCTGTGTGAGTCTAGCTTAAGGTTTGTCTGTTTTGCTTATCTTAAAAAAAAACAGGTCTTAGTTTCATTAACTTTTTCTGTTGTCTCTTTTCATTTATTTCGACTTTGATCTTTGTTATTTTATTTCTTCTACTAACTTTGGACTTAGTTTGTTCTCTTTTTAGTTCTTTGAGTTATAAATTTAGGTTGTTTTTTTGAGATCATTCTTACTTTTAATGTAGGTTTTTATTGCTATGAACTTCCGCTTAGAGCTTCTTTTGCTGCATTACATAAGTTTTGGTATGTTGTATTTCCACTTTCATTTATCTCAAGATCTTTTTGTAATTTTTCGACCCATTGTTGTATTTAGTAGAATGTTATTTATCTCCACATACATGTGAGTTTTCCCGTTTTCTTCTTGTACTTGTTTTCTAGGTTCACACCAAAAAATGCTTGATATTTCAATCTTCTTAAATGTATTAAGACTTGTTTTGTGGCATAACGTAGGATCTATCCTGGAGAATGTTTCATGTGAGCTTGCGAAGAATGTGTATTCTATTGCTTTTTTTTTTTTCTTTATTGATTTTAGAGAGAGAGGAAGGGAAAGGGAGAGAGATAGAAACATCGATGAGAGAGAACATTGATTGGCAGCCTCCTGCATGCCCCCCACTAGGGATCAGGCCCACAACCTGGGCATGTACCCTGACTGGGAATCGAACTGGGACCTCTTGGTGCGTGGGTCAATGCTCAATCACTGAGTCACACCAGCCGGGCTAGTCTGTTACTTTTGAATGGAATGTTCTCTAATGTCTATTAAGTCCATCTGGTGTAATGTCTTCTTTAAGGCCAATGTTTTCTTACTGATTTTCTGTGTGGATGATCTATCCATTGATATAAGTGAGGTATTAAAGTTCCTATATTGTATGATGTCTGTTTGTCCCTTTAGGTCTGTTACCATTTGCCATATGTAGCTGTAAGTTAGGTGTGTCCATGGGAGGAAGTGAGTTCAGGATTCTCCTATGTCACCATCTTGAACTGGAATTTCATATATATCATTTTAGTTGGTTTTGGTGTGTGGATATCTGCTTAGAAATGTCTGGCTTCTCCTTAGAATGTAAATCCCATTAGGGCATGAGTCTGGCTCATTCACTGTTTCAGCTCCCATCTTGGGCACGTAGTAGGTGCTCAATCAAAAATGTTTGGATAAATGAATGAATATATCCCTCCATCTTTGAATGTTCTCATGGAGAATGAGGATATTGTCTTTTATTTATTGATATCTCCAAGGATTCAAAAATGTTTGTTTTTTTGATGTTTTATTTTATTCATTCAGCAATTCTTGTTGAGCCTCTGTTACATGCCAGCCACTGTGCTAGGTGCTGGA
Organism: Molossus molossus; assembly: GCF_014108415.1. Lineage (NCBI taxonomy): Eukaryota > Metazoa > Chordata > Mammalia > Chiroptera > Molossidae > Molossus > Molossus molossus. Next base: position 38,638,008 of record NW_023425350.1, read on the forward strand.
CATCCAGTAGTGTCTAAAACTGAGAAAGCTTGTCTTCACAGACGTCAGAGAGAGACAGTGGACAATAATAAACAAGAAAATTATAGGATGTTTTTCGCTGATGTTGAAATATAATTAATATCCCTCTTCCTGTCTCTGAAGAACAGAGTTACATTTTTTCTGTAATAAAATTATAGATGAAACAAGGCCTGCTGGGGAGACAACAAACCCACCACCGCTCTGGGAGGAAACAGGAATATGTAAGCAGTGACTAGTGACTAGCCCTCTGATAAGGCTAGGAAAGAGATAAGGACAAGAACGGCACGGTGGCAAAGGGTTGTTGCGACAGGCAGCATGCCCACAGCTGAGCCGCCTGCCCATCAGCCTGCTGTCCCCACAGCGGGCCGTCCCAGCCCCGAACGCCCATTGTGATGTCTGCAGTGGACGACTTTGAGTGATTGACCCCGAACTAGCTGTTGCCAAGATATTCCTACTTCTACTGACAGCAGGAATAATAAATCTGCCTGTGTGCTGTCTCCTTCTGTTTTAAGACACATAACAATGAATTCAGAGCAAGGAATAAAGAGAATTATCTCATGTAAAAATATCCCTGTGCCTTAAAAACTACTTTTTCATAAATGAATGATCTCATTTGATCTTTTCAAGACTGCAGTGAGTTAAGATGGGGATTATAGTTGGAGGGTTCATATACCTCCAATTAACCCTCTGTTGTCTCAGCATCCCATCTGGTTCAGCAATGCCCTGGAGTTTTTAATAGACTTAATTTTTTTAGAGCAATTAGGTTCACAGCAAAGTTGAGTGGAACGTACAAAGATTTCTCATATATCCCCTACCCCGTATGCACAGTTTCCCTGACTCTCAACATCTCCCACCAGGGTGGTGCATTTGTTACAGTGGGTGAACCTTCACTGACAGACACATCATTGCCACCCAAAGTCAATTTAGTTCACATTAGGGTTCACTCCTGGTGTTGTATATTCTTCTTTAAAAAAAAAATACTGTATACTTCTTACTGATTTTTTTTTTAGAGAGAGAGAAATAGAAACATTGATGTGAGAGAGAAACATCCATCAGCTGCCTCCTGTACTCTCCCCACTGGGGATCGAGCCTGCAACCCAGGCATGTGCCCTGACCAGGAATCGAATGGGGACCTCTTGGTCTATGGGATGATGCTCAATCCACTGAGCCACACCGGCTGGGCTGGTGTTGTATAGTCTATGCATTATGACCCATGTATAATAATATGCATCTAGAATTATCCCTATAGAATAGTTTTATGGTCCTAAAAATCCTCTGCGTTTTGAATACTCATCCCTCTGTCTTAGACATTTTTATTTTGTAATAAAATGTTATTAGAATTTTGTATTAAAATATTTTTAAAATATGTTTTTTTAATTGATTTCTTAGAGAGGAATGGAGAGAGAGATAGAAACATCAACGTGAGAAAGAAACATCGATTGGCTGCCTCCTGCACACCCCCACTGAGGATCGAGCCCACAACCCGGGCATGTGCCCTGACCTGCAATCAAACCGGCACCTCTCAGTCCATGGGAGGACACTCAATCCACTGAGCCACACCAGCTGAGCTATATTAAAATATTTTTAATAGCACTAGTTACCGCATCAATCTTTCAACATTATGAAACTGCTTTTTTGGTTTAAAAACATTTCAAGAAATTATGTAAATTTAATTATTTTTAGAACCTCCTTTTACTTTAGATGATAAATTACATGGTCCCCATAATTATAGTCTACATTTTATGGGGGAACCCTGGTCGCAGAGAGAAAGGACTCTCCCGTGTGTGACCAGGTGCAGAGCAGGGGTAAAGCCAGGCACTCTGACTTCTGTATTTCCTATGCCAAAGACCCAAAGCTCACGGGTGAGGCAACTCAGACCTCAACGCTTACCACAGCCTTACCTGATTCAGAGTGGTTATGAAAGTGGTATTGCTTCTATAGTTCTAATTCAGACATGAGAAAATTCATCATGTAAGTAAATAATGAACCCAGTAAGGAACAGGCAGACTGCAAGAAGTCTGCGAGGTCACAACCCAGGCGGGGCAAGAAGACCTGCCTAGAGAGGGTAGTGCCACACAGGTGGACGTTCAGATTTGAAAGCAGTGCTGTGCTTTTAGGGAAGATCCATCAATTGTTTGCTCTTTGGTGGTATTTTGAGACTGAAATTAGAGTTTCATTTGCATACTTCTGGGACACGGTGCATCTGTTATCCCACAGAATGAGTCTGGGTTCTGATCAAATACGTATTAAACTTGCCTAATAGGATAATTTACCATTCTGTAGTATCAGCCACACTGAATGTTAATGCAGTGTTAACATCCTAGAGATTGAAGTGATTAATAACTTTTCCATAGCAAGTCACAGGGAAATAATTTCAAAAAGGATTAGGTTTTCATAAGGACTGATTTCTCCTCCTATATTCATTTTAAGATGTAGTTTAAAAACTATATCCGGCTGTAAAAACAGATAATTATTCCAAGTCAGACAGGAAAGAGCGATTACCCTTTTGCAAAATAGATTACAAGGGGTGGGGGAACAACCAGCAGGTGTCAGGAAGTGGTGAATGACCGGAATGGTGGTGGCTTTTATCCCCCGCCCCCAGAATTTTTAAGATGTGCTGCATTAGATGCTATCCTAGTGAAAGGGCATTTAATTTAGGTGTTTCGTTCGTAAGGGAGGTGAAGAGATGCTTTCATGTGACTCCTCTGTTTCTGTCAGGCCTCTCCATCCGGAGCGTGTGCTGGAAAGCAGACCGCCTTCTCGCAGGGACCCAGGACAGCGAGATATTTGAAGTGATCGTGCGAGAACGGGACAAGCCCATGCTGATCCTGCAAGGCCACTGCGAGGGGGAGCTCTGGGCTCTGGCCCTGCACCCCAAGAAGCCGCTGGCCGTGACAGGCAGCGACGACCGCTCTGTCAGGTGAGGCCCCAGCGGTGGCCGTTGTCACCTCCCTCACTTCCTTGGGCTAACAGATTTATTTGGGCCAAATTTGCTTGTGACTTAGGAGAAGGCTAAACCACAAGGCAGAACCACACAATTCCTACATGGAATGTGAAGACAGCTCAAGAGCAGTCAACTTCTTGGCATTTTGTCGTCTTCGTCTGGTTCCATCTTAAGTCATGAAATTGTTCTTGTAAGTGGAAATACTACTGGTGATGTTGGCTCCTGGTTCTGAGAGCTAAGCACACGCATCTGTGTTAATGGCATATTTCCCCCCACAACTTCTCTCTGCTGGGAATGAAAGGGCAGTTTCACAGTTCAGTCCAGTCATCCATCGCGATCTGCAGAGGTGTCTTCAGCACACGAGTAACTCATTGTCTCTTCGTAAATTCTCAGATGAAGTTTTGAACACTGTCCTCAAGCCAAAGGAGTGATGGTTCCCGAGGAAGTGTGCCGTCCTACGGGGCCTCAGCGGTTCGTGGTGGATCACGTGTTACTCTTTGAGAGCATGACATGGCGTAACATGAGCAAAATGAGCATGCTTCCGATACTCGTTACTGTCACAGGACTGAACACATCATTTAGAAGTGTGAGGTGAAGACTAGTACACTGGGTTCAGTATTTTTATATTTATTAAGCTTCAAATATGCTTAACAACAAACAGGTCAGAAAAAGATCGAGCAGCGGTGGGAGGAAGAGGCTGAAGAATCAGCCGGTTGACGACCGCCTCTGGATTTTAACAGCTAAAATAGAGCACTGTAAACCAGACTGGCGGTCCCTGCTTTCCCATCCTTGTTCTGTTTGTCTGTGAATCTAATCAAGATATAATCGTATACTCATCAGTAAAGTATAATCTAAAAAACCCCCAAATTTTTAGTCTTTACCAAGCACCAATCATCGATCTAAAAGTCAGCGAAGGCAACTCTAGTGGCCTCCACAGGCGACATAAACGTGTTTTTGCCTCACACTTGTCTTCATTCACTTTCTCCTCTTGACCTTTTCCTTCCACCACTGTGACCTCTCCCCCAACAGCCGAAACAGTGCCACCAGGTTATTCAAACACCTGAGAAAGGTGATTCGGACCCATCCAGGTGGAAACGATTTCAAGAAAATCTTTGGCTTTTGTATTTTGATAACTGTATTGAGGCTCAGAATTGCAAACTTCCCTGAGGCGCCCTGATGGCCAGAATTTGTCTTACTCTTTTAACCATAAATTTGGCTAAAATTTTAAATGTAAATGTACACGAAGTGCGGGAATTTAGAAAAGGTAGGTATAAGTTATAGTTTCTTGAGACAGAGTGGCCGAGTGACTGTATAGGGATAGTCCAGTTTACTGAGGGGTGATGGTGAAGCAGAGCTAACATTGCTGAAAATAGTACACGGCTAAAAACAGCATGGGGCTATGAATAATGGACAAGGTGTTGAAAGAATACCATCAGCTTCAGACTGAACAGTGCAAGCTGCCCAAGGGATCGGTAAACTATTCATGGTGCAACTCTGTGTTGCAAGGAGTTTGCCCCGTCCCTCCTGATGGCAGAATGCGTTAGAGACACTTGACAACTTGTTTCTTATTCTTGCCTCTGTGGCCGAACTCTAGGTTGTCGGTCTGCCTAGCAGGTGTTTGCATGAAGAGAAGACTGTCTTAAAAGTACTAACAGGGCTTGGCCAGGGTGGCTCAGTGGACTGAGCATCGTCCCATGGACTGAGAGGTCCCAGTTCCATCCCAAGTCAGGGCACATGCCTGGGTTGCAGGCTCGATCCCAGTAGGGGTGCGCAGGAGGCAGCCAACTGATGTTTCTCTCAGGTTGATGTTTCTCTCTCTCTCTCTCTCTCTCTCTCTCTCTCTCTCTCTCTCTTTCTCTCTCTCATATCAATAAAACCATACTATAAAATAAATAAAAAGTACAAACAGGGAGAAGTGAAATACCACAATTGCAGCTCACATGTAAACCCTCATTTGTAGCTTCAGAGATTTAGTTCATGTTTGCTCAGTTTGAGATGCCGGGAATAGGTGTTCCTGGAGCTGGTGGAAACGTGAGTTCGCTGCACTGGACCCCGTTTCTCCAGCAGCGCTGTGCATTCAGCCGGGCTCTGTGGGTGTCTGCCGCCGCGCGCGGACGTGTCAGCAGTGGGGCGCCCAGGGCGCTCCTGAGGAGAGACGGCGTATGACGGTGTCCGCTGACTTCGGCACGTCTTGGGCGGGGGTATCGCTGGCTCTTCTCCATCTCAGCTGTGTATTCCTTCTGGGAGGCCAACACATGGGATGTGGATTTCAGCCTGTATGTGCTTAAGTAAGCGGTTACTAGAAGGGTACTAAAAAAAACCTAACAATAATAGCATCTGGTAGTGCTTCTTACCCTATAAGAATTATTAATAAGCATTTTGATATAAGTAAGGAACAATTTCTAACTTCCAAAGAGAAAAGCAAGATTCTGTGTGAAGGTAGTGATTAAAATTTCCTTTTTCTGTGAACATCAGAATCTTTGGAAATGTCATCTCACTCTCTATTTCTTGCTGGGTATTTCTAGTGGGGGCAATGACCCCAACGTAGACGAAAGCCCTCCCAGCTTCCCAGGCGTGCCGTGAGGGAGGGCACTGGTGCGAAGCGACTGCATCCGTCCCTGTGTCACACTGCGGCCAGCAGGCCTCCCGCTTGGACCCGAGGCGAGGAGTTGGTTTGTTTGGTTTCTCACTTTGTTCTTGTGCGCAGGCTGTGGAGCCTGGCGGACCACGCCCTGATCGCCCGCTGCAACATGGAAGAAGCGGTCCGCAGTGTGGCTTTCAGCCCCGACGGGGCCCAGCTGGCCCTGGGCATGAAGGACGGCTCCTTCATTGTTCTCCGAGTCAGGCACGTAACACATTCGAGATGGTATTAACGATGCTCTTATGTAAAATGAACAAAATAGAAACAGACTCATAGGTACAGAGAACACACTGATGGTGGCCAGAGGGTAGGGGGACGGGGGCTGGGTGAAAAGGTGACGGGATTGAGAAGCACCAACTGGTAGTTACAGGATAGTCACAGGGATGTAAAGTACGGCGTAGGGAACAGAGTCGATACTATTGTAATAACTGCGTGGTGCCAGGTGGAAGCATCTGGGAGAACACTCTGTAAAGTGTATGATTGTCTAACCACTATGCTGTACACCTGGAACTAACACAAAATAATATTGAATGTAGACTGTAATTGAAAAAGAAAAAGGTGCTCTTTTGTTAGCATAGAGATTCTCCTGGTCATAACGGATGCCGGGACCCTAGGAAAAATGCACTTACTCTTTCAAATGCGAACACTGCAGACTCCCAGTCCCCTGTCTGTCACGACAAAATCTACACTCAACATACAAACTTCGGTGACTTACTTGGCATTGGCAGTGCAGCTGCCCCAGTAGACTGATGCGAGACTGTGGATAGTCTATTAATCTCTTAGCAGGAATAATCATCAGTCATGTGATTTGCTGCAAAAATATTAATGTGTTTAATACAGGGTACTGCCCCAGCCCCGACTGGTGATGTGACATAATATATAACATTTGAACCTTTAAAAAAATCTAATGAATAGTCAGTTCCCAAGCTCGTCTGGTCCCAAGGGTTTTAGGCAAGAGATTAGGTGCTTGCAATAAGCCAAGAACAGAAGACAGAACAAAGCAGCCTCCAACTGCACCACACTTGTAGAGGTGAGCTTGAGTAAAAGATTTCTTCCACCCACAACTGACAACAAAATAAAATATCTCATACTTATTAGCATTCTATATAATTTTTACAGGATAAACATTATGATCCACCCTTGTAATTCCCATGAACACATTGGTGGGTCTTTTGGCCCACCCCCTGGTGACTGCAGAAAGGAAATGCGGGCGGAGGTTAGACCCATGGCATGTCTGCACGGCACAGATTCTGCATGGCTTTGAAAACGCTCCTGGCGCTGTGTTATTACACTTCGTTCTCACTACCAGCCATACATAACGTATGGCCAAATTTTGGTGGGCAACGTTTCTTCCTCTGCTTAGTGATGTGTGAAAGGTGGTTAAAGACCAGATTTTCTTTTTCAAGCCAAAAAAACCCACCAACATCTATTTTTTTTTTAATTTTTTGTTTTGTTTTGTTTTTATCCTCACCCGAGGACATTCCTGAATTTTTATCTTGAGATAGAGCAGGAGGGAGAGAGAGAAACATCGACATGAGAGAGACACATCGAGTGGCTGCCACCCACATGGTCCCGGGGACAAACTGCAACCGAGGTACACGCCCTTAGCGGAACCGAACCCAGGCCTCTCTGGTCCGCAGGCTGACGCTCTAGCCGCTGAGCCAAACCGGCCAGGGCCACGTTGATTTTATAACATTGTAGTAAACAGTAGTGCTATTATTAAATGCTAGCAGGTGTGAGGAATTATGTGGAGCAAATATTTGGCATTATTTATGTATTTTATTTATTTTGGAGTTGATAAAGATATCATTACTGACTCGGGACCTGCCAATCATAATTCAGTCTTACAGTAGTAGAAAAACCCTCAGTGGGTTTTTTAAATAAGAGCAGAAATTCTTACCAGAATCTGATCAGAAAGGATATAGGATATTCTGGTGATTCAATGTGTGCATTACTGACTTTTCATAGTGAGAGTTAATAATTCCATAACAACTTAGCATTTAAAAAAAGCAATTTTCCTCTTCTGCTTTTTGGACTTGATCTTCTTCTTCTTCTTCTTCTTGATGTTTCTCCTTTTTCTCCCCCAGAAACCCCCACCCCACACATTGTTGACTGTCCTTTTGGACTTGATCTTGCAGCAATAAGCATTCATCAGTTTTCTTGTCCTTAAAAATATAAAAAGGACGTTTTATTTTTATGTTAACCTTGTTAGAGCTATTTTCCATGACATTTTAAAACAATTTTACAAACCCCAATTTTTTAACAACAATTTTAGAAAAGAATAATATATAATTGAAATGAAAGCAAATATGCATTTTATTAAATTTTTTAAATTTTTACTTTGGAAGCTCCAAATATTATTTTAAATATTATAAATTTTTCCTAAATGGGCTATAAACTTTAAATATTTTATATCTTTCCTCAGAAGTTAATTCTTTAATTCCTGTAGATATTTTCTCCCTTTCAAAACAATTTTTTCTCTGACACATTCTTTAATACATGACTTGGAGTTCCTATTTCTAGATTTGCTGCTTATCACTTTGCTTTTTATTCTTACAGAGATATGACAGAAGTGGTTCATATCAAAGATCGAAAAGAAGTCATTCATGAAATGAAATTTTCTCCAGACGGCTCTTACCTCGCAGTGGGATCCAACGACGGCCCAGTTGACGTCTATGCGGTGGCCCAGCGGTACAAGAAAATTGGTGAATGCAACAAGTCCCTTAGTTTCATTACGCACATTGACTGGTCTTTGGATAGTAAATACTTGCAAACCAACGATGGTGCAGGAGAACGCCTGTTCTACAAAATGCCGTGTAAGTCGTGCAGGCTTTGGATGTTTGTGAAAAGCAAAACTTCAAACCATATGAAGAAAATATTAGAATGTTGTTACGACCTCAGGGCAAGGAATGTTTTCAGAAACAAGACCCCTAAATCACAGGCTGTCAAAAAAGAGATTAATAAATTGGAACACATTAAAATAAAAATTTACCACACCATAAGAGAGACCTCAAATACTGTGAAAAGACAAGGCATCGACTGGGCATAAATACTTGCAATTGTTATTATAATGAACAAAGATATACACAAAGAATGCTTAAAGATAAGAAAAAGAATTCTAGTAAAAATACTAAAGATTTGAGCATCACATTTTTTATTTACTGTGATTGCTTTAGCCTTGAAGCTGTGTTCTTTATAAGTGGAAGCCCATATTGTTTGATTATTTGGTGAAACATTCTAATTAGAATTTTTAAAATACAATTAAAAATTTTTTTCTTTATTGATTTTAGAGAGGAAGGGAGAGGGAAAGAGAGAGAGAAACATTGATGAGAGAGAACATCTATTGGCTGCCTCCTGCATGTCCCCCACTGGGGATCAGGCCTAGAACCTGGGTATGTGCCCTGACTGGGAATCAAACTGGGACCTCTTGGTGCATGAGTTGATCCTCAACCAGTGAGCCACACCAGCCGAGCTTAAAAATACAATTTTTATTTGTAACCCCCACTGTAAGTTTTATAAAAGATTCATCTGACTTACTTAACACTCATTTAGTAACACTTAGTTTGTGATACTAAAATGTCATAAATAAAAGATAAATCTTTATGATTTTTAATGTAAGAGGAAAATTTAATGTTTAACATGAATCTTGACCTCAAATAATATTTTATCTTAAATTTTTTTAATTTAATTGAAAAATTAATCTTAACATAAAATAATTTGTAACATTATTATATAACTTCAACTTTTTAAAGTCTCTGGCATGTCAGATTTGTTAATGCTCCATTACTAGGTGCATATTTCTTTGTGTCTACTTTCTTTCCTTGGTATTATTCCATATCTATTTCCCATATGTGAAAAAATATGGAACACATGTTTGCCATTTACAATAACAAAATAACATCTTGCTCAGTGATGATATTGTAATTTGCTTTCTCATCCTCTTATTATTGAACATTTGGGCTTATTTCTACTTTCTTTGCTGGTACAGACAGTGCAGCTCCAAATAGCTTTGTACAGGTGGGATTTGCTTCTCTGAGTCACTTCCTTGAGCTGTATTCTCCAAAGCAGGAACACTGGATGGATCAAAAAGACTTTGATCCAAGGAGAAACTCTCAGGCTCTATGTTCTTTATAGTGGGTTTTACGTAACGCTGTGGCCGAGTCTAGGACATCCAGGTGCCAATCTGATCATGCACTCGTAATATACAAGAGCATCATTTTCACAGATTCCTCATTTGAAAATTTGTTTGTTTTGAGGAGGAAAGTATGAGGTAATACACCTAACTGTCTTGATTTTGAATTTAAAAATTGTGTATAGCTAAACACTTTCCCAAACATTTGTTTTTTTGTATGGTTCCTCCTTCGTGTGTCCCCTGGGGGCGTCCGTCACCAGCTGCTGGAGGAGACTGGGTATCATGCCATACGTTAAAGAACAACCCTAACATCAGTACTATTTTCCCCAACCAATTACATTTGTTTTATGAAAATTTGGTGAATTTTTAAATTTAAATAATAAAATTGATTAATTTGTTTCACTAATTTATTGAGCCTGAATTAAAAAAAAATCACTTCTGCAGTTCCTTAAATTATGAAAAGCATAAGTTAAAAATAAAATTTAAGCACATCTGACAAAATATGATAATGTATAATTTAATAAGTCATTTCATCAGCAATACGAAGCATAATATTATATGTGTCTAGTTCATTAAGGTCAAGTGACTCTTCGTGTTTGAGTTATTCCCTTTAGTACAGTGATGCTTTTCTTTTCCTTGTGTCCGAGCTTTGGGTCTGTGCTTCCTTTAAACCTTGCTGAGAAAAAAATCATCAGTTAGGTGAAGAGATGTTTTATAGAAGTTTTTGTAAAAATTTTAGAGCTTTATAAGGAAAGAAATACAGCAAACTAGAATATGCTTTTTATTTAAATGTAACATTATATTAATGTTTATTGATTGTGTGCAGCTGGAAAGCCTTTAACAAGTAAAGAAGAAATTAAAGGGATCCCTTGGGCCTCCTGGACATGTGTGAAAGGCCCTGAAGTGAGTGGAATTTGGCCAAAATACACGGATATCACTGACATCAACTCAGTGGATGCGAATTACAGCAGCTCAGTGCTGGTGTCTGGGGATGATTTTGGACTGGTTAAATTGTTTAAATTTCCTTGTCTCAAGAAAGGTAAGGCCAGAGAGATGTTTCCTTTAGACTTATCCTGGCGTGCATGTGCAGTATAACTAAGGCTTCTGTTCTTTTTCTTATTGTTATTTTTTTTTTAATCCTTACCCAAGAATATTTTTCCATTTATCTTCAGATAGAGGGGGGGGGGGGAGGGATGGGGGGGAGAGATATGTGAGAGAGACGCATTGACTGGTCACCTCCCGCACGACCCTGATCAGGGTTGGAGGCAAACCACAACTGAGGTACGTGCCCTTGACCGGAATCAAATCCGCCGCTCTTTGGTCCATGGGCTGACGCTCCAACCACTGAGCCAGACTGGCCAGGGCTAAGGCTTCTATTTTTGGTGTCTATTCCTGCAGAGTATGAATTTTATCTTTGCATTCAAATTACTCTTGAACACTTTTAAATAGAATGTGCGGTTGATGGATACTTTTGACATTCTAAAATACGGGGTTTTGCAGATATAACTGAATTTGTTAACAGGGTTTTTACTCTCCATTTTGTGATTCATAAGCCTCACCTTTCACGTTTTATTTTTTATTTTATTTTTAAAATTTATTTATTTATTTTTTTGTTACAGATGTTTCTCCTTTTTTACCCCATTGGCACCCCCCTCCCCACCCCACACCCGCCCCGTCCCCGGCTTTGTTGTCCATGTCCATTGGCTATGCATACATGCATATAAGTTCTGTGGTTTATCTCAGTCCTGTTTTATTTATATTTATGTAAATACTAATAATTGAATTCTGTATTACATTAAAATATTGCAATTAATTTGTTATGCTTCACAGCTGATTATGATTATACATGGCAAAGCAAAGCAAACCTTTTAGACATATTTAAACTAAGATCTGAGAGTGATTGCTCTTTCAGGTGATACAGTTTGTGGACCCCTGTCAGAGCACTGATTTTGCAAACCGGATTTTAAGTGGTGACATTTTTGAGAGAGAGGCTTGATTCAAAACAACCGTCTCTGCCTTCACCTTTTGTTGTTTTGTTTCTTTTTAGTGTTACTAAAAGTCTTGTTACATCAATTTTTGTGGCACTTTCGGGCTTTGTGGAATGTGGCTGAATGAACTGTGTGGTGACTGCATCCTCTTCTTCCTGTGCAGTTTCAGGCAAAGCCCGTGCACGGGCTTTCCTGAGATGCCCTGTCTGCACCTTGAAAGTCCGATCTCAGGGAAGTAATCAGTAGGGACTTGCTGCTGCCTGAAAACTCTTTCACTTGAGCGATTTTTAGATTAAGCAAGGAAAAGGGATTGGAAATGTAATCAGAAAGTCATTTTGAGCTAACTGGCCGTTTTGAAGCAATGGCAATTACAGGACAAAATTGAACATAACATACGAAGCAAAACCACCATCCCTTACACTTGACAAAGTGGACATCCATTTAAAAATATTTGCACACGATTACCTCAACGTGACAGATTCAACTGCTCTCTCTCCCTAATGGGTCTTCTGAGTAATAGGGCCTGTCTTGTTCGATTGAGTTATGTACTTACAGAAGGAAAGTTAGGCAGCCAGAAGGCATCTGGGGATCCAGAAGAAACATCAGTGGGGTCAGAAGCAATATGTCCGGTCACAACTATCAGGTCACGACTCAGTGAGAGTTGGTATCTCCGAACTGTGTAGGGTGAACTTGGATCTGGAATAAGCACTGAAAAGGTGGACCTTGGGTTAGGCTGTTGGAATGAGAGGAGGTTGTGAGTAACGCTGTCTGTCAAAATGAGACACTTTATTTGTCAAACACCCTGAGGGTGATGGCTCACAGGGGTGTCTAAACGAGCGAGGAGAGCTGGACGGCCAGGGACAGTGTGGTGAGAGAAATAGAATCCACCTCAGCAATCTGCGAAAGTTTCCATGTCCTCATAGCAAATTGACTCGTTCTACTTTTCACAACCCATGGTTATAAATCTTGCAGTTTGACTCAGGGACATTCAGGCTTTTGTAGCCTTAATATGCCAACACTACTGGCAGACAAGTTTATACAAGACTTGTTGCTGGAAATAATAACAGTTGGTGGAACTTGTCTCCCTATCACCCAGGTGCCAGTGACAACGTTCCCCTTACTTTTGAACCTGGAAACGGCTAAATACGAGCAGAGACGGATGACTGAGAGTGTGCAGGCTGAGCAGACAGGGCCGCTTTCTGGGCGCAGTGCAGTGACTGGCAGGTCAGTGTGGCCAGAGCGCTTTCTGGGTGCAGTGCAGGGACAGGCAGGTCGGTGTGGCCAGAGCGCTTTCTGGGTGCAGTGCAGGGACAGGCAGGTCGGTGTGGCCAGAGCGCTTTCTGGGCGCAGTGCAGGGACAGGCAGGTCGGTGTGGCCAGAGCGCTTTCTGGGCGCAGTGCAGGGACAGGCAGGTCGGTGTGGCCAGAGCATGACGGATGAGGGGAAAGCTGCACACTGTGCGGCTGGAGAGGGCCGTGGGGACATGTCGTGAAGGGCCTTCTGGCCTCTGGTAGAAATTTGGGTCTTAGTCAAAGTGCCGTTGAAATGTACTGAAGGCTTCGAATGGAGGCGTGGTCTGAGCAGTGAGGTAGCTGGGACAGGGTCTTAGGAACAGACGCAGAGAGAAGTGGCAGAGATTAGGAAACGGTTTCAAGGTGGCTGAAGGTCTTGTTGATGGATTGGATGTGGGGATGTGGAAAAGAGAGGAATTGAGTTCCTAAGTTTTGGGCTTGAGCAGGGGGTGGATGGTGGCACCTTTTCTCCAGATGGGAAAATGAGAAAGGGAAAGGTCTCTGTGTATGTCTTGGGGGTACAAGAGTAGGCGAGGGAGGGGAACTCATAAGTCTCTTCTGTCCATGGTAAGTTTGAGGCAGGTATGAGACCCCTGGGTAGATAGGGCTCATCAGCTGTCAGTGCTCAGGGGTGCCCAGGGCTGGGGATGAATGTTTGGCAGTTGTGAGCATGTCGACAGGATTTAAAACCAGGGGAGAAAAGTCAACAGAGAGGAAATGAGGGCTGAGGCCTGAGCCTTCCTGGTGGTTCAGAGGAAAAGAAGAGGCTTTTCACTCAGTGTCCCAAGAAAAGCCTTGGAAGAGATGAGTGTGGTTTTTATTTGTTCAGTAAATATTTGTTAAGTGCTATTTTATTTAAAAAAATTTTTTTTATCCTCACCCAAGGACATTTTTCCATTTTTTGTTCAGATAGAGTGGGAGGGAGAGAGAGGAAGAGAGAGAGAGAGAAACATCGATGTGAAAATGACCCATTGAGTGGTCACCACCTGCATGACCCATCCAGGGCCGGGTACGCGCCCTTAGCAGGAACAGAACCCCGGTCTCTCTGGACCACAGGCCGACACTCTAACCGCTGAGCCAAACCAGCTAGGGCGTTAAGTGCTATTTTAGAGGCTGGGGCTGCATCAGTGAATAAAATCAGCATAAATCCATGCCCCCAATGAGTTTTTGTTCTCCTGAGGGGACGTAGTGAATAAGTAAGAAAGTATGACCATGTCTGATGGTGAGAAGAAATATGAAGAAAAATAAAGTAAGCAATGGGAGTCGAGTGCTCAGGTGGGGCCACACAGTGTTGCTACTTTAAATAGGGCAGTCAGACAAAGGTCATGATACAGTTTCATCTGACTATGAACCTGAGGAGCTGAGAGAACCAGCCGTTCACGTATTCAGGGAAAGAACATCCCACTCAGGGCGCAGCACGTGCAGAGGCTTAGAGACAGAAGAGCAGAAGAGTGCCTGGCATGTGTAAGAAATGGCAAGGAGGCCCGTGTGCCTGGAGAGGGGAGAGGGGGACAGAGAGAGAGAGGAAAGAAAGAAAAGAAATAGAGAAGGGGAGAAAGAGAGAAAGAGAAAAAGAAAGAGAGAGGAAGAGAGAAAGAAAGAAAGAGAAGAAAAGAAACAGAATGAACAAACAGGAAAAAGATCAGAGAGAGGCCTAAATATGAATGACACCAGTGCCTTTGCAGGTTTTAGGTCTAGCCTACCAAGTGTATATTAGTTATCAGTTGCTACGTAACAAGTTTCTCTCCCCGCCCAATCCAGCAACTTAAATCAACAACATTATTAACTCACAGTTTCTGGGGCATCAGTGATTCAGGAGCAGCTTAGCTAGATGATTCTAGCTCAAGGCCTCTCATGGGGTTGCAGTCATCCGAAGGCTAGACTGAGGCCATGGGGTCTACTTCCAAGTTGGCTCACTCACATGGCTGTTGGCTGGAGGCCTCAGTTCCTTGCCATGTGAGCCTCTCTGTGTGGTGCTTGAATGTCCTTAATCCCTGGTATCTAGGGATCCAAGAAAGAGCAAGGAGGAATCTGCAGTGCCTTTCATAACCTCCTCTTGGGTGTCACACATCTTCCCTTTTGCCTTATTCTATTCATTTTGATTTTTATATAAGAATTTGTGAACATATTTGTTCTTTTTTTCTAGATTTTTTGAGATGTAATAACATTGTGTAATTGACTAATAACATTGTGTAAGGTGCACAATGATTTGACATACAAATATATTGTGAAATGATTACTACTTTAAGGTTGGTTAACCCACCTATCACCTTACTTAGTTACCTTTTCTTTGTGTGTGTGGCAAGAACATTTAAGACCTACTTTCTTAGCAACTTTCAAATATACAATACAGTATTATTAACTATAGTCACCATGCTGTACATTAGAGTTCCAAAATTTACTTATCTTATAACTGAAAGTGTACCCTTTGACTGACATCTCCACATTTCTCCCACCCTCAAGCGCCTGGTAACCACAAACCTACTGTCTGTTTCTATGAGTTTAACTTTTTTTGATTTGTGGGCATTGTTTTACACCACTGCAAAGAGATAGATTAAATGATCTCTGATGAGGATATAGAGGTGAGGGCAGCAAAGGATAACCCATTAAGATCTATAACAATAAGGAAAGAATATACTTTGCTTCCTAATTATTGAATTATCATCAGCCAGCATTTCCAACTGACCTTAGTTGGAATCTGTTTGACGTTATTAAACTACCAAAACTAGTTTAGGCAAGTCTGAAATAGGCAAGGTTGCTTTTGAGACCCAAGGCCTTCCTTTCCCCTGCAGGGCAGCATCCCTCTAGACTTTTTTTGAGGCCCTAATATAATAGCACCTCACCTGGTTAGAACATGCTCTCAGGAAAGGGACATGTAGCAGTCATTTTCACCTTCATAGAAATCTACATCATTACCTCTCAAGTGAGTATTTAATATTTAAAGGTGATAGTTGACCAGATGGCCGTTTCCCCCAAAGAGATTTTATTTAGAGGGGCTATAAAAGGTAGAAGTATTTCTGAAGGAGAGGTGGGGTGCTTGTTGGCCCCCTGAGATCTTCCATAGCCTTTGGAGTATTGGATCCCCAGGTGATAAGGTGGACCCGGCCTGTTTCCATGAGTGTCCTTATGCTGTTGTGTACCAACAGTTCACTGAACTCTGCTGCAGTAGCTCAACCACAGGTATGAGTTCAACTAGTTTTTCTGTTGAATTCACTACCTGATGATGATTACTGAGTAAAGCAATCAATGCAAGGGAAAAAACAGTAATTTGACTTATTCCACAGAATTATTTTCTGTTTCCTAATTGCAAGGACTGCCCATTTTATCTAGTATTTAAAGAAGAATGCATAAGATATTCATTCTTTAGCATTTATTTTCAGAAGCGGTAGGCATTATTTGGAACAGGTTTGGATGTGTCTTTAGTCACAGGGCCTAAGACCCATTAGTAGCTTAATCCATACTGGGATCATTGAGATACCTTTTGGAGCATTTCTTATTTGTTATGATATGTAATACTGATATTATTTTGTTGTGTATTTAAAGATTTTCATTCCTCAACATGAATAGGAATGTAATTTTTTAATCAATAAGTTCTATTTTTTGCATAACTAATCTTTTCAAAAATATCTTCAGGAGCCAAATTTAGGAAATATGTGGGCCATTCTGCGCATGTGACAAACGTCCGCTGGTCTCACGACTTTCAATGGGTATTAAGCACAGGAGGGGCCGACCACTCCGTTTTCCAGTGGAGATTTATTCCAGAAGGTGTCAGCAACGGCCTGTTGGAAACTGCACCCCAGGGTAAAGCCAGTAATTCTCTCAACCTCTGTCTGTTTTTCAATAAAAGTTTCAAAGAATGTTCTCACATCTCTTCTGGAGGTAAAGAGTTAAAGCAATTTTGAAAAATGCTTTTCCTTTAAGAATTTTTAAAGTTAAAAAAAGAACAGAAAAAAACTTGAGAGACAAATATGGGTCAGTTGGTTAATTTCTTTCAAAGGATTTTGCTGATACTAAATGCAAGTTGAAGTTCTAAGGTTTACTGCAGAATAACCTCTGAAGATAGCGTGCATGTGTGCGCTTCAGCCTCCTCGGGACGACTGCGATGGGCACTGGTCTGCTGGGCCGGGCTGAGGGGGACAGGGTAGCCTTCGGAACAGAAGTTGCCTCCAGAAGAGCTTTCACAGAAAGGTCCGCAATCCGGGCCAATGTATTCCAGTTCAATAGATGTGTAGTCTTTTTATTTATTGTGATGTCAGCAGGAATGATCAGGTAATGAAATGAAAAACTGTGTGACGAAGGAAAGATTTTTATTGGGAGGGATTCTGCACTGACCTTGACCATGGCAACTACTGACACTTGGTGGGCATGTTAATAGGCTAAAGAGGATCTTTACTGAAACAAGTGGTGGTACCAGCCCTCTTCTTGGTAAAACCTGACCCCTCACCCCACCCTTTTGTCCCTTTCAAGGAAGATTTAAAACTCAAAGATCTATTATCTAATAGGTGTGTGGAAATGGAAGGGGGCGTCGTCCTAGTCTGTTAATGCTCCTGAAAGGGGCGAGGGGTGTGCTGAATTTAGCCAAAAAATAAAAGAAAAAAAAAGATGTTTTAAGAATTTACCTTAAAACTGGTATAGTTATTTTTATTTACTTTGATAGGATAGAAGAAAGAAAATATTTTAAATAAAACTCTTAGCTCTTTAAGAATTTTCGCTCAGTTCTTGGTTGTATTTTACAGAAGGTGGCACTGATTCCTACAGTGAAGAATCTGATTCAGACTTATCGGATGTGCCGGAGTTGGACTCTGATATTGAGCAAGAAACTCAAATCAATTATGATCGCCAGGTCAGTAAGCAAGGAGCTTCGTAACAAATGTCTTAGAACATAACCCAGAATCTCACTGGATTTGGACATCGACTAAAAATGGCTGGTACTTAGGCAGAAGAGAATATATATACATATATTTTTAATCCTCACTCAAGGACATTCTTCCATTTATCTTCAGATAGAGTGGGAGGGAGGGAAGGGGGGTGGAGAGAGAAAAGACGATGTGAGAGAGACCCATCGACTGGCTGCCTCCCGCATGATCCCGACCAGGGCCAGGGACTGAACCTCAACCAAGGAATGTGCCCTTGACTGGAATCGAACCTGCAACTCTTTGGTCCGTGGGCCAATGCTCTAACTGCTGAGCCAAACCAGCCAGAACCCTAATCATATTCTTAAAAAATATTTTTAAGTGGAAGGGAGTGGCAAAGTTTCAAAACTGAATGACATTTGGGGCTTTCTGCCTCCCCAGCACCAAAAACTTTAAAATATTTTTGAAGAAAAAAGGTATTGTGCAAGTAAGCTACCAGATTTCTTATTCTCAGCAGTTCATTAAAGCATGTATTTTTATTTTTATTTTTTTTGCACAATAGGTAGTCTTGGAGCCATGGTGGTTTACAAGTGAGCTGTTATCCTGATTTCGGTCTTAACTTATGGAAACCATTATCCATATAATTAGAGTGAAAGCCCAAATACAATGCACTTTATCTCTCTGGTCAGAATCATCTCTAGTATAAACATTGGGCAATTACATCCAAATTTGGGTTTTTATTTTTTGAAAGTAGGCAATTTATTTAGTATTAAACAGTGAGTATTAAACAGAGCAGTCCTTCAGGGGAACTGGACACATATCACCTTGATATAGCGATGATTATAGGGGTTCTTTTCTTCTTGTCATTTAACAAAGGTATGTGAAGCAGATTCTGTTCATGAACATTGAGTGAATTAGATTTCAGGTTTCAGACACAGCACTGTCACTATTGCCCATGAAGACCTACCAGGTAGGCCTATGACAACTGCCACGTATTGGGTGTCTTTGTGGGGCCATATCCTGTGCTTTTCATACACCAAATTGATCCTATGCTAACCCTGAGAGGCTAAGTAATCTGCCTGCATCTACATCGCCTGTATTACCAGGGTAAGTAAGAATGCAGATCTGGGTTTCTCTCCAAAGCACACGTTCTATGTACCACTTGGCTTTGCCTCTATGAACATTGAATTTACTGATTTTCGGATGATGTATTTTTTCAGCCTATAATCATTACTCATTGATTCAGTGTTTAAAAATTTAATCAGTAAAAATGCCATTCAACTGATGGTTTGGTTGAACTTTATGGCTAAGTCAGATTGACTCTGTATTGGTACAATGCATTGTTTAATAAAACTACTGAAGATAATGCTTTGAAAGGAAATTATTAATGTGGAAATACTACACACACTAAACAATATTACGCCTTGATATTAAGAGAAAATGGAATTCAAGCAAAATGAATGTAAAATCTAAGAGGAAAAAAAATAATTTTTTTAGTTGGGAAGTTTTAATTTAATAAAATGATGTTAGTAAAGAATGAAAGTCATAATTATATTGAAATCTGTGCCTAGGATTTATGTACTCTCCCTGACATCTTATTTTCCAGAGCTTTCTCCAATATTTCATTTACATTCACAATATTCCTAAATTATTTCTTAGCAGGGATTTTTATTTCTGTTCAACAGGAGGGGCTTTGAGGTCCATAGAGGTCCTGAGACTGTTCAGATAAGCAGTAGAAATTCCAAGACTAGAATTCATTGTTCTAAAGTTGTTGGTGAGCTACTTCCTTTAGATTTTAAAAGCTTAGTTCATTGAACCTGTAATAGAACAGCAGTGAGATATCTTCTAACTCTTTTAAAAAAGGTTTTTGGTCACATTCTGAACAGGGACTTTTTTTATCATATTTCATAAGTTTTTTTATTAATGTGGTTTTATCAAATGAAAACTTCATGAAGAAAGAAATTGTGAATAGATTGTATTTCATTTTCACAGTATTAAATTATTATCTCTCGGTACTAGGGCTTAAATACCTGGTAGACAAAAATGCATTTTTAGGTACCTTTAAATTAAATTGTAGGAAATGTTCTCTCGTCAGGTCCTAGGTTGGACCAGGAGCTTTGCTCGGTAGCGCAGAGTCTGATCTGTCAAGATGCACGAGGCCATGAAAAGAAAATAGTTCCGAAGAGTGATCGCCATGACGCTTGAGGTCCACATTTTGTAAACGACAGAATCATCAAGAGATATTTTTGCTTTAGAAGAAATTATAATTTTATTTATATTTTATTGATATCTTTAGTACTTTCATTTATTATTTATTAGAAAATTAATACCATATTTTCTGGATATAAATTACTTAAGAAACATAATAGCAAATTAAAAACAAAAGAACTATTTAAAACCCCAATAATGTAAAAGATATGTTTGTTTTGTTCATTGGAAGAGAGTAAAATCTGATCTCAGGTCTTATGTTCTCAATTTTGTTTCTTTTTTCAAAGAACCAACTTTTAGTTTTGTTAATCTTTTCTAGTGTTTTCCTAGTCTCTCTTTTATTAATTTCTGCTCTAATCTGTATTATTTCCTTCCTTTTACTAACATTGGGCTTAGTTTTTTCTTTTTCTAGTTTCTTGAGGTATAATGTTAGGTTGTTTGTTTGAGATCTTTTCCTTGTTTTAATGTATATGCATTTGTTTATTTATGTATTTATTTAATCCTCACCCAAGGACATTTTCCCATTTTTTTTTCAGGTAGAGTGGGAGGGAGAGAGAGGAACACAGAGAGAGAGAGAGAAACATCGATGTGAAAGGGACACATCGAGTGGCTGCCACCCGCACGACCGACCAGGGCCGGGGACAAACTGCAACCAAGGTTCGCGCCCTTAGTGGGAACCGAACCCGGTCTCTCAGGACCACAGGTCGACGCTCTAACTGCTGAGCCAAACCGGCCAGGGCTAATGTATATGCATTTATATCTGTAGACTTTCTTTTCTCTTAGGACTGATTTTGCAACATTCCACAAGTTTTGGAGTCTTGTTTCAATTTTTATTTGTCTCAAGATATATTTTTTATTTCCCTTTTGATTTATTTTCTGATTCATTGGTTGTTCAAATGTGTTGCTTAATTTCCACATATTTGTCCATTTTCCAGCTTTCCTCCTGTTATTGAGTAATCATTTTATATCATAATGTCGGAAAAGATACTTGGTATAATTTCTACTTGAATTTGTTGAGACTGGTTTTGTTCCCCAACATATGATGTATCCTGGAAAATGTTTTCATATGCACTTGAGAAGAATGTGTACTCTGCTGCTATTGTATGGGAGGTTCTCTATGTGTCTGTTAGACTGATTTCTGGTGTTCACATCTTCTGTTTCACTATTGATTCTGTGGCTGATCTACCCGTTGTTTAGAGTGGGGTGTTACAGCCCCAACTATTACTGTATTGATGCTTATTTCTTCTTTTAGTTCTCTTATAATGTGCTTTATATATTTAGATGCTCTGATGTTGGGTGCATAAATATTTACAATTGTTATATCTTGTAGAATTGACCCCTTTATCATTATATAATGACCTTCTTTGTCTCTTGTGACCATTTTTAGCCTCATGTTCTCAAAAACATGATTTCTTACAAGGAATGGTTTCCTGACAGTGTCAAGATACTGTTTTTGAAACCTGAAGAAAAGTCTCAACTAAATGTATCTGTTATGCTTTAAGGTTTACAAAGAAGATCTACCTCAGCTAAAGCAACAAAGTAAAGAGAAAAACCATGCAGTGCCCTTCCTCAAACGAGAAAAGGCTCCTGAGGACAGCTTGAAACTCCAGTTCATACACGGGTGGGTGGCCTGTCACCAGCCCCCTCACCAGGCGGAGGTGTCCCTCGAGTCTGTGCCTGCCCACCCCAGGCTGGCTCTTCCCTGCAGCTGCACTTGCCTGTGACTGAGACTGTAACCATTATCCTGCCAGTCTTCTCACTGGGTGTTCCGTGGCCACACAGTGTGTGTCTAGATAGTTTACACTTTATGTACTTGCATGATGCATGTGTCACTCAGCTCCTGGTTACTTCACGTGATTCCCTCCACCATCTCTGTCTTCTTTGTTCCCATAGCTCCTGCTCTGTTAGCGTGGCTCCAACTAGAACAGTGTTTTCTTCAAAAAACATGTGGCCCAAATCGTTTTCAGTTGTGAGAATTATATATAACCTTCCAAACTTTAAGTTAAAATCTCAAATTTTTCATCAAAAGTGTATTGTTTGTGAAAAATATAATATCTAGTGTTTTATAAATACTCCACTCATTTATTTTTTTAATCCTCACCCGAGAATATTTTTTCCATTGATTTTTAGATAGAGTGGAAGGGAGGGAGGGGGAGAGAGAAACATTGATGTGAGAGAAAGACATTGATTGGCTGCCTCCCACATGACCCTGACTAGGGTCAGGGATTGAACCTACAGCCCAGGTATATGTCCTTGACTGTGAATTGAACCCGAAAACTTTTGGTCCACAGACTGACACTCTAAGCACTGAGCCAAACCCGTCAAGGCAATACTCCACTCATTTAAATGGAATCAATGGGCCCTGGCCTGTTTGGCTCAGCAGTTAGAGTGTCAGCCCACAGACCAAGGAGTCGGGGGTTCCATTCCAGTCAAGGGCACGTACCTTGGTTGTGCTTCATCCCCAGCCCTGGTCGGGGTTGTGCAGGAGGCAACCAATCAATGTGTATCTCTCACATTGATGTTTCTCTCTCTCTCCCCCCTCTCTTTCCCTCCCTCCCACTCTGTCTGAAGATAAATAGAAAAATATGCTGGCGTGAGGATTAAAAAATTTAAATGGAACCTAAATCCTATAGATACTTGTTTCCCACCATCATCAATTTTAAAAAATACATGGACAAGTGCTTCTATAATAATAGGATATTTTATATCATTCATATTTCTTCTTGACCTCATATTTTTATTCTACTTCTCCCACAGAATTTCACCCTAGTGTGACACTTTTATGTTTGTACATCTTTTCTTGATTGCCCTGTCGTACCTCTGCTGTAGTTCGCATTTCTGCTGCAGTGTTGAAACATGACTAGTCTCAAGTGAGATGTGCCGTAAACGGCTCACCAGATCTCCAAGGTTTAGCATAAAAAAGTAATAAATCTCTTTAAAATGTTTTACATTGATTACATGTAGACATGATAATAGTTTAGACATATTAGGTTAAATGTTCTCAAAATACATTTCATCTATTTTTATTTTTTTACCATGACCATTAGAACATTTTAGATCACCTGTGTGACTCACGTGGTATTTCTATTGCACAGTGTTGCTCTAAATGTTAACATTTTTATAGATTAAATTATTGTTAGAACTATTGGTAGTGCACAGATGACTAAATCAATCTAAATATAGTACAAATTCTGATAGTTATTAAACAAAAGATTTTATTGTAAAAAAATTATTTTAATAAGATAGAGTTTTTCGGTGAGTTCAGATACAGATTTATATACATCCCAACTGCTAGAAGGTGACAAAGTGTCGCATTAATTCCAGTTCCATTTTTTAATCTATGTAAACATTGAGAAAGCTTATTCACGTAAATAAGTTGGCGAGAATGGGAGCACTTTCATGATAGCTACATTACTCAGTCCTTTAAACTCCTCCTGACTTATAAGCCAGAAATACGTACTGTGATTTTGATATATCACACAATATGTCACCTAATGATCTGATTAAATCTCACTTTAATTTTGTTAAAAGCAAAAACATTGGAAATCACTTGACTTGGAAAAGGTCTTCTTATCCAGACATTGGAGTTGTTCACTTTCAACATCCACACTTGTATTGTGAACTGTCCCTTTGTTTTGGCATCCCGAGAAGGTTTGGCTTTCCAGGGGAATGTACCATAGGAAGAGTCCAGATGGACCAGAGGAATGACTTCCTAAGTGTGAGGAAGGCAACTGTGAAAGGGGAGGTGATAAAGGAAAACCTGCACCTGGCCACGGTGTTCTCAGATTGGCCAGTTTTAAGAGAGCACATCCAATAGCCGAGGATCCAGAAACAGATTCCATTAACATGATCAGTGCCCACTTTCCCTTCAGAAAGTCGTTCCATGCCCTCCGAAGTCCTCATTCCTCGAATACTGAAGTTAAGCAACTATGAAGACACCTGGGTTTCTACTTGAGCATATCCCTGGGCTAGCTTTACCTTCTGACAACTCCTGCTCTGTTCACTCACCGTTGATTCAAACGCTGTGCATTTCTTGGCCCTGTGCTTCAGTTACAGAGGCTACGACTGCAGAAACAATCTGTTCTACACGCAAGCTGGAGAAGTGGTCTACCACATCGCTGCGGCTGCTGTCGTGTACAACAGGCAGCAGCACTCCCAGAGGCTGTACCTGGGCCACGATGATGACATCCTCAGCCTGACCATCCATCCAGTGAAGGACTACGTGGCCACGGGGCAGGTACATAGCTCTCCTCTAAGATGGGGCCTAGCCACGGAGAGGGAGGATTTAATTTTGAATCTACTTTACATATTAGAAATTCAAGAAGTACTTGGTAGAAGTAAACCTGAGGCAGGAGGCTGACGGTGTAGTGAATGCTGGATTATTTCAGGATGGTGAGAAAATCAGCCAATACCTTCTAACCCTGTTGGAAAACCTCTGAGAGATTCTTATCTTAACATGAATTATCTGTGAATAGAATTAACTAAAAAAACATAAGTTCCATGAGTGCAGTCTGAATATACTTTCCTCATCATTGTATACACAGTACTTAATATTTCCTAGGTACTCAATACTCAATGAATGTTTATTGAATGAACCATCTTTTTTTCTTAGCTTAATTTTCTCATTTTCTTCTTGTTGATAGTATTACAGATGCCCCCCCCACCCCCATTGCATACTAGTATAACATCTAATGTTTTTTAAAACTTTAAGTCATATAAATTTTGGCTAACTTATTATTTTGTATTTTTGTCTTTCAAATAAAAACTCTAAATTTCATCCGAACCATTTGGGAGTGCCTAGCCTTTGGATGGAGCCTGTGATGGAAAGCCCTGTGTTCAGCCCTTTGTGTGGGGAAAGGAAGGGGTAGTGTTAACTTAGTAAACAAGAATCTGTTAAGTTCAGGTTTATTACCTTGCTGGTAAAGTAGTAATACTGTCAACAGTATTATCAGTTTTGTACTGTCAACAGTATTTTCAATTTTGTACTCTTTTCTTCTGTTGTATAGATTACATTTTTGTTCAGTTTTATCATGGGCTTTTTAAAAAATCCTCACACGAGGATATTTTTCTATTTATCTTCAGATAGAGTGGGAGGGAGGGAGGGAGAAACATCAACTGGCTGTCTCCCACACGACCCCAGCCAGAGCCAGGGATGAACCACAACAGAAGTACGTGCCCTTGACTGAAATCAAACCCACGACTCATTGGTCCGTGGGCCAACGCTCTAACTGCTGAGCCAAACTGGCCAGGGCTGTCAAGGGCTTTAAACTGAAGGTTAACTGATTCTCAATAGTTTCTAAGTGGAATCCAAGAAAAACTCTGGAATGAAGGTCAAAGGTTAACATGAGACAACTGTTTCTGAGACTTGACATGCAGGTGGTGGAAGTCTTTGACCAGGGTTCCCGGGCTGGCGTTCCTGAGATCCCCCAATATGCATGTTGGGGGAGAGGAGGCCCTAGATTTCATCTTGTTTGTAGAGGGATTACACCCATCCAGAGGGACAGAGCCCTGGCTCGGCACGCGGGCCGCTGCCCTCCGGCTGAAGGCTGGGCCGTCGTTCCGCACGGCCGGCAGTATTGAGTTTCAAGTAACTGACCACTGCTTGGCCTTTTCACTCTTCCTGCCCCACCCCACTCCCCCTTTTGTTTTGTCTTTCTCATAGAAAGATGATTTTGGTTCATGGGCATTCAATAATCTTCCACTGAAAGAAAAACAGAGATTGGCTCTTTATATAGCCCCCCGAGGAGACACGCACTTGATACTGTAGCTGGTGGGAGGCACACCGACGACACCGCCGTAGCCACCTTGAGCACCTGGGCCTCCACAGACCAGCAGGCGCCGGCGGGATTCCGCCCCTTACGCACATGGCTTATGTCCTGTTTCTCCTTTTACGAGCAGCGTGCCCATCAGCTGTCCCCTAGGTATTGCAAGTGAGGAAAACCACTTCACTGTTTTATTGTCTCTGTTACTGGGCATTAGTGTTCGGAAGCGTGCGTGCCCTCCAGGAGGCTCCACCTTGACGAGAGAGGCCACGGAACTGCGGTTTCCAGGGGCCAGGCAGGGCCAGGCCTCTTGAGGTGGGTCACGTAACCGCTGTGGGTTCAGGAACTCTGACGATAGTGCCCTGACAACATGCAGCTGACTCCTTGCCCAAGAAGTGGACTCTTTTTTTTTTTTTGGTATGTGCCCCTAGCCGCTAGGGCCCAGCGGGAACTGAACCCAGGACTCTCTGGTCCGCAGGCCGATGCTCCAACCGCTGAGCCAAACCGGCCAGGGCCAAGAAGGGACTGTCGTGTGGAGCTGAGAAGAGCAAGGGAGAACTCACAGAGACGAACGGCAGTGGGCGTTGGAGTGAGTTCTGAAAGTCCCTTAACCAGAGCCATGCGCCAGGCTGGCCCCCTGGCACCCACTTGATGCCAGGGCAGCCTTCTTAGACTCTTCCTGCTCGGCTTCCTCACGCGGAATAATGGAGCTGGACCAGATGCGCGTCTTCCTACTCTCCAAAAGTGTGTTGTTTTAAAAATTTATTTCTGAGCAGCACTTGACTCTAAAGAACGGACTTATTCTTATTACGATTTGTAAGTAATTAACACACTCACCCTGTTATTTAAGGTGGGAAGAGATGCTGCCATTCATGTGTGGGACGCGCAGACTCTGAAATGTTTGTCACTCCTGAAGGGACACCATCAAATAGGAGTGTGCGCACTTGACTTTTCAGGTGAGCCTGTTCTCCACCGGTCACCGACGCACGGTTCTGCGTGTACTTGAGGCTTCCTTTCTCTTTCTAGCATCCTCCTCTTTACTTGAGTTCTGCTTGTATATCCACGCCGCAGTCTTAGACTAGAAATCAGATCTGTTAATACCTCATGAAGACACGTGGCTTTCAGATTCCACGTCCTTTCCTCCGTTCCGCTCTCCCAAGTCATTGCCCCCGCCTCGCTCTGTGTTCCGTATTTGCTTGCGTGATTTGAAATCCAGAGCAGCTGTTGCTGTTGAAAGACTGAGTTGCAAATGTCTGGCAGTGACTCAGACCATCAATTTTAACTCTCCAAGTCAGTGGGCGCCCAGCACTTGTGATTTAAACCGTGAAGAACTAGAGCAAGAGCCGCCAGGTCTCTGCAAAGGGCCACTTGACACCAGTGGTGTTTGGGAAATCCATTTCATCTTGAAAAATAGAACTACAGGTTCCACCTTTTTAATTTAAAATTTGAACACAGTACTATAAAAAATGCTAACAGATAGGTATAACTTTCTTTAGAGTAAAGCCATGTCCTTAAAGTAGAATTGGAGACGGGACCTATCAGAGGGGTGCTCTTACCTAGAAATTTTTAATAATCCCAATAGTAGAAATGAGATCAGTAGAAAAAATTCTTAACTTTTCTACAGAAAACTGATTCTATACATTCTTTTTCCGAAGTTCCATGGAATGTTTGCTATGTGCAGTGGGTACACTATTGGTCGTTAAGTTCCATGATTTCACACCCCGTTTCTCTCATGTGTCGCTCTCTCTGCTCCTGGTTCAAGCCCTCACTCTTTCTCATCTGTGCCATGGTAGTCATGCTGGTCTCTGATCCCGTCTGCGCTTCTCCAGCCTGCACACTCTGGAGTCCTCTGGAAGCACAGGTGCATCGCCACCACATGGACGCCCCTTGATTGTCTGACTCGGGGCTGGTCGCTTGGCTGGACGTCATGGCCTTCCATGATCCGGTCCACCTCCCTTTGCGGTGTTTCCACCCACGAACCATTCATGCCCTTGACATCTATCTAACTGTAGAACTAAATGCACTCTTGTCCTTTTTTGCCTGTGTTCCTTTGCTCATGCTGTTGCCATGTGTCTGTTCATGTTCAAGTCCTACCATCCTTTAAGATGAAAGTTTTCTCCTCCATGCTTCCAGCGAGGAATAACGTGTGCCTTCTTCTGCATCCCTGAGCCATTGTTGTCATTGCTCTGTGGTACCTCTTAGAGTCCATGTGGCACAACAGTTGCTTGTGTCGACATCTCTGGTGCCCTTCACATGTAGGGGGCTGCTGGGCGGCACGGCTCACCTCTGCCGCTGCGCATGCAGAGTTATGGACACAAAAGCTACTCAATAAAATTCCTTTATTATTATTTATTGATTATTTACTCATTTATGTTGTGAATAAATGAATGAATGAACAAGTAGGGTTTTGCTTAATGTACTTATTCTTGGCTTTTACTACTATTATTAGAACTTCACATTTTCACCATGTTGGGAAAGTTATTTTTATTCTCTAACCAATAACATGGTGCAGTTTGGTGGTGGTGTGTTTGATGACATTCACATTCTCACATACTGTAAACTACTATATGAATCTGAGTTGTTAAATCACTGTTTCTATTATACTTTCGTTGGCTTTTGGATTAGTAAAAATCAAAGCTACGCAGTTTACCTCTGCACTGGCGGCACGCGAGGTGGAGAAGGGAAGAGAACTACTCGCATTCCACCTGCCAGATAGCACACCCAGTAAGCAGCGAGCTCAGAGTCCTAACCCTCCACAGGTTTGATGGACAGTGGTCTTGCAGTTGGTGTGCCACGTGTCTATGATAAAGCAGTAAAATCTCCAAATACGTGAATGAATTTCTTCTGTGTTTTTCATAGTTCCACTCCTCAATGACCAGACTGCCCTTTTCCTAAAATTAAATAAGCTAGCAGATACATATGTGTATACTTAATGTAAAAATAATAATAAGTATGCTGTAAAAGAATGGTGAGATACTCATAAAAGTAGCAAAACTAAATAAAAATAACAAAACCTAAATGTGTACTAGATCATAAAGAATCTAATGTATTCATATCTTTGGCAGCATTGAAAATTAACTCAATAATTCTAGTAAACAATTTGGCACCATATAATAAAAGCTATAATTCAAAATGACAAGTATGTAGACTATGTGTATTTCATATGCATTTTTATGTATCAAGTAAAGTAAAAAAAGTAGAACTCAAAATAGCATCTATTCACTGATTTCATCTGAAAATGTGTGTATGTGAATTAGCATATAAATAAAGTAGCAAGAAATTGAGAATAATAGAATTTAATAATCATTAGATTTTTTCCCATAGAATTGACTGATTCTTTTTAATTTAGAAGAATCAAAAGAACTAACTCATGTTACTTAAATACCTTTATAGAAAGGAATTAGAGGACCGTTGACCAAAGATATTAATTATGAGATGAGTTAGTAAGCTGCTACCCAGTAACTAGGTCTCTGAATTTCTGAGAGCTCACATCTCTTCTGGGCTTAGTAGTTTTATGGTGATTTTTTTTACTGATGTTTTATTGAAAAAAACATTTTTTTTGGAGCGACAGGAAGGGGGAGAGGGGGGTGAGGGGAGAGAGAGAAAGAAACATCTATGTGAGAAAGAAACATTGATCAGCTGCCTCCAACCTGGGCATGTGCCCTGACCAGGAATTGAACTGGTGGTGACCTTTTGGTGTATGGAACAGTGCTCAACCAACTCAGCCATGCTTGCCAGGGCTGAGTTTAGTAGTTTTATAAAAGAAAGATAAAAAAAAAGAAGTGAACTTGGAAATCATTCCCTCATAAGATAGCCCTGCAGATCATTGCCCAGTAGAGAAACCAGATGCTCAGGAAGAAGTTAAGGGGCTGATTGCTGCTGCTCTAATTCTCATCTTGGGCAAATAAACCCCTAGATATGAAATATATTCTGCATTAAAAGTATAATTTCATTTTTAACAATACAGCCTCCATTTCCCAGGTGACAGTCACCGGGAAAGAGCCGGTTTGCTCAGCACTTGTGTTATTGTGGATTGTAGGAAGTTGGGTTTTCGCCTCCGAGTTTAAGGAGACAGTTGGCAGTTTTAGAATGCACCGCTGGTACGGGACCCAGGAAGCGCGCCCACTAGTGTCTCTGATGTTTGATCTGTCACCTTGAGTAGCTACACGCAGATGAATCGTGGGGGTTGATTGACCTTTGTGGTCCCTGTGGCACCTCCTGAAGGTGTAAGCTGAGGCCTCTCCACTTTAACTTTATTGCCAGTACTTTGTGTCACAGTACAACCTTAGTCTTCAGCAGATCCATGCACCGCTTCACAGGCCTAACAGGACCCAGAGACTTTGGTGCGGCTCAGGGAAACGTCAGACAGGGGCCGATCCAGGGCTGGAACCCAGGTCTCCTGGCTGGGTGGTCGGCACTGTGGGGAGCCCCCTCCTCGGTCCTCTGCCTTCTGCCCCCCACCAGGACGGTGTAACTTTGGCTGAGCCACATGCCCAGAGCGCACCATGTGCTCCCTTACTTCCCTGCTCCCCTGCCCAGCCAGTGTCTCTAGCTGCCTCTCCCCTTCTCCAGGATAAATGAGGAGTGGGCAGGGGGGTGCATAGATGCTGCCATGCAGAACCCCCCCCCCCAGTGAAAAGAGTCCCCCATCCTGGAACAACCCTTAGTCACACACTTACCTGAAAAGGAGCAACTATACTTTCCTTTTGAAAGCTGCGAGAAGTAAGTCAAAATCCCAAGAGAGGAGATGGGATCCCCCTGTTTAACCAAGAGGGTACCAACACTGGTTGTGGTCTAGCTGGTGGCCACTCCCTGTGCCTCAGTACCCCGCATCCAACTGTCTTGCACACGTCAGCTTATTTGGGGAGGTACTGTGGAAACATACGGATAAGACTTTTGTCTCTAATTAGAGAAAATGTTGTCATGCAAGGAAAGCCGGCACATGGTGTGAAAACTCAACAAAAAATGAGCCGTTACACGTGAGGATGTAGATTCAGCTATTGTTGCCACTGTTGCAGAGCAAAGAAAATGGAGACACTGTTAATCCAAAACGTTTCTTACAGCACAATCCATAACTCCGGATTATGTCCCCAGGAAAGACTCTCTCTTACTCGAGCCGCTCTTGAACTGTGACGGTATCGTCACCGACAGGGAAACGGCCCTGTTTCTGTGCTCACGGCGAGGGAAGGCCTTCCGCCTGGACAGAAAGCCAGATTGGAAAGAGGATGTTTCAGCCACACAAATATTTTCTAACCTAAAATCCTCCTATTCTTTAAAACCTTCACTGAATCAGACTGATTTCCACAAGGGCACCTCTAAGACTAATTTGATTTCATTGTGTTCAATTCTGGGAAAGAGAAAAAAAAACCTATGCATTTTTTATGAGCTTTGAATACAGGCACCAACTTGTAATTGTCTGAATAAAAAATTTCTCTTTCTTATTTGCCCTTTACTGTTGACATTAAGTGCCTTAGAATTATTTCTGGACTTTGTCACAAAATATCCATAATTAATACATACTGTGACTGGAAAGATTGGAAAGAACATTACTTAGACTCTAAAAATATGGCTGAAAATAAAGAAACTCAGACGAACTAGTTAAGGAACAATGGACCTTCAAAGCTAAGGTCACAGTGTGGGGGGAGAATGAAAACTGGGAAGAAACTGAAAAGTAGCAAATTATATTCCAAACTATGTGGTGTGCAGAAATAGCCTAAACCTTCAGAATTCAGGAAGAGTCACTAATCATGGAGACGTAGGGCACAGCACAGGAAAATTGTCAATGATATTCTAACAACAAAGCGTGGGGCCAGGTGGTACGGGAACTTTCAGGGGACACCCTGGAAAGGGTATGCTTGTCTAACCACCATGCAGTACACCTGAAACTAATACAAAACAATATGGAGTGTAAACTTTAATTGAAAGATTTTTTTTAAAAAAGGAAATGTCACTACCTTAAAGAAGAGATACAGGGTTGAGACAGCTCTGGTTTTGTGCTACTGTATCTTCCAATGCTACTCACAGCCAGGATGCTCGCCTAGGGGTAGGACGCTGGCATAACAGTGAGGACAGTCAATGGGGACTTGCAGAAATTTTCATTTAAAAAGCCATGAAAATCAGCTTACTCTGAGGCCTTCCTCAAAAGAGATAAAACTTTAAAAATTATCATCTTAAATGTATGGATGCTTGTATTCTAAGAAGGACATATTAAAATAGCTGTGCAGATTTAAAAAGAATACAAAATATAGAATTCATGAATGCAAAAAAGAGACCTTGACTATTTGCACAGTGTTGTTGAAAGGAATGGAAATTGAAACCATTAAGAATGTGTAGCTGTGCAAGCTGGTCCATCCCCGTTCTCTCCACGCCATCCGCATGCGCATTCCATCTTCATCGTCTCCGTCCTCCTCAGTCACCAGTGTCATCAGCATTCTTTGAAAACCGACTCAGCGTGAGGATCACAAGGGAAACGTCATATTGCTATACGCCTTAAAAGAGCTTATAATCTAAAAAGGGAGACAGAAGACTCCAACAGAAATAAAATCACCCAAATACAAAGGCATACTAATATAGAAATATAACCAGGCTATACTGAGATATGGAAAAAGCAATGTTGTTGGTAATGAACTGTAAGTCATTCCCGTTCTCTTCTCCCAAACGCATAAAAAGAGCCCTTGCCCAGTTTAAAGCCTAGTAACATTTAAGTGTAAGGACGTAGCATTAGTTGTGATTTGGAAGACACATTTGTTTATAATAATCACCTGATGGTGAATTAGCCCTTTAGGAAGTTAATGTCTTCATCTAATACTTGTACTACTGTAGCCTAGTAGCTTGAAAGGATTAATGAATTTTCAAATCCTTTCCTCATACTTAGTAGTAGTCCAGGATTTGGGAGGATTTGGTTTGTTAAACCAGGCTCTTCCTTTCTCTGACTGTCCTTCTTCCTCCAGAAAAGAAGCAGACTTCTGTTCCCTGGTGGTTGTGGGGGTGGGTCTCTGTCACAGGTTGGGCACTGGTCAGCGTTTGGGGGAGGGTAGCCAGGTTTAGCTTAAACAAAAACAGGAGGGCCAATTAAATTTAAATTTCATATAAACAGATAGTTTCTTTTTTAGTACAAGTATGCCCCATGCAGTATAAATATGCAATGTAAATATAAATATTATATGGGACATACACTAAAAAATTAGTCCTTGCTTGTTTGAAATTTCATTTTAACTGGGCTTCCCTCATTTTTTCCTGGCAACTCGAACTTTGCATCTACCCTAGGCCTGCCTTTGAAACTGTGCCCCTGAATGGACTGGGGAGGAGCAGCTGACCACATGCTTGTGTTTCGTTACCCTAATGTTGGTCCCCTCTAGTCGGAGAAGCCTGCAGGGCTGAGCACAGTGAGCTTGGTCACCTGTCTCCCGGCCCCGACCGCTGACCTAGGGACCTTGTCCTGTGACTCTAGCTCTGGGAGGAGGCAGCAAAGGAAAGACTTACTGACCATACTCTTCTTCTGCCTTGAGGGGGAAAAGCAAATTAGCTATTTTGATTTCAAATGTAATTTTATGCATATTTTAAAAATTTTTTAGAAAATAACCTCAATAACCAAACTATAGTAACCATTGATAGTATAAATAATATTTAATACTAAAGGAAAATGTTAATCAAATAAATAAAAATATTAAATAATAGTATGTTCAGTAATATCCTAATTTTGTTTTTCTAAAGCACATTTACGTAGAGAAAAGAACTGACAGGATGTACTTCGAATGTATGCCTAGAAATTTGGATTGATTTTAAAATGTCCTCTATCCACATTTTCTAAATGTTCTGTAACAAGCAGACCACATTTGAAATAGGGAAACTAAGAAATTATGATTTTTTTTTAAATCACAAAATCACCCTCTGAAAGAGTTCTTGAAGTCAAATTTAGTTTCTAAATGTTCTTACCTTGGAGAGTTAAACAGAACCCAGTTTTTTAGAGCTAAAAATAGACTGAGTCCCAGAGCCAAATGGCTCTTCCAGTCAATGTCATGAGATTTGTCTGTCACAAAACAGACAAGGTTGTCATGACTTACCTGACTCAGCCCTGTGTCTGAGACGGGATGTTGGGTCAGCGATTTCCTTCGGCTGCAGTCATTGTGAATTCAGAAGCTCAGTTGTTACTGGCTATGCGTTTCCTTTAGTAAGGTCCCTTTAGTCTCTGATACTTCTAGTATATTTGAGCCTAATCATATACTTAAGGTCAATTTCTCATTCATCTGTATAGTATATAAAATGTTTCGGTGTTTTTCATTGAAGAAATGAGTCATTTGACGTTTGTGTTGTTTTCATACAGCCGATGGAAAATGTCTGGTGTCGGTTGGTTTAGACGATTTTCACAGTATTGTATTTTGGGACTGGAAAAAGGGAGAAAAGATAGCAACAACAAGGTAAGAGGAAGCTGCGAGGGCTGATGGCATGCTGCTGACTATCACGCCTCAGCATTGGTCAGTCGTTCTCATTTTCTGGTAAGATTTCATCTTCAAACTCAGATGATGTTTGCCTGGGAAGCTGAACACCCAAGTGAAAACACGTTGCAACATTTCACGGTGCCACACCTGACCTAGAGCAGTTCATGCTTGTTTCTGGGAATTAGAAAATTTCAAATCCTTTCCAGAGAGCTATTCTTGGCTTTGCTTCTAGTAATGTATGCATTACCTGTATCAAAGCTTTTTACGAGCAGTAGAAAAGGCTGTTCTCAGGCGGGTGCCTCGCCCCTTGTTTTCCCACTGTCTTAGCATCTGGTGAAGGACTGTGAATGTCACTGGAGTCAGGAGTCCCATTCGTCATGAGGTCGTGGCATGCTAGAAAGGAGGCCCCAACATGCGTGTCTGCTGCTCGCTTTCAAAGCAGGCAAATTGTTTCCCTAATCTCCCCGTCTTATAAATAGACTTTTCGAGACTGACTGCTGTTTACGGGCCACCTGTCCTCCTCACCCCAGCCTCCCTCCCTGCTGAATCAGCCCGATGTGAACATTACTTTCCACTACTACCAACGCTGGGCGGAGCTCTTTGCCAACCGTGGTCGGAGGTCAAATCGTTGGCAGCCACGGCCCAGCAGTACAATTTGTTGTCCAAGGCGTGTTATCCATGTACCTCTCTGCTGGCTCCTCCCTGCATTAACCAACTTACTTTTTTCTTTTGTGATATAAAATCATTTTTAAATGAATAGCTTTGAACCCCAGCACTTACTTTTTAAATTAATATTTCCCTCCACAACATTAAGTAGAGAACAAAGTGTTTTTGGCAATTTGATTTAATGAACAAAGGTCTATGAATTGCCGGGGATTCGGAGGAGGAGCAGATGGAGCCTTGAGGACTCCAGCTGACCGTCTTGGTAGACGAGAAGCTGTTCTGATGACTGCGGTTGAGGTGGGATTCTTGGCAGCCAATGGCAGCTCATAAACCCGCGGCCCACGTGGTGCCCTCGGTCTCTCCTCCTGTTCCTCACTGTGTGCCGCGCCCCGTACTCAGATGAGGTCCTGCTCAGGACCCTGCTTTCCTCCTGGACAGACACACTGCTTCAGTTTACTGTTTCTGATAACATCCCATCTGCATTAGTAGGTAATTTCAGGCTAAGTACACGTCTGCATTTCAAAACAAATGCAGTTTTCCTGCGCGAAAACCCTCTGCAGCTGTGGGTGGCTCACCAGTTACATGCCAGAAGCATTGATAGAAATGGAAGAAAGCGATATTTATCAATATAAAAAAGTATATACTTGGTATGCATGACTTCGATTTCATTTAATTAACATGAAGTGACTTAATACCACTATGTTAATAACACTATTTTTGCAATTGCTTCCAAGCCTTGGGCCACATTCCCAAAACAAGACACCAGCAGAACTGCCTTGCCCGCAGGGAACATTTTTGCACTTGTAATAATAACCAGTGCCCTTTCCAGGAAGGATGTTCCAGGATTGTTCGAGTTCTTGGGGAGAATATCGGGGTTGAAAATAGTGACTAAATAATATTTACATAAATGCCTATTTATATAGTATTAACAATAAGAAATTTTTTATAAGTAACCAGAAAAAAATAAAAATTCTATTTCTGGCCTTAAGTTAGGATGCTTAAATGGATAAAAGGTTTAAAAACAGAGGCATGAGAGAAGTAACGAAGAAAAAGAAGTAACACTTGGCCGATGGCACTGACTGGCTTCCGAGAGTCACCGCCGCTCCTGAGAGGACCCAGTTCATTCTCTGAGGACAGCTGGCGTGGTGATATCCCTCCCTCTGCACTTCTGTGTCCCGGTTACTGCCAGCAATGTCACTAGCAAGGCTTAACAACGATCCTGCTTCTGACGGGGCGACTGTTCTACAGCACGCCCCTCACCCAGGGTGTGAGATTTCCCCGTGGGGAGAGCGCACGGTCAGTAGCCACGACCGCATGCCCAGGGCTGACGTGTGCCACCCACACAGCACGGCGTGCGCAAAAGTCACCCCTCAGTTGTGAAAATGATTAAATGAACCTACTTTAATCAGCTCAGAGAAATTAGAAAAATTCAGAATTGGCTCATAGGGTTCTTATTACAAGATCTCTAAGAACCTTGATCCCATCTGAAAATTTTTGCTAATTTTCATGAATGATTTCAGTCACCTCCCTGGGAGATTAAATTTTAGTCTTTTTCTCCTCTTGAAGATTGTTCAGATTTTAGTCTAGTATATAAGTAACCCATTTGAAAACCAAGGCCAGTCTCTATTGGCAGTAGTTAAACGGCCTAGTATCAGTGTCAGGGCAGAACGATGAGACAGTCAGCTGCTCCTGTGCCCCTTTGTTTGGGTTTTCATTGCACTGGGAACATGGCTGTGGGACACAAAGACTATTATTGACATACTTCATCTCGGGGGGTTGAACATTTGGGATCTCAGGCAGAAGGTACCGTCATCAAGCCACGTAACAAGAATATTGCCCATGTTAACATGACATAGTTGTGCTACTAGAATGCCTGGGGACCGTGTAGACCCACAGAGAGCAGGAATGCGGGGCTTCAGAACACGCAGTTCTGTACTGGTTTTGTTGTTTGAGCTGTTTGGGTTTCTCAATACATTTATTGAATATGATAAAGTGTCTTGCCCACCAAATCAGCACCTTTTCTTCGCACTTTTTAAATGTGTATCTCTTTTAAAAATAACATATTAACTTTTCTCTGTTTTCAAAATAATACATGATCATTGGTTACGTATACGTGCATATAAGTTCTTTGGTTTATCTCATCCAATGCTGGGGACTGGGGGGGGGGGCAGGATGGGGAGGAGGGTGTCTAGGGGGGAAAAAGGAGAAACATCTGTAACAAAAATACATTAATAAAAAAAGGTTAAAAAAAAAAGCAAAAAAATTATAATAATACATGATCATTATCAAAAAGTTAAAAAGCCTGGCCAGTTTGGCTCAGCGGTTAGAGCGTCAGCCTGAGGTCCGGAGAGACCCGGGTTCGGTTCCCGCTAAGGGCACGTACTTCGGTTGCAGTTTGTCCCCGGCCCTGGTTGGTCGTGCGGGTGGCAGCCACTTGATGTGTCCCTTTCACATCGATGTCTCTCTCTCTCTCTCTCTCTCTCTCTCTCTCTCTCTCTTCCTCTCTCTCCCTTCCACTCTATCTGTACAAAAAACAGAAAAATATCCTCGGGTGAGGATAAAAAAATAAAAAAAAGAAGGTCCTAGCCTGCACTCTCCCTCCAGGGAACATGCCTGGGCCTTTCCCTTCCCTCTTTACCCCCCACAGGCATGCATCTCCTAACTCTAAGGGACCCCACAAGACTTGCAACAAGGAAGCAATGGGCAGTGGCAGCTCTTCCTGGGGCTAACCCCTGAAGCTCTCTGTCCCTAAGGCCCTGGTTTCTCTGACTTCTTAGTGAGCCAAAGTAACTCAGCCTAGGCTCACTTTCCCACCTGGTCTCTCTCCTGTTGCTTCTGTCTTAGGCCCTTCCTTCTTTCACTGTCCCAGCTTTAATAAACATCCTCTAAAAATCAAAAAAAAAAAAAAAAAAAAAAAAAGTTAAAAAGCATAGAAAAGCACCCAGAAGAAAATGAAAATTATCCATAATTCCACAACCCAGCCATAGCTATGGATAACATTTTAGCACATGTTCTTTAGTCTAGATTCTTCTAGTATTTCTATCCACTTTTATTCATATACAGGATAGAATATATACTGCTCTGTAACTGGCTTTTTCTTTTAACTCACTAACATCATCTCACTGTATTCTAATTTATGTTACCTGGCTTACTCTATATTATTGTTCTATATCGTACACCATTTTAAATCTTTTTGCAAGATGGAATATAAATCAAACAAACCTTCATGCAGTCTCGTTAAGGGTTTCTTTCACAAAGAAAGAGAAAACAAAATCACACAGAAGACTGAGCCTTTATGCAAATGAGAGGGCTGGGATAGCAGCTGCAGACTCCACCTCCCCAGTGCGGCTGCCTGCCCTCGGCTTGGGGAAGCCCATTCCTTCCTTCCTCCCCTGTGCGTGCTGATAGGGTTTGAGGGTGGCCCTCTGGTGAATTATTTATGCCTCAGGCGTGAGGGGCTGCTCTGTATTAGGGCAGCAGTGCTGTCTTCTGTGCTCTTCTCTCAGTTTAGGGCCTGACACTTTTTCCACTTTGATTTTCTTACACACACAGTTGTAGACAACTTCCCTACCAATTTAACAAGTATCTAAAGGAAAAACAACAACAACAACAACAACAGAGTACCCAATGAATGTTCTTTATTTAGATGTGGACATTGATGAAATATTTACATGCCTTCATTGGTCAGGTTAGAACTTCAGCCACAATGGAAACATCATTGCTCCTTTTTATATACGGAGGCATTAGATGGACCCTAAACAATGCTCTCAAAAAAGGTTTTTCTATCTGAATGTTTGACATCGTACGGACAGGAGCAAACAAAACGATGCTCTTTTCAATCTAGGAAATGTAATTTTTAAAAATATCTGTTCTCAGTTTTCATTTTGGTTTTCTCCAGCATCTTATCTCTAAGATGTATATTAATGATTTAGACTTTCCTCCAACCCACAAATCTGGGGATGCTAATGTCCTCTATGGTGATCTGCTTCATTTCTCCACTTTATATTAAGCGTATTTTCTCTTCTCTTTTATCTAAGCTTTTTTCCCTCTGTCCTAATTGTTCCTGATACATCCAGTGACGTATCCTGTCCCTAGTGTTCATGCTTCACTTTTGACTTTTAGAAAAACAAAGAGAAAGTTCAACAGTCAGTTCCTCCCTCCCTGGCTCTCAGTATGGTAGAGCCCACACAATGGGCTCTGATCTGTTCTTTCAGCTTTTCGTTATGGAGGTTTTCAAGGTGAGACAGAAGTGGAGGAGACAGCATAATGATCTCCCTTGTACCATCACCCAACTGCAACATCCTACAAGTGGTACAAATCTCTCCCCTCTCCTTTTTTTTTCTTTTACTTTTTTGCTGTATTTTAAAGAAAATTTAAGACATCATGTCATTTGACCTGTATATACTTTATTAGGCATTTCTATCTGAATAGACACATTTTAAAACTACTGTTTTAGCCCTGGCCAGGTTTTCTCAGTGGTTAGAACATCAGCCCATGGACCAATGAATCTCAGGTTGGATTCTGGTCTAGGGCATGTGCCTCGGCTGTGGTTTGTCCCCGGGTTGTGTGTGAGGTAACCAATCCATGTGTCTCTCTCACATCAACATTTCTCTCTCCCCCCTTCCTCTTCCTCTCTCCCTCCCTCCTACTCTATCTGATGATAAATAGAAAAATATCCTCAGTTGAGGATTTTTTAAAAAAAAACTACCATATCAGCCCTGGCCGGTTTGGTTCAGCGGTTAGAGCGTCGGCCTGCAGTCCTGAGAGACCTGGGTTTGGTTCCCGCTAAGGGCACGTACCTCGGTTGCAGTTTGTCCCCGGCCCTGGTCGGTTGTGTGGGTGGCAGCCACTCGATGTGTTCCTTTCACATCGGTGTTTCTCTCTCTCTCTCTGTTCCTCTCTCTCCCTCCCACTCTACCTGAACAAAAAATGGAAAAATGTCCTCGGGTGAGGATTAAAAAAAAAAAAAAAAAAACCTACCATTTCAATATCACAACTAACTAAAGCAACAGTAATTTCATGTATTACCAAATTCAAAACAAACATTTCTGGTTGTTTCGAAGATGAGAGCGTTGGTTTGTTCAACTCTGCATCCAAACAAGGCCCAGGGCACTGCACCGGCCGTTCTGTCACAGGCCTCTCTCAGATTTGCATTTTCTAGCGGCCCCCTCCCACCTCTTTGTGCCTTGGACGCAGCTGAGGAATCAGCCGTCTGACCTCTAGAACGTTTCACATTCTAGGCGTGACTGACTTCCTGGAAGCGTGCCAGGTATTCCCACGTTTCCTGTAAATGGTGGTTAGATCCATGGGCTTGATTAGATTCAGGTTCAATGATTTTTTTTTCAATGATTTTATTGATAAGTAAATCACATACCATTCAGTTTGTTCATTTAAAATGTAGAGCTCAGTGGTTCTCAGCACGGTTACAGAGTTGTGCACTCGTCACCACTGTCAAATTTCCGAACACTGTCACCACCCCAGAAAAAGGCCCACACCTATTAGCACAAATTTGTTTTCTGTTTCTGTGGATTTTTGTATTCTGGACATTGCCTATAAATGGAATCGTACAATATGAGGTCCTCTGTGACTGGCTTCTTTCACATAGCATAATATTTAAGGGTTGTCTGTGTCATAGCCTGTATCAGTATTTCATTTATTTTTATTGCTGAATAATATTTAATTCTGTGGATATACCACATTTTATTTATTTATTCATCAGCTGAGGGATATTTCAATTGTTTCCATCTTTTGGCTATGTTGATGCTATGAACATTTGTGTACAAGATTTTGAGTAGACGTATGTTTAATTTCTCTTGAGTATATACCTAGAAGTGGAATTGCTGGGTAGCTTTATGTTTAACATTTTAAGGCACCACCAAAATATTTTCCAAAATGGCCAATTCATATTTCCACCAGCAATGAATGAAGGTTCAAGTTCTTCACGTACTTGCCAACTCTTATTATTGTCTGTCATTTTATGATAACCATTCTAGTGGGTGTAAAGTGGTATCTGATTATGCCTTTGATTTTCATTTTCTAATGGCTAATGATGATATTGAGCATTTTTTCATGTGCTTACTGGCCATTTGTATATCTTCTGTGTAGAAATGTCTATTCAGATACATTGCCCATTTTTTATAGGGTTTGTTTTTTTTATTATTGAGTTGTAGGAGTTTTTTAAAATATATTATGATTACAAGTTCCCTATCAAATATGTGATTTGCAAATATCTTCTCCTACATTCAATTTTTTTAGACAAGAATACTAGATATGTACTTCATTTTTCATCACATTGGAAGAAACAATCAGTGGTGTAGTAGAGGTAGAGGCATTGGGAGTGGTACTTCTCAGGTGCAAACAATACGGCTGTATTATCTGTGGAAAAAATTGAAAAGCATAATAAAACCAACTAAAAGCCAGTATGCATTTTATTATTCCCATGAACTATCAATTCTAAACAATGTCAGGGATGGAATTCCTCTCCCCCCAGGGCAGATCCTCCTCCAGCACACCCCTGTGGTACACCACTGCATGAAATGGCTGGTTGTCCTGTTCTTAGTAATACTAAGCTCATTATGGGTTCCAGTAGCACCAGCCTGATCCTACCATTGTAAAGCTTCACATTAATGTATTATCCAATGGTTGTAGCATCCATTTACAACTGTGGACTGAATTGATTATTTAATTAGGGGTCAAAAATGACAATTTTCTAATTCTATCATTCTTCATGTGAGCTAGAATTCTTCTATATATAAGAATTTTCCCTACGAACCATTTGTTTTCTCTAAAATAAAATTTACACAGAAAGTAGTCCTTTATATATTAGTTTATTATATATATTATATATATTATATATATTATTATATATATATTAGGGTTATTTGTCCTTTGTCTATAATTTGCAGATATTTTCCCCAGTTCATCATTTGGCTCTTGATTTTGCTGTGGTGCTTTTTGTCATGCAAAAGGTTTTTATTTTAATGTGGGCAAACTTTTTACTGCTTCAAGACTTTGAATCATACTTAGGAATGTATTCCCCATTCTCAGGTTCAAAGAAAATCATCATACTTTCTTCTAATCGCTATAGCTTCTTCTTTTCATTTAGATCTAAACCATTTGGAATTTATCCTGGTATCTGTTAGGACGAACAGCTCCAATTTTATCCTTTTTCCATATGGCTGTCGAGGTGTTCCAGATATCATTTTTCTTTTCCTTTTTAAATAGACCTATTTTATAGAACAGTTTTAAGTTCACAGCAAAACTGAGCAGAAAGTAGACTTTCTATGTCCCCCCTACTCCCCCACCCCCACAACCTCCTCCATATCCCCACCACCAGAGTAGTACATTCATTACCGTAGATTGACACAGCAGCACCTACAGTCCATGGCTTGCATTAGGATTCACTCTTAGTGTTGTACATTCTTTGAAGTTTGATAAATGCATAATGACATGTGTTCACCATTATAATATCATACAAAATAGTTTGTGTTCTAAAAATCCTTTATGAAAAAATAAAAATTCATTGTGTAATGCCTACTCATCCCTCCTTCCTCTCTATCCTGGCATCCAACAATCTTTTTACTGTCTCCATAGTTTAGCCTTTCCAGAATGTCATATAGTTAGAAGCATACAGTATGTAGCTTTTCAAGATGAGTTTTTTTTTTTCACTTAGTAGTATTCACTTAAGATCCTTCCAGGTCTTTTCATGTCTTGATAGCTCATTTATTTTTATTTTTATTTCCTTTTTTTATTTAATTAATTAATTTATTTTTGTTACAGATGTTTCTCCTTTTCCCCCCACTGATACCCCCTTTCCCCCCCTCCCCACCCTGTCCCCAGCTTTGTTGTCCATGTCCATTGTTCATGCACACATGCATATAAGTTCTGTGGTTTATCTCTCCCCCACCACCTCTTCTGGGGATTGTTCATTTCTTTTTAGCACTGAATATTATGCCATTGTCTGGATGTACTGCAGTTTGTTTATACATTCAAGTTCTGAAGTACATCTTGGCTGTTTCTAAGTTTTGGCAATTATGATTACAACTGCTGTAGACATCCATGTGCAGATTTTTGTGTGGATGTATGTAAGTTCTTCACTCTTTTAGGTAAATACCCAGGAACACAATTGCTGGATCTTATGTTAAGAGCATGTGAGAAGCCACTAACCTGTCTTCCAAAGTGGCTGCACCGTTTTGCGTTTCCATCAGCAGTGGGTCAGAGTTCCTGTTGCTCTATATTCTCATCAGCATTTGGTGACAAACACCATTTATTTTAAAAGTTCATCTTTTCCCTCATTGACCTGAGACTTTATTATATATTGCATTTTAATATTCATTTGGGTCTCCTTCTAGATTTTCTGTTTTACCATTGGTATTCCAGTCACTTATGCAGCAGTACCACTCTGTTTTAGTTATGAAGGCTTTATGGATTATTTTTATATCTAAGAGGGTTACACTTCCCACTCTGCTCTTCATCGTCTTCATACTTTACCTGGTCATTCCTGCTAGTTTATTCTTTCATAAAAACTTTAAAATTAAGGTATCTAACTCCAGATTAAATACAGACATCTAGTGCTATTTTTATTAGCATCAAGTTGTATTTATAAAGAAAGCTAAGGAGAATGAATATCTCTGTGGTTGAGTTTTCCAACCCAAGAATATAGGATGTGTTTCTTTATTAAAAGTCTACTTTTGGCCCTGGCCGGTTTGGCTCATTGGCCTGCGGACCAGAGAGTCCCGGGTTCGGTTCCTGCTAGGGGCATGTGCAAAAAAAAAAAAAAAAAAAAGTCTACTTTTGTATCTTATAAATGAAGGTGGTGATATTTGTTTTACTCATTTTATATATTTCACATTTCTGATAGAGCCCTGTCTTCCATTATATTTTTAACTGGTTATTGTATATGGTAAGGATAATGACTATGCTTTTATTGTTTGTATTTTATTATATTTTCTGTCACCATTTATCCCCTCGATGCCCTCTTCCACCTCCACCCTCTCCCCGTAGAAATCACCACAGCTGTCCATGAGTTCTCTTTTTTCCTTTTTGCTCAGTCCCCCAACACCTCCAACACTGCCCCTAACTCCAGAGCTGTCTGCCTGCTCTCCATCTATGAGTTTATACTGCAACTTTACTAAACTATCTTGTTCGTAGTTATTTTACATTATTTTCTTTTGAATTTTCTGGACATATTATTATATCCTCTGCTAATAGAAAGTTTTACCTTTCCCATTCCAGTTTTTGGGCCTTTAATTTTTAAAATCTTGTCTAACTGCATTAGTTAATATATTCAATATGATGTTAAATGGTAGTGGTAATAGTCTTGTTCCTGACTTTATTGGGAATGCCATTAAGTAAGAATCTGACTTTTGAGTTCTCTCTCTCTCTCTCTCTCTCTCTCTCTCTCTCTCTCACACACACACACACACACACACACACACACACACACACACCATGAGTACTTGAGTACTGTTTCAGCACTTTCCATTTTTAAAAAAGGTAAGGTAAGGGCACAACATTGCTGGAGAGCCAGCCTGTGTGTAGTTGGTCTTGAATGAGTGGATTTCTCAGTGAGAGTTACGGAGTGCAAGGAAATAGAAAAGTCTGAAGCATCCATTGATTTCTACTTCATTGAGTGAGGAGTGTTTTTAAATTACAAATAAGTGTTAGATTTTTGTCAAATACCTTTTCAGCATCTGTGAATATAACATAACTTTTCTTCTTGTATATATTAATGTAATGA
Organism: Molossus molossus; assembly: GCF_014108415.1. Classification (NCBI taxonomy): domain Eukaryota; kingdom Metazoa; phylum Chordata; class Mammalia; order Chiroptera; family Molossidae; genus Molossus; species Molossus molossus. The sequence continues at coordinate 38,682,686 of NW_023425350.1, forward strand.
ATTGTACTATTTGGTTCCTTAAAAATGACTCACCCTTGTATTTGGTTATAATGTATTGTTTTTAATATGTTATTGGATTCTCTTTGCTAATATTTTAAGATTTTTGTATCTATATTCATAAGGGAGATTGGTCAGTCATATTCTTTTTGTTAATTGCTTTTCTTTTACATAATGAAATGCACGTCCTAATGTCCCAGGGAAGACCATCAAGTAGTTCATTAAGACCAGGAAATCCTTAGATTCTAATGCAATGACTCTATAGTCGAAGCAGAAATTTCCGTGGCTCTGTGGAATGCCAGGCCTAGAGTCAGTCCCTATATTTATGTCCTGCCTCTCGGGTTAGAAACCTATGTTTCTGAATGCATAGCATCTGAAAGTTCTTTGAATCAATAGATAACATCCTCTCTCTCCACGGACGTGAACCAGGGGCTTCAATTTCTAGTGAATACATTTTTAGCTGAAACTAATTTAACCCAGAGTTATGACTTCCACAGTAAGAATATTACATTTGAAGCTCCTCATTAATACCATTGCAATATCTTCTCCCTCCTCCTATATCAAACCTCATATCCCAAGAAGTATTCACAATCCTGTGGCGGTGACATTAATTTTATCTTATAGAGACATTCTGATCCATTTTAGATATTTCATTAATTTGTTTAAAGCATGATTAACTAGACTTTGCTAGCAATATTAAAGAAGAAAGGGCTCAAACTTGCAAAGAAAAGCCAATGCTTATTATTTTAATGTAGACTCTATGTGTATTTTAAGTGATTGTTTAACTTAGTTGTCCTGTTCCATGGGCTTAATGAAAGTTAGACTGAATGAATGCTTTTATTAAAACTCTGTATCATTACTTCCATCAAAACTGGACTTTTTTTCTTACTCATCTCTTACAGAGGACATAAAGAAAAGATCTTTGTGGTCAAGTGTAACCCTCACCATGTCGACAAACTGGTTACAGTTGGGATAAAGCACATCAAATTCTGGCAACAAGCAGGTACCGTTGTTGGGGTTTATCATTTACGTGTTGAGAGCTAAAGAAGACCATGGCTGCTGCCTCGCCTGTCTCTGCAATCTAGAATTAAAATGCTCCTAAAAAATACTCTGGTTTCTCTTCAGATCGCACCAATCTTTCGCCTTTTAAAAATGCTCCTAAAAGATATTCTCTCTCAAATTTGCTTTGGACTGTTCAGTGTCTAAGCTGTGAAACTTAGAGCACTCTGTGTGATGCTGTGCGTATTCATCAATATCTAGAAAGCTTTGGAAAATGTTCTGCTGTGAAAATAATTATGTTGAGCCCTCTGTTCTGAAAGCAGTAATTATGTTGCACTGCTGAGTAGCAAGGAAAATAGTCACGTTGGTTGAGTGAATACAGTTTTCAGTGAGGGTTACTCTATTCATCACTGAATTCAGAAAATGGATTAAATCCTGACACTGCACCCGATAGGGGGTCAAAGTAAATATTTGTGGATTATAATGTTAGTAATAATGAGGAGGAAATAAGCATGACAAAACGTGGAGCGCTGTCTTATTCTTCCCACTAATAAGTCATACCTGTTACTAAAATTGTTTCTAAACTCTTAGTATTAGCTTTCACACCAAGACCAGTCTCATACTGGTCAAAACATAAATACGCCACTGTTTTCCTGCTTTTCAAGGAAAGATCACGACCCCAGCAGGCCTGGAGGGCCAGCCCGGGCAGTGTCTGGAGCGAGTCCGCGTCTCTCCGTGCCGGTCAGGGCGTGCAGGGACATGAGACCATCTACGAGGCGAATGTGATGTCCTTCTCCTACACAGTGATTCATTCTTCTCACCCCAAAGTTGCTGTGATAAAAACTGAGGCAAAACATAGATAACATGTTTACATTTCACACTCACAGCCTGTGCTGTTCTATTCTGTGGCTCCGCATCCACAAAGCTGGGCCCAGCTCCCTAGTCGCCCTTCCTCGGGCTGTCACAGGACGTGCGCTGGACTCGGGCTGGACGCACGTCTTGCTGGGCTGAGAAGCATACGAGATGCATATTGAGTCCCCTCTGCAGCCAGACCCCGAGTTCCTTGAAGGCAGGAACTCTCTTCATCTTTATCCCCCAGCAGCGACCACCGTGCCTGCCACAAAGTGGGGACTCAGTAAACTCGGAATTGGTGCATGAGTGAATGAGAAACCCCCTTACACTTTGTCTGACATTTTCTGCTGTTTGCGTACATCTCTGTGCATACACATAATGTCGCCACACTGGGTTTTTCATTGAAGGTAGTCATTCTACATGCTTATAGAAGGTGTCACTTTTTTTTAAAAAGTAATAAATACTCTTGGTCCACTGCAGGTGGTGGCTTCACCTCTAAAAGAGGAATTTTTGGAAGTGTCGGCAAATTGGAAACGATGATGTGTGTCTCTTACGGGCGAATGGAAGGTCTAGTATTCTCAGGAGCAGCTACTGGAGATATTTTTATTTGGAAAGAGATTCTGCTACTAAAGACAGTGAAGGCCCACGACGGGCCCGTGTTCGCTATGTACGCGTTGGATAAGGTATCGTCCATTTTCCAGAATTCCTTTTCCTCATCAGCTTTCTAAAATGATAAGTGAGCCTTAGGAAGGTCCACACCCAGAGAGCCCGTGTCTACAAACAGTACTATCTGAATTAGCAGGTAGTTGTAATGAACCTCCAGTCAAGAGAACACAGGGAGTACAGATATTTTACATTTTCTCTTTCATTTATCATTTTTTCTTCATGTGCAGTTTCTCCCCACTTGTTATCACACTTGCTCTCCCTGGCTCTCACTCCTAAGAGCTCCTTAAGAATTAGCGTTGGGCCCTGGCCGGTTTGGCTCAGCGGTTAGAGCGTCGGCCTGCGGTCCGGAGAGACCCGGGTTCAGTTCCCGCTAAGGGCACGTACTTCGGTTGCGGTTTGTCCCCGGCCCTGGTTGGTCGTGCGGGTGGCAGCCACTCGATGTGTCCCTTTCACATCGATGTTTCTCTCTCTCTCTCTCCCTCCCACTCTATCTGTACAAAAAAATGGAAAAATGTCCTCAGGTGAGGATAAAAAAAAAAAGAATTAGCGTTGGGATAAATGCAGACACACAGGAGCAGAAGAGACTGGAGGCGTCTTTCAGCATTATCTTCCTCCCCGGGGGCACAATGAGCAGAGACCTGGAAATGCCAAGTGGTTAGATTATCGTTCCACCCATCGATCTGCCCAGAAGTTACGGTGGTAACCCGTTTGTTCCTGTGGAGACAGGTTCAGTTTGACAAGATGTTGGAGTGATGTCTTTGTACCAGCTGTTTTAGGGTTCTCCAAAGAACCAGAACCAGTAGAATATACACATACACACAGTCGTGTATCTTGAGTCGCCAGGTGGTTTTGTCATTGTTCAGAGTTGTGCTAACATAGAGTGTACTTACTCAGACCCAGATGCTGTAGCCTACTGCTGTAATGATAGGTGCTGTCCGTTCATAAGACGGTCGATTTGTTTACACTAGCAATACCCCAAACACGTGAGCAATGGTTGTGCTACTACGTTATGTTGTTAAGTAGGTAATAGGAAATTTTCAGCTCTGTTATCATCTCATGGGACCACCGTGGTATATGCTGTCTGTCATTGAACAAAATAGCATTATGTGGCCCATGACTAAAAAGGAAATGTATTATGAGGAAAGGGCTCCTGCGATTGTGGAGGCTGAGAAGTCCCCTATGCCGTCTGCAAGCTGGAGAGCCAAGTCCAAGTCCAAAGGCCTGAACCGGGGGGCTGTTGGTGTAAACCGCGGTCTGAGGGCTGGCGAAGAGATGAGGTGTCCCAGCTCAGTGAGACAGGGAAAACAGGGGATGCAGCCCTCCTTTCTCTGACGTATGTTCTGTCCAGGCTGCCACATAGGAGGGCGATCTGCTTGACTGAGTCCACCAACTCAGATGCTGTCTCATCCAGAAACACCCTTACATCACATACAGAAATAGTATTTAGCCTGAGCACCCTTGGCCAGGCAAGTTGACATGTCAATTTAGCCATCACATTGGTCATATTTCCACTCAAGCTCATCTTGATCCTCGTCTGTCCAGCTACCCTCCTGCCTTATAGGCTTTCTTTATAAAGTCATGCTTACCCGTAGTGCTATTAGAACACTTTCTTCAATTTGTCAGAGAATATCAATTTTTCATTCATTGCTAGCTTGTGGAGGGTACTAATTCATCTGTGCCCTTTGACCTCCAGACAGTTAAAACCACCCAACACACTTAAGCCAAACCTCATTTTGCATTTACCTGTTCCCAGGTAAGTACGCTGATCCCACTACAGAAGTAGGTTTTTGTTACATGTGCATCTCTATGGTTGTTTAAGTCATTAAGCTTTTTTTTTTTTAACTAGCTGCAAACTATAAATGTTAGAAAAAATGAAAGCAGAATACAAATTTTTTGTAGGCCCAGAAGTAGATGGGATATAATGTGTTTAAACGTTTTTATTGCTGGTAATCAGAGCTGACAGATCATGGGGGAAATTGGGGATATTACAGTATAATATACTGCATTGAAATTTAGTTTGGGGATTGAAGCTCCCTGGGTGCAAAATCTATAGTAAGAATAAGAATATTTGATGTAATAAACTCCAAAATATTATTTCCTTGTAAATAACATTAAAATGCTGCAAATTAAAAGTTTCTGAGAAAACTATTAATTACTCGGTATTTTTCTTAAAAAAAGACGTTTCTAAGAACAGTTGGTATGTATGATAAGTTGCCAGAAAGGAGCAGGAGTAAGGCCAAGAAAACATAAATTTAGAACAAGAATAAAGATCGCTGTTCATTAAAATGTATCCAATATGTTCAGCTTTTTACTTTCCAGGTTTTGTAAAATTAATCCGGATTTGAATTATTGTGGAAATTGATGTCTGCTGAACAAATTAGCAGGGTGGTTTTGTTATACAAAGGGCCTAATTTACTCTTAATAAGAACTAATGATGTTTTCTTCTGAAAGTAATTATTTGATTTAAAAATACTCAATCATTTGTGTTGTGATGTTAGCTCTGATTCATTCAGGAGGAGCACATGAGACGTGAGAAACCCAGACTCTGAGGCTGGTCCTGTTTTGTAGGAACCACGCTCTAGGCAGGGGCCCGGGCCCAGGAGCCGCCATGGTCCCTGCCCCAGTAGCCACCTGATGGTCTGAAGAAAGTGCAGTGGACACACAGTGAGGATGCACTTGATCCTGCTGGAGAAGCAGGGGAGAGATGCTTCCAGAAAACATCATTATTGCTATTATATCTCATCAGATTTTTAAGCCCCCTGTACTTAGAAAACACATACAAAGCTGCTTTGTCCAAGGGAGACGCCTCTTGGGGCTGGGTGGGTGACTGGTCATTTTAATGTGTGTACGATTCTTCTCATGTGTGCTCTGCAGGGTTTTGTGACGGGTGGAAAGGACGGGATCGTGGAGCTCTGGGATGACATGTTTGAAAGATGCTTGAAGACTTACGCCATTAAAAGAGCAGCATTGTCAACTAGCTCGAAAGGTGCCTCTCCCAAACGTGCGGTGGAAACCTCGTTCTTGGGGATGGAGACGATAGTGCTAACATTCTTGGAAAAACATGATCAAATCAGTTCTCTGTCTTCACAATCAGAGCTCTAGGCCCCTGGCAGAAATGTCAGAGATGACGGCCCTAGTGCCTAGTGTTCTGGAACCATAAAGACAGAACTTATACAATAGTCTTTTTACTTTTTGTTCTATTAAATATGTTTTCTCCCCTCAGGCTTGCTTTTGGAAGATAACCCTTCAATTCGTGCCATCACTTTGGGACATGGACATATCCTGGTGGGAACCAAAAATGGAGAGATCCTGGAAATTGACAAAAGCGGCCCAATGACACTGCTCGTCCAGGTGCTTGTCCATCTTCTCCACCACAGCTCACCTCAGAGCCAGCGCTGGTGAGGCGGGGGCACTTCATGTGCAAAAGTGAAGGAAGCATTCCGCTCTCAGGCTTGTGAAGTGTTAATTACTTATTGCTGTGTAGCTCGTTGCCACAAACAGTAGCTTTTAAAACCGCACACATTTATTATCTTGTAATTTCGTGGGTCAGGAGTTTGAGCGTGGCTTACTAGGTCCTCTACTACAGGTTCCTCAAGGCTGCAGTGAGAGTCAGGGCTGCAGTCTCATCTGAGGCTCAACTAAGGAAGGATCGTCTTCCAAGCTCAGTCAGGTTGTTGGCAGAATTCAGTTCCTCGTGGTTGTAGGACTGACGGCTTCCATTCTTTGCTGGCTGTTGGCAAGAGGCCCCTTTAGCTTTTAGATGCTGCCCACAGTTCCTTGCCACATGGGGTTCTCCAACATGGTGCCTTACTTCCTCAAAGCCAGCAGGGGAGAGAGAGAAAATAGGCGCTGCAGTCATATGTAACATAATCCTGTCATCCCATACATGTAATCATAAACATTCATCACCTTTGCCATATTTTTTCTTGAAAAGAAGCCACGGGTCATGCCCGGGATTACATAAGAGGTGATTACAAAAGGGAGGTGATTACAAAAGGGAGGTGATTACAAAAGGGAGGTGATTACAAAAGGGAGGTGATTACAAAAGGGAGGTGATTACATGAGAGTATGAAAGTCAGGAGGATCGTGAGAGTCACCTCAAGAGTCTTCCCATCACAGACACCCTCTGGCCACCAATTTGTGTTCCTCTTCATTCTAAATTCATTGCCCCCTCCCAAGGTCTCCCAGAGCCTCATCCCATTACCGTATCTGCTCCAAGTCCCTAATCTCATCGTCTGAATCAGTCCAGGTGTGCATGAGGCTCCTTCGGTGTATCTTCTCTCAGTCTGTTAATTGTAAAACTAAGAAGATGTTCTCTGCTCCCCAAACACCAGATACAAGTACCTCTTTGGATTCTGTGCCTTACTTTAGCCTCATACTCAGTTCATGGAAACACATTATATACTCCTTACCTCCCTTGACCCTCAAGAATTGTTTCAGTAAATTAGATTAAAATAAATATCAGTGAATCCTCAAAGATCAAAGAAATGAAACAATCTCACCTGAGGGGTTGGTAGTATGTGGAGGTGAGCAGGTAGGTAGTCCTGCCCAATTTGGTGATGGATCAACCTGATTTATAGACAGAAGAGGCATGGGAGGGGGAGGGGTGTTCAGAAGGTGGAGCAGAAGCATGAGCACAGATGAGCTTTAGCGCTTCTGTGGGTCCAATAGAGGAGCTTTGCCTCCTCCCTGTGATCTCATTCATGCCTGGGGGCTTGCTTTATTAGGGATAAGTCCCCAAATCCCACTGAGAGGGGCCCTGATCGACTGCACTGGGGACAGATCGGCACACAGATCATGGCTTAGAACAAACACTGTGAGGTTTCAGAAATGCATATGCTCCGATTTGTCTCTGGCTATCCTGAATAAGAATTCGTGTTTCAAAAAAATTCTTTGTTAAGAACAAGCCTCAGTAGCCCTGGAGCCGATGTGCCGGCGGCAGGACTGAGAACTGTGCTGAGACGTGTCCGGCCGTGACTCGGTCTCCGACTGCTCGCGCTGTTGCTGTTTCCTGAAGCTAATTTCTTTTTCTTTCTTATTTAGTTTTATTGAAAAGTAAGTGGTTGTTTCAACTAAATCAACTTAAAACCTTTAAAATTATTGATTTCTTTAATGCCCACATTTTTTAAAATTTATTTTTATTAATTTTTGTTACAGATGTTTCTCCTTTTCCCCCCACTGATTCCCCCCTCCCCCTCCCTCCCCGCCCTGTCCCCAGTTTGTTGTCCATGTCCACTGTTCATACACACATGCGTATAAATTCTGTGATTTATCTCTCCCCCACCACCCCCCTATTTAGGGGATTGTCAGTCTGTATCCCACTTCCGTGTCTCTGGGACTACCCCCTTCCTCAGACTGTTATGTTCATTATATTCCACAAATATTAATGCCCACATTTGAGACTTTAAATTGTTTTCATGCATACTCTATTGCTAAATATTTTGTAAGATTTATACTATCATATGGTTAAAACAGTGCTGTAAGATTGAAACTCTAGGTTTTCTAACTTTAAACTCTAAGTATTATGTTATAGTTGTTTAAATATGTTTTAAACTTGACGATAAAGGCTTTTCACTTTCTTGTTCTCTACAATTCTATTCTTTTTTATATTCGTTTCTATTGTTCTAATAGGGCACATACCCACAGGTTCCATTTATTGAGGACCTACTGTGTGTCAGGCAGTACTGTTGTACAAAATCTCTCTCATCTCCGCAGCAGACTGGCTCAGTTGAAATTGTTTTATTGAGGAGGGACCCAAAGCCCTGTAAATGGCCCACAGCCACCTGCTAAGAACTGCAGAGCTGGGATTCAAACCAAGGCTTGTCAGTCACCGGAGCCCCTCCCTTTGCACTACTCCGGGCTGTGCTCTCAGTGTCTCGGCGTGGAGACTGCAGGACAGCCGTGCAGAAAGCCTGGCCCTGAGCTGTGGAGCTGGTGGAACCTTCCTCCCTCCTTCCATGTGCACCATTCATTTCCTGTTTTCTCACCCTCTTTCCTCTCCGAGTCTATCATGCATTTGCTGTTCCCTCCGAGGCAGAACTCAGTAGGTGAATTCGTTCTGTTTGTTGGGCTCCTGCCGAGATCTGCCCTGTGCTGTGCTCTGCTCGGTGGACAGGGCTTCTGTTCCTGGGCACACAGCCCTGTGCAGAGAGGACGGACCCTGAGGGAAAGCTAAGGGACAGTAGAGGCAGTGTGACCAGAACCATCACCTCCTGCCGTGGGAAGATACCAGCACCACTTTTTCAGGTTCAATAGCATGGCAATCTGGTATCACTTGGAATACACTGCTTATTATTATTATTTTTTATCCTCACCTGAGGATATTTTTCCATTTATCTTCAGATGGAACAGGAGGGAGAGAGGGAGGAAGAGTGAGAGGGAAACATCGATGTGAGAGAGACACATTGATTGGTTGCCTCCTGCATGACCCCAACTGGGGCTGGGGGTGAACCGCAACCGAGGTACATGTCCTTGGCCTGAACTGAACCCGAGACTCTTTGGTCTGTGGGCTGATGCTCTAACCGCTGAGCAAAACTGGCCAGGACTATACATTGCTTATTTTTAAGAGAAGGAAAGCTGGGTTGGGGGAAGAGAGAAGTGACATGAGATGATTTCTGACACTTCCCACTGTGCATACTTTGAGTTTAATCAGCTCAGTTGTGCAGCTGTTTATCCTCAGCTTAATGGGAGACACAGGAGGAACGTCAGATCCCAAGCTCATTTCCTTGTGCCACCCAAGGTACTCCCAGTTTGCCCCACTCACTGTTTATTCCTGTGTTATACAGGAATCAAAACAATCATATTAAATTAAGGAAATAAAATGTTTAAACCAATATATGAGGCAGTAGTTTGAAAGGATCTCAGAGTGCCACAACCCTGTTCTCAAGCAAAGTGAGCAAAGGGATTTGGTCTATAAAAGCTCCAAGCAGCTCTGGTCAGGGGGTGGAGGGGGATGGGGTTGATGCCTGGCCCGTCCTCTGAATGAGATCGTGGGGGTGGGAGGCTTCTGAAGGGAAGAAAACTAGGGATATGGGGTGCTCGAGAGCCAATAAATTCAAAAACAATATTTACACCCTTCAGCCCTCCTCAGATATTTGAACGTCACTTGTATTTGGAACTCTGTGTCTTCTGCGAAATTACTATTTTGCTCAAACAGCTTCCCACTTAAACCGGAGTCATCCAATTTCTCTCTGGAAAGCCACCTGTTCCCCAAAGCATCCCCACTACAGACATTTTTCTGATGCCTGTCTGTGGTCTGCCTTTTGCTTTCCTAAGCAAAGACGTTTTATAACTGGCCACTAAAAGTAGAAATTCAGAAAACAATCTGGTCTGTTTTATTGCTCTGTACACCAATCCAGTCTTTACACTGCTTGAATGAGTGATGAATTATAGGAATTGGATTCCTTTCCTCTGTAATTGTTCATTTTTAAATATCGTTTTTATCTCAGTTACTATTCTAAGCCAGTTAAGTGTGTTTGTGATAAAATAGAAGTATGTGGAACTGGTTCATTGCCTATTAAGCACCTTTCAATTTTCTAAAGTTCATTGGCTAGACCAATTAGTGAACAAATGCTGAACCCAGGACCCTTGACATGAAAATTTAGCTCTATTTCTGTACTGCCAAATGCGGTACATTCAGAGGACTAGAGTTAAAATATCTTAACAGGAATATTGCTGTCGAATCCCTCTGACAAAGACGGGTGGTACCTGCATGTTTTAGAATATGGTTTTCCTGTGTCGTTGTGGTCAAGCTGGTTTACGGGGAGGTACACATACACTGTGTGTATCTGATGTCAAACAATAGAATAAAACAGACACACTTTATTATTCCCAAATGTTTCTAAACAAGATGTCTGGCATCATATAAAACAGAATTTATACACGACGAGTCCATATTTTGCTTCCCAAATGAATGCTTTAGCATCATGTCGGCCCAGCTTTAGATTCAGGTTCAAACAAGAAATGTATTCACTGCAATCATTTTGGCTCAAGGAAGCTCTAAGTGTATTTATTCATATTTGAACCTGTGGGAATGCTCTTGGGCTGAGTATGCAGCACGAGGCTGCCAAAGACAAGCCGAGTAGCATGGACCGAGCTGTTGTGTTTCCTCCCCACAGGGCCACATGGAGGGAGAAGTGTGGGGGTTGGCAGCTCACCCTCTCCTGCCCATCTGTGCAACAGTGAGCGATGATAAAACACTACGCATCTGGGAATTATCCTCCCAGCACCGCATGCTGGCCGTACGGAAACTCAAAAAAGGTACATGACACCACCTTACACATCTGTAAAAGCATTTACAAGCAGCAGAAGGGGTTGGGTTCATTTGTTTATTCAGCTAATACCTACTGGCAGCACCTGCTGCATGCCCCCAAGTGCGTAGGCGATGGGTGTTCAGTGTCAATGCCGTCCTACCTCGGCACGTGTGGGATGGTTCCAGGAGGCCAGCCCGACCTGCTGGCGCCCAGTCTGTTTGTCATTTGCTTTTCCTTGCACTTCACAGACATTTGCCACCTGGGGGCAATCTGTCCTCTTCCCATGGAGAGCTGTGTGCATCACTTGAAATACATCAGCTTGCAAAGAATGTTGTTTAATTATATGTCTAACAGTCTCCAGAACTGGTTTTATTACTGAAAACCACAAACCAGCTACATAAAAAATAATCCTTAATATCAAGAAATGAGTAAATATGTATTAAACACCTGTATGCACTAGAACTAAGAGGTATACCAAGTCCAAATTCAGCAACACGTAGGGACTAGCTTCTGTGTGTCAGGCACAGAGATGAACAGTCCCATCTCTAGTGTCAGAGATGGACAAGATTTGAGCAGAGTCCCAGCAACAGATGGTCCATTGAAATTGAGTAACGTAAGGAGAGTCTAGAAACAAGACTGTTTGCACAGGGGTGAGCAGGGGGTTGAGATATGACCAGGGACAGTGCAGCACTGTGCAGCTATTAGCAGCTGGGCACCACTACCAGCCCTGGGCCTGAGGGGCAGGAGGAGGGAGAGTTGCTGGAACCTTGAAAGAGCTGTATGTGATGATGGCCTGTCAGCCGCTCTGACCCTCAGCCCAGAGTTTCAGCCACAGGCAGCGGCCTGCAGGGAGGCGGCTAGAGGAACCCCCTCCCTCTGTTGTCTCCTGCCTGGGCTCCTCCTTGGCCAAACCCAGAACCAGAAGCCAGAGAGCAAGGAGGGCCATTGATGCTGTCCATCCAGGCAGCTCCAGGCACTGAACAGGTAGAGAGTGGATGTGGAGGGACGAACCAAAGCTCTCTCAGAGGAAGGCCCACGGCCATGGTCTGCTTCACCGTGGAAGAAACATGAGAGCTGAGGCTCAAAGGATTTGTGAAGTTCTTACGACAGGAAAGGATGACATCGGGGTCTGGCGCTAAAGTGTTTGTATTGGGTAGTTTTACATGCAGAGAGATGTGGGGCGTGTTCTAGGATAAATGGAGGTGTCGAGAGAGTAGTAACAGTAATGATGGTGGCTAATATTGCTGAGCCGGGGACTGTGCAAGCCTTTGGGTCTTCATGGGAACCCAATGAATAAGGCCATTATTGTTACCGCTTACACATTAGGAAACAGAGAACTCAAGTCATTTTCTGAAAGTCTCACAGCTTGTGAGTGATGGAACTGAATTCAAACCCAGGCAGTGTGGCTTCGGAGAGCACGCCTGTGGCCCCTGCGGGCCGCTGACCCTCCTACCTTGTGGTCTCTCTTACACTGGACCTCTGGGCCTTTGCAGGTGGAGCCAGGACTCAAACCCAGGCCTGACTCCAAAGCCCATGCTCTTAACCACCAGGGTGGAATCATTTGGTGCTAATTTACACTGGAATGATGGACCGAGTCCTCACTGTGGGTGACTTGAATGTCAGACAGTGGACTTTATTCACTAGTTAGAAATTAGTTCAAAAGAACACTACTAAATTATACTAGATAAGATGACCATTCAGCCTAGTTTGCAACTGCTGACCTGGTGTAATTATTAATAGCTCTTCCTTTCACCCTGAGAAGTATCCTGGTTTGTACAATAAATGATATGGCTAATCTTACCTTGATGATCTCCTCAAGGGCAGGCTTGCTTCCTGTTCTTTTAGCGCTAGGACCATGCCTGACTCATCATAGGTGAATAACCGTTTGCTAAGTGAAGGAAGGAAGATGTAACCAGGTGAGTCAACGTGAAGTTATGGTGTGAAGATTGCTCTCAGCATCCCACGGACAGCGGACAGCGGACAGTGGACAGTGGACAGCGGACAGCGGCGGCGTGCGTGTGGAGCACGTGGGGAACGCCTTAGCACAAGCCTGCGTGACTGCCGTCCCGGGGCTGTGCCTACCACAGTCTCCAAAATAATGGGGGGCACATTCCAAGGATTCCTATTAAACACCCCTGCAGAGCCCGCACTCGTCACTGGAGGTGTCTCCCTGTGACCCTACACAACGGGAAAACACTGCTCATGGAGCAGCATCAGCCATGATTAGTTTTGCGAACGCCTCTCGAGAGGATGTTATCCATGCAGGACCAAAATCTTCCACCTCTAGAATAAGGCATTACGGCCCATGGATCAGAGATTTAAAAACAGTTTCTAGAAATTTTATTATAAAACTTAGCACATCTTTTCTTGGGAGCAGATACTGATTATATTAATCCTTTGAAAACCCTAGGTATGCAGATACCAAGAAATGAATGGATTCCCTCAAAGAAATTTAACATGTGTTTGTAACACTGTGATCATTGTCCTGGGGTTTGGAGAGAAGAGATGATTCAAATGATGACGTTTCAGTTCTTCTCGCAAGTCGTGTTAAAGACGGCCACATTGCTCGTGCACAGGCACCCGTGCTAGTTTCTCCGGCTCTTCCCTTGGTTTGCTGATAGTCGAGTCAGGTGTAACGAGCGTTGTCTGGGGAATTCTTTTGCAGGTGGAAGATGCTGTGCCTTCTCCCCGGATGGGAAAGCCTTAGCGGTGGGCTTGAATGATGGGAGTTTCCTGGTTGTAAATGCTGACACTGTGGAAGACATGGTCTCCTTCCATCACAGAAAAGAAATGATCTCGGATATTAAATTTTCAAAAGGTAAAGATGACAGCAAAAACTTTAAAAAATGTATTGGGCCCAGCCGGTGTGGCTCAGTGGTTGAGCGTCGACTCATGCATCAGGAGGTCACCGGTTCAATCACCGGTTCGATTCCCGGTCCGATTCCCAGTCGGGCCATGTGCCCAGGTTGTGGGCCAAATCCCCAGTGGGGGGCATGCGGGAGGCAGCCAGTCGATGTTCTCTCTCATCGATGTTTCTATCTCTCTCCCCCCTCCCTTCCTCTCTCTCTCTAAAATCAATAAAGGAAAAAATGTTTTTTAAATGTATTGGGACAAAAATTTACAATAGTGGATTATTTTCATTATTTTGTTAATCCTTTCCCTGTTTTAAAACGCTGAGTTCCTGGAAGCCAAATCTTATATAAAATGTTTTGATAGTAGCTGCACCCTTTCCTCTGCAGACACGGGGAAGTACCTTGCCGTGGCCTCCCACGACAACTTCGTGGATATTTACAACGTGCTGACGAGCAAGAGGGTTGGCATCTGCAAAGGTGCTTCCAGTTACATCACACACATCGACTGGGACTCTCGAGGTACAGTGTGCTGTAGCTTCTACAATACAACTTTTCTTTTTAAAAAGTAGATGTTCATCTGGATGTTGTTTCTAGAGAGGACGGCAGTTGAGTTTTAGAGAAAAATAAGGGGGACCCACAATATAAATTACTTTAATTTTACAACCCAGAGGCAGATGTTCTTAACATTTTGAGTATTTTTCATTATTATCAGTATTGTTCATTCAAGCATTGAGGTGTAAGGCAGCTGAAGCTACACGGTGCCCCTGTTACCTGCGCAGCCACACCTCCCCTGAGTGTGGGTGCTGGGTCCTCGCCGGGTCTCCTCCTCACGGCGTCCCCTGCCCGACCAGCGGGCCACCTCCCGGAGAGCTGCCCAAGGAGTCAAGGAAGCTCCATCCTCCAGTAGAGGCGGAAAGTGACATTCGGCTTACCTCCAGTGTCTCTGCTCTCCAGAACTCCCCACCTGCCCGTGCCTCCCCCAAGTCATGCCCACCAGCACCATGGCGATATGTCTCCTTACTGCTTATCTAACAGATCTGGCTTCTACCACGTGCAAAGTCTTAAGCCAGAGAAGGTGTAGGATCTAGAAGCGTGAGACATGGTTCCTACTCTCCATAGTTTATGATTCGATGAGGGAGATGTCCTAGGACCTGAATATGCAAGGTCACACCCTGGGTACAGCATGGGAGTAAGACCTGGTGAGTCAGAGGATGTGGTGAGCCAGGCTCGGAACAGGGAGTCAGCAGTAGGCAGGGGAAGCTCAAATCCCATCCCGGGGAGGTGCTGCTGTTAGCCTGGCATCTAGGAGAGGGCAGGTCCCCACCTTTCAGAGAAGGGTCAGTCCACTGTGGAAAAGCGCCACGCCCAGCGGTGAGCTCAGCAAGAGCTCCCAGGACAATCCGCGGAGCCTTCACAGAAGGAGTGGCCTTTGAGATGGATCTTGAAGGATGAGCAGAAATTCACCAGATGACAAAGTCTAGAACGAACATGTCAGGCTCAGAAGGAACATGGTGTCCCAAGGCAGGGAGGTGAGAACAGGAGTGATTAAGAAGTAGGAAGAAGTGCTGAGTGGCTGAGGGTGTGCAGGGAGGTGAATGTGGGAAGACAGACCGAAACAGAATGTAAAGGACCTTTGGCATCTCACAAGGATGTTGAATACTGAACTTTATCCTTCAGGCCTTAGGTAACTCGAGATTTGGAAGAGGCATTCTGGCCATCTCTGGGAGGGGGAGTGAGCCTGGAGTTGGGAAGCATCTAAAATAAACCAGGAGAAAGAGGTGATGAGGACCTCAATCCAAAAGAGGTTATTTCAGAGATGCCAGAATATTTTATTTCAAGTATTTCTTGAGGTAGTAACCATGAACTTCTGCCAAGATAGGTATTCAGTTGTTCCTGTACTTGGTGCGCTGGAATTTGAACTTTATTTAAGCTTTACAACCTGCAGGCATTTTACACAGTGCAGTAGATAGGGAGGGAAAATGTCATTTATTGTAAGAGATGCAAGTCCCAACAAGGGCAGAGGAGATCAGACAAGTCCCTCTTGCTTACAAGTCAGGGCCAGGCTGGACACGGTGCCGAGAGCATAGGCATTTATGACCGGGGGAGACCCTGGCTGCCTGAGAGTCATCTCAACCAGTGAGGCTGAGGGGTAGGTGGCAGCAGCCACTCCTCAACCCCCTTTGATATTCTCTGCTTTATTGGGGGGGGGGGGCAGTGATTTATTTCTATTTACTCTCTGGCTAACATGCCTAGACATGCTTTCTTATGAGAAAGAATTAGAACAGTCAGGGCCAGCCTTATGAGTACGGTGAGTTTTATTTAAAATGCACCCCCCCCCCAACTCAATATGTGAGATCCCACCACTACAATGACCATTGAGGATTAAAACCAATTTGTTATTTACACATTAGGGACTGAAGGGTCACAAGAAAATGGAATATAGGGGGAATTAGTTTTGATTAGGAAGGTTTCTTCAAAATTATTTTCCATTGTGATAAAATATGCATAACATAAAATTTACCATTTTAACCATTTTTTATTTATTTTTAAAATTTTATCTTACAGTTTATATTCAACATTATTTTGTTTTAGTTTCAGGTGTACAGCACAGTGTTAGACAATCATTACTTTGCAAAGTGTTTCAAGGACCCACCTGGCACCATACATAGTTATTACAGCGTTACTGACTTTATTCCCTATGCTGTACTATTCTGTAACTACCAATTTGTACTTCTTAATCCCTTCACCTTGTTACCCAGCCTCCAACACCCCCTACTTACCATTTTTAAGTGTACAGTTCATTGACATTGAATAAATTCACATTATTGTACAACTGTCACCACCATCCATCTCTAGAAGATGATCTTCATCATCTTTTAAAACTGAAACTGTATACCCATTAAACAATAATTTCTCTTTCTCCCTTTCCTAGGCTCTGGCAACCACCATTCCACTTTCTGTCTCTAAGAATTTGATTATTCTAGATACTTCATATAAGTGGAATCATACAGTATCGGTCTTTTTGTGACTGGCTTATGTCACTTTGGATAATATCCTTTAGGTTCATCCATGTGGTAACATGTGTCAGAATTTTCTTTTTAAGGCTGCATAGTATTCCATTGTATGCACATACCGCATTTTGTTTATCCATTCACCCATCACTGGATGCTTGGGTTGCTTCCACCTTTGGCTGTTGTGAATAACAGGTCAGTGAACATGGGTGTCCAGTTCTTAGTGAGTACCAGAAGTGGAATTTCTGGATCAAATGATAAACCGACTTTTACATTTTTGAGGAACCACCATGCTGTGGTCCAAAGCGGCTGCACCATGTGACATTCCCACCCACCGTGCTCAAGGGTTCCGGCCTCTCGACACCCTCGTCAGCGCTTGGCTCTTTGGAGTTTTTTGCTTTGTTTTATTTTGTTTTTGATAGCAGCCATCCTCATGGGCATGATGTGGTATCTCATCATAGTTGATTCACATTTTGAAAGGATTATTATTTTTTAATTCTGTGAATGCTTAAGCTTGAATGATAGGGATGTGACACGGGGTAAGTCCAGACGGGAAGAACAAGATCGGCGGGTTGCCACCGTGGAGGGCCTGGGCGAAGGTCTATGCAAAGGCCCTCAATGTGCAGCCACCATGTTTTCAGGAAGAAAGGCAGGACCACTATTTCCAAAATCTGCCCAAAGCCAGTGTCTGCAGGCCAGCTAACCTTCAGGGTGATGGAAAGGCACTGGGAGTTAGGATACCGAGGCCTTGGAGAGGCCACCTCACCTCTTGTCCTAAGCGGCCCCTTCAGTCAGATGAGAGATTAGACCAAATGGTTTCTAGGACTGAGAGGAGGACAGAATACTTTTGATTTGGGGGGAGGAGTCAATACCATCTGGAGAATAACAGCAAGTGTTCCTGTGAATCTTCCCTGGTTTATCTCTAGTTGCCGTGAGCTGTGTCATATTGATATTCTTATGTTCCTGATCTCCGAGTTCTGCAAATGCCCGACCTCGAGAATGTGCCAGGCTGCTTTGAGACCAGCCTGGCTTGTCACAGCGGAGCCTCGAGGGTCTGTGAAGGGTAGACAGCAGAATTTAGGAGCAGGGATCTGTTTCATTTCTTTGATCTTGTCAAAATAGTGAGTGCATTTGCCGGAGCCAGCTGGCTCCTCCGGGGCGGGGAATGGCACAGCCTGCAGCCTCAGCAGCCTTTCGTGTCCATGGCAACCACAGGTCCTAACCAAAAAGTGCATCAGGCCTTTGCAGAAAAAACAGCTACCCCTGGAAGAAAGCTCGGCAAAGAATGCCTGACAGAGGAAAATGTAGATGGAGAGAGAAAACCATGGAAGGGTGTTTTCTGGCTGCTATTAGTTCATTTCTAGAAATATCAGAACTGTAAGATCTTTGAATAATTAGCAGTTGAGCCACAATAGGACACTCATCCCCATTTTCTTTGCCAATGGCCTGATACACCAATTTAGTACCAATTTTAGAATTGTTCTAACTTGTAACTGATATAGCAGCTGGGATGGTGTGTGGGGATTGTCCTGTGGACCGTGGAGCTCTGTGCACCTGCAAGTGTGATTTACTGTACCTGCTTAGAAACGAGGACATCTGTCTCTTTTAATTTCCTTGTTCTGTGTGAGGAGACATTTCTAATGAATAGAAATGTGAGGATTCTGAAAGAATAGGGTTGCGATTATTCAGGGGTGAATTATACATGGATTATACAGACATTTTGCTCTTTGTTTCTTCTCCGGTCTCGGAATATTCCAGTAGTTATTATATTACATGGCAGCAGGCAGTGGGAAAAAGAAAAGTAGTGACCTAAATATTTCCTCTATGCCTACAACAATGAAAAAGACAATATGATAACAGCAGTGAAGAAAATTGTGGGGGGAATAAACCACACCCATAATTCCACCTTCCTAACACAAGAATATTTAATTAAAAAAAGAAATCATTCACATTCTTGCTTGCAAAGAATAGAAACCTACGCAATCCAGCTTAAATTTAAAAAGTGTAATTCAGGATGAGGTTACAGAAAGGTGTAGGGATATCTCATGGACTCCAGCAATGGGAAGCAACGTCTGCCTGGAACCGGGCTCTGGGACTGAACTGGAAAGCGCCCAGAAACCAAGCAGGTGGTTCCTCTCCCCTCCTTTCCTGCGGCTACTTTCGGTGTCCACTGCTACCTGGTGTCTGCTTTGGGCCCCTCTCTCTGCACGGGCAGGCGGTCCCTAATTCATTTGCACATGGCCCACTCTGTCGCCCCCAAATGCCACCCTCCATCCCAAAGTTCACATCTAATCTCAGCAAGGCACCTGCTGATTCAGCCTCCAGATTCCCGTTTTCCTGGAGAGAGTGTGACCATCCAGCCCAGTGCCAGGGGTCATGTGGAGGGCAGTTCTCAGGGAAGGGACAGTGGTAGGTCGGCCCCCACAGGTCTGCAGTTCTGCGAAGCATGTCTGGTTCTGCTCTCCTGTGCTTAGACGCTCTAGTATTCTTGCAATCATCAAGGGCTGCACTGAGCTATTTTAAAGGTCTTTGGTTTGTTTTTCTAAGTATGATCTTTGAAACTGTGGTGTAAACTGAGTTGTTAGGATTATCCGAGAATTAGAATCCTTTGAGTTCTGTTAGTATCTTGTGGCCAAAAATCTTCTAAAATTAGCCATAGTCAAAGAATGTTTTTATTGAATCCTTTAATCCTTTTCCATATCCTTTGTTATTTGCAATTGCTTTTCAGAATCCTAAAATGTATTTGCAGTTATTTAGTTCATTGAGAAAATATTGAAGGACATTGAAGGTTACTCATTTTCGTATAATGCTAAATAGCCAAAGGTAATTTAATTCCCCTTTCTTTTCTCATTTGTGTATGTATATTCAGCCAAAGGGTCAGGAAAATGTACCCACTTTAGTGGAAACATTTTCAAGTTCACTTGCTCCCCACAGCCAAGGCAGAACTCCCTCAATACCAAGTCATCACTCAGCAAATTACTAATGATCAAGGTTTTCAGTTATGGAATAAGAAAATCTTGTTTTATTATTTTTGTCATTTAAAACAATTAATTGATTTTTAGGAAAAAGAAGGGAGGAGGAAGAGAGAGAGAGATAAACATCAGTCAGTTGCCTCCCACACATGCCCCAAACCCCGCAAACCAGGTATGTGCCCTGATGGGGAATCGAATCCACCACTTTTTGGTGTACAGGACAATGCTCCAACCAACTGAGCCACACCAGGCAGGGTAAAACCTTGTTTTTAATTAGTCACTTAGAAATAGACCTACAATTCTGAAGGTTAGTCAAGCTAGATTTCAGACCTAGGTGGTGTCCACTTTTAACCATTAAAGAACATGATATAAACTCCACAGAGTTCTTATTTTCATATTATTTTTCCAAGAAGGACATTCAAAACTGCTAGGTATGAACAGTTATGGAAAAAACAGAGAGGGGTGAAATTGTGTGTGTGTATGTGTGTGTGTGTGTGTGTGGACACACACTAAATTATTTACAGATGAAATATTAAGATGTCTGACATTTACTTGAAAATAATCTGGATGAGGGAGTGAGCAGGGGTTCAGGAAGTAGGGTTGGCCACGTGCTGATAACTGTTGAAGGACATTGGGCACACAGGGGTCCTTCATAGTATTCTTACTTTCACATGTGCTTACAAGTTTTCATAATTTAAAAAATGCTGAAAAAATACTAGAAAGTATATCTTTTGAGTCATTTAAATTTCAAGCCATAAAGGATTATTGCTGTGATTGGAGGAGAATTGGGAAATCTTATCTTTTTCAGCATTAATCAAAGTGAACCCAAGATTCTAATTTTACATCACACTGAAAGACTGTGTTTGGTCAACACTTTGTTTTGGGAAAGGCTTGGATTTCTCTACAAATTTTCAAGAAGGTGGGAGAGTGGAGGGGAATGGGCATTTATAGTTTTATGTGTCCTTATCTTCCTGTTTTCTAAACTTTAAAGGGCACATCTAGAATGTGGACCTGAGTAAACGGGAATGTTTGCAGCGGGATTCTCACTTCTGATGTCATAACTCTTGCCCAAGCAGTCTGCTTGTGCTACACCTCTGTCAGGAGGCAACGGGGGAAGGGGGAAAAAATATAAATTTTGTCAGAGTTGGGAGAAATAGCTAGTTACAGTGCGACAGAGTAAAGCATAGCAAATGTGATGCTTTTATTCTTGAAAGACGTTCAAGGTCAGATTTTATGAGATCCATAATCAAAAAAATCATAGCTTTGGGATTTGTACCATGCCACAGAATTGCCTTTACAGGTACTTCTGCATAATTCACCATGTGTTTATGCAATTTATGAAACTCTGGCTAAAATGGATCAAAGTAGTTGTAGACACTTTATAATAAAAAATAAATGCATAGTTTAATTGTCTCTCTACTTCATTCTATCGTAACAGGAAAATTGTTGCAAGTTAATTCGGGTGCCAAAGAACAACTCTTTTTCGAAGCTCCACGAGGCAAACGGCATACAATAAGACCTGCAGAGGTAACGGTCACGCACAGAGCTTTAAAGAATGTGTCATGAAGATTTAATATGTGCATTTAAAAAAACACCTATCAATTCTTGTTCACTCATCCATGGGTTTTAGAGAGAGGAAGGGGGAGAGAGAGAGAAACATCAATGTGAGAGAGAAACATCGACTGGCTGCCTCCTGCACGCCCCCCACTGGGGATTTGGCCCACAACTTGGGCATGTGCCACCAGAAATGGAACCGGCGACCTCTTGGTGCATAGGTCGATGCTCAACCACTGAGCTACACTGGCCGGGCTGGGTTATGTTTTTAATAAAATCTATCAATTATTGCCCTGGCCAGTGTGGCTCAGCGGTTAGAGCGTCAGCCTGTGGTCCAGAGAGACCCGGGTTCGGTTCCCGCTAAGGGCACGTACCTTGGTTGCAGTTTGTCCCCAGCCCTGATTGGCTGTGCGGGTGGCAACCACTCGATGTGTCTCTTTCACATCGATGTTTCTCTCTCTCTCCCTTCCTCTCTTTCCTTCCCACTCTATCTGAACAAAAAATGGAAAAATGTCCTCGGGTAAGGATAAAAAAAAAAATCTATCAATTATTATCTACTAATGTGGGTTACATTTAGTGTACCTTTAAGTTTGATTGTTTCGTACATCTGGTTGCTTAATCTGGTTTTCTGCTTTCTGAGAATGTCTGGGTTTACTATACCACTGATGTAGCAGTGTGCAGTTCTTGTTCTGCCTAATTTTTCTGTGCCTGATGACAATGACTAAGCTCACAATTTAGATGCTACATGTTCTTTCATTCCATTCAATATGTCTTGTGCAAAGCTTCTTATAAACATAAATTTTTGAAACATACTTTCTCTATGTTTACTATTTGTATTAATAAGCAGTATTTTCTGCAACAATAAAAGACAAATGATCTTTCAAAGCAAAAACTGTCCACGACCTGACCATTCTAATTTATCAGACTTTCTTTTTTCCCTTGTTTTCCTCATGCCCTTAGCCATACATACTTTTTAACTGTTGAAATCAACACCTAGATGAAATTTTTGAGTCCACGACCTACCTCCTTCCCGAAAGCTCAGCCACACAGTGCTTCCCTATAATGGCCCTGATGCTCAAAGGTCATTGCCTGATGGAGTTCTAAGAACACCCTATTAGTCCCGCGAGACAATATAACTCATTCATCTGCAATGTAAACTGATGAAAGAAAAGGAAACATTGCTTCCTTTAAGGAAAAGTGGGTAAAAGTACACTACTGAGGAGAAGCACCTGCCTCTCGGTTCAGTTTGCCAGGAATAGAAACGGCCCCAGTGTTGTACGGGGCTTCCAGGGGCGTTTGGACACATGCACATTCACAGTGTTTTCATCGTTTCTGAAGGAAGTTGATGTGCAGTGCTTAGGAAACGCAGGCTGTTATACGCGATAGCATTATATTAATGAGAATTGTTTATGGATCAGTGGGTCTCACACCCCCAATTCCAATGTATTTATCTCTGAGCAGTCCTCATTTTAACTTTTATAAATAATAAATATATTGGGGTGACATTAGGTAATAACATGCAGGTTTCAGGAACACAATTCTGTACTACATCATCTGTAAATTGCATTGTGTGTTCACCGCCCCAAGTCTAGTCTCCCTGTGTCATCATATATTTGCTCCCCTTAACCCTCTTCATCCCCCATCACCCCTTTTCCCCTCTGGTAACCATCACGCTGTTGTCTATGTCTGTGAGTTTGTTTTGTTTTGTTCATTCGTTTCTTTTTACTTTGTATCTCACATATAAGTGAACTCATCTGGTTCTTGTCCTTTTTTGTATGACTTATTTCACTCAGCATGATGCTCTCAAGATCCCTTTGTGTTGTCCTATATGGAGAAACATCTAGCCTGAGTGAGGGATTTTTTTTTTTGGTACGTGCCCCTAGCAGGAATCTAACCCAGGACTCTCTGGTCCGCAGGCCGACGCTCCAACCGCTGAGCCAAACCGGCCAGGGCATGAGGGATATATTTAATTATGTCATTCATTCACTGAACATCTCTTCAATGTGCCAGGCACATCATACGCCTGTTTTAATTTCCACAGTGGCCTTGAGTCATCATTGTCATGTAGGGAAATAGAGATTACAGGAGAGGGGGAGGACAGTAGGGTTGTGATCCCGGTCAAGAGGGCTCTCTGACCATACCTGGATTTCTTCTCTGTGTTTAAGCATCATTTTGACGTCACTTCATGTATTTTCTCATCCTGTTGTAGTGCCCCAAATAAGTACACTAAACTAAACTGTAGTTTAACCAAATGATGAGGGGCAGGGGGAGCAACTTGAAGTAGAAGAGCAATTAGTACATAAAATAATACACGTGAGAGGGAAATTAGTGTTATAAGGCTTTCCGAAATGCCAGGCTCTGGCTCTGAAGAGTTCATTATTATTATTTTTATTATTTTTTAATCCTCACCCAAGGATATGTTTTTATTGATTTTAGAGAGAGAGAGAAGAAGGGAGAGGGGGAGAAAGAGAAACATCGATGTGAGCGAGAAATATTAATCAGTTGCCTCGCTTATGCACCCCAACCAGGGATCGAACCTGTAAATCAAACCTGCGATCTTTTGGTGCATGGGCTGGCCCACCAACTGAGCCACTCTCGTTCCTTGTCACTTTTGAGGCACATCTGTTATTCCAGAGGCGGATGGATCTCCAGTGCTGTTGGCCGGGGCGTCCTCCTGCTGACGTCGCTCAGTCTGGCCTCCCTGGTACTGCTGGTGCCAGGAGCACCCAAGAGACACCCCCTCGTCTGTGTCACCAGTACTGTCAGGCCTTTCAACGGAGTATGAGAGATTTGGAAATTTTCCTTTTAAAAAAATTTTTATTTTTTAAGAAACAGCCACGATGAAATTAATACAAAGCTTATCCAGCAAAATGTTTAATATGACAAATATCAAAATGTCCATTTAAATGCACTGGGTGCAGAGGGTGCCCTTAAGCAGCGCTGTGCTCGGAGGCCAAGTCTCTGGACCTCGAATCCCTCCGGCCTCCTGAGTGCGGGGTGACTTAGGTGACTGACCTCCCTGTGGGCTTCCAGCACTGCCTCCTGGAAATGGTGACTGAGAAAACAATGGCACATCTGCCTGAGGCCAGGTGCTAAGGAAAAGGGCCCTTGAGGACTCTCCTCCATCCAAGCTCAAGGGTTCTAACAAGTTTATTGACCCCTTTTGGGTTCTGTGGGTTAGAGGGATCATTCTCAGTGTTCTGTTTTAAATGTCGCTTCCAACAAATTAACATTGGCTTCCCCTGAGAGTACAGCGCCCAGACCTGACCAAGGGCGCTCTGTGGGGGTGACTGCATGGCGAGCAAGCCCACTCACTCCCTTTCCTGCCCAGATAACGAGCCCAGGAGAGGAGCCACCAGGGCCGCGGTGCTGAAGTGAGCAGGGAAATAGAATCTGAAACCTGGGAGGGAGCCAGTGGCCAGGGAGGGTTCCTGCTCGTCTCCCTGCGAAGGTCAAATTAGGGCATCGTAGAGCTGAGGTGGCTCCCCTGCCCCGCAGAAAACAGGTCATTGCAGGGGAGCCACCTGCCCTCAGCCTGCGGCTCTGCCCAAGGCGCCCAGGGCAGTGCAGGTTTCGGTTCCAGGTCTGTGTGTGTCCAGAAGAAACACAGACTGCTCTCACAGTCACTAATGTGCTTAGCTAAAGGGACCTGAGACAAAATGATGTAGAATCGAATCGTCGCCCTACTCGTTCTGTTGTAACCCGTCTTGAATGAGAGAGCAAATGAGATGAGCTCCTCTAGGAAAGTGTAATACACAGAGTTGTCATAATTGTGTATTGTTGTTTTTGTTTTAAAAGGAAAGAAAAGCCTCGATTTTATCAGGATTTAACGTATAAAAATTGAAAATCTTCTGTCCATGAATTTCAGACAACACAGTTTTAAGGATAAGATGTATATTCATGGTGATATGAACAGCTCTTCAGATTTTTAAGCTGGTCTCTCTAGAGCATGAGGAATGTTAAGCTAGCTACAGAATCTTATTATTTTTCTTCCTCCAAAGAAGTATTCCTTTAATTAAAAAACAAAACAAAAACTACTTCTGTCTCGTAACTTTTTAAAATAGTTTGCTGAATAATCAGTCTCATTGATCAATGTGCTCAGTGGTTTCAGTTGGGAGCAAATGCCCCAGGGACATTTGGGGTGTCTGGGAACAACATGCAGAGGGGGTGCTACCGGCATCCAGTGGGTAGAGGACAGGGGTTCTGCCAAACATTCCCTGCACAGGATCACCCCTGATGACAAAGAACTGTGCAGCCTAAATATCAATAGTGCTGACCCTGAGAAACCCTGAGCTCGCGTATGGCTTATACAATAACAAATATCAAGGTAAGAACTAAACAACGTTATTGTCAGGTTTCCACATTTCCAAAATGTTCGTCTGATCTAGAGAAGACTGAGTGGCTATGGTACTGCAGTGTGGCTTACAAAGACAGTGCATATACCACTTTGAAACGTGTCTCAAACCATGCACCTCGGCCCCACACAGATGCCTGATGCTCAGTCCTCATTTAGCACTAGCTCAGCCTCAGATTGTTCCTTTGAAATAAAACAAAAGATCTTGGGTTGTGCAAAAACATATTACTTTTCTCTCCTTCTTTTAAGATTGAGAAGATAGGGTGGGACACATGGACCTGTGTCCTGGGGCCCACCTGCGAGGGGATCTGGTCCGCACACAGCGATGTGACCGACGTCAACGCTGCCAGCCTCACCAAAGACTGCTCCCTCTTGGCCACTGGGGATGATTTCGGTTTCGTCAAGCTTTTTTCATATCCTGTCAAGGTAATGTTCATGTTTATTATATATACTTGTGCAGTCTTATTAGTAACCCAATATCTATTGTATCTAAGTGGATTTTTAAATATTGAAAGCATAGCAATCAGTAATGTTATCTACGGTGCTGTCGTTACTTGTGCTGTCTAAAAACCTTCTTGATGTTATGTTTACTAATTTGAGTCAGTCTTTGGCATAGAATTTCTCCCTGAAAGACCTTCACTGGTCATCAAATCTGACACCTCATGAACCGCAGAGGAAGAATTTTCTTTAGAAACTCTTGGACTGTGTCTTTCTAACATGCGCTACTATACTTCCCAAGATGAAGAACTCACTTCCTCACAAAGCAGTCCAATCTGTTTTTAAATAGCTCTGATTGTTACAATGTTTTTGTTCTATATGGAGCTGAAATTGTTCTTTTCAGCCTGTCTGCCTTCAGAATCATCATTGATGAACTCCAGTCCTCTAACAGCCTCATACGTAGGAGGACTGTGTTTGCCTCGCTGGTGTCTCATTCTCTCCAGCCTAACCATCTCCAGTTTGACATGGTTTCCCCGTTTGACATGGTTTGCACTGCCCCTCCCTCTAAGCACACCTTGTTTTATTCCATTCAAACTGTCTCATCTAAGACTGAATTTGGTGCTTCAGATGTTATCTGACCGGCTAAGGGTACAGTGGGACTTTTATCTTCTTGTCTTGATTTTATATTTGTTTTAAATTAAACTAAAATGGCATCAGTTCTTGGCTCCCACACTGCACAATTGAATTGTAGATGTCATTGCCAAAAGTGTTCAGGTTATATCCCCCATCATATACAACTGACTTTTTTTTTTATCCTCACCTGAGGATATATTTTTCCATTTATCTTCAGATAGAGTCAGAGGGAGCGAGAGAGAGAGAGACAAACATAAACGTGAGAGAGACACATCGACTGATTGCCTCCTGCACGATCCCAACCAGGGCCAGGGATGAACTGCAACCGAGGTATGTGCCCTTGACCAGAATCGAACCCACGACTCTTTGGTCCACAGGCTGACGCTCTAACCACTGAGCCAAATCGGCCAGGGCTATACAACTGACTTTCTCAACTCTGAGGACAGAACTTTGTATTTATACTGAATAAGACTTATCTTGTTTATTTTATCTCATTCTTCTCACATGTCAACATCTTCTAAATACTTTTCAAAGTATGTACTTTCCCTTCCAGCATCGTGTCATCCTCTGATTTCACAAGTGTGAGTTCTAAGTCATGGAAAGAAAAACTATGGACTAAAACAACCGAACACTACCACCAGGAGCTCCCATTCAGTCTGACATTCTGTTATGCATGCACACATTTAATTATAGTTCTGCAGTCAGTAACAGACGTTTACATCTCTCTGGTTATGGTCCTCACATTTCCTCTGGAGTCCGACAAGACAGCGTTAAAGACTTGGCACATATCTTGCAAAAACCACATCGAGCCCGGCTGGTGTGGTTTAGTGGTTGAGTGTTGACCCATGCACCAAGAGGTCACCAGTTTGATTTCCGATCAGGGAACATGTCCAGTTTGTGGGCCAAATCCCCAGTGCAGGGCATGAAGGAGGCAGCCAGTCGATGTTCTCGCTCATCAATGTTTCTATCTCTCTCTACCTCTCCCCTCCTCTCTCTCTAAAATCAACAAAGAAAAAAAAATAAAAAAATTAAAAAAAGCCAGATTGATTCTGTCTCTGATACTCCTAATCTTTCCTTCCAACAAACCAACCAATAAAAAACATGGGGTTAGTTCACAGTGAGCTGCCTAATAATCATTACTTTCTTTTCCAAGAGCTTGTGTAGACCTTCTGTGTAATAATTCACCCTAGAATTTTCCAGGGATTGCATCAACTCATGAATCAATATTTGCCAGAGTCTACTTGTTTTTCCTGTTAGATACAGGAACCTTTTTATGTTTGATGTCGTCTCTCCTGGTTTCTAAACTCGTCGGGTATTACTGGCTTTCTTTCTGTGGTCACATTGGAAGGCACCTGTACTCAAGCACATGAGCTCTGTTTTGCCCTTTCGAGCATTCTCTTTAATAGAGGCAGTAAGTCTGCTTTGTGTTCATATTAAGCCATCTGATCTAAGAAGTGTTCCTAAGGTTTCTCTATTTTTCTTTTAGCCCTATATATAGAAAATCCTTTTCAATGTTCTTAGCTTTTTACTTAACCTTCTGAAACTATTTCAGAGTTGTCTGTGCAAGACTTTGTATTCATCTGTGGTTGTTCACTCGTCCTGCCATCTGCACACTTACCTGAACACACCTGTTTCCTCCACGGCTCCTTGGTATCTGCAGGTCTGCCTCTCTCCGCTTTCATTTGTTACTATCTGGTTAGAGGATACTTTCTGGGAGCCTTTTCTAAGGTTCACTTCTGGTGACATCCAGTGTTCCTTTCATTGTTTATCCTAACTTTCAAAGCCAGCTGGTGGCCTTCTCCCGGTAACCATCACTCCACTGTCACTTACCAGCTCCTCCTATTTGATCAGAATTCAGTTTTTACATAGCAGTTTTCCTTGCTACTTCCACATTTTCTCAAATGAAATTGCAAGCAGGACGAGTTAGGCATGACCTGGTATTAGCAGACTAAGGTTTGGGCCTGTCTCCAGGTAGCTGAAATCCCCATCATGCTCTTGCATCGTGCTCCTGGGCTGGATTCATCGTTGGTCCTGAATTCCTCACCCACATCCCCGGCCTGACCAGGTGTGCTGTCTTAGTGCTGTCACCCTGTGTTCCTCAGATGCCCAGAGTTCTAGGGAGCTTCCTCTGGGACCACCCCAGACACAAAGTAGGGCCCAACAGGAGGGGTCTGCCCCCCGCCGCTTCAACTAGAGTCACTCTGTTTTGTATTTCATACGTTGATCTTCTGTGTAAGAATTTTTACAACAGTTTGTAAGAAACAATTTTAAGCATGCAGTTAAGACGAAAGAATGGTATAGTGAAGTCCTAGAACCCCACCACCTAGAGGCTACAAGTCAGCGTAAACTAGTCATCAGGACACTCACCCCTAAATGAGTCAATGTGCATATCATGGCCTAGAGGTCAACATTCATTCACGGTATTTTTAAAGTAAAATTTATACACTATTGAAATGCACAAGTGTTAAGGTTCCTTTTGATGAACTTTGACAAACACACCTACATAATCCAAACACCCATCAAGATATAAAATGTTATCATCAGCCCAGGAAGTTTACTCATGCTCCTTCCAGGTCAATCTCTGCCCCCACTTTAACTCAGATGAAAAAAAAAATAGTCCAGTGTTTTTCATCATAGATGAGTGTTACCTGTTCCAGAACATATAAATGGAATAATCAACTAGGTGCTGTTTTGTGTCTGGCTTCTTCCACTCAGATGACTTTCTGAGAGTTCTGCATGTTGTTGTAGGTAATAATAGTCTGTTACTTTTTATGGCTGAGTGGAATTCCATGATATGGATACAACGGTTTGTTTATCCACAAGGTTATTGATGGACACCTGTTTATTCCAGTGCTTGGTTATAATAAAGCTGCTATAAATGTTTATGGACAAATCTTTGTAAGCATATGTTCTCTTTCTCTTAAGTAAATACATAGAAGCAGAATTTCTGGGTCATAGGAGAAAATGCATGTTTAATTTTTTCAGAAACTGCCAGACCTTTTTCCATTTCCATTCCCACCAAAAATGTAAGAGCGTTCTAGCTGCCAACACTCCATGTGGTCGGACCTGTGAAACGTAGCGGCCCTGGGAGCAGGTGGTGTGAACTCATCATGTCTGTCCTTACATTTCCCTGACGACGAATGATGCTGAGGGCTTTTCATTTGCTTATTGACCATTTGTGAAGAGTTCGTACAAATCTTTTGTCCACTGTTTTCTTTTTCTTTTTTTTTTTATCCTCACCCGAGGACATTTTTTGTTCAGATAGAGTAGGAGGGAGAGAGAGAGAGAGAAACATCGATGTGAAGGGACACATCGAGTGGCTGCCACCCACACGATCAATCAGGGCCGGGGACAAACTGCAACCGAGGTACATGCCCTTAGCGGGAACCGAACCCGGGTCTCTCGGGACCGCAGGCTGATGCTCTAACCACTGAGCCAAACTGGCCAGGGCTCGTCCACTCTTTTAAATTGGATTGTTTATCTTTTTAATCTTGAGTTCTACTTTGGTTGAAGAAATAGTGTCGTAATTTAAAAGCATTCGAATACCACTGGCCAATATAAACTCCTTTGATAGGATCACTTCTCTTTCTCCTCTCTTTTTCTGGCACACTTTTCCTTCCAAATAACATGGACCCAACCTGATGGATATTTCCAGCTGTCTGGGTACACTCCTCCCCTGCTCTGAGTGTGTTAGACAGAGTTCACCACCTGTGATGGACTGTGTCCCCATCAAAATCCATGCGTTGAAGCCCTAACTCCCAACGTGACTGTATTTGAGAACAGGGCCTTTATGAAAATAATGAAGACTAAATGAAGTCATAGGGTGTGGCCCAGATCCTATGGGATTGGTGCCTTTGTAAGCAATATCAAAGAGCACGTTCTCTGTCTCCGTGCACAAAAACACCCAGGAAAGGCCACGGAGCCCACAGTGAGAAGGTGGTGTCCCTAAGCCGGGAAGAGAGCTCTCACCAGGAACCAAGTTGGTTGGCACCCTGAGCTTAGACGTCCTAGCTTCCAGAACTGTGAGAAATAAATTTCTGTTGTTTACGCCTCCAAGCATGTCCGATTTTGTTGTGGCAGCCCAGCCAGACTAAGACAGCGTCCCGTTGCAGTATTCTAGCACTGAGCCCCATGTCTTCACGTCCTGGTGATACCTATGAGATCTTATCACCACACAGCTCTCTCTGTGTCCAAAATTCAAGTTCCATTTGTTAGACTCTAAGGCCATGTCTTCTTCTTGGCCCTTTTCCTTGTTCTCCCTTCCTGTGAGTTACTAGGCATCTCTTCCAGGAACTTCTCTTTCCATGACAATCATGGGTCCTTATATACAGCCAGTTTCATGGTTTAAAATCTTTTTTTTTTAATCCTCACCCAAGGATATTTTTTCATTGATTTTTTTTTTTTTTTAGCTAGAGTGGGAGGGAGAGAGAGGGGGGAGGGGGAGGGGAAGGGGGAGGGAGGGGGAGAGGGAGAGGGAGAGGGAGAGGGAGGCATCGATTGGTTGCCTCTCGCACGACCCCAACTGGGGCCGGCGATTGAACCCACAACCAAGGTACGTGCCCTTGATCGGGAATTGAACCTGCAGCTTTTCCGTCCGAGAGCCAATGCTCTAACTGCTGGGCCAAACCGGCCAGGGCTTATGGTTTAAAATCTTTGCAGCGAGGTCATTCGTCCCCTGACAGTCACGTTACTTCCAGCTTCTACAAGGTAAACTCCTTCACCTGAGCCCACCTGTGTTTCCAGTACGTGGAGCCACGTGCAGTCCTGTCCTTTGACACCATCTATGTAGCTGATTGCTTTCCGTGGTCCCCCTTCTTTCCCAAAGCTGTGCCCTCCACCAGACTGGTGAGGCTAGAATGTCACCATGTCCTCCATTATGAAGCCAAACCACCCGGTTCAGGTGCTGGCTCTGGTATTTATTAACTGTTTGACCTAAGAGGAGTTTCTTAGCATCTCTTTGACAGAGTTGGGTCCTTTGTAAGGTGGGAACAAATCTTCCTCTAATTGGATGCTATGTCATTATACGAGTTAATACTTAAAACATTTAGAATAATGCTTACCATATGGGAAGTATCCCAAACTTTTAGTTTTTACTGTAATTATTATTATACCTTTTTTTAAAATTCTTCACCCGAGGATATTTTTCTATTTATCATCAGAGAGAGTGGGAGGGAGGGAGAGAGAGAGAGAAACAGTAACATCGATGTGATAGAGTCACATCAACTGGCTGCCTCCCACATGACCCTACCAAGGCCAGGGACGAACCACAACCGAGATACGTGCCCTTGACTGGAATTGAACCTGCAACTCATTTGTCCGTGAGCCGACAATCTAACCATTGAGCCAAACCGGCTGGCCAGGGCTATATCAGTTTTTAAATTCTCACCTTTCTTTAAAGCTATTGTGGATTTTGCCATCCCTGAAGATGTTACCTATACTCTAGTTCATCTAGAAATTTGCTATAATTTAGAGTATAATATCTAGAACTTGTATATTGATGACCCTTTGTTGAATTTTTTCATTTGTGTATTTCTTTTCTCCTGTACACAACTGAAAAATCATCACTAATTTAATGGCTTCATATTCTCCATTAGAAAAGTGTAATAAAGCAAACTTAAGGATAAAAAATATATATCACCATGTCATTTACATTTTTAAAACCC
This sequence comes from Molossus molossus, assembly GCF_014108415.1. NCBI lineage: Eukaryota > Metazoa > Chordata > Mammalia > Chiroptera > Molossidae > Molossus > Molossus molossus. Next base: position 38,714,929 of record NW_023425350.1, read on the forward strand.
AGCCTTAGGTTCTTATGTTTCTTTCTCATAATGTCAAAGGCTTAAGAGAATTAGAGAGAGAGAGAGAGCGCGCTCATGGAAAAAAGAGAGAGAGAGAATGGTTCTTCAAAGAGGAAGCTTTCTCATACAGAAACACGGTGTGTGAAATGTTGTGAATGTTGGGAGAGGGGACAGAGAGGGAACACAGCTTCATCATATTCTCAGGAATTCCTCACCTAGAAACAGTTAACAGCCCTGGAGCCCAAAGAGTCTGGAGTTAGATTCCTGGTCAAGGGCACATACCTGGGTCGCAGGTCCGATCCCCGGCCCTGGTGGTCATGCAGAAGGCAACCAATGGATGTGTCTCTCTCATGTCTGATGTCTCTCTCTCTCTCCCCCTCCCTCTTCTCTCCTCTCCTTTCTCCTTCTCTCCCCACTCCCTTCCTCCTTCCTTCCCTCCTCCTCTATCTAAAAATCAATGGAAAAATATCCTCAGGTGAGGATTTAAAAATTAATTAATTAAAAAAAAAACCAACAACAACAGTTAACAACCAGCACTTTGGGGACATATTTCAGATTCTCCATTCTTTGGGCACTCAGTGGAAGAGGACAGTTTTGGAAATGCAGGTTTGGCATGATGCAGAAGGACAGGGCGTCTGCTCCTGCGCCAGACCGTCAGGAGGACCCTTGCGTGGGCCCTGAGAACCACCAGGAACCACCAAACACCCCGCCAGCCTCTTCCTCCTGGCGAGCAGCTGCTTCCCTGGAGCCTTCTCCCCGCTGTGAACCCCTCATTGTTCCGTGGAGCGGAGCCCTTGCTTCCTGTTCCGAGAATCTTGAATCACCCTTTGCTGGAACTGACTCAGAAATTCCCCCTTTTCTTCCTCCTCTGCGTCCCTTTCTTTCCCTCGGCAAAGATCTCATCACCTTGGGATATTTTCCCCCCTGAACCTTTCTTTTTGGATTCTTTTTCCCCACCCTGTCTAGAAACCCTTCATATAAGCGAGAGTATGGAGAGGCATTTTTCAAACTCATTTACTTTCTCCTCCTCTCAAGAAACCAGCTTGCATAATGGGCTGGTTCTTGCTTCCAGCAGGACACATGGCTGCAGCCACCATGACTGTCCCCTGCCCGTGCGTTCTGGATCGCACGCGGTCACAGTGGGTTCCAGTGGAAACCCTCACTCTGCTCTCGTATTAGCAGGCCATGGCTCCGGAGGGCTTCCTGGAAGCGCTGCCTACCTGCTTGCCTGCCTCATCTTTCTAGACTCAGCACTCTGCTGAGGAGCGGGGGCTCCACTCTGCGGACCCGCAGGGGTCGGCGGATCCAGAGGGAGCCGACCAAGAAGGTTTTAAAGTCACACACTCTCCTGCAGCTGTCTCCTGCCGCCTGTTTGTCGCGGTTTCGGGTTCCCCGGCGCACCAGTCCAAACCCTCTGGGAGCCTCTTGTCGATGATTGAATAAAGCTTCCCTCCAGGACACTGAGGGCCCTCTCGTGACTTCAGGGAATGCATGCAGCTCCCCACCCTGTGCGAGGTACTCCCTGGGAGTCGCCAAGAGGATGAGGAAACTCTCCCTTTTCACAGGGCTCCCGCCAGAGCTGTTTTTGCCAGACTGTGGCTCATGAGCCAGAAATGGAAGCTGGTGCCCAAAGCCAGCTGCATAAATACCCCACCTCTGCAGGGCTGCCCCCAGGGTGCCCGAGGGAGCCCCACCCACGGTCACTGTCCTTGCCCGCCTGGGCATAGGTGTCTTGGCCTGAGCGTGCCCCTCTGGAGAGCTCATGGAAATTGCTAATCAACCGAGTTCTGTTGACTTGATTGTGTTAGTTGAAAAGCAGCTTACTTTGTTTTTAAATCAGTTGAGTGTTTCTAGTGTTGGAGATTGTTTCCAGTGTCCATGGCAGGAACTGTTGTGTTTCGAATCTTACTTAAGGATTGTAAGAAGCACCCTGCTGTTCTGTCATCGTCTGGGCTTTGGTACAGAAAGCGCGGTGGGGGTGACTGGAAGACACTCCCGATCTCAGATGTCAGCCAGACTCACAATCAGTTTACACGACAGACCTGTGGAGAATGCACGTTTGATATTTGAGAGAAGCAAAAACAAGCTTCTTTTTTTTATCCTCAAGGACATTTTTTTTTTTTTTTTTGCGTTTACTTCAGGTACAGCGGGAGGGAGAGAGGGAAGAAGAGAGAAAGAGAGAAACATCGATGTGAGAGAGGCACATCGACTGGTTGCCACCCACACGACCCCAACCGGGTGGGGACAAACTGCAACCGAGGTACGTGCCCTTATCGGAAACCGAACCCGGGTCTCTCTGGACTGCAGGCCGATGCTCTAACTGCTGAGCCAAACCAGCCAGGGCAAAAACAAGCTTCTTAGAGACTTCCTTACACTCCCAGAAATAGCTTCTGTAGTCTAACAGTGAACTTGTCCCCTTACGAGCTATTTATTGAGGGCCTACAATGAGCCAGGTAATGTACTGGGGGTGAAAAAGAGACCTGTTCCCCGCCTCAGGGAGCGTGCAGTCTAGAGAAGTGTAAGGGAATTGCTATGTAAATGTTCCATTCATGTCCAGGAGAAGCCACTCTAGAGAATAACGTGGATGCAGTAACCCAGAGACAGGAGGAGTGAGGCCCAGATGGGTCACCGCCCGTTTCTGGCTTCGCAGGGCCAGCACGCGAGGTTCAAGAAGTACGTGGGGCACAGCGCGCACGTCACCAACGTGAGATGGCTGCACAACGACTCTGTGCTGCTCACGGTCGGTGGCGCCGACACAGCCTTGATGATCTGGACCAGGGAGTTCGTGGGGACCCAGGAGAGCAAGCTGGTGGACAGCGAGGAGTCAGACACTGACGCAGAAGAGGACGGAGGTGAGTCCCAACCACCACGCACCCGCTGCACCTTCCTTCCCGTCCCCCCGAGCCCCCACAGACCACCTCCGCTCCCCACCTCTTTCTGTTGTTTGAGGCTACGACAGTGACGTCGCTCGAGAAAAGGCCATCGACTACACCACCAAGATCTATGCTGTGAGCATCAGGGAAATGGAGGGCACCAAGCCACACCAGCAGACGAAGGAAGTCTCCGTGGAAGAAAGGTATGGTGTCGCCAGGTTTGTTTGCATTTATTACACCTGATGACAAGAAACGCACTTAAACCACAGTGCATTTTCTTTGCCCGCAAAGTTGCTACTGGAGCTAGTCTTGTGCGTATGCACAGTCTTCGCCTGTGCACAGGTTTAATTTGGGGAAAGTTGTCTACAGCCCTCGATATATGGCAAAGGGTGGGTCATGCTTTGCCAAAGTTGTTTATGGAATGACTTGAATGGACATGAGATTTGGTTGGACTGGGCTTCCCTGGCCCAGAGAGGATGTCAGGATAGGCAAAGGCTGTCCCGGATGTGATGGCTGCCAGGGCAGCATGCTGACCGGACAGGCAGCAGGGAGGGCAGGCTTCTGAGGTCACGAGGGAATATTTGTGGGGTGACAGAGAACCCTCCATGCACTGGGTGCGCCTTCCCTCACTGTGTCTGCACCTGCCCGCATCCATCCAGGTGTGGGCACTTCCAGGCCTATTTAATGTTGTTGTCCAGGATCCTCTGAGTAGAAGGAAAGTTGCTGGTATCATTTTAGGCCTTTCTGATGTGCTGTGATAAATTACTACGGTAGCCAATAAGAGAAATTGTTAAATACCTTAACATTTGTTAAAAAAAAAAAAAAAAAAAAAAAGCTCATATTACTACTATTACTTAATTTACCATATTCATAGCAGGGAGGACCAATATTGAATAAAAACTTTTACCATCTAAAGAGAATGTCATGGACCTCAAAGATGTTAAAGGATTCTCCGTGGGCTCTTCATGCTGGCGGGTTCAGGGGTCTCAGGACCCTGGTCCCGCGATGTGCAGTTAGATGAGACTCAGGCTGTCTCTTGCATTCAGCACGGCTCTCTGCCTGGTAACATCTGCTTAACACATCTGATCCAGCACCTTCTACTGTGAGGTGGGACTTCAGATACAAGGACATAAAGGTCATTTCCCCTCCTGCTTCAGTCCAGTGCCCGCGTTAAAATACACTGGACGAGTGGTGGGTGCGCGACAGGCAAGAAGCCTGAATCTGGCGTGGAAAACGCTCCTTCTTCCCTAGCGTCTTTGTTAGCTGTTACTATAAAGGTTTAGAGTTCTTCTGATTTCAAAAATTACAAAGATTTTTCTGCAACAGTATGTAAGTTACAGTTTATTTTGTTTGCAATGTGGTTTTTTAAGTAATAAAGAGGAAATAAATGTAAAGGACCTAATTCTAAGAATCAAGAAAAAAAAAACATACGCACATATGTCTGTGAATAAGCCTTCTACTTAAATAATCTGCTCTAAAGAACATTTGGCATAAAGTAAACACTCTTTTGGAAGAAAATTACCCAACCTTTCCAGTTTCACATAGCATTATGTAATGAGTTGGCTTGGCTATTATACCAAGGTTGTTTGTGGCTGATTTCCACAACTAGTGCTTTCTCATGCTGTGATTTAGACTGGCCGCTAAGATGTAGAAATCTAACCAAATTCCTCATTCCAAACTCTACTGCTGATTTCTAACCTAACGTGAGGTTCATCTGAACCTTTCTCGGGCTTGGCGACTTCGGGAAAGTCTGTAAAAATCTCACACCTGCTCAATGTAGAAGGAGGTGGACGAGGTGAAGGTACAGACGACCCTGGGAAGACTTTTCTATCTTAAAATCCAGAATGTTGAGGCTGCCTCATTTTCTTCAGTGTGCTGGAATGGGAACTTGTTCATAGCATACACAGGATTGGCTTCATTTTAAAACAAAAAGAAAAAAAATGGTTCATACTATTATGAGATAGAGGAGGAGTTGTTTTGGTACTTTACTGGCATTTTAAAACATAATTCAGACCAGGGTGTAGTGAAGAAAACAATGTTAAGATTAATACAGGGCCTGGAGGAGTAATCAAGCCTTTTCTGTATGTAGCAATGTCCTAGAAAACGTAGAACAGCATCAGTTCCCACAGGGGCTGAAACCAGAGAGCAGGGTGCCAGGCGCACAGCATGCTGGGAGCAAAGGGGCCAGAGCAGGAAGGGGCAGCGGAGAAGGAGCCCCAAACGTGTGTGAGTTAGCAGCCTCTGTGGGGCAAAGTCCTAACCAGAACTGAGCACGCAGTCTCCACCAGTCGCTTTTTAGGGGAGCTTGAACCTCAGAGACAGGACCGTAGGCAGCTCTGAACTGCAGGGGAGACAATGGGTGCCGGGCAATGCAGGGCCTTCGGAGAATTTGGTGAGAGAGGGAAGGTGGGGCGGGAGCCCTTGGGCAGGGAGGACTCCTCACAAGAAGTCAGCAGGCAGCTCACCTGAGACCTCATCTAGGGTACAAGACGGGTTCCGTGGACTCCAGAGCCCAGGCCTGAGACAGAGGCAGAGACAAATGCTGGGGCCTCCAAGAGCAGGAGCCTGGGGCCAGGCAGCACCCAGGCTGTCCCCAGGCTGTCCCTGGGAATACCCGGGGGCTGTCACACTGCTCCCGTGGACTTCTTCGAGCCCTGCTGATTGGAGAGGCAGAGGCTCTCGCTGACCTTCCCTTTAGCTGTATAGCTGCAGGTACCTGCCTCTGCCCGGGCGCCTTCCCCAAACACTGTGCCAAGACACGTACCCATGAGACTGATGGGAGACGGAGACGAGGACCATGAGCCTGGAGCACCCTCTCAGTGCCAGGAGCTCTTTCGCCTCGACCAGCGTCCCGCCGTCCTACCCGCTTTAGAGCCGTTAGGCCCTGTCACCTTGGAAACAAGAGGAGTGTGCGTCTGTCCTGCTGCAGACAGTGCCTTGCAGGCAGGTGCATATTATGCATCAATCTTTTTTTTTAAGCAACTCAGTTCTTAATTCCACAAATCTAACAGTCATAGATTGTTTCAAATTCGACTTCATTGTTTGATTTTAAAATAGCTGTGAGGCTTTAGAGTGTGCTTCTTTGTACAACTTCTGACACATTGTGAGTTTTTATTCTTCAGAAGTCATCCCCACCCCAGGTCCAATCTTTTTGAGAAGCTGGAAAGCTGAGAGAAGTGTGTTGATTGCTCTGGAAAGAGTACTGGGCGATCCCACCAGCCTGTCACGGCTTCCAGGTGTTTATCGAGTGTCCTGGTCACCCACTTCAACTTCGCACTAACGCCTCGGTGACCCCGCCCATCCCAGCCCTGGGTGAGCGAGCCCTTGGCATCCAGCTGCTCAGCTGCTGTGTGGCACGTGCGAGGAGTCACCGGCATCTTTCCGGTTCTGAGCATTCATGCTTTCAGACCTCATCTAGACCTCATCTAGGGCTGCCCACAGGCTCTGCTGCCTCCCAGCCGACCCGATGCGGTCCAGAGAGCCTGTCCTCCGCCTCTCGGGGTCCCACCTCCAAACCTGGCACTCCCCCTTGCTCTCAACCTTTGACCTCATTCCCTGCTTTACCGTGTTTTCTCCTACTGTAATGGCCGCTTTGTCCATCTGCATACTTAAATTTATGATTTCATAAATACTGCAAATGTCTGGGGGTTCCTTTGAGAAAAGAAATAAACAGGAAGGGGGAAAGTGTAGTGTTTCAGAGCAATTTGAGGTGCGAAATGCTTACCATCATCACAGCACAAGGAATGGTACCAAAATCCTACCTTCTGACTTTGGTGAAAATAGTTCTGAAAATCATCAAGGGAGCAATGCCTAAAGTTTGTTCAGTACCAAATTACTCAAGTTGCCTATAACATTATAAAGTTTCTTTCAATACGTTACCAAGGTCGCATCTTGCTTATGTATCTTTTTTTCATTTATAAGGTAGGCATTTTAGTTTCAAAGGGGTTACTCAATCCAAACTGGTCTGAGCAAAAGGAAGCCATTGGCTCACACACCTGAACATCCAGGGAAACGGCGATGTAGGTGTTGCTTGATATGGGAACACAAACCGTATGCCAGGGCTCTGTTCTCTCTCCACATCGCAGTTCCTCTGGGCTATTGCCATTTGTCACGTAGGAAAACAGCTGCAGAACCTGGACCTGACAGTCTCCACGGTTCGAAACCAGCAGGAAAAACTGCCTCTAATTCACAAGTCTCCACAAATGCCTTATGCTGTGCTGTTGGCTCTAGTGGGTCACATGACCCCCCTTAAGTCAGTCTCTATGACCTGGGAATTCTTTTTTTTTAAGATTTTTTTTTCTTTATTGATTTGAGAGAGAGAGATAGAAACATAGATGAGAAAGAACACTGGCCCCCTCCTGCATGTCCCCCACTGGGGGTTGGGCCCACAACCTGGGCATGTGCCCTGACAGGGAATTGAACCGGTGACCTCTTGGTGCATGGGTCGATGCTCAACCACTGAGCCACACTGGCCAGGCACCTTTGACAATTCGTAAATAGTCGCATGCCACCCATAGACTAGCAGTGTAGTCACCTCCACCAGAAGTAAAAATCCAGGGCTACAATTAGAGTGATTGATTTCTGGACGGACCTGAAACAGCAAATGTTGACTATACTCCACCCTTTTCTTGTCACATACACACATTTCAAATGCCCCAAATTAAACCGTCCCACATATGATTGAAAATGCAGTTATCCTCTCCCCAGAGAGAGACATCTCCGAGTCTCACCCAGTTCCTGCAGCCAGCCCCACACCCAGCGTCTTGGGGAGTCGTAAAGTCTTCTCACCCAGGTCCAGATGAAGCTCCTCATAGCCCTGAGGCTGCGGATAATGTTAGCCAACGTGACACGCCCCATAGACAGGGGGACAAGAGGACAGAGGAGGTAGTGTTCTAAGCCAGCACCCGGCAGAAGGGAGAGCGAGACAGTGTACAGTGGTCACGTCCATGCCCTATCACCCTCAGCTGCACAGGACCATCAGGGGTCCTGGTCCTCACCAGGTGCGTCTTTCGCACAACTGGACAGTGCTGTGAATGTTGGAAGATGCCAGCAGTCAGAGGATGTAAAGGTTTTGTTTGTTGTTATGACAAAAGATACAGACACGTACGGAAGTGAAAACACAAATGTCTTCTTAGAGGACCAGCTTCCCAAGTCTTCCAAACTCCTACTGGGGCGGGAGCAGAGCCCTGTGGAGCGAGGATTCTGCCAGGCACCAGGGACTTTGTCATCCCCACGGAAGCATTTCTGTCCTCTCACCCTCCTGGACTCAGAGAGACTCTGGCTCCGAGCCTGGCTGCTGCCCAGGTGACCAAGACCAGGGCACACAGCAAGATGGGGGGAGGAGGCCGACTTTCCGGGACAGCTCCCAGGAAGCCTATGCTCAGGTCGTTCTAAATCCCGTTTGTATGTTTTATCCTCTGGCCCAAGATTTAGCATTTCATAGCGTCAACTTGGAAGGAAACATTTTTTTTATATCTCAGACTGATAACCAGTTGAATTCTCAAGAAGAGGGAAGGTATATCAATTTTTTAAATAGGATTTTATTTTTTAGAATCAAGAAGTCATTTTTCATTCCTAGCCTCATTTTTTTATGATAAACTGAGCATGAGTTGATTCCTATTGAGATATATTCCTTTTTAAAGCATAGTTTATATTATTTGTTCCTTGAAGTAATAGTATAACTTTTTAAGGTTCAACTGATTATAACGAATGGCTTGTTGCTGTCATTGTTTCATTGTATTGTTTACGTGGTCACTGTTGAGTTTTTACAGCCCTGTCTTTGGGTTGGTGTATGTGGCTTTGTTGTGATACCCGCATACGTCTCTGAAATTGTCCTTGTTTTTTGAAGAGAGGCCCACACGTGTCTGCGGCTTTCCTGTCCCAAGCGTGGGTTCCGGTCTCTGTGGAGTGCACATGGCTTGTCCCCATAACCACCAGAGGTTGCTTAAATTATTGTAGACCCAAAATAGAAAGCAAAATACTCCTTTTTTTTAAGGTCGTGAGGTTACGTTGATGTTTAAATGTAACTCCTTCGGCGGCCTTGTTTTAACAGGAGTTTTTGTGCTCTGCGTTTTGCTCTCTTCGACGTACCAGGTTGCATGTTGTGTTTCTGATGATTATATTGGGTAGTGTCGTCTCAAACTTCAGAAACCTTTCTCTTTCTTCCTGGTTTTGATTCTTGGCTCAAGTTCCCTAACACTGGCTTCAAATAATACAAAAGTATAGGACAGCTAGTATCTTGGACAGAATTTCATAAACTTGGTAGACAGTGAAAGTGATCACCTCATGTCTTTCAAGTTTGGCCTAAACTCACCTTGTCAGGTGTGGCCCCAGCAAGAAAAAGAGAGAGACTCTGGGAAGGAAGTAGTTTGGGGAGAGCTTCACGAAAACTAGGAATAAAGGTTTGAGCAAAGAGAAGGGAAACAGCAGGGATGGGGCCGCACCTTCGGGACAGCAGCGGCTGAAGCCAGTACCACACCTGGGCCTACAGGGGCAAGGGGAGGAAGCTGTTGCCAGATGTGGAGAACAGCTGTCAGAGTGGCTCCCTTATGAGAGCTGAGACCTGAGGGAGAGTCGAAGGTGACCAGCCTGAGTCCCAGCGAGCAGGTATCGGGAGAACAAAGGGCATCTCCTTGCACCCAGTGCTCTGGAGCTGAACCCCTGGAAGCCGAAGGGCGACCCCGGTGGCGCAGGGAAGAAGGGGGAGAGGCGCTGTGGGAGGGCACGAGGAAAACAGCCAGCTCATTCGCCTTGAATTTTTTCTCCTTGTGAGAACAGGTGTTATTATCACAGAAAAGAACCTCAGGCCATTTTAATGTCAAACAGTAATTACTGTAATTTGTAAACGCCTTTGGATATATACAGGTATTTTTTAATCTAGTATTACCACAGTTATACAGTCGATTAAAGACGCCAGTAACCAGCCAGATCAAGGTCAGAACCATTGGAGACGTTTAAAACGTTGCCTGGTGTAAGTGGGACCGTCCTGAGGGGCCAGCACCTCCCACTACGGTGGGTACCACGAGCATCACGTGATAAAAGACACTGGTAAACTAAAAAGTCTGACTTTTGTAATTGAAGTTGTATATTCACATTACATGTTGATAGTCCCAGATATTTTTTAAAATAATGTTTAAACATCTCTGGCTCATCTCCAGAGGTTTTTATTTTTACATTTAAAAAAAAGCAAATTGGAATTTTATACCAACAGATATGTTTAGCGCCAATGTCTGAGTCTTTTATATGGATCAAATTATCGTGCAGCTCCAGTTTTACATTCTGGGGTAACTGCATGATCACCACAGAGGTGAGTCACAAGGCATTTTAAAAATAATTTATAGATAGATCTAATAATATCTCCAAGTGTGGACTGTGGTCTTTATTAAAATCCAAATGAGCTCACCACCCATTCATTTTTCTAGCTGGACCTGATGGGGCCATGGATTGTAACTTATTCTGAAATATCTACTGCTTGCCACTTGGTCCCCATCTCCTCCTCAACAAACTGCTTATTCTAACCTTCTACACGGGGAAGAGTAATCACTGCGTTTTTTATTTGATATAGTTAGTTGAAACCTGACAAAATACAAAATTAATACAAACTGAGCTATTTGTATGGAAATCGGCATGTAGACATTCACTACCTTCTATTTCCCCAGCGGAGGTGACAGCTCAGAGGTTGTTCTCTCGATGCACCGGGCCAGCAGCCTGCACTGTTCCGAGGCCTCTCGCTACCAAGCCGCAGGCTGGCAGCTTCTGGCCGTCTCTCCGGGGACACACAAAAGGATGCGGGGTCCAACCCTTCGTGTTGCTCCACCATCTTCAAAACATGAATTTACTTATTTTTGCCGTTTCTACCTTTTACTAAAAGAAGGAGAGGTTCAAACCCTACCCGCCCCCGATCTTCTCCCTGCAGAAACCATCTAACCTATGGCCACAGCTCAGACCCCCGCGCTGAGCGGAGCAGAGTGTTCTCGTCTTGCCCCCGAAGGGCCTCGGGCTTGCTGCTGGCCTCACCTGCTCATCTCAGCCAGGGAAGGTGTCTTTCTCTTAAAAAAAGTCTGAAGTAGAAAAGTTATATTTTAACCCTTAAATGCATTGCCTGAGTACAAGTTTAATGTAGTTTGCCTTAGAAATTATGATATATGTGGTTTTAGTCATCAATTTATTTTGTATATATTTAGTCCAGATTTTCAGCTGTTTTACCAGGCTGTGTAATATGTACACACTCATTTTCTAAAAAGAAATTTCTAGAAATTAAGCTTTGTCTTAATGAAATACTGTTTGCTTTCCAAAAAGGGGTCCCGAATGCAATTAGAAATCATTTTTTAAATTTCTGTCTTCTGAATATTGTTTTCTCTTTTTCTCCTAAATAACAAAGTTATAAGGTCCAACTGACTATAAAGGGAAATATTTAGTGCACATATTTTAAAGTAGACAATCTTACAATTATTTTTATTTGAAATCTGTCTCCATCTTGGCCATTTTTTAAAGCAAAGGTTAGTTAGTGGCAGAGTTTAATGTCACCATTGTTATTATTGCCACTACCTTTCCAACATCTGAAACCTTTGACATCTTTGGTCCTCCTCGTCTTTTTTTTTAGTTCTGACTCTCTGATGTTTACAAAAAGTGCTAGCTCACTGAGAGTCAAAGCACAACTCAGCTCCCTTGGATTTGCTCTTACACCTGAAATCTCAGTAGCTATCCAGTGTTTATCTGGACAAGGTCCTTGGCATTAACCTCACTCTGACACCAACCTGCTTGGTCGTCACAATAGGACAGGGATGTGAATAATGGAAGGATGACAATACAGAAGTTAGACATTGTAATGTTTATTTAATTATAGAGTATATGGAAAGCCCAGATATACTTACGTAAGGCAGGAGCCGGCAGCATTGCCTCAGGCAGCTTTGATTTCCCAGATACCCAGAGAGCCCCCCATGTGTAAATTCACAGGTTCTCACACTAAATGACCTCAAAATTCTACGTCAGCACTAGGGTTTTTCAGACTTTTTGTTAAACTATGTTTATAGCTGAATCAGGAAGGCCTTAAAATTTATCTTCTCCTACTACCTCATATCTTCTCTGAATCAATTTGTACAGATGTATGTACTTCAGCCAAAAGAAAGTCCTATAAAGAAAGCTGCACACCATGGGTTTATAAAGAAATGTTGAGGGGACTTTATTTGTTTTGTTGTTGATTTTGCTTCAACCCTCGAATTAATAGCCTTCTTTAATCCTTAAGGTTTAATCCTACACTGGTCCCATTAAAAATATGGGAAAGGTTTAATACTGGTTCATTCATTTATGGGTCCATAGCATCAAGCATTTACAGGCCCCGTGGGTTGCAAACTTGTATGAGAGTCAGTTCCTGGAGGGTCAGCACTGTCTGTCATGGTTCCACCACGAGCCCAACAGTGTCTGACACACAGTAAACAACTTTTTCTTGAATGAGTAGATGAGTGGGTGGATTTACTTGGCCTGCTTCTCCTAATATTGAAATAAATTGATCTGTCCTCAAAATGGTCTACAAATCCATTCTTTTGTCAACAACTTTTCTTCATTTTGTTAGCATCTTTAGGTGATCTCTTTGTGGGAAACTGAGTGACCTGGTGTTGAATCCAGTGATGTCCCAACTGGCCATGGACTGCTCTTGGTTAAATGACTTTTTAATCACCCAGCTGGTGTGGCTTAGTGGATTGAGCATCATCCCATGGACGGAGAGGTCCTGGTTCGATTCCGGTCAGGACACATGGCCAGGTTTCGGGCTCGATCCCCAGTGGAGGAGTGCAGGAGGCAGCCAGTCTATGTTTCTATCTCTCCCTCCCTCTCTCTCTCTCTAAAAAAAATCAATTTAAAAAAATGATTTTTTAGCACTGGCCGGTTTGGCTCAGTGGTTAAAGCATCGGCCTGCGGTCCTGAGAGACCCGGGTTCGGTTCCTACTAAGGGCGCGAACCTCAGTTGCAGTTTGTCCCCGGCTCTGGTCAGTCGTGTGCGTGGCAGCCACTCGATGTGTCCCTTTCACATCGATGTCTCTCTCTCTCTCTCTCTCTTCCTCTCTCTCGCTCCCACTCTATCTGAACAAAAAATGGAAAAATGTCCTTGGGTGAGGATAAAAAAAAAAAAATGATTTTTTAATCTTCATACCATCTGTCCATTAGAAATTAAAATGTTTATTTGGTTTAAATTTATTTAAGTAACCGGAGGTCAACAGAACTGAAAAGAAAATTCTGTATTATTGTAGCCACCACACCTGTTTTTACATACAAAGCTTCTTTGTCGGCAGATTCACAATGAAACTACGTTCTCATAGGTGGCAAAGTTTAAAAATATGGGAAAGGTTTAGATAGCTGTTCCTGAATTGAAACAAACCACCCTCTGTAGGTAATCCCAGTTTCTTGTTTTGTTTCTGAACGTTTATCCTATGTTTAGGGAGAGCAATCTGCTGGGAGAACTGCCCCAGTTTTCTTTTTAAAGCTTATTTAATCAGTAAATTCACATTTCAAGCTTGTGTGAGGCTCAGTGAACATGAGGAAGCAGATAATGCGCCCCTCCAGGGTGATATCAGCTGGCTCCGCAGGCCTGACAGAGGCCCCTGTCGCCACTGGTCAGTAGCTGCTTTGGGAGCGTGTATTGTTAGAGTTACTATGAACTGGCCTTCTTGCTAGCAGGTGCTACTGAATTTACCAGTCTGGGGCCTGTCAAAACCACTACATCTTACCTTGGCGCTTGCTCCAATAAATGGGGAGGAACCTCTAATTCGGCATTTCGATCCCATTTGTGATGACAGAGTGACCTTAAATAGCCAGGACTTAGCACAGAGACCTGCAGTCGCATATATGTTGTGCGTAAGCGAAGCTCAGGGCGGACACGGCAAGGAGTGTCCCTGCTCCTCCAGAAGGTTGCTCTCTCGGTTGAATGCTCCTTCCCCTCGCCCTGGTTCGGTGGGCGTTCTGCACTCAGCTGCTCTGAACAGGTGGGAGACAGAGTTTCCTGGTCTTTGACAGGGTGGGAGAGCCGAAGCTACGAGATCTGTGATGCTAAAAAGGAATCATTTTTAAGGCCCATTGTTGAGCTAAGTAACTTCACCAAAAGTTGAATACTTCATTGATTTTTTTAAAGGGAATTTAATGCTGCCATCATAAATTATTTTTTTTATTCAAATGTCTTGATTTTCTGTATTGTTTGAAGCAAACTAATTATGTCTATAGAACAGATCATTAAACCTGCCATACAGTAGAGAATAGTTTGCTTGCTTTTTTTCCCCAGAGTTATTACTATTTTTTATTTTTCTGGTCATATTGCTATTCAAGAAAGCATCATGCAGTGAGTACTACATGGCAAGCACTGTTCTAGGCACACGGGGATTTCGTAAACAAAACAGTTCTTTCTGGCAAGTTGAAATACAACCGTCCAAGGAATGGCTGATTCCACAGGAAATTCCTGTTTCACTGTCTGGGCAGACCATAGACTCTCTTTAGCAGTCACCCTGTAGATCAAGGGACAAGACAATCATCAGGGAAGGACAGTCTTGGTACTCACAGGTACTTTCTTAGAGGAGAGTTTGCTTGCTTTTATCACAAAGAATGTGGCAGGCCAAAAAATCCAGAGGTAGAGCGCTATAAATGTTTTCTAAATATTATTAATACATCTAGGAAATCACATTCCTATAGTCTAATCCGTTGACCCAAACCCACTCACTCATGGAGATCGCATCACAAATAGGTAAGCGCTTTTCTGTGAAGAGGGAACATCTCTTAAAAGACAGTGGCAGAGTTGGGTCCGATTATTTTAACACAGGTTCCAAGCATCTCTCAGATCCCCAGTTTGAGGGAATGAATGTTACTGGGGTTGTTTACCCTGACCCTTTCTACTGAGGAGGTGTTTGCAGAAGCATTTTGTGCCTATTGAAATATTACTGGGCATAAGGTGTGGCGGATCAGGGTGCTTTTCATAGGTGTGTTTAGAGTATATTGGCATGCTTTTTATCCAGCCCCACCTAATCCTTTGATGTTATGCTCTGCTGTCTTCCACCCTCCCTTTCTCTCATTTATCGATTTCTTATCTCTGAGGAGTTCAGCTAGTCAACTGGTCGACCTCCTGCCATGCTATAGGTTACATACATTGTTACCATAGTGCCTCTCTTCCTCAGTGACTTAACCTTCTCTCCTTTATATTTCTTATTCTCAAGATACCTAATCTTCATCCTCATTATGACAGCCAGTGCCTAGATACCTCCATTTGTTTCTAGGTTCATCAGCTCCCTCCTGGCCTTATTTTTTGTCCACCTAAATGCCGCTCTTCCAGTCCTCTTGGCCCTTCACCTCTACAGTTCTCCTACAACCTACCTCTTCACTCTTCTGACCTGACAGGGACATCGGTGCAGTGTGCCCTCACCAGTCTATGCTGCCCTCTTCGCTGCTTGTTCATTTTCTGTCTTGCCTTTGGTTGGCCCCCTTTGCCACCCTCTTAGCAGTCAGACAGATTTTTGCCCCCTCCTCAACCTTCTGCCCAAACCCTACCCCCTCCACTCCTGGCAGATGGCTTTCCTAATCTCCTTCACTGAGAAAACAGAAGCCAGTGGGCATGCTCTACCTTGGTAGTTGTTTCTCTCTCCTCCATCTCGCTTCTCATCTTCCACCCATGCAGACCATTCACCTCCTTTCTTCTCTTCTCAGAGGAAGTGCATCCCTCCTCCCGTGGAAGGCGGGTCCCTCCGCTGGTGCTGGGACTTCAGCCTCCTGTCCTCCAGGCTCCTTCGTCATGTCTCCTACATCACTCCCCCTTAGCTGGATCCATGTCCACAGCCAAGAAACACATTCCGGTCTCTCCCACCCCACCCAGCTCTCTTCAAGGAAAAAAACAAATCCTTGACTTACGTTATTTTATTTATTTATTTTTCAATCCTCACCTGAGGATATTTTTCTATTTATCCTCAGATAGAGTGGGAGGGAGGGAGAGAAAGGGAGAAAGAGAGAAACATTGATGTGAGAGAAACACATCGACTGGTTGCCTCCCACAAGACCCCTACCAGGGCCAGGGATGAACCGCAACCAAGGTTCCTGCCCTTGACTGGAATCGAACCTGTGATATATTGGTCCACGGGCCGTCACTCCAACCGCTGAGCCAAACCAGCCAGGGCATGTGACTTATTTTATGCACCTAAACATATTTTCCCATCTTCCCCTTATCTCCCTTTCCCTTCTCATCCCGGCTTTACCAAGTCTCTCCTTCACTCTCTAGCCCTTCCATCTGTCGTTTGTCCCTGTCATTCTGCTGACCTGGTGACTTCCTAATTCCCAAATCCAATTGACTCTCTTCTATCTTTGTCTTGTTAAAAGGAAGAACTGTTTCTTCTACAGTAGCATTGTCCACTAGAAATATAATGCAAGCCATGTAAGTGATTTTTGTTTGAGTAGCCATGTTAAAAAAGTTGAGATGGTGAAATAATTTTAACAATATATTTTATTTAATCCAATATATAAAAAGTTATTTCAACATGTAGTCACTATAAAATCATTGATGAGCTGTTTTGTATTATGTTTTAAATTGCTTTTACTGGGCCTTCCAAACCTGGTGTGTATTCCAGTTTTAGTACATCTTCATTAGGACTGACCACAAGTCAGGTGCTCAGTAGACACACGTGGCCAGTGGCTACCATACTGGACAGTGAAGTTATAGACATTCTTCTCTCATTTACCTTTTGGAAACAATGTCTCCTGGCCCTCTTCCTGCCTCTCCAAACAGTCCTTCTCAGTGTCCCATCTCTGCTTCCTCTTCCAGCCTCTCATGCTGTTGGTCCTCAGCATTTGATCCTTTGGTCACCCTCTCTCTGTACCCTGAACCCTCTCCCTGATGAATCTCATATATTCTACCCACTGGGTGATGATTCCCAAGGTGCTAAATCTCTCTGTCCCACATCTCAGTTGAACTTCCAGCTAGTATAGCCAACCCATAGATGTCCAAACTCGACCCACCAAAGCTGAAGTCCTCGTCTTTCCTCATAAATCTTCTCCTGGTCAGTCAGCGGTGCCACTGTCCACCCAGACACCCAAGCAGAAAACTGGTGTTCCAGTGGGATTGCTCATCAGTCACAAAGTCCTCGAAGTCTGCTGCACCAGTATTTCTTTAAACACGCACTTGTTTCCTTCACCATGACCACCACATTAGTCAAGATCTTCATCATCCCTCCCTTGGGTTATTGCAGTGGCCTTTTTAATAGTCTGCCCACCTTGCTCGTAGTCCCCAGCACTCCATCCTTTATGCCCTCATTTTTTTTTTTTTTTACCTAAACAGATTGATATTCAGCTAAAATGGCCACGTTTGGGACTATATCCCTATCTTTTAAGGTTGTGTTGTAGGCTTTAGTCAGGAGCATTTTTAAGATGGCCCGCTCTCAGGTTACCCATAGTTCTCCTTCTCGACTCCCTTCCCTGAACAGCTCTACAGATGGTTCTGGAAGACAGAATACACTTACCAGAATCTAATTCCTTTTGTTTTGATAATAGAGAGTCCCCCACCCCCAAGGCGTTGGAGACTTTTCCTAAACCTGGATATATCCTAGAGCATTGGTTCTCTCTCTCCGCAGACATCTGTGACAATCTGATTAAAACATGGCCCCTGCCCCTAGAAAGATGCACACGTGCAAACACAATGTGGTATGGGTGCCAGGGATTTGCTGAGCCCCTGAAGCCCATCTACGGGGCGACAGATCTTGCTTGTGGACAATTCTCAATGGTTTCCACTGGAAGGCAGGATCAAGAGTAGCTTGGTTTCTTAAGACATTTTGAAAACTCTTGGAGCATTTTATAGCACATTTTGGAATATAGCTACATTTCCTCCAATGACACTTTGAACATCGTCTGATTAACAACACTAAAAACAATTCCAAACTTGCATTTCTGGCTAGTTGTAGGGAGTTCCTCCACACCCACACCCCTCTGTACAGAAGCTGCTTGGGATCATTTTGTTTCTCACTGGATTTCTGGCCCGACTCCCCAGCTGACTGTCAGGCTGCAACTGGTTTTCATCTCCTCCCCGGTCATTTCAGAAGCTTCCCTAAGACCCTTGGCTCTGAACTCTCTCTGCACAACTCAAGTCATCCTGTGCCCTGCCAACCCAGCACCCCGGGAGCAGGCGGGAGGAACAGGCACCCAGGCGCTGGCCACGCTTGGGGGCCTTTTGTGGGGCGAGAGCCTGTCAGGGAGCATTGCACACATCTCAGGTGGGCCTGAGCTTTCTCTTCTGCAGTCCAGCTGCTGGACAATGAGGTTACAGCAGAGACTGACCTCCCCTGCCCACAGAAACGCGTCGTTTCCACAGGGGACAGGCAGGCACGAGGGAGTGACTCTACACACAGGTGCGGAGGGCCTTCGGCAGCCCGCGCCCCCAGCACTGGGCAGCAACAGGGCCACCTCCTTACTTAACACCCTGTCACGTGCCTGAGTTCACAGACCTCTCCTTGGGCTTCCTGTCCCCACCCTCTCTTCCTTGCCAAAGCTTCTCTCCTGCTCTCCAAGCTCAAGCCCGTCCATCATCCTCTCTCCTGATTATCCAATTCATTTGCTCTCTTGCCAGGTTCCCTCTTTAAATTTCTTGCCCAATGGAAGCTCTCTTGCTCCTTTGTCTCCCTGGGTGTTTCAAAGCCCTCCTTGCCCCTAGGAGATCCCTTTGTGTCTCTGTTTCTTCCACTTCCAATCCCCACCCCCTCACCCACTGGCCAGCTCTTAACCTTTCTGAGGCTCCCTGCTGATCCCCAGTGGCACTCACCACCTCCTCGCGTCCCACCCTGTGTGCCAGCTGGAAGTACCCAGCTAGAAAGACTGTTGGACTGAACAGTGAGTGAATGTTCTCGTGCGCGCTACTCTTCCCCCTCAGCAGAGCTTTTCAGAGTCACGTTTCCAATGGACTCTGACCCTGGGAGGATGTTTCTGCTGAAAATGCTAAACCTCCAGCCCTTGGCTGCGTAGGAAATTGTTGGCCGTCCCTCCCATGTCTGATGTTACAAACACTGTATATAGACACCTGGAAAGACGCCGTTAATGCTTGTATTGTGTTTTAACTTGCTTTCCTTTGGAGGCAGGGCATTGTCAAGTAAGTATTCGCAGCACTCTGCCAAAAGCCCGGGTGTTTGATGAGCACCCAGCACTAAGCGTTCATGCAGAATCCACCACGCCAAGGGTCTATACTTACAATCCGCTGACTTTGCCACCATGCAGGTTTCTTCCTTTTGCCCCCCCTCATCTTCCGTTTTGAAGCAATACAGCTGTAAACATATGCTTGTGAGATACGAAAGAAACACTCTGAGATTGCTTTACTTTTCAGTTTTTAACTGAAAACCAAGGTGAAAAAGCATCAGATTGCCTCTACGTGTGTATATATATACACACAGTCTGTGTATATATTAATACACAGTGTTTGTGCTTGTATGCATACTCTCTATACACTGTATAATATGCGACATATTATACAAACTGTGTGCACCCGAAGACAAGCCCTGCGTTAATCTCCAATCCTGCCTTCTGAGCCATGCTGCACCCTGGTGTCCCCTTGCGCCCATCTCAGCCCGGCTTGCTTTGTCATACACTTACCCCTTCTTAGGTGAAAGAAGAAACCCACGGATTTCATTGGAAAGTCCCACTAAAACAGAAGAAAGAGCCGATGCCCTGGGAAGCAATCATGCATGTGAAGGGAGTGTAGAATTGAAAGAACTGGCAGGTCCCGGCCCCCCAATTTTGCCCAATTTGCAGCGATGAAGTCAGACGGGGCTGTCATTGGGCAGAAATGTGTCCTCTACCCATTCTTTGGAGTTGATGATAATGCCATTGGGCCCAGGGATCCCTTATGATTATGTAACATGTTTCGATTGAAGAGTTTCTGAGAAAATAAAGGTAGCTTGTTTTCCCCCAGCACAAAAATGCAAGCCGTTCCAGCAGGCAAGCTGCCCTACCAAGAAACACTGGGGATTATTAGGCTAAATTATGAGCTGAACTTGATTCGAAAACAAAGCACCCGTTGTGCATATCTCCCAGCGACATCCAGGGGACGTGGTTGTTTTCTGACAACATGTGTGTCCCCAGCACACTCTAAAGTAAGCAGAGTCGCCAGGTGCATTCGCAGAGTCCGGAGAGTGTGTGGGAAGCGTTGACAAGGCTTCCTTTTTTCTCCCCACTCTGTAGGCGCCTTAGTGCAGAGTTTGCCCAGAGACGCCGGGGTATGAGCTTTCTGAGTTTGCAGACGGGTGCACTCTTTCATTTCTGTTTTAGTTCTTTGCTGGCATGCTCGGGAAGCATGGTTTGTGCCACACAGGAATGTCTGTGCACTTGGAAAATGCTTGTGCATGAATGAGGTGCTTGCTAGTGCAGCTCCGAACTGTACTAAGTTTCTCACTTGGCTTTGTTTGCTGCTTACAAGGGGATCAAGGTAATCCTTTCTCTTCACCTCACCCAAGAGCAATAGCTAATGGATTTGGAAGGTGCGGGGGGCGCTGGTGCTGGTGTCCCCTACCCATCCCTGGTTTCCTAAACTCCAGCAAGTCGATTTAAGGGAACCCCTGGTTACCCAAGATTGGCCAACGCATGTGAGAATCCGTGAGGGTTTACCCATTATAAAATCTACTAATTAAATTTAGAGGCCCAGATCTCCAAAACCAAAAGCAACCTTTGCTACGATGATAGCCGTTGAACCTAGACCATGCCCCTGAGGGACGGGGCAGAGTGGGAGTTCTCTGGTTTTTATCCCATGCTTCCTACTGGCCCTTTTGTGTAGTGAGAAGGGCCTGAATACGTGGCCATCAGGGCCATTCCCAAGCCTGGCTTGTAAGTCCCACTTCACATCATGCTATGATTTCTCACTACCTAATTCTGAACAGTTTTGACACATTCCTGTCTGGAAAATGGCCAGTGGGTTCAAAAAGCAGGGCCTCCACCTTCTCATGCTTAGGGTCCTCTTTGGCTTTAAAATCAGCCCTCTGGCTCATGTGATGTTCCTGGCTCCCGACTACCACAGCTTCAGCGAATCAAGGCCCCGTCAGGCAGGACCCTAAATGTCAGAAGCTACTTTTCAGGGGGGTGGGGTGGAGGCAGACAAGGGGGACAAGACAGAACAAAGCTGGGGGGGAGGGTCCTCTGAGGGGGGGGGAGGAGCCTGGCCCTGGTCTTCCGGCCACGCGGACAACAAGCTTGCTGCCCCTTGTTCGACACTGTTCCTCTGGCCACTCTCTGTTCCAGACCACCCGTGAGCAGAGCGGCCCCCCAGCCCGAGAAACTCCAGAAGAACAATATCACCAAAAAAAAGAAACTGGTTGAGGTGAGGAGGTTAAACTATTTTGCTTTTAATCTGATATTGATGTTCTGACACCTAGTGGACATCACCATCTGCGTGCCCCTCTCCCTTCTGCATAGCGTTGTGTCTCCTGTCCCAGTGACCAGAACCGTACCACTGGGTCACGTTCCTTCCGCCCTGCCACTGACAGACTAACTCTACAACGTCCCATGTCCTTCCAACGTGGCTCCTGGTCCTTATACCTGGTGCCACTCGGGGAGGGAGAGAGATGGGAGAGCCTGAGTTTCTTCGCTGTTTCCGTTGTCTGAGCACTGACCCTGTGCCAGGTACTCCGCGAAGTGCTATATATATACCTCAACCTAGGAGGGAGGCACTTTTATTGTTTCCATTTTGCCAGTGAGGACGCCGGCTCACGGAAGTTCGTGATGTGTTAGTCCCCTGGCCAAGATCACCAAGCCAGTAAGTGGTGACAGATGTGAACTCGGCTGTTGAGATGAGGGTCGCGGCTCTGTCGCCTGCTGTTTTCTGACGGAGGCCCCCTCACTGTTGCTCGTGTCCTCAGACTCCCTGTCCCTGCCACACCTGTTGCCCGCAGGTCAGCTCTTTGAAATACAGCTTTTCACGCATCACCCGCATTAAGACCCAGGGGATTCCCACCTCACACACTGGGATTCAGGTGAATGGTTTCAGAACTTCCCCAGGAACTACCTTTCAGGCTCCGCTGTGGTTCTCCAGCATAACCTAAATCTCCAGCCCCAGCCCGTTCCTTGGTCCTGAAGCGGCCTCAGACTTTCAAGCCCCTGATTCTGACGGCTCCATTCTGATGGGAAGCTCCTCCTTCTCCCACCCCCACACTGGGCCTTCCAAGCCCTTTTCTGGGGCCTTCTCTGCGCAGTGTCCCCAGATGCTCTTCCCCCGAACCCTCCTGCACCCCCACAGCCGTCACATACTCTGCTGCCAGTGATTGTTGCTCATCGGTCTCCCCTACTAGACTGAACTTACCGAGGTCAGAAAAAGCCACCTTCAAGTTTTATTGGGGCCCTGGCCGGTTTGGCTCAGCGGTTGGAGCGTCGGCCTGCGGTACAGAGAGACCCGGGTTCGGTTCCCGCTAAGGGCATGTACCTCGGTTGCAGTTTGTCCCCGGCCCTGGTTGGTCGTGCGGGTGGCAGCCACTCGATGTGTTCCTTTCACATCGATGTTTCTCTCTCTCTCTCTTCCTCTCTCTCCCTCCCGCTCTGTCTGAACAAAAAATGCAAAAATGTCCTCGGGTGAGGATAAAAAAAAAAAAAGTTTTCTTGGGAAAGGGGGTCCACTGGGGGGCTAACATGGAAGACGGCCCAGGTCAGGAAGTGCAGCGAGCCTCAGGAAAGACAAGATCCAGGGCTGAAGCACCATCATGAGCCAAGATGGTGCCTTTCTGCCCAACAGGGCCGCGTGTGTCTGCTGTCGTCCCTCTTTCTCTGCAGACTTTTAAAACCCCTCTGGTAGACTGTGGTGCCACCCAGCACCCGAGTGTACGTCTCCTCCGCCCAGCAAACCGCCCGGCCTACCAGTGTCCCCAGTTCTGAATTCCTGGGAGACCCCATCTGACTGGCCCAGGTTGCCAGTGTCCCCTGGGACGGGGGATCACATAATGATACCCACAGTTCTGGAAAACACCTGGGGGTGAGGGATGGGGGTGCAGGGAGGCTGAGGGCTGGGCAGACGCTCAGTAAGCGAAAAGGAGAAGAGCATTCCAGGTGAGGGAGATTTTATTTTATTTATTATTTTTAATCCTCACCCGAGGATATATTTTTTTTCCATTTATCTCCACACAGTGTGAGAGGGACACATCGACTGGTTGCCTCCCGCATGACCCCAACCAGGGCCGGGGTACATGCCCTTGGTACATGCCCTTGGCCAGAATCATTGGTCCACCCGCTGAGCCAAACCAGCCAGGGCGAGGTGAGAGAGATTTTAAAAAGCAAAATCATAAAGATAGGAAAGCTCATGATACGTGAGCCAAACAGACAAGTCAGCCTGACTGGGGGACAGGAGATGTGCGTAGGGGCTCATTGCACCGACGTAAGGAAACTCAGCTTTCCCATCGGCAGTGAGAGGCAGCACGTGATGTTGAGGATGGAGGTGGCGT
Source organism: Molossus molossus (assembly GCF_014108415.1). Taxonomy (NCBI): domain Eukaryota; kingdom Metazoa; phylum Chordata; class Mammalia; order Chiroptera; family Molossidae; genus Molossus; species Molossus molossus. The sequence continues at coordinate 38,738,216 of NW_023425350.1, forward strand.
GGTATTTTAGGAGAATTAATCTGATGTCTGCAATCGGTGAGCTCTGGAGAAAGAAAAGGCCAGAATGAGAGAACCTGGAGAAAAGGAACTCCATGTTCTTAATCCTGTGTCCCACCAACCAGCGTGGTGCCTGGCGCAGCGGCACCGCCAACAATACGTATATGTCGAGTTGGATTAAGAGCTCATCTGATCTGAATCAGCCACTGCTCTTTGTCATGAGGGACAAGACAGGAGGAAGAGAGAGACTATAAACTCAGAACAGTATCTAGCCCTGGCCAGTTTGGCTCAGCGGTTAGAGCGTCGGCCTGCGGTCCAGAGAGACCCGGGTTCGGTTCCCGCTAAGGGCATGTACCTCAGTTGCAGTTTGTCCCCGGCCCTGGTTGGTCGTGTGGGTGCCAGCCACTCGATGTGTCCCTTTCACGTCGATGTTTCTCTCTCTCTCTCTTCTCTCTCCCTCCCACTCTATCTGATCAAAAAAATGGAAAAATGTCCTCGAGTGAGGATTTAAAAAAAAGGAAAACAGTATCTAGTTGTTGGGGGAGGGGGATGCAAATTGTGTGGAAACTTTGTAGGGCAAGCACCCAGGAACAGAACAGCGTGGTGTTTGCCTCCGCATCCTGGTCTGCCAGCCACATCTCGGAGCCACCGTTCAGCTCACCTGAGAGGGCCTGGGTGCAGACCCCGAACTTCTCGGGAACCTTTACAGAGCATCAGATCCATAGACCTGGGCTCACCTGAGGAGCTGGGAAGCAAACCTAGTTTGTTTAGAAAAGTCGCTAGAAATCCACGTGGGAGCCTGTGCCCTAGCTTGCCCAGCAGCTGGACAAACACCAGTGCACTTGATCACTCAGCTGATCGAGCAGCAGAATGTTTCCAGTGAGCGCTTGGCTGTTCGCGGGCCATGGAGTTCCTGCAGGGCGGGCTTGTCCCTCTAAGGGCTGCTTTCGTCTTTGTGTGGGAATGTAGGAGCTGGCCCTCGACCACGTGTTTGGCTACAGAGGATTCGACTGTCGCAATAACCTGCATTACCTGAACGACGGTGCCGACATCATCTTCCACACGGCAGCGGCTGGCGTCGTTCAGAACCTCTCCACAGGTGACTGGGCCGGAGGCCTCCGCCTGCTGCGGCCTTTCACTTTAGCCTTTCGTGCACTTCCCAGTCTTCCCAGGCCCCAAGGCTCAAGCATGCTCTTCCCTTTAAGACCATTGCTCTCTACTGCAGACTGGTGTCCGTCAGTCCTAGGAAATGCTCGGGCCGTGCCTGAGGAGTTAGAGGTGTCGTGGTCAGGAGAGGTGTCCATGTTCCTAACAGCGCCCGGGCCTGAGAGCGATGGAGAGAAGCCAGAAGGAGGGTGTGGGGAATAGAGAAAGTCCTTACAGATGGTGACCGGGAACAAGGCAGCGAGGAACTTCTCTTTCATTTTTAAGTGACCAGTATTTTGGCAGCTCAGGTGTTCAAGTTGTGTTTGTTTTGACTGTTTAGCTAGATTCACAATGAGAATGAGAACATTCAAAAATACCCAAAATGTCCTTTAATACATGATGACTCTTCAATTAAAAAATAGTTTCAACAGAGACACACGGCAAGCAAAAAGAAGCATTCCGAACTTAATGTAACAGACACCCATATCTTTATGACCAGATTTAAATGTTAATATTTTGCCTTATTTGCTTCCTATTTGAAAACCTTTTTTTTTTCCTCCAAATTGTTACATCCTTCCTAATTTGTGTAGTTGCTCGCGCACAGACTTTTGCTCTTGCACCACTTTTGAGCACGTAGTGGCTTGACGGTTTTGGGGGAGAGAGCCTTGCGTTCCGATGTATGTTCTCCGTTTCCCAGCCACAGATTCTCACTTTAGTAACGACGCACCGTTCCCTGCATTTCAGTGCTGGCGCGCACCTCACTCTCAGGCAGGGGTGGCTCTCCGGAGGCCACTCTGTGAGCAAACCAGTCTGCTGCAATGGACGACCAAGTATTTCCTGTCCTTCCTTCCACTTCCTGTGATGCATGTCCAGTTGGGGCTTTGGGGGTGAACCATCACCCTTTGCATGCCATCCAGGCACCCAAGTGGCATGGCACTTGGATAAATAAAGGTCACCAAAAGGGATTCCCTAAGTATTGATGCTCCTTGACTTATGATGGGGTTGCGCCCTCACACACTCATCGTAAATTGAAAATATTGTCAAACGAAAATTCATTTAATACCCATAACCTACTGAACATTGTAGCTGAGCCTGTCTACCTTAAAGGTTCTCAAAACACTTATTTCTTGCCCACCTACAGTTGGGCAGAATCATCCCACACAGTGAATACGCTGTGGCAGTGTTTGCCCCCCGATCGCAGGCCTGGCTGGGAGCTCTGGGTCGCTGCTCCGGCCCAGCATCACCAGAGAATTGTCCTGCGTGTTCCTAGCCCGGGAAGCCATCAGAGTTTAAAATCCAAGTGTGGTTTCTACTGAAAGCGTATTGCTTTCCGTAAAGTCAAACCATCGTGAGTCAGGGACTGTCTGTGTTTTTCTGTTCCATTGAGTAAGGGTGCCATTTTGCTCAGTAAAGCATAACCTCCAGCCTCCGCCCACCCTGCTCAGAGGGAGACGTTGAGAAGCCATCAGTCCTGGGCCCAGGGGGGAGGAGACGTTCACCTTCCTCACCGTGGCCTCTGGAGGCCTCTGCACTTGGACTGTGTGCTGGACCACACGAGACAGCGGGCAGGACTGACTGGAGCGGACGTGTATTAGATAAGATGCCCAAATAGACCACATCAGTGTAAAATGCGATCTCCTATCTCCCTAAGGATAATTCTGAAGTGAGAGTCTGGGGTGTAAGCTCTTATTTTACAGGTCATTTCCAAAGACTCCACACGAAGCTGTGGGGTTGCCCCGAGGTCTTCAGGGTCCCCCGCTCACTCTCCACGTCTCTCCCAGGGAGCCAGAGCTTCTACCTGGAGCACACGGATGACATCCTCTGCCTCACGGTGAACCAGCACCCCAAGTACAGAAACGTGGTAGCCACCAGCCAGATAGGTAGGAGCATCCTGCAGCCGAGTCCTCCCCGCGGAGCAGGAACACTGGGAGAGGGAGGGGTGGCTCACGGGCACCCACCCTTTCTTGTTGACGGTGCTGTTGAGTTTTGAGTCCTGAATGTATCTATGTTGCTTGGGTTGACCCATCCAGTGATTAGTGATTCTGAGGAACCGTAAAGTCAGACCATAGCGTGATTTCCAAATAAATGGATGGCTCCCGTCCCTGTGGACTTGTGAGAAGAATGTTTCAGGCCCCAGCTATCACAAGAGCCCCACCCCCTGTCTGAAGCCTGGTGGTTGCACTTGGCCAGGGTAGACTGTAGTATGTGTGCCCGGGGCATCTGTTCCCTAGGAAACTGCCAGGGACAAATGTGAGCGGGTTCCCATCTGTGAAAAGCGTGCTGTTGTTTTCTGATGTGGTCATTTCAAAGGTAGCCTTCACAGACCCATCTTCCTGCTGTTTCCGCTGACCCCATGCTCATTTCAGACCTAATCCGAGACGTTCTGGGGCTGGTGCTGAGTGCTTCGCTGTCCAAACGGGACTTAGTTTAGCTGCTGTTTCCCTGATGCTTCCTCACTGCCATTGCCCACCGAATGCAGAGACCCCCGGGGGAGGCGGTTCCACCGCGAGTGGTTTGAATCGCTCAGAAAGTCCTGTTGCTGATTCATGTTTGCTGATCGTATCGGCAGAGTCGCAGACACAAATTGCTGACCTCGTCGGTCCCCTTTGCATGAACCCCTCCACAGTGGTCCCTGGGCACAGTGCCCTGGTCTGTCTCTCGAAGCACAGCAGGTGTTCACTGCTGTCTCTCACCTCTGGGCAGGTCAGGCTGCAGGTCTCTTAGGCCCAGTAACTAACTGTCAGGCCCCTGACACTTGTCTTGGAAAGACTTCGAGATGAACGTGAGTGTTGTCGGGCTCCGCGGCTCCAGCCTGAGCTCCTTGTCACACCCCCGCCCGCAGGAGCCACGCCCTCCATCCACGTCTGGGACGCCGTGACCAAGCACACCCTCTCCATGCTGCGGTGCTTCCACTCGAAGGGGGTGAACTACATCAACTTCAGTGCCACCGGAAAGCTGCTGGTGTCGGTGGGCGTGGACCCCGAGCACACCATCACTGTCTGGCGCTGGCAGGAAGGTAAACCGAGCTGGGCTGTCTGTCCACGCGGGAGACCTGCTCGCGGCGTGGGCCGGGCTCCAACCTAGATCTGCCTCCCTGCAGAGCCCACGGAGGCCCTGATGCTGGTCAGCAGGTCCCAGGGCTCCTGGGGTCCTGGAGACACTCCTTAGAGACCCCATGGCCGGGAGGGGGCTGGCCAGGGCCGTGCTGCACCGGGGAGGGAAGGTTTGGGCGCTTCTGGAAAGTTCCCCCGTGCTGCAGCCGCCTCCTCCGTTTCTGTTCCGACCCAAACCTCCGCCCCTCAGCGTTCCTCCTGGTGGCTGCTGGATTCTGCTCAGCCTTGTCACCTCAGCATCTCATTACAGGAACCGGGGACAGCGTCAGACATTTTTTTTTTTTTACATTTTAACTTTTTTGAAATGGGGAATCATCTTATAATCAAGGTGCACATTTAATTTAGCAGGGTTGTTTTTCTTTCTTGTCCCTCCCCACCCCGCCCCCAACACACAAGGCTGCTACTAAATTTGCAGTCATCTCAGCATCGAAGAAGTGCAATCTTCTGAGCATATTCTCAGGCTGGCAAAGGCAGATCCAATTAGTTCAGACGTTAATGAGGTCTGTCTCCAGCCGGGCAGCCGGTATCTGGGGCACGCGAAGCCAGGCACACACAGTGGGCACGCCTCCAGTCCAGGCTTCTGGAGTCCTGTTATCTCCGCATCTTCCCATGGGAGGGGGCTGGGGGGCTCTAGAGAGATGAGCACAGTAGGGGGGTGGGTCCAATCCCTGCTGAGCCCCCTGTGACAAAAAGAGGTTGGGGACCTGCAGACTTTCATGATGAGGCTCACTCATCACAGTCCCTCTGCTTCTCATTTTCTTGTTCACGAGTATATTGTGTCCAAATGGCCCCATATTCTGTATATGGGGATGCAGGTTCATTCCTCATAATGTCGTGGCGAGCTGATTCCATAGACTTGACCCCAGGCGAGAGACTGAGCGTCTTAAATGACAGCCTCATAGCATCTTCACGTTGAAGGACTGAGGAAGTCTTCCTGCCCTTCAACACCCCTCCCATGGAGAAATTCCTCCAGGGGCATTTTTGGACAGGCTGATTTCCATCCTGTGCTTGAATACGTTCAAGGATGAGGCCCTCGACTCTTCCCCAGGCAGCCCACTCACTCCAGAAAGCTCTTTTGAAACCCTTTGTTCTGGGAGGTCACCCGTTGCTTCATAAAGCCTTTCTGTTCTAGTACTGCCTCCTCTCTGCAGCAGCCAAGACCAAGCCTCGTCCTAGTGCCTTGGAAGAGAGTTCTGTCGGCCCCTAGACACAGTCTTGTCTCTTTCAGTTCAGGCTCCTTCTCCTCACTTCCCTCATCGGTCCCTCTGGGCAGAACTTGCTCTGGCCCTGCCCAGCACAGACTTCTCCTTGGGGCCCCTTCTGACCTCCTGAGGGGGAATCGATGGAGCCAGGACGTTTAAACAAGCTCCCAGGAAAAAGAGAAGCCTTCCCGTTGTAACTTGCTCTCGTCTTTGGTGGAACCAGCACTCGGGTCTGTACGGAAGAGTTCTGAGCCCGTGAGGATACGTGACAGCCTCTCCCCACCAGTTCTGAGCTGATAGTGTACGGCGTCTCCTTCACTTCAAGTCCTGCTTACAGATAAATAATAAGTGTCTTCAGGGAGAATTAGGTCCATTTTTGTTATCATTAGGGAGCATATAATTCATTCCTCATTTGTTAAATAATTATTTTGTGGAACTCGTGTGTGTGTGTGTGTGTGTGTGTGTGTCAGAAAGAATATATAAAGTGGAGCCAAAAAACAAATTAGCTTACTTTATCAATTGCATATTGTCAGGTCCTAGATACTTATATGAAATTTGTTCTGAGCAACCTAGAAGCCACTTCCCAGAGGGAGAGAGGCATCACCACAGTTAGAAGTGGGCATGAGATTACAAGGGAAACACACAACAGCCGCTTAGAAGAAATGTGTCTTCCTGTCATCGTTCTGCATTTCCCCTGCCTCCCGAGAGTGCTTCCCTTTCCATCGCTCACTGACGGCCGGTAGATTGCCTCTGCGATCAGCTGTTCAACCCTCTTTCCACTGCAGGCGGCAGGGTTGTTTGTCTTATGATCTGTAGTTCTTTACTGATTCTTAATGTGAATTCTTAGTCTTACACAAGTTTTGCAAATGTGTTCTTCCATTGTGTTGTTTGTCTTACGACTCAGTTTATAGTATCCTTGGGGACCACAGGCCCAGGGTAGAGAGGGGTCTGTTACAAGAGGTCACACATTCCATCTGCAGAGAGAGAATCACTGCTGGTGTGAGGCGGCCCGTGGGCCCCCCCAGCCTTGCTGTCCCGGGTGGCCTCTCCTGCAGGGCGTGTGTGGGGCTGGCTGTGGCCCGCCCGCGCTAGCACCCATGTCAGCACTCTGCCAGAGCATCACGAACACAGACAGGTCAGTGTGTGTGACGAGGGCGAGGGCAGAGAAAACGTGTGTGCGTGAATAGGGAGAGGCGGTAAGAGGGGACTGGAACTGAAACATTAAAAGAAAATAAGGAAAAGATCATAGAAGTTCAAAATAAAAATTAAAAACCCAAGGGCTAATAATACAAAAATAGATGAGGTCTAAAGTCAGGGCTAAGAGACCAGAAGCCAAGAGAGTGATCACAGTATTGTCGCTAACAGAACTCCCACTGCTCGAGACTGTTCTGCAGGTTCTTGTCGTCCTCACAGCACTTTCGAAAGCGGGCACGATCAGCCTCAGTGGACAGGAGAGGAAACCGAGGCTCAGAGAGGTTAAATAACTTGTCCAGAGTTCTGCAAATAAATGGTGGCATTGGGATTTAATTAAGACAAAGGTTAAGTAAAACTCAAAAAACATAAATTAATGGAGTTGAGGGGAAAAAAACCTAGTAATTAAATGTAAAAGGCAAAGAATTTAAACCTAAACACCATAAAAGAAAAGGGAATATGGGGACCTTTATTTTAAAAGGAAACAAGAGCAGGGACTCGGAGAGAAACAGACTGGAAGAAGGCATCCCGGTGCCGCTCTGGGGAGGATCCTCTTCCTGTGGGGGTGCGTCTTGTAGTGATGTTGGGGGTGGGGGTGCCTTAAGTCATTTTGCCCTTTTCTCTTACCTGGGGAAGCTTCCATCTCCCAGGCTACCGGTTCCTGTTCACAGGTGCCTGGATGAGCTGTGGGTGGAGGCAGGGATTCTGTCAGCGGCACCTGCTGTTCTGGAAATGCCCCCTGGCAGCCTCTCAGTGCCCACCCTGGGAGTTCTGTGGTGTGAGGGGCAGGCTGCTGCTCGAGAGGAAGGGACACTGACCGTGCCCTGGCTGGCTGGCATGGAGAGCCGTCCTGGGCTGCGGCGCCGGGCCTGGCGGGGGCTCAGGGGGGCTGCCTCACTGGACCCTCTCGTCCACGCAGGTGCCAAGGTTGCCAGCCGAGGGGGCCACCTGGAGCGCATATTCGTGGTGGAATTTCGCCCCGATTCAGACACGCAGTTTGTGTCTGTGGGGGTCAAACATATGAAGTTCTGGACCCTGGCAGGCAGCGCCCTCCTGTACAAGAAGGGGGTCATCGGGTCCATGGAGGCTGCCAAGATGCAGACGATGCTCTCCGTGGCCTTCGGTGCTGTGAGTGGGCAGCGGCTCCCAGGGGCGGGGGGCTGGCGGGGGTGTGGCCAGGAGGCTGCAAACAACCAGAAAGCCGTTTCCACGCTATCGGCTTTGTCGGCTGGTTTGCCCATGGTTCCCTTTCCTTGGCGCCGAAGGGCGGGCAGGAGGTTCACTGTCCCAGAGGCAGGCTGACCTGGAAGCCCCAGGCCCGGGTCCGAGGGCGCAGAGGAGGTGGGATCGTTTCTGTGACGGAGGAGCATCCGTGTCTTTTCAGCCCGTGTGCACCACAAACTCCCCCACTGGCATCCTTAACTGGGCTGTGGGCACATTTTGGAGCACAGCCCACCGGCCCTGCAGCTGTGGCTGTGCCCATGTCCTGGAGGAGCCCGGCAAGTGTCCTCTCTGCGGAGCCCCGCCCTTCCCTGGCCGCCCCTGGGCCTTGCTCACGGGATGGACGTTCACTTGATGCAGAACTGTGTTCACTGGGAAGTCAGAAGCCCCAGAGTAATTCAGTGGACTGAATTTCAAAATCCAGTGATTTATTATATGCTATTTGTGGTCGTCTGCAGATCCTGCCTTTCCTTAGCACAGAAGGTCAGCTTGAGGGCACGTTCCCATTTCTCCGGCTCTGGTTCCTCAGCAGTAGTCACAGAGGGCTCGGGTCTGGGAGGGGTCCTTTCGGGGCGCTGTGAGTCCTGCTGTGGAAAGTGTCCCTTTGTCTGCAGAACAACCTCACCTTCACGGGTGCCATCAACGGAGACGTCTACGTGTGGAAGGACCATTTCCTCATCCGGCTGGTGGCCAAGGCTCACACGGGCCCCGTCTTCACGATGTACACGACCCTCCGGGACGGACTCATAGTGACTGGAGGCAAAGAGCGGCCGTAAGCCCGAGCTCCTCTGGGAACAAGTGGTCTTCTTGGTTTGTTTTGATTTGGGGAGAGACTGACAGAAGCATCTGCAACTTGGAGAAAAGGCTGACTTTCGTTCTCCTACGTTTCTGCATAAGGGATTGGGCTCAATCTGCCGTCTCTCCAAGCGTCAGAACCTTCAGAAGTAGGAGTCAGAGGAGAGGGAGGCCAGTGGACGGTGGTCTAAGACCCAGGCGGAGTTCTTGCATGGGTCTGCATGGCCCTGCTGGTCATGAAGTGACCACGGAGAGGGGTTCCACTGGGGACAGGGAGGCTGTAAAAACAAAGCAGAAAAGCAGGAGAAACATTTCTCTTTGTGTTTGACCTAATGAAAGGTTTGATTTTCTAGGTTATAATTCTCTTTCCTTCCAAGATCATGGCATTGTAGGAAATCTGCAAGTTCAGAGGGTTGTGATAGCCCATCAGCCGGGCAAGGAGAGGGCCACCCTGGAGGGTCCGTCCTGCTGGGCTCCGGTGACTGTGATGACAGGGAGAGAGGCCAGTGAGGGTCATGGGAGGTCTGAGGACAAGGGCTAACGTGCTGAGTTCCTCTGGATCTTTTTTAGGACCAAAGAAGGAGGTGCTGTAAAACTGTGGGACCAGGAGATGAAGCGCTGCCGAGCCTTCCAGCTGGAGACGGGGCAGCTGGTGGAGTGCGTGCGCTCCGTGTGCCGTGGCAAAGTGAGGGCGGCTGCGGGGCTGGGCCGGCGGGAAGGGGTCCCAGTGAGTGAGCTCAGCACCTTCCAAGCGTTACCCCAAAGTTAGAAGTCAAAGCAAGAAGCAACCTGCCTTTATTTGAGATCAAAAAACCACAATTTGGGGAGGACACATTGAGGCAGGAACCCAAATCGTGTCCTGATTAGAGGGTGAAAGTGAGGGTTTTTATGAGAAAAGAAAATGGAATAATTACATGCAAAGAAGAAAGAATCCCTATCAGTGGTAACAAGCTGAGCTGCTCTTGACTGCATGATTGGTTACCAGTCCTGCCTTCAGATAAAGTCCATGATCATAGTCGTGAGAATGTCCCCTTTCCTGCTGGCTTTGCAAACAGCGGTTCACATGACAATGTCGGTGTTAGTCCAGCCCGGAGGTCTGGTCCCGGCCATCACCGCTCTGCAGACTCTGGGAAGGTGTCTCCTCTAGGCCGTTCACATGAGTGGGCTGGTCCAGCATTTGTCCTTTTTCTAATCGTGTTTTGATTTTAACAGGGAAAGATTTTAGTGGGGACCAAAGATGGAGAAATAATTGAAGTTGGTGAAAAAAACGCTGCTTCCAACATCCTGATCGATGGACACATGGAGGGCGAGATCTGGGGCCTGGCCACACACCCCTCCAAGGACATCTTCATCTCGGCCAGCAACGACGGCACGGCCCGCATCTGGGACCTGGCCGACAAGGTGAGGGCCCACTCCGCCAGGCGCCAGCGCCCCACATGGCCTCCGAGGCCTGGCCGGGGCTGGATGAGGGAGGAATCTTACTCAGCCGAGGCCAACAGTTAGGTTAGCCTGACAAAGGAAGTCCTGTTCACACACACCCAGTCTGTCTTTCGGCTGCGTATCTGTCTACAAATATTTATTCATAGCTGGAATAATCTAAGTGAGAATGATTATTCTCTTGTCATGAAAGAACCCACAAAACCTAAAAAGAAAAGGTGACAATAAATTGTCTTCCCTGGACAGGAAGACTAAAACTGGTATAAAATGTCAAATGTTCCCAAATGGAACATTTCATTCAAAATCCCCACAATCTTCTCTGAGAGTTTGGGGAAACAATTTAAAATATCAGAAAATAATTTTTAAAATTTCTTCTGGAGTAAAAGTGTAAAATAGCAAAGAACAGCCTGGAGGGGAAGGATGAGTATGCCCAAGCCTTGTCTAATATCACAACAGGAACTCACGTTTCTAATAATTAAAATACTTGGTTGCATTACCAAAGGGCTAGTAACTGAGTCCCGTCCTCAGGGCACAGGCTGGAGAACAGGCGGGAAAAGCCCAGGTGTGGTCGGCAGGCTGATCAGTGCACAGCGGCGATGTTGGTTGTTCGCGGTGGTCAGGCACTGGGCACCTGCCCCGTAGCAGAGGCTTCATGTCAGCATTGTCAGTGTTCACAACAACTTGGCAAGACCAGTATCGGTATCACTTGTTTCTCTAATGGGAAGATGGAGATGTGACTCACCCAAGCACACCCAGCTAGTGAGAGCCAGGATTCGGACCGACGGATGCTGAAGCTCAAACTCTTTCCCCTGAACAAGAATAGTCAGCAACCAGGCCAGAGGGTCAGGCTTTTGTGCTGCAAGGCAGAATTGAATGGTTGTGAGAGAGACCACATGGACCCCCAAAGCCCAAATATTTACTTCCAAGCCATTTACAGAAAAAGTTTGCCAACCCCTGCCCTAAAACAGGTAGTTTCTCAAGCTGCTGTCATCAAAACCGACTGCCCACCTAGCTGCTCAGGGACAGGAACTAGAAGCAAGCACTTGGGAGGCCGGCAGAGGCAGCCAAGGGTTCAGGTGCTGTTACTTTGTATCAATGTAGAAGCTGCTAAACAAGGTGAACCTGGGCCACGCAGCCAGGTGTGCAGCCTACAGCCCTGATGGGGAGATGGTGGCCATTGGCATGAAGAATGGAGAGTTTGTCATCTTGCTGGTGAACAGCTTGAAAGTTTGGGGGAAAAAACGAGATCGGAAATCTGCTATCCAAGATATCAGGTACATAGCAGGTGGTCTGGGCAGGGAGGAGAAAGGCAGGTGTCCTCCTTCCCAGGGGTCCCCATTCCAGAAGGGCCATGGCTAGAATGAAGAACTCAGTTGTAAGAAGGTCCCTTTCAATGAGCCAACGATGAAAGGAGACCCTCTCACACATTAATTCTCAGACATGCCTTTGCTCATTTCCCCAAGCATGGTGAAAACGTGTTGTAAAATGCCATCCTGCAGAAGGCTGCATACATACATGCATTTCCTTCCTTCCTTGGGACTTGATGCAGAGAAACTGTCCAAGTCCACAGAACATAAGAGAAGCTGACCACGTGAGATCTCATTGCCATTGAGTCAGGGAGGCCGGCCCCAGAGCAGACCTCATGCCGCCCAGCCCCTAAGTGACCATGCTTTTGGACTGCTTTTTCTAGGATCAGCCCCGACAGCAGATTCTTAGCTGTTGGTTCTTCTGAACATACAGTTGACTTCTATGACCTCACTCAGGGAACCAGTCTGAATCGTACTGGCTACTGCAAAGATATCCCAAGCTTTGTCATTCAGATGGATTTTTCTGCAGATGGCAAGTATATTCAGGTATGCTTCAGCTTGACTGATATCTGGGACAACCAATACTAATTAGTGATCATAGTAACCATGGCTTATATTCATTGACTGCTTGCTGTGTCCAGCCAGTGTGCCGATTTACTCTCCACGGGAACTCCTTTAGGTACTGTTACTCCCCCCACCCCCATTTTACAAATGAAGAAACAGAGCTTAGAGAATTTAAGCAGGTTGAAGAAGTAGAATTAAAATAGTAGAGTTTTTCTGCAGCAATAAAAGCAGGAAACACAAGCCTTAATCATCTGTAACCTTCCTGTCACCCCCTGGCCTTCAGCGCCCTGTTTCATGGTTCTCGGGCTGCACCAAGCCTGCGTCACTCCTTATACTTAATCATCTTACTCCCAAATCCTCCCGGGCAGTGTGGCCCCTCCACACTGGGGCCTGGAGTGAGAGCTCATCGCCGGGTCTCGGGGAGCTGATACGTGGGATGGGAGAGAGGGCCCCACCCTGGAAACGTACAGCTGAAGACAATTCCTCCAGCCCGCCGAACGAGAACATGCATTTGTGAGCTGACCTGGAACTGGATGTTCACTGTGAAAGGAAAGAGGACACGTTCATCATCAGGCATTTAGTAAAGCAGGCCCCGTGGTAGGCTTTTGGGTGGACAGAGTGGTCCTGGTCCCTGCTGTCCTGAGCTTGCTTTGTAATGGAGGACAAGCATGAACCAGATAATCACAAAATACAATTACAAATTGTGATTATGTGCTGAGAAGGAACAGTCCAGGGTGCTGTGGGAGCATGTACAGGGCCTGACTTTAGCTTCACTTCCTTCTGCCTAAGTCGCATTGAAGCAGAGGTCTGTAGGAAGTGTAGGAGTCAGCCAACGGGGCCAGGAACTTGGAATCCGTGGGAAGGCCCGGAGGTCAGGCAGATCTCAGCTCACTCCGCGAACAGCAGGGCAATCTGGGGAGGATGGACTTGAGGCACCCAGGGGGGGGGGGGGGCGGTGCAGGCAGCAGCCATCTTCTGGAAATTGATCAGTTTCCCCTAGAAGATTCCCAGAGAAGCAAGGGTCAGGTCCTAGATGCTTCAACAATCATCTACAGCGGTTGTTGTCCAAAACGAGCCTCACTTCTGTGCCAAAGGACCTTGGTTCTCTGAGAATGGGGATTTCCAAGCTTGAGTGAACAGTGGAGTGACCAGGAGGCTTTGTTGAAGACAGGTTGCCAGGCCCACCCTCAGAGCGTTTGAGTTGGTAGGTCTGGGGTGGGGCCCAAGCATGTGCATGTCTAACAAGTTTCCAGGTGATTCTGAGGCTGCCGGTCAGGAGCCAGGTCTTTGGAAAATGGCGAGAAAATGCATGGGAAAATGCCCCGCTCGTGTGAACTTTGCCGTAGGCTGACCGCGGGCACTGCAGCTGCAGCTGAACTTGGATTTCGGGAAAAGTCCTGGGGACGCAGAGGCTGGGCCCGTGTTCTGGGAGGCAGCACGGCCAAAGGGGAGTCCTGTGGACTGGAAACAAAGCTGATGGACAGAGTTTCCTTCCACTCTGCAGGTGTCAACAGGAGCCTACAAGCGCCAGGTGCACGAGGTCCCCCTGGGGAAGCAGGTAACCGAAGCCATGGTCATTGAGAAGATCACCTGGGCCTCCTGGACAAGGTGACTGGAGGAAAACACTCCTCGAGGAAAAGGTCACAGGGAGTCCCTTGTCCCAGGCTCAGCCTCCAAGTTTGGGCATAGTGGGATCTGCAGAAGCTCAGGGATAGCGCTAGCTTTTCCTTGGGGGTGGGGGCAGGATGCTTCTTAGTACCAGTTGAGGCCACTGGATTGGATTTGACCTGGGCCTTGGAATGCAAAGTCCCCCTTTTTGTATGATGCATCCTACAAATCCCCAATCCCATCCAGCAAGCAAAAGGAAACCATCTCCCAGCTTTTTTTATTTTTTGCTTATTGATTTTCAGAGAGAGGAAGGGAGAGGGAAAGATAGAAACATTGATGAGCGAGAACATCGACTGGCCACCTCCTGCATGCCCCCCACTGGGGATTAGGCCCACAACCTGGGCATGTGCCCTACTGGGAATCAAACTGCACCTCTTGGTGCATGGGTCAACGCTCAACCAGTGAGCCACACCGGCTGGGTTTTTTTTTTAATCCTCACCTGAGGACATGTTTTTATTGATTTTGGGGGGTAGAGGGAGAGAAATATCTATATGAAAGTGAAACATCAATTGGTTGCCTCCCTCACGTGTCCTAACTGGGGAGTGAACCCAAAACTTGGGTACGTGCCCCGACCGGAAATTGAACCCACAACCTTTCTGTGTATGCTCCACCTGAGCCACACTAGCCAGAGCCCACCTCCCAGCTCTGGACCAGGCCCTCGGAATCACCGGAGGAAACGGGAGGGCTGGCCCTGCCCACCAGCTCGGGGAGAAACGGGGCCAGGTCAGGGGCAAAGAGCCACCACCCTGAGAGCTCCCACTCGTCTCCCACACACCCGGGACCAGGGGGAGGGCAAGAGTCCAGGAAGGAGGTAACTTTCCTTTCGGGGTGAAAGGGACCAGGGCAGAGAACAGGGAGAGCTGGGCAAGTGTACGGGGGAGGGGACGGAAGAGCCACAGGACCATCCTGCACTGTGGAACCCCCGCCCCCTGACCGAGCGGGCTGACTGTCCCCGCCTGTCCCCTCTGCTCCCCTCCCCTCGAACAGCATCCTGGGGGACGAAGTCATCGGCATCTGGCCGCGGAATGCAGACAAGGCTGATGTTAACTGCGCGTGTGTGACCCACGCAGGCCTGAACATCGTCACAGGAGATGATTTTGGGCTGGTGAAGCTCTTTGACTTTCCGTGCACAGAAAAGTTTGTGAGTCCTCCCCAGTCACCTCCCCACACTGCCTCCATGCTCACCTGTCCACCTGCCGTGCAGCGGCCACTCTCGGCCACCTGGGGCCTAGAGCAAGGGCAACCTGGGCCCAGCCCTGTGGGAATTTGGCAACCCCCAGCCTGTCAGCGCTCGCCAGAGGGAAGTCCCGGGAGCTGGGAGGGGAGGACATGGGGACACTGGCCGCTCATGGGGCGAGAACAAGACGGGAAGGCCAGGGGACAGCTGGCCGACAGCGTCCACACCGAACAGACGCTCACGAGTGCAGGAAGGCCCTGGGGAGAGGGGTTTGCGTCCTTCAGAAGTGGTCCGAGGTTCGGGGGGGGGGAGGGGGCTCAGCTGTCTCCATTCACTTTGCTCACAGGCCAAACACAAGCGTTACTTTGGTCACTCGGCTCACGTGACGAACATCCGTTTCTCCCATGACGACAAGTACGTGGTCAGCACTGGAGGAGACGATTGCAGGTACCCCTGACTAACCTGGCTGTGACCCGGGCCTGGTCTTCACCCCCACCTCAGGGTCCCGTGGGCCAGGCCCTCCCGGGCGTGGGGAGGGGCTGAGGGCGTAGGAATAGGACGTTCAGTGAGTCCCAGTGAGGACAAGGACTTCCCAAGTATAAGGTCTTTAGTGTCTGGTGACTCCCAACCCAAACCCTGGCCAGACCACTGGAACCGCCCTGGGACTGGCGAGGAGCCCAGGGCAGGGCCAGCGACCTGAGCCCTGCCGGAGGGAGGGACGGGCGAGACGGGCTGCACTGGGAGCTCATTACATATAGTCAAGGTAGAAGGACCTCGATCTGTGGACCTTTTAACTGGAAACTTCCAGTTGGTCACCAGAATTCTTAAGATCGATGATTAACCACAACCAAAGGGGTTTAAAAATACTATCCTTCGTTTCAGCCCCCCTAAGAAACAGGCAGGGCAAGTGCTACCCAGTTTTACATGAGAGCTCAGAGGAGGGGTGAAGCCCGTAGGCCCAGTACTCCTTAGCAGCAGAACCTCAATCCGCTATTTGGACTCTTGAGCCAGGGCTGCTTTTGACCTTAACCGCTGCTCAGTGCAAAACGGGCACCTTGTTGGGAGGTGCGACGGGTCTCCCAGTGTTTCGGAAGCACCCCACCAGCCTGCTCCTCAGCATTTCTCGGGTTTCTTCAGTCCCTCCACCAAGGGCATTTCCTGTTTGGAGTGTGGAGGAATGGGGGACTCTTCCTGAGCCCCTCTGCTTCTCCACATCTCCTGTAGTTGAAGGGCTTCACTGCAACGTGAATATTGGTTTCTGTCCCGCCCAAGGAAACCTCTTGGGGTGGGGGTAAAGGAGAAATGCTTACACTCCAGATAGCTTTTAAGTGGTCTTCGTGAGGTTGTGGAAGAGGCAACACAGGGAATTTGAACCCACTTCCTACTGCAAAGCATTGTGTAGAAAATGACCCCAAAGGACGCTTTCTGATAGCCTGCCGGGAGCACCCACCTCGTCCGCTGTGCCAACTGCTGCTGGCTGGCACTTAGAGCCCTTGAGATAGTACCGAGAGCAGCTCCCTGTGGAGTGGAAACACCTCCTCAAAGCTGCACCAGCCACACCGTCAACAAGCCAGCCATAGGAGACTTCGGGGAATCGGTGCTCAGCCCCGAGCAGGAGAGGCGAGGTGACGTTTGATTGCTATGAAAGGCTTAGAACTAACCTTTAAAACGCGAGGCCCCTGGGCCTTTGTAGCCATGGAGTGTCCTGTGATTCCTGGCTCTGTGTTGAACACTAGAAAGGGCTCTCCTACTCAAGTGGACTTGATAAGACCTTTTCAGTAGTAACAAGAGAGATAGTGAGAAGTCAAATTGCCAAAAGTCCTCACACTCAGCACAGATACTGGCTGCTGAAAGAGCCAAACAGAACAGAACAAAACAGACCTTTAATAACAAAATAGCACTAGATCTTTCACTGGTGGCAAGATCCCAGGTTCGCCTTTTTTTTTTTAAATGGATGTCACTGTACCACCTGAGCTCCACTCTGGAGCACTTGGCAAGATTGTTTTTTTGTCACTTGATGAAAGAATGATGTCCTGCCATGTAAAGTGACTGTTCGATCTGCATTTTCAGTGTATTTGTGTGGCGATGTCTGTAAATGCCAGAGACCTCTTACTGCTGCTGCTGCTGCTCCCACCCAGCACCCGCAGAGGCAGCGCAGCGGAGCCTGCTCACCCGCTGCTGGGAACCGCCCCTGCCGCCCCCGCCCCGGGCCAGGGAATGGTAAGACTGCTCCCATGCGAGTCTCCAAAACTGAGATGCAAGGAGGAAGGTCAGTTCTGAAATGTGAAGACTGCTTGCCGCTGGTCCCCAAACTAAACACTATGTGTACTAACGACACTGACAAAAATCCTATCTGACAACGTAGCCCACTGACAAAATGCAAAGCCTCGGTTACCCTAACCAATATGTAGCTTTTAATTTGCATCAAAACTTTTACAAAAGATGTTTTGCTATTATGTTTCTATATACTTTAAAAATGTTCATTTTTACAAATAAGTTGAATAAGACAGCTTCAGTTAGATGGACCGAAGTCCTAGAACTATCAATAGCCTCTGTTCACATTTAGCTTTCTAAACCAAATGAGCCATGTATAAACAAGTTGAGAAACTTAATTTTTTAACGTTTCGTTTGCAGAGTTTTATATCCATTAAGTGCCTTTGAAAGTTTCCAGTTGTGTGGGCTTGCTGTCTCACCTCCCACAAATTATCTCCTTTCTACATAAGGTGCTAAAACTTAAAAACTGAGGAGGGCTACTCTCAGGAGTTTCCTGGTCTGTCACCCACGTCGTGTGTTATGTCAAGGCTTCCCCAGGGAAGGACATATCCGCTACCTGCTTGGGAAATGGTGGCTATCGGGAGATGAGCAACAAAGAAATTCAGGAGGGAGGGAGTAGAATGAGTTTCCATTATGTTTAGTGCCAAACCCACAAAATCCAAAATAGAACTCAAATAAAAACAAATCTCTACTACAAAATAGAAGCAAAAAAAAAAAAAAAAAGCTCCAAGAGGATGAGCTGATTTGTCTTAAATCTAAATTGGTAATAAATGAGGTGACCTGAGGTTGACTGGGTTTACCACTCCCAGAACTGGGTTGACTTAGACACCACTGATTTGCTTCTGAATATATTATATATGTGTAGTGAAGTCCGGATTTTTAAAAAGGAAAAAAAAAATCTCTGCAGAACAAATTTCTAAACCCAAGCAATATTTGATAAACCAAGGTTATAAGACAAAATCTAGCTTAGAGTTCCTCAGAGCTGGTTGGATAACAGTCTGATTTGGACAATGTTAACCAGAAGACAGCTCCAAACCACCTCAATCGTACCTTACACTTGGCCAACCACTGACGGGAAGGGGCTGACGACACACGTTGGAGGCAGCACTGGTGACTCTGAGCACATATACACCAGTGAGTCCTTCCGGTCAGTGAATTAAATTCTGGATCTTGAGTTACTGGGCTAGTTGCAGTTGTCAGTTTAGAGAAAGGTGAAATGAAGCATTTTCAACAAAATAGATGAAC
Source organism: Molossus molossus (assembly GCF_014108415.1). NCBI lineage: Eukaryota > Metazoa > Chordata > Mammalia > Chiroptera > Molossidae > Molossus > Molossus molossus. The sequence continues at coordinate 38,756,553 of NW_023425350.1, forward strand.
ATTTACCACAGAAGTGCTTCAGCATTCTAAATGGATTAGATCATTCATTAAGCTATTTTTATATGCCAATTTATTAATGCCTTACATTAATTCACTGATAGGTTGTTGGGCCCACAGTCAGAGTCCCTATGCAGTCCCAATTGTTTTCTGTAATCATGTGACTGGTGATGCTGAGTGATAACCATGTCTGCCTATACTGTATCACTGACCTTTCATACTGATTAAATCTTGCATTGAAATAACCATGTGGAAGAACAATAAATTGATCAATATGTACAACTATATTTGCAGAGCAATAGTGTCTGTGTGTCAAGAAAACTTCTTAAATCTTATTAGTAAACATTTATATGGTATGATTTTATGTATGTTCTAAATCCTGCACTGTATTCTGTTAAAATATTGGTGCATGAATTTATTTTCAATTATGAAAGTATAAAAAATACATAATTTAAAGACATTTTATGTGTCAAATAAATTTGATTATGTAAACATTTTTGTTTTCAAAGTAAACACAGCTACACGGTGAACTGAAAAACTTTTCTAAAACCCACTGGCCGAGGCACAGTCTCTACACCCCCTTTGTATGTCCTTTTAATCTGCTGCAGTTTCATGAACGCACAACACCAAACATTTTAAGTCTATAAGCTTTATTGATACTTCGCTTTTACAGTTCACAATGCATTCCACAGATTTAGTTCAGTACAGCTTAAACCACAATTGTATAAATCTTCATTTTATAATTCCTTGCATAACAATGTTTGATATTTGCAAACAACATTTTTTGGAAGCATTAGATTCAGTCCATAGATTTGGAGTTTGTGACAAAATTAACTACAGTAAGTCTGTGTGATGAAGTTCACATGTGAGTTCTATGTGCAGGGCATCGTTTCGTGTTGAAAACAGACGGCAGTGCTCCTAGAAATATATTTTTTCTGCTTATGTATTTGAAACTACACATGTATAACCAATGACTGAAATATCAAGCACTGTGGGGAAGCTGGAAGGGAAAGGTCTAAGCTTTGTGAAACACTATATATAGATATATATATAATCTATATTTACTTATATTGGCAATTAATATAACAGTAAAATTCACAATACACCTAGAGCATACCAGAAAGGCAAGCTTTTCACTCTTGCTTTAGTGGTATGATCTCGTCTAAACATTTCATTTCAGAAAATCTGCATCCTCAATCTACACAGACCATACACAGTGCACAAACTGTGAAAAGGGTTATTTTTTCTCAGCTTCACGTTCTCTGCAATTCCCAAAATACAGCAAGACTACCTGCAACAAAGTATACTATACAGCTTTCTCAGATCTTTTTTATTCACCAGTGCCTCGTATAGGAAGAGCAAATATGATTACAATTAAATCAATACATAGCAGCTTACAATACTTAAGATGATGAACACATGGCAGTCAAGAAGGTATTTTTCCCGGGACACCGCATTGCCAAAAATACAGACCTGTGAAACTGCAATGTCAAGGCGCCGTTCTTCCCTGACCCTCCCCCATGTAATCAAATGCATATCCCCTTGAAAGATAAACTCCTACTGTAAATTATTTCAGGCTTTTTTCATTCAGCTTTGCGCTTCAATCCAGGGATTTTTGCTTGGATTCTACAAAGGAAAAGGGGGAGGTCAATGCAAAAATTTTAAGTATTTTGTTTTCTACTTCTTAAAATGCTATCCTTTAAGAACTACTCATATAGTAGCTTAGCTTATACGACAAATGAAATCTTAAGGCTGTGAAGCTGTAATTTTGCTACCGTGGTCTCACGAATTAGTTTTGAAGGAAACCTTAAATACACGTGGTAAATGTAGGAGACAGTCTTTTGGCAGTTGTGTCACACTCGGGTCTGTTTGGGATTCGCTATGGACACTGCCTGAAACATGAACACAGCACTGTTCTCAAAGCCCAGTATGCCTTACCCTTAGTGGGAAAAAAAGGTGCAGATTTTAAATACTCACTTAGCCATAGCATCTTTGACACTCTGATTTGCAAGTCCTATGTAATGGTCTATCTGCGCCTGAAAGAGAAGTATAAGAGTTATTAGAAAAGTACCATTGCTGAAGAATCTGACTAACCATTACTATGACCCAACAAATGAAAGGCGTAAGCAACCACCACGTTTCTCAATTCTGTAAGACTTTGGAAACTGGTACTGAAACATTTATAAGTTCCACATAATAAGTAAGCTCTGAAATCTGCAGTTAAGAAATTACCTGATGCCGTTCATAAATAACAGGGATGCTGAAGAGTGAAATCAGAGCTGAAAAGGAAACACACAACCTTTAAAATAGACTGGTATGATTTAGGGAACAGACACTGAAAAGCCATCAACCTGGCAACACTCCTAAACTGGCCAGGCAGCGCTGCTAAGGAAAGGACAATCCTCAGGCTCTCCTGGCGCACCTGCTGGTGGGGGCCACGCCAGAGCACTGCGTTAACCAAGGAGGCTGCAGATCATGTCACACAGACTTTATAAAATACAGGTGATTCCCAGTTAGGTAGATTTATGATTGTTCCTTCAGATAAGGCCACCCCTGTTCTGGTTTATCACTGTTAGTTGGAGCAGTCTTCGGGAACTAAAGTAGCATTTCAATAAACAGTACTGGCAATTTATTTTAAGACATCACAACCTCAAACATACCTCCTCCTCCGTTTTTCCTACAATATAAGAGTATTCTCCAATAAAATCTCTAAGATCCGTGCACACAATTTTTTTCCTGCAATTTTTCATTCCAATGCTTTTGTAGACTTACCCAAAATCAGTAGTGTCAGACCATTGAACAAGGCACCAACATAGGTAAATACCCACATCAACACTGCAAACTATAAGAAAATAACGTTAGCCTATTAAAAACAAAATTCAAGTAAAGTTTCTTAATTAAGCTTTCAAATAAAAGCATCCCAACCTAGTAGAGGCATATTCCTTGGAGACTTGGTAAAGTAATACGAATATTTTATTTCTAAGTCACTACTCTCAATTCAGGATTTCAGAATCCTAATGAAAACAATAGATATGATTCATTTTCTCTTAACTACACTACCAAGTAGCTGATTCTGTTTTCTCTGAGATCAGAAAACATGCCAAAGGTACACCTTAATAACTCCAGTTCTAAACTAGCATTTAGCTTTTAAATGGGGACTGAAAAGGTACTGTGAGAATTCCCTATTAAAACTGATTTTAACGTACTAACAAATTTAATTGTTTGAAGATCTACGTGAGCCGAATAATTCAGACACTAAAATCTCAGACACCTGAATGAGTAACAAAGGGGCACGGAGTACTTACTATCAAGGAGACCAGATTTCAGGTACCAAAAATACCACCTCTAGCATTTTATTAAGGATCTGAGGCCCTGTTTGCCACATGATACATGTTTTACAGCCATAGTTAACCCTGGGAATGAGGACTCAAACTTGTATACCTACTAATAAAATCGACCATTCTTCTTCTTTAGCCACTACCTTCTTTGTTTATTTAACAAACACTAATAGTCCTTATATATTAGCTCCAGGCACTATTTTAAATGCTTTACAAATAAAAACTCATTTATTCCTCTTGACAACTTTATGAGGCAGCACTATTATCACAACCACAGCAGATGTGGACACTAAAGAAAAGAGAGGTGAACGCCTCGCCGAGGGACGATTTCACTGTCCCGTCCATCGAGGAAGGCAGTCTGGGAAAGGCTCTGCTCCCAAAAAGTGGTCTTACTTTGAGAAGTCTTCTATTTCCTCTCCACACTTCAGTTTACTCATGAATGGCTGGATAAGAGAATTTTGAGTTTTCCTCCAGTTCTAAAACTTGTTGACATTGTATAGTACAAAGACGCAATTACAGTTCAAAGCAGTTCTTGAAGACTTATAAACACAGCCAGTCTGGATTTTATTAAATATTCATACCAGCAATTCCTTTGCTGCTTATTAAAAGCCTTCATGTGTCTGGCAATCGCTCTGCACTATTCATTAGGCAACAAACCTATCACCACGACGCCACCATCTAACAGGGATATTTAGGCACATGAAGCGTGTCAATGAAAAGGAGAGGGCCGTTACCAGCTCCCTCACCTGAAGCAGGGGTTGGTGACCTTTCTGTAAAGTAAAATAGTAAGGTAAAACAGTTTAGGTCTTGTGGGCCACAAGGGCTCTCTGTCACATCTTTGAACATTATCCTTTAAAAAATGTAAAAAACCATTCTTAGTTCCCAAGCTGTACAAAACAGGCCACGGGCCAGTTTGCTCACCTCTGGGTCTAAAACATATTTTTCTTTATTCAACAAAATCTGACTGAATGCCTACTATGAGCTGGGTACTGAGCAATCATTGTGTTGAAACTCTAGTAAGCTTATTTACTGCAGGTTAAGAAGACACTTTGGATTCCTCCACCAATTGTCAGTTCTACAAATAGCAACACTAACTATCCCTACAATTGAATTTAATTAATGTTCAAGCATTCTTAACACCTGTCGATTGAAAATTAGATGCTGCCCCGGTCTTAGCAACTGCCGTGGAACCACTGTAAAGGTTTGGAGCATGACTCTAGTTAGCAAGCCTTTTCCCTCTCTCAGTTCTACAGATTCCTATTGCAGAAGCTAAATATAATTTCTGCACTTGAGCAAGTTTACTATAGACCAACAGCTATCTTCATCTATCACCATCTACAAGTCCAAAGGGAAAAGAGTCCGCCTGCCACATTTGAGAAGAAATTGCTTTAGCAATAAAGACACCCTATATGACACATACAGCAAAAATAAGTCCTGATTTGGTCACTAAGTCACGGACAAGGTCCACTCCAAATCCACAAGGAGAGAAGCCTGGCATCTAAAGGGCTCACGGAGTCCCTGACCTAAAAGCCAGGCTCTCCAGAGGCAGAGAGGAACAGAGGGAGGCTTCAGATGTCCGCGGGGCCAGGCCGGCGACATCCGTGCGCGGGAAGCCGGGGAGGAGGCAGACAAATGATGCATTCCCCCTCTCGAGGCGCCCGCAGCCCAGCCCAGCCCGCTGCATGCTGCCGGCCAATGCTGCCACATTTTCCCATTGTGAGAGAAACCAGAAATTCACTTTTTACATGCTGTCACAGAATTTTTAAATGTTGCAGCTGTTGGGAGAAAATGCAACACTTCAGACACCCAAAACAAAAATACTGGGTAAGGGTCTCCAGAGAACACGCCACCAGAAGAGAAAGGTGGTAAAGACCAGCATCTAGCAAATGCGCAACTACTGTAACTGTTAGAGAACAGCAACCACCTTTTTTTTCTTTTTAATTTACATTAGGTTAGTAACTTCATCAAAAGTTAAGTGCTGTTATCATCCCTATATTGGAGGAAAGCAAGGTGCAGAAAGATTAAACAAGTTGCCAGACCAGAGGTCACAACGATCTCACGTTTATCTGACTCCAGAATCTATCCTCTGTAAAACCACTCAGGTAACCATGATAAAATGGGAATTCATGGTGAATATGCACACTATCATAAAAAGGCAGGAAAAAAGGTCAATAAACACTTTAAAACCAAACAAAAGCTGCTCTTATCTCAGACCTACAAATTCTATGGTATTTCATGGCAAATACTTTGCAACATTACAGTCAATGCAAATTAACTGGAACTCAAAGCTCATCTCCCTTAGGGCAGTAATGAAGCCAGAGTAAAGAGGGATAAAGTCCAATGAAGGTCTAACAAATATTTACTGAAAGAGGGCAAGGGCCGTGTCTTGTTTGTCTTTTGTCCAGGGGAATTAAATTTGATTGTGTATCACATACCTCATTAAAAAGCTCTATGGATTTTTATTAGATGACGTCACAATGGGGGTGAAAGGGGACATTTTTAGAGAAAATATAGGGAGGGTGCTTAACAGAATTTCAGAAATGACTGACAATTCTGGCATTTTTGGATTTTTTCTGCATTTTTAAACACTGAAAAGTATTTGACCTTTTTTGATATCTTCAGCTTTATTCATTAATATTACTTTGACCATCTCTACATTTTCTCCAGCCCATTTCCCTTCTAATTTTTCTGTGAGCCCAAGAAACCAGAAAGAGAACTGTCAAAATGTGTATGTTAATAACTTCTTAAGAGCCTGAGGGCTAGATTTCAATGTTCTTTTGGGTCAGCTATTTCTGGAGTTCATGCCTTTTTTGCTCATTTTCAGATTTAGGACTGTATTGTGGAACATTATGGTTGGCTGATGTTCAGGCAAGTATAGCTAGAAATTTTCTTATAATTTTAATGTATACTTTCACTGAAAGTCACAGAACTGCTGTCATTCAGAGTCTAATATGTAACACTTCAGTCTTTATCACCCAAAGCCATGGGACAGAACAATAAGAACCAGTGTCTAAAACATCTGATCTTATATCTAGGTAAATAAAATTATTAGACTTTTTCTTGGGATTTGAGGTTTCAAAAGTCAGGAACCTCATGAAGCTCAAAGACTTACTCAAGAGGCCCCAAAGCTGAGCCCAGCAGGGACGGTCTCAGGCTTTTCTTTTACAGAGTAGGGAGTAGGGAGAAACTATAACGCACGGGTTACAGCTCAGTGCCACCACTTTTAAAACAGTGACCCTCCAAGCAGTCTCCCCAGGAAATTAAGTCACCTCCCATTCCCTGGTAAATCTTACAGCTCCCCAGGTGGTTACAATGTGCAGCCAAGACTGAGAACCACTGTTTTAAAACAAGAACCCTTATCAAAGATCCCTTGTACAGAAGGGCAATCACAGAAATGAAACTAGACTCTAACTAGGTGGCTTAAGTTTGTTCAGTATCTTACACTAGTTTTCCGGTGGTGATGGGTGTTATGTAAACAAAGCGGATACGTATTAGGTTAAATAAAGTTATCCAGCCTCTTTCTGACTTCTTAGGCACTAATAAACTAACATACATTAGAGTCTCCAAGGAAAGGAAACATACACAGCGTTCACACTTAATTTTACGGAAGAACATTCCTCCTTTACTTCCCCTTTTATTCATTTCCTCCTCTTACCTCATGTCCGGCACTCGACTGAACAAACCCACTTTACAAAATACAACTTTTAAAACAAAGCCTACAGACTGTTCAAAACACTGGGCTGTGGTGGAATTTTATATTCATGTTGGAAGTAAGTTCTATTGAATGGAATTAGGAATATTTTGACAGTGCCTCTGCCCATATTTACCTAGAATTAATCCTTAGAGAAATGGATTGTTGCTCACTCTATGGACACTTGAAATCTTTTCTAGGACTTGGAAGCTTATAGTTAATTGCAGAGGAGCAAACTAAATGGAATGATTACACAGAGTTTATGGGGGAGATCTGCAGAACACATCTGTAGCAGGCCAAGTCAACCACCGGAGGCCTAGCCAGGCACAGCGACAACCATGTCTCACACCAGGTCTTTCATAGGCCTGGTTGTTTCTTTGATCACATTGAAAAGAATAGGCTCCTTCCTCACACTGCCTCCAAAAAGGTAATAAGGAGAACGAGTTTCACACACTAACGACAGTGGCTCTAAATTTTTCAGTTTCTGAGGAAGAAGGTTTCAAATGGAAGTAATGGTAATTGTGACCCAGAATCTAGAAATGTAGATTATATGAATCTGAGGGCACCAAATCTTTATGAAGACAGTGAGTTAGAGAGAAACTTCTTCTAAATTTTTACTTAAAAGCTATTATTTTAAATAAGCCATAGAGATTGATACATCTATTTTCTAAATTAAAGAAAATTACAATGAGACGAATTCCCACTGCACTTTCTTGAAATTAGGGTAGTTTCCATTTTCTAAGCTATGAATCATATAAAATCAAAGTAATTCCAATCAAAAACTGGTTCCTAAACATTAAAGAAATTCAGTGTTCCACAAATTCACCTGGTAACTAGAGAGACTGGGGATATTTATTAGTAAACTTTCCACAGATTTAAAACTGAATATGGGAAATAAATAAATCAGGGCAAATCAATTTTCCTTTATGTTGAAAAGGTAAAAAGAGAGTCATTTTAATTATGTGTCCAAGAGCACTGAGTTTTTTATCAGCTTTTTTTCAATAAAAGACATTTTGAGCAAGTATCCTGTGTTCTATAGTCGCCTTATTCAGTGGAAACAAACAGATGGAATCGGTACTACTCACACACAATGACATCAAGAAAAGGTTAACTAAAGTCACCTCATGTAGCAGGAACCACAAGGTTGATCAAGGAAGACCTCATGTATTTTATCAGAATGTGTACTCATCACCTTTGCATCTAGAGAAAGACAGATCCCTTGCCTTACTCTTTTGCCTCAATAGATTTTGAAATCTAAATGCAAAGTTCAACAGTATGGTGATTACAAGAGGGAAAGGGGGTTGGGAGGTAGAAGAGGGTATAGGGAAGCTAAATGGTGAGGGAAGAAGACTTGACTTGATTCAATACAGAGACGGTGTATTACAGAACTGTACACCTGAAACCTGTATACTTTTATTAACAATGTCACCCCAATAAATTCAATCAAAAAAATTTTAATGCAAAGTTCATTCTATGTGCTAATATGTTGAAACAACTATGACTTATTTGGTGCCCTAAAGAATCACCTTCTTGCCCTGGCCGGCTTGGCTCAGCGGTTAGAGCGTCGGCCTGCGGTCCTGAGAGACCCAGGTTCGGTTCCTCCTAAGGGCACGTACCTCGGTTGCAGTTTGTCCCCGGCCCTGCTTGGTTGTGCGGGTGGCAGCCACTCGATGTGTTCCTTTCACATCGATGTTTCTCTCTCTCTCTCTCCCACTCTACCTGAACAAAAAATGGAAAAATGTCCTCGGGTGAGGATAAAAAAAAAGAATCACCTTCTTGCCCTGGCTGGTTTGGCTCAGCAGTTAGAGCGTTGGCCTGTGGTCTGGAGAGACCCGGGTTCAGTTCCCGCTAAGGGCATGTACCTCAGTTGCAGTTTGTCCCCGGCCCTGGTTGGGTCGTGCGGGTGGCAGCCATTCGATGTGTCCCTTTCATGTCGATGTTTCTCTCTCTCTCCCCCCCACTCTATCTGAACAAAAAAATGAAAAAATGTCCTCGGGTGAGGATAAAAAAAAGAATCGCCTTCCGGGGAAGTCACTAGGCAGCTTTCCTTGAGCTCTGTCTGGACTTGTCAAAAGTACTACTCAGGAAAACCATTTGTATAAATTCTCTTCTTTTATTTTTTCTTTTCAAAACTACTGCTAATCCTTAAGGAGAAAAAGTAGTAAAACTATTAATTTTAATGCAGGTTTTTCGCCCCCAATATTAAGAAACAAAGACAGTCTTAAAAAACAAAGAAAACTTTATAAAAGTAAAATGTTCCAGGAAGTAAATCTATCTCATTATGTATAACTTTCTGTGACTTTTCAAATTAGCAAAATCACTCAAGGTAAGAATTTATCAAGTTCAGTTTCTCCCATTTATGCTAGCTTCCTCATGAATAACAACTGCTTAAAAAAAACCTAAGGTAATTTTCGAAAGAAATTTTAAAATTAGATTTAACAGCAAAAAGAAATTCTTTAGCTCATAAAACTTATTCAGAAAATTCCTCAGATCTTACTTTCAAACATCCGGGCAAAACAGATTTAAAAAACTTTTCAAGTTTTTAATCAGGCTTCCTCTAATATCTTCTCTCTCCTCTAGCAAATAATTTCCACACCTATAGACACCCATAGGACAGTATACGGATGACAATAAACTCTGAAAAAGCAAGTAATTGTTCTTAAAGTGGAAACTTTAAACTCAAACCCGTAAAAATTGGAACATAATCATTCTTAGATTAACTTGTTTTTTTTTAACAGACTTCAAGAATGCCTCTTTTCTCTCAAGAAAAAATGTTAAATTATAACACATATAGCTGCCTTCACAGCTATACTGTGCAAACATGAAGGGTGACTTTTGGTTTATATCTGCTGCAATCTTTTTTTATTTTTATCCTCACCTGAGAACACTTTTGCATTTATCTTCAGATAGAGCGGGAGGGAGAGAAGGAGAAAGAGAGAGAAACATTGATGTGAGCAGGACACATCAACTGGTTGCCACTCACACCCCAACCAGGGCCGGTGACAAACTGCAACCGAGGTACGTGCCCTTAGCGGGAACCGAACCCAGGTCTCTCTGGTCCGCAAGCTGACATCTAACTGCTGAACCAAACCGGCCAGGGCTGCAGTTTTTATTAAGTCTACAAAAACAGTAACTCTCTCCTCTATCAAGTGTCCTGATGCCTTAATTTGAAGTCACCCCTACCACTGCTAAATTCAGAGGTGTTCTCTGCTGTTGAAGCTCTGCATCACTGGTTATAATGTTTCTTCTCAATCAATTTCCATCCACAAACCCTTTATCTTAAATTATACTACTACCTTCTCCTCAATAATTTTTCATACATGTTCTACCCCAACAAACATCACTTCAATGAACAGGAACTGATTTCTTCTAGGACCCATGTATACAAGATTCTATTCCATTTAATCCAAAATGTTTGTTTCCTTTTGAAATTAACTAATCAAACATCCCAAATAACATAACCATCTTTTTTACTTACATACTGACATCAAAGTACTACGACCAATAAGTCACCAAATGCAAGCACTCTACACAAGAGATAGATAATAAGAAAAGGAAACTCACAGATAATAGTTTGGGGAAAGCAGGAGGAGGGGGCCAAAGGGGGAAAAAAGAGGGCACACCTGTAATACTTTCAACAATAAAGATTTTTTTAAAAGAAAACAAAATAATTACCATTAACATTATTAGCAACTAAGTGGGGTTCCAAGTGTTAATCTGAGAGAGACATACAAATGAAAATAAAGTCTCTCTATTGGCTTAGTAAGGAGATGTTTGTTAAAAGCAATTGGGCATTTAAACCTATTCTGACCAGCCCAGAAATTGTTTCACTGGGTCTAGAGGCCAAAGCATCCTATTGCTATGATATCCTTGGCTGGCATGATACACTGAAAGCCAGAGCGTTGCTCTTGGAAAAGAAAATGACGATAATTACTACCGCAGTACATTTCTACATAGGCTTAGATTGGAAAGAAATTTGTCTTATGTAGAGTCACAGGCAATAACACACCAAACACAAATGGTAAGTTCTACACCAAAAAAAAGCATTAATGTCCCCAAAGCCCCAGTGCTTGGGGCTCATGTTACATGACTGTTTAGTGGCTTGAGTCAGTCTGAACTTTGGGAAAGTTCATTTGCAAGGTGAGACTCTTAAACAGCTGCTATGTAGCAAGATCCAAAATTGAAAGAAAAACTTCCAACAATTACCAACTGAAGACTAGTTGAGGTGTTTCAGAATATTAAAACTCTTCCAGAATAAACAGGAAAGTGTCCAAGATATGAAATAACTTATGTGTGTACATGAATCACACACAAGGTAAGAAATTAAGCACTAGACTCTAAAAACAAAATCAACCAGATTAAATCACATCCAGTATTAAATCTATTATTCTTTATTCTGATTATCTTTAATTTTCTCATTTTTAATTTTTATGTCCAAAAGTATGAATTTATAACTTATTTTCCTTTAAAAAGGAAAAGTATCCCCCTCCATCTCAAATATCTGATTGGATTATGGATCTTGAGACTCAAGTTTACTGTAACATGATTTCATTACATCTTTATCATTTACCTTAACATAGAAAAATAGAATGATACTCCTAACTCTTTTGATATTAAATTCTGGGTATGTGAAAAATGAAAAGCAAATAAACTTACCTTCAGAGAATCAACTAAATCATCAACTAAGAAGAGGCGCCTGAGTTCTTTTATCGTGCAGTTCACATGACCAAGAGCAGAATTACTGTATTTCTGAACCAACTCCTCAGATATAGCAACGTCAGATTCCAAATATGCCCTAGGAAACAAAACACACCATAATTGTCACTGATTGCAGTGATTTTCCTGTATGTCTGCATTCAGCAATTACATATCTATAAAAAAAAAAAAGACATTAATAAAATATTTTACTATAAAAGTCTTCTGTTTGCAAAGTAAGCACAATGCCAAAATTCGCCAGGCAAGGGGTATTTCACTGATATATGCTATCAGCTGACGAGCACAGAAGAAGGGATATGTTTTGAAGCCAGACTGATCTGACCTTGAATCTTAAGGTCTGCCACTTACTTAGCAGTATAACTTGGGAAAGTTATTTAGTCTTCCCTCTAAACCTCAGTTTCTTCATTTATAAAATGGAGAGTAACATGAGGATTCAGAGAGTAAAGTACTTATCACAATCAGATACAAAGTAACACTCAGTAAATGGTAGTCATTATCATGGATTTGTTTTTTTCTTCAAGTTGACATTATGTTGTTTCATTAAGTTTTCCTAACAAAGATCCTATTCATTTCCAAATAACTGCACACTCTTAGCCTAATCTTTAGGAAACTGCCCAAGATGTCAATACCCAGACTATGAAAGGCTGATGAAAGTATAGTGGTGATCCCAGTAAACATAATAGCTCTGTTAATTTAGATACCCTAATCTATACTGAGATAGCTGGAATTGTTAACTTTAAGAAGACAACACTAATGGGGGGGGGAGGGGAGTCAAGTCTGTTTCAAAGAAGCCATTTTATCTTGGCAGTAGAACCAAATCAGAAGAAGTGATAGCATTCTCCCTAATCTATTGGAAGTAGTTCCTTATTCAGTCACTTCCCCATGTCAGTAAACATTACTTACACTAAAAAACATTTTTCTCTGATTTTTCTCCTTTTCTCCACAGTTTACCTCTTCAATATGCCCCAAATATATCTCGTTTCTATATTCACTATGCCATCACGCTAGTTTAAGTACTCATTATTTACAAACTGGAATGTTCTACCAGTCTCCAAACAAGTCCCTAATCTGTCAGCATCCTAATCGATTCCCTTCAGCCAATGGTAGATTAGTTTTATTTGAGCTTCCTAGATAGTGCGATTAAGCATGGACACAGGTGGGAGTTAGAACACCTGCTATTACCTAGCTATGTAACCTTGCAAAGGGTATTTAACTTCTCTGGGTTACAGTTCCAACTCTGTATAAAATTAGAGAAACAGACTTTCCTAAATTCCTCCAGTCTCAAACATTCTGTGATGCTTTGGCTCCAATCTTGCAACTAGAGCCCTCCTAACTCTTGTTCAACCTTATTTCCCACTACTCACTATACTGTAGCCAAAAAAGAACCATTCATCAAACATCTTTTAATCTTAATGCCTTTTGTTGATCAGTTTTCCCAACCCACAATGCTCCTCTCACCTGATGATATACACAGTCAGTTGGCCCCATCTCAGATCCCACCCACACATGAAGCCTCTTCTGCTCTCTTCCCTGCAGCCCTGTTATGTAACTCTAACAATGCTTTCTGTCATGTGATTCTTACAGTATTTACCATATCCAGCCCTGAAATATGAACATATGTATACTCGTATATTTTTCCTACTAGAGTATAAACTGTTAAGGACCAGGAATATATCTTTACTAGTACAATGGTCTAGCACAGTTTGTTTTTAACAAACAAATATTAAATTATTTTCAAGTTAAAATGGTCTGAGATTCACATCTCTCCTTAGATAAGCAATAATTTATTATGCAGCTATGAGAAATACAGAAAAGTGGCTGATATAACATTGGTTGGTATTCTGCTTCTTTGTGCCACTGATTCTGTTCTTGCTGAAGATAAGATGCTTGGCCTGTGAGCACAAAGGCAGCACACTCCATCAACGGCATCCTATTGATATTGACATTTGTTCAACTGGCATTTATGTGCTATTAATGTACTGCACACTAATGTACACAATAGTGAAGATGACATCATACAGTTGTATATAATACCTGTGGTCACTGGAGAACTTAGAAAAACCATCCAACAGGCTTAAATGGCATGTTGGCTAAATGTACTTTATAATGACTTAGCCTTTAAGTGAAGAATACAGTGTTTCCAAGGAAATAAAGAATCGAGAGCCCTGGTCAGTTTGGCTCAGCGGTAAGAGCATCGGCCAGTGGACTGGAGAGTCCGGGGTTTGGCTAAGGCCACGTACCTCAGTTACAGTTTGTCTCTGGCCCTAGTTGGGGTCATGTGGGTGGCAACCACTCAGTGTGTCACTCTCACATCGATGTTTCTCCCTCTCTCTTCCCCCCTCTCCCCGTCCCACTCTATCTGAAGATAAATGCAAAAAAGTCCTTGGGTGAGGATAAAAAATAAATAAAATAAAATTTAAAAAAAAGAATAGAGAAATTATTCTCTAGTTTTTTTTCCCCAAAGTCTTCTTTAAAATCCATAATGTATAAAATGTACACTGTAGATAATTTAGAAGTTTTAGCTTGACAATGTTTTTAAATATTCCAATATAACTAGTTAAAAATCACATTCCTTGATGATCCGGGAGATGATGCGGCTCTGCATTCTGAAGCTGCAATTTCAGGTTACTAAGCTCCAAGCTGCTCCCGCCTGTGCGACAGGGTGACACCCTCTATCCCACAGAGCCGCCCGCACATAAAAGGCCAGACACACTCAGCCATTCAGTAAATGCTGGATTCTCCCCCAAACTTTGTAAGATAAGAGTAAGCTGAAGAGAAATAAATCACTAGTCAAATAATAAGCAAAATAATTTAGTAGGTCTCTTCCTGTAAACTGTGAAAACCAATTTAAGCCTCCCATTAACATCAACTGGATAATGTTCAAGATAGTTTCATAGTCATTTATGCCCAAACAGATTCTTGTCTTGTCAAAATAGTTTTAAAATGTTTACAACTTATTTCAAAAAACTGTCCGTAGATGAAACCATGAGAGAACATTTCAAAGCCGTACTCAGTGAAATAGGAGTTAATTCTCAGATCACTATGAGCCAGGTTAAGTAGCTAGGTCTTGAAAGCAAACACAGAACCAAGTAAAATGTATGATAGATTAGGGTGTCTGGGAGCTAAAAAGGCAGCATGAAAATGGGCACAATAACCTAGAAAGGATAAATAAGAGACGACAAATATATTTGGAATTCATCCTATAATGTACAGAAAGCCCCCGTCCCTAAAAATGTGATAAAAGTGCTATTTGAGAGAAGTTAATCTGACACCTGTAAGCAGGAGCCAGTTTGGTAACCAGTGAAGCCCTGCATGGGGAAGGCAAACATTTTCTGTACGCAAAGGGCCGGGTAGTACTTTAGGCTTTAATTCCATATGGTCTGTCACAACTACTTAACTCTGCTATTACATCATGAAAGCAGCTAAATGACTAAGTATGGCTGTTTCAATAACGTTTGATTTACAAAAGCTGACGGCAGACTGCATTTGGCCCGTGGCCGCAGTTTATGAACTCCTGCTCAGGGCTGAGGGAGGGGGCAGGGGGCCACACAAAATTTAGTTATTTTGTTTCCTATGAAATAGAAACAAAGATAACATCAAAACCGGGACCCTGGAATTAGGATAATAGTGGTGTTACTGATAGAAATGCACAAAGTTTGAGAAAAAAGGTTCCCTTAAAAACATGAGTTAGTGGTTGTTGGGGCTGGGTGAGTCTTGACTGCTAATGAGTATGAAGTGTCTTTCTGATGTGATGAAAATATCTGGAATTAGATGGTGGTGCTTGTACAATTCAGTGAACACACTAAAAAGAAAAAGAAAAATCACTGAATTTTAAGTGAATTATATCCCAACTTTTTAAAGGGGGTGGGAAAACATGCCAAGCATGAAGCGAGCCAGAGACTCAAACTAAGGTTTGCACCATTTAGCAATCAGATACACAATGCTAGCATGTATACTTGTAAAAATAAGGGCAGCCGAGGATGGTTTAGAGATAAGGAGTGGCTGAAGTAAAGGAGGTTGCCAAAGGCCAATACAAAAGTAATGCCTTAAGGAATGAGAAAAAGAAACTAGATAGAGAAGGAATGGTAAGAAAGATACAGCATGACAAGAAAGCATAGCAGAAAAATATAAACATACTAGTAGAAAGAAAGGTATTTCTAACATCAAATAGCATAAAATGTAAGCAATAAAGAAAATATAACTCTCACCAATCCTAACCATGTTAAAAAGAGAGCTTCCGCCCTGGCCAGTTTGCTTAGTGGTTAGAGCGTCGGCCCACAGACCAGAGCATCCCAGGTTTGGTTCCCGCCAAGGGCACGAACCTCGGTTGCAGTTAGTCCCCAGCCCTAGTTGGGGTCATGTGGGTGGCAACCAGTCAATGTGTCTCTCTCATATTGATGTTTCTCTCTCTTTTCTCCCTCTCTAACTGCCGCTCTATCTGAAGATAAATGCAAAAATGTCCTCGGGTAAGGATTAAAAAAGAAAAAAAAAAAAAGACAGCTTTCATTAAAGTAAAATCAGACATCCAACACCTACTTCTCATCAATATTACTACTGAGTAGTACAGTTAGGCTAATGATATATAAACCCAGTCTTTTCCATATGAGCCTATAAAATAACCTTTAGGAAATCTCAAAAGCAGATGCTTTTGGTACAGCTTTTTAGCAAAAATCTGCAATTATCTATAAGCAGTAAAAAAAAAAAAGAGCATGCCTGTAGCTCTACAGGTGGTAGAATAAAATCTTCATACAAATCCTGTTTACAGTGTTGCCAAAATTTGCCTGTTTTCCAGACATCTCACCTGAATGGGTGGCCTTCATCTGACTTCTGGATAGCCTGGATCACACCCTTATATATCCTAAAGCTGATAGTCACAGAGAGCAGTGCCAAGGCAATGTAGGCCGTTACACTCACAATGCTGAACACTGTCAATGAAAGCAGTAGGAATAAGCTGGCACCAAACACCACTCCAGTCTTCTTAATGTCTCTCCAATAGAGGAGGTCGACAACTGAAAATCAGAACAGAAATCTGAAATTAGAATGTTATTTTAACCATTTTAAACATTTGTATTTGCTTCACCCCCAACACACACAAAAGGTCTCTAGGTAAAGCCAAAACCTAAAACATTAAAGATTAACTTTATAAACTACATTTTAAACCCACTCTAAGTTGTATATTAGAATAATACCTGCATTTATTTCTATTTACTATAAAATGTTTGTCATGTAAATCTATGTCCTACATGTCCAAATAGTTCTGGCTATAAAAATTTATCAAATCTCTCAAGCCCAGCATAACTGACTTCTAATCCAAAACAATTTGTCTTAAAAATCATCTTGAGGTTTTCATCTTCATACAATGCATGATATATACCCAAATGACAAGAAAAAGTTTTAGCATACATTCACTAGAATGAGATACTTCAGTGACACAAAAATATATTTATCTAGAGAGGAATCACTAATTCAAAAAATGTTGAGAAATTAAAACTACTAAAAACTACACGAGTTTCACAACTCTGCTTTTAAGAGATTGATTTTTAAGTAACTTAACAAAATTGTAACATAATCTGGCTATCATTAAAACAAAAATTTCCTACAAAAAAAAGAAAAAATAGCCTTTAGATTACCTGAAAAGTTACTTCCCTCTAGGAGTAGATAAACATAATGCCATAAAAATTTAGGTGTCAAAGAAAAAAAAGAACTAAATATGTTCCACTGTTATATAATGTTTATTAATGGTAAGGAGTCAGACAAAGCCTAACTTAGCAATTTTGCTCTTGGTCTGCGGTCACAGGGCCACAATGGGGATCAAATACCACAGGCCTGTGGTCTCCAGATCAGGTTATGTACTACCCTGGGAGAATTCTACAGTGTGCCAAGGGCTCTTGAATTCACAAGCAAAACATAATTCATCTCTCTCTGGATTGTAAACAGTAGTGGAGGGTGAAGAACATTCTTATAGTAAAATAAATATGGATATAATCTTGAGTATAATCTTTAATATCTCTTAATTTTTAAGATAAAGAAGGTGACAAAAATCACATTTCTAGGGGCTACTTTGATCTTGAGCCCCAGGTCCTCTAAAGTATCTTTCCTTTACTGTCAGGGGTACTCCTGCGGGGGTGGGCCTTATGTATACGAGCTGTAAAATGTTAGATATTCTTATGAAGCCCTGAATTCCTGTTAGATCATATGAGTACTGAATAAGATATTGTTTAAATGCCTATTAGAATGCCTGGGATATAGCAGGGGCTCAACAACATTTACTACGTTTTCAGAACATTTTATTCCATTTTCCTATATATGACTTGATTTGAATGCTATTAACATTCTAGTATAAAGCTTTATTTTAAACTCTGATATACTATCCATTCAAGTCTTCCCCAATGCAAGTTCATTCCAACCCTGCCTAAAACATCTACATCAGTTTTGTTCTCTTCAACTGGTTTCTACTATTGACCAATATACTAACAAAACTGCAAAATGACCAGAACTTAAAATGGTGCATCGATGCTGTTAAAATGGCCTCATGAATAATGTTGTATTGAATACAAATAACAGCAATGCTAACAGTTTTCTGAGATTCAGCAAACAGTGAGTTGACACTGTTCGACTCAACCTACTAGAATGAATTAGAAAATCTCAAAATGTGTACCAGACTTTTCTTTAAGGCCTTGTCCAACTCTAAAACACTACAATTCCGGGAAGATGGTAAGACAGATAAAAACAATGTTAAAAAATTATAAAATAAATGTTGCACTCTTGTGAGAATTCAGAAAAGAAAAAAACTTGTAGGAAATTTTAAGAAGACTTTGTGAAAGAGAAATTGAGCTGGGTTTTGAAAAATGGGCAGGCTGTAGAAAACCTAAAGACACGGGCCTAATTATAAGTCTCTTCTAGCAATGGTTCTACTAACGTAGTTTTTTGTATTTTTTTAAAAACAGGGTACAAGATACTGTGAGAGAGCAGGAAAAACAATTATAAAGATCGCCCATAGTAACATAATTCTGTCGGAGGAGGCTGCCTCTGTGCCCCACAATGTAGGGCAGACCGAACACGGAGGTTCTGGAGCTGGACACTGGCTCTATGATTTACTAGCTGTGTGACCGCAGGCAAGTCATTAAAACCCTCTACACTTTGGTTTCTTCATCTCTAAAATGTGTATATAAACAAGAATGATCTTACTGAGAAGTTGTGAAGATTGAGATACTGAATTAACAAAATTGTTCATTAATAAAATAATGAACACAGTGCTTAATATAGTACACAGCATGTAATAATTCTTAGTAAATATCAAGGTTGTCCCTTGTTCATGTTGTTGTTATTATTATGAATACCACCACAATCTTTATCACCTTTCTTACCCAGGTATTTAAACAGTAAAGATATAAAGAAAAAGAAAAAAAAAATTCAACCTTATGATTTACTTGTAAATTATAGTAAATTGTATTTCTGTGTTATAGCATAAACATGTTACTTTATAAGTCACATGCAAAAGAATGTTAAAAGTTATCTAAGTTTCCACTATTACAGGGCAAATAAAAGTTGAGAACCTATAAGAATCAGCAAGTAAGGTATACCTCAAATCTATTTTTATATGAACAAATGCCCCTTTATAAAAATGTCTGTTTATCAAAATGCTCCAAAACATTTATTAACCTTCAAAATCACTACTATTGGTTAAAAGTTAAAATAAATGCAGATATCCTCACTATTCCTTACCATCACTAAAAACTACTCAGTAAAACCTGATTATGAGATTAAATGACTTTAGACTTGAGGTATGCACAACATATTAATGTCCAATCAAATTGCCTAATAGAGTTACTGCCCCAACAGTTTCAATGACTAGATAAGAATGATTTATAATTAGTCGATGATTTCTATATAGATAGACGTGGGAAAGGAAATACCAGTGATTGGGATGCCAGATACCCACATATTAGGACTGACTCTGCAACTGTACAACTTTGAATAAGTCTCCAATTTCTCTAGACTTCAATTTTATCATCAGTGAATAGGGCATTAGGATAAATGATTTTTCGTTTCCCTTCAGAAAGTAACACGATTCACAGTTAGTACATCCGTCCTGCATTCAAATTCCCAATCAGTGGGTCCAAATCAATGAGATTTTATTGCTGTATTATCTATGTCAAATACAATTTTAAAAACATCTCCTTTTTTAGATTTAGGATTTTAGAGGAGGTTTAAATATTTTTTATTAATGCCAGTCTTTTGAAATGAACCTTCCTAGAAACACTGTGTCACACATTATTAAAACTTTAGAAAAATAAATTAATATTCCTATAATTTTTAAGCAATTATAAACTATATCATTGTGACAACAGTATGAGACAAGCTTAAAAAATAAAAAGACTGAAAAGCTACACACTTCTTAAGCCGGATAGATGTTTCAGGAATGTTTTCTAGGATGTTCATCTATATTCTTCACACCACTCTTTATTTCCTGAGTCAGTATTTACTGGGCCCTCACACTATGCCAAACACTGTTTGTAGACTATATATTATCTCTTTCAATGATTAAAACCCTACGAGGCAGGCTTTCAGACTAAACAGTGAGAGGACCCAGCTCTTACATGACAGAATCACTTAATTAATAAATGGTAGAACATGGATTTTAACAGACTTCCTATTAATAAAACTCATTCTCTTCATATATGATGCCAAATTGAAGGTTCAGCACATTAAAATTCTTCAAAATGTTACTTATTTGCACGTATAATGAACAGGTAGAGTGTAGGCAGGTAATTAATTACTACATGTAAGATGAATCACAAAGCCAAGAGGAAATTAGCTTTCAGTAAATTAACAGGAAAGTTAATAAGAGACATAAAAGTTTTAATGTGAATACTTTACCTACAGTCAAATCCAAAAAGGAGATGTGAGCTCTATTCCAATATACCTCACAGGTATTTTTTCATAGTAGAAAACTGTAATTAATCAAGCTGTTAAAAACATCTCTTAAAAGACCTGTAATTCTGCTTAAGTAAAATTAGGATATATGTATGCAAAAGGATATTATGTAGTCATTAAAGACAGTGATGTAGCTCTATATTACCATAGAAACATGCCCGTAATAATAAATGAAAACAAAATGTAACAAAAAGATTCACATAGTATAATCTCACTTTAAAAAATTGCACATGGCCCTGGCTAGTTTGGCTCAGAAGTTAAGAGCATTGGCCTGCAGACCGAAGGTTCGAGGGTTCAATTCCTGTTAAGGGCACATACCTCGATCCCTGGACCTAGGCCGTGAGGGAGGCAAACAATCAATGTGTCTCTCTCACATCAGTGTCTCTCTCTCTCTCTCTCTCTCTCTCTTTCTCCCTCCCTCTCACTCGCTCTAAAAATCAAGGGAAAAGTATCTTTGGGTGAGGATTAACAAAAAATTACACATGTATAACTATAATGCATGAAAGGATATCTAGTAAACAGAGTTTTTATCTCTGAATAGTAAGCAAGGTTATGGATGAGTTTAACTCGATTCTTTATATTCCCTTCTATGCCATCTTAAATTGTTCCTCACCAATGGCCATCATGAATTAATATTGCAATACTTAGAAAAATTCACCCCTTTCTATTCCTGTCTGGTACCACTAAAGAATCTGATAACGTGTGTGGTTTTCCCAGTAGGCTTTCCTATTGGGAAGAGAATACAATGTCTGCTAGCTTAATAAATATTTAGATCTAGCTGAGAGTTAAAATTCTAAGGGTATATAACTAAGTTCATAATTCCGGTGCTTTGGGTTGAATCCTCAATTTCCCCAAAGTTGCTGATACAGGAGTAGTCATGTATATAGTCCATCATTATTCAGTGATAAAAGCCTAAAATAAATTTAATTGCGCGGAAGTACAGCAAGCCCTAACCTACTACACTTCCTGTCCACCTGACATATGGTTCCTAGAAATAAGGTATTTTCAGTGAATGAAAGAGCATTGAAAAACACATACGCAAGCCCACGTGTATTTTATTGTGTGAACATATGTGAACAGCTATGAGAGTAATCAAAGCAAACGCCCTGAGAGCCTGCTGACACAAGTCCTAGGGGTGCCCTAGTAGAGCCCCAGATGTTAGAGCACTGAGGAAAAGACGGAAGAACAGCCAAGAGAGACAAGACAACTAGGTACTGATATTTACTCATAAGACAAAATTAATATAACCAAGGAAAGAAAGGTCTGAGAGGCAATCTACACTGTGACAAAGTCACTGTGCAAAGTACAGAAGGACTTCAATCTTTTCTTTTGCAAAGGCATTTAAGAGATTATTAGTGAAACTGCAAGGATGAAAAAGTATTAGTTTCTAGTAAACAGAACTGCAGCCTTAATTGACATTTGCCAATATATCTAGTCTCACAAATTCCTTAAATTGGTTTCAATGAAAAAGTTTTGTAAGATTAAAAGTTTATCCAAGATCATTGATTCTCAATGTAGAGCGAGGAAATCAAAGTTTTAAGACCCTTTCTGAGAAACATATTCAAATACTATTACTTGTAATATTCACCAGATTTGTATTCATTAGTTAATTTAGATGTTGTTCAACCCTGATACCAAAATCAGGTGAAGACATCACAAGAAAACTACAGATCAATATTCCTTACGAGTATAGAAATGATAATCCTCAACAAAATAGTAGCATATTGAATCTAGCAACACATCACAAGGATTATATACCACGGCCAAGTGGTGTTTATCCCCGGAATACAAAGTTGGTCCAACATATGAAAACCAATTAATATAATACACCATATTAATAGAATTAAGGACAAAAACCACACGCTCACAATATACACACAAAATGCATCTCACAAAATCCAACACCCTTTCATTATAAAAACACCTAAGCCAAGAATAGAATAAATGTCCTTAAGCTGATACAAAATCCACATCTAACATCACACTTACTGGTGAAAGAAAGCTCTTGCCCTAAGATCAGAAACAAAGGAGGTATCTACTCTTTCCGCCTTTTGTCAACACTATCCTGGAAATATGAGGCAAGCCAACAAATCAAGACAAAGAAATAAAAGATATTCAGATTATAAGGGAAGAAAATAAACTACTTCAACTTGCAAATAATTTGATCCTATATATAGAAAATCCTAAGGAATCCACAAAGAAGCTACTAGAACTAATAAAACAAGTCCAGAAAGGTCGCAGGATATAAGATTATACAAAAATCAATTACAGTTCTATATATTAGCAATGAACAATCTGAAAATTCTTAAGAAATTAATAACATCAAAAAGAATAAAATACCTAAGGAACAAAATTATAAAAAAGTGCAAGACTTAAAAAATGAAAACTATAAAATATCGTTGAAAGAAATTAAACACTTAAATAAAAAGATGTCCCATGTTTATAAATTAGAGACATTATTAAGATGGTAATACTATTCAAACCAATCCACACTGTAATCTCTATCAAATCCTAGCAGCTTTTTAGCAGAAATTGACAAACCAATTGTAGAAATCACATGGAAATGCATGGCACCCAGAATATCCAAGGCAATTTTGAAAAAGAAGAACAAAATTAGAGAACTCACATTTCCCTTTTTCAAAACTTCCTAGAAAGCTATAATAATCAAGACACTGTAGTGGTTGCACAAGGATGAACATATAGACCAGTGGAATAAATTAAGGGTCCAAAATAAACCCTTACATTTATTAGTCAACTGATTTCAACAAGGTGTCAAGACAATTCAGTGATGAAAAGAATAGTTTGGTGTTTGTTTTTTTCCCAAAAAATGGTGCTGGGAGAATGAAGATGGACCCTTACCTTACACCAAATATAAAAATTTACTTAAAATGAATCAAAGACCTAAAGAGCTTAAACTATAAAACTCTCAGAAAAAATAGGTACAAATCTTCATGATTTCTCAGGCAATGGTCCCTTAAATATGACACCGAAAGCACAAGCAGAAGAAAATAATAGATAAATCTGACCTCATTAAAATAAAAAATGTTTGTGTTTCAATGAGCACTCTCAAGAAAATGAAAAGAAAACCCACGAAATGTGAGAAAATAATTTACAAATCAAACACCAGCTAGGGAAATTGTATTCAGAATATATAAAAAAAACCTCTTACAACTCAACAATACAAAGTCAAATAAACCAGTTAAAAATGGGCAAAAGATTTGAATAGAAATTTTCCCAAAGAATATATCCAAATGACCAATAAACAATAAAAAGTTGTCCATCATTAGTTAGTAGAGAAATTCAAACCAAAACTACAATCACATAGCAATTTAGACTTGCCAGGATGACTAAAATGAAAACGACAGACAACAAATGTTGGCAAGAAATGATGAAGATTGGAACCCTCTTACATTGCTGATGAGAGAGTAAAATTCTGCCACTGTGAAAAAGTTTGGCAATTGCTCAAAAAGTTAAACATAGAGTTAAAAATGTGACCCAGCAATTCCACTTCTAGGAATTTCTACCCCAAAGACTAGAAAACCTATGTCCACACAAAAATTTGTACATGAATGTTAATAACCAAAAAGAAGAAACACCCAAATATCCATCAGTTGATGAAAGGATAAACAAAATATGGTGCCCTGGCCAGTGTGCCTCAGTTGGTTGGAGCATCGTCCTGTGCACAGAAGTTCTCGAATTCCATTCCCAGTCAGGGCACGTACCCAAGTTGTAGGTTTGATCCCTGGTTAGGGTGCGTACAGGAGGCAACCAATCGATGATATTTCTTTCTCACATCCATGTTTTTCTCTCTCTCCCTCCCTCCCTCTCTCTCCTCTGAAATCAATAAAAAAATAAAATCCTCAGGTTTGGATTAAACACACATGCACGCACGGTATATTCATAAAACAGAATGTAAGTGGAACAGAAAAAGAAATGAAGTACTGATACATGCTACAACATGGATGAAACTTGAAAACATTTTGCTAAGTGTTAAGAAGCCAGACACCAAAGGTCACACAGTTGTATAATTCTATTTATATGAAATGTCTAGAATTGGCAAATCTATAGAGACAGAAAGTAGATAGCGGTTGCCAGGAGGTGGAAGGAGTAGATATGAGAAATGATTGCTAATGGGGGGGGGGGAGGTGATGAAAAAGTTCTGAAATTAGATAATGGTGATGGTTGCACAATTTTGTGATTACACTAAAAATCAATGAATTATACACACCAAAATATTTAAAAGTAAACTAAAAAAATTTACTCATTTTAACATCTATTTCTCTGCTAGGTTTAAGTTCCATAAGAGAGCATGTTGTCTTATCTACTATATCCTGAAAGCTGAGCAAAAGCCTGAAACAACTAAAGTTTCAATAAATAGTACTGATTGACTGATCAGAATGAATGCATACTTTATGCCAGTTTAAAGCATGCACTAATTCTAACTATTTTATTAAAAAATGCTTTTATACTCTGGATTTAACATTTTATTTAAACTATTTTCAGATATCTACACTTATAACAAATAGCAATGCTTTCAGCTAATTTACAGCAACTCTTGTTTTACAGACTTGTATCTCCTTGTAGATTCTGAAGGATTGATGAGTACCTTTCATCTTTATATTCTCATTATCTGCTTCAATAATATTTGTTGTCAGAATAATGTGTAAATAGTGGACAGATTATTCTTAGGAATAAAAACATTTTAATTAAAGACTATAATATTTTGAAATCAAAATAAAGGACATCTTTAAATAAAGAAACTGCTGGGTCACTAAAATGCTAATTTTGGAATTCTCTGTAATCACTTTATTCTGTTTATGAGGGAAGAGTTTAATGGCCTCTTTATTCTTGAGAAACCAAAATTAAGATATAGGGCTTATAAAAGGAAAGCTTAACCTTTCATGGTTCCTCAAGTCTCCTCCTATAATGCAGAATAAAGCATTAATCACACACAATAACTTACTGTGGCCACAACTTTACTCTTAAATAAAATGCTTATAAAATAATTTAGTAGTGGTCTTTCCTCTTAATAGCTGTGCGCAATGCTTATGGATTACTAAAATAATGCTGACCAGTTAAATTTTTATCATTTAGAAAAAAGTGATTGCCTACTTTTGTTTACAAAATAAAACTGTGCAAAATATTTATTTTGTGATGTGCCATGCACAGAGCTGTAGCATTTTTTATCAACTAAAATTTTAATTTAAAATAATTCACTACACTATAATCTTTCCTTCAAAATAAAAACTTCTGGCCCAGCAAAGAGTAAGAAAAAGTTGTCTACATCTGGTAATCATAAACTGTCATCGGCCATAGCTAAAAATAGTGCTAGTACATGCAGAAGTCATCCAGTTACATTTTGCCTCAAATCAAATTCTTATTGAATCTCTTCCTTGAATAGCCTGAAGTCAGGTTTCAACTTTAAAATCTTTTGTCTAGAGGGAAAAAAGTTAAACTAGTTGGTCCTAAAAATACTGGGAAGGAATGGTTGTTGGAAAATAGGAAAATTAATAAACAAATACATAAAAATTAGAATATTAAGATTTTAGTTGCTATTTTTCACAATCATAATCTTTTTATTAATAAAAATTATGTATTTATCAGGAATCACAATCCTTAAATCAAATTCTTCTCAACTGCCAAGAAAAGTGAAGAGAATTCAGAGTTGATCACTTAGCACTACACAGTAAGCTTTACTTCCACAGAGTAAGCATTCACTTGGCTAATAAATGACAGGTGATGGTCCAGAAAAAGACCTGTGCAGACCCGGAATTTAACTCTTTCTACAAAGACTGTAAGAAGAAAGACTATTTCTTCCTTCTATTTCCATCAGCATGCCCCTGAGTAATCACTGAACTTAGTTTCCCCTTATGTAAATTTAGGAAAATGATAATCACCTAACAAGACAGTTTAAACTGGAAGGGGATGTCACATATGGAAATAAAGGTAATACAAAGTTAAGCAAGACAATCAAATATTAAATGCAAATGCTTAACTAAGCTCTGTTTGTTTGCTTTTTATTTTAAGGTGAATTCAACTTTCTCTGAAAGCACTACTAACTTGGTTTCAGTTAGCAAGTTTCAGATAGATGGATACCAAGTATTGCTACAAAGTATCTGAATCAAATACCTAGCAAACTAGCATCTCTCCTGGCCATCTCTTCTTACTATAACTAGAGTTTTTTAAGGATATACACACAATTTCAAGCCTTTATCTCGTTCATCACTAAATCTTTTCCTGCCTTACTTCTGACAACATTACAGGGCATTGGTCAATTACAACCACTACACATCTAAGGAAAAACATTTTATGTAAAACTAGCATAAATTCTATACTTGACTTTTCTATAATAATTTAGTAATCCCCTATTCTGAGCAAGGAACTGTGCAAAGTACTTTGTATACATTACCACTAATCACAAAACTCAATAGAGTATTTATTATCTGCTATACGTGAGGCAACTGAGGCTTAGAAGTATTATTTCATAAGTTATAGGGTTACAGATTGAAATTCAGTTCTGACCATAAGGTCTCACTCTTTCCATCACACCACATTTTGTATTTAAAGTAGTATGTCAGTACTCAAGTTTCCTTTTTATCCTACTTGAGGATCACGAATAGCATTTCAATCTCAATTTAAATAATTGAGAAGAAGCAATTTACTAACACCGTGAGCAGAGTTATATACGTACTCCAATAATTCCAGTAATATTCAATGATAAGAATAAATCATGTTCTGTTTAAATTGCAAATTGTTTCCTAGAAGCTGTCTAAATTGCCTCACTCTGAAAATAAAAATTGAAAACTATAACTAAATAGATATAGATATACCCAGATAAAACAACACAAAGTAACCACAATGCAAAATTGTAAATTTTCCTAATAACACAGGATTTTATGAGTCTAATATTATGAGTGTTATTGAAGAATTACTCCAAAAAAAAGTGTTTGGCACTTCAAACAGAACATCTGACCTCAAAAAATTAAGAGAAATCACTAGGAAAGTTAATAAAACCCTTGCACATTTTTTGTAAAGGGACATCATATATGATCCATTGTGAAATTCAAACATGACGTAAAAGACGCCATTTTGTACTACCAAATAAATTATGTGGTAAAAATTACACACTCTAGCCCGGCCGGTGTGGCTAAGTGGTTGAGCGTTGATCCATGCACCAAGAGGTCGCCAGTTCGATTTCTGGCCAGGGCACATGCTGTGGGCCTGATCCCCAGTGAGGGGCATGCAGGAAGAAGGTGGCTCATCAAGGTCCTCTCTCATTGATGTTTCTATCTCTCTCCCCCTCTCCTCTCCCTTCTCTAAAATCAGTAAAAAAAAAAAAAATACACACTAAAAGCCTCCAAACTTGTTTTATCCTCTGTTTATTCTAAGAACTTACACACAGCTGTGATTATACCCTAAGTTTTATTAAGAATAAACTAAAATTTGTTTTCATAACTGTTGGTTTTGTTTCAAGATAAAGTCTTTATCAAATCCTTTATTAGCTATGAAATTTGAATTCCCTTCAAGTAGTCTTTTTTCCTACAGTGTCTTTAAATAGAAAATGTTTTAATATATTGCAGAAAGGTAAAAACTACCTGTGGTTGTTAGTTGCCTTCTAAGGATAATCCAAATTTCTCTGAGGTAGAGAAGAGTGAGGTTCAATAACCACCACACATGCCTCATTTATAAATTAATTAAATTCAGCAATATGCTAAATTAGTTCATGTGGTTTTTAATACTTCTTCTAATCCCACTAATTCTATTTCCGGCTTTATTAACACAAAACAAAAAATACAGCAAAAGAAAAAATAATTTTAACTTCCCACTTCCAATCTCAAGCCATAATTTTCCCTGTACAGGAAAATCCATATGTAACTAATTCCACTTTCTCTAATGTAAAGCTAAATAAATATGTTCTCTCCAAGCCAATGGTTCTCCCTATCTACACAAATGTGAAAAATCTTCAGTTGTGAAAGATGCCAAAGTAAAGACTTCCTATAAAAAGTCCGTATTTCTGATTAATTTTGGTATGTGGTTATTTATTTTAAATTACTGAAATTGAGCCAAGACACATACAAATGAAAGCCTAAAATTAGAATGTACATTGGTTCAATGTGTAATATACTATGTTTAAATTTTACATATTATTGGCATCTAAGCATTATAAGAAACAGGCACCAAAGCTCACTCCAAATCCTATTTTCTACTAATAAAAACAAACAGAAAAAACTTTTCTGTAACTCTAGAAACTTGAAAAGCTTAATAAACTGGGATTGGGGGGGTGGGGGGCAAATTACTAGTACAAAAAAAGAATGAACTTCATTGATAGGTAAACTAGTTAGTTACATTAATACTTCTATAACCTTATACACCTATTGTATATACTCATCATAAATGCTAACTGAATAAATGGTTAATAGTATAAAGAAATGAGGTAATGTATTAATATAATTGACCAGAATAATCTAAAGAATTTAGATTATTTAGGTGGAAAAAATACACAAATGAGTGTATACAACAAAGAACAGCTATAATTCCTCACATTTTTATGACAAAATCAGAATTTCAGCAATCTATAGTCTGAGAGCAGAAATTCCTAAATCTATATCAATGCCAAACTCTTAACAATAGATTTGCATGCAGGGATATCATTAATATTTGATACTTTTTAATCTTTAATTTACTCTTGAGATCCTTAAGTAAATGCTACATAGTATAAGATAGTGGTGATAGAGTAGTACTTAAGGAGAGAATAATATTTCAGTGTCTATCAATACCTTACATAAATACCAAATAGGTGATTGGATTAAAATGTGAAAGCCATGAAGCAAATTGAAATATATTTACACATTTTATCAATTCCCAACCACCCACTGACACACACAAAAATACACACCAAGTAACATAAGTCAATGTTACCCATGATAAAGCAGAAAAACAAAATGTGGTTTCAGAATACTGCTCCAAAGATGCAAAGAGAAGCACTGGCTAAATTAAATTTATTAATATCCTTTAGTCTAATTTCTAACAAGAAATGGAGTTAGCCGAATGAATAAAAAGGTAACCTAGAGGATACCTACAGACCAGAATAAGAATTCACTACTTAAATATTTTTCCTACATTCAAGCATGTAATCCAATCCCTAAAGATGAAGAGAAATTATACTCCTGGGTCCACAGAGTTCCCACTAGGCTTAACCTTTTGACAATACTAAAGAACCAACAACAGCTACCTTCTTTCATGGCTAGCGTAATAGACTACTGCCTCTTTTGTTGTAGAGTGAAGACTATACAAAAAATATATATATACGTGTCCAATAAGATTCCACAGTTAGACTATTAATTAATAAAATATCAAAACATGCATCATTAGCTTTTATCTTCTGTTGTTAAACTACATACATTATAAAATAAAAACATAGGTGCTATGCCACCAGCTTTGTGGTCCTGAACAAATAATCTCTTTAGTTTTCTTGGGTTCCTTACCTATAAAATGAGAAAGTTGGGGGGGAAATAACTAATAAAATTATTTGTCTTCAGGTATAATCTGAAGGTATAAAAATCCTGGATTTCTAAAAGTTGCTTAAGTTACTTAACTACTCCTTTAGGAAGGGGTAAGGTAGGGAATCCCTCTTCTTGTTTCTCCCACTCGAAAAAACATTTTTACAAACTTCCAAGAATGTACGTACAGGTTCAGGGCCAGGAATAAACCTGAACATCAGAGCTCCCAGCCTCTTACATTGAGAAGCTGTGCAGAGTCAACAAGGAGGCCTAATGATAAAGTCACTGTTCCTGCCTTCAAAGAATTTACAGGCTAGAAAAAGAGCCAAGACATACATATAAATAACTATAACAGAAGCCACAAAATGAAAACCAAGAGATGGGAATTCTGAGGAGTACTGGGTTACCGCCACCCGAGAGGATCAGTGAACACCTCAGGGAGGGCTGGGCCTTTGGTAAGGACAACTTGGACAAAATGAAATGGGAGGAAAGGGCATTCTAGACAGAAAAGAAAACCCACAAGCAAATGCAAAGCATAGGTAGCTTTAGGGAAAAAGTCCTTCTTGTGGCTGGAGACAAAGTAATGGGAGATGGGATTATAAAGGTTGGGACAAGACCATGGAATGCCTTTTAAAAGTCCAGGGTAGTATAAACTTTAATTGAAAAGTAAAGAAAAACTCCTTAAGTGCTAAAATTAGAGAACACTCTGGAAGATTAATTTGGTTATGACACAGGATTTAGTGGAAAAACCAGTTGGGAGACCTGGCAAAGAAACAGGAGTCCCCAGTCTTGGGTAAATAAAACCGAGAGGGTATTTCCACCGTTGCTCTCGCTCCTTATCCATGTAAGACTTAAAAATACATGTAGGAAAACTCATTTGCAAATTTACTCTTTTTAAACGTAAACCTGATTCTCATCAAATAATTTACTTAAAAACTGACAAAACAGCTCTCTCAGAAAAAGTTTAAATCATCAGAAATGCATATGTAGTATTTAATCTTGGCCAAGATTTCATGACACTCCCATTACGCAAAATAATTTGTACAATCTTTTGGAGGGTAGTTTTGCAACAAAAGCCTAAATACTATAACCCAGCAATTTAGAAATAATCATAGATAAAAACTAAGATTTATATTCAATTATATTCATTTTAGTATTATTCATATTTGCAAAAACGTTAAGAAATAACGTGAACATTTAACTCTATGGGATTAGTAGTACATACTTAGAATACTAGAACCATTAAAACAATGTGGAATATTTCTTAAATGAGAGGTATTTCCTCATTTAGTGGGAGAAAAATGATTAATAACAAAATGTACCATATTACCCCCCAATACATATACACTGTTAAAAATAAACACCAGCCCTGGCTGGTTTGGCTCAGTGGTTGGAGCATCGGCCTGTGGACCAGAGTCCTGGGTTCGGTTCCCGCTAGGGGCACATACCAAAACAAACAAACAAAATAAACCCCACCAAAACCATTCTGTGTGAAGTAATGAATGCCTGAACAATGGCATTCGGTTTAGAACTGAAAGCAAAAATCTTTCTCTAATCAATAGATCTCTCAATCGGTTAACACCAAAGTTCCCGTCTCAAGCATTTTTTGGCATTCCACAGGGGTTAAGAATGCATTTATTTCAAGCAGGAGGATTCTTGCTCCTCTCTACCTGAATGTCAGTGTATGCACACACCTATACCCATATACTCGGTAACCTTAAGCTTTAGAAGAAACAGAAAGTGGCTTATCAAAAGCAAAGATCAGGGAGCCCAACTACAACCTTTGCAAGGATGTGTTTCAGAAATTGTCCAAAGCTACTATGTCCTAAGGTATAGTCAAACTGAATTCTAATTGTAGAAACACTTCTATTCCCATCCTACAGAAACTTCAAGTTCTCAAGGGTCATACCAATAGCAATGTTAACTGCCAAATTCAAAAAGTATTAGTAACAATGGACAGTGTTGCAAATATTCCTAAAATTCGAGTCCACAACCATTTTTCAATCTTCATATTAAACAGTTTCTCTTTATTTACCCATTCATTCCTTCTTGAAAATTCTCTCCCCCTTATACTATCCTGACCCTTTTACTGTTCTGACTGTAACTTCCTGATCTTTTCTGGTGCTTGACATCCCCACAATGTTGGTTTTAGGCTTTCTTTCATTAATCTTCAGTTCTTGCTATGCAAACACAGTAGTCTGGCCTTATCCATGGTTTCAGTTACCCATGGTCATTGCCATCTAAAACTATTAAATAGAAAATTGCAAACATAAATAATTAATAAGTTTAAACCTGAACACCATTCTAAGTAGCACGTTGAAATCTCATGCATTCCCACTCACTCCATCCTGCCCAGGACACGATTATTCCTTTGTCCAGCGTATCCACGTGGCATATTCTACCAGCCCTTTAGTCACTTAGTAGCTGTCCTGGTCATCAGATCAACCTCAGTTCAAGTAACCCTCATTTTACTCAATGCTGGCCCCAAAGCACAAAAGTAGTGATGCTGGCAATTCAGATGTGCCAAAGAGAAGTCATAAAGTGCTTCCGTTAAGTGGAAAAGTAAAAAAATTCTCGACTTAATAAGTAAAAAGATTGTATGCTGAGGTTGCTAAGATCTACAGTAAGACCGAATATCCCATCTGTGAAATTATGAAGGAAAAATAAATTTGTGCTGGTTTTGTTGTCACACCTCAAACTGCAAAAGTTACGACCACAGTACGTGGCGAGCGCTTAGTCAAGAAAGGCATTACATTTGTGTTCAGGAGACATGAACAGAGAACATGTTCTGACTGACCGCAAGGTGCTGTGCCAGAAGCACTGAGCCTATACAAAGACTTCAGCAAGAGATCCCAAAAAATGAGTGATCACATTTACATGTTTTACTATATAT
This sequence comes from Molossus molossus, assembly GCF_014108415.1. Lineage (NCBI taxonomy): Eukaryota > Metazoa > Chordata > Mammalia > Chiroptera > Molossidae > Molossus > Molossus molossus. Next base: position 38,789,625 of record NW_023425350.1, read on the forward strand.
TGTTATATTTGTTCACTTAAGCTATTAGATACTTCTGTAAATCTCCTACTGTGCCTAATTTATAAATAAAACTTTATCATAGGTACTCTGGCCGGTTTGGCTCAGCAGTTAGAGCGTCAGCCCGTGGACCAGAGAGACCCGCTAAGGGCACGTACCTTGGTTGCAGTTTGTCCCCGGCCCTGGTTGGGGTCATGTGGGTGGCAGCCAGTCAATTTGTCTCTCTCACGTCAATGTTTCTCTCTCTCTCTCTCTTCCCCCCTCTCTCCCTCCCGCTGTGTCTGAAGATAAATGCAAAAAGTGTCCTCATGTGAGGATAAAAACAAACAAACAAACAAACAAAAAAACCTTAATCATAGGTACGCATAGGAAAAAACATAGTACTCTATAGGTTTGGTACCATCCTCGGTTTCAGGCATCCACCGGGGTCTTGGAATGTATTCTCACAGAAAAATGGGGACTCCTGTATCCTCACAGTATTAATTGGTCTCACTTTGCATTCCATTCCCAATTCTTTATCATTAAACCTGTCATTTCTGAACTTCAGAGATGTTCTATCATTACTTCATATCTGAAGTTACTAAAACCACACTTGGCATCAGTTCTACCTACTTTAGCTCTATTTCTACACATACTAGTGCACTAGCATTGCCAATGTTTCGCTGTGACTGAAATTTCATGTTGTCCTTTGAGTCCCTCCCTTACCCTATCCCACAAATGTCTGTCATATGTCAAGTACTCCTTTGCTCAAATCTGTCACTTCCTTCTCAGTCCTATTTCAAGCCAACTTCAGGAACTATATGCTTTAAATCTGGGCACATACAGTCATCCTCACTGTTCTGTCTCTGAGTTCTTCTCTAAGTTACTTCACACAGCACCCCAAACCAGTCTTTCAAACCTACTATTATTTTATTACTCTCTACTTTAAAATTTCCAAAGGCTCTTTATTCCCTTTATGATAAAGTCCAAAACCCAGTATCTTGTGCAATTTGGCCCACAGTATCTTTATAGAACCAAAGAACATCAAAATTGGAAGTCTAGAAATCATGCACCTAAGATAATAAGACCCAGAAGAATGTCGTACTCTGGCCAAAATCAAAACGTACCAGAATAGAAATTTAAAAACCTAGATCAATGTTTCCTAAATTTGCCTGATTATAACATGAATTACGTCAGGATGAATAATATACAGACTGCCAGGCCCTTCACCTATAAACTCTGATTTGGTATGTCTGAGTACGATCACAGGAATCTGAATTATTTTCTCATCGTCAGGGAAGTTTGAGGAAACCTGACCTAGATCTTGCAAATCTTCTATATTTTTCAACCATACCAATCTTATCTTTCAACCACTGTGCTATAAATATTCTGTTCTACCCAGAAAGCTCTCTATACAGTGTCTCAGTTAACACCACGGTTCGCGGTTACATCCAAACCCCCAAACCTACCCATTCCTTCTTATTTGAAGCTCTTCAAAATCTTTTGATTGTCTTAATCAATGCTTTCCATATAACCCCAATAATCAAGTACTTTGTATATTTCATTTTTTGTAAGTATCCTGCTAAGAACAATAGAATATCCAAGATTAAAAATGTTTAAAAAATACAAATTAATATTGGTCTTAGCCTGAAAGATAAAATGTCTTAAAAACTAATCAGTGAGAGAAAAGAAAAAAAAAAGCGTATATGAATCAAACAGTGAAATCAGAGTATCTCTTACTTGTTATACCACCACGCTTCCCCGCCTCAGATGACTGGGTGTGTTTCAATCATGCGCGTAGCGGGTGGGGGCAGCGGGAGCAGCAGAAAAAAAATATGGACCTGAATATATTTAAAATATATATATGACTAGAGTCTTTCCTCTACTGTCACACACTTTTCATAAAATGAGGAAAAACTCATTCCATGTCAGCTTCAGCTTCCCACTGATGTTCGAGTCATAACCTATAACCTACAACATTAAAATTAGCTGCTGATAAAATAGTAAAACGTAACTTCATCAATGAATCTGAAATAGGTAAAGTTAGTCTTACCAAGTTAAAAAGCCATAGACAAGCACTAAAAAATATTAGGCCATTACACTTACATACAAAGTGAGGCTCCTCAGAGACATTTGAGTAAATTTGATTTTATATTTAGCGTTTAAAAATAAAACAAATTTTCTAGTATAATATGGACTATACTGGATCTTAATTTTTCCTGTCACAAAATATCCCTAAATTAGTTCAGCAAATAAAGAATTTATGATGTTATTAAATGGTCTATAATTTAAATTAATATAGAGTCTTAACAGTTGCAGAATAGGCCTGATGTGACTTTTCACTCATTTTTAAAGCCTGTATTTACTGCATTATCACTGTTTTTACTTATCAAGAACTAGTGTATCAATTCCCCTTTCACTTTGTAATGCTAACGGTCATGATAAAGAAAAATTCTTCTCTTTATTAAATTCACATGTAAAGAAACCAGAAAGGTAAAAATCCAAAGCTGTATTACTTTCTCATCTTTAAGTTGTACCTCAAAATGAACTCAACCTTAAACTCACCTTTTCCCCACATGTCCTTATTGAACACATTTTTTAAAAGATAATTGTGAGGGTTACTGTAATTAGCTCCACATACTGCTTTTAGAAACATTATCAATCCTGTTAGCAATTCTGCTGCATAAGGATATATATTTTTTTAATTATAAAACTTCAATGTGGCCAGAAAGAAACTGCTTGTGTGAAAGTCTATCTGGACTACTTAATAGCTCTAATAATTTTTAAGATAATTTATTATAATTGGTCAGATATACACAGCCTTCCACCTTTTTTTTTAATGGCACATCTACATAATATTATTAAAATATTCATTACAGTCAACATTTTACCATTTATGGTTTTAAAATCTTACACAATGATCCACTGAGATTTGAAAGGATCTAGGCTTTCAAGGGGGAGGAAAAAGGATCCAGATCAATGATTGGTTATTACAAGGACAAAGGTTAGTGACTAAAATATAGACATGCATTACAAATTATGGTGTATACATTTTGATGACTTCAAGATATACAAAAATGCAGTCTAATTAAAAAGAGGCTAGCAATAATTGTAAAGACTCAATAAGATTCCCAAAGAAAAAAACAGGCTTATTGCAAACACAGTACCTTGCTACCTATAAACCTTTGGATAGGATTTCAACTATACCAAGTCAGCTTTTCAAAAAAACACTTAGTCACAGAAAATACGTCATTATGGAATACAAAGATAGCTATGTAGATTTATCACACCACAGTGACCAACAGATGAGATATGTTAAAACTATACTGTTTAAAATATGCAAGATTAAATAGAACCTAATCAAAGACAGGACTGCGAAGACTAAATCAAATGCCAGTGAAACAGAACAGCATGACATTTTCTCATACATAACCAAATGTAAAAACACATATGAAATAACTGTTTTAATCCTTTACTCTTAAACCTTTCATAGGTATCACTTTCAATCCAAAATATATCTAAACTGCAAAGCTATTCATAGAAATATATTACTGTTCACACACAAAAAATGAATATAAGATTAAAAAGCAGATATACCCTTGTCCTTCCAATTTTTCTTCTGACCGTCCATCTCGTCACAATCTGCCCTCCGGATGCAATTATCAATTATGCATACCAACAGAAAAGCTGTAACTGCAAAAATCTACCCCCTGAGACATGAAATATCCGTTTCCTCAACTGAAGTCTGCAGTCTCTCTGCTGCACAACTGCAGCAGGGCTGAAGTCACCTGACGTCTTCTGGGTGTGGAGCAGTCTGACGCAGTGCAATCTGTAACTAGGCTACTAATACTCAGGCACTACTGCCTTCCTTCTGTTTATTGTTCTAGTCTTTTGCTTGTTGCTCACACCAAAAGGAGCTACTTTTGCAAGGGGGAGGGGCAGCCTACCAAAAGAAAGAAAAGAGGGTTGTTCTTTTGGCACTTAACCAATGAATGTATTTTGAAATGCACTTAAGGCCATGTACAGTTTTTGGTTTTGTTTTGTTTTGAGAAATGGTTAAATTATACTGCTGGTTTTCAGTTTCATTGAAAACTCTAAAATCAGTGATTACCTGTTAAGGAAAACTGGACTGATTGCAAAGTTTATTCATAGAAATATATTACTTGCCACATAATCATTTTAAAAGCTCAATAAGATTTCTATTCAGAAGATTAAAAAGCAGATAAACCCTAGTCCTTCATCTATTTCTTCTGATTGTCCACTTCATCATGATCTGCCCTCCAGATGTAATTATCAATTATGCATACCAACAGAAAAGTTACAGTACCTTTTATCTCAAAGGTAATAGCTTATATTTCAAACCTGGGAAATTCTGAGTCTCTTTTTACTTTCTTCTAAGTTTATTATGGCTTAAAGCATTCAGCATTTTGCACCCTTATGAGGGTTTAAGCAGAAAATCACAAAGTCAAATTATTTACGTTTAACATATGCTACTTCAACAAAAAAATATTTTTATTCAACAATCTCACCTTTCTAATGCAATGCTTTTTTTCCTTGTCCAATTGTGGAAATTCAGAGAGTTACAAATATACACTTATTCTGAATTATCACCCGCTCCAACCCAGTCTTTCAATAAATATATATTTATTTATATACAAGAACTATTAATAGACTCTAAGCTTGAGAAGTATTTATGTGCTAATTATATCATTTGCTTTGGGAAAATGATATTAGACCAAACTAAAATTTTACTGACAAATACACAAAAACAATCTATGTAGAGAATTTCTAAAATTTTTGTTCAACTTTATAAAACTGGCTTAATTACATGCAGAATATTAGTCTTTACTAATGTTCCACAACTGTTTTAACGGATACTACCATCTAGCTAAGCAGAAGAGATCATATATAATGACAAATCAGCTAAAATATTTTTAAATGTATGATGATGAAGTATAAGATATGTAGCCTATGTACAAAAGTACATACTTCTCAAGACTATGCAGCTACACTAAAATAAGTATGTTTTCTGGAACTTGCTATAAAACTGTGTAGACTGTAAAGCCCTACAAAATCCTTAAAATCAGAAGTGGCCTATCAATGACTCAGTTCTTTCCCTATGTGCCTCTCGAGCTGCAAACATAAATAAAGCAAAGCTATTTTTAAAGAGAGTCTAGTATTCTCAGTTCAATAGTGAATATTAAACTTTAAACTTTATTCACTGGACCCTTGCACAATGTGCTATTTGAGAACTGTGTCACCAAGTCATATCATAGGTGAAAATATCTGGCGTCTCCATACAACAGTTTAAAATGCCAAACTATGCAATAAGTACAAAATATTTCTTACTAATGAATCCTGTAAAACTGAAGGCCAATAAATACTTCACATTAGAATAAAGCATTCAAGAACAGCACCCAAACAGTTTTCAAGTCGAAGATTACTATACTAACAGGAGAGGGGGGAAAAGATTTCTTAAGATAGGGGTATTTGCCATTTAAACTATTCACATTTTCTGGTACTTAACTTGGATCAACAATTTTAAAACAGTCTAAGAGGGCAAGAATGTGTAATAATGCCCATTCATCTAAACATTAAATATACTTACCAGCTCCTTGGCAGATTAAAAAGGCAAAACAGGAGCCCTGGAAGTTTGACCTTACTTAGTGATATCTAATTCTTAAGTTTATATGGGCTTTGCAATTTTGGCTATTAAGCTTAAACTAACTCATATAAATCAACATTTTGCCCATTCCTTCCTTAGAAAAGCTTTAAAACAAGAGTTCAAGTTTGGTAAGCTAGTCTTGCCGGTGTGGCTCAGTGGTTGAGCGTCGTCCCATGCACCAAGAGATTGTAGGTTTGATTCCAGGTCAGGGCACATGCCCAGGTTGTGGGCCTGATCCCCAGTGGGGGGCATGCAGGAGGCAGCCAATCCATGTTCTCTCTCATGGATGTTTCTCTCTCTCTCTCTCCCTCTCACTCTAAAATCAATAAAGGGGAAAAAATTTTTTAAAAAAAGAAAGAAAGAAAAAGTTTGGTAAGCTAAGCAATGAAGTGCTTAAATTTAAAATTTTGATGAGACAGATTTGTAAAAAATATAAAACTATGTGGGCTATGCTTATTGTGAGGCTCAAATGAATTAGTATATGCAAAATGCCCTAGGAAAGTGCTTAACTAAAAGTAGGCCTTAAGTGCTAGCTATTTACAATTAGTATTATTATGCTAAAAATAACAAACTATAAGGGACATATTAAATCCCAACTTCACAGGCAAATAAAGAATATAAACTTGTTTTTAAAAAACGAAAAACAAAACCAAATATTTTGTTGACTTCAAGTATTTAACAAAAATTTTTTCAATGACAATTTCCAAATTGAGCAGATACATCCCAACTTGCCAAAACAGCACTTTCATTATTTGGGATAGAAACCTATTTCCTTTTAAGAGGGAGGACTCCAAAGAAGGGGACATTAGAGTGTTTTATTAATAATGCAAGTAAATAAAAGTGTCTAAATTCTAAGTCCTCCCGCATATGATTGGGAAGGGGGAGGGGAAGAGATAATTCCCTTTCCCTGAAATCCAAATCAGCCTTACATAAAACTTTTGAAATAAACTGTTCAAAGTTCATGTTTGGCAACTTCCCACTCCTTAGTGTCCATATCCCAAGTGCCTCCTCCAAGAATGACAAAAACCAGTGAGGAAAACTTCCCCAAACATACCCTAACTCCTAACCATGTTCTAAAATTTTTTATATTCTGTCTCTCTTATTCTCATCTCTCAAATAAAACTCTCATTTACTTAGTGCACTTACCTCATTAGTAGGAAATTATATGATTATATCAATTCCTACTAAAGAAAAAAAAAAACAAACCTCTCTACAACCCTCTTATAGTGTGTGTGTGGTTTGGGGTGATGATGGTGGCATGTGTGATTTGTATCTAGTGGCATGATTTCAGACACTAGAAGCCTTTATTTTAAAATAGGCAACAATATATACACTGTAGGTCTGCCCTAGCCAGTTCTCCCAAGATTCTGCCTTTTCTATTTCTTTCCTTCCTCTTCTGAACCCCAGAAAAAAAAAGGGGGGGGGGGTTTGTTTTACTTTGTTTAATTTACAATGTTGAGAGATAAAAGGAAACAAAGTAGGAAAGAGACAGACATTTGGATTCAAAGTACTACTCTAAACTGGGGATTGCTTGTATACAATTCTTGATAGCTAAAATAACGATTTCCACTTCCAGCAACAGAAAACAGCATTCTTTTTTTTAAATAAAGAAACAATTACAGCTACATAGTTTTGAACTTAGTTCAAAATTTAAGTATTCTGAGCTATGAAACTAAAACATATGTCTCATTATTGAAAGGTATTAAACAGCATTATTTAATATGTTGTAATATAATGCCCTCTATAGACTAAATGATAGCACTTCAACATTACTAAATTGAACCTTAAGACAAATACTTTAGTCTAGAAAATGAATGAAAATACAAGTTAAATAGCCCCCCAAAATGAGCATTTTAGAGTCTATAAATAATTTTGCCTGAGTTACTAAATTAAAATAATTATTAAAATCCATTTTAAAAAAATGAAAGTGATACTACTGAATGAGAACTAAAAAAGTGCTGACTCCTTGTTTTGTAATCTAAAATAGATATTCAGATATTCCAAAAGAGCCAAAACATTTTTAAATGTGGAATTTAAAGATTAATAGTTACTAGGCTTTGAAACTTTAAAACCTTTAAGTTTTCATTCAAGTACCAAGGTATAAGGGAATCCTCAAGGTCATTTCATAATGCTTGTAGTAGCATGATTTGTTCGATTCAGTACAATGTGTCAAGATTCAAAATCCTTTATAATGCCATTTTTAGTGTGAAGTAAATATCCACAACTCACTACATTTCTCTGCCCAACTGAATATATTCCATATGGTCAATTATAGAGTATTTCCATAGACCTCATTTTCTATCTACAACACTAGATGGCACCAACACTCATAATACAGTTGATTGTCCAACCCAGGGCATGCATGCCATCGGGCAGAGTGTTAATTTGCTGTGTCCCTGTGTTCCCTAGGATTGTTTCCTGGTTCTAGGGAACTAGATCAGAGTATGATGGGAATAGGAAAACGAATTCAACACCAAAAAGTATGTGGGATAAAATGATATCTGACCAATTTCAAAATCAATTTTAAATAGATCAGAACTAAATGTAAAACTGAATCTATAAAGTTCTAGATTTTCCTATGTGAAAATTTAAAATGTCCACTGAAATGTAAAGCAAAATAAAAATTATTTGGAAAATTGTAACGTGACAAGAGTTTACATCCTTTATATATAAAAAACTCTCAAAATTAGAGATGAACATCTAAATTTAAAAATGGACAAAGAAGCCCCGGACTGTGTGGCTCAGTTGGTTGGAGCATCCTCTCATACACTGAAAGTTGGCGGGTTTGATTCCTAGTCGGGGCACATGCCCAGGTTGTGGGCCCGATCCCCAGTAGGAGGCATGCAGGAGGCAGCCAATTTATGTTCTCTCTCATCGATGTTTCTATTTCGCTCCTTCTCCCTTCCTCTCTCTCTAAAATCAGTAAAGAAAAAAATGTTTTTAAATAAAATTTTTAAAAATGTCTTGCATTAGTTAATGCCCCCAACACAAGTATTTAATAAAAGCAGCAGCACCCTGGTTATTTGCTAAATTTAGTACAATAACTGTTCATTCCGAAATGGGGAAACTGGTAAGGGGACTAACCCCAGGTTGGAATCCCAATTCTTTACCTGCTGGAAAAAAAGATCTCTATGGAATTGCATAAGAACACTGTAGACAATAGTACTGTGCTTACTATAATATTTACTATGTAACCTTGGAAAAGTTACATCTCCAGACTTAGGTTTTGTCATCCATAAAATAATTCCTTCTTTCAGATTATGAAGACTAAATGTGATGAATATGTGAAGGTGCCTGGTGCTTAGTCTCCTGGCCTTTCCAGATAAAATGAGAATTTGGGTTTTCTCATACTTTCAAAATTCTCAATTTAAAATTCTCCTAGAGAGAAAGAAAATGTAAAACTGAAAGCAAACTGAAACAAATTAATCTAACTATATTTCAAATAAATATTATAACCACACTAAAGGTGGGGAAAGGGAGAAATAGGTAGTAATCCAAATAACTTATATTTGAAAATATACATTCAGTCTCGGGCAAGGTTGGGAGAGGGAGATTTGCCAAAACGATACTGAATTCATTTATTATAATGATATTAGAAAGCATTCTAAACTGTTTTGGATGTATTAAGGAATCAATTAAGCAAATGAGTATGTGTACTGGTGGTTTTAGGAACCAGAGTTTCTCACTGTAGAAGAAATACACAAATATGAAATGAGGGTAGAAAGAAATAATCCCCTGGAAATGGATTGAAATTGGAGGTATCTGTGTGAACTCATTTCATAAATATGTGTATGTGCTAATGTTTATGTGTATTTATGTACACATATAAGCATTTCCTAGCTCTGTCCACTGAAAGGGCTAAAATGTAAAGACCACACAGTAGCAAGGAGCACAAGCAGATCCAGCTCTTGATCTCTAATACCACTCCCCACTAAGACGAATCAGGGATCCTTGAAGAAACGGCTAATTCCAGGTCTGGGGGCGCAGAACAGGCCTTGATGAGCCTACAACATTTTGTTATGTTACAAAGCAAGAAGTGCTTCCCTCTCCAACCCCCCCCCCCACCCCCGCCAAAAGATAGCTGCATGTCCTTGAGCGGACTTGAAGAGGGAGTCCTCCAAATCTGGGACAATTTACAACCAACATAATTAAGTACAGTAATGAATTATAAACCACTGGGAGGAAAAGAGAAATCCATGGATCCACACTGATAATTAACTAATTAATTTACTCATGAAAAAAGAGGGCTCTTGTTAACAGTAGAATGCCAAGGGTTGACTGATAAATGTAGGAGTACTGAAATTTAAAAATCATCCTTTTTCAACCTTATTGGTAAAGACTGAATCAAGCAAGAATCATCAATAGATACTATATCTAGGGAGGAAATTGTGATGAGGAGCAGGACATTTGCATGGTCCTGTGTCACCCCTCAGGCTGCTTCTGCTTATCAGTTGTAAGGGAGGAAGAAAGACTAGTTATACAAACAGGAAATCAGGGACCACCTTGACCAGATGGTTAAAATTAACCTCATCATCAATGAGGGACTGGTAGACAGTGGATACCTCCAGATATGCCAGGAGAGGGCCACTACACATCCTCTTCATTTTGGCCACAAACCCATAACTTTAATCTAATCACTAAGTAACATCTGATAGATGCATAATGAGGAATATTCTATTAAAAAAGGAGAGAGAGCCCTGGCCGGTTTGGCTTAGCGGTTAGAGTGTCGGCCTGCAGTCCAGAGAGACCTGGATTCGGTTCCCGCTAAGGACATGTACCTCGGTTACAGTTTGTCCCCGGCCCTGGTTAGTTGTGTAGGTGGCGGCCACTCAATGTGTCCCTTTCGCGTCTATGTTTCTCTCTCTCTCTCTCTCTCTCCCTCCCTCCCTCTTTCTCCCTCCCACTCTGTCTGAACAAAAAATGAAAAAAAAAAAGTTCTCATGTGAGGATAAAAGAAAAAAGGGAGAGGGAGAAGGGCCTGTGTTCTTTAAAAAATGTTAACATCATAAGAGATAAAGACTGGAATTGTTCAAGATAAAAGGTTTTGGATTAACAACTAAATGCAAAACTTGGCCCTAGACTAAATTTTGTAGTAGAGGGACATTTTAAAGGACATTATGAAGTCATCTGATAGCTGGAATATGAATGGTAGATTTTAAAGGAGTATTTATATACCTATATCTAGTTACCTATAAAATGACAGATTATAAATGATAAAGCAAATGGGAAAAATGTTAAGGGGTAAATTTAGATGAAGGGCATAAAATATTATTTGTACTATTTTTATTGTTGCAATTTTAATTTTGGGAAGAAAGGATGATTTTGTAAGGGAGATGGGCCAGATATTATGATACAGAATTAGATCCCTTACTGATATTTTTCCAAGAAAAATTTATCCAAAAATAAAAAAATATATTTTGATATGTTATATGAACTGGAACTTGCACGGGGGCAAGACTTTGTCTTAGTCGTCATCTTTTTATCCTTGGTCTTCACCCACATGATCATCACCACACTGCTCTGGGCTTCTCAGACTCGGCCATTTTACTGCGCCGTCTAAAATCCGCATTACACTGTGAACCATCTCCCTTAATCTTCAACTTGACTGACTCCTTCCATTAACTCCCTTCACTAAAACCTGGCTCTTCCTTGAGGATACTGCTTTCCCTGTGGAACTCTCAAATAAACAGTTTATTCTTCTATACCTTACGTACCTGAAGAAGAGCAAGGGAAGTCAGTAACTTGTTCATGAATACGGCTTCCAGATTACTATTTCTAAGGCCTCAGACAAAAGTCTTAGGTGTTCAGCTACGTCATTCATCTTTCCTTACCGCTTCCATCTATTACCCTGCCAGCTGCCGCATAGCCCTTTGGTCTCTTGTCCGTAGCTCCTAATTCTCTTGTCTACTCCAAGTCCTGCCATCGTCCTGAGTGATTTCAGTGTCATGTGTAAGAGCTATCCAACATCTTGGCCTCATGGTTTACTTGACTTTACCTCTAGAAACCTTCACAGCACTCAAATTTAGCCCCTGCCTCAAGGCCAAATCCTGGTCACTAAAAACTTTGAATTATAAATTCAACCGCTAACACACACACACACACACACACACACACACACACACACACACAATCCTACAATCTCCTATCATTAAAGTGTGCATGTCTATTCCTACTACTCTTGGTTCTTAGATCTAATTTGGATCTCGTGCCCTGATCTTCTATTCTCCTCTCTACCAACTTTCCTCTCCTCTCCTCTCTACATTCTTCAACTTAGGTAAAAATCCATCACTTCAAACTACTTTCTTGCTATTACCCTCAACTCCTTTCACTCACGGTCTTTCCACTGGGCCCAAACACAACCTTGAATCAAAACAAACATTTGCCTTCTCTGAACTGAGGCTGCTGGGCACAGTTAAAGAAAAGTCACCTTACCACTCAGACCATCCTTAAACCTTGACTGGGCTCTTAATGCAGTACTCTTGTTTCCCTACTCAGAAGGTATTTCAGACCTCTTCTGCCCAGGCATGTTCCAATTCATTATCAGCAAATGGCCTAACATACTGCTTCAAAGAACATAAATAACCCCTCATCTTCCAGCCACAAAACCCTAACAGTACCAACACCAAAAATTTCCCTTTTATTCACTACATTCAGTTCTTCAAAATTCTTCCCCCTCTATAAGCTAATTCCCTCTTCCACCCCCCACCCCCGAGTTCTGGATCTCATCCCCTCCCCTCCTGACTCTCTACAAACACCTTTAATTAGACATTTCCTCCAATCTTTAAAAAAAGGGGGAAGAGGGGTTTCCTCAACCCCATACTCTACATTGCTAACACTTTTTCTTCATGTTCTCAAATTTCTTAAAAATTGTCAGTATTTACTATCTATTCTCTAAAATCCCAGTCAGTCCTCAACCCTAGCCCTGCCCACTCACACCACCTGCCACTGTTAAGCCAACATCTTCCCTCCTTTTTGATAAATTCTCAATCCTTATCTTAAGTGAACTGTATTTGATAATGCTGACCAATCCTTCCACCTTTAAGTCTTCCCCTTCTCTTGGTTCTCTTCCTCGCTGATCTGCGGCTTTAATTACTACACCTGGGCCCACGGCAAATAGACACATACAAGCAAAGTCTCTCTCAAGAGCTGCCAATGTATAATATCCATCACTTCTTGGATGTCCCCTTGATGTCTTAATACCAGTATATTTAAAACTTAAATTTTTTATCTTCTCTCCTTAAAACCCATTTCATTCTCTCAAGTTCCCTGAGTTTCTAATACTGCCACCCACGTATCTGCACATGTAGGGTCATCTTTAACACCTCCCCTTATGCTTCACGTTCATATCCAATCACACCCCAAGTCCTATGTCGCCATGCTCATCCCACTGCCTTAATGTTCATAACCTCTTTCTTAGACTGTAACAACAATCTCTAAACTGGTCTCTCCGCCAGTAGTGCTACCCATCCCCAATGCATAAGTATATTCAGTAGAATATACATAATCACTACACTTTTTTATAGAAAACAGTTAAATTAGAATGCTAAATAAAAAACATATGTGCAAATCACTTTACACAAACCAGGTCATGGGAAATGTAGAGTCAAAAGAAAAAAATGAGAGTAAGTACTTTTCAGAAAAATTCATACTACTTCAATTTATACTTTTCAATAAAATGTCTACTCCTCAGTATGCATAACTGTACATCTATTACTGGAAACTACTGCATTATATTGAAATATTAGAAACGTTACAGAAATGTTCTTTCATTAAAAATTTAAAAATAATTTCTGGGAAAACAAAAGTAAATGCATCTGAAAATATTTTGTTTTACTACCTCTTGCTCCTCATGTTATCAGGAAACACTGAAGCAAAAGAAAAGAAACATACACGGAAGCCAATTCTAACAAAAAAATGTTTTCTAGTTCCCTGGCAACATACAAATGGATCAATGAATAACTGTGGAAAAGTTAAGAGCAAGGGTGAGTGATGAATGCAAAAGGGGTAGAAAAGGCACTAAAACCTTTAACTGGGACAGCAGAAAAGGATTCTATCAACGTGATGGACTGGACACTATACATGTAATACACTACACAAAATGTAGTGGAATGTTCCATGGTAAGTCAAAAGGTGGCAAGAAAGCACAAAACAATGTATGGGCTCATTACCTGAAGTTTTACTCAGCTCTGCTGAAAATATAGCAGATGGTGATCTGTTCTCTTTTTCTGTACCAGGAGGAAGTTTTTTCTCAGCTTCTTTCACAAGAACTTTGGGTTTAACTATACTGCCTGTCTCTGCTTGAGTGGCCACAGCAAAAAAATCTGGAGGCAATAAGGGCACCTTTGAAATATCAGACCTATCTTTGGAGACTTCATCTGGGACGCGGGCTTTCTCTTCACCTTTGCGTTGTACATTCTTGAATAAAAGGTCATGGGGTAATTCTGAGCAAGGCAATGACCCAGCTCTATCCTCAACATTAGCAACTTCACTTTTGTGGGATACTTCTAGGTCAGTGTATTCCCTGGCTAATTTAGAAGAATCAGTTCTAGAACTGACAAATGTGGGAAACTCCTCTATAATCTCAATTGGAGATGAATCTGAAAATGTTTCACTCTCTCTTATTTTTGCTTCTTTAGCAATAAATAAGCCATCGTTTGAATAAACTGCAGTATTGAGCTCCTCCATCTGCAAAGGAGTTTTCTCCTTTTGGGTCAATGTTGGAATTTCACCATGTGATAACGTATCTTTTGTGGTGTCTAAACTGGGCTGGAAAGATTCCAAATATGGCTTCCCCCTCTTAGGTGGCGGTGAAGCTCTGACTTGTTCCTCATCTTCACGTTCTATCATAAACTCAGATGAAATTTCAATGAGATTTTCTTTCATAAGTATCACAGCGTCATCTTGTTTTTGTGGGACTTCAGGTATTGAATCATCACTAAATAAGTCAACTGGTTCAGAATCAGGTGAGGAATCTTCAACTAGCTCAGAATGGTCAGGCACTGGCTGTGCAGCTTTGGCTATTTCTGAATAATTAGAGAAATCTGGAGTTGATTCAGAGGAGACTTTTGTTTCTTTAATTAAATCACATGCAATCGATATATAAGGAGCTTCTGTTTCTTGAACGGCTACAGTAATACTTTTGGGTTCTTTAATGTCTTCCTTTGTTCCTGATACTTTAAGTGATATATTCATGGCCTCTTCATATGGTGGTGGATTTTCAGGCTCAAGCTTTGTGCTTTCATAATTAACTGAAAGAGGAGCTTCTAATGGTGATGGACTAGACTGCACTACAGAAGCACCAGCACTAGGAACTATAGAATTTAATGGTGCTTCCATAACAATGTCAGGCAAAACTGGTGAAGGAGTAGCTTCAGATTCTTCAAATGATGGGCAAAGCTGTGCTACAGGGTAGAGTGACTCCTGCATAGCTTCTGATGTTTGAACCAAATCCATTTTTGTTTCAAAAGCAATCTTCGTACCTGTAGCTTCATTCAATTCACTTTCACATGCTTCCTGTACTAAATCTGGGGTTAGACCTTCAGGCATGTTTGCCACTACTTCCCCAGTCACCTTTGATAAGTCATCTGTTGTGACATAATCTATTTCAGAATCCTGTGTTGCTACAAGGAAAGGGTTTGATGATTTGGTCCTAGTGTTCTTCTGTGTTACAATTTGGGCTTTTTTTTCTTCTATTTTTTTTTCATCGGTCTTATTTTCTGAAGCATGATCTTCTAACATAGGAAAAATGTTGGTTGAAATGCTTTCAGTTGCTGTTGGATTAAAGGGAGTACACGTGATATATGCTCCTGAACCATCTTTTACAGCTTCTGGTGTACTGGGAAAAGAAGTATCATCATTACTGCTTTCACTATCTTTTTCGTGATTTGTCTGGTCACCGCTATCATCAAAACATTTCTTATCCACTTTACTCTCCAACTTGCTCTCTATATTACCTGCCGTAGCCAACACATCACTATCTTGCTTATTAGTACCTTTTACTTCCCATACTCGCTCAAACGGTTTGAAGTCTGCATATTCCTCCCTCATAGGTACTCCTTCTATAAACCTCTTTTCATTAAAACTGTCCCTTGTTTTTTCTGGATACATAACTTTGTTCTCTTCTTTAATCAAGTCAGTAAGGGCTATTGGTGATTCTTGTTGATTACGGAGGATGTTATTACTAACTAAATCCTCTTCTTCATCTTTATTCTTCACAATGACCTCCTTCCTAGGGTTTGCTACTATTATGGCGGATTCTGCTTTTGGAGAGCCACTGAACGACGATCCCATCTCTGAATATTCCAATTCTGAAAACTCTGTTAAATCTTTGTCTACAAATGGATTTTTTGCCTTTTCTGGAAACTCTTTAGAAGCTTCCTTGGAAGTTTCTTGAATTGTTCCTTTGGTGGGTAATACTGTTGGTAAATTACCAAGGTATTCATGTTCTTTAAAAGAAGTAGCTGAGAGGGGAGATAGAGAAGGAAGAGAAGCAGCAGTTTCAAGCAGGACAGATGGGAAATCCTCTTGACCAGCGGAAACAGTGTTACCTGGCTGCTCCTTCAAGTCCATAATTTTTTCTGTGACCATGGACAGAAAGGAAAGTTAGAGAATGCCAGTGTTCTCAGAGTTAATGTTAAGTTTTATTACAGATTCAAAATAGTGTTAGTAAGGACTTACTATTAACTATAATTAAATGTAACATTTAATTAATAAATAGCAAGTAGACTGGAACCATTACTGAAAAATTAAAGCTACTGTCAATAAAACCTGTGTATGGCTATGGAGGTAATTATATGCCATGCAAAGACATAACTCAGTCTTTGAGAAAAACCTCAAGTATAATCACTAAAAAAGCTAATTTTAACTAGTTTTAGAGGAGGGGAAAAAAGAGGATTTGAAAAGAGAGTTTAACTGATAGTAGTATAAAAAAGAAAGGGCACTAAATATTTAAATGCCAGAGTGACATTCATTTACATTAAAGCCTTTCGGCTATAGCACAAGTAAATTTTATTTGGAGAAATGAAATAATCATTATGTAAATGTAAACCAAGGGTCCAGAAATTCCTTACATATTTCCAATTACTAATCAGGTTCTGCCCATTTCTCCTTTGGACATAGGGTATAAAATACAATTTCAACCTTTTCAGTATACATTATCTGAACTGTGCTAATTTTTAGTAAATTCAAACTACTCTGTACAGAGTTAACAAAACTAAAGAGTTAAAGTTAGAATACACAGAGGATAAAAGGCTAGCAGAAAGAACTTGCCTGCAGAGGAGTGTATCACAGGCTCAGATGCAGCAGGAAGAGCAAAAAGTGTCTCATCTGAAAAACAAATAGAATATAACCTCAGCAGAAATAAAGTCGAAGTTGGAAGGAGACTAAAGATAAGAGGAGCAAGCAAGGGTTCAGTTCATAATGAGTTAACACAAAACTTCACCTATAGAGAAAAAGCCAAGATAGAAAGGAAAAAGTAGTACCATTAGTAGTACCATTAATTCAGATTAATTACCATATATATTATAAAGTTGATTAAATGATATCCACAGAACCTATCATTTTTCAAGAGACAATAACATGTTTATGTTAAAGAAATGTCATGAACCAAAATGACTTTTTAAGATATTATTCTTGCCCTGGTCAGTTTGGCTCAGCGGTTGGAGAGTCAGCCTGCAGACCAGAGTCCCGGGTTCAATTCTGCCCAAGGACACATATCTCGATTGCAGTTCATCCTCGCCCTGGTTGGAGTGTGAGGGTGGCAGTCAATGTGTCTCTCTCACATCGATGCTTCTCTCTCTCCCTCTTTCTCTCCCTCCCACTCTGTCTGAAGAGAAATGTAAAAATATCCTTGGGTGAGGATTAAAAATATAAAATAAAACTAAAAAAAAAAAAGATACTCTTCTTATTTAACATACCACATCCAAAGCATTTACACACATTTTCAGGTAATTAAATTTAGCTTGTCCTAATCAAGCCAAAATTTTAAAGATGCATTTGAATAAAATTAATAATGACACTTGCGCCCTGGCCGGTTTGGCTCAGCGGTTAGAGCGTCAGCCTGTGGTCCAGAGAGACCCGGGTTCGGTTCCCGCTAAGGGCACGTATCTCGGTTGCAGTTTGTCCCCGGCCCTGATTGGGTCATGTAGGTGGCAACCACTCGATGTGTCCCTTTCACGTCGATGTTTCTCTCTGTCCCCTCCTCTCTCACCCTCCCACTCTATCTGAACAAAAAAACAAAAAAATGTCCTCAGGTGAGGATTAAAAAATATATAATAATAATGACACTTGCTTAATCTTTTTTATTGGCATAAATTCAATTCAGAAGAGTTTTCAGAAAATAATGCGTTTTCTTATTCCAGGTTGTCTACCTTTTAAAAAAAAGATTATAAGTGTCATTGTACACTATTCATTGAAGATATCAGTCCTATCACCATTGCCCAAATTACAAAGAAAATACTAATTATCATTAGGAAGATTATTATTATTATCAGTCTTGTTTTGTTTAAAATTAACACTGAGGACTACTGCTATTCTAAGTACTTTACATGCAAGAACTCATTTTACTCCTTAGAAACCTATAGCTGCAAGTGTTAATGTCCCCCATTTAACAGATTTAAAACAACAACCACCGAGTGACAGAAGTTTAAGGAGCTCACTCAAAACACATGAGACTCAGGCAATTCAACTCCAGAGCCCATTTTCTTAACCACACTATATGCAATATGTTATGGACTGAATGTTTGTCCCCTCTTCCCCCGATTCTTACGCTGAAGCCCTAACCTCCAACGTTATAGTATTTGGAATCCCAGCCTTTGGAAGGTAGTTAGGATTACATGAGGTTGTGAGGGTAGGGCCATGGTAGGATAGGATTAGTAAGAGGAGATACCACCCTGGCCAGTTTGGCTCAGAGGTTAGTGTCAGACAGCGGACCAGAGAGACCCAGGTTTGGTTCCCTTTAAGGGCACGTACCTCGGTTGTAGTTTGTCCCTGACCCCGGCAGCCAGTCTATGTATGTGTCTCTCTCACATCAATGTTTCTCTCTCTCTTTTCTTCCCTCTCTCCCTCTCGCTCTATCTGAAGATGAATGCAAAAATGTCCTCGGGTGAGAATAAAAAAAAAAAAAAAAAAGAGGAGATACCACCAAAAAGCCTGTGTCAACACCCTTCTTACCCTCCCTTCCGTCTCCCCATTCTTCTGCACACATACATACACAGGTCATGTGAGCATACAGTGCAATGGCAGCCACCTATAAGCCAAGAGAAGAGGCCTCAGAATGAAACCTACCTAGCTGGCACCTTGATCTTACTTAGACTTCTCGGACAGTGCTAAAGAAAGGATGAATAAGGTTAAAGAAAATAACAGAAAAAAACTATCCACACTGAATCACAGCAGAAGAAAAAAGGCTGGGGGTAAAAAAGAATGAACAGAGAGCTTCAGTGACTGTGAGATAATCAAGCACTGAAAGTATATGTAATTTGAGCCTGTGCCAAAAGGCAATAGTGACTAACAGAAGGGAGAAAAAAGGACTGAAGATAAAATGGACTAAAATTGGCCAATTGTGATAGAAAATATAAATTTACAGATCTAAGAAGCAGAATAAATACAAACCACAAAGAAATACGTTGTAAAGGTCAAATTGTTGAAAACCAAAAATAGGGGAAAATCCTTAAAACAGGAAAAAGGCAAGGGAACAGCAGCAAGAATGACCTGGTTTCTCATTGGAAATAATATAATCCAGAAGATAATGGACATCCTTAATATGATGAAAAAAGTGACAACCTAAATTTATATATACACACAATCACTATTATTCACTGATGCCCTAGTCACTGATGCAAATTTGTTTATTGGTTATCTTGGTAAATCCAAAATCAATACTTACAGCAGCAGACATGCACAGACCAGCAAAATATTCTAGTCACCCAATCCTATGTCTCCTAGTTGCACTCTGACTGTAAAAAAGTTTTTTTCCAACCTATTTAGTGCCATGCTTTTTCACATTTTTGTGGCTTTCATTAGTGATTCTGCTGTTTAAATTGGCTGCTGAGCGCAATGCTGAGTGCTGTCTAGTGTTCTTAACCACAAGAAGTTTGTGATGTACTTTACAGAGAAAACACATGTGTTAGATAAACTTCATTTAGGTATGAGTTATAGTACTGTTGGCCATGAATTCAATACTAGTAAATCCATAATATATAGTAAATAATGTCCTTAAATAGAAACACACATAAAACAAAGTTATATATAGACTGGTTAACAAAAATGCTATGACTAGAACTTCCCAGGAACCTAACCCTGTATTTCCCCTAGGGGGAATGATTCAGTATTTGATAATTTAGTGTTTTCTGTAACTGTATAAAACATGACGTCCGTATATAGCAAGATTGACTATATTCATCAAAAATATTCTTGAAAAATAAAGACAATAAAGGTAATAACAGATAAGTGAAATATGGAAACAAAAGCTGAAAGAAGTTATCAACAAGAGACCTGCACTACAAGAAATTTTAAATAAAGTTCTTTAGACTAAAAGAAAATGACACCAGACTGACATCTGTATTTTCATGATGGAATAAAGAATGGCAGAATGGTAAATATATGAGTAGATACAAAATATTCTCATTTCTTTTTTTTTTTTTTTAATCCTCACCTGAGGACATTTTTCCATCCTTTGCACAGACAGAGTGGGAGGGAGAGAGAAAGAGAGAGAGAGGGAAACATCGATGTGAAAGGGACACATCGAGTGGCTGCCACCCGCACGACCAACCAGGGCCGGGGACAAACTGCAACCGAGGTACATGCCCTTAGCGGGAACCGAACCCGAGTCTCTCCGGACCGCAGGTGGACGCTCTAACCGCTGAGCCAAACTGGCCAGGGCAAAATATTCTCATTTCTTAATATCTTTAAAGAATAATTGATTTTTGAAGCTCAAATAATCACAATATACAATAATTTTAGAGGCAATATATATGACAATAAAAGCACAAAGAATGGAAGAAATACATGGAAGCATAAAAGAACAAAAATTAACCAGGACAAAGAGAAAACAGGACTTAAATGAAACATACTAATAATTACAATGAATGTAAATGACCCCAATTAAAAGGCAGGTTTTCAGACTAGATAAAACCCTGCCATGTGCCATTTACAGGACACACACTTTAAATAAGAACATAGGTAGGTTAAAAGTGAAAGAATCTAAAAGGATATATCATCCAAGCACTTATCCTACAAAATCTGGAGTAGCTACATTAATGTAGAACAAAGTAGATTCAAAGACAAGGAGTTTTTGAAGCAACAACTAAAGGGTGACAGACAAATCTATAACTTTTATTTAAAATTTTTAACACTCAACTCTTAGTTGATAAGAGCATTACAAACAACAGAATATACATTCTTCTCAAGTCCACATGCAACATTCACCAAATAAACCATTTCCTGGTCTATAAAACAAGTCTCAATAAACTTAAGAAGACTGACATCAGTGTATGTTCTTTGATCACAAGAATTAAACTGAAATAAGACAAAAATATCTGAAAAACCTCCAAATGTTAGAAAATTAAACTATACAATTGTAATAACCCATGAATCACAGAATTTATCAAAGGGGAAATTAAATCATATTTTAAATTAAACAATAATGGAAATTTGTGAGATATAGGTACAGCAAGCTTAGAGAGAAATTTATAGCTCTAAATGCTTTTAGAAGGATTAACTTCAAAGAGCTTCCACCTTATAAAACCAGGAGGATCAAGAGAAAGTTAACCCCAAATAAGTAGAAGAAAATAACAAAAATCAGAGCTGAAACCAATGTTGTAGAAAACTAGCAAACAATGGAGAAAAATCAATTAAACCAAGTAAAGAAACCAATAGAATTGATAATCCATAAAACTATCAAGAAAAAGAAGAGATAAAAACAAGATGAAAGAGAGACTATCACTATAGATCTTAAATGACCACATTATGAACAAGTTTATGCCAACAAATCAGACAACTTAGGTGAGTGGACAAATTCCTTGATTCTACTCATCAAGATGAAATAGACAAATAACTTGAAAGGCATATATATATATCCAAAATTGGCAGAGAAGAAATAGAACATCGAAATAGCCCTGTATTCCTTAAAGTATACTTATAATTTAAAACCATCTTTACAAAGAAAACTCCAAGCCCAGATGGCTTCACTAGTAAATTCTATAAAATCTAAGGATGCTTATACAAACTCTTTCAACAAATAAAGGAAGAGTAAACATATCCCAAAATGTTTTATAAACTTATACATTAATACCAAAACCAGACAAATATATTACAAGAAAATTACTTTACAGAAAAATACCCCTCACACATACATATAAAAATCTTTAGCAATATACTAGCAAATTGAATCCAGCAACTAATAAAATGTATATTCATTATTAAAAGGGTTTAGCCCTAGGAATACAAGACTGGTTCAACATTCAAAATTAAACAATGAAATTTACCACATTAACAGCCTGAAAAAAGAAAACCCATATGATTGCCTCAACAGATGCCAAAGGTGTATGTTAAAATTCGATACCTATGCCCTGGCCAGTTTGGCTCAGCGGTTAGAGCGTCGGCCTGCGGTCCAGAGAGACCCGGGTTCGGTTCCTGCTAAGGGTGCGTGCCTCAGTTGCAGTTTGTCCCTGGCCCCAGTTGGTCGTGCGGGTGGCAGCCACTCGATGTGTCCCTTTCACATCGATGTTTCTCTCTCTCTCTCCCTCCCATTCTATCTGAACAAAAAATGGAAAAATGTCCTCTCGGGTGAGGATAAAAAAAACAATACTTACTTCAGAAAAATTCTCAACAAACTGGGAGTAGAAGGAAACTTTCTCTACCTAAGTTTCAGGACAGCTAGGAAAAATATGCAGCTAACTTCATACTTAATAGTGTTAATAGTGAAAGACTAACCACATTTCCTCAAGATGCGGAATAAACCAAGGAATTTTTTACACTTTTTACTGTACTTGCCTTCTTACCACATTCATAGCATAAAGATCAGAAGTGAAAAAGAAAATTATCTTAATTTCAGACAACAGCAGTGTGTAGTTAGAAAATTCTATGGTTAAAAAAACCCTACTAGAGCTAATAAGTGAATTTAAGAAGGATGCAGAATAGTTACAAAAACAGTATAGAAAAATCACTGTATTTCCATATTCCAGCAACTAACAAATGAAAAATGTTACCTATTATAATTTACAACAGCAACAAAAAACATAAAATACATAGAAATAAATTTGGCAATAAAAATACAAAAGCTCTACATTGGAAACTACAAAACACTGCTGAGAGAAATCCATAAACATGATGTATGGATTGAAAGACCTTTTTTGTTGTCAGATAAGAGTTCTCTTACGAGTTTCCTGTGCTTTTGCACATCTTGTGAGCAGAGGAATGAGGCATGACTGGCTTTGTTCCTATCTTTTCAAAGATGTTTGTACAGCAAACAGACTTGGAGACAGAGGCAGTGTCTTCCTCTTGAGCAACAAGGCAGGCTAGCTTATTATGTAATGTAAGATTCCGTTTGTCTAAGCCCAAGGTTGCTCTCCTGTAATACCACTCACCCAAATGCAGTGTCACATGGCCTCTCTGTTGCCTTACAGGAAATGGGGCTCAGGGAACCTGTGCAAGAAAATGCTGCTATTCTGGCTATTATCACTGCTGTGAGTAATCAAGTCCCTTATCTCTTACCCAGGCAACTGTGTCCTCTGCCAGCATCCATGAAACTATGGCAGGCTAATTTGTTAGCTTGTTGTAGGGTAAAATCTCAAGCTCTAAGATGTCAATTCTCCTGGTATTGATCTCTAGACTCAATGCAATCCCAATCAAATTCCCAGCAGACATTCTGTAGAAATGAACAAGTTGATCCTAAAATGTATATGGAAATAGAAAGGACTTAGGGCAAAACAATTTTGGGAAAGAAAAAAAAGATAAAACTTAGTGTATTCATACTACTTGGTTTTAAGACTTTCTGTAAAGTTATAGTAATTAAAAGTCTGGTAATTGGCATAAAGATAGATCAATAGAACAAAATAGATAGACATCCTTAACTCACAATGGATGATTCAATGGAAAGCAGTACACATTCAGTCGAAACCTTATTTTGATTTTAAATTGTGATAGTTTCCCAGGCTAGGAACACGCAGTACAATTCTCTGATGATGCTGAGGGTGGGGGGCGGCAGGCAGCACACAGCAGCGAGCCAAAGTTCCCAGCCAGACATGCTCAGGGGAGTAAACAAGTGATACAGTGTATTCATTGTGTAAGATGATTTTGCCCAACTGTAGGCAACTATAAATAATAAGTGGACAAATAATTAAACTGTAGTATATTCTTGTCACTAATACTACTCAGCAGTAAAAAGGAACTAATTACTGATACCTGCAACAACTTCGATAAATCTCAAAAACACAGAGTGCAAATAACCAGACACAAGAGTGCACACTGTATGATTCCATTCAGATAATGCTCTATAATAGGCAAAACTGTGGTGAAAACAACCTAAACAGTAGTTGCTTGGGATTGGAATGCTGGGGGAAGGACAGAACAATAATTAAATTGACTGCTAAGGACTCAAGGAATCTTCCTGGGATAACGAAAATGTTCTGTATCTTGACAGGTGTGGGTTAAATGAGTAGCTGCATTTGTCAAAATATAGAATTGCTAAAACTTAAGATCTATGCATTTTATGGTATGTAAGTTATATCTTAATAAAAACATAAAAATGACTCCATTAACTAAAAAAAATAACATTAAAATTAAAACAGTATGTTGCATTCTTCAAAAATTTCAGCGAGAGTACATAAGCAAGCAGGGGAAAACCTATGGACAGACTTATCAAACAAACCAATCCACTGTAATGTGCAGACCTTATTTGGATTCTGGGGTTTTTTTTTAACTCTTTTTAAAAGACCAGTTATGACATTTCATTAAGTAATAGTTAATATAAACACTGGCTGGATACTTGATGATATTAATTATTGTTAAATATGTTGGGGAAGTATTTGATCAAGAGTATTGTGGTTATGTTTTGGAAAAGAGTACTTACAGTTTGCAAAATACATAATGAAATATTTATGAGTGTGTGGGAGTGGCAAGATTGGCAATGGATTGATGATTGTTGGGGCTCAGTAATGGCTAAATGAAGAATGAAGTTTCATTCACTATTCTGTCTACCTTTCATGTTTGGGAAAAAAAAGTAAAAATAATTTTTTCAATCCCTCCAAAAGAGAAGGCAATGTAAACATACTAAAATTGTATTATACTAAGGTAATTTTAACCACAGTTTTACCCTCAACTTTTAGCAGACCATTAAAATATATTTGATTCTATCAATGCCAAACTTAACTATAGCTCCTGCAACATGTTTCAGTAACAAAATTTTAGTAAGAGGGACAACAAAAAGTTTGGTGGTATAGAGTGGGTAAATGAGCAAGTATGTTGGTAGGTGGTAGTTTTTCTGTCTTGTTCAAAAGTGAAGTCTTACAGATCTAATCCTTAGAGAAGATCTGTGTATAGTATAGATGGTCTATAAAATACAACGTAATGAAATACTTGATCTTCTGAATTCTGATTTTCATAATTCACCTTATGCAAGCAAAAGCATCTAACATAGTTTTTATCAAGTTGTTTTGTATAAAAAAATTATACAAAATTAAAATATCAGAACTTGATACAATTAATAATGAAACTTTCTATAATTTAGTAATGATGCTGACTTGTTGAGACTGAGACTTTCTAAAGGCTATTTATAAAGGGGATTTACATGATAGGAACGAGCATATTTAACAAACTTCTTAGAATAAAAAAAGAACAGAATTTTTAAAAAGCAAAGCCCCTTCTTTTCTGAGATCAATGACTCCAGAAGCTTAAAAAAATTTTTTATGTTTTAGATCAGCTTCACCCAAGGCTGTCAGGACACAGAGATATAAATTTAATAATGGCACCTTCTAATTAGTAAAGTTTACAAGTCAATCTGTAAAATTAGGGAGAAAAGTGTATAGGCAGACCTGGAACCCAAGTAAGTTTTCTTCTTTTCACAAAAGCTGATGATAGGTAAATACATGACTGTTTTAACAGTACAACCACAAGCCTCCTCTGATTTTAAGACAGCAGAAAATACTTTACAGCTAGGGGTTTGTGTTTTGCCCTTAATGTGCTATATGTACCTTGCATAAGGACCATCCCTGCCCATCTTTTTGTCCCAATACTCAGCCCTAAGCCTGGTATAAAAAAAAAAAAAAAAAAGAGTATGTTAACCTTTTCTACCAAATCTGTTTGAACAACAAAACTTTATAAGCCTTCCTAAGTTATGGTAACAATTCCATCAATAAGAACAAGGCATTAAAGAAATAATGTTTTTAAAATAAAACTAGAGGCCCACCTAAGTAAAGATTCAGAGATTCTTTTAAAAGATTCACTAAAAAGTTAATCCAGCATTTAATACCTACAGCTCCTACTACAGGACTATAAAGAATGTTACTTCCACCCTGGCCCGTTTGGCTCAGGGGTTCGAGTGAAGGCCTGCAGCCAAGAGTCACAGGTTCCATTCTGGCCAAGGGCATGCACCTCGGTTGCGGTTCCACCCTCATATCGATGTCTCTCTCTCTACCCCTCCTCCCACTCTATCTGAAAATAAATGGAAAAATAACCTCAGGTGAAGAGTTAAAAAAAAGAATGTTACTTCCTTTCTTACAACAAAAATGTTTTGAAAAGGAAAAAGCAGGACGACTTACCTTTAACAGTCTATAATCAATTGAAAAGAGGGGGGCAAAAATCTATATAACCCAGTATTTCAAGTGTTTCCTATTAAGTAGCCTAGAATACTTAATAATTATGTGTTACACTCTACATTTCATATAATTATAAGCTAAGTTTTAAAAAATACATGTTCAGCCCGGCAGGAGTGGCTCAGAGGATTAAGCATCCATCATCCCATGGACTGAGAGGTCCCAGTTCGATTCCCCATCAGGGCACAAACTCAGGTTTCAGGCTCGATCCCCAGTAGGAGGCATGCAGGAGGCAGCCAATCGATGCACCTCTCTCACGCTCTCTCTCTTAAAAAAAAAAAATCAGCCCTGGCCAGTTTGGCTCAGCGGTTGAGCGTCCACCTGTGGACCAGAGAGAGTCCCGGGTTCGATTCCCACTAGGGGCACATACCACACACACAAAAAAAAAAAAATCAATAAAAATATATTTAAAAATACATGTTAATAAAAACTGTGTTGATAAAATTTATTATCAATACTAAAAATATATAAATTCTTCTTAATCCTTAAATATAACATAACCCACAATAATTCCAACAGAGGGAGAAAAATTGTTGTTATGCATAGAGCAAGGAAAAATAATTGTGAAAAAGTCCTATGAGCTAGTATTTTATTTAAAAGTTATAACCTATGGCTCAGTTGGTTGAAGCTTCGTCCCATACACCAAAAAGCTACAGGTTTAATTTCTGGTCAGGGCAAATACCCCAGGGTCTGTACAGGAGGCAACTGATAGATGCTTCTCTCTCACATCAATGACCCTTCATTCCTTCCTTCCTTCCCTCCCTCCCTCCTTCTCTCTCTCTCTCTCTCTCTCTCTCTCCCTAAAATACCAATTAAAAAAAACATATCCTTAGGTGAGAATTAAAAAAAAAAGTTATAGCCTATGTATGGGTGTCAGACAGGCACTGAATTCATTGGGGGATCACCTCATAAGTTATATAAGTAGTCTAACCACTACCACTATGATATACATTGAAACTAATATAATATTGAATGTCAAATGTAATTGAAAAATTGTTAAAGTAATTAAAATAAAGTTACAGTCATTCCTTGCCACTTCACATTTTGACTTTCGCAGCTTCACTAAATTGCGCTTTTTTCAAATATGATATAGTACAGTCGCCCCTCATTTATTGCGGGTAATCAGTTCCAGACTCTACCGAGATAAATGAATTTCTGCAAAGTAGGGTTCTTTATTTTTATTTTTTTTAGTCCTCACCCGAGGACATTTTTTGATATTTTGTTCAGATAGAGTGGGAGGGAGAGAGAGAGAAACATCGACGTGAAAGGGACACATCGAGTGGTTGCCACCCACACGACCCCACCAGGGCCGGGGACAAACTGCAACCGAGGTACATGCCCTTAGCGGGAACTGAACCTGGGTCTCTCTGGACCGCAGGCCGACGCTCTAACCACTGAGCCAAACTGGCCAGGGTAAGTAGGGTTCTTTATTTATACACAGTCTCCTTCGCCACTTGGCACTTCGATTTTCGTGGCTTCACTCTATTGCGTTTTATTCAAATATATTCACTAAAAAGTTGATCGAGACAGTGAAAATGATACAGCACACACTCGGTTGTCTAAGTCAATTATATACCCCTGTATTACAATTACAATTAAAAATACTATATGTAGGCCTATGTATTCCTACTGAGGCCATGCCTTCAGAGGAGCAGTAACCTTGCTCTTCTTTGCTATGCAGTACATCTCTTCATCTTCACCGCTTCATCATCAAACAAGTTGTACTGTTTCATAGGTTAGTGGTTGTGTGTAAGAACTGTGTGTGTGTGTAATTAAATGTACAATAATAATAATATGACATTTGTAACATCTCTTATTTTCTCTTATTTTGTCTAATATATTGGGTAATAAGTGTAATGGTGACTAAAGGGTGTGATTTCATGTCTAGAGGGCTCTAATAATGTTAAAAAAATGTATTTGGAGGTCGTAAACAGGTCTTCTATGCTCTAACTGCAAAAATACTTGATTTATAAATAAAGAATCCTACTTCGCGGAAATTCATTTATCGCGGTAGAGTCTGGAACTGATTAACCGCGATAAACAAGGGCCAACTATATAGCCTTTGAACCAGTAATTCTATTAGCATAAATTCATCTTACAACACACAGAGAACAGCATGTATTTCCAAAGAAATTTATATAAGGCTGTTCACAGCAACATTATTTATAACAGAAAAAGCTGAAAAACAGCCTAATTAATCTTCAATAAATACATGCTTTAATTCATAACACAGGATTTTTATTGAGAGAAAACACTGTAGTAATCCTGGAACTATGCACAATCTGAAGATCAACATTCATCTATAATTTTTATTCATTTAACAAATATCTGAGTGCCTATACCACATCTCTGTGCTCAGCAATGCGGATAGAATGTCATATAGTCCTTTCCCTCAAGGAAAAAAAAGTGATATAGCCCCTTTACTCAAGAAGCATACACTCTGGTAGAGATTAGGGATGAGTCAACATACCATTATCATATATATGGTATGATATATGTGATGGGAACAGAATGTTTTGGGAACACATGAGGAAAATCAATAATCACCATGCCAAGAAACAAAAATCCAGCAGCTTAAATGTGAAGTTATCAACTCCTCCTTTAGAGTTGAAAAGAATAAAGAGTATATATGTACCCCTATGTTCACAGCAGCACTATTTATAATCACTAACATCTGGAAACAGCCCAAGTGTCCATCAATAGATGAGTGGATAAAAAAGCTGTGGTACATATACACAATGGAATACTATGCAG
The DNA here is from genome assembly GCF_014108415.1 of Molossus molossus. Classification (NCBI taxonomy): domain Eukaryota; kingdom Metazoa; phylum Chordata; class Mammalia; order Chiroptera; family Molossidae; genus Molossus; species Molossus molossus. The sequence continues at coordinate 38,818,827 of NW_023425350.1, forward strand.
CTGTAAGAAAGAAAGATTTCTTATCCTTTGAAAGGACATGGAAGGACCTGGAGAGTATTATCCTAAGTGAAACAAGCCAATCTGAGAAAGACAAATACCACATGATCTCACTTATTTGTGGAATATAATGAACAAAACAAGCTGAGGAACAAAATAGAACCACAGACATGGAAGTGGGGTGCAGACTGACAAACCTCAGAAGAAGTGGATGTGGGGGGAGGGAAGAGTTAAACCACAGTACTTATACGCATGTATGTGTAAACAAGGACATAAGCAATAATGCTGGGGGTGGGGGTTGGGAGGAGGGTATCAATGGGGGGAAAAAGGAGAAACATCTGTAACAAAAATAAATAAAGAACAAACGAACTAAAAAAAAAGAATGAAGAGGCTATCAATCTGAGAAGACCTTAGCATCAGTAAAGCTGGGTATCACCATCTTGCATGCCTATGTCCACAAAGGTCACATTCACCCATTTAGACACTGCTGATGAACTATGGTTGTGCCCTTACAGTTCCGAATTCCTAGTGCTATTATCCTCAGAGGGACTTCTAGGGTCTATATTTAGAAACAGGAACAAAAACAAAAAGTCTCAAAGAATGTACTATAAGAATAGTGTATCTGCAACATTTACTTCTACTTAATCAGAGTTTCCAGAGTCAAAAAATATAGCCATTTGTTTGGTACTTGTATTTTGGGCTAGCAAAATACCTTTAAAATATGCCATCTAATTTAGGGCCTTGCATCAATAGGGTTTCAAATAAAATGCTTTTAGGTATATTATGAAACAACTACACATAAAACAGAGCTAATTATTGGACAATAACTAATATGTCCCTTTTTAATAAATGTTTTCTATAATATAGCAAATCTTCCAACTTTACAGGGATATCGTATGAAACGGTATGTTTTCCAAATACTATTCCACATAGTTAGATATTTATCACAGATTCCATTTACATTTATTACATCATTTTAAAAAGGATTTGAGGGAGCTTGCTAATTACTAAAAAGCACTATAAATTTGACACTGTACTTCCTAGGAAGCAACCTGAAACAAAATTCATCTTATATATAAGGAGCCAAACCACCTGCTCCTAGTCAGCAAACTAGAAAAGGCTTATTAGCAAAAGAAACTATTCAGAATCTCTAAATTCATCAGTTCTATTCCTCGTTATCATTTGTTACACAAAAATGGAAGGAAGATGGGGACTGAATAGGGCATGACCTCTCTTTCTTTAGAGGCATCTTATACTTAAGATTTAAACTATATACCATTCACCCCGGCCAGTTTGGCTCAGTAGTTGAGCATCAACCCATGCACCAAAAGGTCACCGGTTCGATTCCCTGTCAGGACACATGCCCAGGTTGTGGGCCCGGGCCCGACCCCCAGTGTGGGGCATGCAGGAGGCGGCCAATCGATGTTCTAATAGTTTTTAATCTCCAAGACTTAATAATAACCCTATATTTAAAGCAATATTCAACTCTATAGAAACTTCCATTGCAATAAAAATTTTTGAACGGTCTCTGAAATTGATTTAGTAAGCACCAACATTATTTTCTTTGCATTTACAACCTCAAAATCCTATCAATTCTTCTTTCATAAAACCGCTTGGTAACCTAACTATTAAAATACAGATTCACAACCAATTAAAGAAATCATGCTTCCCTTATATCCCATTTTCACTGAACTAGTATAAACTAGTTCAGGCTCTATTCACCTGTCTCAGAACTATTGCAAAAACTTTCTAAATAGTTTCCGTTTTTCTTTCCAACCTATCTAGAATATGGTCACCAACTCCTTTCTAACACTACTTTCAGGATGCCATCCATGCCTCAGTTCAACAATCTTCAATGGCTTCCCAATGGCTAAAGCAGTAAATCAGGAAAAGTAAAAAGCTACTTGTTAATAAGCGTCGAATAAGATGAACTCTCAATCTCTAACAAACTTGATTTATCCTCTAAAATAATTTCCCAAGATGTTCTTTAAAAGAAATTAATTATTAACATAAAATCAGGTACTTGTGAATGAAAAGATTTGAAAACTATTTACCGACTATGCAGATTTTCTTCTGTAGACCTAAAACATTAACTTCCAATAAAGAGTATATCTAACCAATATATGAAAACCAAAATATTTCACTAAATCTCATGGTAAATATGCCACAAGTTTAATTGGCCTAGTCAGGAAAAGGAATCCACAGGTTTCTCTTCTTTACCAGTATCAATCCTTTTGCCTTTCTTTTTCCTCTACGATTCTATTATGATGCATTAGGAGGCTAAACCTGTCCACACGAACAGCAATTCCCCTTAGCTCTGCAGCTGAGATCCTGGCAAAACTGCGCCCCCTCGGAACACAGTGCCCACATCCCATTTCCCGGGCTCGGTTTAGCTGGTGCGGAGTCGCCACATCACTACACGGCTGAACTGGGCGGTGGCAGGACTTCACCAGAACTCTCTCCTTCCCAATTCTCCACGCGCCAACACCACTGGAGGCGCTCTCCCTTCACTGCAGTTGGGTCAATGTGGACGTTTTCCAATGGGTCAGCTCCCCACCAGCGCAAAAGGCGGGGAAGGGAGATGAAGTGCACGGGGGCCACCATGGCCAGGGGGAGGTTAGGAGAGGCCAGGGCTGAATGCGGGCGAGCAGACTAGCAGCGAAACTGCGCCTTTTGCCTAGCAGCAGCCCAGACGGGTAGACAAAAGAGTAACGCGCCAAGGCCTTTCCATCCTCAGCCCACAGCCAAGCCAGCCCAGTGAATCCACAACCCTAGTTCCTCGATACACACCCAGCTCCTACTAGAGGTGGGTGGGTGCCTAACTTCCGGGACGCAGTGGAACGGGGACCAGAGGAAAGAACCTGGAAGCGGGCGGGGTGCACGTGTTCCCTATACCCGGACAGACAATAAAGAACAAGCCCGGGCTTCCTCCGCCGCCCCACCCAGCTCCCGGCGGCTCTCACCAGGGGGGGCGCCTTCACCCCGAGGTCCGCAGACAAAGCCCCTCGGGGCGCAGGGGGAGGCTCCAACATAGCAGCTGGGGCAGCACACAAAAGAGGGAGGGGCGGCGCGGGCGGGAGGGCTAGGCACTCACCCACTGAGCCTGAGGAGCCCTTGCGCTTGGGCGCGGCCGGGGTGGAGGGGGGTGCTGCGGGGGCCGGGGCGGGCGGCGTCCACGCGGGCTCGGCTTGGGGGCTCACGCTGGCCGGGGGAGGAGGAGGAGGAGGCCGGGACGGAGGCTCGTCGTCCTCGGGGAGCTTGGAGGGCGAGGCTGCGGCAGCGGAGGGTATGGACGGCGCGGACGACGCGGGACTCGGGTCCCAAGACGGATGCCTCTCCGAGGCGGCAGGGGGCGCGGCCGGCAGGGGCCCCCGGGGCGCCGGGGGCACGAAGTCATTGCCGAAGTCCAGCAGGGGCGCGGCGGGGGCGGTGGGCACTGGGGCCGCCGACAGCCCAGCGGCGGGCTTCCTCTCCAGCACCTCCAGCTCTTCTAGGTCCTCGTCCTCGTCTTCTTCCTCCTCTTCCTCTTCCTCCTCGTCCTCGGGCTCCCTCACGAACTGGTACTTGAACGTGGGCTGTGGCCGGGGCGGGTTGTCCGAGGACGAGGAGACCAGAGACGACTGGTCCATGTCTTCCATGGCTGGCGGGTCGGAGATGATGCTGCAGCTGCTTCTGCCGCCGGAACGCTTCCCCTGAGAGCCGCGGGCGGTTGTGGGGGTTGGGGAGGACTGCAAGGGGCAGGGCCGAACGAGCCGAGGGACCTGCAGAGGCGACGGCTCTCGGAACAATGAGACTGCTCCTCCTGCCTCCGCACCCGTGATGCGCCACCCGCCCCGTCCCCAGTTGCCGCCGCCACCGCCCAGACCAGCGAAGGAGAGAGGCCAGCCGACTCTCCGCCCAGTTTGGCGTGATTCACCCTCCCCTGCAGGCAGGGGCTGGCGCGGGAGGGAGAGAGCCAATGGGCTACGGGATGGAGACGAAGGACAACCAGCTGGCCCAACGGAGAGAAAAGTAGGTGTGGCTTTTTGCGCTTCCTCTCTCTTACCGGCTGGGTTGTGTTCGGTGGGCGGGGTTTGAAACTGGCAACCCCACCCTCCAGTTTTTGTAGTTGAGCATAGGGGCTGGGGTCTGGGCCTTCCCAAGGCTGGAGGGCCGGTTGTAGTTTAGAGCGTTTGGAAAGCGAGCCAGCTGCGTGCCCTGAGGAGTGGGAGAGGCTTCTGGCGCCCCACCGGAAGGGCGTTATCCTGGGGACTAGAGATGGAAAGTTTCCTCCCAGGAAAGGAAAAAACCCACAGTGGACAAAGGTCCTAACTAACGGGACTGTGGAATAGGCCCTAAGGATTGAAATGTACATTGCATTTTAGAAGATTTTGAAATAAAAGAGTTTATTATTTTAAACTTAAATTCCCAGGTCACCTCACTACTACTATCACCATCACCTAAAAAGAAAAAAGAAAAATTTTGGCAGGGTTAAAAATCAATTCTAGTCTAAATTGTAGACCCTGGATGGGGTAGGCAAAACAGAATTGGGCTGGACCATCTGGAGACTGGGACGGACCATTTGAAAGTCCGCTCATCTCCTTCCAGGAGAGTTTTGAGATCTGTGAGTTGCTGGACTCTCACATGGTAGGAGGATGAGTCAGTCACCCAAAGAGAGAGGGAGGGGAGAGAGAAATGTGGAAACAGAAAGATGCCTTGGAAGGCAATTTGATTCACATTACATTTCAGTCACCTTAGACTCATGAGTCAACTTTCAGATGATTCAGGCTTTCTGGGAATCAGGAAGGCCAGTACAGTACTCACTTCTTAGATAGGCTAGAATGAGCATGATTCCCATTACACTTTTCCCAAAGCTAGAGAGAGAGTTTAAAGAAAGTGGTTGCAGAACATAGAAGTATTGGCATCCAGAGGTTTAGTGAACCTTCATTATCTTTGTGATGTACCTTCCAAAAGTCTTTGCTCCACGCCTAATCTGAAGGCCCTGGAGAGAAAGGGACAGCCTGTTTTCACATTGCTCACAGTCTAGGCCTGCAGTGTGCAATACCTTAGTCACTGACTACTTGTGGCTGTTGAGCACTTGAAACGTGACTAGTCTGAAATGAGGTGTGGTGTAAATTTAAAATACACATCAGATTTTTAGTTAGTACCAAAAAAAAAAATTAACTACCTCAATTTTTATATTAGTTACGTGTTGGAAATGATAATATTTTGGACACATTGGAATAAGTATATTATTCAATTAATTTCACTTTTTTTTTTTTTGCTTTTTTAATGCAGCTTCTAGAAAAATTTAAATACGTATATGACTCACATTATATTTCTATTGGACAGTGCTATTCTAAATTAATGATTAAGAGACTTCGATTGCCATGGGGAAATCACTGGTTATTTAAGCAACTTTTTAGCTCCAACTAATTAATATTACCATACACTTAATTAGAGTATTAAAAAGGAAAGGCAGGGGCTGTGGGGAAAGGAGAAGGGATGACTAGGCAGAACACAGGAGATTTTTAGGGTAGTGAAACTATTCTTCATGATATTGTGATGAAGGATATATGACATTATGCATTTGGCAAAACTCAGAACTGTACAACACATTGTAAACTGGGCGTTAGCAAATAATGTATCAATTTGGTTCATAGGTTGTAACAAATGTACTACACCAATGCAAGATGTTAGTAATAGGAGGAAATGTGGTTGGGGGATTGGCATGGGAGTATATGAGAACTCTGTGCTGTTTAATTTTTCTGTAAATATAAAACTACTCTAAGAAATAAAGTTTTTGTTTTTTAAAGGAAGGGTATGGCAAGATTTCCTGGCAATGTAAACTGATCAAGTTCATTATCAGAAATACATTCAACCTGGAATATCAATCTCACAAAGATGAACTTGCTTTATTTATACAACATGGTTGAGTTGCTTTTTGTTTTTGTTTGTGGTTTGTTTGAGGAGTTGGAAAGAATATAGGGAGAGAAAAGAAGTATTAGTATAGAATTTGGGGGCAGGAGGTTTAATGACAAATTAAAAATTTTAAACAAAACATTATTACAATGATAATTAAATTGTTTCAAGTATTTATCAAATATTTGTCAAAATTATAAAAAAAAATACATGATTGTCAAGTGTGAGTGCATACATACAATACTAGCAAAATTTTATGAACTTTTTCTATTAAGTCACAATTTAACTACCAGAAGTTCAGTGTTCCCCATACTGTTTTTCTCATTCTGATTGTTCTGAAGCTCCTTGATGGAAAGTTTCACAAGGTTTTCATATATTATTTGCAAGTTGTTTATATGATATTTTTGCATTCGTATATCTGTGTACCTGCTATTACTAAAATAGTCACAAGGAAATATCTTTAATTTATTGGAAGTGTTATAAAAGAATAATTACAGAAAAATGATAGATTTGCAACTTTAATTGTAAATAGCAGTAAATATTGAGGCAGTAATATAAGCACTCTCCTCTGACATAGACTACAAGAATTTTATATTATTGATCTCAGTGATGTTTAAAAAATTAAGTATTTGATTGATGAACAAGAGTAAAGAGTTTGTTCAGTGTTCATAGAATGGCCAACAAAGCATAAGAAAAGGAGAACGTTGCTATTATGCCAGAATTAAAAGTAGAGTTAGTTACACGAATGTGTATATAAATATCACTCTCACTAATAAAAATATTCTGTTGGATATTTGAAATGGTAAATGGAAATATATAAATTCTAGATCATAATAATGATTAGAAAATAATTAGTCAATGAATTATCTTGGAAATTTTCTTACCAGATGTAGAAGATTAAAGTTTAACTATTCTCTCTTAGAACCCTATCACAGAATTTCAGAATGGGAAGAATTCTAGGAGATCAGCCCAACCAATCTCCTTCCCATTATAATATCCAACAGAAGGTTTTTGAAACTTGATCATCTGTAGTAGATTAAAAATGGCCACAAGCTCTTTGCAACAACTCGTATCAAGAGGTTGGATCAATTTCCCCACCTCTTCTAAGCCTGGCTTGTGATGTTTCTTAACCAATAGAATGCTCTGGAAATGAGTTCCAAGCCTAACCATCAAAAACATTGCAGCTTCCACTCTCATGCTCTTGAAATGCAAAGGCCCAAGATGATAGACACGTGGAAAGACACCTAACTGCCCTAGCCATAGAGCTCATGTCCCAGAAATGTGAGACCATCTCAGACTTGCCAGCCAATCCACAAAATCGTGAAAAATAATGAATCACTGTTGTTTTAAACTACTGCCTTTGGGATGATTCATTACACAGCAAAAAGCTAATTGAAACATCATCCATTTTTGTGCTTCTATTTTGTGCTTTATTCATTCATACATGAAATATTTATTGGCTACTTACTCAGCACCAAGCTCTGTTCAAGACTTGGGAAAATCAGACACAAATGTGCATGAGCGTTTTCAGTAAAGGGACACTTACTACTTAGGGAAACAGCCCATTCCATCTTCATAGTATTATAGCTTATTGCAGAATGCTGAATTGATACACCTCATTTGCTATACATAGAACAGGTTAGTTGTCCTTCCATCATGTAAGCTCTCTGAAAGAGTTAAATGCATAGGATAGATATACTCTAGTCTACATATTGAAGTGTGCAGACCCAAGAGTGGATTCAGGAACCACAGGAGAAAGATGAGGGGCAATTCCTGACAAATCTGTTTCAAAGCTGTGCACCACAGCTTTTTCGCCTGCTGAAAATGACTTGCTTGTGTAAAAGAGCACCACTGAATTACATGTAATCTTTGCATTCAAAAAAGACTGAAATATCATTTTAGCACTCTTAAGGGAAAATTGACAACTTGCTCCATCATTGACAATACCATTTCATGGGATTTTAGATTTCATGAAATGTACCTTTTTGTGAAATGCAGTTCATGGTTCTGGTTAACATCTTGACTTATTCTAAGCTCATTCTGTAATAAAAATAGAAATATAAATATTATAAAATCAGTGTCTTCAGCTATGCTAGTTATGCATTGACAGTTACTGTTGGATCTAAAAATGAAAATTTTAAGTTTCAAACAGAAGTCACATAATGAGCAAGTGAAAGTCGTAATTAAAATTGAACCTAATCCTTCTTCTTGAACCTGCCTGGATCCTCTACATTAATACTGCATTTCCTGACCAGCTAGTGTGGCTCAGTGGTTGAGCATCAACCCATGCACCAAAGATGTCGCTGGCTTGATTCCTGGTCAAGGCACATGTCCAGGTTGTGGGCCAAGTCCCCAGTGGGGGGCATGCAGTAGGCAGCCAATTGATGTTCCCTCTCATCAATGTTTCTATCTCTCTCTCCTTCTCCCTTCCTCTCTCTCTAAAATCAATAAAGAAAAAATTTTTTTTTTAAAGACTGCATTTCCTTAGGCTAGTTCAATATGCATCATATCTCTGATGAAATTATTTTGATCTAGCAGAAGAACTATTTTTGATCCAGCAGGTAATTAATTTTGGTCTAGCAGTACAAATGCAAGCAAAGAAATTCTTAAACCATCTTAGAAAATAAAAAATCTGTCCTCAGCAGAAAAAAAAACAACAGAAAAGAGGTCACAATATTATCTGAATTATAAATAATTCATTCCAGTATATAACCCAATCTTCCTAATACTTAAAGATTTAAGTATAAATTTTGTTTTTGTATCACTGGTGGAACTAGAAACCAGGTGGTTACTATCTTTAAAATAAACATTATTAACCCTGGCCGGTTTGGCTCAGCGGTTAGAACGTCGGCCCGTGGACCAACGAGTCTTGGGTTTGATTCCGGTCAAGGGCATGTACCTCTCTTGAGGTTAGTCCTCGGCCTGGGATGGTTCGTGTGGGAGGCAACCTGTCGATATGGCCCTATCACGTTGATGTTTCTCTCTGTCTCTCTCCCTCCCTCCCACTCTATCTGATAATAAGTAGAAAAATATCCTTGGGTGAGGAATAAAAATAAAATAAACATTATTAATTTATTCAACTAAAATGTATTAAGCACCTATGCTCTGGTGATAAAGAGTAAATAAAACACTTCCTGACATCAAGGAACATATAGTCTAATTTACATGAGAATACAGAGGTATATATACATATATGTGTGTATATATTCATATATATGTTGTAGATGTATGCATGTATATATGTATTCTGTGAATATATATGATATGTGTACAAGAGAGAGAGAGAGACAGACAGACAGACATAGATATATTCCAACAGGATTTGGGAAACTCTTCATAAGATGATTTAATACTTAATCTTTTAAGGTAGAGAAAGAAGGAAAGGCATCTAAGGAGGGGGAATAGCATCTATAGAGACAGGGAGGAGTGAAACTCCAACATAGATTCAAGGCATCTTGTATACCTAGAGAGATAAAAAGTGACTGAGGCCCTGCCTGGCCTGTTTGGCTCAACGGTTAGAGCGTCGGCCTGCGGTCCTGAGAGACCTGAGTCAGTTCCTGCTAAGGGCACGAACCTCGGTTGCAGTGTGTCCCCAGCCCTGGTTGGGTCGTGCGGGTGGCTACCACTCACATCAATGTTTCTCTCTCTCTCTCTCCCCCCCCCCCCCCACTCTATCTGAACAAAAAATGGAAAAAATGTCCTTGGGTGAGGATTAAAAAAAAAAAGTGATTGAGGAAAAACTCTGAAAAAAATAAGCTAAGTACAGACTGTGAAGGGTCTCAAATGCCATGCTAAAGACTGGAGGCACTGTTCTCTAAGTAAAAAGTTATTAAAGGTCTTTAAGCAGGATGGTGAGATGACCTGCTTGCTAATTTACAAAAATACAATGATAGAGGATAATCGGTGCTAGAGTAAGGAAAATTAAGAATATTTAAGATGCTATTACAATATCTTGGGTAATCTTTGCCCAATAACTTTCTTACAGCTACTGTGGTTTAAGTGAAACAATTACTGCTTATAGTTCAGGCAAAAGATGACAAGAACGTAAACTAATAGCATAGGAAATAGAAAGAGATACATGTAAAACTTTTAAGTTGAATTCATAGAATTTGGTGGCTAACAGGATGGAGGAACTGATGGAAAAGAAGAAAGAAAAGCTTGTTCTAAGGTTTAAGCCTAGGTGACAAGGTAAATGAGTGTTGCCATTATCAAGAAGTCAGGAGAGATTCACTGAATTGGTGAGTAATGCTGGGGAGAAGATGACCTAAGTTTTTAGATACATTGAACTTGAGTTGCCTGCAGAATACTGCAGTAGAAATAATGAGGCAGGTGGAAAACTAGGGCTGGAGCTTAAATCTAGTCTGGAGAGCAGGTGCCTAAACCTGTTGGTTAGGTTTTATGGGTAAAGTTTTGAGGAAAATGGTGGGGTTGGGGGAGGAGATGGATAGCAGGTTGGTGGATCTGTCTGCTACCCATGGGAGAAAAGGGCCTAGCATGGAGCCCTGGGAAATATCAACATGAAACATCTCTAAACATATCTGAATAATTTTATTTCCACCTAACCCTTACTTTTCAAAATAAACCAAAACCAACACAACTCCCTTTAGCTTTTCTTCATAGGTTCAGTTCTTGAGTTTTTAAATAGGTACTCATTTTATCTTTTCCATCTACCTTAACATTAAATTCAGAACTCAAAATAGTATTTCAATAAGTGTTCAATATAATTATATTTAGCACTAAGTAATCTATGGTAATAGGGACAGCACCAAAGAATTTAAGCCACAGATCATCCTTAAATTCTCAGTAAACTGGGAGCTCCAGTCTCTTAGTCAATAACAAGTAGGATTACCCTGTCCGGTTAGAACATCAGCCTGTGGTCCAGAGAGACCCGGGTTCAGTTCCCGCTAAGGGCATGTACCTCAGTTGCAGTTTGTCCCGGCCCTGGTTGGGTCATGTGGGTGGCAGTCACTCGATGTGTCCCTTTTATGTCAATGTTTCTCTCTCTTTCTCTTCCTCTCTCTCCCTCCTACTCTATCTGAACAAAAAATGGAAAAATGTCCTTGGGTGAGGATAAAAATAAAAAAATAAAAAATAACAAGTAGGATTGCCTGGTGAACTTTTGCCTCTTCCTGTAACTAACCATCTGTTAATGAAGATGCTAAAGAGAAGGAAATGGCTGGAAGAAAAATCATAAAAAATTAAGCAAGCTACATTAAATTACATAGTTAACTACAACAATTCTTCTATATACTCCCTGTATTTACCAGGTATAGGATTTTTTAAAAATCAACAGATCTATATTGGTCAAATTCAACTTGCTTTCTACTTTCCAGAGAACCCAGGAACACATTCATGATCAGAAACGCTATAGAATATTGCCCCGCCATTGTCTTTTCTACAACTCCTTTTCCTGTTATTACTACCAACTTATTGTGATCTGGCATTCCCATTTTATGTTTTATTTATTGTCCTGAGTACAAATTCTTTCTGTCAAGTGGTAAAATAAATGTTGTAAATCATTTATGAATGATAAATGCTATTTACTCTAATGAGTTAAATATGGCATATTATGTGTTCATTTCCTTTCCATTCTAAACCCCTATTAAAATGATAGTAAAGCAATAAAAATGGTATTAACCAACAAGGACAAACAGAATGAGAGAGAAAAGACAACAGTGGATAAAATATTTCAACATATTTTTGGAAGACAAAAAGCAAATGTAGGAGCAGTGTAACTGACTTAGCAGACTGTCTGAAGTTACGACCGAGATACTTCTCAAGGAACAATATCAAATATTGTCACTTTGTGCCACAGAACACTTGAAGGCTCGGCCCTGGAGGTGCCAGGATTGAAAACAAGTGGATAAAGTAAAAGTGAAACCCTTGGCCCTCATGTCCCCTCCCTGCTCCCAGAAAGCCTGCAGCAAGGTTTAAAATATCCCTGCTGCCCCACAGTTACTGCTCCCCAAGCCCCTGCCATCCCCAACACCTCATTCTCACCCAGACAGGAAATTGGAGAATCCTTTTGTGGAGAAACTAAATGGGTGGTGCCAGTGAAAATTCCTCAAAGCATTGGCATTTGGAGTACCCCGTAAAAAGACCTGATCCGTCCCTCCTGCTCCCTTCTCTCCACTGAGCGTCCAGTCCATTTATTAAAGACTTTACTCTTAAGCATAAAACAAAACACAAGAACCACCAGACATTTGACAAAAGTCTTGAATGAAAACTAAAAATGAAAAAAACAGAAAAAGAAACTTGAGGCAACAGAGACATACAGAAAAAAGAAGAAAACATCAAAGACATTACAATATTTAGAGGGAAGGTATCATTCCAAAACCAAAAAAACAGAAACAATAAAAATAAAATTATCAGAGAACATGAAAGTGTTCATAAATTAGAACTGATTGCATGTCCATAGCAGCATTATTCACAACTGCCAAAAGGTGGAAACAACCCAAATGTCTATCAGTGGATGAATGGAAAAACAAAATGTGGTCTACACATACAATGGAATATTATTCAGCCTTTAATACATGCTGCAACATGGTTAAACTTTGAAGATGTTATGTTATGAAATAAGCCAGACACAAAAGGACAAATATTGTATGATTCCATTTACATGACTTGCCTAGAATAGTCATACATAGAGACAGAAAGTAAAACAGTAGGTGATGGGCTAGGGGGAGGTAGGGATAGGAAATTAATATTTAATGGCTGCAAAGCTTCAATATGGGATGAAGAAGAAGTTACATAGATGCATAGTGGTGATGGTTGCAAAACAATGTGACGCACTGAGCTGGGTACATACAAATGGTTAAAATGGTAAATTTTACTTCATGTATTTTTTTACCACACTAAAATTTTTTAATTACAGTTTTAAAAATTAATAGACATGAAAAACCTCCCAGGAAATAGAAAAAAAAAAAAAAAAAGCCAAAAAGATGTATTAGCAACAAACAAGTGGAAACTGAAATGTTTTTCTTTTTAAAAAGCAATACAGTGCTGGCCTGTTTGGCTCGGTGGTTAGCGCGTCGACCCACGGACCAGAGAGTCCTGGGTTCGGTTCCCGCTAAGGGTAAGTACCTCGGTTGCAGTTTGTACCTGGCCCCGGCTGGAGTTGTATGGTTGGCAACCACTTGATGTGTCTCTGTCATATCGATGTTTCTCTCTCTCTCTCTTCCTCCCTCTCTCCCTCCTGCTGTATCTGAAGATAAATGCAAAAATGTCTTCAGGTGAGGATGAAAAAAAAAAAGTAATACAATTTGCGATACCACCAGAAAACATGAAATACTTAAGGATGGAGTTAACAAAATATGCCCAAGACTATTATACTGCAAACATTGCTGAGAGAAATTAAGGAAACTAGAAAGACTTCAACTTGATCTCAAGACTTATGATAAAATAACAATAATGAAGACAGTGTAGTATTGGCCTAAAGACAAATATATTAATGAAACAGTATAAAGAATCAAGAAATAGACTAATAGAAATATATAGTCAAATTATTTTTTAAAAAGGTGCCAAAGTATTTCAACAGGGACAAGATAGTTCTTTCAACAAATTGTGCTGGAACAATTGGACATCCATATGGCAGAAAATAATAATAACTTTGGCCCGGCCTGTGTCCCATGGACTGAGAGGTCTTGGTTCAATTCCTGGTCAGGGCACATGCCTGGGTTGCAGGCTTGATCCCCATTGGGATGTTTCTCTCTCACATTGATGTTTCTATATCTCTCTCCCTTCCTCTAAAAAAAAAAAAAAAAAATCAATAAAAAACATTGGAAAAAAAAGAACTTTGATCCTTATCACACAGCTTACTAAAAAAATTAAAATGAATCATGACCCTAAATATAATAGCCATAACAATAAAATATCTTCATTAAAACTTAGACTAAAACCTTGGCAAGGATATTTAATGAATGCTGCTGCAAATGTAAAATGACACAACCACTCTGGAAAATCAATTGGTAATTTCTTACGAAGTTAAGTATATCTAATCATATGACCCGGCAAGTTCACTGCGAGGTATTAATCCAAGAGAAATGAAAATTGGAAACAACCTAAGTGTCCATCAATTCATAAATAAATAAACATACCGTGGCTTTGGACTCCTACTCAGCAATAAAAAGGAACAAATGATATACACAGCATGGAAGAAACTCAAAGGGGTTACGTTAAGTGAAACAAGCAAGACACAAAAGCCTGCATACTATATGATTCTGTTTATGTGACATTCTAAAACAGGCAAAACGGCCAAAGGCAGGGGAGGGTGGGTGACTGCAGAGGGGACAGGGATTCCCTACTCCTTGGAATGAAAGAGTTGACAGTTACATGACTATATACATTGTCTTAACTCATTGAACTATACAATTAAAATGAGTGAACTTTACTGAATAAAAATTATATATCAGGAAAGCTGATTTTTAAAGACAAAGAGATATAATACAGAAGACAACAGATAAGAAAGTTAGATTGATTTGAGAGGCTCATGAAACACTAATCAGAGATCCAGAAAGAAAGAATGGAAAAAAACACTGTTTCCTATTAATGTAATTTGTCCTCTAGAAAGGTGAACTTGCAGTATGGTACTTATGCTGCATGGCAAAGCATTATTTAAGAGTTTACATTTTAACTTAACCTTGTAAATGTGTGCAGATATGTTGAGTGTCAAGAATACTTTAAGATTATTTCTTAAATAATTTTGCTTCTCTAAATTATCCTCTATTTCTATGAAATTAATAGTGCTGTGAATAAAATTATGTCAGACTTAACTTGTAATTTAGATCTTAGAATTGAAGCTAGTTGCAATTTTTAAGTGACTATGTGCTGTTTAATTTTTTTAAAAAGAAACTATTACTTAAATTGAATGTTTCTTTTTTATTTTTTAATATATTTTTATTGATTTTTTAGAGAGAGAAGAGGGAGAGAGAGATAGAAACACTGATGTGAGAGAGAAACATTGATCTGCTGCCTCCTGCACTCCCCTTACTGGGGATCTAGTCCCCAACCCTAGCATGCTCCCTGACTGTGGGTCACACCAGGACCTCTCAGTCCACAGACCATGCTCAATCCACTGAGCCACACTGGCCAGGCAAAAATTAATGTTTCTTACGTATATTATCCTTTCACTGTTGTACCTCTGAAACCCAGCCACTTATCTTTTTTTTTTTAAATCCTTATCCAAGAATACTTTTTCCCCATTTATCTTCTGATAGAGATAGAGATGGAGAGAGAGAAAAAGAAATATCAATGTAAGAGGGACGCATTGACTAGTTGCCTCCTGCAGGACCCGACCAGGGCCGGAGACCAAACTACAACTGAGGTACGTGCCCTTGACCAGAATCGAACCCAAGACTCTTTGATCCACAGGCCAACGCTCTAACTGCTGAGCCAAACCCACCAGGGCTTGCCACTCATCATTAAAAAAAAAAAAAAAAAAAACAGCTTTATTGAGATACAATTCACATACCATACAATTCACTCACTTAAAATGTGCCATACAATTCAGTCACTTAAAACGTAAGATTCAGCCCTGGCCGGTTTGGCTCAGCGGTTAGAGAATCAGCCTGTGGTCCAGAGAGACCCGGGTTCGGTTCCCGCTAAGGGCGCGTACCTCGGTTGCAGTTTGTTCCCGGCCCTGGTTGGGTTGTGCGGGTGGCAGCCACTCGATGTCTCCCTTTCACGTCGATGTTTCTCTCTCTCTCTCTCTCTCTCTCTCTCTCTCTCTCTCTCTCTCTCTCTCCCTCCCTCCCTCCCTCCCACACTGTCTGAACAAGAAATGAAAAAATGTCCTCGGGTGAGGATAATAAATAAATAAATAAATAAATAAATAAATAAATAAAATAATATGTACGATTCAGTGCCAGCCATTGTTCACCTTCTATACAAGTTTTGAATAAGATATGAAAGAAAAGATAATATGATTCAGCAGAGCAAGATGAGGTCTGGTCTTGCCTTGCCCCAGCTTGGTGATTTCCAAGAAACCCTGGACCTCACATCCTCATCCATAATCAAAAGGTCAAACTAAATGATTGGCCTAGCTCTGATCTACCTTCAAGATCATTTTTAAATTTTTGTTTATTTTTAACTTTTAATTTCCCTTTTAGTGCCAACATCAGATGTTGGGATAAGCAGCTGATGAAGGTATATTTTACAGTAGGACAGTTGTGACAATGATCTGAATTAAAGATGGCGCTGGCACACTCGATGTGTCCCTTCACGTCGATGTTTCTCTCTCTCTCTCCCTTCCTCTCTCTCCCTCCCACTCTATCTGTACAAAAAATGGAAAAATATCCTCGGGTGAGGATAAAAATATAAAAAAAAAAGATGGCGCTGGCAGATATATCATAGCATTGGGAAGTCTTTATACATGTAGCAAAATTCTTTGGAGCCTTTCTTGAAAGAAGACAGTTTTCTTTTATGCATTTCAAAGTAGGAAAATAAAGAGAAAGAGGGCAGCCACATGGTGTGTTTAACTTAGGTGAGTTTCTCTTCTCTAACTTTACCTTTCCTGTTTCTAAAAGCAAATATAAAAACTGAATAGAATTGGAAAGATATTCAAGAAATCTAGATTCAGCCAAATAGCTTAATCAAAAATATTTTTAAAACTTGCCTGCAGAGTTTTTGTTGAAGTAAAAAATGAAGAGTTCCCATAAAGGCCTGGTTGACATGCAAAATTTTACCACCACAGATTTTAATAGAATATTACCTCATTTGTTTCTTTCTCTATTTCAAGTAACAGAGTCAAAGTTACATTTTTAAATGAATATACCTGTATTCCTAAAAAGCTTACATGAGATCTCTTAGTAATCAGGTATCATTTGAGGTTAAATTACATCCCCCCAAAAGATATGTTGATGTTCTAAGTCCCTCAGAATGATATTATTTGAAAATAGGGTCATTTGCAGATGTAGTAGTTAAGATTAGGTCATACTGGAGAAGGGTGGGCTCTTAATTCAATTGTGAGTGGTGTCCTAAGAGTAGAAGACAGACACAAGGAGAGAAGACGGCCTTGTGAAGCCAGAGGCAGAAACTGGAGTAACGCTGCAACAACCCTGGGACTTCCAGAAGCTGGAAGAGGCAAGGAAGGATCCTAGAGGCTTTGGAGGGAGCATGGCCCTGTCAACACCTTTATTTCCTATATTTAGACTCCAAAGGTGTGAGAAAATAAATTTCCGTTGTTTTAAACCATCCAGTTTGTGGTATTTTGCTATGGCAGCCATATGGAACTAGTACACAAAGCCAAATGTTATGCTCAAGAAAAGCTCTGGCTCTCCTGGGTCCACTTCCTGCCAGCAGGAAAGGAGATGATAGGCACTGGGTATTTAGCTGGGCCAAGGGTGGCCTCAGGCCCATGCAAATTAAAAGCAAGTTGACTATGGTCAGCCAGACAATTTTAGTAGGCATCTTGGGGAATATTAGGCTGGTCCACACCCCTCTGCTTTGAGAACTTCCCTTGACAGGACTGAATGCCTGTTTGCATTGCTTCCCTGCTCCCCTGTCCAGAGCTGATCATCCAAGGATGAACACATGATACTAGACAGGTCAATCTCCCTGTCTTTGTCTCTCTGTGCAAGAATTGTCACTGAGAGGTAAGAAGCTGAGCTGGTTACTTGAGCTGAGGATGAGTACACTCAGGAGCAAGGGGACAGCTGTGTTTGGCCTTTTGCACAACAAAGTCTGGAGAGAGAGAGAGAGAATTGCAGTAGCCAAGGAGCATAGTAAGTCAAACAAAAATTAGCAGCTTGTGTTTTTGATGGATTTCCAAGCCTCAGTTCCAATCCTCCCTGAAACATGACTGCAATTTCTGCCTTCCTTAAGATACTCCATTCTTTAAATAACTTATTTTCTTGCTTACACTGGTTGCAAATAAATTTCTGTTACTTGCAACCTAAAGAGCTTTAACTAATGAAGCTACAGTCATTATCGTATTCTCTATGGTATTAAAAAAAACTTTTTTGCTGATAGTTACCTATAAAAGGCAGGTGAGAGTAAAATTTCTCTGGTTAATCTTTTCATGTAGTTTTGACCTTAAAATCATGTAACTGTATTACCTATTCAAAAGATATTTTTAAAAATATTGTTGAAATAAATTCATAAGGATTATAAAAACATAAGGATTATATTTTCCACATCAAAATCCAGGACACCTCATTTACTACAGAGTAAAACAACAGATCAGAATTTTAAAACTCTGACACATGCACCTTAGAAGTTTTTACAATGGAGAATCAGATAAGATACATCTTTTTTATGTTTATGGTAGAAGGCTAGATCTAAATGTATGACTTGGTATCCAGAAAGTAACTCAACCCCCTTCATGGACCTCTTTGGGAGGCTGTGAGAATTCTTGACCTAGAAAAAAAATGCACAAATGCAAAACATACTGTTTTAAATGGTTCCCACACCCTTTGAAGCCCAGCCACAGATGCTAGTATATGACAGCTTAATTGGAGGTAAATTTACATTCCTGAAACAACTACATAACCATACAGTGGTATGAAATATCTTTGTGTGTGGCCTAGAAAAAGAGCATTAAAAAGTCAGACATGGAAGAGATAATGGGTTTGAATAATTTGAGGGGATTTTTGGAGAAGCTGAGAAATAATGTCTGAGATTATTAGTAGAATTCAAGGACACAGAAGATGTAAAGGGGCACTTAAGATCTTGCTCGCTGGCATATGTCATCAGTTTGGCTCTAATAAACTCATAAAAATTCCAAAATAAAATTGCAGATTAAAAAATAGGACATAGGCATAGTGTAGAAAAGAACAAAGCATGTGTGGGAACCATGCAGGTGTAGCTGGAGCAAGAGCTTGTCTGCACATTGGAGAGGGTCAGCGCCTAGCCCAGAGCCTGGGACTTGAGTACTCAATTAGTAGTAATTATTATTATTGTTATTATTATTAGGAGAGCAAGATAAGGTCACATGGGTAAGATGAGATCATATTGTAGAGGACCTTAAAAGTCAGAACAGTTAAGATTTTACAGGTCATTGTATGTTTCTGAGCAGAAAGAGAACTTGATTCAGTAAAACTATTCAAAACACAAGAATAGCTTGGAGAAAGTGAAGAGCGAATGGGTAGTAGGAGTATTTCATTTGGTTTTTTAGTAGTAATGGTACAGAGAACTTAAACAAAGGTTGTAGAGTGGAAATAAAGGATGTATTTGAGGGACTTCAAGATGGAGAGGCCTCAGGGACTGATTAGTGATATACAGGGGATGCAGGAGAGAGGAAAGTCCCAGAAAATATTGTTAAACTTATTATATTGTTATAATTACTTATTAAATATTACTAAATTAATTTTTTTATTTTATAGATTCTACAACTGTTGCAGTACTGGAACGTTTGTTCTGGATAAAGGGTACAAACATTCTCGATGAAGCCACCAAAAACCAAGCTGAGATGTGACTAGGAGGGAACCAGGGGTTTCTCCTCAGCCATGAACAGCTTTCTACTGAACGCGTAGGTGGCGATAATGTTAAATATACTACACAAAACCACAGATTCTTTTTCACTCATTAGGAATTTCTAGGGTATACATGCCAACTACCAGCCACTTCCAGCCTTGTCTTTGCTTTTCACAGCTTCTGCTGTGGAGATGAAATTTTAGATAAAGTTCTTGTAGTAGAATCCAAGATGTTTTACTATGTGAAGCCTGATTCATAATAGTCGAGGTTTTCTCTCTCTCCTGATGATCACCCTGGGTCAGCTGCTGCCGCTGGAGCCCAGCAGAGAGAAGAGGGAAGTAACGTGGTGTTTCATGGTGGCTATGAATAATGGGGCGGAATCACAGAAATGACAGGCAGTTTTAGAAATTATCTGTACAATCAAGGTACACCTCAGTCAATCACAGGTACATTGTAGCATCAAATATGTAATATTGGTTTAAGCTTTGGTTTTCAGAAAGTAGAGTAGTATGTAAAGAACTTGGGACAAGGAGTCAGAAAACGTAGGTTCTAACACCAGATTTATCTCCAACTATGGAGCCAGACAGGGACAATTTTCCTATAGACTGTCCCAACTTCTCAATCCGGTGCGTTCAAGGAATCAAAACGATCATGCAGCCGAAGCTCACTCTCCAGGCGAGGCAGGGCAGGTTGGCAGACGCCGCCTCATTCCGCATTAGTGGGCCGTGATCGTGAGCTGAGTATTTTTTAAAACTGGAATGGTGAGAACTGTAAGCTGGAGAATAACACCGATTTCTTCTGACCACGGTGTGGGGAACAGATGGAGGGTGTCGACACTGAGAGCACGTCACCGGAGAGGAGGCTGTCGTAGAGGGCTGGCTCAGAGCAGGTGGGGGCTTGGCTACCGGGGTTGCCATGGGGAGGGGGACACAGGAGAGATGGTTATGAGGCAGAAATGACCTACCTTACCGATGGATGGGATGCAAGGAGAAGGAGGAATCCCAAATAAAGCCTGGGATTCTAGCTTAAGCCACTAGGTAGGCGGAAGTCGGAAGGCTGGGAGAGGAAGGGTTGGGAGTGGGGACGGGAGCGGAGCGCAGCAGACAGGCAGGAGTCAACTTTCCCTTTCAGTCAGTTGGGCTCAAGATGTTGAAGTCAGGGCTGTCAAGTAGGCAATTTGATAAAAATACCTAGAGCATGAGAGCAATGTATGGTTTCTAGTGTTTTAAAAAATTCCCCATCCATAAATGACTACCCCTGATACTTTATTTTTTAAAATATGCTTTGGTCACTTGGTACTTAATCAAAAGAAAGAAACCTCACTGATAAACCTCCTTCCAGTAATATTAAATTTATTAATGATAATGGTTTTGCCCTGGCCAGTTTGGCTCAGTGGTTAGAGTGTCAGCCCAAGGACGGAAGGGTCACGGATTTGATCCTAGTCAAGGGCACATACCTGGGTTGCAGGTTTGATCCCAGGTCAGTCAGGGTCGTGGGAGACAACCAATCAGATGTGTTTCTCTCACATCAATGTTTCTCTCTCTCTCTCTCTCTCTCTCTCTCTCTCTCTCTCTCTCTCCCTTTCTCTCTCTAAAAAGAAATAAAAACATTAAAATTTTTTTTAAAAACATTAATTAGAACTCCCAAATGAAAACAGATGATAGCAAAAATTTATTTTTAAAAGAAACTTCCACAGTTATTCCAGATTTAGAACATCTATATCACTTTCATAACAATCATTAATATTTAAAATGATGACACAAAAGTACTTAAATCATCAAAGACTAAATTGGATTCCTATACCAAAATATTAAGCCTGAGAAAATACAATAATTTATTTAAGAAATGTTCATTGGTGAGAAAGAAAAAGAATTTTCTGGTTAATCTGGTTAGCCAAAATTAAATCAGTTATTATATAAAATTCCAATTAAATGAGACTTTTCTCATTTTAAATTATGTTTCACTAAACATACACATTATTTCCTAATATAATTTTTATTCTTTAGGCAGAATTACTTATATGATAGTGATTTGATATCAAATTAGATTAATATTATAGATTAACAACTTTAGTTTTTCCATTTAGAATACATATATTATATGGGGTTGTTGTTGATTTTTAAAATTAAATTAAATTTTTTTGTCATCACCATTTATCCCTTCTATGCTCTCTTCCACCTCTTCCACCCAACCCCTCCACCCCACAATCACCACTGTTATATGAGTTTTTAAATAGTGTACTCAAAATAAGCCAGTAAGCATGATGGAAAGAATGCAAATGAAATCATAGAGATAAGTTTAGCTAGTATGTTCTACTCTTATAGAATGTCTTCTTTATCTAGCATTCTATTGGCAGAGTTTCTTATACCAGAATCTACCATCATACATCCAGCTCACATAAACAGCATTTTACTTGTACATTTATTTTTATTTTTATATATATATTTACATTTCTACAACATAAAATTTTTCTTAAATCTCATTTATACTTTCTGTATTTCACCCACTATTTGCTAGTGTGATGTGTTTACTTCTATACAGGGCTAGCTATGTAGTCATATTTACACATTTAAACTAAAATAAATCTGATAACAATATACCCCCAAAAAATGGATATGGCCACCAAAACATGTAAAGAATGTTCATGGTAGCTTTATTTATAATATCTACAATTTTTTAAATAAGAAAACAAATGTCCATCAACAGTAGAATGGGTAAATTTGTGTAATGGAATACTATACAGCATTAAAGAAGAACTGCTGCTACACACGATAATATGGATCAATCTCAGAGAATTGATGTTGAGCAAAAGAAACTAGGCACGCACACACACACACACACACACACACACACTAACTTATAGGATGATTCCATTTATATGAAATTTAAGAAGAGGCTAAACTAATCTATCCTGATAAAAATCAGAGAAATGGTAACTGGGTTAGGGAAGTGTTCTTGCTGGACAATATCTTTTTAAAAAATACATATTTTTATTGATTTTTAGGAGAGAGGAAGGGAAAAGGAGAAAGAGTTAGAAACATCAATGTGAGAGAGAACCATCAATTGGCTGCCTCCTGCACACCCCCCACTGGGGATTGAGCCCAAAACTGGGACATGTACCCTGACCAGGAATCAAACCAGTGACCTCTTGGTTCATGAGTCGACGCTCAACCAATAAGCCACACTGGCCAGGCTGGCTGGGAAGTATCTTGATGGAGCCTTCTGGGGTGCTGGAAATGTTCTGGTCTTAGGTGATGATTACACAGGTATACACACACTTGCAGAAATTAGTGTGTATGCACATATATATATGCATGTAGAAAATAAACCATAAGATTAGTGCATTTTACTATATGGATGTTGTACCTCAATAATTTTTTTTAATTCAGTAGTAAATTATGGTACATTTTCTAATAGGCTAATAGGACTTTAAAAAAAATAGAATAATATGAATCAAATAAAATGATATCCAAACATATTAAGCAAAAAAAGCAATTTGCAGCCCTTATATAGATGATTGGACAAAGAAGATGTGGTACATACATACAATGGATTACTATTCAGCCATAAAAAAAGATGAAATACTGCCATTTGCAACAATGTAGATGGATCTTGAGAATATCATGCTAAGTGCAATAAGTCAGACAGTAAAAGTCAAGAACCATATGATTTTACTCATATGTGGGATATAAACCTAAAAGCAACAAATGGACAAATAAAAAAAGCAAACAAAAACTCATAGATACAGACAACAGGATGGTGGTTACCAGAGGGAAGGGGGTTTGGAGGCTATTAAAGGGTAAAGTGGGTTAAATATATGGTTACAGAAGAAGATTTGAGTTTGGGTGGTGGGCTCACAATGCAATATACAGATGATTTATCATAGAATTGTACACTTGCATAGAATTGTACACTTGAAACATGATTTTATTAACCAATGTCACTCCAATAAAATTATTTTTAAAAAATTTTAAGCAATTTTCAGAGAACTTTGTTTAGTATGATTTCACTTGTATTTGTGTTTTAATAGATATATGTATGATTGGATATGCATGGGCAATTTTTGGAAGAATATACAAGAAATTGTTGATAGCAATGACCTCAGACAACTGGAGTGTGGGATTAGGATTTATATTTTTATATAAGCTGGGCTTTTTTAGTTCATACTTTTTCATACTTTTCATAAAATTGTTAACCTAATTTAAAAAGCTCCATTAATGCATTTTTAAATGTATTAGGTTGAGCCATATGAAATTGTCATTTTTGTAACTCAAAAAATGAGAGAATACTTTTTCACATAATTCAATCTAATACAGTGAACAGATATAAAGATGTTATATAAAAACATTCATTTAGACATTCCTAATTCAGAATTTGAAATAATTTTCATGTCAACATAACTCAAATCCAATTTGATTTGATTGTATATTTTAGTTTAATATTTGTTACTTGAGCCCTGGCCAGTTTGGCTCAGCAGTTGGAGCGTTGGCCTGTGGACCAGAGAGTCTTGGGTTTGGTTCCCACTAGGGGCACGGACCAAAAAAAAAAAAATTGTTACTTGAAAATAAGTTAATTACCTTTTTTTCCCCAATTGATTATAATTTGAACTGTTCACATACTAATCATTTCTAATAGTTCCCAGACTATACAGAAATATGTATATGTTTACAGTATTACAAAAATAGGATGAAATTTGAAACTAGGTAGTCTAGGGTCAGATATCAGTTTTTTCCACTGGCTCTGTGACCTAGGATAAGCTACTCTGGACTTCAGTTTTCTTTAGAATAACATGAAGAAAACAATGCCTGACCTACAACGTTGCTCATAGGATTAATTTGTTGATGTACGTAAAAGCACTTTGGAAAGTACAAAGCACTATACAAATGTAATCATTATTGTTTTAAATAAAGAAAGGGAATAGCCTATTATTGAAAGAGGTCAAGTTTGCAGTATCCATATTACAATTTATGTTATTCTAGATTAGTGGTTTTCAAATTTCTGATCTCAGGACATCTTTATACTCTTTGTGGTGTGAACTTCAGTTATTAACATTTACTGTAATATAAATTGAAACAAATTTTTAAATATTTATTTTTAAATAATAGTAATAAACTTATTACATATTAACTTAAATTACTTTTATGAGACATACCTATTTTTTCTAAAACAAAGAAAATTAGTGAAAATAGACATTATTTTACATTTTTGCAAAGTTTTTTAAAGTCTAGCTTAATATGACAGTTAGAGTCTCATATCTATTTTATTCCATCTGTTGCCACATGTCATTTTGGTTGACGTATATAAAGAAAACTTGGCCTTACAGATAGGTATTCGGGAAATGGCAGAGGTATTTTAACAGCCTTTTCAGATAACTGTTGTTATAACTATTTGATACTATATCAAAACCCAAGGTAGTCCTTAAAGTTTATTTGCAATCTGAATCTAAAAACAATGAACTCGATTCATTACTTTTTTCGTGAACAAAAAGTTCATATTAATGAGCTTCTACTCTGCTACATTAAAATCCATTGGTCTGTTTTGCACTTTGAATGTATCTTTTACCGATCCATGATTTGGTAACATTATTCATTGGTCATATTGAAAATATCAGTACATAGACTTATTCAGGTCTTCCCAATTTTGGCACATTTCCTTCTATGACACCAAAAAAAAAAAAAAAAATCACATTAATTAATGTCGCCTCTCATCATCAGAAAAGATCTTTAGTCCTGGAAAACTGTCAAACTCACAGTGGTGGATACAAGTTTTCCAAAAACCTGATTTTTGCATAATAACTCAAAATTTTACTTTAGAAAATACTGTAGTGTTTTTCCCCTTGAAATGACAGGTTCACTTCATTTATTTTTCTGAAAAGCTCTGCCAAATACCCAAGTTTGAATTACCATAATTTATATTTCAGTGGTTCTTTCAAGTGAACACGATGTTCCATGAAAAGACTGGCTAGTTCAGCTTGCAACTCAAACAATCACGCAGTGCTCTTCCTCAAGACAAACACTGCACTTTTGTACTTTGCATGCGGCCACAGTGCTGTGTGGTACCTCCCACGCTGTCGCCTAGAATATTCAAAATACGGGTATTCAAGGCTCAAAATTTAACAAAATTCACAACTTTTACTGCTTCAACAAGGACCTTACTAAGAGAAACTGAATGTTCTTTATATATATTTTTTTTGTTTGTTTGTTTGTTTATTGGTTTTAGAGAGAGAGGAAGGGAGAGGGAGAGAGAGACAGAAACATCTATGAGAGAGAACATCAATTGGCCGCCTCCTGCATGTCCCCCACTGGGAATCAGGCCCATAACCTGGACATGTGCCCTGACTGGGAATCAAGCCTGCGACTTCTTGGTGCATGGGTCAACGCTCAACCAGTGAGCCACACCAGCCAGGTGAAACTGAATGTTCTTTGTACTGTGAGTGCACAGCGGTGAAGTATACGGTGACAGCTAGCTCACTTTATAGCCACTGCTTTAATTTGTGCCAAGGTACCAGCTGTTCTCATTACCAATTTTTTTAGCACCATTATTTCAAAATGGGTAAGCGGAATGACAGGAAAAAAAGAAAGAAAGAGAGAGAGACAGAGAGGAAAGAAAGAAAGAAAGAAAGAAAGAAAGAAAGAAAGAAAGAAAGAAAGAAAGAAAGAAAGAAAGAAAGAAAGAAAGAAAGAAAGAAAGAAAGGAAAGAAAGAAAAGAGAGAAAGAGAGAAAGAGAGAAAGAGAAAGAAAGAAAGGCAAATAGCATTTCCTTAGCATAACTATCATTATGAAAAAAAATTGGAACTTTCAGACTCTGAAGGACTCTCAGGAGTCAGGAGGCCACACTCTGAGAATGGCTGAACTAGATGACGGTTCAGCGGAAGACAATCAACACATTTTACTTAGCTCAGAGCAGACCCTAATGAGACTGATTAAAACAGTCATGGTTAGGGCAATCATGTTCAAGAAAGCAATTATTTAAACTATGTAGTTCTAATCTTTATTACTGAGATGCAAATAATGCTTCTCATTCATGGCCACATTCTTGTGGGGGGAAAATACCACAATTACTTGGTACTCCGTACCTCCTTCCATACAAAAAAGTCCCACCAACACTCTAAATGCTCCTCTTAATCCGTACATTCAATTCTGCCATTGTCTAAGAGCAAGCTGAAAATATCTGCATAGCCACAGGCTACCTACCCATAGTTCATTAATATTAAGCAAATAGAGTTGGATAATTCTTTGTCATAGGGGCTGTCCTGTGCACTGTAGGATATTTAGCAGGATCTCTAGCTGCTATCCACAAGATGCTAGTAATACACCTTCCCCATCAGGACAACCAAAAATGTCTCTAAACATTGCAGATGTCCTTGGGAAGAGAGGTGAGGTGAAGGGGCAAATTTGCTGTGGGTTAAAAACCACTGGATTATATGCATTTCTCAGAAAAAGAGAGTAATATAGAGAGACTAGATAGAGATCTCCTTTCAAGGACAAGCAACTACTCTGATTTGTTTTGTTTTGTTGGTTAATCCTCACCTGAGGATAGTTTTCCATTGATTTTTAGACAGGGTGGAAGGGGGGGAGACATTGCACAACCCCAGGGTATCAAACCTGCAACCCAGGTACATGCCCTTGACAGGGATCGAACCTGAGACCCTTTGGTGTACATGTCGACACTCCTAACCGCTGGGCCAAACTGGCCAGGGCTGTTTTTGTTCGTTTGTTTATTTGTTTGTTTGTTTGTATGTTTTGTTTTGTTTTAATGGAAGTTCAAAACTACAAGCCAGGCTGAGTTCCTGAGAATAGTTTCAAATTCTGCCTAACGGCTACAGTAATACTTTTCGGGCTACCTAGGGGGCTCCTGCTTGTGGTCTACCAGATAAAATGCTCAACTCAAGAGTCAGACAACCTGGGTCCTATTACTACTACTCTAAATCAACTCCTTGTGACTTGTTTTATCATTTCTCAAATGAATACAATAGCACCTCAACTACCTTCTGTGAGTATAAGGATACAATGAAAGGAAATGTAAAAGTGCTTTGAAAAGTGAAGAGACCCCTGGCCAGTTTGGCTCAGCAGTTGAGCGTCAGCCTGCAAATCAGAGAGTCCCGGGTTCGGTTCCTGATAGGGGCACGTACCAAAAAAAAAAAAGAAAAAAAGAAAGAAAAGTTAAAAGAAAATATCAACAGACATAATTAAGTGCTTATGGTCTTTGCAAAAATGGAACCTCCTTAACAAACAACCTTAAAGTGCCTGATGCTCTTTCCCACTTTTAACTACATGATTTGCCTTACCAGGGCGGGAGTGGGACCACATGCCACTAAAAACACCAGTCTTTGATACTCCTAGTGCAGAAAACAAATGTGATCTGATTCTATGAAAAATACTACAAGCCATTACTGACTTCAGCTGCTTAGCAAATAGTAGCCCAAACCCTTCACCGTAGTCCCAACACGGCTGCCATGGCTATGGTTATAATGAAAGAACACCAACCAAACAAAACTTTGGAATCTTTTGAGAAATTCCTCGGATTTATTAGTAAGAGGAGGGAAGAAGTTGTAAAAGTCGTAAACAGTTTAGGAGGAATGAGTCCAAATAACTTTGTGATATAGGTGTTATGGTAACTGAGTTACCGTGAGAATTTTAGGGTACAAAGGAGAGAGAAGAACAGAAAGGGAAGTTGGAAGACTGCTAAGATCAACTTCAGTTATTTGAGAATTTTCCAGAATACAAGAAAGTAGAAATGGTCACACTCTTCCTCTCTCCGCTTCCCGCACTAAATGGTCCCCATCACCATCTCTTATCATTCAATATTTTCCCTCTGTATGGGTGTACACAACTTATATAAACAATTCCTTACTGATGGAAATGACTTATTTCTTTTTCTTTTCTAATTATAAACAAAACTAAGTAAAAACCATCAAATAAAATTGTCCTGTATAACAATATGTCCTTAGGATACATTCTTAGTTGTGAGTTTCTGTATCAATGGGCATGCACATTTTTAAAACTTTCATTTTTAATAATAAAGTTTTTGAGGACTTTCCTTTCTTTGATTATCATGGTGCCATCTTGCTGTTTAGAGATAGCTGAATCACTGAGCACGTGTGCACATGCCTGATGATACTTGATATACATTCCAATTTTTAAATAGTCCAGAGGAATGTTTATATCATCTTCAAACTCAGAAGATCTCTAAATGTAAAGATCACAATTATAACTGTCCTCTGTCTTTTTTTTCAGTATTATCATTTGTGCTTTATGCTTCCTTAAATTGCCATATTTATTTCAAATAATCAAAAGAGAAATTGGCAGTGTTCTTCCTGTAACTCTACCCCCTGAAAACAAGCTTCTTCAGTTACTGTGCTTCATCACTTCTTCATCTTATTCCATTGCCTCACCCAGTTTCCATCCCCCAATACGATTATTTATTTCTGCAATTTTATTAGGCAATTCTACTAAGAAGCTAGGCTGAACTTTACATATTTTAATGTTTTTCTTTATTGCTTTGTAGAGAGAAAGGAAGGGAGAGGCAGAGAGAGATAGAAACATTGATGAGAGAGATTGGCCGCCTCCTGCATGTCCCCCATGGGGGATTTGGCCCACAGCCTGGGCATGTGCTCTGATCAGGAATCAAACCAGCGACCTCTTAGTGCATGGATTGACACTCAACCACTGAGCCACACCGGCTGGACTGAACTTTACATATTTTAAAATAAATTGTAAAGAAAAGTTTAGTGGACATACTATACAGCAAAAAAAACAAGACAATTCTAACTAGCCATGTTTCCCACAGAAACCTTTTTTAAAGGGAGGTTACTGCAGCCCATAAACTTAGATGACCTTTTCTTTCCTGCTGGGGATAGCCTTTAGCTCAATCTCAATATGTCTTTTCTCCATAAATACCAAACAACCAAGAGTATTAATTTCATTGTCCAATGTGCATCTTGTCATATTTAACTATTTATAGTAGTGTCTACAAATAACTTCTTAGAAAACATAAATATGCATTAGCATAACATTTGGTTGTGACTATTAGAAGAAGCAGTAGCCAGAGATCTACTCTCACATGCTGTCCACGGGGATCAGAATTAAAGGAAAAGGGGGAATTTTGGCAGCAAATTGGTATACTTATGGGACTGGCTCATGACTGCTGGGAAGAATTCTGGGAATTACAACAGAATGCTGATGTGTGACATCTGCATGATGCTCTATCACCATGTCAATATGCACACATTTTGGGGATGCATTAGGTACCACTTCACTTATTTATTTATTTATTTATTTATTTATTTATTTATTTAATCCTCATCCAACATTTTAGCATTTATCTTGAGATAGAGCGGGAGGGAGAAAGAGAAAGAAATAAACATCGATGTGAGAGAGACACATTGACTGGTTGCCACCCACATGACCCCAACCAGGGCTGGGAACAAACTACAACCGAGGTACGTGCCCTTAGCAGGAACCGAACCTGGGCCTCTCTGGTCTGCGGGCCGACGCTCTAACCGCTGAGCCAAACCGGCCAAGGCCATTAGGAACCACTTTAAAATACAATCTCCACAATTCCCATTTGTCTTCAATCTGCTTATATCCATGGTTTTCTGGGAATATTTGCTGATTCTATGTAATGAAAATTATAATAAAAAAGTATGCCCTGGCCAGTTTGGCTCAGCGGTAGAGCACCAGCCTGTGGACCAATGAGTCCTGGGTTCGATTCCAGTACCTCGGTTGTGGTTCATCCCCAACCCTGGTCAGGGTCGTGTGGGAGGCAACCAGTTGACGTGTCCCTCTAATGTCAATGTTTCTCTCTCTCCCTTTCGCTCCATCTCTCTCTACCTGAAGATGAATAGAAAAATATCCTTGAGTGAGAATTAAAAAAAAAAAAAAAAGTATGAGTCATAGGCACTGAGAACTGAAAAGAACTTTTGAGATAAAGCACACTTTTCCTCACTTAAAGGCAAAGAGGCTGATAAGCTTGTCCAGGTCACTCACTGGTCAGTGGCAGTGCCAGACCCCGAGCCTCCGCCTCTCACATGAGATCTGGAGCGTCACCCACATCACCACACCCCTTGAGGGCCACCTGCCCCAGTCACATCATAGGGTTACATTAGTTGTAAGGTTAAGCCAAACCCAGAGCATATCTCAAAAGCAACTCACATGCCTAACTCAATCAATAAAAGGTAACTAGGGAGCACAATCCATCTTTGGCATAAATGTCCAGTCTTCTCTCTTAGACACTCACATCCTTGAAGGTGATGTGCTTCAGTAATGCACCTGCTTTGCCAGATGTTGTGGGAGCTGGTAGTGACTCTAAAGCTAGCTCACAGATGACTATCATAAAAGAAGAAACCATCAAGGTAGGAAATAATAGTTTTACCATATTTTTAAGCTGAAGAGTATATAGATTTTTAATATTTCAGTTCTCCTATATCATAGAGGTGAGAAAACAATAAGAAAAATATAAACACTTTTCTTTTTTTTAATTCTCACCCGAGAATATTTTTCCATTTTTAGTTTTTCAGATAGAGTGGGAGGAGGGGGAGAGAGAGAGAAACATCGATGTGAGAGACATATCGATTGGTTGCCTCCTGCACGACCCCAACCAGGGCTGGAAACTGAACCACAACCAAGGTACATGCCCTTTACCAGAATCAAACCTAATACTCTTTGGTCTATGGCCAATGCTCTAACTGCTGAGCCAAACTGGCCAGGGCAAAATAAACACTTTTCTTTTACTAAATATTTTTTCACTTTGTAGGATACTTAAGCCTGTCTTCCTTTCTTTAATAAATATTGGAAACCTGCTAAAAATTATGTGTGAGATACCATTCTGGGAATTGTGGGCATACAAAATGGGCATTCAAAATGATTAAAAAATGAACTTTATTTTCAAAAGATTTACTATCAAGTGGGGACAATGTTTGTAAACACATACTAAAGTGGTAGGTGCTTTCAAAGGGGTACATGTAAAGTGCTGTGGGAATTTAAAGAGGGAGTAATTACTTCCTGTTGGGATCATAGAAAGATTCGAGGGGAAAGTGAAATATAAGGCTATTGAAAAAGAGGTAAAATTTGAATAAGTGAAAGTAGAGGAAAGGAATTTTAGATTGAGAGAATGAAATGATGACAGAAGTAGGAAAAACCAGGGCAAGTACTGGAAAAAAAAAAAACAAGTTGAGGTTATCTGAGCAATGGGGATAAGGATGAGAAATGGAAAATAAAGTAAAAAAAGGTAAACTGGAGCCCTGGCCGGTTTGGCTCAGCGGTTGGAGTTATCAGCTTGTGGACCAAAGAGTCCCGGGTTCGGTTCCTGCTAGGGGCACGTACCAAAAAAAAAAAAAAAGGTAAACTGGAGCCAGTAGACCTGGGAAAAGACCACGAATTAGGATAGTCCAGGAGAGCCTGTGCTAAAGTGGTATCTTGGAGGTGGGTGTGGAGAACATAGAGGAGGTTGCAAGCATGAGAGTTTTGGTGGTGGAATCTAAGATTTGGCAGTTGATCGATTTTTTAGGCAAAGATAAGGGAAGAGCCCAAAAGGGTCACCAAGGCTTCAAATCTCAGTGCCTTGGGAGATGATGGGGAAACCCAAACCAATCTCAGTCTTTATAAAAGCAAAACAGTTATACCAGTGCTATGCTAGTGAGAAATTCATTGTGTCTGCCTGGTTGACGCACCATGAAGGAACAAAAGTGTATTTTCTTTTCCACCTCTTGGGACGGCAGACAGGACTTGGTGTCCCGGAGGGCTAGGCTTCCTTGCCCCAAAGCGAGGGAAAGGGGCCTTTGTTTTTCAAGTCTGACCTACGGAATACGTCAGGGAACCTTGATGAGAAAAGAGTCTGAATACGACACAGCAAGAGCACCTGTTCCTGAGAGAAGATGCAGAGGACAGTGAGAGCTAATGGTCCACTGGGAAACTTGGCGGCATTGCCAGATCCTGTGATCTTTCAATAAAAGCTGGAGATCTTGAGTTTTTAATGAAATCTCGATATTCTAAACGTCAGCAATTAATTCAGAGTGTTGAAAGATACTAATCACACTTGTTGGACAACATACGTCTGCTGTTAGGTCTGACCACAGGCCACCAGCTTTCTGACTTTGGGTGTCAGTTCATGGAGCCAACAGACAGAGACTCTCCTAAAGAGAGACGGTGATTCTGTCCCAGTGAATCTGAAATGCGCTAAGTCTGGAGCCAGTATAGTGGTTAAGAGAACAGTTTCTCAAACCGGACTGCCTGGGTAAAATTCCAGCCCCTGACTGGCCAGGTGATCTACTGAAGGCTATTCTCTGTACTATAGTTTCTTCAGTTTGAAAATAAGTATACTAATACTATGACCTACCTCAAATAGAATTGTGGCAATAAGATGAATTACTATGTGAGAACAGTGGCTGGCCCAGAGTGAGTTCTGAGCATACATTTGCTAGCATGATTTTTGTTTAATTTCAAGGGGAAAGGAAGGAGCTCTACAAAATGACTGAGTGGATTTCCCATCACCCTGGTTAGGCAGAGGTGTTCAGTCACATTTAATTCAATATTTAAAATTTTTTAAATGTGGCATTCCTTGTGTCTGAGTGTCAAAGAGCAAATCTATACCAGTTACCATGGTCTGTTGGTATAGTCCATCTCTATAATACTTCTCTCCACATCCTGTGTCAGACTTGTAATTTTCATACCCTTTTTAAATGCCTCGTACCAACTTCCTCCACATGACTCATACCGAGAATAGACCTTGTCTCATCTCAAACATGTTTATGCTTCAAACTCCTCTTTGAGAAATTTTCAATGACAAGTCTCTCTTGAAAGCCAAGAAAACTAAGGAAAAGAGAGGGAAAATTTCTACTAACAAAAGTTTTTTCTTCTTTTCAAATATTCTGTCTTTCCTAATGTATTAGGCATACGATCCTTCATCTACATATATATTAAATAAATTTAATAAATTACAGTGTTTTTGCACATTTATACACATAATGCATATCACAAACTGTGCTATTGGTGGTGTCTCTTTTGTTAGGCTTAATTAAATTGATTTTTAAAAACTTACTTTACCCTATGTGGAGAACATGCAACCTTTATCTTTCAAAAATGTTTTGGTCTTCAAAAGGAAAAAAATCTTTTGGAAGGAAGCAACATACCTTTTTTTCTATAGTCAGATCTCAAAAGCATACACTGGCTCCACCCTCCTTTTACAACACATATTGTGTTGTAATGGCATATTTACAACACAATATGTATATGGATGTGCAGATATTTTGAATATTAAATATTCCTGATTATTGCACTAATTGCAAATCCAGAGAGTTTGCTTCATCCCAGTGGTAGAAAAAAAATTGGAATGTCCCTCTGCCTTTCTGCTAATCAAGATTGCTCATTCATTTTAACCAAATAAGGGAAAAGGAGGCTTCAACACACTTAAATTCTGCCTTTTTCCTCATACTGCCTTTAAATACTACAGCCATTTTATTCTTCCCAGTAGATGGGAATTTCACTTGGTAGAAGGCCTAAATTGAATCTTTGACATATCGCTAAACATAAATATATAAAATATTGTATCCATTAAGATTGTATCTATAATCTCTGAAACTGTGAAGATTATTTCTTTTTTTTTTTAAATCCTCACCCGAGGATATTTTTCTGTTTATCTTTAGATAGAGTGGGTGGGAGGGGGAGAGAGAGAGAGAAACATCGATGTGATAGAGACACATCGACTGGTTGCCTCCTGCAGGACCCCAACCAGGGCCGGGGACAAACTGCAACTGAGGTTATGTGCCCTTGACTGGAATCAAACCCGGGACTCTTTGGTCAATGCTCTCACCGCTGAGCCAAGCCTGTCAGGGCCAAAGATTATTTCTTACTGGCTCTACCACTTCCTGGTTCGGAGCACAGGGTCTGGCTGATAGAGTTGTATCCCGGGTGCTTGTGAGTATAGGAACCTAGAGGTATTCACCTGATGCCTTGGTTTCCTCTAGAACTTCATAAAAACATAGTAAATAATCACCTCTGTAATTGTTTTCTATACATTCAGAAGTTACAGCACAACCAAAATGTTATTGGAGGTACATTTATCCACCAAAGTCAAGGATTCAAGAATTGCAAGGTGAGCCCTGGCCGGTTTGGCTCAGCGGTTAGAGCGTTGGCCTGCGGTACAGAGAGACCCGGGTTCGGTTCCCGCTAAGGGCACGTACTTCGGTTGCAGTTTGTCCCCGGCCCTGGTTGGTCGTGCGGGTGGCAGCCACTTGATGTGTTCCTTTCACGTCGATGTTTCTGTCTCTCTCTCCCTTCCTCTCTCTCCCTCCCACTCTATCTGTACAAAAAAATGGAAAAATATCCTCGGGTGAGGATAAAAAAAAAAAATAAAAATAAAATAAAATAAATGCTGATATGTTTGTCTTAAAAAAAAAAAAAAAAAGAATTGCAAGGTGAGGAATAGGCACCAAAACCCAAACCACCTCACTCCCAAATCAGCTCCTAAAATAGGCAATTTCTGGTGGGTGACCCAGCAAGGTGACTTTGGTGACTAGCCCGATTTCACCCCTGGCCAGGTGTTTGTTCCCTTTCCTCTAGGAGAAGGAAACTTTGGTGCCAGCAGGACCCAAAGCCAAGGCCACTGATTATGACAACAGACATGATTCATGGCAGATGGGGCCTGATGCTTTCATGTACAAATACCTTCCTGTTTGCATAACAACCACTTCATTTGATACAAACCTTTTGGGAAACCAATCTACAACATGTTTCAAGAGCCTTACCTGTGCATAGCCTTTGACCCAGTAATCCCACTTAAGAAAATAATTTTAAATTTCAGTAAAGCTCACCAAAACAGTTAACAGTTCAGTACATAGGTACCATACTGAGTACTATGTGTCATCAATCCGCTTTGATGTTGGAAATAATAAAGTCACCGCTTGCCCTCGGGGGCTGTACAGTTGATTGGAAGTTTGTATTTATCGTTTACTGCATGCCCACCATGTGCATGGATAGTAGTCCCCCTTCATCCGAGGTTTCACTTTCCACGGTTTCTGTCAATTGTGGTATAAAATTATTAAATAGAAAATTTCAAAAAAAAATGTATAAGTTTTAAATTGCACTGTTTTCATTCTGAGTTCTGTGATGAAACCTTGCACCATCCTACTCCATCCTGCCAGAGACGTGAATCATCCCTTTGTCCAGCATCTCCACGCTGGGCACGCTACCCACTGGTCAGCCACTTAGTAGCCATCTTGGTTATCAGATTGACTATTGAGGTATCTCAGTGTTTATATTCAAATAACCCTTATTTTACTTAATAATGGCCCCAAAGCACAGGAGTAGTGATGCTGGCGATTCAGATGTGCCAAAGAGAAGTGTATGTGTGTATAGGAAAAAACATAGTATATAGAGGCTTTAGTCCTGTCCGAGGTTAAGTGGGCACTGCTGCACCCTGCTAGGCATTTTACATGTGTTATCTGTTATAATCTATAAAGCTAAGTAGTATCATCCGCATCTCACACAAAAGCAGTTGAGTAGCTTGCCTTAAGACATACAACTAAGTGGCATTTCTGAAATTCAAACCCAGGTCTAAAGGTTTCCAAATTTTGTACTTTACCCAAGAAACCTTGCTACATTATGATTTAAAACAACAGTAACAGCAATCAACATATACACAACAATCAAGGGTGAACAACAGAGGGATGAGTAAGTAAATTACTATCAATAGGTTGTATATGCAGTCATTAAAATTGATGTCAATGACAGTTTGTCACAACACAGAAAAATGCTTATGTGAGTATAACAATAAGAAAAGGACGTGACTCTGTATATGCAGAATGATCTAAACTATGTTTAAAACACACACACACACACACACACACACACACATCCCAGAAAGAAAAATACCAGTATTTTTTAAATGGGCAAACCTATACTGTCACTTAAATAATACAAAATTCAGGAAAATGTAAGAGAAAAAGTTGTATTTTCATATGAAATCCAGAGAAAACAGTACACCCAAGCCTGCAGAATTCACTTTTCAAAAGGGGCACTAGATTCTCTTTTTCCTACCAGCCATACAGAATTTCCTCTCACTCTCCTGCTCTTTTTGCCTTACCTACACTGTAAGCGTTCTTCAGAGAAAAAGAACCAATAGGAGATTATATATATATATATATATATCCTATATCCTATATCCTATATACAGAGAGAGAGAGAGACAGAGAGAGAGAGAGAGAGAGATCAATTTTAGGGAAATGGCTCATAAATTTGTGGGGGTTAGCAACTTTAAAATCTGCAGGGTGGGCTAACAGGCTGGAGACCCAGGGAAGAGTTAATATTGCAGTCTTGAGTCCAAAGGGAGTCTGGAGTCAGAATTTCTTCCTTCTGTGGGTATCTGTCTTTTCTCTTAAGGACTTCAACTATTGGAC
This sequence comes from Molossus molossus, assembly GCF_014108415.1. NCBI lineage: Eukaryota > Metazoa > Chordata > Mammalia > Chiroptera > Molossidae > Molossus > Molossus molossus. The sequence continues at coordinate 38,855,528 of NW_023425350.1, forward strand.
AATGTCCACTCACATAATGAAGGGCAATCTGCTTCGCTCGAAGCCTGCTGATTTCAATGTTAACCATATCTAAAACACCTCGCAGCTCTTTCTAGAGGTACCACAGCCAACCACACTGACACATAAAATTAACCATCACGTAATCCTTTCCCAACCTACACAGGAAAAAAAGGAATTTGTATTTCAGATCCTGTTCAGGCTCATTCCATCCTCTGATACACATATTAAAGGTCCCAGGCCCCTTCTATCATTAGACATTATGAGCCATGAATATCATCTTGCTGCACATTTGTTGGATCGTAATAAATTAAATCTGTGTCTCCTTAAGTTTTACAAAAAGTGTTTATGGATACATCTTGTATAATCATCCAAACAAGACATGATTGTAGTCCTCAGTTGACCAAAGTAAGGTCAGACAGAATACCATGACATGTCCAAGACTGTAAAGAGATGGTAGAGCCAAGAGTCAGGTCTTCTGACTTCAAGCTCCTTGCTATCAAATATATACCCTGGACAAAAGTATCATAGGTCTTCAAGGATAGCAGCTATTTTATTATTTCCCAATTAATCTACAATGAAAACACACAATGGTCAAGGTGTCTGGCTTATTCCCCAGGACTGGAATATAAAGCTGTATAACAAGTTCAGGAATAGATCACTGTCCACAAATAAGTTGTTTGTTTTTTAAACATTGATTAAGTATAGCCTGCTACTCAGATTATAAATTTAGAGCTAAGTGAATCTTCACAAAGTGAATACGCCTATGAAATTGCTTCTGAAATCAAGAAATGGAACATGACCATCACCTCAGCAGCCCCTTAGGGACCCCTTCCCAGCCCACCATTTTTCCTGTAAAGGCTGCCACCATCCAGAATCTATCCCCATTAACCAATTTCACCTGGATTTCACTTTATATAAATGGAATCCTACTGTATACGCATTATGTCTGTGAGATTCATCGTCTATTTTGTCCAACTGCCTTCCTGTTATGTAGCATCCTATTGTATAAACATAACACAGTTTGTTCATCCAGTCATCCAAGTAACAATTGTTTCCATTTAGGGGTACTATGAACAGTGCTGCTATGAACATTCTTGTACATGAGTTGTGGTCCATCTATGTATGCATTTCTGTTCAGTGTATACCTAGAAGTGGAATTTCTGGGTCACATATCTGCATACATACAATTTTACTGGGAAGTGACAAACAGCTTCCAAAATGGATGCACTAATTAACACAGCACCAGCAGTTGATGAGATTTCCAACTGTTCCACATACTCATTAGCATTGGTTATCTTTTCAGTATTATATTTTACAATATATGGATATATTCATAACAATATATAGCATTAGTTTGCACTTTTATTTATTATTATTTTTAAATATTTTTTCTTTTTTGATTTTAGAGAGAGAGAAAGGGAGAGGGAGAAAGAGATAGAAACATCGATAAGAGAGAACATCGATTGGACGCCTCCTGCATGCCACTCATTGGGGATTGGGCCCACAACCTGGGCATGTGCCCTGACTGGGAGTTGAACTGGCGACCTCTTGGTGCATGGTTCGATGCTCAACGGTGGAGTCATACTGGCCAGGCTGGTTTGCATTTTTAAAACTTCATATAAATCACATTATGCTGAAAATATCCCTTAACTTGTTTTTGAAATTTATCTGTATTGATACTCTAATTTATTCTCTCTCACTGCTATAAGACATGCCACTTTTAAAAATCTGATTCTGATTGATGCCCATTTAAATTGTTTTTAGTTCTTTCATGATTATAAATGATGCAAAGACTGTTCTTATTCATGTATCTCTGAGCCCATGCATGAGAATTTTTCAAAAGTGCAACAGATGAGTATAATATATGCATATCTTCAGTTATACTAGATATTGCCAAAATTTCTTTCCAAAATGATTGTGCCAACTTATTCTGCTACAAGCATCCTCCAAGAGCTTCCTTTGCTCCAGAGTCTTGTAAATAATTTGTATAGTCAGGTTTGTTTTTTTAGAAATGTTTGTCAAGCATATGGGTTGGTAATATTCTTAATAACTCCCTTAAGTTTTTCAAATAATTTATAAATATATACACTTGCATTTGCAAAGAGGAAGACAGCTTCACTCCCCTCCTCTGTTCCCACAGAGCTGCGGTTCTAGGACCTTAGTGCTCTTCATCTAAGTGGGACCCAGGCATCTGCCTGACTGTACACACAGATGTCTAAAGACCGTGTCTTAAGGAATGCTGCCTCGGTGCCTTGTACACACAGCTAGAGCATGTACTAATGGTTTTTGTCATCTTCTCCCAGCTAGGACATGAGTTGCTGGGAGGCAGGGACAAATTCTGTGCACAGTTTTATATCCACAGGACCCAACCCACAGAGGGAACTCAGTGAGTATTCAAGGAAACTATAGAGAAGTAAGGGAAAGTGGGAATGATGACTTCTCCCCTGCGGTCTGCATCAGAGCTTAGAATGTCTGGGATACATAAAGTTTGTTGCAACATGCAAACTGCACAGGCATTCTTTCGGATTAATTGTTAAGTGATTTGATGATATTCTTCAATGTAAGTAGTTTTCGACTTGGGCTAACAGATGGCATAGAAAAACTTTTTGTTTCATATTCTTGTCTCGCGTCCTCTCAGGAGGAATGTATGCGAGATACGCTCAGAGCAGGGCACGGCAAGAATGGCTGGGCTGCAGCACGTGACATGGGGCTGGCAGGGAGGGACAAACAAGGAATCCTAGTTAAAAGGCACCTTAGAAATCATCTCACCCAAGCACCTGATTTTACAGAAAAGGGAATAGGAAGACTTGCCATGTTTACAGATGACAAAGCAGAAAGTAGAGTTGCCAGAGCCCCGCAGCAAGGGCAGACCAAGGTCATTGCTCCACCAATGGAACAATAGTTCATAACTATAACCCAGAGCCCATAACTCCCTCTCCACTTCCTTCCCCCACGGTGCAGCCCCTCAGGGCAGAGTCCTTACCTGGCCTCCATGGATACATTTCAGCAGCCCTGACAATGTATGTTTCTATACACACATTTTTCTTGAGTGAAGGTCTATAGCTTTCCTAAAAGGGTATGGGAAGCAAAATAGGCTAAAAATGACTACAATAAGTCCTCACTTAACACCATCAATAGGTTGTTGACTTTAAGCAAAGTGACATACAGTAAAGCCATTTTTCCACAGGGAAGTTGATATAAACAAGAAATAAGTTCCTACGACGTCTCATAAACGTTATAACGAAATGATGTTGAACGAAAAGATGTTTTTTGAGGATTTGGGTACTTGATTTGGTGAGAGGCAGAAAAGAAAGGAATCTTTTGAAGCAAGAAGCAGAGTTGGATGGAGACGGAGCAAGAAATCCAGAAAAGGCAGGGGTGGGCTAATAGGTGGCATTTATCCAAGGGCAGGGCCATCGGTTGGGAATGGGTCCTCATTAGGAAACATGTCTTTAAAGGACAGCTTATCTGGTTTCCCATCATCTAGCCAGACTGATGGCACAAGAATAAGGTTCTCTCAAGAGTTCTTTTATCTCAGAACACTACAAAGAACACGAAAGGGCTCAGAAGAACTGAACCCATAGCACATAATCTGTCATTAACTTCAGCATCAGTATGAATGCTAAAAGCCACTGCTAATATACCCAGTGTGGTGGCCAGAAACCCACACCTTCCAGGACACACTGTTAAGCCTGTCATTCTGCATCGAGGGGAGGGTCTCCACTTTTGTTTTTTGGGTTTTTTTTTATCCTCACCTGAGGACATTTTTTTCGTTTTTTTGTTCAGATAGAGTGGGAGGGAGAGAGAGGAAGAGAAAGAGAGAGAAACATAGACGTGAAAGGGACACATCCAGTGGTCGCCACCTGCACAACCCAACCAGGGCCGGGGACAACCTGCGACCAAGGTACATGCCCTTAGCGGGAACCGAACCCGGGTCTCTCTGGACTGCAGGTCAATGCTCTAGCCACTGAGCCAAACCGGCCAGGGCTCCACTTTTGTTTCGAGGTCACAGAACCCTGAATATATCTGGTCTGCTTCTGCAGTTCCTCTGGCCACATCTCATTTTGATTAGCTCCACCACTTTCTTGCATCATCTGCATTAATGGACAGATCACTTGCAGAAAAATGTGTCTCCTTGTCTGGGTGTGCTTAAAATTCAGTGTTCAAAGAGCAGACAAGTTCTGCTTCAGCTAAGCAAGTGCTGTCAACTGCAGGTCTAGTGCTTTAGCTATTTCTGTTTCTAGCTGTCATTTTCCAAATCTGTGAAATGCAGAAGCACTGGAGGTGCAAGTCTCTCCCAAAGCAAAGTGCCTCCCGCTGGCCACCGTACTTCCATAAAGCACTGGTCCAGGGCCGAGGGAGGGGTCTCATTCCTTTCCTTGTCTCCGGCTTCTCCCAGGGTGTGGTAAAAAGATGCCTCCGGGGCCCTGGCCCAGTGCTCAGTGGTTACAGGTTGTCCTGATACACCATGGTTGTGGGTTCAATCCCCAGTCAGGGTACATACAAGAATCAACCAATGAATGCAGAAGTAAGTGGAACAACAAATCTCTCTCTCTCTCTCTCTCTCAAATCAAAAAGAAAGAAAAAAGATGCCTCCTGGGATACCTAAGGCATGAAATATTTTCCCCATTCCTCAGATCAGTGACTGGGGAGGGGCAAATAGACCAAACCCCCTCCCCTGCTCCCCATCTCTGAGGAGCTGTCTGAATGTCAGAATAGACACAAGAGCTCAAGGACTCTTCAAGGATTGTTACAGTTGAGAAAGGCTTGCTTTTTGCCAACAGCAAATGTTTTCTAAAGAGAGATTTGTTTAATGAAAGTCTTTTCCCCCCTGTGTTCTTGGTAGATTTGAATATGTAAAAGTGGGTCTGGAGCTGTCTTGAGGGGAAGGGTGGGGCAGGGTTGGCAAGAGCGTAGTTCCTGTCTGGAGTGGTCCAGTAGCTGGGAATGCAAGGTGTAACAAGGCTCTATAAATATTCTTATTTTTCCCTTTGTTGATTTTTAGAGAGAGAGAAAGGGAGAGGGAGAGCGAGATAGAAACATAGATGAAAGAGAATACTGATTGGCCGCCTCCTGCATGCCCCCCACTGGGGATCGGGCCCACAACCTGGGCATGTGCCCTGACCGGGAATCCAACCAGCGACCTCTTGGTGCATGGGTCGACGCTCAAGCACTGAGCCACACCAGCCGGGCCCTAGAAATATTCTTAAATATCCCTCAGGTAGAGCAACCGAAGACATTTTAAAAACAGCAGGACTAACATTCCATTTCACATTGTTTATGTTACTATAGTATTACCCTACACTCTCCCCAAATACACACATTCACCTCTGTCTCCAGCAAATCCTTAATGCAATTTCTTGCACACTAAATAGCTTAACTTAATATGGAAATTGTGGAAGAGGCTGAATTCCTTCTCTGGGGGAAGGTATTGCAGAGGAAGAAGAGATGGTCCATAACCTGCACTGATTCTAAAGAAGCAGAAACTGGAGCTAGAAAGGACAACAGCAAATGCAGCCACCTCCTCCCTTATTTCTACCAGGAAATTCCCCCAAATCATCCTGAGGGCTTTGGAGTTCATGAAATGGGGAACAGGGCTCTGAGCCCATCCTAAGGGGCAAGGAGGCTGCAGCTAATAATTCCCAAAGACCCGCCTCCAGGATCAACCTTGGGTCTAATTACCTACTCAATTTCTCCTCTCAGATGTCTAGTAACTCCAATTTATAATGACCAAAAACCAAACTGGACTCCACAGCCTAAACATTCTCCTTTCTTAATCTTCCTCACCTCAGTAGCCCTACATCCATTCAGTTGCTCAAGCCCCACACTGCCTGTCATCCGGGACCCTCTTCCTCTCATCCTCTATAACCAGCCCTCAGCCGGCCCTGTCAGTCCCTCCTCCGAGACATGAACCAGCTCCGGACGGACGTGTCTCACCTTCTCCTAACCGAGTATCAGCCACCACTCCACGAGGGAACTAGTGCAAGTACCTCCTAACTGGCTAGCCTGCCTCTGCTCTGGTTCCCAATGGTCTTTTTTTCTACATAACAATTGCCAGCCAGATTGGGGGTGGGGAGGGTGTCCAAATCAGAGCATAATCAGTCCACCCTTTAAAAAACCACCATGGCTTGATATGCTTCTGTTTCTTCATAGCATCTATGATACTTAACCTATTTACTTATTAGAAGCCCAAAATTCTAAAAACGATATTAAAATACTGAAACATAAATGCACTGAGAAAAATGATTTAATCAGCAGTAGGTACATTTTATATATTTTTAGATATATTGAAATAAGATATTTTAAGTAAAACCATTTCCAAAAAAATTATCCTCGTTTCCCTTTGCAATTCAAACTCCTCCCCGTCCCTGTAGAGCCCCTTGTGAGCTGGCCATGCTCACCTCTCTGACCTCGTTTCCTGTCACTCCTCTTCCATTCGTGGGCTGTCATGCACACTGGCCCCTGTACACACACACACACACACACACACACACACACGACGCTGCTTTAGAGCATCAGAGCCTTTGTACTTGCCAATCTTCTGCCTAAAATGTTTTTCCCCTAAATTTTTGCATAGCTGCCACAATCTCCAGACTTCTGGCCCCTACTCACTCTCTACCCTTTACTTTGTTCTATTTCCTAATAACACTTACTTATTGTTTGATTACATATTTTTCATCTTTCTCTCCCCATTAGAATGTACGTTCACAAAGGGACAGATTTTTATCTCCGGCTCCTAGAATAGTACCTGGCACAGAACAGCGCTCAGCTCAGTAAGAATGTGCGGAATGAGTGCATCCGAGTTTCACTTGGTTCCTGCTTCCCCTGGACCAAAGGCTACCCCGCTCTGTGCCAGCTGGTAAGGCCTCCCTCATCAGACTTTTGTCATTTAACTGGTTCCCCGAAGTCAGGCAAAATGGACCCTTGTACATGCAGGTGCCCTGGGGGCTCCCGTGGGAAAAGCAGAGGCCTTCGGAAAATTCACACATGAGGGAATTCCACTCTTTCCAAGTTCTGTCCCTTTTCGTAACTTTATTGAAATTTTCTGCTCTTGTCATTTTCTTTTCTCTGCAGACCTTTTTCCAAAGGGTAAAACATTTTGTTCGACTTTTAGTCACCAACTACAGTTGATGACTAAAAAACTTACTTTGTCACTTATTAATTCAATGTTGCTTACTGAGTCTGTACAACTGACATAAATAATCGTGTGTGTGTGTGTGTGTGTACATGTATATAAAGTAATAACCTTTTTGGCCTCCAAGAGAGTATTCTTCATTCTCCTATTATGCCAGAAAGGAATTTATTGTGACTGAGGGAGGCCCTGGCTCCCATAACCACTAAGTGATCCCCAGGTCATCTTTGAGGTGACGTTTCTCCCAGAGCAAGCCCCAAGCCATTTCTTATATCTCCCCTAAGATCTGGAGTGTGCAAGTACACCGCAGCTCTCCCCCACCAGACCAGGGGGATTAGAAGAGTCAAAGACAAGGGAGGGAAGGAGGGGAAAAAAGTGGGTAAGAGAAAAAGGGGGGAAAAGGGTAATAGGGTAAATGTGGCCAATCCTTGCCCCCTCTGATTCTAGCCAGAGGAAGATGAAGTCCCATCAATTAATTCCCTTTCAGCTCTGCCAAGGAAAAGATGCATTTCATTAGGCATGCTCTGTGGCCTGCATGGTTTGCTTCGTCTAAGGGGGGGAAGGATTGGGGAAGGAATTATTTCCTTAATGTCTTTCTTTTATTCTTTTTTTAAGGGAATATTAGAAGGACATGGAAATACCATAAAAGAGTCAATTTTCCTTCAATCACTAATACCCTATGCTAATATATCTGGGTAGCAGAGAAGTTGGAGCCATAATGAATGAAGCTATAATCTCTCTCTCTCTCTCTCTCTCTCTCTCTCTCTCTCTCTCTCTCTCTCTCTGTCCTTGTGAGGACACAGCAAGAAGAAAGCCAGGAGGAGAGCTTTCACCAGGAACCCAATCAGCCAACACCTTGATCTTGGACCTCCCACGCTTCAGAACTGCCTTGATCTTGGACCTCCCACGCTTCAGAACTGCCAAAACTAAATATCTATTGCTTAAGCCATTCAGTTTATGGTACTTTGTTGTGGCAACCTCAGCTGAGTAAGACAGTGTTTGAGTGAATTCATGTAGCAAATATTTCCTGAGCGTCTCCAGGTACTGGTCCAGGACTGTGGATAGAGCAGTGATAAAGCAGATGAGGTTCTGCCTCCAGGGTGGGACTTGGATTCCAGTGGGGAGATCTGACACAGACAAGTAAACAAACAAGTAAATATCAGATAGCATGAGAGCTGTACAGAAAACCCAACAGGGCAAAGCAATGCAGACTAGGGAGGGGCTACTTGAAGCCTTTCTGGGGAGGGAACATTTGAGCTGAATAATTAGGAAGAGCCAACTAGGAGATAACCTGATGGGATAATGTTCCAGGCATAGGGAATGAAGGTATTAGCCACGGTGCCTGTGTAAAAACTCTGAGTTAGGGCAAGCAAAGAATAAAGTACACTTGAGATAAACATAAGTATTAGCATCCAGAAATGGAAGTAAGAGAGACACAGCAAATATAAATTCATATAAGAACCTTCAGATTTTGAGTATGCTGAGACCATAGCAATGGTCTCAGGATGACCTCCTACTCCACTCAAGTCCTCGTAGAATTTCCTACATCATTATCCTCCACCATCCATAGATCATGTAACATTCATACAACCATGGTGTAACCACAGCATTCACCTCCAAGTCGTTTTATTAGGTCAGTGGGGTATATTTGTTACAAGTAACAGACCAACATTGACACACTATTATCAACTAAAGTCAATACTTTATTCAGATTTTTAAAATATATTTTTATTGATTTTTTTTTTTTTAGAGAGAGGAAGGGAATGAGATGTGAGAGCCCTGGCAGGTTGCTAGGTGGTTAGAGCGTTGGCCCACGGACCAGTGAGTCTCAGGTTTAATTCTGGTCAAGGGCACGTATCTTGGTTGTGGTTTGTCTCTGGCCCTGGTTGGGGTTGTGTGGGAAGCCGCCAGTCAATGTGTCCCTTTCACGTGGATGTTTCTCTCTCTCTATCCCTCCCACGCTATCTGAAGATAAATAGAAAAATATCCTTGGGGGAAGATTTAAAAAAAAACAACAGCATTAAAAGAAACAGGAATGTGAGAGAGAAACATCCATTGGCTGCCTCCTGCACGCCCCCTACTGGGGATTGAGCCCAAAACCCAGGCATGTGCCCTGACTGGGAATTGAACCGGGACCTCTCAGTCCATGGGATGACACTCAATCTACTGAGCGCACACCGGCCAGGCTTTATTCAGATTTTTTTTTATCCTCACCTGAGGACATTTTTTCATTTTTTGTTCAGGTAGAGTGGGGGGGGGAGAGAGGAACAGAGATAGAGAGAGAAACATCGACGTGAAAGGGACACATCGAGTGGCTGCCACCCGCACAACCGACCAGGGCCGGGGACAAACTGCAACCGAGGTACGTGCCCTTAGCGGGAACCGAACCCGGGTCTCTCAGGACCGCAGGCCGACGCTCCAACCGCTGAGCCAAACCGGCCAGGGCTTTATTCAGATTTTTAATGTCTTTTTTTTGTTGTTCTAGGATCCCATCCATCCAGAATACTACATTGCATTTAGTCATATCTCCTTAGGCTCTTCTTGGCTGTAACAGTTTCTTAGACATTCCTTGTTTTTGATGACTTTTTGAAGAATTTTAGCCAGATATTTTGCAGATTATCAAGTGGGATTTTTTTTGATATTTTTTTCATGATTAGACTGAAGTTGTGGGTTATTAGAAGAAAGACCACAGTGGTAAAGAGCCATATTTATCCCACCATATCAACTGATTTATCACAATTGATATTGACCTTAATCCCTTAGCTGTTTCCAAGTCATTTTTTATTCTTCACTATTTCATCCCTGGCATCCTACCAGTCATAAGGTCTCACCCAATATAGGTCCCAGTGGTCCCTCCCAGACCCCAACCCTCACTAGCACTATTCCTACAGCCTCAGGTCTAAGCTCCCAGTCCCTTCTCAGCATCCTACACCACACTGTCAAAGCTGTCTTTCTAGCACAGCTGGTGTGGCTCAGTGGTTGAGCGTCGATCCATGCACCAAGAGGTCACCGGTTCAATTCCCGGTCAGGGCACATGCTCAGGTTGTGGGCCAAGTCCCCAGTGTGGGGCATGTCAGAAGTGGCCAATTGATGTTCTCTCTCATTGATGTTTCTGTCTCTCTCTCTAAAATCAATAAAGAAAAAAAATTTTTTTTAAAGCTGTCTTTCTATAACAAAGTTCTGATATTTTCTCTGGTCAAATAATCCCACTTAGGAACAAAACCTTTGTTTTAGTTGAAAGATAAAGTCCAGTTTTCCAGCATTGCTTTTCAGCCTTTTTCTCCACCTGACCATAAGCTACTTTCCCATTTCACGCCCTGTCCAGAGCTCTGGGTACTGCACTAACACTCCTTCCATCACACCTTCATGCATGACAACGGGATACTCATTCCTTTATGCATGGCACACGGGTTACTGCTTACCAAGCTTCTATTCTGTGACAGTCATCTTTCTAGGTCCTGGGATACAAAAATTGGTAGAAAAGGGTTCCCTACATTCAAGGACTGTGATATAATTAGAGTGACAAGCATTGTAAACAGATCACTTCGGGGTTGCAAGGTCGATGCTAGGTACTAACTGGGGTGCATACAAATTGCAAAGGGAACATCTAGGCCAAAGCGCCTCTTGGTGGCTCCAGAACTTAGGGGACATTACCCAAGGGAAGTGCTATCTGGGCAGAGACTTGAAGAAAGAAAAAAGTTCACCCAGTGGACAAGAGGCCAAAAGAAAGTTTAGGCAAAGGGCACATCATGCACTAAGTAGTCATAGTCATTAAACAGTTTCACATGGAAGTATTTGCAAACACAAATAAGATCTAGATTGTGACAACACAAGCTAAAATATGTACATACATACATAAACTTTAACCCATAGGACAGTGTTTCAAGCTGTGGGTCTTGAAATCAATTTAGTGAGTCCCTGACGATCCTTATTTTAAGGTGAAAAAGAATAGAGGATAAAAAAAATAGCTTTGTGAACATTTTGTTTCTGTTATTGCACACATAAATATTTGCATGTCCTGGTTTTAAAGGTAAACTATGTTTCTTAATGGAAATCACCTTTAAATACGGTTTTGAAAACACTGCTATACAGAGATCTTGTAGGGACATGTAGCAAGGATGTGTGTTCAAACAGTATTTCTCAAACTTCCCTGATAATACTAATTCGTGACCCTTGTTTAAAACACAGATTTCTGTGCTATGCAATGGCATAAAAAAGATAAATTTGAGTAGCTATTGTTAAAATAAAATGTGAGAAACTTGGGCTAGAAATAGAAAAAAGGCAGATGGTACTGTGTCAAGAAATATCATCAGCAATACCTTATAGTAGTTTGGGAGCTATTGTTTGAGTAGATTCATTTACAATTTAAACACTAGAAGTTTAAGTCCAAATGGATGCAAGGGACAGTGGGAGTTTGCCGATCTTGTTCCTCCAGTAGCCTCACTGCATGGAGACGATGGAGAATTTGGCCAAGGTGATAATCCCATAGATGGCAGTGGCTACCTCCTTGGAGCACTTCACACCCAGATGGACATGTCCATTGTAATCCTCAATGGGGACAAATGCCTTGACCCTGGTCTACTGGCCAGAGATGGTCTTTCTGCATAGGCATAATCTTTGAAACTTCATCTTTGATGGAGGTCACCAGGGGAAAAAAAATAATGATCTCTGATTTCTTGATGGGCAGGAAGAAGAGACAGATCTCCTCCAAGGACTTGATCTTGACAGCCTTGACCAGGCAGCCCAGCTTGATGACAAGGAATCCAGTGCTTGTCCTCAGCCTTACCTGGGAAGATCCCCTGCTTCAACCCCAGTCATCAGTCAGACACCACTGCCCATTCCGGGGCCCCCAGAGCCTCCAGGACCTCCGGGACCCCAGCAGCATTGGCATAATTCACCATTCGGTGTTTTCTTGGAGAAGAAAGCTACAATGATTTATTTTTTAATATGCAACATTCACCCCACTGATATGTAACTCCAAATGATGCAACACTCACACATTAGAACATTTCCAATAAAGGCATCCAAATTCAACAAAGCTAATGGCATTCATAAGGTCCCCAAACACCAAGCATACTTCCTGCCTTTTATACTCGCCTGGAAAGGGGTAAATTGGCAGAAGCCTGGCTGGGAGTGGCCCAACCAGGGAGTTAAGGTCTCACTTTGCACTGGGGCCATTGCCAATCCATGTTTGTCTAGTCTCCTGGTTGAACACAGGGAGCTTTTAGGGGTGGCATTCCCAAAGGGACCCTCCAGCTCCTTTTCTAATCAAACTGGTAGAGTTGCAAGACATGTCCAAAATCCAGTAAATCCTAACACTGGCTCTCTCTGCCCATCCAAATAATCAAATCTTACCCATTCAGTCATTTGCAATACAAGTCTTTCTTCAGGTTTGAGGCATTAAAAGATCTCAGGGCCACCACCACTGAATGGTTCCTTACAAAGACAGGGAAAGGGGGACTGTTTCCTTGGTAAATTAGATCCCAACGAAGCTTCCAGGTCCCTCTATAAACGTGAAAACCCTCCAGAGCTCTAACATGATCAGTCTCTAAAGTGGTTATGCCATTAAAACAAAGCCTTTTGTTTGCAATTTTACGTACTTACATCACTGACATATAATTGCACTGTTACATCAACTATGCCAAGTTGTCCACGGGCCTCTGGCCAGAAAGTCCCAGGATGCACCAAGGTCTAGCATTGCTTAAACAAAAATGTACTCACTTGGTTTACTCTGCCTTCCGCATGTGTGTATGTGTGTGTCTTGATAGACTCTCAAGATTTGTGTTTTAAGCAGCTGTTTGTCATTAAGATGACATGGCACTTAAAGCACTTTAAAAATAATACTAATCGTAATCCAAATGTTTGCCAACAGGAAAGTGGCTGTGTATAAACGATGGAGGATTCATATAATGGAAGGTTTTCAGACACTAAAAATAATTAAGTAGATCTTTAGGTATTAACATGAAAACATATCTTTTAGAGACCAAAAACAAATTTATAAACAGTTTGTGTAGTACATTCATATTTTAGTAAAAGAACAATTATTATACACTTTGAGGTATGCATAGAAAAAAATCTGAAGAAAGATAGCCAAAGCTATTAATAGAGGTTATCTCCAGGGGGAAAATTATCATTGACTTTCCTATATATTACTATAGCCAATGAATTTCTTGTGAATAAGTATTACTTTTTTGATCAGAAAAAATATACAGTGTTTGAAAATCAATGTTATAACTTCTTCAAAACAGCAAAAAAATATTATAAATTGTAATAATATTAGAGAGATTTCTCATGGTAGCTTCTCAGTTGAGGGGTATAATATTAATGAACTTCCGTGAAAGTGTAAGTTATTGTTAATAAAATACTGATACGCCCTGGCCGGTTTGGCTCAGCAGTTAGAGCATTGGCCCTCAGACCACAGGTCGCAGGTTTGATTTCCTGGCCCTGGTCAGGGTCCTGGGGGAGGCAACCAATCAATGTCTCTCTCTCACATCAATGTTTCCCTTTCTCTCCCTCCCTCCCTTTCACTCTAGCTAAAAATATATATATATATCCATATCCTCAGATGAGGATTAACAAAAATAAATAAATAATAATATACTGATATATTGAAAAACAGTGTACCTAGCCTTTATTGATTCCAAAATAATTTAGTGTATGTTTTTATACATATACAAAAAACATATGGAATTTAAATTTTTGATATCTTTAGACCTTGAACAAGCCCCATTCACTCATTAAACGTGTATTTCTGTTAAGAGTATGTGCCAGGCAATGTGCTAGGTGTGTGTCAGCTACTCAGTTGTGGAAGAGATAAACCCAGTTCCCACTATCATTTTATGGTCTGAAGCAACCCTATGTATACCCTGGAGCATATATCAACAATTAACTATAAGAAGTAGTGCATGTGAATAATAAGCAAATAAATTAATTGTACTTCTGCTCAAATTTTTATTGCTAAACTGAATTTTTCCTTTGATAAGGGCTAAGTGGGTAAAAATGTGTATCAGTAGCGTATTCAAATTTCACAAAATTATCACTCACCATAGGATATATCTTATATTTTGATACTTCTAAATCAAATATAAAATTAAAAGACCATAAATAGATAAGAAAGCTTATTTTTTTCCTACTAGATTTCAGTTTTAGATGTAACATTTGAATTCTAAAAACATAAAATTCTCCTGTCTTATTTTGAATTACAAGGTCAACAAGGCATTATTTAAAAATTGTTAGCCCCAACTTCCTTTAAGATAAGATATTCTTATTTCATAACCTCCAGTCCAATTCATGCCACATTTTTTAGTGCTTTCTTTGGAACAGATGACGATTTAGGAGGAAAGGGAAGAGAGGATCAAAATGTCAAGTGAAAAGGTTTGAATTTGTATTTGTAGACTTTAAATACCTTGAAGATGCCATATCTATTATTCTAGGCCAGGGGTCAGCAAACTTTTGCTATAACAGGCCAGACAATAAGTATTTTGGGTTTTATGGGTCATGTAGTCTCTGTCGTAATGGGGTTCAGGACATATTACCCCAAAATATGGCGCCTTGGCATAGCAAATACCTTAAGCTGAAGGGATTTTTTAAAATGGCAAAAGCAGGAAGATCGCTTAGACTTTCCCCCAGTTGTCCTTCTTCCCTGAAACACATTGTAAACCTCCCTTGTGGAAGAGGCCCGCCCTGTACCAGAAGGCAAGCAGATACTCTTATTTTTTGGCAGGAAATTTAGGGCCTGGAATGCTGTATAAAACAAACCTTATTAAACTAACCCATATTTGCTCAGCCGATGTGGCTCAGTGGTTGAGCGTCAACCCATGCACCAAGAGGTCACTAGTTCGATTCCCGGTCACGGCACATGCCCAGGTTGTGGCCCTATCCCCAGTGGGGGGCATGCAGGAGGCGGCCATTCGATGTTCTCTCTCATGGATGTTTCTATCTCTCTCTCCCTCTCCCTTCCTCTCTCTCTAAAATCAATACAGAAAAATAAAAGTAAAATCCAGTCTTAGCTGGCAGAACTTACAAAATTCTGGTAGCAGGCAGACTTGGCCCAGGGCTGCAGGAGGCTGGCCTCTGCTCTCGGCCAGAGCCAATGGCCAGACCTGCTGCTGCTCTTTAGCCCTGGAATTGAGGGCTGGGGAGTAGGGGAAGGAATCTAAGAGATTTGTAAGACAAGATTTTACACAGTTACTTATCTAAAGACAAATTTAAGTCTCTTTACTAATCCAAGAAGTTACTGAAGTATATTTTTAAACCAAGTTTATAAAACACTTAAAGAAACAATGAGTTTTAAAAGGCAGCTCTAAATGAAAGAGTTCGCCATTCCTTTCTATTTTTCTTTCTGGACGTGGGGGAATAAACATCAAAAAGAAGAATTCAACTTTGAGAGCAAAGGGAGAAGTAACATTTCTTGGTTGTTACATTTCTTTGATTACTACTCATAGGGAATTTTTTCAACTTCGAAAGCCCCTCACATCTCTTTTTATGTGTGTTACTCATAGCTTTTTGCCCATTTTTCTATTGGGATCTTTAATTTTCGAATTTATTTTATGTGAACTATCTATATTGATATTAATTCTTTTTTAAAAATAAGTTTTTATTGATTTTTTTTTTAGAAAGAGAGATACAAACATCAATCGGCTGACTCCTGCAAGCCCCTTACTGGGGACGGAGCCCACAACCCGGGCATGTGCCTTGACCGGGAATCAAACTGGGACCTATCAGTCCATGGGACGATGTTCAATCCACTGAGCCACATGGCTGGGCAATATTAATTCTTTATCTGCTATGATAACTAACAAATATTTCCCCATTGTCCCTCACTCTATTATTTTGTGGGGGATGTTTCTGATATTTATCTTATAATCAAACGCAGTTTTTTCTCTTCCATTTTGTTTTCTCTTACACTTAAAAGGAGCTTCCCCATTTTGAGATCACATAAACATTATATTCTCTACTAGTATTGGGGGAGTTGTTGTTGTTGTTTTATGTTAAACTGCTGGGATTTGGAATTTAGTTTGGTATATAAGCTAGGGATCTAATATTTTTCTTTTTTATAAATTTTATTTTTCAATTATAGTTGACATTCAATATTATGTTTTATTAGTTTCAGGTGTACATCATTATGGTTAGACGATCCTATACTTTACTAAGTGTTCCCCCTGATATTTCCAGTACCCAGCAGGCAGCATCCACAGTTACTACAATATTATTGACTATATTTCCTATGCTGTACTTTACATCCCTGTGACTATTCTGTAACTACCAATCTGTACTTTTTTTTTTTTAACCCAGTCTTCCAACCCTTCTCCTTTCTGGCAACCAGCACTTTGTTCTCTGTGTCTATGAGTCTGTTTCTCTTTTGTTTGTTCGTTTTATTGTTCTTTAGATTCCACATAAGTCTTTGTCTTTCTCTGACTGACCTATTTCCAAAGTAATGTATTTCTAAACAGCTCACCTATTTTCCTGTGTTCAAACCCTGCCTGATCTCCAATCTCAGCTCAGTGCACGTCCTCCAGGAAGCCTTCCGTGACCCCCACTTGGAAGGGAGCACTCTCTTGCTCTTGCTCCTCCCCCGCGGTTTTTCTTTCTTTTTTGCATTATAAGTATCTGTGCACATCTCAGCTATTGTACCACGCTGTACGCTCCTTGAGAGCTGGGACTGAGTTTTATTCATCTTTGTATCCCCCCAACCCTCGTCCAGGGCCTCATACATTTGTGGAAAGAAAGACCGAGTGATGGTGACTCTGGTCCCTGCCCCCACGCCCCGGCCCTCTCCCAGAAGGAGGCCGAGCAAACCTCCCAGCCAGGACGGGGCCGCCTGCCTTGTGCATCTGGGGGATTTGTGGTGGCCACCAGTCCAAGGCAGCTCTTATTTAAACAAGGCTGGTATTTATAGAACGAGGTCATGCACTCCGTCTGAGCAGATATAAAAGTGAGCAGAGATGTCAGTCAGGCTCTGGTAGATAAAGGCGCTCTGGGCATCCAGCCCTCATGTCCATGAGCATCGGGAACATCCATGTCACTCGCTGGACACACATGGGTCCTGAGAGAGGCCTCACTCTTGACCAAGTATAATGACAGAAACAGAGACTGTGTGATACTTCTGAGTGACTCAGAAAAGGCTAGATTAGGCTAGATTCTCACAACCTCATCCTGCCCTCCCCGACCTTAGCGACTGGGCTTTAACTGTGAATCACAGAGAACCAGGGGTTTATTAAGGGCAAGAGTCCCTTGATAGCCATGGGGAGGAGGGTGGTGGTATTGTTTTCATTTGTTTTTACTGTATTTTGAGGGGAAGAGTCAGCAAGAGTGGCTCCAGGGGAGAAAGTGGGGATGAGTACTAATAAAAGCTGGCCATGCTGGATTTGGAAATTAAAAACCACTAGGCCCATCTCTACCCTTACCAATCTCTCCTCTCTTATTACTCTGACTCCCAAAAGAAATAAATAATGGACCAACTTCTATGACTAAAATCCCAGAAAACAGTAAGAATGGTGGGCCTACAGGTAGTTTCAACAGTTCTATTCCTCAGGAGGTCTGTACTAAACACATTACTAAGAAAATGGCTAAGAGAAGGTCAAGGCCAGAAGCTTTCTCAAGTCCATAGCATTTTCTAGTGTTAGCAGGTGCAGCTGGCTACTGCTCCAAGTACCATTTCTGAATTATGAGAAGTTGCGTTGTTTTAAATGAACTGTTGTTTTTAAACATACCCAGTTTGCAATATGTTTCAGCCACAGTTTTTAAAAGATTGATAAATTATACACTTTTAAAATCTTGAAATTAAAAAATTATGTACAGCCCTGGCCAGTTACTCAGTGGTTAGAGCATAGGCCTGCGGACCAAAGTTTCAGGTTTGATTCTGGCCAAGGGCACAGACCTCAGTTGCAGTTTGGTTTCCAGCCCTGGTCGGGGTCCTGCAGAAGGCAACCAATCGATGTGTCTCTCACATCGATGCTTCTCTCTCTCTCTCTCTCCCCCCCTCCCCCACTCTCTTTCACCTCCCCCCCCCCCATTCCTTCCCACTCTATCTTAAGATAAATGGAAAAATATCCTCGGGCGAGGATTTAATAAAAAATTATATACAAAAAGACTAACTTCCTTTTTAAAATGCAGTAAATGTCCAAAATCACAAGCCATAATGCAAAGTCCAACGAGTGGATGACTGCATGGGAAAAAGTCCCAGAACAGCTTGAGCCCTTCAATAATAGATGCAAAGTTAGGGAAATGTCAACAGTGAGAATAAATTTCTCAGGGTAACTCAAACACAGCTTCTACTCCACTGATCTGCTCTGGTATTAACTGTGCTTGCAAAAGAAATTCCTTACATTTCTTCCATGCTATAGAAGGACCAACAGGTGCAATGTGGTGTGGCTGGGGGGCCTCGCATAGAAAAGGGATAACTCAGCTTTGACAAAAACGTTTGTTCCTAGAATTTCTGCCCTCTGAAATTATTTATTCCAAACGTTCACTTGCTGTTCACCAACCATTCTGCTGAAACATCTAGAAAAGGAAGAACTCAAGCAGGATGGATATTTATCCCGTATGCTCTGGAGCAAGAGGGTGCTGTGTAGGTACCATATTAGGGGTACTCAGAGCCTGTGATGACCTGGGGGCTCCGCGGTACACAGATGGAGAGTAAGTAAATATCCTATAAGTGTTTGAAAATGAGAATCAGTCAAGGAAAGAGGAAGCTGTGGGAGGATCCAAATAAACCCTTAGACCTGCTTCAAGATATTGTTTATACCCAGAAGAACAACTGCCTTTCATTGAGGAGTGTGGCATTTGGCTTACACGCATAAGCAGTCAAGGAACACTTTGGTAAGGAAGGAATGTTAAATAGTGGAACAAATTATCAAAAAAAATATTCTGGAATCTCAATTTCACACAGTCCCACTCATCGACAGAAAATACAGTTATGGCTATGAATGAAGCAAGGGGCTGGGCCAGATTCCTCCTTGGAATTGCTTCTCCCCTTTCATTTTTCTCCTAGGAGAGATCATCACTCAAGGGTATAATACCAAAAGAGAAAGAATAATCAGGAATACCTTGTGACATATCTGAGCCAATAAAAGCTTGAAAAATTCTTGCTGGTGAGGAAAACAAATGTTTCCAAACAGCATTTCCTGATTATCAGTAAGGCGGACCAATGTCTGTCTATCTGAAGAAATGTATATGTCAATTTGGATTCTTTTTTATTATATGACTCATTCTTCAAATAAATGCAAAATGTGTTCACTCGGGAAATAAAATCAAAAGCTAACCTCAAGTCAGGAAAAATACAGTTTATTAAACAAATATATCTTTTTACTCACTTGCCTGCGAAGCTTGGGAAATTTGATAGTTGCAACGTTGCTTTTTATTTTCCAATAATTTCAGAAGGAACATTGGAATTCTTGCATGAAAGAAACCACTTCACTTTAACCTCACTCTTCCAAAATTTTAAAACAGAGTGTAAGAACAGGGACAATGATGAAGCATATTTTAGAGGCACCCTCATATCCTAGGCCCAAACAGACGGTGATATTAACAGAAACAACTAGATATCCATAGCAACTGTGGAAAACAGACTTCATGGCATAGTCCTCTTGCAAGTCACTTCTTTCTGTGTGCTTTCTATTCTTGTTCCCATAACCCCACCTTGAATGTGTGTGCAGGGGGAGGGGAGAGGAGGGAAAGGAGAATCGTTCCCCCATCCAGGACCGCACCAGTGGTTTGCCCTTCACAGTCACCTCCCACTGTCCCCAGGGACTCACTAAGGAGGGTGTCGGGGGCTGTTTGAACTGAGAGATTCCCCACTGGGTAGTTTGGATGGGGCTCAACAAAATCAAAGTTCAATTGTAGGGGCTAGGTAGGTGATAAAGTGTTTAATAAATGTTAACACCCACCCTACCCTTCCTTTATCCTGACAGAGACATTCACTAAAATCCCCAGCCTGCCTTTTGTGCCTGTGACTGGCTGGGCAGGCGGACCCTGCAGTGTGACTCAGCAGGCTGGAGTCTGGCTTTGCAGCACACCGCTCTCACAACCGCAGTAACTGCCAGAATCAGCTGATTGCAATGGGCCTCCGGGGACCCTGCTCCAATGATGACAGAAGGAAGTGAACGCTTGGGCAGTACCTTCCAATTAAGTGCTACTGAAAACAAGCAGAGTGTGCCTCAGCCTTGTAAAGAGCTCGGAGGCCAGCTCTGAAAGGCTCCCCTGAGGGTGAGCTTGCTTAGGGCTATACCAGGCTCACCCTACCAGCTTACGATGTCAGGCTGTGATGTTGGGCTGTGATGATGACGATGTGATGACAACAGATAATTCTACAATAAAGGCACTACTAACTGAACACTTATTATTTGCTAACCATAGGTTGCCTCACTTGTGCAATCCTGGAAGGTAGCCAATAAAATCTTCAGTTACAGATGAGGAAACCCCGGAGCGGGGGATCACAGAGTCTAAAGTCACCTGGTGATTAAGCAGGATTTGAGCCCAGACGACGGGGTTAGGAGTCCAGGCCCCCAACCACTTCAACACCACTGGTTTTAGAAAAGCTGCATTGTCCACACCAGTATGGTTCTAAATCTAAGCGTGGCCAGGGGAAGGAAGAGGAAGCCCCAAATTGACCTCTGAGCTTTTTATAGGGTACCATCTCCCCAGGCACTGCCCCTCCAGTGAACTCGGAGCCAGCCTGCCTCAGCTGTGTCTGCAGCAGCCCTCAGAAGCTCTCTGGAAACTGACCCCGAAGTTCCCCGCATGCATGCTGCTGCTGGCTCGGGGCCCAGCTTCGCTGTCTTATGAAAACAGATTTCCAAATGGATAAACCCTGGAGGCTCAGGCGTAGGCCTGCACTTCTCTAACGGAGCGAATGGTGGCCGAAGTGGTGAGGATAATTATCACAGGCAATCCCCAGCTCTCCTCTAATGGCAGAATCCAAGGTCTCTGCTAGAGAATTCATCAGAGCTGCTCACGAGTCTGTCTTCTTTGTTTGATTTCAACTGGAGTTTGCAGACCAAAAAAAAAAAAAAAAAGTTAAAAGCAAAAAGGGGGAGTGGCAAGAGTCTGGCACTTATAATGATGGGGAAATTGGTTTGGGGGAACTAACTGTAGAATGAAAAGTTGTGGCCAAAACAAGATGGGCAGCCAGGAGCTCGGCAGACGGTCCATAGAAGGCAGGCCCAGCCGCGCTGTGATTCCAGGGCCTCGCTAAAGGCCCAGGGCCGGCATGAGGAGGAGGCAGACAATGACATGACTCTGTCCTGTGCTGTCCCTAGATAAAGAAAAAGGCTCACCACCGAGAGCTCCCTTCTTTTTCCTGGAAGGAAGGAAGTGGCTTGGGCCAAGGCTCTCTCTCCTTTGTCGGTGGGAGCCTTACTTACTAAAAGCAAGGGATTCCTCGGGGTCCCAGTACTGTGGTTCCTACTGTCCGGGGCACACTCAGGCCGGCGTAGAATTGAACTCAGTCCTCGTTGATAATGGACAACAGACTAGGATCTCAGGAAAGGCTGTGGCTACCTTCCTGCTCATTAGCATCCCTGCCTGCTTAGCCCTCTCCTGGGAAGCGTCTGTCAGTCTGTCTACAGCAGAAAGAAGAGACTGGGTCTTGGTGACAACTGCTATAAGGGGACAAGTTGTAGTGGCCCTTGTAGTTGTACAAAATCAGGGAGCTCCCTTCTGCCCATGACCTCTCACTCCAACCTGTAGGACCCATGGGCCCCAACAGAGGTACACTGGCTCATCCACCTAGCTCCGTCGTTCGTACTGCCCACACCCCGCCTGAGAGCCGCAGGGCACCCAGCACCCTTGTAGGAAGGTGCAGGGCACCCAGCACCCTTGTAGGAAGGTGCAGGAGACTGACCTCCACGGCTAAGAGTCCAGGGTGAGCAGTCCAAGGAGCCTCTGGCCCAACAGTCTGGTGTCAAATGGAGAATCTTCTCTGCCCCTGGGGATGTTCTTGGTCACTTTTCCTTGGCTGAAAACAGAAAAAGCAGCTCCTTTTGACCCTTGTCCCTGAGCACGTAAGGTAGGCTGTGAAAGAAACTTCCATGCCTGGCCTCCGGGCCCCTGAAATGGCCTCACAAACTTACTTTGGGAAACCACATTTTATCTGAAACTTGATTTTCTTTGTACTTGCTGAAAGTTTGTTTTCCTTTTAAAAAGCTAAAGATAGACATAGACAACAGTTCAGTGAACGTGGTGTGGGGTGGTCATGGGGAAAAAAGGAGCGACATCTGTAATACTTTCAACAATAAAGATAAATTAAAAATATATATATTAAAAGATACAATAAAATGCTAAATATGTAATTCATAAAAATATATAGCTAGATTGATTTTTTCCAGTCAGCAATTTGGTGTTACCTGCCTGTACTTAGAACAGTCTGTGATGTCACTTCTTTGTTCTGGGACTTGGTGCATCTTTTGCACATGATGCTACTGGTTGGCTCTGCCTCCCTCTCTGGCAGCCCCACTTCGAAGTCTGAGAGGTGACTCAGCACAGGGAGCAAACGCACTTCTCTAAGCACGGGCTGGAGCTGGAAGGGGACAAGGTCACGGTCCAGTCATGACTAATGCCAGGATTGGTTAAGGCAACTCCCGAGAACCACAGGAAGGTAGCAGACCCGCGCAGGCTGCCCTTGAAAAGTGGCCCTACTGTGCTTGCCTCGAAAGCTTCTCTGGCTGCAGAGGCTCACGGGAGGCGATCGCATGAAGAGCAGTAGTCCCCATTCACCTCTTCCTGTTGAGCAGGGGACACCAGAGGTTGCGTCAATTGACAGGCAGCATTAAAGATGGCTTAGGAAATAGGTACTTCACTATTACCTCCATTCCGGCCACACCAACATATACATCTGGGCTTGTAAGTCTCATGAACTTGGGATATAGAAACCAGGGCTTGGAGAAAAAATTTAAAATCCCCCCTCAATCTGTTTGATTTTTCAAATTACATTCATGCCATATAGATTAAACGATGTGTTATTAGTTGTCTGTGGCTTCTGTAACACATTACCACAACCTTAAGTGACTGAATGACACAAATTATCTTATAGCTCTGACGGTCAAAAGTCGGACACGGATCTCACCAGGCTAAAATCAAGGTGTCAGCAGGCCTGTCTTCCTTTCTAGAAGCTGCAGAGGACCATCCATTCCCCTGCCTTTTCCAGCTTCTAGAGTAACGTTTCCTAACTCACGGTCCTCTCCCTTCTTCAGTCAGCAGTGGCTGAGTCCTCTTCACATCGGATGCTCTCCGGCCTCTCTCTCCTCTTAGAACCCTTGTGGGTTCCACCTATACACACAGGCTCCAGGGTTTGGGACGTGGATATCTTCAGGGGGCCTCTCATCCTACAGAACAAAGATATAATATCTTTATTGTGAGGGGGGGAAAAAAAGGAGGTTCACCGTCTCAAGCTGCCAACGCTACCGCCCGAGAAAGCAGTGTTCCCAACAGCCTCTCAGTCCTCCACTCCAGGGCACTAGGCCTTTGTCATCAATAGAAGCAAAACATTCTCTCAAGCTCACCCATTTCTATACATTGCTTCTGCTCTTACCACATGCGGGCAGGGGAAACTGTCAACTGTCATGTCTTGTTGAAAGTTAGTGTGCCACTCCCAAATGACTGCCGGTTCTTTTCAGCTATCCTTTCAGACAGTTTCCAACTTTCAAACCATTTTAACTGTTCACGGCTGCAGAATCCCAGTTCATTGAGGCAGGCAGCTTTGGGGCAAACTAGTGCTTCATAAAGTGACAGATAAGACCCTCTGGTGTGTACCTAACATGGCTATCGTTGTCGTCACCAGCTTCTGTTGTGAGGGACAACCCAAAAAGAGGATCATGTAACAAGAAGACGACATTATTCTCAAGCTCCAAGACCAGTCTCATGTATTTCATCAGGCCGATCCGGGGCAGGCGGCTGATAAAACCCCAGCTGTGCTAGATGCCATATGAGAGGTTTGAAATAGATGATGAAAGAAACAAGTCAAGAATATCAAAATGATAAAAATAGCTAACAGTTATCGAGCTATACACAGAGTGGTTAAGAGCAAAGACTGCAATGTTAGATTGCACATGCTAGCTATGGGATCCTGGGCAAGTTTCTTAACCTAGCTGTGCCTCAGTTCCCTCACCCGAAATCGAGGGTAACAATAGAACTAATCGTATAGGACTGCAGAACCTGGCACTTTGAAAGCATTCACTATTAGCTGAAATTATTACTAGCCAAATGCTACGATACGCATTTTTCAAGCCTTTCTTAATTAATCATCAAAATAGCCCCATGATGTATTATAGTCTCCATTTTTAAGGTGGATATGAGCTTAAGGTCACATAGCTTAAGGTCAAGTAGCAGCACCCAGGTTGGTCTGACTCAAAAAGCCTTGCTCTTAACCTCGATAAGGAGCAAGAGTCTACTGGGAAAGATAGACAGTAACTGTGCCTCAGATGTCCCATCTTTCTACAGTTTCTAGCATGTGCCTTCTGCACAGTTGTTGCTTGTGTGATGGATCAGAAAACCTGAATGAGTTACTAACATGAAGACAGATACGTGTAGCTTTGAAAGAGCCCTGGATCATCCTGTACCTGATCCAATGCTACACACTGATTGAATGTTGAGTTTTGAGGCCCCTGAGAGCTCATAGCTCTGACCATTTCTTTTACCAAAGCACCACCTCCAAAGGGTCTCCTGACCATCTCCTCAGTACATTCCTAGCACAGAGAAGACACAGACGGAGCCCTGGAGCAGTAATTCCCAGTCCTCACTCACTCCACGGCATCCTGGGGACTCAGTGGGCTCACGGAGCACCATGAGCTTCTCATTAACCAGATAAATTTTAATCTGCTGTAATTTTAAAGAAAAATCTGTGCTTCTCTTAGGTGTGGATCCAAACAATGAGAGGGTTTGGCAGCTCCACAAAAGGCAAGAATTGCTGTGCTGAAAACTTAATGAAATCTCGCAGACAAAATATTGAGCAGAAGAAATGAGACACCAAGGAGTGTGTATTTTATGATTCCATTTAGGTAAAGGTCAAAAACAGGCAAGACTACCCTGTGCTATTTAGGGCTGCAGCTTTAAATGGTAACATAAAGGAAGGAAAGTGATTACCACAGAAGTTGGGAGAGTAGTTACCCTCAGGGTGGGGAAGGGGGTGGAATTCCACTGGAAAGGGGGCTCCTAGGGTGCTGGTGAGCTTCTATTTTTTGACCTGGGTGGAAATGACACTGGTGTTCTCTATTCTAATGTATTTAGTTTTATAGAGTTTCCTTTATATATTTCACCTACGCATTTTTCTGTGTTACATTTCATAACAAAGGTTGGTGGTTCTTTCTTCACTAATAAAGTCTGTAGCAACCTCACCTGAGAAGAAATAGAAAAAGCTATAGGAATGAAGCAACTTTTAGTGGGACTGGAGAGACTTTGTGAGATCATCTAGCTCAGTGTTTTTTATTTATTTTATTTTCATTTATTGATTTTATTTATTTATTTATTTTTTTATCTTTTTTTTTTTTTTTTAATCCTCACCGGAGGACATTTTTCCATTTTTTGTTCAGGTAGAGTGGGAGGGAGAGAGAGGAAGAGAGAGAGAGAGAGAAACATCAATGCGAAGGAACACATCGAGTGGCTGCCACCTGCACAACCGACCAGGGCCAGGGACAAACTGCAACCGAGGTACGCGCCCCTAGCGGGAACCGAACCCGGGTCTCTCAGGACCGCAGGCCGACGCTCTAACCACTGAGCCAAACCGGCCAGGGCTATTTTTTTTATCTTTATTGTTGAATGTATTACAGATGTTCCTCATTTTTCCCCCATTGACCCCCTCCTCCCCACTCCTGTCCCCCTCCTACCTCTTTCCACACTGTTGTTTGTGTCCATTGGTTATGCATATAAGTTCTTTGGTTTATTTCTTCCCATCCCCCCAACCACTCTTCCTTTTGAGATTTGTCAGTCTAGCAACCAATTTGTACTTCTTAATCCCTTCACTGTTTTCACCCATTCCCCCAAACCCACTCTCATCTGGCAACCAACAAAATGTTCTCTATATCTATGAGAATGTTTCTGTTCTGTTTGTTCATTTTGTTTGTAGTTTCAATTGTTGATAGATATATATACATTGCCATTTTGTTTGTTCATATTTTTTATATTTTTCTTTAAGAAGACCCTTCAAAATTTCATATAATAATGGCTTGGTGGTGATGAACTCCTTTAGCTTTTCCTTGTCTGGGAAACTCTTTATATGGCCATCGATTCTAAATGACAGCTTTGCAGGATAGAGTAATCTTGGTTGTAGGTTCTTGCTTTTCATCACTCTGAATATTTCTTGCCACTTCCTTCTGGCCTGCAAAGTTTCTTTTGAGAAATCAGCTGACAGTCTTTTTTTTTTTTTTTTTTTTTAAATATGAGAGAGAGAAAACACTTTTTTTTTTTTTAATTTTATTTATTTTTTTATCCTCACCCGAGGATATTTTTCCATTTTTGTACAGATAGAGTGGGAGGGAGAGAGAGGAAGGGAGAGAGAGAGAGAAACATCGACGTGAAGGGACACATCAAGTGGCTGCCACCCGCACGACCAACCAGGGCCGGGGACAAACTGCAACCGAGGTACATGCCCTTAGCGGGAACCGAACCCGGGTCTCTCCGGACCGCAGGCTGACGCTCTAACCGCTGAGCAAAACTGGCCAGGGCCAGCTGACAGTCTTATGGGAACTCCCTTGTAGGTAACTAACTGTTTTTCTCTTGCTGCTTTTAAGATTCTCTCTTTGTCTTGAACCTTTTGCATTTTGATGATGATGTGTCTTGGTGTGGGCCTCTTGGAGTTCATCTTGTTTGGGACTCTCTGTGCTTCCTGGACATGTATGTCTGTTTCCTTCACCAAGTTAGGAAAATTTTCTGCCACTATTGTTTCAAACAGGTTTTCGATTTCATGTTCTCTCTCTTCTCCTTCTGGCACTCCCAAGATGCAAATGTTGGCATGCTTGAAGTTGTCCCAGAGGCTCCTTACACTATCCTCATTTTTTTGGATTTTTTTTCTTTTTGCTGTTCTGATTGGGTGGTTTTTGCTTCCTTATATTCCAAATCAATGGTCTGCTTTTTGGCTTTACCTACTCTACTATTGAATTTGTGTAAATTATGCTTTATTTCAGTTAGTGCCTCCTTCATTTATGACTGGTCCAATTTTATGCTCTTGAGGCCCTCACTAAGTTCGCTGAGGTTCTCACTAAATCCATTGAGCATCCTTATAAGCAGTATTTTGAACTCAGCATCTGTTAGGTTGCTTATCTCCATTTTGCTTAGTTCTTTTCCTGGGGTTTTGTTCTGTTCTTTCATTTGGGACCTGTTTCTTTGTCTCCTCATTTTGGCTGCCTCCCTGTGTTTGTTTCTATATATTACTTAACGAGAGGTATGGGGCTAGCTGAGACCAGATGCTGCTTGTTTGAAAGGATTTAGGAAAACCTGAAGTCAGGATCCAAGACAGGCCAATCCTATGGTTAAGCAACTGGCAACAGCTTGGGTGGGCCTGAAAGTTGGGTGGGGGTGGGGCCTCAGGGAATCACCAGGGCGGAGCAACCAGTGTGAGCCAGGTTGCTGGAGTCCCAGATATGGTGGCTGTCTGCCGCCCTAGGGAAGGGCTCACCAAAGGAATAAAGGCCTCTGAAAGCACGTCTGTCCTGGAGAAAGCTCCCTCTCCAGCCCTTGCTCCAGTGCCAAACAGCTCAGTTCTTCCCTGTATGTCTCTAGTGCCCCTCGAGCTGCCTCCCCTCTGAGCTTAGAGGGAGAGAGTCCGATAAGTCCGTGCGCGGGCCCTTTAAGGAGCTGCCTGGGGCTCCAGCCTCATCAGCTTCCCTGAGCCTCAGTTTCCGCTGGTTTTTCCAGCCAGAAGTTATGGGGATTCTCTTCCTGGCACTGGAACCCTGAGCTGGGTGCGTGGTGTGGGACAGGGACCCCTCAGTCCTCAGGGAGGACCTTCCCAGCCGAGGTGTCCTTCTGATTTTTATCCGCCACACGTGGGTGTGGAATCAACCTGTCCGCCTCCGCCCCTCGCGCCGCTGCCCCTCCTACCAGTCTCCATGCGGCTTCTGCTTTAATTCCGTAGTTGTAGGACTTCCATTCAGCTTGATTTCAGGCGGTTCTGAATGATGGTTGTTCTGTAGTTTAGTTGTAACTGATATGGTTGTGGGAGGACGGGATACCACGTTTATCTACGCCGCCATCTTGACCGGAAGTCCTCCTTTATTAATTTTAGAGAGAGGAAGTGAGAAGGAGAGAGAGACAGAAACATTGATGAGAGAGAACATCGATTGGCCGCCTCCTGCATGCCCCCTGCTGAGGATTTGGCTCACAACCTGGGCATGTGTCCTGACTGGGAATCGAACTGATGACCTCTTGGGGCATGGGTCAATGCTGAACCACTGAACCACACCAGCTGGACTAGCTCAGTGGTTTTTAAACTTTGGCATGATTAAGAGTACCCTAGAGACCATATTAAAATGCAGATTCCTGGGCCCACCCTCCAGAGATTGGGATTCATTAGAGATGGAGCCTGGAGCCCAAGGTTCTGAATTCTTAACGAGCTCCCAGATGATGCTGATGCTACCACACTCTGACAAGCACTGATCTATTCTGCTCCAAAGTTTTCCTCCATCCTTTAAGATACCCAAGGAGACAGTCCACGTGGTAGGATGTAGGGCATGGTCCACTGCCTGTTTGACAACACAGATCTTTCCAGCTTCTCGTCT
This sequence comes from Molossus molossus, assembly GCF_014108415.1. NCBI lineage: Eukaryota > Metazoa > Chordata > Mammalia > Chiroptera > Molossidae > Molossus > Molossus molossus. Next base: position 38,884,367 of record NW_023425350.1, read on the forward strand.
TAATAGATTATTGACTCTTATTAGTATTCCTATGTGACATTTTCTTCCTTGCTCCCCAAATACATCCATTTTCTGTGTCAATTTGAACTTCTCAAAAGCTAGGAGTAAGATCAGCGGTTTCTGAAGTTGTACAAAGAGAAAAGGACAGAAAGGTCATGGGATTCTGAGAAGAGACTGTTGTCTAACACAGATGAGGCATAACCATTCTGCTCCCTGTTCTGATGACTACCAGCCTTCAGCCACCAAATGTGAGCTCTTGTCAATTTATCAGGACACAAACAGACTGACTTCTCTCATGTCTAAGTTCAGCATGATATTTCCTTGTATGCCACACAAAAATGCAAAACAGAAGCTAAAATTAGAAGCTGAGGTGCAAGTAAGGCTGATGTGTGTGGGGAGAAAGCAGGAAGGAGATGTCATAGGGAAGGATTCACAGGAGAGCTGCCTGGGGCCCCTTCCTGAGCTGTCACAGACAGCAGCATGGAAAAGAAACACAAGGGACGGGGCACAGAGGTGGGAGGCTGAGGGACTGCCCAATTATTACACCTGCAGAGAGCCTCGTGGGTTTTTTTTCTTTTGGTTCCTTAAAAGTATCCTGACCTACTTTTCAAAATGTTGTTTCCTTACTCATCAAAATATATTCTCAGTGAATTACAATGTAGTTTTCTGCGACTGTTCAATATAAAGTTTTAGTTTAGTTTCTACACTGGGGGCTATTGTCTGTCTCTCCATGGACAGTAGAAATGCAATCAACAGACTGACGACGGATATGATGCATTTCTCGAAGTGGCAGGCAGGCCGCAGTTTTAAATGAATCTGTCTGAAAGCTGTGAGCAAAGCTTTGAATCTACTTCAGAAGAGAGAACTCGCGTGTGAGAGCTGACTGGCCTCATTCGTCAGCCAAGGGACACAGCCCTCCTGGATGTGAGCATAAAAGCCTTAAAGTGGAAGAAAATATAATAATGCCTTGGATTTATAGGGCACTTTGCTTCATAGAACTGCAGGCAGTCCAAGGTATAGTGTGATCCTGTATTCTCTGGGCAGAGTGGCCAGGCCAACTGGAAATCTTACTCAGCCATAGTGAAAATTACGGCAGTATTACAGGGAAAGAAAAAATGAGGGAGGAAGTAAAGACTTCCCCAGGATCTGCCAGGGTGGCCTTGTTCCCGGGCAAGCAGAGGCCCACTAAGACCTAGGGCACGCGGTTTCAACAGCGGCCTCGCCTCCCCATGAAGCAAGGCTATTGGGAAAAGGAGCTGGGCCCTGTGGCCCACCCACAATTACACAGGGGCGTAGGAATCGGGCCATTGACTAGTGGCCTTTTCATTTCTCCTTCTCCCAGCTGCTCCGCAGCCTCAGATGCAGGAGGATGTGGATGAGTTTCTAGAAGTGCCTCTCCATTTGCTTCTCCCGAGCTGGAAAAGTGCAGTCAGTGCGGGCGGCTGCACAATGCAAACCCGGGCCTGGGTGTGCGCTGCGGGCGGCCTGGACCGGCAGCGGCGGTGCTGGAGGTCCCCACTCCCGCTCCAGGGCCCTGGGCCCCGCTGCACGTGAGGAGGGCTGAGCCGCACGCCCTCATTTCTGCACCCCAGAGTCCAGAGGCCCAGGCAGAAGGAAGCAGAAGCTTCTTAGAAGGAAAGCAATCCTTCCTGTGCTTCCTACTTCAGCTTTCTGAGCCCGCTGCTCCCAGCAGACACGTTCCCTCCCATGCCCGGTCCAGCGGCCTGCACACACAGGAAGCCACTGTGCTGGGCCCCGCGGCCCTAGAGAAACCAGAGCCCCGGCTACCGGCCAGCCTGGCCAGCTCCCTCCTGCCCACGTCTCCAGAGGGGCCTCCCACGCCTGGACCTGACACCTAGCCCTCTCACTGGTCCTCAACTCTGCTGTCCCCTTTCCACTGCTCAGTAACCAGAAGACAAGCAGCGGAAATGAGAGAACTTGAACCTGAACAAATTAACTTGGAGATGGTTAAATAAATGTCCAAAGAGTTTTCTGTGTTTCTATGCTCCTCTGACTCCCATTCTATGGTAAGTGAACAACGCCTGTGTGAGTGAAGCCCCCCAGCTCTGGCTGAGAATATAGTGCTGTTATTATTAGAGCAACTGGGAGGGAGTCATGCCATCTCGGGGCAAGGCTGGGTGGGCTGTGTGGGAGGCGACTGTCAACAGCTGCTGCAGGAAAGCTTGTTTATTGTCAGCAGCCTGCCGCAGAGATTAAGACAGGCTTGGCCTCCAGATCACACCCACGTAGCTGCAGGCAGCCGCTGCTCTAGACATTGTGCCCTACTGCAGGGGTCCCCAGAGTCTCCACTCAACCAGAAAGCAAACCCAGGAGGCGGCCAGGACAGCTGGGAAAATTCCTATGGGGCCACCAACCAAATAGTCCCAGTAGAAGAGCGCATTAAACAACACCTTCAACAGAAGAAGCAAAAGAACCCAGACCAGCTGCAAATCACACACAATAATAGCTCCATGTCCTAAGACAGCTTTTCATTCATTCACCACATACTTAATGTTCATCTTCTCCGCCAGACTAGGAGACACTCTCATTCCCTGCTCTCACAGAGTTCACCGTCTGGAAGAAATCACCTGTAATCAAACTGGTGATTATGTGATGAGTGTTTTAATAGAGGAAGGTCAAGGGGCCAAGAGCATGACAGTAGGGGAAATCTAAACTGACCACAAGGAATTGTCCTGATAAGGAAACTGCCACTAAGAAATACTGTCAAGTTCAAACTATTGGGGTCTCAAGAGATGTCAGCCTAAGACTGTGCTTGCTCTCTTTCTTCAGTTAATCAAACTTTTAGCTAATATCTGTCTATCTGGCTCCTGTTCTATTTCATTACCAGTCTCTTGAACATGAAGCTCTGGGAACAAACAACTCTAATCATGGAGCATCCATCAAAGTACCCAGAATTCTCTGGGAAGCATGACAGAGCCCTTTATCTACTGAGTCACTGTAATCAGCCTGCTATGATCACCTGCCATTATGCTTGTTCTGCCCTGACAATGATAATCACCAGGAGCCTCTCCCCTAAGAAGGCCCAGCCCTTCATAGTGTCATATAAGCAGACTCATATCAAATGAGAGCAGAGGGTGCATTAGACATCCACAACACCAAAGACAGAAAATTTGAGGTAACACTAAGTTTCACTGACTTCCCCAAGCAAGAAACCAAGGTGAACATTTTTAGATGTAGGTCAAATGATGTCCTCTTCTGTTTAAAACCCCGCAATGTTCCCCAGCTCACTCAGACCAAACGCTGAAGTCCTGACAGTGGTCCACAAGGCCCTGCAGGGTCCAGGCCCTCGTTTCCGGTCTGACTTCCTTTCCTACTGATCTCTCCGGGCTCCCTCTGCATCAGCCACATTCTCCTTGCTGGTTTTCTTGAATACACCGAGCACACTCCCTCCTCAGAGCCTTTGTACTTATTCTCTTTGCCTAAAACTTTCTTCCTCCATAAATCCACATCCTCACTCTCTCACTTTCTTCAGGTCTCTGCTTAAATGTCACATTAGCAGTTTGTAAGTGACACCTTTCCTGGCCACCCAATTTATGAGAACAATACTTCCTCCACAATCCTTGTCCTCCTTCTCTGCTTTATTTTTCTTCATGGCTGGTATCACCATCTGACACACTATCTACTTTGTTGCCTGTCTCCTCTACCAAAATGGATGCTTCTTGAGGACAGAGATTTTTTTCTGTTCTCCCTGCATTGTTTTCCAGTGCCTAGAATAGTGTCTGGCGCATAGAACCTCAATAAATACCCAGTGATTACGTGAAGGGATGATAAATTAGTTGGGAAAGGAAGAACTTCAATAAATGGTGTTGGAATTTTTGGTGTTCCAGATAGAAATTGACATAATTCGATTCCTACCTCTCACTACACACTGAAGCAAATTCTAGATAGATTAAATACCGAAACATAAAAAATGAAACCTCAGAACGTACAAATCATAATATAGGCATCTATCTTTATGATTTGAGATAGGGAAAAATTTCTTAGATAAGAAATAAGAAAGCACAAACCATATGGGAAAATATTAGAATTCAAAATATAAGAAGAATTCCTACAATAATAAAAAGGTAAATTCCAGTAGAAAGGGGGATGAAGAAAACAGAAAAGCAAGTCACAAAAGCAGAAACATGAATGGCCAATACTTTCAGAAAAAGCTTTTCAACCTCACTAGTAATCAGGGAGACATAAATAAAAGCAACGAGCCACTCACCTTCATTACATGGGCAACCATTGAAAATCTGATGAAATTAAATGTAGATGAAGTTTTGGGAAAAAAGTGAGACCTCTTATTTACCATTAGTTGGAGTCTGAATTTGTATAGCAACTGTGGAGGGGAATTTGGCCCTCAAACTGCAAATGCATACAGCGTTCAGCTCAGCAATCCCACTTGTCTGGACAAACCCTTGCACACATGCAGAGGACATATGTGAGGAGGTTCACAGCAGCTCCATTTGTAAGAGTGAAACATACATGGTAACGGAAGGAGACTAGACTTCCTTGGTCAGCACACAATGGAGTATACAGATGCCGCATTATAAAGTTGTACACCTGAAATTTATGTAATATTATTAACCAATGTTACCCCAATAAGTTTCATATTTTTTTAAAAAAAGAAATAGAGTGAAACTGGAAGCAAACTCGATGTCTATCAATGGGGAACAGATTGTTGTATACTCATACAAAGGAATACTATGCAACAGGCTCAGCAAACGTTTTCTGGGCCAGGTAGTAAATATTCAAGACTTTATAGATCATCTAAGTCTGTATTGCATTTTCTTTTTTTTTAAATTTTAACAACCTTTAAAAAATGTAAAACCCTCCTTAGCCAGATTTGCTCACAGGCTGTATATGCTCAGGACTACAGTTTGCCAACCTCTGTCATACGAGCAATTAAAATTAGTGAATTAGGTCAACAGACAAACACTGAGTGACAAAAAAAACAAATGCCAGAAATAATATGTATAGTATAGGTAAACGTTTCATTCCTCTCAAAATACAAATCCATATAAATTTATGAAAATAATATATATAAATTCATGCTGGAAGGTGTTTCTAAACATGAGTGTCCTGTTACTCCCTGTACTTTCCTACAATTAACATTTAAAGAAAAATACATATTGAAAAACAAATAAAAAAATGCTAGAGCATGTGTCAAAATTTCAACAGTGGTTATTCCCACTAAGTGGGATTTCTTATTTTTCCTTATCTGTATTTTCTAAATAACATCTGTCTCTAAAAATTGGAATTGATTTTTGTAATGTAAAAATAAAGTTATAAAAATCTTCCACAGTACCAGCTTAACTACCAAACGTGTCTTATTTTCAGAGTCCTGAATGAAGGGCTAAATTCCACCTCCGTCATCAGAGAACTCCCCTATCATCCTGACGAAAGCACGTGGACTAGGGACAAATCACGTTTGCCCACACAGGCCAGCCTGCTTCCCTGTCTGCTGTTGCTGTCCTGTGACCATTCTTCTCCTTGGCTGGGCAAGGGCTTAGGACACCGCCCACCACGCTCTGGTGCTGTATGAGAGGGTGAGGACTGTAAGTATCAGCAGAAATCTGCCACCTCGGCACCTGGCAATTAGACACCTATACTTGGCTGACCTCTCATGAGGCCTAAGTCCCCAGATCCTGGGGTGGGGTTCGAGGCAATAACTAACTTGAGTTACTTAGTAATGGTGGTACCCTGGGAATATAAGTCTTTCAAGCTGTTTATCAGTTTGATGCCCCTACTTCACAGCTTGAGAGTGCTGGTTTCCATTTTTAGCACACAGTCCTGATCTCTGGGTCCCCGGACTTAGAGTGCTTTCTGGCTTCCACCACAAAGATGGTACTGCTTCCCCATGGAGTCTGCCACACGCCTGAGCCAGAGCCAACTCCACGGTGGGCAACTGTACAGTCGCACGGCCCTGAACTCTCAGATTGGGTTTAATGCTCCACAACCACTACCCTGACATTCTTCATCAATTTGTCTTTGAATTCGTGTTTTGTAAGCAACATCTGATTAGACAATGAGGACGTGTGTGAGCCGAGGAGATCCAGGGGCAGTAGGGCACACGGGCACATGTTCAGGCCTGTGGGCACAGCGGGGGGCACACGGAAAGGACAGCCAGGCCCAGATCTGAGCTCAGATCAGTGACAGCAGCGGAGGCATTGATGGCAGCAAGGCCACAGCCCCCAGAGAGTGAGAGGCTCCTCATGGAAGCAGCGGCGGGACCACGACAGGGTGCGCATCCATCCCCAGAGACCGGCTGTGCAGCATCCGCACAGAGTGACTCTCCAGTCGGAGTGCTGCGACAGGAGCTGCCAGGGTGTGCTCAGGCAGTAAATGTCAGTGAATTCTATGCAATGAAATTGTGCACGTGAGCATTGCAATAAAACCTATCAGAAAGTTATTAGAATTATTTAAAGAGTTTAGAATCTCTGGGTTTAAAGATAGTCACAGCACTGCAAAGCAAATATCCACTGGCTTAGAGATAGAAAGTTACTTCAAAGACCATTGCATTCAACAGAAGGGATATTACTTTCATATGAAGCTTCAAATGAGCCAATTATTAACAAAAAAACCTTAAAATTAATTTTTCTTATAATGGAAGATAGAACAATAGAATACATAAATATTTTTAACTATATACAAGTCATGGAACAGCTTTCAATTTCTTGTCAGGCCTGTACAAGTTATAGATGCCAGAGAAAACATTAAAATGCTATTGTATAAATTTAATATTTAAAATTACACTCCCACGAAGTTGATCATGTACTAGATGTACTAAAATTTTTGTTTTGAGAAAATTTACCAAAATGTTGTCCCAGCTGCTAAAATATACCTAACATTTCCAGTAACAGTTATATTTGCAGAAGGATCCTTCCCAGAATCAACAATCATCAAAAATTATTTGAGTGCTTGCATTTGCCAAGAGTGACTAATGTCACTTTCAATTATATCAATTGAAAATGAAGTTGCTAAAAGTATAACTTTTGATGACCTAATAAATGAATTTGCAAGAAAGCAAACCAGAAAAATCTTATGATCAAGATATCACATCAGTAAAGTATTATCATTTATTGTATTTTATAATATGACACCAAAAGCATTATTTTTTTGCCTAAGTTTATGCTGATATTCATATAACACTATTATGCTATTATGTTTATAAGTAATAGATCTTTCATAAAGAAAACATTTTCTATTTTAGTACCTTTAACAGAACTTTTCTTTCCTGCTCTTTGGACAAGTGCCCTGCATTTTCATTTTGTACTGGGCCCTACAAACAGCCCTACCATGCATGCATTGTTTCCAGAGGTGGTCAAGCCACCACTGGCCATTGTAAAGAAGGCCAGGCATCTATGTATCAGGCAGCTGGTCTTGTAAGAAAAATGGCCCATTTAAAGATGGACTGGGGACCTGTGTCCTCATTGCACCCGGCCACAGCGGAGCAAAGACAAAGTAATGCACAGGCCTCTTCTCTGTGCACTGCAGTAGAACTGCCAGCCTCCCACACACAGACTCTGCAAGTTGTGTCTGAGAGCATCACCCAAGTCCCCCTCCTTTGTCAACGTTTGCTCCTTCTCTGAGGAACATCGGCAATCCTTTGGGGATGAAGCATGGAGCAAGACTAAATTCCCAGTGAGGGGACTCGGAATATATTACATTTTTGCTATTCAGACTCCATCAGCCAGTTTCTCAGCCTTTCCCTCCGAACCCTATTTGGAGATTCTTGGCCAGATAACCAGAAACCTTCACAGGATCATTTCACCAAGGTTGCAGAGTCAGAAGGGCAATGGGTAAAAGCCCTTCAGGCACTTAAGGATAACTGGAAGGAAATATCTACAATATGTATAACCAGCAAAGAATTAATATTCAGCATATCTGCAATTCTTACAATTCAGTAAGAGAAAGGTGAAGAATTTCTTTAACAGGAGACAAGAATATAAAGAGGCACTTCATCATAAAAGAAATATAAATGGTAAACAGCAAAGGACAATATGCCAAATCTCACTGCAAACAGACAAATACAATTAAAATACTAAAATATTGTTTGTTCATCAAATTAGCAAACATTAAAAAGACTAATAATATCCAGCATTGGAACTTTAGCTAGACTTACTAAGAAAAAACAGAGAGAACATGCGAATAAATGAAACTATAAATGAGAGAGGAGCCATTACAACTGATACCACAGAAACACAAAGGATCATAAGGGACTCAAACAATTATAATTGGACAGACTAGAAAAATTGGATAAATTCCTAGAAACATACAACCTACCAAGACTGAATAATGAAGAACTAGAAAATCTGAACAGCTAAAAAATGAGTAAGAAAATTAAATCAGTAATCAAAAACCTCCCAACAAAGAAAAAACCCAGGACCAGATAGATCCACTGGTGAATTCTACCAAACTTTTAAAGAATTAACGCCAATTCTTCATGAACCTTCCAAACAATTGACCTGAATAAACTTCCAAAGAACACATACAAGTGGCCAACAGGTACATGAGAAGGTGCTCAACATCACTTATCATCAGGGACATGAAATCAAAACCACAATTAAATGCCAACTCATACCTGTTAGAATGGCTATTGTCAAAAAGATAAGAGATAAGACAGATGATCTCACTTACATGTAGAATCTTAAAAAGCTGAACTCATAGAAACAGAGTAGACTGGTGGTTGCCAGGGGCAAGAGGGTGGGGAAAATGAAGAGATGTTGGTCAAAGCGTACAAACTCCCAGTTACAAAGGGAATAAGTTCTGGGGATCTAATGCCTAGCACGGTGAGTATCATTAACAATACCATATTGTATATTTGAAAGTTGTAAAGAGAGCAGAGCTTAAATGTTCACCCCATCATAACAATATAGTAATTACATAAAGTGATAGATGTGTTAAGTAACCTAATTGTGGTCATCGTTCCAAAATATATGTGTGTATCAAATCGTCACATTGTATATCTTAAACGTACAGAATGTTATATGTCAATTATATCTCAGTAAACTGAAAGAAAAGAGAAAAAAAGCATCCAGGGTTGGGAATTACGAGGGCAACTAGGTTGCGTCCAGTTTTGGAGTGTGTGTGCTCTTTGACCCAGCATTCTACTTCCAACAGCTAACCTCGCGAAACACCCACACTTGTGAATGAGGAAGCACGAGCAATCATGTTCATTACAACACTGTAAACACATGACAATGGAATACCTCAACGTCCTCTAGGAAAGGAGGGCTTCACACGGCATCAGGCAGTCACAGTAGGGACATTATGCAACAGCTGGAAAGAACAGGTGGTACACTGCACACTGACATGGAAAGATTTCCAAGTCACACGAAGTCAAAAAAGTGAATTATTTAACCATATGTATAATATAATCTATGTATACTTTAAACATGTCTACCCACAAAATCACACATTTCTGTATGGACAGATGTGTATGTGTAAATGGACAGAAATACATCTGGAAGAACACGTACTAAACTGACAATTATAGTTCTCTCTGGCTAGGGAAGTAGGCTTGGGGACACAGCAGTGGAGGGACTTTTGCTGTGACTGCTTTGTTGGTTGATGTTTTCACAAGAAAAATATATATTCATATATTACATGTGTAATTTTAAAATGAAAAGGAAAGAGGAACTACTGTAGTTTCAGGGCTGCTCAAGGACAGACCTTTAAAATCCATTAGGTCTGCTTCTTCTGGGTCTAAGCAGCCTGACTGGAGTCGGGAGAGGGGACCGGGTAGGGAAAAGGAGCTACCACCTGACCCGGCCCGCAGGTCGATCAACGAGGACTCTAGAGGGGGAGTGAGGATGAGGAGGGACAAGAGACACGAGAAATGGAGACAAGACAGGATTCTGATCAAGTCTCGTTTATTCAGGGGGAGTTCACATAATATATAGGAGAAAAACAGGTGAAACAGTTAATGAGTATCACACCTGAAGCAAATTCCAGTTAATACCCCAGGTGCAACAAATGATAAGCAAAGAATGGAGTAAACAATTATCTAGAGGAAGGCAGACACTGTATGCAGAGAGACCCGCCCTGGGGTCTGGGGCCAGAGACAGCAGAGCAGACTGCAACAAGATGGATGCCATGCAAACGGTCTCCCACAACCACCTGCTCAGTGGCTGCCCCGCCCTGATGACAGTATGTGTTTTTTCCCAGATGTACTTTTCCTGACTTTCTGACACTCCCTCTAGACTAAATCTTTCCTAAAAACTCCTTTGTGTCTTCCCTCCCTTTCCTGATTTGATTCCACTGTTTCTATGTTTGAATAAGGCCAGCCTCCCCTCTGCTTTTGTCATTTCTATTATCATTTTTATAAATAATGTGTCAGGAATCCATACCCGGACTCCGACTTCTAACAAATTCCAGTAATTGACATGTTATTTCCCGCTGTGTCTCAGGTCAGGTTCCCTGGCAAACAGACTCACACTCTGAGATTTGCATGCAAGAGGATTTGTGGGACCCGCTCTCGGGAGCAAGGCCACTGGGGGCGTGAAGACGGGACTGAGTGGGGGAAGAAGTTGGGCTGTGATGCAGTCACAACAAGGGCCTCGGCAGATCCGAAGGAGCCTCTGCTAGTCCCTAAGGGCATCCCTAGTCCTAGGGGCTGTGGATGATCCAGCTGCCTCCCTCTAGCATTTGACTGCAAAGAGCTTGGGCTGTATTCCTGCGCAAGAGGCAGCTGAGAATGGAGGACGGAAACCAGAAGTGAAGAGCACACTGCTTCGAGGGAGTAAAAGCCCAGTCGTGCCTGAATTCCCAAAGCAGTCCATTCCCTGCAGAAAGTGGAGTACCCAGGACACCAATCCCCCCTCCTTGGCTTCTTGTGGCCTCAGGGTTCCAGTGCCCGTCCCTCCCCAGAAGGCCTGGCTAGGAAGTACGCAGTCACTGTGTGGCCTCTGGCCCCACGTGTGCCGACAGCCCACCCAGCCCGTGAGCCCCGCACAGGCCCAAGCAGGCCCAGGAAATGACCTTCAAGCAACAAGGCTCACGGGCCTCAAGCAGGACATTTTTTTTAAAGTATCTTTTTTCATGTTTTTAAAGCTCTAAGTAATCTGATTCAAACAAACCAATGGTAAAACGATATTTTAAAAGTCAATCAGGAAAATGGAACACGCTATTTATTATAGTATGTGTCGGGTATGCTAAAGGTGTTATTTTGTTAAAAGCCCATATCTTTTAGAGATACCTTCTCAGATATGTATGTTATGACATCAGGAATTTGCTTTCAAAATCAGCAACAAAACAAAGTGGAGGTGGGAAGAGCAGACAGAACCAGCAAGGCAGTGTGAGCTGCGGCAGCTGGTGACGGGTGCAGGGGGGTCGTTACACCGCTCTCTATTTTGGTGTGTGTTCGAAACACTGAAATAAAAAGTTAAGTATGGGTGGACCTAGAGGGCATTATGCTAAGTGAAATAAGTCAGACAGAGGAAGACAAACGCCATATCCCTGTGATTTCACTTACATGTGGAATCTAAAGAACAAAATTAGCAAAATTGAAACAGACTCATAGATACAGAGAACAGACTGGTGGCTGGCAGAGAGGTGGGGGCGGGGAGCCGAGTGAAAAAAGAGAAGGGATTAAGCAGCACAGTGGCCCATGGGTCAGCGTACGCACACGTATTTCCTTGCTCTTTAGCTAAGAGGACGGGAAAGCAAGGCCACACCAGCAGCAGCAAGCCCTCCCAGGCCTGAACCTTAGTTTCTAATGCTGTTCTCCAGTAAAAGGCAGGAGGGCAACTTTGAGAAATGGCTGCATCTAGAATTAGGTTAAGAAATTCACAGGATGAGCCTGGAGTATCTCGAAATGTCTCAAAGTAAGAAATTGCTAAAAACAAACAAAAAACACAATGAAGGGTTATGTCAAAGAGATATAGTAGCTAACTGATAGAGCTCCCAGTGGCCGAAGCTGGAACAATTTGAGAAAAAATAAAAGAAGTATCACTGGATTATAACCCAAAGCATAAAATAAATACCCATGAGTGCATACTGATATAAATAAATAATGGATTGAATGAATGCATGAATACATGAATGAATAAGTGAGGCAGAAAAATTCCAAATAATTTAGGTAGATAATCTGCCCTCAAGATGTGGTGTAATTTCCTCTCCTTAAGTCTGGGCCGCACAGAGTGACTTCCTTCCCAAGAGGACGGTATGGAAAGGGGGTTGTAACTTTACGGCAGAGAAACCTGACAAACCCACACCACCTCAGCCAGGTGATCGAGGTTGGCATCAACGGAGGTGTCATGCTGTTTTCATGCACCCTTGATATGATGTGATGAAATGGCTTTTTATCTCTGTGGTCTTCCTCTCAAGAACCCATATCCCGTCTAATCATGAGAGAAATGCCAGGCAGAAAAGGTACATTCTGCAAAACCGAATCAGTCCTCCTCAAAACCATCAAGGTCATCAAAAACTCGGTAAATCAGCAAAACTCTGACAGCCACCAGGAGCCTAAAAGGGCATGATGACTAAATAGAATGTAATGTCTTGGAAGGAATCCTGGAACAGAAAAAAGTACATTCAGAGAAGACTAAAGAAGTCTGAATAAAATATGGACTCTGGTTAATAAATACAAAATAAATAGATAATCTTATTTTTAAAAAGGAAATACAGCCCTGGCCAGTTTGGCTCATCAATTAGAGCGTCGGCTCGCAGACCAGATAGTCCTGGGTTCAGTTCCCACTAAGGGCACGTACCTCTGTTGCAGTTTGTCCCCGGCCCTGGTTGGGGTCCTGTGGATGGCAACCAGTCTCTCACATTGATGTTTCTCTCTCTCTCTTCCTCCCTCTCTCTCTCCTGCTCTATCTGAAGATAAATGCAAAAAACTGTCCTCAGGTGAGGATGAAAAAAAAGGAAATACAAACTGGTGGTTATAAAACAGTCACAGAGCCCTGGCCAATTTGGCTCAGCAGTTGGAATGTCATCCTGCGGACCAGAGAGTCCTGGGTTCGGTTCCCGCTAAATGCACATACCAAAAAAAAAACAAAAAAAAAAACAGTCACAGGGTTGTAAAGTACATCATAGAGAATATAGTCTATAATATTGTGATAACTATGTAAGGGGCCAGGGGGATACTTTCTGTAAGGTATATGATTGTCCAACCACTGTGCTGTACACCTGAACCTAACACAAAATATTGAATGTAAACTGTAACTGAAAAAGAAAAATCAGTAGCCAATCTGCTGAAGAAAACTAAAAAGTTAAAATAAATACAGGGTGAGACAAAAGTAGGTTTACAGTTATGAGTACATGAAACACACACACACACACACACACACACACACACACACGGTGCAATATGCACTCACTCCTCATCCCCATGTTCCCTTGGCCTGTGTGCCTTGTCACACAGACAGGCCTGCACCAAGCACAAAACCCTCCTCTCTCCCAGGCACGGTGTGTGGCCCCCTCCCCAGAAGCTCCCCTTGAGGCCTTCAGACCCCCAGCTCATGCCCTTGCTCCCCGGTGCACCCTTAGCATCGCCCCCTACACCCTCCTTCACACCCACTAATCTGTCAGCTCTTGACGGCAGCTTCTAAGGCTTCAGTTTTGGAAACTGGAGTGCTGGAGATAGATATTGAGAGTAACCTGATGTCGGTAGTAATTGCCTTAGGAAAGCTGAGATAAGGAGGGCGGGCAGAGGGGTGAGGGCAGGCCCTCAAGGACAACGCTCTGGGCTGGCACCAGGATATCTGACCCAATACAGTGTGGAAGAGGGTCAGAGTGATCTCTCCAGGTGGAATAATTACTCTCAACTCAACTCTGGAAAGTCCTAGGGAAGGCTTGTTTTGTCATGGGGGAAAAGGCTGTATGGAGCACTGGCCCAGGCGGTTCAGTTGGTTGGGTGTCATCCCAAGCACTGAAAGGTTGCTGGTTTGATTCCCAGTCAGGGCACATGCCCAGGTTGCAGCTCTATGGAGATAAGAAAAAAATAGCAAAAAGACCCTGCCCTGAATAATTAAGATGAAGAAGACAGAGCAAGCATACAAAGAAGGACATCAAAATGTTGGATGTCCAGTGATGTATCCAGTGTTTAAAAAGGAGCAACAGTCTGCCCTGTGTGGCTCAGTGGTTGAGCATCGACCCATACACCAGGAGGTCACCGGTTCGATTCCTAGTCAGGGCACATGCCCAAGTTGTGGGCCCCATCCCCAGTGGGGGGCATGCAGGAGGTGGCCAATCGATGTTCTCTCTCATCAATATTTCTATCTCTCTCTCCCTCTCACTTCCTCTCTCTCTAAAATCAATAAAGAAAAAATATTTTTAAAATAATAATAAAAGGAACAACAAATTAGTGTGACTTATAGGGCAACAGCGCTAATTAATCAAATGCTTATCGAGTTCTTAAAATGTACCCAGCATTTTCCAAGAGCTGTGAGACACCATAAGTGAACCTAAGTCTCCTGTTCTTACTTATACTGGGGAAGCGAGATCCACACACATGAAGACCTTTGGAAATAAATCGATCACTAGGTGGGGAGGACCAGTTGAAAAAAATCATAGGTGTCCAGAACAGGGCTTCCTAAAGTTGACTGTGCACACAAAACACCCAGAGGTCTTATTCAAATGCAGATGCTGACTCAGTAGTTCTTGGGGGAGCTCAAGATTCTGCAAATTCTCCCATGTTCTGAAAGGAGGCTGCTGCTGCTGCTGGTCGGTGGCCCATTTTGAGGAGTCGGGACCTTAGTGATGAAGAGAACCTGCTAAGCTGGAGCACTCAGGGAAGGCCCCATGAACAGAGGCCACGGCTGGGGCCGGTGGCAGGGCGGAATGAGCAGGCAGGAGGGGCATGCCAGATGGAGTGGCCTGGGCAGTGACCTGGAGCAGGTAAGCTCCGGTGGGGAGAACCACAGGCCCAGGAATCTGTGCACTGGAACTGAACATTCTGACTAACTTGCAACAGGAACTAACAGGATCTGAGGTATGTGTGGGTTTTTGTTGTTGTTGTTGTTGTTTTTTATCCTCACCGGAGGACATTTTTCCACTTTTGTTCAGATAGAGTGGGAGGGAGAGAGAAACATCGTCGTGAAAGGGACACATCGCGTGGCTGCCTCCCGCAGGACCCCAACCAGGGCCGGGGACGAATTGAAACCAAGGTAGGTGCCCTTGACCCAAGTGAACCTGCCACTCATTGGTCCTCGGGCCGAGGCTCCAACCGCTGAGCCAAACCGGCCAGGGCAGGTATGTGGAGTCTTAAATGCCAGGCTGAGGAGATCAATCTACTTCACAAGGGAATAGTGAGCTGGGCTCGGGTCTTGGGTCAGGTTTTGCTGCCACACTCAGGAAAAGTAAAAGGAGAGTAAGCAATGTCCGTGCGTGCAGAGGGCACGGGGAATGGAGGGCAGGCCCTCTCACTTCTTCCATAAGGAGATTCGGTCCGGCTCCCCTCGATCCCCAGCCTCAGCGCACGCCTTGCTCTCAAGCCTTGGCTCTAGAAACCTTCTAACAGCAGGACTGAGTGTCAGATGATCCATGAACATGAGGAAGGAAACCTTGTATTTGGTTCTGTGGAACCTTTCTTTCTCTCCAGGCATGTGTAAACAATTCAACAGCACATGATGAAGGGGGAGGGGGCACAGTAATTTCCTCGAGGCAAATGATAAGCTGGCAGGTTTGGCTCAATGGGAGGAGATAAAAGCCCCAAACAAGGGTGAATTACTGTTGGGATCCGAGCCTGGTACGGATGCAAATTAAAATAAAAACTATATAAACAGCAGCACAATCGCGCCATTCAGGCCTCCTTCATTAGCAGCCAGCTCTCCAGGGCCACGGCCCACAAAGACAACTTCCCTTTCTTCTCCCTTCTAACTAATTTCCAAGCTGGTCAACAAAAGGAGGCGAAGGACAAAAGCAGTTCTAACTGAGGAGGCTCTGGGGAGAGGGTCGCTGGGGAAATTCATTTTATGGGTGCAAATCAAAAAGCAAATGTGATGTGTCAGACCGCTGAGGACAGGCCTCCTGCTGAGGGCGGTGGAGGTGCCAAGTTCCTCCTCTCAAAGCTCATCACAGCCCAACCGGCACGTCCACCAGCCCAGGCTTCCCGGGGCCAGAGAGAGCCAAGTTCCCCACATGCTGCCTTGCATCGGGGGACCCAAGTGAATAGCCAGGCCCATGATGTAACACGCGCTACCATAGCAGCCTCCACTCTTCACTCTGGAGGAGAGTTCTCACTGGACGATCATGAAGTATCATTATGGTGGGCATAATGATCCTGGGCAGCCATTAGGGTGAAGAGACACCATTTTACCAAAATCCACCTCTTACTGAACATTCAGGCTCCAGGGGAACCGATGCTCACAAACCACAGGTTTCCCTCATTTTTTCCCATCTGGTCAACTTTCCTAATAGCTATAGGATTCCAAGAACCTCTTCAAATGACTGAGTTACACCGAGCTTCACCCACATGCCCTGCTCTCCGGCCATGAAGATTTCTTCACTGTTGCAGATTCCTGCCCACTCATCCTGCAACCCTAACCTTCCCCAAGCTTGGATTCCCCACGCTGCCCGGCCATATCATCTTCCCCTCACAAGCCTCTGTTCTCTCATTGTAAAACAGGACAATGATCCTTGCTGTACTTATCTCACGACTATTGGGAGACAAAGGAAATGAAACACGTGAGAGCAACGATCATGGGTACACGTGTAGTAACAGAAATGCTTGATTGAGGCACCGGTCCATTTAGTGACTGCCGAAAGCCTCCCTCTTTATGGTGAAATGAGACAATTGTTTGTTTTCCAGCCAATAGAACAGATGAAAATTCTTGCACATAAACATCAAATAAACTTGCAACATTTTTAAATGATGGAAGCCAAAAGAGCCACAGCGAGCCTCCCCAACCTTGACCCCTAGTGCTTCCCCAGAGGGTCTCAGGCGCACGTGCCTGGTCCTCCTTCCCTGATTTGGGATTCTGCTCGTTCCTGCTTCGGACCCCACTGCTCTGGCAGGAGGAAAGGCTGGTGCCTGGGAGAGGGAACGACCAGAGAGGGTTGTGAGGGTGGGAGGGTTTCTCTTCTCTCCATTTAAATGTTGCTTTACTTTGCCCCTTTAGGGAGGATGTCATCATTTAGATCATGGACTGCACTTGTAGTCTAACTGGTGGCAGCTGCTTAGCCAGCTGCGCTGTGTTTTCCGGGCTCCTATGCCGATAAGCAAGGCGTGCAGGGAAGGGAGAGAGGGAAGTCCCATGACCAGCCCGCCCTTCCCCCTCCCCAGCCAGGGGTCACTACGCTGCAGGGTTAGTCCCTCATTTGCCCAGCTGATAAGGATAAGGGAGGCGTTATCTGCCTTGGCCAGCCCCTGGCTTTAGGGGAGGAGGAACTCCGGGGCTGGTGGTTAACAGCACAGACCCTGCGCTATTTTCCTCAGCCCTTGGAGCCCCAGCTGCGTCAGCCCAGACAATGCTGTTGGAAAGAGAATACTGTGGGGCTGAGATGCTTAGAGTTCACAAGTCTTTTCCAAATGACACTCACATCTCCACTTGGATTAGTGTCCTAGAGCTGCCATAACAAATGACCACAAGCTGGGTGGCTCAAAACAACAGAAATCTACTCTCTCACACTGTGGAGGCCAGAAATCCAAAATTAGGGTGTTGGCCAGATTGGTGCCTTCCCGAGGCTCCGAAGGAGAATCCATTCCATGCGCCACCAGGCACAGTCCATGGCATTCCTTCACAGGACCTCGCCTCTTTAAGGGCACTTGTCATCGGACCTAGGGCCCACCCTATGCCCAGAGTGATCTCACCTCGAGATCTGGACATCTGCAAAGATATTTTTTCCAAATAAGGTTACCTTCACAGATTCTAGGGGTTAGGACTCAGACATATCTTTTTTTTTTTTTTTTATCTTCACCCGAGGATATTTTTCCATTTTTTGTACAGATAGAGTGGGAGGGAGAGAGAGGAAGGGAGAGAGAGTGAGAAACATCGACGTGAAAGGGACACATCGAGTGGCTGCCACCCGCACGACCAACCAGGGCCGGGGACAAACTGCAACCGAAGTACGTGCCCTTAGCGGGAACCAAACCCGGGTCTCTCCGGACCGCAGGCCGACGCTCTAACCGCTGAGCCAAACTGGCCAGGGCAGACTCAGACATATCTTTTGGGGGGAACCACTATGTAAACCACTACAGAACCCAAACAAAGGGGAAGAGAGAAGAGGAGGAAACAACACTGAGCCTTAATTCAAACCTGTAAGACGGAGAGACTGGAATTATTCAGCCAAATTACGTAGCAAGGGCCATGGGACGCTGAATGGGCCTTCAGCATGGCTGTAGTAGGGAAGTGGGGGTGCTAACTTGAAATCTGCCCTCCACCGAGACCCACAGAAGGCACTTGGTGACTGGAATGACAAAGTCTCAGGGAAAAAGCCATGACATTAATATTTTCCCCACTCAAACACACCCTTCCTCCCACCTTGGTTATGCCCGCTGGGTAACCTACGGCTAACCCCGAGCTTTGTTCCCTCCCGGGGGTGTGAACAGCCTGGGCTGAACCCTGAGATGCTCCCAGCAGCCTGCTGTCCAGCGCGGTGCCCTCCTGCCTGGTGGAGGTCAGCCAGCTCTGCTCACTGCACTCTAAGTGACTGCCTCCCACGGCGGGTGCGCGAGCACAGGGTTCAGCACCTGACTTCCTCCTGCTGCCGTTAATGTTTGCAAAAGGAAACTCTCCACAACTCAGGTAACAAAATCCAATCTGAAGATCAGAAAAAGGCACTCCAGGTACAAAAATTATAAAAGTTCCTTTCTCTAAGGAAGAAAGTAGAGAAAGAATCACCATCTTCAAGTTTCAAAAGAACAGTTCCTTAAGTTATTAATGTCACCTCCCTCCAATAAATCCTGCCAATTGTATGAACAGAGCGATGTGTCAGTGACAGTTACCAAGAAAACTTCTGACACCTGAGATTGTAGGACACATCTATAATATGTGTCTTGTTTTTCAGGCCTGGAGTCCATTAACATTTGAAAGTTAAACTTTTCCCACGAGTTTGGAAAAGGAAGTCCGGAAAATATGGCCTAAAAAAGTTCTGTGGATGAGTTGAGGGGCCAGACTACAGCAGGTATTTGCTGAGTGTGTACCTTGTGTCAGTC
Organism: Molossus molossus; assembly: GCF_014108415.1. NCBI lineage: Eukaryota > Metazoa > Chordata > Mammalia > Chiroptera > Molossidae > Molossus > Molossus molossus. The sequence continues at coordinate 38,903,472 of NW_023425350.1, forward strand.
ACTCTAATAGATGCTAGGTATGTAGCCATAGACAGCAATTCAAATGTGTCCCTGTCTTCACAGAGAGAGAGGAAGGGAGACATTAAACTATTATACAAATAACTGTAGTTGAGTGAAATGCTACAAAGCAAGAGTCTGGGTGTCATGGAGGCATACAATGGGACACTTTGCACACCAACCGATGATTTAAATGGAAACACAGAACATAGGTACTTTGCTCCCAGGGGTAATAAATCTCCAGTGGGTCTCCTCTGAGGGGTTTATATGCACTCTACTTGTAGATGGAGGTCCTTGCTCCTCCAAGAGCTACAAGTATTTGAAGCAAATGTACAGACAGGTTTGGGAGCTGTGTGCCCAGTGAGCCCAGAGGGTATCCGTGAGTCCCTCAGGGTAGCAGAGAGATGCTCTTTTTTTTTTTTTATTTTTTTATCCTCACCCGAGGACATTTTTCCATTTTTTTCAGATAGAATGGGAGGGAGAGAGAGAAAGAGAGGGAGAGAGAGAAATATCAACGTGAAAGGGATACATCGAGTGGCTGCCTCCCGCACAACCCCAACTGGGCTGGGGCAATCTGTAACTGAGGTACATACCCTTAGTGGGAACCAAACCTGGGTCTCTCTGGACCATGGGCCAACGCTCTAACCGCTGAGCCAAACCTGCCAGGGCCAGAGAGATGCTCTTAGAAAGAGAAATGCAGCAGAAGCCGATCCCCAGGGCAGAGACCAGAAAACAAGACTCTAACCAGCTCATACTTGTTAGGATGGCTATTGTCAAACAAGCCAAAAAACACCATTGTACATTCTCATTGTTAGTGGAAATGTAAATTGGTGTAGCCATTATGGAAAACAGTATGGAGGTTCTTTAAAAAATTGAAAATAAACTTATATGCATGCATGCGTAACCAATGGACATAGACAACAATGCATGGGGGTGGGGTCGGGATTGGGAGGAGGGTGTCTAGGGGGAAAAAGGAGAAACATCTGTAACAAAAATAAATTAATTTTAAAACATTGAAAACAGATGCCTGGCTGGAGTGGCTCAGTTGGTTGAGCATTGTCCTGTGCACTGAAGGGTTGCCAGTTCAATTCCTGGTCAGGGCACATGCCCGAGTTGTGGGTTTAATCCCTGGTTGGGAGCATACCGAAGGCAACCAATCAATGCTTCTCTGTCACATCAATGTTCCTCTCTCTTCTATGTCTTCTCTTTCTCTTTTTCTCTCTCTCCCTTCTTCTCTCTAAGCAGGTCGTTGGTTGAGGATTTTTTTAAAAATTGAAAACAGAACTATCCTATCATCCAGCAATCCCACTTCTGGGTATTTATTCAAAAGCACTGAAATCAGGATCTCAAAGAGATATCTGCCCTCCTATGTTAACTGTTCATGCACTATCCACAATAACTAAGATGTGAAAAAAATCTAAATGTCTATCAGTAGAGGAGTGGGTAAAAAAAAAAAAGTGTTATATGCATACAATGGAATATTATTCAGCCTTTAAAAAGGAGGAACTCCTGTCATATGTGACAACATGGATAAACCTTGAGGACATTATGCTGAGTGGAATAAACCAGTCACAGAAGGACAAACATGGCATGAGTCCACTTACATGAGGAATTTTAAATAGTCAAGCTCATAGAAGCAGCAAGGGGAACGGTGGTTGTCAGAGGCTGGGGTGGAGGGGACAGGGAGGTGCTGTTCCACAGGTGTAAGATCTGTTATGCAAGATGAATAAGTTCTAGAGATCTGCTGCACAACAATGTGACAATAGTTAACAATACTTCAAAACACTTCAGTCTGACCGGTGTGGCTCTGTGGTTGAGCGTCGACCCATGCACCAGGAGGTCGCTGGTTTGATTCCCGGTCAGGACACATGCCCAGGTTATGGGCCCAATCCCCAGTGGGGGACATGCAGGAGGTGGCCAGTTGATGTTCTCTCTCAATGTTTCTATCTCTCCCCCTCACTTCTCTCTCTAAAATCAATGAAGGAAAACAAAATTCAAAACACTTCAAAGTTTGTTAGGAGGCTGGATCTCATGTTAAGTGTTCTTACCAATAAAAGGAGGGAAGGAACAAAGGGAGGGAGGGAGGAAGAAAGAAGAAAAGAAAGAAATTAAGACTTAAGACCAAGGGTTGACAAATGATAGCCTATGAGTGAAATCCAGCCCTCTGTTTGTTTTTGTAAATAAAGCTTTATTGGAACACAGTCACACTTGTTCACTTTTGTAGTCTATGGCTGCTGCCTTTATGCTACAAAAGCAAGTTGAGTAGTTGCGACAGAAAACGATGTGACTCACAAAGCTGAAATTCCTGACCACCCTGTGTCAGTTGTTGATCATCTTGGTGTTCTCCACATCTCTGCTCGTGATAGTCTCCAACTGGAAAGCCTAGAACATCTCTCCACTGCCTGTCAGTCTGTCAGTTAATCCACAGACTGGGTTTAGCCTTACTAGCCACCATTCTAATTCACATGTTCTAGGATTGCTATTTGCAGTAAGGTAGTCACCAGGCTCCTGTGGATATTAAATGTAAATTTAAATTAATTACATCTGGCCCTTACTAAAAGAATTTTGCCACACCTCGCCTTAGATTCCTCAGAGCTCTTACCACCACACCAGCATAAGTCCATACTTCTACTTGGACCGCTTTGGAGGGACGGAGGCGAAAACCCGAACAAAATGTCCAAGTGCTAAGGACCCCAGAGTGCACTCAAAGCACCTGAGCCAGGCTCTGTTTAAGAAATATAACTGCAGCCCCGGCCTGTTTGGCTCAGCAGTGAGAGTGTCGGCCCACAGACCAAAGAGTTGCAAGTTCAATTCCGGTCAAAGTCATGTACCTACGTTGCAGTTCAGTCCCCAGCCCTGGTTGGGGTCATGCAGGAAGCGACTAGTTGGTGTGTCTCTCTCACATCGATGTTTCTCTCTCTCCCTCCCTCCCTCCCAGTGAAGATAGTTGGAAGAATATCCTCAGGTGAGGATTAAGAACGAAGAAGAAGAAGAAAAGAAGTATCACTGCGTTTAGCCCTCACATCAACTTGTCAGGTAGGAACAACCATCCTCATTTTGCACTTGAGAAAACAGAGACCCAGAGGTGGTGAGTGGATTGCTGAAGTGGCAGAGCCACACTTGAACTTAGGTCTGCCAGGCTTGTGCTTCCAACCCTGCCTTCGCCACACTGCTGCTTAAAACGCTGCTGCTGAATTACTGGGAAGAACTCCCTCACTTGGATAAACAGATGATCGGTAGGAACTATACCAAGTGAATTCACTCCGCACACCCTATCGTACCAGGCTGGCCCCGGAGCCCAGTGTCACTGCTGGTCCCTGGAGGCTTGGGACCTTGGAGGGTCAGTTGCCGTCGGGCTCCTTGCTGAACTCTCACAGTTGTGTGATGCAGTACGGGTGAAGGGGGGCACCATTCAGAAGAATGTTTGCTTTTTAGAAGACCATCGAAGACCAAGTGCTCCCTGCCGGTTTTTATCTCCCCGACAGTCACATTATAAACACTCATGCTCTTCATGTCGGTGGGGGAACCAGACTGTGAGGCAGTTCTGGAGACCACATCAACTAAGAACAGCGATAAGACCAGGGGATGTTTCGTTCAGAGAAGACAAGACCTGGTGAAAGCATGCCCGCTGTGCATTTTCTGCAGGAAGCCTTGCGTATCGAGAACAGCCTTCTAGAGTTGAGAATGAAAACCAATATAGTTGGAATAAAATGGAGGCATATTTTTGGCTCCAACGACTTTAAATATCTAACAATGCAATGTTGAGATGATAAGCCCACCCAACCCTGACGGTGTCCAAGCAAGAGCTGGATAATGTCTGTCTGGGTGCTGTGGCATGGATTTCTGAAAAGTGTAAAAAGTAAGACTAGTTCACCTCTACGGTCCCCTCTGATGCAAAGAGCCCACAATTCTGTGAACAAAGAGACCAGTCTGAGGACCACACTGGGAAAAAAATAGTGCTCTAAATGAATTTGTTCTTTCCAAGTCCTTCCACATTATAATCACAACATCTTACAAAAAGCTAGTGCCCATTTTCAACCAAGCCCCAGGCATTGGTGGTCACAATCCAGGACTAACCAAGTATTTATAATTACAAATTTATAATTAGAATTACAAAATTATAAGAAGAATGATCTTTCAGTTTGTCAAGTGAAACTGCAAGGCTTTGGAATAGGCAGCAGGAAATAGATGATCAAATGATAATATTAACTAACATTTACACTAAAATTTGACATTTACAGGGAGACCTGCGATCCAATTAATCTTCACAGCAGCCCTGAAAAAGGAAGCAAGACACATTAGTCATTACCATCCATTTGCACAGTACCAGGTTGCCTGGTTCCCCCACAATTGCAAATGGCTTACAGACCTAACCAGTGACACCTTGAAGACAGTACGGACCACAATGGTACGTATCATTTTGATCAATGCCCTACAGAGACTAGCTGAGAATTTAGGACTACTGGCTAAAATTTGTTTGCAGTTTTTATAATGCCAGTGGTCACTTGCAGGAGAGAATACATTGCTCAGAACATCATGTGCTTACAGTACACACTTTTTACAAGCCTACTGATGTCTTCCAGTGCTTGAATTTTTAGAATGAGTTTCACATCCTAAGGGTGAATTCATCTTGGGAGGCTAGATATTGCAACAGATAATGATCAAGGCTTATGCCATTTAAATATAGGTTGTCATTATTGTTTACCACACATATCAGTGGTATTGGATTCTAGATCCTGTTTTCCCATCAGGTCTGCACTGAATCATCTCTCTGTCACAACACTGGCCTTTGGAGGCGCCCAGAAGGAAAACAACGTGCAAATATTAGTTAACCTACGTGCTGATTACAGGATGTTAATGAGCCCGAACCACTGGAGATAGCCATCTTTGCTTCCAAAACTGGAAAACATCCCTCATCAGATACATACCTACCAGCATTTAAGGCAGGCAAAGCTTTTATTTAAAGAATAGGGTTACTAGACTAATTGTGGTGGTCACTTCATACGTGTGTTGAATCACTGTGCTATACACCTGGAACTAATATAATATTGTATACCGACTATAATTAAAAATTTTTTTAATTAAAAGAAAAGTATTGGGCAGACAGATACGGGGTAAAGAAGGAGCGTTCCAGGCAGAGGAGCTGTTTGAGTAAAGGCAGGAAGGTGTGGAAGTGAAGAGCCTCTTCAGTTTAACCAGAGCACGATGTGTGCAGGGGGCACCGGGAGGCTGGGCGGCGGCTCGGAGCTGTGACGAGAGGTCCCGCTGAGGGCAAGCGTCAGAGAGTACGCAGTGTGGTGGTCCGGTGCTTCTCAAACATGTATCTCCTAACAGGAGAACAACAGCACATCAGACGTTTTTTAAATTACCAGATAAAGCATGCCATTTATAAAGCTCTAGAACGGAGTTTTTAACCGAAAATGTACTGTCTTAGGGTCAGTCTTTCTCAAGACATGCCTCGTGTTGGTCACCAATGACCCCACCGGCGGGCAGAAGGGATGTTTCATAGCTCTTCTTCCTCCACTCCTGCTCGCCGAGGACAGGTGGGGATGAGGGGTTAGGAGGTTTCTTCTGAAACATCTTGAGTTTCTTCCATTACAGACAATGGAAACCAGAAAACCCCAGGAAAAGCTCAAAGATCTGCCTTGTGTCTCGGAAATCCTGATATGGCCCCAACAGGAAAGTCAACACGGCCTTCCTCTTGGTAATCGTTTACAAAGATGCTGCATGTGCTTCAGGGCAGAGCAAAAGGAGGAAGGAAGGTGGAAGTACTTTCCCAGTGGTAGGGATGGGAGCAAGTTAGCCTTAAATTCTGCCCTATTGGCCTGGCCGATGTAAGAGAAAGCTGTAACCATCCACACCAAAGTGTCATTGACTAGCGCTAAATGCATGGCTTCGTCTTATTTTTTATCAGGGGACTCCTAGAGTTAAATGCTTTAGTTCAGTCCAGCAGGAGGATATTGTATTCTGGGGCTACACTAAAGAAGAGGAGACACCCTGACCTAGCAACTGGAAGACCTGGGTTCTCTCCCTGGTTCTGCAACTCTAAATTTCAGCAACATCTTATCTTCTCTGCACCTGACATTCATCTGGAAGAGGAGGGAAGCTGCACTTGGCTGTTTGTATAATCCCTGCCACCACTGGTCTTCAGTGATCCGGCAACGCCTGCTCCAAAGCCGGCTTCGTGGAGTGACAGTGTCCTGAGCAGTGGTCACAGCACCACCACCCTACCTCCCAACCCCCGACAACTGGTTTCACCTAAAATACTAAGTTTAATTCCTGGTGCCACTAGCATTTACTTTTGCACTTGGCCAGGGTAGAGAGGTTTCACTATAAACAAGAAAGAAAATGATCTAGGAAGTACATGGTCTCACCTGGTTGGAATGAAAGAGGAAGATTCAGTCATCATCCCCTCATCAGCATGATTGACAACATGTATGTGACAAAGAAAAGCAAACACCATCAGTCGCTTTAAGAGATTTCCATTTGGGTCATTAAGGTTGGCCAATCCCATACTCAGCTCACAATCAACACTTCGTCTCCCTACCCATTGCCCCAACTCTGTTGACTCCCCTGTGTCATGTGCACATTGTCAGTTTCCCTAACCACCGGTCACTGTATGATTCTCTCTGAGGGCAAAGGCCTCAGTTTATTGTTCTCTACCTAATCTTTGTTTTCTGTCAAGTCCATTCTGGGGAAATAACTAAAAGCACACAAGGCAAAGTACGTCACTCTTCCTCTGGAGGCAGGGGGAAGCTTCGGTTGCTCCACTAACCATCGGCTACTTGGTAAAATAGAAATCAGAGCAGTGGCCCCGTCAAAGGCAAGCCGGGAGAGAAGGATACTGGCCTTACATACAGACAATGAATCTATAACCTGTAAGGTCCTCGCAGAGGTGAAACGCATTCTCCCAGGTGGCAGCTGCTGTAGCAACACCGGTAACACTCCGGGGGCTCGTCTTCCTCCTCGCGGCACTGTCTACAGCAAAGCTGTGGATCCAGAATAAACGACGAGGACGGGCTGCTGTCACAAAGCCCATGAGCTATAATACATCTCCAGGAAAGAACAGTTTCCAAGTGGTTCCTCCTACAGGGTAAGAAATAAGACTGTGCACTAGAAGTAACAGAACGTGGCAGCAGGGAGAAATGGAGGTGGAGAGAGCTAAAGGCCGAGGGGGAGAAAAGACACAGCAGTATAAATATTGGGGAGACAAAGGGCCACGCCCATATATCTCGGCTGCCTTGAGAGAGTGTCACTGAGTATAGCAAGATTGCACAATTCTGGTATTGATTGCCCCAAGTCATTACAATAAAAATTATGTATTTAATATGCAAATTTAAGAAACCAAGACTATACTACAGAAGTTTAAAGTCTTTGCATTTTTCTTTCAAGAGGTAAATTTCAGATGCTAGGAAAAAAAACTATGCTATTTGGAATATGTCATTCCCTGAGAAGGCTAGAAAGCTAGAAAAATAGAATGTGAACATATATAAGAACTGGCTCTAAGTTTCTGCCTTATTGTGCATCCTTATTGAAACAACTAAGTATCAAGATGGTGATTTCCAGCCCTGGCTGGTTTGCTCAGTGATTAGAGCATCAGCCTGTGGACCAAGGGGTTGAGGGTTCGATTCCCTGTCAAGGGCATGTACCTGGGTTGTAGGTTTGATCCCCCACTTGAGGTTGTGCAGGAGGCAACCGATCAATGTGTCTCTCTCGAATGTTTCTCTCTCTCCCTCCCTCCCTTCCACTCTATCTAAAAAATAAATGGAAAAATATCATCAGATGAGGATTAACAAACAAACAAACAAAAGATGGTGATTTCCACAAATGAGAAAAAGAAAAAAAGTTGTACGTGTACAATATTGATGATGATTACATAAGACAGAAATTTCACTAGCATTGTGGACATTGTATACAAAAACTCCTCTGAAGAGCTAATGATAGGCCCTAGGGAATTCTGGTCCTGGCACTGCATCAACAGCACCTGCAGCTACTCTCCAGGTATCAAAGGCTCTGATCCTCCCAGAGGGGTTGCTGACAGCCCAGTCTCTGAAAGCTTCCAAAATCAATACTGATCACTAGACAATGACATTTAGAGGACATCAGACACTAGAATGAATGACTGTGTCAGGATGTCATTTGCCAGAGCCAAATGCTTGCATTTCCAAATGTCAAACCCTTCTCAGGAGCAGATGTGTGACAGCGCAGGCCCGGCCGCAGCCGTGGAAACTGTTTTGCAAGCTGCTGTCGTTAGGCAAGCACCACTCCTAAGGCCAGCGTCAGTGTGTAATTAAGACAGGTTTCAACTCCTCACACAACTCGCCCACTGTCTAAAAGCATGTTAAAAGGAGAAGAATGCATGCAATAAAATGAAATGGGGCAGAATGAACAGCTTCCAGGTAGGCCATGTTATCAGAAAACTGGGCCTTCTGGAAGCAGCGGGACAGAGGCCCATCTCCAGTGCCCCCGAGGCCACTGGCCTTCGTCCCTCTGAACAAGTGGTCCAGTGGGGACGTAGGGGCCTTGCTGCCTCCCCAAAGTGCAAGGGGGACAGGGACCTGAGTGTGTGATACGTCTGCCCCAGACAATTCCTTCCTTTCCTGAGTTTTGTTGTCTTCCACATCGGTGGGAACCAGGAAGAGGCAAGATTCTGTACAAAAATAGGTGGGTTCAGTCTCAGTCGGTAGTTCAGCCAAAGACCAAGAAAAGGAGGGTGTGTGGTGCCCGCCTAAGCACACAGGTTGGGTTGAGTATAGGCACTGTGGGCGCCGGGCTCAGCACCACGCACTCTGCAGGCCCCTTTTCTGCCAAGAGCTGCCTTCCCTGGGCAGAGTCCGCTCTCGTGTACCCTCAGAAACCTGAGGAGAGTGGCTAGGGGCTGGGGGCGGAGCAGCAGGGCACGGCTTTGAGCAGGGTTACCATCTGGCTCTATCACTGATTACCTGGGTCGCCTACACCTTTTCCCTGGAGTTCTCTAAGCCTAAGTTTCCACAAGTATAAGGGGGGACTAGTGATACCCGGTTTTCATATCTGTTTTAAGAATTCAAGATATGGAAGTAGGGTACAGACTGACAAACCCCAGAAGAGGGGGTGGTGGGGGAGAGATAAACCACAGAACTTACATGCATGTATGCATGAACAATGGACATGAACAACAAAGCTGGGGACAGGGCGGGGAGGTAGGGGGAGAGGGGAATCAGTGGGGGAAAAAGAAGAAACATCTGTAACAAAAATTAATTAATTAATTTAATAATAAAAGAATTCAAGATAATATAATATTTAGCAAAGTGATTGTCAATAGGAGTTACTCAATAAATAGTAACCATTATTGTTACTAATAAGTTACCATTTATTAGTAACTAATACTAACGCTCATTACTGTAGGAATGGTTAAGAGGGAAGTAAGAAGAAAAGAGTTATTGGCACAAACTATGAAATGGGCTTCACTTGTAAAGAAAGATTTTTCAAACTGTCATCTAACTCCCCCACAGAAAATGTTCACCAGGGCAAAACCCTGCCTCTCTCGAAGGCATGAAGAGTCTGTAAACATCCTTCTTGTAGTTAAGTACGTTTCCCACAGCCTTGTGATTGGCAGCAGGCAAGTCTCATCCTGCTTTTGTGGGCAGGAGAAACTGAGGTACAAAAGATCACTGATTCTCTGAGTGAGTCAGAGACGCCACCCAAAAATAAACCCAGGAACATCAGTCTCTGCTCTTTCTGGACTCAAACTGTTCCAACAAATGATTGATGTTGGTAGAAATGCCAATTTCAAAAAAAAGAAAGACTAGTTCTACAATGTCAATCCCTATGTTTTTGGCAACCAGGAATGTGACCTGCAGAAGCCCCAGCTGGTCTTCCAGCACCTTCCTGTGCCAGCCTCTCCTCCCTCGGCTGTGTCTGGTTCTCAACCGTGAGCAGGAGCTCAAACAGACCGAGCCCTACCGCACACCTTCCTCCCGCCGTGTGGACTCAGCCGTCGTGTCCACTCCAGGCATCTGCCTACCCCTCAGGTCTTGGTTCTTGCACCGCCTCTCCAGTTCTCGGGAACACCCCTTTCCACCCAGCAGGCTTGCGTAGGTTCGGTTCTCAGAGCCTGGGCTGAAACAGGCAGAGCGCCCATGCTTGTTGTAAAAGGAACCGGCTTCATCAGAGACCAGCCAGTTTCCACCAGTTTGCAGGCCTCCACGTTGGGCTTTGTTTCCCACTTGCTATTCTCTCATCTCTCTTGGTCTGGTGCCTCCTGCATACACACCTCTGGACAAGGACCTTCGAAACGTGGTACCCTCACAAAGTCCCAAGGTGGGGGGAGGCCGGAGCCTGTGGCCAAATGGCTGCCAGAGACGACTGAATCCGTGCTCCCACTAGAACTGGAGCCTGGCCCTGGCCGGTTTGGCTCAGCGGTTAGAGCGTCGGCCTGCGGTCCAGAGAGACCCTGGTTCGGTTCCCGCCAAGGGCACGTACCTCGGTTGCAGTTTGTCCCCAGCCCTGGATGAGTCGTGCGGGTGGCAGCCACTCGATGTGTCCCTTTCACGTCAATGTTCCTCTTTCTTTCTCTCTCTCTCTATCTGAATAAGAAATGGAAGAAGGTCCGCAGGTGAGGATTAAAAAAAAAAAAAGAAGAAAAGAAAGAACTGGAGCCTGGAATCCCTTGTCATCTAGTTGGATAGTGTCCTGATCTTTACATTTAGGAGGATAGTCTAAGTGAGGCTTTTATAAACAGGTTTGGTGTCTAGCAGTGTCTTGAACAGAATAAGGACAAAAATATCTGTTGGATGAATAAATATGCATTTTTAAAAATATGTTTTTATTGATTTTTTTTAGAGAGAGAGGAAGGGAGAAAGAAACATCAATGAGTGGCTGCCTCCTACACGCCCCCTACTGGGGATGGAGCCCACAACCCAGGCATGTGCCCTGACCAGGAATTAAACCAGACCTCTCAATCCATGGTAGGACACTCAATCCATCGAGCCACACCGGCTGAGTGAATAAATATACATTTTATCAGCACTCCTATGCTCTTATTTCATGTCTTGCTACTTTTTTTTTTTTAATCCTCACCCAAGGATATGTTGTTATTGATTTTTAGAGAGAGAGGAACGGGGAGAGAGAGAGAAATTTTGTATGAGAGAGAAACATCAGTTGGTTGCCTCCCATACATGCCCAGTGGGGGATTGAATCCACAGCCTAGGTATGTGCCCTGACCGGGAATCAAACCTGCAACCTTTTAATGTATGGGCCGACGTTCCAATCAACTGAGCCACCTGGCCAAGGCTGTCTAGCTATTTTTGAATTATACCCTAAGGGATGATATGCCAGCTTCTTTAAATGCAAATTCAAATCAAGTTCTTTTAGAGAAAACATTAGACCTTAGCTATGTTCAGGATATGCGCAGGAGAGCAAATGCAAGGGTCAAAATCATCTATTTCATTAGCATTTTTCCCACTAAAGTGACTGAAGCGCCAAGAATTGTTACCCAGTTCAGGGACCACAGGCACTCCTCTGTACTCAGGGAGAGGAAAACAAAGCAACTTCTTGTGACAAGTTCATAAAAGCCAAAGAATTGAATAACCTACAAAGGTCTCCCTGGGCCTGCAAGACTGTGCTGCCAGGTCACCAAGACAATAGCAACATAACAGTGTCAGGAGCATCAGCCCTGGCTGGAGAGATTGCTATAAAACCCATTTGTGCTTGGCCCCTGATTTCTTTCCTCTTTTGCTGGCTAATTCCACTGCAATTCAAAAGCTCCCTCTCCCTGCACATTCCTCTTGCCAATCCTCTTTGTAAATGTTTGCTTGAAACGTAATCTGCAGCTTTACTAAGATTATGTCCTGAGCACACATTTTTAGTCATCCGAATCTCTGCTGGGAGAGCTGACACTTTCCTGCACCCTCGATTCTTATTCCAGCTTTATTCCGTAGACTTCCAGGGCTGCTCTGTTCTGATGGGGCACTTTCAGAGCCACAGGATCCTTGGGGGACACGGGTCCCTGTTTATTCTTTCTTTGTAGCTTCTATGTGCTTTGCACAGGGGAGGCGCTTGGTAAATATTTTTGGTAAACGGGTCTGCTCGTTGCTCCTGAACTCATCAGGCACATCCCCACCTCCCAGCCCTTGCTGACGCCTTGCCTCCTGCCAGGAATGCACTCTCTGCTTCTTTCCATTTACGCAAATCCTTGGCGGTCCCTCCGGACCAAAGTCAAGCCCTCTGAGACGGGACAGAACCCTCTTCTCTTGGCAATGGATATATTGTTGTTTCTGTTATTGTTTTTACTTTAAACAGATGTTTATTACACAAAGGTCATATAATTGGGTATTTCTCTCCTTTGTACACAAGTATTCTTACTCTCCACAGAAAGGCTGCTTCTTAACTTCTCATTGGGTGAGGGCAAGCACTAAAATCCAGATTTTAACACAACAGTGGTAAAAATGCCTCCGTGATGTAAGTTGAAAGCAGTCCATTGGTACATGGCACTTATCAGGAACGCACAAATGTATTTTATTTAAAAATACAAAATAAATTATCTGCAGGCATGGACGATGACAGCAGTAAACCATTGTGCTGTCAACTGAAACCAGCCCTGATGGGTACAGTGATTTTCTTGAACCTCAGCCAGCCGGCTCCTCAGTCATTTCCTTCCACTGACTCTCCGAGGTGATAGGTGAGGAGCCCTGCCCTGAGCTTCCTCTCGTTCCCATTAATGATGGTGAAGCACGATTCTCGGATTGGAACAGAACATAATGTTTTCTAAAATTAGTTTGTGTCTAGGTCTTCTCTCCTCAATTAATTTGATGTCCTATATGCTCCATCTGAGCTGAAGCAACTCGCCGGAACCAACAGCAGTAGCTGGCCCAGATGAGGCGGGGGTCCAGCAGCAAAGCCCCATGCCAGGGCGAGGGCAGAGGTCTTCCCAAGGCGACACTGGGAAGCGGATGAGAGATGCCCGGTGGAGGTGGCACCTGTGTGAGTGGTTCAGCCTTACGCAGGAGCAGAGGATGAGGGCAGGTGTGAGCCAGGTGGGACTTAGGCAGCCCAGAGCGACGTCCTCGCTGCTCTGAGGCCGGTACTGGAGTCCAGGGCCTGCGCCTTCAGGGGGATCCCCGCGGAGGCGCTCCCTGACTCTGGCACCCACACTCTCGCACAGGAACTCCTGAATCCCTCATTGTAACAGCCATCCCTCCCGGGACCCAGTGCAGGAGGTTTTCCACTGGGAAGAAGGAAGGAAAGAAAAGAGGGAAGAGGGGAGACTGTATTGTTAGTCGGGTCTCCGGTCTCTGCGCCAGTCCAGAAGGGCAGCAGGAGCCCAGGCAAGCGGCCCTCCAGGCCCACGCCCGCGCCCTCGCCCACGCCCGCGCCCTCCAGGCCCGCGCCCTTGCCCGCAGCAGCGCGCTCTCCTGACTGCCGGCTCCCACGCTTGAGGGAGTGCTTTGATCTCTCAGCTCGCTCTCTCTCGAGTTCCTCCAGCATAAGGCCTTGATCTGCTCTTTCTGTGTCTACCGCTGAGGAACAGGCCTGGTTCCACCGCCCAGGGGAGGGGGTGTCTCCGCACTCCCCACCGGCGCGGGCCAGCCTGCTTCCTGAGCAAGGGCGGCTGGGCCGCCACTGTGGGTCCAGCCCTTCTAGCCTCCCCCCCCCCCCACCGTTATCTTTCTCCACTGCCCCTCAAACACCCAAAGCCGACCATGCCAAGAGGGAAGCGGAGGCCCCTCTGAACAGCCTCCCCAGGCCTCTGGGGAGGGGGCTACTGTGCCCTCGTGATTCTTCCCATAGCCGTCAGCAGAGGGACGGGCCTAACACCCAGTCCACACTGACACCCTTCGGAGTCCTGCCAAACACCACCGCCAAGTGCATGCACACATGTACCAGCACGACTTGGACTTGGGACGGGGTCTGCCCCGCCTCCCTCGACTACCTTTGAAGGCAGAATCACACCCAGGGAAGGCTAAGTTACTCTCATACGTTGTCATAGGCCTCTCCACCTAATCATGTGCAAAGTTGGAAAGCTAAGCATATCAGGGGAATTCTGAGCAGTAAAAACAAAACAAGATTTTTTAAAAATCCACACTCATAAGCAACATGGGAAATTCTGCTCCATGGCGTGGAATCCTATTTTATAGATCCAGTGCGTGCAGGAGAGAAAAGCCCGTGTAACCGGTGAACAAAGCAGCCGACAAAATCCAAACAGCAAACGGAGGTGGCGTGGTTGTTTTTATCATCATCATGAGGGAGGCTGACCCTGCCACCGCGCAGAGCAGCCGCTCTCTGAGGGACAGGTGAGCTGGGCTCACCTCTCCTGTTCCAGCCCCTGTTGTTATCTCTGAGCAAACAAAAGCTTTCTCTTATCAGCTGGAGTGGACTGACCATGGTGACCCAGCACCTGAAGCACACAGAGGCTCCCGCCCCCACCTGGACTACAACCCTGTGGATATAATGTTACCTCCATTATACAGATGAGCAAACCGAGTCCCACAAAGATTTACTCCAGGTCTTCTAATTAGAAAAATAGTGTAACCAGAACTTGAATTTGGCTATTCTAATGTCAAGCTTAGAGCTCCCTACACTGTCCCCATGGGGCCTTGGGCCTCTGCAGGAAGGGAAGGAACTTGGCTGGGTAGTCAGTGAGGTTTGTGGGCTTCTTTCATCCCTTTTAAACAAGAAGTGAGAGTCCAGACTCCTGTCCAACCCCCAGCCTGACCTCTGACCCCAGTTAACTTCAAGGGCTCAACAGACTTCAGGCAGCTGTAAACTGGCTCTGGAGCACAGCCGTTCATTCAGCCTCTCTCTTTTATGCCAACGCTTCTTTTGGTGAAACAAATCTATAAAGAGAGCTTTCTACTAAGGAGGCCCCACCCGGCTCAGCCAAAGGCAGATAATGGGTGGGTGACAAGGCTTCCTATTTTAGGAAATCTGTCTGTTCTCTATCAGCACAGCCTGGGCCTCTGGCCAACAGGTCCCTGGAGAGAGGAGAACTCATGTCCCCATCACCCAGACTGGAGGGCTCCCAGGAGGGGGTGACTCAGCCCCACTTCCTCAAGGCAGAGATACAGCTTCCCACATCCTGGCCCTGAGCCCTGGGGGTGGGGCACAGGGGGGCATGTTTAAGGGGGCTGCCCCTCCCCCAACAAAGTGTCCGGAGGAGAATAGGTCCAAATCCATCCCCTGCTCCTAGTCCTCCTCAGAAACAGGTGGCCCCTGCACTAGCTGGGTGACCCTGGCACTCTCTTCATCTGTGAAAAAGTGACAGCAGCACCTACTTGCACCGAATACTCTGACGATTAAATGAGAGCATGTCTGTCTGTGACTCTCCCGACACACAGTGGACACGCAACTGAAAGGCATGTGATTCCTCCCTCCCGACAATTCTGAATTCTGTCGCCTCGGCCCCTCCTAGATCTTGTCTTGGGTCATCGATCACAGCCCACCCTGGACCCCAAACACGTTTTCCTCCACCCAGCAGCAGATTCCTGTCCGCAGCTCCCTCAGTCCCACCTCTGGCCCTCAGTTCAAGCCCTTACAGAGTGTTTACTACATCCCCACACTCGTCTAAGACCTGCACAAACCCCGTGTCTCCAGAGCGCAGCGCGATGGGGGAGGGGGGGCAAAGGGAAGATCCGCGCAGCATTGTGGGCCGTGAGAGGGGAGGCAGGACAGCCCAGGTGCAGTCCTTTCACTTAATCATCACAGGTCCTGCTCGTGGTCCCAACAGCATGCGTGAGGTGCTAATTTTGCAAAGGAAAACTTGGCTACTAACTGATTTCTATTTCCAAAAAGCGTATATGTCTTCTCACCAGGTGTTTTCAAAGTCGGACTGCAGATTTCAGAGGTTCCGTGTTATCTTTCTTTAAGGATTCTCCTTGGCTCAGCCCCTCCCACCACGCATCCCAGGACTGAAGCGACCTCACCAGCTCAAGCCAGACTGCTGTGCCTGCAGCTTGTGTGTGGACACCCTCTCTTCCCAAACCTGCCAGACTCAACAGAAAGGAGGATGTCGGTGACAAGCTGGGGGCTCCAGCAGGCCTGGTGGGGGCGGCCAAAGGAGACAGTGTCAGCAGCTTCCAGAGAATGAACCAAGACGGTTCAAGTTAAAATCTCTGCACAGGCCCCGAGCCAGTGCAGCATAATGCAGTGTGGTTGCAGGGAGCAATGTGAAAATCAATACTGAACCAATGCAGCACCTAGGAAAAGAGCCAGCCACTGGGTCCTCACCTCCGAGGATCTGGCAGCCTCCACCCGCTGCAGCACAAACAAGTGCACTTTCTAAACTAAAATAGTATCCTGGGCCTGAGAGACAATGAAAGACAAATTGCCAGAGCTCAGGGCAGCAGCTTTATAAAGAGAAGATAAAATAAGATGATCCCCTGAAGGGCTGTCAACCATCATCATTATGGCCCCTATTATCTAATGATAGTGACAAGGAGGAGGAGGACGCTGTGTGTCCCCCTCATCGACCTCATCATCTACCAGTGGCCCACCTTCACCACTGGACACAGCTCCTACCCAGCCTCTGGGCCTACCTGCAGGTCAATGGGGGGGCGGGGCAGGGGAGGCCAGATTTGTACTGGCCAGATGGCTCAGTTGGTTGGAGCATCATCCAGTACACCAAAAAGTTGTGGGTTCAACTCCCAGGTTGTGGGTTCAGTCCCCCGTCAGGGCATGCATGGGAGGCAACTAATTGATGTTTCTCTCTCACATCAATGTCTCTCTCTCTTTCTCTTTCTCTTTCTCTCTCTCATTAATAAACATATCCTCAGGTGAGGGGGAAAAAAGAAATAAAATAAAACTATGCCAATATTTTTTTAAAAGGCTAGATTTGTTTAATGTTGTTGGTTTTGGGGTACGAGAAATAGGATAAAAGGAGAGAGAGGCAAAAGCACCAATTCCCAGCAGACATTTTAACCTCTGGTAGTAGACCTTCTAGACCAGGGCTGGTGCCCACTACCATGTCCCACTAGGAAATGCATGCTGTAGGAGGGTTGTGTGTTAACTAAATAAAAGAACAAGAAAATATCGCACACCCAGAGGCGATGGATCCGGGACATGGGGTCAGCGTGTGGCTTCTCTAGGACCAGCTCAGGCAGGTTCCCCTCTTCTCCTGTGCGTCTTGTTCTGAGGCTCATGTCTTGAGAGGACGTCCCAGTGTTTGATAACCCAAGCCAGGCATTTGTGCCTTTCTCGGGGCTGGGGCCTGGCCTCCCCAGCTCCCAGCAGCCAGGGTTCCTCTGCAAGTGGGAGTCCCTCTGATGCAGCCAGTCCTGCTGACAGCGCTCTGCCTGAGGGGCGGCCCTCACACTGCCTCGTCCCCTTTTCTCCAGCTCACAGAATGGGAAAGGGTTTCTTTTCTGCTGTGCCCACGGTGATGAGCTTTAAGCACAACCTGACTGTGAACCCTCTGGCGTGGTTGCCATGGCTCCCTGCAGGGCCACTCAGCTCCCAGGCCCCACACGGCCTGCAGCTCCTCAGGCAGAAAGGCAAACCAGCAATAAGCCTAGAGGTAATCATCAAGGGTGCTCAAGTTGCATTTCAGCCAAATCATATATTCCTCTCAACCCCAAAAAGCTTTTGACTTTCTTTTATCCTTTCTGTCAACCCTGGAGAGCAGAGGTTAAAATGAAACCTCTAACAGGCAGGACTGGTAAATGCAGAAGAATATACAGGAGCAAAGAACCCTGCCAATCATAAGGCAGAAAAGAAGCCCCTGGCACATGGCAGGTGCTCAATAAATGTGTTAAATTCATAAATGAATAAAAGCAGCTCAAGAATGGTTTAGGCCCCTTAAGGGACATTTTCTAAAAAAAAAAAAAAAAAAGACATGGTATTAATAATTGGTGCATTCGGTGTATCATTTTCTGCCTTCCAAAATGCTTTCATGTGTTATTGAATTTGATCTTTGCAACAAGAAAGGGCACTAGAGCTGGGCTAGGAAATCATTTCCATTTTGCAGCTGAGAAAACTAAGGTGCAGAGAGGTGATCTAGCTGATTGACTCAGCATGTCAGTGGGGGTCATGTGAGGGGAACCCATCCCCCACATCCTCTGCCGGCTCGGCCACAGGCCCTCCTCCCACCCCTTCCCTGGGCACCCGGACATCTGAGAGGGAGCAGGGGACTCGAGCACTGAAGCCCTGTCGGTGCCTTGGTTCACTGGGGCCCCAAACGATCAAATATTTATGTGGTGATAAGACCTTGCCCTTCAGATCAAGTGTCTGCCCTTGCCTGGATTACCTTACAGTACAGTAGACCCACCGTCAGTGTCTCTGCCCGAGTTGCTGGAGGGTCACTCACTCCAGCTTGCGCCTGAGCCAGGGGAACTGCTCCCCACTGCGCCCCACCCCACCTCCTCAGATAGAGAGGCTGAACAGCCAGGAGGACATACTCGGAGGAGCTGGAGACCCTGTGTAGGTCCAGCGCCCCTCCATCCCAGGCCACACGTTCTCCTAGGACCCTGGCTGCTGGCCTTTCTGCTTCCCTTCCTCCCTCAGCGATGGAACCAGGGCACCGGCCTGCTTGCCACTGTCACTGCCCACAGCGGCCACAGCACTCTCTCCCACGGACTGCCTTTGAGCAGAAGACAACCTTCCTGGGAAACACTAAAGATAAGAGGCACAAGAGGCCCTGGCCAGTGTGGCTCAGCAGTTAGTGTTGGCCCATGGACCGAAGGGTCGTGGGTTCGATTCCCAGTCAAAGGCACGTACCTAGGTTGCAAGTTCAATCCTGGCCTGGGTTGGTCAGGGTCCTGTGGGAGGCAACCAATCGATGTGTCTCTCTCACATCGATGTTTCTCTCTCTCTCTCCTTCTTTCCCCACTTTATCTAAAAATCAATGGAGAAATGTCCTCGGGTGAGGATAAACAACAACAACAAAAAGGAGCACAAACGTGGGAACTACAGAGGCTGAGGAAAGGGGACAACGCGCCACAGTCACCGGCACAGTGACTTCCCTGCCAGCAGCTGTGACAGCCCCTCAGCCTCCGGCTGGAGGCTGGTCCCAGCACACGCCCCCTTTCCTCGGCTCATCAGCCTGAACACGCCACTAGCCCGGGGATTCCGAAGAGCCGCTGCTCGGCCTGCTGCTGTGCAGTCATTTTAAGAATTAAATGAGGTAGCATAAGAAGCTCTATGAAATGTTTAAAAATAGATATGGTCTAGGATAGTGGGTGAGTCCTCAGGGGTGGTTGTTCTCCATGGGACTCATCCCCTAGCTCTCAGCCTCAGGCGGCTGCCCCAGGAAGGCACCCTCCTGGGCATGGTTGCTGGCTGGCCTCCCTTTGGCCAGTGGGAGGCACCCGCGGGGAAAGCGGGCAGGGTTTCTTCTCCGCCCCCCCCTCTCAGGCTCGGCTCGGGTGCCCTGACTCCCAGGCCCTTCCTCCTCGGCTCCAGCACTCCCTGGTTCACACTGGGGTTTCCCTCCTTCCCTGGCCCTCTAGGCCATGGCTCCCCACTGCCGCAAGTCCCCAGGCACCGTGACATCCCCTGTGTGCTCCCCGAACCCCGCTTGCATCTCTGAATTCCCTCAGTCAACTCTTCGCATTTGAACCACCTGGGCTGAACTGTTTTCCCGCCAGGCCCTGCCTGACAAACTCAGCGACACGCACTTCTGTGCCTAATCGCTGAAAGAAAGGCCAGCCGTGTCCTCATTCATCGCTGGGCCCGAGAGGCTGGTGTCCAGCGCGGGCGAGAGGATCTCCACGCAGACTCCCAAATCCCGAGCCGGGCGAGCCTGGCCCCCCGCCCTCCGGCTTCCCAGGGGCAGCGGCCTGGCCGCATTCTTACACGGGGCCTGGCGGGGGCGCCGCCGGCTGACCGCAGGGTGGAAGAATACAGAGGCCTCAGAGGTGCTGCAGTTTCTGGAATCTAATGATTCTGCTGATCCTGTGGTGTTTGGCAATAACTATTTCAATTTCGAGATGCTTAAATCACTTCTTTGTTCTTTCTGCTGTGTAACTGGGGCACCACTAGGAGCCTGGAGGAGCTGCTGTGTGGGGTAGGCGGTGGTGACAGGAGGTTGTTTGGGGTGGGGTTTTTCCCTTCTGGAGGAGTCACACCATGCACTTGGAAGACGATCAAGTTTGTTTGGGACGCTCTCCTGCAGTAGCTGAGCTCTCCTTCCAATGGTGCTCCTCCTGTCCCCCAATGGTGCTCCTCCTGTCCCCCACCTCCGGCATCGCGCCCTCCTCTAGTTTCAGGGCGGGTGTCTCTGAAAGAGCCACAGCCTGGCCTCCTCGTTTGTGTACTGACTTCCCTGCAGCTTCCTGGTAGCTTCACTGCCAAGTGCCATTCGCTACACATTTATTTATCGAAGGCCTGTCATGTGCCAGGTGAGACGCTGGGCACAGGAAACAGTGGTGACCACACTGACCCTGCCCTCCGGGACCTCAGTGCAGCTGGAAGGGAAGACCAGACAGCTGTGGGGGTTGGGGGGCCCTGGGCTTGCCGCCTGACCACGAGCATTCTAGGGCAGGGATCAGGTTTACGGCTAGCCTATTTTCCACACCTCGGAGGAAATGTGCTTCATAAATAAGTAACCACACCTGAGCTGCTAAGCAAACACGCTCAGCCCTGTGCTCTGAGCAGCTAGGCTCGCTGTTCACTAGCCTCTTCTCTCCCTCTGCGCATATTTACCAACTCATCTATCACGGTCTGTCATTACCTAATGAGACAGCCAGCCTGGAAAAGAAAGGACAGTTTGAAGCGTCTTTACCAGGTGTCCCGGAGCCTGAGTGCCTTTTAAGGGTCAACATTTACCCTGGCTGGCCTCAGGCAAAAAAAAAACCCAAAACAGAGAATACCAACAGTGATAGCTAAACCCATTTAGATTAAGAAGAAGGGGGGCCAGCAGACTGAAAGCAGCAGGAAGCTCTCTGGCTGCAGTGGGCTCCCCTGAGCGCTTCAAAGTCAGCTCAGTACGTCCTGAGTCACCGGCATCACCTCCCGGAGCGCCTCCCGGAGGGGCTAAGTGCCTCTGCACGGTGGGCAGCCAAGCACTGGTTTTCATTCAGACCGGTTTCCACAGGCTCTGGGGGTTCTAACTAACCCCACATTTTGCATTTGTCTTGCAAAGGAGGCTCATTTATTCTGTGTGGGAGAGATAGTAAGCAAAAACTAAATAGGGAATCGCATCCCTTTCTGTTCCATTTCCTTTTATGACAATCCTTCAAATCACAAAGTCATTGAGTGTTAAGAGTTAGAAGAGGGGTTGGGAACCACACAGTCCCATGGCCTCTCCTCATTTGAGAGAGCTAATCAAGAAGACAGGCCGTGAGCAAAGCCCCACAGACTGGCGGCTGAGCTAAGCCAGGCTCCCGCCCAGCGTCCTGTCAGCTGCACTGCTGTCCTGGGAATTCTCGCACAAGGCACTGGCAGAGGGAAGAGGGGGAACGTGTGCCCGCTGAGGGGATAACGGAAAAACTCCAAGGACAAGAAACCAGCAGCGGACACTGAGCTTGCCGTCTTGGCTGCAGTGCATTTTGAAAGCAGGTGGATCTGCCCGATCAGAGTGGAAGGAGGGACGTGAGCGAGAGGAGGGAGGGAGGAAGAAGACATTTCAGAACAAACAGAATCTGTGAGTCTGCATTTACCCCGTGTACTAGGGTGGCAAGGGCCGGATGGGAAGGAAGGTACAGCAAATATGTTCCTGAAGCAGGGAAGATGCTTCTTGCACAAATAAGTGGAGGGTAAAGGCAGACTTCAGACATGAGAAGACAGGGAAAGCTGCTCGTGGTGATGCAGTGATGCGCCCCTGAGCGAGGGTTTGTTCCCCTACGTGGTGGGAATGCTGCTGGCAGACCCTCCGCTGTGAGCCCTCTTTGGGGAGGGCCTGGGCTAAAGGACGCTGCCCTGCCCCAGGGCGTGCAGCCCCCCCGTGCAGCCCCGGTGCAGCGACTCGTCCACAGGAGTATAGAGGCTGGCCCTCCTGCCCCAGTGGGGATACCTCGGAGGGCCATCCCAGCTGCAGAACTTTCCCTGTGGTCAGCTAAGTCCATTGCTGGGCTTAACTTCTCCCTCTGCCCAGTCCTGCTGCCTCGCCCTCCCATCCACAGTGTCGAGGCTGAGAGCACTCCCTAGGGAACAGCCTGCGCCTAAATCTCCATCTCACAATCATCTGAGCCCGATGACACAGTGAAGTATACAGAGCCCCTCTGAAGGCAGGAGAAAACCTCTGCCTGCCGAGTCTGCTCAAATAACTCA
Source organism: Molossus molossus (assembly GCF_014108415.1). Taxonomy (NCBI): domain Eukaryota; kingdom Metazoa; phylum Chordata; class Mammalia; order Chiroptera; family Molossidae; genus Molossus; species Molossus molossus. Next base: position 38,925,648 of record NW_023425350.1, read on the forward strand.
CACCTGTGAGAGAACAGTGCCTAAGTCCTGATTTAGAGCGTGAAGTTCAGCTCTGTCTAGGTGACAGCCTGTCACCCCACAGCCAACCACCACGTCTGCACTGAGCCATCTCAGGACTGAAAAGGCCCCTTGCAGGACCACACCCTACCTGAGCCAGTCAACCAGGGACAAGTTTAGGCAATTCTTAAAGACCTTTAAAGGAGATTCTAAAACCATCCTTGGTACTGACACTCCATGTAAAGTGGATACACCTTTACGATCAGAAATGTGCAGACTGAGGTTGCGCACCGCACGGTTGCTGACCGACTACCTGGAGTACTGCGCCCACAGGCCTGCACCGTCGCACAGCCGCCGGCCGCTGGCGAGGCCGCCCTGCTGCGCTCCGTGGCTGCCCTGCTGCGCTCCGTGGCCGCCCTGCTGCGCTCCGTGGCCACCCAGGACGGCTTTTGTGATGCCTTCACACCAGCAGTGGTATCTTGGAGCAGAATGCTGGTTCAGGTTCTTCTGCCATGCTTGATGGCAACAATCTTAACCTATTTGTGGACAAAATTATTGTGAGTTGCAAACTTTTTAACCCATTTCTACCTGCCTGACTTTGACCAACCAAGTGAATTTGAGATGTGAAAGAACAGGATAGAGTAAAGCACCTTCTGAGACATGTTTACCTGCATCCCTATAAGGAGTCCTGTGGTGATGATTCAGCCAGTGTGTTAAATCTGAACAAATACTCAAAGGTGTTAGGACAAAGGCCATTGAGTGGCTCTTCTCTGCCTGGGGACAAATAGGAATCTAAAGGCTTGTTGCTCCAAAGAATTGTCAAAGACACTGCATTTCATTAGATGGGAAACCTGGTGCTATTTGCTACATTTAGATAAATATGAATATGAGACTCTCATCTATCTACAATTTCATGTGTTATTGCTAATTTATCAAGGCAATGGGTCAGGGGGGAAATGGTAAAATGATATCAAAAGTGCTCCAAATACCAATCTAACAAAGAATGTAATATTAACACCTTTTACAAAGAATGCTTTCTAAAGCCTTTGAAATCGAATTCCTGGAGCTGCTCAGGTTTCTAGAGTTAATATTAAGAATTTATATTTCTGACTTCAATAAATTGTTAAATGTCTTCAAAGTTGTAATAAATGTGTGCATCTTTTTAAAAAATAAAAAATAAATAAAAGAAATGTTCCCTGCAATAAGTGTAAATTCCTCACACCCTGTATTAATTTCTTTTTGTTATCACAGGAGGGATAAAACACACTTATAAGCTTCTCTGCTTAGGAACCCTATATATGCCTCACCTGCAACCTCCTCTTCCAAGTGAGTGATCCCATTTCTACTAGTTCTTCTGCAAAAGGTCATGCTTTCCATCCTGTCACCATCTCTGTGGCTTTCTGTAAAGGCCACAAAAAAAACCTGTTTCAAAACTTGGTTTGAGTGTCAGTCTATTTAACGGCTATGCCAATTTCTCACGTTTAGAGCCAACTTTATCATCCTGTGTGGCAAATGGCGCTCGAGTGCAATTACACGTCACCGCCTACAAGCCCGCAAGGCACTTGCCTTGGTTTCCACCCTTCAACCCAGGCGTTCCCACAGCCTGGAGACCTTGCCAGGGCTTCTAGCTAGCGAGGCAGGGAGGGATCCAGAGTTGAGAAGGAGAAAGGTTAAACCTGAGGCTGCGTGGTTCCCAGAAACAGGGAAGCCACGGTGCCTGCGGAGAACAGGCCAGGAGGCAGATTCTGCAGACGGCCAGAGGCAGGCAGCTCCTGTTTGGGGTTATGTGCTTCCTCCTCTGAGAGAAATCTGAGCACATCAGTTACTTCTTTCTTGCCAAAAGTTCTTGAGATAGATTTGTCCGTTACGAATTGAAAGTAAGGTAAGTCCTATTTTATTCGTTTATTTCCCTGCATTTACCTCAGGACACTTTCTGCATCTGCACGAAAGTAATTTATGTAGGAGAAAGAAATCAAGGAAGTACATTCACTTATTTTGTTGTCTTTGATCCTCTTTGCAGGAGAGCCACCAGTAACTGTTATGTTTAACTGTGGATTGGTAGAGTTTTTACACTCATTAGGAAAACCAGTGGTTTTCAACCGTTTGTCAAGGAAGGCCTGCAGACATTTCCACTAGACAGGACCGGTTGGGGCGGAACAGGGAGCGCTACCGGCCTCTAGTGGACAGAGGCCAGAATGCCGCTAGACACCTACAGTGCACAGGGCAGCCTCACACAGCAAAGAATTACCTGGTTCAAAATGTTAATAGTGCTGAGATTGAGAAACCCCGACTTAACAAATAAAATAATTCCATGTCCTCTTATATGTTTTCACTTCTTCAGAAGATTCAGACATTGTTGTTTCCCCTCCTCTCGACACTCAACCAGCCCGGAGAAATGACTGGCTGCTTGCCTGACAAGCTCAGTGTAACAAAGACAACCAGTGAAACCCTAACTGTGAGGTGGAAACAAGCTTGCCCTTGGCTCATGGGCTCTCTTCATACAAGGTATGTGTTATGTGGGAATCTGTGAGCAATCAGGCTGAGTCCTATAATAACAAGGGATTCTCAAAATGACTTCCTAGGTTTGGGTCTTGTTCAGAGGCACCAAGAGATGTTTCTTGCTTCCAACTCTGTAATAATCTCATCTCTTCACTTTGTATCAAGGATTGAACACTGTGTAAGCAGAATAACCAGGTACCCTCTTTGGTTGGTTTTGAAACCATCTCAGTGATTTTACAATCTGGCAGTAAATTGATCAGCCTGGGACATTTTTGTGTATACATTTCTTACTTTTCTGAAGAATAGACTGGGAAGTCCAAGATTGTTCAAAGCTAAAATGATGGTATACGCAACAACTTTGCAGTCAGTTTGTGCTTCAACCTGGAATAGCACAAACAGAAGATCAGCCAAGCCATAACAGCCTGCTCAAGCATGTTAACCGTGTGAGATCACTGTATAGTGGGCAGGATCCTACTACAATATGGCCTTTGAAATGTCTTAAAAAGAAGCCCTATGTCCAGAAAACAAAGTCCTCATCTCCAGGCCCCAACTCACCCCACCCTCATTCCTGCTTCAACTGAAAAGCTCACAGAGAACAAGTGCTAGAATTTTAAAACATTTTAATATAGAGTAACATTTTTTTTCTTTCAAGGGCCATCCTCCTAAGAACACAAATCCCCCAAGAATGGCCCTCAAGGAGGATTCTGGGAAGATGGAGAGTAGATGTCACCAGGAATCTGTTTTCCCACCCAGACCACAATTGCACTGGCAGAATCTGTCTGACATAGCTGTTTTGGGACTCTGGAGTCCACTGAAGGCTTGCGACTTTCAGGGGAAGGCTTCAATGGTAAATTGCAGTTCATTTCAGTCAATGTCAGTAGCTGCTATCCATCCCACACCCAGCGTCATGGCAGACAGTTGTGGACCTATCCCTGGAGCAGCTTGCATTAGATTGCAGGAACCAGTGTGGGCAAAAAGGACCCCATCTTCCAAATACATATAGGGGTTCTGCTGCTCCTGATCTCGGGAATGCCAACAAAATGGCATCTGGCCATTGCTGTTGCACCTCCCTCCATTTTTGCAAGCCCCTCCCCCTTCCAGCTGAAGTGACTTCCAAGGGATTCAAAAAGCCAGCCAGTACTCTTTTATTCCCTCCCTTCATTTTTTGCTTTTTCCCTTTTTGGGAGTCAGACATAAAAGAGTAGGACATTCTTTTATGTCCTACAACTCCATATACAAGGGAAATTAGCAAGTCATCATTCACACCCAAGGAAAGGTACAGGCTCAGAAAAAACCTGAGAAGACCCTAAGTTCACACCTCAGGCAGATCCCCAGCACAGAGACAGCCTATAGCAATAAAAAATAAATAAATAAATAAATAAATAAATAAATAAATAAATAAATAAATAAAAGTTCTTTGGTTTATTTCTTTCCTCCCCTGATCCCCGACCCCCTCTTCTGAGGTTTGTCAGTCTGTACTCTACTTCTATGTCTCTGGGTCTATTTTGGTCATCAGTTTGTTTTGTTCATTATATTCCACAAATAAGTGAGATCATGTAATACTTGTCCTTCTCTGATTGGCTTGTTTCGCTTAGGATAATACTCTCCAGGTGCTTCCACATCATCTCAAAGGATAAGAGATCTTTCTTTCTTACAGCTGCACAGTGTTGCATTGTGTATATGTACTACAGCTTTTTTTATCCACTCATCTATTGATGGACACTTGGGCTGTTTCCAGATCTTAGCAATTGATTGGAGTTTCAAGCTTCTTAGGGTATATTCCTAGAAGTGGGATCACTAGGTCAAATGGCAGTTCAACTTTTAATTTTTTGAGGTAACACCATATTGTTTTCCATAGTGGCTGCACCAGTCTGCATTCCCACCAGCAGTGTACTAGGGCCCCTTTTCTCCACACCCTTGCCAACACTTGTTGTTTGATGATTTGTTGATGGCGGCCATTCTGACAGGTGTGATGTGATACCTCATTGTTGTTTTAGTTTGCATCTCTCTGACGATTAGTGACACTGAGCATTTTTGCACAATTAAATCTTTCAGAATCTTTCATTTTCCTCCTTTCCACTGGTATGATGGAAAGAACGCCTAATTTGAACACCTAATGGCCCTTGCAATGTGATCTCTAGCATGTGACTTTACCTTCTGGACTGCCCCTTCTTCACCTATAAAAAATGGGGATAATATCTGTTTCACAAAATTATATTAAAATAGCTAGCAGCATCTGGCACACGGAGAGCACTTTAAAAATACCTGTTCTTTTTAAACATGGGAGGCAAAGAGGTGCCCCATATAAAAATGAAAAAAGCCACAGGGGAAAAACAGGTGCAGCACAAAGGATTCTTAGGGCAATGAAACTATTGTGAATCTGGCCGTTATGGCTCAATTGGTTGGGTGTCACCCTGCGCACCAAAAGGTCGCCAGTTTGATTCTAGGTCAGGGCACATGCCCAGGTTACGGCTCAATCCCCAGTAGGGGGCATGCAGGAGGCCACCAATCGATGTTACACTGTCACATCAATGTTTCTCTCTCTCTTCCCCTCTCCCTTCCTCTCTCTCTAAAAATCAGTAAACTATTCTTTAAAAGAAAGAAACAAACAAACTACTGTGTCTGATACTATAATGGTGGACAGATGTCATTATAAATTTGTCCAAATCCATAATATATACCCAAGAGTGAACTCTAATGTTAACTATGGACTTTGGGTGATAATGAAGTGTCACTGTAGGTTCATCAATGTAACAAATGTACGACTCTGGTGGGCGATGTTGAAAATAAAAGGTCTGAACCGGCAGAAGTTCACATCCACAACACAAGGCCAATGTGGAGCAAAATGGCTTTATTGCATGCGCCTGGGTGCAGGCGGGCTGAGCCGAGTAGAGCTCAGCCTCGAATCAGGGTTGGGGTGTCGGTTATATACCCTACTTTTAGCTTCCGGCAGTTCCTGCTGATGTACTTTGTGTGGCCCATTGTCCACTTTGCAGTAGGACTGGTATCTCGTCCGGCATCTGCTGGGTTATCCATTGCCTTGCAGACAATCCAGATATTCCTTATCCATACTCAACAGAAGGCTAGAAGGCTGAGCAAAGGTCATGCAAGTGACACAGTTTTCACAGTTTCCGCCTTTTGCAAACTTTTACCTTTACCCTTTAAGACATTACTGACCCTTTCAGATAATAGGGGATGCTGTGCATATATGGGGGCAGTAGGAATAGGGGAAATCTCTATACCTTCTGCTCAATATTTCTATAAACCTAAAACTGAAAAAAATAAAATAAAAATAAACAACAACAACAAAAACCTTATTTTTGAAAAAGTTGTGGCTTTAGAAAATATGAGTAATGTTGGCTATTTCTATCCAATGCAGAATTTCCATTATAGTTATTTCATCATAGCTGTCAGAGGAGAATAATGTTACAAGGCAAACATTAATGCAGTGCTGCCCCTGAATGGTATAGCTACTGGTAGGACCAATACACTGCCATCGATATACAACCCCAAAAAAAGCAGGAGTCTAACAGAAATGCACACATATGTTCACATACAGGAGTGTTCATGGAGTGTGTATTAGCCCCTCACAGGGAAGAATTCAAATGCCCATCTATGGCAGAACTGTGATATACTTTAACAATGAAATAAAAAATAGTGATGAGAATATACAACTATACACAACAGGGAAGAACCTCACAAAGTAATAAAGAGCTGAAGAATCAGACACACAAAAATAAACACATAATCACTTCATTTATATAAAATTCAAAATCAGGCAAAACTTACCGATAGCCTGAGAAGTCAGGATAGTGGCTATCTTTGGGAGGGAGAATAATAGTGACTGGAAGGGGGCTTCTAGGATCCCAGGAGTGTTCTGTTTCCTCACCTGGGAGTTGGTTACACAGATGTATTCATTTTGTGAAAAACTATTGGGGTCTACTGTTATAATCTATGTATTTTTCAGAATGGATTATGTATATGTATGTTTATATGCCAATGAAATTTACCAAAAAAATAAAGCAAGAGTAAAGTTAATTCACAAGATTGGCATTAAATATGAAAAATACCAGGTCCAGCCTAGGTATTCATTCATTCAACTACTTACTAAAATTCACTTTGTACCCAGTACTATGTTTGATTTTGGTAATATAATGGCAACTGTGATGGGTTGAGTTGTGTCCTCCCAAAATCCCTATATTGCAGCCTTAACCCCCAGTAACTCAAAATGCAACCTTATTTGGAGATAGGGTCTTTACAGGGGTAATCAAGTTAGAATGAGGCCATTAAGGTGGGCCTTAATCCAATAGGATTAGTACTTATAAGAGTGATTTGGACGCAGATGTGCACAGAGGGAAGATGACACAGAGCGGATGGCAACCTATAAGCCAAGGAGGGAGGCAGAGGTCTAGACCAGGTTCTTCTCTTACAGACCTCCAAAGTTACCAACCCTGCCAACGCCTTGATCTCAGTTGTCCAGCCTCCAGAACTCTGAGACAATACCACAAGGAAGCAATCGGACAAATCTAAATTTCTGATGGTTAAGCCACTCAAGTTTCTGGTACTTTGTTTCAGCAACCCAAGAAAGCTAACACAGTAACTCTCCCCCATTTCCTACACCCTCAGAAGGTATTGCCCTTGCCCTCAATAAAGAGTATTGTCCCTAAATACAACCATGATATTGGCAATAAAGGACAGCCTATAAAAGGAAAAACTGGCATAATTGAGGAAGTGATCAAAAGCTTCCATGAAGAAATTTTAACTAAGCTAAGAACTGAAGTAAAAGAAATTATTAACTATGTAAAAAGAAAGGGTTGAGTCTTCCAGGTAGAAAATAGCATATTGCAAAGCTCTTTACAAGAGGAACAGACAGAAGGCAAGTATCTGGCTCAAAGAAAGTGAGGAGTATGGTAGGAGGTAAGTCTGTAGAAGCAGCTGGAATCCTGATTATGCAGGAGTTTTTTAGTGCATTTTAAGGATTTGGGGCTTTATCTCAAAAAGCAATGAGCCCTGGCTGGTGTGGCTCAGTTGGTTGGGTATCATAGCATGCATCAAAATGATGTCAATTTGATTCTCGGTCAGGGCACATGCCAGGATTGCAGGCTTGATCCCCAGCAGGGGGCATGCAGGAGGCAGCCAATCAATGATTCACTGACATTGATGTTTCTCTCTCCCTCTCCCTCCCTCCCTTCCTCTCACTCTAAAAATTAATAAAAAATATTTTAAGAAAATATAAAACTCTTAAAACATAAGTTGAATCTTTATAACCTTGGATTTGGCAATAGATTCTTAGAGATGACATCAAAGTACAAGGAACAAAAGAGAAAAAATGGATAAACTGGATTTCATCAAAATTTAAAACTTTCACACACCAAAGGATACTATCAAAAAAGGGAAAAGACAATCTGAAAAATGGGAGAAAATATCTGCAAATTACATATCTGACAAGGGTCTTGTATCTGGAACATATAATGAACTCTTACAAATTCAACAACCAAAAGACAAACAATCCAATTTAGAAAATGAGCAAAGTACTTGAATGAACATTTCTCCAAAGAAGATAGTACAAATGACCAGCAAGCACATGAAAAAAATGCTTAACATCACCATGGCCAGTGTTTCTCAGTGGTTAGAGCATGGCCCCCCCCCAAGGGGTCACAGGTTCAATTCCCAGCCAAGGGCACATACCTGGGTTGCAGGTTCAATTCCCTAGTCCGATCCGCGTCATAGGGGAGGCAGCCCATCAAAGTGTATCTCTCACATTGATGTTTCTCTCTCCCCCAACCCCACTCTCTCTAAAAAAATCAATGGAAAAAATATACTCAGGTGAGAATTAACAACAACAAAAAAAGAAAAGATGCTTAACATTATCAGTTATTCAGGAAATGCAAATTGAAACCACAAGGGGAAAAAACAATGAGATGAGATAACCAAAGATTTGATGAAACGCAATGTATTCAGCATCACCTATGAAGTATCCTTGACAAAATAGTTGAATCTAAGTTTAGTTGTCTTTAGAGCTAACTTTCAAATCTAGAATATGGAATATTCCCTGTGACAACCAAGCTAGGCCAACCAGTCAAGAGGGGGGAAAAAAGACAGGGAAGGAAGCATACTCTAGATTCAACCTCCAAATAGAACACATGAACCCTGTTTAGATCCTGTTTGGAACAGCTCAACTCTAAAAACACATTTGTAAACAGTTGGTGAAATTTGAATATGGACTAAATATTAGATGATACTAAAAGTGTATTGTTAGTTACTTTTTAAAATATGCTGAGTCTTCACACTGAAGTTATAACCCTGATAGGAGAGACCAAACACAAAGTAGATATTCAGTATATGTTAAGACTGATGTTGATCTTGTATTTAAAATTTAGGCAGGCCCTGGCCAGTTTGGCTCAGCAGTTAGAGCGTTGGCCCGTGGATCAGAGAGTGCCGGGTTCGGTTCTAGCTAAGGGCATGTACCTCGGTTGCAGTTTGTCCTTGGCCCCAGTCGGGGTTGTGTGGGTGGCAACCACTCAATGTGTCTCTCTCACATTGATGTTTCTCTCTCTCTCTTCTCCCCCTCTTCCTCCCACTCTATCTGAAGATACATGCAAAAATGTCCTTGGGTGAGGATTAAAAATAATAACAAAAAATAAATAAATAAAATTTAGGCAGAAGTTCAAAAAGCACTGGGAAATCAAATGTACTTTTGTGAAATTCTGCACCTTTGAGTTGAAAATGACAAGAGGGCCCTGGCCAGTATGGCTCAGCGGTTAGAGCGTCAGTCTGTGGACCGAAGAGTCCCGGGTTCAGTTCCCGCTAAGGGCACGTACCTTGGTGCAGTTTGTCGCAGTCCCGGTTGGGTCGTGTGTGTGGCAGCCAGTCGATGTGTCTCTTTCACATCGATGTTTCTCTCTCTCTTCCCCCCTCTCTCCCTCCCACTCTATCTGAAGATAAATGCAAAAAAAAATGTCCTCGGGTGAGGTTAAAAAAAAGAAAGAAAATGACAGGAGGAATTATCTAGTCCAAATAAACTCCTGAGGAAAAGGACACAAAGCGAAATGGTAGAGCTGGTGTAGGACGGAGGCCCCTTTGCCAGGAGGCTCATGTTACACCTGCTCCAGTGCGGGCAGGGAGGTGCTCCCAGCCTCCGCTGCTCACAACTCAAGTCTTTTCCTTCCCCACATGACTTCATACTCTTGCTCTCTCTCCCAACTCTGCCTCCAGGTGTTTCATTTATATTCACTTGACAAGTTTCACTCTCCTTGGGAAAACTGCCAAAGGTAAGGCTAACAGAGAAGGAATAATAATGAGTGGAGGAAAAAACATTTTAAAACCAAAGCAAAATTAACAGTAACAGCAATGACAGCCACTATTTCAAGCTTTTTCCTGATTTATGTATCTAGTTCATCCTCCAGGCTTGCAAGAACACATTTTTTTCCCTAAGTTCTGTCAATAGACACATAATAGCTTTCTATCAATCATACTAGTTTCAAAGAAAAAAAGGTTTTAAGCCATTGGTACATAGAGAATCAATGCTGCTGCTGAAACAATCTTTCTTTCCCTTCCTTTTTCCATCCTTCATTTTTTTCTCAAAAAACACAGCTAATGTAAAGGCCAAAAATCAAAATATTATTATTATAAGCCTTGTAATAATATTTTGCTTTTTTTTTTGAGGTTTCTCATTTTTATTTTAAATTTATCTTTATTGTTGAAAGTATTACACATGTCCCTCCTTTTTATGTTACTTTAGAAAACATTATGTTTTAGAAAACTCAATTATAATTATCTACTACTATGTTTAGCAGTACATGAAAAAATTGAGAATTCAGCCAGTATTCTTCTAGACTTATAGGATAATCCAAACACCTCTAAAATTAGTGTAGACAGATGGTTTAATATAGGCAATAGGTATGTCCATCTATCAAACACAAATGGATAGATAAGCAGGATTCAGTAAGTGTAAACAAGTAGAGGAATATGTTTTGGGGACCTATTACATAAAAATAACAGTTATCTTCTACTTTATGTTATATACTTATATTACACATACATATCACTACTCCTAACCACAAACCTGTAGGAGGTATTACTGTCTATATTTTACAAAGAGTAAAAGGTTGGAAGGACTAGAACTTGAATACAAGACTCTTTGATTCCAAGTTAATGTTTTTCCACTATAAAGTAGAAAATATACATCCAGCCCTGGCCAGTTTGGCTCAGCAGTTGGAGGGTGAGCCTGCAGACCAGAGAATCTCAGGTTCGGTTCCCGCTAGGGGCATGTACCAAAAACAAAAAAATTATATATATATATATACACACACACACACACATCCAATTTAAGTTTAAGAAAGAAAAACTTATGCTCTTTACTCTTGTTTTATCTAACAGCAGCTCATTTTTGCTATGTCTTATAATCAAGGCTGGCATTCAGGTGGTATGCTCTGGTGTGGCATCAGGGCTGAAAGCTGTTCTGATTACTGGATATCTGTTCTGTATGATTGGTGCCCATGTCATATTGACCATTAAATAATTTGAATATCATACCTGTCCACAATACAGAACTCTAGAGTTTTTAATTACTTATTCATATACTTGCAATCATCCAAAACCACTTCTTATGACGTATTTTCTGTACCTACAGGTATCCCAGGTCTACTTCTATGCAAAATTGTCTGGTCCTCTCTATAGGTAAGAATATGCTAAGATTCCTAATTTTTTTTTTTATCCTCACCCAAGGACACTTTTCCATTCTTTGTACAGACAGAGTGGGACGGAGAGAGAGAGAGAGAGAGAGAAACATGGATGTGAAAGGGACACATCGAGTGGCTGCCACCCACACAACCAACCAGGGCCGGGGACAAACTGCAACTGAGGTACATGCCCCCAGCGGGAACCGAACCCGGGTCTCTCCTGACTGCAGGCCAACGCTCTAACCGCTGAGCCAAACTGGCCAAGGCAAGATTTCTAATTTTTATAGAAGCCTAACATTTGCCATTTATATATAGCAAAGTATGGGGCACATCATTTTTTTTTTTTTTTTTGGTACGTGCCCCTACTGGGAACTGAACCGGGGTCTCTCTGGTCCACAGGCCAACACTCTAACCGCTGAGCCAAACTGGCCAGGACCCTTCCTCAGTTCTTGCTATCAAATTAGATTTTACTAAAAAGGAGCCTTATCTACACATTAGCTTATGCTCTTATATAGAAATACCTAAACTGAGTTTTGTTTTTTGTTTTTTTAAATCCTCACCCGAGGACATTTTTCCATTTTTTGGTTCAGATAGAATGGGAGGGAGAGAGAGGAAGAGAGAGGGAGAGAAACATCAACATGAACGGGACACATCGAGTGGCTGCCACCTGCACAACCAACCAGGGCCGGGGACAAACTGCAACCGAGGTACGTGCCCTTAGCAGGAACCGAACCTGGCTCTCTATGGACCGCAGGCTGACGCTCTAACCCCTGAGCCAAACTGGCCAGGGCCTTAAACTGAGTTTTATACAAAATTATATTCATAGATTTTTTTTTTTTATCAAGATTCAGTACAAGAAATGACCACATGGGGAAAAAGAAAGCAATATATAAATGTTTCAAAAAACAAATCTAAATGTCATAACAACAAAAGCAGCATAATTTATTTCTGAGAGCTTCATATTCTAGATTTATTTACAAGTTAGTTATTTCAAAATCAGTTTGCCCAACCAACATACATAAAAGGTTGTAGAAGCTCCCTCAGCTGGTTAAGATATAGAGCTACCAAAAAACATGTTGCATTAAGTTGACTGTATCATCATCTTCAGAAATTTCTGTAACTCCAGCCTGAGATCGAAGAATGGACATGATGTCATTACATAATCTGTCAAAGCCGTTCTGTAAACATATATTTGCCACTTCTTGCCACCTTCCTAGGCAGCAAAATAGATCATTTATCATAAGTTGTTCTATTGCATCTAAGGAAAAAAATGTAATATTATAATATAATAAGTATGACACTTATTCTTACTTGATAATCCACACTCAGCCATTGTTCAAAATAACAAGGGATAGCATTTCAATTCAGTTACTATTAAACCTGAATCCCGTTCATGAGTCCTATCAGTTTAATGTGGAGTGCTTAGTCCAGCTCATGGTAATTCCTTCTCCTTTTTCATTAATCTTTTCAGGCCTCAGTTCAACCCTCTACCATTCCTCACGTTCCCCACTCCTCCATGCATCTCCTCAGTAAGGTTAGCAGATGCTGGAGACTACAGGAAGGGAGCTCAGAGAGTGAAGAATATAGGTTCGCCCTAGCCGGTTTAGCTCAGCGATTAGAGCATCGGCCTGCGGTCCAGAGAGACCCGGGTTCGGTTCCCGCTAAGGTTGCAGTTTGTCCCGGGCCCTGGTTGGTCATGTGGGTGGCAGCCACTCGATGTGTCCCTTTCATGTCGATGTTTCTCTCCCTCTCTCTCCCTCCCACCCTATCTGAACAAAAAAATGGAAAAATGTCCTAGAGTGAGGATAAAAAAAAAAAAAAAAGAATGTAGGCTCAGTCTTAGTCAGAGTCTACAAAGTACCACTAGAAACTATCAAATAACTGAGAACTTACGGGTCTACTTTTCATGACCCTTCAAACTCTTTTACAAATGCCCTAGTAGAGCTGACACAAAGACTGAAAACACTCTGGCAAACCCTCCATCTGATCTCTAGGTGGAGACCTCTTAATGATGGGGCTTCTATAACAAACATTTTTGTAAAGGAAGTAATATTATTTACTTTTGAAATCAGTTATAGTGACCCTCTTTGGGAATATCTATTTGTGAAACTCATTTCTTATCTATTACTTGCATTGCTTAATGATGCATAATGAAAAGCTTTCATTTTAGAATACTGTAATCACTATTATTTTATTTCTACCATGTTTATTATTTTTCTATCAAATAAAATATTTAAGTTGATATCTGTAATGACACTTTCAAAATTATCTTCCCCAATGTTTTTATGTAACTTACTATTCTTTCTTTGACTCCATATAATAATTCAAAATCAAGGTGTCTGCCCAAGTTTCTACATTAAATAGATCAGCGGTTTTCAACTGGTGTGTCACAAAAAATTTTAAAACATTCAATACCTGACTATTTAGTCAGGGGTGTTGACCTGTTTTCCCTAAAACTGTCAAATTTAAAAATGACAGACAATACAAGAATAGCTGTCCAATGTGAATGAGTCAAAATTTGTTTGATCAGATAGGTGAAAAATCTATTTTTTGGTGTACCACATAATTTTAGCAATTAGTTTATGTGTGCCATGAGATGGAAAAGGTTGAAAATCACTGAATTAGAGAAAGGAAAGAAGTGGGATATAATTATTATTATTATTTTTTTTAATACTCACCCGAGGATATTTTCCATTTATCTTCAGATAGAGTGGGAAGGGGGGAGAGAGAGAGAAACTTGATGTGACAGAGACACATCAATCGGTTGCCTCCCGCACGACCCTAACCAGAGCCGGGGACCGAACTGAAACCCAGGTATGTGCCCTTGACTGGAATCGAACCCACAACTCTTCGGTCTGTGGGCTGACACTCAAACTGCTAAGCCAAACCAGCCAGGGCTAGTTAGTTATTTTTGATCCCGCTATAGCTTCAGAGTGAATATTATATATAATTGTTATTTACCTATATATTTAAGAATATTGCCCAGCCAGTGTAGCTCAGTGGTTGAGCATTGACCCATGCACCAAGAGGTCGCCAGTTTGATTCCCAGTCAGAGCATATGCCCAGGTTGTGGGCCAAACCCCCAGTGTGGGGCATGCAGGAGACGATCAACAGATGTTCTCTCTCATCGATGTTTCTTTCTCTCTCCCTCTCCCTTCCTCTCTTTCTAAAATCAATAAAGAAAAAAATTTTTTTAAGAATAAAAAAATAGCCCTGTCCGATTTGGCTCAGCGGTTAGAGTGTCGGCCTGTGGACCAGAGAGTCCCAGGTTCAGTTCCCACTAAGGGCACATGCCTCAGTTGCAGTTTGTCCCCGACCTCAGTTGGGGTCGTGTGGGTGGCAACCAGTCGATGTGTCTCTTTCACGCTGATGTTTCTCTCTCTTTCTAGCTCTGTCTGAAGATAAATGCAAAAAATAATAATAATAAAAAAATATAAAGTTTAAGAATAAAAAATATAAAGTTTATGTCTAAGCATTTAAAATACATATAAAAATTATTAAATATACACATGTGCTAATATATAAAGTTTTAATAGTTAGCTATTATAATTATTATGATGTTCCCTCAAGCTTCATAAAGAGTCTCTCTTCATTCTAATTCCCTCAAAAAATATATACTGTTGCTAACAGACTATCATTGACATGGTGATCTTTACACTTATAAAGTTAATTGTTGCCAAGAAGGAACTCTTAGAAGATTGAATTATCTCAAACATAATAATGTTGTACCTTTCCCTAAATAACCCACTATTTCTTTCACAACATGTTACTCTACTTACCTTTCCCACCTTGATTTATTTCTTGAAGTAGCTTGATGCCAACCTTTTTCATATCTACAGAGAACAGATAAAGTATAGCAAGACCAAAAGATAAAAGTGGTGGTTTCCCATTCCATTCTTTAGTGAGACACTGAATTAATTCAAAGTGGGGACATAACTGTATTAGCTGCATCAGGTCATCTGAAAGCAAAAATGAAAATTGTCTCAACATCCTAATATGATGCTAGAAACTGAAATCAGCTAATGTTTATACCTGCTAATCAACACTTCTTTTTCCAATCTTTCCAAAGCTTCAATGGATAGTACTTATCCCCAATCAAGACCAAAACATCTTGCCCTGGCCGGTTTGGCTCAGTGGTCAGCGGCCCGCAGACCAGAGAGTCCCGGGTTTGGTTCCCGCTAAGGGCATGTACCTTGGTTGTGGTTTGTCCCCGGCCCTTGTTGGAGTCGTGTGGGTGACAACCAGTCGATGTGTCTCTCTCATGTTGATGTTTCTCTCTCTCTCTTCCTCCCTCTCTCCTGAAGAACTCTATCTGAAGATAAATGCAAAAAAAAAAAAAAAAAATGTCCTCAGGTGAGGATAAAAAAATATATATCTCGCTCAGCATAGCAAAAAACAAAAAGTTACCAAAGAGAACCAGAAAAAAACTTATCAAAGAACTATCATGGCCCTGGCCGGTTTGGCTCAGCGGTTAGAGCATCGGCCTGCGGTCCGGAGAGACCCGGGTTCGGTTCCCGCTAAGGGCATGTACCTCGGTTGCAGTTTGTCCCCGGCCCTGGTTGGTCGTGCGGGTGGCAGCCACTCGATGTGTCCCTTCACGTCGATGTTTCTGTCTCTCTCTCCCTTCCTCTCTCTCCCTCCCACTCTATCTGTACAAAAAATGGAAAAATATCCTCGGGTGAGGAAAAAAAAAAAAAAGAACTATCATGGAAAGAAGGTAGTATAATAAAAAGAATTAGACTGTCACTCAGGAACCTGAATTCACATCAGTGCTCCATCAGTCACTTAATCTTTTGGATCTCAGTTTCTGCATCTTATAAGCACTAGACTTGGCATCTCCAATTTCTAAGGTTCCACCTAATACTATGTTATGTTTGACTATATCTTGTTGCTCATATTTAGGCCAACTTCTGGTGAATGTAATGTCTTTCTTTATGTGCCTGCACAGAAAAGGGCCTCAGTAATTTTTTTCCTAAAAATATCAGGTATTTGGAGAGTCAAAAATGAAGATTTCAAGAAGTCATTAGCTAGTTCAAGTAGCTAGAGGTTGAGCCATATGAAGTTGCTTATATTTGACCATTTGACCTCAATATAAAAGCAATTTCATGCCCTAGCCTGTTTGGCTCAGCGGTTAGAGCGGCGGCCTGTGGTCCAGAGAGACCCAGGTTCGGTTTCCGCTAAGGGCATGTACCTCGGTTGCGGTTTGTCCCCGGCCCCAGTTGGGTTGTGCGGGTGGCAACCACTCAATCTGTCCCTTTCATGTCGATGTTTCTCTCTCTCTCTCTCTCTCTCTCCCTCCCACTCTATCTGAACAAAAAATGGAAAAATGTCCTTGGGTGTGGATAAAAAAAAAAAAAGCAATTTTATATGGCTTAATCTACTGGTTAACCACTGAGGTAATCTAAAGCTACAATCATGATTTATATATTCTTAAAATATAAACTTTGTGTTAACTTCCTAAATTTTTTTAAGTAAAAATATTATTCTTAGGCTACAACACAGGTAATTTTCAGAATAATTTCTGAGGGCCTTTCAAGAACTATCATAAACATAGTTTGCACTCGGAAAGGCAATACAAAGTAATTTCATGTTTATTAAATACATAATTACTGTACGGGGAACTTACATATATTAACTCACTGCATTTAATATTCAGCACAAGTGAGATATTATTCTCACATTACAAATGAGGAAACAGGCTTAGAGAAGTTAATTTTCCCAGATTATACCTATGGTATAAAGTAGAACAGTTCGTCTGATCCCCAGAGACTATGACCTTCCAAAACAATAAAAACACGTGTATGTGCATTGAATGTGTGTAAGTAGATATACACATGCATGCACAATGCACACACAGAGAGAAATGGTAAAAGAGGAAACAAGGAATAGCAGAATGTGATTCTATATCAATGCAGTCAAACTGCTTTTTTAAAATTCCCTAGGGAAAAGACAGACATTTATTATTTGGGTCACTCACACTATCCTCTACTAAGGTGAAGCTATTTATATTGCACCTCCAGCCTTCAACATTTCCTAACTCACTGATCTCCTTTTCATTCAATCAGGTATTCAAATACCCTTCTCCATGACTTGATTAATGAACCAATATTTACTCAGTTATGTGCAAGATAAGGTCTCTGACTAATCAGAAAGGACACAAATTCAAGTCCTTCCCCCATTGCTTATGACACCTCAGAATCCATTTCCTTATTCCTTGGTTGACATGTTACTAATCATAATTTATCTCATGGATGTTCTGTTTTAATAAGATTCTAAGGTGTGGTATTTGTTTAACTTGCAAATACCTACAACAGTGGTTCTCAAAATATGGCCCAGGGTCTATAAAGTCAAAACCACTTTCATGAAAATACTAACTTGTTATTTGCCTTTTTGATTGTCATTCTCTCACAGGTACACAGTGGTGTTTTCCAGAGGCTACAAAATGTGATGTTACATCAAACTGAATATAGAAGCAAATATGGGAAGCCAGCTATCTTCTATTAAACCAGACAGTACAGAGATTTGCAAAAATGCAAAAGAATGCCACTCTTTTCATGAAACTATTTGGTGTTAGCAAGTCACTTTTCATAGAAATATTTCATTTATTATAACATGTAAAGGATTTATTGTTGTTATTTTAAATGAATACACTAATATTTTTAAATTTTATAATTTCGAATAGGATTAATAGCAGTAGGTATAACCAACATAAATAAAAGCCCTTTAGGATAGTCAATGCTTTTTAAAAGTGTCAAGGACCCCCGGCCAGTGTGGCTCAGGGGCTGAGCATCAACCCCATGCACCAAGAGGTCGCCGGTTCGATTCCTGGTCAGACAGGTGCCCAGGTTGTGGGCCAAATCCCCAGTGGGGGGCATGCAGGAGGCGGCCAATCGATGTTCTCTCTCATCGATGTTTCTATCTCTCTCTCCCTCTCCCTCTCCCTTCTTCTGTCGAATCAATAAAGGAAAAAGATTTAAAAAATAAAATAAAATAAAAGTGTCAAGGAGCCCAGCTGGTGTGGTTCAGTGGTTGAGCGTCAACCCATGCACCAAGAGGTCGCCGGTTCAATTCCCAGTCAGAGCACATGCCCAGGTTGTGGGCCAAATCCCCCGTGGGGGTCATACAGGAGGTGGCCACTCAATGTTTTCTCTCATAGATCTCTCTCTCTCTCTCTCTCTCTCTTCCTTCCTCTATCTCTAAAATCAATAAAGGGAAAAAAAATTTAGGAAAAAAAAAAGTGTCCAGGAGACCTGAGACCAGAAAGCTTGAGAGCCTTACCTCAGATCTAGAATAACAAATTTCCAGATAGGTACATTTATTTGTTTAATGATAATGGAGAAGGTGAATAAACAAGTAATTTCAGGCTTTATTCTAGAAATTATTAGGAGGAAAAAAACAAAATGATTCTTTACTTCTAAAACAGATACTCTATTAGATTTATGTTTTTGGAACAAAAGAGTTTTCTGTTTTTGTTTTGATTGATTTTTTTAAATTTACAGATGTAAAGATGATAGTCTGAATCTGACAGGGAATATTTTCTCTGAAATCAGAAAGTATTAGCAAATTGCATCTATCCCCCAAGGCCTTTGAAGGACAATACCTTGGAAAGCTATGGTTGTTTCTCATTAAAAAGTAAAATAAGCCCTGGCTGGTTTGGCTCAGCAATGAGAGCATCGGCCTGTGGTCCAGAGAGACCTGGATGCAGTTCCCGCTAAGGGCATGTACCTTGGTTGCAGTTTGTCCCCGGCCCTGGTCGGTCGTGCGGTGGCAGCCACTCGATGTGTTCCTTTCATATCGATGTTTCTCTCTCTCTCTCTCTCTTCTTCTTCTCCCTCCCTCCTGCTCTATCTGAACAAAAAATGAAAGAATGTCCTCGGGTGAGTATAAAAAAAAAAAGGAAAATAAGCAAAGTAATTTTTCAAATAGTGTTTCTATCTTTTAAGCTTAATTTTTCTCAGGTTATTATTATTTTCATCTTATGATGTTAAGCTAAATAAATTCTGCAGGTAAATAAGGTTCTAATTATATAGGAGTGTTATTATTTCTTAATTATTACTATATATTTAATTATTTTAGAATGTAATGTACTTCTAGAGGAACAGAATAATCATATTCTAAGAGTAATTAAAACCTATATTCCATGTCTAAACCCTGACTAACTGAAATAATTCTTACTATGGAAACATAATAATACACAAACTGAATCTGTATATTTAGATAATAATAAATTATATAATTGGGAAGTATATATAAAATGAATATTGAGCACTTCCTACTATGCCAGATTCTGTTCTGTTGTGTGCCTATAGGCAAATTACTTACCTCTGTGCCTTAGCCTCACTGTGGAAACATAGTTATTTTTTTATCTAAAAAAATTGGGATCATAATAAAATCTATTTCATAGAGTTAACATAAGGATTAAGTGAGTTAATGCATGTAAAAAGCTGAACTATTAGCTATTTTTATAGTAGTAGTATCAGGCATGCTGTTATATAGTGAATGAAGAAATTAGTCACTTTAAAAAATATTCTAGCCCTGGCCGGTTTGGCAAGAGAGACATATCGATTTTGGCTGTCTCCCACACAACCATGACTGGGGCTGGGAATTGAACCCGCAACCAAGGTGTGTGCTCTCAACCGGAATCAAACCAGTGACCCTTCGGTCCAAAGGCCAATGCTCTAACTGCTGAGCCAAACTAGCTAGGGCAAGTTGAGTTTTTTAAAAATCCTTTAAGTCGTATGGTACACTATATCTGCAAAGTTTATCTTTAAAACTGTATATTTCAGGACTCTCCAGTTTATTAAATGATTATGTATTGAGAAAATACATAATGTATTTGAATGTCAAGCATGAAAGTCAATCATCTTGACCAGAGGCGGAAGGTGTCCTGGTTGGAGAGCATGCTGTTCCCGTTGCTATCCACCTTGTAGTTCTTGGCCGTCAGGGTCCAGCACAGCTCGTCAAAGTGCTCCTTAACAAAGGCGCCCTCCTCCACCTGCCACCGGGCCTGCAGGTCAGCCAGGAAGGCTGCCCCAGCCCAGCTCCACCCTGCACTGGCTCCTAATGGCTTCTCAGGTCCTCTACTCTCCTGCTCTCACCTGGCCAGGCCCGGCTCTCCTGAGGACTCCCTGAGCGGATTACCAGATAAATGCAAAGGTGTCCTCGTGTGAGGATTAAAAACAAAAAAGAAGAATGATCTTGCCATTTGCAACAACATGAATGAAACTTGAGGGCATTACGCTAAGTGAAAAAGCCAGACATCAACAGACAAAGAGAAAGGAGGAAAGAGAGGGAGATAGAAACATCAATGTGCAAGAGAAACATCGATTGGCTGTCTCCTGCACCACCCCCTACTGGGGGTCAAGCCCGAAACTCAGGCACATGCCCTGACCGGGAATCAAACCAAGACCCCTCAGTCCATGGGACAACGCTCAATCCACTGAGCCACACCCGCCGAGCACTTTCATCTTCTTTAACATGCCATTTGTCTTAGAATCTTATCAACCAGTAATATGTTTTACTTTTATAATAAATTTCATCTTTTAAAGTATTAAAAAAAAAAAAAGTCAATCATCTTCAGCTTAACCGTTTTACTGAAAATTACAAAAGAAATCTGCTTATTAGTAAATGTAAAACGGACTTGATAATGTAAAGCCAAAATATTGCCTACTAACATGGATGATCTTATAATTCAAGTCCAGAATTTGAATGTATACAAGTAAGCAAGCTTTGTTACTCACCAGAAGTAAAGTCCTTGAACTGTTGTATGTATTCCATGGCCTCATGAATCTGACCCTGTTTACACAGGCAAAGAACAGCTTTGTTGTTCAGGCCACATTCGTTGTAGATAATCTGAGCTAAAGCCAGGCACTTGGCCTTGCTGTGAGCATGCTGCTCCCCATAATCACAAATCACATCTGCAGCCGCCTCAGAATATGTGATTCTAGAGCAAGGAGATCAATAAGGTACACATTAGGGAATTCTTGATGAGAGGATGGAGTATTTGAAATAAAGTATTTGAAAATTCAGCCCAGTAGAACTGGATTTTCTGTGGTCTATAAGAATTCTAAGTTAGTAGGCAATTAATGTAGGAGAAATTAAACACATCTAAAATTTAACAGCAAGAACAAAAACAGTCAGCATGTATTTCTTTGGGGGAAGACATTCTGACAAAACTGAGCTTGAGTTATTTAAAAATCTACAATGTTAAAACTCTCCTGAAAAGATGGGTGAGCTTTCAAATTATAAGGTAAACATAAATTCTCTTACAATTGAGGGTGTCAATGTTCTCAGCGTTGTCTAGATTCTAAACCCTGTACAATGTAAGAACCTATTAAATGTTGGTTAAAGAATAGTAAAAACAAAGTTTAGCTCAAAATTAGTGACAGACCTTGCAAGCATGAGTACTAAAAAGGAAACAGAAAGTGTGACATCAGTGTTATTATTTTTAATCGTTATAGATTTATAAGAAGCAAGGGGGGGGACATAACTCTGTCTACTAGGAGAGACTGAAGAAGTAGTCCTTTTGAGATGGCTCAAACAGATTTCACTTGTCTTCATATTATAATGCACTATCTTTATATACAATTAATTGTAGTGAACCGTCTATACTATCACAGTAACTCCACCTAGAAAATATCAGCATTAGCCAAAAACATTTGGGTATGATTAAAGATATCACTTCTAATTACTGGCCATATGGAAATTGTGTTTTAGTTTTTGTTGTTGTTGTTTTTTTGTGTGGTACCCTAGTGGGAACCGAACCCGGGACTCTCTGGTCCACAGGCTGATGCTCAACCACTGAGCCTAACTGGCTAGGGCATATTTTTAATTAATAGCTACAGAATAACAGCAATCACATAATATTGGTGTGTATATATACTTGTAACAAAATGCTAATAACATTAAAATGAAATCCAAAAGCCTCTATAAAATGTCTCTTTACTGAAAATTCAGTAAATAAAATCCTTTGTTTGTTGGGGTGGACAGCAGAGAGGTGGGTCCAAAAGTAGCTTCTGAGTACAAATCAATTATTAGTAAACAATTCCCTGATTTCCACATTTTAATACAAAAATATAGGATTTGGTAGCTACAGCCACAACATCTCCTGAGGATGAACATGTGTTACTTTGGCCCTGGCTCCTTTGGCTCAGCAGTTAGAGCGTCAGCCCGAGGACCAAAGTTGAGTCACGGTTCCGAAGAGTCTCAGGTTCAATTCCCGGTCAAGGGCATGTACCTCAGTTGCAGGATCAATTACCGCTCCCGTAGGGATCATGTGGGAAGCAACCAATTGAAGTGTCTCTCTCACATTGAAGTTCCTCTCTCTCCTCTCTTTCTCTCTCCCCAACTCTCCCCTCTTCCTCCCTCCACTCTATCTAAAAATAAAAATTAAAAAATCAATGGAAAAATATCCTCGGGTGAGGATTTAAAAAAAAGAAATTACTTTGGACTTTCTAGTGACTGCATTACTGTAGCAACATGATAATGCCAGTATTTTAGTATTCATTTCTAAAACTTTTTTTTTTTTTAAGTAGTAACCATCATGATGCTATTACACCTGAAAGATGGCCAGAGTTGAGGACTGAGGTTGCTCCATCTTGACTTGTCACTTCCCAAAAGGATGATCGGGAAAAATGAGTATAATTAAAAAGAAAAATTAACCAAAGGAAGGAGGAGAGTCAAGCCCCAAAAGAATGAAGGTGGGCCTGGAGGAAAAGGGAGAAAAACAGGCTGGGAAATGAGCTTAGGAAACTCCTTCCCCCTCTGCCCCTTCATAATCACCTTGTCACACGTTCTGTTTCCCTAAAGCCTCTCCTTGGCCCTCCCCACCCCTAAGTCCAACTCTATGAAGACTCTTTCAGGGACTTTTGAAAGTGGATGAGACCAAACGGACTCTGGAGAATACAAATGACTAATAAATAAAAGAAAATGTGTTTAACTCCACTAGTAAACTATGGCATATTTGATTATAAACCGGATTGTAGATTTTTCAAATTCAAAGTAAAGGTAATATATAGTCACTAAACCTATGGTATTTATTCCCTGTCATTTTATAGGACTGTTTGTAAAGTTACTATTTCAAAGCATATTTTTCTTCATCTAGGTGTAATGTCTGCAATTTAGAGAGAGAATAGTAAAGTATCGTTTCTTAAATGCTGGCTTTGTGGGTCAAGTGATTAGACTTTTCCCAGGTAAGAATAATGACTAAAAGAGCCAGTGTCAGTCTGTAACCCAGGCTGCTTTAGGGCTGGCTCTGTGCTGAGCCCCAGGGAAAGAATTAGATAACTTTTTAAGCTGCCATGTGGTAAAGCCCAGATTATCAAAGACCGAGGCTCAGAGGCTGAGAATAAAGAATATGAACTGCCTTGAATATTCTCTTATAGCATCTCAGGATCCTTAATAGTGTTAGTATTTTCCCAATTTATACAGTAGAACTGCTTAAGAATTTAAATTCTTACAACTAAGAGGTAGAATGGGCCAAGAACCATCACTATATGTAAGGAAATTAAACTTATGTGAAGTGTGTTTGCACTAGATAGCAGGTGTTGGTGATGAACATGAACTTTCTGGTGATGTCCTCACATCTGAACGATTTCCAGCGCTCCCTGACAAGTACTTCTGTGGAGGGTACAAATGTGACTAGGCAGAGAAAGAAGGAGGCAAAGAGTGAAAAGAAGTGCATACATTATGAAGAAATTTCCTAAAACGGAATTAACTATTATATGACTAGTAAGTAAAGGACATAATAAGAGGTGGTGGGTGCACTGGTAAGGGATAGTGCCGTCGACCCAGAATAGTTTTAGGACTATCTGGAGTCGTGCAGGGGAAATGGTGCATTTTGAACAGGTGGCAGTAGGCAGTCCTATGCGAACTTGCATTTTTATGTTTGGGACATTTCTAGTCATGGATTTGTTATTTAGGGAGTGCTTACATTTAGTCCATCTATCTCCATTACAATACACTTCTCAGAGATAACTGTAACTCTCTCTACTATGTGTCCTATGTCCCCATGCAGTCAGAGCCAGTAAGCATAGCCCTTAGGCTGCAAAATAAGCAGGCCATGGTTGCTAGAGTGAGGACAGGGAGGCCTTTCCTCACTCAGCCGTCCAGTGCTCACAGACCAACCCATGTCCACACAGGCCCAGCAAAAGCTGGTGTCTATCCCCACGTTGATCTTTATAAGCTGGAGGACAGTTTCGGTGCCCCACCCAGGTATCCTTTACTGGACCAGTGCCCCTTCTCCAGCTGACTACTAAGCTCACAGATGCCCCTTCTCCAAAGAATTGCCCTCAGCTCACTGGAGCCATCTCGTCCAGATTATGCCTATCTTTCAACCCCGCAGTGGTCTAGAACTGATGACTAAATAATAAGGGATACAAAAGGTCAATCCCGTAACCAAGGGGAAACAACTCCATAGCCCCCCTCCCGTTAATACTGGCTAATACTAGACTTTACCTGAGTTCACATCCCTGCTTGGCTCCTTCCCCTTTTCTAACCTATCTACTCCTTCCCTTATAAAATTTCCCAAGAAGTAGTCTATCAGTAAACGCACCCAAATCCAAGTATCATGCTTTCTTCAAGGGAATAAAAAACCTGAGTGGCAAACATACTCCTCTCTGTCCTGTTATGTAGCAACAGCCCTACCTTCTCATGATGAAGTCAATCAGGACCCCCAGACTCACAGAGCCTAACGTTGCAGGCATGGGAAACACAAATCCCCTGTGATGTTTCATTTTATGTATCTACTTGACTGGGCCAAAGAGTGCCCAGATATTTAGTCAAATATTATTTTGGGTGTGTCTGTGATGATGTATTTGGATGAGAGTAACATCTGAATCAGTATACTGAGTAAAACAGATTGCCCTCCTGAATATGGGTGGCAATCAGTTGAAGGCCCGAATAGCACAGAAAGGCCAGCCCTCCCTCAAATAAGGACACTCCTCCTGCCTGACTCCTTTAGCTGTGACATCAGTGTCTTCCAGCCTTTGGACTCAAACAAAAGCATTGGCTCTTCTTGAGTCCTGAGCCTGCCGGTTTTTGGACTAGAACTTACACCATCGGCTCTCTTAGGTCTCTAGCTTGCTGATTGCAGGTCTTGGGATTTTTCAGCCTCCATAATTACATGAGCAAATTTCTTATAATATATATATATGTATATATATGTATATAATATATGTATATATAATATGTATATATGTATATAATATATATGTATATATATATAGAGAAAGAAAATATATATATATAAAATATATATATCCTATTGAATCTGTTTCTCTGGAGAACCCTGACTCACTCACTGAGTGGGCTTCTGGTAGTGATAGTTGAACAGAGCAGCCACTGTTTACTTCCCAGACACAAGTATTCTCCCTGTTGTGGAAAGAGCAGCATATAACTGTCATTGGTTTAAGGAGTACACTTCATCACAGAGGATGTTACTCCATCCTTGAGGGAGTAACTGGCTGGCATCACTTGGCCACCACCTGAACCATTCATGAACCAAGTTTGGGGGTTTTCTTCCTCTGTCTGCTGGTCTTAGGTAACTGCACCTTTGCATGAGGCCGTAGGTGAGAGCTGTGGAAGCAGTATCAGCTGGTCAGTGGTAGTTGGTGTGGGTTTTAGGCCACCTATTCATGAAGCTTACTGTGTGCTCTGAACCTGCCTGAACATGACCTTGGTTATACCTGATTTTGGATAGGCTTTTCTGAGCTCACCTGATCTTATAACTTGGTGAGTCTGTCAGAATCCAGCTCATGATGAGAAGTTCTAATTGCATAGTCACTGATGTTCCATGGATAAACACTCCAACCTTAGAAGGACCCAGCAGTTATTTTTCAAGTGGTATACAGGTAGCAAATGATCTACTGGGATATCTCTGAGTAGTCCCATGCCAACTGAAAACTGTTAGTGGGTAAGTCAATAACCATGGTTTGATAAAGGCTCTGTAACCACAGTTAACCTACCAGAAAAACCATCAAGACCAACAGAAGTGTAAGAGTGAAAAGAATCTGCCCAGCTGGTGTGGCTCAGTGGACTGAGCATTGTCCCATGGACTGAGAGGTCCTGATTCAATTCCCAGTCAGGGCATGGGCCAGGGTTGTGGGCTCCAACCCCAGTAGGGGGCGTGCAAGAGGCAGCTGACTGATGTTTCTCACACTGATGCTTCTATCTCTCTCTCCTAAAAAAATAAATAAAAACATATTTAAAAAAAAGAGTGAAAGGAATCTAAAGTGAGTAATAGAGGAGAAAGATGATGAATACTAATTAATATTGATAAATCTCAAAATAATTATAAGTGCAAGAAGCCAGATCAAGAAGAAAAAGAATACATAATGTATGATTTTGTTTATATAAAATTCTAGAAAGTGCAAACTAATCTATAATGACAGAAAGCAGATCAGAGGTTACCTGAAGATGGGGAGGGATGTGGAATGAGGAGGCATTATAAAGGGACATAAAGAAACATTTGAAGGTCATAGATGTTTATTTTCTTGATTCTAATGATATTATGGGCATATACATATGTCAAAACTTGTCAAATTATATACTTTAAACATGTGAAGTTTATATGTCAATCAAATCTCCATAATGCTGTTTTTTTAAAAAAAAAAAACTCATCAAATCGTACACTTTAAACATGTATAGGTCATTGTATGTAAATTATATTTCAATAAAGTTGTAAAAAACAAATTACAGCCATAGGACCAATTGAAATGACAAGGGCTATAGTTCATCCCACTAAGTCTCCTCTTATAAGTTTCCCTGGAATTATGACCACAGAATCCTAGAGAAGTTGTGCCTGGATGGAGTGAACTTAATGTGAGAAGCAAACAGATCTGTGTTATGCAAATAGATGACTAAGGTAGCTTCACTTAACATTTTTCTTCAGAGGGCCTCCCTCTGTCAATCATGTGCACTTAAATTCCTATCTCAGGTTTTGGTTTCTGGGAAGGGAACCCAACCTAAGGGAGCCCTGGTACAATTCTGTCAACGTGTGCTGAAACCCTCCTGCCTGTCCCTTCTGGTTTGTATGTCTAAATGCTACCTTAGTCCAGGTTCCTCCTGCTTATAAATATTCTCCTGGGTTTACCCTTTACATGTACCCATAGCCTGTCTGGAACAAGGTTCCTCCCTTACTCCTCTCAGCAGCATGATATTGATCAATCCTTTTCTGTCCTTATTGATCAACTTCTATCTACCATCAAGTGGTCATTAATCATCTTGTGAACTGCCATGAGTCAACTCCTGATCAATTGTGACTAGGCCCATACTCCATAAATGCCTAGTAAATACTTTCTGACTGGTTCATTGTAATAGGGACCTAAAATAAATGCTCAAATAATGTATTGATTAAAAAAAAAAAACTATTAAATTTTTTAGAGCTTCATTAACCAAATATCAAAATTAAGTTTAATTTTGCTCACCTTTCCTGAGTGACCCAATTGATAACTAAATCTAAACGTTTTTCAGACAATCCACATTTGATTCCTTCCAGGGTTAGTTCTGCATTAACAGGACGTCTGTGAGCATGACTGGTGCTAAACACAGCCTCAAAAAATGAGAGTAATGGAAAAGGCCTTCCTTTAATTTTTCCAACAGCTACAGAAAAAAAGAACAGTTTTTAAGTCAAATACTTTAATAGTTTGCTTTTTCTCACTTCATATTATTTTCATCTCTTTGCATTTTCTAAAAGATTTTAATCTGAAATTACATATTTGTAATTTTTAACTAATTATGGGTTAAACTTTATATTTTGAATAATGACTAAACATTCTATGAGATGTGAAAACCAAGGCAGAGATGGGAGTGATGTGACTATATGTAAAGGAATACGAAAATTATTGATAGCCACCTAGAAGCTAGGAGAAAAGCACGGGATGGAATCTCCCTTAAAGCCTCCAAAAGGAACTTTTAAAAGCTAAAAGAATATACCACTAGCAGGTCTGCACTATAAAATATGTTAAAGGTAGCCCTGGCTGGTGTGGCTCAGTTGGTTGGAGCTTCTTCTCATACACCAAAAGGTGGCGGGTTCGATTCCTAGTCAGGGTACATACCCAGGTCGTGGGTTCTCAATCCCCAGTCGGGGAGCTTGTGAGAGGCAACCAATCAGTGCTTCTCTCTCACATCGATGTTTCTCTCTCTCTCTCGCTATCTTTCCCTTCCTCCCTGCCTTCCTCTAAGATCAATAAAAAAAAAATTTTTTTTTTAAGAAACAGACAAAACAATATTTTTTTAAAAAAAAGAAATGTTAAAGGTAATCTTTCAAGCAGAAATAAAATGACACCAGATAGAAATACAAATCTACACAAAAGAATGAAGACCAAAAATGGTATATGCTATGAATATAAGAATTTAGAAATACACTGTTTTTATATAATACATCTAGTGGTATACTATCACCTGAGGATAGAATGCAATAAATTAAATATTTCATCTATAAACCCTAAGGCAACAACAAAAATAAAAAGTTACAGCTTATAAATCAACAAAAGAGAAAATTTGAATCATAAAAAAATTAAACTAATCCAAAAGAAGGCAAGAAAGGAGAGAAAAAGTAATAAAGAAGAGTCAAGGAAAACAGAAAACAAAACTCAACCATGTCAACAATCACATTAAATATAAATTATCTAGACACTAAATTTGAAAGGCAAAGTTGTCAGAGTATATAAAAAAAGTAGGATCCAAATATATGTTATCTAAAGGACGCTGACTTTTTTTTTTCTTCTTTTATCCTCACCCGAGGACATTTTTTCCATTTTTTTGTTCAGATAGAGTGGGAGGGAGAGAGAGGAAGAGAGAGAGAGAGAAACATCAATGTGAAAAGGACACATCGAGTGGTCGCCACCCGCATGACCCAACCAGGGCTGGGGACAAACGGCAACCAAGGTACGTGCCCTTAGCAGAAACCAAACCCGGGTCTCTCTGGACCCACAGGCCGATGCTCTAACTGCTGAGCCAAACCAACAAGGGCTAAAAGACACTGACTTTAAACAAAGATACAAATAGATTAAAAGTATGGCCCTGGCCAGTTTGGCTCAGCGGTTAGAGCGTCGGCCTGTGGTCCAGAGAGACCCAGGTTTGGTTCCCGCTAAGGACATGTACCACAGTTAAAGTTTGTTCCCGGCACTGGTTGGGTCATGTGAGTGGCAACCACTCGATGTGTCCCTTTCACGTCGATGTTTCTCTCTCTCTCTCTCTCTCTCTCTCTCCCTCCCTCTCTCTCTCTCTCCCTCCCCACTCTATCTGAACAAAACAAACAAAAAGTATGAAAAAAAAATACATGCTAATATTAATCAAAAGAAGGAATGACACTTCCAATCTCAAAATTTACTAGAAAGCCACAGTAATCAAGATAACATGATACTGGCATAGGATGAACATCTATGGCAATAGAATAGAATTAAGAGTTCAGAAATAAACCCTGGTCAATTGTTATTTGACAAAGGGGCCAAAAAATTCAACGGGTAAAGAAAAATATTTTTCTTAACAAATGGTGCTGGGAAAACCGGACATCCCCATGCAAAAGAATGCATTTGTACCCCTACCTCACACCATACATAAAAATTAACTCGAAGTAGATTACAGACACAAATATATAAAACTCTTAGAAGAAAACACAGGATCTTAAGTTAGGCATAGAGTTCTTTTTAAAAAAATTTATTTTTTTCTTTATTGATTTTAGACAGAGAGGAAGGGAGAGGGAGAGAGAAATAGAAACATCGATGAGAGAGAATATTGATTGGCCACCTCCTCCATGCCCCTCACTGGGGATCGGGCCCACAACCTGGGCATGTGCCCTGACTGGGAATCGAACCAGCGACCTCTTAGTGCATGAGTCGATGCTCAACCACTGAGCTACATCGGCCAGGGCCTAGGCAAAGAGTTCTTAGATGCAAGAGCAAAAGCATAGCCATCAAGGAATATTGATAAATTGAACTTCATCAAAATTTAAAATTTTTGTTCTTCAAAAAACACCATCAAGACCAGTGTTGGACAGTGTTTCCAGTGGTTAGAGCATCGGGCTGCTCGCCAAAGGGTCATAGGTTTGATTCCCCGTCAAGTGCACATACCTGACCCAGTCAGGGGCATGGGCGGGAGGCAACCAATCAATGTGTCTCTCTCACATCAATGTTTCTCTGCCCACCCCCCACCCCTTCCACTCTCTCTAAAAATCAATGGAAAAAATATCCTCGGGTGAGGATTTAAAAAAAAAATACAAAAAAAACCATCATCAAGAAAGAGAAAGGAAAAATCCACAGACTGGAAGAAAATATTTGCATATCATTTATCCGATAGGGATTTTTATCCAGAATATAGAAAGAGCTCTTGCAACTCATTAATAAAAACACAAATACATTAATAAGAACACAAATGTTCTCCCCTCCGGGGAAGCACACCTGCCCCTTTCCCCTACTAATCCCCATCCCCCTCCCTTTCTTCTTCCCCCCACATTTACCTTTACCCTCCTCTCTTCTAAGGACCCCTTTTTTTGCCTTTGTCACTTGTTTCCTAAGCCATTTCTTCCACTGCTCACTTCTTCTACCTCTGATTTTCTAAATAAATTTTCTCTTATAAAAAATAAAATAAAATAAAAACCTGGCTGGTTTGCTCAGCGGTTAGAGCATCGGCCTGCGGTCCACAGAGTCCCGGGTTTGGTTCCCGCTAAGGGCATGTACTTCGGTTGCAGTTTGTCCCTCGCCTGGTTAGGTTGTGCGGGAGGCAGCCACTCAATGTGTCCCTTTCATGTCGATGTTTCTCTCTCTCTCTCTCTCTTCCTTTCTCTCCCTCTCACTCTATCTGAACAAAAAAATGGAAAAAGTCCTCAGGTGAGGATGAAAACAAAAACAAAACAAACAGATACTATAATTTTTAAATAGGCAAAGAATAGAAATTTCTCCAAAGAAGATATACAAATGGCCAATAGATACATGAAAGAATTGTTCAACCATGTTAGTTATTAGGGACATCAAAATCAAAACCACAATGGGATAGCACTTCATACGGATTAACAATCATTGGTAAAAATGAGAAGAAACTGGAATACTTATGTATTGCTAGTGGGAATAGAAAATATTACAAACAGTTTAGCAGTTCCTCAAAGTATTAACATACAGTTACCATATAACCCAGCAATTCCACTCCCAAGTATCTAACCAAGAAAAATAAAAACATATGTCCACACAAAAACTGTACAAATGTTCATAGCTGCACTATTCATAATAGCCAAAACATGGAAAGAACACAAATGACCATGAACTGACGGATAAACTTTGACACATACCTCGTACCATATATAAAAATTAACTCAAACTGGATCACAGACCTAACCCTTATGAAAAATATTAAGAGAAACATCTCTGCTGATTAAGCACAGATTTCTGAGGTATGACACTAACATCACAATCAAAAAAAGAAAATTTCTCAAATTGAACTTCAACAAAATTAAAAATGTCTGCTCTTAGAAAGATACTGTTAAGAGAATGAAAAGACAAGCCACAGATTAAGAGAAAATATTTACAAATCATTTACCCAATAAAGGACTTATATTCATACAATGAAAGCTACTCATAAATAAAAAAATAATGAACTGTTGATAAGTCTTGATAGTGAGTACACAGCTGTTATTATGTTTCTCTATACTTTTCTGTATACTTGAAATATTTCATAATTTAATTTAGAAAACCTACTCAAACTTTTTAATGTTACAGCTAAGGAAACTCAGTAAATGGTAGAGATAAGGCTGGAGCCTAGATCTTTAGTCTTCCAGTCAATGCTTTTTCCACCCTATCCTGGGGAACAGTGTAATCTGCATCATAAGGTTCAGAGAGAAATGCTTACCCTTAAATTTATCCACTGTCCCAATGTTTTGAAGAATTCTTCTAGGACTAGTCGCTGCAAAACAAGCTGCCTTCTCATATTCACCAAGTGAGATTAATTCATTGAACCTACAGCCATTGCATTTCATTATACATTATAAATAATACACACACAAAAAGAAAACATTAGAAATGTCTAATACAGACTAAACACCATGGCATAGTAATATAGAAAAGCAATGATAATGTATTATAACTTGATTCAGTCACTCTGTAAGATGTTCTTTCACTTCTTTCCTTAATATTTTGTCATTTTTGTAGCCTCAGAATAAAACTCTCATCTGCTAGCACACTTTGAACCTGATCCTATACTTTATTCCTATAGTATTTATAGCAAGCCACAGAAAATGGACAGAACTTGAGGTGAATTTACAATGAGCTCAGATTTTTTCTGTCATATCATCTCCAGATAAAAGGGGGTGAAGAAGAGCAATCTTCTTAGAGGCTCACCTAGGGGAAATATTAATTGAACACAAAGGCTGCCAAGTTGAAGATCAAGAGGTGTCCTTGGTTTTCAGAAGCCTATGTTGCTCTGCCAGGCACCAAATGCCCAATTAAATATGAGACTAACACAAGAAGAAAAGATAATAGTTCAAATAACTTAAGCCTCTAGTCCCCTTCCTAGGGCATTATGTCTTCAAATCAGCCCTTACCTCACAATGAATAAAACTATGGTGAACATGATTTATACAGTATTGCACATGAATGTGGAACCCCAGAGGAGAAAAATGCCAAAGTAATATTAAGCAAAATATATAAAATGTTTTTCTCTCATATCTAAAGCTGGTAGACTTAGAGAAGCATACAGTGTAAGGAAATAACACGGGTTTTGGTGCCTCCCCAAATAATTTTCACTCCTTGTTTGTATCATATCAATATGCAAATTAACAGTTGAAAACTGTTTAACATGTAAGATTAGGATTATTTCATATGTTTATTATATACCGACATTATAGCCTATGAATTCACTTCTGAAAGAATAAAATCTTAAATTTCTTTAAACCGCTGTTATGCACTATATATAATAAATTAAGTATTGGCAAAAATATGCCTTCTTATGTCATAGGATGAAAATAATGAGGAGGAAAAAGACTGAATTGGTTAGGATAATCTGACACAAGAAGACATTCTCAAAAATGTTTTGTAACATTAAATTGATGGTGAGGGAGTGCAAGGAAAAATATAAATAAGAGTTAAATCAATACTACATCCACCTATATTCTCTGAAATATTTCCTAGACCACCAATCTAGTATTTTTTTAAAGAATCTATTTTTTTAATTCTAGCTTATTTTCTAATTTGTCTATTAGAGTAAAAACCTTTTTTTGCAATGCCTAGACCATGAACGCAGAAGAGATGGAATGATTATTCCATTTCAATTTACAATGGCCCAATGTTATTTTATCCACATATAAAACTGCTCATATCATTGAAAAGACTATAGCAGTAAATGAATGGGAAGTAAAGCTTTAAAGATACAAAGGCTAGAGACTCTAGTTCATCAAGATGTTAAATAAATGCTAAACATTAAATAAATAAATATTAATTATGTATTTAATACGTATTTAAATACATATTAAATAAATGCAATATTATTTTAAAATATTTGCCTTTCAAAGTAGTAAAGCAAAAGTTCAGCTTCTTTTGCCTTGCCTGGATCTTCGTCACATAGTTCTTCACCGATGCCTAGGTCACCTATAATATTGAAAGACCCACCAGATGATATTTAAGGTTATATATAAATTAAAAAAAATGAATGAGCATATAGATGTTTAATACTAACAATTTAATGCTACGGTTTCTAATAGCACCAACCTCTTCTACACTGAGTGGCCTCCCTTTCCCTTTCTTCCTTATTTTAAGGTACTTTTTCAGGTATTATCTCTTTGGCTCACCAAGTCTACTCTTGACCAATCATCTGTCAGCTGTTGAAGGAAGAAGCCCATAGGATAACAGAGACTTAACAGAAATAGGTACAGTTTTGCTTTCCTTAAACCCAGCTTAGAAAAATTCCCACTCTTTAGCTTTGGGGGGGGGGGGGGGGAGTAAAGTTTTCCATTACTTGTGTTAATTAAATATAGATAAACTACCTTGTAAATCTTTAGTTTTCTCACTTTGCTCCACAAAGTCTTGAAATGAGCTGCTCTTATCAGATTTTAGCCATGAAGTAAGTGCATATGAAATAATCTGCAGTCTTTGATGACTATAAAGATAAAAACATCAACAACATACAGAACCTAAAATCAAATAGTGGAATATTAGAATAAACATAAATAAAAGCTTCAAACTTTAAAAATAATCAACTTGCATACCGAAACCGTAATTCTTTGTTCAGACTTTCAGCTACATCTCGTCGTTTTAATTTCATAATCATTTCCTCCTCTAAATCTGCCTTCCTTTGAGCTGGTACATATTTTTTTGACATTAATTGTTTAATTTCTGCATATTTATCTTCAAGATGTTTCAGGTATTTATTTAGAGCATCTAAATTGACAGATTCTTCAAGAATCATGCCTACAGAAAAAGGGAACAAATCAAACAAGCCAAGCCATATGTGAGACTAAAAAGCAAAAGAGGCCCTGGCCGGTTTGGCTCAGCTGTTAGAGCGCTGGCCTGCGATCTGGAGAGTCCCTGGTTCGGTTCCCGCTAAGGGCACGTACCTCGGTTGCAGTTTGTCTTCGGCCCTGGTTGGTCGTGCGGGTGGCAGCCACTTGATGTGTCCCTTTCACGTCGATGTTTCTCTCTCTCTCTCTCTCTGTTCCTCTCTCTCCCTCCCATTCTACCTGAACAAAAAATGGAAAAATGTCCTCGAGTGAGGATAAAAAATAAATAAATAAAAAATAAAAAGCAAAAGAGGTCAGAGAGTTCTCTATTCCAATACATAATTGGGTGGAGGTGGAAGAGGGCATAAAGGGAATGAATGGTGATGTTAAAAATTAAGTTAAATTTGAAAAAATAAAGGAAAAAAAGAAATAATTAAGAAATGGTAGCATGAACTTGTAGTTTACTGAACATAAACATAATTAGCATACAATTTCAAATGGCTAGCAGTTTTTAAACATATCAATGAAGATTCAAAGACTGATTGTCCAAACTTTAGCATGTTAAGAAAATTTTAATGACCTCATCACCACACCTTGCAAACCCCTAATTATTACTGTTATTCAATAACACTAATTGCCTAACAATTCAGGATTTCTGCCCAGTAATTTCCCTCTAACCAAATCTTTCATTAAACTATTACAGCTAACCCCAGAGTTACCTCCTTATTCTCTCCAAAGCAAAGTTTATAAATGCCAGTCATATCTTCAGTCCTCTCTCTGGCTCTAATGGCCCCTTCTCTACTTATTATTCATAACACACACACACACACACACACACACACACACACACACACACACACATTGAATGACTTCTCTTCTCACGTAGGCTAATTGTTGCAATTAAAGGCATACGTACCTCAACATTCTCCTCCAGAAACCCTCTTGTTAATCCTACTCAATTTTAATCATTACTTTACCCTGAATCCTCTCAGCACTTAATCAATTTGTCACTTATTCTGTAGTTATTCATACGTATCTTATTTATGTTTCGTTAGTCACAATTTTACATTTGAAAGGGAGTCTAGTCCCTGCCTCTACCAAACAGCCTGATCATTCAACCTCAGTTGAAATCCTCTGGTGTGGAATAGCTCATTACTTCAAGACTTAGCTTCTTCCATTGAATCTAAATCTGACTTCCTAAAATTTCCACCTATTGATTCTGCTTCTGGGTAAACACTAGTTGAAATCCATGAAAGTTGTTGTTTTTATCCTCACCTGAGGACATTTTTCCTTTTTCCTTTTTTTTGTAGTACGTGCCCCTAGCAGGAACCGAACCCAGGACTCTCTGGTCTGCAAGCTGACGCTCAACCGCTGAGCCAAACCGGCCAGGGCAAGTTTTTAATACAGTTATCAATTCTCAAAGGCTTTCTTATCTCCAGAATGAATACTTATAATTCCTCTATCTATTCACCATACAAACCTCTCAACTTCCTGGATAAATTCCAGGATACACTACAATTTCTCAAAATGTGGCTTAGCTGAAGATAAGGAACCCGTGCATGCTGACATCAATGTGAATCAACAATACTCACCAGAACTTAACACACTACAGTTTTTTCATGTATTATACCATGGGTTCGCAAACTCTAGAGTACATCAGAACAACCTAGAGAACTTGTTAAAACACTGACTGTTGGGCTCTACCCCCACCCCACCTGACTCCCGTCCCTGGAGTTTTGACACAGTAGGTCTGCAGTGGGACCAAAGACTTAACATTTCTGACAGGTTCCCAATTAATGATGATGTTGACCAGGAACCACACTTAGGAACCATTATACTTTATATAATCCAGTCAGACTGGAACTCTTCTAATCTTTTAGGGTTTTCTCATTCCCTTGTTTCTACCTAGAGTCTTGGCTAAAGTTGTGAGTAAAGTACGGATAAAGTGCCCTGGCCAGCTTTGCTCAGTGGTTAGAGCATCAGCCCGTGGACCAATGAGTCGCAGGTTCAATTCCAGTCAAGGGCACATATCTCAATTGCGGTTCATCCTCAGCCCTGGTAGGGTTGTGCGGAAGGCAACCAGTTGATGTAGCTCTATCACATTGATGTTTCTCTCTGTCTCTGTCTCCCTCCCTCCCACTCTATCTGATGATAAATGGAAAAATATCCTTGGGTGAGGAATTAAAAAAAAAAAAAAGAGTATGGATAAAGTCCTGGTATACTCGTAAGATATACACAAAGCACATATACATTAATTTGTGTAATAGGTAATAACTGGAAACAGAATTTCTTTCAAATATTTTACACAAAATACAGTACCTGGAATCGGTTTTGAAGGATCTTTGCAGGAAAAAAAATGTTTTACTTCTTTCATGTCATACTCTGCCCTAAGTTGTTTCATTTTGTCTATTTGCAATTGAATCTCTGAGGAATTATTTTCAATAATCTTCATTCTGAAAAACAGAAAGGCTTTCTTATATTTCTTTCAACTAAATTATTTAATCATAAAATTTATTTTTTTCTAATTTTATTTATTAGAGGAGGGAGAGAGGGAGGAAAAGAGAGAGAAAAACATTGATGTGAGAGAGACACATCAAGTGGTTGCCACCCACACGACCCCAACCGAGGCTGGGGACAAACTGCAACTGAGGTATGTGCCCTTGACAGGAACCAAATCTTTAGTCCGCAGGCCGACGCTCTAACCGCTGAGCCAAACCTGCCAGGACTAATCATAAAATTTATAATAAAACAGATTAGATCATTACTTATTTTGGCTAACTGTCATTTTGAACCATTATGGATTTAGGTGGAAATTTACAGAACAGTGCCCACAAAAAGTTTGCTAACCTCACAAGTGAGGAACAATTTTCTTTCAAATAATCAATAAAATACTCTGATTCATAACCTTATTGAAAATTTGTAAGTGTTAAACATAATAATCTGGCCACAAAGTACTGTGTCTATTCCCTTTAGTTGCAAATTACCTTTGCAATTTAAAAATCGTTTTTGTAAGTAATTGTATTAGTTTCTTATGGCTGCCATAGCAAATTACCACAAACCTGTTGGCTTAAAACAGCAGAAATGCATTCTCTCTCAATTCTGGAGGCCAGCAAAATCAGTATCACTGGACCCAAACCGAGTGCTGTCAGGACTGGGCTTCCTCCAGGCTGGCTAGGCCAGAATCCACTGCTGGCCTCCTCTGGCTGCTGGGGCTGCTGGCCTTCGGTGGCCGCATCACTTTAACCTCTGCCTTCCTGGTCGCATGCCCTTCTCCCCTCTGTGTCAACAATCCCTCTATCCCTCTCTTATAAGGACACTTGTGACTGAGGTTAGGAAATTTGTGACAGCCCACCTGGATAATCCGAGATAATCTCCCTATCTCAAGATCTTTAATGTAATCACGTCTGCAGATTCCCAGGATTAGAACCCGATATCTTTAGGAGCAGTTATTCAGTCTACTATAGTAATTTTGGTCCTAGAGCTAGAGGAACAAAAGCAATTCTCTGAGATAAAACTGAGTTTCCCCTGCAATGGGGATCTTAAAGACCAAGAAGCAGATACACACTTCTTTGAAGCATAATTTGAAGTTATTTCCTAGTTTATCACTGATATCTGGCCCAGCGAGAAAATAACAGGTTAAAATAAATTAGAGACAGAAATGTAACAGGATTTTGGCAAATTAAAAACAAGTTTGTCAGTAGATAAGTGCTGTATGCATCTGATTATTATAGAGTTCTTGGTAACCACAGATTGCTCAGAACAAGAGCTTGCAGTATTTATGAAAGGGGGACTGTGGAAATAAAATTTCCTTTGGCTTTCATCCAAATAAACTCAGGCTTGTGAAAGAAAGTAATGTTAAAAATAAGCAGACTTTCTGCCCTGGCCGGTGTGGCTCCATTGGTTGGAGTGTTGTCCATACACCAGAAAGTGGTAGGTTTGATTCCTGGTCAGGGTACATACCTAGCTTGCGGGTTCAATCCCTCATTGGGGTGTGTAAGGAAGGCAACTGATCTGTGTGTCTCTCTCACGTGGATGTTTTTTTTTTCTCTCTCCCTCCCTCCCTTTCTCTCTCTGAGATTAAAAATAAATAAACAGCCCTGGCTGATTTGGCTCAGCGGTTAGAACGTCGGCCTGCAGACTGAAGAGTTGTGGGTTTGATTCCGGTCAAGGGCACGTACCTCGGTTGCGGTTTGATCCCCGGCCCTGGTTGGGGTCATGTGGGAGGCAACATCTATCATATCGATCTCTCTTTCTCTCTCTCTCTCCCTCCCTCCCTTCCACTCTATCCGATGATAAATAGAAAAAAATATATCCTCAGGTGAGGATTAAAAAATAAATTAAAATTTTTTAAAATAAAATTTAAAAAAAGTAAACAGACTTCCAAAAGAATTGAAAGCAGCGACTCAAACAGAATAAATGCTCATAGTGACATTATTCACAACAGCCAAAAGTGGAAACCCAAGTATTCATCAATAGATAAGTAAATATGGTGTATCCATACAATGGAATATTATTCAGCCAAAAAAAAAGGAATGAAGCCTTAGCTGGTTTGGATCAGCTGTTAGAGAGTCAGCCCAAGGACCAAAGGGTCGCAGGTTCAATTCCTGGTCAAGGGCACATACCTGGGTTGCAGGTTCAATCCCAGGCCCTGGTCGGGATCATGCAGGAGACAACCAATCAATATGTCTCTCTCACATCGATGTTTCTTTCTCTCTTCCTTCCTTCTTCCCTCCCTTCTGCTCTCTCTAAAAAATCAATGGAGCCCTGGCCGGTTTGGCTCAGCGGTTAGAGCATCGGCCTGCTGTCCAGAGAGACCCGGGTTCGGTTCCTGCTAAGGGCACGTACTTCGGTTGCAATTTGTCCCCGGCCCTGGTTGGTCGTGCGGGTGGCAGCCACTCGATGTGTCCCTTTCACGTCGATGTTTCTCTCTCTCTCCCTCCCACTCTATCTGTACAAAAAATGGAAAAATGTCCTCGGGTGAGGATAAAAAAAAAAAAACTAAACTAAAAAATCAATGGAAAAATATCCTCAGGTGAGGATTAACAAAAATTTTTAAAAAGGGAATGAAATCCCAATATATGCTAATACACGTTGAGAAGTATCTAATTGTTACCCTTTCTGTAGCTATTTTATAATCTTTTTATCTTTGACAATTTCACTACAACAAATCTAGTTGAGTATTATTTACTTGGGATTTTTTGGGCCGCTTATATCTGTGAATTGCTACCTTTTACCAGTTCTAGAAAATTCTCAGCTTTTATCCCTTCAAATAGCATCCCTGTTTCATATTCTCTTTTAGAATTGTGATTAAACATAACAGTATGACTTTTTTATGTCCTTTTTTGTTGTTGTTGTTATCTTCACCTGAGGACATTTTTGCTTTTATCTTCAGGTAGAGGGGGAGGGAGAGAGGGAGGACAAGAGAGAGAGAAACATTGATGTGAGAGAGATACATTGACTGGCTGCCGCCCACATGACCCCAACCAGGGCCGGGGACAAACTGCAACCAAGGTACATACCCTTAGCGGGAACCGAACCCATGACACTGTGGGCCATGGGACGACGATCTAACCACTGAGGCAAACCGGCCAGGGCTCATGTCCTTTTTTAATAATAGCTTTATTCAGATATAGTTCATATACCTTAAAATACTTAATCCCTGTGAGGTATGCAATTCAGTGAATGTTATATTCAGAGTTGTGCAACGACTGCCATTTATAGTTCCAGAACATGTCATCACCCAAAAAGTAAGCCCTGTTCCCATTTCGCAGTCTGCAGAGCAGAAGGTTATTTTCCATGCAGTCCCCAAGGCTGGGACAGTTTATGCTTGGCTCAAGGCTGTAGCTCTTTATCAACCCAGCTTTATGCGGGGAGGATTTCCCAGAAGACTAAACCCTTTGGGCAGCAGATCCTCTGTCTTTTGTCCCCCTGTCCCACACTAAAAACTGAAGATTATGATCACTAATTTTAGTAAATGCTCTCAGGGCCATAGAACCTTTAGTACTCCTCTTATCTTTTTTCTCTTGTATGATTTTGCCCTGATAATCTTTATCTTGTCAGATTCCTGTTGCTTTTGGAAAGATTTTTAAAAAATATTTTATGTAGCCCTGGCTGGTTTGGCCAAATGGTTAGAGCATCAGCCTGTAGACTTTAGAGTCCTGGGTTCGATTTCTAGTCAAGGGCATGTACCTAGGTTGCAGGTTCAATCCCCAACCCAGGGTTGAGCAGGAGGCAAGGAATCTATGTGTCTCTCTCACATGGTTCCTCTCTCTCTCTTCCTCTCTCTCTCTCTCTCTCTCTCCCTCCCTCCCTCCCTCCTTCCCTCCCTCTCTCCCTTCTTCCCACTCTATCTAAAAATCAATGGAAAAATATCCTCAGATGAGGATTAAAAAAATAATATTAAATAAACATTTTTTTTTTGGTACATGCCCTTAGCGAGAACTGAACCCTGGACTCTCTGGTCCGCAGGTCAATGCTCCAACCGCTGAGCCAAACTGGCCAGGGCTAAAAAAAATTTTTATGTAGCATTTTCCCTCAATAGGAAGATCCAACATCTAGCCAGCCATATTACCTGGTCAAATTTTGCATAATTTTCCAAGTTGATTTGAAATTATCTATAAAAATAATGTGTCCTGCCCTGGCTGGTATGGCTCAGTTGGTTGAACATCGTCCCATACACCAAAAAGGTTGCCAGTTTGATTCCTGGTCAGGGCACATGCCCAGGTTGTGGGCTTGATCCCCTTTGGGGGGGGGGGGGGTTATGCAGCAGACCAATGTTCTGCTCTCACATCATTGTTTCTCTCTCTATCTGTCCCCCTCCCTTCCTCTCTCTAAAAATGAATTAAAACATTTTTTAAAAATAATAATAATGTGCCCATCATTTAGCAAATGAAAGGAACACTGGAAATATGAGACTATTCAATAAGAGCATTTTAACCTCTCCTTGTAGGTTACTTATCTTTGTGCATCACAGAATTAAGTGTTCTAATTCAGATGGTAATCATGAAATTGTACTATCAAATATTTTCCACGCAAGAAACCTAGAGCAACTACCTGCACCCCTCATTTTGTAATACAACTTGCCTCCAATTATCCTAAGAGATTCACATTCTCAAACAGAACTGTAAGTAAAAAGTACAGTCATTTCAAGTTGGTAGGAAGGGTAACATGAAGATATGGCTTTAAAATAAAATTATAATTCACAAAGACTGAGAACCACTGGTTATAGTTACACCAGCTAGTTAGTATAACAATTATCACCTGTTGGGCTATTTTCTACAATACTTACTTTGCTTCAAGTTGGATTGTTCTTTTCCTGTGATACACCAATGTTGTGGGCTCTGCTGCCAAAACTTTAAGTTTTCCATGAAGATTAAATGCAGTTCTTTGGTCTTTCTTTATTATCTCAATAATGGCATCGTATTCTTTTTTGATTGAAGTAAGAATGGATTTGTATGCAGTGACATATTCTATTACCTGAAATATGATGTTTCTGCCTATGGTACTGAGTTTTCTAGAACACTATGGATAAAAAATCCTTGCAAATAGCATTACAGATTATTTTTTAAATAAAACATAATGAGCAATTAGAAGTCTAAAATTTTACAAATTTGAGTTTACAAATTTTACAAATTTGAGGTGACTGGGTATTAAAGACAATATTTCCTAATTATGTGATCTTTGTACATTATTACAGTACCGTGTGCTTAAATATGACAGAAAAAATCATATTTTTCTCTATTTGGTATGAACACACATATTATATGATGTCAGTCAAAACCAATACCTGCCTGATTTGGCTCAGGGGTTGGAGCGTTGGCCCATGGACAGAAGGGTCACAGGTTCGATTCCCAGTCAAGAGCACATACTGTACTTGGGTTGCAGGTTCTATTTCCCAGCCTCGGTCGAGGTCATGCAGGAGGAAACCAACTGATACGTTTCTCTTACATCGATGTTTCTCTCTCTCTCTCTCTCTCTCTCTCTCTCTCTCTCCGTCCCTCCCTTCCACTCTGTCTAAAAAAATCAATGAAAAAATATCCTCAGGCCCTGGCTGGTATTGCTCAGCGGTAAGAGTGTTGCCTGTGGACCAAAGAGTTTCGGGTTCAATTCCGGCCAAGGGCACATACCTCAGTTGTGGTTTGTCTCCAGCCCAGGTTGGGGTTGTGCGGGGGGCAACCAGTCGATGTGTTTCTCTCACATTGATGTTTCTCTTTCTCTTTTCCTCCCTCTCTCCCTCCCGCTCTATCTGAAAATTAATGTAAAAATATCCTCGGGTGAGGATAAAAAAAAAAAAAGCATATATATCTCCTCGGATGAGGATTAACAAAAAAACAAAAAGCAAAACCACACACAAAAAAAACAGGTCTAATTATCCCAATTCTGGATCTTTTCAATATAATTATACACAATCCCTTACCACTTCCAAATCTAGTCTCTAACTTCATTCAGACCTTAAAAGTCTGGTCCCCCTTCACCTCCCTGTTTTTCTAACCTGTCAGCTCCTTCTAGCTGATCAATACTCTCAATTCTCAAACTGCATTTCTATTCCCAATAAGTCAAGGAAATCTGTAGAAAACTCCTCATCACTATACACTTATGGTTTCCAATGGTGTTTAAGCACAGAATGTTTTTGGAAGGATAATAGAAGAAAATAGACACAGTGCATGCCTGCAGAAAAGGAAACTGGAAAGGGTCTGATAAGAATAACCTGACTTTCCATTGTATACGCTTCTTTATTGGTTCTTTTTCTTTCTTTTGGTTAACCTTGTGTGTGCATTATCCATGCAAAAATA
Source organism: Molossus molossus (assembly GCF_014108415.1). Classification (NCBI taxonomy): domain Eukaryota; kingdom Metazoa; phylum Chordata; class Mammalia; order Chiroptera; family Molossidae; genus Molossus; species Molossus molossus. The sequence goes on from NW_023425350.1 coordinate 38,969,036, forward strand.
AGTAACATTTAGAGTTAAAAAAAAAAAAAAAAAGAAGTTATGATTTACAGTTTCCAAATTGTGCTCACAAGGATTTCAGAAGGGATGAGTGTTTAAAGAGAATGGATGTGATCAATCCATAATTTTTTTTGAAAGCTACAATTATGCTTTCTACCCGTTATATCTCTAGTGTCTGGTATCCCCCACTAATTTTATGTTAGCTAGACAGTATCTAGAAAAAGAAATTATCCAGGAAGACATCTGATCTCTCAAGAAATGGTATGAGGAGATTACTGATCAATAGCAATAGTACCAGGGGAGGATATCTGAGTGGGAGATATTGGTTGTTTTTTTGACATGACCATACTACCTATCAACTCAAATCAGGACTGCCACCCAGGAACCCTTAATAAAATAGAAGCCATTATTCTGTGGTCTTTCTAATTAAGTACCTGGATGTGCTACAACTCAGATACATTAATGGATAAAAAACAGACTTGCAGTGATACACTAATCAGCTCCCACATCTGTCTGCTAAAAGAAACATGTTTCAGGAGAACACTCATGGGAAACCTTGAGAATGCATAGATAATGCATTGAAATAAAGAACACAGACTGGCAGGCCACAGGTAGAATAGTTTTGCTTGACCCATAAAATATTTTAAAATTTAGGAAAATATCAACCGAGGACCATATTTCCAGCTTCTCTTGAAAACTATGAAAAATCTACCAATATGGAACCACCATTCTGTAACGGCATTAATCAGCTACAGCTTTAAACTGAATTTGTTCTTCATTTTACCAGTTCTCCATGATTCCTAATTTTTTATAGCCACCCCATTTAACTCTTTTAAATGACCTTCCTCACCTCTGCAGGAATTCAAGTTTGAGGCTCCTGTATTAAGGCTTCCATTAAACCCAAGAAAACAGAGCTATACTTACCAGGTACTGGGGCCTGAAGGAGAAGAGGAATGGTATCCATTCCACCTCTGCTCCTATGTATGGACCTAGACTATTTGTACAACATGCTACCAGAAACACAAAAGACCAGCCACTTTCCAGTCTAGCTGCCTCAATAATTCACCCATTTCTATAGAAGCTCACTCTTTAGAGCTTTGGTCTTCTTTGCTTACTAAGTCCTTGGCTCTGTCTACAACCTACCCTCAACTCTGGTTATAAGTCTCAGGTCCTCCCTGCTTTGATTCAGGCATGGTTCTCCATGTCAAATACTCTATCTTTGATTTTAAATAGAAGTTAGTATTTGTTCTCTGCTGTCAAGTACTTAGAGATGCAAGTTGATACTTTCATCTTCTGCCCAACTAGATACTTCCAAGGAGAAGGAACATCTGAGAAGGCAGTCATTAATAATTTATTAAGAATGCAATGTGCTGGAGCATAAAAATGGACAGGCAGACTATCTTATTGAGAAGCCAGAAGAAAAGTTTCTATAGGTACCAAAAGATTTACATTTAAGTTCCCCTCTTAGCCATGAATAGGATTCTTCATAAGGTACAAATGTACAATTTATAATTGTACAATGTACAAATAGTCCAAATGGATATATTGGCGGTAGGGAAAAAAGGACTATAGATATAGATATTCTCTTTTATTTAAACCCTTGTCTTTTCTCACTATAACTATACTAATTTAAAGCAGACAGGTCTTCATGTAAGAAAACTCTGACAGTGTTGGCAAGCAAAGATAGGCACGTCACAGTTATGATTAGTTCCCTTTGCCAATTTCACAGAAGCAGAGTCTCAGAATGATTTTTGATATTTATGAAACCTATTCAAAACACTACTTTTAAACATTTATCTAATTTATTCCTTAATGATGAAAACACCAAAAGCAATATAATTAATCACAATAACATATAAAATCAAGCTAATCTGCCTGGTCGGTGTGGCACAGTGGATTGAGCACTGTCCCATGGACTAGGATGTCCGGGCTCAATTTCCAGTCGGGGCACATGCCCAGGTTGCAGGCTCGATCCCCAGTAGGGGACGTGCAGGAGGCAGCCGATCAATGCTTCTCTCACATCAATGTCCCTATCTTTCTCTCTCACATCGATGTTTCTTTCTTTCCCTCTCTCTCTAAAATATCAATAAAAACATATTTAAAAAAACAAACAAGCTAATCTGCCAATGTACCATTCTAAAGGTTTCTCTAGATGATTTACATGGAAGACAAGACTGTTCCTCTTTATGCTCTTATGGATGTGCACCAAGTTTCTTAATTCCACTGGTAGGTATATAACACTGCTTTATGCTCACTTTTCTTTATAGGGAAGCACTATGTTTTTATCAAAGATCAAATAATGCTCACCCTGGCCATTTTGGCTCAGAGGTTTCAGCAACAGCCCGAGGACCAAAGAGTCTCGGGTTCGATTCCAGTCAAGGGCATGTACCTCGGTTGCAGTTTGATCTCCGGTCCTGGTTGAGGTCATGCAGAAGGCAACCAATCGATGTTTCTCTGTCTGTCTCTTCCCGCTCCCTTCCTCCCACTCTATCTGAAAATCAATAAAAAAACACCCTCAGGTGAGGATTTAAAAAAAAAAAAAAATGACAACAGCCAAAACAAAAATAGCCGACCAGTGTTAATGAGTCAAAATTATACATATTGTTTTTTTGTCAGATCAGCAAAATATATATATTTTTGGTGTCCCACAGAGTTAAAACAAATTTCTTTTTCTTTATTGATGTTAGATAGAGAAAGGGAGAGGGAGAGAGAGATGGAAACATCGATGAGAGAAAACATCAATTGGCGGCCTCCTGCATGTACCCCAGTGGGGATTGAGCCCATAACCTGGGCATGTGCCCTGACGTGGAATCAAACCGGTAACCTCTTAGTGCATGGGTCAACACTCAACCACTGAGCCACCGGCCGGGCTAGAATTTTAATAATTAGTGTATGTGTGCCATGAGATGAAAAAGGTTGAAAAATCACTGTGCTAGATCAACTCTAGACCAAGACTTTAATGATACTACAAACAAACCCCAAACAACACAGTTCCTGCTTGCAGCCCAATCCCTCACAAATCAGATAATACTTGCAGATAGAAGGTCAAAACATTGTTAGAGGACACAGCTAGGTGTTGCTCAAAAACTGATAAAATAGCCCTGGCTGGTTTTGCTCAGTGGTTAGAGCATTGGCCTGTGGTCCGGAGAGACCCGGGTTCAGTTCCCACTAAGGGCATGTACCTCGGTTGGTTTGTCCCTGGCCTTGGTTGGGTTGTGTGGGTGGCAGCCACTCGATGTGTCCCTTTCACGTCAATGTTTCTCTCTCTCTCCCTCTCCCTCCCACTCTATCTGAACAAAAAATGGAAAAATGTCCTCGAGTATTAAAAAAAATAATAATAAAACTGATAAAATAAACACTGAGAGCTTGCACTTAAGCTAAAACAGTTGAAACACTCATTAACTGTCTAGTAATAAACACAGCATTGCATTTTCTCCATTCACTCCATTCTAACAAAATGGATGAATTACTCAAAATTGACAGATGTAGTCAAACAAGCAGTGGTGTTACTAAGAGAAATATTAGTCATCAAGACCATTTCTTCTCCATAAAAACTCCATTGTCTTAAAAGCATTATGATACCTTATCAAAAACGTTTCGGTATATGATGTAATATTCATCAGCAGGTCCTTCCTCATTACAGCCCACTCTTTCAGTTTCTGTAATTATGTATCTTTGCATACTTTCCAAAAACTCCTTGTCACTTCTACTAATGATCGGAGGGAGAATTGCATGTTTGTTTATTTCTTGAATTGACATGACATAATCTGCATACTTATTCACCAGAGAAAAGTTAAGTCTTGATTTGCTTTTGCAACAAAGCCAAAACTTTGATAGGCCTGAAAGAAAAAGACCATCAATTAATCTAAAGCTTAAAATAAATTAAGTCAAATATTAATCTAAAACAAATGTTAAAAAAAAGTCCCATGGATCTCTGGGATAAATATTTCAACCTACGAATTAAAAGGGCTAATCTATTCTACTGTCATGTGATATCCCTCCGGGATAGAAATACCAAATACCAGTCAATAAGGAGCTCTTTTCTTACTAACTGAATATATATAACATATGAGTGATGGTTTCTCAATACTGAACACTTTCTAACAGAGGTTTAGCATTTTGTTTGTTTCATGTGGGAAACTAGTTTGGAAACCTCCTGATCACACAAACAAGGTCAAGTACTTTTCGACCCACATGCCTCCCTGGCCAAGTCACAGTCAACCAGCACACAACAGCTATAAATAATTCATGCACTTATTTTTTAGAATAAATTTTATTATAATTCTTATATTTAATATGAAGGTTTTGACTGAAAAGTAACAAGTCAGGACTTATTCTAAAATCCATCCATCAATGATGTCAAAGATAACAAACAGTACCCTTCTGAGTACAGTTTTTCAGCAGCTACATTCCACTGCTCTTAGTAAGGAATCATTACCCATCTAGAGTTGGACACAGAAGCTGGTTTTTGAGATCATGTCACGTTGACATCAAACATAACTCATGGCTTGCTTAAAAATGTCTGGCAAGGCAAAACATTTTAACTTACCCTCATCCTCCCATCACAGAAGTATATAATCATGGTATAAATTTTAGAAAATATAGACCAAAGAAAATTCATGAAAAAACAAAAATTAGCCTGGCTTGTGTGGCTCAGTGCTTGAGCATCAACCCATGCACCAAGAGGTCGCTGGTTCAGTTCCATGTCGGTGCACATGCCCAGGTTGTGGGCCAAATCCCCAGTGGGGGGTATGCAGGAGGCAGCCAGTCGATGTCTCTCATCGATGTTTCTATCTCTCTCTCCCTCTCCTTTCCTCTCTCTCTAAAAATCAATAAAGAAAAAAAAATTTTTAAATAAAAACAACAAAAATTATTCAGAACTCCACCACCCAAACATGACTATTTGTCCGGCTGGTGTGGGACTATTTAATATATTGTTGTATTTCTTTCCAATGTTTATAAAAATTAGGATTACTCTATATTGCTTTGAATATTTATTTTTTTCACTTAATATTAAAAGTTTAACAACTTTTACATGTTGTTACTTTTCAAAAACATGACTTCTAATAATTACATTTCATGATATGATATGCTATAATTTATTTAACCATTCTTCCAATGTGGGACATTTTCACTATTATAAATAATGGTGTGATGAAATGTCTAAATCAATTTTACCATGTTTGGGCAATAAAATTGATACTAGTTATCTGAAATAAAATATATGGCCTATAAATACTACCCATAGGCCATATATAGGAGGAGGCAGATAGCAAAATAACTTCAAAGTTTAAAAGACCTATTTTTTTTATTTTGATGAGCTGTATAATAAAAAGTCAGCCCAGCCAGTGTGGCTCAGTGGCTAAGCATCAACCCATGCACCAGGAGGTCACCAGTTCAATTCCGGGTCAAGGTACATGCCCAGGTTGCGGGCCCGATCCCCAATGGGGGGCATGCAGGAGGTGGCTGATCAATGTTCTCTCTCATCTATGTTTCTAGCTCTCTCTCCCTCTCCCTACCTTTCTCTCTAAAATTCAATTAAAAAAAAATATATATTTTTTTATCCTCACCCGAGGACATTTTTCCATTTTTTGTTCAGGTAGAGTGGGAGGGAGAGAGAGAGGAACAGAGAGAGAGAGAGAAAAAAACATCGATGTGAAAGGAACACATCGAGTGGCTGCCACCCGCACGACTGACCAGAGCCGGGGACAAACTGCAACCGAGGTACGCGCCCTTAGCGGGAACCGAACCCGGGTCTCTCAGGACCGCAGGCCGACGCTTTAACCGCTGAGCCAAACCGGCCAGGGCTAAAAATATTTTAAATAAATAAAATTATAAATTAACATAAAGTAGTTCCAACAAGGTCACAACCCATAAATGGATCAACAGTTTTCCCACATGAGAATTCAATTTCTTTTATTCATTCATTCAACCAATATTTACTGAGTGTCTTAGTGCCAGACATTATTTCATAGATAGAGATTGAGCAATAAATAATACAAAGTCCCTGGCTGCTTGGTGCTTACAATCTAGTAGGGGAGACAGACTATAAATAAATAAGCAATGTGATTTCAGATAGTAAAAGATAAAAGTCAAAATAGGAAGAAATGGTTGATCATTTGGGAATGGGTGGTCATAAATGTACACCAGTGGCTTCCTATTACCCTTAGGATAAAACCCAAGTTCCTTTACTTAGTCTATGAATGACCTACAGAGACCAGAGACTCTCTGAGCAAATGTAACCTTTTCATGTCTCCAGTCCCCCTCATAACACCAACCCCCTGCTCCCATGAACATGCTCTTACCTGAATCCTGCATAATTCTCTCCCATGCCTGCATTCCCTCTCATCTCCCCAGCCCACTCCGCTGCTCCCCTCCCCCTCAAGGCACAGGAGTACTACCACTCTCGTTCATTCAGCTTTCACTGGCTTTTCACATCTCAGCCTATACAGCTCCAGGAAAGCTGCTCTGGGTTCCCTTGAACTTGGTCAAGTGCCACTGCTGTTATCCATTGGTACTGTGTACTTCCTCTATCATGGTGTTATCATTCGGGCCACACTGTGTTATAGACTTTGTTTATCTTCTGTCTCTTCCAGTAGGCTGTAGGTTTAACAAGATCAGGAACTAAAATGTTCTTATGCCTCATTATCCTTCCCCACCCATATGTATGCATACCAGTACATAATGATTTCTAGCAGGTACATACCAAACAAATATTTCCTTAGCTATCAATAATTAATTATTTGGTATGCTCAGAAGACATGACTTGTGGTACCCGCAAATCAAAACACAGCTGAAGTGACTGTTCCTCAGCATGTACAAAATGCCACTGAGAAAAAGAAAAAAAAATGCCATTGAGTTACATAAACCAACTCAGAGTACATTTCACTCATTCATTCACATTCGACACTTAGGGATACAGAGAAAACAAATCACTAGTCAAGTCTACTGGGTCTGCTTAAAAGAACCATTGCTACAGAGCAGAGAAGGCAGTGAGACAGAGGTGGGCATCTCACTAGTCTGACAGAGAGGGCAGGAAAACAGGGACACATCTAAGGGAACCACATCTAGGGCAACGCTTAAGTTGTGCCTTATTTATTTTTATCCTCACCAGAGGACACTCTTGCATTTATCTTCAGATAGAGTGAGAGGGAGAGAGGGAGGAAGAGAGAGAGAGAAACACTGACATGAGAGAGACACATCGACTGGTTGCCACCCACACGACCCCAACTGGGGCCGGGGACAAACTGCAACTGAGGTACATGCCCTTAGCGGGAACTGAACCTAGGACACTCTGGTCTGCAGGCTGACGCTCTAACTGCTGAGCCAAAGCATCCAGGGCCATATTTATTTATTCAATAAATATTTAGGGGCACCTTCTATGTGTCTGCCGCTATCCTAGACGCTAGAGACATAGCACTGAACAAAACACAGCTCTTAATCTCCCAGAGGTTACGTTCAGGTACAGACAGACAATACAAAGTAAAATATAGTGTGACAAATGGAGGTAAATTGTATGGGGAAAAATGAAACTGGGAATGAACACAAGAATAAGGAAGATGGGAGCATGCTATTTTATATAGGGATTAAGTTAGGAAAGAGGAAAGCCCCCCTGATAAGGTGACATTTGGGAAATCTGACATAGATTCCTGGGAGAAGTTGAGGCAGAGAGCAGCAAGTCCAAAGGCCTCAAGGCAGTACAGCACGTCTGAGGAACAGCAAGGCCAGCGGGGCTAGAAGGGAATGAGAGAGAGAAGAAAGAGATGAGGTCAGAGAGGTAGCAGCCAGATCACATAGGATACAGGGCCTTGAAGGCAGGGACACTACCAGCACATGAGCACCTTTGTGCAAGTGAGGAAATAGGTGCCCTTTCTCTGGACAGACTTGGCAAGAGGATGGTGGACTCCAGTCACCCCAGTGCTGGAGCAGCAGCCTCACGTAAAGGAATTTAGTCTTAACTCAGTGAGATGGAAAGCCAGTGGAGGGCTGTGGGCAGAAAGAAGTGACAGCTGATTTATATTTCAAAGAAATGCTCCTGCTGCTTTGTAAAGAAAAGGGTCAAAGCCTGAAGCTCTGGTAGGAGGCTACTACAATAATCTGGTGGCTGGCACCTGAATGGTAACAGTGAAGATGGTGAGAAGTGTTCTGCATATATATTTAAAACAAAGCCCAAAAGATTTGCTGAGGGATTAGATGTAGGTATGAAAGAGCAGTCAAAGACCATCAAGGTTTTGGTTTTATAGATAAAAAGGATGGGAACTGCCATTTAAGGAGATGGGAAGAACAATTTCATGAGATCAGGAGTATGGGGTTTGTCTATTACAGATGTTCAGTAAACAGCAGGATAAGTGAAGCTGGAGTTCAGGTGAGTGGTCTGAATGAGAGATAAGTTATCTGCATATAAATGGAATTTAAAAGTTAAGAGATAACTCTCAGTCCGCTCCTCCATGCCCACTGCTCCACCAAGAGCGCTCCCAGAATGATGTGTGGTGGGTGCTCCGCCCCCTGGCCCTGCACCGCCAGCCGAGGTCCAGGCCATCACCGACAAGGTGAAAAGCCCAGCTGGAGGAGAAAGAAAACAAGAAGTACAGCACCTTTAAGGCCGTGGAGTTCAAGAGCCAGCTGGTCGCGAGGACCAACTACTTCATCAAGGTTCAAGTTGAAGATGATGACTTCATACACATTCGAGTGTTTGAAAATCTCCCACATGAAAACAAACCCTTGGCCTTGCACAACTATCAGACCAACAAGACCAAGCAAGATGAGCTGAGCCATTTCTAGTTCTGGGTTTTGAACTGAGCCTGTCGTCCATCTCTGTCGTCAGCGATCGCATGTCTGGGATCCTAAATGAACGATGTCTCTAGTTGTGCCACTCTCGATGGAAGGGGTTGTTCTGCACCAATGTGGATTCTGTTTATGACGTTAATAGTGTGATTTTCCTCCCAATCAATGATCTTACCTAAATTGCTTTCAAAGATGGCTTAGGTTATCTCTAAATACATATATTTTTAAATCTTTGCAAAAAAAAAAAAAAGAGAGATAAAATGAAAATGGCCTGGGAAATGTCAACAACGCAGAGTTCTAAGGACTGGTCCTGGGGGAGATACGTACTCCAAAGTTTAGAGTTCTGGTAGTTTGAGAGGAAGCAGCAGAAGAGCCTATAAGAGTGTCCAGGGAGGTACAAGTGAGAGGGGTAGCCTGTAAGTCAGGTGAAGAGAGTGTTTCAAAGAGGGAGGGAGTGATCAACTGTGCCAAATGCTGCTGACAGATCAAACAAGATCAAATGACCATTGAATTTAGCAACATGGAAGTGATTAGTGACCACAAGAGCTATTGCACTAGACTGGAATAGAATGATAGGACTGGGTTCAGTGAATGAAAGGGGAAGAATTGGAGACAGTGAGTACAGACATCTTTTTCAAGTTTTGTTGTAAAGCCCTGGCCGGTTTGGCTCAGCGGTTAGAGCATCAGCCTGCGGTCCACAGAGACCCGGGTTCGGTTCCCGCTAAGGGCACGTACCTTGGCTGCAGTTTGTCCCCGGCCCTGGTTGGGTTGTGTGGGTGGCGGCCACTCGATGTGTCCCTTTCACATCGATGTTTCTCTCTCTCCTTCCTGCTCTATCTGAGTAAAAAATGGAAAAATGTCCTCGGGTGAGGATAAAAAAAAAAAAAAAAAAAAAGTTTTGTTGTAAAGATGATGGCTAGTTGGAAGAATATGGGCCAAATATTCCAGGAAGAAGAAATCAATTCTTCAGAAGTGCCAAAGTCAGGAACCTCAATAGTATATACATAGTAATAGATTTGGCAGATTAGGATGTAAAGTGGGGGAGGGGGGGTAGAGGCTGAATATCATACTAAAGAATTTGGATTTTATCATGAAGGTGAAGGAGAATGGTGACCTACTCTACTTTTTAGAATATTTTGGAGACAAAAATGAAGGTGGATTAGAAAAGGAGACGGGTTACAAGTTAGATACTGAAAACTTCCAGGAGAAAATTAAGGAGGGCCTGGATTTAGAGATGGGGATGCAGAGGAGAAGGCACAGATAAAGAGATGGCCTTAGGAGGACACATTGGAAAGGATTCCGCGTTTGTGCAGGGGAAGAAGGCCAAGGTAAGGACAGAACTCCCTTCTCATTTGCCACATTGCCAGGAGAGCATCCTACACATACTCCCAAGTCTTCCCCTCAGAACCTTCCCCACCACTCACAACGTACAAACTTGGAAATTCTATAATTAAATAATCATGCAGCAGATTTCTTTCCCAGTTGGCTTTTTCAAAATTTGAAAACCAGCCCTGGTTGGTTTGGCTCGGTGGTTAGAGCGCTGGCCCTGCGCACGGAAGGGTGCGATCCCCGGTCCAGGGCACTACCTGGGTTGCCGGTTTGCTTCCCGCCTGGTGGGGGTCGTGTGGGAGGCAACCAATCCATGACCACGTCCATGTTTCTTTCTCCCTCTCTCACCCTTCCTCCCTTCCACTCTATCTGAAACTCGACGGAAGTACCGCCTCAGGTGAGGATTTAAAAAGATAAAATTTGAAAACCGGTCCTAAGATTTTCAACATGTTAAGTCGTTTCACACGACAACCAGGCCCAGCGCCGTCCTTCCACTAGCAGAGACTTGAGGTTGAAGGTGGAGGGGCTCTGAAGTCACCCATTTCTCAGTTTGCCTGGAGTTAGCCACAGAACGCCCTTCCCTTGCAGGCCCGGGGGCAGCCGGTGGTGGATGGCTGAGCCCTGGCCCCTAACCGCCTCTGTGACCAGTTGAGCCACACCCGTTCCACTACCCTCCCGCAGCCTCTCACCCTTTCCCCCTAGTTCATTTCCGACCCGTCCCCACCTTCCCCGAGAGCATGACTCCGCTCCACCCTCCCTCCAGCTTAGCCCCTTTCTCCAAACCCCTACTCCGGCGCTTGGGGACAGTGACTACGGAACCCGGTGTGGAACTGCATCTTGGGACCAGTAGGCCCGCCCAGAGGAAGCAGTGCAAAACTACGACTCCCAGAAGCCACGTCCATTTCCTCCCCTTCCTCCAGGAGGCCCCCTCCCCCCTCCCCACCCCTTAAGACCCTCTTAGCCACATTACTATATGGGAAAAGCCTTTTAAAGACAGTTTTACGTTGTTTAAATCTGTTATCTCGAGAGTATACTGGAGAGTAAAGTGAGAAATAAGCCCAACCTAGAGAGTGTAGAAATGTGGTTCACGAGTTAGTCTGGCGTGTGGTTAGACAGCCTCTGTGACAGCAGTCAGGCATCTGGTGTGGCCGCCTAAGAGGCAGGGCCTCCGGCGGCGCCCGGTGAACCCTCTGGGCCTGCGCGGCGCTCTTCCTTTCCGATCCGCCATCTGCGGTGAGTGTGTGCTTCTTGGCGGCTCCCTGGCCGCGGCCTACAGCTCCCCCTCCCCTGCGTCCCCGGGTCTAACTCGTCTCTTCTCTTCCCTCCGCCTCAGGTGGCGTCGCCGCCAAGATGCAGATTTTCGTGAAGACCCTCACGGGGAAGACCATCACTCTCGAGGTATGGGGCCAGGTGGTGTGGGGAAGCCGAGCCCTGAGACAGGCCCGGAGGAGCTTTCTACCCAGAACGAGTCTGCGAGCCCGCGTTCTGAGGCCTGGCCCTGAGGGAGGGTGGTCTGCTGAGCGGGTCCTGGGCTGGTTTTGCACGCCTCAAGTTGGGGCCCATCACCTCGAGTGGCACGGGCCGGGCCACCCAAGCAGCAGGGGTGCTCGGTGGGGCGGGTGGGAGAGCACGTGGGGCCCGCCGCCGCCCGCCCCCGGCGGGGCCAGGAAGCTGCTCGCCGGTGGCAGTCGGGGGAGGTGGGCTGCCCACCGCCTGAGGGATCAGCCCTGTTGGGGAAGCTGCAGCCCCCACCGGCTCGGCTCTGTGGTAACCCTCGGATTGAAGTGAGCATTTGTTCCAGTTCTCTACTGTTACCGACACGTGCATTTTACAACTCTTAGGTTGAACCCTCGGATACAATAGAAAATGTAAAGGCCAAGATCCAGGATAAGGAAGGCAAGTAGTATTTTCTGGTTCGGAAATACTGATCCCCAGAGGCTCCAGCCTGCCTGTGCGTGCTGGACCTGCGTGCTAGGCGTGCGTGCTAGGCGTGCGTGCTAGACCTGCGTGCTAGGCGTGCGTGCTAGACCTGCGTGCTAGACCTGCGTGCTGTAGGTGGGGTGGGAAGCGGTCAGATTGGTGAAGTGAAATTCTGGAATAACAGGCAGACAGTGTTTGTGAGCATGGAGCCAAGTTGCAGTGCATTCTCATGTGTGAATTTGAATGAGCTATTAATTCTTTACACCCATTTCCTCATCTGCAAAGTGAAGATTATACTAACATGTACAAATTATTGCTAACGATTCTGAGGTAGAATCTGTAAACTTTTTAAACCGTGCTTAGACTGCAGTAAACGAACTCTGACAGCTATTAGTACCATTTGATTCAGGGTTAATTTGTAAATCTTGAGCAGAGAGGCTTGTTCTGTCCCTTAATTTGTGTTTTTTGTTTTTTGTGTTTTTGTTAGGAATTCCTCCTGACCAGCAAAGACTGATCTTTGCTGGCAAGCAACTGGAAGATGGACGCACTTTGTCTGACTACAACATTCAAAAGGTATGTTGGAAAGAGCAGCCCTTTAAATATAAACAAATCTTAAGTTTTTTGACAAATAGACAAAATTGAGGAGACTGGCATTAGATTAGCAAGATTCCCCAGGTAACTCCTACACTAACATTTGAGAAGCACTGCTCTAGTTTCTCACATTCTGGATTTTGCAGATTGCATCCCGTGGTGTAACGTAATGTGTTCTTTAATCTCCCTATAAACTAAGAGTCAAGACTCTTTCCCTGAAGACTCCCCTCTTCTGTGGTCTTGTGTACTTCCTCTTGGTCCAATTAGAAAGGTACGAGGTGGTAGTTAATGTAGCATGAGCATTAATGTAATTATTTTTTTTCTTTAACAGGAGTCCACTCTTCATCTTGTGTTGAGACTTCGTGGTGGTGCTAAGAAAAGGAAGAAGAAGTCTTATACCACTCCCAAGAAGAGTAAGCATAAGAGAAAGAAGGTTAAGCTGGCTGTCCTGAAATACTACAAAGTGAGCCAATTTATTTTTTAAAGTTTTTGCTTATAGGTTCATAAATGATTGCATCTCTGGTTTCAAACTCTTTAATGTGAAAGTTTTTTTCCTGTTTGATATTTGAACAAGCTTTAGCTTATGGGGTTTACCTTTAGCTGCTTGTTCCAAACTAGGGTTTTGATTTTGAAGTCAGATCTGGGTTCAGGTCTTAGCTTAGTCTACCACTTGCAAGGCTGGACTTCAATGAGCCCTGAACTTATTTACTGTAGTAATTACTGGTGAGGATTTGGAATGCTTGGTTTGTAATTACTAAAAACCACCATTGTGTGATTAGAATGTTTGGCATTTTGTGTCACTTAAATTAGACTTCAATATATACTAAAAAATTATATTAACAGCAGGTTTGTACTTTTTAGGTGGATGAGAATGGCAAAATCAGTCGCCTTCGTCGGGAGTGCCCTTCAGATGAATGCGGCGCTGGAGTTTTTATGGCCAGCCACTTTGACAGACATTATTGTGGCAAATGTTGTCTGACCTATTGCTTCAACAAACCAGAAGACAAGTAATTTGTACATGGGTTAATAAAAGACATGAGCTAACATTTTATTGTTGGGTTTTATTCCAGTGATTTTTTTTAAAAAGTCAAATTGGTGGATCAAGTTGAAAAACTATACTTTGGCAGAATAATTCCATTATACTTAATATCAGCTGTCTAGATAATAAGTCAGTTTGTTTTTTTACCTCAGCACTATCGACTTTTTAAAAAATTTAAATGGACTTTTAGAGAAGGGAGAGAAACGTTAATTGAAACGTTAATTGGTTACCTCACGCATGTGCCTGGATTGAGGATCAAACCACCTTTTGGTGTACAGGATGATAACTCCAACCAACTGAGTCACAGAGGTGAGGGCTGGATCCAGATAATTGGTGGGACTGCCCTGAGCATCATAGGATGATGAACAGCATCCCTGACCTCTACCCACTTAATGTCAGTAGCGCTCCATCCCCATTACCACAACCAAGAGTGAATGCAGAAGTTGCCAAATGGCCCCTGGGTGAGGGAGAACAACCCCTCTCCCCAGAATGAGGAACACTGATTTGTGAACTGGTGTCAAAACATTGCCCAAAAAAGGTTAAGACATTTCATACACAGGAAATTTAAAGGCTGAGCTGTAAGCCGATTGAAAAATTCATCCTGAGTCCCTGGGTGGTTTGGCTGGGACGTTTGCTGTCTGCAGTACAAAGGAATACACTACTGTTAAATGTTTTGAGTGTGAACTCAGGAATTCAAACTAATGTTCATTAGTCAACACTGAAAAATAAGTTTCAAGCAGTATTTGGTACCGTATCTTGTCCATGGAGCTCATTTCAGAGGATTGCTTCTCTCGTGACCACTCTTGAAGTTCATTAACTCTTAATTATTAAATTCAGTGATATGCCAACAATTCCCTTTTACTGTATTCTCAATACCAGGATTTCTAGTTGAAGGCATCCTTAAATAATCAGTTTTCCTATTTTGACAGAATTGCTTTGGCATTTAGTGACCAGTGGTGGTGAATTCTTACCTCAAATAAAGCAAAACTAGTTGCTGTATAAAAAAAGCAAGATATTTAATCTTTTACATTTTTAATATAATTTTAAAATCCTGGATCCCAAGAGGTCTTAGCTAGAACTTCCTTATCTTCATAGCAAACAATTTCATCTCCCACTTTTAATTCTATCTTTTCTTCATCCAAACTGAGACCACAGTCCATTCCAGTTTTGATGACTGAAACATCATCTTTATGGTGTTTCAGTGAAGTTAAAGAGCCTTTGAAAAAAAAAAGACAAAAAACTTAAGGTTCATATATTCAACAAATAAGCACTTCCCTAAGTGCTATGTAGTCTGTCTGGTGTTAAAAGGAAAATTATACTGAATTGTTATAAAATTATAATCCTGTCATGTTAATAGGACTAAATACCAAGGAAATCAAAGAAAAATGAAGTAAACAAGATTTGATTTGTAGTGAAAGATACTAAATCTCCCATTTTAAAGACAGGGTAACGCTGCAGAGGATGGGATAGTACTCAGGACTTTAATGAGATAAACCAGGCAAAATGTCAAAAGATGGAAGTAAGCAAGTATAATGTAGCGTGGAGGAGACGTGACTGAAAAGGTAGTTTTTTAGTTTAGAAAGTCAGACTAACACTCTTGGAGGAATCCTCAGAACTAGTAAGGGAGGGAACCCAGCAACTGGAGACCAGTTACAAGGAAGAAGCAGCAGCAAAAATGAGGATTATAGGATAGATTGAAAAACACGGATTTAAGATAGTTACAGAGAATTGTCAGGTTTTGGTGACTGGATATAATAATATAGAAACAATTTGATGTTGCTTACCCTTCCAAACAACATGTCCGTTACGGATTAACTTAAATTTTTTTGGTTTTTCTAACTGTCCCTTTTGGACTCTGCAGCCAGCCACAGGAATTTTTTTCTTCCCTTCTGTTATGGAGAAGATAGCTAGTACAGAAGCCTCACCTTTAGGAAGAAGAGAACATTTAATACAGAAAACATCTGAAAAAGATGTGAAAAATAAACAATTTCTGACATTTTGCAAGGTAAGAAAGGTGTGAGAAAAAGCCTGGTGGTTGTGGCTCGGGTTGAGCATCAACCCATGCACCAAGAGGTCACTGGTTCGATTCCCCGTCAGGGCACATGCTCAGGTTGTGGGCCAAATCCCCAGTGGGGGGCATGCAGGAGGCGGCCAACTGATGTTCTCTCTCATCAATGTCTCTATCTCTCTCTCCTCCCTTCCTATCTCACTAAAATCAATAAAGAACATACATAAATAAATAAAGGTGTGAGAAAAATACAAAATCATGCATAGAAGTCCTAGTTTTCTTTGACTCCACAAACTTTATTGTCCTGATCAGTATTAGAAATAAAAAAAAACAAATCTTGCCCAGCTGGTGTGGCTCAGTGGATTGAGCATCATCCCATGAACTAAGGTCCTGGTTGGTATTCCAGGTCAGGACATATGCTGGGGTTGCAGGCTTGATCCCCAGTAGGGAGTGTGCAGGAGGCAGCCAATCAATGTGTCTCCCACATTGATGTTTCTCTCTCTCCCTTCCCCTCTCTAAAAAAATCAATAAAAACATATTTAAAAAACAAAACAAACAGCACTGGCCAGTTTTGCTCAATGGTTAGAGCGTTGGTCCACGGACCAGAGTGTCCTGGGTTCGGTTCCTGCTAAGGGCACGTACCTCAGTTGCAGTCTGTCCCCAGCCCTGATTGGGGTCTTGTGGGTGGCAACCCCTCGATGTGTCTCTCTCACATCGATGTTTCTCTCTCTCTTCCTCTCTCCCTCCTGCTCTATCTGAAGATAAATGTAAGAATGTCCTCAAGTGAGGATAAAAAACAAACAAACCTCCCCCCCCCAGAAAGTTCTTGGATGTTCTTGGCAGAGAAAAATCACAGAATACAAGTGCTTACTAAAAGAGTGAACAAAAGTAAAATGGAACTCACTTTTCTGGCTGAGTAAAATGCATTAGAAGATGATCACTGTTGATAAGACTATTTAGTACAATTCCTGTCTGCTCCATGAAAATGTAGTTTTCAACTGATTTATTTTTAATCTCACCATTGGTCATTTATATCCACTTAAGAGTACTAATTCTGTGATTCAGCTTAACTTTTTCACTAACTGAAAATTAAAACAAAATCCATTAATGACATGGTACCATATACTATACCATGTGAATTTTTGGAGTTAGTGTTTTTTGACTGGTGCTTGCTTACTGCTAGAAACCCTCAAGACTCAGTTTTACAAACTGCTCTTAGCACAAGAACATACAAACCTCTGTATGATCATGTTAAGCAGGTCAGAGAACCTAAAATAAATCTGTACTGTAGACCAAAAATGTAAATATTGAATCTCATTGAGTAAATATCAGCCAAATTCAAATTAAAGCACATTTTACAAAGTTACTGGCCTCTACACTTCAAAAATACCATGGTCAAAAAGACTGAAAAAAATAAATGTAATTCGCCCTGGCCGGTTTGGCTCAGTGGTTGGAGCGTCAGCCTGCAGACCAGAGAGTCCTGGGTTTGGTTCCCACTACGGGCACGTACCAAAAAATTAATTAAAAAAATAAATGTAATCCATAATCCTAGACTGAGGAGAAAATATATACCTATAAAGTATTTATTGGGACAATGGACAAAATGTGAATATGAACTTTGGTTTAGATAATAGTACTAATGTTAAATTTCCTGAGTTTGATATTTGTTCTCTGATTTTTTTTTTTTTATCCTCACCTGAGGATATTTTTCCATTTTTTGTACAGATAGAGTGGGAGGGAGAGAGAGGAAGGGAGAGAGAGAGAGAAACATCGACGTGAAGGGACACATCGAGTGGCTGCCACCCGCACGACCAACCAGGGCCGGGGACAAACTGCAACCAAAGTACGTGCCCTTAGCGGGAACCGAACCCGGGTCTCTCCGGACCGCAGGCCGACGCTTTAACCGCTGAGCCAAACTGGCCAGGGCTGTTCTCTGATTTTATAAGAGAACATCCTTGTGCTTAAGAAATGCAAGTATTTAGTGGCAAACAGACACCATCTCAACTGACACAGAAAAAAAAATTATGTGTGTATGTGAGTAATAAAGCAAATGGGACAAAATGTAAATAATTGGTGAATTGGGTAAAGGGTATATTGGACAGAATTCTCTATACTTATAATTTTTCTGGATATTTAAAACATCAAAACTTTAAAAAATTTAAAAATCTGTATATGGGGAGAAAAAAGAACACATAAAATGATTCAGTCATCATAAATTTAGCCTTTAACCTGTTAACCAGGCAGGACGTATAAATACGTTAAACGTTGCATACAGTAAAAAGGGAATTCCCCGGTTAACAGGTTAATCTGGCCAAGAGATATGCTAGAAAGAATATTTTTAAATATTTACATTTAAATATTAATTTAAATATCAGAAATGCAGTCTATAAAGTAGCACAAATATTTTCTTCTCATGGTAGCTTTCTCCACCAGCTCCAGGATAAAACAAATGGCTCCTTCGTGACACATTAATAATCTTTTTTTTTTTTTGTTCAGATAGAGTGGGAGGGAGAGAGAGGAAGAGAGAGAGAGAGAAACATCGACGTGAAAGGACACATCAAGTGGCTGCCACCCGCACGACCAACCAGGGCCGGGGACAAACTGCAACCGAGGTACGCGCCTTTAGCGGGAACCGAACCCAGGTCTCTCTGGACCACAGGCCACGCTCTAACCGCTGAGCCAAACCGGCCAGGGCCACATTAATAATCTTTATGCCTCCCACCCCGGTCTAATTAATTGTTCATGTCTAAACTCGAGGGCAAGATCTTATTGCTGTACTGGCCTTGTATCTTCAGGGCCTAAGTATTGCAGAGGGCAAGTGTTTATAATACATAAAAAGTTACATTGAATTCTTATCTGTAGCAGTCATTTTTCCTAGAACACAGGATATGTATTGGAACAATGAATGCATTTCAACAGTAAAATACATTTCCCCTAAACTTTGCTTTTAAGTGTCATTTACAGCATTTAAGATACGAATGTTTAAATGTAATGGTCCATAAATACTCACCTACTGTGTGCTCTTCCACAGTGCAGGGCAATCTGCTGCTCAGTTCCCCCTGCAAATCTTCAACAAGACGGTAAATGATGTTGTGAAGTTTAATTTTAACTCCTTTCTTTGCAGCTGACTGCTGGATAGCACTGCTTGCATTCACATTGAAGCCGTATATGACCCCTGGCAATCAGAAATGCAGTCAATAAAGTAGCACAAATATTGCACTAAACAGTTTATCTTTCTAACAGAAACTCAAATATAAATTTTTTAATTTTCTTCTACATAAATTAAAAGCAAGTTGGGGAGATGAGAAATTCTTTAATTTCTTCTCATGAAAACTAGTAAATTTTCAAATTGGTAAAAGGATTTTATAAATCCCATTGTGGCTTGATTAATAAGGAAAATTTCTTTATGGTTTTAAAAATCCATCCTTTCATTTAAGAAACATTGTGGGTTTTTTTTCCTCACCCATGGACATTTTTGCATAGAGCAAGAGGGAGATAGAGAGGGACACATCGACTGGCTGCCACCCACATGACCCCAACAGGGGCAGGCACAAACTGCAACCGAGGTATGTGCCCTTAGCAGGAACTGAACCCGGGTCTCTCTGGACCACAGGCTGATGCTCTAACTGCTGAGCCAAACTGACCAGGGCTAAGAAGCATTGTTTTAAGTGCTCATAATGTGTGAGGCAGCATGCTAAACAAAACTTTTCTTTTTATACCAGGAATATAAGGGGAAAAATTACTAATAAAATTAGTATGACATTATTTTAATAACAATTCTATTATTATAATCTTCTTGTCTACAACTTTTGTGGTTTACTCTTAGGTATTCAGCTGCTTAAAAATACTTAATTGGTAAAGTTCAAGAGTTATTTAAGAAATGAAAGAAGTTCTTCCCTGGCTGGTTTGGCTCAGCGGTTAGAGTGTCAGCCTGCAGTCCAGAGAGACCCAGGTTCAGTTCCCGATAAGGGCGTGTACCTCGGTTGCAGTTTGTCCCTGGCCCTGGTTGGGTCGTGCAGGTGGCAACCACTTGATGTGTTCCTTTCATGTCAATGATTCTCCCTCTCTCTCTCCCTCCCACTCTATTAAACAAAAAATTAAAAGATGAAGGAAAATACTTGAATAGGCTGATTATAGTGTTTGGGGCATTCCTTAGTCTAAATGAAAGATACAGAACCAATCTTGAATTGAGTGGTGAACCAGAAGGAGCAAGGAGAGGGGACAATAACGGTACTTCCAAAAAAAAAAATCAAGAAACACTACTGGGGCTTGAAATAGTTCCCCAAGGTTGCAGTACAAGTGGAACTAGGGCTGAAATATTGCACATCCCATCGCCCTCAATGTGTAGCGAGGACTCAACTGCAAGAGGAAGGGTGATGCTGATGGGGCAAATGGCAGGTGTGACTAGTCAAGCAACAAAAGACAAAAGCAAATGTTTCAGTGTGTTCTAGGGAATACAGTTAAACAGGAAATGAAATCCTTACCATGAAATGCTTCAGCAAGGTTAACATCATTTTCACTAATGTCACCGACACCAAAATGTACTAATTCGAGTTCACACTCATGTGAAGCATCGTAGGTATCCATAATGTTTAAAATGGCCTCAACGGAACCATCAACATCACCTAAATGCAGCAACAGTTTAAAATTATTGGTGTTAAGAGTTATATTAACAGACACAAAAATGATGATAATCTATTAAAAACCATAATAGGAATGGCACATTTACCACTAAATCCACTTGTATTTAGGTTTAGCATTATAAATATTTACTTAATTTAATAAATTATAATGAACAAAATGTGGTACATTTACAACAAAATCAGCAAAAAAAATGTTTACTAAGAAGAGGTAAAAAGGGTGCAAGAGGTCAAACTTCCAGTTACAAAATAAATAAGTCATGGGGATGTAATATATAGCATGGTGACCATAATTAATAATACTGTACTGCATATTTGAAAGTTGCTGAAAGTAAATCTTTTTTTCCCCCTTTATTGATTTTAGAAAGGGAGAGATAGAAACATCAACAAGAGAGAACATCAATTGGCCCCCTCCTGCATGCCCCCCACTGGGGATTTGACCCCAACCTGGACATGTGCCCTGACCAGGAGTCGAACCAGCACCTCTTGGTGCATGGTCAACACTCAACCACTGAGCCACACCAGCCAGGCAAGAGAGTAGATCTTAAAAGTTCTCATTGTGTCCTGGCCAGTGTGTCTTAGTTGGTTGATCTGAGTCTCATGCATGGAAAGGTCACTGGTTGGACTCTGGTCAGGGCACATACGTAGATTGTGGGTTTGATCTCTGGTTGGGGTGCGTATGGGAAGCAACTGATCAATGTTTCTCTCCCACATCGATGTTTTTCTTTCTCTCTGTCTCCCTCCCTCCCTCTCCTTCTCTCTCTAAAATCAATAAAAACATTTTTTAAAAGTTCTCATCGTAAGAAAAACAATTTGTAAATATGCATGGTGATGGATGTTAACTAGACTTACTGCAATGCACATTTCACAATATATACAAATACTGAATCATTTTTGTACATTTGAAACTAATATAACATATCAATTATACATCAATAAAAATAAAAGTCTCTCCCAAAATACTGAGATACTTTTGGCTTAAATTTAATGGTTCAAATTAATTTTGAGAATGAAGAAATACAGATATTATAAAAATGAGTTAAGTAAAATCTTTTAAAAGTCACCTTTAATAACTAGAGGGAGCATATTTGAATCTCTTTCGGCTTTCTCTTTTGGCTTTAAGAACTTTTGTTCTTTTTTTTCTTGGTACTTTATATATGATCTCTCCTTCCAGTGCAAAGTGCCATACTTCTCACGGGCTTTCCGATGTGCTTCTTGGTGTTCCTTTCGTTTTTCTTCTAAAACTGTTAGATCTTCTTTATTTTTCTCCTGTTCCTGCTCATACTTCCTCCAGTCAACAACTTCACGTGCCCTTGGCTTTACAGGAAAGAAAACAAAACAGGCATTATTTAACAATAAGCTTTGTTTTTCCTCCACTATGACATTAGTTAAACTCATATGAAACCACAAATTTTGTAAATTTCAAGAAATGTATATAACTTTAATTTGGAGGCTTTCTATAGAATTAAAATTATTTAATAATAAATTCTATCTCAAATTTTAAAAAATTCTATAGCCAAATTCTAAAAAGGTAACATTGGCCCCTCACAGCTCCTTATAGTCTAGAATTATTAACATTAGTTAATAATAAGTTAACATTAACATGCTCATTTGGTATAACATTGTAGATTGATACTTAAAATCATTATGTCATATCTAATATATAGGAAATAAGCTTGATATACCTCAGATTCTACTTCAAGAATTTCATCTCCTGCAGAAGGGAGGTCTCTCCAGCCTATAATTCCCACTGGCATGCTGGGATAGGCCTCATTAATTGTTTTTCCATTTTCATCAAACATTGAGCGTACTTTTGCCCAACTCTTTCCAGCAACCAGAATCGAGCCTTTTCTTAAAGTTCCTCTTTGAATTATTGCCGTAGTAACAGGACTAAAATAAAAATAAAGGTATTTATTCTTAATGACACAATCAGAATATAATACTTTCTTAAACAGAACAAAGATTTTTTTTTCATTTTCTTTTTTTTTTATTTTTTTAAATCCTCACCACAGGATATTTTTCCATTGATCTACAAATAGAGTGTGAGGGAGAGAGAAACAGAGAGAGAGAGAGAAACATCGCTGTGAGAGAGACACATCAACTCCCACAGGACCCCGACCAGGGCCAAGACCAAACTGCAACAGAGGCACGTGTTCCTGACTAGAATTGAACCCACGATTCTTTGGTCCAAGGGCTGACACTCTAACCGCTGAGCACTGACCCATGCACCAAGAGGTTGCCGGTTCCATTCCTGGTCAGGGCACATACCCAGGATGTGGACCTAGTCTCCAATTGGAGGCATGCATGAGGTGGCCAATCGATGTTCTCTCTCATCAATGTTTCCATCTCTGTCTCCCTCTCCATCCCTCTCTCTCTAAAAATCGATAAAAAAAAATGTAAAAAATTTAAGAAAAAAATGTGTTTATTGATTTTACAGGGAGAGGGAGAGAGAGAAACATCAATGTGAGAGAGGAATATCAATCAGCCGCCTCCTGCATGCCCCATACTGGGGATTGAGCCAGCAACCTGGGCATGTGCCCTGACCAGGAATCGAACCAGTGACCTTTAAGTGCATGGATGACACTCAACCAACTGAGCCACACCGGTCAGGGTGAGCAAAAATATCTTATGAGACTTAAAAATGTGTAATATGGCCCTGGCCGGTTTGGATCAGCAGTTAGGGCGTCAGGCCGCGGACTGGAGAGTCCTCCCCGCTAGGGGCACATACCTTGGTTGCAGTTTGTCCCCAGCCCCGGGGCCGTGTGGGTGGCAGCCTGTCTATGTGTCTCTCTCACGTTGATGTTTCTCTCTTTCTTCCTCCCTCTCTCCCTCCCACTCTATCTGAAGATGAATACAAAAATGTCCTCGAGTGAGGATAAAAAAAAAATATATATATATATATATATATATAATATGTACACATAGTGTTAATTGTACCATTTCTCAATTTCTCAAGCAGTTTTTCACATTATAAAAACACTTCTTCACAATTGTTAAAAAGTGGAGGCAAAGCAAATGTCCATCAATGGAAGAATGGATAAAGTAAATGCGGTACATACATACAATGGAATATTATGCAACCTTAAAAAAAAAATGGAAATCCTGCCCTGGCTGGTTTGGCTCAGTGGTTGGAGCATCGGCCTGCGGACCAGAGAGTCCCGGGTTCGGTTCCTGCTAGAGGTACATACCAAAAAAAAAAAGGAAATCCTGTCACATGCTACAACATGAATGAACCTCAAGGTCATTTATGCTAAGTAAAATAAGCCAGTCAAAAAGAACAAATACCATATGATTCCACTCATGAAGTATCTAAAGTGTCAAAATCACAGAAACAGACAATGGAAAGGTAGCTGCCAAGACCTAGGGGAGTGGGAGAGAGAATTAGTATAGTTTTGCAAGATGAAAAAATTCTAGATTCTATTGCACAACAATGTGAATATACTTAATATTACTGAACTGTACTCTTAAAAATGGTTAATATGGTAAATTTAATGTTACATATCTTTACCACAATAATAAAAAAAAACATTTCTCATAAAGTTATGGTAGTGGAGGGTGCAGATAGTTGAGTGTTCTGACAGAATCCTAATCCCCTGTCTTTGTTAAGCAGTGAGAAAACTTCTTTTGCCGATAGGAAGGAAAATTAAAGATGAAAATACCATTCCAGAGTCCTTCCTATATGTTATATTAATGGGTAAGGACCTAAAGAATTTAGAAGCCCTAAAATGCAACAACTGCTGTTTCATTCCGATTTACGTTAGTCTATCAGGCTTCACCAGTTCAGTTACATCAGTATGTGTGTGTAAGGGGGGGGGGGGACTAACAAATCAGATACTTAAGTCACCTAAATATGACTAATAGATGTATACAGATAGTTGTTATGGTCTACTAATAACTGCATTTTTGTGTTCTCTGTGCTAGAGCAATAAAATTCTTTTCTTTCTTTTTTTTTTTTTTTATCCTCACCCGAGGACATTTTTTCCATTTTTTGTTCAGATAGAGTGGGAGGGACAGAGAGAAAGAGAATCATCGAGTGGTTGCCACTCACACGACCCAACCAGGGCCGCGGACAAACTGCAACCGAGGTACATGCCCTTAGTGGGAACTGAACCCGGGTCTCTCAGGACCGCAGGCCAACGCTCTAACCGCTGAACCAAACCAGCCAGGGCTCTTTTCTTTTTTTATTAATACTCACCGGAGGATATTTTTCCACTGATTTTTAGACAGAGTGGAAGGGAGTTGTAGGAGAGAATCAGAGAGAAAGAAACATTGATGTGAGAGAGACACATTGACTGGTTGCCTCCCACACAACCCCGACAGGGGCCAGGGATGGAACCTGCAATCCAGGTATGTGCTCTTGACTGGGAATCGAATCCACAACCCTTTGGTCCTTAGGCTGATGCTCTAACCTCTGAGCCAACCCAGCCAGGGCAGTAGAATACTTTTCTTTTCTTTTTTTTTTTTTATCCTCACCCGAGGACATTTTTCCATTTTTTGTTCAGATAGAGCGGGAGGGAGAGAGAGAGAGAGAGAAACATCGATGTGAAGGGACACATCGAGTGGCTGCCACCCGCACGACCAACCAGGGCCGGGGACAAACTGCAACAGAGATACATGCCCTTAGCGGGAACCGAACCCGGGTCTCTCTGTACCGCAGCCCGACGCTCCAACCGCTGAGCCAAACCGGCCAGGGCAGTAGAATACTTTTCAAAAAATGCTTTGAAAATATTGTTTATGGACTAGGCATAACACGCAATAAAAGTAACACATTATTATATGATCAATTCACAAAAACAATGAAACAAAATTATTAAAAAGCAAGCATTTTAACAGTCTTACCCTCTTCCTTTGTCTGTGAAAGATTCTATTACTGTTCCTTCCACTGGGCCAGTGGGGTCTGCTTTCAATTCTAGTATTTCTGCAAGAGTAATTGTTGCCTCTGCCAAAGCCATTAGATTATCCCCCTTTAACAACAAAAAAAGTTAATATACATTATTATCTGTAAATGTAAATATACAAGGGTCAGAAAGTCAAATAATACTTGTATTTTTCTCTTTAAGCATTAAAAGCATAATTATGCAATTGAAAGGAAGGGAGGGAGGGATAAGCAAGAAAACCTGATCCAGGGACAGATCTTGCAAGGAACAGTGATGCTTCTTAATACCCTTTCATAAACACAGGATTCATTCATTCTCTCTCTCTCCTCCATCTGTCTCTATAATTGCGTTTTCTTCCTCTTTCTTGAAAATGGCACTTCACACTGAAGTTCTATCTAATGTCACAAGCTTTCACTTCTATTTTTTTCATTTGAGCCATTTTAAGTACCCAGCTGTACAAACTTAAAAAAAATCACTTCACCTCCCTGGATCTCTTTTCCTCAAATAAAGGACTGGATTACATGATTCTTTCACCTTTCATGATCTATGTTTACTATGCTTTTTAGAACTTCAAGATCACAAGCAGCTGATTAACTGGTCATGGAATTAGAACTAATGAACACCTTTTATCATTCTCCATGTCAGCTAAGAGATTGCTTCCAGTTGTTACAGAGTATTAAACAACAGAGACAAATGTAAACAACATCCTTTGCTTACCCATTTACTTATTCCTGGTATATATTCCAACTTACAAAATGCTGCTCTGAAAAACAATGCTGGGGCTGTTTCTTTGCATAATGTAGAGCTCTGTATCTGCCTTGGAAAAGGAGGCCTCATCTTACTTCCCAGCCCCTCTTCCCCAGCTCCCTCCATTCCCCAGGAATCATCTCTGCCAACTCCCCAGATTTGCCTAAGCAGCATTATATCTATCTACTCCTCTGATGGTACTTGGGCAGAAAAGGTAGCCATGTCTTTGAATGTTTTAAACCTGCCATCTGGCTTTCAGAGTGCAATAGCAATCGAGGTATAGTGGAATGAAAACAAAGTAAGGTGACGTTTTATGAGTTCAGAGAAAAAGAGGCATGGTTTTACTATTAAAGGGATATAATTTCTAAGCATTTTGGAGGTAACAAATTTAGGAAAAGTAAAGATAAAATTAGACAATTGAAAGAAGGTGACCAAATACAGTACCATCCCTCAGTAATGATCAGAAAAAAAAAAAAGTCTGTATTTTGAGTAAACTATGGAATACGATAAGATGGACAAAATGGAAACTGTAACTCAGCAGCAACCTGCACAGGATAAGAGAATTGGCAAATGCTGTCACAAAGAGGAACTAAATTTCCTTGGTGTTTTTCAATGAGAAAAGAGTAACTGGTAATTGAAAAGAAAATAGAATTCATCATAACTAACATTATAAAACTTATAGCAATTTAATTCATAGAAACACTGAGTCAAGCACTTACAAACTGAACCCAAATGTTTGCTCTTTGTATTAGTGAAATTTTTGTTTAAATCTTTCTTTTTTTTTTATCCTCACCCGAGGACATTTTTCCAATCTTTGTACAGATAGAGTGGGAGGGAGAGAGAGAGAGAGAGAAACATCGACGTGAAAGGGACACATCGAGTGGCTGCCACCCGCACGACCAACCAGGGCTGGGGACAAACTGCAACCGAAGTACGTGCCCTTAGCGGGAACCGAACCCGGGTCTCTCCGGACCGCAGGCCGACGCTCTAACCGCTGAGCCAAACCGGCCAGGGCTGTTTAAATCTTTCTTAAATGCCCTAAGACCTTTATAGGTTTTCACTATGAAAACAAGCACTTTTTATTAACAACTGGATTTCATTTCTGCTTGAAACAGTCTTTAGCCTACTAATACTCTATCACCACATCATTCACCATTTATTCTCCTCATCCTAAGTATCTCATAGTAAGAAAAACATTAGGTTCAGACCCCATTACCCATTGATCAGCTATGTAACCATGGATTGGTGACTGATCTTTCTGAACCTAATTTCTGTTGTTTCTTTTTTGTTTCTTTTTGTTAATCCTCACCTGAGAATATTTTTCCATAGATTTTTTTTTTTTTTAGATAGAGTGAAAGGGAAGGAGGTAAGGAGGGTGGGAAGGAGAGAGAAACACTGATGTGAGAGAGACGCATTGATTGGTTGACTCCTACACAACCCTGACCAGGGCCAGAGATCGAACCTGCAACCCAGCTACATGCCCTTGACTGGGAATTGAACCCCTGATCCTTTGGTGCATGCTCTAATCGCTGAGCCAAACCGGCCAGGGCTCTGAGCCTAATTTCTGATCAGCCACACCAGGAAGATACCAGCTTTGCCAAGGACCCACAGAGTTCTTAAACAATGACGGAAAGGAGGTACGTCAGGTGTTCTTCCATCCCATGCCGTTACCGTAAGTGCAGAGACATGCACGGCTTGCACATCGCCTCCGTAATCCTCACACACCACGTCGTAAGCTAGCAGTTCTTTCTTCACTTTTTCAGGATCCGCCTCAGCTTTGTCACATTTGTTTATGGCAAGGACAATAGGCACTGAAAGGGACAAAGTTAAGAAGAGTGGAAATGACACCTTCCATTCCAGGTATTCACAAGGAAGACACCAACCTGTTCTCGCTTTCTCTTTACTCAGTGGATGTACTTATCTAACAAAAGACCCTTTAGACCTATTCTACTCTGCTTTCTACAGATAAAGGATTCCAATTGTAAGATGTCAAACCTGTAATTATAAGCAGATTCTGAATTAAGAACAGACACCTAAGGTGATTTAAAACAAAACAAAACACAAAGGTTGGGTAGAGAAAGTTTTATCTTCAAACCTGAAAGCAAGATCAGCAATTATACTAGAGATAATCTCCAGGAAAAAAAAATCAAGATAAATTTTAAATTCAATTACAGCACCACTAGATGATTTGCCTCTTCTTTCCAGGAGCTATTGACCCATTGTTAGAACCTAACATTTTACCCTGGGGTGAAATTAGGAATCATTGTTGTAAACTTTCCTTTAGGGTTTACAGCAACTCTTTATTTAGCTTGGTGACTGATACACAGTAGATTCTCAATAAATGTTTACTTAATATATAAACCAAATAATCTTATAATCTACTTGTCATTATTTTTTTTGTAGGTTTTTTTTTTTTTTTTTTTGGTACATGCCCCTAGCGGGAACTGAACCCAGGACTCTCTGGTCCACAGGCGGATGCTCCAACTGCTGAGCCAAACCAGTCAGGGCTCTACTTGTCATTATTAAACATACTCTCTCATCAGAGAAATCTCACAAAATTCTAGGAGATAATTCTCTGGGTTTTACCAATTGCGATTTTCTCAGGTACCAAAGGAACAAAAAAGCTATGCAATCCACAACCTACTACTATAAAAAAGTACATTCCATATGGATGAGATGAAATTTAACAGAGACCAAGAGAACAGGTATAAAAAGCATGATGTAAAGAATTTATCATATACCTTTTTTAAAATATGTTTTTATTGATTTTTTACAGAGAGAGGAAGGGAGAGAGAGAGACAATAACATCGATGTGAGAAACAGTGATCAGCTGCCCCCTGTATGCCCCTCACTGGAGATTGAGCCCAAAACCCGGGCACGTGCCCTGATCAGGAATTGAACTGAGACCTCGTAGTCCATGGGACAACACTCAGTCCACTGAGCCACACAGGCTGGGTATTAACCAGCTGGTCTGATATAGGATTCCTGGCAAATTGATCAGTCTCTTCTTTTTGTTATATTCCCTAAAACCACTAAGAACTTAGTCCAGTTCTGGCCAGTTTGGCTCTTTGGCCCTCGGACCAAAGAGTCACAGGTTTGATTCCTAGTCAAGGGCACATACCTCGGTTACAGGTTCAATTCCTGGCCCTAGTTGGGGTCATGTGGGAGGTAACCAAGTGATGTGTCTCTCTCACATTGATGTTTCCCTCTCTCTCCCTTTTCCTCCCTCCCACTCTATCTAAAAAAGAAAAAAAGTCAATGGAAAAATATCCTTGGGTGAAGATTTTTTAAAAAGAACATAGTCCATTCCACAAAGGCAATTTTGAGAAATTAAAAAGGAGAGTAACACTGAAAGCTAGAAGCCAGATGCCAAATGCAGACATATTGCAAATTAACTGTAATGAAGGGAGTTCCTGCCATTCTCTAGGCCTTAGCTTTTATGTTGTGAGATGAAAGAATCTGACTATCTTAGTGATTCTCAACCTTTTTTGTTTTCTTACCAACAAACCTAGGGAAGTATGATGCATTCTATCGGGGACATTTCGCAAGACAACAGCATTTTCTCAGTAAGTATAGGTCCTATGAGAATAAACATGAATGTGCAGAGTATGTGTTACAATTTTAAATGGAGAAATAAGGGAGAAAACAGCCAAATAACTTTCCGAAGTTTCAATTGTATACCTTTAACCAAATGAGAAATTATTTAAAGTGTATGAGAGGAAAGTTTAGAAAAGAAGTTGAGTTGATAAATGAACAAGGAATAACAGAATTGAAATATCACCACTTTGCAACTTGTAATGAATTTAGGGGTTTGTTATAATCTTCTTACTTTTATATCTACTTAAAATTTCCATGATAAAAAGTTATCTGAGACTGTTCCAGTCTCAACTATGCCAAATAAACAGTAGAGAAAGGACTACACTTGTGATCAAAGTCCCAAATTGAGTCCAGCTACACTCTTCTTAGTAGTTATATCTGTGGGAAAATAAGTCACCTGTCTTTGAGCCTTATCCGTAAAAAAAAAGATATAACAATCCTGAGATTGCCATGAAGATTAAACAAGCTACATGTGCACTGCCCAGAACAGTGGCTCGGTAAGTCAGCCACAGCCACACAGTACCTTGAGCATCTTTGGCATGCTGAATAGATTCTACTGTTTGTTTCATCACTCCATCATCTGCAGCTACAACCAATATGACAATGTCAGTGACCTGAGCACCTCTGGCTCTCATTGCTGAGAAAGCAGCATGTCCTGGAGTATCAAGGAAGGTTATCTTTTCCCCAGAAGGCAGAGAGACTGTGGAAACAGAAATCCAAGAACACTAAGGACTCAAATATGTATCTCCTTAATATAAAGGAATATATGTGACATTATCAGACATAATGAATTGTTTAAAATAATTTTATTCCTTCCATTAATCTTAATCAGAACAATATAGATCATCATTTCACAACAAAAAGTGATATCATAACAGTGAGACCTGGAGGGTTTTCTTTGCATGTAATAATTTCAAACTAAAACTCTTCATATTTCTAGAATATAACTACTTCCATAACTGTACCAACTTTTATCTGTTCTAGAGAGAAAATACATGGATAGTTACATAGGCAGACACCCTTGCATAAGCAAACATCAGCTGCTCAACTGCCTTAAGCAACAAAGACACTTTTGTATACAATTACTAGCTCAGGAGTTGAGTCCAAAAGCCTTGGGTTTAAATCCTTGCCACTTACTAGCTGTGTACCTTGACCAAGGCACTAAACTTAAACAAGTCTCAGCCTCCTTACCTTTAAGTAGGTATATTAATACCTACCTAGATGTTGTTTTGAAGATAAAAAAGGTAAAGGATATAAGTTGCTCAGCATAGTGCTAGCACATGCTAGGTACTCAGTAAATGGTAGCTATTTAATTATTATCACAACCTAGCATTGAAGACTTTAAGCTCATTAAACCAAACTAAGAATGGGCTAGAATAAAAAGGTAATATAATTTTCTTCTTATAGAATGTACAAAATAGCCCTGGCCGGTTTGGCTCAGCGGTTAGAGCGTCGACCTGCGGTCCGGAGAGACCCGGGTTCGGTTCCCGCTAAGGGCACGTACTTCGGTTGCAGTTTGTCCCCGGCCCTGGTTGGTCGTGCGGGTGGCAGCCACTCGATGTGTCCCTTCACGTCGATGTTTCTCCCTCTCTCTCCCTTCCTCTCTCTCCCTCCCACTCTATAAAAAAAAAAAAAAAATAGAATGTACAAAATAACCTTTATTAACCACCTGCTCTACATTTCATCAAACTGATGGCTTTAACCTTTAACCTTTCCTTTTACTTTGAATTATATATTTCATACTGTGACACCAGGCTTTAGAAAAGAATGTATGGAGTTCCCAAGCACACTGTAAGTAATTTGTGTTCATACCAAGAAAGGCACCAATGTGCTGAGTGATGCCTCCAGCTTCCATTGCTGCCACTTGAGTTTTTCGCAGTTTGTCAAGTAACGTCGTTTTCCCATGATCAACATGGCCCATTATAGTAACAACTGGCGACCTTGGGGTTAATAAAGCTGGATCTGCCGGGGGCCTACAGTTAACAGCAAAGGAGTTTCATTTCTTAAACATCACAACAGTTTACAGCCAGTGAATTGATTTGCAGTTATCTCTGTGAACTACCATTAACAATAAAATCCAACATTCAGCTTCGATTAGATATAAGTATTTTCCTCTTCTATACATACAGCATACAGTGACAAAATACATGACTACCCACCTACAGCTGGCATCTTTATAACAATGAGCAGAACTGAATAAAATTTTTTAAAATTCGGAATCAATATACATACTTGGAAAACTAGGAAAAATAACCCTTAGATTTTTACAATAACCTGAATATACTGATGCTTTAAGCACTTCAAAGAAAAGTTTAATATTATTTTAATTGCAAAAGAAATTTTAAGGCAACTCTTTCCATTAAAAAGTGTTAATATCCATGGCTGGTTTGGCTGAGCAGTTAGAGCATCAGCCCTCGGACCAAAGGGTCATGAGTTTAATTCCCGGTCAAGGGAACATACCTGCGTTGCAGGTTTGATCCCTGGCCCTGGTCAGGATCATGCAGGAAGCAATCAATCAATGTTTCTTTCTCTCTCTCTCTCTCTCTCTCTCCCTTCCTCCCTGTCTTCCACTCTAAAAATCAATGGAAAAATATTCTCAAGTGAGAATTAACAACAACAAAAAATGTGAATAAAACTATATGGTCTCCCTCCCCCAATATATTTGGTTATGTTTTACCTTCTCACAGCATCTTTATTTTCTTTGACTTTGTCCTGTTTTAATTTGCTCCATTTTAACTTCATCCCTGCCTTCTTTATTACTTCTTTGATCCATACTTCATCTAAACACGAGTCTGCTTCTAGTGAATCTATGTCAATAGTAGTGTTCATTAAAGCTTCATATATATAATCTGGGTGGAATAAGATAAAACCTTTTAGGAGCACGAAATTAAATGTTCAGAAAGTGACTCTATTAATAAATGTACATATAAACAGTACACTCAATCAGAGAAATAACGATATAAGCTGTTTGTTCTCATGTTAACAAATCACAAAGAAGCTGAAAAGAAAATGATCTTTAAGAGAAGATGCACTGCCTGGCCGGTGTGGCTCATTGGATTGAGAGTCTTCCCAGACTAGGAGGTCCTGGTTTGATTCCCAGACAAGGCACATGCCTGCATTTTGGGCTGGTCCCTAGTAGGCGGTGTGCAGGAGGCAGTTGATCAATGTTTCTCTTTCACATCAATGTTTTTATCTCTCCCTTCCCCTCTCTCTAAAAAAAAAATTTTAAAAACTTTTTTTTTTTTTTCAAAGAAAACAGATCTCTGTCCTTAAAAAAAGAAAGATATCATGCCCTGGCTGGTGTAGCTCAGGTGATTGGACATCATCCTGTGTACCAAGAGGTTGTGTATTCGATTCCCGGTCAGGATGAATGCCTGGGTTGCAGACAGTTTGGAATGTGCAGGAGGCAGCTGATCGATGTATCGATCTCACATTGCTGTTTCTCTCTCTCTTTCCCTTCCTCTCTCTAAAAATCAATAAAAAAATCTAAAAAAAATACTGTTAAAAAATGATGCATTTATATAAATTAGAATTTCTGTATATTCATAAATATGTGGAATATTTATGTGCCTTATGAACTATCTGAACCATCAATAAAACATTAAATTGTAGGACGTTATATTTAGTTTTCAGTAGTTTATAATAGTCTAGTTCTTTTTTTTTCCCCTTTATTGATTTGAGAGAGAGGTAGTGAGAGGGAGAGATAGAAACATTGATGAGAGAGAATATCGATTGGCCGCCTTCTGCATGCCCCCCACTGGGGATCAGGCCCACAACCTGGGCATGTGTCCTGACCTGGACATGTGACCAGAAATCAAACTGGCGACCTCTTGGTGCATGGGTTGACGCTCAACCACTGAGCCACACCAATTGGATCAATTTGTACTTCCTAATTCCTTCATCTTTTTCACCCATTCCCCCAACCCCCACCCATCTGGCAAGCAACAAAAAGTTCTCTGTATCTATGAGTCTGCTTCTGTTCTGCTTGCTCATTTTGTTTGTAAATTCAATTGTTTTGTTTTTTTTTTAACGCTCTCATTCATTGTTTATTAATTAGAAAGGCATGTCCTACTTTTCTGTATCCCAGGGACTAGAGCAGTTGGTGGAAAAAATGTCTTCTCCTTTTCCAGCTGTGACTTTGATGGGCCTGGCTACTATTAGGTAAGATACAGATTCCTCTCTGGCTCCATGGATGGCAAGTGCTGATCTTTTTAGAGATGCAGCTTAGCTGGTACTTCTAGGCTATGTTACTGAGACAAGCCGATACTTATTTGATGGCTGATAGGCTGTTGGTCTAAGCACCAGATATGGAGTTTTATATCTTGCTGGTGGAAAATAAATTGGTTCAACCTCTATGGATGTCAACTTGGCAATAACCATCATATAAATGCACATACCCTCTAGCCCCGAAATTCCTGTTTTAGAAATTTACCCTACATACATACATGAAATGAAAATATATGACTATTCATTGCAACATTATATAAACAAAAGATTGGAAATCCAAAGGTCCACCCATAGTGGACTGGCTAAAAACATGGAATAGTATGCAGCTCTAAAAAAGAATGAGTAGGCACTTTACTGATGTGGAATGACTTCTATGATGTACAGTTAATAAAAGTAACATGCAGATGCATTTGTACAGGAGGTTGCCATTTGTGCTTATAAAGAAAAACTAGATCTGTATTCTCTTGGCTATAAATAGAAAAATATCTGGAAAGGTACACAATTGCCATTTTATTGCTCATATTTTTGTTCTTCTTCTCCTTCAAGAAGACCCTTCAACATTTCATATAATACTGGTTTGGTGGTGATGAACTTCTTTAGCTTTTTCTTGTCTGGGAAACTCTTGATATGTCCATCAATTCTAAATGATAGCTTTGCAGGATAGAGTAATCTTGGTTATAGGTCCCTGCTTTTCATCACCTTGAATATATCTTGCCACTCCTTTCTGGCCTGCAAAGTTTCTTTTGAGAAATCAGCTGACAGTCTTATGGGAGCTCCTTTGTAGGTAACAAACTGCTTTTCTCTTGCTGCTTTTAAGATTCTATCTTTGTCTTTAATCTTTGGCATTTTGATGATAATGTGTCTTGATGTGGACCTCTTTGGGTTTATCTTGTTTGGGACTCTCTGTGCTTCTTGGACTTGTATGTCTGTTTCTTTCACTAAGTTAGGGAAATTTTCTGTCATTGAAATTATTGTTTCAAATAGGTTTTCAATTTCTTGTTCTCACTCTTCTCCTTCTGGAACCCCTATGATGTGAATGTTGGCACGCTTGAAGTGATCCCAGAGGCTCCTTACACTATCCTTTTTTTTGGATTCTTTCTTCTTTTTGCTGTTCTGATTGGGTGTTTTTGCTTCCTTCTATACCAAATCGATGGTTTACTTCTTGGCTTTATCTACTCTACTATTGATTCCCTGTAAATTATTCTTTATTTCAGTTAGTGCATCCTTCGTTGCTGACTGGTCCTTTTTTATGTTGTTGATATTCTCACAAAGTTTCTTGAAGGTCTCACTAAGTCCCTTGAATGTCTCACCAAGTTCCTTGAGCAACCTTATAACCTGTTTTCTGAACTCTGCATCTTATGAACTGATTATCTCCCATTTTATAAATCAGACTTTGTATATACTTGTTCTCATCTATCTGGGAAGCTGAAGCAGGTAACAGGGATCTAGTTCACTGGTAAAGAGGTTCATTCACACACTCCAGGAAACTGTGGCCAAGCACACTTAATCCTCCTAATGGACAGGAAAACCTTCCCCGGGATACTTAGTTCTTTGAAAACTTATAGTTAACATGTCACGCATATACAAATGTGTAAATATATACAGTCGATTCTTGTTATTCACAGTAGTTATGTTCTATAAACCTTCATGAATACTGAATTAGCAAATACTAAACCACTGCTCCACAGGGAAATATAGGGTAAGGGTCCGCTATTCTCTAGTCACAAAATTTTCATTAGCTGATCAACACATACCTTGTTTTAAGTGTTTCTGTTTAAAGATGCCTTATTTAATATACTATATTGTTGATTCATTAACCCTGAACTCAGGCCAACAGCACTGTAACTAAAGCCTATCTAACACATATATTTTCTCTGCTCAGCACATTACAGCCTTCCTGTGGTTAGTAGCACTAAACAGCATTTCAGCACTCTGCTTGGGGGCAATTTTATAAACTACACCTCAGTTTCTCAACCTACAAGTGGGGATAATAGCCATACCTACCTCTAGTGCACTGTGAGAATTACAGAGTTAATAAATATAAAGTATTGGCACACAGTAACAGTTCAATAAATATGAGTTATTACTAATTCTTTCTTTTTTCCAAGACTCTGCTTCACTTGTCACTTTATTGTGTTACAGTCATAAGCTATTTCTTGTTTACTAAATTTCAATGTCAGTTTACAATGAAAACTCAAATTTTGTTCCAACAACCCTATATTGGTAATAAATACATCAATCGTGCAATGAAGGAATAAAAAAATAACGATGCTATATATTTATAAATAAAAATAGTATTATTCAAAGTTGTAGTTAATGCTATAAATATTTTTCTTCTGGTACTATATTGTCAAGATTAGTGAAAAAATGAAATAATAAAATTATAGAAAAACAAAGGGAAAGTAAATGAACACAGATATGGTCCCTCAGTCCAAAAACATTCTTTGGACTTAATCTAATAACCTACATAATTTCTGAGAAAGGAAGGTTTGTTCAGATAAGAAAATCACTTCCACTTTTGGAGAACTATACTTGGCAAAGAGCCAGAAACAAATTATAGTTTGTGGTCTAAAGAGAAAAATATTATAATGATTTAGCAGCTTTCTAAACTGCTAGTCCAATTTTCATCCTTGAATGCCTTAGTCTCATTGCAGATAAGATACCAGGTATTCGCCCTGGCCGGTTTACTCAGTGGTTAGAGTGTTGGCCTGCGGACCAGATCGGCCCTGGCTGGGGTCGGGTAGGTGGCAATCACTCGATGTGTCTCTCTCGCGTCGATGTCTCTCTCTCTTTCTTCCCATTCTATCTGAAGATAAATGCAAAAATATCCTCGGGTGAGAATAAAAAAAAAAAAAGGTATTAGGTATTCCATGTTCCCATATTTTTCTTACAATATTATATGGCTTACCTATGTCCTTTTCCATTACTCTGGCCAGCTCCTCAACAGTGATTCCAATCCATACCTCCACCTCCTTTTTAGATTTTGTTGAAGATAACTGAGATTTCCGTGGCCTTTCTTCCTATTAAAAATTCAGAACACATGAAAAAGGAAAAAAAAAAAAACTTTTAGGTAATAATTTATATTTATTCTAGAATACCTACCACAATCACAGCTTCTGTTTTTACCAATTAACACTCCCATAAGCAGGTAAATCTCAGACTAAAATTAAAAATCCTGCATCCTTAATTCACTGTTATATACCGATTTCCAAATAATCAAATTCATCAGCATTACTGAACAACTAACTACAACTTCCCTTCTTCACAAAGATTTATTGCCTGGAGTGTAGCATTATGAAATAAAGATTTAAATGACAAAATACTCAAAATGGACTTCTACTCATGGCTCTAGGCAGTCTGACTGCAGACCAAATAATTCAGTAATGCTATAAATCCATAACTACCTTCTTTGTTACGAGAAGCCTATATTGAGAAAAAGCAGCCCCAAAGAGCACGTCTGTTTGCCAGGGCCTGGTGTACTGCTGAGCTGTCCACACTGGGTAAGCAGATGAAAACACATGCCTCCACTGTGCTAACGTTCTTCTCTGACCTAGGCTGTGCAGCTCTCTACAAACAGTGTGAAATCGTAGCAAGTTCTCCAACTTCAGCATCTTCTGGTTCATGTTTCTCCTAGGAAAAAGTTTTAAAGTAATATTTTAGTTAATATTTAAATCAAGTTAGCAAATATTAATTAACATACTAGAGTTACAATGAATAAAACTGGGTTTCTGCCCTGAAAGAGCTCACAGTCTAATGAGAATTGGGATTCCATACTAACTACTCTCTAGTAGTAACAATAAGTGTTACTATTGTTAATGTTTCTACTATGATAGAACTGAAATACAGTAACAAACTTATAAAAGGCTCTTTTTTCACTCTTGAAAAACATCAACTAACCAAATTACAGAGTGATTTTTCTAAAATACAACTTTAACTCATCAGTTCTCTGATAAACACTCACCAATTCCCCCCCCCCCCCATTAATCACCAGTTCAATGTACAACTTGAAAACATGCTATATAAGGATTCATTATCTGCCCTCTGCTAACCTCATTTCATCTCTTACACTCTTATAGTCCCCTCATTTCTACCTCCCAGGCTTTTGTTATTCTTACCCACCTGTAATCTCCAAAGGTTTGTCATCTATTTTTATTTTTTTTATTTATTGATATAAGAGAGAGAGGGAGGGAGAGACAGAGAGAAAGAAAAACATCGATTTGTTGTTCCACTTATTTATGTATTTGTTGGTTGCTTCTTGTATATGCCCTGGCCAGAGATCTAATCGGAAACCTTGGTGTACTAGAACAACGCTCTAACCAACTGAACTACCTGCTCAGGGCCTGTCATCTAATTTTGAACGTTTGCATAAACTCCCTCTACTTGAAATTATCTTTCAATACTCACTATTTTTCCCTCCTCTCTACCCAACCAACGATGCTTTAAAGAGGGAAGAAGGCACCCAATAAATATCTATTAAATAATGCCTTTTGAATATCATTCTTAGAATGAAAGAAGAGTTTATTGAGAGAACACTGCAACAGAACTCTAAATTCAATAGTATAGCTCTTGAGTCTTCTATTCCTTCTGCATCCAAAACTTCATTTCTACAGCTTTGCTTTTGAATTTTTGAGGGAAGTTGCAACTACAATAATGTAAGAAGTACATGTTTTCTCCTCAGCAAACATTTCGTGAGCATCAGCTTCCAGGCAGTGTGTTTGATGTTGTTAATTCAAAATTTAATAAGCCAGAGTCCCTTGCTTCAGAGTTCACTGTCTTTAACATGTTCCAATATAATGATTCTCAGGCCCTGGCCAGTTTGGCTCAGCGGTTAGAGCTGTGGCCCACGGACCAGAGAGTCCGTTTGGTACACTAAAGTCATGTACCTCGGTTGCAGTTCAGCCTCGCCCCAGTTGGGGTTGTGCAGGTGGCAATGAGTCCATGTGTCTCTCTCACATCGATGTTTCTCTCTCTCCCTCTCTCTCTCTTTTCCTTCCTCTCTCCCTCCCGCTCTATCTGAAGATAAAAAAACAAATGTAAAAATAATAATAATAGTAATAATAATAATAATAATAATGATTCTCAGGTACCTCAAGAATGGAACATTTAAAATATCTTATTTAGCCCTGGCTGGTTTGGCTCAGCAGTTAGAGCATCAGCCTGTGGTCCGGGGAGGCCCGGGTTCATTTCCCACTTAGGGCATGTACCTGGTTGCAGTTAGTCCCTGGCCCTGGTTGGGTCATGTGGGTGGCAACCACTCAATGTGTCCCTTTCACGTTGATGTTTCTCTCTCTCTCTTCCTCTCTCTCCCTCCAGCTCTATCTGAATAAAAAATGGAAAAATGTCGAGTGAGGCTAAAAAACAATTTTTTTAAATAAAATAAAATAAAATATCCTATTTAGCCCTGGCCGGTTTGGCTCACCGGTTGAAGCCTCGACCTGAGGACCAGAGAGTCCCGGATTTGGTTCCCACTAGGCATGTACCAAAAAAAAGAAAAAATCTTATTTAGGTAGAAGTCCCTGGAATAAGAGTGCTCAGGAAGCATGGGACTCCTTAGTAAAATAATAATGATAATAATAATGATAATAATAATTTTAATGAGTCTATAACCATTTGACAAGGACACACATTAATGGAGTAGGAAGAAAGGCTCAACATGTAGACTAACCAAAGTACAGATATGTAATTGAAGCCGGAATTAGAAAAACACATTGGGGGCAATAATCCAATTATAAAATTGGAAGTAACCTGACTTGCTACTAATTCCAAGCCCTTCACTTTACAGAAAGGGAAAATGTAGCACAGAGAGCTAAAAACAAACAAACAAAAAACTCCAATGTCATACCGCTAGTTAATGGCAGTGAGGACGAGAACCCAGGCTTTCTGACACCCAATTCGGTGTTCTCTGGTCGTTAGGTTATTCATGGAATCTGGAAAAGGATGCTGGGAATATGTGGTTGCACTGGTGGAAACGTCTGAATGTAACAGTTGGAAGCCTTGGAACTTCTCTGAAAGGTAAAAATAAGTCACTGCTGAAAAAAATTAGATCTGGGGTGGCTTCGCCTTGAACCCGAGGCCAGAAGCCTGGGGGAGACTGGGACTGGGGGGCTGCACCTGCGCGGCGCCTCTGGTTACACACCGCTTCGGTAAGAATCAAGTAGGGTCACGCTGGGAATGAGCGCATCACGGAAAAGCTTCCGAAAGCTCAGTTTATGATTTGTGCCACGGACACTTTAGGCCAAACAATGTGCACCACCCGGGACGACCCGGCGGAGGGACCCCACTCACTTAGCTCCTACATTAAGGCCCCGGGCGTCTGGCTTCTGAGACTGGGCGGAGATCACCTTCTGGACGGGGGAGAAGTGCCTGCCCGTCAGTCCGTCTCCGAAACGCTCCCCAGTGGGCTTCCGGTGCCACCGGAAGCGGTTCTTTCCGGAATTCCGAGGTCCGTTTCGCAGCAGTGGCTGCGGCCGCGAGGCCCCGGGCTGCTGCGGTCCTCCGGGTGGGCGCCCAGCGTGGGGAACGTGCTTCCATCCGCGGCCCCTTCCCGGGGCCAGCCGCTCTCGGCGATCGCTTCTGCAGGCCCCTTCCTTCCCTGCAAGCAAATTGCCCCTGCTGGGGCTGTGAGCGCCTCCGTGCCTCCCCTGGAGGGAAAGCTAAACTGGGACGTGTGGGAGAAACGATGGCTCTTACAAGACACTTAACAAGTAGGACAAACTACCGGGACCGTGGCGGTAGAACCGGCGAGGACTGGGCAAGGAGCTTTCTCGTTCACAAAGCCAGGGTGGCTCCAGTCCCGGCTCGCTCCCGGCCGCGTAGACCTGGGCACGTTCTGTGAACGCTGTCTCCGTTCTGCGACGGGGTAATGATAGCGCCCGTTTCATAGACCAGCCAAAAGGTTTGTGAGAGCACCGGTTCCTAATAAGAATTTGCTAATGTGATTATTACAGCCTCCTCCCCAGAGCATTTCCGCAGCTTGATTGGACGTCTTTTGGCCCCATCGCGTAACCACAACCAACACCGGTGTAAGCATTGTTTTGTCTTCCTCGTCCCCAAGGCTAACGATGTGGTTTGAGTTTCTTACTCAAAAGCATACTTACTGTTATTTCCCTTCCATAGTTTAATCTCCCTATATCCCTTCCTCTTTTTTGTTACTCCTCGCCTAAAGATACTTTTCTATTGATTTT
Source organism: Molossus molossus (assembly GCF_014108415.1). Lineage (NCBI taxonomy): Eukaryota > Metazoa > Chordata > Mammalia > Chiroptera > Molossidae > Molossus > Molossus molossus. Next base: position 39,009,976 of record NW_023425350.1, read on the forward strand.
TATTTTTATTTTTTCAATCTATTGATTTTTATAGAGTGTAAGGGGCGGGGGGATTGAGATTGGTTGCCTCCCACATGACCCCAAGGGGGGCGGGATGGAACCTGCAACCCAGCGCGTGCCCTTGACCAGGAATCTAACCCCGGACCTTTCAGTCCAGGGACCCACCTCTAACTGGGCCAGGGCTCCCTTCCTTATAATTATGTTTGTCTCCCCAGTGCCTACCACAAAGGTGTGCAATTAGTGTTGCTGAATGATTGAATGGAAATCTCTTTCCTGGAAATCTTTTTAATGAACCTAACACATACTCGAAAACAACTGAAGTTCATTTGAATTGCTGTCATTTTACCTACCATTCACAAATACCCACTAAAGCAATTTCTACAAGAAATTGTTCTTTGCTCCCTTAATTACCTTGCCAAACAGTTGCAAAATAAGCAGAAATTGGTAGAACTTCAAAGTAGTGGTCATTTCTTTCAAGCACTATATCAAAATATAGAAAAGACTGCCTTGGCCAGGGCCAGTGTGGTTCAGTTGGTTGGGCATCATCCTGTGCACTGAAAGGTTGCCTGATTTGACAAACACCCCCAGTGTCAAATTAGTAATCTAGAGAGCACATTTTGGTAAGGTCAACTTATTTATTTATTTATTTTTATCCTCACCCGAGGACATTTTTCCATTTTTTTTTGTTCAGAGAGAGAGAGAGAGAGAGAGAGAGAGAGAGAAACATCGATGTGAAAGGGACACATCGAGCGGCCGCCACCCGTACGACCAACTAGGGCCGGGGACAAACTGCAACCGAGGTACATGCCCTTAGCGGGAACCGAACCCGGTCGCTCTGGACCGCAGGCCGATGCTCTAACCGCTGAACCAAACCGGCCAGGGCAAGGTCAATTTATTTTTAATATGTGGCTTTGGGAAAATCACTACACCTTAATAATCATAAAAATGATAGTGCCTGGCAGGTTTGGATTAGCGGTTGGAGTGTGGGCTGGCAGACCAAAGAGTTGCGGGTTTGATTCTGTACCTTGGTTGCAGTTTCCTGTTAGGGTCCTGCAGGAGGCAACCAGTAGATGTATCTCTCTCATGTCAATGTTTCTCTCTCTCTCTCTCTCTCTCCCCCTCCCTCTCTTCTTCTCTGCCTCCCTCCCACTCTGAATATAAATGGAAAAATATCCTCAGGTGAGGATTAAAGAAAGAAATAAGTAAATAAAAATTATAGCTATTATTTATATGATGTACTAAGAATGAGGCATTGTGGAATATAATGAATTAAACAAACTGTTGAACAAAATTAACCCAGAGACATAGAGGTGAGGTACAGACTGACAAGCCTCAGAGGAGGGGGGTTGTGGGGGAAGAGATAAACCACAGAACTTACATGCATGCATGACCAATGAACATAGACAACAAAGCTGTAACAAAAACAAATAAATAAAATTTTTTTAAAAAAATGAGGCATTGGCCCTGGCCGGTTTGGCTCAGCGGTTAGAGCGTCCGCCTGCGGTCCGGAGAGACCCGGGTTCGGTTCCCGCTAAGGGCATGTGCCTCGGTTGCAGTTTGTCCCCGGCCCTGGTTGGTCGTGTGGGTGGCAGCCACTCGATGTGTCCCTCTCGCATCGATGTTTCCCTCTCTCTCTCTTCCTCTCTCTCCCTCCCACTCTGTCTGTACAAAAAATGGAAAAAAAAAAATGAGGCATTGTTCTTAGTGCTTGACAGTCATCATCTGAGTAAGTACTTCAAGACTGAATGTCTTAATTTTGCCCATCAATTTTTTTTTTAAGTTTCTAGTGTTTTTTGGTTTTTTTCCCCTTTATTGATTTTAGAGAGAGAGGAAGTGAGAGGGAGAGAGATAGAAACATCGATGAGAGAAAACATCAATTGGCTGCCTCCTGCATGCACCCCACTGGGGATTGGGCCCACAACCTGGGCATGAGTCCTGACCGGGAATCAAACCAGCAACCTCTTAGTGCATGGGTCGACACTCAACCGGTGAGCCACACCAGCCGGACTTGCCCATCAATTTTAACAAACCAGAGGGATTGCATATCATTGGGGAAGTTAAATAACTTGCCCAAGTCACAGCCTTAGTGATTGGTGAGAAAGACCTAAATTCATGTCTGTTTGATTCCAAGGCTGTTTCTTAACCACTTCCGTATTTGAAGAACTTGAATTAGAGTTCTTTAGGACCTCAATCAGCTTTGAGACTTTTACCTTTTGAACATTTGAATATTAGCATTTTTTCACTTCAATTTGATATCAATTTATACTCCGGATATATGGTAAATCTTTGTGTTTCCGTTAGTGAGGCAGCTGCTATTAAAGCAACAATTATCTTTATGGAAAACAATAAGAGAAACAACTTTGCATAGTACTTGTGGAAAACATGACATTAATCTGTAGGAACCTCTAATAAAAGCCATACCAATACTCATTAAAGATAACTGCGCTGGATTTTCATTAGCAATGAGATTGTTATCTCTTTACAACTGACATCCAAATTACACAAAGCTTTTCTGTGGGTTTCCTCTTGAGTCTCATCAAATTATACTTCACTGATTTCTTTTTTATTTTATTTTCTATCCTCACCTGAGGACATGTTTGCATTTCTTTTCAGATAGAGCGGGAGGGCGAGAGGGAGGAAGAGAGTGAGAGAAACATCGACATGAGAGAGACACATTGAGCAGCCGCCACCTACACAACCCCAACCAGGGCCGGGGACAAACTGCAACCGAGGTACGTGCCCTTAGTGGGAACCGAAACTGGGCCTCTCTGGTCCATGGCCGGCGCTCTAACCGTTGAGTTGAACTGGCCAGGGCTACTTGACTGATTTCTTCGTATACAATTAAATCTCTTAAAAAATTATTTTTGCTATGAAGTCTTTGGTTTCATATTTTCCCAGCTTTATTGCAGTATAACTGACAAAATTGTAAGATATTTAAAGTGTACATGTGATGATTTGATTTATTACACATTGTGAAAGGATTCCCCAGAGTTAATTAACACATCCACCACCTCACATACTTACCTTTTTTTCCCCTTTTTAGTGAGAGCCTCCTGTAGACCATGTAATAACATTGAATATAAGGTTCCATTCATTAATTTAGTGGTCTAAGGTTCACTAGGTCCAGAAAGTTAGGACAGCTTTGAAGAGGAGCTCACAGCAGGCCTTGCTGGCAAGGCCTCTGTTTGCTGTGGTTCCCGAATTGCAGTAATTGCCACTTCACCCTGGGCAGCATCTGGAAACAGTTCCTTGTCCAAAGAAAAGCTTGCTTATGATCATATATTTTTTTTTTAATTTTTAACTGATTTTGAAGAGAGAGAGAGACAGACACAGAAACATCAATTTGTTGTTCCACTTACTGATGCATTCAGGGATTGAACCCTCAACCTTGGAGTTTTAGGACGACACTCTAATCAATTTGTTTTTCCACTTACTGATGCATTCAGGGATTGAACCCTCAACCTTGGAGTTCTAGGACGACACTCTAATCAACTGAGTGACCTGGCTAGTGTGACCTTGCATTTTTTTTTTTTTTTTTTTATCCTCACCCGAAGATATATTTTCATTTTTTTGTTCAGATAGAACAGGAGGGAGAGAGAGGAAGAGAGAGATAGAAACATCGATGTGAAAGGGACACATCGAGTGGCTGCCACCCGCACGACCCAACCAGGGTCGGGGACAAACCGCAACCGAGGCACATGCCCTTAGCAGGAACCGAACCTGGGTCTCTCCGGACCGCAGGCGGACGCTCTAACCGCTGAGCCAAACTGGCCAGGGCTGACCTTGCATTTTTAAACCAATGTTTTAGTGAACAAAAGAGAAGGAATACTACTACTCTGATTAACATAGTTGCCATCTAATACATATGTTGTATTTATATTGTATGAAACCAGTATGTTCCCAGGCAAGAAAACAGTGTTTTCACCCATTTCAAATTTTAATTTGGAGATAATTAAATTCAGCCTGCTCACTTACTAAATTTTGTACACCTTAATTTTCTTCTCTTTTGAAATCTTTGTTGAAAATACACTTAGTTGTGGAGGCTTGGTTTATATTTCCTTACATTTGTTATATTAATAACATTTTAAAATCTTTCATACTTGGTTTACACTTCATTTTTAGCAACTTACTTTTTTCTTCAGATAGAGTGGGAAGGAAGAAGACAGGGAGGGGGAGAGAGAGACACACACACACACATTGATTGCACAACCCCGACCAGGACTGGGGATGAGCTGCAACTGAGGTAGTGCCCTTGACCAGAATCAAACCCGTAACTCTTTGTTCCCAGGGCCAGCACTGTAACCACTGAGCCAAACCAGCTAGGGCTATTTTTAGTAACTTATTGATTTCCTCTCCCTGTTATAAAAATAATATATGATCAACTATAAATTCTTAGAATATAGAAAATACAAAGAAACATATAAAAATACCCAAAGTTCCATTAGCCAGAGATAACTACCTCGAGAAATGTATCTTTAGCAAGCAAGATTTTTGGTTCTCCGCTCTAGTGTGTGGGAAATGGAGCCATGGTCCTGCTCCTCTTGCTTTTTGCCAGTCGATCACACTGATCATTTCTTTTTTTTAATTATTTTTCTTTTTCCTTTATTGATTTTACAGAGAGAGGAAGTGAGAGGGTGAGATAGAAACATGGATGAGAGAGAACATCGATTGGCCGCCTCCTGCATGCCCCCCACTGGGGATCGGGCCCACAGCCTGGGCATGTGGCCTGACCAGGAACTGAACTGGCGACCTCTTGGTGCATGGGTCAACGCTCAACCACTGAACATCTTTCAGTGCACCTTTTTTGGTTTGCTTCCTACCATCCTACAGAGCATCATGCTGTTTCCTATCTGGAACTCTCTTCTCTCCTCTCTTTGCCTTAATTCCTAATCATCTTTCAGATCTTAGTTTAAGCTTTGCTTCCTCAGAGAGGCCTTCCTTGACCCACTAAGTCCTCCCCGAAACCAGGTGAGATTCCCCTATTATGAGCTCTCACAACATTGCATGTGTCCTTCTTAGCACTTGCCACTCAGGCAATTTCACATTTGTTTCTGTCATTATTTGATAGTGTCTGTGTCCTCTAATAGAATGTTAGCTCCACAAGGGTCTCTGTTGGTTTTTGCTCACCACTGTACTTCAGGACTTAGCTGATCTTCAATTATTTCTTATTAAATTGAACCGAATGTTAGTCTCAGTTTATTATTGGGATTTTCTCCCTTCTCCGTGGGATCATGCAGGAACCTGAGACTGGGAGCCAGGCAATAGGACTGTGGGATTATCATCTTTTCACGGCTCCTCATTGAACAGTGATATTCAGAGGGTACTTGTGCCACATCGGCTTTGGCAGGGCTGCCCCAGTTGGACTGCCCTCCACTGATAGCAGGCACCCATCTTGCTATCCATGGAGGGACGGAGTGCCAAAAAGGAGCTATTCTCCCCACTCCCATCTTCCCCACCCTCTCTTCTGATTCTCAGGAAACTTAGATTTCTTCCTGGATGCATCTGCTTCTCTCTCCCTTATTCTAAGAACTAACCTCCATTTCTCCTGTCCTGGGATGAATCCTCTTTAGGTGAAACCAGTTTTCATGGAATGGGATTAGGGAAAGAAGATGCTAATACTAATTCGGTGTTTTGGTTTGTTTGTTTTTTAGTTACTCTGTTATACAGGTCTGTGTGTTTTGAAGCAAAATTGGGGCTATATTGTTTATACAGGACTCTTCTATAATTCATCTTCCCCATTTAGTGAATAGTATTTCCCTATAGCCTTGAGTATTGAGAGTATGACTGAGGATATAGAATTCCCTAGGAAGATGTCATCTGATTTATATACCCCTTCATGGTGGGATATCCTTCATTTCTTAGGATAGCAGGTAAGACCTTTTGCTGAGTTCTAGCCTTGTCTCCTGCTAACAGACCTCTCATTTTGCTTTACTATTCATACCAAATCATAATGCCCAGGACACACTGTGCTTTCCTGCCTCCATCCCTCAGTTCCTGTAGTTTCCTCAGCTGGAGAACGTTTTTTTCCTGGCAAATTCCTGCTTATTCTTCAAACTGGTATCATCTTCCTCTAATGCTTTCCTTGATGCACCCCAGTCTGCTTAGTGCCCTTCCTCTGGCATCTACTATCATTGCACTAGGCATGTTTTTCTTGGATTTATCCCGTGAATGTCTCAGTTCTCTTTGGTTGCTTTTAAGGTCCTTGAGAGGAGAAAGCATGGCACACAGATTGCAGCTAGCATCCCCGCACCCCACCCTCAACATCTTGCTTTCTTTTTTTTTCCAGTCCTCACCTAAGGATACTTTTTTCCCATTTATCTTTAGCTAGAGGGGAGGAAGGGAGGAAGGGAGACACACAACTGGCTGCCTCCAGCATGACCCCAACCAGGGCCAGGGACAAAACTTTGACTGGAATTGAGGGACGGAACTGCAACCAAGGTACATGCCCTTGACCGGAATCAAATCCACAACTCTTTGGTCTGCAGGCTGACACTGACCGCTGAGCCAAACCAGCCAGGGCGATCTTGCTTTCTTTTTATGTATGCACAGTTTCTTAGGTTGGTTTTCAACTCACCTGCTCTGGAATTGCCCTGTGTTTCACTTAATAGTAGGGATTTCTAACATTCTTCATCTAATAAATGCAATGATGTCCAATCCTCTTGGTGTTGACAAATATTTTATAATTTTGGCCTTTTTATTTTCTTTCCCAGGTAGGCTACAGTTGTAGTTGTTTCTTTTAAAAATATTTTTATTCCATTTTTAAAAAATCTTTATTGTTGAAAGTATTACAGATGTTTCCCCTTTCCCCCCCATTGACCCCCTCCTCCCCACTCCCACTCCCTTCCTGCTTTCCCCAAACTATTGTCTGTGTCCATTGGTTATGCATGTAAGTGTTTTTGTTTCTCTCTTCCTAACCTTCCATCCCCCTCACCCCCCTTCCCCCTGAGGTTTGTCAGTCTGTTCCCTACTTCCATGTCTCTGGTTCAGTTTTGATCGACAGCTTATTTTGTTCATGATATTCCATAAATAAGTGCAATCATGTGGTACTTGTCTTTCTCTGGCTTATTATTATTTTTTTTATCCTCACCCGAGGACATTTTTCCATTTTTTGTTCAGATAGAGCGGGAGGGAGGGAGAGAGAGAGAGACATCGACGTGAAGGGACACATCGAGTGCTGCCACCCGCATGACCAACCAGGGCCAGGGACAGACTGCAACCGAGATACATGCCCTTAGCGGGAACTGAACCCGGGTCTCTCTGTACCGCAGGCCGATGCTCCAACCGCTGAGCCAAACCGGCCAGGGCTCTCTGGCTTATTTTGCTCAGCAGAATACGTAGCTGTTTCTTTACTTTGAGCAGACATGAGTCCCTTGTCCTGAACTCTGGCATAATTCCATCTTCCAGATCTCTTTTCCAGGTTCTGTTCTTACCTGTTAAGTATCCACACCCTTCCTAATGGCAACCTGCATTTATCACTCCTCTCCTAGAATCATGAGATTTCATATTCAAGTTCTGTGACTAAATATCTAGTTCCTCAATTTCACGCTGATAATTTAAATTGAATCTGTTTCATGTTTTGGTTCCAATATAAATTTGAAATTGTATTTGCTTTGAGGACAAAGACATGGATAGCATTTCTTTTGTATTCAGTACAATGCTGACAAATAAATATTGCTTTGAACTTGGGTTAGGATAGTTGTTTTTCTTTTTAACAGTGACATAAAGTAATTTAACCATAGACAGATTTAGCTCTGTTTTATAATAAAAATCTTTGATTGTAAGATTAGTGTAAAGCAGGATATTTGGTCATTCAACAACAGGTAGACTAAAATTCAGAGAACATTAGTCTAGATCAGGGGGAAAATGAAAGTAGTTTGGGCTAGGGCAGTGATTTTCAACCTTTTTCATCTCATGGCACACATAAATAACTACTAAAATTATGCAGCACACTAAAAAATATATTTTTTGCCAAACTGACAAAAAAAAAAAAAAGGTATAATTTTGATTTACAAAAAGAAAAATTGCCTACTCTTTTTGTTCCTAAGTGATTTTTTTAAAAAATCAGGGGCCTAGCCCTGGCCAGTTTGCTCAGCGGTTAGAGCATCGGCCTGCGGTCCAGAGAGACCCAGGTTCGGTTCCCGCTAAGGGCGCGTACCTCGGTTGCAGTTTGTCCCCGGCCCTGGTTGGTCGTGCGGGTGGCAGCCACTCGATGTGTCCCTTTCACGTCGATGTTTCTCTCTCTCTCTTCCCCTCTCTCCCTCCCACTCTGTCTGAACAAAAAATGGAAAAATGTCCTCAGGGGAGGATAAAAAAAAAATCAGGTGCCTATACTTATATATAAGGATTTCTGATACCAAGAGTTAACCAATCAGATGAAACCTTTTTATGTGACATGACCAGTATGATGCGACTCTATTTATTCATGTGGAAGGGCTATTGCTGGCTGTTTTCATTTTTTTAATTTGACAATCTAAGGGAAAAGAGGTCAGTGCCCCTGACTAAATAGGTATTGTATGTTTTAAAAATTCTTGCAGCACACCAGTTGAAAATCGCTGGGCTTGGGTAATGGAGGTGCTGAGAAAGGAAAGGTTTTGAGAAACAACTATGATGGATGATTAGCTATGGGGTGACTGGTGGTGGTGGGGAGTAGACTTGGGGTTGGGGGAGGGATTCATGCCTTGCATAACCGATGGATGGCAGTTCAATCCCCAAAAGATTTGTAGGTCAGAACACCCGATTGCCTAGATAATGTGCTGGATGCCACTGCCAATTTTACCTTTTTTCATTCTTCTTTGGTAGCTATCAAAGAGATCTTACCCATGGTTAATGTTTTCCTACTTTTGGACATAATTTACATTACTTAGTTACAATCAGATTCCAATTCTTCTTTCCCTGTTTACACTCAAATCACCATGATTGGATTTGGATATTCTTTGACATCTTCAAATATTTAAGGACAATCATTTGGGATATGCCTTATCTTCAAATGTGTGATCCTTGCTATTCTATTGATTTCTACTTTCATTTTTAGAGGGAAATCTAATTTTAAAAATGAGCCCTGCTATACCTTATATGCAATGTAAATATTAAATCAATGAGTAGAGGGTTAATAAAAAATAGATTGAATGTGAAAGCCATTAACAATCAGTGGCTAAATGAGTCAAGGCATAGACAAAGCTAATTCACAAATGGAAAATAAAATGGAAAAAAATGTTCAGAGTAAAGCTTTCTCCCTTGTCTGTCTCCTAAACACTGTAATGTAGTGTTTGCTTTTGTTATTGACCTGAATTTAGGTGGCCATGGGAAGTAAGTAGCCTGTTGTTGGTCCTATAACCAGAGAGCAAAGAATTAGGTGAAATAAGAATTAGTAGGAAACATGGCTTAATAGTTTTAAGAGGTGGGTTAAACAGAAGTTTTATTATTGTGCTATCCAAAGCCATTTCTGGATGAAATTGTGAAGTGGGCTCTGATTTCCTTCTCTTTTAAATTTCCTCCAAGGTGTTATGCAGGTGAGGACTCAGATACTTGGCAGTCTTTTGAAAAGGCCTTCAATTTACACTAAATTTATTCACACTAGAGTTAAATGTCTCTAGGATTATCTACACTTATCTGGGATTTGAAGCTTAATCTAAACTTGTAAGTGAAACTCTAACGTGAAATTTCAGGCTTCATTTAAGGGGTGAGTGACAGTTTCGAAGGATATTGGAAAACACCCCACCAAGAGGTAGGTAAACTGCTTCTGAAAAAGCCGGGTCCTGGTTGCCACAGCTAATTATTCGCAAATGAATAATAACAGATATTAACATTCAAAAAAGGTAAAGTGTAAAATTGTAATTTAAAAATTAAAAGTTGAGAAGTCTTAAAAGGATAGGGATTTTGGCCCCCTCCTCTTTCCGTGGTGGTTCGCAAACTCAGGGAGTTTCCCTGGTAAAATCCCAAGCTGGTCGCCTACACAGAGAATAAGCAGACCAAGAGGCAGGCCCCTCCATATCGGAAGGAGAAAGGTTTAATAAGCAAGGGGACTTCCTTAGGCGGTTTGTCTTGGGTGCCTGCAAGACGAGATCTCCATCCACATTCTTAAGAGTTTATACAGAGGCCCTAACGTGGATCAGCCACCTACACTGTCCAGATGGTCCCCACATAGTACTCTTTCAAGGCTGCCTCCTCCAGGTGGCTCCCAGACCCGGCACGGTGGGAGGACCGTAGTTCCCTGGATAGGGTAGTGGGTGGGGCCTCTGATGGCCCCAATCAGCTCGGGGTTTACCGAGGTCAGGTCCTCTCCATGACCGACTTCCACATCCCCTAAACCGAACCTTGCTACCTGCTCTGACTCTACTAGAATCGCCAACGTGGGGCGCAGGAACCAGGAGCGGGGTCGGGGAGGGCTAGGAGAATGCAGGCGCCATCGGTGGCCCCGGGGAAGGAGCTCTGCAGGTGCTGCCCCGCTGCCTCCGCGCAGCTTTCAGGAACCGCGCGAGACGCGCGCAGGAGGCACCGCCCCTGGGCTTCCGGCGGCCTCGGTCCCTGCGGGCACTTCCGCCAGCCTCCGTGGACGCCGGGCACTTCCTCCCCCACGACAGCAGCATGGCCGGCGCCGAGTTGCGGGCGGCGCTCGAACAGCGGCTCGACGCCCTCGCCATCCGCACGGAGGTCCTGGAGCACCCCGAGGTGAGGCGCTACGCCGGGGCCGCCGGGCTGGAGGTGGGGGGCGCCGGTGCAGCGGCCGTCGGGCGAGGCCGCAAAACCCACCGGTCCCGGGGTGATGTGCCGCAGAAACGTAGGTTCTAGGGCACATCCTGGAGTCTAGTACGGAAGGGGCCCGACAGCAACATCAAAGGCCTCTCGACTTTGGATTGTTATTGTGAGAAAACTTGTTTTCCTCTTGTATTTGATCACATTTCATGTTGCGAATTGGGGTAAAGTATTGAGAACTTGTGCATCTTAAACTGGTGTGGAGTGTTGTCCACTTTAATGTGTAGCTAAAAGAAGTCACCAAGCAGTAAACCGACTCTGCAGTGCCTACAATGTACCGGGCATCATGCACCAAGTTTAGAGTTTGGGTCTTTTTAACACTAGTGTGTATAAAGATTTGCAAATATTTCAGGGAACCAGTGGTAACTTGAGACCTGCGGGGACATAAATTTTTTTGCCCAAGCTGTCATTAACAGCTAATGGTACTATGGTAATCTTCAAAGGGTAGAGAAGTACTTTAAGTCTCACTCAACTTTACAGATTTAACATCAAAACTATCATTTTCTCTGATCTTCTGCCTCCCATGTAGTCTACATACTCTCCCCCTTCTATACCTGCGCATGTTGCCAGTTTTCTGATAGTCTCTGTTAGTCCAGGGTCTCATTCCTGCCCATTCTCGCAGATGGTGGTTACATATTTGTAGATTGGAGGTTGTCACCAGATCTGGATGTAATGGAATGCTAAAGAGTCTGGGCACTTAAAACTTTCAATCTCAACGTTTAAAGATAAAACAAAAAGCATTTTAAGAATATGAGGGTTTGGTCAGCACTCTGAAATAGAGAACTGACCTAAGAGAAACTACTTGAGGTCCTGATAGGAGGAATTGAGATGGTAAAGGTTTATAATTATTTCATCTACCAGTTAAATCCAGGGCACTGAGTACTTTCTAATCTTACCGTTTTCATCCAGCAAGCAGAATACGTTTAACTGTATGTTTGTAGTGTGTGTGTGTGTGTATACATGCATGTTATTTTATAATTTCTTGTGATATTTTACAGGTGTTTACAGTTGAAGAAATGATGCCTCATATCCAACACCTGAAAGGAGCACATAGTAAGAACTTATTTCTAAAAGACAAAAAGAAAAAAGGCTACTGGCTGGTGACAGTTCTTCATGACAGACAAGTTAATTTAAATGATCTAGCCAAGCAGTTAGGTGTTGGGAGTGGAAATCTACGGTTTGCTGATGAAACAGCCATGCTAGAAAAACTAAAAGTTGGCCAAGGCTGTGCCACGCCCTTGGCACTATTCTGTGACGATGGAGATGTGAAATTTGTTCTGGATTCTGCTTTTGTGGAAGGTGGACATGAAAAGGTGTACTTTCATCCAATGACCAATGCAGCAACCATGGGATTGAGCCCTGAAGACTTTCTTACATTTGTGAAGAAGACAGGACATGATCCCATAATACTAAATTTTGATAAAAGCAAGTAATTGAGCTAATATTTAGAGTACATTTATATCTGAAAGCTGTTGTTCTTATTAAAAGTGATAAAAACATTTAGCAGCTTGGTTTGGTGACTACTTAAGTCATTTTAGGAGGGATTATTCATCTTAAAAATGTTCTTTAAAAGATGTGTTATGGTAATGTTAGCTCAGATCCCCCTCCACTATCCTCCATTCCTCACAACTCACTACAGAAATGCCTTAAAAAATTAATAATAAACATCAAAACTAAGATTAGTTAACTAAGATTAATCATCATACATCTTTGTTAGGGTGTTGATTGTACTTGAAATAAGCAAGTGGCGTCTGGCCCATGTGGTTCAGTGGTTGAGCGTCAAACCATGCACCAAGAGACTGCCAGTTCAATTCCTGGTCAGGACACACACCCAGCTTGTGGGCCCAGTCCCCAGTGTAGGGCTCTCTCTCCCTCTCACTTCCTCTTTCTCTAAAATCAATAAAGGGTAAAAAAAAATTTTTAAAGTGGCAAAACAGCATATATGAAATTATGGACATGATAGTGTACATGTAGGGGAAAATTAAAAGGAATATAAGAATATATTCCTTTTATATATAAGAATATATAAAATATATATTTTGGGGGAATAAAGATTAAGGAATAAAAACTTCCAGCAAGATAATTCAAACAAATATGGGTTAAAAGCTAAACATTTCCATTACTGGGTGTGGTTTTTTTTTCTTTATTACTTTTAGAGAGAGATGGAAACATTGATGAGAGAGAACATCAACTGGCTGCCTCCGGCATACCCCCCACTGGGATTTGGCCCACAAACTGGGCACGTGCCCAAACTGGGAATCGAACCAGTGACCTCTTGGTGCATGGGTTGACAGTCAACCACTGAGCCACACTGGCCAGGCTGGGTGTGTGTTTTTAAATGTTTTGTTTTTTTTCCCAGTGAAAAAAATAAGCTTGTTAACTTTGTTAGTCCACACCTGAGGATATTTTTTCCCACTGATTTTTAGAGAGTGAAAGGGGATGTTGGCTCAGGCCAACACTTTAACCACTGAACCACACTGGCCAGGGCAACTAACTTTTTATGAAAGTGTATCTTTAAAAAATTTTATAATCTGCCTGGCTGGTGAGCATCGTCCCATGGGCTGAGAGGTCCCAGTTCTATTTAGTGCACATGTCAGGGCACATGCCAGGGTTTTGGGCTCAATCCCCAGTAGGGGGCATGCAGGAGGCAGCCCACTGATGTTTCTCTTTCTAAAAAACCAATAAAAAATATTTAAAAACTTTTGTTATAACATTGAAATAAAACTCAGAACTAGAATATACACAAATGATTTGTATAGTCTTTGTTTAAAGGTTAGAAATGTGAACATGAACAAGTTTCTTCTGTCTTCTAGAATAAACTGAGTTTTACTCATCCCTTCTCAATTATGGCATATGGATTATGTATTGTCAGTTGTGACATAGAAAGTAATTCAAAAATAGAGTGAGGCCCTTGCCAGTTAAGCTCAGCGGTTACAGCATCGGCCTGCGATCCCGAGAGACCCAGGTTCGGTTCCCGCTAAGGGCATGTACCTCAGTTGCAGTTTGTCCCCGGCCCTGGTTGGTCGTGTGGGTGGCAGCCACTTGATGTGTTCCTTTCACATCGATGTTTCTCTCTCTCTCTCTCCTTCCCACTCTATCTGAAAAAAAAAAAAATGGAAAAATATCCTCGGGTGAGGATTAAAAAAAAAAAAGAGTGAGGAAAATGGACATTTTTTTCCATCTCACTTAAATTCAAACAATACCCTTCATCAGTTGAGGGTCTGGGTAGAATACTACAAAAACAGTTCACAGGTCTTGTCATGAAAATTCTCATTTTCTTCTAAGTTTGATCACTCAAAAAATAATTTCCATCTGGTAGAGATACTGTACTTAATTTATACTAATTTGTGTTACTAAGAAACAAAGTAAAGTAAAAACGCCATTTCTTGATATATGATTAGAAACTACAAGTCTATTCATGAAAGAATTTTTTATAAAATATAGAACAGATTTAAAAGGTGTGGAGTTAGTAAGAAAAACTTTTCATGCCCAACCAGTGTGGCTCAGTGACTGAGCATCAACCCGTGCACCAAGAGGTCACTGGTTCAATTCCCAGTCAGAGCACATGCCCAGGTTGTGGGCCAAATCCCCGGGGGGGGGGGGGGGGGGGAGCTATGCTAGGAGGCAGCCAATTGATGTTTTCTAGTCAACGGTTCTCTCTCCCTCTTCCTTCCTCTCTCTCTTAAAATCAATAAAGAAAAAAACAAAAAACTTCTCATAAATAACCTTATTTGGAATTGTCGTGTTAGTTTTTCCTTACTCTGTACTGTATCTGTAGCAGTAAATGTTAAGTTGCTTTGCATATAAAATGAAAGTTTAATGAACAGAATCAAAGACACTGAGGACCTTAGATAAGTGGTCTAACTGCCCTTCCCCACTTATGATAGAAACAGGCACAGAAAGACTGACCTGCTTAAGGCTGGTTGCCATCTCTAACATCTGCTTCCAATGGCTATGAGTGAAAAAGAGATACTAATTTGTACAATCTATTATTTTTTTTTTTTAGAGAGAGAAAGGGCAGGGGGAGAAATACCGATTTGTTGTTCTACTTATTTATGATTCATTGGTTGATTCTTGTATGTGCCTTGACCTGGGATTGAACCTGCCACCTTAGCTTCTTGGAACAACACCCTAATCAACTCAGCTACCTAGCCAGGGCTGTATAAGTATTTAAACCTATTTTGGGATTGACAACAGATACTCTCTTCTCTTTCTCCCCAAACCTCCAATGCCCATCCCCAAATTATTAGGACACAATCATCTAAAGATTATGGGTTATGTCTGAAAATGGGTCTTCCAGGGCAAAGGAAAAGGAAAGAATAATACTTGGCTAAGTCATATTTTAAAAATTTTAAATGATTACTAACCACTTGTTATAAAAATCACCTTTGTTTTATTTCTTTCTATATCAGTTTGATAAGCAAATGTTAAACCAACCTAATTAAAAAGAATAAAGTTAAAAACTAAAATGATAAAATGATGAATGTTTTAAAAAAGATAAACAATGGTGTCTCTCTTGTTATAAACTGGATTTCTGTGGCTGATATTAGGTATTGCCAAACATTTTGCTAGTTAACTCCAAATCCTTCAGTAGCATTACTTTGAAAGGAAATGTTATAGCGTTTATATTATTTGACTCGGTATTTAATAACAGTTTTAAGTACAATGGCAAACACTGAAAGAGAACCCTTAGTAGAAAAGAAAAAGACAATTTATAATCAAGTTCTGTTAAACGGTGTTATAAGTGCAACTTTATCCATCAGCATTCCTTTTAAGGCATTTTCATTGTCCAAATATTTCAACATGTACATCAAGGTTTATATTATAAAATGGGCTCCTTCTGTATTATTCATTCAAGGCTTAAAGAAAAAATACATCTCAGGACTAAGTGTAACAGAAAATAAAAACAAAAACTCACCACTTTTCTCCTAAGTAACTTAAAATACAAGTCATTTAGCATACATTATATCATTCACTATAATTCCAGATTTGGTACAGTATCTTTCACTTCCTGACATAAACTGTTAAGACAGTGCAGGCTGTAATATTTCATTTGTGAGGTGGCTGCAATTCTGTAATATGCACAGTGATTTTTAAATAGGCTCTTACCATGCCTTGCATGAAAGGTGCTGCATACAAACCTGTTTTGTGAACTCTTTGGTAACCACCAGTTCAAAAACTTGGGTCAAAATTTCCACCTGGCCAGATCTGAAGCACTTTATTGTAGTTCTGGGCCGAAGCTCTTACCCTGTATATTGAATTTTTCAGTGTTTTTCTGGAGGGGTGGGGTGGGGTAGAGGGGTTAGGTGTAGATTTAGAATAGAGTCAGATAATTAAAAGCATGTCAGACCCCAGTCAGAAAGGCCCCAGTTACTTTCTAGTTAGCCATATTTTGTTTGGCAGAGTAGTTTAAGGAAAAAGTGACTTCCTGCTAAGTTTGCTTCCAATGATATATTTTTGAGAAAGTAAAATATTCATGTAGTTATTATCTAGTTCTTTTTTGAAATGTTATGAAAAAGGGGATCAACATAGTTGAGACTGTTCCTACTTTTACAGTCTCAAATGTTCCCTTGGATGTTGCTTTAACTGGGCTTTCTCATGGTCAGCTTACTCAGATTCAGTACTTTATAGCTTGCCCTTAGCATTTTCTACTTGAAGCAATAATGTACTGCTTAAGTTAGCAGGTTCTTTATTTTAGGACATTAGTATCCTGGAGAGGTCAAACTGTGATACCTTTCACCCTCACTGGGCCACCTCCTACTCATTAATTTCAACTTTCGGTAATTGTCCTGGGACGTGTCCTAGCTGTGCAAATTAGAAGCTAGTTAATAATAAATCTAAGTTACCTACTTACTGTATTTTAGCTAAAACATAATTTCTATATTTTCCATTTATCTACCTAAAAATGAATTTACATTTTTTACATGCAAGTGTCTCTAGACTGCCATGATACCCATTATCAATTTGATACTCGAATCTAGGGAGTCATGATGGAGAGAGATCTTACTAAGTCTAGAGAATAGGTTTTAAATGTGTTGCATAATATTTGCATTTTAGTAAGAATCCTTTGTATTTACATTATGTAGCACCTTTCATCCAAGAGTTTTAAAGTGATTTAGCTTTACAGCATTATTTGGCGGCAAAACCTAAATTAATAGTGGCTACGTTAACCGAATTTGCTAATTTCCATTTAATTTCTGGTCAACTATACATTCTGTTTTCATTAATGGTCTTTCAGAAAGTAGACTTTGAACATAACACTGCTACTGGCCTACCAAACACTTTATATATATGCGAGAGAAAAGAGAAGGGGGAGAGAGCGAGGGAGAGGGGAGAACACATTTCTCATGCCATCTAGGTGAGTGATGAAACACACAGTTCACACAAACCACATACGGGAATATGGAATTATTCCAAAAAGATTTTTAGAGCTGGTAATGAGAGCCTAAGAAGTACACTGTTAAAATAAAAAAGTCAGCATCTTTCTCATTTCAGACCTTTAAGATTATTCTGATATTTATGTTAAATAAGGAGATTGCATCAACAGGTATCAATGCATTTTTTTGATTTCATAAGAAAATAAAACTGTGATATAAAACTGGAACTACAAAAAAACTGATGTCTCCCTGGGTTAAAGTAACTAAATCTACTTTTTTGTGCTTCTTCCAAATGTTTAAGGTAACAAATGCATACAAATATTTCAAAAGTACCAATAATAGTTACCAACTTTAATGTAACATTATAAAGGACAAAAACAGAAAAATTCTTATTAAGTGATAATAATAATAAAGTGAGTTCCTGGCAAAATGCAGATCATAGTAAATTATTTACATTATTTTTGCCATAAGAAAACTTCTTAAGCAACAGTCAGCTCTCAAGTTAAAAACAACAAACATACATAAAGAAGGGAAATGAGTTCAAATACAACAGCTTTATCTTGGGGTTGTCATTTGCTGGAAAATCATCTTACTAAAAAGTTTCAGAAAAACACTCTTTACTTTTAACTTGGATCCATGTGTGTGGATGCTTAGTGTTGCTTACTGGGGAATATGGAAAGATTAATATTACTGTAAATTTTTTATAATTCCTATCTCATGGATTTTTCAGATTTATCTTATAAACTGAATTTCTTTTTCAGTGCATCAAAATAATGGGCTTAAAAAAAATAAGAACACCAATACATGCAGTCTGCTAACCAATAAGGCTCTGGCATGCCAAAACAATGTTCTCTGTATCTTGATATACAGTACATTCCACAACATACTACAGCATTTAATTTAGATTACACAACTAAATATAAATGGCTAGATTTTGGCTAATACTTAGCAGAAGCATTAAGCAAACATGGATAAATTCATAAACAAATGATGAAAGAAGTAGGTTGTTCTTGGAGTACTTCTTGAAACCTCACAACACTTGGTCCTTAGCGAGAGAACATCCTTTATTCAGTAGATCTTAACAGTACAATGTTTAGTAAGTCCTAAAACCTTCTAAAAATTTTGGCAGTTGACTCCAGTAGTGCTCCTTGATTCAAGGAAGGAATGAAGGTTTGTATTTCTTGCCTGCTCTAGTCACGCAGAATTGAATAAAGTCTCCTTAAAGATTTTAAAAAATGATTTCTATAGCTGTGTGTCTTGTTACTTCAGAAATAAAGGCTTCATACTGAGAAAATGAAGGACACTTTTCTCTCTGTATTTAGTTGAAAGGTAGAAAGAAAGAAAATATAAGAAAAGCTTGAAGATAAGAGAGATATAAAATACAGAGCAGCCACTACAAGAACAGCATGCACCAGATACTTCTATAGGAATGAGAGTGACAGAAAATCAGAGACATGTTTTCTTCAAGTGGCATTGAGTTTACCCTCAATTACCAAGAACGCTGTGGCAAAGTTGTATTCCTAACACAAAAAAGAAAAGACTTCAAACTGAAACAAGAATTTCTAAAACATTACTCACTAATAAACTTAAATTTAAATTGAGGGAAAAAATAATTCTTAAAGGTTTGTTTCCTGTTTGATAGGCAAAAATTTATGGCAATCAAGTAATCTTGCTTTACTAGTAAATAGGACAGAAGTCATGAATTAAGCAAGCAATATTTACATCTGTTAATGCAATATGCACTTGTCCTTATACTTAATGCTGTTAGTTTGTATAAATGAGACTAATCTCATTTACATTTTGAGCAAGAAACTCACCACTTGGCCCACATGTCATGTAGTGGGTAATAGAATTAGGAGCTTTGTTGCTCCCTAGACCTGCTTTTTGAATTTCTGCTTTCTTGTACTTTGTCCACATCTGTAGGAAAAAAGCATTTCATGTTATTTAATCAAAGTTAAACATAATACAATTCATGAAGATAAGAAACTAAAGCGCTCTCATTGAGTAGGGCAAGGAAAAGGAGTCTAGGAAATTCATTAATCAGATAGACATTACTTCAAAACTGATTTTTTATAATTCAAAAGCTATAAATAATATGCCTTAAAGTGTCAGAAAGGTTTACTTATTATGCTTATTTACTAGTCACATATAGTTGTAAATTAAAAAAGTAGTCTTGCATGCAGTGGCAGAAACATCCACAATGAAATATTTGTATTATTTACTAAGAAAACCTGGGCTTGAGGCATATTTTGTAGGCAAATAATATACTTTACACTGTAATAGCTATAATTATTTTGTCAAAGGACCCAATGCTTAAAAGTGTAAGTTTACAATGTCACACAAATAATATGGGTTTAATTTCTAGAAATCTAGGCCAGGAATAGAAACTTTGCAGTTTCATCTAAAAGTAGGATATTGAATCTCATTTAGTTTTTCAAATAATCCTTTGTGAAGCCATAGGATTTTTATGGAGATGTCTTAGAAGAAAAACATGTAGCTGCTCAATTGAGTCAGAGTTGCTTTACTTTTATCTTTAAAAATTTTTTTAGCCTGGCTGGTGTGGCTCAGTGGAATGAATGTCATCCCATGGAATGAGAGGTCCTGGGTCAATTCTGGATCAGGGCAGAAGCCCCGGTTGCAGGCTCAATCCCCAGTAGGGGGCATGCAGGAGGCAGCCAATGGATGTTTCTCCCTCACATTGATACATTGATGTTTCCATCTCTCTCTCCCTAAAAAATAAATAAATAAACAAAAATGTATTTAAAAATAATTTTTTTAAAATC
Source organism: Molossus molossus (assembly GCF_014108415.1). Lineage (NCBI taxonomy): Eukaryota > Metazoa > Chordata > Mammalia > Chiroptera > Molossidae > Molossus > Molossus molossus. The sequence continues at coordinate 39,029,888 of NW_023425350.1, forward strand.
CTCACCTGAGGACATTTTTGCATTTATCGTCAGATACAGCAGGAGGGAAAGAGGAAGAAAGAGAGAGAGAAAAACATCGACATGAGAGACACACATCGAGTGGTTGCCACCCATATGACCCCAACGGGGGGGAGGCACAAACTACAATCGAGGTACGTGCCCTAAGCGGGAACCAAACCCAGGACACTCTCCAGTCCACGGGCTGATGCTCTAACCACTGAACGAAACTGGCGAGGGCTAAAAATAATTTTTTATTTTTTTATTATCCTTACCCAAGAACATTTTTCCATTTTTGTTCAGATAGAGTGGGAGGGAGAGAGAAGGGAGAGAAACATCAACGTGGAAGGGACACATCGAGTGGCTGCCACCCACACAACCCAACCAGGGCCGAGGACAAACTGCAACCGAGGTACATGCCCTTAGCGGGAACTGAACCCAGGTCTCTCTGGACCGCTCTAACCACTGAGCAAAACCAGCCAAGGCTAAAAATAATTTTTTAAAATTGGGGGCATCTTTGCAAGATTTCATTTATAGTAAGTATTATGTTAATACAGTGTTCTGAGAGACTTTTATGACTCCACAGCTTGTGATAGTTTCTGGTGGAAATCTAGTCTGTATTTGTAGACAGTCATCAAGAAACATGAACATGGTATGTATCTGTCTTACATGCACAGTGTGTATCTTTTTGAAAATGTGCTGTCGCCCTGCGGTCCTGAGAGACCCGGGTTCGGTTCCCGCTAAGGGCATGTACCTCGGTTGCAGTTTGTCCCCGGCCCTGGTCGGTCGTGCGGGTGGCAGCCACTCAATGTGTTCCTTTCACATCGATGTTTCTCTCTCTCTCTGTTCCTCTCTCTCCCTCCCACTCTACCTGAACAAAAAATGGAAAAATGTCCTCGGTGAGGATAAAAAAAAAAGAAAAGAGAAAATGTGCTGTATATGTGACTATAACCATTTCAGTTGGAAATACTTCTTTACTGTTAATGTGATTTTGTAAAATAATCAGTTTTTAATATAATAGCACATGATTTCTCAATGTAGTAAATTTAAAATATTTTAAATTTAAAATATAAGGCCAGATTTATAATATTTAAAAAGTTGAAATAGTTGAGAAATGAAACGTGTTGTGGAAAAGAAAATATAATTATTACATTTGCATCATATATGGCCTCCATCTAATCTCACCTATATTTACCATTAAGTTTTATTACTAGGTTATGAAAAAAAAAAAAGAACACCAAAAACATATGAAATGTTAGGGCTGAGTATGAAACAAATGATGATAAAATAGATTAATGTATTCACGCAGAAAATATATTAGGTGGTACTAAAAAATATGAAAATTTTCTGATTGATTACTTGCTCTAGCACTACTTTTAGTAATAGCTGGCTATAAGAAAAGAAATATGGTTAAAAATATAAACAGAAGGGGCCTAGTTCCTGAAATGATCTTATGTAAATACAAGAGGATGGCATGGCTTAAATTACAAAGGATATAAATTTCATTAAGCAAAGATTCTCTACAGATTTCTTTGGTCCAATTAATAACAATAATTAATATAACAACATGTAGTAAATAATTTCTTTCCTCTTTAGAAAGTTACATTTCAAAGCATTCCTTTCAGATGCCAGGCTGTTATTATCAGAAATATTTAGGCTGAAATCAAAATGGCAAAAACATTCCAGAGACAAAGTGAAGATATACTCCTCCAGAGATAAGTGAGAGTTACGAGTTTTTATTTTTTATTTTTGTTTTCTCCTAGAAGATTCAAGTTTAGCTGATTCTGCTTTAATAATGCTATGATCACGCAAGGTAATTTTAAAGTTTATGACACCAGAATCAAAGTTAGCAAATATTTTCTCTATCTTATAGAATTATTTTTTAACTATGAGTTGTATTTATTCTTAGTTCTAAAACTTGTTCTACTAAAAACACCTATTGGTTTTAATAGTTACAAAAACCTAGTATTTTATTTTAGCACAATGTACTCATTTTAGAAAATTATTTTAAGGACAGACATATAATTTAATAATGAATTATAGAAGTAGCAATCTTCACCAGTAAAAATGCAAATTTCCAACACATTGAATATGATTGGTTTATTTCTCTTTGACTCTATATATAAAAAAAGAACTAGAAAAACTGTTAACTGATTCCAAGTAAAAAAAGTAATTTTGAAAGAAGATGAGGTGCAGAAAAGAAATAGAATACATACAAATGCTCCTAGTCACTGTATAAGCCACATTTAAACTTGATGGTTTTTTTAAAGAATTACACTAACTTTATTAGTACTAACAATGTTTTAATGCTGAACAATTTTATAAATATGGGCAGTAGTTAATAAATGCTACATAAAGTATTGAGCTATTAACTATTTCTTTGAAAATAAAACAGGACAGAAGGCATAATTAAATGGCAAAAAAATGACTTTTTGAAAAACATTTTTCTATACACATGCAATATGTAGTGCACATTCTGGAAATAAAAGAATGAGAAGGAGGGAGAAAATGAGCATTCTTTTTTGGAAGCAACAGAGTATGACTTGGAAATGTTTTCTTGGTAATTATACATGCAACTATCTTAACATGCTTCTAAAAGTAATCTCTTCTCAGGCGACGAGAAATGTGAAAGAGGAGCATGTATTGTTAAGGTTTTTAAAGTCATGCAGAAAATGTACAATGCAATTAATATTTCATGCAGGCTTTGGTTTGGTTACACATTTACATTTATATACAAGCCATCATGTACAGCCAAACACTGTGCCACAATCTGAAAATAAAAATATGAACCTTGCCAAATACTTTTCAACAGCAGCTCTTCAAGTCAGATTAGAGAAGCATAGTGCATATCAAATAACATCAGTTATACTATGCAGTTTTGATCATACACAACCATATTCATACCAAACGGTTTGATTATCCTCAGAAACCAACAATGCAGCTTCTGTGTCATCAGGATAGAGGCATGCAGGAGTGATAAGATTATTGCTATCTACAGAAGACTGTGGGTTACTGTTACCAGGGTTCTGATTATTGGAAAACTGTTCATTATCTTTCTGTGCACCTTTATCCAAAGAGGCAGAAGCCTGATCAGTTACTCTGGTGACTGGCCTAGGAGGTAATCCACTTATGTTACTAACTAACTCTGTATTCAGGGATAAAAATGGTTGAGATGGATGAGTAAATGACTCTTTGCTATCTTTAGCTGATATTACAAATCTATCATTAGACATATTAATAGTGGCAAAAGTTTGGTTTAGAAAATGTGACCTTTCTTTTGTTGAGGTTCTAGCCTGGGCATATATAGACTCAGGCACATTTGTAACTAAGTCAATTTGTGCATGAGAACCTACAGAATGTGTTGGGCTGTGAAGTGTATGGGAGGACCACTGGTGTAAACGGTACTCACTAGATGCTGCACGGATGTTGCTATCAGCAGTAGCTGGTGATGAATCGATTGACATAGGTAGTCTACTGTCCTTGATCAAAAAATCATGGATGCTTGTCCTTCGAGTAGTTCCTTCAGCAGTAGAGATCACACTGCTTGCACGAGGTAAAGTGGCATAAGGATTACTATCTTTTGATTGTCGTGACAAAGAAGATTCTTTTACTAATTTTATCTTTCCTTGAGTGTCTGATGTAGGTTTTCCTGGAGAACTAATAAAGTAGGTATCTTCTGTCTTTCGAGGACCAGGTCTCAGAAATTGTTCAGGCTTAGTTGTCCGTCTATCACAAAAGTCTCCTGGGGTTTTTCCACTTACTGACCTGGCCAGACCACAGCTAATTGGTTTGCTTCTTCCCAAAAAGTCAGAAGAGACAGACAAACTTTTCATTACTTCATCTAAAAGATTCTCTTGACTTGAGGACTTTATCTGTTAAAAAACAATGCAGATTAATGAATAACAGCCATGCTTTTACTTTCTTGATATATTAAGCTGTATAATATAAAATTGCTAGTATTTCTAAACACTCCTTTACTTAAAATATGCTGTGAAGTTCAATCACAGATATTTAACTTGTAATGCCCATCTAAATGAAGGTCACCTGCAATACTAACCTGTATTGAGGTAAGCTTGTTGCTTTCTTCCAAAAACTGTTGTAGAGTAACAACTTCACTTCCAGGGGAACCAGTTTTGATCTTGTGATGTGCTCGACTCTCTAATGTTTCAGGAATTTTGTGCTGGAGTACTGGACTTGATCTGGTCTGTCTTTTCAAGTACTGGATTGGACTGCTACCACTGCTGGACCAAGCCTCATGATCATGAAACAGGCTAAATTCTCCACTGCTATGGCTTTGTGGCCTGCTCTGAATATTAATTGCACCTGCTTTTGGAGTAAATGGTGTGTTAAGAGTTCAATAATAGAAATAAAATTAAAACTATATAAGTAGTAAGATTTGTTGACTAGATTCTTATGAAGAGCCAAAATGACTTTCAAGTTTTAAGAAATGCTTAGTAAACTAGGTCTAATCATCAGTCTAACAAATGCCTGATTATTTTGTCTACCATAGACTTCCTTATCAGTCTATCATAGCCTACACTTCCTTATTTTGTCAATTTGACAAAAATAAGCACCACAAGGGCAAAGATTTGCTTTCACCACCATACCCAGAGCATAAACATATAAAGCAAGCACTTAGTGCATTTGATGAATAAATAAATGAATAAATAAATGGAAAATCCTTTAAAATTCAGGTTCAAATACAAGTTGACCTTTGAATAACATGGGATCAGGGGTGCTAACCCCCTCTCCCTCTGCATATGTTCAAGGGTCAACTGTAACTGTAAAACATCTTACAACTTTATGAACTTTAAATTATTTCAGAATGTTAAAACCAAAAACTATTCTTAATGCTAAAAATTCTAATGCTTTGCTTTTCTGTGAAGTGTTTACTCCTTAAAGGTTTCTCTGTTCATCCTTAATAAATAACCTTAAAGAAAAATGTTTTTAATTTAAATAGGCATATAAGGAGAGTCAAATAGAGACATGCTATACTTAGAAAAATCCAGTGAAATGTAAAATCAAATATGTAGTATTTTATTCTTTATTTAATGTCTGAATCATTTGATTGTTCCTAATTTCCACTGTAGATATGGTGGCTACTCAGTTGAGGTTGTGCAACTGTCCAGAATGCAAATTACTAGTTCTGGAAAAAAGCTACCTAAAGTTTATGCTGTTCCTTAAGAGTGCTAATTCATTTTGATCAAAAGCAAACTGTATAGTGTTCAGATAGAAAATGCAACTTTCCATGGTTTCCTAATCACAAGAGAGTAAAGTAAGTCATGAAAAAATTTGGCTCAAGTTATGTAACAATTTCATAGAAATAAAATTTTCTTAAATTTTCAAGTACTACTTCATATTTTCAGACTACATTTTTCTACTGGATACACAAACATGATTATAAAAATAAAAAAGAATCCCTCCTTTAAATCATGTTTTCCAAATCATAGCAACAAAGTCAAAGCATTAATAATAAAAATAAAAATAAAATGGGGACAAAAGGATTTTATAATACAAAAAGAAATAGAACAAATGCATTGACTATAATTTGACAATTCTGGACTGTAGAGAATAGCATTTTAACAAACTTTTATAATCTATTAAAGAATTTCAGAATCTGAGTAGGCAGTTTACCCCTCAAGAAAAAGGTATTAAGTCAAGACTTTCAGACATTACATAAAAACCTTACCTTGGAATGCATATTTAAAAATTAAGGAAAAAATATCTTGAAGTAATTCTTAGAAGAGCTATATGCATCTACTTGCCTCTTATTACACACACATATATATACACACACAACTGCCTTATCAAATTTTAAAAATATTTCCCCTTATTTCATGGATAAATTACGTAAATATGTAAAACACTTTCTGTAATGTAAGTGCAATGTATATGCATCATGAAAACATTAAAGGCAACCATTTTAATGACAAAGACAAAATGTAAGTAAAACAAGACCTATAGATATTTTTGAAATAAGACGATTATAATAATATTTCATCTGTGAAACATAAAAAATAGAAACCAAAATAACTGCTCCTGTTTTTTACATTTATATACATTAAAATAAATTTGTATCGCAATGTTAAAAGTATAAAATATTCCAAGAACTATGTTCTAAACATAGACAATTTAGATTTTACACTTTACCCCAAAAACTTCATCAACCTCCCTTTTAAATCTGGAAATGAATGGAACATATTAATAAATTTACCTACAGCATACCTTTGACTTCATGGAGTGAAGCATTATTATTGCTGTTGCTAGTGGATGTCCTGCCACTATCAAGGCTGGCTGGTCTCGAAGCTAAATGAAAAAATTCAGGAGACCGTGTGATAAACTTTCTAGTTGATGACACTGAACTTTACATTCCAATTACAGAATGTTCTGAGGAAGTAATCGTGCATACTTTCACACATTGAGCATGCCCACTGACAGCTGAATAGTATAGATTAGAGAGCAAAGACATTTCCACATAGTTCAGTAAGACACTTTAGAACACAACACCCCTGAAACAATAGTTGAAATTCAAAGAAAAAAAATGTTGCAATTTTTAGATTTGAATATGATTTCTAGAAAGATACTAGGACTGTTTTAGAGGAACAGAGTGAGTGACATGCCAAATAAAAGTGCTAATAATTAGGTCACTTACAACAGATCAGACAAGGAACCCTGCACATTGCAGAGGTGCCACAAACAGGAGGAATATGAGCATCTGCGGTTAATGTCTTGTTTCCTATCCGTGCAAGGGAAACAACTGCACAGTTAACACGGCCTTATCCTGTTTCTTAAAATCCTGCTTACATATAAAATTCCTTTAACATGTTAATAGCTTAGTTTGGTAAGATGTTTTTCCGGCTAGAAATTAAAAAACTTGAAATGCTTAACATTGCAGAAAATGTGGTTTCCTCAGAGTTCACATTTTCTTAGAGTAAATATTTTTTTAAACCAATAGTAAAAAGTAACTCATAACTTTAAATTTATACCAAAATGGCAACAAAATTACCTTTAATCATTGTGCAGGCATACTTTATAAAGGACCTTGACTAAAACAGAGACTATTTAGATGAAGCAGTAACCTTAAATGGGACAAAAGGGAGTATTAGGTTTGAAGAAATGGCAGAGGTATGAGATGCAGGTTAGCTAAAACATGCTTGCTGGCAATGCACATTCACAGATTCAATGCAACATTCTATAGTAATATGTACTCTCTAAATAAAGTTCACATCTTACCATGAACTCTTGATCCCGTACTAGAATCATCACTAATACCTTGTGGACTTATATCTTCAAAGGATGTAGTATCTACATAAAATAGCAAAATGGATATAAAAGTATTTCTTAACAAAAAAAAAAACCATTATAAATTTTTATTTCCTGAGAATATGGACATTCTTTTTCCATCACATATAATACATTGATTTAACACATTTCATAGATTAAATAAAAAACTGGAACCGGGAGTAAGAAACAGAATAGCTCTGATTAGAGTTTACTCGCCAATGAAACAGTCTCCGTGACCCTGCAAAGCAAAGCATGAGCCTCGGTTGTTCTACATGATTTTCTCTGTTTGAAGTTGTATTTTCAGGTTTTTGTTTTTAAAGCTTCTATCATTCTCTCCTTTTCTCACACTTTACTTTTCCTTTTCTTACTAGTTCATTAGCTGTTTATCAAAGGCCTAGAAAAAATTTTAATATTTGTATGTCTTAAATTTTTTGAAATAATTTGAAAGTTCCCTCAAATCAAAGCCAGATTGTTTTGATAATTATTTTAGGTTGTTGCTGTCAAAAAAGTACACATGGGAAAGTCAAATTAAAATTTCTGTTGCCAACAGTTCCACAACAGTGCAAATAGCAGACGGCCTATACCTTTATTATTAACCAACTGCTTGGATCTGAAGCCTGTAGAAGAGTTGACAGTTGAAAAGTTGATAGCTGTAGTAGAGAAGGCCATAGCTCCCAATTCTTTTCTCCTTTTACCCGTTGAAATATCATCAGGAACCTCCAAATTCTCAGTACTACCTGTCCACTGTCCTCCTGCTAGGACCATGGACTGCACCAGGTCATTCATGGCTGGGATGCAAATGAAAGCAAATGAATCAGCATGGTTAATGTTTTTGCTCTTATTTCTCTTTTGTATTATAAATGTTTTATTTCCCTATGGATTAATGCAAGTGGAAATAAAAAACTATAACCACAAGGTCATTCAAATTATGACATGCATTCAGCTGAATGAAATGAATAGGCCAAAGGCTGATAAATTTCAGTGAATATTTTTATCCCATCTCCACCCTCTTTAAAGACAGGAAAGAGAATTTTACTCTGTATAACTGCCATGCTTTTGTGCAGTGATGTGCAATATAATTAGAAGCCTTCATAATGTGGTTTTGTGGTGACAAAAATGGAATGAATAAAGGTAAGATGGAGAGCAGTTCTTATACAGCATCATTATTTAAAATGATAAAGAGTCCTTGGTCAGAGCAGGCTACTGAAGAAATTATTCATTTTATCAATCAAATAAGGATACCATTCAATAAAAACCTGAAAGAGACAAGAGTCAAGGTGACAGACATTTAATGTGATTATGTAATTACCCATTCCACTTTAAAAAAAGAAAAAAAAAGGGAAAACCAGAGTATTATATAAAGAATGACAAACATTTTTAAGAGTTACAGGCCATTTTATTTTTTTATTTATTTAATCTAGATCATTAAGGAAATAAATTCCTAATGCTAAACATTTTGTTTACTTTTAAGTAAATTTCTTTGGGGAAAAAAATCTCTAATGGCATAGAAAAAATTTTTTTCTGCCAACTTTTAGAAAGCACCAGAAATTTACAAGTGTATTATAAGTATGACTAAACATATGCATGTTTATGTATGTATCAGTGAACATACATATAATGCGAATTCAGTGCCAGTTATGAAAAAAAAAAAAATTCTTCCAGCTCCTTGTATTAGAGGAAGACTGCACTTTGTAAAATAAGAAAATTGACACAGTCCAGAGCAAGGTTAGTGAAAATTAGTAATGGAAGCCAATGTAGTCAACTGAAAGAAGCTGAACTGTCATAAAGTCTTACACATGGAACGACGGTAGCAGGCCTTCATTTTGTCTTTATCCTTCGGTCTGTTCCTCAAAAAGGGCAGTCTTTTCAGTGCAACCACTTTAATGTCAGAGCATGAGGAAAAACAGAAACAGAAAAATGAAACAGAAAAAAGGGAGAAGAACAGATGGGAGTTAAATGTTGAAATTAAGGACAGAAATGAATGTCTGAGTTTCAGCTTATGTATACTATACTAAAGCTATTATTCTTGTGTTGCTGAGTGATAATGAAATATGAAATAAGCACTTTGATACTTTAAAATACTTGGAAAAGCACTGAAGACAATGATGAGGAATGTATATTGAAAGCTTGAATTAGCTCAAGTTCTATAAGTACAGAAACTGGTTAGAATTACTTATGAAATAATTTTCCTAGTTAAGTTGTAAATGTATACCTTTAAAATTAGGGCTATTGGTGGGTCATGGAGTATATGTGATAAAAATGTACAAGGCTTGCCCTGGCCAATTTTGCTCAGCGGTTAGAGCATCAGCCCGCGGACCAAAGAGTTGTGGGTTTGATTCTGGTCAAGGGCATGTACCTCGGTTGCAGTTCATCCCTGGCCCTGGTCAGGGTTGTGAGGGGGGCAACCAGTTGGTGTGTCCCTCTCATGTTGACGTTTCTCTCTCTTTCGCTCTAAAGATAAAATGGAAAAAGATCCTCGGGTGAGGATTAAAAACATATATATATATATATATACACAAGGCTTTTCAATCCTCTATTTTCTTTAATTTTTAAAATTATAAGGATTTATGGAAAAAATAATTTAGGCAAATGCACATCCTCTAAGAGTATTTTAGTATATAACATACATCACCCAAAACTAGAGTGTCTGTCCAGGGGAAGTTTAAAACAATCTAAAGAAGTGTTTAAAACTTTTACTAAAATTTTTCATTACTTTCTTAAATTTTAATAAAGAAATAGGGAATTACTTCTTGGTATAAACTGAATTCCAGTGTATTATTTAGTAGCACCATGGAAATATATATTCTTTTGAACAGTCTTTCAAAAGGTGAGATTAGCAATTACATTAAATTTCATTTTACAAAAGGCTGTCTGGGGAAAGAGAAAAAAAAGTATTTTGCTAGCACCAGGTTCTGGTAAGGCTAAAAGATATGAAGGCTTCCTAAAGCAAGCAAAAATAACCCCCAAAGAGTATATATCACATTTTTAGATATTTTGAAGGGCTTTTTTGGTGAGGTTATTAAAAATATCAAAGAGAACACTGTGCGAAAAAATTCTGTGAATCAAATGAGGATTTTAACTACAGTAGGAGTCATTAGCACAAAAATAAAAATGTTCACTATAGTCACTAACTTTCTTAAACTATATTTTGGTAAGATTTAAATTTTAAAAAAAGCCTTGGCTGGGTGGTTCAGTTGGTTGGAGTGTCAGTCCAACACCAAAAGGCTGCGGGTTAGATCCTCAGTCGGGGTGCATACGGGAGGGCAATCAATTGATGTTTCTCTCTCACATCGATATTTCTCTCTCTCTAAAAATCAATTAAAACAAAACATATCCTCAGGTGAGGATTAAAACAATTTTTTAAAAAATAAATAGATACAAAAAATGTCACACTTTTTTTTTTTTTTTGGTACATGCCCCTAGCGGGAACCAAACCTGGGACTCTCTGGTCTGCAGGCCGACGCTCCAACCGCTGAGCCAAACTGGCCAGGGCTGTCACACCTTTTTGGAACAACAATTCAGGCACTAGGAAAACAACTTGCATAAGGACTTAAAAACATATTGTACACACACAGCCTTAATAACTATGCTCTTTCTCAGGGTTTGCCATTATCTTGTAAATAATCAAAGCTCTTCTGATAAATTGACAAGAATCATTCATTAAGGAGAATGGAATGTACACACAGCTTTTTAACACTTATCTCATTGCTATTAGGAATAGTCATGACTCATGTAGGCTTTTAATTTGCCCTGTTCCTTTTCTAGCTTCATATAAGACAGCTTTTCAATGATTAAAAGAAATGAACTGAAAGCAATGTAAAAATGGACACTTAGTTAAAACAAAGCTGAGTGGTTGCAGCATGCACATGTTGTTTTATTTACTTTCTTTTTCTGTTTTCAAAATACTGCTTTACTGACAGCCAGACACTCTTCCAAAAGGGACAGAACAAAAGGAGTAAGATTGTGATCCCCTTCTTATGGCAATTAGTTTTTACACACACAATGTTCTTTTCCCAAAACATACTGAATTAAGGAAGCATTAGCATTGTTGGGTTTTGTGTTTATTTTAAAAATTCTAAAACTGAACAACTGTAGGAAAAGAGAATATTACTTCCTTTTCATTCTTATTTTAGAGGTTTCAGCACAGTATATGAAGGAATGATGGGTGGGGCAAAAGTAGGTTTACAGCTGCTTGCATGGAAAATAATTAATAATAATACAAGTATATACTGTTTCACGTACTTACAACTTTAAACTTACTTTTGCCCCACCTTGTATTTAAAACAAACAAGATGGCCTCAGAAAAGACTATCATGCTTTTCATGTGTAGGCTCTCCATATCTGAATTGAAATATCTTCTTTTAATTAAAAAAATTAAGTATACTCATTACCACTTCTCATTAATAAAATGTCAGATATTTTATATCTAAAGGTAGAGATAAAATTAAATTACCTGGGAACATTTAAAGGAAAACTTGATGTTCTCTCTATAACAATACTCAGAAGTTTCATGCAGATTTGGCAAAAGACCCAGGTAATGATAATCTTATGTAGGGATATAGAATTAAACAACTTTCTTGAGCCTACTATATAAATACACACACACGTGTATATGTATGAATATGTACATATTTATGTGTATGATTTGTTGCTTGATTATGGATTCTAGTTGTTAAAGTACTAAAGTTGCATTCTGAAATATACCCTATAATAAATGTCTAACCTCCTACACCTGAAAATACTGCCTTTTCAGAGATATTTCCCGAGGTCAAAACACTGTCTATAGTTTTTTTAATGCTTTCAGAATTGCCCATATGGAGTGTCCTCCCCTAGGTGAAGTGGTAGTTGTTTTGGCCTGCTAATTACTTCAAAAGAATAGTAGTGAAATTTTAATACATATGTATATATTAAATTTAACAATTCTGGTGATTGAGTGGATTCAAAGTATACTGTTGACATATTTTATAAGAACGGTGATAGTCAACTTCTTGGACATCTTCAACGAGGCTAGCATTGACTTATTTTCTCTTTCTCTTAACATACACTTCTTTAGGCTTTTACTTTGCTCTTGCTGTTAGCTAAGCACACTAGTAATGAAATTAAAAGATTATGAATTATATAGAGCACATTATGATGTGAACTTCTATATTTAAAATTTAAAATATTAAATCACAAGTTTATACACAAATTTTATTTCCTCACCTACTTTAACAATCTTTTATCAAGCACTGCCTCAATAATTTCTAAATCTTTCAGCAGCATTTTCTTCAAATTCATACCTATTTCTTTGCTTTCCCCAATGTAACTTAGTTCCAATTTGATACCAAAGTATGACTAAAACCTCATTATAAAATGCCTTATTATTCTAGTTTGTTATAATTTTGAAAATGAGCTCTTGTAAATATTTCTCACTTGCTCCTCCTAACACCCTGTTAAAGTATGACACAAAGGTAAAATACTTGCCTATGTTACCAGAACCAGCAAGTGGCAGAGGTATTCTGGCTCTTATTTCAATGTTCTTTCTACACTATTTTACCTCCCTGGCCAAATGATGGTACCTCTGTGTATGGGATATCTTTAAACACACAATACAGAAAATCATGTGGTTATGCATTATTGTAGTATGCAATGGATTTTATAATTGTATGGAGTTAAAAAGAAATGCATTAATTAGATTATCATCTCAAGGGATTGTTGAAATTATTTTTTAAAAAGTTTTAGAAAGGATTCTAAATCAATACTAGACATCACAAACATTTAAAGATTTAAGCACTCACTGCTGCTTTTCTTGGTCCCCAAAGTTTGGCCATCTTCTAAAGAGTTTGAACCCACTGAAGAACTATCTTGACTATCTTGATGGGGAAGTTGAAGAAATCCCTCACCGGAGTCTGAGCGGGTAGGTGTTAATGTTAGAGATTTCTGACGTTCCCGATTAATATCTTTTTTAGACTTTATCAATTTTCTCATTTTTAGAGTAATCCAGTTGCCTCTCCTGATAGAATAATGTAAAAAGTTCTTATCAGTCTAAAATTCAACATAAAATCCTTCACAATATTAGAAGTTTAAACTATAACTTTCTTTTCATTTTCAGAATAAAAATGAATAAAATTTAGTTGATAGTACCTTCTAGGAGGAGATGGCTCATAAAATTTGTATTGATCCATAATTTTCTCTTCTAATTTTTCCTTTTGTCGTCTTAATTCATTTAACTTATCACTATAAAAATAAAAATTAAATTTTAGAACATGCATCATATTTTGTATAGTTATAAATGATATTTAAGTTATTCTGTAACTATGATCTAACTTCTCCCGAAAACATAAACAAATACAGATACCATAAGTGAAAGATAAGAATTTAGTAGGTAGTAACAATAGATTTTTTTCCAAGTTCTTCCTGTTCTTAAAATTTACAACTTAATTAAAGAAAAGGATATATGATTTAAAATTTCAGTTCTTCAATAGGACTTGTCAGAAAAAAATTTTCCACGTTACAGTCTTATCAAAACAAAGGAATTCTCTTAACATCTTTTTCTATCTATTAAATAGTATTATATTAACATTGATTTTTCCCATTTTTGGACCATATTTGGAATGAAGGGTGATTTATTATAATTTATATAGTCAAAAATTAAGACAAATAGTTTGCTTACACTTACAAATATAATAATCTTGTAACTGCAACTTCAGCAGATGTTTTCCTTTATTGCAGAATCATTTAGGCTTAATTTACTTACAGAGAATTATTTCCTGCCTTCAGCAATGTATGAATATACTAGTTTCACCACATCTCAGTCTCACTTTTATGTTCTTGGTAGTACATATTATATAGATCATAGACTAAAGTAAAAGTAAAATAAACTCTCTAAAAACTGCAATGCCAAAGAATACTACGGACATTTAGTGATCGCTTTCAATGAGGAAGGCATAATGCGATATAAAGATGAATACTAAGTAGCCCAGCTTTGCTTACAATATAGTTGGAGAGAGAAGATATACACATAAGTGACTATTATAATCCAAGACAATAGTGGAGCCAAAATAAAAGTACTATGGAAGTACAATAGAACTTACAAAAGAGAAAATATTTCTATCTTGGATGACCAAAGAAAAGTCTCATAGCCCTGGCTGGTGTAGCTCAGTAGTTAGGAGTGTTGTCCTGAACACCAAAAAGTTGTGGGTTCGATTCCCAGTCAGCTATACCTAGAGGTTGTGGGTTTGATCCCCAGCCCTGGTCAGGGTATGCGTGGGAAGCAACAGATTGACATTTCTCTCTCTCTCCAATGTTTCTCTCTCTCTCTAAAAATCATGAAAATGTCCTCAAGTGAGGATTAAAAAAAGAAAACCCTCATGAAGAACAAGGTCATATTAGACAGACTGAAAAGGAAAGACAAAAATGCTAAATTAAGCAGTTTAGCTGAGGGTAAGTAGTGAGGGAGTTTTGGGTTAAGATTTTGTTCAATAGGAAAACAGAATTATTGAAGGTTTCATTACAAAGTGGCATTATAAAACCTTTGTGTTAGGTACCTTAACTCAATGATAGAAGAGAATATATGAGAAAGGATGGAGGTAAAGAAAGCATTCAGGAGACTAATGGATAGTCTAGTTGAGAGGTAGGGTTGAATCAGGGTAGTGGGAACTGAAGAAACTGATTTGAGAGTATGTGGAAGAAGGTGCTTTGTGAACAGAGGTTGCCAACAGTTATACCACAGCACAAATAGCAGCCTAAACCTCCAAATTCTTTTCTCCTTTTTCCTGCTGAAATATTATCGGAACCTCCAAGTTCTCAGTACTACCTGTTCTTTGTTAATCCTGCTAGAACCATGGGGCACAGGCATTCAGGCAGAAATGTCTGATGTGCAAGATGGGTATTTTAATTTAAATTTGAAAAGTCAGAATAGACACTAATATTTGAAGTCAATATACAAATACAATTACTGAAACTCTGGAAATGGGTTAGTCACAAAGGGTCAGAATTCTAAGATAAGCTTTGGATAATGACTCTGCTTAAGAGACAGAAAATGCAAATGCCAAGAGCTTTAGATATACTCACTGCTTAAGCTAAAATACCTCTTAGGGTAGAGAGTAAAGGTATATATATATCCCTGAAGGGATTGAAGATGTAGTCCAAAGAGGCCAGCGACAAAGGCAAAGTTTCTTTGAAGGTTTGCATTTATCTTAGAAGTTCATGCAAACTCTGCCTTTTGCACCATGATATATCTGTGTATTAATATAAAAATAATATTCCCTGCTCTAAACTTTATAATAAAATTAATGCTTCAAAAATGTATAATGCACCCTGGCCGGTTTGGCTCAGTGGTTACAGTGTTGGCCCACAGTCCAGAAAGACCCGGGTTAGGTTCCCGCTAAGGGCACGTACCTCAGTTGCAGTTTGTCCCTGGCCCTGGTTGGGTCGTGTGGGTGGCAGTCACTCAATGTGTCCCTTTCACGTCGATGTTTCTCTCTCTCTCTCTCTCTCTCCCTTCCACTGTATCTGAACAAAAAATGGAAAAATGTCCTCAGGTGAGGATAAAAAAAAAAAGTATAATGTATCCTGGTTTCATATATGCCCTGGCTCACCAACACATGCACTATGACATTATTTCACTTATTCCTTAGGATAATCCTAGAAGTAGGTATTATATCTCCATTTTGGAGAAAAAGAAACCAACGATCAAAGAAATGAAGTAACTAGTCTATGGTCACAAAACTAGTGACTGGAAGAATTGGGATTTGAATTTTAGGAGCTGTCTGATTTCAACATCTGTGCTTTCTATTATACTATGGTGTTTCTCATTTAGTGACAAGGGGAAGAAAAGAATTTAGTAAAGGGCCCTGGCCAGTTTGGCTCAGCGGTGGGAGCGTTGGCCTGTGGAACAGAGAGTCCTGGGTTCGGTTCCCGCTAGGGGCATGTACCAAAAAAAAAAAAAGGAATTTAGTAAAGGTAGATTGTGGTGTAACACAAAGACTACACACTGAGCTAGCTGCCCAGGACTAAATTCTGATTTTACCAGATTCATCCATACTCAATGGAGACACAACTTAGCAATAATTAAGCCCTGTCAATTCTATTTCTCACATCTCTCTTGCATTTAATCTAACTACCACTGCTTGTAAATTTTTCACTAGATTATTGTAACAGCTTTCAAACAACTTATTTCTTGGTGCATGGGTCAATGCTCGACCACTGAGCCATATCGGCTGGGCCAAACAATTTATTTCTTGTCTCTATTCTCAGAACCACCAATCCATACTCTAAAATGCCATCAGTGGTTTTTTGTTTCTAATGCAAACCTGATCATATTCAAATTTTTCAGCGGCTCCTTTGTACAGCACAGAAAAACCTTTGTGAAGTGGCTCATGAGTGACAGCTTATTTATTACTCTGCTGCTCCTCCTTCCTCAATTTTGCTCCAGCAAGAAAAATTGTTTTTTAGATCCTGTACCATGCCATAGCATACTTCACCACACTGCTATGTTTTGTATTTGCTGCTACAGTGGCTTTGTATGCTTCCTCAGGTGAACCTCTACTGAACCCCCAAGTCTCAGCTCAAGCAATCAACTTTGGAAAGTCCACCTTGCCTCTCCCAGACTAAGGACGCTATATTTCTATGGCCTCCTACGCATACCTCCATTATGGCAATTATTTGTATTTCTCACTTTATATTATTAGTTCCTTAAGAGCAATACCCACGTTTTCACATTGGTATTTCTGGTTATTAGCACAGAGACTGAAACATAAGCATTCAAAAAAACACATGTTGAAATAATAATGCTGAAAACAAAACAAATTAGATTGCATTTTCTCTTGACATCAGAAATTGCAATTATAATATCATGAGTAATAATTCAAAATGAAAAATTATTTGGTACCTACATGTACTGTCTTTGTTCAACATGAAAAAGATCCTTGCTTTCCATATTCTGCTCCAACAGTGTTCTGTTCTGTAGCATTAATGTCTGAATTTGATCTAGTAGATGTCGATTTTCTTCTTCTAAATTTCCTTTAAGTTGGCTTAGCAACTGTTTAAACACAAACAGTAATTTTTAAAAATATCAACATTTACATTTAATGTAAATGACCCAAAACATTTGAAAAACAGAATACTTCACAGACTTATGTCTCCTATTTGAACAATTAGATGGTCACACTTTTTTTTTATCCTCACCCAAGGACATTTTTGCATTTATCTTCAGATAGAGCGGGAGGGAGGGAGAGAGGAAGAGAGAGAGAGAAACATTGATGTGAGAGAGACACATCAACTGGCTGCCACCCGCACAACCCCAACTGGGGCCAGGGATGAACTACAACCGAGGTACATGTCCCTAGGGGGAACTGAACCCGGGACTCTCTGGTCTGTGGGCCGACACTCTAACCGCTGAGCCAAACTGGCCAGGTCTAGATGGTCACACTTTGATCAGAATGTGAGTGATTAGTAATAATGACAGCTAAAGAACTGGGCTATGTGCTGTACATATATATTTTCATAATTCTCATAAACAATGGGTTTAAGATAAATAAATTATCTAGTTCCAAAAACACTGCTTTCATCAAAATTGTTTAACTTCTAGTCCAAAAGGTAGATTCAAATCTCTGGCCTTCTGTTTAAGTAGCTATGAAACACTTCTCATCCGGCAAGTTTTTTGCAAAGATTAAATAATACATGTAAAGTACCTGGTGTCATACCTATGGCACACAATAGATACTTAAGAAAACTCATTCTTTCCCCAACCACTGTTTTCAAGAAACCTTATAAGTTAGTATATACTTTTTGTGGCTTGAACATAGGAGCCAGGTAATCTTGTCAATGACTGGTGTTGCCAGCTCTTATCACTGGTAGTTGGGCTGCCAGTGGCATTGGGCTACTTTTTCTTAATGGAAAGTAGAAGGAAATATGCCTTGGTTAGGCCAAAGTAGTGAGTCTCATGATTTAGCATAACTTATATATTTTTTTAAATGTAGATCTCTGGGTGCTAGCATTAGAATTCAGCAGATCTGGAGTAGAGCCCAGAGATCTGTATTTAAAAAAAAAGGCCGCGCTGGCCGGTTTGGCTCAGCAGTTAGGGCGTCAGCCCATGGACAGAAGAGTTGTAGGTTTGATTCCTGTCAAGGGCATGCTGCAGTTTGTTCCCTGGCCCTGGTTGGGGTCATGTGGAAGGCAACCTATCTAAGCGTCTCTCTCACATCGATGTTTCTCTCTCCCCCTCCCACTCTATCTGAAGATAAATGGAAAAATATCCTTGGGTGAGGATTTTAAAAATAAGTAAATAAACAAACAAATGCCAACAATAACTCTTCCTCCAAAAAAATAAGACAAAGAAAACGAACATTTAAAAATTCTCAAAGCCCTGGCTGGGCAGCTCAGTTGGATAGAGTGTCATCCTGATATGCCAAGGTTGCAGGTTTGATGCCCTGTCAGGACACATGTAAGAACCAATGAATGGCCCAACCAGTGTGGCTCACTGGATTGAGTGTCATCTCATGGACTGAAAGGTCCTGGTTCGATTCCTAGTCAGGGTACATGTCCAGGTTGGTGCAGCTTGATCCTCAGTAGGGGGTGCACAGGAGGCAGCTGATTGATGTTTCTATCTCTCCCTTCTTTTCTCTCTAAAAAATCAATAAAAAAAAAACCCACCAATGGCCCTGGCCGGTTTGGCTCAGCAGTTAGAGCATCAGCCTGTGGTCCAGAGAGACCCAGGTTCAGTTCCTGCTAAGGGCATGTACCTCAGATGCAGTTTGTCCCCGGCCCTGGTTGGGTCGTGCGGGTGACAGCCACTCGATGTGTCCCTTTCACGTCAATGTTTCTCTCTCTCTCTCCCTCCTGCTCTATCTGAACAAAAAATGGAAAAATGTCCTCAGGTGAGGATTAAAAAAAAAACACCAATGAGTGCATAAATAAGTGGAACAACAAATCAATCTCTCCTTCCTTTCTCTCTCTCTCTCTCTCTCTCTCAAATCAATAAATAAAACCTATAGAAAAGCTATTTATGAATATCCATTAACAGCCATGTAGATCTAACAACTGTCCATGTTGTGCTAAATTTGTTTTATTTATCTATATATTATTAAATTGAAATATAACATGTGGCAGATTCATTGCAAAATTGAATCCAGTTATCCTCATCTTATACCTATTTGCTCTTACAATGGGACAACTCTCCTGGGCGTGGCGCTTTTCTGTGTTCTGCTCAAATCAAGTCAGTAGCAAAGTAGCAAAGGTGCTGGTTTTCATAGATTGCCCCTCACCCAGGCAGAACTACTAGGTATTGAAATTAGGAAAGGGAGAGGGGAATGAGAATGGGAGAAGTCACAATGCCTCATACAACTAACTATAGCTCCTACCCAAAGTTGAGTAGTTTTTAATAACTACTTTTCAATTTGTTGCCTGATTTTACTTCAGTTCCAGAGTCCTAAAATGATACTTTTTGACAGTTTTGTCAAATTTTAGTATTTCTTGGGGAGTTAATTCATCATGTTCCTCGCTCTACCATTTTGTTAAGTTCATTACTCCAATCGTATTTTACTTAAGACTTTTACAGCCCTGGCCGGTTTGGCTCGGTGGTTTTAGAGCGTTGGCCTGTGGACCGGAGAGTACCAGGTTTGATTCCAGACAAGGGCACGTACCTTGGTTGCAGTTTGTCCCCGGCCCTGGTTGGGGTCATGCAGGTGGCAACCAGTCGATGCGTCTCTCTCACATCGATGTTTCTCTCTCTCTCTCTCCCTCCCACTCTGTCTGAAGATAAATGTAAAAACATCCTCGGGTGAGGATTAACAACAACAAAAAGACTTTTATAAACCAAAGGCAGAATGAATGTTCTATATGTTCTAAGCTTTGTTGAGTATTTAAATATACAGGGTGGGGCAAAGTAGGTTTACAGTCGTGAGTACACACAACAGTTTATTCTTGTACTATATTAATTATTGTATTATTTTTCCATACAAACAACTGTAAACCTGCCTTTGCCCCACCTTTTACATGCTTTCAAACCAATTTCCCTTTTCATTGGTTTACAATTTCAGACAAAACGCTTTTAGGTATTACTTTTCTTATACAGTCTATTCCTAATTCTATTTAAGAGTTTGCTTAACTGCTGGTTCCCCAAAAGTTCCATGAAATTCAGGTGTTAACTTATATTCAAACTAATTATTTAGGTACCAACCATAAAATTTAAGGGTTATCTAAAACTTACAGTATCCTTTTTATATTTCAAAACATTTAGCACTTTATCAAACCATTGTAAGAAGAGGTATGAAATTACATTAAGTATAGAACTGCATACACAGGTATATGTCATTTCTATTCAAAACCCAATGGCTCCCAATTTTACTCGGAATAAAAGTCAATGTTTTTACAATGGCCTATAAGGCAACATATCTGGCCCAGGCACATCTCTGAACTCACTCCTATTACTCTCCCCTTTGCTTATTTCCACTCCAGCCACACAAACTAGCCTTAGGGTTATTGCATTAGCTGTTTGTCTGGAATAGTCTTTCCCCAGATATCCACATAATAATACCCTAATCTCCTTCAAAACTTTGCTCAATGATGCCTAGTTAAAATTTCAATCTATACATCCTTATCCCCCTTACACCACTCCATTTTTACTTGCACATAACTTATCACTTTGTAACATACCATATGATGGCAGGTTAATTTTCAAAATGGTTACAGTAGTATTTCCAGTCCATGTGCCTTTCTAGAATCTTGCCATTCTCCATCAATAGACGGAGTCTATTTCTCTTCCCCTTGAACCTGGACAGGACTTTGACTGCCTCAATGAACAGAATCCAGGGGAAGTGATGCATGATTTCTGAGGCTTGATCATTAAATCAGAGATGGCTTTGCCTGGTTCTCAACATGTTGTGAGAAAGCCCAAAACAGCCCATGGGAAGAGACTACATGGAGAGAAAACTGATACCTCCATCTGATAGCCAGCATCAACTACCAACATTCACTCAGTCTTTCAATCTTCCAGCTGAGGGCCCAGCTGAAAGTGGAGCAGAGACAAATTGGTTCTCTGAACTGTACCTGTCCAAATTCTGACCCACAGAACTGTGAGCATAATAAATGGTTATGTTATATCACTAAGTTTTGTGGGTAATTTCCTACAAAGCCGTATATAACAAAACACTGAAACACTATATATTTCATTTACTTATGTTTATTGTTTTCTTCCACTAGAATATAAATCCACAAGGGCAAAGATTTTTACATATTTGGTTTACTAGTACATGTCAGGTGGCGAGTAACACTTTTTCATTCAACAGGACATGATTTTACCATTTAAAAAATATCTGAACATGCCCTGGCCAGTTTTGCTCAGTGGTTAGAGCGTCGGCCTGCAGACCAGAGAGACCTGGGTTTGGTTCCTGCTAAGGGCACGTACCTCGGTTACAGTTCGTCAGTGGGCCCGGTTGGGGTCGTGTGGGTGGCAATCAGTCGATGTGTCTCTCTCACATTGATGTTTCTCTCTCTCTCTTCTTCCCTCTCTCTCTCATGCTCTATCTGAAGATAAATGCAAAAAAAAAAAAAAAAAAATCTGAACATACTAGTGTAAATTAATAGTAAAATGAAATTGAAATTAATAGTAAGGGAAGTTTTTATGAATTACTTATAAATTTCAATTATCCCTAACCAATTCTTTTCAAAACACCCCACTAAATATATACTGCGGGTCATTATAATATCACTGTTTAGTCTTCAGGTGTGTCTTGATGCCTAAACAAAGGAAGACAGTGATTAAACTTATTAAAGCTCACCTCACACTGGTTATTTAGCTTGGTGGATGTAATATCCAACTGTTGGTATTGTTCCTTTAGCTTTGAAAATTCAGCTTCTAATCTTGTTTGTTCCAGTTTGGAATTATTTAGAAGGCTTTTCAAGTTTTTATGGTCAGTTTGTAAAACTTCAGTCTCTTTTAAAAGCTGGTTATATGTATGATTCAACCTATAAATAGAAATCATAATAGAAATAAAATTAGATTCCCTTTATAGCTTTCATTAGAATTTACACAATGTGGAAATGCTGTAAATCATATTCAGACATAATTAAAGAATATAAAAATTCTTTTGCCAGTTACTAAACTGATCAAGAATCAGTTTCTATTATGTAAACACTAGATTAAAAAAAAAAATAAAACAGAGCCCTGGGCAGTTTTTCCCAGTGGTTAGAGCACCGGCCTGTGGACCAAAGAATCCCAGGTTTGATTCCGGCCAAGTGCAAGTACCTCGGTTGCAGTTCGTCCCTGGCCCCAACCTGGCCCCAGTTGGGGTCGTACAGGTGGCAACCAATCAATGTGTCTCTTTCACATTGATGTTTCTCTCTCTTGCTCTCCCCCTCCTGCTCTGTCTGAAGCTAAAATGTAAAAATATCCTCAAGTGAGGATTAAAAAATAAAAAAAATAAAAGATGAGTACTTTTTCCCCTTGAAATGAAATCTTTCAGCATTTAAATACATTGAAGATATAAAGATATATAAAATTTTATCATATAAAATTTAAAGTATTAATAAGAAAATATTCAGATTATAGGACAAATAAGAAAATAACCAATCCAGTTTTAATATCATAGAGAATTCAAAGATTCTAAAATTCAACCACAAGTCCAGCTGGTGTGGTTCAGTGGTTGAATGTTAACCCCATGTATCAAGAGGTCACTGGTTCGATTCCCAGTCAGGACACAGGTTGTGGGCCCGATCCCCAGTGTGGGGCATGCAGGAGGTGGCCAATCGATGTTCCCCCTCACCGATGTTTCTGTCTCTCTCTCCTTCTCTCTCTAAAATCAATAAAAAAAAATTCTAAAAAAGAAAATTAGTTGAATAAATCGAGAGAAACCATGAGAAAAGGAGATCTAGGATTTTGTCTGAACTAGCTGCATGATTTTGTTGGTAATTTACTTATTGCTGGAGTCTTTTTGTTTTTTAATTCTAAGTTATAGATAATACTTTTTTTAAAAAAAATAGGCCTTTGTTGATTGTTTTAGAAAGAGAGGGAGAGATAGAAACATCGATGTAAGAGAGGAACATCAACTGGCTGCCTCTGCGTGCCCAGTACCGGGGATAGAGCCCGCAACCCAGGCACGTGCCCTGACCGGGAATTGAATTGGGACGTCTCAGTCCATGAGGTGACACTTAATCCACTGAACCACATTCTCCAGGCTTGGATGGTACTTTTAAGTGGTAGTATATACTTTGGATATAATGAAGAATATTATAAAACTAAAATATATAAACATTACCTATCATTTTCACCACAAAGTTTCTTGTATTCTGCAGCTACAGTCTCATGGTTTTTGTTTTCAAGCAACATTTTTTCCTGTTCTACTTTCAGTGTTTTTTCCAAATCTTCCAATTGTCCTTTCTGTTTTAGTAACTGATTATAACTAGAAAAAAAAAACTTAGTTATTTGGTTTATAATATTTCCTTCAGGGGAAAAATATTTTAGAATGATAAAACAAGTAATTTATTACATATCACAAAATATGTAAATTTATATAAATTTTCTACATAATCTCTTAGATCTGTTTAACACAATGTTTATTTTGTTACCCAAACAAAATTGGTTTTAAATTAAAAACACAGAAAATATAATAAATTACCGATCTTCAAGGTCTTTATGTTCCACCTCAAGATTTTTGTGGGCAGACTTTAGAGTTCCATGTTTTGCAATGAGAGATTCATACTCTGAAGCCTGCCGTTCATGAAGAAGTTCCAGTTTCTCATGATCTTTGACCAGAGAATCATAGAGAGATTTCAGGTCTTCTCGCTCTTTTATTACAGATTCGTTTTCATTTTCTAAGGAAGACTGCTGGATTAGGAGCTGTGCATTCTGGTTCATAAGAGAGGTACTTTGGGAATTAAGTGTGGAATTTTCAACCTATAAGAATGCATAATGTTATCAGACATAAAAAAATAGCTTATGTTGTTCTCTTTTTTCCTAATAAAAAATATTACATTAACTTTAGGAAGCTCTAAATAAATCAAAGCAGATATATGCACATTATACTGAGAAAATTTGGATTTTAGTGTCCCAAAGGCTACCATTTAATTTTGATCTTTGGTAGGTGTTGAGATCTATATCTATATCTATATATCTATATATTTAGGTTGAATTATTTTAAATGAAGGTAATTAGTAAACAATTTGTATTCCATTCATAAAAAAGTATAGAATTCGAAATGCTAGTTTATCATTTTCTAGAAGTCGAGAGTTAATAGAACTGAAAAATTACTTCTGAAAATTCAACTGGGAATTTTGTTGAGTCTAAATTACCATTTGCTTTACCATTTGTGAAAGAGTTACAGAAAAAACAACTTTTATAACTTCTATCAACTTATTTTTTTCTGCTCTTTTAAGAGGTTTCAGAGAGTTGCATGTCTCCTACCTGATCACTGTATTTAAAAAAGCACTGGCAGTGTTAAATACAAGATGGATCCTTTGAACTAAAGACAAATCTGAAGACAAAATTCTAATGCTATGTTCTTTTCCAATAACTTATTGGTACATAATAATGTAACAATTCAACAATGAAACAAGGAATAGTATGCTGCAACCATATTTTAATGAAAGGGTTTCTACCTGATTAATTATAATCAATTTGTTTATGGTGAAAAACCATAAAGAAAATAAAAAAACTGTTCATTTTACTTATGTTTGCTAAATGAATTTATTAATTAATATTTAGAAGTGCTGATATTTTTAAAATGTTGATGTCTGTAAATTTGGTGCAGCACAAGATAGAACTATTTTATCTTCAACAAATTGTTACATTTGCTCACTAACAAACAATGTTACCACACCTAGTTATCCTTATTTAAATAGCATAATTCAAGACTTTGGTTGCATATCCCCCGAATATTACATTACAACCTGAAGTTTGGCATTCTGTGTTTGAAGAGTAGTATTCTGCTCTTGTAATGACACTGTCTGCCTCTGAAGTGCAAGAATCTGAGCCTGCAAATTATTGTTCTGTGTCTCAAGTTGCTTCAGTTGAGTTTTCAGTGCTTGCTTCTCTGCTTGCAATGTAGCATTCTTAATAAAGAAAACACACATATTAAAAATAAAAGCAACAAACTATTTGTTTGACAGGTAGCAGAATTTTGTACAAGTATTTATTACCATTATAATCCCCCAAAATCCTAATAATCTTGAAAAAAAAAAAAAGATTTCCCCCTATCCCAAATTATAAACAGGTATTTAATCTAAGAAAAAGAAAGTAATAATCATAAAGCCTTAATAGACTATTGTGTGTCTGTCTGCTTTATAAGGTCTGAAAAATAAAATATCCATTCTAAGAATATTGACTAACACAAGAAACTAGAATATGATTGTCAGCTGTATGATTTTTAATGCTGCTCAAAAGCGCAGTGTGTCCAGAATGATTGGGGCTGTTTCTAGTCAATGGAATGCTCTTTTTCTAATTGCCCAAAGATAAGTGGTGATCACAAGGCTAGCAGCGAAACTAAGTATTTTATGAACACAAATATCTGGAAGAGAAGTAGAAAAAATCTTAATCATCTGTTTCAAAATTTTAGTACATAACAGATCTAGCAGATTCTATTACATACATTCTTTAGTAATTATTTTTGTGATATAAAACACTCACTAAACCTCTATTTCATCTATGGGACTTCCAGAGCAAATCCAAACATAACATACCATTTTCAAATTTTCCACTATATATGGCCATATTTCAGTTTTATAGTTAAATGGTTGAATTACTGAGCAAATCATAGACCTTAAAGGACTTTATATGCCAGCTAAATTGTCTGACATGTAATTATTAATCTAAATGATAGAGGTGTACATATGTGTATATCACTGAATAATTAAAACTAGGTATTCATATACAGCCTATAAATATATTGAAAGATACAAAAGGAATTACTAATAATTTAAAACATACAAATTTAAAAAAATTTTTTTCCTATCATTTTTATTTTTTGGTACATGCCCCTAGTGGAAACCAAGCTTGGGACTCTCCGGTCCGCAGGCTGACACTCTAACCGCTGAGACAAATCAGCCAGGGCTTTCTTATCACTTTAATAAAAGTTAGAAGGCTGGTAATATCTAATATTAACCTGGAAAAATAGGTACTCTATAAGTGGGACTGAAAATTGATGTGATTTTGAAAGGCTAATACAGTATCAATTAAAATTACACACACACACATTCTGATATGTATATCCATCTGTGTGTGTGTGTGTGTGTGTGTGTGTGTCTCTCGCTCTCCATCCTTTGGCCTAGCAATTCCACTGTCAGAAATTTACCACCTTGTGAATATGTTTATACATAAATTTTCACTGCAGCAAAATCCAAAGATAACCTAAATGTACACTGATGTGGAACTTATTTAAATAAATTATGCTAACACCCATTATTGAACAATATGTAGTCATTAAACAAAATGAGATAGATCTACATCTGCTAAAACAAGATCTCCAAGATAACATGATTGAAAAATGCAAATATTGTATAGTATGACTCTATAGGTGTAAATATGTAAAAAATATTTATACTTTTATACATAGAAAAATCACATTTTTCTGGAAAAGATGTTTATAGTAATTATTTTTGGATGAGAAGGTAGGACTCAATGGTATAAGAGATTAATTTTTAGTTTCATGGCTTAAAGTTGTTTTTTTTTTTACTTTTTTATTTATTTCTGGTATGAAGATCTTTTTAAATTTTTTTATCTTTATTGTTGAATGTATTACAGATGTTCCTCATTTTCCCCCCATTGACCTCTTCCTCCCCACTCCCACCCCCACTCCTGCCTTTTCCCACACTGCTGTGTGTGTCCATTGGTCACATATAAGTTTTTTGGTTTATTTCTTCCTACCCCAACCCCCTTCCCTTTGAGGTTTGTCAGTCTAGCAACCAATCTATATTTCTTAATCCCTTCACCTTTTTCACCTATTCCCCCAACCCCACTCCCATCTGGCAATCGACAAAACGTTCTCTGTATCTATGAGAATGTTTCTGTTCTGCCTGTTCATTTTATTTGTAGATTCCATTGTTGATAGATATGTATTCACTGCCATTTTGTTTCTTCATATATTTTATCTTTTTCTTCAAAAAGACCCTTCAACATTTCATATAACAATGGTTTGGTGGTGATGAACTCCTTTAACTTTTTCTTGCCTGGGAAACTCTTTATATGGCCATTGATTCTAAATGACAGCTTTGCAGGATAGAGTAATCTTGGTTGTAGGTTCTTGCTTTTCATCACTCTAAATATTTCTTGCCACTCCCTTCTGGCCTGCAAAGTTTCTTTTGAGAAATCAGCTGACAGTCTTATGGGAACTCCCTTGTAGGCAACTAACTGCTTTTCTCTTGCTGCTTTTAAGATTCTCTCTTTGTCTTGAACCTTTTGCATTTTGATGATGATGTGTCTTGGTGTGGGCCTCTTAGGGTTCATGTTGTTTGGGACTCTCTGTGCATCCTGGACTTGTATGTCTGTTTCCTTCACCAAGTTAGGGAAGTTTTCTGCCATTATTGTTTCAAATAGGTTTTTGATTTCTTGTTCTCTCTCTTCTCCTTCTGACACCCCCAAGATGCAAATGTTGGCATGCTTGAAGTTGTCCCAGGGGCTCCTTACACTCTCCTCTTTCCATGGATTTTTTTTTTCTTTTTGCTGTTCTGATTGCGTGTTTTTTGCTTCCTTAGATTCCAAATTGATGGTTTGCTTCTTAGCTTTACCTACTCTACTATTGAATCTGTGTAAATTATTCTTTATTTCAGTTAGTGCCTCCTTCATTTCTGACTGGTCCTCTTTTATGCTCTTGAGGCCCTCACTAAGTTCACTGAGGTTTTCACTAAGTTCATTGAACATCCTTATAAGCACTATTTTGAACTCAGCATCTGTTAGGTTGCTCATCTCCATTTCATTTAGTTCTTTTCCTGGAATTTTGTTCTGTTCTTTCATTTGCGACCTGTTTCTTTGTCTCCTCATTTTGGCCACCTCCCTGTGTTTGTTTCTATGTATTACTTAACGAGTGGTATGGGGCTAGCTCAGACCAGATGCTGCTTGTTTGAAAGAATTTAGGAAAAACCTGAAGCAGGATCCAAGACAGGCCAATCCTATGGTTAAGCTACTGGTAACAGCTTGGGTGGGCCTGAAAGTTGGGTGGGCCAGGGCCTCAGGGAATCCTCAGGGAATCAACAGGGCGGGGCTGCCAGTGTGAGCCAGGTTGCTGGAGTCCCAGATTAGGCAGCTGTTGGATGCCCCAGGGCAGGGCTCACCAAAGGAACAAAGACCTCTGACAGCACGTTTGTCCTGGAGAAGGCACCCTCTCCAGCGCCAAACAGCTCAGTTCTTCCGTGTATGTCTCTGGCGCCCCTAGAGCTGCCTCCCCTCCAAGCTTAGAGGGAGTGAGTCCAATAATTCCGTGCGCGGGCCCTTTAAGAGGAGCTGCCTGGGGCTCCAGCCATCTAGGCCTCCCTGAGCCTCAGTTCCCGCTGGTTTTTCCAGCCAGAAGTTATGGGGACTTCTCTTCCTGGCACTGGAACCCTGAGCTGGATGCCTGGTGTGGGTCAGGGACCCCTCAGTCCTCAGGGAGGACCTTCCCAGCCAAGGTGTCCCTCCTGATTTGTATCCACCACACGTGGGTGTGGGACCAGCTTATTGTGCCTCCACCCCTCCTACCAGTCTCAATGTGGCTGCTTCTTTAATTCCATAGTTGTAGGACTTCCATTCAGCGCGAATTCAGGTGGTTTTGAATGATGGTTATTCAGTAATTCAGTTGTAACTTTGATGTGGTTGTGCGAGGACGTGATAATGCATTTACCTACGCTGCCATCTTGACCAGAAGTGCATGGCTTAAAGTTTTTAACGTTACATTAAAAAACAATAACCACCACAACTATTTTACTTGTTAGCATGAAAGTTCCTAAAGCTTTTCATCTTTGTAGGATGTTTGTTGAATTCATTTAATTGTTTATTGTCAAATATTTACTAGAGCTATTCAGCAAATATTTATAAAGTGTTTACTATCTACATTGGCATTATTCTACATACTGAAAGCACAGTGGTGAAAAAAGAAAGACAAGCTACCTGCTTTTAAGGAGCTTTTTCTTTTCAGTAGATAAACAAAAAATAAATGAATGAAAAATATAATTTCATAAATGAAAAGTGCTATTAAGAAGCTAAATAAGGCAGTGGTGTGATAGTGAAGAACAGTTTAGGCTGGGAGAGCTTCTTACTGAGGAAAGGGGTCAGGGAAGACATCTTGCAGAAGACATGTGACACGAGACATGGATTTGGAGGGAAGCGAGCCAGTGTTCCCAGTAGGGGAGGAAAGCAGAAAGACCTGAGGTAGGAAAAGCAGAAAAATGCCAATATGACTAGAACTAATTTATTTATTGTGTGTCGAGCACTGTTTTGTGTTTTCCAGATATTAACAGATAATATTATTCCCAGATTAATAAACAGGCAGAAGAGTGGCATGGTATAAGGTCAGGCAGGGCAATGGTCAGGAAGGATCTTACAGAATATAGCAAAGAATTTGGATTTTATTCTAAATGAAATGGGAAGCTATGGAAGATTATAAGTATGAAAGTGACATGATTTGGATTATGTTTTTAAAAATAACTTTGACTACTACACTGAGAATGGGTTAGATTGGGCCAGAAATAGAAGAGGCATGGCCAGTTAGGAGGCTATTTTAATAGTCCAGGTAAGAGAAGATGCTACCTTGGACTAGGGAGACAGCAAAGATGAAGAGAAGTAAATGAGTTTGGGTTATATTTTCAAGGTAGAGTTGACAAAGGTTGCTTATGGACTTATGTGAGGGTGACGGAGAAAAGTAAATTATGAGTTCTTCAGTTTTTATATTACAAAATAAATCAGTCAAGAAAGTATAAAATGAACAAAGTTACAAAACCATATTAGATCAATTTTCTGAATTATGTATTATTTCTAAAAATCCTTATTCCTACTAAAAAATTAAAAAACTTACATTTCGTTCTACT
The DNA here is from genome assembly GCF_014108415.1 of Molossus molossus. Taxonomy (NCBI): domain Eukaryota; kingdom Metazoa; phylum Chordata; class Mammalia; order Chiroptera; family Molossidae; genus Molossus; species Molossus molossus. Next base: position 39,060,137 of record NW_023425350.1, read on the forward strand.
TCAATTAATCTGTCTTTAACTTTCAGAAGCTCTCTGGTTGTTTCTTGACTTTCTCGCTCCCATTTGTTATCTTCACCAGAAGTTGAAGGAGGACTCTGTACCATCGTTTCCTCATCTTGCCTCTGTTTAAGGGCTTCATAATTCTTTTTCACCTAAAATTTTATTTAAAATATTTTAAATGGGGAAAAAAAAACACTCAAGTTCTATTTCTTATAATTAATTTAACCCTGCACTGGTCTAGAAAATCTGAGAGACACTTCATTTAAAAATATGATAAATAATATATACAATGATCATTATTAGCATAATCACAATTTATGCTTTGTAAAATACAAATCCTTTCTTTCCTCTTAGAAATACTAAAATACTCTTCGTATGTGTCATGCTCCTATAATATATTCTGTAATTTTATATCCTATTATTTATGATGAAAATGTTGCTGAAGACCAAGACAACTGTTTTTAGAATTGTATGTATAGCTTAGAGATTTCAGAGATCCCCATTTAAAGAACAAATAAAGATTTGACCTATGTAATAATTCCTCTTAAGAAGAGATCTAAATTAAAATGGAGGAAGTATCTATATATGTCTGCCCTTTTATGAAGGATATGTTGCCCAGAACAAACTATGTTAAATAAATTAATGACTTCTTTATTCAGATCTTGATCTATCACACATAATTACACGTAATTATTGTTAATTTATTTTATAAAGAGTGAGCAATCCAAGGTTTTCAGGTATGACTACAATCAAATCCTTCATTAAAAAGAGACAGCCAAGCCTGGCCAGTTTGCTCAGTGGTTAGTGTTAACCCACGGATCAAACTGTCGTGGGTTTGATTCCAGTCAAGGACACGTACCTCAGTTGCGGTTCATCCCTGCCCTGTTGGGGATCGTGCGAGAGGCAACCAGTCAATGTGTCCCTCTCACATTGAGATCCTCAGGTGAGGATTAAAAAAAGAGAGAGAGAGAGAGAGAGAGCGAACTCAAAACTAACTTGGTCATCTCACATTACCAAAACTGATTAACTTAATAGCTCTCTTCAATTTGAAATGATTATTGTTATACTTATCCTGAGTCATTCGTTTATCCTAGGAGGCATTAATCATAAATTTCTACATTAACCTAAACTTTATATTAAGGCAAGGATAAACATTTAAAATAATTCAATATTTAATGCAAATCTTAAAATTCAACAATAAAACTTGTTGCTATTGAGTTAGAAAAAAATGATGTGAGACTAAAGGAAAAAGATGCCAAGATAGAATGTAATTTAAAGCTTGGCAAGTGATCTAATAGGTGTTCTGGGATCCTAACTTTTCCAGTTTTTTTATTACTATTACTTTTAACACCCTAATAACATAGACGGTGACATCATTTCCATTCTCCTATTTTACATTAATTTCCCACAGGATCTTTTTCCCCCTAGGGTTAGAAAGATTATAGACATGACATTATTAGGAAGAATTGAGAATAAAACTCAGAGTTTCTCATTTTTAGACCCTGTTCTTACAACTAAGTTTCAAAATGGTTTCTTTACCTTATGTATCATTAATCAGAATCTCTAATCTATGTTCACACAGAAAATAAAATATCATTTTTCATCAAGGTTTCTTAGAGGCAGCATATAGGTAGATTCTTGTCTTTTTATCTAATCCATTAACCTCGACTTTTACCTTGGGTTTTAGACCTTTTATATTTAATGTGATTATTGATATGGTTTTATTTAAATCTGCCATCTTACTATTGCTTTCTATCTGTCTAATCTGTACTTTGTTCCATCTTTTTTCTTTTTCTGCCTTCTTTTGAATTTTTTATAATTCTTTTTTATCTCTCTTGCTGGCATAACAGCCATACCTTTTTGTCATGCTATTTAAGTAGTTACTTTAAGCCTAATACCATTCATATTTATCTTTCATAGTCTATCTTATGATATAGTACTAATAGTCTTAATAGTATACTTCCAGTTGAATACATGTTTATGGTAGGAAGAAAGTCCAATAGTAGTTATGCCAAAATGACTGGAAGTAAAAGATAATGATGGAATTTTTTAAAATATGTTTTTATTGATTTGAGAGAGAGAGAGAGAAACATCGATCCACTGCCTCCTGCATGCCCCCTACATACCCAGACATATACTCTGACCAGGAATCAAACCAGAGACCACTCAGTCCATGGGACGACGCTCAATCCCCTGAGCCATACCAACTGGGCACATGTGCTTTTTTAATACAACGCATGATTTCCCTCTACTGCTATTCTTACACCCATACATTTCCTATCAGACTTTTCTCTGGATTCTCAATAGGAAAAGTGTCAGTACCACACAGAGAGTTTTTACCCATGAAATAAGCCTGCCTTTTCCCCATCCCACTATCACAATTCTGGTATGTTCCTAACTGCATGGGTGACATACACATATGAAATGGGACTGAAAAAACTATGGTGTATAAACAAAATACAATTTGTCATAAACTACATGACAAAGATCTACTTAATATAAACACTCTCAAATTCAAGAAGACACAAAATATTAATAAAATATTACATTTTTATTTTCTACTTTACAATTTTCCCTCTGAATATTTAACAATTAAAACTCTTTCCAAGGAAACTACTTACTGTTTTAAGTTCTTGGCGTAATTGCTGGTTATAGTTTGTGGATTCTTCTAATCGAGCTTCTAAAGCAGCAATTTTTTCCTCTTTTATTTCAAGGGACTTCTTTAGTGTGGATTCTAGTTTTGATTCCAAAAGTTTATACCTACTATCCAAGTATAAAAATAGTAAAAGTTTGTTATTGTAGGTCATAAAATTATTTTTAAAGATAATTTATGACAACAGATACTGGTGCCATAAATAGATCTTATACTTTTTTTAAGTGGCAAATTACATTATCTTCCTCTTACTGCCCCAGTCTCCCCTATTTAAACTATTCCTGGAAATGAAGATTACAGCCTAGATTGTCAAAATAAAAAATTAATGGTCAGAAAGGCATTATATTTCTTTCAGTTTTTTAAGTCTCAAACTACTCCTTTTAGAGATTTTATAATAGAATCTACAGAAAGTATTATATTATCGCCCTGGCCGGTTTGGCTCAGCGGTTGGAGCGTCGGCCTACGGTCCAGAGAGACCCGGGTTCGGTTCCCGCTAAGGGCACGTACTTCGGTTGCAGTTTGTCCCCGGCCCTGGTTGGTCGTGCGGGTGGCAGCCACTCGATGTGTCCCTTCACGTCGATGTTTCTCTCTCTCTCTCTCCCTTCCTCTCTCTCCCTCCCACTCTATCTGTACAAAAAATGGAAAAATATCCTCGGGTGAGGATTAAAAAAAAAAGAAAAAAAGAAAGAAAGTATTATATTATCAAACATTTATCTATACTATTAAGGGTAAAGTATTTAAATAAGAACATATGACTAGTTAAGACTTGAAACTCATTGAAGATTTTGTCTTTAGGGTATAAAGAACATGCAGAATATTCTAAAAAGGGAAAAATATACTAAAGACAAGACACTGGCGACAGAGACAGACAAATGTGAATGTCAATATTTTAGTTGTCTATATCATATTTTATAAAGATAATTATATATATATATAATTTTTAGAGAGAGGAAGGGAGAGGAAGATATAAACATCGATGAGAGAGACACATCAATCAGCTGCCTCCCGTATGGCCCCCACTGGGAATCGAGCCTGCAACCTGGGCATGTGCCCTGACCAGGAATCGAACTGGCGACCTCTTGATCCATGGGTCGATGCTCAACCACTGCGCCACACCAGCTAGGCTAGTTATGTTTTTGAATGGTGTGCCTATGATAATTATATTATTCTTCAGGGTTATTTTTAATTACAAAAAGGAGAGTGTATGATCACAATTTGAGAGTGAACCATAAACTAGGGATTATGAATAATCTACATCTTATACCTGAGAACTCCAACGACTAAATCAAATAAAAACCGAAAGTATGTAATGAAAAAGTTGATCATATTCTGCTTTGTACTGTAATTAACTTGTATGTATATATTTTCTGTTTAACCAGATTTTATTTTATTTATTTATGTATTTATTTTTTATCCTCACCCGAGGACATTTGTCCATTTTTTGTTCAGATAGAGCGGGAGGGAGAGAGAGGAAGAGAGAGGGAGAGAGAAACATCGATGTGAAGGGACACATCGAGTGGCTGCCACCCGCACGACCAACCAGGGCCGGGGACAAACTGCAACCGAGGTACGCGCCCTTAGCGGGAACCGAACCCGGGTCTCGGTACTGCAGGCCGACGCTCCAACCGCTGAGCCAAACCGGCCAGGGCGTGTTTAACCAGATTTTAAATTCATTGAGAACAGATCTTACTCATTTTGGTATCAGCTTGAGTCAATAAACATTTTTAAAGCATTTAATGAGCCTGTCTTTGGATGTGTTGAATTTGTGATGCCTGAGCTGTTTCTGGACTGTCCAGATAGACATGTCCAGTAAGCAAATAATAATACGGTTATCAGGTGAGATGATGGATGAGAATGCTCAGCATACAAAATGAATTAATAAGAGGCATAAGAACATAATAACCCTAGGAAACTATATTGAAAGAGATGACATAAGAAAAGAGTTGTTGAAAGAGAAAGACAGCCCTGGCCGGTTCGGCTCAGCAGTTAGAGCGTCAGCCTGCAGTCCAGAGAGACCCGGGTTCGGTTCCTGTTAAGGGCACGTACCTTGGTTGCAGTTTGTCCCGGCCCTGGTTGGGTTGTGCGGGTGGCAGCCACTCAAAGTGTCCCTTTCACATCGATGTTTCTTTCTCTCTCTCCCTTCCTCCCCACTCTATCTGAACAAAAAATGGAAAAATGTCCTCGGGTGAGGATAAAAAATAAAAAAGAGAAAGACAGCCCTGGCCAGTCTGGCTCAGCAGTTAAGAGTGTCGGCCTGTGGACCAGAGAGTCCCAGGTTCAGTTCCTGCTAAGGGTATGTACCTAAGTTGCAGTTTGTCCCCGGCCCTGGTTGGGGTTGTGTGGGTGGCAACCAGCTGATGTGTCTCTCTCACATAGATGTTTCTCTCTCCCCCTATCCCCTCTTCCTCTTGCTCTATCTGAAGATAAAAGCAAAAATGTTCTCAGGTGAGGATAAAAACATAAAATAAAAAAAAGAGAGAGACAAAAGTGATCACATAGCACTGGTTACAACTCTAGCACTAAATTTACTTTGTTGCATTTTAGTTTATTTATACATTCAATTCCACAACTAAACTATTCCTTTAGGGCATGAATATCTTCATAATAACTATATCTTCAAAGGAGTGCAGAAGGAATGACATCAATCGCAAAGATGAAAAGACTAGACTAACAAAAGAATTTAGGACAACGATTGAGGTACAGGGTAAAGATAAATGCAGATATACATAAATTCTGATATAAAGGAGAGAAAATGTTAAAGGAATTTATGTCCGTGAGCCTCTATTTCTGTGACATTAAGACTAACTTACTGGCTGAGAAAGATGGTTTAGTGGCTTAAGACACTTCTTTTCCTAATTCCCCAGATTCTAATATGGGTATTAACTACTCTCAATTCCATTTCCTAAAATTTTTAGTTCACTATATGCCCTCATCTCCATGTCTAATGCTTTCACTATATAAACAAAAGTGTGGATTAATAAATGCACCACATCTTTCTTAGACTATTACAATAGCTTTCTCATTGGGTTCTGTGCCTCCAAATTGCCATTTTTCCAACCTACCTTTAAAAAAATGATTTTATTTTATTTTTATTATTGACATTATTCATGTCACTCTAAGAAATGCTTGACACACTTTCTGTGCTTTATTTGCATGGAATGCCCTTCCGCACAGTTTCCACTTGGCAAACTTTTGTCTTTTTTTTTTTAAACGTATCTTTATTGTTCAATGTATTAGTGTTCCTCATTTCTTCCCTATTGACCCCCTCCACCCCACTCCCGACCTCCTCCTGCCTTTCTCTACACTGTTGTCTGTGTACATTGGTTATGCATATATACATGTAAATTCTTTGGTTTATTTCTTCCCACCCAACCCCCCTTCCCTTTGAGGTTTGTCACTCTAACAACCAACTTGTATTTCCTAATCCCTTCACCTTTTTCACCCATTCCCCCAACACCCTCCCCCCCCCCCCCGTCTGGCAACCAACAAAATGTTCTCTGTATCTGTGAGAATGTTTCTGTTCTGCCTGTTCATTTTGTTTGTAATTGCATTGTCACTAGATATGTATTCATTGCCATTTTGTTTGTTCGTATTTTTTATCTTTTTCTTCAAAAAGACCCTTCACCATTTCATATAACAACGGTTTGGTGATGGTGAATTCCCTTAGCTTTTCCTTCTCTGGGAAACTCTTTATCTGTCTCCATCGATTCTAAATGACAGCTTTGCAGGATAGAGTAATCTTGGTTGTAGGTTCTTGCTTTTCATCACTCTAAATATTTCTTGCCACTCCCTTCTGGCCTGCAAAGTTTCTTTTGAGAAATCAGCTGACAGTCTTATGGGAACTCCCTTGTAGGCAACTAACTGCTTTTCTCTTGCTGCTTTTAAGATTCTCTCTTTGTCTTGAACCTTTTGCATTTTGATGATGATGTGTCTTGGTGTGGGCCTCTTGGGGTTCATGTTGTTTGGGACTCTCTGTGCATCCTGGACTTGTATGTCTGTTTTCTTCACCAAGTTAGGGAAGTTTTCTGCCATTATTGTTTCAAATAGGTTTTTGATTTCTTGTTCTCTCTCTTTTCCTTCTGACACCCCCAAGATGCAAATGTTGGCACGCTTGAAGTTGTCCCAGAGGCTCCTTACACTATACTCAGTTTTTTGGATTCTTTCTTCCTTTTGCTGTTCTGATTGGGTGGTTTTTGCTTCCTTATATTCCAAATTGATGGTTTGCTTCTTGGCTTTACTGACTCTACTATTGAATCTGTGTAAATTGTTCTTTATTTCAGTTAGTGCCTCCTTTATTTGACCATGCATCCTTCATTTCTGACTGGTCCTTTTTTATGCTCTTGAGGCCCTCACTAAGTTGGCTGAGGTTCTCACTAAGTTCATTGAGCATCCTTATAGGCAGTGTTTTGAACTCTGCATCTGTTAGGTTGCTTATCTCCATTTCATTTAGTTCTTTCCCTAGAGTTTTGTTCTCTTCTTTCATTCGGGACCTGTTTGTCTCCTAGTTTTGGCTGCCTCCCTGTGTTTGTTTCTATGTATTACTTAACAAGTGGTATGGGGCTAGCTGAGACCAGATGCTGCTTGTTAGAATTTAAGAAAACCTTAAGCAGGATCCAAGACAGACCAACCCTATGGTAAGGCAACTGGCAACAGCTTGGGTGGGCCTGAAAGTTGGGTGGGCCTGAATCTTAGGGAATCACCAGGGCAGGGCAAAGAGTATGAGCCAAGTTGCTGGAGTTCCAGATATTGCGGCTGTCTGCCGCCCTAGGGACGGGCTCACCAAAGGAACAAAGGCCTCTGACAGCACGTTTGTCCCAGAGAAAGCCCCCTCTTCAATGCCAAACAGCTCAGTTCTTCCCTGTATGTCTCTGGTGCCTTTCAAGTTGCCTCCCCCACACTGGAACCTGGAGGGTGCACATCCAAGTAAGTCCGTGTGCGGGCCCTTTAAGAGGAGCTGCCTGGGGCTCCAGCTACCTCAGCCTCCCTCAGTCTCACTGGTTTTTCCAGCCAGAAGTTATTGGGACTTCTCTTCCTGGGACTAGAACCCTAAGCTGAGCGCCTGGTGTGGACAGGACTCCTCACTTCTTAGGGAGGACCTTCCCAGCCGAGGTGTCCCTCCAGATTTTATCCACCACACCTGGGTGTGGGACCAGCCAGTTGCGCATCAGCCCCTTGTACCAGTCTCGACGTGGCTGCTTCTTTAATTCCATAGTTGTAGGACTTCCATTCAGCCTGATTTCAGGCGGTTTTGAATGACAGTTGTTCTGTAGTTTAACTCTGATGTGGTTGTGGGAGGACCCGATACTGTGTTTACCTACCGCCATCTTGACCGGAAGTCTCAAATTTCCGTCATTCTTCTAGGGTTAGCCTAAGCATTATCATTTATTTGATGCTTTATAATCAGGAGATAACAAGAGCTCTATTAATATTAATTACAGTAATTGTATGAATTAAAGTTTGACAAGAAGTACCATATAGAATGAAGGGACCATCTATAGCTGAGTTCATACATTTATAACACTGGGTCAGTTAGGGCAGCTACACAATTTACCCTACTTTTTTTGCAGAGGGGAGTCAACTTTTTAAATGTCTTACACATGGCAGGTAATAAATCTGTTTGAATAAAGAAGTGACATGCATTCAGTATCTGTATTAAAAGGTAGTCAACTAAATTGGCCCTTGACTATCTGTTTAACTCTAAATTGTTTTCTCATGAAATACCTGTATAATTAATTCAACAAAGGTTGCTTGGATTGATTGCTAGAATAAATGCCTCAAATTATTTGTATTTGTTATTATAGAACAACCTTTACTTTTTATTTTTAACTTTAAAAATTTTTTTGTTTATTGATTTTAGAGAGAGAGGAAGAGGAGAGAGATAGAAACATTGATTGGCTGCCTCCTGCATGCCCCCACTGGGGATTTGGCCCACAACCTGGGCATGTGCCCTGACCAGGAATCTAACTGGCGACCTCTTGGTGCACAGATCAACACTCAACCACTGAGCCACACCAGCTGGGCTAGAATTTTTTTTCTTTTTCATTTATCTTCAGATAGAGCGGGAGGGAGAAAGTGAGGCAGAGAGAGTGAGAGAGAGAGAAATATCGATGCGAGAGAGACACACTGACTGGTTGCCACCCACATGACCCCAACCAGGGCCAGGGACAAATTATAACTGAGAAACATGCCCTTAGTGGGAACTGAACCCAGGACTCTGGTCTGTAGGCCGACGCTCTAACTGCTGAGCCAAACCGGCCAGGGCAACTTTTAAAGTATCAATTTGGTCTATTAACTTGAAATTTCTCAATATTACATAAACAAATCCAATTTAATCAGCATTAAATTTTCCTATATACATTCATTTGATATACAGTAAAAATATTTACTAGAACAATGGGTAGATGATAAATACAAATTAACTAATTACAGAAATTCCAATAAATTAAAATCTAGCCCACATAAAACAATATTCTTTTGTTTTTTAATCTTCACTTGAGGACATTTTTGTATTCATCTTCAGATAGAGCAGGAGAGAGAGGGGGAGGAAGAGAGAGAAAGAAACATCTATGTGAGAGAGACACATTGAGTGGTTGCCACCCACAAGACCCTGGCTAGGGTCGGTGACAAACTGCAACTGAGGTATGTGCCCATAGCAGGAACCGAACCTGGGACTCTCAGGTCTGAGGGCCAACACTCTAACCACTCAGCCAAACCAGCCAGGGCTAAAACAATATTCTTAACAATGCACATTTATAGCTGGAATCACATAGCTGACTAGATGCTAAACAGTAGACTACTTGAAAAATGTGATTAACTGTTTGATAGATTGTAAATGCCATGGAAGATTATTTTTTTTGAAACTGTATTGATTATTCTCAAAATTAAATGGTATATGTGAATTTTTTATTTCATTTGTCAAGCCTAGTTTTCTACCTTATTTTTATACCTTAATTGCTTCTGAATATATTTTCCTTTGTTTCATACTTTTCTTCCATTTCTCCTTAAGCCCACATTTTGGCACACAAAAATAAATTAAAGAATTGAGGCATTTAAGCAACACATGATTCAAATAAAAACTAACTTGCTTAGCCCTGGCCGGTTTTGCTCAGTGGTTAGAGCGTCAGCCTGGGGTCCAAAGAGACCCGGGTTCGGTTCCCACGAAAGGCACGTACCCTGGATGCAGTTTGTCCCTGGCACTGGTTGGTCATGTGGGTGGCAGCCACTCAATGTGTCCCTTTCACGTTGATGTTTCTCTCTCTCTCTCTCCTTCTCTCTCCCTCCCACTCTATCTGAACAAAAAATAGGAAAATGTCCTCAAGTGAGGATAAAAAGAAAAAAAAACTAACTTGCTTAAATTGACTTCATATTTCACCACTGAGGGGTTTGTTGTTAATGTCTCATTCTATTTTCACAGGAAATTACAGCTTCAGAACTTTGGCTACCTAGGTGGTCCTGTTTTCCTATTATGAAACTATTAATATTACATTTTTGCATTTTTTGCTTAGATCAATATTAGGTTGTCTTTATCTGATTTTTACTTTTTATTTTCCTATAGTACTTTTTCTAAGGGAAGAAAAGAACCAGAAACAGTGAAATAAAATACATAAATGTATTCTGTAGCTAGTAGGAAAGAACCAATGTTTAAGCAAAATAATAATAATAATTTCAACTGTTTATAAAAGACTTAATACTCACCTGTCATCAGTACTTTGCTCATCATGTAAGAGTCGCTCTTTATTTAACCCTATCTTCTCAAGCTCATGGGTTAATTTTTCGAGATCATTATTCATTTGTTGAGTCTTTAATTTTTCACTCACCAAATCCTTATTTTAAAAGGAATGCAAAACTCACATAAGTGTCAAGAGCATAAACACCCAAGAAATTCAGCCAGGATTCTAACTACCACCATCCAGAAATAATATAATTTGAAAATGTCATTGAATTTTTCCTCCCTCATTAAGAAGTAGTTAAGTGCCCGGCCCGGCTGGTGTGGCTCAGTGGTTGAGCACTGACCCATGCACCGAGAGGTCAATGGTTTGATTTCTGGTCAGGGCACATGCCCAAGTTGTGGGCCAAAACCCCAGTGGGGGGCATGGAGGAGGCGGCCAGCTGATGTTCTCTCTCATCAATGTTCCTATGTCTCTCTCCCTCTCCCTTCCTCTGTCTTTAAAATCAATAAAGGAAAAAAAAAAGTCCATAGTGTCCAGGAAAAGATTAAGAAAAAAATGTAGTAGTTAAGCAACAATAATATAATGTAGTGCAAACAGAATAGTTTTATCTTTTTTTGTTTTTGTTTTTTGGCTAATACTTCTTTTTATACCTTGGTATTTAAAACTAAAAAAAGAAATTATTTACTCTCTACTTGTGAACCCACCACCTTATGTTTGAGAACTGTGTTTTACATATCCATTAATTTTTCGAATAATGAGCTAGAACTTTAGTGCATGTTTCTTCCTATACAACACCCTTCTCCCACAAGCATCCTTTCCCATGTCTCTGAACATGTTTTCTAATCTAATGGAGATAATACCTATAAAAATTGGTCATAAAATTATATAAATATATAAATACAACTTATGAGGTCCTTAGTCCCGTACTTGGCACACAGTTAGCATTCAATAAATAGTGGCTATCATGCTTCCCATTATACTTAGCATTCAGTAGGAGTCTTGATCAAATATTTTAACATTATTTTGAAATAAAATTATAATGTAAGATGTCACATACCACATGAAAACTTTATTAATACAATGTCTTAAAAAAATACAGCTTACATGCACTTATTAGTTTAACAAAAGCAGGAAAAATGGAAACTTTCTGGTTCTAATTCTATACTGTTTATAGTTCTAATTCTAAATTTCTACTTTAGATCCATAAGCAGATGATGCAAATTACTGATGGGTTCCAATAAAACTTAAAGCTTTGAGTTAAAAATACAAAAAACTTTTGCCTTAAATTTAGGTAACTATACTTACCTCACGTAATGTAACCAAAGTTTTTATATCAATAGTTGCTCTTTTGACAAGCTCCTTATTTTCTTTCTCTAACTCTTTCAGACGAATGCAAGATTCTTTATAAATACCAATCTCTTTGAATAGAGTTTTGTTTTCTTTCTCCAAATTTCCAATTTTCACATTATTTTCTTCTAATGTGGTATCTTTTATTTCTGCTTGTTGTCGGAGTCTCTTATTTTCCTTCTCCAGTTGTTTCTTATCCTTTTCCAATTGAGAAGTCTCTTGCTCTAGTGATTTATTTTCTTTTTCTAGCTGTTCTAGTCTTTTGCTAGATATTTTTAACTCTTCTAGATTTTTTTGCAGTGTTTGATTTTCCATCTCTAAGTCTTGTAGTTCACTCTCTAGTTGCTGAATTTTTTTATTGCTGTTCTCTAGAGCCTTCTGTAGCCTTTGATTTTCTGTATCTAAACCCTGGTAGCTAACTTCTAAGCGTTCTGTTTTCTTGAAAGATGCTTTCATAAGCTCTAAACCCTTCTTAAGCTGCTCTTTTTCACTTTCTAGTTCTTTATTTTCTAGTTGCAGCTGAGCCATTTTCATGCTTGCACACTTCAAAGACTCCACATTCCTTCGAAGTTCTAAGTTTTCTTCATCGAGTTGGGAATTCTCTTTCTCTAGGGATTCTAACTGAAAAGTAAGGTTTTTAAAGCTATCCAGTCTTTTTCTTAATTTCCTATTTTCTCTTTCTAGCTCTGAATTTTCTTGTTCTAAGGCCTCAATTTTTTCACAAGTAATTTTTAAATTGGTTATCTTTTTCTGTAACAATTCATTTTCTTTTTCAAGATGATGCAATTCATTTTCAAGTTCTTCTGCTCGTTCTCCTTTTTCTTTATAATGTTCCAATTCTTTTCTAATTTGTCTTTTTTCAAATTCGATCTTGCTTAGCTTGCTACTTGTTTCTCTGATAGATTCATGGAGAATTTTATTTTCTTTTTCAATGTCTTTCACCCTTGCTTCAGCACTTATCTGGGAGCGCTGTCTTAAGGAAGACACGGTTTGATTCAGATGTTCATTTTCTTGTTCCAATATTTTAATCTAATTTAAAACAAGAAAGGTGAAAATTAAAAACTTAACTGAGCAAGAACTAAACATTTTAAATTATATAGTTATTCCCTTCCAAAAACCAACAGGGAACTCAGAACATAAAAGGTTGCTAGCATGTATATCTTACTTTAAATTCTGACAAATATTTACTGAGGGACCACTGTATATGTGTACTGCCACTAGGTCATTAAAGATCATGTCTTGCCCTGGCTGGTTTGGCTCAGTGGTTGGAGCGTCGGCCTGTGGACCAGAGAGTCCTGGGTTCGGTTCCCAATAGGGGCACGTACCAAAAAAAAAAAAAAAGATCATGTCTTTAGTAAGTTCATAATGGGATGGAATGGTTAAGAGAAATGTATTTAATATTAATCAAGATGATCTTTAGATTATTTAATTACATATACACATACCTCCTTGAGGATATAAGCTTTTACTTCCACAAATAAATTTTGAAATGCCTATACACAGAGGATCCTCAGTAAATATTTGCTATATTGTATAAATGTATGTGTATACATACATATATGTATATACATATGTGTGTATATTCATTCCCCAAAAGAATGCTGATGTGGAAACATCAAAATAACAAAATCTCCTGGCACATTTTAAAACTAATCCATTCAATTCATGGCATAGATTAGTTTAATAGTTCTCAAAATTCAGCATGTTAAACAAACTCCTAAGAACTTGGTGAAAGTACAGATTCATGCTTAGCGCTAGAATTTTTGTTCTGTAGCTCTATAGAAATTTGTATTTTTATAAGTGGCTTGAAGACTACACGTAGATAATATAAAATAAATCCTTGTACATTTAAAAAATAAATAAAAATTTGAAAATAGCAAGTCAATCTACCCAGTTCTGTTTCCTCAAGCATTAAGTGAGAATGTTCAATATATACTTGAAAATAAATTTGCAAGTATCCAAGATGGTTGCTGCCACCACGTTTCTCTTTTTTAGTAGGGCCAGAGTACAGTGGCATTTCTCCCCAACTCCACTCCACAGTCATTGTCCACAGACTTGAAAGCACATGTACAGCAAAATTTTATACAACATAATTATTATTTTGTTAATCCTCAACCAAGGACTTTCTTGGAATGATTTTTAGATAAAGTGGAAAGGAGGGAGGGAGAGAGAGGGACAGAAACATCAATGTGAGACAGAGACATTGACTGGCTGCCTCCCACACGAACCCGACCAGGGCCAGGGATCAAACCGACAACCCAGGTACATTCCTGTGACTGGGAATCAAACCCAAAATCCTTTGGTCCATAGGCTGAGGCTCTAACCACTGAGCAAAACCAGCCAGGGCAAGATAATTACTAACCATACTGTCAATTTTAAAACTTCTCACCTTTCCTTTTAACTTTCCTAAAATACACGGCATAGAAAGTGAGATAAAACTAGTTACTTTAAAATAGAAAAAAATTATAAAAGATTTCCCTTTAGCCCTGGCCAGTTTGGCTCAGCGGTTAGAGCGTCGGCCTGCGGTCCGGAGAGACCCGGGTTCGGTTCCCGCTAAGGGCACGTACTTCGGTTGCAGTTTGTCCCCGGCCCTGGTTGGTCGTGCGGGTGGCAGCCACTCGATGTGTCCCTTCACATCGATGTTTCTCTCTCTCTCTTCCTCTCTCTCCCTCCCACTCTATCTGTACAAAAAATGGAAAAATATCCTCGGGTGAGGATAAAAAAAAAAAAAAAAAGATTTCCCTTTAATGTTATATGGATATCTTATATATGTGTAAACTATCTTGTTAATAAATTTTAAAACACAATGATTAATAAGAAATTTATGAACCTGTCTCTCCGAATTTTCTTTAAGTGTTTCAATTGTTTTCTCAAGTTGAGCCTTCTCCTTCATTACATCCTTGCTTAAATTCTGACAATTCTGAAGACTTTGCTTTTCTTGAATAATCTCATTTTCAAGAATTTCAACCTAGAAAAAATTAAATCACAGAACAATATATCATTAAGTATTTTAGAAACAGTGGGAACATGTCAAAGCAAAAGATAACCACTGAATTAAATATAAAATACAATTTTAATATCCAAATGGTAAAATTTTTTTTTTAATCCTCACCCGAGGATATTTTTCCATTTTTTGTACAGATAGAGTGGGAGGGAGAGAGAGGAAGGGAGAGAGAGAGAGAAACATCGATGTGAAGGGACACATCGAGTGGCTGCCACCCGCACGACCAACCAGGGCCGGGGACAAACTGCAACCGAAGTACGTGCCCTTAGCGGGAACCAAACCCGGGTCTCTCCGGACCGCAGGCCGACGCTTTAACCACTGAGCCAAACTGGCCAGGGCCAAATGGTAAAATTTTTAAATTTAGTAGAGAAATTCAAGTAATATTCCATGCTAATTTTAGCAGCTATATAAAATATGCAGACATGACTATTTTTCTTATCCTCTGCATCTTTGAAGGCAAGTATCTACTTGTAAACACAAAGACAAATCCAAGTGAATATTGATAATTATGGGCTGCTCTATGAAGACTGTACAAGTCTTACTGAAATGCTCTCTTTGGCTTGAGTAAATTTTTAAAGTAAAATTTTATAGTCAAAGAATTTCTGTGTACACAAAGAAAGAGAATATAAAATGCATGATGTGATTCCCTGAGGCCTTGCCGCACCCAACTTTCAGGCCCACTCAAGCTGTTGCCAGTTGCTTAACCATAGGATTGGCCTGTCTTGGATCCTGCTTCAGGTTTTCCTAAATTCTTTCAAACAAGCAGCATCTGGTCTCAGATAGCCCCATACCTCTCGTTAAGTAATACACAGAAACAGACACAGGGAGGCAGCCAAAATGAGGAGACAAAGAAACAGGTCCCAAATGAAAGAACAGAACAAAACCCCAGGAAAAGAACTAAGCGAAATGGAGATAAGCAACCTAACAGATGCTGAGTTCAAAATACTGCTTATAAGGATGCTCAATGAACTTAGTGAGGGCCTCAAGAGCATAAAAAAGGACCAGTCAGAAATGATGGATGCACAGTCAAAAATGAAGGAGGCATTAACTGAAATAAAGAATCATTTACACAAATTTAATAGTAGAGTATGTAAATCCGAGAAGCAAACCATTGATTTGGAATATAAGGAAGCAAAAAATGCCCAATCAGAACACCAAAAAGAAAAAAGAAAAAAAATGAGGATAGTGTAAGGAGCCTCTGGGACAACTTCAAGCGTGCCAACATTCACATCTTGGGGGTGCCAGAAGGAGAAGAGAAAGAACAAAAAATCAAAAACCTATTTGAAACAATAATGGCAGAAAACTTCCCTAACTTGGTAAAGAAAACAGACATACATGTCCAGGAAGCACAGAGAGTCCCAAACAAGATCAACCCCAAGAGGCCCACACCAAGACACATCACCATCAAAATCCAAAAGGTTCAAGACAAAGAGAGAATCTTAAAAGCAGCAAGAGAAAAGCAGTTAGTTGCCTACAAGGGAGTTCCCATAAGACTGTCAGCTGATTTCTCAAAAGAAACTTTGCAGGCCAGAAGGAAGTGGCAAGAAATATTCACAGTGATGAAAAGTAAGAACCTACAACCAAGATTACTCTATTCTGCAAAGCTGACATTTAGAATCAATGGCCATATAAAGAGTTTCCCAGGCAAGAAAAAGTTAAAGGAGTTCATCACCACCAAACTGTTATTATATGAAATGATGAAGGGTCTTTTTGAAGAAAAAGATAAAATATATGAACAAACAAAATGGCAATGAGTACATATCTATCGACAATGGAATCTACAAACAAAATGAACAGACAGAGCAGAAACATTCTCATACATACACAGAACGTTTTGTTGGTTGCCAGATGGGAGGGGGGTTGGGTGAATGGGTGAAAAAGGTGAAGGGATTAAGAAGTACAAATTCATTGCTAGACTGACAAACCTCAAAGGGAAAGGGGTTGGGGGGTGGGAAGAAATAAATCAAAGAACTTATATGCATAACCAATGAACACAGACAATAGTGTGGGAGAGGGGCGGGAGTGGGGAGGAGGGGGTCAATGGGGGAAAATTAGGAACATCTGTAATACATTCAACAATAAAGATTTAAAATAAATAAATAAATAAAATGCATGAGAAAAAAATGAGAAATGGTGGTGTAAGTTTAATGAGGAAAAATAAAAAAGGAGAATAATACTGGTGAAAAACTCCAACAAATATTTATAGTCTAGGTTTAAATTTATTTTCATTTATACATTTTAAAGCTATAATATAGTATGTGGTTAATAAGTATAAAAGTATAGAAAAGCAAGTTTAAGTTCAAAATATGCAATCATTGATTTCCCCATTATTATAGAACATTGACTGGCTGCCTCCTGCATGCCAACCAGGGATTGGGCCCACAACCTGGGCATGTGTCCTGACTGGCGATCGAACTGGTGACCTCTTGGTGCATGGGTCGATGCTCGACCACTAAATCACACTGGCTGGGCTGAATTTTTTCTTTTTAACATCAGCTCAAGATAACTGCACATGGAAAATAATCTTCCAATATCTCAAAAGCATCAATTCACAAATCTTATCCAGTAAGATTTGTCTTATCCAGTAACATTAATTTACATGTTTAGGAAGCTTTTAGTTATAATTAATTAATCTGGTTCTCCTCTTATAGATTAAAATACATGAGTAACAGTTATTTAATTAAATACATTTGTTGTTTTACATTAGTGCAATTCAAGTGAAACATTTAGTTTACAAAAGACATCTTTTATCTAATGAATTTATTGAAAATTGCTAGAATCACTAAGAATTTACTAATTAGACTTCAAAGGTAATTTCAAAATCAAATTATAATTTACAGACCCAATTATAATTACAACCAAAACAAAACTGTTCCAAGTTCTAAATGGCCACTCCTACATTACCACTATATTGTCAAATGCTTATTAAAATAATTTGGTTAACAGACTAAAGGAAATATAAAATGTTATAAAAGAGTAAAACTCTTGCAAGAAAATCTTGCATTATCTAAGGTAGTGGTCCCTCAAAGCACAGTTCCAAAACAGCAGGTTGAACATCACCAAGGAAATGAGAATTCTTAGCCCCCATTATGAACCTACCAAGAAAACAGAAACTCTAGGCATAATATGCTCAGCAGTCTTTTAACAAGTCCTACAGGTGATTCTGATGCATACTATTGTTCAAAAATCACTAAAGGTTAGGAAGATTTTCAGACGGAAGTCTAGCAACCCAGAATCTATCAAAGCAAAAGCTAGCCATGGGTAGAAGCCAACAGCATTTTGTCATGGCAGAAAGCAAGGAAGCTCCCATGGAGTGCTAAGGCTGTGTCATAAGGATTCAGGAAACAGCTTAATTGGGACAGTAAAAAAAATAAATGTGGTGGATTGAAACACTTTAAATATTCTTAAATCCATGAGTTCTTAATGACACTAAAACAACAAACTCACTCAATTATCTCAGGAGGATCTGAGAAAAACCAACTAATTATTAGGAAACTGGTAAATAAATAAAGGAATAAAATCAAACATTCATCCTGCTTTTCCCATAAGAGCTATTCCTCAGAATTACTAACGGTGTTTTCTTTAAACCAGTCGTTTTTAAAAGAAAGATTTTCTTTAAAGAAATACCCTAGCTACCACATTAGAAGGGATGATATAATTAGAAAACTAAGATTTTGCAATCTATAATTAAGGGATCCAAGCAAATGATTTTCCATGACAACATCACAAAAAGACAGACAACCAGACGTGTGCCTCCTGATTGAAATATATACACACTCCTCATGAATACTCTTACTAAAAACTCAGTTTGAACCTGATTACAGTAAAACAGTCAATACAGGGAACAAAAGAACGTGCTAAGTGACACAAAAAGAATGCAATTAGCAAAATCTAAATTGTGGGAAAACTCTGTTAGACAAATAACCTCATTTCTTCAACAGAAAAGCTACTAAGAAAAAAGAGTAAACCTATAGACTGAAAAAGACTTAAGGGCCACATCAACTGATTGAACATATTGACCTTATTTGGATTCAGATTTAAACAAAATGTAAAAAAAAATTACAGAATTGAAGAAATTAAAATGCTGACTAAAAATTATTAATTTTTAAAGTATGATGTCACTGTTCTTGTTTTTTGTTTTTCTTTTTAAAATTCTTGATTTTTAGAGATAGATACTGAAATATTTGTTGGTGAAATGACACTATATCTAGGATTCACTTCAAAATCATCGAATGGTTGTGCAGAGAGTAGGCAGGGGTAGATATAAGACTAGCGGTAAGTTAATAATTATTGAAGTTTAGTCATGAGAACACAAATTTATTTACTTTACATTTATGTATGTTAAAAATTTCCATAATACTTTAAAATAGTAACATTAAGAACTGGAAAATAAATGTTTTACTACAGTGCTATTTATTTATACTTTTACATACATTTTAAACATCAAACATTAATTTTTATTTACCTTTTTACTTAGTCTTTGATTTTCTTTTTCAATTTTCAGGATTTTGGAAGTGTTACCTTCTGCAGAATCCATAGTACTCCGAAGCTCTTCTACAGTTTTTGTCAAACTCTGGTTTTCCATCTCCAACTTCAGTAACCTACTTGATGTCAACTCACTCACTTCATGGCCCAAAGACTTTTGTGGTGCTATAACATAGAAAAATATGTCATTGGTAAAATTATGTTTACTCTTTACTATTTAAAATATTGAGTGTACATGCAGTACATCATTTGGTCCATAACTATATAAAAACTTTATAAAAGTTATACAAGATAGACACAATCGAAAAAACAGATAGAAGGACAGTTGAGTCTTGAATTTTTAATGCATCCATAAAAATCAGAGTGGGACAACCTGACCGGTTTGCCTCAGCGTTTAGAGTGTTGGCCTGTGGATGAGAGAGTTCTGGGTTCGGTCCCTGCTAAGGGCGTATACCTCAGTTGCAGTTTGTCCCTGGCCCCGGTTGGGGTCGTGTGGGTGGCAACCACTCTATGTGTCTCTCTCACATCAATGTTTCTCTCTCTCTCTCTCTCTTCCTCCCTCCCGCTCTATCTAAAGATGAATGCTAAAATGTCCTCGGGTGAGGATGAAAAAAAAAATTTAATTAATTAATTAAAGGAAGACAGTTTGAAGGGAAAAAATTCTAATCTGATTCCGAGAAAGGCAAGAGAGCATACACTGGTCACTTTGAAAAAGTTTCTCTAGCTTGGCTGGTGTTGCTCAGTGGTTTGAGCATCGTCCCATGGACTGAGAGAGGTCCAGGTTCGATTCCCAATCAGGGCACATGCCTGCATTGCAGGATAGATCCCCAGTAGGTGGAGTAAAGGAGGCAGCCAATCAATATTTCTCCCTCACATCAATGTTTCTTTATTTTTCTTCATTGATTTTTAGAGAGAGAGGAAGGGAGAAAAAGAGATAGAAATACCAATGAAAGAGAACATCGACTGGCCAGCTTCTGCATTCCCCCCATTGGGGATCGGGCCCACAACCTGGGCATGTGCCCTGACTAGGAATCAAACCAGCAAACTCTGGGTGGATGTTTCTCTCTCTCCCCCCCCCTTACTCTCTCTCTGAAAAATCAATGAAAACGTATTTTAATGAAGTCTTTCTCTAAAGAATCACTGCTAAACTAAGTGTAAAGAGCATCATCCATTCCATTTTATCAAGGAAAATCATCTAAGTAGATTACAGCATCACATTTTAAAATAAGAAGACTCAGCTTCCATTCTGTAAATGATACTGTCCAGTAAGCCCAAAATAATTATTTTTAAATAACCTTATAGTAGATACTTTGAATATTTTGATTATATAAAAATACTCGAATTTACAAATGAAATATGCCTAGAATTTATTTTGAAATCTGAGATTTTATAAAAGGCAATGGATAGAAGTATGAAAGGGCATTTCTAGGTCTATCGACTTTTGTGTATGTTTGAAATTCTCTATCACAGAAAAGCAAAGAAATACACACACACACACACACACCCTTACAAGCATATATTCCTTTTTTTTATCCTCACCCAAGGACCTTTTTGCATTTATCTTCAGATATAGCAAGAGGGAGACAGGGAGGAAGAGAGAGAAACATCGATGCAAGACACATCAACTGTTTGCCACCCACACGAGCCCGACCGGGGCAAGGGACAAACTGCAACCGAGGTATGTGCCCTTAGTGGAAACTAAATTCAGGACTCTCTGGTCCGCGAGCTGACGCTCTAACTGCTATGCAAAATCGGCCAGGGCACAAGCAGACATTCTTTACAAAATTAGGTATGGTAAACTATTCCCCAGATTTTATTTATTTATTTATTTATTTATTTAGAGAAGAAGGGAGAGGAAGAGAGAGACAGAAACATGGATGAGAGAGAACATCGACTGGCTGCCTCCTTCATGCCCCACACTGGGGATTTAGCCCACAATCTAAGCATGTGCCCTAACCAGGAATTGAACCTCTTGGTGCATGGGTCGATGCTCAACCACTGAGCAACACTGGCCAGGCATCCCCCAGATATTAAGTAAAGAAAGCCTCAATTCTTACTTCCAGCTTTTGCTCTAGTCAGCATATTGTTAAACTTCTATTAAAAGCTGGTGCCTGGTCAGCGGAGCTCAGTGGTTGAGCATCAACCCATGCACCAAGAGGTCATGGTTCAGTTCCTGGTCAGGGCACATACCCAAATTGTGGGTCGAACCCCCAGTGGGGGCCATGGAGGAGGCATCCAATCAATGTTCTCTCTCATCAATGTTTCTATCTCTCTCTCCCTCTCCCTTCCTTTCTCTCTGAAACTCAATAAAGAAAAAAAAAAGAAAAAATTAAAAATAAGTAAAAGCTGATATACCAGATAGTCACTGACTTTTAAAATTCCATTAGTTGTCCTAGTCTTCTTTAGCAACACTCTAGTTCATGATTTTTAGTGATTTATTTCAAATGAACAAGAATAGGTTAAAATATATAGTATACCTCAATAATACTTTGAAGACTATGAATATACATCAAAGAAGCTTCAAGTCAGACTATGAAGAATTAAGAAGGATGCTTACAACACATTTATAGCAACATTAAAGAATGCTTATATTATAATCTTAGGTGCAAAAAGGAACCTGAATTGTGTATATACATTAATCTGATGTCTAAAATACCTATGTGTGTGTAGAAAAATTCTAGAAGCAAGTTTTTTGAAATGTGTAAAGGATTTAAGAAATTATTAGGGACTTTGATTTCCTCCTTTACATTTTTCCACATTTTGCAGATTTTCTAGAAAGAAAATCCTTGTATATTTTAAAAAATCAAACAAAAATGGCCCAGCCGGTGTGGCTCAGAGGCTTGAGCTTCATCCCATGGACTGAGAGGTCCTGGTTCGATTCCCAGTCAGGGCACATGCCCGGGTTGTGGGCTTGATCCCAAGTAAGGGGTGAGCAGAAGGCAGACGATCAATGTATCTCTCGCACATCAATGTTTCTCTCTCCCTCTCTCTAAAAAAAATCAATAAAAAATATCAAAAACAAACAAATATGGCCCCACATCAAAACAAATACTAAGGTATGTGACCCCACTTAAGATCACTTACAAACAACTGTGATATAATGATCATCATAATAATTCTTTTTTTTTTTTTTTGATATTTTGTTCAGATAGAGTGGCGGAGAGAGAGAGAGAGAGAGAGAAACATCGAGTGGTTGCCACCCGCACGACCCAACCAGGGCCAGGAACAAACTGCAACCGAGGTACGTGCCCTTAGCGGAAACCGAACCCAGGTCTTTCTGGACCACAGGCTGACACTCTAACCGCTGAGCCAAACTGGCCAGGGCCATAATAATAATTCTTAACATTCAAATGCTCACTATATATCAGGCACTATTTCTAGGGGCTTCATAAGTATTAAGGAATTCAATCCTCACAACAACTTTACAAGGTACTTACTATGATTGTCCCTACTTAACAGATGAAACTTTTAACAGTGTAATTTTAACTACTTTAGAAGTAGAAAACATTTAAGTCTGAATTGCTTTCTCTGTAAGTCAATTCAGAAGGAATATAATAAAAAAAGTTCCAGAAATATTTTACGTAACAGATCTCAGCAAACTCACTGGCCGAATATCATCATTCTGAATATGTCCTAGAATCTGGAATTAGGTTCTCAAATGTAAAACTAGGAAAAGTCTAACGGTAACAAATGAGTCATGTGTAGAAGTAATTATTCTGCAAGAGCCAGACTATAAACTGTCTTTGGACCTTACGTCTACCACACCACAATATCCTCAGGGCTTGGTATAATATTTTACACATGGTAGGTGCTTAAGAAATACCTGCTGAAGAAAGGAAAGCAGGTAGAAGAATTTAATATTGGGTAGCTGGGGAATTATAGAACCTATCTAATTCAAATAAATGTGACCTGAGTGTAATTTCAATAAAGTATAACAACATTAGTAGAATTAAAGCTATAACCCAAATAACTGTACTGTATGTCCTATGCCCAGCTGTAAGACAGAGGACAAGTCAAGAGTGGAACTTAAGGAAAAAGAACAAGAGTTAAACATTTATCTGGGGGTTTGGGCATCTTGTTCATTATCTCTAGGGTATAACTGGGGCTGGACTGGTTGGTAGGTATAATCCTAAAATGAAGATTACATATACTCATGAAAGTAGCCATGAAGATCCTTAATTTGTTTTATTCTGGCTACATAATTCACCTAAAACTCTTCCTACTATGTTTTGAATTCCTATTTAGGTTTGACTATAGTCAAAAAATAAGCTGACCAGCTAATATGACTTTTCTGTTCTATTTAGTAGATGGCTATATTTCTCAAAATAAATTGGTATTTCAGTTTCTTGTGATACTAACATAAAATAATGCCTAAGCAACTGGTCAAATCTGTTGCTGCACTCAAAAAAGTCTAGTTGTAAGATATGCAAAGATAATCAGATCTAGGAATGTGGAAATAACATATTACTCTTTGAAATCATATCTAGGGACAACTGGCCTTCTGAAACATCTCCAGCTGGGAAAAATAACTACAATAAAATATTCATAAATGTAAACATAAACGCAACTTTATTCATCAATCCATTTAAATAAAAGAATATTGGGAATACCTTCAGAAAGCTCACTAGTTCTGGATATCTGTTCCAACTCCCAGCCAAGATGTAATGATTCATCCATGCTTTGTTTCTGTGCCATTTCCAAAGTCATATTTTCTTCCATTAATTCTTCAATCTTTTTTCTATCCATATCACGTTCCTTTTTTATTGGCAGGGAGTAGGGAGAGGAAAGAAAGCTAAGAAACAGTACAATTTCAAGCTAACATTACATTACTTACAACTTTTATTTACCAGAAACTGAGTAATATGCGAATACATTCTGAGTTGCTTAAAATTTTCAGTTTAAAGACAATAACCAGTTATTATAATTACTACTGGTCATTACAGTAATCCAGTGTCTGATATCCTTTTCAAGTGAGATTTGGGGACACTAAAAACTCTTCTTCGTAGTCAATATATTGATTTAGTAATATAACAAAAGATTCTGACCCAATGCCAAATAGTCTTATTTCTGTATTTTAAAGGCATGTTTACACAGTAGCTTATTAGTTTTTTAAAAAATACAAGACAAAATAAATAATACCCATCTATAACAAAAGCCAAAATTTCTACTACTCCTGTGTTCATACAAAATTGGAAGCAATAAATTAATTTAGCTAATCTCTTCTTTGCTAGAGCATCTAGGACACTAACCATCCTTTGTCATTACAGGGAAATCAGATGAATCTTTTCCTTAAAGGTCATGTAATTGATCTACCATACAATACTTACCATTTCCATATCATGCAGTTTAGCCTTTAGTTGTAAATTTTCTTTTTCTAATTCATGTAATTTATCAGAACGAGCTCGAGTTCCTTCTAACTGGTCTTCCAACATGGTTTTTGTTTCTAATAAAACTTGATTGTCTTCTTTTAATTCCTATAAACATTTCAAATAGGATTTATTTATTACAAATATGTTACTGTCTATTAATTTTTAGTTCTAAAACATAAAAATTGATTGTAAAATAAGACATTAATCTGCCTTTATCAATAGTTCTATGCATAAAAATAGAGTTGATATTTTCTTGGCTTTACTCCCTACCCCACCCCAATTTAAGCTGTTATGCAAACAAAATACTCAGTATTTCTATTAAATAAGTAATACTACTATAATTTCACATAACATTGTCAGAATACATTTAAATCCCTTAATCACAAGCATAAAAAACTAACTAGTAAATAGTCTTCCAGACATTTAAGACACAAATCTCCATAGAATCAGGGCTTAATTTATTTGCCGAAATAAATTTAAAGAATTCTTACCACTTAAACTGTAGCTTTCATGAAGGGTTTGGGGTTTTTGAATAAAATTCCAAGACTTGAACTAATACTCACATAAATCATAAACCAAGGCTCTATCAATAAATATTACATAAACATCTTGAAAACATGTTTAATATCCCTACATCTGTTTTGAAGACATATGTTCACAAATCTATCTTGCTAAGTTTTATGTCTGCAGTTTATAAACTAACTTCAAGAGAAAGTATATTAAAACTGTGGCTTTCATAAGGATCCCTTAACAGTGCCATGCATACATTAGTTTAAAAATTGGCAAAGAATTAATATGCACCTTATCTTTGTATTCTATTGGGTCTGTTTTTGACAACTTTCAGGCTCAAATGTTATAATATTTTCACTTAAATTTTACATACTCCTTCCTTCTTATCCCCATGATAAACATGACCAAAGTCTCCACTGTTTGTAGACAATGAAGAAATTAACTAAGAAAAAAGGATGCAAATGCAAGGATTATCAAATTCTTGCTGTCAGTGTCAAACTCAACTTCATGCAACATTGTATGGCAATCATTCAGTAGGGAAAAATGTTTCTTTTATTTGTTTATGATTTGTTAAGAAAGAGAGCTTACAAGCCGGTGTTGCACAACCAAGTGCCTTCACTGATCCTAATTTAGCATTCTGAGTTGAGAATGGATCAGCAATATGTTTGTTTTCACTTCTAGGAACAAATGTAAAATTATTAGAGAGATACTGTATTTTGACTATGATGGAAGGACTTCAAAAATCTGCTCTACCTATAAAGCTAAATAAAGGAATGAAAAAAGAGCCCCAAAGTGTTAAATAAAATTAATAATGTCCAAATATCCCCTTTAAAAATTCTAAGCAATATGCTGATCTATCATAAAATAAACATCTAAAAGTTTAGTTTGCTAAAAATTTCAAGAGTTCCATTCATTTATTAAATGCATTTTTATTGCATTTTGAAAATCATAACTTTTAAAGAAAATAAATTGTGAAAGGTTTAAATTATACAACATACCTCAACTCTTGCTTTATAAAATTCAATATCATGTAGCCTCTCTTTATATCTACTAACTTCACTTTCAAGCTTATCAACTCGGATTGCCTTCTCTCGAAGTGCATCTAATTCATCTCGGTACATTCTCGCAGAACGAGCATCCAAAAGCAAATTCATGTTCTAAACACAAATAAATGTTAATATTTTAAATATTATATTTTCAAACTGAAGTCCTTGGTTGCACGACTTGATGAATCTACTAAAATACCAATACATTATATTCTGTAAAAGTATGAATCTGTGTTATGTAAATTATTCCTCCATTAAGCTGTTTTTTAAAATGAGGATAATATAGCCCTAGCTAGTGTAGCTCAGTGGTTAGAATGTTGGCCCAAGAAGGGTCATGGGTTCGATTCCCAAACAATGGCATGTACCTGGATTACAGGTTCAATCCCCAACCCTAATTGGGGCACATGTTGGAGGCAATCAATCAAAGTGTCCCTCTCACATAAATGTTTCTCTCTCTCTCCTGCCCCTCCCTTCCACTCTCTCCTAAAAAAAAAAAAAAAAAATACTGGAAAAAATATCCTCAGGTGAGGATTACCAAAAAAATAAATAAATAAATAAAAATGGGGAGAACCCAGCTGGTGTGGCTTGGTGGTTGAGCAGCAACCCATGCACCAAGAGGTCACTGGTTCAATTCCCGGCTGGGGTACATGGCTGGGTCATGGGCCCAATCCCCAGTGTGGGGCATGCAGGAGGCAGCCAATCTATGTTCTCTCTCACTGATATCTCTCTCTCTCTCCCTCTTTCTTCCTCTCTCTTTAAAAATCAATTTTAAAAAGTATATATATATTTTAAAAAGGGAAGATATAAAGCCTTTTGTTAAATCAAAAATAAAAAGTATTTTAAACATATGTTTATATATAAATATGCAGTTATATTTATATATAAATTTTTATATAATGTTCCATATCTGGAATGTAAAAAACATTCAGGATGTTTTAAAATAAGTTCACCTTTACCTCACATAACAATTTGCAATTAATTTAAGATTATAACAAAGTTAACTTTAAAATACAGGATAGTAAAAACATAAGAGGCAAATCATATTACTTAAGTTAACCATTAGTTAGTTTAGAGAAATAATGGTTCTATTCAGATATGCTGTAACATACTAAAATTCTGATTTTTTAATGCTTCCAAGTAAATGATTAGTGTATATGATTATTGCATATCTTAATACCATTTGAGACAAATACTAATATTCAAAAAAACCTTCTCATAGTCCTTAGTCCTTTACAATGGTAGTTATCAAAGTGTGATCCAGGGACATCTGTGGTTTCCTGAAACCCTTTCAGGGTGTTCAAGAGGTCAAAATTAGCCCTGGCCGGTTTGGCTCAGCGGTTAGAGCCTGGGCCTGCGGTCCTGAGAGACCCGGGTTCGGTTCCTGCTAAGGGCCCATACCTTGGTTGCAGTTTGTCCCCGGCCCTGGTTGGTTGTGCGGGTGGCAACCACTTGATGTGTTCCTTTCACATCGATGTTTCTCTCTCTCTCTCTGTTCCTCTCTCTCCCTCCCACTCTACCTGAACTAAAAATGGAAAAATGTCCTCGGGCGAGGATAAAAAAAAAAGAGGTCAAAATTATTTTCATAATAATTCTAAAACATTATTTTCTCTTTTCACTCTCATTCTCTTAGGAGGACACAGAAGAATTTTCCAAAGACTACATAGCATGTGGTATCTTAACAGAATAAATACAGAAATAGATTCAAGAATCTAGTAATCTTCAATTAAGCCAGGCATTAAAGAGATGTGCAAAAATGTAAGAGTACCATTCTAATTTTTGTTTTGTTTTGTAAAATAATAACTACTTAGTTAAAATATGAATTTTATGTTAACATGAAATGGAATGAGTATAATTTAATAAATTAATATTTTTTAAAGTTTTAATTTCTAATATGATAAATACCAGTAAATATAATCTTCACTCATTTTTAAGAGTGGAAGAGAGCCCTGGCAGGTTTGGCTCAGCGGTTAGAGCGTCGGCCTGCGGTACAGAGAGACCCGGGTTCGGTTCCCGCTAAGGGCATGTACCTCGGTTGCAGTTTGTCCCCGGCCCTGGGTGGTCGTGTGGGTGGCAACCACTCGATGTGTCCCTTCACATTGATGTTTCTCTCTCTCTCTCCCTCACGCTCTGTCTGAACAAAAAATGCAAAAATGTCCTCTGGTGAGGATAAAAAAAAAAAAAAAAGAGTGGAAGAGAGCCTCAAGACCAAAAAGATAGAAAACCACTATTTTGGAGGGAACATTGATAAAAAAAAAATCCTGCTACCAAGCAGTGAAAGAACAGCCACATCATATCTAGAAATAAAGATTATGATGTCCAGTCTTATACATCTAGTAAAGTCCAAAAAAAGAGAGAGAGAGAATAGAAAGGTCCCAGTTTACGATCCTGCAAATGCAGTATATAATAGCAGGCTAGGGAAAGAAAATTGTCCAGCCTTACTCCAATCCATACCAATGAAAACAAAACATTATGGAGTGATTAAAAGAAGTAAAATCTTTTTCTTAAATCCTCACCCGAGGACATTTTTCCATTTATTTACAGACAGAGTAGGAGGGAGAGAGAGAGAGAGAGAGACATCAATGTGAGAGACACACATCGACTGGTTGCCTCCTCCATGACCCTGACCAGGGCCGGGGCCAAACAGCAACTGAGGCACATGCCTGTAGCGGGACTCTCTGGTCCATGGGCTGGTGCTCTGACGGCTGAGCCAAACTGGCCAGGGCAGAAGTAAATTCTTAAACAAATCTTAGTTCAATATGAAAAAAAACACAAAGTTTTATTAAAAATTAAACTTTAAAAGGTAAAAAGTTTTTTATCTTATTTAATAGGAAAAGAATGAAAAATTAAAAAGCATTCTGTCAGCCCTGGCTGGTTTGGCTCAGTGGTTAGAGTGTCGGCCTGCAGTTCAGAGAGACCCAGGTTCGGTTCCCGCTAAGGGCACGTACCTCGGTAGCAGTTTGTCCCTGGCCCTGGTTGGGTCGTGCGGGTGGCAGCCACTCGATGTGTCCCTTTCATGTCGATGTTTCTCTCTCTCTCTCTCTCTCTCTCCCCCCTCCCCCCCTCCCTATCTGAACAAAAAATGAAAAAATGCCCTCAGGTGAGAATAAAGAAAAAAAGCATTCTGTCATATATAAGTTAACATAAAGCATCATCTGAGAGTAGAGACCTAGGGAGATATATATAAGCAACCACAATTTACAGTAGAGTTCTTCCAGCTTCTAAGCCCACAGAAGCCAAAAACATAAAAAAGAGAAACTTGGAACTGTCCTAGTCCTACGAGGCTCCTTTGAATCTTAGCAAAATTTAAACAGCACTGATACAGAAAAGAGTCCAAAGACCAGATTTCTAGCTTGAGAAAAACAATGGAAAAGTCATCAGATCTCTTGAAGTAACCTCATAAAGCATTAAGGTAAAAGTTATAAATTATAAGGAGAAAAATCAATTTCCAATCACTCAGTGGTCCTATGTAATAAAAGTTCCAGGTACAAACCTCTTGCTGCAGTCTTTTTAGTTCTATTTCCATTTGCTCAAGTTCTTGTTTACAGTCCAGCAACTGTTCAGTCTTTTCCTCCCTTAAATGCAAACAAACAAACAAACAAACAAAACCCACACATTTATTAAAAAATAAGCTTACTGCTTTAAAAAATGATCATTGTCATCTCCATTAATAAAAATTCTCATTACTAAAATGTATAGTTGAACACAGTATTGGCCATGATTCCAACCCAGGGGAAAAAGACAACAAAATGGATTTTCGGAATTTATATGGTTAGATATCATAAATAAAACTCACCCTGAAGTTCTCCAAAGACAAACCTCAATGATTAAAATCCTCATAGTTCCTAAGGTAGTTCCTTTCCATCTTTCCTGACATCTCCCATTCCCACTCTCCTTTCTCCTTTTCCCTCTCTGCATAGTCAAAGACAAATAAATTGGATGACTTTTTATGCAATATAATACTATCTGGCTCTGAGACTTATAAGGGTCTCCAAACTACATTCAAAATTCATAATGACCTAAAGGAAATTATACACTGCCACACAGATACCTATAATCTTTTTTTTTTTTTAATTTTTTCTTTATTGATTTTAGAGAGAGAGGAAGTGAGAGGGAGAAAGAGGTAGAAACATCAATGAGAGAGAACATTGATTGGCTGCTCCTGCATGCCCCCACTGGGGACAGGGCCTACAACCTGGGCATGTGTCCTGACTGGGAATCAAACCGGCGACCTGTTGGTACACAGGTTGATGCTCAACCACTGAGCCACACTGGCCGGACGATACCTATAATCTTTACAACTCTTATTAGTTTCTTCCCTGAAGCCTAAATTTCTCCTAATTTTTTTTTTTTTCACTTTACTTCTAATCCCCATTTTCTATCTCTCCTTCATAGCCAGCCTCCTCAAAGTCAAGTCTCTACTCTCTATCTATACTTTCAACCTTGTGCTATTTAGTAACAAAAGATAAATGTTCGTTGTGGAAAACAATCTGCTGTTGACATCTCTCACACCCATACATTTCTAAAAAAAACATTAATTTATTTTAGCACGTCCAATGAATTTTTGTTAATGTTTTATGAAATTGGATTTACTGGGGTGATACTGGTTAATAAAACTATACAGGTTTCAGCATACTCAAAATCATAATTTTTAATGGAGTAACATTCCCTTTGACAGAAGAACCATAATTAATTTACTTAAGTGGATTTCATTTTTTTTACAGGAATAAATTATATTTTGGTAAATGAACTCATTGTACTTTTATAGAACCCTGTATATTTCAGGACAGATTTCTAAAACTACATTACAAGTTTAAAGGTACTTGACGTACTACTTGTCAGACTGCCCTCCAGAAAGGTCATTCTCAATTTATAAGTCAACAACAGAGGATGAAAGTGTCTGTATGTGAAACAATTTAACAATTGAAAATGCTGGCACTGGTCTAATTTACATTTATTTGAACACTAGGAAAGGCTAAATTTGTTTTCTTATGTTTGTACCATCAAAATGATAAAAAGCTATTATATTTTGCAATATATAAGATATTTCTTACAAATATTTCTTTATAGATTATTGATTTCTTAAAATTATTTTTAAAATTCTATTTTTTATTGTGGCAACATATATGTAACATAAAACTGCAATTTTAACTATTTTTAAATGTACAATTCAGTGGCATTAATTACATTTAAAATGTTGTTAAACTATCACCACTATCTACTCCCAAACTCTTTCATTATCCCAAACAGAAATTCTGGGCTCATTAAACAATAACTCTCCAATTCTCCCAAACCTCCACAGTCCCTACCTCTAATCAACTTTGTTTTCTCTGAATCTGCCTATTTAAAATATTTTATTTTACTGGAATCATACAATATTTGTCCTTTTGTATGTGGTTTCTCACTTAGCAAATTGTTTTCAGGGCTCATCCATGTTGTACCAAGTATCAAAATTTCATTCCTTTTTACACTGAATAACATTCCATCACATGCCTATAGCGCATTTTGTTTATCCAGCAATCTGCTCATGGACACTTAGGTTGTTTCCACCTTTTGGCTATTGAAATAATACTGCAATGTTCATTATATTCCACAAATAAGTGAGATCATATGATACTGTCTTACTCTGTTTAGCTTGTTTTGCTTAGGATAATACTTTCCAGGTCCCTCTATGTCATCTCAAAGGATAAGAGATCTTTCTTTCTTACAGCTGCATAGTACTCCGTTGTGTATATGTACCACAGCTTTGTTATCCATTCGTCTACTGATGGACATTTGGGCTGTTTCCAGATCTTAGCTATTGTAAATAGTGCTGCTACAAACATGGGGGTACATATATTCTTTCTGATTGGTGTTTCAGGCTTCTTAGGGTATATTCCTGCAAATGGGATCACTGGGTCAAATGGCAGTTCAATTTTTAATTTTTTGAGGTAACACTGTATTGTTTTCCATAGTGGCTACACCATTCTGCATTCCCACCAGCAGTGTATCAGAGATGTGGAAGTGGGGTACAGACTGACAATCCCCAGAAGAGGGGGTGGTGGGGGAGAGATAAACCACAGAACTTACATGCATGTATGCATGAATAATGGACATGGACAACAAAGCTGGGGACAGGGCAGGGAGGGAGGAAAGGGGGAAATCAGTGGGGGAAAAAGGAGAAACATCTGTAACAAAAATGAATAAATTAATTAAAAAGAAACAATAACAACAAAGAAAAAATAATAATACGGCAATGGCCTACAAGTATCTGTTTGAGTTCCTGTTGTAAATTTTGGGGGGATACATAGTACCCAGGAGTGGAACCGCAGGGTCATATGAAAATTCTGTTAAATTTTCTGAGAAATATTTTCAAATACTTTTAATTTTATTATTTTTTTCTTTATTGATTTTAGAGAGACAGAAACACCGATGAGAGAGAACATCAACTGGCTGCCTTCTGCATGCTCCTCACTGGGGATTGGGCCCACAACCTGGGCCTGTGCCTTGACCAGGAATCAAACCAGCGGCCTCTTGGTGCATGGGTCAACACTCAACCAGTGAGCCACACCAGCTGGGCTGACTTTACTTATTTTTTTCTGGATGTTTACATATTCAGTATTTTTATAGAAATGGAACAACCACCTTCTATAAATACTTATTTTGCTTTTGTGTAAAATTCTTTCCTACCTAGAAAACAAATATACACTCATCTATATATTACCTTTTGGTTCTTCTAGCATTATTTCATTTTTTACATTTAGCTCTTTAATCCATATGAAATTCTCTTTGGTGTATGTGAGGTATAAATTTAAATAAATTTTCCAAGTTATCCAGGAGTTCAAATATTTGCACAACCATTTGACCATTCTATTTACAGCAATGAGGCTTTCCATCCACAACTCCCCACTATTTTTCAGAGTCATTACATCTTTATTCCCAGTTTAGTACAGTTAGCTCCATTCTTTTTCTTACAATCTCTTTCCACTGGCTTCCATGACTTCACACTCAGGTTTTTCTACTTCAATAACTCTTTTGCCGATTTCATGTTTTAGGCCCATCTTTTGGCTCACAGTTATCAAGCTCTCCTTAACTGTGCTAGGCATTTCTGCTAAGCACTTGACACTTCACCAAGCACTTAATTCTTACAAGAGCCTTCTAAAGAAATAATAGCAGTGATAGCAGCTTACATTCATTGAGCACTTACATACTACACATTATTTACTTTACTTCACATAACAATCCTACAGTAGGCACAATTATTATTCTTAGTTAATAGACTAGGAAA
Organism: Molossus molossus; assembly: GCF_014108415.1. Taxonomy (NCBI): domain Eukaryota; kingdom Metazoa; phylum Chordata; class Mammalia; order Chiroptera; family Molossidae; genus Molossus; species Molossus molossus. The sequence continues at coordinate 39,093,485 of NW_023425350.1, forward strand.
CCAAGCAGCCTTGGAGAGATTAACCTGGCCACTGTCACTCAGTTAAGAAGTGTTGAGAGAGAATTGATGCTCAGGCAGAATGAATCTAAAGCTCATGAGCTTGGTAATATGCTGTATGCTCTACAGTACATATTATTAAAAGTCTCATTTTATGGATGAAGAAACTGAGTTACATGGCTAATAAATGGTGAAGTCTGTCCTTAACCAACCTTTTTATGTTTGTGTTCTTCAGATTACATCCTTCTCATTCTTCATGTTCTTCTGGGGCAGTCTTATCTACTTCCAAGGTTTTAACTCCTATTTACATGCTCATACTTTTCTCCATCAGTATTCTAGTGATCCCAAACCTCTACTCTGCATCATAGACAAGATAGTCTATTATCCAATAATCATCTCCAGAGAGATATTGCTGAGGTACTTCAAACTAAATATGTCAAAAAACTAAACTTTTCTTTTACTTTAATCTATTCTTCTTTCTTACATTCCAAGTGCATGGTAGAGCCATCCAAATAGATACTGAGCATAAGACACTAGGAACTGTATCAAAGACCCTGCCTTCTCTCTTACCTCCTCTTTAAACTCATTGTTACAATCTTTCAGCAGGCCCACACCTCCTTGCCTGGACTGTCCTTGAATCCACTTTCACTCTGACACCATAATTTATATTTTCAATTTGAATACTAAGTCAACCACTAGGCTAGTATCTCTTTATTAAAACATAAGTCTGATCTTGTTATTGTCCTATGCAAAAAGTCTCCAACTGGTCCCTACTGTTTCAAGTCTAAACTTCCAAGTACTGCATACACGAGACAATCCATGTATCCACTCCATCATTTTCAACTTCATTTCTTGCCATGCCCCTCCTTATATCCTACCAAACTTGTTCTACTTCCGCCTGCTTAGAATACCCAATTGAGCCTTTTCAACAGCTGGTATTAATGTCTAACATCAACTGAAATGTAACTATCTCTATGTAATATTCCTAACACCACTTCCTCTCCCTGTCCTGCCCCTCGAACTCAGAAGTGACTAAAACTCCTTTGGGTTTCAACTGCAGGCTACACTTCTAATACACCTTCAGTTTCATGTTATTTCGCTGATCTGCTTAAAAGTTGATCTCATAACTAAATTTAAAAATGAGTAAAGTATCTGAATAGATATTTCTCCAAATATACAAATGGCCAATTAGTACAGAAAAAGATGCTCACATCATTAGTCATCAGAGAAATGCAACTCAAAACTGCAGTAAGACATCACTTCATACCCACTAGGATGGCTATAATAAAAAAGGTGTATCCCTGGACAGTTTTGCTCCGCAGTTAGAGTGTCGGCCCGTGGACCAATGAGTCGTGGGTTCGATTCTGGTCAAGGGTGCATACCTCGGTTGCAGTCTGTCCCTGGCCCTGGTCAGGGTTGTATAGGAGGCAGCTGGTCGATGTGTCTCACATCGATATTTCTTCCTCTCTCTCCCTCCCTCCTACTCTATCTGAAGATAAACAGAAAAATATCCTTGGGTGAGGATTGAATAAAAAAGGTGCATAACAAGGTGAGGATATAGAGAAACTGGAGCCCTCACACATTGCTGGTGGCAATGCAAAATGGTGCAGCCACACAGTTTAAACAGTTCCTCTAAAGGTTAAATATAGAATTACCCAGCATTTCCACTTCTCACTATACACCCTAGGAAACTGAAAATGTATATCCATACAAAAATGTGCACATGAAATGTACATAGGAACATTATTCATAAGAGCCAAAAAATGTAAACAAGTCAAATGCCCATTAACTGATAAATAACCAAAATGTGGTATATATCCATACAGTATTAATCATAAAAAGGAATAAAGTACTGATAACCTGCTATAACATGGATAAACCTTGACAACATTGTGCTAAGTGAAAGAAGCCAGTCATAAAAGGCCACGTAACGTATGAATCCATTTAGATGAAATTTCTAGAATAGGCAAATCCATAGAAAGAGAAAAAATATTAGTGTTTGCCAGAAGTTGTCAAGGGTAAAGGGGTAGTGAGACTAACTGCTAATATGTATGTGGTTTCTTTTTGGGGTGACAAAAATGTCTTGAAATTAGTGTGTTAGGGTTGTGCAATTCTATGAATATACTAAAAAAATCACTACACTGTACACTTCAAAATATACATTTTCTGATACATGAATTATGTTTCAATAAAGTTGTTATTTGAAAAAGAATAATTTGGTGGGAGAAAAACCTTTGAAAACATGGGATCTATGAAGGCAGAGAAAATTATTAAAGCAAGTTTTTGATAGTGTTTACTGTATAAAAGTATAATTTTAAAGAAATTACTTCTTCCAACCAAATTGCAAACAATACTTTTACTCTGTATGTTAATAAATCCAAAGCAATTATATTATAATGTACCACTCATAAGAATGTTATTAATTTGCATGTTCTCATTACAATTATTTATTTTCATTAATTCTAAAGAAACCTGAAATATTTTTATCCATCCTGATTTCTATTCTTCATCATTTTAGTAAAGATCTGTCCCAGTAAAAGGACTTAAAACAAATTTTAATAGAAGAAATCCATCAAGAAACACATTTTTAAGGACAACAAAGATATGATGAGATAATATCTGATAAAATGCTAATTACTGGGAACACTTGCTTTATGTAGCATATTTCTTTACTGATTTAAAATATTTACAATTTCCATCAGCATATGCAAGACCAAATCCTATCAATCTCTTTTAAGTTATTTGAAATTTTAATACATTCCATGGCCAAGTAAATTTTATTTAAAAATAAAACTCTAATATAGTGCAAAATGTTAAATGAATTCACAGCCAGCATTACAGTTCTAATTGCATGCTTTATCTAAAGACTGGAGAAGACTGTGCTAAATTATATGGAACAAACTAGTGTTCACTGTTTAGGCTATCCATTAACTGCCAGTCAAACTAATAACAGCAATCGCTTCCCTAATTTTCCCAGTGCAGCTGTTTATAGAGTATCCTGGGCGTGTTCACGTCAACAGACACATAATAATGCAGACATCCACAATGAAAGCTGTATTTCTTTTTTAAAAATTTCTGTAAACTGGGTATTTTTTCTACCTTGCATATTCAATCACTTTCTTACACCAACTGCTTTAAATAATCAGTAAATAAACTTAATTGCTATATTATGCTTTAAATTTAAAATTTATACTCTAGAGCCTACATTTCATGGGAAAAAAAAAGAAAAGAAAAAAGCCCTAAACATAAAAATCCTTTGTTCTTTTTGAAGTGCAAAATAAAAAAATCTTTAGCAGAGATTGGCCATGTATTTACACGTGATTCACCAAGGAATGCCTATGTTATACGTATACTGACTTTTCTGTAATGTTCTTTGAAAATTAAATAAATTTCACCAGCACTAACCAATCTGAATATTCACCATTGCTAAGTACATGACTCAGGCATTTCAATTACTCAATGCAGAACACACACACACAAAATTAATTTTTTGTAAAACTGTATGTCAAATCTGGCCGGTGTGGCTCAGTGGTTGAGCGTCAACCCTTGCACCAAGAGGTCGCCAGTTCAATTCCCGGTCAGGACACATGCCCAGGTTGTGGCCCCAATCCCCAGTGGGGGGCATGCAGGAGGTTGCCAATCGATGTTCTCTCTCATCAATGTTTCTATCTCTCTCTCCCTCTCACTTCCTCTCTAAAAAAAAAAAAAAATAAAAAAAACTATGTCAATAATTTGGTCTTTCATAACATTTACTTTATTATATATATTATTTTATTGATTTTATTGATTTGAGAGAGAGCAAGTAACACTGATCGGACATCTCTCAAATGTGTCTCAACTGGAGATGGAATCCACAACCTGGGTATGTGCCAACTAGGAATTGAACCCGCCACCTTTCAGTGTATGGGACGAGGCTCCAACCGAGCCACAATGGCCAGGACTGTTAACATTAATTTTAAAACAGTTAAACTTATTGATCTGTATCACATGCCAATATTCTGTAGTTTAAGAATGTAAAAAAAAAAAATCAAGCCCTGGCCAGTTTGGCTCAGCGGTTACAGTGTCAGCCTGCAGTACAGAGAGACCCGGTTCCATTCCCGCTAAGGGCATGTACCTCGGTTGCAGTTTGTCCCCGGTCCTGGTTGGGTTGTGCGGGTGGCAGCCACTCGATGTGTCCCTTTCACGTCAATGTTTCTCTCTCTCTCTCTCTCTTCCTCTCTCTCCTTCCCACTCTATCTGAACAAAAAAATGGAAAAATGTCCTCGGGTAAAGATTAAAAAAAAAACAAACCAAGGAGATCCCAATTTGCTAAGAAAGAACATTATTTTATAAAAGAAAAAACATTTTAACACAGACAGGAAGGACATAAATCCAGAATCAAGGGCATCCTTTAAATTGGGAAGATTTAGCATTAAGAAAACCTAATGCTGGTCTCCTCATTTTTCTCATTTTGACAAAAACCAGTAACAACTCTGACACAGGCCAGCAATTGAGTACTACTATCTATATGCCATAAGCCTAAAAATATTGTTTAGGTCACTTTCGTGACCATATAAATTCAATGAACCTTGAAAATTAGCAACTTACAATTCCTGTCTAAGCCTTCTTATTTTGGCCTTAGCATCTGCCAGTTCCACTGACAGATGTTGTCGACTTTCTGTCCGCTTCATGCCTGGAGAACCACAAGGTGATTGTGCAGATGAAGAGGCATGGGGTAGAAAATGAAGACCATCGCGTTCTTCAGAGAGTTCTATGATAGTCTAAGGGAATGTGGAAAAAAACACAGAATCACCTTTAGTATTTTACATATCAAAGAACTAAATACATAAACACTATTCATTGACTCTTAGTACTATACAATAACAGCAAAAAAAAATTCATTGGCCAAAAATATCTTAACTTTGTCATATTAAGCTGTAATTTTTAAAAGTTTGATTCAACAGCCCGGCCGGTGTGGCTCAGTGGTTGAGCGTCAACCCATGTACCAAAATGTCACCAGTTTGATTCCTGGTCAGGGCACACGCTCAGGTTGTGGGTCCAATCCCCAGTGTGTGTGTGTGTGTGGGGGGGGGACATGCAGGAGGCAGCCAGTCGATGTTCTCTCTCATTGATGTTTCTATCTCTCTCTACCTCTCCCTTCTTCTCTAAAAAGTCAATAAAGAAAAAAAAGGTTTAAGAATATATGTACCCCTATGTTCATAGCAGCACTATTTACAATCGCTAAGATCTGAAAATAGCCCAAGTGTCCATCAATAGATGAGCAGATAAAAAGGCTGTGGTACATAAATACAATGAAATACTATGCAGCTGTAAGAAAGATCTCTTATCCTTTGAGATGACATGGAGGGACCTCGAAAGTATTATGCTAAGCAAAATAAGCCAGAGAAAGACAAATACTACATGATCTCACTTATTTGTGGAATATAATGAACAAGGTGGGATAATGAATGAAACAGACCCAGAGACATAGAAAGGAGTATGACTTCTTTCACAGGATGGGGGGTGGGGGGGATAGATGAGATGAACCAAAGAACTTATATGCATGTATGCCAAACCAATGGACATAGACAACAATGCTGGGGCGGGGGGATGGGGAAGAGGGTGTCTAGGGGGGAAATAGGAAAAACATCTGTAACAAAAATAAATTAATAAAAATTGGAAAAAACAAGTTTGATTCAATAGATCATAGATAAGCTACTTAGTACATAACAGAAGAAGACTTAATACTATTTTCATTCTTAGTTTAACAAAATAAATCAATTGTGGTGCAATAACTAGACCAGATGGCAACTGTTGGAAAGGCATAAAAGACTTGACATAGGAAAGAAATTAACCCAAGAATGATATATCTACAACTGTGCTGTCCTATATGGTAGCCAGTAGCACAAGTGGCTATTTAAGTACCAATTTAAAAAGTTAAAAATACCATTCTTTAATCACACTAGTTAATTTCAAGTACACAACTGTCATATGTAGCTATTGGTTACTATATTGGACAGTACAGACATATAATCTTGCCATCAATGTAGAATTGAACAATGCTCTAGAATTGTAAACAGGGCCTCAGAGGGACCTAACAGAACCTTAGAGGTTTAGTTCAGTCTCTTAATTCTGTAGGCAAGGTAACTGAGGCACAGAGACTGATCTGTCCATGATCACCCAATTAGCTAGTAGCAATGCCAAGACTCCAGGCCAGTCTCTTGACTTGATATCCGGCACTCTCTCTCTTACAATAGTAGTTCCAATCTACTTCCCATCTCACACTTTCTTTATGATTTCCTTTGTGAGATACAAATCTCCTAATTTACCCTAAATCTGAACTTTAAGGGCTTTTTAATCTACATGTACCTCAGTCAATCATACTCCTCCATTTCCCTAATTTCCTTTTATTGGAAATTTTTCTTATTCTACCATTTTCTCAGCCTTTTTTTTCAAACTTCTTAGGCAAACAGAAATTGTCTTCTATAGCAATTTTAACTCTTCTTCTGTATCAGACAGAATGGGTGGGATTACCACTTTGGGAACATGAAATCGCCCTCCTCATTTTGTTTCTCATTATCAAGTCTTAACACCACTTTCACTGAATTATTACTTTTCCTCTTCTTTTATTTTTTATTTATTTATTTTTTAATCCTCACCCGAGGACATTTTTCCATTTTTTGCACAGATAGAGTGGAAGGGAGAGAGAGGAAGAGAGAGAGAGAGAGAGAGAGGGAAACATCGATGTGAAAGGGACACATCGAGTGGCTGCCACCCGCACGACCAACCAGGGCTGGGGACAAACTGCAACCGAGGTACATGCCCTTAGCGGGAACCGAACCCGGGTCTCTCCGGACCGCAGGCGGATGCTCTAACCGCTGAGCCAAACCGGCCAGGGCTTCTTTTATTTTTTAAAACCGTCCAACAAAATTCATTTCCTTACCCTTGAGATATATTTCAGCACCTGAATGAAGGTCTAATCATCACTTTCACAGATTCTAGTATGTCTACTGATAAACCACAGAATGAAACTTGCCAATTTCTTTGCTCTCTACAACTTCTCGTCCATTCCCTATTTGATACATACAGGCTTCTACACTGAAGGAACCACTCCTCTTTTGTGCCATGCCTCCTTAAGCAGTTATTACTCCCATGTCATCATATCTATGCCTAAACTTTAATCATTCAACTTCCCCTTTCGGTCCAGTTAAACAAATTTTTCCTGCCTACTCTAGAATTCCCACTCAGCCTCGAACTACAATTAGGCCCTTAAATGCCACCCTTACTTTCTAATTTAACACTACCATGCCATCTTTGGCTATGGCTCACTCTTTGGGGAAAAAAACTGGGGGGGACTAATATTCACAGAACTTCTAGCCAGGGGATTTTCCAACAAGACTTCATCCAATAGTATAATCTGCAACAGAAGTATTATGTTTATTTTAGATGAAATAATTTAACCAAGTCACACATCTAATGACAGGTATAAAAGAAATTCAAATTTTACTCTAACACTATGTTATTTTCCTTACCTACCTACCATCAGTGTTTTCCATTTCTGCTCCAAGGTAATAAAGAACTTGAGAAAAAGAAACAAACAAATACATAGCCCAACTACAGATCTATTTTCAATTAAGCTCTTTCCAAAGCCCATCACTCCTTTTGTGGAAAATCTTGCCAACTTCCTGGCAAATTTCCCAATAATGGCTACTGTAAATATATCCCCTTTTCTTTACTCATCCCGTCAACTGTAAACAGCTATCATTACTTCCAACAAATGGCCTCTCCTCCAACTTGTCAAAGAAACAGAACCACCTAAGATTAACTCCTCCATTTTTATATATCTCTTGATCCTAACACATACTCCTTATCTCTATAACATTTTAATTTTTACTTTTTAGTTAATCCTCACCTGAGGATATTTTTCCATTGATTTTCAGATAGAGGGGGAGGGAGGGAGAGAAACACTGATGAGAGACACATTAATTGGTTGCCTCCCCCAAGACCCTGACCAGGGCCAGGGACTGAACCACAACTGAAGTACATGCCTTTGACCGGAATCAAACCCGCGACTCTTTGGTCTGCAGGCTGATGCTCCAACCACTGAGCCAAACTGGCCAGGGTTTTATTTTTCATTCGCAATGTAGTTAGTTTTTCAGTAAACCAAATCATCTTTCTTATACCTCCTTTGTATCTCTGACCTTATCCAGCAGAGTAATGAATACAAAAAAGAGCTGCTCAAAAATATAATAACTGAGTAACTGACAAAATGGAGAACTCAAGAAAAGTACTGAAGACACATACTACAATTGAACTAAGCAGGTGGTAAAATGGAGATATCAAGAGCTTCCAGATGCCAAAAGAACTATGGGCTGGGGCTAGGTAGAGGAGGAAGCGGGGGGCGGGGGGGGATAGGGGACATCTGTAATACTGACAAAAATAAAAACAGAACTATGAGCTGAAAAAATATTTTTTAAACGAATAAAAGGAAATAAAGAAACCTGTTATTAAGAGGTAAGAATATTTAGAGGTATTTTCCATTAAAGACTACATAAACACTTTTGACTCTCCTCCAATGGTAGTAGTTTCTTGGGCTGAAGGCCTCTGGACATTTTTCCAAAAATCTGACAGGAAATGTCATTAAAGCACAACTTTAATTAAATAAGCTTTGTCTGATCCTTCTGATCCTAGACATTCCACCAGCAACTGCAAGTGTAATCTTCCTTCTTTAAATTCCTATAGTATTTAGACCCATGTCTCTTTTCAGTATTTATCACTTTCAACATTTTATTACAGTTAATTATTCTATTAAAATAACTTACCTAATTAGATTGTAACAATCTTTGGTTCTTTTTTTTAATATTTGTCAGAGTGTTGCTCCCAAACACTCTACCACAAAAAGCAGGTATTTATAATATATGTTGAAGAATAAACTTTAAAAAAATACATCAATGCTAAGAAGAAAATTCAGGTGATCTAATAATTCTACTTGTAGAACTCACTATTAAGGAAAAGAATCAGAGGTGTATTCATCACAATCACTGACTTAGGCAAAGGTATTATAATGGTTAAGAACACAAGCACTGCCCCGACCAGTGTGCCTCAGTGGTTGAGTGTCAACTCATGCACCAAGAGGTCGCTGGTTCGATTCCCAGTCAGGGCACATGCCCAGGTTGTGGGCCCGATCCCCAGTGGGGGACATGCAGGAGGCGGCCAATCGATATTCTCTCTTATCGATGTTTCTATCTCTCCCTCTCCCTTCCTCTCTCTCTCTAAAATCAATAAAGAAAAAAAAAAATTAAAAAAAGAACACAAGCACTGGAGTAACCTCTCTGATCTCCAATATCTTCATCTATAAAATAGGGTTATTGTGCAGACTTAAGGGTATATGATAAACTTATAACACAGAGCTTGACAAAAAATAAAGTGACAATAAAGAGATATTAAAGTCATCAAAATCTCCTATTTGGTTTTTAGTAAGAGGACTGAAGAGATCATTGTTCCATTTTATTAATAATAAAAAGGTGAAGTGTAATTAAAGACAGGGTAACCAAATTATCCTTTCTATACTGTAGTGAAACAACTATGACAAAAGGATCAATCAAAACAGAAAAAATGCTAAAGGGAAAATCTAAATACAAACTTGTTAAAATCTAATTAAATGATACAGAATTATTATATTTACTTACTATATTTACATTTGCTTAATTTTTTTCACGTTGATTTCAAATTATCTTTTCTAATTAGTCTACTGGTGACCCAAATTAAAATTTTCCCCCAAGAGAATTGGGATTCAATCAGTTAGCAACTTCTTTCCTGATTACCATAGACAGGAGAATAAGACCACTTTTCTTTTTCCTTGTTAGAAAAACAAATTCAATTGAAATTCTTAACCAGGCAGGATTAAAAAGGTTTTTCAAACAATTGTTCTCTATAGTGTTTATTATTCCTTTTAGTTTTAACACAGAGAATGTAATGACAAGTAATTTGTTCACATTTCTCCAAAATAATGCACTCCTTCATCCCATATTAATCAGTTCATGTAAGATTAATTCATCAGTCATATGAAACCAAAGTATGGATTTTTAGAATTAATTCCTCAGAAGTTGGGGGACACCTTATCAAAATACCTTTACTATCTTAAAATACAAAGGAATGTTCTAGAAATGAATAAAGCAGTGAAAAGACACTGCTTTTTGACCCTTATGATATAACATATGGGTCAAAAATCAGATTGAAAATGAAATAAAATTCAGGATAAGTTTGATATATACTAGGGATTTTTTTCAATTTACTCTTTTCTTTGTTTGGTCTCACTGTTAGTTTTTTTAATAAATTTAATTGTTGTTCTAAAATATTTATTTCCTGTATTTTCTTCTCCAATGACGGAAGAAAAACTGAAAATTCTCATCAGAACTGAATATTCTCTAAAGAGACATGAAAATTTTATCAGAAAAATAAATCTTTAGGAATTTCTTCTATGTAGTCTTTCATTTGTCCCAAGAGTAATCAAATTCTCTATAAATCAGCTCAAAACTATCTCCATGTAAATGGAACAAATGATCAAAGCTACACATTCTCCTAAATGGCAGAGTACTTTGGTCTGATATTAAGAAAATATTACTCACCACCACATGCACTGAAGTCTAGACTCCTCTAAAAATTACAAGCTGCTTTCAGAGAATGCAGGCAAAAAATCTGGAGCAACTTTCCTCTTTTTAAAAAGCAAAGTACTGTCTTAAAGAGCTTATAATAATTCACTTTTCTAAAAATCACACCTCATTATACCGACTACAAAAATTTGAGAACTTTTGTGGGACATTTTATTCAGAACACCTGTTATTCTCCTTTTATTAACACTGACTTTTCCAACCTCATGTGGCAATAAAACTAAAAAATTATCCTTAAGCAAATTCTTATGCTTCAAGGCAATGATTTTTCCACTTACATCAACGATACTTTCAGTTTCACACTTTTGCACTGTTGCTGGGCTATGGGGATGACTTAAAAAGCACACAGGAACAAAATCAGAATAATAATTTAAAAGGAAAGGAGAAAATAAACCCTAACTGCAATCTTTTTACTAATTTACTGTTTAAATTTGTCTAATCTGGGGCTCTTATGTGTCCTTTCTGGTTCCTATGTCACACAAAAAAAGACATACAGTACTTTAATAAATAAAATATCAATTCTAAAGTACCTCTGAATGCTACTTTTCTCTTTTTTTTTTGGAAAACAAACTTTGGTAATACACTGAAAGAAATTTACAAACCTCTGAATGTTCATCTCTCTCATCTATAAGTCTTTTTAGATGCAACGCCATATTTTTCAATAGTGGTTCTATTTCCTCCTGCGACATATCAGTCACTTCCATCCATTGCAGATCAAACACATTTTCCTGATTATGGGTTACCTTTAGGAAAGCAACCAAAATAAATAATTTAAAAAATGGCTAATACTTAAAAATCTATTTCATTTTAGCACATTAGCTCAAATATCATGTCCCATATAATAAAAATATAAAAAGCAAATACAATGTTTAAAAAACATTTAAAATTAATAAATGATGAAAAGGCTACTACTAAAAATTATTTTTATGTACGTATGTATGTATATATTTATTTTATCCTCACCTGAGGACATTTTTCGATATTTTGTTCAGATAGAGTGGGAGGGAGGGAGAGAGAGAGAAACATCGACATGAAAGGGACACTTAGAGTGGTTGCCACCCACACGACCCAACCAGGGCCGGGGACAAACTGCAACTAAGGTATGTGGACTTAGCGGGAACCGAACCCAGGTCTCTCTGTACTGCAGGCTGACGCTTTAACCGCTGAACCAAACCGGCCAGAGCTGTATTTATTTATTTTTTAAAATCCTCACCTGAGGATATTCTTCCAGTTTTGTTCAGACAGAGTGGGAGGGAGGAAGAGATGGGGAGAGAAACATCAACATGAGAGGGACACATCGACTCGTCGCCTCCAGCATGACCCCAACCATGGCCAGGGACGAACCACAACTGAGGCACGTACCCTTGACCAGAATCGAGCCCATGACTCATTGGTCCGTGGGCCAACACTCTACCACTGAGCCAAACCGGCCAGGGCCTAAAAATTATTTTTAAAAATATAATCTTTAAATAAATGTACATTTATTTTCTTTTTTTTTTAAATCTTCATTGTTAAGAGTATTACAGATGTCCTGTTTTTTTCCCCCTATTACCTTCCCCCACCTGGTTCCTGCCCCCCGAAGCCTTCGACACCCTATTTTGTGTCCATGGACAATGCATATAAGTTCTTTGGTTCATCTCTTCCTGCCCCACCCTCTACCCTTCCCTCTGAGATTCATCAGTGGGTTTCATGTTTCCCTGCTTCTGATTCTATTTTATTCATCAGTTTATCTTATTCATTAGATTCCACACATAAGTAAGATCATGTGATATTTATCTTTCTCTGACTGGCTTATTTCACTTAGCATAATCATCTTCGGTCAACTAAAAAAAATAAGATATTTAATTCAAGGCATTCCTAAAGAAAGGTAACATTGATATGTCTATCTGCTTTAACAAAATCAATTTAACTTTTCATTAGATAATACTAAATGTACTTGGATTCAAAATTAAAAGCCTTTTAATCATGTAGGATATGTGTTATTGTACTTTTATACTTGAAAAGCTAATTCGTTATAGGTTCTGAAGATGACACCATCACAGAACATTAGGAGAAAAGAACTCCCAATATAAAGGTTTTTTAAAGAATGGAAGTTATATAAGTAAAATACTTAGTTCTTGCTTTCTATTTCTCACGATTCTGGTGTTTGTTTGTTTATTTATTATCTTCACCTGAGGACATTTTTGCATTTTTTTTTGTTCGGATAGAGAGGGAGAGAGAAACATTGACGTGAAAGGGACACATGGAGTGGCTGCCACCCGCACAACCAACCAGGGCCGGGGACAAACTGCAACCAAGGTATGCGCCCTTAGCAGAAACTGAACCCGGGTCTCTCTGGACTGCAGGCCGACGCTCTAACCACTAAACAAACCGGCCAGGGCAGATTCTGATATTTTGCTTTAACTTTCACAAGCAGCAAAACTAACATTTTCAAGAACAGTGGTAAATTTAGTAACTTGTATTCAAAATAAAATACAAGCAATAAAGCTAGCATAGATAAACAAAACATATACAAGGGGAAACTACCAATAAAACTATATCTTATAGAGTACTATTATGCATACTGTTGACAATAATATTACTGACAAGAAAGCTGGGCTCTATGAATGTCAACTAATATAAAAGATGATATATGGAAGAAAAATATTTAAATACATAATATTTTAAACACTACCAATTTTCACTATTTAAAAATTCTCTCCTTTACCTTTCCATAGTTCTCTTTCTAACCAGCACGCAAAATTTAACATGCTCTAGTTCTAAGAAGTCTTGTAAAGTACACGAGATTAAAAGACCAAGTCCAAATAGATGCAGGAACAGCATTTTTAAAAAGCAATCTTAACAAATTATATAACTTAAATTATTTGACATTGCACAATATGTATACTAGATTTGAGTTTTTATATGTATGTTACAAATCACTAATGTATTTATAATTCAAGTAATATTTTCAATAAAAATTGTGCTGTGTCCATTCATTCAAAGGAAAATCACTAAATGACAAAATACCAGTTATCATCTTACCTCACTTTAATTTTGAATTACATGCAATGATCCACTTTCTGCTGCTTCCATTTATAATACTATTCGTTCTGTGCTAACAAAGACATATACTTCATTCCTCAAATAACACTGTTTGCCTATGTCCCTCTGCATAAAGGCAACAGTACATTTGTGGTTAGCACTATGCCACATATAAGATGGTTTATAAAGAAACTATCTCTAAAGAGAAGACAATTTGTCTAAAAGCAGGGTTCATCTATATTTGACCTTGATTTATTCTTGCTTATCTTATGACTCTGGAGATACATAAACAAACACACCACAAGCTTCATAAAAATTGTACACAGGTTATTACCTCTTGAATATGTGCGGCAACTGCTGCTTTTGTATCAAAATCTAAACCTTGAATTCTTTCAATAAATTCTTCTTTTTTCTGACACTAAAAAAAAAATGAATAAAATGATCATTAATACTTTATATGTTATAAATAACTAAAAACTCATCAAGGTAAAAAGACTGGACATGTTCTGAACAGTACAATGAGGGTTTTGTTTTATTTTGCATTTAAATGGTCTCTCTAATATACTTACCTAATAAAAAGACAATTTAGAAATATTTACTTAAAGAGCTAGGCATTGAAAATCCATACCATTTTTATGCTTCAAAGTTCTAAAGTGGGAAACCATTACACAACCCATCTGAGGTCAGTACAATATTATTATGCTAACTTTACAAACAGAGAAGTAAAGAATCAAGAACTTGTTTCAGGGAGGATAAGTTACTTGCCAAAAAACACAGTGAGTCAGTGGCAGAATTCGGAATACAGCCAAAATGCTCAGTCAGTCTTTGGCTAACATCAAACAACACAGCCTTTCTTCTTGGAAAAAAAAATTTTAAGCAATTTTTACTTCAAGCTTACAATTCATTCTCACATCTTCATACTATCAATCTAATAAAAGAAGCCTACTTTTGTGTACCAGTTCAACATTTATAAGGTAATACAATAAATATTTATTTGTTTATAGCATAACAAAGTTACCAGGGGCAAAATTTAAATGTATATATACAAGTACACATGTATCAAGAGGAATAAAGGCAGCATTTGTTTAACTTTTTTAAAGCTTTATATAAATTAATAATATTAAAATGCAAACCCAATCTTTTTCTATCCAAACAGTATTAAATAACAGTTTAACATTTATCTGAATCTTTGCCTCCCCCCCCCTACATCTCTTATACTGCAATCCAACTGTTAACATAATTGTATTCTTCCAGCTACCAAATGAGAAGCGCATACAAAATAACTAGCACTGCCTTGTCTAGCTCAGTGGCATCTCCTGGGCCAATTACTGAACACTAGTGAAGACTATATACTCACAAAAAGAAAAATTAACTCTCTGACCATTAAGCAACTTAGCAAGGTTCTGATTTACACTTTACATATTTATTACATCAAATCATAAAATCCTATTTCTATTGCCATACAATTTAACTTAAACACAATCCCATCAATGTAGAAAGTTCTATATAGTGTAAAAACAAAATTATTAAAATGATATAATATTTAAAATTAAGTTACCAGGAATGTACAATTCCTAGTTATGACTAGAAAAGAAAGTCAAAATTTAGGAGATGAAACAAAAATTTATTTAAAGACAAGAAATTTTGTCTATAAGTAATATTTGATGGGCCCAGTAAGAATGACTATAATAGTATATTTGTAGCATGTATAACTTTTTAAGTATGGTAACCCCAATTTTTAATTTAAAGCTTTCAAAAATATTAACCTATGCATAGTTTCTGAGCTAATGAGCATAAAAAATGGCTGGGTTAGCCCTGGCCAGTTTGGCTCAGTAGTTAAGAGCATTGGCCTACAGACCAAAGGGTCTTGAGTGCAATTCCCGGTTAAGGGCACATACCTGGGTTGCAGGTTTGATTCCTGGCACCAGTTGGGGTCATGCAGCAGGCAACCAATCGGTGTGTCTCTTTTACATTTATGTTTCTCTCTCCCTCCCTCCCTTCCACTCTATTTAAACATTAATCAATGGAAAAATATCCTCAGGTGAGGATCACATACATACATACATACATACATACATACATACATAAAATGGCTGGGTTATAATTACTCACTGAAGAGATGGCCCCCCAATTCAACTGCCATACCTGTCTGCCTTCAATCTAAATGAAACAGAAACTCCTTCCTGTCATTATAATTTTAATAGATACACATGGCCAGCGGCTACTGTATTGACAGCCCAGCTCTAGAGCATTAAAAAGTCTGGTGTGCTCAGTTGGTTGGAGTGTGGGCCTGTACACCAAACGGTCAGGGGGATTCAATTCCTACTCAGGGCACATACCTAGGTTTCAGGTTTGATCCCCAGTTGGGGTGCATACAGGAGGCAACTGATCAGTGTTTTGTGATCACATTGATGTCTCTGTCTCTGTCTGTCTCATCTTCTCTCTCTCTCCAGTAAAAACAAAGTCTGGTGTTAAAAAATAGATATACAGTCAAAGTCGTTTGTCGTTTATCGCGGTTAATCCATTCCAGACTCTAGCGATTATACCTGGCATTGAAGGATTCCTGGGGTGCTCGAATACATAGGCCTGCAATGCATATGTACAGTAATTTTAATTTTAATTGTAATACAGGGTTGTATGATTGACTCAGACAACTGAGCATGTGCTGTATCATTTTCACTGTTTCGATCAACTTTTTAATGAATGTATTTGAAAAAACCACGATAGAGTGAAGCTGCAAAAGTCAAAGCGCAAAGTGGGGAGGGATGACTGAATAGTCCAGCTGGTGTGGCTCGGTGGTTGAGCATTGACCCATGGCACCAAGAGGTCGCTGGTTCGATTCCCAGTCAGGACACATGCCCAGGTTGTGGGCCAAATCCCCAGTGGGGGGCATGCAGGAGGTGGCCAATCACTGATGTTTCTCTCTCTCCCTCTCACTTCTTCTCTCTCTAAAAAATCAATAAAGAAAAAAAAAAGATATATAAATAAGTTTCACTTCCAGCTAACAAAGACTCTTGTGAAAACAAACTGTTGGCAAATTGTTTTTTCACTTAAAATTAAGCTCTCTTTTAAGTTCTTAAAGTGTTATGGGCACTCAAGTTACTTCTATCTCTATTATAGTAATTGATTCCTAACCATGATAGCCAAGAATATGATATAAAAGCTGAAATATAGGAAAATAACAAAAAAGTTATTTGGGTGAGAAGATGAGGGGAGGAGAATTGCATTAACCCGAAAGTTGTGTATCTTCCACCAGAGAGTTTATACTCTTAATCATTATTCCTCAAATTCCTCATATTTTCACTGTACTCTCAGTGCTTTCTCTTCTGAAAGAAAGAAGACAGACTTATGTGGAAAAATTATACTAAAATACAAGAAAGAGCATCCAAAACAAGCTATTGAATACTAAAATAATAAAATAAAAAATACACTATAGAAGAAATACACTATAGTATTTTCAATAAGAATAAAGACACTAATGACTGAACTATTTTATAGTTACAAAATGGTCACGGGGTTGTAAAGTATAGCATAGAGAATACAGCCAATAACATTGTAAAAACTATGTATGGTGTCAGGTGAGTACTGGAAATATCAGGGGGAACACTTTGTAAAGTATATGTAAAGTACAATGCTATAGACCTGAAACTAATACAACATAATATTGAATGTAAACTGTAATTTAAAAACTTTAAAAATTAATAAAAGAATAACCTCTATTTTCTAGCTTACTTTACAATGTCATACAGATGCATCTTTTTTTTTTTTTTTTAACCCTTTTTTTTTTTTTTTTTTTTAATCCTCACCCGAGGATATTTTTCCATTTTTGTACAGATAGAGTGGGAGGGAGAGAGAGGAAGGGAGAGAGAGAGAGAAACATCGATGTGAAAGGGACACATCGAGTGGCTGCCACCCGCACGACCAACCAGGGCCGGGGACAAACTGCAACCGAAGTACGTGCCCTTAGCGGGAACCGAACCCGGGTCTCTCCAGACCACAGGCCGACGCTCTAACCGCTGAGCCAAACTGGCCAGGGCCAGATGCATCTTTATATAATTATTCTTTTACACAATTTTCCCATGCTGTGCTTTCTCTTATGCCTTAAACCCCTCAAATATTCTTCCTCCCTTTTCCAAAGACCATTTGAAATAATGTCTACCTTATAAACCCCAGATTATGTGAATCTAAAGTATAGGGGATCATAACAGCTGACATATTAATAGAAAAAAATTAAGACTATTTAACATTGTTTTAATTGCATACTAACATTAATGTAAACTATTTTAGGAGATAGGATCCTTACAAGGATAGGTCTATGTATATATTATTTTGCTTTATGTAGATTTAGTTCTGTTAATCAATAAGAAGAAATGTACATATCTAACATGATAACTGGTGATTTCTAGCATGGCATCATTAAGTAGTTGTTTAAAAAAAACAGGCCCATTACATAGTTCTGCTTTACTTCAGTAATAAAGTACAATGACATGAACATCAACAGTCATGCAAATGCAAAAAATTCTTGGTAAATTTCTTTAGGAAACACCCACTGGTTTGCTTACCTATCAAATACTTTATTCAGTTTGTTAGAAAAAGAATCATATTTCCATGTCATCCTTTTCATTTTGCAGCACCTGAGATACTATCATGTGAGTTATAGAAAATATTAAGGTAGGTGGGAAGCAGCTTAGATTTTATAATCTTCTTTTGTTGCTCTTACAGATGGCAATAATGATGGTTTCTTTAATACTTCAGGCTTTCCCTACACCTTTCACTTAAAAAGACTTTGATTCTGCACCATTGCCACTGTCAGTTTTAGTAACCAGCAAAAACAACTAAATATCAACCAGAAGTAACAACCAAATGTATGGTGTCACTATGTTATCTAAATTTACGTAACATTCACTAATAGAGGGTATTTTTAAAAGCAAATACAGTACAAAAAGCTGTTTGTAAATAATTTAGGGCTGTTTCTAACTCAGAATCTGATGACCAAATAAGAATGGCAATGACTACAAACACTATATTTAATCTAATGTTATCAATTATGAAATAAACACCTGTACATTTCACAGCATTAAACTTTAATAATATACATTGTATCTACAGCTCCCACACAGTCAACTCTAAAAGTCAACACTCTTTAGGATATATAATTTTTGGTATATGTGTATAAAACATTACTAGTGGTCACATTACTGCTCTATGAATACTTCATTCAACAAAGAATTGAGATAGTTTAAAGTAACATTGTGCCCTGGCCGGGTAGCTTAGCTGGTTGGAGCATTGTCCTGATATACCAAGGTTGTGGGTTCAACTCTGGTCAGGGCACACACAAGAATCAACCAATGAATGCATAAATAAGTGAAACAACAAATTAGTGTTTCCCTCTCTCTTGCTCTTCCTTTCTCTAAAATAACAATTTTGTTTTTAATTTAAAGTAATATTGTGATGACTCATCCAAACATTGGCTGATTAAAGGAAACATCAGACTGAAGTTGAATCTCAACTCTTTTGCCTACTAACAATATGACACTGCCCAGCTGGCATCGCTCAGTGGATTGAGCGTTGTCCCATAGACTGAGAGTTCCCAGTTCAATTCCCAGTCAGGGTACATGCCCAGATTGTGGGCTAGATCCCCAGTAAGGGGCGTGCAGGAGGCAGCCAATCGATATAGCTCTCTACATTGATGCTCCTATCTCTCTCCCCCTTCCTCTCTCTAAAAAAAATAAAGTTAAAATAAAAAATAGCCCTGGCCAGTTTGGCTCAGCGGTTAGAGCATTGGCCCTCAGACCAGAGAGGCCCGGGTTCGGTTCCCACTGGGGGCACGTACCTCAGTTGCAGTTTGTCCCCGGCCCTGGTTGGGGTCGTGTGGGTGGCAACCAGTAGATGAGTCTCTCTCACATCGATGTTTCTCTCTCACTCTTCCTCCTTCTCTCCCTCCCACTCTATCTGAAGATAAATGCAAAAATGTCCTCGGGTGAGGGAAAAAAATAATGTGACCTAAATCTAGAGCAACCACCTTTGTCTGGGACAGTCCCAGTTTACACTTGCAGTTCCAATGTAATTGTTAATAGTTCACAAGTGTTTTAATTTGGATAACTTAAATATCATCCTACATAAACACCAATTTCCTTATCTAAAAAGAGATACTATGAGAAAACCTATATAAGGTATCATTATCAATAAATCATAGCTACTACTATTAGTCACAGATTAAAAGGGCAATATAACAATAACCCTAAAACATTTTTCATAATTCCTGCCTCCTTTAGATTGCTATTCCCACTTTCCTTTAATAACATACACACATGCATGCATTAATCATAAGGATGTTTTGAGAGAGGTTTTTAAGGGTTCCTCTAAGGAAACTTGAAAATTTGGGGGCCCTTAGAAGCCTCAGAATAAAGAAAAGAATAATTAAAGATTTTAAATGATATGCCTATCTGATAATATAACTAAAATTTGAAATAAAATAACAGAGCAAGTCTTTTTCTTCAAATTCGCCTTACAAGTTTATACAATTATTTAAAAATCTCCAACACAGACCTTGAAAAGCAATGGCCCATCCTTAAGTCTTTCAGAAACCAGAGCCTAAAAAAAATAAGTAAGTTTTTAAACTTACCTGAACTGCACAACCCAGTAAGAGTAAAAGCAACTTTTTTACTTCTTCTGTGCCTTGTTCTGAAATAAAAACAGTAGCTAAGTACAACATTTTACTTTAGTGCAATTCTCTTATATAACAGAAGTACTTCTATAGGTAACATTCACAAATTAACTAAAGGATTAAGAACGTAAGTACAGTGGAAAATTCAGAATGACAACTCTGTGTATGCACAATGTGGTTAACAGCAGAAGAAACTGGCAAGGATCTCAATTTTGAAGGGCTACAGTATAGATAAAATAGGCTTCAAAGCTCTGTGCAATAAAGTATGCTACCTATAAATCCACTACTTTTCCATAAATGATTATATTATACCAGCATACTGAATAAACTGCTGATATGGAGACATGCCACAAAGTTAGCCAAAATGCTTCCTACAGGTCTGGCTTCTTTTAAGCTTATATTGTCTTCTTTCTAAAACACATCTTAAATGATTCATCTGCCAGTAAAATTTAAATGGCTTTCCACTGTGCAAATTCATGAGGATCAAAATCTTGCAGTTACAGTGAAATGGGTAAAATAAATGTATGTAACAGGCTGGATAAAAGTAATGGTCTATAACAGAACTGAAGAGCACATTTGCTGTCCAATTCAATTCAGATTTGCTTAAAACATTCAGCAAACAATCAAAGTCAATTCTTTGGGCCAGAATTGTACCATCAAGCCAGTCTGGTCTATGATAAAGTCCAAATTTTCTTTTCAAACATTTCCTCCTATTCTCCATGAAACAACCTACTTAGCCACACTAATCACCTTTCCCCAAATATAAATACCTACAAACTGTCTTAACTTCTGTTACTCTACCTGTCTTTCTTCCCTTCTCCCTCATCCCTCTACATAATCCTAGGCACAGCTGTAACACCTGTGTGTCATTTTCTCTAATCTAACCACCAACCCTCACTAATCTGTCAACTTGAAGAATAAATAATAGCTCCATATTTTATGTGCCTTAACTGTTTTACATATCTCTATTTCATACTAATTCTTACATAATTTCCCAGTAATCTGTATCTCTTACCAAAACACAAGGTCCTCCAAAACACAGACCATTTTCTTTATATTCTTGGTCCCTCGTTGGTAGGTAATTACTAAATAGATGTAAAAATGAAAATAACCCCATTCTACATACAAAATATTTTTTCATCCTTTATTTGTACAATCAAATATGCCAGAATATCTCTATAAAGATCGTCTAAACTCCTAATTCCCCCCATTTAATTGGTGGCTTCTTTAATAAAAGCAGCAGTTTGATTTTAGTTTTTATTTTTGTTTTATTCTTGTTTTGACTGAGGGTGAGGGTGGGGTATAGAGAAGATACACTTTATTTGGGTTACATGTAGCCTGTTAGAATAAGTCCACTGTTGAAATGGTTAGGTAGTTGCTAATTTCGCCAATTACTCAAAAATTAGAACTCTAAACATGTCACATTTAAAATCCAGTAAAGTACAGAAACTTTTGAAAAACAAAAAAACAAAAAACTTAAGTGATCTAAAAACTGCTTCTCACCTTTGCATTCAGAACTAATTTATACTTATAAACTAAAACATATCAATCAGTAAAACCTTAAAATAAAAAAACTTTGGCAATGGTAAATAGTAGATATATAAAAAGAAACCTAGAAATTATTTCAGAATCACTTCTTTTCTAAGGTTATGTTCCTTGAAGCCTATAGCTACATTATCTTCTATCCTTGTTTATAATGAGACACTAAAACTCATCACAGAAAACTATCAATTTGCTACAGTCAAAAAAACATCGGACAATGTAAAATGCATTCCACCTGCAACTTACAAATATTCTGAGTTTATTTTCTCTCTATAAAATGGAATATCACTTCTAACTTTCCCTATAGAATAATGAAAAATCTATTCTGTTGATGTAAATAAGCAAGATCTGGGTAAGCATTCTAGTATTACAAAAGGCAAAGACTACTATAACATTATGCTAATATTAATACTTACCAGAAAAGGGGTTTTTGCCCATGATTAAAACATTTGGCAATGACATCATGATCAATTGCTGCAAAGTCTCCTATAAAAAGATACCCAAAGGTTGTTATATGGGTAACATTGACTAGGCAATTACTAAACAAGCTATAACTTGTGACTTGTATACTTCTCTGTAGGTATGCTACACTGCAAAATTAAAAAGCTCTTTAAAATAAATAAATGTGACTCGGCTGGTGTAGCTCAGTGGTTGAGCATTGACCCATGCACCAAGAGATGACTGGTTCAATTCCTGGTCAGGGCACACCCCCAGGTTGTGGGCCAAATCCCCAGTGAAGGGCATGCAGGAGGTGGCCAATCAATGTCCTCTCTCTCATCGATATTTCTCTCTCTCTCTCCCACTCCCTTCCTCTCGCTCTCAAATCAATAAAGAAAAATTTTTAAAAAATAAATGTGAAAAAATGTATCTAAGGTTCCTTAAATCTTTTGTAACTTTAAGTTAATGAATTAAATAACTAAATTATAATATCAGATAGACTTAAGTTATTAAAACATGCCCACAAAATAAGTCTCAAATTGAACTGGTCTAATAATTTATTTGGAAATCTTAGTTTTAGGTGTTAGATAAACATTTCTCAATAAAAAATTAAGTATATGTACTCATTTGGGTTTTTTGTTTCTTTTCTGAGGGAACTAAAAACATCAACTGATATTAAAATTAAGAAAGCTAATTGCTTTATTCAATATCCTGTCTTATGATCATTTCATGAGAGTGAGCTCCACTTCCTCAATGAATCACTATTTTTCTCCTCTATTTACAATAGATGTTTCTCTTCCTTTGACTTCTGTCAAAATTTTAGTGACAAGAATATATACATAAGTACAGCATAGGGAGTATACTCAATAATGTTGTGATACCTATGTATGGTACCAGGTGGGTACTGGAAATATCAGAGGCATCACTTTGTAAAGTATGTGACTGTCTAACCACTACACCTGAAACCAATACAAAACAATACTGAAACTATAATTTAAAATAATAAATAAATAAACAAAAATAATATATACATATTTTGAATGTGTAAGATGATTCAGAAAGAACTGGATGTTTTCAAATTACTAATTTTAGATAATGCATGGAGTATGTATCTTTTGTTTATACTACCTCTTCTTTGAGGAAATAAACACAGCGTGTCTGTCATTTCAACCACTAACAATGACACGTTACAAATGGTCTGGGATGAATTAAAGTACAGGATTCATGGGTGTTACGTTTTATTATGGAATCTTTGCAAGATTACAGAAATAACTGAGTCTTGACTTTCACTACATTGTCAGACATTAACTAGTTACTGGGGAATATGATTTTGTAAGTATTCAATTCTTTCTGAATCATTCTTAAATGTAAAATAGTATGATGGGAAGGCAAATAACTATAAAAGTTAACCTTCTATGTATAATTATAAGTATGTATTTAAAAGTTTTTCTTCAGCATTATATTTACTGTTTAAAGAACTATCAGCAAAAATATGCCTACAAAGAAAAGTACATACTCAAGTGTGTGTGTGTGTGTGTGCATTATGTTAGATGTACAGGTAAGAATATTAAGAAAGTGTTAAAAAACTGCTAAAATCACTTACTCTAAGGATTGATACTAAGTATGGATATTTAATAAATTAATTTTCCAGTTAAAAGCCAGTTCTGTCAAGATAGAATATGATATAGCTGTGTGACAGCTAAAAGGACTTAATGGAATAAATTTCTTATTCATTATAATATTTAGTTTCCTTGCCTCAAAGCAAAATTATCAGGACTGTCACTACACATATTAAAAGAAATTATAAATAGCCCAGCTGATATGGCTCAGTGGTTGGGCATTAACCGATGCACCATGAGGTTGCTGGTTCGATTCCTGGTCAGGGCACATGCCCAGGTTGTGGGCCAAATCCCCAGTGAGGGGAAGGCAGTAGGCGGCCAATCGATGTTCTCTCTCATCAATGTTTCTCTCTCTCTCCACTCTCTTAAAAAAAAAAAATCGATAAAGAAAAAAATTTTAAAAGAAATCATAAATAGAAAAGATGTATTAAAAAAACAATCACCGCCCTGGCCACATACCTTGGTTGCAGTTTGTCCCCGGCCCTGGTTGGGGTCGTGTGGTTGGCAATCACTCAATGTGTCTCTCTCACATCGATATTTCCTCTCTCCCCCCCACCCCCGCTCTATCTGAAGATAAATGCAAAAAAAAAAAGGTCCTCAGGTGAGGATAAAAACAAAACAAAAAAGACAAAACTAGACAGAAATGGCAGATAGTATGTTAATAAGAAAATAATAGTAGAGTTGCTTTTAAAGATACTATAAGTAATTTCATGCCTATTAGTTTTAGTTGGCTTTGCAGAACCTTTCTATAAAAATGGTATATCAACTGTAATTTTTAGTTGACCATCTAAAAAACTTTTTTACTGATATGCAAGTTTCTGTGAATTAAAGCTCATGTTGCTAAAGCACTATAAGAAAGACTACTTAAAGTTTGTGCCAAACACAGACATTATTAAATTATTATTCAAAGATAACTTAAACTAAGCTTCTCCTTCTTTCTGTAAGTTATCCATAATACCTTCTTTACAGTAAGAAGTTAAACAATACTTGGCCAAGGTCTGGGTTCATGTCCCTTTCATAAAACACACATTGAGTAAAAAGCTCCTTTGAGATTCTTATAATTTTTTTTTAAATTCAAACATAATTACATTATCATGTTATGTGTATAATTACATTTATCTTGCTATTTGTATATGTCCTCTTATCTGTGCTACTAGTGAAAAGAATTAAAATTATTTTACCAGACTTCCGGTCAAGATGGCGGCGTAGGTAAACACGGTATCGTGTCCTCCCACAACCACATCAAAGTTACAACTAAACTACAGAACAACCATCATTCAAAACCGCCTGAAATCAAGCTGAATGGAAGTCCTACAACTACGGAATTAAAAAAAAACAGCTACATCCAGATTGGTAGGAGGGGCGGCAGCGCGAGGGGTAGGGGTAGGGCTGACCGTGGCAGCGCAACGGGCTGGTCCCACACCCAAGTGTGGCGGATAAAAATCAGGAGGCTCCCGCGGCTGGGAAGGTCCTTCCTGAGGACTGAGGGGTCCCCGTCCCACACCAGGTGCCCCACTCAGGGTTCCAGTGCCAGGAAGAGAAGTCCCCATAACTTCTGGCTGGAAAAACCAGCGGAAACTGAGGCTCAGGGAAGCTGAAGCGGCTGGAGCCCCAGGCTGCTCCCTAAAGGGCCCGCGCACGGACTTATCGGACTCTCTCCCTTTAAGCTTGGAGGGGAGGCAGCTCGAGGGGCACCATAGACATACAGGGAAGAACTGAGCTGTTTGGCACTGGAGCGAGGGCTGGACAGGGGGTTTCCTCGGGGACAAACGTGCTATAAGAGGCCTTTGTTCCTTTGGTGAGCCCTTCCCGGGGGCAGCAGACAGTCTCCATATCTGGGACTCCAGCGACCGGGCTCACACTGGTAGCCCCGCCCTGGTGACTCCCTGAGGCCCCGCCCCACTCAACTTTCAAGCCCACCCAAGCTGTTGCCACTTGCTTAACCATAGGATTGGCTGGTCTTGGATCCTGCTTCAGGTTTTTCCAAAATTCTTTCAAACGAGCAGCATCTGGACTCAGCAAGCCCCATACCTCTCGTTAAGTAATACACTGAAACAAACACAGGGAGGCAGCCAAAATGAGGAGACAAGGAAACAGGTCCCAAATGAAAGAACAGAACAAAACCCCAAGAAAAGAACTAAGCGAAATGGAGATAAGCAACCTAACAGATACTGAGTTCAAAATACTGCTTATAAGGATGCTCAATGAACTTAGTGAGAACCTCAGTGAACTTAGGGAGGGCCTCAAGAGCATAAAAACGGACCAGTTAGAAATCATGGATACACAGTTAGAACTGAAGGAGGCATTAACTAAAATAAAGAATAATTTACACAGCTTCAATAATAGAGTATGTAAATCCAAGGAGCAAACTATCGATTTGGAATATAAGGAAGCAAAAAATCCCCAATCAGAACAGCAAAAAGAAAAAAGAATCCAAAAAAATGAGGATAGTGTAAGAAGCCTCTGGGACAACTTCAAGCGTGCCAATATTCGCATATTGGGGGTGCCAGAAGGATAAGAGAGAGAACAAGAAATGGAAAACCTGTTTGAAACAATAATGGCAGGAAACAAAACTTTCCTAACTTGGTGAAGGAAACAGACATACAAGTCCAGGAAGCACAGAGAGTCCCAAACAAGATCAACCCCAAGAGGCCCACACCAAGACACATCATCATCAAAATGCAAAAGGTTCAAGACAAAGAGAGAATCTTCAAAGCAGCAAGAGAAAGGCAGCTAGTTACCTACAAGGGAGTTCCCATTAGGCTGTCAGCTGATTTCTCAAAAGAAACTTTGCAGGCCAGAAGGGAGTGGCAAGAAATATTCAGAGTGATGAAAACCAAGAACCTACAACCAAAATTACTCTATCCTACAAAGCTGTCATTTAGAATCGATGGACATATAAAAACTTTCCCAGACAAGAAAAAGTTAAAGGAGTTCACCACTACCAAACCGTTATTATATGAAATGATAAAGGGTCTTTTTGAAGAAAAAGATAAAATGTATGAACAAACAAAATGGCAATGAATACATATCTATCAACAATGGAATCTACAAACAAAATGAACAGGCAGAACAGAAACATTCTCATAGATACAGAGAACATTTTGTTGGTTGCCAGTTGGGAAGGGGGTTGGGGGAATGGGTGAAAAAGGTGAAGGGATTAAGAAGCACAAACTCATTGCTAGGCTGACAAACCTCAAAGGGAAAGGGGTTGGGGGGTGGGAAGAAATAAACCAAAGAACTTATATGCATAACCAATGGACACAGACAATAGTGTGGGAAAAGGTGGGAGGGGGGTGGGAGGGGGGAGGAGGGGATCAATGGGGGAAAAATGTGAAACATCTGTAATACATTTTACATCCAACCATAAAGATTTGAAAAAAAAAAATTATTTTACCATAGTTAAGAGGCTATAGAAAAAAAATTAAATGAATGGCATTAAAAAGAAAGAACATCTAACCAAAGTGTCAAAAATATGATGGAATGAATATAAAGCATTTATAAAATTTTTTCTCTCTATTGATTTTAGAGAGAGAGAAGGAAAAGAAAGAGATAGAAACATCGATGAGAGAGAACATCAACTGGCCACCTCCTGCATGCCCCCGACTGGAGATCAAGCCCACAACCTGGGCATGTGCCCTGACTAGGAATCGAACTGGTAACCTCTTGGTGCATGGGTTGACACTCAACCACTGAGCCACACTGGCTGGGCAAAAAGCATTTCAAGTGTAACGTACAGCCTGGCCGGTGTGGCTCAGTGATTGGGCGTCAACCCATGCACCATTAATGATACTAGACCTGGTTTTTATTTTTAGTATTAATGCAAAAGCTTCCTAATAAATTTGAAGTTCCTAATTGTAAAGTGTCCTTTTCTTTGTGGAACTCAAAAAATTCAGATCATTATTTTAATGGTGGTTAAACAACCACCTTGCTTCTTTTAGTATTTATTTAAATGCAGCCAGTGCAGTCATACCAAACATTTAACTGCTGAGATTCTAAAACTGCGCTAAGATTTTTACTTGTAAACTTTGATAATAAAATTCACTATCTCTCCCTCATTCATAGAACTAAAAGTAACTTTTAAAAAAGCAAAAGGAAAAAAAAAAGCCTAGGTAATTTTATAGCTATAATTTACTTATTTCCTGACTTGAAAATTTTTAAATATTTATTTGTAAGACGAGAAGAGATGCTTGCTATGGATCTAAGAATTATCTGGAAAGATCTGAATTTCCACTTAAACATTAATAAAGTGTTTAATAAACTTTCTGATAATCTGCTATTACCAGTTATTTCTCTCAAGATCTCTCACATTAATACTTCATTGTCCTTATCACAAACTTATTTTGTTATTTATTTGTCTATTATCCCTCTACCAGTTACTTCTCTCAAAAACTCATATTACTACTTCACTTTCCTTTTCATATCGCAATCAAAACAATTTTATTTACTTTTCTATTACCCCTTTACTAGAATCGTAAATTCCATGAGGAGCCCTGTTCACTAATGCCTTGGCATTCAATAAAAGCTAGTGGAACACAGAAGAAATCTCAGTAACATTACAATTTTTACGGAGCTTTTACATATTCTAATTCATTAAAATAAAAACAAAGGAAGAATACTGACACTTAAATTTACCTATCGTTAATGAAAATATACACTGATTTAATTCCTTCCACTAACAATCATCTTAAGATATTGATTGTGTCACTCTTCCTTCCTCCCTAGGAATCATTTTTGCAAGATGACATCAATGCTTACCAACCCATTTGAAAAAACTGGAGAAATATACTTGTGAATTTTAACTTACCCAAATTCACTTTCCTTTTGTGAATCTGAATACTCAAAATGTACTCAAATATTTTACCTCAAATACTTTTTCTTAGGAGTATATAAGATAAAAATACAGGGTGAGGCAAAAGTACACGAAACACATAGTTTATCTTCATATTATTTATTGATTAATGTACTTTTTTCCATACAAATAACTGTAAATCTGTTTTTGCCCCACACTTATATTTTTAATAGCTTTAGAAAGACTTTTTGGAAAAAAACTGGTATTTCCAAAAGATAGGTAATTTAACAGGTGCATTGATTTGGACTTTGTTCGTTTGAAATCTATCATATTAAAGCAAGCCATGTCTGTCTTGGTTATATATATGAGAATAAAAGTAATTTTAGCAAATCAATTAATCATGTAAATAATATGGTTGACATTTCTGAAGATACTCCACAAGTGCCTTAGAAACATTTTATCTAAGAATATGAAACATGGGTGCAGGCAGAGAGGGTTTGGTAAAATGATTCTAAAAGAAGGGCATAGGAGAGTGGTACAAGGAGAATTTCAACCCACAGTGATATTTTATGTTTTAAATATCTGAAATGATGATGATAAAATGTTACAATATTCAATCACTTCTAGACCTAAATTAGTCCACGGGTATTTAAACTTAGATTAATAAAAAGAAAAGGGGCCCTGGTCGGTTTGGCTCAGCGGTTAGAGCGTCGGCCTGCGGTCCAGAGAGACCCGGGTTCGGTTCCCGCTAAGGGCACGTGCTTCGGTTGCAGTTTGTCCCCGGCCCTGGTTGGTCGTGCGGGTGGCAGCCACTCGATGTGTCCCTTCACGTCGATGTTTCTCTCTCTCTCTCTCCCTTCCTCTCTCTTCCTCCCACTCTATCTGTACAAAAAAAATGGAAAAATATCCTCGGGTGAGGATTAAAAAAAATAAAAAAAACAAAAAATTAATCAGTGGATTAAACGGAGATCTGACAAACGTGGGGCAAATTAACAAACTGAAAAGGTAGTCCTGAAAAATTTCTCAGAATCTAGCACAAGATTGATAATATAAAAGAAAGTTTATTAATAAACATGCAGGACAGAGTTAGGAAAGCCTGGTATACATGTAATGGAAATATCTGAAGTATATCAAACAACAGAACAGGAAAGAGTCAATATTAGAAGAGATAAATCTTGCAGCCAGGAGAGAAAAATGACAGTTTAACCTAAGAACAAAAATTAGCCTGATAGCTGATTTCTCCAGAACAGTAAAGAATCCAGAAAAAGAAGAATAAAATCTGGTCCTGGCTGGTTTGGCTCAGCAGTTAGAGCACTGGCTCTCGGACAGAAGGGTGGAGGGTTCAATTCCTGGTCAAAGGCATGTTCCTGGGTTGCAGGTTCAATCCCCAACCCTGGTTGGGGTTGTGTGGGAGGCAACTGATCAATGTATCTCTCTCACATCAATGTTTCTCTCTCTCCCCCTCCCTCCTGTCCACTCTATGTAAAGAAGAAGGAGGAGGAGGAGGAAGGAGGAAGAAAGAAGAAAAAAGAAAGAAGAAAGAAGTAAAAAGAAAGAAGAAAGAAGAAAAGAGAAGGGGAAAATTGTTAACTCAACAAAACTATCTTTCAGGAACAAGGGTGAAATAAAGACATTTTCAAACAAATAAACACTGAGAAAATTTTACTTTCAACAAGCCCTCTCTGAACAAACATTTAAAAGATACACTTCAGTAAGAAAATGATCCCTAAAGGCAGGTCTGAGATAGGAAAGAAAACGAGAGGGAGGAAAAGGCAAGACAGTAACACCTTAAAATTCAAAGGGGAATGACTGACGTTAAAGCATTCCAAGGTCATAGTACTATTCATAAAAGAGTACAGATACTGATTAATTTTGGCCTTTGCTATGGTAAATATGAAAGGTAATATTTTGAAAGTGGCCTCTAAAGAAACAGATGTAGAGTGAAAAACTTTTAAACCGGGAGACAAAAATAAAAGGTAGAAACAATTGCTGATAAATGGTATAATCCTTCTAATAACTAAACAATTTTAAACTCATTTACATCCAGTAACATAACTTTAAAGTGTACAAAGGAAAACTAGACCAACCTATCATCATAATGCAATAGTTCAAATCATCCTTCTCAATAACTGATAGATTAAGAGACAAAATTAATCACACTGCAAAAGATTTCAACAATACAATTAACAAACAAGCCTGCTCTGACTCTGCACCCAAATAATTAAAGAACACACATCTCTTTCAAGTACACATGAAACTTGAATAAAAACTGACAATATACAAGGGCCAAGCCAAGTGATTTTTAACAAATGTCAAAAAAAAGTCATTATAAAATACCATATTTTCGGAAATCTAAAAGCATACTTCTAAATAACTCATAACTGAAAAAATATATCATAACAAAAATTATTCATAGACTAAACATTTAAAAAATAAAACATACTAAAATTTGTATGATGCAGCTATAGCAATTCTTAGAGGTATACTGATAACCTTGAGAATGCACATATTTCAATTGTGAAATATGCATCCAATTTAAGTAAAAAAAACCAAAAACAATAAAAAGTACACTCTTGCCCTGACTGGCTTGGCTCAGCGGTTAGACCGCTGGCCTGCAGTCCAGAGAGACCCAGGTTTGGTTCCCACTAAGGGCACGTACCTCTGTTGCAGTTTGTCCCCGATCCTGGTTGGGTCATGCAGGAGGCAGCCAGCCACTCAATGTGTCCCTTTCACGTCGATGTTTCTCTCTCTCTCTCTCTTCTTCTC
Organism: Molossus molossus; assembly: GCF_014108415.1. Lineage (NCBI taxonomy): Eukaryota > Metazoa > Chordata > Mammalia > Chiroptera > Molossidae > Molossus > Molossus molossus. The sequence goes on from NW_023425350.1 coordinate 39,124,979, forward strand.
CCTCCCTCCCACTCTATCTGAACAAAAAATGGAAAAATATCCTCGGGTGAGGGTTAATTAAAAAAAAAAAAAAAAAAAAGTACACTCTTAAAAGGCATAATTTGAGCACTATGCAAATTCCCAGGAAACTGAGAACTAGTTTAAAAAATTCATGAAATACAATAATTACTTATAAAATCAGGTAATAATGAAGTGTTTGCTTGTATGCTAATATTGTATAAAAAGAGACTATTTTGCCTTGGCCAGTTTGGCTCAGCGGTTAGAGTGTCAGCCTATAGACCAGAGTCCGGGGTTCAGTTCCCACTAAGGGTACGTACCGCGGTTGCAGTTCTTCCCGGGCCCAGTTTGGAGTCATGTGGGTGGCAGCCAGTCGATGTGTTTCTCTGAACATCAATGTTTCTTCTCTCTCCTCCCCCCCCCCCACTCTATCTGAAGATGAATGCAAAAATGTCCTTGGGTGAGGATTTAAAAAAAAAAGAATATGTTATTGTTCTTTCTCCATGAAACAGACCAGTATCTGGTATATCATAAACATTTAGTATATGTTAGGCAATTGATACTAAATAACACCAAAATGCGAATATATGAGCAGTTATCAAAATACAAGATTTAAAAGAACCACTTACCTGATAATAACATTTTATCTGTCTCACCAAAATGGATAGATTATGAATTCTAAGTGAGGCATCGTTGTTGACTTTTTTATTTACTCTCTGACTCTCTGATTTAGGATTACTGAAAGAAATTTAAAAAAATACTTTAAATTAAAATTATACTGAAATATACCCATCAACCTATAGATGACTAAAACTAATCATATAATACATTTTTCTTTAAACAAGTTGTACATTCATCTAAATTAAAAGAGAAGATCCAAAAGGACAGGTGATTACCTTGAAATGTATTCTGTGCTTCTAATTAATAAAAATGCATCTGATATTTCTAGGACAGTAGAGCAAAATAAATTTGAAACATAAATCAGATGTTACCCTTCATTCTCATTTTGTCCCTCTAACTTCCTGGGACAAATAACCTCTTATTTCCTTGAGTGTATATATATATATTTTTTCATAATCCAAAATAAATCTATTTAAATCAAGAATGTAACCTGGCTGGTTTGGCTTAGCAGTTAGAGCCTCGGCCAGCAGAACAAAGAGTCTCAGTTCCATTCCAATTGAGGGCACACCCCTTGGTTGCGGTTCGTCCTGGGACCTGGTCAGGACCATGCCAGAGGCAACCAGCTGATGTGTCTCTCTCACATCCATTTTCTCCCTCTCTTCCTCTCTGTCTCTCTCTCTCCCTCCCTCCTACTCTATCTAAAGATAAACAGAAAAATATCCTCCAGTGAGGATTAAAATATATATATAAACTATGGACTAATAACCAATTAATGTCGTATCTTCTCACTGGATAATGAAGAGTATATGTGAACAGCCCAGCCGGTGTGGCTTAGTGGTTGAGCATCGACCCATACACCAAGAGGTCATTGGTTGGATTCCCGTTCAGGGCACATGCCCAGGTTGTGAGCCAAATCCCCAGTGGGGGGCATGCAGGAGGCGGCCAACTGATGTTTCTATCTCTCTCTCTCTCTCCCTTCCTCTCTCTCTAAAATCAATAAAGAAAAAATATTTGAAAAAAAGATAAGAGATAACAAGTGTTGGTGAGTATATGGAGAATAGGGAACCCTTGTGTACTGTCGGTAGGAATGTAAATTGGTGCAATCACTATGGAGGTTCCTCAAAAAGTCAGAAATAGAACCATTGTATAATCCAGCAATCCCACTTCTGGGTATATATCCAAAGGGATAAAATCAGAATCTCAAATTGTATCTGCAACCCAACGTTCATAGCAGTATTATTTACAACTGCCAAGATATGGAAACAACTTAAGTGTACAACAACAGATAAATGGATAAAGATCTGATACATATGCACACACACACATTATTCAGCCATGTAAAAGAAGGAAATCCTGCCATTTGCAACAACATGGATGGATCTTGATGGCATTATGCTAAATGAGACAGAAAAAGACTGTTTTTATTTATATGTAGAATCTAAAAATAAAAGTTAAATTCATAAAAACAGAAAAGTGCCAGGAGCTGAAGGGGTGAAGGGAATACAAAAATGTTGGTAAAAGGGTACAAACTTTCAGTTATAAGATAAATAAGTTTGAAGATCTATTGTAAATATGATAACAGTCAACAATACTGTCTTATATAATTGAAATTTGCTAAGAGTGGAACTCAAATGTTCACACACACACTAAAGATTAAAATGTGAGGTAAGTTGCCCTGGCTGGTTTTGCTCAGCAGTTAGAGTGTCGGCCCTCAGACCAAAGAGTCTTGGGTTCAATTCCCAGTGAAGGGCGTGTACCTCAGTTTGTTTTTTGTTTTGTTTTTTTAAATAAATTTGCTTTACTGATTTTAGAGAGAGAGAGAGAGAAAGATTGATCGGCCACCTCCTGCATGCCCCTCACTGGGAACCAGGCCCACAATTTGGGCGTGTGCCCTGACCAGGAATCAAACAGGCGACCTCTTGGTGCACTGTCGACACTCAACCACTGAGCCACACTCAGAGTTTTGATCCCTGGCCGCCGTCGTCGGGGTGGTGCAGGAGGCAACCAATTAATGTGTGTCTCTCTCACATCGACGTTTCTTTCTCTTTCTCTCTCTCTCTCCCCTCCCCAGCCCTGCTCTCCTACTCTATATAAAAATCAGTGGCATGCCCTGGCCGGTTTGGCTCAGCGGTTAGAGCGTCGGCCTGCGGTCCCGAGAGACCCGGGTTCGGTTCCCGCTAAGGGCATGTACCTCGGGTTGCAGTTTGTCCCCGGCCCTGGTTGGTTGTGCGGGTGGCAGCCACTCGATGTGTCCCTTTCACGTCGATGTTTCTCTCTCACTCTCCCTCTCCCTTCTGTTCTTTCTAAAAATCAATAAAGAAAAATTTAAAAAAATAAAAAAATAAAAAAAATAAAAATCAGTGGCAAAATAACCTCAGGTGAGGATTAAAAAAAAAAAGTGAGGTAATAGAAATGTTAATTAATTAGATAGTGGAAATCCTTTCACAATGTATGCATATATCAACTCATTACTAGGTACATTTTAAATATCTTAAAAAATAAAAATTTTAAATAAATAAAAATAATGATCAGAGTGACATTGTTTTCCTGCTTTTACAAATCTTCAAAACAGGCTGATGCTCATCTTTGTTCATGCATTCAACTACTGTTTATGTTATTTTGGTTCACACATATGAAGAAAATCCAGCCTCACCCAGATATGTAGAAGGAAGAAAATACTCTGGACCCTCTGAAAGGATCCTCAAACCATACACTGAGAACTAATTTACGTTACTTTACTTTAGTTTAACTATTATTCTCTTGCCAGCACTCCTAACATACTGATCCTTTTGTGATGTGACCATGCTGACAATGTCAATCCCTGACATTGGATCAGTTTAATAATCAAGGCTGAGTTTGTTCATATTACTACATAATAAAATAATACAACCAAACTAAGCTAAAATATCAAATAGAAAGAAAAAGCTAGTACCAAATTGTCCTCTTGCCATAAAGAACTAGAAAACTGGACAATACATATAAAAATTGTCTTGGGGCTTTAGACTGCAGGTAGCACAAGGCTATAATCCCTAGCTAGGCCCTCTCTGGTGAAGCAGTATGGCACTTTCCAGAATGAGGTATAGGGAGGGGTAGCCCAAGTCTCACAGAATTTGAGGAGACAAAGTTTGGAGTTCAAGGAAACTGAAATGACTAAAATTTTCAGAAAAAAATATCAGAGACCAGAAAGCTATATTAACAAAGAGCTCCAAAAAATATATCCTAAAGATTCCGGCCAAATAATACGTTGTGCATATATATCCTAAAACTCCACAAGGCTGGGCAGAGGACAAGTACAGGAAAGCTCTATGCTGAATAATACCCAAAGGTCACAAAATGCAGAGAAAAATTCCAGTTTTGACCAGCCAAGGTGAAGGAGAGACCTTGATAAATACTTAGAGCAGTCAGCAGAGACCTCAGAAGAGTCATGTCTTAGAAGTAGGACTAACCTAGCAGTTAAGTAAAATCTATGCCAGAACCTCCCTAACAAAGCTTAAAAACAAGCCTTGAAAGGATCAAGCTGATTATAAGTAACTTGACAACCTCATCACTCCTTAAAAAACAAAATCTGGACACTCTACAATGTAACATTTACAATGTCCAGCATACAATACAAAATTACTAGACATGTAAAGAAAAAAATATGATTCATGACTAGGAAAGAAAATGGAAACAGTCAATAGAAACAGACACATAAATGACAGTGATCACGGAAATAGAGAACTTTAAAACAGCTATTTTAAATATATTAAATTACAAAGAAAAGAACATGAATGTTATGTGGACAAAAATGGAAACTTAAACTGAAATGGAACTTCTAAAGCTAAAAAAATACAATATCTGAAATAAAATATTCATTGCATGTGCTTAACAGTAGATAGTAAACTTGAACACATAGCTGTAAAAAAAAAATCCAAAGCAGAGAGAGAGAGAGAGAGAGAGAGAGAGAGAGAGAACTGAAATGAACAAAGACTAAGTGACCTATGTACAGAAAAGTTGCATGGAAAAGTACAGTCCTTTTTCTAAATCACTTGAGAATAATTTGCTGACCTAATACTCAATAGTCCTTGAATATTTAAATGTATGCGTTCTACAAACACATATACTATCAAAATCAGAAAATTAACAATGACATATTAGTACCATCTAATATTTAGAATCCAATCAGGTTTATTGTTCCAAATAATAAATGAATGTTCTTTATAGGAAAAGAATCTAGTTCAGAATCACAATTCACATTCAGTAGTCTGAACTGCAATCTTTAATCTCTTTCGGCCTGAAAAAAATTTCAATCTTTCCTTGAATTTCATGACCTAATAAACATTTTAAAAGGTTACAGGGTCAGTTATTTCATAAAATGTCCTTTAATTGGGTTTGTCTGATTAGATTCTGTATGACTCTTAATTAAATTCAGGTTATGTATCTTTAACAGAAAAACAGAAAAGAGGTGCTGTGTTCTTTTCAATGCATCCTAAGAAGTTGTCCCATTACTGATGACACTCACTTTTATCACTTGTTTAAACTGGTATCTGCCAATTTTCTCCATCATAGTTACTATTTTTCTTTTGTAATTATTAACTATTTTGGGAGGACGCACTTTGAAACTTTATCAATAATCTGATCTTCACCAATCTTCAATTTATTTATATCAGTACACTCATGGTTCCCTGTAACATTCAATGGACCATAATCAATTACTATAATTACTTTGATAACTACTATAGGTTGCCTTTTCATTTTGTTGTTTCCTTTGTTGTATAGAAGTTTTCTAGTTTTGCTATTTTGTTGTTTTTTTAATCCTCATCCGAGGATATTTTTCCATTAATCTTCAGATAGTGTGAGGAAGGGTGGGGGAGGAGAGAGAAACATTGATGTGAGAGAGACACACTGACTGGCTGCCACCCGCATGACTCCAACCAGGGTGAGGACAACTGCAACGGAGGTATGTGCCCTTATCAGGAACCAAACCCAGGACTCTCTGGTCCACAGGCTGACACTCTACCCACTGAACAAAACCGGCCAGGGCTGGATGTAATATTTTAAAAATATATTGCTAATAGGTTACTACTGATACATAAATGCTATCAATTTTTGTGTATTGCTCTTATCTTTAAAAGCCTTGCTAAACTTCCTTATTCTAATAGTTTGTTGGTGCTCTTGGAGGTCTTCTTGAATATAATTTGTAGTTTTTCCATATTGATACTCAGTTATCCCAACACCAATTACTAAAGAGCTTATCATTTCCCACTGATCTCTATGATATATTACATTCCCATGTTAAGTGTCAGTCTACTTTTGGAGTCTATTCTATTTATCCATTTGTCTATTCTTATGTCATTAAAACCTTTTTTATATACTATAGTTTATTATTATTGTGATTCTATCAGAACAAGCCCCTCTTTTGTTTTTGTTTTCTAAATCATCCTGGTTAGTAATACATACTGCTCTTTTCTATGAATTTTAGGATATTTATAAGGTTCTATGATAAACCTCATGGTAATTTATTAGAATTTTGCTAATATTAATTTAATAAAAACTAACATTTGCATTAATAAATTTTTAAATTTCTAAAACGGTCTTACACAATTAACATTTTTTCTTATTTGAGTTTTTGTTGGTGAAATGGATTTGTTTTCCATTACACTGTCTACTTATCATTGCTAGAGTATAACAGGAAAACTAGTTTTTTTTATACTGCACTTCTCATTCACCACCTTTCTTTCTTTTTTTTTTTTTTTTTATCCTCACCCGAGGATATTTTTCCATTTTTTGTACAGATAGAGTGGGAGGGAGAGAGAGGAAGGGAGAGACAGACAGAAACATCGACGTGAAGGGACACATCGAGTGGCTGCCACCCGCACGACCAAGCAGGGCCGGGGACAAACTGCAACCGAAGTACGTGCCCTTAGCAGGAACCGAACCCGGGTCTCTCCAGACCGCAGGCCGACGCTCTAACCGCTGAGCCAAACTGGCCAGGGCTCATTCACCACCTTTCAAAATTTAGTTTACTCAGTTCATTTTCTTGGGTTTAAGGTAAAAGAAAATCATATTATCAACAAACAACTGTTTACTTCCTCTTTTCCAATTTATATCTTATTTCTATTTCTTTACACATTGCAGTAACAAATAATAATAGAGATAAAAACTATCCTTATCTTGTTCTCAAATGTAATGGGATTGCTTTTAATGTTTTACCATTAACACAATGTTTGCCATAATTTTCTGATGGACATCCTCCTTCAAGTTAAGTTCCCTCCTATTCCTATTCAACATCTAAATGGGTGCTGAATTTTATCCAATTTTTCCTATATTTGCTCCCATCTGATTTTTCTCCTTTAATATGTTAATGTAGTAAATTATATTGTTACAACTTCTAATACTGAATAATCCTCACATTCCTAAACTATTTATTCCATCAGCTCCACCACACAGTATAACATTATTCCCCTTTTTGGGTACATAATTCTATCATAGATCTTCCTTCTAGTAATTTCCTTTATGCCTCACTTCTCACTGGACTGTAACCTTCTGACAGGGGTCATATGTTATTCACATTTTTATCTGTAAAAGTTAGCTATATCCTAGCACAAATATTGTTTGAATAAAAATAACAATAAGCAATCTGAGACTAAGCACAGTGTTTTAAAAATTGTTGCTTCCTAATACGAGCTGAGATGACATTCTCCAAACTAACAACTCACTTGGAAGTCTGAAATAGACACTCTCTACTAAGTTTTGTGTTTCAAAGATCAATTGAATAACAGAGTCCTAAACTATAATTTGATATCTACAGAACAAGGGAGAAGAGTAGTAAGGCAGGCTAGATCTGATTTACGCTTAGATCCAGGGAAATAATGAACAGCCCAAGGCAAACGAGAGTATAACCGGAAAAGTGGGTCTCTGAGGTAAAAGCATCAACCCGAACTAGTTATTCACAAAAACAAGGAGACTATATGACAGAAGTCAGATCATGTGTCATGGCAGACAAAGACAAACAGCCACATGGTCAGGAAGGCATGTTTAAAAACCCAGAGAGCTGAAGGGAAATCTTGTTTTATAAAATGAGCTCTGGTACACTTTTAGTCAGTAAGTTAAACAAATACTCAATGAGTACCTAATGTGACCGTATTAGTTAATGTATAAAAACTTCGTTTAAGTCAAACTACCATTGTGGAGAAGAATATAGTACCTATAACTGAAAGAGTAGGAACCCTAACAACAAAAATGTTAGGTATACTACACAGAGGTATGAAAAATTCATTTGCAATCAGAGGCTTTCTGCAAATATCTTTCCTTCCTAGTCTTCTTCCACCTTTTTATTTCTATTTTCTTAACTGTATTTGAATGCCCTTTCACACTTCTCATTCATGAATGTCTCCTATTCAATGACAATATTCAGACTTAAAAAATACTTCAAAGAATACCTGGTTGCACTATAAATCAGAAACTCAAGTCCAAAGTAGTAATTTGACTAAGATTTAGTCTTTTTCCTTTATTCTTTCAGCCTCTTCCTCTTATAGAACCATTCAAGAAAACAAAGACTGACAGAAAAAGTTTTGAGCAATGTTACCTATAAAACCCATGCATATAATAATTATTTTTATTGTACTGTATGAGCATATTCCTAATTGTTTTCACAGTAATCAAAAATTTTTACCTTCCCCCTTCAGTTCATTACAATTGCGTGTGTGTGTATAATTTGTTGTTCTTGTTGCTTTTGTTAATCCTCACCTGAGGATATTTTTCCATTAATTTTTAGAGAGAGTGGAAGGGAGGGGGAGAGAGAGAGAAGGAGAAACATCAATGTGAGAGACACACGGATTGGCTACCTCCCACATGACCCTGGCCAGGGCAGGGGATTAAACCTACAGCCCAGGTACAGGCCCTTGACTGGAATCAAATCCAGGACTCTAGGTCCTTGGGTCTGATGCTCTAACTGCTGAACCAAACCGGCCAGGGCTACAATGATATTTTATTATAAATCTAGGTATTTAATTCTGACAACAAATATTTAAGAGATTTTAATATTATAACTGAAAATGTATAGAAACTAAAAAAAACTACATATTTAGAATACAAACCCATTATTACATGACACTAGATAATTTTTATTACACTTTGGGACGGATGTCTAATATTCTAATAAACATGTGTGACTTCATTCCTAATTTTTTAAATTTTATAAAGTAAATATTATCTTTGTCCCTGACAGAATTGTTACAAAGTTTGTGTGTTTGTTTTTTCATTAATCCTCACCACAGGATAATTTTCCATTTATCTTTAGATAGAATGAGAGGGAGAGAGAGAGAGAGAGAAACATCAATGTGAGAGGGACACATCGATTGGCTGCCTCCCGTACGACCCTGACCAGGGCTGGGGACCAAACCGCAACTGAGGTGCATGCCCCTGACCAGAATCGAACCCACTACTCTTTGGTCCACAGGCCAACGCTCTAACCACTGAACAAACCTGGCCAGGGCCAAAGTTTGTGTTAAGTGTTTTAAAAAAAATAAAGTTTTTAAGTTTCTTTTGAAATTTTATGTCCAACATTCCTCATATTTTGAAATATCAGTTGCCCAAAAGCCTATAATCTCTTTTGCCTATAGCTCTTGTAAGAATTAGCAAGTTTTTATCCTCACCCGAGGACATTTTCCCATTTTTTTGTTCAGGTAGAGTGGGAGGGAGAGAGAGGAACAGAGAGAAAGAGAGAAACATCGATGTGAAGGGACACATCGAGTGGCTGCCACCTGCACGACCAACCAGGACCGGGAACAAACTGCAACCGAGGTACGCGCCCTTAGCGGGAACCGAACCCGAGTCTCTCAGGACCGCAGGCCGACGCTCTAACCACTGAGCCAAACCGGCCAGGGCAACATTTTTTAAAATGTTTTTGTAGCCCTGGATGGTTTGGTTCAGTGGTTGGAGCAACAGCCTGCAGGCCAAAGAGTCGCAGACCAAAGACACGCCCGGTCAAGGACATGTACCTCAGTTGCAGTTCATCCCCAGCTCTGGTCAGGGTCTTGCGGGAGGCAACTTGGTCGATGAGTCTCTCTCACGTTGATGTTTCTCTCTCTCCGTCTTTTCTCCCCTCCCTCCCCCCATTCTATCTGAAGTGGAAAAGTATCCTCAGGTGAGGATTAAAAAAAAAAAGTTTTTATAAAAAAATTTTACTTCTAAGTTTTATATTAAGATTTTCCAGCCTTGGAAAAAGATTGCTTATAACGAATTAAGACAATTTCTGAATATAAAAAGAGAAAACCATTTAGTTTTTATATAACTAAAGTTATCAGGTGAAATTATTTTAGGAATTTGGGGAAAAGTAAAAAATACCATTTAGATAAGCTAGAGAAAGTATGTTGAAATTTTTACAGAAAAGTACTTCAACACCTAAAATTAATCTCACATTCAACAAGGATCTCAAAGGTAGGAGAATGAAAGTTTTCTATAAATGAAACTTTTTATAAAACTGTGGTGCTTTGTGTTTACAAATCTTTGCTATAGTTACATGGAATTGGAGGGGATTTCTATGATTTAGTAGCCTCACAAGGAAATCCAATAGAATAGTGAGTGGAGTTCTTTGGTAGAACAGGCTGATACTCAAAGCCTCAGTTTCAGTTTCTAATCTATACTGTACTAATCACAAGTTATTTTAGTATGCAAACAAAACTGGAAAGTTCCTACTTCTTTAGAATCATTGGATATCACATCACAGTCTATAAACTTTCTGGACTTGGATACCAACATAACTGCTAAGCACTCTAGGCATGGACCTAGAGAGCAATAAACTTTCCATTACAAGGCTTGGGTTTCCCATTTGATGCATACCTAATGCAAGTTAGGATCAAACTGACATATGTTAGGATCATGGAAAACAAGCCCTTTCACCCCAATAATGTTATCTTCTTTATGTGAGAGAAACTAACCTTGGATGAAACTGCCTGAAAAGTCCCAATCTCCACTCCTATGAAAAATAGCTGAATATTTAAGGAAAGACTCACTGAAAATTATGCAAATCAAAAACATCAGTAACTTCCAGAAAAATACTGTTTGTTTAAAAGAAAAATGTAATAATGATACACTACCTGGCTCTGCAGGAAACATTATACAGAGTTGGGCAAAAGTAGGTTTACAGTTGTGAGTACACGAGTTTATTTTCGTATTACCATTTATTAATTATTGTATTATTTTTCATATGAACAACTGTAAACCTACTTTTGCCCCACCCTGTATACTTATACTAATGTAAATACTAATTACTGATTTAACTGAACTTATAATACATTAGAAAAACAAGGCAAGAAGAAACAGAGATGGGACATTTAAAAAGCTAAAATCTTGCCCTGGCCGGTTTGGCTTGACGGTTAGAGCGTCGGCCCGCGTCGGCCCTAGGATCAATGAGACCAAGAGAGAGAGACATCAATTTGTTGTTCCACTTATTTATGCATTCATTGTTTGACTCTTTTATGTGCCCTGATCAGCAACTGAACTCACAACCTTGTAGTATTGGGTAGGCACTCTAACCAAAGGAGCTAAAATATTTTTTTAAAAGAGGAAAAAAATACCCACAAAAAAATCTATTTTATAAAGCCTGGTCATTGTATTTAATTCTAGGGAAAAAATAAAATAATTGTATCTGTTACTTAGCTGAAGCACATTCAATGTTAGAGATTCAGTCATAAGATGTGTGAGACTGCACATAAACATAAGAAAATAAAACAATACAAAAAATTTCTTCTATAAAACAAAGACAGAAATCACTCTATTCCTTCATGTAATTTAAGGTTTATTTCTTTACACAATAAAAGTCACAGCACATACAGTAATTTAAACAAACAGTATATAGTACAATGTGACTCCAAAATTCTCTAAAAAGAAATTGTAGTCTATTAAGTATTCTAAATATTATCTTTATGTTTAATACTTCAGATGCTAAAAAAAAAATTAACACAGAATAGTCAAAATTAATGAAGTTTTGATTACTCCCTTTGAAAATATACCTTAAAATGAAAACATACCTTAAAAAAAAGAATTTATTTTTGGAAAGGCCTTTCTCTAAAATAAAAGATGAGCAACTGAAGGATACATATGTGATACATGAGCAAGTATCTTTTTAATAGCTCTTTCCAAACCAACATAATCTCAAATCAACCATTCCTTTTGTAAGATAAAAACTGAAAAATGCTTTCGAGGCAGACAGCCTAGCAATATAGCTCAAATCTGTCCAGCAAGAAGTTAAATGCAACATGACAGCAAAAGAGAGCCTCAAGCAATTTCACATTTATAAATGACCTACTTATGACAAGATGCATTAATTTCAATAAACAGGCAATACTATTATCTACCATAGTATATAATTATTTTTAAATTAGGGTAATAGATGAAGGAATATTTAGCAATTCTACAACACTAATAGTCTAAGATTTGGCCCTTGTATAACCAAGGATTGTGTCTTTACTTATTCATTGACAATGTCTATAAGAAACAGAAATCTGATAGTTTTAATGGCTTTATGCTCTTCGAACCAGACTGTAAACCTGTTATGTATCCTCTTGGACCATCTGTTTAGTGTTGGTGCTTAACAACTACATGTGCTCGTTTTTGATCATACCACTCTGATTTAAAACTAGTTGTATACACGGTTTTTTAAATATTTGAGATATGTTATATGGCAGTACACAATAACATAACATTTGCATGTCACTATGAAACATTTGAAATAACTAAAAGATATTTGCATATCTAACTTCAAATGTGTATATACCAGAATGACTGCTTTATGAAAAATAATTAATTGGGTAAATATTATCGCCATTTAGGGTTATCTAAGTAGTAAGGTATCTATCTTAGCCTTGAGATGAGTTTGTTTTTTAAAAATATTCCTTTAGCCCTGGCTGGTTTGGCTCAGCAGTTAGAACGTCGGCCCTCAGTCCAGAGAGACCCAGGTTCAGTTTCCGCTAAGGGCGCGTGCCTCGGTTGCAGTTTGTACCCAGCCCCGGTTGGGGTTCTGTGGGTGGCAGCCAGATGATGTGTCTCTCTCACACCAATGGTTCTCTTTCTCTCTTTCTCCCTCTTGCTCTTTCTAAAGATGAATGCAAAAATGTCCTCGAGTGAGGATAACAAAAAAATTCCTTTAGCCCTGGCTGGTTAGGCTCAGCAGTTAGAGTGTTGGCCCACGGACTAGAAAGACCCCAGTTCGGTTCACATACCTCAGTTGTAGTTTGTCCCCAGCCCTGGTTGGGGTCATGTGAGTGGCAACCAGCCGATGTGTCTCTCTCACATGGATGTTTCTCGCTCTCTCCGTCTCTCCCTCCTGCTCTATTGAAGATAAATGCAAAAAATGTCCTCAGGTTAGGATTAAAAAAAAAAAATATATATATATATATATATATATATATATATATATATATTCCTTTACCTTAATTTCTCCCATTTTTCACAAACTGAATCACTGTGTGTGATGGCCAATAAAACCTAATATTAATACTTTATATATCTACAGAATATTTTCACATATATTAACGAATTCAATCTTTACAATGACTGAACACTCATTCTTACAGAGGTATGTGACATGTAATTACCACATAGAGATCATGGACACAGTCCCCCTCTTGTACTTTCTCATAACATTAAGTTACCTCCTTCAAGGGTTGAAGATATTATCTGTGACATCTTCTAGTCAGCCCAAGACTAAGCTAGCAGTATGGTTTGATATTCACTGATTTAACAAACAGAACTAATGTTTTGATTTAACAGTTGCAAATAGGCACAAAAGAATAAAAATCCAATACTATAAATGCATTTAACCTTGATTTTATCTGAATTAGATAAAATAACTGATTAATATCACCTCCAATCTCATCAGAAAACTCTTTAAATATTGAGAAGCTACTAAGCTCATATGTTCTATAATTTAAATTTTGTCACTGATAATACACACTATCAGCTGTTTTCCTTGAAGTGACAGGCTTACTTTGTTCATTTATTTATTTTTTTATTCTCACCCGAGGACATGCTTATTGATTTTAGAGATGGGAAGACAGAGAGAGAGAGAGAGAGAGAGAGAGAGAGAGAGAAACATTGATCAAGTAGCCTTCTCATACACACCCTGACTGGGGATCAAACCCACAACCTAGGTATCTGCCCTGACCAGGAATAGAACCTGCAACTTTTCAGTGTATGAAACGATGCTCCAACCAATTGAGTCACACCGGCCAGGGCTCACTTTGTTCATTTTGAGAAAATATCTACCCAATACTCAAATCTGAATAACTATAGTTTTCAGTAGTTCTTTCAAGTAAAAATAGTGTTCCACAAAAATAGCGACTTGTTCAATTTGTAACTCAAAAAATCATGAGTATTTTTCCATGATATAATAATCACACTTCCTTATACAACAGAAATGTTTAATGCATACTTCCCATTTTGTCCTACAGAATGTTAAAGATATGTACTCAATGATCAAGACTCAGTAAAATAACTTTTATTGCTTCATCAAGGACATTATTAAGTACAACTGGATTTCTTTTTAACTACAAGTACATTGTGTGAAGAAATACAATGACTACCCGTACAATTTGGTACCACTCCTTGATTGATTGCTAAGGTGTCAGAAGTTTTACCAACATTTGCTTTGCAAGATCGATGCTTTTGCAACACAGGCCAAAAAGGCCAATGACATCTTAATAATATTATGAAAATAATTTTGACCTGACAGACAAGCAAACCCCCAAGAATCTGCTGATCTTACTTTGAGAACCACTGTATTTGGCAAATCAATTCCTGTTCTTGGTATGGAGACCTGAGTTCTTAATATTATGGTAATCAGTGCCTTCATAAAGTAACAATATTCATTCATACGGTGGTCAACCTTCCTTACAATAGGGTCACAGAGATTTGTTTTAATCAATATTCTAGGACAGTATTTGCTCCAGACCCAATCAGTCCTAGAGATTCAAGAAATCTCAAACTGAGTAGATATACAAGTAGGTTACTTTCCATCATTAGTGACACTTATGCTTTCACCTACATACCATCAATTCAAAACAGTTAAGGATACTTAATCTGAAGTCCATAAATCCTCCTAGAATAATTTAAATAGTTCACTTGATTAATAATTAGTGACAAGTATCATTGTCATTAAAAAAATTTATTTTTCTTTATTGATTTTTAGAGACAGAGAGGAAAGGACAGGGAGAGAAACATCGATGAGAGAGGAGAGAACATCGAGTAGCAGCCTCCTGCATGCCCCCACTGGGGATTTGGCCCACAACCTGGACCAGGATTCTAACCAGCGACCTCTTGGTACGTGGATCGATGCTCAACCCCTGAGCCACCCTGGGTGGGCTATCATTATTATTTTTGTGGAGCATTAAGGCCCTCTAAAATAAGAAAAACTTGCCCTGGCCAATTTGGCTCAGCAGTAGAACATCTGCCCACGGTCCAAAGAGTCATGGGTCCAATTCTGGTCAAGGGCACATACCTTGGTTGAGGTTCGGTCCCTGGCCCTGGACAGGGTCATGCAGGAGGCAGCCAATCGATGTGTGTCTCTCACATCAATGTTTCCCCACCCCCCACTCTGTCTGGAGATAAATAGAAAAATATCCTCGGTTGAGGATTAAAAACTAATAATAAAATAAAATAAGAAAAACTTTAAAAAATATTTTCCAAAGAATAATCTGTTCTAATAACATATACAGTCTTAAAAAGTAACCTCAAAAGTTTTTAACTACAATAAGAAAATCCTTTTTCATCATCAGTTTCTCTAATATTAAAAATGATGGCTCAGGCCCTGGCTGGTTTGGCTCAGCGGTTAGAGTGTCAGCCCGTGGACCAAGGATTCATGAGATCGACTCCAGCCAAGGGCATGTACCTCAGTTGTGGTTCATACCCGGCCCTGGTCGGGTGGTGCGGGAGGCAACCCTCCCACTCTATCTCCAGATAAATGTCTCTCTCTCACATCAATGTTTCTCTCTCTCTCTCCCTTTCTCTCTCTTACACTCTATCTGAAGATAAATGAAAAAACATCCTTGGGTGAGGATTAAAAAAAAAGGTGGCTCAGTTGGTTGGAGCATTATCCCATACACCAAAAAGACTGCTGGGTCGAATCCCCAGTCAGGGCACATACCTAGGTTACGGGTTCAATCTCTGATCAGGGCATATGGGAGGCAACCAATCAATATTCCTCTCTCTCACTGAAGTTTCTCTCTTCCTCTTCCTCTAAAATCAATAAACATATCCTCAGGTGAGGATTGAAGAAGAAAAAAATAACCCCATAAAGGATAACTCTAAGAATATGAATTCTATTAAGAGCAGAGTAAGATCGCCATAATATAGGTTTATTGTGCCCTTGTCAGTGTACCATAAAAGTGTTCCAAAAGGATCATAAGCTAACTTTATTTTAAGCCCACCAATTAAAGGGAACATTATAGATGCCTATTTAAAAAGCACTACTAAGACCCTGGCCGGTTTGGCTCAGCAGTAGAGTGTCGGCCTGTGGACCAATGAAGTACTGGTTCAATTCTGGCCAAGGGCACGCACCTCGGTTGCGGTTTGCCCCCGGTCCTGGTCGGGGTCATGTGGGAGGCAACCAGTTGATGTATCCCTCTCACATCGATGTTCTTCTCTCTCTCCCTTTTTCCCCTCTATCTCCCTCCCACTATATCTCCAGATAAATAGAATAATATCCTGGGGAGAGGATTAAAAAATTAATTAATTTTTAAAAAAGCACTACAAAGGACTGGTGAAAATGAAAGAAAAAATGCATACAACAAAAAGAAGTAAAATAGCCCTGGCCAGTTTGGCTCAGCGGTTAGAGCGTCGGCCTGCGGTCCGGAGAGACCCGGGTTCAGTCCCCGCTAAGGGCACGTACTTCGGTTGCAGTTTGTCCCCGGCCCTGGTTGGTTGTGCGGGTGGCAGCCACTCGATGTGTCCCTTCATGTCGATGTTTCTCTCTCTCTCTCCCTTCCTCTCTCTCCCTCCCACTCTATCTGTACAAAAAATGGAAAAATATCCTCGGGTGAGGATAAAAAAAAAAAAAAAGAAGTAAAATAAAAGAGAAAAAATAGCCATGGATACAAACAAGTATAGTATTAAAAGGGTGATGAACAGAAAAATAAGTTAGAGGAAAGGCACACAAATGGGGGAGGTAAGGAATTATTAACAGACAAACTGAAGAAATTTGCAACATGGTCTACAAATGGCCCAAGAGAAGTAAACAGCTTGGGGAGCTTCTAATTTAGTAAAATGGATCACTAGATTGTAAGTGAGGAATAAATGACATACGATTTAGAATATTTTTAAAGTAGCTGTGAGAGGCAAAGTTGATGGATAATGGGGCCATTTAGAAGAAATGTGCAATATTCAATAAATACTGGATTTCATTTCTCCACTGTAGAATTTAAAACTAAGGAAAAACAGCAACAACAAAAGACCTCTGGAGAAGTATGCAAAGAAGACTGGGATTTTCTTCCAGATTAAGTAACTCAAGTAATTATATGAATATCCTCAAAAAATAGAAAAATGTATTAAGAACAACAGTGACCAAACTCTGAAAAAATGCTTTGAACTCTTTCTAACACCAGAGATAAAACTTCAAACCTAACAACGGAAGTGTAACACAAAGATGGTTAAATTCTAACAATTGGTTGGTTATAATGCAACCGAGTTTTCAGGGAATTGTTAAATCTCCTAGATAAGTTATGTCCTATAAATGCAGACTTTATTTCTTTATTTTTTTTATCCTTACCCGAGGACATTTTTTTCCATTTTTTTGTTCAGATAGAGTGGGAGGGAGAGAGAAGAAGAGAGAGAGAGAAACGTCAACGTGAAAGAGACATGTTGAGCCCTGGCCAGTTTGGCTCAGCGGTTAGAGCGTTGGCCTACGGTCCGGAGAGACCTGGGTTCGGTTCCCGCTAAGGGCACGTACTTCGGTTGCAGTTTGTCCCCGGCCCTGGTTGGTCGTGCGGGTGGCAGCCACTCGATGTGTCCCTTCACGTCGATGTTTCTCTCTCTCTCTCTCTCTCCCTTCCTCTCTCTCCCTCCCACTCTATAGAAAAAAAAATATATATGAAAGAGACACGTTGAGTGGCTGCCACCCACACGACCAACCAGGGCCAGGGACAAACTGAAACCAAGGTACACGCCCTTAAGTGGGAACCGAACCCGGGTCTCTCTGGACCGCAGGCCAACACTCTAACCACTGAACCAAACCGGCCAGGGCTAAATGTAGACTTTAAAGCATTCCAATACCCCAAAAGAACTGCAATAACACATCTTCAAAACTACTTCATCAAATAAATTTTATAATAAAATATACACTAACAATAATGAGAATTTAAACAAGAGCACAAATACATAATTATTGAAATGTTTCTCATACAAAATTAGGCATCATTGTCAAAACACATTGCTATATTATATATTTAAATGGTTTTTTTTTCTTATTGTTGTTTTTTTCATTGACTTTAGAGAGAGGGGAAGAAAGAGGGAGAATGAGATAGAAACATCAATGAGCGAGAACATCAACTGGCCACCTCTGGCATGCCCCCCCACTGGGGATTTAGCCCACAACCTGGGCACGTGCTCTGACTGGGAATTGAACCGGCGACCACATGGTACATGGGTCGATGCTCAACCAGTGAGCCACAACTGCCAGGCTATTTAAATGTTTTTAGTTGCAAGTTATAAAAAACAAAAATAAACTAAATTTCCTATTTTTTCACGCAAAATTAAATATCTAAACTCCACTTCATTTTTCCTACAAATGCATAGTCTGTCTGCTCAGCTTTAACCTTCACATCATTACATTCTTCCCTTTCATACACTATATCTAGAATTCCACCAGGGTTCTTTTGCAGTAGTTCTTGAATTTGTTCCAAACAGCCCACCCTGATCTAAAACCTCACCACAGTAAGCACAGATAACCATCCATTACTACCTACCTAGCTTCCCTACTTGTCCTTGTCTATTCTCCAGCTTTGTTCCAAGCACTAATACAATGTAAGTTTTATTTTTTAAATATGTTTTTATTGATTTTTTAGGGAGAGAGAGAAAGAGAGAAACATCTATGTCAGAGAGATACATCGATCAGCTGCCTCCTGCATGCCCCTCACTGGGGAATCGAGCCCACAATCTGGGCATGTGCCCTGACTGAGAATTGAACCAGTCACCTCTTGGTACATGGGTCAATGCTCAACTACGAAGCCACATCAGCCAGGCTCAATAAAAACATATTTTTTAAAAAAATTGTAATAGAAATTACAAATTACAAATGAGCAGGTGGCTCATTTGGTTGCCAAGGTTGCAGGTTCAATCTCCAGTCAGGGCACATACAAGAAGCAACCCATGAATACATGACTAAATGGGAGAACAAATTGATGATTCTCTCTCTCTCTCTCTCAAATCAATCAATAAAAAAAATATATATATACACACATACCATTTTTTTTAATTCCTAAAAAATTACTGAGCTATTCCCAGTGTTTGAATGTTTTTTTTTTTTTTTTTTTAATCCTCACCAGAGGATATTTTTCCATTTATCTTCAGATAGAGTGGGAGGGAAAGAGAGACAGGGAGTGAGAGAAACATAGATGTGAGAGGAACACATCGATTGGTTGCCTTCCGCATGACACAGACCAGGGCCAGGGACCAACCACAACTGAGGTATGTGCCCTTGACTGGAATCGAACCCACGACTCTTTGGTCTGCAGGCTGACACTCTAACTAGACATTGAGCCAAATCAGTCAGGGCAGGGTTTGATTTTTAACATAAGGATTATGCTAAAATAAAAAGTTACATTTAACATTACTATTAAAATTTTCTTTAATAATAACTGTTAAAATTAGCTATTTGCTTTCCAGCTTTCTATTTTAACTCAAAATACTCATTTCTAACTCTAGTGATAATCAAGAGATCATAGCTGCATAAAGAATAAGGAAGTAAATTCCTTCTCCACTTTAGTTCTTTTCACTCTATTCTATTTTTTTTTAAATAAGGTTTATTTTATTATTATTTTTTTTATCCTCACCCAAGGACATTTTTTGCATTTATTTTCAGATAGAGCAGGAGGGAGAGAGGGGTGGAGAGAGAGAGAGAAATATCAATGTGAAAGAGACACATTGACTGGTTGCCACCCACACATTGAGTGGCTGCCACCCACACGACCAACCAGGGCCAGGGCCAAACTGCAACCAAGGTACATGCCCTTAGTGGGAACCAAACCCAGGACTCTCCAGCCCATGGGCTGACGCTCTAACCGCTGATCCAGACCGGCCAGGGCTCTATTATATTTTATCCACCCATTTAACACTGTCTAATGTTGGCCCTAAATCGGCTCAGAATTGCAACATCCAAAATCTCAAATTCTGAACGTCCTCTCTGACTTCAACCTATTCCATCCCCTCTCACTCCTAAACCTACTCTTCTTCATCCTTATTGCAACCTCCTGATGACATCTGCTTTCCTCATTTTAATGCTCACACTCTATTCATTTCAATTATATGCCTGAGAACATCCCACCTCATTTCTACATATCAGTCCCCAATTCTGAATAAACTCTACAAATATTTTTGTCAGTTTCTGAGCAGCTAAGCATTACTGAATAAGTTATTCAACCATGCTGATTGGCTCCACTACAAATGTGTGGTTTCCAAGTCTCAAGTCATCAACCCTGCATGACAATACTTGTATTCATCTTAACTGACTTCTTTTGTGATTCTTTCCAGTAGCTTTGTGTAATTTTTCCACTTTCCTTAAACCGTCAACCTTTTAATGTTGCTGTCTCCTAGGAACTGTCACTGGCCCTCATCTATATTTTTTCCCTAACACATAAATCCTTAGTTTCTATTCCAAATTTAAAATCTAATTCCATCTCTATCTCTATTCTAGATCTTTCTCCTGAGCACCAGAACTTTATTTCCACCTGCCCAAAAGATATTCTCACTATTCACCAAACAATCCAAAATAACTCAGAACTTTTTTTCTACACTTCCCCTCCCTCAACTTTTCATTCCCCTGTAATGTCTTACTTACAAAACACAATACCCATCCACTCTTTAACCAAGTAAAAAAATTGGTAATTACCCTAGACTCATCCCTCTCTGATTCTCCATATCAAACTGGTAACCAAGTCCCACCACTTCAGTGTTATCTCTCTTCCACTATCACTAATAGAGCAATTCTATTTCTGTTCTGGCCCTCATCAGCACCAACATCAATCTTTCTAAAATTCAAATGCTTTTTGTTTCAATTCTATCTATGATTTGTATAGTCTATATTACTGTTTTTCAAGCTGGAGTAAGGTAGTGACACCTTTTAAAGAAAGAACATTATCAAAAATCTTTGAGAAACAGTCCATACATATCCTAAGAGTCCATGGACCTAGTCTAAGAAAGTAGCTTAAGAAACTAGTCTTAGTCTATGAATAAAACTTTCAGATGTAAATTACTGCTGCAAAATAATTTTGTTATTACTACCTCTTGAAAAATAACTTAATGAAATGAAAACTGAAATTCCAGAAGTACTCATGAACACCCCCCCCCCCAAATGTCTGTGGGCCCAGTTTCAGAAACATTAGTTGCGATGATTAATTTTATGTGTCAACTTGGCTGGACTATGGTGCCCAGATATTTGGCCAAATATTATTTTGAATGTTCTGTGAATGTGTTTTTTGAGTAAGATTAACATATAAATCAATGGACTTTGAGTAAAGCAGCTTATCTTCCATAATGTGAGTGGGCCTCACCCAATCATTTGAAGGCCTTAATGGTACAGACACCTCCTATTGCAAAATGCCTTTAAACGCAATAGTTCTTTGAGTCTCCAGCCTGCCTGCCTACTCCATGAGATTTTGGACTAGCCAAGCCTCCACAATCTCAAGAACCAATTCCTTAAAATCTGTTTTCCTAAGATATACCCCAAGAGGCCCACACCAAGACACATCATCATCAAAATGCAAAAGGTTCAAGACAAAGAGAGAATCTTAAAAGCAGCAAGAGAAAAGCAATTAGTTGCCTACAAGGGAGTTCCCATAAGACTGTCAGCTGATTTCTCAAAAGAAACTTTGCAGGCCAAAAGGAAGTGGCAACAAATATTCAGAGTGATGAAAAGCAAGAACCTACAACCAAGATTACTCTATCCTGCAAAGCTGACATTTAGAATCGATGGCCATATAAAGAGTTTCCCAGGCAAGAAAAAGTTAAAGGAGTTCACCACCACCAAACCGTTATTATATGAAATGATGAAGGGTCTTTTCGAAGAAAATATAAAATATATGAACAAACAAAATGGCAATGAATACATATCTATCGACAATGGAATCTATAAACAAAATGAACAGGCAGAGCAGAAACATTCTCATAGATACAGAGAACATTTTGTTGGTTGCCAGATGGGAGGGGGTTGGAGGAATGGGTGAAAAAGGTGAAGGGATTAAGAAGTACAAATTCATTGCTAGACTGACAAACCTCAAAGGGAAAGGGGTTGGGGGGTGGGAAGAAATAAACCAAAGAACTTGCATGCATAACCAATGGACACAGACAATAGTGTGGGAAAAGGCGGGAGGGGGGGCGGGAGTGGGGAGGAGGGGGTTAATGAGGGAAAAATGAGGAACATCTGTAATACATTCTACATTCAACAATAAAAATTAAAAAAAAAAAAAATCAGTCTTCCTCCCTGCCCCCGTCCCCTCAATCCTTCCCTTCCCTGTGAGTACACACATCTTGTTGGTTGTGTTTCTTCACGGAGAACGTGAACTAATACATGTCTCCACGGTGGGGGGGGGACACCCAATCTTTTATACATGGTATCTAAGAACATGGTATCTTCCACTCCCCATCTCTTCAAATGCATCTTCCAGGTGCAAGAAGTATACAATCTCTGCTATGGCCATATAAAATACCCTACAGTTCACCGATTCAACCCTTTATAGTCATATCTATTTTCTTAGTTTAAAATATCCTTCCCCCTACTCTCACTGTTTATGACTCCTATTCACCTGACTGCTTCTACTCAACTTTCATGTCCCAGTTCAAATGTTCCAAGAAGCCTTTCCTTCATTAAATAATCTCTTCTCTTTATGCCAACATGGATCAAGACCATAATTCCACTATATAGCACATGTATCACATTACGATTTGTTTACATGCTCAACCCCCTTACAGTGGGTAAAGACCATATCTTATACAGCATCACAGTCCCAGTACCTAGCAGATAGTTTGTCATAAAGTTAAGTCCTCAGATACAATTCACCAAACAAATGGATTATTTGAATGAACCATCCCTTTATCCCTCTCACTAAATAAATACTGTATTTAGATCCTGGCAAAAAAAAGGTCTATGCCCTGAGTCCCACTCAGGCCCTCCTCAGGCCATGCCCCTAACCCACTGGTCAAGGATTCTAGGAAACAAGAGAATGTACCCATACATGCCCCTTCTAGATGACACTCCAATTATCAGGAACTCTGAAAGTTCTTGCCCAAATACCTCTAACCCAATTTCAGGGCCTTTTCCCCAGGTTTGTCCTAAGGATGGACTATGCTACAGATGTGTACACCCTTGGGTCAAGAAGCAGCTGTTTGGAGAAGGGAGTGCAAAAGCTTGGACTGCAGTCATGAATGCAGGATGTCCACAGGCACACAGATGAAACCTCTTCGTGGTGCCCAACAGAGTCAGGAACACTAGGATATAAAACTGTGAGCTTATGAATTCTAAATTCCACAAATTCTAAATCTGAATCTTTCCTTTTAAACCATTATGCAGGTGTATTTATTTATCAAGATAAAGGACCAGGAAATATTTAACAATTTGTTACTTGGTTTAGAACCTTTAAATGTTTAGGCCTTTTGTGGTAAATAAATGCTTGCCTTCAGTCTCACCAATGTTAGAGGCAGGCCTTCTCTCACTCAGAACAAAGTTTATGACTTTCATCAGCCTCATTTTACTAATTATTTAACTAGCAAAACAACTAAAATAATATAGGACTTGAGAGAATATTAAGGTTGTTTTCTAATTTCAATAATTGGTTAAATACATTAAATGAGTAATCCAGGATTTCAACTTACAACTCTCAAGTCCACCTTTTTTTCCTCTGCACCACACTCACTCTCTAAAAGCAGCTAGTTTACCAATTACTAAATTGAAATATTAGAAGACATCTCAATACCAATTAAATCAGCAAATATTTCTTTTAAAACACTGAAACTTTATGCTTAGGAGTGGTACTAATCTGTTTCATAAATCCTAAATGAAGGTCAACTGGTGTTCTTCTGAAAGAGAATAGTTAAAAATTGGTCTTCATTTCCATCTATTCTGTGAGGACTACTGTTGCATAATTAACACATATTACAAAGAGAAATTTCAGTTAAAAATTTAAAAATACTCCCATATGTAGCAACTAGTTCACCTGTTCTTCTTTAGGTTCTCATCATTTTCCATAGTTTAACCAGATATATGTCATACTAAGAATCAGACATTCACTATGGATTGCGTTTGAAGACATCAAGACATAAGGCTGTGGACAAAAAATATCAGTATGTTGGACTTCCATCAGGAAAGTTACTGGAAACCAAACTGAAGGAACTAGGCATTCTAATAGCAGACAGAACCATGGACTATAGAATAGAAGACAAACTAAAAAGGTAAAACAAACTAAATCCTACAATACTAGATAGTGTCCTCAAATTTTCAAAAATGAGTAAAATTACAAAATGTCTTCATTCACGCCTTTGACATTTATTGGAAACTTACGACATACCAAGTCTATGCTAAGTGGCGATGATATACGCCAGGTTCTACGATAGGTGCTGGTGATAGGTAACACAAAATCTCTAGCAGGGGTGGGAAACATCAGGCCCATGGGCCATATGAGGCCAGCAAAATCAATACCAGTTAACATCACATGCTTCACAAAATTAGCCTGACCAAATATAGCAAAGTAATTATGTATGGCCCATGAATGATGTTATAAATATCCAAATGGCCTTGGCAGAAAAAAGGTCTCCCACTTCCCGCTCTAAAAGCTGTCTAGTAGTCACATCACTTTAACAATTTAGTAAAGGTAGATATGGGATCATAGGGAAGAGCGCAATTAACTCTGCTAAGGGACTTTACAAGGGAGTGTTAAAGAATGAGTAGAAATTTGCTAGGCAAAAAAAAGTGGAGGGGCCCTGGCTGGGTAGCTCAATTGGAGTATAGTCCTGAACACCAAAAGGTTTCAGGTTTGATTCCTGGTCAAGGCATGTCAAGGAGGCAAGTGATTGATGTTTCTCTGTCACTGACATCTATTTCTCTCTCTAAAAATCAATAAACATATCCTCAGATGAGGATATTAAAGGGGGGGGGGGACAGTGTAGAGAAAAATTATTATAATAATAGGAATAGCCCTGGCTGGTTTGGCTCAGCAGTTGGAGCGCTGGCCTGCGAACCAGAGAGTCCCGGGTTCAGTTCCCGCTAGGGGCACGTACCAAAAAAAAAAAAAAGATATCAACGGCTAAGATTCATTAAACTTCTGTAATACATGCTAAGCACTGTGTACAAATTATCCTATTAAATTCTCATAATAGCCCTCTGATTCTCTTTTTCTCCTGCTTATAAAGGAGGAAATTGAGTAAATAACTTGCTGAAAGATCATACGGCAAAACAGAGGTGACGCCCACAAAGATCATACAAAACTAAACTGTGAGTGATTATAACTTGTTTGAGGAAATATAAATAGGTAGGTAAGGTATAGCACAGGATAATATTAATGACAGCAACCAGCCCTGCAGATATCATAGTCAACAAAACAGAAAATAGACACTATCCCTCCCTTAGTACAGATTATGTCTATTCCAGGAAGGAAATATTACCCCCCCATCTTAAAGACAGAGGAACTGAGATCTGAATATAATAAATAAATTGTTTAAGATCATACACTAGTAAGTAGCACAGTAAGAAATGAACCCAAGTTTGTCTGACTCAAAGCCCAAATTCATTCCACTTTACCACATACCCTCTCTATTATTCATTCAAACAACAAAAGTGTATCAAGAACCTACTGTTATGTCAAGCACTATGCTAGGAACAGAGAGATGGAAGATTAGGTCCCTGGCTTCCAGAAATTCATAAGTAGTCAACACAGTCAAGCACACCAAGAACTGCACTACAATGAGATAAATGCTGTTACCAAAGTATATATAGAGTAGTATATATAGAGTCTGAGAGAAGCACGAGTTGGAGTACACTAAACCTAGGATGAGCCAGGGAATGGCAGAGAAGTGACGGTAAGTAAGCAGCAGTCAGTTATGAAAGCAACAGTGAGGAGGTGGGAGAATGTTCTGGAAAAGGAAAGAATGTATAGAAAGGCACAGAGACCTATGAAAATACAGCTTATCTTCGGGAACTATAAATATGTTTAATCTTAGGATATGCACTGAGGAGAGGTACTACGCAAAGATAAAACTAGTGACGTGGTCATCAGCCAGATCTCAAAGGAGTCTGGATGCTTAAATAATGTGTTTACTCAGAAGCTATTGAAATCATTTGAAAGATAAAAGTGTTTTAGAAAGTTTCATATGCCCTGGCCAGTTTGGCTCAGCAGTTAGAGTGTCGGCCTGCAGTTCAGGGAGTTCAGGGTTTGATTCCGGCCAAGGGCATGTACCTCAGTTGCACTTCGTCCCCAGCCCCAGTTGGGGTAATGAGGGTGGCAACCAGTCAATGTGTCTCTCTCACATCGATGTTTCTCTCTCTCTCTCTCCCTCCCACTCTGTCTAAAGATAAATGTAAAAATATCCTCGATGAGGATTAAAAAAAAAAAGTTTCATATGATCACAGATGAAAAGACAACTTGATGGGAGCAAACCCAAAGGTAAAAAGACCAGCTAGGGGCTACTGCATTACTCCAACGGTCAGGGACACATCTGAGAAATACTTGGGAGGTAAATCACAAAACTTGGTAATAAAATAGCAATTCTAACTACATCATGAGTGTGTTTTAAAATAAGCAACAAACAAGAACTATAAGGTACGATGAGAAAACCTTGAGAGTGACCATATCAAAATTCAGGGTCAATGCCATATATATTTTATAAGTAATTTTAGTATTATTAAAGTCATAAAAATAGTACAATCTACTTTTCAAACTTAAGCATTGATGGAACTAAGGAACATTTCTGTCAATTTCCTCTATTAGACAAATGGGTTACTTTAGCTACTTGATGAAACTGCTTCTCAGGAAATACTTAAACAGAAGTTGGAAGACCATGTGTCAGGGATTTAATTAAAACTGTTTTCCCAGCCTTGGCCAGCGCGGCTCAGTGGTTGAGCGTTGACCCATGCACCAAGAGGTCGCCAGTTAGATTCCTGGTCAGGGCGTATGCCCAGGTTGTGGGTCTGATTCCCAGTGGAGGGCATGCAGGAGGTGGCCAATCAATGTTCTCTCTCATTGATGTTTCTCTCTCTCTCTCCCTCTCCCTAAAATCAACACGGAGAAAAAAAAAATCTTTTTTTAAATGTTTTTTCCAGCCCTGGCAGGATGGCTTAGTTGGTTGGAGTGTCATCCCATGCACCTAAAGGTTGTGTGTTTAATTCCCAGTCAGGGCACATACCTAGGTTGTGGGTTTGACCCTAGTCACGGTGCATATGGGAGGCAACCGATCCATGTTTCTCCCTCACATCAATGTTTCTCTTTCCCTCTCTAATCAATAAAAAATATAAAAAAACGATTTTCACAGTAGATGACTTTTCAAGTCCCTTTAAACTCAAGATTCTAAAATAAGGAAAGTCATAGCAAGTATATCACATTTACTAAGTATTTCAAGTGTAGATCTCTATAGCTATCTAATGGGACTGAATCAGAGTAATTCCAAATATTGTTTTGACATTAACAAATTTCTCAGTACTTAAAACCTTAACTTATCCATATTTTCAACTGCTTAGGTAATATAAATAGCATACTTTGTAAACTTAAAGATTATAAAATTAACTACTGTCACAAATTCCTTAAAAATTCATAGCAAGTAATATTCAAAATTGGTTACAAAATTGAATGACATCTCAAACAGAAAGACAATTATTTCTACTTCACTGTCACTGAGCCCTATGTATATAACTAGCACTGAGAAAAATTACTTCATTTGGTTGAAGTAGGAAAATGCCCTGCAGCATGCAGAAGAGCTGGCCCATCATTACAGATCTCTAAATAGCTTCCTCTTCCCATTAGTTAAAGAGGACTGACACCATGTCACAAGCTCTTACAGAGATTCTTTGATTCAATGAGCTACTCAATGAAATCCAGGATTCATCTCTGAATACAGTGAATCCCAAGTCAGTGAACAAACTCCAAAAGTATAAGGCACAGTTAGTAAACTGGCATGAAGAAATCAACTCTTTACATTCAGATTCTAGGTCTGAAATAGCAAATCTAGTCACTAAATTAATAAATATTCTTACTTTTAATTAACACTTTATTATTATTATTTTTTAATCCTCACCCGAGGACATTTTTCCATTTTTTTGTTCAGATACAGTGGGAGGGAGAGAGAGGGATAGAAAGAGAAACATCGACGTGAAAGGGACACATCGAGTGGCTGCCACCCGCACGACCAACCAGGGCCGGCGACAAACCGAGGCACATTGCCCCTAGCGGGAACCAAACCCGGGACTCTCTGGACCGTAGGCCGACCCTCTAACTGCTGAGCCAAACCGGCCAGGGCTAATTAACACTTCAGATGAAAATAAAATTCTACCATAAAGCTCCTATAACAAAATTCTGTGCCACTTGAAAGCAGAAATACAAGAGTGGCAGGGCAAAAATGTAATTTTAGCCCAGCCAGCGTGGCTCAGTGGATTAAGCATCGTCCCATGGACTGAGAGATCCTGGTTCAATTCCCAATCAGGGCACATGCAGAGTTGTGGGCTCAATCCCCAGTGGGGGGTCTGCAGGAGGCAACTAATTGATGTTTCTCATACTGATGTTTCTTTCTCTAAAAAAAAAAATCAATAAAAAAGTATATTTTAAAAAGTGTAGCCCTGGCCAGTTTGGCTCAGCTGTTGGAGTCCCGGGTTCAGTTCCTGCTGGGGGTGCCGTACCTCGGTTACAGTTTGTCCCCAGCCCCAGTTGAGGTCGTGTGGGTGGCGGGCACTCGATGTGTCTCTCGCACATTGATGTTTCTCTCTCTTCCTCCCTCTCTCCCTCCCGCTCTGTCTGAGGATACATGCAAAAATGTCCTCAGGTAAGGATAAAAAAAAAGTGTAATTTTAAGTTTATAAATAGATTTCCACTTCTGACCAAGATGGAATAACTGGAGCCAAATTTACCCTGGTGACTGAAACAACTGGGGAAAAAAGGAAAAAGACAAAATACAGCAAGCATTATTTCAAGACAATGGACATTAAGCAACAAAGAACAATAGATTTCCAATAGACAGGAAACACACAAGATGAGACTTACAATTACCCTAGCTTACTTTACTACCTTGAAAGAATTTCTTGCCCATAAAACAGGGATGGGGAACCCAGGCAGAGCAGTGGTCTCCCCGAATTGAGGAAACATAATTTAGTCTGGAGATTGCAAGGCAGAGTACTTGAGAGCTGCACAGATAGATCAAGAGATCTACAAAGGGACCACTCAGGTCTTCACCTGAGTACTTATGAGTACATATGTGTAAGTACACTACCCAAGGACAGTGAAAGAACCAACAAAAAGGACTAGAGGGAATATCATCAAGAGCTCATGCAAGTCTAGGAATAGTTCTTGTTCCTACCAGATAGAGTACTAAGAAGGGTTTTGCCTCAATAGTGAAATAATAGTACTTAACCACTAAAAAGCAAGATCATCTGAAAAACTCAAACTGTTTCCAAGTTAACTGCATCCCAGAACAAAGCTCAAGAATATTTAATGGAACACAAAAATGTGCAACACCCAACAAGGTACAATTCAAAATGCCTGGCATCCAATCAAAAATTACCAGGCATACAAAAGCAAGAAAACACAATCCATAATAAGAAAAATCAATCAAACCCAATCCAGAAATGACAGATGAATTGCAGACCTGTAGCCTCAGCCAGTTATAACTGAATTCTCTACGTTCAAGCGAAAGACAGAGCATGAAAAGCTATACATGTGGAAGATATTAAAAAAAGACAGCATTTCTAGAGATAAAACCATGTCTGAAATAAAAAAGTATGCTACATGAGATTAACAACAGATTACACATTACAGAAAAAAAAGAGTACTATTTGGAGACTTAGCAATATTACCCAAATGAAACAGAGAAGGCTAGAAAAAACTTGAACAGAGAACATCAGTGAACATCAAGAAGCCTGATATACATGTAATTGGATTTCCAGCAGGGGGAAAGCGGAAGCAAAATAATAAATAAATTTTGTGTGTGTGTGTTTGTGTATAAAAATTCTTCAAATTTGATGAAAACGACAAACCCACAGATCCAAGAAGCTCAATGAAGCCCAAGCACAATAAACATAAAGAAAAAGTTTCACTTACAAAGGATTCTTACTCACAAATTCTATTAACCAAATGTAATCTAGAAATTACTTAGACTAAGACTAACTTTTAGGTTAACTTACTGGGTACAATTTCAACTGACAATTTAAGAGAGTACATTAAATCAAACATTAATTTAAGTGCTTAACAGAAACCTTAATGATCTCAAAATTAGCAAAATATAGCTTTAAAACAATGTGTATTTTTGTTACCCTACTGGGTAACAAACTTATGTTGATCTTATTTTAGCAAATTATTTTTAAAAAGCTAAAGCATACTTTTGTTTTTCTTATCCTTTCATTCATATAGGTCACTCAGAACAGAATTAGGGCACTGAAAAAACTTTTAAAGAAACTGGGAGGTGGAACTGAAAACAGAAGCAGACTTGAGGTTCTCCCCAAAAACAACTTGGCAACTACTATTTTGGAACACCATTGCTTTCAAAATATACGTATATATTTTTAAGTGTAAACTGGAAACAAGCTAAACTGTTTTTAGCATCTCGGCTAACTATTTAGGAATAAAAAAAAAAAAAATTAAATATTTTTTTGGAAAAAGAATCATTCAAATAAAAACCATTAATATGGAAAACTAAAGTAGTGTATTTTCCTATTTTTGTAAATACACCTATCTTTTTTTTAGAGATCAGCGTACAAATTCAAATTTTTCTGTCTAAAAACAAGCAAAAAAGAGACAGGGGAACAAGTTCTGAGTATCTACTATAATGGCTACCCTTCCTGTCATGTGCGTTCCCTAAAATAGAAGTCAATTTAATTAGTCTACCATTTTGCTTAGGAAATAGTGGAATATTTCAAAAATAAAAAATAGTTCCATGGGAAAGCTGCCAAAAACATATTTACTATCCCTGGACATAGGTAATGTCTACATTCTTTTTACTTTCTTATGAAAAAAAATTCATATATACACATTTTGATAACACACATATTTCTTTGAGTGACCATACAAATAAAACACTTTTAGAAAAAGTACACTAGTATGATACGTCCCTGTAGTATCAACACATACATTAAAAACAGCACACAAACTCTTTAAGCACACAGATTGAGAAGTTACCACTGGAAAAATTATTTATGGATTTGACTCTACTCTCTTTTAAATAAAAAAATCTAAAAAAATTAATTTCCAATAAAATACAGATTTGAAAAAAAAATACAGATTTGATACTTTATGTTAAGCCATTAGTCTATTAACCGCAGACTTATTCTCTAGTAACATTTATTAATTGCATGAAATTCCCAAATATATAAAAGATTAGAATGTTTTGAAATTAAAAATTCCGAACTACTCTTGTAATCAGATTCTATTCAAGAGAAATAAGGCTAACTATACATTATGTTAAGTGCAACTGTAAAATTCAGTTTCATAACCTATACTGAGGTACACAGAATACATGTATAGTACACAATGACAAAAATGAAGTTTTTATTTCACTGATGCAGCTACCAATATGATTTCAATACTCAATTCCCATCTCCAAAACTTTCCTACTTAATACAAACCCAATATCATAAACATAAAAGACAAAGATGTGCCTAGTTGTCATCAAGATTTCAGTTACCTGTATTTCAAAACTAGCTCTAATACCTTAAAATGATCCCCCAAATATTAATCTAATAATTCACAATAAACCATCTTCTCAAGATTTAATAACATTTAAATTATTTGCTACAGCAACAGTTCCTCACCAATCAGAACTATTGTTTGAAATTCTCTCTTCTGAAATCTGTTATTACTTCACCAGTTTCAAATTCTGAGCCATTTATTTTCAAACACAAAGGTTAATAAGAAACATTTCTGCATCAAATGCACATAACTTCACAGTAAAGGCTCTCCCCGCTCCCTCTTATTCTTTCTCTCTCATTTTACCAAATTATCAAAGGAACACAATGTGGTTTGAATTTCAGCATTGAAGACAATTAAGTGACAATACATGGTTTGGGGAATGAAAAATTAAAGTTTCATAATTTTAATCACTGGGTTGGGATAAACAGGCTGGGCATGTAAGATTATCCCTCTTTTCAAGGTCCAATTGTTAAACCACCTGGATTTTTCTGGCCAAAGAACCAATTTAAGGGCTTAAAACATAAAATCTCTAAAGTTCGCAGTCTGCAATTTTCCAAAGAAAACAAGTTACCTAGGAAAGAAAAAAAGAACACTTACATTTGGAGCATGACCTGGTTCAAGAATACCCCATCCACCAAAGCCACATATTCATCCAGGTTGGTCCCATTTCCTGCAGCCAGAGGTCCAAACGTCTTAACCTAGAACAGAATGATCATCACGACACGAATGCCCACCTCCATCTCTGCGGCCACAAATAATGCAGCAAAATATACAATAAATAACACCCACTTACCCAAGTGACCAAAGGGCTAGTCATGAACTGCTCCAGAAGGGGAGTAAAAATTTCGTTCTCCATTTTACAGCTAATGTATTTGAAGAAGAAGAAGGAAAAACAAAAAAGGGAACTAGCACAAAAATACGCCTAGGGAATTAATTGGTCACTCAACGTTGAAGTACAAATCAATGAAAGTCTAGCCGGGCACGGTAAGAAAATCCCATCGTGGAGGGGAGAGAAAAACTCTCTCTCCTCAAAAAACACACCGGAGGGAACCGAGCCGAAACGCCGAGCAGCGGCTTCGACAGCAGCCACGAGCCGCAGCCTGCGCTGGTAATGTCTGTACCGGGCGAGGAGGGGCAGAGAAAAGGCATCTGGAGGAGGAGGAAGGGAAAGGGGGCTGGAGCAGCGAGACAAAAAGCCCGTCAAGGTTGCCCAGTTCCTGGAGCAGCCGGACCAGCGAGGCTGCCTCCAATGAATTAATCACAACGTGGGCGAAGTGAAATTCCACGTTAGCTACCGCGTTGGGGGTGCCGGGCGGCCGCCAGGCTCGACCTCCGTGTGCCGCTCAACACCTTCCACCCACCAGTGGGCGCGGAGCCGCTTCGAAGCGCGGAGCCTCCCCAGCCCGCAGCGCCTCACCAACGACAGGCAGGGCTCGCCCCTTCCCCGCGAGCAGACACCATCCCTCGGCCGCCCTCAGCCTCGCCTCCAGCCCCCTTCCCCTCCCAGGGGGTGGGGGCTTGGATGTGTGTCCCTAACCCCCCAGTTTTCTGAGCCCCGCCGGGCTTTTCAGGGCACCTCTGGGAAGCCCTGGCGCAAAGTCACCCCGCGCTCCAGCCTAGTCCTCCGCCCTCTCTGGAGGAGCAGGAGTAACGGCTTCGGAACCGCAGTGCCGCATCACAGCCGTTCCACGCCGCCCAACCGGTGCCGCGAGTCCGCCGTCGAGAGGAGCGCGCTGCTCCCTCCGCGTCCGTATCCTTCCGCCGACTCCCCGCCCCTCCCGCGCCGCAGCCTCTGGATTGTGGGAGAAGAAAACCGCTGCATGCGCGCGCGCCTGAGCGAGCGCGCCCCCGGCCGGCCCGCCGCCGCCCAGATTCTGGCGGCGGCCGCGCTCTCGCGGCAGCTGCTGCGGCGGCGGGCGCCTCGCTCGCGCCCAGGACGTTTGCCAGGGTCTGGGGGCGGGGATGGGGAAGGCAGAGGAAGGGGTCTGGTCTGTCTGCTCGCTCAGGCCTAATTATGGTTTATTTCCTCCCCGAGTGCCTTCTTTGATGTGAAGGAGAGGGAACGAAATTCTTTTCTTTTAACCATGAGGGATGCAGACCGCCTTTTCGGACAGTTTGATTTGATCTGTTAAGCGTGCTTTTTTGCCTGCAAAAGGGAATGGGAAAACTCACTGCAGCAAATAGCAAAGGAGGGACTGGAGCCGCAAACTTGTTTTTTTTTCTTTTTTCTTCTCTTTGAAAATCCAGTCCACTAAAGCATGAAAGCTCATCAAAGTTGCAAGTGAATGTAGTAGGATTTTTTAAATAACCAAAGCTGCCTTTCAACACGTTGATATTCCCTGACTGGAGCAAACGTGATTCAGACGTTGTTTGACTATTTGGCCATTTAAAAAATCCAAACAAAATCAAGAGCTACTAAGAAGAAACATTTGGAAGTCATCCAAGTTGGGTGACAAATAAATAGATTACATATTTGTCATAAATCTCTATGCTATGCACGACTGGAACCATCAAAGTAATTTTAGCGTTTCTCCAACAAAATCAAATGTTACTCTTCATTTCAAAGGAAAATAAAGACTTTTCCCTGGAACAAAATGGGCATGTAAAACAAATTTTTTGAGAGGGAGAGACAAGAAATATAGTACAGTTTTGCAATGTGTACTGTTTACATTTACACAAACATCTACTTTGATTACTTGTATGGTATTTTAAATTAGTAGCAAAAATGGTTTTGTCATGACACTGAATTGAGAAACAGCACCATTTCTTAATTAGGTTGAGAGCCTGAGCTCTAGATTTCTTCCTGCCAATTTAAATCCAGGCTTTGATACTTATCAGCTGTGTGAGCCTAGGCAGCTTACTGAACCTGTCTGTTTCACTTTCTTCAAAAGTAAAGCAGGGATAATAATTGGGTGAAATTAAATGACAATGTATAGTAAGTGCTCTATAAATGTAATTGATGTTGTTCTCATAATTATTCCCCAAAAAAACTTGAAATGTAACCTACTTGACTTCAGTGACAAGGTAAGGGCTCTTGCTTTGGAGAGCAGAGAAATATGCACTTCCAAAATCATCTTAATTAGTGTTAGGATGCATTCACAGCACACTTTACTAACTGGCGTACAGGGTAGAACCTCGCATAACCCCGGCCAGTACACAAGCCTTGGGTCATTCTGATTACTAGCAATCCTTTCTCTCTCCCCTTGATGACTTTCTTAATCACAATCCTTTACTTGGTAATGCAGATCAAGTGAGAGCCGGCACCAGTAGGAAGCCTTGCTTTCAGGAGCAGCCCCAATGCCTGACAGGTTCACTTTTCTTTGTAATCCCTCAGAAGCTTTGCTAAACAACATGGAAGTGTTCATGCTTGTGCTGGGGTTTATCTTAAGACAGACCAGCCTTCTTCATTCATACATGAAAAAGCCATAAAGTATTAATACCAAAGTACAAGAAGTTAGGAGCACTTTGAACAGTGATGACTGAAGGGTTAGCACAGGAGTTATACATTACAATAGCATTGTTTATCCAGTTTACATTTAGTAGCTAGCCCTCACAAAAATCTGGATTCCCCTCTAAAGCCAGATGGCCCCACATAACTTCCTGGTCTATCTTTAGGTTTTACACACACACACACACACACACACACACACACTCAACAAAGAAACATGAGGAGTTAATTGTAAAAACAGGAAGCTTTAGACCAGACTGAGGCCTGGAGTAACTTATTTGAAAACCTACCAATTCACAATTCTCTTGTTTAACTGCAGCCTTAAAAATGCTTTATAATATCTCAAGAGTACAATCAGGAAACTTCTCTGTCTGGCAAAAGAGGGATTGTACATTTACACAATTTAATGGTTTTTGAATTGCAGCGTCTAGTAAGATTAAATTCAAAAGTTTGTTCCAATCCTCCTTTCATTTAGGAAGAGATTTCCCAAGATTTCTTCAAGGTAGTTATTTATTTATTTATTTATTTATTTTTTTTATCCTCACCCAAGGACATTCTTCCATTTTTTGTTCAGTAGAGTGGGAGGGAGAGAGAGGAAGAGAGAGAGACAGACAGACAACATCGACATAAAACACCCGCACGACCCATCCAGGGCCGGGGACAAACCACAACCGAAGTACAGGCCCTTACCGGGAACCGAACCCAGGTCTCTCTGGACCGCAGGCCGACGCTCTAACCGCTGAGCCAAACCGGCCAGGGCCAAGGTAGCTTTGTTTTATACTTTGTAGTCATTTATTTGTCCTGAATTCATCTTTTCTTAGAATGTTAAATCCAGTAGGAAAGGACTTTGGAAAAATCATCCCCATCTGGTTAGGGTCTAAGTTATTTGTTCTGCTCTATTCTAATCAGAAGTTAAATGGTTGGAATGGACCATGATCCCATTTAGGGATCACAGGAGAAAGATTACCATCCCATGTATTATAATTGAGGTTACACGTGCATAACACTACCCAGGTACCAAAAGCACTTGTGTACCTCCATCTTGATCTACATTATGGAAAGTGATAGACTTACCCCAAACCACGTTCCTTGGTAATAAATATTTGCAAAGCTAAACACATCCATAAGTTAGTATACTAAAATTAACAAATATAGCTGCAGAGTGGTATGTTGTTTATAATATCCAAAAAGCTAAAACAACCTAAATGTTCATCGTCTGATAATTAATAAAATGTGGTATACCCATACAATAGAATATTATTTTGGGGAAAAAAAGATGAAGTACTGATATATGCTATACCATGGATGAACCTTGAAAACATTATGTTAAGTTAAAGAAACCAGTCACAAAGGGCCATATGACCACATATTGCATGATTCCATTTATATGAAATGTTCAGAAGAGACAAATCTATAGAGACAAAAAGTAGGTTAGTGATTGCCTAGATCTGGGAAAGTTGGGAGGATGGGGGTTGGTTCATGGCTTAGAGTATGGATTTCTTTTTGAGAAAATGAAAGTATTCTAAAATTGTGATGATAAATGTATAATTCTATGAACATACTAAAAAACCATTGAATTGGACACCTTAAATGGCTGAATTGCCCATTATTTCTCAAGAAAAAAACTTAAAAAGAATTGGTACCATTGCCTCATAAGTATTTTTTAAAAAGCTATGAGAAAATCCAATCTCAGGCCGTGGTCAGGTAGCTCCGTTGGTTAGAGCGTTGTCCTGATGCACCAAGGTTGTGGGTTCGATCCTTGGTCAGGGCTCATACAAGGATCAACCAATGAATGCATAAATAAATAAGCAGAACAACAAATCAATGTTTCTCTCTCTCTCAAATCAATAAAAAAAAATCCAGTCTCTCATGGACTTTTCAAAGGGGTCTCTAAGTCCTCTTCATTTAACGAATAAGATGTTTAACTCACCTAAAACATAGAATGCTTATGTTTATGTTTTAATTATCCAACATAGTTTTAAGAAGAAATATACAATGAGACAGAGAGAGACATTAGATGTGCTGCTTAACTTCTTTGAGACTCAGCTGTAAAATGGGCATATTAATTTCATTCCCTTCTGGACATTTGCTTAGACAGTGGACTTGTTGCTCTGTCCTGTATCTCAACTGGGCAGAGAAAAAGAAAGTTGGAAAGAGATGACAGGGCAGAGAGAGGGATCCTCTTTTCAGTCCAATCTGCATTTATTCCTCTCAAATACTTGAGTGCTGTGCTCCAAAGTGAACCATCACAAATTCACCATTATATTCCGTGCTACCATCCCCATCTGAAATGCCCTTTCCTGCTTTCTATCCTGGTCAACTCCCACTCCTCCTTCAGGATTCAAGTGTCACTCTCCGTGAAGCATTCTTCTTCTTGGGTTGAGTTGACCACTCTCTCTTTTGTGCCTGCATGGTATCTGATCTCCCTTTATTTCTGTAACTTGCTCTGAATGGCATGTATTTGCTCACATGTTCTTTTTCTGAGTAGATGGAGAACTCCTGGAGAGTGACTTGTTTTATTCATCTTTGTATTCCTGACATTTAAGACAGCATCTCAGTCAATATGTCAAAGAGTCCTCCCTCAACCAGTTTAAATTCCCAAAACTTGGCAAGAGCTCACAGCAGAGAAACTTCTGAGGACTATTCTAATTAACTAATGACCTAGAAGAGGCATTAGTTGGTGATTATTGTTTGACAGTAAATTTGAAGAACTGAAAAGACATTGAGACCATAAAATAAATGGCTTTCAAGACAAATTTTTCCCAACTGTATATAACTTTTTTTCCCAGAGTAAACTTGGAGAAACACATAAATATCGTATAATCTTTTATTTCTCAGACAGCATATAATAACACCCAATTTGTTTATTGTGTTTTTCATTTTGTATCATTTTGAAGGAAATATTCTAGAAAGGTGTTATAATTGTCTAAGCTTTATTGGACAGCACGTTCTGAACAGAAAGTACCCTTTTAGTATAGAAATATGTCATCACGCTCGGGCTGGTTTGGCTCAGCGGATAGAGCATTGGCCTGCGGTCTGGAGAGACCCGGGTTCGGTTCCCGCTAGGGGCACATACCTTGGTTGCAGTTTGTCCCCAGCCCTGGTTGGGTCGTGTGGGTGGCGACCACTCGATGTGTCCCTTTCACATCGATGTTTCTCTCTCTCTCTCTCTCTCTCTCTCTCTCTCTCTCTCTCTCCCTCCCACTCTATCTGAACAAAATATCGAAAAATGTCCTCGGGTGAGGATAAAAAACAAAAAAGAAAGAAATATGTCATCACAATTTACCTAAATTATTGTTTTGTGCCTTTAATATAAGGATTTTTCAGAGGCTCTTAAAAAATACAAGGGTATTTGACCTACACTCACAGGTCCAAGACAACTATGGGTTGAATTTTTATTTTACTTTGAGTAGTGTTTCTATTTTCTCTCTTGGTTCATTTTTGCTGCTGACAGTATCTGTATCAATAGTCCCCATTCTAATTTGCTGCTTCTAACTTACTGTCTGCAGGGAATTCACAGATTGTTAAAACAGTCTGAAGGAATTAATAATTTTTGAGTGAGGACCTGATGGATCTTCTATGAGTCAAGTCCATGAATTGGCGATAGTCAAAGGTGTCTTTTGGTGTTATGTTTTTGTTAATTGTCAGTTCCTTGGTATTACTTAAGTAAGGCGGTGCTACCCTATTTATTTAACTAGCTTGCTGTGGTATGACACGAAATACTCTTTTAAATTAGTGGTAACTTACTAGGTATTTCCAGGTTATGACTGTCCTATCATGTGATCGGTTCCTTGTATTTGTAAGTTTCCTCCTTTAACTCAAATCTGTGTGATGGGTGGTGACTCATTCCTATTTACAATGCTACTGATGGGAAGATACTAAGCAAATGGAAACCTGATAGCTGGCAGGGAAAATAAAAAACATGTATAGAAAGGGACAAATATTATGAAATGGAATTTTAAATGGTGAAAAAAAATCACTCTCCTATTTGACT
Source organism: Molossus molossus (assembly GCF_014108415.1). Lineage (NCBI taxonomy): Eukaryota > Metazoa > Chordata > Mammalia > Chiroptera > Molossidae > Molossus > Molossus molossus. The sequence continues at coordinate 39,164,100 of NW_023425350.1, forward strand.
ATAAGCCTATTCCCAACCTCTACTCCCTACTCATTTCCATCTTGGAGACAGACATAATACCTAGTTAAAACAGAACCTCACCTATGTCAGAACAAATGATGGACCATTAATAAAATAGACAAAAATTTCATAAGGCAGGCACTATTCTCACCATGAAGACCACAGAAATATAATTGATAAATGATATACTATGATACACAAGCTTAAAACCTTTTAATAAAAGAAACACAAACTGGTTATTCTTGGGTGTGATGATGCCATTTTTAGGGCATCATTTGAATTTGCCACACAGCTTTCCCTTTAAGGTAAATAAGCAAGTGGTTTTCCCCATTAAAACACCACTTGTGCTTTTAGGCTACTGAAAATAAATGTGGGCTAAAACAATTAAATATTTCTAATCAAAATAAAAGTGTAGATCTGCTTCTATATAAAAAAAATACAAATGATAAATGATAAGTATTACAAATGAGGAAATATGAAGACATTTTATTTCTTTCTGTTGAACAGCAGTAGGGAGGTATATTTAAAAATGCATGTACTGATATGAGACTATATATTTGATGTTCTGCTATTTAAAGTTAAAATTTTCATGAAATTTTAAAAAATTCAAATGTAAATGTTTTTATTTTCTAATTTTAAACCAACGTCTGACAGTTGAATCTTTTCTTAACATATTACTTTGACAAGCTCTTATTTTATTCCATGAATTTTTTTTAAATGTTTTTATTGATGTTTAGATAGAGAAGAAGGGAAAGGGAATGATAGACATATGGATGAGAAACATTGATTGGCTGCCTCCTATACTCCCCTTTTGGGGATCGAGCCCAAAACCTGGGCATGTGCTCTATCAGAAATTGAACTGGTGACCTCTTGGTACATGGAATCATGTTCAATCCACTGAGCCAAACTAGCTGGGCTCCACAAGTTTTTAACCTAAAAATCTGTCTTTGGTTTCCTAAACTTAAATAGCAATATAAAAATATTCAGTTACATGAAACTGAACATGTTGCATATTTTAAAAATTGTTTTATGTTCTCATTATAAAAATAATATTTCATTGTCATATTTGGATAAATCAACAACACATAAAAAAGAAACAAAAAAATTAAACCTATAATTCTAACACTCAGAGATTAATATATTGATGCCTTTATTTCATACAATTTTAAAAACTGTACCACTGTCATAACACATTAGAAAATACAACAATGATTAAAGTTTGGACATGCCTCTCAGTTTAAATTAATCAATGAATGGACTTCAAATGCATTTTTAATAACAACATTCATCATATGTTAAGTGTGTAGGACTATCTAATTACTAATTTTTAAAGCATCAAACTCTAAATTCCCATATCTAAAATTTGACTGAAAAATCTTACCAAAGAATAAAAGTACAGTTTCTGGATTTAAGTAAAACTATATTTGTCAGTGCATTCTCACTTTCTTCATTAATCAATATTTATGTGTGAGACAGCACATTGAGCTTACAAGACACATAGAAGATTGTGTCTAAATGAAGCCAAAAGAAATAAAATGGCAAAAATATCAATCGATTAGTTCAGATGTCGGCAAACTTTTTCTGTAAAGGGCTGGATAGTAAATATTTTAGGCTTTGCATGCCATAAGGGCTCTGTTGCAACTGCCATGAAAACATAAAGCAGCTGTCGACTATATGTAAAGACATAGGCATTGCTGTGTTGTAGTAAAGCTTTATTTACAAAAAGAGATGGTGGGCCATTGCTTGTGGACCTCCAAATTAGTATTCACTGTATTTACACTGGATGCAGCAAAACAAAAAACAGGATTGAAGTTATTCCCAGTCAATTAACTTTATAAATAATTAAATTAACCATCCAACTATATTGTATAAGTATACAATATGCAGAAGAGTTGGTCCACAGGTTGTTTGGAAATTGATTCCGTTATTCTAGCGTGTCAGGTACAGTTCACATTGTTTTTAATTTCTCCCGATTTTACTGTTGAAAACCTTTCCCCTGGATATAAAGCCATTTTTTGGGGGGGAGGGGGATTCTCTTACTTCTCTACAAGAAACAGGGGCAACTTTGAAGTGTTTAACAAGAGAATTTAATGACTTGATGACTTAGAGAGGTGTAAGGAGTTAAGTGTACCAACACAGGGGGGCAAATCACCCAGGGAGGGGCAAAGCGGGCAGCACTTCTACCCTTAGATGAGGTGGAAGGGACAAAAGGAGGAAACTGTGTTACCAGAACCCTGAAAGCTCCTAGTCTTGGAAGGAGAGCCACTGAATGGGAGCTGTGTCCATAGAGAACAGTCCACTGTCATCATCATGATGCAGAAGAAAAAACTGGAAAAGAATATCTCAATCTCTCTGTCCTCTCACTTGTATTGCTGCCAGTGCTCCCCACTGCTGCACCCCACGAGAAGCAGAGCGCAAGAGAACACAGATGATGCAGTCCATGGAGGTCAGCACCTAGGCACAGAGAAAGGCAGAGAGGTCAGAACTAGAGGCCCCAGAAGAAAATGATCTAGCACGGATCTGCATGTGAAAACTGTGGATAATACCTAGAACCATTTCTATAGATTCTTTGTTGACCATACAAGATGGAATTCTTTCCAAAATGCCATGATAAAACAGAGGGAACTGATATATGTTGACAATAAAATGTCATAAGATTTGTGGCATATAGTTTGACATATATGATCTGTTAATGCAAAGTATAAACCAAATCTTTTCTTTCTAATTCCGACCCGAAAATATGTTTTTATTGATTTTAGGGAGAAAGGAAGCGGGGTGTGGGGGGAGATAGAGAGAGAGAGACATCAATGTGAGAAACATCAATCTGTTGCTTCCCGAATTCACCCCGATGAGGGATCATACCCGAAACCTGGGTATGGTGCCCTGACAGGAATCAAACTGCAACTCTTTGGTGCACAGGATGACACTCCAACCAACTGAGCAACACAGCCAGGGCCCAAATATTTTTTGTTGTTGTTAATCCTCACCCAAGGATATTTTTGCATTAATTTTTAGATAGAGTGGAAGGGAGGGGGGCGGAGAGAGAGAGAGAGAGAGAGAGAGAGAGAGAGAGAGAGAGAGAAACATCAATGTGAGAGACACACATCCATTGGCTGCCTCCCACACGACCCTCACTAGGCAGGATTGAACCTGCAACCCAGGTATATGCCCTTGACTGGGAATCGAACCCACAACCCTTCGCTGAGTCAAACTGGCCAGGGCCCAAATCTTTTTTTTTTTTTTTACTGATAAATATAAAATATCAGTGCCCTGCAGTGTCTTGTTTGTAGTATTTGCTTTATATTAATTGAATGAGTAAATTTGTTAAAATAATAATTTTTATAACTTTTATTTAAAGAACTTGATGGTTAAGTAATGGGAAATGTAATTTATTAAAAGACATTATTTTAGAAAAATAACAAAATTAGGTTAATGTGACTCTAAGGCCCATGTGGTTCTCTTCTCTGTGTCCTCCGCTCACAGCAAAATCTGGAAGCTCTACACACAAGCCAACTTTCACTGACACCCATTCATTCCACCTTTATTTAGAGTGCATATCTCCCCACTTGAAATCAGTTACCATTTTGTTTAGTGAAAGCAAAATTGATAACAAATTGAAGTTATGCCCTTTACTTATATTTGAGAAAGTTCTAATAGCCTCTTCCAAAATCATTGTGAAATCACTATCTGAAATACTGTTAGTAGGTAAGTCCAACTAGATCGCCTATATTTCACAGTACATTAATCACGTGAAGACTTTGACTCTAAATTAGGAAGAAATCCTTCATGTGTAAGTGTAAACCTTTACAAACTCATAGTGGGATTTTACTAGCATAAGTCTGAAAAGACAGGTTTTCAAGACCTGGATTGGGCATATTTTTATCCCAGAAGGCTTTAGATCTCATCCACCTTCTTTTCAGTTTAAGACGTGGCAATAGTACATCAATTATATTGCAGCTACAAATGATTTTCAAGTTTTAGTAATTCTGAATTAGTTACCCAGCTGCCTCCGTCTCTTTTATTTTCTTTTATTTACTATGGCCCTATCTAACTCATACTTGAATTTTTTTGAACAGGGGTCATAAGAACAATGGCCATATTTTTCCTGTAGCTCAATGTGAAAGCACTTTTCTCTTACTCATTTTGCAGGGGCATATCAAATTACGTGGAATTGGCAAAAATCAACATGATTTTGTGAAGAGCAAATCCTGCCAAACTAATTTCTTTTTCTTTTTTTAACCAACTGCAGACCCTGGCAGATGGTATAGCAATGATCACCCCTACAAAACATCATCTGTGTCTACTTACTGGTATATATATCATGTGTTTTTAAACAAACTGTGGTGCTCAAGTCAGAGGTAGAATCATGAAAAGAATGCTTCTTCTCCCCTCATTGCACTCTTGAATGCTGATCTCAGCATAAAAGTGTAAATGAGACTGGAATTGGTTATTGAGTGTGCCAAGTACACACATATTGTACATCATCCCTGTCTCCAGAGGAACAGGAAAGTAGAATTCCACCTGGCCTAGAAATCAAGTGACCTGGTGCTACCAAGTTTTCTCCAAATTGTAAATAATATGATCTCCATGTACTTCTGCACTAAAGGACCCCTATCTTGACAACTACTACAAAAAACAAAACAAAAAACTGGCCTCTATGAAGCAAAAAAATTCACTAAAAAAATTCCTGTATATTTCAAAAATAGTCTTTTAGTAATAGCTGATGTTTCCTGAACCAGTGAGAAGCACTATATACAGGCCTTAGTTGCAAATGTCAGTCCAAAGTTTTATTCAAGGTGTTTTGTCCAGTATGAGAACTTCCTGTTTAATTCCTTTTCTTTTGTCCATGTGGTGAATACCTATTTTGAGTTTTTATTACACGCCAGGCACTGGGGATGCAATGATAAATAAGATGTTTCCTTTTGACACGCAAACCCTCAGGGACGTTATGGTCAGCTAGGAAATGCAGACAAACTGATTATCCAATAACAAGGCAATGCATGACATTTGATATTTGAGGGAGAAAGAGGAAAGTTTTAATGGAAAGTCAAGAAAATCTTCACAGAAATGTGACTTCTGACCCAGGCCTTGAATGAAAAGTATATATTCAATGGGGAGGAGAAGTAGAGGGAATTTCACGTGAAAGATCAACAGAAGCAACATATCAAAGTACAGAAGAGTGTGTTGTGTTTTGGGAGCCATGACCAGCTTTGTGTGGCTAAAGAGCACAGCTTCTGAGGGTGTGGAAAATGGTAAGAAATTAAAGTTAAAGTCATATTGTGAAGAAACCCAAATATCATACTTTGTAGTCAATAGGGTTCAATTGAAACTTTCAAAAAAAAAAATCAAGGAATATCAGATTTCTCTTTTAAAAAGAAAATTCTAGCAGCACTGGAGTGGGGAGATTGGGAAGAGGTGAGTCTGTGGGCAAAGAAAACACATACCAGTTCCTCCTGCTACAGTTTTATAGATCAGCTTGTGTTGCTTTTGTTTGTTGCAAGTTTAACATGGAACTCTTCAAATTTTGTTGATAGGAGGTTATAAACACTACCATCAACCCAGCAACTTGGTCATTTTGCCCTCTGTTGGCAGAAAGGAAAATCAATGACTGTTTAGGGCATTATTTCACATTTCATTTGTGGACAGTATTTCCGTCTCCCTGAAATAATGTTTGTTATTTTGGTGACGTAAAAAGACATGCCAGCATTATGTTACAGATATATATGTATAGCACCACTGAGGTTTTCAATCGTTCTCTCCACATTAATAAACACAACTACATACAAAATTTTCTCCTTCCTTGAAATTCAAGTCAGTCATAAATTTTATTGCAACTGTATGCTAGTAACTGTACAAGAGCAGAGGATGCAGAAAAGAATCCTAAGAAGTTCATAATATAAGAATAAAAATCAAATAAAAATAACACTTGGCTGGTGTGGCTCAGTGGTTGAACATCAGCCCATGCACCAAGAGGTCACGGGTTTGATTCCTGGTCAGGACACATACCTGGGGTTGCAGGCTAGATCCCCAGTGAGGGGCGTGCAGGAGGCGGTCCATTGATGTTTCTATTTCTCTCTCCCTCTCCCTTCCTCTCTCTCTCAAAATCAATAAAAATATATATTTAAAATAAAAAAAGTTAGCCCCGGCTGATTTGGCTCAGCAGGTAGAGCATTGGCCTACGGACCAGAGAGTCACAGATTCGATTTCAGTCAAGGGCATGTACCTCAGTTGCGGTTTGGTCCCTGGCCCTGGTCGAAATTGTGCGGGAGGCAACCAGTCGATGTCTCTCTCACATGGATGTTTCTCTCTCTCTCTCTCTGTCACACACACACTCTATCTGAAGATAAATGGAAAAATATCCTTGGGTGAGGATTTACAACTAATTCACATCTGTCTTGAATACTTATTATATACATCCGAATATATTCAGTAATAAGCATATTTACAAAAACTATAACATTTATATAAATTGACTTGTAAGAATATGTCATTACTGTAGGAAAATCAGAATAATGTTTTCTTTTTTTAAAATTTTGTTTTCTTTCTTTGTTGATTTGAGAGAGAGAGGGAGAGTGAGAGAGAGAGAAACATCGATGAGAGGGAACATCGATTGGCCACCTCCTGCGTGCCTCCTACTGGGGATTGGGCCCACAACCTGGGCATGTCACCTGACTGGTGACCACTGTGCCACACCAGCCAGGCAAATAATGTTTTCTTTATCCACTCATTATTGTTTCCATGTCTTGGATATTGTGAACAATGCTGCAGTAAACATGGGAGTACAGATATCTCTTCAAGGCACTAATTTCATTTCCTTTGAATATATAACCAGAAGTGGGATTGCTAAATCATTTGGTAGTTCTATTTTTAATTTTTTGAGGAACCTCAATACTATTTCCATAATGGCTGCACCAATTTACATCCCTACCAACAGTGTTCCCTTTTCTCCACAACCCCACCAATACTTACCTCTTGTCTTTTTAATAATAGTCATCCCAACTGGTGTGAGGTTATATATCACTGAAGTTTTGACTTACATTTACCTGATGGTAAGTGATGTTGAGCTCCTTTTAATGTACCTGTTGGCCATTTGTATGACTTCTTTGGGAAAATTTCTATTCAGACTCTCTGTCAATATTTTAACCAAATTGTTTAGCTTTATGCCCAGCCAGTGTGGCTCAGTGGCTGAGCTTCAACCCATAGACTAAGAGGTCACCTGTTCGATTCCCAGTCAGGGCACATGCCCAGCTTGCCTGCTCGATCCCTCCCTTTTCCTTCCTCTCTCTCTAAAAATCAATAAAAACATATTTAAAAAAAATTGTTTGGCTGCCCTGGCCAGTTTGGCTCAGTGGTTGGAGTGTTGGCCTGCGGTCCAGAGATACCTGGGTTCGGTTCTCGTTAAGGGCACATACCTCGGTTGTAGTTTGTTACCGACCCCAACCAGGGTCGTGTGGGTGGCAACCACTCGATGTGTCTCTCTCACATGGATGCTTCTCTCTCTCTTTTCCTCCCTCTCTCCCTCTCGCTCTATCTGAAGATGAATGCAAAAATGTCCTCGGGTGAGGATAAAAAAAAAAAAATTATTTGGCTTCTCCTCCTCCTCCTTGCTACTGAGTTGTATAACTTTTTTTATTTTAGATATTAACTGCATATCAGATATATGGTATGCAAATATATTCTCCCATTCCATAGGTTGCCTTTTCATTTTGCTGATAGTTTCTTTTGCTGTGCAGATACTCTTAATTTGATGTAGTCCCACTTGCTTATTTTTGCTTTTGTTGCTCGTGCTTTTATGAAATTATGTTGAATTGTGTGAAATGTGAAATGCCTTTTCTGCATCTATTGAGATGATTATATGATTTTTTTTTTTTATCTTTCATTCTATTAATGTGAGAAATTACACTCACTGATTTGTGTATGTTAAAACATTCTTGCATCCCAGGGATAACTCCCACTTGATCATGGATTGTTTAAATGTGCTTTTTAATGTTTTGGTTGTGGTAAATATAAATAATATAAAATTTACCATTTTAACATTTTTAAGTATACAGTTCAATGACATTAACTACGTTCACATTGTTTTACAATCATCACCACTATCCATCTCCAGAAATTTTTCATCATCCTGTTGGGAGCAGCGAGAACAGCACCAAGTGTTAGACCAGTGAGATCAGACTGGACCTGGGTTCAGCAACTTCAGTACTTGAATCTAACAAGGAAAGAATTCTTAGCCAAGACTCAAACTATGAGAGAACATTTATTTAGAAAATCACAGAGATAGAATAAGTAATTTATAGAAGAAATGGGTGTAGGAAACAAGTTATAGAGGTAAAGGAAGGGCCTTGGAGCTTAGATGTGAGGAAGGTAAAGGTGACATGCCTGGGAGGGTGGGGAGGGGGAAGGGAAAGGCTAGGGCATATTCCCAGTAGGGAGACAGCAGTGGGTCCTCTGTCCTAAGGGCTTTGAGGGTAGAGATTTTAGGGAAGGTCCCGGGGAAGATCTCCATAGAATATTCAGAAGCTTTCCAGGTGTGTCTTTTCAGGGTCTAGGTCTCGACTGACTGGTCGGCACCAAGGCAGGAGGTCTTTGTTCAATGTAGCTAGTCTTGAGGTCAGCCGTCCTGCAGCATTGCTTGTCTGGTTTTGCTGCTTTTCTGGGCCTGGATCTGAAATACAACTGGGGCCTAGATATTATCTCTAGTGAAGAAAGGTCAGAGGATCCAAACCACATGACCAGTGATATGCTAGGGGAAGAAAGGTCACCCTGGGGATGAGGTCCCACCCTACAATGGAAGGAGGTAGGAGAGAATAATAGAATAATAGAGAACTAATCATAGTGGGGCACTAGCCGTAGTTTCAATAAATGTTAAACATACTTGCTCTGTTAATCGTGATTGTTTTGTTCTGATTAAAGAAAGCCCATTCTGACCTGGCTGGGAATTGTACGCCCAGGGAGTTAACCTCAGAAATGCTGTCCATTCTCCTTATCTGAGAAGGAAAAACTGCTTAATGTCCTGGAAAGACTAACAACCTTGGAGCCCTGGAGGCAGACAATCCTTTTAGCCCCTAGCCCACATTCCCAGCCTGCATTACTTCACCATGCCTGCAACTATTTTACCTATTGTCATTCCTTTTTTTGCCTACCTGCCCTACCCCACATAGCTACCCAAATAAGTACAGGGCTATCAAGGGAATGGAGAGCAGATTTTTCAGGGATGACTCACTGCTCTCCCATATTGGCAGCAGTATTGGAATAAATGCTCATATAAGATTCAACCTTGTCTCTGCTTAATTGGCTCAAGTAGTGACAGGCAGCCTGGACCCATTTGTTGTCCTTTGCTAGGCACCCAGGGCTTTTCATACCTGGCCCATCATCCTTGCTCCTTAACTGCCTACCACAATCCCAAACTGAAAACTTTGTATCCATTACACAATAACTCTCCGATCCTTCCTTCTCCCAGCCACAGGTAACCACTATTCTACTTTCTGTCTCCATAAAGTTAACCGTTCTAGATACCTCATTAATGAAATCATACAATATTTATCTTTTTGTGTCTGGCTTATTTCATTTTCCATAAGGTTTTCAAAGTTTACCCATGTTGTAGCATGTACCATAATTGCATGTTAGTAATATGAAAGCCCAGCTCCCCTGTCTCAATCACGGACAAACTCTGAGGTGGGATCAGGTTGAAGCTCCCCTCAGTGATACTTTGCCTGAAGTTACACCTTTGCTTGGCTTCCCCTTCCTAATCCTTCTTCTCATACTCCACATTCTTTTTTTTTTAGTCCCCCCCCCTTTATTAATTAGAGAGAGAGAGAAAGAGAGAGGGGGAGAGAGAGATAGAAACATCAATGAGCGAGAACATCAATTGGCCGCCTCCTGATTGCCCTCCACTGGGGATTTGGCCCACGATCTGGGCATGTGCCCTGATCGGGAATCAAACTGATGACCTCTTGGTGTATGGGTTGATGCTCAACCACTGTGCCACATGAGCTGGTCATAGTCCACATTATTTTCTCTAGGGAATACTTTTGAATAAATCACTTGCCCTAGAATCCTTACCTCATGGTCTGTTTCCAGAGAATTCAAACTAAGACACCAAGAAACAATTTGTATCCATAATATATATTTTTTAAAGTCCTTCAAAAATAGGAAAATGCAAGCTATCTAATAGAAAAAATGGCTAAAGTTTTAAAAAGATATCTTATAAAAGAGCATAAGAAAGTGATCAATAAACATATGAAAAGGTACTCTATTAGTCACCAGGGAAATGCACACTGAAATCACAGTAGTATGCTACACACCCACCTGAAAGACTGAAATGAAATTATCAAGTGTTGGTAAGGATGTGAAGCAAACCAAGTTCTCATATTGCTGGTGGGAGTGCAAATTGATCCTTTGAAAACTATTTGGCAGCATGTACTGAAACCAAATGTGCGTATTCCATAGCACAGTAATTCCACTTCTAAATCAATACACAACAGAAACATATGTCTGTGTATACCAAAGATACGTGCTGGAATGTTCATAGTGGCTCTATTTGTAGTAGTCCCAAACTGGAGACTACTCAAATGCACATCAGCAGTATAATGGATGCATAAATAGAATACTATGCAGCAAAAAGAATGTATAATCTACTTTGAACAATATAGATGATTCTCATAATATAACGTTCAGTAAAAGAAGCCAGACACAAATGAATGCATATTGTATAATTCTATTGACACTAAGAACAAAAATAGGTGAAATTATCTTTATTCTTAGAAGTAGGATAGTGGTTCGTTACCATGTGGGGTGGGGTAGAGGTGGACAGTAATAAGAAGGAAGCACAAGGAGGGCTTTTGGAGTACCAAGGTTACTGGTTACCCTTGTGGGTTCAATTTGTGAAAATTCACTGAACTGTATGTACACTTTGATATGTGCATATAATTTGATATGTGTATATGTGTATATTTCTATTAAAATTTTGTAAACACTAAATATATAATTCAAAAATAACTCCTATTAGCTTGGCCGGTGTGGCTCAGTGGTTGAGTGGGACCCATGCACCACGAAGTCGCTGGTTTGATTCCCAGTCATGCCACATGCCCAGGTTGTGGGCCAAATTCCCAGTGGGGGGCATGCAGTAGGCAGCCAATCGATGTTCTCTCTCATCGATGTTTCTATCTCTCCCTCCCTCTCTCTTCCTCTCTTTCTAAAATCAATAAAGAAAAAAAAATTAGAATAATTGAGTGAACTATTGCACAGCAACACAAAGTCGTATCATACAGCTGTAAAAGAGAATGAGAATGATCACTATGAACTAATTTCAAGATAAATGTTTAGGTGTAAAAAACAAAGTACAAAAAAGTATTTAGCTTCATGCAAGTAAAAAGGGGAAATAAAATATATCTGTATCTGCTCATTTGTGGAAGAAGAATGAGAAAGAGGAGGAGGGACAGAAAATGGGGGGAGGGGAGGGGAAATTCGGAGGAGGGGAAGGGAATAGAAGAAACTGGAGAGGAGGGGTGAGGGAGGGGTGAAGAGGAGAGGAGAAAAGAGGAAAAGAGGGGAGGAGAGGAAAGGGGAGGGGATAATAAAATGGTTAGCAACCAGGAACTCAGAAAATGTCTTCTCATATCCTGTCCCTGATTCTCTATTTAATTCTCTTTTCTCTGCCTAGCAACTCTCTCCACTACTCATTTCACACATCAGGTTACAGATATAGTCCAGCTCTGAAGTTTTTAAATTTCCTTCACTCAAGACAGTAGCTCAGTCTGAACAAGAATATTACAGACCCGATTTCAAATTCCTGGTAAAATAACCTGATAGACCCAGTTTGTACCCAAGATCTGATCATCTGTGACCAAGGAATGAAGTCATATAGAGATATGATTGTCTGGGGCCCCTCTTTAAGAAAAAGGAAGTTAAGCTAGACCTTTATGAGATGAGCCAACACCCCCAAAACAGTGTTGAATACAGTTGTTAAGTGGAACCATAAAAGAGTCATGTATAATAAATCCTATTTCTGTAAAAACAACAAAACTATTTATATACAAATATATGTCTATTGTTAATGCATATATTTGAAGAGTCTGGAAAAACTTTAGTGAACAGAAAGAAACATTTATATTTTTACTTTTCATTATGAAATAATTTCAGATTTACAAAATAGTTGCAAAAGTAGTGCAAAGAATTCCTGTATACCCTTTCGTCAACTTCCCCAAATTATTAATGTTACATAACCACATTAAAATGATCAAAACCAAGGAAATAACACCAAAAAATACCACTAACAGGCCATATTCAAATTTTGCCAACTGTCCTACCAATGCCACCCTTTTCCTGGACAATTCAGGATCACAGAATGCATTTAGTTATCGTGTCGACTTAGACTCTTAAATCTGGGATAGCTTTTTAATCTTCCTTTGTCTTTCATGACCTTGATACTTTTTCTCTTTGCCATTAATAAGTATCTTCTGGAAAGATACATTCACATTATGTAAAAATCCCATTTCTCCAGACTTTAGCCAAACAATTTTAGTATCCATTAATGATTCTTGCCTGAAATTATTTTTACTGTAGTGTTTGGTTATTTTCTATTTCCATCACTTCATCAACATTTATTACTTGGAATTCTATTATAATTCTACTGTAATTTTCTTCCTACTTCACCAATTATGTATAATTGTATCAATGATATACTTATTCCATTTTTTTTTATCATGTGGTCTTACAGACATTGGTTTTATTCCATGGGTTATAATATATTGCTATCATTATTGATATTGTTGCTAAATTGTCTCAGGTTTGGCCATTGGGATCCCCTTAATATTGGTTTTTATTTTCTTTCAACATTCCCCCATCATTTTTTGACCATTTATCTTTTGGCATTATAAGATATTCCAGGCTCATCTTGTTCTCTCCTTGTTCCATCCCTGGAACCAGCCATTTCATAAGGAGCAATGGTTTCTCTTTAGTTTTTTGGAATATTGTATTTACAGACCAAAATCTGGCCACCAGGTGTTTGTTACTACTGGGATATCATTGCTTCTAAGCCCTCTCAGCAGACAGAGCTAAAAGACGTATACATACATTGATATCTATTTATACACACCTCTATTTCTATATTTCTCCAAAACCACTAGTTTATACTGATATTTTCTCCAGTTTTATTGAGGTAAGATTGACAAATAAAATTGTATCTAAATTGTATAACATATTTGATATTATGTATACATTGTGAAATGATTACCACAATTGTCTATTAACACATATATTACCTCACCTAATAATCTTTTTTTATCCTCACCTGAGGACAGTTTTGCATTTATCTTCAGATAGAGTGGGAGGGAGAGAGGGAGGAAGAGAGAGAGAGAAACATGGATGTGAGAGACACATAGAGTGGCTGCCACCCACACAACTCCAACTGGGGCCGGGGACAAACTGCAACCGAGGTACGTGCCCTTAGCGGGAACTGAACCTGGGATTCTGGGGTCTGTGGGCCAATGCTCTAACCGCTGAGCCAAACCAGCCAGGGCTAATTATCTTTTTTGTGTGTATGTGTCGAGAATGCTTAAAATCTATTCTCAGACTTTTTTTGGCTCCAACGATGTGCAGGAGCTTTCCCACTGGACTCCTAGACTCCTACAAAGGTACTGTACTCTCATCTGCAGGCGACTGCTAACATCGATGTTCTGTGGTAGGATGACAGCAGAAAATCCTATTCTGCCACCTTGCTCCTCATACTTTTCTTTTTTTCTTTATTGATTTTAGAGAGAGAGGAAGGGAGAGGGAGAAAGAGATAGAAACATCGATGAGAAAGAACATCAATTGGTCGCCTCCTGCATGCCCCTCACTAGGGATTTGGCCCACAACCTGGGCACGTGCCCTGACTGGGAATCAAACTGGTGACCTCTTGGTGCACGGGTTGACGCTCAACCACTGAGCCACACCAGGTGGGCGCTCCTCATACTTTTTATTTTAGTCCAACACCATAGGGGTCATTCTAGCCTTCCTCCTTTCGTTATTTGTAATTCTTTCTTCTGATGTTGCAAACTTATTGATCTCTCAGTCTCCATCAGAACTGTGCAAATTGCTTTACATACATATCTCATTTAACCTTCATGAAAACCCTATCGTAGGAAATATTTTTATCTACGTTTAATAGAAGAGTGAGCTATTAGGAGGTTAAGTAATATTGCTAATTATTTATTAGGTGTTAGAGCCAAGATTTGGACCCAAGGAGTATGACTCCAGAATTCATGTTCTTGACCTGTATGTACATCCTATTAATAAAACCTGAGGAAGCTAGCACAGTACAAACAATTTCACCCATATGGATAGAAATAGTCTAACCAGAGAGATTTAAAATACATGTTAAATCTCAAATAATAAAACCAGAAGAAAATATATGTGTGGTTATTCAATCTCAGGATGAGAGGGGACTCTGTGACCATACAAACGACCAATCCTCAGCTGCACCAGTCACTTCATAATATAGCCCCTTTCCAGCTGCAGCTGGAACCAGGCGAAAAAGGAAATTTTAGCTGTACACTTTTTTCCTTAGGGGTCATTCTTGGCTTGTCTGCCCTCCTCTCTGTTTGAACTCTCTTTGCCTTGCCTTCCCTGTCAGACAGATCAGCTTCAAATGAGAGCTTCCTCTTCTCCTGGTCCTGTCTGAATTTGGCATCCTGACCCTACACTATTGGTCTTGGCACTACTGAATCAGGAACTCCATAGGAAACTGCCCTGGTAATTATCCTCTTGGCTCCATTTACCATAGCTTCATGCCCACTTCCAACCCAGAAACTCATGGCTCTACCATGCCTCTCAGGCCCCCATATGTCCAAGACAGGAGTTTGTGTCCAAAAGTAATGGAAAATACACATGCAAACAAAGAAGAAAAGATGGATAGATTTGACTAAAGTATATTACTTTCATTCTTCAAGACAACACACAATTCTATGATTCTATACACATATATGTACACTTATTACAATAACTGGTTTTATATATAATTGTTGTTAATCCTCACCCGATGATATTTTTTCCATTGATTTTTAGAGAAAGTGGAAAGAAGGAAGGAGGAGAGAGAGAAACATCAATGTGAAAGGGGCCAGTGATCAAACCTGCAGCCCAGGTACATGCCCTTGACCAGGAATCAAACCTGTGACCACTCGGTACGCAGGCTGATGCTCTATCCACTGAGTCACACCAGCCAGAGCACACGAATGGATTTTTAATTGCTAACATTCCTTAGTATTTAGTTTTTGCCCAATATTACTCATTTTTCTACAAATTTATATTTTGAAAAATTTCAAACTTACAGGAAACTTTAAACAATAGTACAATGAACACCCGCATACCTTTCACTTATATTCAGCAATCAAGAATTGAATTTTCCCACCATATCTAAATATTTATTGTTTCTACCCCCACAAAATTCATATGCATTTTGAATCTTGTTGCATGCAATATATTTCAGGGGTCCCATGACCACTCATGTTTGGTGATTTGCTAGAAGGGTCTATATATAAGACTCAATGTCAGGTTATACTCGTGGCTAAGGTTTATTACAGCAAAGGGTACAGAGCAAAAGCAGCAGGAAAAATATATTCATTGGCAGAAACCAGAGAGATTATGTACAAGCTTTCAAGCCCTTCCCTGTTAAGTGCCACATAGGATGTGCTTTTTCTCATGCAGAAGACATGCTGAATGTCTCCATTCAGGGGACAGTTCAAGTCCTAGTAAATAAGGCTTTTATGGAGGGCTAATCACATAGGCAAAGCACTTCTGACAAGCTGGTGGAGTATGGACTGTTGCTCTAGGTATATACAATAAAATCATCAAAATCAATGTAAAGAAGCTTACAAGGACTACATACCCATGTATCCCAGGGGTTGGCAATGGTCAGTCATGGATCCAGTTTTCCTTGTAAATATGCAAGAAGGCTGTCAGAACCACTGTTTTCTTTTTAATCCTCACCTGAGGATATGCTTAGAGAGAGGAGAGAGAGAGAGAGAGAGAGAGAGAGAGAGAGAGAGAAACTTTGATTGTTTGCCTCCCAAATGTGCCCCAACCAGGGATGGAACCTGCAATTCAGACATGTTCCCTGACCAGGAATCAAACCGACAACCGTTCGGTGCACTGGATGATGCTGAACCAACTTAGCCATTCTGACCAGGCTCAGAACTAGTGTTTTAACTCCTCACACCATACCTTCCTTTATGCTGTTCCTGCCATTTGAATTGCTTTTCCCAAAAGCCTAGCTCAAGTTCCACATTTTCTCCAGCACCTGCGTGAGGCCCTTCCTGGAGCAATTGCTTCCTAAACATGTGCTCAGTAGAGGAAACTTGAGTGAAGCCTTCCCGGATTTATGCAATCCAATGATCTCTTCCTTTTCACTGAATTTTCCACTTATTTTACAATTAATCATATAATGTCTAGGGATATCTTTTATCTTATTATTTGATATTATCATTAAATTTTCAAATTTATATTTTCTCTTTAACCAGATGTTAAATGATGATCATGTCTTAGACCACTTTATGTTCTGCTGTTTCTAGAACAAAGTATTGGTTGTAACATACTCTTAATAAATATTTGTTGATGATGATTAATCGCTGGTTCAAAAAGTACCTTCTGACAATTTCGTTTTTAATGAATATATGAATAATAAGGAGTGAATTACATGGCTTTGGCTAGCACACATGCTGAAAGGACTTTGTCCTAGTACTAAGTGACATAAGAAAATTTAAGCCTTCCAGTCTTATGAAAAAAATAGTTAAAAGGGAAAATGAACTTTTAAAGAATATGTTTTAGGGAAGAAATGCCTTAGTTGCATTAACTGTCAGAGACAGCATTGTGTATATTATATGGGACTGAGTAACAATAACAGAGTACAGAACTCTAGAGGTGAGAGTAACCTGAGAAGTCCTGTCGATGAGACCATTTCAACTCACCTAATGTGTGGGTTAGAGGTTTAGGTGAAAGAAGTTATTGCAATACTGGAAGTTTACTAAATTGGTTTATTGCTGCAGATAGTGACCCAGACAAGAGAGACCTGTGACATATGTCGTCATCATCAATACAAGTCCTGTTGCTTGGGCAGTTGCACAAGGCACCAGAAGAGTGTCCACAACTATTAGGATGGTACTTCTCAAACTTTAGGATGCACCAGAAGCATGTGGAGGGCTTGTGAAACACAGATTGCTGGCCCAGCTTCAAGAATTTCTGATTCAGTAGGTCGAAGATAGGGCCAAATAATTTACTTTTTTTTTTTTAATCCTCATCCAAGAATATTTTTCCATTGATTTTCGGATAGAATGGGAGGGAAGGAGAAAAGAAGGGAGAGAGAGAGGGAGAAACATCAATGTGAGAGACACATTGATTGGTTGCCACCATACGATCCCAACCACGGCCTGAGACTGAACCGCTACCAAGGTATGTACCCTTGACTGGAATCAAACCTGTGTCTCTTTGGTCCGCGGCCGATGCTTTAACCGCTGAGCCAAACTGGCCAGGGCCAAATAATTTACATTTTAAACAAGCTCCCAGGTAATGCTGATGCTGCAGGTCCACATACAACACTGAGTATCAAGGTATTATGTTATTCATGTACACACAACAGTATATATTTTCATTATCCTAACTGCAATTCTCAGCAACCGATGAGGTCCTAAGTAGCAGAACAGACTTTATCACTCACCACTTCACCTTCATTGGGGTCTTATCCACTTACCTCACGCCACTATCTTTCATATATGAATAGTAATATATACTTTTTTTTCCTGCTGCAATGGAAATCCTTTTCAGAAAATATTCCATAATAAAATTTCATGCCAGAAAGTTGCTAATAATTACAGCAAAGTGTTTTTGTTAACACTTAAAATTGCAACTGATAACATTTGTCCATTTTTAATCAACTGTTATTAGTTATCATAATACAGTGGTCAGATTTCATATCACAATTTACTGTTGTCTGAATCGTGTTTTTGCCATTTTTTCTCTTTGTTCCTCTTTAAAGACTTTTAGTAACTGAGAGAAGTGAGAAAATAATGGTGTCCACATTGCATGTGGTCACTTTTTGGCCTGGCACTTTATGTCTGACAGACACGATGTGGAGTGAGCTATTACCAGCAATCTGTTCATTCTACTCTCCAGTAGGCACAGCAAATAGGATGTGTTCCAAGTAGGTCGCAGGTCTCCTTGAGAGCTAAATACTACATATGGCATTTGTTGAATCATTTGATTGTCCACAAGACAGAGAGAGATTTATCAGGAGATCATTCACCAGGAAAGTCTGGGAGCCTCTTACCTATAGACAGTGATTAAATGAGTAAACAGGCTCTTTTTCTTTAGTACCAAATTCAATTAATTTCAATGACTAAGGAAATTTATTTTGGTTATAATATTCACTGCAGTGGCATATTGGCACTTTTTTTCCCAGGTCATCTTAAAGGGTTTTGGGGAGCTATTGGAATTGAAGGGGAGGCTGAAAAACCTGCTTGGAGAGGTAGTTCCTGTGGGTTTTAGTAGTAGGGATTCCTAGTTGGTCTTGGTTGGTTACTTATGGGCTCTTTCTCTCCTTGTGTTCCACTGTAAAGTACAAAATCCCTGGTTACACACATTGTGAATGTACTTGATACCATTAAATTGTGCACTTAAAATGGTTAAAATTGCCCAGCCGGTGTGGCTCAGTGGTTGAGCATCGACCCATGCACCAAGAGGTTACCAGTTCAATTCCTGGTCAGGGCACATGCCCAGGTTGTGGGCCTGATCCCCAGTGAGGGGCATGCAGAACGCGGCCAATCAGTGTTTCTTTCTCTCTCTCCATCTCCCTTCCTCTCTCTCTCAAATCAATAAAGAAAAAAAAAAAAAAAAAAAAAAGGTTAAAATGGCCAAAATGACTCTGGCTGGTTTGGCTCAGCAGTTAGAACGTTGGCCTGCGGATCAGAGATGCCCGGGTTTGGTTCCCACTCAGGGCAAGTACCTCAGTTGCAATTTGTCCCCGGCCCCAGTTGGGGTTCTGTGGGTGGCAACCAGTCGATGTGTCTCTCTCACATCGCTGTTTCTCTCTCTTCCTCCCTTTCTCTCCTGCTCTATCTGTCCTCAGGTGAGGATTAAAAAAAAAAAAAAGTTTAAAAAAATAAAATGGTTAAAATGGCAAATTTTATGTTATATACATTTTACCATATAAATGAAAAATTAACAATGATCTTGATGTAGCCAATTGCTGAAAATAACTTTAGAGCAGTGAAACAAAGATAGCTTTTAATCTTTCTAGGAATTAGATGGCACATGGTAACATATGGAACTAAATAAATGTGATCAAATTAAGTAAAATTGATAGACAAAGAGGCAGAGAAACACAGAAAATGACCAAACCTGGACATTTCTTCTTTCCTTCAATGAGGAAAATGCTTTTTTTATACATTGTCAATTTCAGTCCCAGGCAATGAAAGGACTTTAGAAAATATGACTGCTAGCACAAAGCAATATTTTCATCAAACTAACTTAAATTAGTCTAATGGCTTAGAATAATAATACTGGGAAAATATTTCTTGATATTATATCTCTAAGATTTGCTTCTAAAAGACCTGGGCACTGGAGGAAATGAAGATGTGTATACACAAGGTAGATTGGCTGTGAATTGATCATTGTTAAGAAGGAATTTGGGTTTATCGAAATTCATTACACTATTCCTTCTACTTTTGTGTATGTTTGAATTCTCCACAATAAAAAGATGATCAAATCCTAAAAAAAAAAGTTCCAAGACAGAGAGTGTAGTTGATTTAGTTTAAGTCACGTGCTCATCCCTTGACTACACCAGGGAAGTGAGAGGAAAGTTAGGGGTGGGGGTGGAAGAAAATGGAGATGGGACCTTCCAAGGGCTCCCTTGATTTCTATACCAGAAGAACACCTGGATTTACCATCCTGTCAATGAGACCCAGTGGGGAAGAGGTTATTACCCCAATGGACATCGGAGTGCAATTAGGAAGAGGGATGGTGACTGAGTGGCCAAATAATAATAAATGTCTACTCCTTTGCATTAGCATTGGGTACTTTATCTACTTTTCTCCCTCATCTCCTGTCACCCCTGCTATACCCCACACTCCAGCCAGGCCAGCCACCTTGTGCGGACATGCTCCCTGCTCTCTCTTGCCTCTTTGCCTTTTCACATGTTGTTATACCTGCCTGATAGGCCCCTCTGCCCCTTGTCCCCAATGAAAGTCTACTTGTTCTGCAGATGTCATCTCCTTTGACTTTCCAAGCAGGAAGTGGCACATCTTAAATGGTTCTCAACTATTCCTCTCACAATAATAGTCAGAACAATGGTTCTGCCTCAGAATGAGCTGAGAGCTCGTTACAGTGCAGATTCCTGGGCCCCACCCTTAGAGTTTCTGATTCAGTTGGTCTGAGTGGAATCCAGAGAGAGTTTGCCTTTTTATCAAGTTCCAAGGTGATGCTGATGCTGTTAGTTTGGGGACCACACTTTAGGAATTTCTGCTTCAGAGCACTGGTGTCCAAATCTAACAGCATATCAACCTCACCTATAGAACTATTAAAAATATGACCTACCACAGGCCTGCAGAGCCAGATACTCTAAGACTGGCATCCAGGAATCTGCATTTTTAAAATATATGTTTTTATTGATTTTAGAGAGAGAGGAAGGGAGAGGGAGATAGAAACATTGATCGGCTGCCTCCTGCACATCTCCTAAATGAAAAATTGAGCCAACAACCCCTGAGATGTGCCTTGACCAGGAATCAAACTAGTGATCTCTTGGTGCATGGGATGACTCAATCCTCCAAGCCACACCAGCCGGGCACGAATCTGCATTTTTAATAGATTCCCCAGCTATTGTTTCTGAAGTGGTTCGACGTATTTTTTAAATAGGCATTTGAGGACCATTGTAATAGTCTGGGCCTGATTACTCACTGTCTCCCTACCGCCACCCCCACTTCAGGCAAGTGATGGAAGAACCTGGTGTATTTCTTCCTAATATGACAGAAGCTGCCCTGAAAAAAGAGGGTGCCTTTTCCTGGCTGACTTGGCTCAGTAGTTAGAGCATGGGCCCACGGACCAGAGAGTCCCAGATTCGGTTCCCGCTAAGGGCACGTACCTCAGTTGCAGTTCGTCCCCGGCCCCGGCTGGGGTCGTGTGGGTGGCAATCACTCGATGTGTCTCTCTCATGTCTATGTTTCTCTTATCCTCCCTCTTTCTCTTGTGCTCTATCTGAAGATAAATGAAAAAAAAAAAATGTCCTCGGGTGAGGATAAAAAAAAAAAGGTGACGTTTTACTGGTTAAAAGATGATGTTTGGAAGATTGACAAAATTTCACACAAATATTCAGAAAGTATTCATCCTGGTTAGTAATTTTAAAATTTAAATTAAAACCAGATCAATTTCTACCTCTTAGGTGAGCAAACATTAAAATAATTTAATAGATTAGGGAAAGTGGGGTGAGATGCGTACTTTCACTTATTGCTGCTGGCATGGTACATTGATGCACTTTCTTTGAAAAGTAGGATGGCAGCTCCATCAAGAGCCAGAAAATGTTTGATTTTGTCATTTTGATTCAGTGACCTTTGATTCCGTAATCTCACTTCTGGGAATCAATCCAAAAAAATAAAAAATAAAATCCATAATATATTAAAACTCATATAAATATATATGTACTTATACTAGTAAATAACACTGGAAACAATTTAAATGTCTAAAAACAGAGTATTGGATAAGTAAATACATGTACTTAACTGAATATTATAAAGCAATTGAAATGCCTAATTATTTATTTATTCACACAAAAATAAAATAGTTGCCAAGTTGTCCCCAAAGGGTTACATCAATTTGCACTCTTCCCAGCATTGTACCTGTACCCTCAGTGACAATGGACATGATCATTTCTGAAAATCTGTCAATGGTATTTTGTGTTGTTTTATATATTATTTTTATAGTGGAAAAATGCTAAAATTATATTTTTTAAATATTTTATCAATTAGGGAGGAATGTACATCAGGTGCCATGATTGAATATTAGTGTTTTTAAATAAAATTTTTTTTGACCCTCACCCAAGGACATTTTTTATCCTTTTTTGTTCAGATAGAGAGGGAGGGAGAGAGAGGAAGAGAGAGAGAGAGAAACATCAACGTGAAAGGGACACATCGAGTGGCTGCCACCCACACGACCAACCAGGGCCGGAGACAAACTGCAACCGAGGTACGCGACCTTAGCGGGAACTGAACCCGGGTCTCTCTGGACCGCAGGCCAATGCTCTAACCGCTGAGCCAAACTGGCCAGGGCTGAATATTAGTGTTTTTATTTCTTTCAGTTCCTGTAATTGTATGTGACTTAAATTTTGAAATAAGTTAATTTAAGATAGCTTTTACTTTTAAAAATAACTTTATTGAAGGCCTTATGATATCTTACTCGTTTTCCTCTTATTTAATTAACTCCATATATTTGAATCACTTAATCCCAATTGCCCGTGAAAGACAAATTTCTCATTTGTGTATACTTGTATTCATCTAAATAAGGAATCATATCTAAAACATATTATGAGCCCTGGCTGGTTTGGCTCAGCGGTTAGAGCATCAGCCAGTGGACCAGAGAAGCCCGGGTTTGGTTCTCACGAAGGGCACATACCTCAGTTGCAGTTTGTCCCCAGCCACAGTTGGGGTCTTGTGGGTGTCAACCACTTGATGTGTCTCTTTCACATCAATGTCTTTCTCTCTCTTCCTCCCTCTCTCCCTCCCGCTTTATCCCAAGATAAATGCAAAAATGTCCTCGGGTGAGGATAAAAAACAAAAACAAAAACAAAACATATCATGAGACATTAAAATGTTCCAATATTTAGGCCCAGTAATTATATTTCTCAAAATAAAAGCTAGGGCTATAACCTAAAATGGTTATAATATTGCAAAATTATCCAATAATAGAGAACATTTGTGAAAATTTTATTTGTAAGGTGGTTTAAGAACATGAGAAAATGTTATAACGTTAAATAGAAAGCATATAAAGTTTGAATACTTATTATGATCATAACTATGTAAAATAAGCATTTAAAATACTGCAAAACCTCTAAAATGCTAATCTATTTATACTTGAAACATGACAGAATATTTTTTTCCTTCTATTTATCTATATTTCCAAATTTCATTTACAGTATGTATTACTTTTATATTTAAAAAATATAAAGACTATTTTAGTTGAAATTAATAGAAATACAACTCAAATTAATTTAAGCCAAAAAGGAAGTGTAGGTAAAGGGAGAGGGAGAAAGAAGGAGAGAGAAGTTCACGAGGGGTTTGGCTTCAGGCCAAGGTGGAAATTATATCGTCCGTTCTCTCTTTCACTCTCCCCCGATATCTCAGCTCAGCCTCCTCTGTGTAGTGACCTCATTTTCTTCCATATTCCAGGCTGCCAGAGAAGTAGGTTGCCCACACCTCTAGGCTTACATCATCTGCTTTAGGAATCCCAGTGGAAAGAGACTCTTTCCTCCAATGTCTACATATCACTTCCAGACGACTATTATAAGCCCTGCTTGGGCCACATGCCTAACCTTAGACTAATCACATTGTCTGGGGGATGGAGTATTAAGAGTGGGTGAACTTATGACAGAAGAAAGATCTGGTACTAGAAGAGAGAAATAGCAGTAATGGCCAGCCAAATAAATCAATTAAGAAAAACTGAAAAAATAAAAAAAGATAATGGGCAGCACAGTATACTATTACAGGTCACCGTTATCATCTACAGTCTAGCCTTTTGGAAAATGCAATTCCAAAAATTTTCCATCCTGACTTTAATACAACCCCTCTATGTACAATTCATCTCCCAGAAAGACAACCCAAAGTCTTGTTCAGTGACCGCATTGTCTTAAAGTCTACAACTTCTAGGCCTTATGCTTTCTTCCTGGTCAGATGAAAACGGGGCTCCTGCTAGTCCTATAATGCAAATAACATCTCAATTGCTTCTATTGCCCTGGAGTTCTTTAGTGACGCAGTCTTGCTGCCCCTGGGTGTATACATGTGAGAAGCAAGTTTCTCTCACCCATCATATTGCAAAATCACACCACTTTAACCTCTATCTTCTTGTTGACCTGATTATGGAGATTTTGTGTTGCCTTAGGCTTTGAACATTCACAGGCTTGTTTTCAAATTGGGTTTTTCTGGTAATATGACTCCCTTCAGATCTCAGCCGGCTTTTTGCCAAATGTATACCTGGGGATTCCATAAACCAGGTACTAATACCAGAAATTTTACCCTGCCTTCACAGTTTATGTCTCTTAGTAACAGATCTCAGCTTTGCTCTCAATTTTCAGTCTCCCAGAATGGTTAACCTGCCTCCAGGCTGTACTCCAGTGGACAATGTTTTACCATAGGCATGATTTCTAATTATATTTGGCAGGGAATAGCACAACTGTTTAAGAGAAAGCGGCAAGGGAAACAGGGTTCCCTAATTTTTATCAAGTCTCTGGTATGTTTCCTGCCTCCCTCCTTTGCATTCATTTTAGATTGGCATAGAGTTTGGCTTTTTCAAAGCAGCAGCAAGAAGAATTATTATTTGACCCTCAGTGGTCCTGGATTGCTGGCTAGAGGCAGAGGGGCCTTCCTGTACACTGTCCTTTGTGCATTCAGCTTATTCTTTCCTCTTAGCTTAGCAGGGTTTCTTTCTAGCATCTCCACGTTCCATTATCTCAATTTGTCAGTATGTCCAGAGAAATGGGATACCATGTTTGACTGACCTGGGTCATGTGCCCAACTCCGAGGGGGCAGGATTTACTGGAGAAAGGGAGAAGTGGTGCAAATCCATGCCAGGGTAGACTACAAGCTATTATATAATCTTTATTTGTAAGAGAATTTAGTACTTCATATAAAAATCATTGACTCTGAAACTGAAAATGTATGAATAGAGAAGATTCTTAGGCTCACACCCTCATGTTTAAAAATTGCAAGGTGACCTCAAACAGAATTAGAAAGAACCGAAACCAAAGAATAAGGAAAACAACAGAAGACTTTGTCACCCCTGCTTCACCCCATCAGAAATGCAAGAGCCGGTCCTATAAATATTCAGAGAGTGGCTTCCTTGGCTTTCATCAACCTGCAGCTTTACCCACGTTTGACAGGTAGAATCTAAATTTCTTTTATTTTTAAAATTTTATATCGATTGACTTGAGAGAGAGAGAATAAGAGAGAGATGAATTTGTTGTTCCACTTATTTATGCAATTCATTGGTTGATTCATGTATGTGCCCTTACCAGGGATCAAACCTTAATATGTTGGAACAATGTTCTAACCAACTGAGCTATCTGGACAGGGCCTAGAATCTAAATTTCAAAAGTACTTTTAGAAGGTACTATATTCATTATTCTCATCTACATATATATGTTTTATTTTTATAACATTATCTGTTGATAAAATCTCATTGCTAAATTTGTATAAGCGCTTAGTGAATAGCAATCTTCACAACCTAGAGAATTTCCTCTCTAGTTCTAGAGATTTCTGCTAGCTTTGAATCTCCTCACCCAGAAGCTCTCTTGGTTTCCAGCCTTTTAAATTTTGTATCTTGGTTCTGTCTTGTTTTTCTCCATAGTTCCAAATCCAATTCAGATCCCTGGAATTGTGGGCCTGGCCCCTTTATTTTTTTATTTTTTATTTTTGTTCAGGTAGAGTGGGAGGGAGAGAGAAGAACAGAGAGAGAGAGAGAAACATTGACGTGAAAGGGACACATCGAGTGGCTGCCACCCGCACGACCGACCAGGGCCGGGGACAAACTGCAACCGAAGTACGTGCCCTTAGCGGGAACCAAACCCGGGTCTCTCAGGACCGCAGGTCGACGCTCTAACCGCTGAGCCAAACCGGCCAGGGCTTTTTTTTTGTTGTTGTTCAGGTAGAGTGGGAGGGAGAGAGAAGAACAGAGAGAGAGAGAGAAACATCGACGTGAAAAGAACACATCGAGTCTGGCCCCTTAATACATGAAAATAGATCAGAAAATATAACTTCAACATTTGGCTAAATTGTTTTGTTTTAAAAAAATAAACTTTTGCCCTGGCCGGTTTGGCTCAGCAGTTAGAGCATCAGCCGGTAGACCAGAGAGTCCTGGGTTCAGTTTCCGCTAAGGGCACGTACCTCAGTTGCAGTTTGTCCCTGGCCCCGCTTGGGGTCATGTGGGTGGCAACTACTCAATGTGTCTCTCTCACATCAATGTTTCTCTCTTTCTCTTCCTCCCTCTCTCCCTCCCGCTCTATCTGAAGATAAATGTAAAAAAAATTAACTTTTAGTTTCAGAGTAAATTTAGATTTACAAAAGGATTACAAAGTTAGTACAGAGAGTCCCTTCATATCCTTCATCCAATGTCCCCTAATGTTAACATCTTACCTAGCTATGAAGCATTTGTCAAAACTAGAAAACAAAATCTGGCACATTACTAATAACTAAACTTCAGACTTTATATGGATTTTACTAGTTTTCTGCTAATGTTCTTTTCTATTCCAGGATTCAGTCCAGGATAGCACATTGCATTTAATATGCTAAATTTTAAAACAAATCGTTTTTTAAGTCATTTCTAAGTTAAGCTATGACAATTCTTATGAATGTGGCATTTTAATATTTAATACAAACTATTCATTAGCAAAAACACAAGTTGTCAAGATGCCACATTCTGTGATTATGAGCTCCTCTGGGAAAGACTATTATTTGTTTGGCACATTTTAGCTATATACAGTTTCATACATTCTCTACAGGATGTAGTTTTCACAGCAGTAAGAGTTAAGAGAAGTACAAGAAAATTCAAAACATTCTAACTCTTAGTGGAAAACAATTTCATTCTTCCTAACGTAATAGTAGAGTTGGGATTTTATTCCAGTGACATGCTATAAAGGTGGTGGAAATATAATTTATGAATACATTACAGGTCTGATATAATCATCACACTTTAAGCCACAGAAACCACTAAAGACCACAGAAACAGCCCTGGCTTGTTTGGCTCAGCAGTTACTAACTGTTGCAGCAGTTCTCAACCTGTGGATCGCGACTCTTTTGGGGGTTGAATGACCCTTTCACAGGGGTCGCCTAAGACATAACAGTAGCAAAATTACAGTTATGAAGTAACAAGGAAAATAATCTTATGGTTGGAGGTCACCACAACATGAAGAACTTATTCAAGGGTCGTGGCATTAGGAAGGTTGAGAACCACTGCTTGGAAGGTCGGCCCATGGACCAACGAATTGCAGGTTCAGTTCCAGTCAAGAGCATGTACCTGGGTTGCAGTTCATCTCCGGCCCTGGTAGGGGTCGTGTGGGAGGCAACCAGTCAATGTGTCTCTAGAGCTGATCTCTCTCTCCCCTTCCCACTCTATCTGAAGATAATGGAAAAATACGCTTGGGTGAGGATTTAAAAAGAGGACCACCGAGGACCACTAAGAAAAGAAAGCTTTCTCTAGGAGTAAATATCTGGAGTCATTTTGGGGAGGGAGCAGTGAGAGTTACTTGGGATTTTAAATAGAGATATTTTCAGATCTATAGAGGCTAGCTTGATAGAAGACCAATTTTTTTTTTTAAGTTTACATTTTAATAGAACAATTTTGTAGATATTATAACAAAAGAGCACTAAAGACTTCTATTTGAAGTCAATTCAAAGACTTATCTAATCCAAGGAAAATACAGAACCTTGCTATATAATAAGTATATTCCATCTGGTTCCTGTCACAATTAGTAGTTATCTTCAGGTACTGTCATCAATCATAGGATGACATGTAATATTCCTGTAGAAGTCTCTATCTTTATGCCAGGAAAAAAAATTGAAGACATTATAATTATTTCATAAAACCCAAAGAAAGCATTGATAGATGAGAAAAGCAACAGGAAACAACAAAATATTTTTCCAAGCATTAGTGTATATATAAAGAAGGCAAATAAGGATATTATGTGTTTATATTTTTATTTAATAATTTGCTTTTTGGGGGGAATAAGGAACATAGTAATTTAATTAATTATTACTTCTTAAAGGTATTTAAAAAATGTTTTTTTTCTTTATTGATTTTAGAGAGAGAGAAGAAGAGGGAGGGAGAGAGAGATGGAAACATCGATGAGAGAGAACATTGATTGACTGCCTCCCGCATGCCCCCCACTGGGGATCAGGCCCACCACCTGGGCATGTGGCCTGACCAGGAATCGAACTGGTGACCTCCTGGTGCATGGGTCGACGCTCAACCACTGAGCCACACCAGCTGGGCTTAACTAATTATTTTTAAAAAGAAAATCTATATGTACATAGCACCTTATTGCTTCCTAATTATTTACTCATATATAATCTATTGAATAGTTAGCTGGTGACTTTGTATTTTAGGCACAGCTGCCATGGGTGCTGACACAAAGTATACAATGTTCAATTGTCCTTTGAAGCCACTTCAAAAGTAACCTCCTCTGTGAAATCTTCTGATTGCTCCAGGCCCTCCATCAAGGACGAACTTGCACTCCGTCCTCTGTGCTCTCAACGTACATAACCGATTTTACATACTTCTGTGACAGCACTTGTCTCAGTGTCACCTCTTTTAGGGATAGCATCTCATTCAACTTTTTATCTTCACAGGTAAGGGGCAGGCAGTGTTATGGGCTGAATTGGGCCTCCTCTCCCCATTCATATGTTGAAACCTAACCCCCACTACCTCAGAATGTGACTATATTTGGAGATGGGGACCTTTAAAGAGGTGATTGAGTTAAAATGAGGCCGTTGGGGTGGGCCCTAATCCAATCTGACTGGTGTAAGGTGGGTCAGATAAGAAGAAGAAATTTGGACACACAGCGAACACCAGGGATGAGCATGCACAGAGGAAAGACTACATAAAGACACAGCAAGAAGGTCACAATCTGAAAGCTAAGAAGAAAGGCCTAAGAAGAAACCAAACCTGCTGATGCCTTGATTGGGCTCCCAGCCTCCAGAACTGGGAGAAAATTTTCTGTTTAAATCATCCCATGTGTGGTATTTTGTTATGGTAGCTCTAGCAAACTAATACGAACAGTCACCTGTAAATGACATATTGTAAGTACTTAAAAAATGGCAGTTATTATGTATAAATGGCAGTTATTATATATACAGTATACCTCTTATATATATATATAAATTATTTATGCATGGCCTGGCCAGTGTGGCTTGGTTGTTTGGAGCATCGTCCTGTACATCAAGGGATGGTGGGTT
This sequence comes from Molossus molossus, assembly GCF_014108415.1. Taxonomy (NCBI): domain Eukaryota; kingdom Metazoa; phylum Chordata; class Mammalia; order Chiroptera; family Molossidae; genus Molossus; species Molossus molossus. The sequence goes on from NW_023425350.1 coordinate 39,193,277, forward strand.
CAATTACTGGTCAGGGCATGTACCCAGGTTGTAGGTTTGATCCTGGAGTGTATAGGGGAGACTTTTCCTGAGAGTCACATGATCCACCCTTTCCCCTTCATTCCAACCTCTACTTTAATGTCACCAGATCAGAGAGTCTCCCCTAATCCAGCTAAAGAGCATCCCCTGACATTCTCTAGCTCCTTACTTTTTGTTTTTCAGAGCATCTATTAATTATCTGGGCATTATGTCTTTTTATATCTGCTTATTGTCTCTCTCCTCTCTACCACATTTTCAGCTCCATGAAGTTAGGGAGTTTGTTAATAAATGTTGGTTGGATGGAAATTTGTAGCATTAAACATTAAAGTCAGAGATAATAGCTTTCAATATTCCTTAATGATATAACAGATATTGCAATGGAGTGGTCAAACAATGCTGAAGCAATGCATTCCACTATCGTTTGAGTATATTAGGTTGTACAAGAAATCTCTGTGTTTACTTTTTTACTGTATAATTGACCTCTTTCAGGGGTCTGTTCTGCTCAGAACTTTTATCCAGTATCTTGAAACTGCCCCTGGTCCTCAGAAATGGATCCTTGGTGGCTATACAGAGGAATGCTTTCCAGTAGAAATATAATGTGTACCACATATGTACTTTTAAATCTCCTAGGAGCTATATTTGTAAAAGTAAAAAGAATAGGTAAACTATTTTAATATCTTGTTTAACCCAAGATATCCAAAACATTATCATTTCAACATGAAATCAATATAATGTAAGTACAATTATTACTGAAATATTTTACATTCTTTTTTCTTAGTACTGTCTTAGAAATCTGATGATTATTTTACACTGGCAGCACATCTCAATTCAGATGGGAAATTTTAACAATTAAAGTGAAATGAATGTAGTTATATGCAATGAAAGAAGTATTCTATATTGCTTCAGCTTTAGAATTTTAATTAACAGCATTTAAATAAAATGAAAATTCAGCTCCTCAACCATACTAGCCGTGTTTCAAATGCTTCATTGGCACACATGGCCGGTGTATTGGACAGTTCAGATTTAGAGCATGGGACTCTGTCTCCTGGTCATAATTGATTGGAGCCGCAGTAGCCTGCTGACTACAGCTCAGCCAATCAGATTCTTTCTCCCAGGAATTTGAATTTTGAACTGAGATACACAGGGAATGGAGAGATTTGGCTTTGAGTTGTGTTAGTGGCAGAATTCCAAAGTGAAGGTCATGAACAGCTGTTGTCAGGGTCCCCAGAGCTTCCTTCCTTGTCTTCTGTTGTTCCAGAGGCCTGGTTGGTGTTTCAATTCTTTTTTGAATTCCATGAGAGAGCCTAATATATTTCCAGTAATTTTTTATTTTCCCTTGAGTCAGCTCAAGCTGGTTTCTGTTACTTGTAATGATGTCAATAAAAAAGTAAAATGAACAAAAAATGTTAACAAATTTCTTTAAAATTTGCAGAGAACATAATTATGCAGAAGGATATATATTTATGCATAATTGTCCAGTGTGTTATCAACCCTCAACAGAATAGAGCAGGGTGTAGATAATTCAAAACAGTAAATTGATACGAAAGAGCATCTATTTTATTTTGGAATGCATTTATGTGAATTGGGGGATGGGGGCAGAGCAGAAACAAGATACAGCTTCCTAATTGTTTTATAGAGAATTTAATCAGCATGAATTCTCCAAGAATGACGTTGATCACACAGCAGGTGCTTGATAAATGCATGCTGATTAATTGACTTAGAATACACCAGCTGTCGGTAAAAAAATGTGATCCACAATCAAACCATTTGACAGAAGAAAGCCAGGATGGCTTTTAGAATTAGTAGCAATGTGGAATTCTACATGCAAATAATCTAGAGATGGTGTTGCTGTCTTTGGTTTCCTTCCTAGATGAGAATGAGATGATCATACTCTGCTTTGGGAGGAAGGTACTTAGTGTTTAAGGCCATCAGTCTAGGTAAACACATTCTCCAGTCATTGGTTGGGAATCTCAAATGTGTTTCTAGAAAGCCTTTTCTTTGCATATACCAGGTCTGTGTGTGGATGTGTGTAGGGTGGGCATGGGGGGAGATGCTGTCATAATGATCTCTCCTGATCCTGGGAAGCTTTGATTTTTTTTCCCCTCCTCTTAGAATCAGGTAATCAATATAGAAATATAAAGTTTTTTGAAAAGCTTCAGAATAGCAGCTTTTAATAGAAAAAAAAAAAGAATCTAATTAAGCCTCTAGTATTATTGCCAGTTTACAGAAAAGTATCAGATAAAGAATGCATGCAGGGCCTTGTGGGTGTGGCTCAGTGGTTGAGCTTCGACCCATGCACCAAGAGGTCCTGGTTTGATTCTCAGTCAGGACACAGGCCCAGGTGGTGGGAGCAATACCCAATAGGGGGCATGCAGGAGGTGGCCAATCGATGTTCTCTCTCATTGATGTTTCTGTCTCTCTCTCCCTCTCCCTTCCTTTCTCTCTAACCAGTAAAAAAAAAAAAAAAGAATGCATGCAGGGATACAATCAGCCAACTCCAGAATATGGAAAAGTCTACAGAACAACGACCCAGCTTTTTTAACAGGTAATAAATGCTACAATGATGTTGTAAATGGCACAATTACATTTGGAGGATAGTGCCACCCGTACAACATTATGTTAGGCTGGGTTCCTTGCATACAAATTCTGAGGTGGAGAGTTGCATGCAGAAGTTTATTGGAGAGATACCTCTGAGGACATGAGAAAGGTAGGATTGGACAGTGGAGAAGCTGACCCCAGTGAGGTTTCAGCTGAGGCCTCACTGATCAAATGGGGAGCTCTGCAGCAGGATGACCCTTCAAAGTTGTCACAAATTGAGGCAAGAGGGCCAAGCTTTGTATTCCTGCCTCAACCAGGCATTTGATATGAGCTGCCTCCTACCAGGCAGTATAACTTTAGGAGAGGCGGTTCCTTGCACCAGGGGGTATTCCCAGCAAGGGGTGCAGCTGTGAGCTAGCAGCAGTTAATATGCTCAGCAGCTAGAGGATGAGAATGTTGACCCTTGATGGAATACAATAGTATTCACTAAAATAATGTAAAACAAAATAAAATCCTGATATTATAGTGCCATTTAGCTATTATTCAACGCATAATTTGCATAGTAATGACTATTTTATTTAAAAAGTCAAAAGAAATATAATTTTATCATAAAAGTTCTGGCATTTTTACGTCAATTGATTATCTTTGGTTGTTGTATATTTTGATGTGGAAAAATAAATTATTGTGTTGTATTCACTTGCTAAACATTTTCATTATGCTGCCATTTTTGGAACCCTGGGTGGGGAGCACTTTGTTCACTTGACGCTCAGCCTGCCAAACTTGTTCACATCTGACCTCACTGGCCACTCCTTCCTAGTCGTCTAATGACGTCTCCTCATCTAGGGCCTCCGTATTTTGGAACACTTAGGGCTTAGTCCTCAGACCTTTTCTTTTTCTCTTTTCAAAAATCTAATTTCCTACATGTTCCCATCCTGACTCATGGCTTTAAATATCATGTATACTTTGATAACTCTCAGATGTTTATCTTCAGCTGGGTTCTCTTCCCTGAATTCCATTCTTACTCAACATCTCTGCTCTGGTATCTACAAACATCTCAAGTTTGATATGTCAAACCGAGCTCACAGTTTTCTCCCACGCCCATTCCTGCACAACTACTTCTTCCTGCAGTCTTCAAAGAGCTTAGCAAATAACTGCTCCGCTCGCCCAGTTCTCAAGCCAAAAAATCTTGGACTCATTCCTGAGTATTTAAATTTTTGAACATTATGTCAATTCACTCATATATATTTTGTTGGATATCTCTGACAAGGACTTTTTTTTTCACATAAACACCATGTCTAACAAAATTAACGTAATTCTTTCATATCTTTTAATGGCCAGTCTATATTCCAATATGTTTAATTGTTTCTAAGGTGTCTTTATATAGTGCCTCATTCAGATCAGGATTGAAATAAAGGGAGAAAGTCAATTAACAAATAGTTATAAAATATGTCAGGTGGTAATCAATACTGCAGAGTAGGAGGGTAGACCGTACAAAGTAGAAGGGACTAGGTGCTTGACTATTTAACACAGAGTGCTCCAAAAAGCCTCTTTGATGAAGTGACATTCGCGCAAAGATTAGAATGAAGTGTTTTAAGGAGGATATAACCAAATGTATTATATAGCACAAATAGGTCATAAAAGGGGAGGACTGAAAATTGATTTTTATGGTAACATAGGGTCATTGGGTACCTTGAGTAAAGCTCCTTTTGTGGAATGGTGGGGGTAAAAGCCTGATTGGAATGGGCCCAGGAAAGAACAGGAAAGGAAGTGGAATCACCCAGTACAGACAACTGTAGAGACGTTTTGCTTATAGGAAGACTGACAATTGGGACATTGGCTGGAAGAAGACATGGAGTTGCTGGATAAAAACATTTTTTTCCAAATGAGAGCTATTATAATATGTTTGAGCCTTGGCCTGTTTGGCTCAGTGGTTAGAATGTTGGCCCCCGAGACCAAAGAGTTTCGGGTTTGATTCTGATCAAGGGCACATACCTTGGTTGCGGTTTGTCATTCGGGAGACAACCAAACAACGTGTCTCTCTTACACGGATGTTTCTCTCTCTCTATTCCTCCCTCCTTCCCTCCCACTCTATCTGAAGATAAATGGAAAAATACCCCCTGGTGAGGATTAAAAAAATAAAAATATGTTTGATGCTGATGAGAATGATTCAGTAGGGAGAAAACACTGATGATGAGGGAGAAAGAACAATTGCTAGAGAGAGCGACTCGAGTATTTGGACAGGGTTAGAATCCAGTGCAGAACTGCAGGGATGGCTTTAGGCAGGAGGGCTGACAGTATATCCATAGTTATAGGAAAGAAGGCAGAATGTGTGGGCACTAATGCTGGTCGGCTAGTAGCTGTGGTGGTAGCTCTGGGTTCTCTTCTGAGTGAGGAAGGAAGCAAAGTCATCCCCAGAGGGAATCAGGAGATGTTAGAGAATTGGAGAAGAAAAGGAATGAAATTGTGTTTTAGGAGAGTTGGAGAGTAAATGGCCTAGGGGATGTATTGGGACTTTATTAAAGGCCCATCGGAGGTCGAGGGGTATGAATTTGCAGTGAGCATCTTCTGCACGGTTGTTTGTTTTTCTCCAGTCTCATTTAGCGGCTGGGTGTAACACAGGTCAAGGGTTGGATTTAAGTGGGGCTGAAGTTTCACCATGGTGTACAGTGGAGGGAGACAGAGAGGGGTAAACAATTTGACAAAGTATGCAAGAGTAATTGGAGTGATGGACCATCATGGAATATAAGCTGAGAAAGTAGAAAAGAGAAAACATGAGGGGGAGTAATGAGCAGCGAAAAGGTGATAATGGTCTGTAAACTTCATGGGAGTCACAGCACAGCAACAGTGAACTGGAAAAATAGGAGGTGATGGTAGATACAAAGCAAAAAATATAGTAAAAAAAGGAAAGGGATGGGAAAAGAGGCAGTCTTGTGCACTGCCTGTGGACATATAAACTGGTATCACTCTTTTGGGGGGTAACATTGAAATATCTACCAAATGTTAAATGCCTTGGACCTAGCAGTTTTTCTTTTTAGATTTATCTGACAATTATAGTTGCTATTTGCATAAAAGATACCAGGGTGTTCTTTGCAGCATTATTTGTAACAGCGAAAGATTAAAAACAACTTAAATGTCCATCAATCGGGGACTTAATAAGTAAATTATGACATAACACTAAAGGCTGATATATTAGCAACCATTTAAAAATTATTTAGTAAATCACTATTTTGGAAGGGTATGGGGGATAAATGGTGCTGGAAGGAGACTTGACTTGGGGCGTGAACATACAATATAGTGTAAAAATAATGTGGTTATGGAATTGTACACCTGAAACCTGTATAATTTTGTTCAACCAGTGTCATTCCAATAAATTTAATAAAAAGAGGGAAAAACCTCATTGTAATTGATTCAAGCTTGGGTCATCCATAGGTGCTAAAACTGAAACTGAGCATCCTCATAATTCCAATTTGATTTAAACTGTAGTTTTATTTTAAATATTTTTATTGATTTTTTTAGAGAGAGAGGGAGAGACAGCTAGAAACAGAGATGATCTATGTGGCTGCCTCCTGCACGTCCCCCGCTGCGGGTCGAGCTAGAAACCTGGGCACGTGCCCTGACCTGGAATCAAATCGGCAACCTTTCAGTGCACAGACAATGCCCAGCCAACTGAGCCACACCCGCCAGGGCTAAACTGTAGTTCTAAAACAATTATTTTTTTCTTCTCTCTCTCAGCATACTTCACTGACCTGACCTTAGTTTCTCAACTTGGTGATTGTTCACCCCTGAAGCAGCAGAAAACAATAACAAGGTTTTGCCTAAAGATTACAAGGTTTAAGTCCAGGCAGGCTAAAGATAACATCTTTATCTAAGTTATGTTTCAGCTCCTGAGCCTAAGGCTGGATGACCCCTTGGCTACCTCTCTTTCAAACTGGTTATGGATTCTTCAAAAATGTCAATGTCATGAAAGACAAAAAATAAAGTCAAATAAAATAAAAGTAAGAGACAATAAAGGAAATTAAAGAGATATTTCTATCACATGCAAGGAGTTCGCCTTGATTGGATTATGGATGGGGAAAAAAAGCTATAAAGGACATTTTTGGTGGATAATTGGGGAAATTTGGATATGGGTTATGTCATAAGTATTATGGAATTGAGATTACATTTCTTGGGTCTGATAATAGGGTTATGATTTGATAAGAAAATACTCTTGCCCTTGCCGGTTTGGCTCAGCGATTGGAGCGTTGGCCTGCAGTCCAGAGACCCGGGTTCAGTTCCCGCTAAGGGCACGTACCTCGGTTGTGGTTTGTCCCTGGCCCTGGTTGGGTCGTGTGGGTGGCGACCACTTTAACGTGGATGTTTCTCTCTCTCTCTCTCCCCCTCCCACTCTATCTGAACAAAAAATGGAAAAAATGTCCTCGGATGAGGATAAAAAAATATATATTAAAAGAAAGAAAATACTCTTGTTCTAGGAGAAATATGCAAGTGGTGAATTGTCACGCTGTCTGCAATGTGCTTTCAAAATGACTCAGCAAAAACAAAAGAGAAATGAAGGGTATATGGTAGATTTTAACCATTGTGTATCTAGATAAAGGGCATATAGGCATTTATTCTACTGTTCTACCTTTTCTGTAGGCTTGATAATTTCTGAGTGTTATCATATTGTCATTGGAACCAAGATTCTCTGCATAAGTGAAAAGAGATGGAAATATAAAATCAAATCAGCCAAGTAAAACTCTATAATATTAAATGTCAACAGTTTTTTTTTTATCTTCACCCGAGGACTTTTTTTTTTTTTTTTTTTTGCATTTATCTTCAGATAGAGCAGAAGGGAGAGAGAGAGACATTGACGTGAGAGAGATATATGAGTGGTTGCCACCCACACGACCCCAACCGGGGTCGGAGACAAATTGCAACCGAGGTAGGAGACAAATTGCAACCGAGGTACGTGCCCTTAGAGGGAACCAAACTCAGGACTCTCTGGTCCTCGAGCCGACACTCTAACCGCTGAGTCAAACCGGCCAGGGCAAATGTGAACAGTTTTTAACATGATCTGTAGAGCCCCTAGGGAGAGGAAAATAAAATCCTAGTATCTAATTTTCCTATCAACAGTATTTACATAGTTATACTATATCAATGATTGTTAGTGGTTTTCAACTTTCAGAAAGCAGCCTATGAACAAAACAGGCAAAACTTAAATATAGTTACTAGAGAAATTATAAATGCAAACCTTTATAATGTGAAAGTATAGGTATAAACACAGAAAGCAGGAGGAAGATGAAAAGAGTTGGAAGAGGAGAACTTGTCTTCTCACCTAATACAATGATTTGCCAAGCATATCAAGAAATAGCATTGTTCAGAATAAGGCAAGTAGCCATCAGAAAGCCTTGAAACAGAAACAATTAAAAGTGGTTTCTTCTGGGAAATCAAATTAGGGGTGGGAGAGGGTGCGGCAGTAGACTACTGTTTTTTCACGATAAACCCTGTTATATTATTGTGTTTCTTTTTTCCCGTGTGCATGTGATTATTGTGATAAAATGTTTTAAAATAAGGAAATTTTAATAAGGCAAGGGGAATGGCTAACAATTAATAATGCCTGTAAAAGCACAATAGAAACCTGGTGTTTAAATTACATCAGTTACACCGAGATTTCAGAATGGAATTAGTTATTAGAAGATCTATCAGCGTGAACAGCAGAGGAGCCTCATGTAGAGTAAAAGGGAAGGGGCGGGGGAGGGGAGAAGGAGGAAAATAAGCTCACTGAAATATAAGGTTTGGCTGTCAGAGTAATTTTGAGAATGGTACAGTGTATTAATCATCTTATTCTCTATCCAATGGGGTCCGAGCAACTAGGAACTTGAGCCAAAGCTCTAGAGAAAGATGGCTATTAATTCAGAAAAGAGTGAAATCCCTGGAGTCTCTGATTGTGTGAGATGCACAAAGCAGCCTTGCTTTGCCGTCTGGAGGTAGCAGGGAACTGCTCTCCTCTCAGCAGACTAGAAACCCAGGCTGGATAGGTACCAAGAAGGATGCTCCTGGGCACCACGGGACTCCTTGTGGAAGCACATGGTAAATTTTGAGAGAGAGAAGAGTTTGTATTGCTATGGATATAGGCGAAGCTAAAAAAAAATTACTATTTTCTTAATGTTATTATAACCCATAGCCTCTATAGCCTGGTGTGGCCTATAAAAACATGATCAGCACCGCTGATTTTATAGCAAAATGCATTAAGGGAGACAAACAGTATTATATTATGAGTAAAGAAACATTTAAAATGGAAACATAAATGCTCTAATGATAAGTCCCAGATATAATCCAACAATAAACCGGAGGTTTGAATCGACAGAGATGCAAGGATAAACCTTTCCGGTTGCAGCATTATGGGGGATATCATGGGAGTAGATTATACTATTTTCCCCTACTATTTGTTCTCGTGCTTATAAAAGGATTAAGTTTACCACCCAGTTGCTATCAAGTTTAGCCTTATAACTTGCTTTGGCCTATGGAATGTACGCAGAGAGGTGCATGCTCCTCATCTGAGCAGAAGTTTAGGGGACTCCCGGGGTTCATCCATGAACCAGCCTATCTCACACAGAGGCTGCTCCTTCAGTCTGCATCCTGGAATCAAGATCCTGGGACAAAGCTGTAGCCAACTTGTGCAGTGAATGAGCAATAAACCTCTGTTGTTGGAAGCTGCTGGGAGTTGGGTGGCTGTTCATTCTACCACATATCCTCGTGAGAGCTAACTAATATACACTAACTAATATACGGTAGAGCATAATCTTCAAACCCTTTGCTACTAATACCTAGAAAAGCTAGTTGAACTATAGCAAACAATTTTAAAAGCATAAACTCCTTCAGGATCTCTAAATTAACTGAAATAAAGTGTAAGTGCTTATAATAATGCTGCAGCTATAAACAGTAACAAGAAAAAAAAAGATATATGTAATAAATTAACCCTAAAAATCTGAAAAAAGGAGCCCTGGCCGGTTAGCGCTTTGGCCTGCAGACCAATGAGTCGCAGGTTCGATTCCAGTCAAGGGTACGTACCTCGGGTACGGTTCGTTCCTGGCCCTGGTTGGGTCGTGTGGGAGGCAACCATTCGATGTATCCCTCTCACCTCAATATTTCTCTCTCTCTTTTTCTCTCTCTCGCTTGCTCACTCGCTCACTCTCTCTCTCTCCCTCCTTCCCATACTATCTGAAGATAAATAGAAAAATATCCTCAATATCCTCAGGTGAGGATTGAAACAAAATCTAGAAAAGGAAATGGGTAATATCTTAAAGGTAAGCAAAAAACAAAAAAAGGCAATGTTGCCCTAGCCAGTTTGGCTCAGCGATTAGAGGGTCAGCCGGAGGACCAGAGAGTCCTGGGTTCGGTTCCCGCTAAAGGCATATGCGTTGGTTGCAGTTTGTTCCTGGCCCTGGTTGGTGTTGTGTGTGTGGTAACCAGTCGATGTGTCTCTCTCACATCGATGTTTCTCTCTCTCTCTCTTCCTCCCTCTCTCCCTTCCGCTCTATCTGAAGATAAATGCAAAAAATGTCCTTGGGTGAGGATAAAAAAAAAAAAGGAAATGTTAAAAAATAAAAGCAGAAATGAACAAAGTTGAGTAACAGGAATGCAGAACAGTAAGTACATGCACCTAATGACTGTCTTCATTTAAAAATTGTTTCTAGAATGTAGTTCACCCATTTTGTGTGGCTCCTCTTTTACTCTGAGGCTTAATTTACCAGCTGCCATGGGTTTGATGTTCACTTTGGGAAAACTAATACATTTTTGGTATATTAATAAATAACATTCTATAATAAATTAAGGTTATATACAAAAACTATTTAAATTCTGAACAAATGTTTATGCTTCCTTTTAAAATAAAACAGAATATATTCTTTACCACAAACTCTACATCTTGACCATAGAGTTGTCATGATCTAGGTCAACGGTTTCAGTTGAGGGTTGCAACCTAGTAGTGAATTATGAAATCAGTACAGTGGGTTGAAATGTATATTAAAAAATACAAAAGAATAGCCCAGCTGGTGTGGCTCAGTGGTTGAGCATCGGCCCATGCACCAAGAGGTCACTGGTTTGATTCCTAGTCAGGGCACGTGCCCAGGTTGTGGGCCCAATCCCCAGTGGGGGGCATGCAGGAGGTGGCCAATCAATGTTCTCTCTCATTGATGTTTCTATCTCTCTTCCTCTCCTTTCCTTTCTCTCTAAAATCAATAAAGAAAACATTTTTTTTAAATACAAAAAATGTCATTGAAAATATCAGAGTGCAATACATGTAGTAAAGATAAGTACTGCTTCATGAAATGTTATATAAGATGTGTTTTTCTGTGTGTGTGTGTGTGTGTTTTGGGGGGATGTGAAATCAAAATGTATGTCTTTACGTAGGTGAGCTGGAGTAAAAAAAAAAAAAAATTGAAAGTCACTGATTTAGGTCTCTGTAATCAAAACTAATGTTCAGCCCTGGCCGGTTTGGCTCAGCGGTTAGAGTGTCAGCTTGCGGACCGGAGAGTCCTGAGTTTGGTTCCAGCTAAGGGCACATACCTCGGTTGCAGTTTGTCCCCAGCCCTGGTTGGGGTCATGTGGGTGGCAACCAGTCGATGTGTCTCTCTCACATCGGTGTTTCTCTCTCTCTTCCTCTCTCCCTTTCACTCTATCTGAAGATAAATGCAAAAAATGTCCTCGGGTGAGGATGAAAAAAAAAAAAAGTAATGTTTAAAATATTTCACAACTGATAAAACTTGGGCACAGCTCAGTCAGAACTCAAGCTGGTTGCCGTCTGGGAACAGGTGTCCAGAGAACTCTGCTCTACCAGAAGTGACCCCTTTTGTTACTGGATTGAGAGTTCCAAAGAAGCATAAGGATGGTTAGAGGCAGCCATGGGCTTGGGGCAGTAGCTTTATGGGTATATTACTTTTCTTTCTTTTTTTTTTTTTTTACAGATAGAGTGGGAGGGAGAGAGAGAGAGAAACATCGACATGAAGGGACACATCGAGTGGCTGCCACCCGCACGACCAACCAGGGCCGGGGACAAACTGCAACCGAAGTACGTGCCCTTAGCGGGAACCGAACCCGGGTCTCTCCGGACCGCAGGCCGACGCTCTAACCGCTGAGCCAAACCGGCCAGGGCTGGGTATATTACTTTTCTATTGTTGCAGTAACACAGTTTTACAAACATAGTGCCTTAAAATAACACAAATTTATTATCTTATAGTTCTGTCGGTCAGAAATCGGCACAGGTCTCACTGACCTGCAGTCAAGATATTGACACAGCTGTATGCCTTTTTGAAGGCTCTCAGGGAGCCGTTTTCAACTTCTTGCAGCTGCCCACATTCCTTGACTTGTGGCCCCCTTCCTCTGTCTTCAAAGCTGTCAACATTACATCTTCCTCCCACCCTCCTTTCACAGTCACATCTTTCTCTGATCACAGCTGGGGAGAAGTCTGCTTTTAATGTGAGCCCAGCCGGAGTGGCTCAATGGTTGAGCGTCGACCCATGCACCAAGAGGTCGCTGGTTCGATTCCAGGTCAGGGTACATGTCCAGGTTGTGGGCCAGATCCCCAGTGGGGAGCATGCAGGAGGCAGCCAGTCAATGTTCCCTCTCATTGATGTTTCTGTCTCTCTCTCTCTCAAATCCATAAAGAAAAAAATTTTTTTTAAAGTTCCATGTGATTAGATTCAGTATACTGGATATTCTAGAATAATCTCTCCACTTAGAGATCTTAATTGCATTAGCAAATTCTTTTGCCATGTAGGGTAATACTTTTACAGGTTTAGAAGTGTAGAAAATGGACATCTTTGGGGACCATTATTCTGCCTACCACAGTGGATATAGAAGTGTTTCATTGTCTGAACAAACAGCACAGACAAATCTGTGCATGCATGGAACTGGATGCAGGCCCTCTATAACAGGACCCCTTTGGATCTCTGTGTAGTACTCAGTCTTGAATGTTCACCCTAGAACCTCCAAAAAAAGAATGAGGAAAGGTTAAGCTACACAAACCAACATAACTTAGTCCACTGCTTTTATCTCTCCAGTATTTTCCTCGGAGGATTAATTATGAAATAGGCTGCCTACTTCAGATCCAGGAGAACCGGAAAAGAATTTTGCACAAACTTAAGAAAATATCTGACAGTATTTTTCTTCCTTTTACCACATGTGAAAAATTTAAATGTATATATAGGAAGTTATTTTATTTTTTTTACATTAATTTTTATTAGTTATATAGTATGCGTTTCATGATGACAGCAAGTGGCAGCTTAAAAAAAAATTAAGTTCCAGAAATCCATTCTGACTGTTATAACGCGAAAACATTTCATAACTCTGAAAGAAGTTTTTAGAGCAGCATTTCAGAGTGGCACAAAATGTAGTCATGAACTTAAGATGTACACACACACACACACACACCCTGGCAAGGAGCAAAGTTCATTTTAAAAACTAATATTTTAAATTTATAACATTTAAAAAATTAAATGTTTTATTATAGAGTAGAACTTTCAAAACAGTCTCTGAAATGATTTCTCCAAGTTTCTCCACAGAGTCATCATCCTAGTCAACATTGCTCATTGAATGCCAGCTAACAAAACAGGAATTAACTCATTTTTGAGTCATATAAACCACAACAATCCAATGAACTCTAACAAAGCATTTTGTGAGTTAGAGTGAGGGTGGAGAAAATATAAAGAAGTTTTAAAAATGCTGCATTAGGTATCAACTGATGGTAAATGAGCCTTTTACACATGCTACTGTGTATGCCTGGGTAGAATATAAAGGGAAGCTGCTTTGGGGACATAACTCTATTATGCTATTTCACTCACTTGTCTAAAGGCATTAAAGGATGTTAATTTATGTAGCTTTTGTGTTTTTGGTGACTCATTTTTTCTTCCCTTATAAAGGAGAATTTACATATAATTAGTAAGCTAGACTTTTTTCTGCTTTTAAAATTCATTGGCTCTTGCTACTTAGACAAAAAGAAGGGTTTTTATTGTTGTCCCCCTGTCTCCACCCTCAATTTAAGAGCCCCCAATTTTTTTTAATCCTCACCCGAGGATATTTTTCTATTTATCTTCAGTTAGAAAGGGAGGGAGAGAAAGGGAGAGAGAGAGAAACATTGATGTGAGAGGGACACATCAACTGGCTGCCTCCCACACGACCCCAACCCAGGTTGGGACGAACTGCAATGGTGGTCTGTGCCCTTGGCTGGAATAGAACCGGGGACTCATTGATCCGCGGGCCATTGCTTTACTGCTAAGCCAAACTGGCCAGCGCAAGAGACAAACTGTTTTATTATTTATTTAATCCTGACCTGAGGCCCTGGCCAGTTTGGCTCAGCGGTTAGAGCGTCCACCTGCGGTCCGGAGAGACCCGGGTTCGGTTCCCGCTAAGGGCATGTACCTTGGTTGCAGTTTGTCCCCGGCCCTGTTGGTCGTGCGGGTGGCAGCCACTCGATGTGTCCCTTTCACACTGATGTTTCCCTCTCTCTCTCTTCCTCTCTCTCCCTCCCACTCTGTCTGTACAAAAAATGGAAAAATGTCCTCGGGTGAGGATAAAAAAAAAAATCCTGACCTGAGGATATGTTTTTATTGATTTGAGAGAGAGAGGAGTGAGGGGCGGTCAGAGAAACATTAATAGGTTGCCTCCCATATCTACCTCAACCAGGGAGCGAACCCACAACCTAGGTATGTACCCTGACTGGGAATCAAACCTGCAACCTTTTGGTGTACAGGATGACACACCAAACAATGGAGCCACCCAGCCAGAGCTATTTTATTTTATTGATTGTAGAGAGAGAGGAAGAGAGAGAGAGAGAGAAAACATCAATTTTTTGTTCCACTTATTTATGCATTCATTGGTTGATTCTTGTATGCGCCCTGACTAGGGATGAAACCCAAAACCTTGGCATATGGGGAGGACATGCTCTAACCAACTGAGCTACCCAGCCAGGTTGAGGCAAAATGTTTTCTAATTGGAAGATGGAATGTTTTTCAAAATCCTTTCTGGCTTTTCATCAAGTCAATCAGTCATGTCTGCCTCTGGACCTGTTCTGCTGTCTGTTATTACCTTTCTCAACCCTCCCTTGCCCCCTGTCTCCTTGTGCTGCCATCTTAAGCTTCAACAGCAAGATTTCTCAAGAAATGATTGGAAGGAAAGCGACTAGTGTTATACACTTACCCAATCCATTCAAAAGTAATTTTCTATCAAATATAATTGGTTAAAAATGATCAACATCTGCCCTGGGTCAGTGGTTGAGTATTGACCCATACACCAAGAGGTTGCCAGTTTGATTCCCGGTCAGGGCACATGCCCAGGTTGTGGGTCTGATCCCCAGTGGGGGGCATGCAGGAGGTGGCCAATCGATGTTCTCTCTCATTGATATTTCTATCTCTCTCTCCCTCTCCCTTCCTCTCTCTAAAATCAATAAAGAGCCCTGGCGGGTTTGGCTCAGCGGTTAGAGCGTTGGCCTGAGATCCAGAGAGACCCGGGTTCGGTTCCCGCTAAGGGCATGTACCTCGGTTGCAGTTTGTCCCCGGCCCTGGTTGGGTCGCCCAGGAGGCAGCCACTCGATGTGTCCCTTTCACGTCGATGTTCTTCTCTCTCTCTCTCTCTCTCTCTCTCTCTCTCTCTCTCTCTCTCCCTCTCTCTCCTTCCCACTCTATCTGAACAAAAAATGGAAAAATGTCCTTGGATGAGGATAAAAAAAACAAAGAAAGGGATAATGAACGAAGAAGAAGAGGGTCACAGATGGTGACTTTTGGGAGGGTGAAAGAATTACCCAGCAAAAAAGAGGAACTGGGCATTACCACCAGGAAAAACTTTAGTTAAAATAATAAATAAATAAATAAATAAATAAATAAATAAATAAATAAAAGAAAGAAAAGAAATTTTAAAAGCCAAGATTAACATACACCTAACTGGTAACATTATTATGCCAGTTATTTTTCTGTTGGTACAATGCCACACTCTCCCTTCTTTTTTTTTTTATCCTCACCCGAGGACATTTTTTGTTCAGGTAGAGTGGGAGGGAGAGAGAGGAAGCGAGAGAGAGAGAGAGAGAGAGAGAGAGAGAAACATCGATGTGAAAGGGACACATCGAGTGGCTGCCACCTGCACGACCCACCAGGGCCGGGGACAAACTGCAACCAAGGTACATGCCCTTAGCGGGAACCGAACCTGGGTCTCTCGGGACCGCAGGCTGATGCTCTAACCGCTGAGCCAAACCGGCCAGGGCAACACACTCTCCCTTCTGTACTCTATGCAATTTTAGGAGCTGGAAGCCTGGAACTCCATTCCCCAGAATCCTTTACCAACTGGCTTCCAGTCAGGTTTGGACAATGGGAGTCACTGGTGGGAGAAGAGAAAAAGCCATTCTATTCTGGTACCGTGGTAGGGGTGGCTCAAGGGGCACTGGCGACATGATGCCCCTTCTGTGAAGGTTCAGTTCTTGTACTGGCCACACAGTAACCTCTGGGAGCAAATGCAGCTGGAGGTCCAACCTGAGTGGTAGTAGCAGCTTTCTCATCTCTGGGTAACATTCCTTCTTTTCTCCCCCTTTCTCCTCCAGCCCTTCCAACACCTTGGTAACCATCTCCCAGAATTAAATTCCTTTCTATTTGGACTATGTCCAGTGATTTCTGTTTTCCTGACTGGACTGATTGGACTGATTATAGACCAAACTGTTTCCTAAACTACCAGAACTTTGGAAAATAAAAATGTTTATAAGTGGAAGTAATGTAACATTTCTCTGGAAACTGTTCCTCCCACAGACTATCAGGTGTTTATGCAGTTGTTAGTCCTAAGCACATAAGGTTCCACCCAAGTGAGATGGATCATGGAGTTGGACTGAGTCCTGTTTCAGGGGTACACATGGGAGACCCAGTGTGTAGTTCAGACACTCTGGAAAGTGGCCTTGAGCAACAGTGAATGTCCTTGGCCTATGGGAGGCAACCGATCTATGTGTCTCTCTCACATAGATGTTTCTCTCTCTCTCTCTCTCTTCCTCCCGCCCTCCCTTCCATTGTATCTAAAAATCAGTGGAAAAGTGTCCTTGGGTGAGGATTAACAGAAACAACAACAAAAAATCACCAAAAGACAAGCAAACAAAAGCAGTATATTGCCAGTGTTAAGAAAACCAAAATATTTTCCTGAAAGATAATAAGTATAAGAAAAGTGATACCATATTTTAGAAGATTAATGTTTTAATGATGTCATTCTCCCACCAATTAATTGATATACTTAAAGCAATTCGGCAAACTTCCAACATAAATACTTCAGAAGAACTTGACAAAATAATTTTAAATTTTATCTGAAACAATGAGCAGGTAAAAATATCTAATATCCTTAGTCATCATAGGAAAAAAGATCTTATGCTCCATCAACTTTTAAAATGAGGTAAATATACAAAAACAAAGGATTGTCTCATGTTTTATACTATTGATTAACTTCACATAATTATTTCATTAGCAAACTGTTTTCCTAAGAATCAGTGCAAACTTAAACTGAGTTGGAGACCAAAACAATAAGATTTTATTTTATCCAGATTCTAGACTAATCTCAGTTACTGATCTGAGGGAGGTGTAGCATATCACCTGAAGAGTCTCTGAGTCACCTCTCTCACCTCTGTTAGAATGGCCTCCACCACCAGACTCAGCATCTTTACAGAAACGTGAGTTTTTTTAAGTATCCAGCAAGTCCAACATTTTAATATTTTCACTACCTGGATTCCAGTCACAGATAATTTCATTTAAATTATCTTTTGTGGTGAAGGAATTAAGAAGTACAAATTGGTTGTTAGACTGATGAAACTCAAAGAGAGGGAGGGAGGGAAGGAGGGAAGAGATAACCAAAGAACTTATACGCATAACCAATGGACACAGACAATAGTGTGGGGAAGGCAGGAGGTGGGTGGGAGTGGGCAGGAGGGGCTCAATGGGGGAATCTAGGGGGACATCTGTAATACATTCAACAATAAGGATAAGTTTAAAAAGAAAAAAATTATCTTTTGTTTTTCTTTAGACAACTACCATTATTCACAATTACTGAAGATTATGACTTGAATGATGAATTATTTTATGAAATGATGAGGCTTTAGCTACAAATAAATGACTATTCCAACCTCTGTAAAAATAGTACTTTTCAATGTGTTAATAAAAAAACAATTCACTGAAATTATTCCTTGATCCTATTAGGTTATTTGAAACCATAAAATGTTGCAAGTATACATTTAAATTGCTCCTATAGAAGTACAAGAAGCAACGCAAGCAGTATTGTTATAATAGGACAACCTCCATGTCTTAAAATTATAATAATAATGAAGCTTGATGTGGAGACTACATGTAAAACTGGTGTATACTGAAGTGTATATTTTTAGCAAGTTTAAAGTGTAATTACAGTAATGGATTCAGTAAAATGGCTTCATCTTTGAAAAGCAGTTCAATGATATAGCTGCAATTTCCATACTAAAGTGCCAATTCTATTCTTATAAGTTCTCACCACAGTTTTTTTTTCAAGCTCTTCTTGATCATTTTTTTACCCATGACCATTTTATTGATATAATTATCCATCATTATACATGGCAAAATGTTCATGTCCAATAATTGAACCAAATTACTCCTTTTTAAAGGAACTAACAGAAATCCAGTAGATTTGGATGCAAAATTACTGACATCTAATGGCAGCTAAAATCATGTAAACAAAAGGGAACAACAAAAACAGAAAAATGCCAAAGACAGGAAAAACAGATAATTTTCAGAATGGAAAAAGAAGGTAGTTTAGGCAGGAGGTAAGTATTAAACCAAAATTTAAAAATGCACATGCAAATAATTTTGAAGAAGTGAGCAGAGACTAATATTGATCATATGTTGTCAAAATACTGGCAAGTGGAATTTATTTATATGTAATAAGGAAATGTTTAGTGATGAAAACATACTGGGTTTTTAATATATCCATACTGATTAAATTTCATACTTTGAAGCTGTGCTGTCCAGTTCAATACGATAGCCACTAGCCATATGTGACTACCTAAATTTAAATTAATTAAAATAAAATAAAATAAAAATGTAGTCCCTCATTTGCACTAGTTACATTCCAAGTCCTCAGAGCCACAGTGGACACAGGGACACATTGGATACATGGAAATAAAACATTTCCATCATAGCAGAAAGTTCTCTTAAATAATACTGTGATCCATCATGAGGAGAAGAGTCCTAATGAAGTTTTGTCAATGTTACTTATCTGTTAGTTTACCACAGCCATTTTTTTTATTATCCAAGCCATGAGTTACTTTTAGAGACAAGATATACAACTAGATAAAACAGGGGTAAAATTCTTCATTGCTTCCCCCTCCCAGAAAGACTTCCTTGGAATTTTATCTATCAGCACCTAAGAAAGGTGTGAAAAATATATAGGAAGCAACTTTTGACTTGGTATAGCATTTCAGATGCTGAATCCCTAGGCATAATTCTATTCTTTCCATGACTGAGCAGAGCAGTTGAGAAAAATAAAAGATTTTGTCTGCTCTATGTAATGGTATACCCATAGCACACCCTGACAGAGATAATCTTTTATAGTGGGTTTGGCAGACATTTCTTTAACGCGTTGGTATGGGGAAAATAACTTTTATTATAGTTCTTAAAGGTTTTGAATTATAAAACATCTCTACTGTAATATATGCATTTATTTTCATTAAAAAATTTTAAAAATAGCATTATTTTTGGAACTACCTTAGGAACAAAATAATAAAATAGATAAAAATCATTACATATTTATTCTGGAACATAAAACACAGAAACTGGATGCTATCCAATTCTTTTATGAGCTAAATATAGCTCTGACACTATAATCCAATAAAGATGTGACACACCAGAACAATTTATAGACAATCCTTACTTGTGAATATCAGACACAAAACAAACAAAATGCTAGCAAACCTAGTTCAAAATACATTAAAACTTTAACCCATCGAGGTCAAGGAGAATTTACCTCAGACTGGAAAACTAGCAATAGAAGGAAATTTATTAATAAAATAATGATATCAATTGATTAAATAAGAAAAATTATATGATCATCTCTGTAAACCCCGAAAGGCTACCAGATGACATTCAATACTCATTTATACTCTTTTTTACTTTAGTTTTTTTCCCCTTTATTGATTTGAGAGGGAGAGAGAGAGAAACATTGATGAGAGAGAACATCGATTGGCGGCCTCCTGCATGCCCCCCACTGGGGATTGGGTCCACAATCTGGGCATGTGTCCTGACCTGGAATCAAGCCAGCAACCTCTTGGTACATGGGTTGATGCTCAACCACTGAGCTACACAGACCGGGCTTCATTTATACTCTTTATTTTTTATTTTTATCATCACCTGAGAATATTTTTGCATTTATCTTCAGAAAGAGCGGAAGGGAAAGAGGAAGGAAGAGAAAGAGAAACATTGATGTGAGAGAGACATATCATATGGTTGCCATCCACACAATCTCAACCAGGGCCGCGGACAAACCACAATCGAGGTCTGTGCACTTAGTGGGAACTGAACCCAGTTCTCTCTGGTCTGCTGGCTGATGCTCTAATTGCTGAGCCAAACTGGCCAGGGCCCATTTCTACTCTTAATAAAAACTTATTATTATGTAAAATTAAAACAAGCATGATGAGTATCTACTACAAATAAGAAGTCAATTATACATAGTAAAGATATATTATTTATCATTAGGTTATATTTTTATGCCATTTTTAGCCAATGTAATGAAGTATGAAATGGAAATAACACACACACACACACACACAAACCAGTGGAAAGGCAAACACAAGAATCTTATGATATTTTTCAGATTATATAATTGCATAGCAAGAAAAGTAAAAATTAATCTATAGCTATTTCTTAATAAAAGAATACAGAGATTAAACATTAACTCTGCAAAGATCAATATATTTCTGTAAAATCATCAAAATCCAGTTTGAATATCTGTAAAATAAACCCATGCCCAAGTGAAATTCTTAATGAGTGACGTCTAACCTGGCTGGTGTGGCTCAGTGTTTGAGCATCGACGCACCAAGAGGTCACCGGTTTGATTTCCAGTCAGGGCATATACCCAGGTTGTGGCCCAATCCCCAGTGGGGGGCATGAAGGAGGCGGCCAATCAATGTTCTCTCTCATCAATGTTTCTATCTATCTGTCCCTCTCTCTTTATCTCTCTATAATCAATAAAGACAAAAAAAGGGCCCTGGCCAGTTTGGCTCAGCGGTTAGAGCGTCGGCCTGCGGTCCAGAGAGACCTGGGTTCGGTTCCTGCTAAGGGAGCGTACCTCGGTTGCAGTTTGTCCCAGGCCCTGGTTGGTTGTGCGGGTGGCAGCCACTCGGTGTGTCCCTTTCACACCGCTGTTTCTTTCTCTCTCTCTC
This sequence comes from Molossus molossus, assembly GCF_014108415.1. Classification (NCBI taxonomy): domain Eukaryota; kingdom Metazoa; phylum Chordata; class Mammalia; order Chiroptera; family Molossidae; genus Molossus; species Molossus molossus. The sequence goes on from NW_023425350.1 coordinate 39,214,224, forward strand.
TCTTCCTCTCTCTCCCTCCCACTCTATCTGCACAAAAAATGGAGAAATATCCTTGGGTGAGGATAAAAAAAAAAAAGAAAAGAAAAAGTGACATCTATGATCTCTATAACGAAAAGTGCAATTCTCACTGAGAGATCTAAAATGAAGACTTAAGTAAATGGGAAAAATATGTTCTTTCTCTGGAAAAATAAATATCATAAGGATTTTGATATTTTTCAAATTAAGTTATAAGTTTGATACAATTCTAATTAAAACATTATTTTTGGAAGTGTTATGAATGATAATAAATTCAAAGAAAAAATATAAAAAACACTTTAGCTGATAAAATACATCAGATTATAAACTATATTACTATTAGAGAATTAAAATATTACTATGGTTTAAAATAATGTTTTTGACTAACTTCCCCTTCACACCCTCCTCCCCTCCTTAGGAAACCAAATTTCTTTTTCTTTTTCTCTTTCTATGTATTTATTTATTGTTGAAAGTATTACAGATGTCTCCTTTTTTCCCTCACTGACCCCTCCTTCCTGCTCCCACCTCCCTTCTGCCTTCCTCAGCCTAGTGTACGTGTTGATTGGTTGTACATATATGCATATAAGTTCTTTGGTTTATCCCCCCACCCCGCCTGCCCTGAGGTTTGTCAGTCTGGGAAACCAAGTTTCTTAAGACATCTGGGCCATCATGAAGCCAGGTCTGGGTAGATGTACATTTCTTCTTTATCTGTGGTCTGCCATCTGGTGGCCTGAAACAGCAACTACGTTTTCACTGCTACAAGAAGCCTAGGGTTGGTGGTTGTTGCTCTTTCGTTTACACTTTTCTCTGGTTAGCCAAGGTATTAGAGTGAGTGCATGGGTCAAAGAATATTAAATAACATCTTACAATCTTACTTAAAATCATTCCTATATAAAACGACATGATGTCTGGGTTTGGCAAAAATGTTGATAATTGTTGAAGCATGGTGCTTCCTTTGTGTGTATTTGCAAATTTGTCTAGTAAAAAGTTAAAAGCAGACACAAAACAAAAAATTGTTCTCACAATTATAAGCGGTCAATTATCATACGAAAGAAGCCTCAATCTCATTAACAATTAAACATAGGCAAATTAAAACGATTAAATATTTTTATGTTTCAGATAAAAAAAAGCATTAAAACACTAATAGTTTGTAGTGCTGAAAAGGTCTGAAAAAATAAACACAATCTTTTGGTGAGAATATCGGTTGGTAAGGCCTTTGGAGGGCAATTTAGTAACACTGATGGAAAATTTTATAGTTTCAAAAATGTTTCATATCCTTACACCCAGAATTCCACTTCCTTTTTTATAAAACTACTCCAGCAAGAATGCCAAAATAAATATACACTGATGTTTATTGTAGCATTATTTATAAGAGCAAAATATTGGAATGAGCATGAATCAGATATTAAATAAAGGTATGTCTATATAATTAAATACCATGCATCAATTTAAAAGAGATATTTTTGTATTAATATTGAAAAATATCCTTGGAAAATGAGGTAAAACAAGTTGTATAAATGGGCATAGCCTCATTTTTGTTAAATAAGATAATATATGTTAATAAGTGCATTTAAAATAATCTGGAGGCCAATAATCACACAGTTACCGTGGTTTTCTTTAGTTGGTTTTAAAAATGGGAGACTTACGCCCTGGCCGGTTTGGGTCAGCGGTTAGAATGTGGCTCGCAGACAAGAGAGGTCCGGGTTTGGTTCCCACTAAGTACAGGTGCCTTGGTTGCGGTTTGTCCCCAGCTCCGGTTGGGGTAGTGTGGGTGGCAACCACTCGATGTGTCTCTCTCATATTGATGTTTCTCTCTCTCTTCCTCCCTCTCTCCCTCCCGCTCTGTTTGAAGAGAAATGCAAAAATGTCCTCGGTGAGGATAAAAAGAAAAAGGGAGACTTTCACTTTCTTCATTGTGTAGTTCTTTATAGGGAGTCAGACAGACATGAGCAGAGCAAGGACTAAGGGCCAGGTATAGAAATTCACCAGGGCAGAAAGCCCTGCATGCCTAGAAAGGGCCAAAACTGGGAAACAAGAACCTCAGCCCCAGGGTAACCTTTCTGCCCTAGCATATTGCTGATCATGGGGTTTAGATCCTCTGACCTTTTTCCTCCCTAAAGATAACACCTAGGCCTCAGTTGTATTTCAGCTCCAGGCCCAGAAAAGCAACAAACTAGACCAGTGACCACACTATGGCTGCCTCAGGACCAGCTGCATTGACTAATGACCCTCTGTCCTGGTACTGACTAATTAGTGGAGGCCACAACACTGAAAGGGTAAAGCTGGAAAACTGATGAAGACCCTCCCTCCCCTGAGAACTCCCCTATGATTCCCACAGGCAAGAGAGATAAATATGATCAGGACGAAGAATCCAGTGCTCGCTCTCTCCTAGGGGAGCACATCAGCGCCATTCCCTCCTCCCTTCTTCCTTCTAGGGACCCCATGAGACCTGCAACCAGGCCCTGAACCTGTCTCCAAGGCCCCCTTTTCTCTGACTTCTTAGTGAGCCAAAGCAGTCCATCCTAGGCTCTCCTGCTGCTTCGTCCATGCCCTTCCTCATTTCACTGTCCTAAGTGTGTTTTTGCTGGGGCCAATAAATTCTTGCTTGCTTTGCTGCACTTTGTCTCTTGATTGAAATTTTTCCTTCAAGAAGATAAGAACCGAGTTCTTGTCATCTCACAGGTAACAGTTCTATGATGTTTGAGTTTCTCACAATGTACATATATTACTTTTCACACAGAAAAAGTAATAAAGATAAACTTTTAAAGTTAATAAATTAAAAAAATATTTCCTTACATCCTTAGAAAAACGTTCCATTATTAAGCTCAATTCTCTTCTGCCTCCCGCATCAGAATGGTTCCCAGTCAGGATGGTTCCACCTCTCCTGAAGGTAGAAGAGGCTTTTGGCATCCTTTTTTATTTGAGAGTCTTGATCTCAATGTCCTGGGCTCCAAATATGAATCTTGAAATTTTCTTTACTCTTTCTCCTAGAATATTCTAAAAGGAACTGGAGCAAACAGGACACTCACTGGCTTCCTTCCTATGCCAGAAGCCTAAACGATCAAGTATATCAAGCCCACACCAGTGGCCTCCACATTGGGTGCATAAGATGATTGATTGGAGCTCAGGAAAAAATATTAGCATTCCAGCCTATGTATTTTTATCTCATTCTTTGTTAATTTCAAATTTTGTTTTTTAATTGTATATTATACAATTGTTGATATTCATAAATGTATATGTACATGTATGTAGTTCATTAGTAAATATATATTCACATATTAAGGGAAATAGTCAAAACTATTTTTACTGCTGATCTATCTAGTCAAAAAAATTTAGAGACCATTAATCTAGACTACAACTGCTTTTAAAAGAACTAAAAGCAGATTTAAGGCACATGCAAACATGTTCTACAAATTATCCTCCCACGTTACCAATATAGTGGTGAAAAGGAAAAAAACAAAAACAAAGCAAAACAGGAAAATAGGTGACCAAACAATGAAAGAAAAATGCAAGAGTCAACTTAGTAGGTAATAAAAGGTAGAAGGAAAGAGAAGAAAGAAAAACAGAAAAATTTCCTACACATACACAAATAAAACAATGAAAAAAAAAGAATACAGAAAGGGAGGTGAAGTAAATGAAGAAATATTCATGAAAAGACACTGAACATTTAAAGATGAAATGAATAAGCAAACTTCATACAGTTGGAATTTAGAACGTACCATATCCAGAGCTCTTTATTTCAGTGTCTGGCATCGTGCTTGGCACATAGTAAGCACTCAATGAATAAAGAAATGATTTTAAGCTATGCCATTTTATACCAAATTAATGTATTTAGCAATGATCTCAGAGGTCACTGTATTTTTATTATTTCTTTGCTGCAAATTTAAATCAAGATGCTGAATATTTAATAAGTTATGAGGAGCAAAAAACAAAAGGCATTGAAAAAAATGGAAATTCTGTGATGCTATATCGCAGATGAAATGAAATCTAAAAATTCATTGGAGAACATGGAGATATAGCACATAATTATTTATTTGTCAACCCATGGAAAATTTCTCCATCCCTTTGCTGTTATATAAACCAAATGATCAAGTAAGAGTATTTCCAAAGAACCTATAATTTAGAACTTCTAAAAAGTCTGGCTATAGCCAGAATAAAAGCAATTTATAGGATTAAAGCAGTGACCTATTTTCTCTCTTTACTTGAAAGCTAACTCTGGAATAGTAATTAGGTAGTTGATTAGTGATTTTTATATGCTCTATAAATTACATATAAAAATGATACTTCTACTGCATCGGTATTTTTAGGCCTATTACTAGTAACTGTAAGCCATCTGATCTAGAATGTAAGTGTGTTTTGTTAATGTTAAAAAAATCTGCTCTGCCAGTAGTCATACCTTAGCTCTCTTCCCAGGGCCAGAAAAGAGAAATGGATTATTTTTAGGCAAATATAAGGCCCTATATGTTGAGATCATCATTCACATATCTATCAAATATTCATTGTGAGTCTCTTTGTACCAAGCATTGTATTGGCCTTTTATATATTTGTGAAATTAAAGAATCTGCTTCCCAAGAAATTCACAATCATTTCTCTAGTCCTCCTTGATTAAATTAGCAATCTCCAAAGTGTTATGTATTTTTTTATCCTCACCCGAGGACATTTTTCCACTCCTTGTTCAGATAGAGTGAGAGGGAGAGAGAGGAAGAGAGAGAGAAACATCGACGTGAAAGGGACACATCAAGTGGCTGCCACCCACACGACCAACCAGGGCCGGGGACAAACCGCAACCGAGGTACGTGCCCTTAGCGGGAACCGAACCTGGATCTCTCTGGACCGCAGGCCAACGCTCTACCCGCTGAGCCAAACTGGCTAGGGCTAGAGATATATTCGTGCATGTGTTTGGATATGTAGACTCACAGATGTAGAACAGTAATAAGAAGGATAACAATTATTTAGCATTTAACCATGATTATTGCACAACGTGCAATACTTTCTCTTTAAAAAAAACTACATAGGTTCAAAAGTCTTTAAAAACTGCATACTGTGTAATTTAGCGATTCTACTTTCAGGAAGGATAAAGATTAAGTGCAGAGATTTGATTACAAGGATGCTCACTGTAAAATTATTTTTTCAATAGCACAAGAAAAAGTCTAGATAAATGCAGACTTATTTAAATAAATTATGTTATGTTCACACAATGGAAAAGTAGGTGCTCTATAAGACTGAATAGTTTGTGTGCCCCTACAATTTATATGTTGAAATGAGAAGATGGGGCCTTTGGTAGGTGATTAGGTCATGACAGTGGAGTCCTCATAAATAGAATTAATGCTCTTACAAGAGAGACCCTGGAGGACTCTAAACTTCCTGTCTCTGAGGACACAGAGAGAAGATGGCCATCTATGAACCAGGAAGCAGACTCTCACTACACTCCTTGGTCTTCAATTTCCCAGTCTCCAGAACTGTGAAAACAAATTTCTGTTGTTTATTAGCCACTTGTCTATGGTGTTCTGTCATAGCAGCCTGAGCTAAGACACTAGGTAACATTAAAAAGGATCATGTAGAAATGTTTTGATTGACATGGAAACATATCTGTGATGTAATATAAAGTGAAAATTGTAAGTTAACTTATTAAAAGATTGTTTTTTTCTTTATTGATTTTAGAGAGAGATGGAAACATTGATGAGAGAGAACATCCATTGGCTGCTTCCTGCATGCCCCCTACCGGAGATTTGGCCCACAACCTGGGCATGTGCCCTGACAAGGAATCGAACTGGCGACTTCTTGGTGCATGGGTTGATGCTCAACTACTGAAACACACTGGCCGGGCATAAGTTAATTTATTGCTTAAGAATCAAATACTGGAAAGGGCAAGCCCTAACTTTGCTCTGACCCTGGGCAAGAAACATGACCTCATACAGTCTGTTTTCTCTTCTGTTATGAACTAAATTGTGTCTCCCCAGATTCATATGTCTAAGTACTAACCCCTAGTATGTAAGAGTTTGATTGTATTTGGAGATAGGGCCTTTAAAGGGGTAATTACGTTAAAATGAAGCCTTTTGGGTGGGCTCCAATAGACTGTGTAGAGAAGGAAAAAAATGTCCTCTATTTTCTTAGGTTTAGTAACTAGGGCCTGTGAAGTAAACTGACAAAAGACAAATTAACAGGAGAGAAGGCATACAATTTTATTAATATTTAAAATTTTATGTGTATGGGACTTAACCAAAAAAGTAAAAAATTCAAGGAGCAGACAGACTTGAGGGCTTATGTACTATTTTAACCATGATTGATTAATTTTGAAGAAGTGACTGCAAAGGAAAGGGGACCTGGGCTTCTAGAGTTGAAAAATTATATAAGAGTGACCAAGAAATGTATGGGGGTGGGTTAAAAAACCTTCTAATGGAAGATAAAGATGATTTTAGTAAGGTTTGTTCATGAAGACTCATCTCAGCCTTGACTACTCATCTCCAGAGATAAGTGTGCTCTCCTATCCTCTTCGCCTCCTGCAGTTGTACCTTTTTTCATAGGAAATTTATGCCCTGCTTTCTGCGCCTGCTCTTTCTCAGTTGTCTTCAGCTAAAAACAATCAATATGCCAAAGTGGCATGTTGAGGGGTATCATATTCTGATCCCCTTTAACTGATGTGCTTCTGTGAAGAAATTTGAATACAGGTGGGTAAAAAGGGAAGACCATGTGGGCACAGCAAGAAGGCAACATCCAGAAGCCAAGGAGAGAGGCTTTAGAAGAAACTAATCCTGCTGACACATTGATCTCAGACTTGTCAGTCTCCAGACTGTGAGAAAATAAAATTTTGTTGTTTAAACCACTCAGTCTATGGTACTTTGTTACAGTGGTCCCAGCAAACTAAAACACTATTTATAAGATGAGGAAAGTCTTAATAACATCTTCACTGAGCTCTCAAGTTTGCACTGAGTCAAACAGATATAAATCCCTTTGTAAACTATAAAGCATTGCAGAAATGAGAGTAATCGTTATTCATATGGTGGCTGAAAAACTTGGAGGAATGCAGTCAACTTATTAAGACTGAACCTTTTTTTTTGGTACGTGCCCCTAGCGGAAACCGAACCCTGGACTAGGCCGATGCTCCAACCGCTGAGCCAAACCAGCCAAGGCAAGACTGAACTTTTAAACTCTTCAGTCTTGCAGAGACTCAGTTTCCATACAGGAGATGGAGAGAAGCAGATTTCAGTAGGACCTCAGTAAAGAACACAAATGACTTGCCAGTGAAAGGAAACAGACAAAATAAAGAGAATGGTTTCTTGTACCCACGCTGCAAGGTGCTAAAACAACTGAAAAACCCCACCTAGATTACATATAATAATAATAGCTAATGTATTGAGCATTTACTAACTACCAAGCATGGCCCTGAGTATGTTTTATATGTGTTCCCTTATCAATCCTATGGTAAAAGTAGTGTAAATATGTGTTTGTGGGGGAGAAGGGGTATAGATATATGTTTATTTGTGTGTTTGTGTGTATGTCTATGTATTATCTATTTTAGTCTCTTCTGTTACAACACATATCTTCAATATGAAAATTTGTTCATATGTAGTAGATAAAAAGCAATAAAATTGCCAAAATAAGAAATCATCATTTTCAAGAGATGACTGTGTTTGCAGTACTGCAATACATGAAAAAACACTACCTGACTGAACAAAGTGTCCAATGATAAAATATACAATACCCACCACCCACCTCATCTTCTTACTCTTACTTCAGTGTATGACATGCATTGCCCTAAGAGTGTATGCACTGTTCTTTTTTTTTTTTTTTTTGGAATTTAATCTTTATTTACAGGACACTGCAAGATATGAAATTCCACATAGAAATAAGAAGCCTACTGAGAGGAGAAGCTTCATACAGTATGTAGTTTGGAAATGTTCAAGTATAGTTTTGTTGTAAAAAGTGCTACAGTAACAAACCACATTTAAAAAGAGTTCTTAGTAGAGAAACAGTAAGACAAACTTATACCAAACATAGTACACAACAAACCACTCGATGCCTCAGCTATACAATCTAAAAGTTAAAGGTCCCAGGAGTGCCATCCTGAACTTGGAACATATAGCCTTCAGAGGTAGTTTCTGGCACAACATTTGGATCTTCCTCTTCCTCTACAGAGAAATACTTCTCAATCAACTTCAGTGAAGCTTTGCACACAGAGTCATTTGCATGGTTTTGCAGAGTTTCAGTTTTGTCCAAACCTCCACATTCTTCAGTCATTATACTAAATTTCTCAATTTCACCCAGCTTCTCAGCAGCCTGACAGATGTTTGAAATGGCGTCCAGAATAACCAGAATGATTTTGGTATCTTTCGCAGTTAAAAGGTTCATCAATGGTTCTATTATGCCACGGTGAAGGAGGTATGCATTCTGTTCAACTGTTCCACCACTTGTATACTTGGTCACGGCCCATACAGCTTCCTTTTGTGTCTTAAAGTCTGCCTTGGAGAGAACAACAATGAGGAAAGGGACTAATCCATGATTCACAACTTGCTATATTTGGTCCCGGCGGCCAGCTGTGATGTCTGACATTGTCCATGTAACTTCCTTCTGAATATATTTTTTTAAATCCTCACCCGAGGATAATTTTTTCCATTTTTTGTTCAGATAGAGGGGAGGAAGAGAGAGAAAGAGAAAAAAACATCGACGTGAAAGGAACACATTGAGTGGTTGCCACTCGCATGACCCATCCAGGGCTGGGGACAAACTGCAACCGAGGTACGTGCCCTTAGTGGGTCTCTCTGGACCACAGGCTAACGCTCTAACTGCTGAGCCAAACCGAACAAGGCTTCCTTCTGAATATTAGTTTTAGAATTCATTAGCAGGCTGGGAAAGACAGCAAGTGCTTCTGCATCTATTACAACTTGAGTGTGTTCATCTGTCCCAGTGACAATCCTTCCTATGGCTCTTAACGCAGGAGTCACAATTGGCAATTCAGTAGCTCTTAGGAGCTTCACAGGTTGGGGCACAACTCCTGTTTTCACAACCATTTCAGTCCATTCATTTGGACCATCAGTAAGGTAAGAAATGGCCCAGCAGCTGTCTGCTAATACTTCTGGGTCATCATGATGCAGGAGACCAACTAAAGTAGGAAGAATCTGCTCAACGGCATCTAACGGGGGTGCAGGATTCTTGTTGCGACAAAGGTTTGAAAGTGTCCAGGTAAGATTACATAAGTAACCACATGCTAAAGATGACATATCAGGAACTACAAGAAGAGCCAAGAGTGGGTCAACTGCACCATACTGATAACCAGGTCTCAGAAAACTGAACCATCACCTGCAATGTTTCCTGGAGCCCATACTGCTTGTTCACTGATATGAGCATGAGGAGATGCCAACAGAGAAATGAATGCTGGGATAGCACCTCCATCTACTACAGCTTTGGTCTGTTCTGATGTTCCAGAAGCAATGTTAGTGAAGGCCCAAGCAGATTCAAACTGGATGGCACTACAGTCAATTCTGCTCAAGAAGGACACAAATTTTGGAATCAAACCAGCCCGAATTATGTTGTCTATGGGTGGCTGTTTTTCTCTAGAAAGCAGTTTCCTCGCAGCCTGAGTAGCTTGGAGCTGGCTTTCCAAATTGTTGCTATTTATGCCTTTGACAATGTCTTCAACAGACCAATTTATAGTGCCCTGATTATTGCGGTTTTCCCGCAGAGGAGAAATAGCATCAGGAAATGAGCTTACATTTCTCCTTTTCAGCATCTGGTCATCCTTCTTAGCTTTCCTCAGCTCCACATTAACTTTTATTCGGCGACGCCTCATTTCTGCACTGTCTTTCCCCTTGTTCTTGAATCTGTTAAGGCGCGCAGCTGGTGAATTAGCATTCTCGTTGGTGGACATGACTATGAGACAAAAGGAGAAAGCTACACAGCCGGCTCAGGCTTTCACATGAGCTGGTACGGGGAAGACAGACTGTGGTTCGGTTGCTCTGAAAACGACTACCATGGATCAGCCCTAAGATGGTGTCTGCACTGTTCTTTTTTGTTGTTGTTAATCCTCACGTGAGAATATTTTTCCATTGATTTTTAGATAGTGTGGAAGGGAGGGAGAAAGAGAGAAAGTGAGAGAGGGAGAGAAGGAGAGAGAGAGAGAGAAACACTAATGTGAAAGAGACAAATGGATTGGTTGCCTCCCATATGTCCAGCTAGAACCTGCAACCCAGGCACATGCCCTTGACTGGGAATCGAACCCCAAACCTTTTGTTCTGAGGGCTGACGCTCAAACTGCTGAGCCAGACTGGCTAGGGCTGCACTGTTTTTTTGAGTTTTTTTATTTCATGGTGAGCATATCGAGTATATTATATTAAACCTCTAGAAGCACCCTGGTTAAACAAATCCTAAGTAATGAATAAAAAGGAAAGCTTTAAGTTTTGAGGAGAAAATTGAAATAATTAAATGTTTTGAAATAAATGAGACAACTTACAGGCTTGAAGGTGTAAAGGACAAACACATGACCTTGCCCCCTGAATTTTAAGGGAATGGCAAGAACTATCTGCTAATAGATAACCACTGCATTGTATAGATAACCATTGCTTTGTGTACACAGAAACTGATTGTTCCCTCAGGCATAACAGCTAACTGCAAATATCTGCTTCTGTACGTGCTTGCTTGCTCGCACACCCTTAACCTAAATTCCTTAACAGGGGCTAAGACAACTATATAAGCAACCCACCCCCTGAGCTCGGGGCTGCTCTCTCCTCTGGGTAGGATGGGACAGTCGCAGCGTGGCTAATAAAGCTCTCTTAATTTGAACCCAGTTCAGAGTCTGAGTCTGGTCTGTCTCATTGGTCTTCAACAAAGGAATTCACATTGCTCATATTCAGGAACAAGGATGAGAAAATAAACTAAAGGAGAGTTTGTGCATCCCAGTTATCATCTGCATCTAGTGGAACTGGGAAGCACTTTGAATAGACTGGAGATGAATACAACAATGCCAAGTAATGCCGACAGCATTTGTGGCCTCTAGGCTCGTTAGAAACCATATAAGCAATTTCTTTATGAAAAGAGGAAACTCTCAGAACAAAAGTGGGATTTCTATTTTAGGAAACAAAAAAAAAACCAGAAGATAAACCAGAGTAATCCAACTCTGGTATCATAATATTATACCCTAAGGATGATGATGTCCTTCTTTCCTTTTACCTCTTCTCAGCAATTGAAAAACCACAACAGTTTACCACATCGATTTCCAGCAAATGGTGTTTGGAGCACAGCTACACACTAAGGAAAATAATTAATGTATTATCTCGCATTTAAAGTAGACATGAAAAATATAAAACTTCTACATGGCAAAGAGACATAAGGAACTAAAAAACAAATGACATGTGACAAAGGGTTAAAATTCTTATAATAATGTGTAATAAACTCTTACAAATCAGTAAGAAAAAAAAAAGAACATGCCAGCCAGTAAGAAATAATCAAAAGATATGAAAAGATAACACAGGAAGAAACACAAAGTCTAATCAACACGAACTAGTGTTCAATTTCAAATTAAAAAATGCAAATTAGAATTGTGAGTCACTTTAATCTAGTAGATTGGCAAAACCCTTTTTTTTAAATCCTCACCTGAGGATATTTTTTCATTTAGCTTCAGATAGAGTGGGAGGGAGAGAAAGGGAGAGAGACAGAAACATCAATGTGAGAGAGACACACTGACTGGTTGCCTCCCGTATGACCCCGACCAGGGCCAGGGATAGAACCGCAACCAAGGTACGTGCCCTTGACCGGAATCAAATCTGAGACTCATTGGTCTGTGGGCTAATGCTCTACTGCTGAGCCAAATCAGCCAGGGCAATTGGCAAAACTTTTCCAAAATGATTTTAAATATAGGTTCAGCCATGGCCGGGTGGCTCAGCTGGTTGGAGCATCTTTGTTGGAGCACCTAATGCATGGTCTGTCACCAAAAAGGTTGTGGGTTTGATTCCCCGTCAGGGCACATACCGAGGATGAGGTAGGATCTCCAGTCAGGGTGTGTGCGGGAGGCAACTTATTGATGTTTCTCTCTCTCCCCTCTTCTCTCTAAAATCAATAAACATATTCTAAGGTGAGAATAAAAAAACAAAGGTACAGTAATTCTCCCTTTGGGAATGAATTTATTCAAAGGAAATGAGACTTGGGTTCACAAATATATATGCAAGTATGTTCATTACAGAATTGTTTATAAGTTTAAAAAATTGAAGTAATTTCATCCAGCGATTGAGAATTGGTCAAATAAATCAAAGTATATAAACTTTTGTTGAGCAGTTCTGCTAGAATCTACCCCTTGGAATAATCATTAAAAGCAACAGTTAGTAAAGACACAAAGATGTTTATTTCAGTAGTTTGTAGAAGAGAAAAATGGTACAGTACATCCACATAAAGGAGAAAAGAAAAATACTGCACACTAGTGATCACATTTATGTATCCAAGTAAGATATTATGTGTATACACAAATGAAATAAAAGTGGAATGAATGGTAGTTTATATAATACTATGCAGCTGTAAAGAAAGGAGTTTTATATCTTTACATGAAACTGTGACCATATATTAAAAGTAAAAAAAGGTCCGTAACTGTAGATATAATATGTCCCTATTTATGTAAATATATAAGATGGTTTGAAGATATTCTGGGACACCAAGCATCTTGACCAGGGACACCCATCTAATAGATGATTTGATGTTATTGTATCTAAAATTTGGTTAAACATTTACTTAACTGAATATTAACTTTGATTTTGCCCTTGAAAAGCTCCTAATTCTAGTTTTTTGTTTTTTTTTCTAACTATGCCTGAAAGGTTCAAGACTTGCCTAGAGCTACAAGAGGCAAATACTGCAGAGCCAATCAGCAAGTCTTACAGAGCTACATTGCTAGGCTTTGTATTTTCAAACAACCTTTTGATTACAAACGCTTCTGGGCCAGCAGGTTTGCAAATGGTTGGCACTTAGTTGGGTTCAAAGCCTTTGATGTCCTTTCAGCCAGAGGACAGGCTCCTGCAAAAACCTCATCACGCCATTTCCAAACCTTGGCTCCCTGGCACTTCTCTGAACAGGGAATGTCGAGAGTCTTGTTAACATTTCCAGCCAATGGCTACACTTCTACTCTCAGCCTAGCAACTCCGGACCAATGGGCAGAAGGCTCTCTTTTGATCCATTACTGTTCTTTTTCAGCCAATAAGAAACGTTGTTCAAATGCCCCTCTCTAGCTTTGCGCAGGCTCCCGCGAAGCTAGCTTCACTTCCCTGCGGTTGCCGGCAGCGCTGCGGCTGTTGCCATAGCGACCATTTTACGTTAACTAGTTGGTATCTTTCATCCAGGTGGCAGGGCGACCGCGGGGGTAACTCTTTACCAATTCGCTGTCGGTTCCCTGCGGCCGAAAGGCCTTAGCTGGCTCTGGGGGTCTGGCCTAAGGGTCCGCGACTCTCCGCCGGGCGGGATGGCTGCGGAAGAAGAGGACGAGGTAGAATGGGTGGTGGAGAGCATCGCGGGATTCCTGCGAGGCCCAGACTGGTCCATCCCCATCTTGGATTTTGTGGAGCAGAAATGTGAAGGTAAAACTAGAACCTGAACTGACAGTCATTTCTCGACCCTGTCGCACCAGCAGTCGGCAGGGAGGTGGTCCCTACAAACCATCTCCATCTCCCCGGTCTCCACCTCTGTCCGCCAGGTTTAGAGCTGGTGGGTTTGCAGGAGGTTTTGCTGTCACCACGCCCGTTGAAGAAACTGAAAACGGGGACCGAGACTCTCTTCCCTGTGGGTCCAAGTACACATATGAAAAACATTAGACTTTAATCCCATGTTTGTTTTCTATCCCGATGCTGTATGTTTCTGCTTTGGGCAGGTGCACTGTTTGGGTGGGCTTCTTAAACAACTTCCCCAGTGGCTTGGGAAGAGAGGCGTCAGTTTGCCTCTGAGTTCTGTCTGATCCCAACAGCCGACCACAAAGAGAGGCATGTGAATACTGCAGTGCCAGAACCGGTGATCCGGAGGCCTGTATTTTCTTTATTTATCTCTGACTCTCTGCTATACCAAAAATGGATGGTGGTGGAGCATCTTCTAACAAATAAGTTACATAAACGTGGCATAATATTCCCTGTGAGGGGAGGTCACCACCAGGTTCTGATCAGTTCACACTTGGAGTTCTGCATTCAGTTCTTGGAGACAAATTGGAGCCCATTAGAAACCAGAAACTTGTCATAGGAATGAATGCCCAGTTGTTATCCTGGTTGTTTAGCTGGGCAAGACTGTTATGGTAGTAATATCTGTAGTAGTCTTATGTTGGAGGGATTAGACTTGTTTTGTAAGGTTCAGTGGGATAAAGCTAGGGGTCGGTGGGTACAAGCTACAGGGAAACACATTTCAATGAAGGAAGTGCTTCACAGCACAATGCATCCCAGATAAGTTAGCTTTACTTATAAGGTAATGAGCTCCTCAAGCACAAGCAGTGTTTGAATGGATCTGGCAGCAACTTAGTGGAAATGTTATAGACGGGGAATTCAACTATCAAATGGTTGGTTATTCTGAATAACCTTTTTCTGCTTGTTTGTTAATTCTCAACGAGGATATTTTTTCCATTGATTTTTATAGACAGTGGGAGGGAGGGAGTGGGGTAGGGGAGAGAAAGGGAGAAATTAAAACGTTGATTTGTGAGAGACACATCCGTAGGTTGCCTCCCGCAGGCGTCCCCACAGTTCCGGATGAAACCTGCAACCCAGGTATGTGCCCTTAACGGAGAAACAAACCAGTGACCCTGTGATCCTTCCGTGTGGGCAGGCCCTTGTTCTATCAACACTGGCCAGGGCTGGATGACCTTTTAAGAGTCCTTTCAACCCTAAAATTCTGTGAATGTGGGGGAGAGGAAGTTTAATTTGACCATTGATTCTTTTCATTACATTTTCATTGCCATAATCAAAATTCAAATAGTATTTATTATATATTGTTTTTACAGGTAATTTTTAAATTAAAAATAACTTGTATTTGTGCCCTTTTTAAGAATTTAAAATGCTGTTTGGAGATGGGTGAAGCATGTGGAATTCTGACCTCCTTTAGGAGAAAAAGGAAATTTTGTCACCTTTTGATTCCATTTACCCCCTGAGACTAAAGCTGAAATGGAAAAAAATTCATGCATTGTTCTTCCTTTTTAATCCCAAACTACTAAGATGGCTGCATCTCAGTAATAATGCGCATGATTGTGTGTGTTTTACAGGGAAACAGTAATCCTCAGTTTTATAAACATGTAATGTAGTAATTTGGTTTCAGAATTAACATCCTGGTGACCCTTGAAATAACAGTTTTACTTCACTGACTTTGGGTTGTCATTGTGCTATTCTCCCCCTCAGATATTTTTAAAGATTAGTTTTGTACAATTTTGTGATATCAGCAGTTTATTGAGTGTCCTTGGGCCAGAAGCTGGGGATAGAAAGATGAATAAAACAAACTCCTTGTGCTTGAGAAGTTTATAATTTAGTGGGGAGACAGGCAGGTAAGTGGAATTTAAATATAAAATGGCAGCTGTTACAATAAAGGTAGCCACATATAGTACTATATTATAAGGATTCAGAGGAAGTTATCTAACCAGCCTAGCATCTGGGAGTGGGTAGCAGGTCATGAAGAATGTGCCATTTACAATGTCTTGAAGAATTATTGGGACAAGGGAGGCCAAGTAAAGGTAAAAAGATTTAGGACTGGCTTGAGTAAAGGCATGGGGATTTGAAGCACCGTGTGTATTATATTTGGTGGTATGCCAAGTAATTGTATTGCTAAGAGTTCAGAGATTGAGTGTTGGAGGAGTGGGAGATGAGATTTGGGATCCAATCTTGGAGGGTTTTGCCTGGCCTTCTAAAGATTTTGTACTTATTTTTTTTAGGTAAAGAGCAGTCATTCAAGAGTTTTAAATAAAACATTACGGAAGTTAGTTTTGCATTTTTTAAAGATTGGGGGGAGTTTACAAAGGTTTATTGTTTATAATTCTTTAATTTTCTCTGTTTCCCTTATTAGATTATTAGCTTCTTGAAGGAATATATGTCATTCTAATCTACATTGTTTCACATATATGATCATTCAGTTAAACACTTGTTTTGGTTTTATTTATTTTAACTTCATTATTGTTTTATATGTAACAAAAATGGCCTAGTCACTTTTCAGTAAAATTTTCATCAGCAAAGGTCCAGTGCTGTAAAATAACCTGGAGTCTATTGTAAAAGGAATTAATGTTTAAAAACATTAACAATAATATTCCATTAAAAGTTTACAAAGAAACTGTTGCCCATTGAAAAGTAGCAAATTAGTATTTGTCTTACATATGAAGTAGATTTTAAGTAAGAAAAATAACTTGTTTACAGTTAACACACACACACACACAGGGTGGGCAAAAGTAGGTTTAGCATGTGTATGGAAAATAATACAATAAATAATAATACAAGAAAAAACTCTGTTTCCCATACTCACAACTGTAAACCTATTTTTGCCCATCCCTGTATAGTATGTATGTGTTAGTATATACCTGTTTGTATATCTATAAGTATCTATTTATAAGATATAAGAAATAGACTTTTATATTAGCATTAATGAAATGATTTATTTTTTATGCAATATTTTTCTCTTAAATTTAGTTTTTGATGATGAAGAAGAAAGCAAATTGACCTATACAGAGATTCATCAGGAATACAAAGAACTAGTGAGTATATTTTTTCACTGATTTTTAAAGGTAATTAGAATAATTTTAATTTTAGCTCTTCTAAATTAAAAAATGGAGCTGTCCATTAAAATTATTTAATAAAAAAAAATTCAGCCCTGGCCAGTTTGGCTCAGCGGTTAGAGTGTCGACCTGCAGTCCAGAGAGACCCAGGTTCGGTTCCTGCTAAGGGCACGTACCTCAGTTGCAGTTTGTCCCCGGCCTTGGTTGGGTCATGTGGGAGGCAGCCACTAGACGTGTCCCTTTCACGTCGATGTTTCTCTCTCTCTTCCTCTCTTTCCCTCCCACTCTATCTGAACAAAAAATGGAAAAATGTCCTCGGGAGAGGATTAAAAAAAATTCAATCTACTTTAATAGTACTACCAGCTGCATCAGGCTACAAGGGTTCTCTCAGTATCTCATCCCTCTGACTTCTTACTTATTTTTTTTATTTTTTTATCCTCACCCGAGGATATTTTTCCATTTTTTTGTACAGATAGAGTGGGAGGGAGAGAGAGGAAGGGAGAGAGAGAGAGAAACATCGACGTGAAGGGACACATCAAGTGGCTGCCACCCGCACGAACAACCAGGGCCGGGGACAAACTGCAACCGAAGTACGTGCCCTTAGCGGAACCGAACCCGGGTCTCTCCAGACCGCAGGCTGACACTCTAACCGCTGAGCCAAACTGGCCAGGGCTCCCTCTGACTTCTTATCTTTTCCTCTCTAGAATCTAAGGAATGGTTTAGGACAGCTGTCTTAGGGGATCTTGCATTTATTTTATTTATTTATTTATTTATTTATTTATTTATTTATTTATTTATTTATTTTTCCTCACCTGAGGATATTTTTCTATTTATCTTCAGATAGAGTAGGAGGGAGAGAGAAACATTGATGTGAGAGAGACACATTGACTGGTTGCCTCCTACACGACCCGACCCAGGGCCAGGGTTTAATTGCAACTGAGGTACGTGCCCTTGACCGGAATCAAACCTGAGACTCACTGGTCTGAAGGCCAACCCTCTACTGCTGAGCCAAACCGGCCAGGGCATGTTTTGTGATTTTTAAAAATGACTCTGGGTAGCAGAAGAGTTGTACTTCATCAAACCTCATAATCCTGATTTCAGTTATTTCTAGTAGAGGAAATAAAATGTCATTTGATTCTCTGAAAAATTTTAACTTTTTGTTGTTTGTTTTTTCAATGAAATACATTGTCACTGCCATGTAATATAATTTTATGTAGATCAATAATTGCAAACAAGCATTTATACTTTTTAAAACTCATACTTTACATGAAAACAGTCATTTTGAATTTTCTATGTAAATTATAAAAGTTAAAATTTCTCTTTTTAGGTTGAAAAGTTGTTAGAAGGTTACCTCAAAGAAATTGGAATTAATGAAGATCAGTTTCAAGAAGCATGTGCATCTCCTCTTGCAAAGACCCGTACATCACAGGTTTTTGCTTTCATATTATTCCATAACATGTAGTTTTGACAAAAATGACAAAAAATAAGGGTTTCACTTATATTTGTTATTTGATTGTCAAAGTATAATATTCTTGACATTGCACTAATTCATCACATACACGTTCTTTTTTATACTACTTTGAGAAATGATAATTTGAGACATTAATGAACTGATGCAATTAAAAAAGAATTTTCTGAATTCAGAACTATAAGAGATCACTGACAGTTTTGTAGTTTCTTTTTTTAATCTTAGCAAATCCACAGTACACGGTTCCTGGGACTTCCTTCTCTTGGAACTACTTTTGTTATCTTACTAGTTTTGCAGTGCTGGACTGAAGTAGGTATCATGTGGACTTATACCTAATATTTACTGAGGGCTCATATGAGTTGCTTGTTTTAGGCACTTGACATATATTATCTCATTTAATTTTCCTGATACTCCTTAAGAAATATTTTACTTCCATTTAGAAATGAGAAAACTAATGCACAGATACATTAAGCAACTAGTGTGAAGTCTACAGCTAAGTAGATAGTAGAACCAGGATACCAGCCCTGGCCCCCCTTGCTCGGAGGCTAAGGTAAGAGATATGTTACTACTACCAAATAGCTTTCTTCTTTTTGCTTTTTTTAAAAAAAAATCCTCACCAGAGGATATTTTTCTATTGATCTTTAGATAGGGGGTGGGGGAGAGAGAGAGAGGGAGAGAGAGAGAGAGAGAGAAACATTGAGGTGAGAGAGACACATTGATTGGCTGCCTCCCGCACAACCCCGACCAGAGTCGGGGACTGAATCACAACTGGTACGTGCCCTTTACTGGAATTGAACCCAAGACTCTTATGTCCTGATGCTCTAACTGCTGAGCCAAACTGGCCAGGGCAAGTTGCCTTCTTCTTTTTAAAGAAAAATTTTTCTTTATTGATTTTAGAGAGAGAGGAAGGGAGAGGGTGAGAGAGCTAGAAACATCAATGAGAGAGAACATCGATTGGCCACCTCCTGCATGCCCCCCACTGGGGATTTGGCCCACAACCTGGGCATGTGCCCTGACTGGGAATCGAACTGGTGACCTCTTGGTGCATGTGTTGATGCTCAACCACTGAGCCACATCGGCTAGGCAAGTAGCCTCCTTCTTAAAGAGTTGCTTTAGCCCTGGCCAGTTTGGCTCAGCAGTTGGAGTGTTGGCCTGCAGACCAGAGAGTCCTGGGTTCAGTTCCCACTAAGGGCACATACCTCAGTTGCAGTTTGTCCCTGGCCCTGGTTGGGGTTGTGTGGGTGGCAGCCATTCGATGTCTCTCTCTCACATTGATGTTTCTCTCTCCCTCCCTCCCATTCTGTCTGAAGATAAATGCAAAAATGTCCTCAGGTGAGAATTAAAAAAAAGAGTTACTTTAGCTTTCCAACATCTACCAAATAAAGTATAATACCCTAGTGAGATGATAATGAGGATTGTCTATGATGTGACCCGAAATTATATTTTTAGTGTTCTTCTCCTGCTATAGTTCTCCAATACATCATTTACTATAGTCGTTCCAGGCCACTTGCTCTTACAAGCATCCATGCACCTGCCTTTGTTTATGCCATTCCTTCACTCTGGAATATTTGGCCCCCACCTCCCTCCGTACCATCCTTTCCTTACTCAGAAAAATCCTCATCATCAGGGTCTGGCTTAAATGTTACTTCTTAAGGCAGCTTTCTTGATCCTTCTAGTCCGACTAATGCTCATTGTACCTCACTGGGCAATTACATTTTTGGTACTCTGTCTTTATTTACAGTTTCTTACAAGTTGTTGGCCTTACTAGATTGTAAGTCTTTTGAACTGTTTTTGGTATCTTTGCATTCCCAGCATCTAGCACAGAGAAGAGAACTTAGTTCCTGGTAGATAGTTCTTAATAAATTATTGTGAATCTAAATTACATTTTTATTTTGGCTTAGAAGAGCTTGCTTTTACTACTGTTTAATCCAGCATTTCCTGCTACAGTTCTCTTTTGCACAACTTTTGCTCATTGAATGATCACCTCTAATTTTAGAAATAAAAAATCTTTACTAGAACATGACATTTAAAGAAATACTAAGTGATATTGATATGCCCACACTAATGTCACAAGTATGATTTTGTTAATAATTCTATATTACAAAAGTTGTTTTATAGTTCACCAATAGCTTTTGTTTTATATGCACCATAGTTTTAGTTTAAGGAATAATAATAGATACTATTTTTTTCTCCTTTTTAGTGGAATAGGAAGAATTTGATTGAAAATTATTATGTAGTATTTAAATTTCTTTTAAGACATTGGTATTTGTTTTTATTTTCTTGTTTTTCAGGAATATGTTCTGCTTTGGTTAATATTAGTCAACTTCTTAATTAAGGTATTGTTAATGAGTCTGAATTACTTCGTGAATAAAGATGTTCACAGAACTATTAGACACGTCCATCTTTTATTTTTATTGTCAGGATAACTTTAAAATAATTATTTGTGAATGAAGATGTCCAGAATTTTAAAATACTGTTTTCAGATCAAGATTAACACATCTTTCTCTTTTGTTCTATTATACAACACCTTTTTATTTATTTGGAATTGATCGGTACAAGGAGGCAAGCCTTTTGACACAAAGAGACCTGGATTTGAGTTACAGATCTTTCATTTACTAGCCCTCAGACTGAGGACAAAAGTTGTTTTACAGTTTTTCTTTCTTATCCATTCTGATCTAAATTTTCACACCCATAGAATAAGGGTAGTATCTACTTTGAAAGGTTTTTGTGAAATTTAAGAGATAGTGTTCATAAAGCATTTAGCACAATACCTGACATACATAAGGTGGCCTATAAATGGAAGCACCTCTTAATTATCAGTAGCTATTTTGGTGGTTGATTAGCACTGTGCTAATCAGGCCAGGGTCATGGGTTCAATCCCTATGTGGACTAGTTAACTTTATTCTCTTTTGGAGCAAACTCTTACTTAGCACCAGATACTGAATAGCAACATGACTGAATTAGCAGAAAAGCAGCTCAAACCATATTGTAGATTGCTGCTTTGCAGTAATTATATAATCTTTAAAACTTTTTTTTTTTTTTTTTTCTTATTAGAGAGAGAAAGAGAAACATTGATTTGTTGTTCTACTTATGGATTCATTGGTTGCTTCTTGTATGTGCCCTGACCTGGGATCGAACCAGCAACCGTAGTGAACTGGGACAATGCTCTAACCAACTGAGCTACCCGGCCAGGGCAGTCATGTAATCTTCAAGATCAGAATACTAATTCCATTATGCCAATGGGGTGCCTAAGAATGAATTCAAGAAACCATTTGCCTGCCCTGGATAATTTAAGAGGTAATTTTTATTTTGTTTTGATTTTTATTTATTTATTTATTTATTTATTTTTTTAACCTCACCTGAGGACATTTTTCCATTTTTTGTTCAGATAGAGTGGGAGGGAGAGAGAGGAAGAGAGAGAGAGAGAAACATCGACGTGAAAGGGATACATTGAGTGGCTGCCACCCGCACGACCAACCAGGGCCGGAGACAAACTGCAACCAAGGTACGCGCTCCTAACGGGAACCGAACCCGGGTCTTTCTGGACCGCAGGCCGACGCTCTAACCATTGAGCCAAACTGGCCAGGGCTGATTTTGATTTTTAAACTCTTGCCAGCTCCCATTGTATTGCATTGCTAAAGCCAACTTGAAAGATTCTTTTCACTTGGTTTGGTTATCATTAGACCTAAACAATTGGTCCTGGATACTCTTTATGTGTTAAAGTCAGCAGGAGGAGCCCTGGCTGGTTTGGCTCAGCGGTAGAGTGTTGGCCTTCGGACCAAAGAGTCGCGGGTTTGATTCTGATCAAGGGCATGTACTTCAGTTGTGGATCGGTCTCTGGCCCTTGATGGGGTTCTGCAGGAGGCAACTAATTGACGTGTCTCTCTCACATCAATGTTTCTCTCTCTCTCTCCCCCCACTCTATCTGAAGATAGAATGGAAAAAAGGTATCCTTGGGTAAGGATTAAAAAAAAAAGTCAGCAGGAGTAGTAAGGAGTCTAATGACCCTAATGAAATGAAGAACTTGAGTTTTTTTAAAAAAGAGACTCAAAACATTTTTTTCTTTTTTCTTTATTGATTTTAGAGCGAGAGGAAGGGAGAGGGAGAGAGAGATGGAAACATCAATGAGAGAGAACATCCATTGGCCACCTCCTATACGCCCCCCACTGAGGATTGGGCTACCACCTGGGCATGTGCCTTGACTGGGAATTGAACTGGTGACCTCTCCGTGCATGGGTTGATGCTCAACCAGTGGGCTACACCAGCCAGGCAAAAAAAGAATTTTTTTTTAAAATTTCTTTTTCTTTCTTTTTTATTAATTAATTTTTGTTACAGATGTTTCTCCTTTTCCCCCACTGATTCCCCCCCCCTCCCCCCTGCCCTGTCCCCAGTTTGTTGTCCATGTCCACTGTTCATGCACACATGCATATAAGTTCTGTGGTTTATCTCTCTCCCCCACCCCCCTCTTTAGGGGACTGTCAGTCTGTACCCCACTTCCGCGTCTCTGGGACTACCCAATTCCTCAGACTGTTATGTTCATTATATTCCGCAAATAAGTAAGATCATATGAAACTTGTCTTTCTCTGTTTGGCTTGTTTCACTTAGGATGATACTTTCAAGGTCCCTCCATGTCATCTCAAAGGATAAGAGATCTTTCTTACAGCTGCATAGTACTCTATTGACTACATGTTCCACAGCTTTTTTATCCATTCATCTACTGATGGACACTTGGGCTGTTTCCAGATCATGGCTATTATAAATAGTGCTGCTACAAACATGGGGGTACATATATTCTTTCTGATTGGTGTTTCGGGCTTCTTAGGGTATATTCCTAGAAGTGGGATCACTGGGTCAAATGGAAGTTCAATTTTTAATTTTTTGAGGTAACACCATATTGTTTTCCATGGTGGCTGCACCAGTCTGCATTCCCACCAGCAGTGCACTAGAGTCCCCTTTTCTCCACACCCTCACCAACACTTGTTGTTTGATGATTTGTTGATGGCAGCCATTCTGACAGGTGTGAGGTGATACCTCATTGTTGTTTTAAAAAAAGACTTTTTAAGAGCATGTTTTTCTGTTACATATGTATGATTTCCTTAAAAATGCTTATGCCCATCTGGTGTGGCTCAGTGGTTGAGCGTCGACCCATGCACCAAGAGGTCGCTGGTTCGATTCTCAGTCAGGGCACATACCCAGGTTGTGGGTCAAATCCCCAATGGGGGTCATGCAGGAGGTGGCCAATTAATGTTCTCTCTCATTTATGTTTCTATCTCTCTCTCCCACTCCCTTCCTCTCTCTCTCTCTCTAAAATCAATAAAAAAAAAAATTTAAATGCTTATGACTTAGGATATCTTTCTAAACAGTTCAGAAAATTATGACAGTATAATAAAGAGATATTTATTATTTCACTTGTTTTCAGTTGAATTACTAATAATGCGGTGTTTTCCAATTGAAATAGGCAAAAGTGACTTCTTTCATTGCTTGTGATTTTTTTTTTATTTTTTTATTTTATTTTTTATTATTATTTTTTTTATCCTCACCCGAGGACATTTTTTGTTCAGGTAGAGTGGGAGGGAGAGAGAGGAACAGAGAGAGAGAGAGAGAAACATCGACGTGAAAGGAACACATCAAGTGGCTGCCACCCGCACGACCGACCAGGGCCGGGGACAAACTGCAGCCCAGGTATGTGCCCTTAGCGGGAACTGAACCTGGGTCTCTCGGGACCGCAGGCCGACGCTCTAACCGCTGAGCCAAACCGGCCAGGGCGCTTGTGATTTTTTTTGATGAGAATAGAGCTCATCATTGATTTTGATGTATTACAGAAGCCAAGGACTTTTATGTGGCAAGAGGCAAACTATTTTTTCTCTTGTTTTTTTTTTTTTACCTTATTTTCTTTGATATTTATAAGATAGACATTAATACTATATTATATTATTAATATAATATTACATTAATATATTATTAGTATATTATTACATTAGTATTTGCAATAATAGTAATTGGGAAAATTATGCTTTTCCCCCCAATAACTTGGATCATTGAAAAGATTACATATGTGGTATTTTCTATAAATACACACAGGGTAATTAACAATATTTTGTGTGTTGGTAAGACTTTAAAAAAATTATTAGATTTTTTTAGAGCAGTTTTAGGTTTACATAAAATTGAGCAGGTAATAGAGTCTTCTAATATTAACATCTTTCATTAGTATAATATATTTATTATAATTAATGAGCCAATATTTATATATTATTAACTGAGGTCCATAGTTTACATTAGGGTTTATTCTTTGTGTTGTACTGTTCTGTGGATTTTGCCAAATACATAATGTCATATATCCACCATTACTGTATCATACAAAATAATTTCACCTCTATAAAAATTCCCTGTGCTCCACATATTCATTCTTTTCATCCTTGCCCTAAACCCCTGACAACCACTGATATTTTTTTGCTGTCTTTTTATTTTCTCCGTTTCTAGAATGTCATGTAATTGGGATTATATGGTATGTAGACTTTTCAGACTGGCTTTTTTCACTTAAGCAATATAAACATAAGGTTCCTCCAGGTTTATTTGTTTAATAGTTTTTTATTATTGCTGAATAATATTACATTAAATGGATATATTACAGTTTATCTATTTACCTTTTGAAGGACTTTTTGGTGGCTTCCAGTCCTTGATAATTATGAATAAAGCCACTATAAATATTTGTATTTAGGCTTTTGTGTGGACATAAAGTTTTCAATTTATTTGGGTAAATACCTAGGAGCCAGATTGCTGGATCATATGGTAAGATTAAGTTTAGCTTTGTAAGAAGCTGCCAAACTCTTCTCTGAAGTAGCTGTACCAGTAATAGGGAATACAGTCAATAATATTGTAATAAACGTGCATGGCATCATATCGGTACTAGACTTACTGGGGTGATCACTTCATAAAGTATGTAAATGTCTAATCACTATGTTATACACCTGAAACTAATATAATGTTGTATTTCAACTGTAATTGAAAAAATAAATAGGAAAGATGAAGTAGCTGTGCTATTTTGCATTTTTAGCAGCGATGAATGGGAGTGTCTCTTGTTCCACACACATCTTGGTCAACACTAGGTGGTGTCAGTTTTTTGGATTTTAGCCATTCTAATAGCTGTGGAGTTGTCTTCTCATTGTCTTTTGTTCATTTTTAAATTGATTTGTTTTCTAACTGTTGAGTTGTAAGAATTCTTTGTAAATATATATATATATATATATATATATATATATATTATGTGAAAGGGACACATCGAGTGGCTGCCACCCGCACGACCAACCAGGGCCGGGGACAAACTGCAACCGAGGTACGTGCCCTTAGCGGGAACCGAACCCGGGTCTCTCCGGACCGCAGGCGGATGCTCTAACTGCTGAGCCAAACCGGCCAGGGTTCTTTGTATATTTTTGATACATGTCTTCTTTGTCAGATAAGTGTTTTGCAAATAGTTTACAAAATTCTGTGGCTTTTTTCATTCTGTTAACAGTGTCTTTCACTGACAGGAGTTTCTATTTAAGAGTTTGATGTATCAGTTTTCTTTCATAGATTTTACTTTTGGTGTTGAAGAAGTCATTACCAAATCCAAGGTTATCTAGATTTTCTGTATGCTATCTTGTAGAAGTTTTATGGTTTATCTTTACATTTAAGTCTATGATTTTGAGTTAATTTTTGTGAAGGGTTTAAGATCAGTGTTTAGATTCTTTTTTTTTTTTTTTACATGTAGATGTGCAGTTATTACAGCACCATTTGCTGGAAAGATGACCCTTTCTTTATTAGATTGCCTTTGTTCCTTTGTCAAAGACCAGTTGACTTTGATTGTGTTTTTCAAGGAATTGGTCTATTTCCTCTGGGATATCAAATTTGTGGACATAGAGTTGTTCATAATATTTCTTTGTTGTCTTTTTAATGTCCATAGGATCTGTAGTGAAGTCCCCCTTTCATTTCTGATATTAATGATTGTGTCTTCTCTCTCCCTGCCTCCCTCTCTCCCGCTCTCTCTCTCTTTCTCTTTTTAGTTAACCTGGCTAGAGGTTTGTAAATTTTATTCATCTTTCAAGAATCGACTTTTAGCTTTGTTGATTTTCTCTATTGATTTTCCATTTTAGTTTCATTGATTTTGTGTTTGTAATTTCTATTATTTCTTTTTTATGCTACTTTGTGTTTTTTTTCTTCTTTTCTAATATGCATTCAGTACTATATATTTCTCTCTAAGTGGTACTTTTGTTGCACCCTACAAACTTTGATATATTGTATTTTCACTTTCATATAGTTAGAAATATTTTAAAATTTTTCTCTTGAGACTTCTTTGACCTATGTGTTAATTTAGAAGTACTGTATAAATAAAGAATCCTACTTTGTGGAAATTCATTTATCGTGGTCGAGTCTGGAACTGATTAACCACAATAAATGAGGGCTGACTGTATGTTGTTTTTTCCTCCAAGTATTTTAGGTTTTCCCATCTGTCTGTTAGAGTTGCCTAGTTTAATTCCATTACAGTCTGAGAGCATACTTTGTATGAATACTCTTCTTTTATTATTATTTAAAAAAATTTTTTTTCTTTATTGGTTTTAGAGAAAGAGGAACGGAGACGGAGAGAGAGAAACATTGATGAAAGAGAACATCGATTGGCCGCCTGCCTCCTGCATGCCCCCCACTGGGGATTTGACCCACAACCTGGGCATGTGCCCTGAGAATCGAACTGGCGACCTCTTGGTGCATGGGTTGATGCTCAACTACTGAGCCACACCGGCCGGGCTGATGCCTCTTCTTTTAAATTTATTAAGATGTGTTTTATGGTCCAGATGTTGTCTATTTTGATGAATGTTTTGTGTGAGCTTGAGAAGAAATGTGTATTTTTCTGTTGTTGGATAAATGTCAAGTTGATCTGGTTGCCTGAAGTGCTGTTCACTTCAGCTATGTTCTAACTGACTTTCTGCCTGCTAAATTTGTTACTGATAGTGGGTGTTAAACTCTCCAAGTGAAATAGTGAATTCTTCTATTTCTCCTTGCATTTCTATTAATAGAGCAGCTTAAATGCATGAAATCACTTGCATCTTTCAAAGCTATGGTATAATTTAACTCTAAGCAGAGATAATAAAAGGGTAATCTTATGCCTGGCCAGTATGGCTCAGTGGATTGAGTGTCATTCCATGGACTGAGAAGTCCGGGTTCGATTCCTGGTCAGAGCACATGCCCAGGTTTCGGGCTCAATCCCCAGTAGGGGGCGTGCAGGAGGCAGCTGATTGATGTTTCTCTCTTACATAGATGCTTCTCTCTCTCCCTCCCTTCCTCTCTCTCTAAAAAAATCAATAAAAATATATTTTAAAAATAAAAATAAAAGGGTAACTTTAGGCTAAATGTGAGTATGCCTGAATGTCTTTTAAACAAGTCAGAGTCTTAAAGAATTAATGTTCAATTTTTGTTAATGTGCTTTTCTTAAACATAGGTAACATCATATTTGCTTTAACTCATAGTTTTCTTTTAAAGCAGTTTGACATTTCAGTTAATTTAAAGGATACTTAAGACTTGTTGCTTTTAAACTATTTGCTAGTTTTTTGGAGTAACTCTTATATTTTGAGTATCTTTGTTAGAAGCTCTTAGGAGAGGGGTGATCCATTTCCTTGGACCAAAGAGCCCAATTGCTGTAATGATTTAGGTATAGAGCAATGCCAATATTTAATAAGTCTCAAGAGACCAGAACAATTACTTTTATAGGCACTTTTCAGTTTAAAAAGTAGTTTCTCGCCCTGGCCTGTTTGGCTCAGTGGTTAGAGCTTCGGCCTGCGGTCCCGAGAGACCTGGGTTCGGTTCCCGCTGTGGGCGCGTGCCTCGGTTGCAGTTTGTCCCCGGCCCTGATTGGCGGCCACTCGATGTGTCCCTTTCACATCGATGTTTCTCTCTTTCTCTCTCTCTTCCTCCCACTCTACCTCAACAAAAAAATGGAAAAAATGTCCTCGGGTGAGGATGAAAAAAAAAAAAGTAGTTTCTTATCTTATTTAATTACAACACCAAGCCAGAAAGTTATTACTATATTTCCTTCATTCTAAAATGCAAATTTTTCATATCATACTATCTCTGAAATGAGAGTACATTTTATAATTGATGACCTGTCATAATTTAATTGGCAGGGTTTTTTTCTTATTGGTACATGAAATAATAGTTTATGTTACTAATCTATAGAGTCTTAGATTCAGTGAAACACTTTATTACTTTTATTATTATTATACTAATTTGCAGATGAAGCTGATGCTCAGAGGACTAGGTGGTATGTCCAGAGTTACACAGTTGGTTCATGCTTAAGCTGGAAGTAGGTGTCTGATATCAAGGGCTCATTTTTTTTTTTATCCTCACCCGAGGACATTTTTCCATTTTTTGTTCAGATAGAGTGGGAGGGAGAGAGAGGAAGAGAGAGAGAGAGAAAAAGAAACATCGACGTGAAAGGGACACATCGAGTGGTTGCCACCCGCACAACCAACCAGTGCCGGGGATTAACTGCAACCGAGGTACGAGCCCTTAGCGGGAACCAAACCCGGGTCTCTCCGGACCACAGGCCGACGCTCTAACCGCTGCAAGGGCTCATTTTCTTCACCACTGTACCTATGGTTCTCAGACTTCAATATTATAAGAATTATCTGGGGAGATACACAGGCACCCATCCTCCAGAAATTTAGATTCATTATGTCTAGGGCAGGCCTCAGGAATATGCATTTAACAATTCCTCCTTTCTGTATTCTTAGAACACACTTTGAGAAGCCCTGCATACCTTTAAGTATCAACTCAAACTCTGACTTGCTAAAAGAAGCTCTGGTTGACACGTTGCCATCAATATCAGTGCCCTTTAGGTGTTGGTAGTGATGAGGTTAAAGTACTTGATATAATTAATAATAAGTCTAGGAAGCCCCAGAACAAAGTTATGTAGTGGCATAATCCCATTAAGAGGCTCTGGCAGTCATCACTAATCTATCAGAGAGGCTGCCCACAAGTGTTTTAATACTGAGCTCTGGGCTGCAACTTTCAGTCAAACACAGATGAAGCCTATTTGCTATTTCTACCTTGGGCTTTGTGAACAGTATATATGAATTTAAGGGTAAAGAAACTTTTTAAATAATGTCACAGAACTGTGTTTGCACTTTATTTTGCTATACTGCAGGTGTCTAGGATGTGAGCTGGTTGCTGCGGGAAGGGCTCCTTCCTTTTCTTTGCTTAGAGCTCTTTGATGGTGCTTTTGTTAAGGTATCTCTGACCTTATTGCTTCCTACCTGTTGAACAATAATAGCACACCCTTTGTTGCCTCTCCACAATTTTATGTGATCAGCTTTACCATTAATATCATATAAAGCTTGAAATAAGATTTTAGTAAGATGGATAAGATCTGAGTGTTTTCTTTTGGGTTTTTACACATTTCAAATTTTATTCTACTTCTTATTGGTTAGAATGGGAATTGGTTGGCTCTTTGATATAGCAGTAGTTCTCTGTAGTTAAGGAAATGTTAATTTGGATCTTCTAGGGTAGACATCTTCATTTATTTTTTCTAATTTATTATACTTCAGTTTTATCCAGAAAATGATTTTACATCTTAATTTCTAATTCCACCTCTTCCATGAAACTTTCTATATATAGGACAACGACAGTTGCATTCTCACGTTACTAATACCTTATTGCATTTATTGTCCAGACTTCACTTTTTGGCATTTACTTTTATTTACTTGGGTACTTTTATTAATTAAGGGATAATTTTGTAGTTACTGATTTATCATTAAGCAGTAAATTTCAAGTGACAGAATATAGCCAAATAGATTAATGAGGCTGAAAACAAATTCAGATACAGAAAAAACAACATACATACTATAATTAAAAAATATTTTATTGTTAAAAACTGCTAACATCATCTGAGCCTTCAGTGAGTTGTAATCTTTGTGTTGGTAGAAGATCTGTCTCAATGTTGATGAAAACACATTATCTAAGAAGTGCAATAAAACGAGGTATGCATGTAGTTTTAAAACTTGAGTCTTCATTTAACTTACAGATTTCTTTCCACAGGCCATTTTGCAACCTGTGTTGGCTGCAGAAGATTTTACTATCTTTAAAGCAATGATGGTCCAGAAAAACATTGAAATGCAGCTGCAAGCTATTCGAATAATTCAAGAGAGAAATGGTAAAATGTTGAATTTAGAAATCTGAGTGCTGAATGCACTTTTTATTTTTTTTTTTAGTTTTGACTATTCTGATTCTAAATTATTTTTTTTCTTTATTGATTTTTAGAGAGGAAGTGAGAGGGAGAAAGAGATAGAAACATCAGTTGGCCGCCTCCTGCATGCCCCCCGCTGGGGATCGGGCACACAACCTGGGCATGTGCCCTGACCGGGAATCGAGCTGGCGACCTCTTGGTGCATGGGTCGACGCTCAACCACTGAGCCTCACTGGCTGGATTGACTATTCTGATTCTAACATGGTCTTAAATGTAGCTGCCTTGTATAAGTTTATTCCAAGTTTAAAACTCTGAGCCTGACTTAAGAGATTCAAGAACGTAAACTTCCTGATCAGTGCATGTTTGACATCTCAAAAGCAGACCAGCCCTGGCTGGTTTGGCCCAGCGATTAGAGCGTAAGCCTGCAGACCAATGAGTCGCGGTTCGATTCTGGTCAAGGGCGCATACCTCGGTTGGGGTTTGTCACCCGGCTCTGGTCAGGGTCATGTGGGAGGCAACCAATCCATGTGTCCCTCTCACGTCAATGTTTCTCTCTCCTTCTCTCGCCATCCTTCCCTCCCTCCCACTCTATCTAATGATAAATAGAAAAATATCCTTGGGTGAGGAACAAACAAAACAGACCAGAATTTGATTTAAGGTTGATTAGGTTTCAGAGAGCTTGATTTTTCTGCCCAGCCATTGTGTTTATGAAATTCAGTACTTTTGAGTGCTCACAGTTGTAGTTACTATTGAGAGAGTGTGACTACCCTTCTTCTGGTTTATTGTTAGGACCTTTGTTGTAGAAGAAAGTGTTTTTCAAACTTTAGTGAGCATTGGAAGCAGTTGAGGGGCTTGTTGAAACACATCTCCCAGTTTCTTTCTCTCTCTTTCTTTTATTTTTGGTTAATCTTAACCCCAGGATATTTTTCCTTTTTTTTTAGATAGCATGGGAAGGAGGGAGACAGAGGGAGAAACATTGACATGAGAGAGACACATCGATTGGTGTCCCCCCACATGTCTCTGACTGGGCCAGGGATTGAACCTGCAACCCAGGTATGTGCCCTTGACCGAGAATTGAACTCCTGCCCCTTTGGTGCAAGGGCCGACACTTTAACCTCTGAACCACACCAGTCAGGGCAATATTTTGCTTTTTTTTTTTTTATCCTCACCCGAGGACATTTTTGCATTTATCTTCAGATAGAGCAGGAGGGAGAGAGGGAAGAAGAGAGAGAGAAACATCAATGCGAGAGAGACACATCAAATGGTCGCTACCCACATGACCCCAACAGGGGCTGGGGACAAACTGCAACGAGTTACGTGCCCTTAGAGGGAACCGAACTCGACTCTCAGGTCCGCGGGCCGATGCTAGTCTAACCACTGAGTCAAACTGGCCAGGGCAGTACTTTGCATTTGTAACAAGTTCCCAGGTGATGCTTAAACTCCTGTTCCTGGAACCACACTGAGAACTACTGTTCTAGGGCAATGGATAGTTAAGATTGTACCACTATCAGGTAGGACAGAAAACAACTCAAAGCCCTAGTAACCCTCAAGGTGTGCCTAATATGTTTCTCTCAAGTTATTCCTACCTTTTTTCTCTTCTTGTGTACTTGAACTACATTTGACTTCTTAACTCAAGACATTAGTTTCTAACCATGCTTATTATTGTACTATCTCCTTTTCAACCTAGATTCTTACCCTCTTTCAGATTTCTGGCTCTGATAACCTGACTTTAATAACCTATGTGTTCCTTGCTCAATAGACTGCCACTGATATTCTTTACCATGCCTATGTACCTTTCATGGTTTGGCAGCAGTACCTTTTCTTTGATTGTTTCTCGAAGATACACTGTTTGCTTTTAAGGAGCTGGAACATGCAGCAATAGGGCTTCTATTGTTGCAGGGCAAACATTAGAATGTTGCAGGACCCATGTTGTGGATTATTCTTTCATTTGTCTGATGTGAGTAGAGACTTAATCCCTTAGAACAGCGATTTTTCAACAAGTGTACTGCAAGAATTTTAAAAACATGCAATATCTGCCTATTTAGTCAGGGGCACTGACCTCTTTTCCCTTAGACTGTCAAATAAAAAAATGACAACAGCCAACACAACAGTAATCGTCCGGAGTGAATGAATCAAAGTGATCCCTATTTTTTTTGTCAGATGGGCAAAAAGTATATTTCTTGGTGTGCTGCAGAATTTTAGTAATTAGTTAGTGTGTGCCATGAGATGAAAAAATTGAAGATCAGCCCTGGCTGGTTTGGCTCAGCAGTTAGAGCGTCGGCCCATGGTCCAGAGAGACCCAGGTTTGTTTCCCGCTAAGGGCACGTGCCTTGGTTGCAGTTTGTCCCCGGCCCTGGTTGGGGTCGTGTGGGTGGCAGCCAGTCGATGTGTCTCTCTCATATCGATGTTTCTCTCTCTCTTCCTCCCTCTCTCTCCCTCCTGCTCTATCTGAAGATGAATGCAAGAATATCCTCGGGTGAGGATAAAAAAAAAAAAAAAGAAGAAGAAAATTACTACCATAGAACAAACCACCACTGTAACTATCACCTAAAATCCTAAGATGCTTTTCACACAGTTAAGAGAGTTCCTGTCTGTGGCTAGGAGATAATACTACCTCAATTCTGAAGGATACATGACATTGTGCAATTGCTTTGGTGTAAATGAGTTTGGAAAACAATCTCTCTACCTTAGTTTGCTTCATAAAATTTTTTCTCTGAATTGTTCTGAAACTACGCTTTATATTGATCCATGGGATAGAGAATTTGAATAATTATTTTCTGTTAGTTAAAATTGTTCTTTTGTGGGGAGATCAGTTTTGGTAAGAAATAATGAACTTGATATATGCACTCTATAGTTTTCAGTTTGGAATTTAAGTGAAAACTCATTTAGATTTTAATAAAAGGGGAACAGTGCTACAGCTTCTATCAGCTGGATGCCTCAGGCTGCCATTAGCAGAAAATCTAAATGAAACTGGCCTAAGCAGTAAGAGATTTATCATTTCACAGCACAAAAAGTCCAGAGGAAGAGAGGGAAGGAAGACAGGTCCAGGGTTGGTTAATTTAGTGGCTCAGTGATGTTATCAAGGACCTTGATACTTTCCATGACTCATTGGTCCGTGGCCGATGCTCTACCGCTGAGCCAAACCGGCCAGGGCTGTGACAGATTTTTAATACATGTATTTAAGAATGTTGCTTAGCCCTGGCCAGTTTGGCTCAGCGGTTAGAGCATTGGCCTGCGGTCCGGAGAGACCTGGGTTCGGTTCCCGCTAAGGGCACATACTTCGGTTGCAGTTTGTCCCCGGCCCTGGTTGGTCATGCGGGTGGCAGCCACTCGATGTGTCCCTTTCACATCGATGTTTTTCTCTCTCTCTCTCTCTCTCTCTCTCTCTCTCTCTCTCTCTCTCTCTCCCCCTCCCTCCCTCCCTCTTTCTCCCTCCCACTCCATCTGTACAAAGACTGGAAAAATGTCCTCAGGTGAGGATAAAAAAATAATAAAATAAAAGAATGTTGCTTAACTTATATCCAGGGCGAAGGACCTTAGAGCGATGCTGATTGTACTAAAAACTGTAGACCATTTGAAAATTGTCTTCGTAGTGAGAGAAATTCAAAAGCTATCTGAATTCTTACTGTACCTTATCAAAGAATTTTGGGAAAATGCAAATTAGAGCATTATTTTGATGGTTTTGTAGAATTACACACTGTTACATTATTCTTTTTGTAGTTCTTTTCATTTTCCTTACAAAGTTTATTAGGAGAATACTAATTGTGTATCTTTTGACTTAGCAAAAATGCACTTAAGATTAATGGGTTATATAGATGTAGTTTTCTCGTTCTGATACTGTACTATAGTTTTGTAAGATGTTACCATTGGGAGAAACTGGGTGAAGAGTACACAGCATCACTCTGTATTATTTCTTGCAACTATGTGTGAAACTGCAATTATCTCAAAATTGAAAGTCTAATTAAAATGCATTTAAACATCAAGGGGAGTAGCATAATAAAGCTACTTTAATTTAGAGCAGACCCAAAATCCCATTATCATATGTGGATAAAGAAATAGAAGGAGGGCACGGATGGTGTGGCTTACTGGTTGAGTGTCGACCCATGCATCAAGAGGTCAATGGTTCGATTCCTAGCCAGGGCACATGCCCGGGTTGTGGGCCCGATCCCAATGGGGGGCATGCAGGAGGCGTCCAATCGATGATCTGTCTCATTGATGTTTCTCTCTCTCTCTCCCTGAAAATCTATAAAGAAAAAGAAAATACACAGCAAACCTTAAAAAAAAAGAGATAGAAGAAGGGAAGGCAGGAGGGGGGTGGGAGTAGGGAGGAGTGGGTCAGTAGGGGAAAAAAGGGGGGACACCTGTAATATATTCAACAATAAAGATAAGTTAAAAAAGAAATAGAAGGTAAAAATTTGAGGCATGCTGCTAATATCATGAGAATATAATTATAGATATGAACAGAACACTTTTTATCAGACTATCTGCTTATAAGAAAGGTATAGGTAATAAAGTAAATTAAATCAATACTTAAAATTACTTGCCATGAATTATTATTTGTCTTGGGCTGAAGTTGGTACTTCCTTGGTTTATAGTTATTAGTCCAATATCTGCATAGAAGCTTTAAGGGCAGAGATTATTTTATCCATCTTTATACTCCCCCTAAGTGCTTAGCACCAGGCTTTTTTGCATGTAGTAAACAGGGCCCTGTCCAGTACTAGCATTTGTTGTAAGAATGAAGAGTATTAATGTGGTATTTCAATTAACAAAGTCTTTTACATTTTATTTGTAAACTCTTTTCCCATTTAAGGGGTGCTTTTTTTTTCATCCTCACCTGAGGACATTTTTCCATTTTTTGTTCAGATACAGTGGGAGGGAGAGAGAGGAAGAGAGAGAGAGAGAGGGAGAAACATCGATGTGAAAGGGACACATCGACTGGCTGCCACCCACACGACCAACCAGGGCCGGGGACAAACTTCAACTGAGGTACGCGCCCTTAGCGGGAACCGAACCCGGGTCTCTCTGGACTGCAGGCCGATGCTCTAGAGGCTGAGCCAAACCGGCCAGGGCTTAAGGGGTGCTTTTGAGAGCATAATGTCATTAGTAGGAGCTTATTGGGTTTGGTGCTATACCCTCTGATAATTATGACTAAGGAAGATAATAGCTTAAGTTAATTTTTACTACCATATACAATTGTTATTTAAAAAATTTTTTTCTATATTGATTTTTTAGAGAGATAGGAAGTGAGAGGGAGAGAGAGAGAAACATCAATGAGAGAGAACATCAATTGGCCGCCTCCTGCATGCCCCCGCTGGGGATTGGGCCCACAACCTGGGCATGTGACCTGACCAGGAATAGAACCGGTGACCTCTTGGTGCACGGGTTGATGCTTAACCACTGAGCCACACTGGCCAGGCTAATTGTTATTATTTTTAATAGAAAATACAAATAAGAGCTATTTCTAGATAAAACTGTGTGTGTGTGTGTGTGTGTGTGTGTGTGTGTGTTTTGGGGGGGGGGTTGGGGGCGTGGGGCGTTGCTGATTCCCTAATGCAAAAAAAAGTAAAAAAGACCATAGTTAAAAAAATAATAGCTTAGAACATTCTTTAAAGTGACAGATATTAATAAATTAATTTGTATTTCTTGATGAACTAAGTGAGAAATAAATGCTTTCAGTTGAGTTGATATTCTTCCATGTGGTCTTTGGTTTTGAACAGGTGTGTTACCTGACTGCTTAACAGATGGTTCTGATGTGGTCAGTGATCTTGAACAGGAAGAGATGAAAATCCTGAGGGAAGTTCTTAGGTATCCTTCTTTAATTATTTTTTGAATGAATCATTAGAATTTTGTAATATGACTTGTATATATACTTTCCCCAAAAAAATATGAGCTAGTAAAATATCAAAATTTTCTACTGAAGACCATGAAAGTGATTTATCATTTTGTTTATAACTATGTATATGCTACATTTCTTAATGGACTGAAAAAATTATTTTCAGATGACTCATACCTGATTAACGCAAATGGGAGTGTCTTACTCCTCTCCCATGGTGGGAGTAGGAAGCTAAATCGGATCAAGATGCACTAGATTCCTGCCTGGAAAGGGGTGTAGTGGCCTGAACTGACCAGAAATTCATAGCTTCTGGATCTTGGTATTAGAGGTGGCTCAAGCCATGTGTTTCACAGTAGGAGGCTAGACATCCAGACTCCACAGACCAAATAGCTGACTGGGTGGCAGGCAACCTACAAGTGGAAGAGGACAGTGGGAGGTGCCTATCCCAGATGACTGTCTTTGCTGTCTCTTCCTTGCCTGTTTTGTTGGTTTTTTTTTTTGCCATTTTTTTTTCTTTTTTATTAATTAATTTTTGTTACAGATGTTTCTCCTTTTTCTCCCACTGAGTCCCCCCTCCCTCTTCCTTGCCTGTTACATGACTCAGCCAAATGCCTGACACAGAGTGTGCAGCCCACTAAGGGGGCATTTTTTTCCCCTTGGGCCTGTTGTCCCTGACCTCAGTGGGAGCTTTGGAAGGGAGGGGCAATTGCGGCACTTAAAGTCACCTATGAGGTTTAGGTTTAGGGCAAAAGGATACCTGAAGCCACTGTGTCACCTGTAGAATGGGGTCTTGGCCTGTGGGGGCCCTTCCTGTCTAGCTGTAACCACAAATCTTCTAGCATCCTGTTGTCCCCCCACCAACTCACCTTGTCTCCAACTCCAAAGCAGATGGAGGATAGGCTGGTGGGTGGTAAGGAGCAGGAGGACTGTCTGATTAATTTCAGGGATTTGAGGGGTTGGGGGAGGGAGGCAGGTCTTCCAGTAAACCCAGCCTTTTGCTGCCATATCCTGCATTCCATGGCAGGGGCAAATGGGAGTCCGAGGCAACACAGAGTGCTTTGAGTTTACAGTGTTGAAGAGGTAAGGATAATTGGTGAAAGGTTTAGAGAAGACTGGCAAAGTTTTGACTTACACTGGTTGCTTCTGTTGGTTGATTGTTGGTCTGAAAACTGATCAACATTGTACTTTTTCTTTTTTTTATCCTCACCCGAGGACATTTTTGCATTTATCTTCATAAACAGCAAGAGGGAGAGAGGGGGGAAGAGAGAGAAACATTGATGTGAGAGAGACACATCAAGTGATTGCCACCCATATGACCCCAACCAGGGCCAGGGACAAACTGCAACCGAGGTACATGCCCTTAGTGGAAACCGAACCTGGGACTCTCTGGTCTACAGGCCAACGTTCTAACCACTGAGCCAAACCGGCCAGGGCTAATCAACATTGTACTTTTAAATTTTATTTTCTAAGGGTTTTTGAGGGGTGTGTACTACGGTATATAAAAGTAGAGCTTAGTTATGAACAAGTATGAGAGTTGATGTGGTTATTTTCCTAAATCAGGCTGCCTCAGTGAAGCAGTTTATAAAAGCGGATAGGGCTTTGGCATAATGGCTTTAGGAAAGCTGTGTAGTAGCTTAGATGCCACAGGAAAAAGTAGAATGAGGGGAAAAATGGATATTATCAGGAAGGCTATAACTAAAGGGAGAGGTCAAAGTCTGTATTAATGGGATTTGCCATTCATATTTATGTTTAGGCTTTCCAGCCTGTTGATCTTTGTTTAGGGAGGGGTTATTCACATTCAGAAGAAATGAGCATACTTGTATTTTATATTACTAACTGTAATATGCTATATATGCCTATGTATGTCTTTCTCAGTTGATTGTAAGCTGATTTAAGAAAAGCCTGAATTTTGTTTCCAAAATTCTTTACACATATTGTAAGCTTAGGTTAGCATGTTGCTTGTCGAATATTTTTTTCTTTAACCAAAAAAGAAAATTTACTTTTTTACCTTATTTTATATATTTCAGAAAATCAAAAGAGGAGTATGACGAGGAGGAAGAAAGGAAGAGAAAAAAGCAGGTACCTACAGAACATATGAATATAACAGAAGTATTTTGTGGTGTTATACCTAGTTTTTGTTTTTAAAATTTAAGCTAATGTGGAACTACACAATTCCTTGCAGTGTTCATATTATCTTGGCAATTCTAAGCATTTAAATTTAACTTTATAATTTTATTCACTTTATAATTCATCCAGCAACGTACCTTTACATTTCCAATAAAGACAGATTATTAACTCCAAAAAACTATTATACCATTTATATTTGGGGGGATTCCTTTTAAAAATTCCCCTCAGTTTTATGAATAAAAGAAGATTATGAAAAATATTTTTCTTTCCCACTCTCCTTCATTTCTTTACTGTTTTGAAACAGCAACTGCAGGTACTACAGTGGGTGCCCTGCGGGCTTTACCTGTCAGCTCGGAGCGCACGGTTCTTACCACACTTTCTGGCGCACCACTCTCCATTAGGGGCTGCTTCCAGACAGGGCCTAACCTTCCCTGAGCGGACATCATACACGCATCTGGCTGAGGCCAGGGAAGCTAATATTTATTCTTTCCCCTCTTCTCAGCTGCCCGCCTTTCCACATTTCCCCAAATCTCCCTGAAGGAAAAGAAAATCTAATATAAACTCTCAATCACTTGAAAGTTATTTTCCTTCAATCTCTATGATATGTGCTGATATCATTCAATATCTTGGAAAAACCTATTTTACTCCAAGACCCTATGAAGAGCAGATGAAAGAGATGTTTTAGGTTTAAAAGGTGATGTATATGTATCTTTAAAGTGAATCTCCTTTTAGTTAAGAAGGTAAAATTCATAGATATTAATAAAGACTTTTTAAAACATGAGGGTGTAGAACAGAAAACAGTTCAAAACTTCTATCAGAAGACATTCGTATTAACTCTTTTTTTTTTTAATCCTCACCTGAGGACACTTTTTGCATTCATAGAGCGAGAGGGAGAGAGGGTGGAAGAGAGAGAGAGAAACATCAATATGAGAGAGACACATTGACTGGCTGCCACCCACACAACCCCAACCAGGGCCGGGGACAAACTGCAACCAAGGTATGTGCCCTTAGCGGGAACCGAACCCAGGTCTCTCTGGACCACAGGCTGACACTCTAACCACTGAGCCAAACCAGCCAGGGCTTAACTCTGATTTTTAAGCAAACTCTGTTAGCCTTCTAGCATAATATTATGTTTTTAAAAACTTTGCTATGGAAAATTTTATTTATTTATTTATTTATTTATTTAATCCTCACCCGAGGATATTTTTCGATATTTTGTTCAGATAGAGTGGGAGGGAGAGAGAAAGAGAGAAAAACATCGACGTGAAAGCGACACATCGAGTGGTTGCCACCCACACGACCCAACCAGGGCCGGGGACAAACTGCAACCAAGGTACGTGCCCTTAGCGGGAACCGAACCTGGGTCTCTCTGGACTGCAGGCCAACGCTCTAAATGCTGAGCAAAACCGGCCAGGGCGCTATGGAAAATTTTAAATTTTTTTTTTTATCCTCACCCGAGGACATTTTTGCAATTTTTTTTTTTGTACAGATAGAGTGGGAGGGAGAGAGAGAGAGAGAGAAACATCGACGTGAAAGGGACACATCGAGTGGCTGCCACCCACACGACCGACCAGGGCCGGGGATAAACTGCAACTGAAGTACGTGCCCTTAGTGGGAACCGAACCCGGGTCTCTCCAGACCGCAGGCCAACGCTCTAACCGCTGAGCCAAACCGGCCAGGGCCGCTATGGAAAATTTTAAACACACAAAAATAGAACTGATAATAATAATCATTATGTATCCATCACCCAGCATATAGGGGCTTATGATTTAGATATTAAAGAATTACCTAATAAGCTACATGTGATCGGATTATTCTGTTTTTAAGGAAAAAATAAATGATCAGTTTACTTAGTTCTTTCTGTGATTTAAATGGTGTCTTTGGTTTTTAAATATGGTATTCCATTTTAGAAATGGAAATAAACCAATTTGTGGCTTTTTCAGGCATATCATAATAGTGGTATATAGGTTATCTTAAGTGGAGAGGCACCTTATATAATTCAGTGGTTTTATTTCTCTTAGAGTATTTCTTGGTGTCTCACTCGAGGGCACATGAATAGTAAAAGTGAAGCCTGAGTATGAATTCACTTCTTTCTAAGTCCAAAGTCCTAATCATACTAGTTTGTTAATCTTAGCACTACATGATTTGAAATGAGAAGGTTTACCTACCTCAAAAAGTGGAAGATAACTTTGGAAAATTAGAAAAGTAAGTTTTTAAAACTAATGTCTTTGGATCTCTTAAATAGTGAATTAAGAATCAAAATTAATCTAAAATATCTTTTTAAATTGTATTATGGAATCCTGTAGTTATCAGAGGCTAAAGCAGAAGAACCCCCAGTGCATGCTAATGAAACTGCAGAAATGAATAATTCCCAAGGGGATGGTGAACATTTTGCACACCCACCCTTAGGTAAGCTTGATGTGTTACTAAACTTTCTCTAGTAATGTGAATACATAAACATTGTAAAGAGTGTTTACTTTCTCTTACGTACTTAACCTTCAAAAACCCTGGGAGAGAGTACTGAATGGCCACTGGTATTTAAAGTTCTATGTCAATTTAGCTAAAGAGGT
This sequence comes from Molossus molossus, assembly GCF_014108415.1. Classification (NCBI taxonomy): domain Eukaryota; kingdom Metazoa; phylum Chordata; class Mammalia; order Chiroptera; family Molossidae; genus Molossus; species Molossus molossus. The sequence continues at coordinate 39,255,141 of NW_023425350.1, forward strand.
TGCAGGTAGGAAATAACCAATTGACAGAAATGGTGTAGTCACCAAATTTCTCAGTGAAGTCTGGAACCCAGAGCAGTGAAGGAGCAACCAGCCTCTGGTAGCACAGCTGCAGCATCCAAGATGTGTTCACATAACATTCGGTATTCTCACCCTTGACCACAATTATATGGTAAGTAAGAAGCTGAACTTGGAATGATAATGTTATTTTCAAAGGGAATTAAAGCACATCTAGAAAATAAGAGGTAGCTAATTTATCCAGATGCTTAGAAACTATTGTTGAAAGCAAACCAATGAGAATCCTTGTGGGAAATGTTAGCAGAAGAAATTATTAAATATGTAGCAAATCCACATTCAATATATTCTGATTTCCTTTATACAGAAACAAGTAATTCTGAGATAGAAAATGAATGATAATCATGTATTCAGTTCATTTTATGGATTTTTTTTTTTTTTTTATCCTCACCCGAGGACATTTTTCCATTTTTTTGTTCAGATAGAGTGGGAGGGAGAGAGAGGAAGAGAGAGAGAAACATCGATGTGAAGGGACACATCGAGTGGCTGCCACCCGCACGACCAACCAGGGCCAGGGACAAACTGCAACCGAAGTACATGCCCTTAGCGGGAACCGAACCCGGGTCTCTCCGGACCGCAGGCCAATGCTCCAACCGCTGAGCCAAACCGGCCAGGGCCATTTTATGGATTTTTATACTTTTAAAGAAATATCCTTTTCTCAATGAAAAAAAAACCATAACTCTGTCAGATATTATGACGTTTCCTTTTTTCAAAATTTTGTTTTTATTGATTTTAGAGAGAGAGGAAGGGAGAGGGAGAGAGAGAGAGAGACATTGGTGAGAGAAAACATCTATTGGCCTCTTGCATGCCTCCCACTGGGGATCAAGCCTACAACCTGGACATGTGCCCTGACTGGGAATTGAACCAGGACCTATTGGTGCATGGGTTGATGCTCAACCACTGAGCCATACTGGTTGGACTCTTTTTTTTTTTTTCTTTTTAAACAAGAAATTAAAGGAAATTGAGTGACTTGCCCAAAATCAATGAACTATTAACTAGTGAAACTGTGACTTACCTTTTTCTTCTCACTTCAAATCTTGTGTTCTACACTTTAGTTTAGAACTTTTATAATTGAGATAAGATGGGTTTGATATTTACCCATTGATTTTTAAGGCACTATAATATTATTTTTTTATTATTATAAAAAAATTATTATTTTATATTATGTTTTTATTGATTTTTTAGAGAGAGAGGAGGGGAGAGAGAGAAACATCAATGTGAGAGATAAACATCAATCGGCTGCCTCCTGCATGGCCCCTAATGGGGATTGAGCCTGCAACCGGGCATGTGTCCTGACTGGGAATTGAACTGAGGCTTCTCAGACCATGAGATGATGCTCAATCTACTGAGCCTCACTGGCTGGGCAAGGCACTATATTCTTAATTGATCAAATAATGGGGCATATGAAACAGGAGCAGGTTTATGAAGTTTCCTTGCTGCTTTCCTCCTAGCAGATCTAACCTTTTTTTTTTTTTTTGCATATTCTGCAGCTACTGAGTAGAATAACCTCATTTGAATTAAATCTATGAAAGCACCTGCTATAGATTTGTCTGAGCTTTTTAAATTAACTTTGTTTTATACAGACCTATGTACATACACTGTTTAAATCTTGTGTCTGACATAATTTGAATAAACTTGCTTTGCCTAGTTTCTTATCTGGGTATTAAGTGAAGCTATGCAGAATTTAATCTCAATCCATATTTAACTCAGTTATGCACATTAGTGGCACAGAACAAACAGCAGATAATTTCAAAAGTAATGATTTTGATTTTAAAAGGTGTTCTATTTTTTTAAAAAATGAGTATTTGTGATATTGCAGGAAGCCCCTTATGAAGACTCACTTAGGAGGAATCATCCCTTTGTTCATATCTTCCCCTGGTTCCTGCTTTCTAGAAATGTATAGTATCTGTTCTCAGACTGACACAGAGTTGCCAGAGATGAAATGATCTTTCTTTAAACTGTGGGCTTGCTGATTCTCCATTTCTAGAAATCAGTGAAGCTAGGTATTTTGATCTTAAGTATTTTCCTCTCTAGGCCCGAGTTAGAATATACAAGATGTCTATAACCAACTAATTCTGAACCAACTAACCAACTATTCAGAGCAAGTACATGAATTAAATATAAATGCTTATGTGCTTGGGACCCCCCAACTAAGAAATGAACTGTCCCTTATCCATCTATGTGGTTCCATATTGGGGGCTAAGCCTATCTCCTTAAAGTCACCATCAGTGAGAACTGCATGTTTAACTCTGTTTGCATATTATGACTGACTTGTTTAAGCTCATTTTTATTTCTGTTTGAGGTAGTTCTGTAGCTCTCTGGGTTAGTTGGAGTGTTAGCTCCAGGCTCATCTCTTCCATGGAGACTTCCCTTCCTGTCCGGGTCTGAAGAGCTTTTCTTCTCCCAAGTTCCCAGGAACTGCAGGCAGCCCACTCACCCCATGCTGGAGCCCTGGCCATCTGGCAGGCTTCTTGCTGTTTCTGGTTTCACTATGCTGGCAAGATTTTTAATCATTTCGAGACATATATATCATGTTCTCCCACTATGCTTTTAGTTCCTGGCATTTTTATGTTAATCTTTGCTTGTCTCACTGCTGTCTTTTATAGTCCTTGTACTTACACTGAAAATGTGTTATCTTAAAATTAATCACCTAGCCCTAGCCGGGTAGCTTAGTTGGTGAGAGTGTTGTCCCGATATGGCAAGGTTGTGGGTTCAGTCTCTGGTAAGGGCACATACAAGAATCAATTGATGAATGCATAAATAAGTGGAAAAATAAATTGATATTTCTCTCTCTCTCAAATCAATAAATTAAAACAGTTTTTTAATTACCTTATCTTATAATAGAAAATGGCTCAGAAAAACAATTAGCATGTTAATCTTGTCTCTTGGCACAGTCACCAAATAACTGGAAAGTACTGAGTGCTCATTTTATACCTGCTTCCAAGTTTTACTTACTTTAAAATCTTTACATTTTTCTAATGTGTTGGTAGGTTCATGGTTATCTTCAGTATATATTACAAACAAAAATTATTGATATTACTGGCACTCTTCTACAAAAATTATAGCTTTACATTAATGGTTCTGAAAATAGTTCACTTAGTTTTTATTGCAAACAAAAGTTTAGAAACCATTTACATTATTAGTAAGGGATTTCAGAACTGTTATTTGGCTTAGGTGGTAACCTTGTATTACATTATAGTAGAGTTCTAATCTTTAGATAAGAATTATATCTTTTTGTACCATAGTATCAAATGGCAGGAGTCTGGTATTTGTTGAAATGTCATTGTAAGAAACTGTGGTCCTTGAGAACAGAGACCATGTTTATTCTCACCCAGTGCCTGGTACAGTGTAGACACTGAATCGATGTGTGTTAATTGAATGAATGTAAGGAAAAAACAAGTGTTATTAGTACTAGCTCGTTTTGTTGAACCTAGGCTAATACTTCATATTATAATGTTCTGCTTGATCTCTGATTACTGCCAGAAGTTAAAGTGCATTTTGCTAACTCGTCAGTGCAACCTTTGGCAAGAAAGCTGGAAATGTTGCCTGAAACATCCTCCCTCCCACAAAAAGGCCTGACGATTCCTGGCTTTGAACATGTAAGCACTGAAGGACCAATAGCAGTAAGTAAAGAAACATTACTTTTTAAGAACTATGAGCAAAATAACAAACTACTAGTAGCAAGCAATGTAAACAGTTATACAGTCATATACTTAGTTTTAGTTATGATCTTGAGCTCAAACTTGTAATTGAATCAGTCAGATATCTGTGCTACTTATTATATGGACTTGAATTAAAAAAATTTTTTTTTGACCCAGAGTTTATCAACACTTGGAATGGAAGAGCTCCGGCAACGAGAACACTATCTCAAGCAGAAGAGAGATAAATTGATGTCCATGAGAAAGGATATGAGGACTAAGCAAATGCAAAATATGGAACAGAAGGCAAAACCTGCTGGGGAGGTAGAGGTATAGCTAATCTTAGTATGTCAAAATTTGTAAATCCAGAGGTGGAATTCTCGAAATCCAAGTATGTGGAAGAAAGACTTAATAATGAACGTTACCCATAGGTCCATTCACATTAACCTCCCTGCTAGTATAGCACGGCTAAGTCTTTTCTAGGAGTGAGACGGTTGTGTAATGAGGATTTTGAGAGTTAGAAACAATAATAGCAGCTTCATTATACATTTTCTTATTTCTTTACTTGTCCTATTCTGAGTGTTTAAGGGTCAGCAGTCTATTTTACCTGAGCCTCTTGAAATACTTTGTCATAGAGCAGAGCATCAGTATCCTTGCTGCCACCTCCAGGAGGCTTCCCCAGGAAGAGATTTTTACAAAGAAGAGATTTAGGGAACTTAGTCCATGTGTGACTTAGAAATTTTTTTTTACTAAAAATGCTCTATTCTTTGTTCAAGGCAGTGTGTTGGAAATTTTAGACAAATGAACCCATTTTATACTGTAGCCAATTTTTTCCTTTTCTTTTTCTTTCTTTCTTTTTTTTTTAAAAGGAGATGACAGAGAAGCCAGAAATGACAGCAGAGGAGAAGCAAACATTACTAAAGAGGAGACTGCTTGCAGAGAAACTTAAAGAAGAAGTTATTAATAAGTAAATTTAAAACCAATTTAGCAAAACAGAAATTCAAATTTTCTTAAAAATAAATTATTTAATCCTTACACTGGACCTGGTAGTTTCAAATACTTGTGTTTATAAATGCAAATACACTTATTATTATTGTTTTAGTAAACATTTAAGGTAAAGAGCGGTTGGAGAAGGCAGCTACTTATGCTGACCAGTTTAATATAAATATTTCTTGGAGAGAAGGTATAGAAAACTAATCGATAGTGCATTCATTCATTCAAACATGGTTACCTATTGTTTCTGCTAAGCATTGTGCTAAATACTAAGGATACAGTAGTCAACTAGATCCACTGGGTCTCTGCTTTTACGGCACTGGCGAAGGAGGCCCAAAGAATAAAGTGTTAGAAGGAAAAAGTGCAGTGCTTGCTATAAGCAGGGCTGGCCGTGCCTCCTTGAGAAAGCAATGTTTAAGCTGATTGGAAGGCTAATTGCAGGGAGAAAGGGGAAAAAAACACCACTTAGGTCCTGCAGCAGGAAAATAAAGCACATACTAAGGAGCCATTGGTATGGTTGGAGTATATACAGATTGACGGGGAGAGGGTTAACATGAAATTGGAGATAGGTGGAGTACTGATTTATAGGCCCTTGAAGACAATATGAGGATTTAAAATTTTAAGGCACTGGGAAGTCACCAAAGTTTTAAAGCAGAGAAGTTACATGATCATAATGTTCATGTAACAAAGATGTGTGGCTGCTCTATGGATACTATTGGGCGAGTCTGGTGCAGAGCAGTTGTGGGTACAGCAGGTATAAGATTATTCAATGATAAGAGTAGATATCTTTGGCAGTGGTAAGATGCTCTGAGCATCTTGCATTTGAGGCAGGAGCAAACAGGACTTGGAAAATAGATGGGTGGTGGTGGTGGTAAAAATACTCAATTATTCTTTCTAGGAAAGCTACTATTAAAATAGATAACAGGAACAATCAACTGAGCCCAGTAAGGGGAATACTGCCAGGAGTGCAGATCTTTTGTATGTGAAGGGATCCTGGATGGTTTTCTGTAGTCTGCTTGCTTCAAGATAACCAGAATAGCCCAGCTGGTGTGGCTCAGTGGTTGAGCATCGACCCATGCACCAAGAGGTGGCTGGTTCCATTCCTGGTCAGGACACATGCCCAGGTTGTAGGCCTGATCCCCAGTGGGGGGCATGCAGGAGGCGGCCAATTGATGTTCCTATCTCTCTCCCTTCCCTTCCTCTCTAAAATCAGTAAAGAAAAAAAAAAGATAACCAGAATACAGATGCTCCTTTACTTATGATGGGGTTATGTTCCAATAAACCCAAGTGAAAATATGATAAGTTGAAAATGTGTTTAATATACCTAACCTACTGAACATCATAGCTTAGCCCTGCCTACCTTGCATGTGCTCAGAACACTTATACTAGTCTTCAGTTGGGCAGTTATCTTAAGTTTCATCTTAAGAGTAATTGCCTTCCTCTGCTTGTCACCAGAAGGAGACACAGATGGGTGTTTTGTAGACATGGGGTGTGAAAACATAAAATAGAGTATCCAGAAACCCCTGGCAAAACAGTACACTTGACAGTTATTGGTGGTTTATCCTCGTGATCTCGTGGCTGACTGGGAGCTGTAGCTTGCTGTGGAGTATCATGGGACTGTCATCTATCACCAGCCTGGGAAAAGGTCGAAATTCAAAATTCGAAGTATGGTTTGTACTGCGTCCATATCACTTCTGCCTCATCATAAAGTCAAAAAATTGTTTAGCTGAACAATAAAAAGTCAGGGACTGTGTAGCAGAAGACTTTTCTTTCAGAAACTTCCTGTGTCTTGTCATCCCACAAACACCCCTTTTTTCTACTTATGGGCCACTTCTGAGGTTTAACCTATAATTCCATCTAATTTCCTTAATATCAGTTACTTTTACAAAGGGATACCAAAATTAGTTTAGTTCCAAACTTTCAACCTGCAGAGAAAACCAGTATTACATTAGTTCCATTTTTATCACTTAGTGGACAAGGAAAAACTAGTGATTAAAACACAGAAATCTGTTTCATGTAACTTTTTATTAAAAATAGTTTTTATATTGGATACATGTTTACAGATAAAAGTTTAAGAGAACCTCAGGCATACAAATGTGGGCTCTGGCTTGCTTCACTGAGTGAAGATAAAGCTATAAAAATCCTGATCTGCCTGAGGGTAGTAATTTAAGAGCAGCTAACATGTAGAATCTTAACAGTTATTCTTTTAAGGGCTATTTTAAGTCCTGTTCTCATATCATTGTGGATAAGCATATGTACCAAGAAAAGTGTTACCCTGTAATTCAAAAAAGCATTCACATTCGTGCTATAAGAAAAGGTTCCTATAAACAATGATGTTTAAAGCCTCATGGCAGTTCTTCAGAAAGGAAAACTAAAGAAACTCTTCATAAGATATAAAGGTAATAGTTCCTACTGGAACTTAAAATTACTTAATCAGGAAGAGACAAGTGTAAGTAGGGAAAAGCTTTCGGCCTGGGCTTGGGCTTCCTAGATGATAAGAGAAAATTCAGCAAGAGCAGAGTGAAGGGGCTTGATATAACATGTTTGAAAGAAAATGTATTCATATGGTAATGTTACTGATCTTGGTTTAAATCATCTAAATCACTTGCCTTATGAGGTGGAAGGTCTTTTTCATTATATGTGTACCTGTTATCAAAGAGATGGTAATACCCCATGCTGTGATGCTTTGGGGCTGGGACTTTATTTGCCCAGGACATACCTATAAGTAGAGTCAGTGATATTTGACTCTTGTTTGTTTAGGATTCTTTCATTCAGAGTGGTGTATGACCTAGTGGTTTATAATAAATATGGACACTTTATTTGTTTTTAAAAGATAATTGTAAAATGGACATATCTCAAATGGAATTAACTTATATTTACAATAAACCAAACAAAAACAATCATAGAATTACAGGGTCACATTTTAATTCCTGAATTTTACAGATCAGCATTAATATCACCACATGTATACAAATGGTGTAAAACAAGTACAGTGGTATTTTTAATACAAAATAAACATCTGTTTTATGGAAAAACTATACTTCATATCTACACAGACAGCCCATCTTTTCCAAACAATAGCCAAAATTAAAATTAACTACAAAATCTCCAAAACAGGGAAAATTGCTTTAGTTTAAGCTATTCCAAGAAAAATGGACCCATAACACATTACAAGGGTGATCTGAAGATTGTAGCTGGAATCACTATTTTTATTTTTTTTCCCAATGCATTAAATTGTAGTTTGGGGGACATTTTTCTCAGCATTATCTCAGATCATAGATAAGCAAACTAACATTAAAATATTTACAGTTAACTTGCTTGTTCTAAAAATAAAACCTCTTAACTGTTTGCCTCAACTTACTATTTTAAATTCATTTACGTACATGGAATGTGCTTTTACTCTTTTAAAAAAAAAAAAAAAAAAAAAAAAAAGCAGCTTTCATATTACACCTTGTTTGTTTATGGAAAATCTTCCTGTGCTGCACGCTGACTTTGATAATGAAGTAACTTCTTGGATCAAAACGGCCTGATATTAAATTCCACTTAATTCAGCACTCTTCTTTGTAAGTTAGTCCTTATAAATTACACTTTTAAAATTGCCTGCAGCTCTGGAGAGAGACAATTTACCAACAAAGCAGAAAGTAACTTCAAAGTTCTTCCACAAAAGACCGTACTGCTAGCCAGTTGAAAACATTCTGTTCAATCTACTACTTTTCTAGAGAAAATCATTTTGGAATACTACTGTACTGATTCTTGGCATCTCTTATCTCTGTAAGTGCTGATTTTAAAGTTACATTAACAAAACTGTCCATTTTGAATCCAGTTTGTTTTCCATCAAAATACATATGAAAATTTCTGGTGTAGAAAACTCAACATGTGCCTGTAATACAGGGTGTACTTACCTCCAACTACATAGAAAAGCTGAATTTCTGATAAATCTTCAAAGAAATGGCCTCAATAGTTTAACTTCATTTTTTATGATAGTTGAATTTGTTTTCCATAAAAATTTATTTTAAAAAGAGGCAACTGATTAAAAGAACAACATGGCCAGCACCATTATACAAGTAATGTTATTGGGTTTTCAACTGAAGTTTTATAATTGTTTCTAGATCGATACCCCCTGGAGCAACCCTGCATTAATATTATTTTATCAACCTTGTCCCTCCCCTAAAACCATCCCCAAACCTGAGAGCTTCCTTGCTTAGAAACTATCTCCCAGGTTCTGGTTACTAACTTTTTTATGACAGCCCGTAAGGCAACCCCTTCATTACTAGCAAGCGATCAGGTTCCTGGGAAGCCTGGTTTTTACAGAAGTAAACTCTACTCTCCTAGCTGATACACCGAGTGTCTTTGCTACTCCTTGCATATTTATAAGTTCAAGTGAGAAAGCGTTCTGATTTAGATTTTCAGCTCATTGAACAGTTGTAGCATTTTAGTCAGACCACATGTTAAGGGTCTCCAGTAAATATTTTATGAGCCAAGACGAGGTCTTTTCCTGGGAGATGTTTCTTCTTCTTCATCTTCCTCTTCGTCATCTGGATAATCCACTAAACCAACCAAACTTCCCTATTGAAGAATAAAATATTTTAAAATACATATGTAACTTAAATAGATATATCTGAATCTGATAAAGGAATTGCCTGAAATTAGGAACACAGTAATAACTGGTGGCATTCTTAGTTACCTTCAACTTTTCTATTAGTTTTGGATTTTTAATGATATTTCACAATTCAATTCAGCAAAATTTCACAGTGGAAAAAATAGCTATATTTCCAAATAGTAGGGCTGACAAAGAATCATGACATTTGGAGCTGGAAGGACCTTGCATATGAACTCGTTCATTTTTCACACACACACACACACACACACACACACACTCACACTCACATACATTAAAAAATCTCATTTACCTTAAAAAGAATGAATTTACAAAATGTGAAATATTGGAAGTAAAAAGCCTATAATCCAAAGATGCATCCTGTGAAGAATTTGATGGATTCCAGATTTTTAATATACAGCTTTAAATGTACTGTTTTTAAACAAATATCAGATTGCAATGATGTCTACTCTTGTACAATTGTGTTCATTTAATACATTATAGAAAGATTTTGATGTTAGTAGACAGAGTTCTGTATTCCATGGTATGAATATACCATCATTGTTAAATTCCCTGTTGGACATTTAGATAGCTTTCCCAGGGTAGTATATTCTCTTAAAAAAATTGTGTTTCTGACAATAGCTTTTCTCATCTATTAATGAAATTGATTGAGAATCATCTCTGTATATGGAATATCATATGGATAGGTTAAACTGTTAAGGAGTTTTGCATCTATTCATAAATAAAATTCATCTACTTTTTTTTCTTTCTTAGTGCTAATTTTTAAAAAGTATTACATTTGTATAATTAGAGGAGAGGTCAAGCTGACTAAATTGCCGGAAGACTGATAAATGCATTTACTTCCGCTGTCTCCTGAAACCTCACTAAAATCAAAGAAATTAAAAAAGGAAAAACAATACCACACATGCACACACACAATATAACAAAAAACAAGAAAGGAGAAAACAGGTGAAAGATGTTAAGACTTTTTTAGAAAAGAGAAATCAGAGGCAAGAGTTAGTAGTAATTCATTTTTAACAGAGGAGAATGTCAAGGACGAACTGATATGACTTAACCTAAGAAAGTAGTAGGAAATAAAGGCACCAAAATACTGGGGAAAGAAGGGAAGACAGTTAAGTCACGTCAGTTAAACAGATAACTGAGCCCTCAATTCTTTTTTAAAAAAAATTTTTTTATCCTCACCCGAGGGCATTTTTTAAATATTTTGTTCAGATAGAGCAGGAGGGAGAGAGAGAGAGAGAGAGAAACATCGGCGTGAAAGGAACACATGGAGTGGCTGCCACCCACATGACCCAATCAGGGCTGGGGACAAACTGCAACCGAGGCACGCGCCCTTATAGCGGGAACTGAACCCGGGTCTCTCTGGACCACAGGCTGATGCTCTAACCGCTGAACCAAACCGGCCAGGGCCTGAGCCCTCAATTCTATAATCCATTCCCCCCCTGCATCCCCACCCTCCTCCAGGAGATTCCTGCTATTCCATCACTGCCAACTCTAAAGAAAATGAACCAGAAAGGCTCTGCCCTTCAAGCACAGTGAAGAGCAAGGGTAAAGCACCAGGTTGAAAATGGAAGAATAAATTTAAATTCTGTATACTGAGCAGTGACCGCCCCTCTCCCCCCAAGCTCTTTCCTATCTAGTCTCTCAGAACACCAACAGGTAAGTTTCTACTTGCCAGGTACAGTAAACTACTTAAGTCTGTAAAAGCTTGGTTGCTCCACAGGAGAAAACAAACCAACACAACACATAACACTCCCTGAGAAAACCAGGGCACTTGCTGCAGTTTTTTGTTTGTTTTAAATCCTCAACGGAGGATATTTTTCTATTTATCTTCAGATAGAGTGCGAGGGAGGGAGGAAGGGAGGGAGGGATGGAGGGAGAAACATCAACGTGAGAGGGACATATTGACTGGTTGCCTCCCACACAACCCTTATCAGAGCCAGGGATGAACTGCAACCCAGGTACGTGCCCTTGACTGAAATCAAACCTGCGACTCATTGGTCTGAATGCTGACGCTCGGCTCTAACTGGCCAGAGCTGCTGTAGTTCTTTATATGAAGTCCTTATCAACAGGCTCTTCTAATTGTTTTTTGAACTGCCTCATTTAAAAAATTGAGACATAATTCATATACTGTAAAATTCACCTTGGTAAAGTGTACAATTTAGGGGTTTTAGAATATTCATAAAGTTGTGCAATCATCACCACTAATTCCAGAACATTTTTTATCAACGCCTGTATGTTTCACCCCTCTCCCCCAAAACCATACCCATTAGCAGTCACTCCCCATTCCTCCCTCCTTCGAGCTCCTGGCAACCACTAATCTGTTTCTATGAATTTGCTTTTTCTGGACAGTTTGTATAAATGGAACACAATATGCGGCCTTTGTATTTGGCTTATTTCACCTCGAATAATGTTTTTAGGTTTATCTATGTAGCATGTATCAATACTTTACTCCTCTTTATGGCCAAATATATCCATTGTTATGCATATATCACATTTTGTTTATTCATTTATCAGTTGATGGGACATTTGGCTTGTTCCTACTTTTTGGCTATTATGAATAATGCTGTTTAATATTCATGTATAAGTTTTAGTGTGGACATGTCTTTGCTCTCTTAGGTATATATTTAGGAGTGGAACTGAACTTTTTTTGGGCAACTGCCAGACTGTATTCCAAAGCTGCTGCACCCTTTTACATCCCTATCAACAATGTATAAGGGTTGTAATTTCTCTACATCCTCATCAGCACGTTTTTGTCCATCCTTTTTATTATAACTGTACTAGTAGGTGTGAAGTAGAATGTCACTGTTATTTTATTTTTTTTGAAGGGAAGGAGGGAGAGAGAAACATCTATGTGAGAAACACACATTAACTGGTTGCCTCCCACACAAGCCGGACCATGGCCGGGAATCGAATCTGCAACCCTTTGGTTGGAGGGCTGATGCTTTAACTGTTGAGCCAAACCAGACAGTGCGAATCTCATTGTGGTTTGATCTGCATTTTCCTAATGACTAATGCTACTGATCACCATTTTGTGTGTTTATATGGTCCATTTGTGTATCTTCTTTGGAAAAATGTATATTCAAATGGCCATTTTAAAAACTGGTTGTCATGTTGAGGTTTAAGAGTTCTTTGTATATTCTGGATTACCAGTTCCTTATCAGATACATGATCTGAAAATATTTCTCCCATTCTGTAGGTTGCCTTTTCACTTTATGACAGTGTGCTTTGAAGCATGCAAGTTTTTAATTTTGAGGATGTCCAAGTTAACTATTTTTTTCTTTTGCAACACTTATGTTTTTGGTGTTATATCTTAGAAATCACTGCCCAGTTCAAGGCCATGAATATTCTTGCATATGTTTTTTTAAAGAGTTTTATAATTTTAACTCTAACATTTAAAACTTATATCCATTCTTTACATATATATATATATTTTTTATCCTTACCCAAGGATGTATTTATTGATTTCTTTATTTTTTAGAGAGAGAGAGGAAGGTGGTGGGGGATAGGAGGAAGAAACATCAATGTGAGAGAGAAACACTGATTGGTTGCCTCCCCTACACATCCTGGCCAGGAATTGAACCCACAACCTTTTGGTATACAGGATGATGCTCCAACCAACTGAGCCACCCAGCCAGGGCCTTTTATCAAATTTGAGTTAAGCTCTGTAAACATGCTGTGAAGCATGGTCCACTTTATCCTTCTGCATGTGGATATCCAGCTGTCCAAACACCATTTATTGAAAAGATTATTCTTTCCTTCATTGAGTTGTCTTGGCACTTTAGTTAAAAATCTTCCTTACTTTTTAATATGAAAGAAAATCTAAGCACCAAAAATACTTGAGGAAAGTTTCCAATATGAAAGAGGGATCAAAACAAATGGTAATAGCAACAAAGACATATGAAGAAACATTGATTTTTCTGATCTGAACAAACCAATAAAAAATTGTAAGTTAGGCCCTGGCCAGTTTGGCTCAGCGGTTAGAGCGTCGGCCTGCGGTCCGGAGAGACCTGGGTTCGGTTCCCGCTAAGGGCACGTACTTCGGTTGCAGTTTGTCCCCGGCCCTGGTTGGTCGTGCGGGTGGCAGCCACTCGATGTGTCCCTTCACGTCGATGTTTCTCACTCTCTCTCCCTTCCTCTCTCTCCCTCCCACTCTATCTGTACCAAAAATGGAAAAAACAAAAAAAAATCCTCAGGTGAGGATAAAAAAAAAAAAAAAAAATTGTAAGTTAGGGAACCATTAATATAATTCATTATAGTAACCAATCTAAGGAGACAGAATTCAAGAATTATCCTCTACTCAATAAAATAAAGAATAGAGCCTGGCCGGTGTGGCTCAGTGGTTGAGCGTCGACCCCATGCACCAAGAGGTCACCGGTTTGATTCCCGGTCAGGGCACATGCCCAGGTAGTGGGCCGCCCAATCCCCAGTGGGGGGTGTGCAGGAGGTATCCAATCGATGTTCTCTCTCATCGATGTTTCCATCTCTCCCTCCCCCTTCTTCTCTAAAATCAATAAAGAAAAAAAAGTAAAAAAAAAAAAAAAAAAAAAAAAAAAATAGAAACACCTTTCTGAAATAAAGAATAGATCTTCCTTAATTTTCTTTTTAATCATTAGCAAAAGTGATAGAGAGTGATTTTTAGAAGTATATTAGAGCTTTGGGATGCCTTGCAAAGAAAAATAGAAACAGTTCACACCCGATCTATTTAATTTTAAGAACCAATCAAGGTTGATTGCAGTGAATTAACACTGTGAAAATGGCTAAGGAGCCATTAGTGATAAAAAACCTGCCTTAGAAATGTGGTCACAGTTCACTGAAGAAAGTTGAGAGCCAATCTAACTAGTGCTATACTTCTGTGAACTCCAATCTTGTTTAATTGCAAATTTTTGGGTTAGTCTAGAATGAGTAAACAATTAATTTGTTTTCCAAGAACAATCACTGTTTTTCTCCCTGTCCCCCAAAAGGTGTAGAACAAATGTATTCAGCAATTTGTTATTTACTGTGGGAAAAAAAAAAGTGAAAAATGGCCCTGGCTGGTTTGTCTCTGTGGTTAGAGTGTTGGCCTGCAGACCAAAGAGTCACGAGTTTGATTCTGGTCAAGGGCATGTATGCTTGGTTGTGCTTTGATCCCTGTCCCTGGTCGGGGTCATGTGGGAGACAACCAATCGATGTGTCTCTCTCACATCAATTATTTCTCTCTCTCTCTCTCTCCCTCCCATTCTATCTGAAGATAAATGGAAAAATATCCTTTGGTGAGGAAAAAAAAAAAAAAGGTGAAAAATGTGTTTGTACTTGTACTTGATTTTGCTCATTCATAAGCAAAAAATTATCTGGAAAAATAATAAATTAAAAACTCAAGGAAATACCCTGGCTGGTGTGGTTCAGTTAGTTGAATGTTGGCCCATGCACCAAGAGGTCACTGGTTTAATTCCCAGTCAGGGCACATGCTTGGGTTATAGGCTTGATCCCCAGTAGGGGGTGTGCAAGAGGCAGCAGATAGATGTTTCTCTCTCACTGATGTTTCTCTCTCTCCCTTCTGCCCTCTATAAAATCAAGAAAAAACATAACTTAAAAAACAAACAACAAAAACTCAAGAAAAATAACCAAGAAAATAGAAAATTTAGTTTAAAAAATGAGTACTAGGAGAGACAAATTATGAAAATTGTAAGATCCATAGAAGACCCAACATCCAAATATTAAGTTATAATAAAGGAGGATTAAATGTTCCAAAACTGAAGGAGAGGATTGTTCAGCTGAGAACGCCTGAAGTATAGCATCATAAAATTTCAGAATGCACGAATAAAGCCCTAAATGCTTCCAAGAAGAAAATACAATCACACATGAAGGATCAGAAATAAGAATATAATTGGTATTGGCAGCAATAACTTCAAATTTTTTAATCATTTTTTTTTTTTTTTTTTTATCCTCACCTGAGGACATTTTTCCATTTTTTGTACAGATAGAGTGGGAGGGAGAGAGAGGAAGGGAGAGAGAGAGAGAGAAACATCGACGTGAAGGGACACATCGAGTGGCTGCCACCCGCACGACCAACCAGGGCCGGGGACAAACTGCAACTGAAGTACGTGCCCTTAGCGGGAACCGAACCCGGGTCTCTCTGGACCGCAGGCTGACGCTTCAACCGCTGAGCCAAACTGGCCAGGGCAATAACTTCAAATTTTTGAAAGAAAAGTACTTCCAATACAGTTTTACATTCAGTTAAACTGTCAATCAGGTTTCAAGACATATTAATATATGCAAGGTCTCAACTTTTATCTCTTGTGGTATTCTTTATTCAGGAAACTATTAGAGGATATGCACTCCCAAAATGAGAGGGAAATTCAAAGAGAGAACAGAGAAATGAGATCCAGAAATAATCAACACAAGAAAAGGAGAGAGGGAAAAGGAAATATTAGGATAATGGCAGAGGCAGCCTTAAAACAACAGCTCTGCAGCAAGTCTAGAGAGCAATTAATCTTGGCTAGAACAGAATGGGAGACTTCAAAAGAGATGTCTTCAAGAGGGAGTCTATGTGGGACTAATCTGAGAAGTACTGAAAAAAATTAGTGAGAGGCTATAGTAACTAAGGCAACAAATGAAAAAAAAGTGACATTTATTGTAGGAAAGAGAAAAACAGTATAGAAAAAAGCAAAAAATAATAAAAAATATTTATATTGTCATTATAGCTATAATATTATCAAGTAATATTTTAATATAAAAGTGTAATATAGGGAGAAACAGGGTGACGATGTGGCAAGGAGTATTCATGTGTGCTAAATTCTCATCTACCATAAAAATAATTTAATAAATTATGTCTAAACTTTGTAAAGCAACATGGCAATATTACTGTATTATTTGGAAATAAAAGATACAGCTAGAAGAGTTCAAAGCTATCCCTGTGGGGAGGAAAAGGAGACAATTTTTTTAGTACTTTCAATACTATTTGACTTTTGAAAAGTAAGTGCTTATTTTACTTTGATTAAAACAAAAAAGCTATATATGTTGAGAAGATGCCAAAAAGAAGGTGCTACACTCTTTGCATTTATTAAATAATCTGATCTTCACAACAAGCCTATAAAGTAGGTGTTATTTTATCCTAGTTTAAAATGAGAAAACTAAGGCCCAGAGAGATGAACTAACTTACTTAAGGTCAAACAGCTAGTAAAAGGCACAGCCAAGATTTGAACCCCAGTAATATAACTCCACATCAAATACTTTTTTTTTATCCTCACCCGAGGACATTTTTGCATTTTTTTGTTCAGACAGAGAGGGAGGGAGAGAGAGGAAGAGAGAGAGAAAGAAACATCGATGTGAAGGGACACATCGAGTGGCTGCCACCCGCACGACCAACCAGCGCCGGGGACAAACTGCAACTGAGGTAGGTGCCCTTAGCGGGAACCGAACCCGGGTCTCTCTGTACCGCAGGCCGACGCTCCAACCGCTGAGCCAAACCGGCCAGGGCTCAAATATTCTTAATATAGTGTCACAATATTACACTGAATTGTTCTATCAAGAAGTGAATATTTATTTTAAAATTTCTAGTAAAAAAACAAAATATGTATTTCCAAAACAGTAGAGTTCTATTGAAAATGTTACTTCTGTCAATAAAATTCAAGAGCATACCTCACTCTAATACTGAATAAGGATTCTACAATTCTGTAAAACAAAAAACTGAGACTTGTATTTTGTGTTCAGAACTAGAAGCATAACTTCAGTTAGGTTTTCTACTAGGGCATTTTCCCATGTCTTGTCCTTTTACTCTTACACTAACAGTTGCCCTATGTTTATGCCTTTTTATTTTAAGCTACTCTATTTTGGGGAAAAGAATGATTATATATAATAAAAATATAAATGAAAGAAAATAAGTTTCATATAAAATTTAAACTTGTATATAAAAAAGTAATCAATGGGAAATACATTTGCTAATCTAATGACAAAAAAGCTAATATCCTTAATTAAAGATTCATTCATATCAAGAAAACATAAGCTTCCTTTTAAAAGGAAGACTATGAACAGATAATTTACAGAAGAGCAAATTCAAAAGGCTAACATTCAACATAACTACTAACAAAAGACACATAATTGGGAATAAGATATGTCTCTTCTCCCTGACTGGCAAAGGTTAAAAATAATAGTAACATCACTGGCAAA
Organism: Molossus molossus; assembly: GCF_014108415.1. Classification (NCBI taxonomy): domain Eukaryota; kingdom Metazoa; phylum Chordata; class Mammalia; order Chiroptera; family Molossidae; genus Molossus; species Molossus molossus. The sequence continues at coordinate 39,272,610 of NW_023425350.1, forward strand.
GCTGCAGTGAGCCAAGCAGACTCATACAACATAAATCAGCATAGACTTTCTGGGAGAAATCTGACACTATGTATAAAAACATTCTACTTGTTTATCCAAGAAAATAATTTAAAATGCAACAACACTAGTCCTCATACCAGTGAACTATCAGAATCAACTTATGTGCTCCAAAAAATTACTAGGGGAGAGGACTCTTAAAATATGATACATCTAAATAAAATGAAATTCTACAGTCATGAACAATGTTTTAATAACATAAAATTTCTTAAATAGCCCTGGCCGGTTTGGCTCAGCAGTTAAAGCGCCTGCCTGCGGTCCAGAGAGACCCGGGTTCGGTTCCCGCTAAGGGCACGTACCTCAGTTGTAGTTTGTCCCTGGCCCTGGTTGGTTGTGTGGGTGGCAGCCACTCGATGTGTCCCTTTCACGTTGATGTTTCTCTCTCTCCCTCCCTCCCACTCTATCTGAACAAAAAATGGAAAAAAATGTCCTCAGGTGAGGATTAAAAAAAAAAAAAAAATTCTTGCAATAAAGAAAAGCAGGATATAAAACTATTATATGTCAGATAAAGAAAGCGACATACCTAAAGAAAAATCAATCAAATGTTAGCAGTAAGTTGTCCTGGCCAGTGTCACTCAGTGGTTAGAGTGTTGGCCCACGCACTCAAGGGATACAGGCTTGATTCCCCATCAAGGGCATGTGTGGGAGGCAATCAATTGATGTCTCTCTCTCACATCAATGTCTGTTCTCCCAACCCTCTTCCATTCTCTCTAAAAATCAAAGGAAAAAATATCCTCTGGTGAGGATTAATAACAAAAAAGTTAGCAGTCATATTCTCTGATGACATGTACAACATTATTTTCTTTGAAATTATTTTATTATCCATTTTTTCTTTAGTAAATATAAAATAATTTTACAGATGAAGAAAGGCAGTTTATTTACGTGTAGAGCAGTTTCACATACCTTGGTGGCTGTTACTGATGTAGCCAAGTTTGTAGTTTTGGAAGAGGATCCATTAGAACTTGCTGGTGGTGTCTGTGCCACTACAGATTTACTGTTTGTACTGTTTGCTCCATTAGCAGCACTGGCAGAGTGGGAGAAAGTAAATTTGAAGCCACCAGAAGATGTCCTTTTGGGAAGGTTTTCCTTGTCTTCACTTTCTTTTGCTAAAGCAAAAGTAAACATTTGAACCAATATTAGTAAATATTGCTAAGTAAAAACATCTGAAAAGAACAATAATTTTAAAACTGATAAATAATGAAACATTGTCTTCGCTTTATAAGAACTAAAAGAGAAGAGGAGCATGATGTGTACAGAGATGTCTTTATTAGCTGGAATCTTAGAAATCTCAGGATTAGAAAGGACCTTAAGAATTATATAACAAGCCCTGGCTGGTGTGGCTCAGTTGGTGAATGTTGTTCCATGCACCAAAAGATCGCCAGTTCAATTCCTGGTCAGGGCACATATCCAGGTTGTGGGTTTGATCCTGGGTCAGGGTGCTCACAGGAGGCAATCCATCGATGTTTTTCTCTCTCTCTCTAAAATCAGTAAAAACATAAAAAAAAAGAACCATGTAACAAATCAGCCACACCCTATGGTAGAATTCTACACTGCTGTATCCAGGACATTTCCAAGGACTCATTAGTTGCCTGACTCTTTGTCTCCCTGCAGCTTCCACTCACTGACTCTATACTTCCATGCTCCTTGTAAACACTTAATCTCTCCCACAAGTTATTATTTCAAAAGCCTAAAGACAATGATATGATCATGTCTATCAGTCTATTTCCTGAATATACCATGTTCTTGTGTGGGTTTCTTTTATGAGTTAGGTGTTTACCACCCTTCAATGTCTAGTTGCTACTATTTTATTGGTATAAGCTTCTTAACTGGATATAGTACTTCAAGTTTTGCCTCATTGCCTCTTTCAACAGTAGTCAGCACAGTGCCTGTAATGAGTAAAGGTGGAAGAATCTGCTACTAAAAGGTACCTATTCCTTAGGACATTATAAATGCCTATTTGCTCCAGCAGGCTAAAATAAATGGAACTTTTAGCATTAATGAGTGGAAAATGAGTGAGGCTGAGAACAACAGTTTCAGGGAAAATGTAATAATGAAACACTAACTAATAATAAATACCTTTAGAAATCTCACATTCAAAATCAGAAACTTATATAAAGTCCAGGAAATGCTTTTTCCTTTCAAGATATACATTTTTATTAAACATTTAGATGATATATGCAGGACAGTAATCCAATAATGGCAATTTCTCAGGCCATAGAATTAAAGTGATTAGTTCTCTGGAAAGACAGGGGGGATTTTATTTACTTTTATTTCTCTTGATATTGTATCTTTATGAATAGCTTCTATAATAATTATAAGAGGTGCACTAGTCAAAAATTCAAATTTTTAATACCTTTCTTAGTCTCCATAAATTTTTCATAACTATCTGGAAAATCATCTTCTGGCTTAGATTTTTCTGCGGGTGCCACAACTGCTTTTCCTTCCTCCTCTTCTTCGTCATTGAACCACATTTCTTCATCCTCTTCCAAGGCTTTTGCATCTCTGCGAAATCTGTTACTACGCAATATAGATGGCACACTGTAAGAAACATACCATAAACATTGAGTAATGCTTTAAAATTCATGATAAGATTAAATTTGAGAACAATTATGTATAACTAAGAGAAGCTGAAGTAATTTTAACTGGGTAATGTTTATAAACTAAAAATTTATCTTTATAATATGGAGCAGTAATTTTTCATATAAAAAATTTAGGGTAGGGAGGATATCCTACCCTTCTATATATAACCCTGTCCTATCTAATGATGGAAAGAAAATTTCTGGGTAACATTCAGATCCAACTACAGGTGATTTTGGACATAAATTTATAGGCTATAAATGCAATATACTTAAACAATACCTGTTCAGTTTCTGATTTTGTCTGTCTTTTTCTTGCTCATATTTAGTCTTCAATCCTTTGAATGTCTGAACATATTCAATCGATTCAAGTGCTTTATAAAAGTTTTCAACTATATGTGCAGTAAGAGACTTGATATCTTCCTGTATAAGCACAAAATTTAGTTTTCAAATATTATACAATGCTTGTTAGGAGAAAACATAAAATTAAAAAGGAAATTCTAAAACTGATCAAAAAGGTTTTTCAAAATCACCTTCCAAAAATAAATATTCTAGTTTCTTTACACATGAGCCGGGACGCCACAGAAAACTTGAAAAAAAGAAGCAATTCACTGGAGCACTTTTGGGGGATTATAAAGAACATTTCAAAAGTAAATGGATTTAGTTTATGCCTTCTGTTTATTTTTTACACTTACATAGCACTTTATAATTTAAAAAGCACTTTCACATACAGTTTCACTTCATCCTCATAACAATTCTATGAAGTAAGTTTTATTATACCAATTTTACGGAAAAGGAAAATTGAGGCTCTGAGAGAACTTGGATGGCCTGCTCAGGAGCACAAAGCTAATTAGAAAGCAGATTTTGAAATTATATTTTCAATAAAGGTTAGGTTCCCATCAAAATGGGATTAGCCTTACCTAGAATATAAACACAGATCCCTTAGACTATATTACATATACAGATCGGATAAACTATTAACTTGAATACTATGTTTATTCCCACAGTCTTCCAATGGTATTTTTGTGAAATAAACGGACAGTAACAACTTTTAAATTTTAAACGAACCATTTTAAATGACCACTGAAATACATAGGTACAAAGCAGGCTCATTATTAAAAAATAACTAAGTTGTGGTTCAGCACTTTAATACCAGTAAAATATACAGGACACTTCTTTTAAAATATCCACCATAAGATTATGGTGCATAAAGATTTTAAGTCTTTAAATGAATTTCCCTGGACATTTCAAAAAAAAGGCAAAAAAGGAAAATTAGAAACTAGGTAACATGGTCTGTGTTATACATTCAACAAAAAGAAAAGTTAAATTTGGAATTCAATGTATGCTTATCAACCGTTTGTATTTTCAGAAAAACAAACTCATTCACAGGATTGGGTATGGTTTTGTGAACTCTACAATTTATTTTATTAGTATCTCATCAAAAATTTTAAAGGAAAAAAATGTAAAAGTTAATCTCTGAACAGTGAGTGCACTGTGAATTTGGGTTCAGATACTTGGTGAGCTTGAGCTAGTTAACTATATTTCCTCTTTTCTAAGGCTAACGACAATACTTCTGTCCTCCTCATCCTTCTGAGTATCATACTCTTGGCAAGTGACCAATATTAGAAAAACATCCAGTCACCCAAATAATTTCCATGTGAGAATAGTACGACATCAGTAGAAATCGAATTTGTAAGATTTCTAGCTTTGATTTTCTTTTTTCAAGTTCTTTCTAACCATATGGCCACCTTCCCTGGTGGAATGATTTCAGTGTGAGAGAGGGCAAATTTATTGTATTAGTTCTACAGTTATCCATCTTACCCTGTTATTCATATGGAGCTGTCTCCAGATCTTTTTATGACAAATCTTTTGTTGCCCAAAACTGAACTGTAACATAACTTCAAACCCTGACTGTGTTCCTAACCAAATGGATGCTGTTGAATAGGTCACTTAATCACTTGGGTATGGTATCTCAAGTCCCTCACCTGTAAAATAAAGACAGCAGGAGTAGTCCATCAAACTCCCTGATCTCTTCGACTTAAAAAAAATTTTTTTTTATTATTATTAATTTATTTTTGTTACAGATGTTTCTCCTTTTTTTCCCCATTGATACCCTCCTCCCCATACCCCCAGCCTCTCCCTGGCTTTGTTGTCCGTGTCCATTGGTTATGCGTACATGCTTATTAGTTCTGTGGTTTATCTCCCCCCCCCCCACCCCTTCTTCTGAGGGCTGTCAGTAAATACCTACTTCCCCTTCTCTGGGTCTACCCTATTCCTCAGACTGTTATGTTCATTATGTTCCACAAATAAATGAGATCATGTGGTATTTGTCTTTTTCTGCTTGGCTTGTTTCGCTTAGGATAATCCTTTCCAGGTCCTTCCATGTCATCTCAAAGGATAAGAAATCTTTCTTGCCCTGGCCAGTTTGGCTCAGCGGTTAGAGTGTCGGCCTACGGTCCCGAGGGACCCACGTTCGGTTCCCGCTAAGGGCGTGTACCTCGGTTGCAGTTTGTCCCCGGCCCTGGTTGGTCGTGTGGGTGGCAGCCACTCGATGTGTCCCTTTCACATCGATGTTTCTCTCTCTCTCTCTTCCTCTCTCTCCCTCCTACTCTATCTGTACAAAAAATGGAAAAATGTCCTCGGGTGAGGATGAAAAAGAAAAAAAAAAGAAATCTTTCTTTCTTACAGCTGCATAGTACTCCATTGTATATATGTACCACTGCTTTTTTATCCATTTGTCTGCTGATGTACACGTGGGCTGTTTCCAGATCTTAACTATTATAAATAGTGCTGCTATAAACATGGGGGTACATATATTCTTTCTGATTGGTGTTTCAGGCTTCTTAGGCTATATTCCTAGAAGTGGGATCACTGGGTCAAATGGCAATTCAATTTTTAATTTTTTGAGGTAACACCACAGTGTTTTCCATAGTGGGTGCACCATTCCGCATTCCCACCAACAGTGTACTAGAGTCCCCTTTTCTCCACACCCTTGCCAACATTTGTTGATAATTTGTTGATCAACTTAAAATTTTATAACATCCTATTTTTATGCATCTCATATCAATATCTAACAAAGGAATTATTTTTCAACTTTTCTATTCATTTTTATCACTACCCCTACAATTGATTAAAGAGAGCACATGAATGATATGCTTGACTGAAATGTCCACAGATGCCAAATTTGATCCTGAAAATGGCCAATAAATGGAACTAATAAGATTACACAATAAATATGGGTTAAAAGACTGCTAAATTTAAAATATTAACACCACTAAACATAATTATTTTACTTTACTAAGAATCCTTTAATATAAACTTACCACTCTTATAAATTCAAATAACTCAATAACAGCTGAATTTAACAGATTATACCGAGTTCCATTATCCAGAAGAGCATTTATAACTGGCTCAAAAAGATTTCCTTTGGTGATGTAACGATTATAAAATTCATCTTTAAGGCCAATTATCCGCCTCATAAAACGAAGAGCACCTAATTAAAAATAACACAGGAAATAAGTCAATTATCTTACTAATATGAATCACTATACAGGTATTTTTACATAAATTAATGTATATGTTCTTCTAGAATAAAAAGCAAAACTGTGCACTAACAATTATTGGGCTTTGAGAAAAACACAGGAAAAAAAACAACTCAAAACCTATACAACTTTAGTAGCCAGAGCTAATAAAAAACCAATAATTAGCAATTGGGAGACAAACTCCGTAGGCAAGTAGCCCCATAGCAAAGAGATTAAAAAAGTACAAAAAAACCCCTCAAAATGCCAATGTTGGTGGTTCTCAGGGAAGTGTGGGTGGATGTGGAGCCAATGCAGTGAAGGGCAGCTCAGAATCAGTAGGAGACCATCCTTTAGGTGGGCAAAGAAGTGGTACAAATGCCAAGAGTCAAGTTAGCCTACCCCTCTGGGGGAGGGAGCTGTGTAGGGAGATGCTGTTTTAAATTTTCTGAAAACAGCCAAAGGGGTCTCTGCTGTCAATTTAACAGAGAGCTAAATGAATTTTTCTGGTTAATCCTCATCCAAGGATATTTTTCCATTGATTTTTAGATAGAGTGGAAGAAGGGAGGGATTGGGGGGGGGGGGGCATCAATGTGAGACAGACACATTGACTTGGGGCTGGGGATCAAGCCTGCAACCCAGGTACATGTCCTTGACCAAGAATCAAAACTGCGACCCTTTGGTCCGCGAGCTGATAAGAGCTAAATGGTTTTTACTTTTCACTATTTCAGCTCTCTTTGTATTGAAAAAATCATAAGTGAACCAATACTACGTCCACATTGTAATATCATCCTCTTGTTTACCAATTGCTTATGAACTATTTTGCCTTAGGTAAACATGTACTATGGCAGATCAGACTGTAAAGAACAATAGAGTAACAAATAAATAGTATAATTTGGCTTTTCACATTTACAATACTGAAAAAAAAATTTCCTTTCAACTAGTCTTTTCCCTACCTAATAAAGCTAAACAAAATTAGCAATGTTACTGCTTAAATTACTAAAGACTGTAATTTTAATCCCTTATATTTATGTTTGTTGATCCTTTAACTTGTAACCGTTTCCCTAAGTAGCTTAATTCATTCTGTTGATACCACTAGCCAAATCTTTAATAATACAAGGTTTCCAATTTTTTAAGTTGTCTCTCATTTCAACCTTCTGTTGAGGGATGAAAGTTATTTAAAAAAATTATGTTGAAAAAGGTTCTAAATATTATCTGAAAATAGAATAGAAATGGGCCATATAAACTAAAAATGTATGGAAATTGTAACACCAAACAAGTGTGGAAGTGCTAGATTTATCACCTCTTTTTGTGGGGGGATAAGAAAAAATTTACATGGATTACAAAGACTGAAGTATTGGCAAAGATGTGAGCAAATGGGCACTTTCAGACACTTCTGGTAAATGAACTGACATGCCAACAAAGCTATAGTTAAAACCACATTACTTATAATAATGGAAATCTTGATGCAATATAAATATTTAAATGCTAGAGGTTCGTTCTATTATGATATATTCATATAAAAGGAATTACTCTGCAGTCATCAAAAGGACTAGCTATAAAAAACCCAAACAGAAAAACCTAACATGAGAGTCCTTCCTAAATTAATAATAGTAAAAAATTAATATAAATGCAGTCAGAATAAACTGAATAAAATTATTTTTTAAGTCATTGTGAAAGAAAAATGTCCAAGAACCAAGAAAATTACAAACAAGAAAAGTGGGGCCGGGTGGCTCAGTTGGTTGCAGTGTCATCACATACACCAAAAGGTTGTGGGTTTGATCCCTGGCAAGGCACAAATGGGAGGCAATTAATCAATGTCTCTCTCTCAAATCAATAAACATTCTCAGGTAAAGATATAAAAAAAAACAAAGTGAGGGGCACTTGACAGATATTAAACTTTACAGCAGAGAGACTATAATGGCATAAAAATAAACATTCGCTTTATTTCACCTAGTGAAATAAAAGAATAGACAGCCCAGAAATAAGATACAAGTAATATATGGTAATCTACTTCATAACAAAAGCGATATTTTAATTCAGTAAAGAAAACAGTTTATTTAGTAGATGTTGGCACAACTGCTTATTCAACCAGAGAGCGACAAAGCTATATACAAGAAAAAATTTCACATGTTATTACATATATAAATGTAAAATATGAAATAAAAATATTATGAGAAAATTCAGAATTATTTGTATAATCTTAGGACATGGGAGACTTTCCTAAGAAAGACAAAAACCGAAAAAGCCATAAAAGAAAAGCGACATATAAGTATTTTAAAACAGTCATATGGAAAATAATACCATAAAGATCAAGACAGAAGACAAATGAGACTAAGACATTTCCACCCTCTAAAACGTGATAAAGTGGTAGTATCTCTAATATAAAAAGAGCCCTAAGAAAAAGATAATAGGCAATTTGTAACAGATAAAAAATAAAAGTCACTAAAATATAAAAAAAATGTTGTCAAGGAAAATGTAAATTAAAACACAAAGGAAATACCACATTTTCCATCGTCAGCTTGATAACATTTAAAAAAACCAGTAACACCAAGTCCTAGAAAAGTGTCACGTGCTTCAATCTTTTGGGAATGAGATCGAAGGATATATGTTAAATTAAAATTTAAAAAGATACATTAAAATATATAAACATTTTGTCCTGGCAATCCCATTATTGGGAATTTATCCTGTGGGAAAAATCAACCAATACATAAAAGATTTACATACTATTTACTACAGTATTGTTTAAAGTGGCAAAATACCAAAACAGTTTTGTAATCCATGTATTAGAGAATGGTAAAATAAACTGTGGAAGAGCCACTCTAGAATATGTTATTTAACTATGTTTAGGAAACAAAAACTGGTTCATGCCGTATACAGTGACCTTGAGTAACAAATATTAAGGGACTGAAAAGTGTGTTAGTATAATCATGTTTTTTTGTAAAAATAAAACAAAAATCCTGTGTGTGAATATGTTTATGTTAATTTGTACAAGTATGGACAAAGGAATGGAAGAGAAATAGTGCAGGCGGTTAACAGTGGCTACATTAAGGCCTTAAAAGTAAAGGGAGTAGTAGGGAGATTAACCTTTTCTCTACATATTAAGTTAATGTTTTTTTTTTTTATCCTCACCCGAGGACATTTTTCCATTTTTTGCTCAGGTAGAGTGGGAGGGAGAGAGAGGAACAGAGAGAGAGAGAGAAACATCGATGTGAAAGGGACACATCGAGTGGCTGCCACCCGCACAACCGACCAGGGCCGGAGACAAACTACAACCGAGGTACGTGCCCTTAGCGGGAACTGAACCCGGGTCTCTCCGGACCGCAGGCCAACGCTCTAACCGCTGAGCCAAACCGGCCAGGGCTAAGTTAATGTTTTAACTCTAATTTTTATGTTCAGAAAATACCCACACAACTCTTTTAATTTGGAAGGAGAAGGAAGCTAATTTATCTCTCTTTGTAGGTGAAATTATGAAGAGGAAAGAAAAATGTACAGTTTGCCAAAAATCAACATTGGTGCAAATATTTTACAAGTTCAATAAATAACCCGAGTTACACAAAAACATATGAAGGCCCATATCTCAAAAATATAAAGAGTCACTACTAATGACAGTGTGATGAAGCAGATGTAAAAGATAGCAGGACTCGTTCTATTAGTAAAATATTATCACAGCACAGGACATTATCTCAGTTGAGCTAATTAAATCTAAATGTGAGGAAATATGTGTGGGTGGGGAAACACTATGACCTGTTCCTCTTATCCTTTAAATAAAAGATCAGTATTTCTCATAATCATCTCTTTAATAACATATGTACTGCTAAAAAATAAATTCACATAGGTAACTTCAGCTTTTATCTCTATTAAAAATTGTGTTCCTTAATACATTTTACTAGACTGTTCACTTAAATTGTTACTTACACAATGCCAGGAAAGTGTGCTTTGAATTCATCAAGACCAAGACTCTTCTTAGCAAGTCCTTGTTCATAATATAGTTTTTTATGTGATATGTGTGATGTTCCACACAGAATGTGAGTAGCTCTAAAATTAAGGCAAGCAGCTGTGCTGTTTGGTAGTTATCTACAAAGAAAGTCATCACATGAAAATCAGATATTGCAATACATCTAAATAAAAAAGAAGAAACCTTATATCCTGTATTTTAGAGCAAGTGTATAATTGTATTTCCTTCTCATTTTTATATCCATTAAAGAAGCTATAGATTTTTACTTTTTCATTAGGCACTCTCCAGAAGCATCGTCAGCTTTACCTAACTAGTACTTTTTTAAGGCTCCTGTATAAAATATTTAATAATGTTAAGGGGAAAAAAGCCCTCGGTAAAAATCTATAAACATGATAATAAAACCCCCAAAGCACTGAGATTTTCTTGGTCATGTTTCTTTAATATGTACTTTAATGATTAGTATTAGTAAATCTAGAAAAGGGTCCAAACTGTTTGCGTAAAATGGTGCAATGTAAATTTCCCCCCAAAAATTAATATGTTTTTATTTTTTTTTTATCCTCACCTGAGGATATTTTTCCATTTTTTGTACAGATAGAGTGGGAGGGAGAGAGGAAGGGAGAGAGAGAGAGAAACATCGACGTGAAGGGACACATCGAGTGGCTGCCACCCGCACGACCAACCAGGGCCGGGGACAAACTGCAACCGAAGTACGTGCCCTTAGCGGGAACCGAACCCGGGTCTCTCCGGGCGGCCGACGCTCTAACCGCTGAGCCAAACTGGCCAGGGCTAATATGTTTTTTTAAAGATATCTTTGGGGAAAGGACATTTTTGGATATTTGAATATTAAGTGAAAAATGTTGCACCAAGATTTTTTAACACTAATTTTTTTCACATCAAACCATATCATCCACGAGAGGCCTACAAAAATACACTAGCTTTATTTCAGGAGGCTTTGGTTTATACATTCATGGAATGATTTCAAACTGTTTCCTGAGCACCAAAATTGAATATAACTGAAGGGCTTATATAGGTAATTACCTACACCTATTATAAATGTTTTAGATAAGGAAATATTAAACTGTGAGCGATTTATGGAATCAAAGTCTTATACAATAGAAAAAAAAATGACATCACCTAGTACAACTATTTTATTTTTCAAGATGACACACATATTTTGTGGAACTATGCTGCTATCAGGAATAAATTAACATTCTTTTAAATAACAGAATGACCATTAAATATAGAAAATACAATTCTAGTATTTCAAAGGTCTTTTCTACTTTAAATTAAGTGAAGAGTTTTACCTTTCTCCAGACCAATTTGTATAACTGCCAACACTTGAACTATTCCTTTACTATTAAAAACAAACTCTTTTAATTTCTCCAGTCCCAAATTTTATTTATTAAAGATTTTGTAACAATGATCTAGTGTTAATTAAATGTCTTGTTTTCACTTTTCCAAGTTAGGATGTGAAATTACTCATCTATTTTCTGAACTGTCTCATTATTTGAAACTGGCATTCCTAGTCTGCTTTGATTAACCTGGTAGAACAGACAGGATGCTGGGTACACACAGGCATATTTTTCATTCTATCATGGTATGCATGTTGCATGTAAAATCAAGTGTTTCCATTCAAACTCATAAATAAAACCTAAACATAAGTCTGTTATTAGAAACATTAATTCCTAACTAGTTGGTGTTCAGACGTCTTATCAAAAAATATCATAAAACAAGTTTTAAATCTACAAAACAAAAACAAAAACCAAAAACAAAATTCGAAATGGTTTTTCCATTTTTTATAATGGAGAAAGTGAAATATTTTCTTTGTAATAAAGAAAAAAGTAAATGTATATTTGGTTCTGTTTCTGTTGAAAATATGCCTTTCTTAGCCTTGTACAAATGCATTATATTCTCAGTAGGAAAATGTTTACTATTTGCATTAGCTCATAAAATTTATACTCACCGGGACAAATCGTGCTGTTTTTGTTAGACCCAACTATATTATCTAATAAAAAAAAGTCAAAATCAGTTACTTCAGTAATAATATCTCATATTTTCCTGGCACTATAATATATAAAACATCTTTGATCTAATCTCATTTTACCCACATAACCACCACTAAGAATTAATTGTTTCAGTCAAATATTATAGTTCTACCTGCAGTCTTTTACAGAACTGGGGACAGATGAGAAGTAATTAAAAGACAACATCACAAATGTTTTGATAAAAAATGAGATTACAGCCAGAGATAAGACTGATACCTTTTATCTTCTCTCAGTCATCCTCCAACAATCTAAATTATGTCTATCCATGTAGGTATTTCTTAAAATTTATAATAACACAAATGTTAACAATAGATGACTTAAGGCTTTTGATTTTTTTTCTTTATTGATTTAGAGAACGAGGAAGGGAGAGAGAGAGATAGAAATGTCAATGAGACAGGACATCAATTGGCTGCCTCCTGCATGCCCCCCACTGGGGATCGGGCTTACAACCTGGGCATGTGCCTTGACCGGGAATTGAACCGGTGACCTCTTGGTGCATGGGTCAATGCTCAACCACAGAGCCACAACAACTGGGCTACGCTTTTGAATTTTTAAAAAACAAAATAAGTGGAATATTTTAAGTAAGTTCCACTTTCTTGGCACACATCTTAGAGCACATCTGTGTAGGAAAATACAAGGATGTATACTGGAGCATTGTTTGTAATATCAAAAAGCTAGAAACAAATGTACATCAGAAGCAGAAAGGCTAATTACAGCCTACTCATACAAGAGAAGACTATATAAGAATTAAAAATAAATAAGAACTCTAGATATCAATATAGACAATTCTGAAAAAAAAGCAGCGGGGGCCTGGCTGGATGGCTCAGTTGGTCGTAGCACCATCCTGTGCAACAAAATGGTTTCAAATTTGATTCCTGGTCAGGGCACATATGTAGGTTTCGGGTTCGATCCCTGGTGGGGGTGCATATGGGAGGCAACCTATTGATGTTTCTCTCTCGCATCTATGTATCTCTTTCTCTCTGAAATCAGTAAAAAAAATATCCTTGGGTGAGGATTAAGAAAAAAGCACACCCAGTAAGTAAAAATGAAAAACACTGCAGAGTAACGTATACAATAGAAGTCAATGCATATCAAGTCTGAAAAAATGAAAAGTAATGCATTTTACGTTATAATAATACAAACGAACATAGGGGTGATAAACTCCAAATTCAGCATTCCTTTAGGGATGAAGATGGGTGGGCTGGAATGAGAATGGGAGAGTTAATAGCAAGTATATGGATGTCTGTTAAACTAATATCTAAATATTTCTGTATGCTGGAAGTGTTTTTTTTTATCCTCACCCAAGGACATTTTTCGTTATTTTGTTCAGATAGAGTGGGAGGAAGAGAGAGAGAGAGAAACATAGACATGAAAGGGACACATCGAGTGGTTGCCGCTCACCCGACCCAACCAGGGCTGGGGACAAACTGCAACCAAGGTACGTGCCCTTAGCGGGAACTGAACCCGGGTCTCTCCAGACCGCAGGCCGACGCTCTAACTGCTGAGCCAAACCAGCAAGGGCTATGCTGGAAGTGTTTTAAACTGAATGTTAAAAGTACATTTATGTTAGTTTATATAAATAGAACCATTCTACAATAAAATGTTTTGTGGTATGTTTTACCCACTCAACTTTACATTTTTGGGAACTAGTCAGATGATAGATCAATATTCAATTATTTTAACTGCTATGTAGTATTCCACTATATGCATATACCACACTTTAATTTTCCTACCATGAATAACATGACAATATTCTTGTACCTGTCATGCACATGCATACATGTTCCCTAGGATATATACTCAGAAATAGAATTGATGACATTATGTGGGTACGCCCATTCTACAAATTCGTTAGTTAACATTCTCTTAACTGACTCAAATTCACCAGCAGTCTAAGAGAATATGTCCTACACATATCTCATTATACAAGTTGAGTTGTATTCTGAACAAAAGTCAATGCTTTGTTTATGCTAGTTATATTTGGCAGTATGATTACATTATTTAAATACTGCAGACTGATGAAATATAGATTTACAGAATACAGAAAGATAATACAGAACTCAATAAAAAATTGTCACCAAATTAGATATACACAAATATGAATACTTAATGGGAAGTATGTAAAACCATAGTAGGATTTTGCAGTTAGACTGCTTAAAAAATAAATATCTTTAGGTTTTCACTCCACTGTAATAAACTGAAATCAGAAATTGTAGCTGATGAATTATGGGAGTAGTTTATACAAGAAGATAATATGGAAGTACAATAAAAAACACATGAAAGAAAAAAGCCTTGACAAAAGAAAAAAAAAATTAGCAAATAAGTCAGCCCTTAGAGTAAAATGCTTATAAAGAGGAGTTTATTTTAAATTGTTCTCTGAGCCAGTGTAGCTCAGTGGTTGAGCATCGACCCATGCATCAAGGGGTCGTTGGTTCGATTCCCGGTCAGGGCACATGCCCAGGTTGTAGGCCAAATCCCCAGTGGGGAGCATGCAAGAGGCAGCCAATCGATGTTCTCTCATCAATGTCTCTCTCTCTCTCCCTCTCCCCTTCCTCTCTCAAATCAGCAAAAAAAATTGTTCTCTGCTTTAATCCCATCAGTGTCTGATCCTTATGTTGTGAAATCAGAAAACTGTGTTGCCAAAACGATGTTATCTTTGAATTTTCAAATATAGGCAATACACTGTTTGTTCTTACTCTACACATTAACTCTAACAACTTTGGGAATGATTTCCTTTTTCTGCTAATTGTTTACATCTCCCTCACGGTGTAATACTTTTTGTCACATTTCTATATAATTCTGTAACACAAACAAAAATAAGGAAAATCATGATTTTATATTACAGTTTAGATCTTTCAGTAGTAATTTCCCTGTCATATAAATAACCAAGTAAACAGCCTGTTAGTTATAATACTTATTTCATTCTTTAAAAACAGAAATCATAAACAGATAAGAGACTCTACCCTTTTCACATTTGTCTTCTGAAGTATTGGTCAAAAGTGGTGCTGTGAGGACATGCATACAATGGTTGTAGAAGAAATTCAGAAATTCACTTTTTTCAGTTTTCTGAAACATACAGAATTTAAAAATTACTTTACTACCTTTATAATTAATAAAACATCTTCAAGAATTAGCAGTGTGAAAAAAAAGAATTAGCAGTGTGGGTCATACACAAACAATAGATACTTTAAGATATCGTAAAAGAACCAAAATACTAGTTATATTCACCTTAATCTTACTTCTGCAGAATTTAAAAATCAAATCTATTTCATATTACAAATAAAATGAAAGCAAGAAAAATATCATATAGTATTAAAAACAATTGTTTTAGGAAATGATTCAGAACAATTTTTTCAAATATAGTATGATCTAAAATACAATGAAGAATCTATCAAGCAATGTAAGATCAACTTAATTGCTTAAAGTTTGATGCTCCAGATTTCATAATGTATCCAAATCGGAAAACCCATCAAATTAATTTATCAAGCCACTAGAAACAGGACAGAATTTAAATCTATTTTTAACATTTAAAAAATTTATTAGGAAATTTGGAAAATAATGCCTTTTGATTTCCTGGGCTACTACTTTTCTACACAACTGGTCCCATATACTTGGATATATGTTCTCTAAATATTAAGAAATTTTATGAAGAAAAAATACCCCCCCCTTTTTTGAGACAATCACTATTAATATTTTGGGATAGTTCCTTAAGACTTTTTTTTAATGACTTCTTTTACTATGCAGTTAAGACCATTCAGTACATATTAATTTTTCCACTTTATTATAATAAAAAAAACAACAAATTTACCACTTAACCATTTTTGTTTACAGTTCAGTAGTGTTAAGTATATTCACAGTGTTGTATATTAATTTTTAAGACATTAACATACAGAGGTCAAGGTCATAAATAGAAGTGCTAACATTTCACTAAGACTTTACAGATTACAAGATTGTATTTTGCCCCAAGTGAACCGCTATAGGAATACCATTGCTACGTGAATACCATGTATACAAATACTTATTTATTGCTTTTCAAAATTGTACAATTTTCAAAATTTTTATATTTATATGTAATCTATATAAAATTTTTAAAAATCACAACAAATTAGATGAAAACGTAAAAAAAAAAATCTCAATAGTAATTTCTTACGTTATTTGTAGCCAGCATATTCTCTGGATCAATTAGAGTACGAAGAAGTCCCATTAACTGAACAGCACCTCCTAGCTCAGGATCAGTATCACAGATCATTTGTTCAATTACTACATTAATGAGAAGGATATCCTGAAAGAAAATGTTTCTATTAGACCTGGTTTGGAAATACGACAAATATATTAGCTGAAAATAAAATCGGAATCACCAGAAAAAAGCCCCAAAGAATTAGAATGTATGAACTTATCTAAGCTCTTTTCCTGATAATATGTTTCAGAGTAAAAAAAAAAAAAAATCCACTTAGAAAAGCTGAGCATGCTATACAGCTTATGATACCATTAATATAGGGAAGTAGAAAATAAAATCATTTACCAGTGATTCTTGTTCACTGGAGGATCTAACAGATTCTCATTCTACGTTTTAGCCTCAGGTATGCATTTTGAAGTTGACAAAATAAGCAAGATCACACTTCTTGTGACCTGCCCCTCTCTCCCCCAACACAGCTTACCTCAGCTTCTAAGAAAATACTTTTTAGCAAAAAAGTGAGGAAAAAAAATAAAATAACCCAGTACACAATTCTCCACAGGTGAGCGAATGAACAATGGTTATATAATGACCTAATATTAAATACAGTTATTGTTAAATTATCAACATGCTCTTGAGTCTTAATATACAGAGCTACAAGGCAGCTTGCAGATAACAAAATTTGTTTTTTGCTTGTATTTTAAAGTAGAAATCTTGAGTAGTAAATTAGGATACAAAGTGACTGTTCACATCAAAAAGTTTTGACATCAACTCAGTGGACTTAAAAATATGTATATTATTGGGGGAGAAAGGTAGTAGTAACCGAAGGAGATGAAATAACGGAACTGCATGGAATGAAGACAAATGTCTTAATTGGGAGGATTCTGGAAAGTAATAAATTGAAAGCTTCAGTATAAAGTATTTTTTTATTTTGCTAGTCCTTCCCAAACTTAATATACTATTATCCAAAAATAATATATCCCTATGAATTGTTTGTGTACTTAATGCAATAAAGAACCAACAAAACCATGTCATAGCAACTTAACTGCTTAAAATCAGAACCTTGCCCTCTACCATATTTCCAAATTTGAACACCAGTAAATCAATTCTATCATGGCAAAAGAGATAGAATAAAATTTCTTTAAAGAGGAATTATGAAATAAAATTATTAATTGTTGTATTATTTATATTACTACTATAAATCTACTTTTGCCTACCCTGTATTGTTTTAATTTATGGTGTCTCATAATTCATGTAGACTTTCTTCATTCTTTTTCATTCTTAAGTTCTCTGATTTTTTTCAATTGCTTGAGTCTGCTGTTGAAGCTATTTATTGATCTTTTTCAGTTCAGTCACTGTATTTTTCAACTTCAGGATTTCCTTTTGATTTTTTTTTTATGGTTTCTCTTTTTTGAAATCGTTTTGTTTATGCATTGTTTTCTTGATTTCATTTAGTTATCTAACTGTGTTCTCTTGTAGCTTACTGAGCTGCTTCTTTAAGGCAATTATTTTGAATTCTTTGTTAGGCAGTTCAAAGTTCTCAATTTTTTTCAAATATAGGTATTTAAAATTTTATTTTTCAGTTACAGTTGACATTCAATATTATTTTATATCAGTTTCAGGTGAACAGCATAGTGGTTTGACAATTATATAATTTACAAAGTGATGCCCCCAATAATTCTATTATGCACCTGTCACCATATACAGTTATCACAATTTTATTTACTATATTCCCTATGCTGCAAAGAAAGAGTGATAAAGCAATTGGGAGACAAAATGTTAATAATTGGGGATCTGGGTGAAGTGTATATGGGAGTTCTTTGTACTATTAAAACTTTTCTGTAAATTTAAAATTACTTCAAAATAAAAAGTAAAAAAGCTAATGCAATTTTAAGAAATAAAATGTGATATGTTCAATACAAAATATTGAACAGTCAACCAACCCACAGAGATCAGCTTATGTATTTTTTAAAACTTATTATGGCAAATTTCACCCTCCAAAATTATTTTGAAGCAAATTCCATATATATATAATTCTATAAATACTTCAGTATAAAATATTTAAAAGTATTTTAAGAGTCCTTTAAAATATATAAATAAGGAATCTAAAAAAATAAACCCAACTATACTTAAATAAAAATAAATTATTCCAATGCTATTTCCATATCTAAAAAAATTAACATATGAATTTATTCCTAAGTGAGGAATACACTGAAAATACTTGCCAAACTAAGCAGTTCAGTAATAGGTGTATTACTTATCCAGTCAGATTCTAAAATAAGTTTTACTGGATGTTTCAAAGGCCATTAGCATATAAATATGTGAAATCTGTGGCATAACAAAAAAGACAGCAATTACTGCTAAATCTACACTTACAGTTTAGATAGAAATAATGACTACAGTAAAAAAAATCTTAATATTTTCTAGTGTCTCAACACATGTTAATATAATATTGTAACCCATGCTCCTAAAACCAAATCTGCTCCATATTTTAAAAAGAACTTGAGTTTGAATGCTGTGCATTTATTTTAAATGAACATCAAAATATCAACTGCCCACTGAATACACATGTGACATTTCTTTTTTCTTTTTAAAGGTTGCCACCAACCCAATATAGAATTCAGTATGTAGGATCCTTTATTTTAAAAATTAAAGGCCCTGCCCTGACCGGTTTGGCTCAGCGGTTAGAGCGTCGGCCTGCGGTCCTGAGAGGCCCGGGTTCGGTTCCCGCTAAGGGCATGTACCTCGGTTGCAGTTTGTCCCTGGCCCTGGTCGGTTGTGCGGGTGGCAGCCACTCGATGTGTTCCTTTCACGTCGATGTTTCTCTCTCTCTCTCTCTGTTCCTCTCTCTCCCTCCCACTCTACCTGAACAAAAGATGGAAAAATGTCCTCCGGTGAGGATAAAAATAAATAAATAAATAAATAAAAATTAAAGGCCTTGAAGACTGTGATTATAGGAAAAAAATTGAGAAAGAGAATTTTTATAGTTTAAAATTCTTCTCTAAGTCTCATGCATCAATTAAATGTAAACAAGAAAACAGTTCTACAAAATAAATGAACAAACAAAATTGAAACAGACTCATAGATACAGAGAATAGACTGATGGCTGCCAGAGGGGGTTTGGGGGACTGGGTGAAAAAGGTGAAGGGATTAAGAAGTACAAATTGGGCCCTGGGCAGGTTTGGCTCAGTGGTTCATGTTGGCCCTCAGACCAAAGAGTTGTGGGTTCGATTTTGGTCAAGTGCATGTACCTTGGTTGTGGATCGGTTCCCGGTTCTAGGTGGGGTTGTGTCGGACGCAACCAATTGATGTGTCTCTCTCACATTGATGTCTGTCTGTCTGTCCCTCCCTCCCTCTCTATCTGAAGGTAAATGAAAAAATATCCTCAGGTGAGGATTAAAATAAAAAGTACAAATTGGTAGTTACATAACAGTCACAGAGATATAAAGTACAGCATAGGGAATATAGTCAATAATATTGTAATAACTATGTATGGTGCCAGATGAATACTGAAAATAGTGGGAGGAACACTTTGGAAAGTATATATATGATTGTGTAGCCACTATATTGCACACCTGCAAAATAATACAAAATAATATTGAATGTAAACTGTAATTGAAAAATTAAAAAAAAAATAGTTCTAATGAAAACAGAAAGAATTCTTAACTAAGAATTCTTACTCTTCTCATGGTCTGAGAGATAGTTTATTTTTATTTATTTTATTTTTTTATCCTCACCTGAGGTCATTTTTCCATTTTTTGTTCAGATAGAGTGGGAGGAAGAGAGACAGCGAGAGAGAGAGCGAGAGAGAGAAACAACGATGTGAAAGGGGACAGACACATCTAGTGGTTGCCACCCGCATGACCCAACCAGGGCCAGGTACAAACTGCAACCAAGGTACGTGCCCTTAACGGGAACCAAACCCGGGTCTCTCTGGACAGCAGGCCGACACTCTAACTGCTGAGCCAAACCAGCCAGGGCAGAGATTTTTTTATTAATCCTCACCCGAGGATATTTTTCCATTTATCTTCAGATAGAGTGGGAGGGAGAGAGAGGGAGAGAAAGAAACATCAAAGTGAGAGGGAAACAGTGACTGGCTGCCTCCCGCACAACCCTGACCAGAGCCAGGACGAACTGCAACCAGGGTACTTGTCCTTGGTTAGAATCGAACCTGTGACTCATTGGTCTGTAGGCTAATGGTCTATTGCTGAGCCAAACTGGCCAGGGCTGGTCTGAGAAATTTTATGAATACCTTTAATCATGCTAATCATTATGGATGGAACACTGAGTATTAATTTCAAAATTACCTTTTATAAAGATTGGCACTAAGGTAGTACTATCAACAGTGAGATAAATTAGATATTTATTTAAAGTCAGATTAGCATTACTTGAGTAAAAAAAAAACCTTAAAATACATAACACAAAATATGTACCCTATTTCTTTTCAATTGCCTAAACTATACCATTAGCCCAAACTGATTCTAAAATTGCTTTAAAAAAAACACTGGAAATATCTATGAAAGACAGACATAAAAATCTAAGTTAGGAGACTAAGCACAAAACATAAAACTTTAGGTTAATTCAATAATAACTCCTATAAGGATCAAATTAACATTGGGATTCAAAACCTTATGAAGGAACAATTATATTTTAGGTTTTTTGTTTGTTTGTTTGTTCAGGTAGAGTGGGAGGGAGAGAGGGGAAGAGAGAGAGAGAGAGAGAGAAACATCGATGTGAAAGGGACACATCGAGTGGCTGCCACCCGCACGACCGACCAGGGCCGGGGACAAACTGCAACCGAGGTACATGCCCTTAGCGGGAACCGAACCCGGGTCTCTCGGGACCACAGGCTGATGCTCTAACCACTGAGCCAAACCGGCCAGGGCTAGTTATTTTTTACTTGACACTAAAATAAGAGTACTTAAAATTACAGCTATATGCTCATTTTGTCTTAAAAGTAGTTTAAGGGGAAAGTGTAAATATTTCTGTAGTGGGGAAACACAACATTGGTCTCATTATTAAACATTCATCCCCACTTAAAAATAAACAACACACATTTGAGCATTGTGAAAGTAACTTAGTTATACTAGGTAAGTGCCTGACCTATAAGGCTTGAAATTATATTTCATTAGCACTTGAAATGTTTTTATAAAACCAGCATGTAAGAATTTGATTCTATGATAATCTATTTATCTCAATCTCAATATTAGTTTGAAGACGTATCCCCCCGCCCCCTTTATGTACAATCAGTCCAATTGCCAACTGAATACAATGCAAATCAATTGGCACATACTTTGGGCTTGCCAAAGTCACAAATGATCAGAAATCTATTGTTTTGCTTCTTAAAAGATTAAGATAACAGCCAAGCCTTTTCTCTCAATAGTTTGCAAACACTGTTCAACAGGTAATTCTTATAGAACCATAGCATTATTACTTACATCGTCACTCTGCTGGGCTTCTTGCATGACAAATTCTCGGACCATGGATGGACTAAACTCTACTAGATAAGAAAATATATCTGTAGCAGCTGATCTGACTTGCAAATCATCCATGCCCTGATAAAAGGAAAATTAGGTTACTTAGAGACTGTTAACAAATGTAATGCTTGTGTTTTCCTTTACCCCAAATCTATGTACACCTCCAACATTTCGGATTTAATTGTACTGGAATCAAAATATGTAACCTCTCTATCCTTTTTTTCCGTTCCTTTTACAAATATTGAAAACTTTTAGGGAGCTCAATGATTAGTTTCTGCCAGTTTTTACCACCACAAAAATAAATACTCTAAGAGTTTAAATATAAGAATCAGCCCTGGCCGGTTTGGCTCAGCGGTTAGAGCGTTGGCTTGCGGTCCGGAGAGACCCAGGTTCGGTTTCCGCTAAGGGCATGTACCTCGGTTGCAGCAGCCATTCTATGTGTTCCTTTCATGTTGATGTTTCTCTCTCTCTCCCTCTCTTCCTCTCTCTCCCTCCCACTCTATCTGTGCAAAAAATGGAAAAAAATGTCCTCGGGTGAGAATAAAAAAAGAATCAGCACAGGATAATAAAACAATGCTTTACAAATGATGTAACAAAATGTGTTTTGTTTGGGGTGGGTGGGGGTGGGGTTCTTGATTTAAATATACGCAAAAATGTGAATGATGTCTCCTAGTTAAGGCTTCAAAACTTCCAGAATCTGTCTTTGGTCCTGGATTTGCCAGTTACTTTACACCTTCTAGTGACTCTCCTAATAGAGAATACTTCTGAAACACTTTGGGTATTTTTACTCTTTTCCACAACTTAGTTTTCTAAGGTAGTAATTCTGAATGCTTTCCCCCTGTCAACACATGAAGAATACATGATTCATAAATTACAAAATCTTTTGGTGATACTGAAAACATTCAGTTCTCAAAGTGTGGTCCAGGGAATTCTGGCAAAGAGTCTAAGACTCTTTTCAGGAAGTGCATGAGATTAAAACTTTTCATAATAATAAATAATACTAAGGCATTAGTGGCATTTTTCACTCTCAGTCTATATCACAAGTATAGTTGTTTTTTTAAAAGGTTACACAACATGTGATATTGCAACAAATTAAATGCAGAAGTTGCTATGAGACTCTAGCTATTTTCTAAGCTCAACTTTAAAGGGATTGGCCAAAAATATGAAACAGTCCCTAGCCAGGTAGTTCAGTTGGGCAGAGCATCATCTGGATATGCCAAGGTTGCGGGTTTGATTCCCGGTCAGGGCACATACTAGAATCAACCAATGAATGCATAAATAAGTGAAAAAATAAAGCAATGTTTTTTTTCTCTCTCTCTAAAATCAATAAATAAATTTATAAAATTTATTTAAAAAATATGAAACAATGCCATTCTTTTCACTAAATTTTTTGTTTTGGAAAAATTACTTTTTTTCATAAAAACTATAGTATTTATGTTAACATGTAATGGGTTATTATTTTTAAATGAATTAATAAGTGCTTTAATGTTTTCTCAGTTTTAGGTTTTCATATAATAAATACCAATGGATAAAACTCATAAACAAAAGTATGAGAACCACTGCCCTAACCCCATATTGCAGCATGAGTCCCTTTGATTCAGTCTGCCCTCACTCTACTCTCTGGCCTAAAAAGAAGACATTTTATTAGTTTCTATGAAGCATACTTAATATTGTTACAGAAGAGAAAGCCTTGTAAAAATATGCGAGATTTCTGTTCACCTGCAGCCTTATTATATGCAAATGATTACATATTAATATCATAAATTTAATAAAAATCTGAAGATTGGAAACAGTCTT
The DNA here is from genome assembly GCF_014108415.1 of Molossus molossus. NCBI lineage: Eukaryota > Metazoa > Chordata > Mammalia > Chiroptera > Molossidae > Molossus > Molossus molossus. Next base: position 39,296,212 of record NW_023425350.1, read on the forward strand.
GTATAATTCATGATCAAGAGAATCATAAATTATAAAATTTAATATGCATTACTATACTTTCCATCCATAACATAAATCTATTACAAATTAACAATTTCAAAACATGAGGAAAAGCTATATAATTACCATTACAATTTCAAGAGCAGGAAGAATCCCCAACTTTGCCAAAGTTTTGAAAAACGCATCCCTGTTTTGAGGTTGTAATGTCTGAGAAAATGCACAAAATTCCTTGAAGAAATTAACCTGTAACGTTAGAAAGTACAGTGAGACTCTGACACATATAAAAGTAAACTTAAGGCATACTGTAACCTGATCAACAATAGTGTGGAATTTACTCTTCTCAAGGACCTTGACTTTTCAGGGTATTCTGGCTTCTCAAAACTTACATTAAAGAACTATTATCCCTGGCCAGTTTTGCTCAGCGGTTAGAGCGTCGGCCTGCGGTCCAGAGAGACCCGGGGTTCGTTTCCTGCTAAGGGCAAGTACTTCGGTTGCAGTGTGTCCCTGGCCCTGGTTGGTCGTGCGGGTGGCAGCCACTTGATGTGTCCCTTTCACGTCAATGTTTCTCTCTCTCTCTCCCTTCCACTCTTTCTGAACAAAAAATGGAAAAATGTTCTCGGGTGAGGATAAAACAAACAAACAAAAGAACTATTAGAAGCTAGCATCTCATTAAAAGTAAATCTTGCATTGAGCAATTAATTCTCTAAAGGTATTATAGTATACACATTTTATGTGCAGTCTCAGAGGGTATGTATATACTTATATATATTATTCTCTATTTATGATTAAGGTGTAAAAATGCCATGCAAGGCGGATATTTTGAATTAGAGCGCACATTTTCATAGAAACCATGCTATAATAATCAGTGGCTGGGTTTCCAGGGAACCCTCAAAAATATGATTTAGGTTTTAAGAATTGGAAAGGACATTACAGATTCCCTAGTTCAAAGGACTAAGTTCATAAACAGGAAAACTGAGTAGGTATTAATAAATAGCTACACCAAAAGTGACTTGGCTGATTTTAAGTCAGCAATCTTTCATTACTTCTTAAAACCTAAGTATCTGATTATAATGTCTGAAAAATTGACAAACTGCTGGTAAATAGCAATTACTATTCTCTTCCCCCAAGGCATGGTTCATATCTCAAATAGTGATTATAAACACATTCATAAGAAAAAAAATTTCCAAAAAGCAATTATTTATCATTCATTTATTTAAGAAGCATTCATCTTACCACTTGTTTAAAAAGAAAACCATCTCTATGTATCTACAACCAAGAAATGCATGCGTTTGTAGTTTTGTCTCATATCTGATTTTGGGATTTGTAAGGCACACAATTTCCCTTGTGGAGGGAGAAGCCCATATCAAAATATCTTAAGAAATTTCTAAAATATATAAAACAATAAGTTTAAGAAACTTTGAGATTTATTTATAGTATAATTGAAGTACACATCTTTCATCTCATACTCTATCTATTGTCTCTTAAGTTAACAAATTCAATATTAAAAGCCTGTATTCCAAAATAAGTACTCTTTAAGGGTCTGAATTTCAAGAATAAAGAACTTACCAATTCACGCCGTTTATCATCATCTGTAGCCTCATCTGTTAATTGTGCAAAGACTTCAGACAAAAATTTCTCATCTTCCTACATGAGAAAAAAAATGTGAATTTTTTATTAACAGTAATTACTATAAAATGTTAAAAGTGTAAATTATACTCATTTATATGATATTCACAAATTATAATGAAGTCAAGGGTATATTCGTGTTATAATTTTTAAAACCTGACTACACCATTCACTATTAGTTATATACATATATTTATAATTTCATTTACCCAGAAACCTCAACTACAAAGAACTCTTTGGAAAACAAAAATAAATATTCTGGAAGTCACGCATAAACCCATTTACTTTTAACTTAGAGCCTCTTTAGCTCCCTTTCAGGTTCTACTTACTCTTAATTTAAACATAATTCAAACAAGTTTGAAGATCTCATTGTCAGTCCATAGCAAATTAAAAAACTTAAATTTCAAATATAGGTAAAGGAGACTGAATTCTGGCAGCAATAGATAAAAAGCCTTTTAAAACATAGTAACTCATGAAACATAATAATCTAGGGATTTTGGTATAGAGCAGTGACTTTCAACCACTGTCCAGCAAGAATCTGTAAAACATGCAATACCTGATTATTTAGTCAGGGGCACTGACCTCTTTTCAGCTTAGATTGTCAAATTAAAAAATGACAACAGTCGCCCTGGCTGGTTTGGCTCAGCAGTTAAAAGCATCGGCCTGCGGTCCAGAGAGACTGGGTTCGGTTCCCGCTAAGGGCACGTACTTCGGTTGCAGTTTGTCCCCGGCCCTGGTTGGGTCGTGCGGGTGGCAACCACTTGATGTGTCCCTTTCACGTCGATGTTTGTTTCTCTCTCTCTCTCTCTCTCTCTCTCTCCCTCCCACTCTATCTGAACAAAAAATGGAAAAATGTCCTCGAGTGAGGATAAAAAAAAAAAGACAACAGTCAACACAACAATAGCTGTCCAATGTGAACAAATCAAAATTATAGCCCCGCCAGGTGGCTCAGTTTGTTGGAACTTTGTCCCGTGCACCAAAAGGTTGTGGGTTCAATTTCTGGTCATTGCACATACCTAAATTGTGGTTTCAATCTGCAGTCGGGACACATGTGAGAGGCAACCAATCAATGTTTCTCTCTCACACCAATTTCTCTCTCTCTCTCAAAATCAATAAAAATATATCCTTGGGTGAGGATTAAAAAAACAACAGCCAACACAACAATAGCTGTCTGGTGTAAATGAATTGAAATTATACTTTTTTTATTGTCAGATAAGCAAAAATATATTTTTTTGGTGTGCCACAGAACTTTAGTAATTAGTTTATGTGTGCCACGAGATGAAAGAGGTTGAAAAATCTATGGTGTAGTCTTACATGTTCTGTCATCCCCACGGATACCACTAAACAACATAATACTACAATAACTGTTTTTCATATTGATGAGATGGAAAAGGTGGAAAATTGTTGATGTAGAGTCTTACATGTAAGGGTACAACTAAATGACAAAATACTACAATCTGCTTTTCATACTGAACCCATTCACCATTTTTAGAATTAGATCAGGCTTTAAGAGATTACCTAGAGATTGCCTAGTGCAATTTTAAATTTCGTAAGATGGAGTTACAAAGAGTGGACTTACCTGAGGATAGCTAGTGACAGAAACAGACTTAGAATCTAAGTCTCTTGCAATAATGAGGTTAGTGTCACTCTCACCAAATAAAATGAACTACAGGATAGATCCTTAAGCAGTTCAAAGTTACGAAGCAAAGACACACACACACTAGCATGGGACACAACTAAAACAACATTTAATATGTTAAAGCCTATACTTGAAGCCACAAATCTCTAAAACAAAATGAAGAACCATATATTTACTATCAGTTGTTTTTGCAAAGGTGTTGGAAGATTTTACATATTTAACTAGTAAGTGGAATGAAAGGTTAAATATTTCTTTCAGTGCTGAAATCTTGATAAATTTAAAATATGTCAAAAAGAACTAAATTACCGATCTTACTGGATTTGTTTATAGCTCAACTCTTATTTATGGAATAGTGGAATTATATGTAATATGTTAAAATGTCAACATTTGAGCCCAGCCAGCGTGGCTCAGTGGCTGAGTGTCAACCCACTCATTTAAGAAGCTACAGCTATGTATACTAGTTAGCTAGAAGGGTTATCTGGAAATACCTAATTCCTAGCCACAAAATTTTTACATGAAAATCTCAGATTTGGGCCAATGGCCATAAGCTTAATTACTTTCTTCTTACACACTGTTGGAAATAGAATTCTGCATCATGGCAGAATCATGGTTTGAAAGGGCACATGCTCAGGTTCTGGGCCCAATCCCCAGTGAGGGGCATGCAGGAGGAGGCCAACTGATGTTCTCTCTCATTGATGTTTCTATCTCTTCCTCTCTCTCTAAAATCAATAAAGAAAAATGGCTCTGTTATACATTTTTGCAAATCTCTTTAATGTTTGGCTTAACAGAGGAGAGTTAGATTCTCACATCTTCCTCAGCATTCAGCCTGTTGTGGTGTGTTGTTTTGGTTGAAATATAATGAAGGGGATTTCTGGTCAAGATGGCAGCATACATAAATGCGGTACAGTCGTCCCTTGCCACTTCACACTTCAACTTTGGCTGCTTCACTCTATCACGGTTTTTTCAAATATTCATTAAAAAGTTGATCGAGACAGTGAAAATGATACAGCGCGTGCTCGGTTGTCTGAGTTAATTATACACCTCTGTATTACAATTACAATTAAAATTATTGTATGTATGGACTGTAGGCCTATGTATTCAAGCACTCCCCAAAATCCTTCAACACCAGGTGTAACTGTTCAACCACTCCTTGTATGTGGGCAATAACTTTTTTCCAAAAAATCGAGTGTGGCGAAACCAAGACAATAAGAGTGTGCTGTTCACTGATTGGCTATCCTATTCTCTTCCTATCCTGGCCACTGATTGGCTCAGCCTCATGCAAGTTTGTTTCTCTCATATACGCTTCTACATCGCAACACACTGGAAGCATCTTTGCTCTTGTGTTTTCAATTTCTGAGAACTTAATCTAAGCCCTAGGGTGGCTCCTAACATGATGCTGCTTCTAAGTGCTCTGATGATGAAACTAAGCGCCAGAGGAAGATGCTTACCATCTAGGAAGTGAAGCTCTTGGATATGATCAAAGATGGCAAGAAAATTATGCCATTACGACTTGAATGAGTCTACCATTCGCTCCATTCATAAAGATGAAAAGAACATCCAACAGCAGCTACTGTTTCTTTCAACAAGGAAGCAAAGCACATTGTGACAAGTCGTAATAAGTTCATAGTGAAAACGGAGTCTGCCCTAGCCGTTTGGATCAGTGACAGCCACAAGAAAAACATTCTGTTGGATTTGCTGGTCATCCGGGAGAAGGCGAGGCAGCTTTATCATCGCTTTACAATGGACGAACCTCAACCAGGACCCTCTTCTGCAACGTTCATGGATTTCACAGCAAGCAAGGGTTGGTTCGAGAAGTTCCAGAAGAGTTATCATCTGAAGAGTGTCGTTCTCCATGGAGAAGTTGCCTCTGCTAACCAGCCTGCAGCAGAGGACTACATGAACATGTTCCAGATCCTTGAGGAGGGCAAGTATCATCCAGAACAGGAGTCCTTAACTGACAAGGATCCGGTGGAGATGACTAAGTCTGCGAGTGAGGAGAAGGAAGAGCAGCCAGAGGTTCCTGGGGGTCAGGAGGAGGAAGTTGGCCTTACACTTGAGCATCTCTCGCAAGTCACGAGAACTATTAAGGTAGTACAGGACATGACTGGTGAATGGGACCCACAAATGATGCGTGCATTGCGGTTCCAGAATGCACTTAATAGAGGGACAGAACCCTACAAAAGCCTCCTCACGCATATGAAAAGATAGCGCCAGCAACTGCCTATCATGATGTTCTTCAGCCGCGCAGACACCCACTGCTTCCTCTTAGTACTTCTTCAGTGGAAGAAGATAACGAGACACCTGCTGAAGATACTGCACCACCTGAAGACTCTCCTACTGACATTGTGCCTTCAGAGGAGCAGTAACCTTGCTCTTCTTCATCGCTTCATCATTGAATAAGTTGCACTATTTTCATGGGTTAGTGGTTGTGTGTGTGTGTGTAATTAAATGTACAATAATAATATATTTGTAACATCTCATGTCTTATATTTTGTCTAAAATATTGGGTAATACGAGAGTAATGGTGACTAAAGGGTCTAGAGGGCTCTAATAATGTTAAAAAACTTATGTAGAAGGTCATAAACAGGTGTTCTATGCTCTAACTGTGAAAATATTAGATTTATAAATAAAGAATCCTACTTCACGAAAATTCATTTATCGGGGTAGAGTCTGGAACTGATTAACTGCAATAAACGAGGGCCAACTGTACTTGCCTCGCCCCACAACCACATCAAAATTACAACCAAACTACAGAACAACCATCATTCAGAACCACCTGAAATCGAGCTGAATGGAAGTCCTACAACTACGAAATTAAAGAAGCCACATACAGACTGATAGGAGGGGTGGAGGCACAGACAGGCTGGTCCCATACCTACGTGTGACAGATAAAAATCAGGGGGATACCTCAGCTGTGAAGGTCCCCACTGAGTGAGGGGTCCCCATCCCACACCAGGCGCCCCCAGCTCAGGGTTCCAGTGCCAGGAAGAGAAGTCCTCATAACTTCTGGCTGTAAAAACCAGTGGGAACTGAGGCTGAGGGAGGCTGAGGCTGCTGGAGCCCCAGGCAGTTCCTCTTAAAAGAGCTGGTATTCAGACTTGCACCCTCTAGGCTCCAGCATGGGAGAGGCAACTTGAAAGGCACCAGAGACATATGGAGAAGAATTGAGTTGTTTGGCATCAGGGTGAAAGCTGGAGGGGCAGCTTTCTCCTGGACAGATGTACTGGTGGAGGCTATTGTTCCTTTGGTGAGCCCTTCCCCCCTGGGGCAGGGAGACGGCTGCCATATCTGGGACTTGAGCAATCTGGCTCACACTGTTTGCCCCACCTTGGTGATTCCCTGAGGCCCTGCCCCAACCAACTTTTGGGCCCACCCAACCTGTTTCCAGTGGCTTTACCATAGGATTGGTCTGTCTTGGATCCTGCTTCAGATTTTCCTAAAATCTCAAACAAGCAGAATCTGGTCTCAGTGAGCCCCATACCTCTTGTTAAGTGGCCTCAGGCCTGGCACTAGAAGCAGCCAGCCTTGGCTCACAACTTGGCCTTTCCTGGGCACCTCCAAGCCCAGCACAAGAAGCAGCCATTGACAGATCAGTTTGTAGCTTATGCCAGGCCCCGGGTAGAACACAGGCAGTGGTTGACCGTGCGTGCCCCAGAACCAGCATACCCAGTGGACAGCTTCAAACCACATTGAAGCACCACCAAAAAAACACCTCCAAAAATCACACACTCAGTGGGTACCAGAACCCTGCTGAAGTAAGTCTTGCTCTGTGTTGTGGGATCCTACACAGCTGATCCTTCAAGGAAGTCAGAAGCCTTTGGTCAGTGGACAGTCAGTCCTTGCAGTTGATCAGCCTGAGTAAATCCCTCCCAATAACATGCCAACAGCAATCAAGACTCAATTACACCAAAAGGGTGTACAGTCCATACTAGGGGTACACCTCGAGAGCCCAGCTGGGGTGATTAGGGAGGCTGTGCCACTGGATCCTACAGGACACCTATAATAGGCCATCCTACAAAGCCTAGGAGACATTGCAACTCTACCTAATACATAGAAACAATCACAGGGAAGCAGCCAAAATGAGGAGACAAAGAAACATGTCCTAAATGGAAAAAAAAAAAAAAAACTCCAGGAAAAGAACTAAAGAAAATGAAGATAAGCAATCAACCAGATGTAGAGTTCAAAACACTGGTGATAAGGATGCTCAAGGAACTTAGTAAGAACGTCAAGGAACTTAAGGAGAACTCCAAGGAATTTAGTGAGAACAGACCAGTCAGAAATGAAGGATGCACTAACTGAAATAAAGAATAATTTACATGGAAACAATAGTAGAGGAAGAAAAGTCAAGAAGCAAACCATTGATTTAGAATATAAGGAAGCAAAACTACACCCAATCAGAACAGCAAAAAGAAAAAAGAACAACAAAAATGAATGAGGACAGCTTCAAGCGTGCAAACATTTGCATCATGGGGATGCCAGAAGGGAAGCAAGAAATTGAAAACCTATTTTAAAAAATAATAACATAAAACTTCCCTACCTTGGTGAAGGAAACAGACATACAAGTCCAGGAAGCACAGAGAGTCCCAAACAAGAGAAACCCAAGGAGGTCCACACCAAGACACATCATCATCAAAATGCCGAAAGTTAAAGACAAAGAGAGAATCTTAAAAGCAGCAAGAGAAAAGTATTTCGTTACCTACAAAGGAGATCCCATGACACTGTTGGCTGATTTCTCCAAAGAAACTTTGCAGGCCAGAAGGGAGTAGCAAGAAATATTCAAGGTGATGAAAAACAAGGACCTACGACCAAGATTATTCTATCCTGCAAAGCTATCATTTAGACTTGATGGACATATCAAGAGTTTCCCAGATAAGGAAAAGCTAAAGGAGTTTACTACCAAACCAGTATTATATGAAATGTTGAAGGATCTTCTTGAAGAAGAACAAAAATATAAACAATAAAATGGCAATTAATACATATCTATCAACAATCAAATCTACAAACAAAATGAGCAAGCAGAACAGAAACAGACTCATAGATACAGAGAACTTTTTGTTGCTTGCCAGATGGGAGGTAGCTGGGGGAACGGATAAAAAAGAGGAAGGAATTAAGAAGCACAAATTAGCTGTTAGACTGATGAACCTCAAAGGGAAGGGGGGAGGTAGGGTGGGATAGATAAACCAAAGAACTTCTATGCATATATGCATAACCAATGGACACAAACAATAGTGTGGGGAAGGCAGGATGGGGCAGAATTGGAGAGGAGGGGGTAAATGGGAAAAAAAGGGGGGACATCTGTAATGCATTCAACAATAAAGATAAGTTTAAAAAAATAATAAAAAAAAGAAATATAATGAAGAAAATATAGCATTACACTGACATAAAGAGAAAATCTCACAGACCTCTCTAAAAGGGTTCCAGGGACCGCCAGTGGCCCACACACCATCCTTGAGAACCACCACAGTAAGTATACAATAGCTGCTCAATAAACTTAGTGATTTGTATGAAAATAACAGACAGTTATAAAGGAAACTGTGTATATGGTATCCTATCACCACAAGTAAACTCTTCAAAATCATGTTTACTACACTGTTAGGATATAGAAGATCAACACAATAAACATGGTATAAAACTCCTATTTTATAATTCAAGGAAACAACAAAAAAAATCAACCTCATATAGCAAATATTCTGACTAATCATTTTCTGAAAATTAATGAACATTTTTCAATCCTGGCTGCACATTTGAATTATCTGAGCAGCTTTAAGCACTTATATATATCCCAATAATATTAAGTCTCACAAAATGGAATAAAAAGATGATTTAAAAATAGATGCTCCTGGCCCTGGCCGGTTTGCTCAGTGGTTAGAACACTGGCCTGTGGACCAGAGAGGCCTGGGTTGGGTTCCCACTAAGGGCACGTACCTTGGTTGCAGTTTGTCCCTGGCCCTGGTTGTGGTTGTGTGGGTGGCAACCAGTCGATGTGTCTCTCTCACACCAGTGTTTCTCTCTTTCTCTTCCTCCCCCTCTCCCTCCAGCTCTATCTGAAGATAAATGCAAGAATGTCCTCAAGTGAGAATAAAAAAAATATATATAGATAGATAGATAGATAGATAGAGATATATAGATGCTCCTGTTTGGGATGATGAAATAGTTCTGAAAATTGACAGAGGTGAATGTACTTAATGTTACGAATTGTACAATTAATGGTTAAAATGGTGAATTTTATGTCATATATATTTTATAATTTTTAAAAAGAAAAAAAAAGTCAAAACCCAGCTACACCATAGGACACTTAAAAATATAAAAGGTCACATTATGAAATGATTCTCCTTCAGAAAGCCACGAGATAAACAAAAGAAATCTTTCAATAGAAGGAACAAATAGCTGCTTAAACTATTAATGAAACTAAACATCTGAAAACAAAATTGTGAAGAACACCTTAGTTTACTTACCTGCAACATGCTGACTATCTCAACTTTGTTGAAGAAAATAAAAGATGTAAGAGTAGAAAGAAAATTCTCTTCAAAAACGGATGGCGTAGGCAAAATGATGTCCTGAATGTACTGTACCCTGTAAGTCTGATGTATTTTTTGCCTTAGTTCAGAGTCTGTTATTGGTATAACTTCCTTAAACTTTGCAGTTTTGGTCAGGAACTCTCTATGCCTTTTTGGCTGAGCCAAAGCAGGGTCATATTCAAGGCATCCCACGACATCCATGATACACTCATCAGAAAACATTACCTCAAACAGAGTTGCCTTATTTAGGAATAAGATTCCTCTAATAATTTCATACAAATGGTGTAAGCCTTCAGTGTTTTCTAGATTCTCACAAGCTTGGAACAGCTGCAGTAGTTTTTTAATATAGCCTTCATTTTCCAAGGCCAGAGCCAGCTTTTCCCTACGAATAGGTGAGGAGAGAACTGAGGTAACTAAGTCAGCAATCTCTTCAAGTTTATTGAGTTCACATGTGGGCAGGTCAATAAGATGACTGGTTTCAGGCATTTCTTCAAATCGTTCTTCTTCTGATTCATCAATGAGGTCCTGTGTGACTTCCACTGATGGATCCTTACCTTGAACCTGAAAATATCCAAATATATAGCTGGTTACCTTAAAATATAAATGAATTCAAATTTTTGGAAATCAAAATACTGACCACTGAGCTTAAGTAAAAATAACTTGCAAAAAATCAGTAGTAGTAATACTATCACTGTTAATTAACTTTTTTTTCTTTATTGATTTTAGAGAGAGAGGAAGGGAGAGGGAGAGAAGATAGAAACATCGATGAGAGAGAACATCGAATGGCCACCTCCTGCATGCTCCCCACTGGGGATTTGGCCCACAACCTGGGCATGTGCCCTGACTGGGAATCGAACCAGCGACCTCTTGGTGCATGGCTCGATGCTCAACCATAGAGCCACACTGGCCCGGCTGTCACTGTTAATTAAAAGTGAAGTCTAGAAGAGGAAAATACACCCAGTTTAGGGTCAATTATTTGATCTAAATTACTAACTACACATAATTTCACCTCTAAATTACATTTCACCCTTACAGAATACTTTGCAAACATAAAATTCAATCTCAATCCATAGAGAGCACGAGGAGAAAAAGGGTAAAAATTAGGACCTTCTTGCCATCACCACCAAATTTCTAGGTTAAAAGTAGGCAAAACCAAAGGCAAAATAATAAAACTATTTGAATTATAGTCTATGGATATTGTACAAATTAAAGTAAAATCATGTTTACTAGTGTTTTCAACTGTTCATAAACTGGAATTCTTCTATTTAATAATGTATGCTAGCCCTGGCCGGTTTTGCTCAGTGGTTAGAGCGTTGGCCTGCGGTTCCAAGAGACCTGGGTTCGGTTCCCGCTAAGGGCATGTACCTTGGTTCCAGTTTGTCTCCGGCCCTGGTTGGGTTGTGTGGGTGGCAGCCACTCGACGTGTCCCTTTCACATCGATGTTTCTCTCTCTCTCTCTTCCTCTCTTTCCTTCCCACTCTATCTGAACAAAAAAATGGAAAAATGTCCTTGGGTGAGGATAAAAAAAAATGTATGCTAACAATGTTCCAGCAATACATAATGCATATAAGCTATAAGGTAAGAGAGAAAGAAACCATCTACTCCCAGTAAGGAAAATTTTAGTGATTTAGAACCATATGTCAAAGAAGCGTTATATGGAATCAGATGATTCACACTATACTTCCTTGGGTCATTTTATTACACTGTATGGCACTATTACTGGGAAGACCTAGGGGAAAAAATGACCACAGTCAGATGCCTAAAACTACTCAAGAATCACTACAGGGAAAAGCTAATGTAAGTGAAAATGGCAATAATAAAAAAGACACTATAATAAAATATCACAGTAGACAACCAATGAAACAGTGATCTCCATTACAGAAAATGGTAGTTAAAATGATGTTTTAATTAAGTTAAAATTCCAGTTACTGTCACAGCAAAGATTTACCTAAGGTTATTAACTATTAAATGTAATGTGGGTGTAGCCACTGTGGAAAGCAGTATGGAGTTACCTTAAAATATTAAAAATAGAACTGCTTTATGACCCAGTGATTCTACTTCTGGGAATATATCCAAAGAAACCTGAAACACTAATTCAAAAGAATAAATGCATCCCTATGTTTACTGCAGCATTATTTACTATAGTCAAGATTTGGAAGCAACCCAAGTGTCCATCAGTGAATGAGTAGATAAAAAAATTGTGGTACAGTCTGGCCAGTGTGGCTCAATGGATTGAATGTTGTCCCATGGACTGAGAGGTCCCAGTTCGATTCCCAGTGAGGAGCATTCAGGAGGTAACTGATTGATATTTCTCTCTCTCCCTAAAAAAAAAAAAAAAAAAAAAAAAAGAAGAAAGAAAAAGAAAAAAAAAATCAATAAATATATACAGGAAAAAAAAGAAATGCCCAAATCTATAGAGAATGAAAAAAAATGTTGTGGTACATTTACACAAGGAATACTACTCAGCTGTAAAAAAAGGAAATCTTACCCTTTGTGACAGCATGGATGGACCTGGAGAACATTATGCAAGTGAAATAAGCCAGTCAGTGAAGACAAGTATCATATGATTTTACTCATGTGTGGAATTTAATGAACAAAATAAGTTAACAAACAAAACAGAAATAGACTGATAGAGAACAGACTGACAGCTGTCAGAAGGGTTGGGGGCTAGGTGAAAAGGTGAAGGAATCAAGCAAAATCCAAAAACAACAACAAAAAACGCATAAGACACAGACAATAGTTTGGTGATTACTGGAGGGAAAGGGTAGTGGGGGGAGATAGAAGAGGGTACGGGGGCTTAACTGGTGATGAAAGAGACTTGACGTGGGGTGGTAAATACACAATACAACATACAGATGATATATTATAGAATTGTACACCTGAAACCTATATATTTTTATTATTTTTTTTGTTAATCTTCACCTGAGGATATATTTTCCATTGAGTTTTAGAGAGAGTAAAAGGGAAAAAGGGAGGGGGTGGGGGAAGGAGGGAGAGAGAGAGGGAGACAGGGGTAGAGAGAAAAACATCGATGTGAGAGAAACACATTGATTGGTTGACCATCCCCTACATGCCCCGACTAGGGCTAGGGATCGAACCTGCAACCCAGGTATGTGCCCTTGACTGGATATCAAAACCATGACCCTTCAGTACAAGGGCCTATGCTCTAACTACTGAGCAACACTGGCCAGGGCAAACCTAAATAATTTTAGTAACCAATGTCACCCCAATAAATTCAATAAAAAGGAAAAATAAATACATAAATGTAATTTGGAATCCTGAATGGTATCCTGAAATAGAAAAAGGACACTCACTGGGTTTTAAGCTGAGGATATCTGAATAAAAAGGGCTTTAAGTAATAATAGTGCATAGGTAATAATAATGAATAATAAATGTTTGGTCCATTAATTAAGACAAGTGTATTGTACTACTGTAAGATGCTAATAATAGATCCAGGGATCAGGGAGAGGAGTACATAAAAACTCTATTTTCACCCTGGCCAGTTTGGCTCAGCAGTTGGAGCATTGGTCTGCGGACTGGAGAGTCCTGGGTTCGGTTCCACTAAGGGCATGTGCCTCGGTTGCAATTTGTCCCTGGCCCTGGTTAGGGTCGTGTGGGTGGCAACCGCTCTATGTGTCTCTTACATTGATGTTTCTCTCTTCTCTTCCTCCCTCTCTCCCTCATGCTCTATCTGAAGACAAATGCAAAAAATGTCCTCACGTGAGGATATAAAAAACAAAAACAAAAAATCTATTTTCTATAAATCTGAAACTTTTAATATTAAAACTTTATTTAAAGAATTCCAGCCCTGGCCGGTTTTGCTCAGTGGTTAGAGTGTTGGCCTGCGGTCCAGAGAGACCTGGGTTTGGTTCCCGCTAAGGGCATGTACCTCGGTTGCAGTTTGTCCTCCGGCCCTTGTTGGTTGTGCGGGTGGCAGCCACTCGATGTGTCCCTTTAACATCGATCCCCACCCCCCCACTCTATCGGAACAAAAAATGGAAAAACGTCCTCGGGTGAGGATAAAAAAAAAAAAAAGAATTCCAGTTATCTGAGAGTTACCCCTTATCCTATATCGTATTAGTTCTTCATAAGTTGAACGCGAGCACTTTTGATCATTAGTGTCTGGCATACAGTATTGAAAAACATTAGGCAAATGGGTGACCAAATATAAAAAAATCTAAAAGGCTTAGAACATATAGATCTTGACATTTTACAGGGTATTAAACTCTAAAGTGATAAACAAAATTATGATAATTAAAAAATTTTTAATTAAAAAATGTGCTGTAAAATACAAAAAAATTTCCAGGTTAGGTTACCAAAATATCACATGAAGGCATTTCTTCTCCACATTATAATCTGTATGTTTTAGGTAAAAAGAAAAAAAAAAAATCAAGAATGCATACAAATGTAATTTAAATATCATTCAAAGACCCTTACCTGACAAATTTTTTCCCAGATCTCATCACAGCCAGCTTTTTCCTGAAAACTTAGAGCCAGATCATAGTTCTCAGCTTCTGACCAAACAATTAATGTATCCTGTTTAAACACAAAGATTTCTAGATCATCACATTTGAAAAGAAACAATTTCAAAGTGTTAAAAAAAAAAAAAATGAAAGAGAGAAAACAGCATAGCAATGACAAATGCTCTCTCAATGAATGTACACTCAATTGACATCATATAACTCTATTTTGTTACCCTTTGAAACTTTAGTAATATACTGGCAATGAAATAATACCTTTGGCACTAAAAATGACACTGAGAATTTTCTAAAACAAAAAAGAACTAAAATGGGTTAGTAAGCTCTGGCTCATGTTACCAAGATAATGTTTAATGGATAGTGTAGACATTCTTGGCTAAACTGTAAGTAGACATTCTAATAATCTACTTTCTATTGTTTCCATAAAGTCAGCTGTTCCACTCACTAATCACCTACAAGTTTATTTTTCCCTTTAAGCCAGTTGTCGACTAGTTGCAAATAGGCTAATAGCTGGAAATATCTTAAGGTTTAACCCTATTTTTGCCCCCTGCCCCTTTTTAAACTGGAAAAGCCTTCAGAATAAAATTTAAAACAACAGTGAAATGAGGATAACATGCTTTATCTGTATTTCCAATAGTACCTAGTTCAGCAGCTTAGGTTGTAAAAATTTAAGAACCCCAGGTTCAAGTAAGTACTTTCCCAGAATGTCCTTAATTATAATTTCCACCAAAAGGTTATATGTTTAGGAAAAAGTTACCAATCCCTTTATTAAAAACTAAGGTTTGGGTTTAAACTAAAAGCCACATACACATTTGAACATTAACTGAAACACTCAAAATGAAAAATTTTTTAGGATACATAATAAAAGTTTAATATGACCAAAACTTTGATTTTCAAAATATCTGTATTTAAATTTATACCCTAATTACCAAAATTATAATCCACAAAAACACCTTATTTAATAATTGTTCATCTGACCTCCTATTAAAAAATGTAACAATGAAAGTGAGCCCCAGATTAATAAAGACAAAATCTTCAAAATAAAAACATTTCAATATTTTGATAACTCTAACCAGTAAATAAAAAATATGCTTTAATTGCCCTGGCCAGTTTAACTCAGTGGTTAAAGCGTCGGCCCGCGGACCAATGAGTTTCGGGTTCAATTCCGGTCAAGGGCACATACTTTGGTTGCGGTTCGTCCCTGGCCCTGGTCAGAGTCAAGTGGGAGACAACCTGTCGATGTGGCTCTATCACATCAGTGTTTTTCTCTGTCTCTCTCTCTCTGTCCCCCTCCCTCCACTCTATCTAATGATAAGTAGAAAATATCCTCAGGTGTGGGAAAAAAATGCTTTAATTAATCCAGGCCTCACATTAATTTTTTTTTTTTTGCTATGTAATCAGGTAAAACGAATAGCTGGAAATTCGTTTTCTAGCTTCTACTGAGCTATGCTTCTTGGAAGGGAAATTTGCTGTCAGGTATTTAAAAATTTTATCAGGCTACTCCTTTTTTTTTTTTTTTTTATCATCCTCACCCGAGGACATTTTTCCATTCTTTGTTCAGGTAGAATGGAAGGGAGAGAGAGGAACAGAGAGAGAGAGAAACATCGATGTGAAAGGGACACATCGAGTGGTCGCCACCCGCACGACCAACCAGGGCCGGGGACAAACTGCAACCGAGGTACGTGCCCTAAGCGGGAACCGAACCCGGGTCTCTCCGGACTGCAGGCCGACGCTCTAACCGCTGAGCCAAACCGGCCAGGGCCAGGCTACTCCTTTACTTAAAAAATTTCAGCCCTGGCCAGTTTGGCTCAGAGGTTGGAGCGTTGGCCTGCGGACCAGAGTCCCAGGTTCGGTTCCTGCTGGGGGCATGTACAAAAAAAAAAAAAAATCAGTTATTCCCTCATCTATAGAAGAGGTTTTAAAATCTTTAGAAAGAACAAACCCAGCAAAACTCTTTTTACGAACAAAATTTATTAAAAATCTCCATGTTAAAAAAATAAATAAATAAAGCGCTGGCCAGTTTGGCTCAGCGGCTGGAGTGTCGACCTGTGGACTATTTTTTTTTTTTTTTTTTATCCTCACCCGAGGACATTTTTCCATTTTTTGTACAGACAGAGTGGGAGGGAGAGAGAGGAAGAGAGAGAGAGAGAAACATCGACATGAAAGGGACACATCGAGTGGCTGCCACCGCACGACCAACCAGGGCCGGGGACAAACTGCAACCGAGGTACGTGCCCTTAGCGGGAACCGAACCCGGGTCTTTCTGGACCACAGGCCGACGCTCTAACCGCTGAACCAAACTGGCCAGGGCGACCTGTGGACTACCGAGTCTCGAGTTCGATTCCTGTCAAGGGCACGTACCTTGGTTGCTGTTCATCCCGGCCCTGGTCAGAACATGCAGGGGGCAACCTGTCACTGTGTCTTTCTCACATCGATGTTTCTCTCTCTCCCTCTCTCCCACGCTATCTGAAAATAAATAGAAAATATCCTTGGGCCCTGGCCAGTTTGGCTCAGCAGTTAGAGCTTTGGCTCTCGGTCCAGAGAGACCCAGGTTTGGGTCCCACTAAGGGCATGTACCTCGGTTGCAGTTTGTTCCCAGCCCTGGTTGGGGTTGCGTGGGTGGCAGCCAGTTGATGTGTCTCTCTCACATGGATGTCTCTCTCTCTCTTCCTCCCTCTCTCCCTCTCACTCTATCTGAAAACGAATGCAAAAGTGTCCTCAGGTGAGGATGAAAAAAAAAAAGATAAAAATAGTGCTACTTAGGTTAAAGCACTAAGGCATCCCACACAGGCTCTGTGTATTTTCCTCAGTACCTGAGTTGTCTTAGATCCCTCCTCAAAACAGCTTCATGAACAGTGATCTCCAAAACACTTTTTTTTTTTTTTTTATCCTCACCCGAGGACATTTTTGCATTTTTTGTACAGATAGAGTGGGAGGGAGAGAGAGGAAGGGAGAGAGAGAGAGAAACATCGATGTGAAGGGACACATCGAGTGGCTGCCACCCGCACGACCAACCAGGGCCGGGGACAAACTGCAACCAAAGTACGTGCCCTTAGCGGGAACCGAACCCGGGTCTCTCTGGACCGCAGGCTGACGCTCTAACCGCTGAGCCAAACTGGCCAGGGCTCCAAAACATTTTTAACTGTGCCCCAAATTACTTATATATTATATACAGGAATATAACACTAGTATAGCAATACTTTTAAAAACATATACTAAAATAGAAATAAAAAGATTTACATAAAGATAAAATAAACAACACTTTAAAATGTTTGAATTATAATGTCTCCATACCATTATTAGCATTTTAAGATACAATATACAGTTAGGGCACAGTATACCCACAAATGACAGCAGACAAAAATCACTGTTTTAATAATTCTGAATTTTGGGGGAGGGGCAATGGCTTGTAAAATCTATGTTACTATTGTTTTTCTTCTTTGTCACTTGGCTGACAGACCAATTACACTAGGAGTGTAAATGTCAACCATTACCTTGTTCATTTGCACTTACATTATTACCAACCATTTTTAAGGCGCTTGTTTATTTTGTTAGAGTTACAAGTTTAAATTGGGAAGTATCTGTAAACAGTTATCTGCACAGATAGGTTCCAATTCTTTTCATGGAAATGTTACTCTTCTCTCAGAATACCATACCTGTTTTTTGACTCTTGATCACTTGACTTTATTAAATATTAGCAAAACTCAATTTCTGAAAATGGGTTTCTTCTCAAATCTCAACACTTCATACTATGCATTCCACTTTGGAGATTACTAGTACAAGATAATGAAATCCCAAAACCTTACTCCAGGTATCCAAGGCCTTTTCAATTTTGGTTGCAATTTACCTTCTAAGAGAAAGTCCAGAGGTAAGTAGCAGAGTCTGAATTAAGGTAACTGAATCCTCTTCATCATCATTTTCTTTTGTTCTTTCCTTTCCATTCCTAACAGAAACTCTTTTCCCTAAGCCAGTAAAAATCCCAGAAACCAAATGGAATTTATATTCAGAAGCCTTTTTCAATGCAAAGAAGATTGACTTTGGAACAGTTAAAATACAGATTCCTATGCCTCCTTTTTGGGGATGGATCTGGAGTGAAGCCCAAGAATCCTTATTTTTAACAAGGGTCCCAGGTAATTCTTTTGATAAGTTGAATTTGAGAACCTGACCTAAGTGTGTATCTACTTGATAAACAGAGGATAGGGAAGTGCCATTAGAGAAGGCACCTTTCAGCTCTATGTATCTACTCCAAATGGGTGACAAACCCCATCCTTCCTTTCTCCCCTTCTCCACACCGTTCTCCCAATGGAAAAAAAAATACTGAGAAGCACTCCTTAGAATTGCTTATTCCAAGGGTTAGGATAAAAGTTCCTACGTGAGCACAAAGTTGACATAAGAATACGTAAAAAAGATTGAAAAGTTTCAAAAGGCAAGGTTTCCTATGTATCCAAAAAGCCTAGATAGAACCTTTTTCCTTTTTCTACCACCGTGCTTTGTTATGTATTTTTTTCTCATTTGTGTGGCACACATATCTTTGGGATGTTATTAATGCCTCTGTTTAAACCAAGAGAAGCTGAAAGTTTTTTTCCCTCTAGAAACTAAAATATTTAATCACCACTATGCCCCATGGAAATCAGATTTAATATGAGCTAGCAAGAATAGAAAAAGACAGTTATATTTGGTCTGGTCCTTTAAAACAATAAGTGGTGATTATGTCCAAGTCCAGGATGGGAGTAAGACATAAACTAGAGAAGCTTGATAATTTAATCTTTACCAAATCAGGTTTTCACAATGTAGTATTATTGTAAGAAACTGTTATTTTCAATCTTATATATATTAAATATACATTATTGAGCCATATACTGTTTTGGTCAGAGGTTCTTAATGCAGTCTAAATGACACGTTGAAACTGTATCACATCTCTTTTTGGGTAAAGGGTCTCCAGTTTTTAATATCATAGTCACAAAGGCACCCATGACACTTTTAAAAGGATCTAACAAACCAATGGACTGTCTCTTTCAGTTTACTTCTTTGATACCGATCCACTTCATTAACATAAATAAATCCCAAGTCATGAAATATCTGAGACACTACAATTTGCTAGACCAACCCTGTATCTGCCCCTATTGATTCTGACAAAATTCAATGCAGACAGAGCTGAAATTTTCCAGTATTCTATTTTTTTAAAAAGGAAAATAGAAATATCAGCAAGTTTAGAGAATTTGATTGCAGATTCAAAATCAATTTAGCTCTGGTCAGTTTAGCTAAGCAGTTAAGAGTGTTGGCAAGGACTGAAGGATTGCAGCTTCGATACCCAGCCCTGGTCAGGGTCATGCGGGAGGCAACCAATCAATGTGTCTCTCTCATATAGATGTTTCTCTCTCCCTCCCTCCCTTCCATTCTATCTAAAAATCAATGGAAAAATATCCTCAGGTGAGGACTAACAAAAACAAAATAAATTTAAAAGTCTGAAAATGAGTGAGTTTAATCAGATAAATAATGTAGCATCTAACTCTCTAGTAGTTCCTAATAGTTAACCTAGTACTTCTGAGATGGATTTTAAAAATACAGTATAGTAAAACATATAGTCCAGCCTGGCTGTTGTTGCTCAGTATAGTCCCATGGACTGAGAAGTCTGGTTAGATTCCTGGTTAGGGTACATGACTGGGTTGTGGGCTCAATCCCTACCTAGTAGGTGGCATGCAAGAGGCAGAAGATCCATGTTTCTCTCTCACATAGATGTTCCTACCTCTCTGTCCCTTCCTCTTCCTCTAAAAAAATCAATAAAGACTTATTGATAAAACAAACAAAAAACATATAGTTGAAGATAGACATGATGACTACTTATAAACAGTAGTAATATCTTCCCCAAATCAGTGATATCTTTTTTTTGTTGTTGTTCAGATAGAGCAGGAGGGAGAGGAAGAGAGAGAGAGAGAAACATCGACGTGAAGGGACACGTCGAGTGGCTGCCAACCGCACGACCAACCAGGGACAAACTGCAACTGAGGTACGTGCCCTTAGCGGGAACTGAACCTGGGTCTCTCTGTACCGCAGGCCAACGCTCCAACCGCTGAGCCAAACCGGCCAGGGCAAATCAGTGATATCTTTAGATACAAGTGAATAATCCTCAACTAGGATTAGGACCTGAATACAAGTTTCACTGTCCATTGTTTCTGTGACTTTCATCAAAGTATTTTACTTCTTTGATCTTTTTTTCATTGGAAGAGAGGAAAATGCTGCCTACATGGGGATTGTTAAAAGATTATTATGAATATAGTTCTCTTATTCAACTTATGTGTCAGTTACTGTGCTAAAGTATTTTTCATAAATTAATTCACGACTACTCTACAACGTAGGTAGTATCTCCATTTAAAAGATTCAGATAAAATGTGCTCAAAACCACACAGCTAGAAATAATGAAATTACTACTATGCCACATTATAAATGTGAACAAATTCGGTAAAACCCCATGAAGTTCTTAACAACTTTGCTTCCCAAGCTTCTCTCCTGTGGCATTATGTTTATTCAGGCATCTCCCTAAATAAAAAAAAATCTCTCTCCATTTGATTCCCAAAGATTTTGGTCCCATTCCAAACCACTACCCAGAACTCATCTCTACACATCCTTTACTTATGCACCTGATCCATAGTTCAGAATGCAGTGAACTATATCACACATTCATGCTGTCATTTTAAAGCAGCATTCAAAATTGTAGAAATTTCATTCTCCCTTGTATACTTATTAGTCCATTTCCCACAGTGACTCTCAGGCTAAACCACAATATCCTTCATTTTATTGGATTTTTTTGCCAATTAAGAGATAGACACAATAAATATATAATCATTTTTCTCCGTACCTTCATCTCAGTGGACATTCTAACCAAAACCTAGAACTCAATCTTCCTCTTGCAGGATACTGAATGGCTGCCCTTGCCTTGACCAAAATTCCGTTCTCCCTTTGTTTGAAGACAATATTTTCCTGAGTCTCTACTTTTTCCAAATGCTTAATCTTCCTTTTTACTGAATCTTCCTTCTTCCTGATTACCAAACACCTACCTAATCCAACAGCATGCCCTGTCAATTCTATCTCCAATATATATTTCAAATCCATCCATTTCTTTCCATCTCCACTGCCATCACCACTAACCCGATCCAACGTTATCTCTCTCTTTTTTTTTTTTCATCCTCACCCGAGGAAATTTTTCCATTTTTTGTTCAGGTAGAGTGGGAGGGAAAGAGAGGAACAGAGAGAGAGAGAGAGAGAGAAACATCGATGTGAAAGGGACACATCGAGTGGCTGCCACCCGCACAACCGACCAGGGCCGGGGACAAACTACAACCGAGGTACGCGCCCTTAGTGGGAACCGAACCCGGGTCTCTCAGGACCGCAGGCCGACGCTCTAACCGCTGAGCCAAACCGGCCAGGGCCCAACGTTATCTCTTGCTTGGACTATGCTGTGCTCTCATACGACTTATTGGTGCTCTTCAATTCCACAAATTGAAGTTAATATTTTGGAGCATGCCATTTCTCTAATAAAAATGTTTCAGAAATTTCAAATGCACTTTAAAAAATCCAAACTAAAGATGGTGACCAACCTATAAGCATCACACAACCAAGTATTACTGGATGAATCAATAAATGTGGATAATTTAACAATGCTCAGTCTTAAGCTCTGTTCTTTTCAATTTATATCTGCTCTCTCAAAGGAGGTCCCCTCTTGCAGCTAAAAATATCATTTAATGATTCTCAAATTAGAATCTCCTACAACAAATTCGTACTGTATTTCTAGTCCCAGGTGTTCATTATAAGACCTTTCCATTTTATTTTACAATCACTTCAAAGCCTAAATGAAAAAAAACCAAGGCACAGAACGGTGTATGGTGTGTTACATTTATGCCAATAAAAGAAATATCTGTGGCTGAGTATAAATTTGTTTACATATGCATAAAACCTCTAGGAAGTTTACAAGAAACTGTTAACACTGGTAGCTTCCAGCAAGGAAAACTGTATGGACAGTGTTCAGGGTGGGAGAGATACTTCACCAAATATTGTCTGAATTTTTATCAATGTGAATGTATTACCCATTTAAAATAAGCCTCTAACCAAATGATTAATGTATACCTGCTTTCTTCTCAACTTCCCAGTTTCTGGAGAGAACCATCATTTTCCTGGCCCCAAGATTAAAAAACACTACTAGTAACTGTTGATTCCTTTTTTAAAATATATAATCATTAACCAAATCTTCCAGCACTTTCTTGAAAATATACTGGAGCTCTGTTCCTTCTTTCCAATTCCATTTACTATCCTGAAAAAGACTTTCATTTTCTTGTATCTCAATTACTGCAAAAGGTCTTGCTACCTAAAGCTCTTGTTTTCCTCTCCACTCCCTATTCATTGTTCATGCCTTTGCCATACTTGCTTCCTAAACAGAGTATTACTTTCATCATGTTAGGTCCATAGTCAAGGACCTATAATGGCTCCCTTTTGTTTAGCAAACCCAAGCTCTCAAAAAAGAAACCTAGGTTGCAAATAGGCTTAATACCTTTTGTATTAGGTGTACTATTTCCTTCCCTATCAGTTCCTTTAGCAGACACCACCAAGAAAAGTGGTTTTTAATGATTCTGGCTGAAATCAATCCCACCCTTCTCTATTTTTCTACTGCCCAAGTCTGTGGAATACAAGTTGCTTTTTATAGTATTTTGGGTTGGTGCATACCTGCTATATAGTCTTAGTCATGAAATTTAACCTTTCTGTGCCTTAGTTGCCTTATCTGTGAAATTCTTTCATGGCCTTTCAATGAAAACTGAGTTAAAATACTTTATCAGCTATTTTATTATCATTCTGTAATAATATCTATTATATCTTATTTCCCTATAAAATCAAGGATGAGAACTTCCTTATTATTCTTTCCTAAATCCAACTAACGCAACTTGTGTTACATATAAAAGGTACACATCCCAATGGCAATTTCATCAGCAGGGTTGAGTCTACATAACTTAAAATTTTGGCATATGTATCAGGCACTATATTTCATGTTCCACTGTACAGTCATTCTTTTCCATTTCCAATGTGTATATTGGCTCCTTTAGGGTAAGTGTATCTTCTCCTTCCCATAACTACTTTAGTATTGCCCACAGTACGCAAGAAGAGTGATGTGAATCATGATAACCTACTGATATTGAGTATCTGACATTCAGCTCAACTCTTATTTGGAACACAAAATTCATTACTTAGCTCATTTTAGAACTGTAATGTTAAAAAAGAATATTAAATATTCCTCTCTGAATTTATTCAGTGTATTTTAATATAATAAAATATCCTATAAACTATAGATGTCTAATTCATTCACTTGTTTTTTAAATAAAATCCACCAATTATCAATATACTTCAAATAAATTTTGGAAATAAATAACTTTCTAGACTAATGTATTGAATAACTTAAATGACATTCTAAAAAAGGTAATTCTAGGGTGGGGGGAACAGAAGGAGGGTGTCAATGGGGAAAAAAGGAGAAACATCTGTAACAAAAATAAATTAATAAAGATAATGAAAAAAAGGTAATTCTAATGAACATAGAAAAGTAGCAATGTGTTTAGAAATCCCAATTTGTGTAACTTGGTAAAAAGTGCAAACTGAACAAGATTTTGGTGAAAATATGAAAATTTGTATCTATTACAAAGTAACTAAGTTTAACATAACCCCAAATTGCTCTCTGATTTATATCAGAAAAGTGCAATTTAAACAAAAATAAAGTGACCCCATTTACACAGGTTTATCATTCATACATACAAGCTTTTCCATATTATTTTCGTTGCCAAAGAGTTTTCAACTTTAATGTTGTTTAGTAAAAGTACCTCCATAAAAAAAAAATAAATATATATATAAATGAGCCCAATAATATATAATTTGAATGTGATTACAGAAAACATTTTCCCCAATAGCATAAAAAATTATTTTTAATTAAGATTTTTTTCCTCCAATATTTTAATTTTCTAGCAGAGTTAACATTACAAACAAAATTATGTCCCAAAGTTTCTAGATACTACTGTGTTATTTCTGGACTGACGTTGGGGGACTAGTTTATACACAAACCTTTGCTATAATGTGATCATTCCAATATTAAAAATAGCCAAAAGATCTTGTACACAATCTGAGAAGACTCCGTATTATAACTAATTTGTAGGGAGTCACATGTAAGACCACATGTGAAATTTATATTCATACAGAGAGGGTGGGGAAAAAAAAAAAATCACAAAATACTAGTATTGCTCTCCCCGCAAGCAAGCAAGCAAGCAAAGGAACAAAAAAAACCTGTAGGTGGCTGTCTGGCAAAATTCAGTGCAGAGAGAGTAACTATCTGTCTGGCAGACTTAGAAATTCAATTTACTTAAATGTCCTCTACTTTAAAATGTCTAAGGTACAGGAAACATCTTCAAGTGTTCAAAACAGGTAAAATGGCCCTGGCTGGTTTTGCTCAGTGGTTAGAGCGTTGGCCCTCGGACCAAAGACTTGTGGGTTCGATTCCGGTCAGGGGCATGTACCTGGGTTGCAGTTCGGTCCCCAGCCCTGGTCGTGCGGGAGGCAACCAACTGATCTTTCTCTCTCCCTCTCCCACTCTATCTGAAGATAAATGGAAAAATATCCTCGGGTGAGGATTAAAAAAAAACACACACAAAAAAACAGGTAAAATGTTTAACTTAATTCTCCATCAGAAAGGACACATAATATTTTCTAAGTAGAGAAAAAAAAACACCTACTTATTTAATATTGAAAATTTTAAAATATTTCAAAGAACTGATTAAGAATATACTGCATACACAAAACAATTGTTTAACAGTAAGACTTTTACTAATAATGCATTGTGCAACAGACATAGTTTCATTCCTCCAAGTACTTGTTTCTGAGTATCCAAATTTTCATTGGCCTTGAAGAAAGTTGGCATCGATGATGTAAATATCTTAACATAATTTATCTTTTCCTTCAAAAATTTCTGCCATGTTCACTTTACACACCACAAACATAAATATAAAACTGGATATAATCCAAATATCTAACAACAGGTGTATATCATACATCAGAATACTGTACAGTGTTTTTTTTTTTTTTAAAAACCAACTAGATCTACATTGTTAACATGAACAAATCTTCAAAATAACGTTGAGTGAAAAATGAAAGTTGCAGAATACATGTAAGAGTACGAGATCAATTGTATAAAGCTTAAAAACACACAAAAGACTACATATTGTTCATGGATACATACATATGCAGAAAAGGTATAAAAGCATGTACAGAAATAATACACATCAACTTCAGAATAGTGGTTACCTACAGGGAAGATAGAGAATGGATAGAATGAGATGGATACAAAGGGGGCTTAAACTCTACCCACAATGTTCAAAATTACAAAAAGATTTGAAACAAATATGGTATGTTAACATTGTTCAATCTGGTGGTGTTACACAGAAACTCATATTATTCTCTGTACTTTTCAATTTTGAAATCCTTCATAATAGAAATAAAAACATTCACAGAATAAAGAAAAAAATTGAATCATTGCTGCCATTTCCAGATTTGATAATTTGGTACACTAAAACAGGACACAGGTTTTCTTTACCCAAATAAAACAATGAGTATTAACAGAAAACATTACATAATTGACAATTTACACTTTTGTCAAATATCTCTAATTACTATATTATAAATATACAACAATTAAAGAACAGGATTTAAGTACTTCTACTCCAAAACTCTACCTTTGCTTGAGTCAAGGATCTAATTTCATACCACAAACTGGCTTTCCTTGCTTTAAAGAATACCCCTTTGAATTTTCTTGTATGCCATTTCCTTTAAATGTGGTTGAGAATAAAAGGCTTAATGTACAGGGTATAGCAGAGACCTGCCTAACTGTAAGTTAAATAAGACTAATGAACACACTGTATTCTAATATAAACTAACAGGGCTTAATTCAAAAATAATAAATTATTGCCAGTACATAAACTTTCACTTTTCAGTTTGAAACTTTTAACCTGCAAGGGAAATATATATGGTCTGTTACTTTGTTTACCAAGTATGTTTTTTCTTGTCAGGAAAGCTTTCCCATCTTTGTCAGATTAATACTTCCTGGATCACAGATGAGGTCTTTCAAATTAAAGATAAACAACTACTTGCCTGTTGTTTCTGATATGCAGTGTTTGGATTTATCTTTGATTCCAAGAGTAGTGATCCTGAAAGATAAAAAATAATACCTGTAAGTTTCAATTTATAAAAACCTGAATAAAAAATTAGAGTCCACATTAAAAAAACAAAAATAAAACATTTCATGTTTTCTTCACTCATCTAAACATCTGAAGTAATCAAATGTACTCTAATTCACATTTTTCTCTCCAGATATTTTTCTCTCTTCATATTTAATTTAGAACATATCATCCTATCCCCAGAAACCCTTAAAGGAAAAAAAAAATCCATCTAAGACAAACATTCATACCAAGAACATAAGGAGACTTGATGACTATTAAAGTTTTATTGAAATGAGATTTTAAGGTCTAAATGACCACTTGAAGCAAAACTCTTTTTAACAGTTATTTTATTGAATTTCCAGGTGAACAAATAAAACAAATTACAAAGGACCACAATAAAGATCTAAGTACACAAATTACGTAACTGCATTTATCCTTTTCTCCTTAAGAACAAAAGAACACTGGCTGTAGAAATAAACGTCCACGACTATTTAAAAAAGAGGAAAAGTACAGTAGTACAAAATACATCAAGAATAAATCTAAGATTGTTATGTTTCTATTATCTGCAGATAGTTTCAGGTTACAACGCGAAAGGTGTTTTAATTACGGCTCTACATTTCATGATTTAAAAATACTTCTCCTATGACTCGTACAGTAAATCAACGAATACAAGTTTGCTATCTGCTCTGGTGCCCTAACTTGTTTAGGTTTTAAATAATCCACAGCAACCTACAAAGGCAGCCTGGAGGGGTCCCAGCCTTAAGATTTATGTGCTTGTGCGTGTGTGTATAGTGGCAACAGTCTGTAATAACCCCAGGCTTTAAAAGGTGCCTTTTGGTTTTCCCCAGCACCTGTCGACAGTGGCAACTGGGGCTCGTTGGTAAAACAGGTTAAAGGAAAAAAAAAAAAAAAAAAAGACCCAGGAAGAAAAGTTTCACTAGACCTTTTCTACCAGTCATACAACAAATAAAATGAAAAGAGGAGGGAGGACCTTGGAACGAGTCGAGATCAATACTTGTCTCTCATTAGCTTCCTCCCTTCTCTCTCTCTTCCCCTCTTCAAAAGGAGAGAGACTGGAGAGGAAGGGGTCAAATCCTTACCAGGGACGGGAGGCGGAGGACAGACCAGGCGTCTACTGAGGGTAAATCCGGGCCAGGCAGTTTGTGTTTACCGTACAGAAGTGCAGGAACCAACCCGACGCGCCGTATCCACAGGGGAGTCCCAGGACCCCGTCTGCGGCCTACACCCAGGCTGTGCCCACCTGGACGCGTTACGCTCTAGCCTACCGTTCCAATAACCTTACCGTCGGACTCCGCCCGAACCAGCAGCGACATCCCCTTGAGCTCCTCCACATAAGTGGAAGAGACGTGCCCGGTGCCTCGGTCGTCCCATTGCCGGTCTTCATTCAGGGTATAGACCTTCACTCGCCGCCGCGTATCCGACATCGTGGCTGCTGTCCCCACCGCTTCAGGCGCCGCCTCCACGTTCACCTCGTCCGCGCCCCTCACTCTTGAGAGACGGTAGCGGCGGCGGCGGCGGCGGCGGCGGCTCCGGCTCCGGCTCCGGAGAGGCCCAAGTTCACCATGGCTCCCAAGGTTCAGCCTCGAGAAGGGGCGACAAGAACCATCGAGACCTCTCCGGCCGGAGTCCCGGTTACCTCTCACTTTACCCCCACTCGCACCCACCCTCCCCTCCCTTTGCCCCCCAGAGCTCGCTCGCTCTCCCGCCGCCGCGGTAACTACTACACATCCGCCATCTTGTAACCCGATTCTCTCAGCCTTTCTCTTCCTCCTCCAGCCGGCTCGTACGGGCTGTCCTAGCAGGGGCTACGGCGGCCGACGAGGCCGACGCTCGGCACCTCAGCTGCTGCTTGCGCTTCCAGGGCCAGCAGTACTCGGCGTTCTCGCGTGGCGGAGTGCTGAACTGAGGTGGGAGGGACTGAGTGCTAGTTCTTCCTCTCTTGGCCACGCCTGCTGGCGCGGGATCTCGGCTGAGTTGGTGGTTCTCGCGATCTCCCCGCCCCCGCTGGTGACGCGCGCTCTTTCTGAGTGGGCAGGGAGAATTGAGTTGTGGATCCCGCCCGGTCTGGTGGCTGGCAGCAGCCGGTGCGTGACGAGGAGTCGTTCGGCCAGGCTCCGAGGGAAAGCAGAACCTGGGAGGTATGCATTCTTGGACTGGCCCAACCTTGAGCAAAAAAGATGTGCTCGCATTCCGTAGTGGAAGCTTTTTCTGTGGAGACGTAGGAGCTTTGAGGCTTTTAAGGTTTCCCTAAAACTACTCAAACTCGTTTGCAGTCTGTTACAGTTACGGATCTCCTCGGGAAGTGTTCACTGGATCTCCTGATGATTATAACGTCGAACAACAACAACAACAAAGTGTGTTGACGGTTTGGTTTCCTATTTCCCGCCAAAGCGTCTCACGGTTGCGTTTTCTGTAGCTGACCATTGAAAAGTAGACGGTCCGCTCCATGAAAATACGGTGCCCTTGTGGTTGTAACCTCGGAAGATAAGTCTTCAGATGAATTCAGGGAACTGGTTGGGAGCCGCCTTTCTAACACATCCAAGAACACTGTTTGATACTTTGAGTTTCTCTTGTGGGCACGTCTTGCATGATCTCTCGGGAGGTCTTTTGCACTGAAGAAGCGGACGGGTTGTTCTCGCGGCGTTCACGTTCGTTGTCAGACATTGCGTGGTGGATACAAGTCATGCGCTGGGCAGTCGTTTATATTCATCTCCGTTCGTTCTTGGTAGAATCCCTTAATTCTTTAAACCAGCCTCAGTCTGTGTAGTCGCCAGTTATTTACAGCCCATTAGTTTGAAAGGTGAAAATCGGGCGAGGTGCACATGTTGACCCTGCAGGGCATCTTGGGAATTGTAGTCATTAAAGGTCTTGTCAAAACGTGCTTTTGTTTTGACCAGCCCTTGGGTGGACACCTTTCGGCGGTACCTTAAAACGAGAGACAATGTTTTACACAGAGCATGCGCCTCATAAAAAAAATTCTAATGTCAAAATTTGGATACACAGGTTTTTATTATTATTATTATTATTTAAAGAGGACCTCAGAAAATGTGCTTGAATTAAGAAGTTATGCATAACAATAGAACCCATTAATTGCTTTGATTGACAGGGAAAAAATACATTTTGAGCCTAGAGAAAATAACATGTTTGTCTTGGGTTAGTGCAAGCTTCACACAGATGATTTTGAGCCTGATGTTGGAAGATCCCTGAATGGATATTTAGCTTGCAAAGGTGTTCAAGGCTGAGGGGACAGGGTAAACAAAGTGATAATGTGTTACTGGCCTAACATAACTTATATAAATTATAGATAAGTTAAAGGAATGAGAACTGTGCAGAAGTCACTTTAACAATATGTGTTAAGAGGTTAGTTAATACACTACAAAAAATCTAACTCTGGAGAAAATTGTGAAATAATATGAGTCATTTTCTGAGTTATTCAGGCATTCAACCAATGTTTTCTGAGCATATACTATACACTAGACATTGGTCTGTACAGTGAATAAAATAGGAAAAGTCCCTCTTCTCATGGAGCTTACACTCTAATGTAGAAAGACAAACCAACCAGGTGCTGATAAACATTATGACCAAAAATAGAGTAGCAGAAGGTTAGAGAGTGAATTTGGGATGGGTAATGGTGTTTATTCAGGAAGTCCTCTTTGAGGGAGGCAAACAGCCAAGCATTTCCCCAGGGCAAGAGAGAGCCAGGAACTGGGAAGCAAGTACAGAGGCCTTGAGGCTGTTGCATGCCAAGTGAATGAGTGGGATAGCAAGAAAACCAGTGAGACTGAAGGGCAAGAAAGGGGAAAAATGGTGAGAAATAAGTTTGGGAGTGGGACGGGGTATTTTTAAGGGCCTTGCATTTTACTTTGGATGAGTTGCAAATCCATTGGAGGGTTTTAAACTAAGGAGTGAAATGGTCTGACTAATGTTCCAAAACAAGTTTCCCATCTTCTCTTTAGAATCTCTTTTCTGGTATAACCCCTGAGATCTGGTGATTTAGAGAAATAAGGGAGAAGATTAAACCCCTGGGACTCTGCCTCTTGCTAGACCCTCAGGCACAAATTCTGCCTTGTTTTCTTCCACTAGGCCAGAGGGATTCACTCTCACCTATTCTACTGCAGCAGGCCCATCTAACATTTGTAGAGATGGACATTTGCAAGGCCAGGACAAGCATATAAGTGGAACACCGTATACCATAAGTCTGCATATCTGTAAGTTTTAAATCAAGCTAACAAACTCTTAAAATATATTTTCTCCAACCTTTGGTTTACTTGGACAAATATAGGATGTCCCCCCAAAAATGTATACACACTTGAATAATTATAAAGCCAGTGTCTATTAAAATACATTTCATTTTCAAAATGTAATAGAACCTACATATTGTTTAATTATTTTGTCAACGCCTGTTTTAAAACATGTCCTGCCAGGCACTGCTGATAACGAGAAGCAGTGGAATAGCAAATATCAAGAATCATTTTGTTCAGTATTTGTGCACATTCTCTTTCAATAGCTGTCCTCAATTTTTCAACTGTTGCTGGTTTTGTATTGTAAACTTTATCTTCTCTGTCTCCCCATAAAAATTTTGTTTGTTCAAAGCTTAGTTGGGATTCACCCATTATTTAAAATCAGTTAAACCTGCAAAGGAGTAAGAATTAGTGAGTTATCAGCTGTTAAAGTATACATATTTTTGTTTTTGGTCATCCTGTATGTTTTCATATTGACCTGGAAGCCAGAGTCAAATCTAGAATTCGTGAATTCCTCAGTTCCAGAGTCTCCCTCTGCTCCCTGGTGCCCTTAGTCTGCCTGCCTTCTCTTCTCACACCTCAGTTCTGTCCTGCATTTTGACAGGCCTTAATTGCATACATAGGATTCCCCAGCCTTTGTACAAGCTCTGTCTACACTTCCTGAATATAGTCACCCCCTCTTCGCCACTCCTCAGGAGGATAAAACAGGACTGTGTAGACCCTGGAAGCAGGCTTGGCTTTTGGGGTGGACACATCCTTTGGTTCCATGGACTTATCACCCTGTGGGAAGAAGCATGGACAGAGAGCCTGAGCAGGTTCCTCTAAAACACGGCCCAGCGCTTACTTGGGTCTGAGAGCAGTACTGCAACAATATATTTTTCCTAAGGAAGGTTCTTTTCTTCAGTCATCAAAGTTCCACTACAAGGATTGAGATATATTTATATAATTTACATACAATATTTACATCTACCACCCTTTTTTTTTAAAAAAACACGAATAATGGACTACTATACACGTTCTACAAATGTACCCTAGTTTGTATATAAACCAGCTCCTGTTTATGTATATGTATATCATTTCCAATATTTTGTAGTTTCAAACAATAAATGATTGTACAGAAGTTATTTCATGTGCACAATATATTTATAGGTTAAATTACCAGAGCAAGTTTTTTTAAACCTTGGCCCCATTGACATTTTGGGCTGGATAATTCTTTGTTGTTGAGAGGCCATCCTGTGCATTACAGGATGTTCAGCAGCATCCCTGGCTTCTACCTACCAGATGCCAGTAGTATTGTACCCCCTCCTCTATTTGTGAATACCAAAATGATCTCCCATCATTGCCAAAAGTCCCTTGAGGACACATTACACTTTTAAAAAATTCTTGAGGATTTAAAAATATATATTGTTAATTTTTGCAGGGTAAACTGGATTTTCAGTCTCATTGACTCTTGTCCTTGAAATGTGAGGCTTTCAATTTTTTACATTTCCCAATTCTGGTAGGTGTTTTTTTTTTCAATCCTCACCCAAGGATATTTTTCCCTTTATCTTCAGATAGAGTGGGAGGGAGGGAGAGAGGAGAAAGAAACATTGATATGAGAAAGACACATCGACTGGTTGCCTTCCACACAACCCTCACCAGGGCTGGGGATGAACCGCAACCAAGGTACATGACCTTGACTGAAGTGAACCTACCACTCATTGGTCCGCCAGCTGACCCTAACCAGTGAGCCAAACTGGCCAGGGCTCTGTTAGGTGTTTTTTTTTTTAATCCTCACCCGAGGGCATTTTTCCATTTTTTGTTCAGGTAGAGTGGGAGGGAGAGAGAGGAAGAGAGACACATCGAGTGGCTGCCACCCACACGACCAACCAGGGCCGGGGACAAACTGCAACCAAGGTACGCGCCCTTAGCAGGAACTGAACCCGGGTCTCTTGGGACCGCAGGCCAGTGCTCTGAATGCTGAGCCAACTCGGCCAGGGCTGTGTTAGGTGTTTTTATGGAATAACTTTTATGAAAGTATTTTTCCTATATTAACTCATTTTTTCATGAAGGTGATTAATCGTTAAGGCTTCCCCATTTAAATAAAGCACGATAAGATAGGAAAGCTATATTCCTATTTCTTTTCCTCTTTATAGCCAGTTCAAGGATTGAAATTGTTTGTATTCCTTTTCCTCATCTGCCACTCACTCCTCAATTGAATCCATGCTGGTTTCCATTAACCCAGCTCTTACCAAAAAACCTTTTGATAAACTCACTGAAGACATCTATGTTGATAATGCCAATGGACATTTTAAACCCATTTTACTTGATCTAAGTTAAAATGAACATGTTGACCACTTCCTTCTAGAAACACTTTATTTGCTTTTCTTTCTTGACAAATTGCTGCTCTAAATTTTCCAATAAAGAAATTCTGAGGTCACCACTTTCCTTACCAGAACTACTGCAGTGTAGTTTCCTGTTAGTCTCTTTGAATCCACTATGGCGGTTCTGTCCCACCCCTAGCACCAGTCTCTTCTCCATTGTACAACTAGATGATCTGAGCTGGAAATTTGATCATGTTGTTAGTCATCATTTCCTCTTTCCTCTTGTATCTCACCCCTGTATGTTACTAAAAATCTTTTGGTGGCCAAAATCCTTTTTATAACTTATAAGGCCCTTTTGGTTCTGTTTCTGCCTATGTCTCCAGTTACATCTTAGAACCCATATATTCTTTTTAGACCAAGAACATCCATACATACACAATCAAAATATGATGTAGTTATTTGATGAGTAAATGCTTTTTCTATAGTTCCTAAATATTTTTGTACTGCCTTATTCCAGTTAGGATCCCATTTATAATATTTACTCCACTATGTTTATGGTGTTGTGGCCAATTTGAAAGACAGTATGTCATTAAAAAACAGATCAAATTAGCTCCCTCAACTCCTTACTATATTTGGTAACTGTACTAAAGAAATAGGCACTAGCTTTGAATATGGCAAGTTCTAGTTTGTGAAATAGTTGTAGGCAAGTAAAATTGGGTAAAGAGGTGAGCCATAAGATGACCAAGAGTAAATATGTAGGAAGAGATCCATTACAGTAGCAAATGTGATCTATTATTTCTAAGTTTTCCAGATATTTCAGAATTACAGGAAATAAAGGTTAGTAATCCTTTCTAAGATGTATGTATAAATGTTATACTTTTTATTTTTTTATTTAAAAAAATGTTTTTATTGATTTTTTTTAGAGAGAGAGGAAGGGAAAAAGAGAAACATCGATTGGCCGCCTCCTGCACACTCCCTACTGGGGACTGAGCCTGTAATCAGGGCATGTGCCCTCACCAGGAATCAAACCGGGACCTCTCCGTCCATGGTACAACACTCAATCCACCGAGCCACACCAACTGGGCAATAGTTTACTTTTTTAAAAATTGTTTTTAGAGAGAGGACGGGGGAGGGAGAAACAGCAATATTGATGTGAGGGAGAAACATCGATTGGTTGTCTCCTGCAGGTGCCCCAAATGGGGATCGAACCTGAAACCTGGATTTGTGCCCTGAATGAAAATCAAACCCACCACCTTCTGGTGTACAGGAAAATGATACAACCGAGCTACCCGGCCAGGGCTAAATGGTTTACTTCTAATAATAAATATTTGATTTATAATATAAATAAGAATAAGGGAATATAGGTAATATTTTTTTAACCCTCACTTGAGGATATGTTTTTATTTTTTATTTATTAATTTTTATTCCTCACCTGAGAATGTTTTTGTTTATCTTCAGATAGAGTGGGAGGGAGGGAGGGAGAGAGAGAAACATTGGCATGAGAGGAACACATCAAGTAGTTACCTCCCACATGACCCCGACCAGGGCTGGGGGTGAACCAGAACTGAGGTACGTGCCCTTGACAGGAACTGAACCTGCGGCTCATTGGTCTGTAGGCTGACGCTCTAACCGCTGAGCCAAACCCACCAGGGCTGTTTTTATTTTATTTTTTTAGTGTGGGAGGAAGGCTGGAGGGAGGGAGGGAAAGAGAGAGAAACATCAATCGGTTGCCTCCCAAATGCACCCCTACCAGGGGATTGAACCCACAATCTGGGTATGTGCCCTGACTGGGAATTGAACCCACAACCTTTTGGTGTATGGGATGATGCTCCAAGCAAATGAGCCACCTGACCAGGGCTAGGTAACTCTTGAAATAAAAAATGGCACATGTGAAATGAGCATTTTAATATAAACCATTAGAATATATTTATAGTATATATAAATCTATACATTAGAAGATACTACTGAAATTTTGCTCTACAGATTTTTATCCTAGAATTAATTCTCTTTAAAAAATGTGTCATGGGGAAGAATTAGAAGATGACCGTGAAACAGATTCTCCCATTACAATACTGCTTCTGTCATTTAGAGTTTTGACAACAGTTGTAGCTGGAGACTGCAGCACTTTGCGAGAAAGCCTCATTCTTCCATCAGCTGGATCACGTCCAAAGTATTTCACCTGTGTTAAAGAAACAAATTTACTTTTAAAGTCATTGCACACTGATTGACATCCAAATGACAAGATTTAAATTTACATGGTCCAAATAAGGCACTGATTAATGTTTTTCCTTGTTCGCTGAAACCATAGCTCAGTGCTAAGTGAGGGTATATGAATAAATATAATTTGGTCAAGTGGTGATTATAAAAAAGGAAGAGGGATAGGGCATTATTTGCCTAATTATAATTTTCTGTTAGACTCATCTGTGCCTTCTTATTCTCTCCAGGCCAGGTCCCTAGACCAGAAGAACAGTGAAAACTCATGGTAAATGATTCTAGACAATGACTTTTCAGCCTAACTGTGCTATAAACTAAACAGTATTATGCTTTGCTTAGGTCACTCAGACTACTGCTCAAAAGACTATCACGGTGGAGGATATTTAGTTTGACCGTAGACAATTAAAGTCAGGGAAATGTGACAATATTTAAGTCCCTTATGTTTAAAAATAATCTTATACAGAGATATTATGTCTTAGTTCTTATCTTTACCTGGAGGCTACTTGAACAGTGGGAATATAGACTGAGAACAAATTAGAAGCCACAGTTACTCAGACCATGGGTATTAAGTATAACTGCAACAGAATGTGGTGTGGCCCAAAAAACCCAGGCTGGCAATAAGTTCTTTCATCTGCTCATAAGGCAGATGAAAAAGGCCAATTTTGTTATCAGTTCTAGAACTGAACATGGCTTTTATCAAACTCAAAAACATTTAGCCTCAAGCAGTGTAGAAGCAAGTAGTCTTAACTCTTTAAATATGACATTCAAGACCTTCAACAAAGTGACATTTTCAGGGTTCTCATGACCTGTCACCAAATCACTGACACTGCACAGCCATCACTGACCTGCTCATGTAATTTTAAAAGCTCGAAAGGGGACTATTATTCTAACTAAACTGTAAACTCCTTGAGGGAAAGAATTAATTGTCTTAAATCTTTAATGAGTCTGTTTAAGCAACCCTAAGATTTTGAAGCACAGCATATAAATAATACAAATCAAAACTGTTGCCCTGGCTGGGTAGTTCTCAGTTGGTTAGAGCTTCTTCCCAATATGCCAAGGTTGCAGGTTCTATCTCCTGTCAGGACACATACAAGAAGCAACCAGTGAACAAATGTTGACTGATTCTTTCAGCTTATTTTTTGAAATAACTGGTACTTAAAGTACAATTTACAATTCTAAGGCTAAAAGTTTGAATATAAGTACCTGAATTTCTTGACCAACTTCTAATCCTAAGGCAGTGGGATGTTGAATCTGAAAGAGAAACATGTTAATCTATTAGTTGTCATGCATAATTAATATCAATGGTAGTACATTTTTTCCCAAGTGGAAAATAGCTTTATTGGTTTTTCTGATTATAAAATCTTAAAGATTTAAAATAATACAGAAGTATTCAGATGATAGTAAAAATCATCTAAAACCCTTCTACTTGTAATAAACTATTACTCACATGCCAATGAGTATCTCTTCAAATGTTTCCCTAGTCATTGTGTGTTTTGCATTTGTAAAAAATGGACCTTTCTGAGCTTGTTCCATTCAGTATATTGAAGACATCTTTTCATATCAATAAATGAAACATTACAGTTGAGTATTCAAATGATATAATTTGTATAATCAGTCCCCTATATATGGTCATTTAATTTGTTTTACATTCCTGGGTTGTAAAGGTTAATAATTGGTGAAGACAGGAGAAATATGGGTGTTCACTGTATTTTCCAAAATAAAAAGTTGAGAAAAAGTAAACTGCAGTGTTGCAATGATTATGTATTCATCTACTCTAATCCTCAGAACAAAGACCTATGTGGAACACCTAGGTCCAACGGTACTCATATACATTTACCAAATACAGTACTTTCCAAAAGTTTGTCCCAATTTACATTCCTATTAATACTGTATGAGAATGTCCATTTCTCCTCTACATTCTTATCCACACGGGAATTTTCAACTATGAAAAATGGTAACTTTTTATTTGCATATAAAAAATTACAAATAAAATATTTTGGTTGGCTTTAAAAAATTATTTGTCATGTTCTTTGCTCATTTTCCTATTGATAGTCATCTTTCTTACTGATCTGTACAAGACCTTTGTATATGAAACCTCTGTCAGATGTTATAAGGAATTTTTTCTTTAAGCTGTTGTTTGTCTTTCAACCTTACTGTAATTTTGCCATATAATTAAAAAAAAATCTGGTCTAATTTTATCAATTTATTTACATTTTGGCTTTGATACCATGCTGAGAAATATTTACCCAGTCCCAAGATTATTAAAATATTCTAGTCTTCCCTCAACAGCCTCCCATGTCCCAATTTTCTTTTTCTTCTTTCATCACCTTAATTTTTTTAAACTGTTAGCTTCTTGATTCATATGGGATTTTTGTATTAAAAGAGTAGAGATCCTCCTTTATGATAATCAGCTGTACCAGTATGATTTATAGAATTTTTGATTCTTCCTAGACTGAAAATACAATGTTTGGCATGTGTTCTAGTCCCCTGTACATAACTGGGTTTATTTCTGGACTTTTTTTTTTTTTTTTTTTATCCTCACCCGAGGACACTTTTTCATTCTTTGTTCAGATAGAGCAGGAGGGAGAGAGAGAGAGAAACATCGATGTGAAAGGGACACATCGAGTGGCTGCCACCCGCATAACCAACCAGGGCCGGGGACAAACTGCAACCGAGGTACATGCCCTTAGTGGGAACCGAACCGGGGTCTCTCCGGACCGCAGGCCAACGCTCTAACCGCTGAGCCAAACCGGCCAGGGCTGGACTTTTTTTTCTGTTTCATGGATTGTCTATTTCTGGGCCAGTAATAATACACTGTGTTATTCTCTATAGCTTTATATTTTAACATATGGTAAAAACAGACACTATATCATTTTCTTGAATATCTTCGTATTTTGTCTATGAATTATAACAAAGTTTAAATAAATTTAAAAACATCCTAAGAATTATCATGCAATGACTGGCTGGTCAAGAAAATTGGAAAAACAGGAGAATTTGTTTTAAAGAAGCTGTGACCAGCTGCTGGTGCCAGAAAGTCTTTTCTCCCCTGCCCTGTCTCTCAGAATATATCAGTTTTCTAGAGGTGAGCAGCCAAACTTGGATTTTTCAGTAACCCTAGAGAGAGGGAGAGAGAAACATCAATGAGAGACTTCCAGTCAAGATGGTGGCGTAGGTAAACAGGGTATCGCGTCCTC
This sequence comes from Molossus molossus, assembly GCF_014108415.1. Classification (NCBI taxonomy): domain Eukaryota; kingdom Metazoa; phylum Chordata; class Mammalia; order Chiroptera; family Molossidae; genus Molossus; species Molossus molossus. Next base: position 39,334,682 of record NW_023425350.1, read on the forward strand.
CCACAACCACATCAAAGTTACAACTAAAAACTACAGAACAACCATCATTCAAATCGCCTGAAATTGAGCTGAATGGAAGTCCTACAACTACGGAATTAAAGGAGCAGCCACATCGAGACTGGTAGGAGGGGCGGAGGAGTGACAGGCTGGTCCCACACACACACACATGTGGCAGATAAAAATCAGGAGGACACCTTGGCTGGGAAGGTCCTCTGAGGACTGAGGGGTCTCCGTCCCACACCAGGCACCTAGCTCAGGGTTCCAGTGCCCAGAAGCGAATCTCCATAACTTCTGGCTGGAAAAACCAGCGGGAACTGAGGCTCAGGGAGGCTGAGGTGGCTGGACCCCCAGGCAGCTCCTCTTAAAGGGCCCACGCAAGGACTTACCGAACTCACTCCCTCTAAGCTTGGAGGGGAGTCAGCTCGAGGGGCGACAGAGACATACAGGGAAGGACTGAGCTGTTTGGCACTGGAGCGAGGGCTGGAGAGGGGGCTTTCTCCGGGACAGACGTGCAGTCAGAGGCCTTTGTTCCTTTGGTGAGCCCTTCCCTGGAGTGGCAGACAGCTGCCCTATCTGGGACTCCAGCAACTTGGCTCATACTGATTGCCCCGCCCTGGTGATTCCCTGAGGCCCTGCCCCACCCAACTTTCAGGCCCACCCAAGCTGTTGGCAGTTGGTTAACTATAGGATTGGCCTGTCTCAGATCCTGTTTCAGGTTTTCCTAAATTCTTTCTAACAAGCAGCATCTGGTCTCAGCTAGACCCATACCTTTCGTTAAGTAATACACAGAAACAAACACAGGGAGGCAGCCAAAATGAGGAGACAAAGAAACAGGTCCCAAATGAAAACAGAACAAAACCCCAGGAAAAGAACTAAGCAAAATGGAGATAAACAACCTAACAGATGCTGAATTCAAAACACTGCTTATAAGGATGCTCAATGGACTTATAAGGATCCTCAGCGAACTTAGTGAGGGCCTCAAGAGCATAAAAAAGCACCAGTCAGAAATGAAGGAGGCACTAACTGAAATAAAGAATAATTTACACAGATTCAATAGTAGAGTAGGTAAAGCCCAGAAGCAAACTATCGATTTGGAATATAAGGAAGCAAAAATCACCCAATCAGAACAGCAAAAAGAAAAAAGAATCCCAAAAAAGGAGGATAATGTAAGGAGCCTCTGGAACAACTTCAAGGGTAACAACATTTGCATCTTGGGGGTGCCAGAAGGAGAGGAGAGAGAACAAGAAATCAAAAAGGTATTTGAAACAATATTGGCAGAAAACTTCCCTCACTTTGTGAAGGAAACAGACATACAAGTCCAGGAAGCACAGAGAGTCCCAAACAAGATGAACCCCAAGAGGCTCACACCAAGACATATCATCATCAAAATGCAAAAGGTTCAAGACAAAGAGAGAATCTTAAAAGCAGCAAGAGAAAAGCAGCTAGTTACCTACAAGGGAGTTACCATTAGTCTGTCAGTTGATTTCTCAAAAGAAACTTTGCAGGCTAGAAAGGAGTGGCAAGAAGTATTCAGAGTGATGAAAAGCAAGAACCTACAACCAAGATTACTCTATCCTGCAAAGCTGTCATTTAGAATCAATGGACATATCAAGAGTTTCCCAGACAAGGAAAAGCTAAAGGAGTTCATCACCACCAAACCATTATTATATGAAATGTTGAAGGGTCTTCTTGAAGGAAAAGATAAAAAGTATGAACAAACAAAATGGCAATGAATACATATCTATCGACAACTGAATCTACAAACAAATGAACGGCAGAACAGAAACATTCTCATAGATAGAGAACATTTTGTTGGTTGCCAGATGGGAGGGGAGTTGGGGGAATGGGTGAAAAAGGTAAAGGGATGAAGAAGTACAAATTGGTTGCTAGACTGACAAACCTCAAAGGGAAGGGGGGTTGGGGCATGGGAAGAAATAAACCAAAGAACTTATATGCATAATCAATGGACACAGACAACTGTGTGGCGAAAGGCAGGAGGGTGACGGGAGTGGGGAGGGGATTAATAGGGGGAAAAATGAGGAACATCTGTAATACATTCAACTATAAAGATAAAAAGAAAGAAAGAAAATTGGGAAAACAGGATTATAGTTATTTAAGTAACTGCTATGTGTTAACTCTAGATGTTATTCCACCTCGAAACATTCAAGAGTGTTTCTATTCTATCATGGAAGGAAAAATAAGTATCTGTGGTAAACAATATAATCTTCTGTCAGCAGCATCTCTTGTCTTTTTTTCAGGCCAGTTGTGGACAAAGTGTACAGTTCTCATCAACCCAGGAAATTTCACCATGATTATTTTAAGTCAGTTCATTTTTTAATTTTTAAAAGGATTAAAAATTTTTAGTGGTTTTTAAAATTTTTTACACAGGAAAGGAGGGAGAGAGAGATAGAAACGTCGATGAGAGAGAACAGCAATTGGCCACCTCCTGCCCACTGGGGATCTGGCCCACAACCTGGGCATGTGCCCTGACCGGGAATTGATCCGGTGACCTCTTGGTGCATGGGTTGATGCTCAACCACTGAGCCATACCAGCTGGGCTTAAGTCAGTTTTAAAAATCAAATGTCTTTGTTATACCTTTCGTTGGTCAAGTTGTGAGTTATGAAGTAGTACTGCAGTCATATTTGGATAAAGTTTAACCATTACTCCAGTGTCTCTACAAAAAAGGAAATAGGCCTGGTTAAAACATTAAGTATCTCTGTATCTACTGATAATCAGTCTGTGATTATGTTTTCATAAGAGAGCAAAGTAAAAAAAAACAAAGAAATCTCCCCAATACATGTTTTTTTTCTTTCTTTTTTCCTCCAGTTTTATTTAGACATAATTGACACAACATTGTATTAGTTTAAGGTGTACAACATAATGAATCAGTACTTGGTTTTATAACTATAAAAAGTATGATTATCTAAAAGGGATACTTAACTTTTTTAAAATTGAAAATACACCCTATATTTATTTAATTTTTTTTTTTTTTTTTATCATCCTCACCCGAGGACATTTTTCCATTCTTTGTTCAGATAGAGTGGGAGGAAGAGAGAGGAACAGAGAGAGAGAGAAACATCGATGTGAAAGGGACACATCGAGTGGTCGCCACCCGCACAACCAACCAGGGCCGGGGACAAACTGCAACCGAGGTACATGCTCTTAGCGGGAACCAAACCCGGGTCTCTCCCGACCACAGGCCGATGCTCTAACCGCTGAGCCAAACCGGCCAGGGCTAATTTTTTTTTCTTTATTGATTTTTAGAGAGAGAGAGAAACATTGATGAGAGAAAACATCGATTGGATGTCTCCAGCATGCCCCCAACTGAGGATCAGGCCCACAATCTGGGCATGTGCCCTGGCCAGGAACTGAACCAGTGACCTCTTGGTGCATGAGTCGACGCTCAACCACTGAGCCACACCGGCCAGGCAAAAATACACCCTATATTTAAATACTTGTGTATCAAAGGACAGAGAAAAGATAACAGAAAAATGTGCAGTGAATAGCTTTTAGAATATATATTCTTTTTCTGCATTTCTCTTCATAGTATTTTCCAAAAAATTTTGAAATGACATGAAATATTTTAAGAATCATCATCAACCTATTACATAGTGATTTAAGGAAGAGGGTTAGATAAACTGGGATACTTATTTATCAAAAATTTTCTGTTACGTTCTGTAATCTAAGCCATTCCATTTCTTAATTTTCACCTATAATATTAAATTATCAGTCTTTTTTTTTTTTATATCACATTGTCTTTTATTGTTCATTTCAAATTGCTTTGACATTCATGCTACATCTGATAAATTCTTTTTTTTTCTTAGCGATTTTCTGATCCTTAAAATCCAATCTTTTCTGTCTGGTAAAAAAAAAAAAAGCACTATATTGGCATTAAATAGTACTTATCTTTAAACCAAACCAACAAGAAACTACCAAAAAGGGAAAAAGAAGAAAGAAAGAAAGAAAGAAAGAAAGAAAGAAAGAAAGAAAGAAAGAAAGAAAGAGAGAAAGGAAGGAAGGAAGGAAATATTGCTAAGTCAATTTTGGGCTTGTTAACTGTTTACTGGGAAAATTGAAAAGATGGGATATTTGGTTAAGTAATTCAGTTAGAAGACTATTAATATAATTATAATCACAGAACCATGTTACTAAAAATTTACAAATTGGTGTAAAAAATAAAATTATACTTTAATTAATGATTTTATAGTAACTGACATATAATCTAAACATAATTTCAAAGTAAATAAAGCCAACATAAATGAAGTTAACATGGGCTTATAATAAAAATCTTACTTAAAAAAACCAGCTCGGCATATTACTTGATATTACCTGATTTCAGTTATCGTGGCGGTATATACTGCTCCAAATTCTAATTGCTGCTCTTGCTGTAAGTGCAAAATAAGCCATAAGATTAATTAAGAAAACAGCAACAAAAAGTAAAAAAAAATAAACTTTATAAGATCTGTACTTACATCATCTTTGCAGATTTCTGTAATGAAGTCTCTTGCTTCATGCATAGCACTGGGTATTGGTGCAAATATAGAAAATGTTTCTTCATCTATCTGACTAATGGTTACACCTTTAAAAAAGATAATTAACATATTAAAGTCAACTTGTTCATTCCAGTGGATACTAGTCTTAAAAGTAGATAATGAGTAGAGGAGAGGGACCTGGAAGTAGCTGGGCAGGGTTGTGCTGTGTTTAATCAATGCTTTAGGAATGAAGGGATTTATTCACCAAATACTCACTGCACCTCTCCTATGTATCCAACATTGTGCTAGCCAATGTCCCTTCTTTCTTGTACCCCATAATCTGGATAAAGCATATACATTTTAATTTTGGAGGGTTTAGTTTTGTTTTCTTAATTATGAGTAGAGATCACACTAGAACGCTTTCCTCAACTTTTCCTTTCTCCCTCTTATCCTTTAGAATGGTGAGCAGATGGATGAGGGACGAAATCATGTCAGTTTCTCAACCTTAACCGGCTAAGGGTGATTCCTTCTCACGCCTTCATTAACCTCAAAGGTGGTAAGTACTAGGTAACCCAAAGATTGCTTCCAGAAAAAACAAATTAAAGCATACTATTCCTATACATACTCCTTATATAAGAGTAACACTATGTGAAAAATGGCAAAAGATATCGTAAGAGAAAATTAAAGCAAAACTCCTCTGAAGTGAAAAACTAAACATTTTCCAAAATGATTGATTTTAAATCGTTGCAAAAAAGAAACTAAGGAATTCTAAGTCACCCTTGAATATAGTTAAGGATGTTCATTTGATAATTATTAAGAGGCACACAGAAAACTTACAGTAAAGACATATCTATGTTACATCCTTTTCTCTTCATCTTTCTCTTATTTAGTGAACATACTTTTTTTGGAGAAACACAACAGAAATGAAATGGCAAACTTACATGACTGATCATTAAATAAAAAACTGAAACTCCATACAACACTTACCCGTTTCAGCTTGAAGTTTTTTTAAATTATATCCACCTGGTCCAACAAATTTTGCTCGTTTTGATAATGGAACCTGAACTGTTTCTGAAATGTAGTATAGATAAAAATATAATTAATTCAAATACATATATGAATATAAAACATATCCTGGTCACTTAAGATTTTTTTTGGCCTAGACACATAAAAATATTTCAGTATGAAATAGAAAAACAAGAACATGGACAACAAAGCTGGGGACAGGGTAGGGAGGGAGGGAGAAGGGGGTTTTAGTGGGGGGAAAAAGGAGAAACATCTGTTAACAAAAATTAATTAATTAATAAAAAAAAGTACTTAGAAAAAAATAGAAAAACAATTTGTTACCTGACTAAAATTACTACTGAAAGTTCTAGTATCAAGAATATTCCCCGCCCTGGCCGGTTTGGCTCAGCGGTTAGAGCGTCGGCCTGCGGTACAGAGAGACTCGGGTTCGGTTCCTGCTAAGGGCACGTACCTCGGTTGCAGTTTGTCCCCGGCCCTGGTTGGTCGTGCGGGTGGCAACCACTCGATGTGTCCCTTCACATCGATGTTTCTCTCTCTCTCTCTCTCCCTCCCGCTCTGTCTGAACAAAAAATGCAAAAATGTCCTCGGGTGAGGATTAAAAAAAAAAAAAGAATATTCCCCAAATTTAAAGTATTATAAAAGCATTTAAAATAATTTTGTTTTGTAGATGGAGTTAAAAATATTGAAAAATAGTAATATACTCTCAGATACTAATATTTGCCTTATTGTGAAATCAGTAATAATTTTAATATATTACCTACAACAGGTCCATTTTCTTTTCTAGATGCCCGAGGTTTTGAAATAATTTTGTTCATAATCTGTAATATCTCCTTCTTTGCCACTAGGAGAGATTAAAAATGATAATTATATAAAAAAATATGATCAGATATAGCAGAAGTATTCCTAGTTTTTATGGCATAAAATTCAAACTTCTTTAGCTTAATAATCAAAGCTCTTCACAACCCAGTTACCTTGACAATTCTACTCCTATTTCCTTCTCTATAAATCCTATCTTAGAGAGTTACTTAATTTGTAAAAATTGAGTTTTGACTTGTGTCCCACTTTGGTGGTTAGTCATGTGCCTAATAACTTAATACTTCTTTATGTAGGGTATTAACATAAAATTTTATTTTCTAAAGCAATACTTTATAATAAGCCTTTCTTTTTTCTTTTTTTTATAATAAGCCTACTGGGAATTAAAAAAAAAAAAATCAATGGAAACAATAACCTCAGGTGAGGATTAACAAAAACAAAGAAAACCAATGCTAAGAGTCACTGCTGTAGCTAGGGTCTAGGAACAGTGCTAAGTGCTCCAACACACTATCACATGTAACCTGCACAATGACCCTATGAGGTAAATGCTATTATTAGCCTCTTTTACAGATGAGAAAATTGAAAGGGGATATGACTAGCCCAAGTTACACAGGCTTGATGGTGTCAGATAAAATTCTAGGCAGGTGACACCTGGAGGCTGGCAGGGAGAGGGAAAAGGTGCAGTGAGGTGCTTGATGAACAGGCCAATCACTTTGCCTGTTCTGAGCCTCGGCTTCTGCATTAGGGAATTGAGGATCGTTCTACTGAGCTGCAAAGCACTTTTAAAATCTCTTATAATCCAACTACTTCATCATATAGGTGTGTTTCCTTTCAGTTCTTTTCCTATGCACGTTTTTAAAACAAAACTGGGATCTTATCATAGACGTAGTGCATTGCTTGTATTTTTTCCTTCATTCTTAGAGGAGCTAAATCGACAATTAAACTAGATAATGATGAGAGGAGAATGAGGCATACTAGCTTGGCTTACCTGAAGCTTGCTGAATGGCCTCCATTACAATTTTTAATGGTATTCCAGGTAATTTAATATCAGCCTAATAAGGAAAAGCCCAAAAATGATATAACTATTGATTCATGACATTGTTAAATATGATAAAAATGAAACAAAATGGGTTTAAAAATACCTGTAATGCAGTTATTCCCTTATTAGTGCCGGCTATTTTGAAATCCATGTCACCATTGTAATCTTCAATTCCCTTAAGGAGTTTAAGAAATTATGGTATAGTTTTAAACAAAAACAAAATTTACTCAGTCATCATAGAAGAATTTTAAAAAATAGCTTTAGAAGTAAACTGTGTGCTCTAAGATGACACACAAAGACACATTTCCTACATTAACAGCTGCTTTCAATATGTGACTTTTTAAGTTACAAATATTTCAACAGAAAAATCACTATTTTTAGATCATGTTTTCCCCCTAAATGCAAGAGAACTAGTTTAAGATCATTCTAAAGTGAGCTGTATTATGGATACTTATATATATATATATGTTTATATATTTATACATATTTTATCCTCACCCAAGGATATTTTTCTACTTATCTTCAGATACAGTGGGAGAGAGGGAAAGAGACAGAGAGAACACACTGACTGGTTGCCTCCCGCATGATCCCAACCAGGGTGGGGATGAACGGCAACTGAGGTATGTGCCCTTGGCCGGAATCGAACCCGTGACTCTTTGGTCTGCGGGCTGACGCTCCAACCACTGAGCCAAACTGGCCAGGGCCAGAAACCTTTAAAAAAAAATTTTTTTTTTCTTTACTGATTTTAGAGAGGAAGGGAGAGGAAGAGATAGAAACATCAATGAGCGAGAACATCAATTAGCAGCCTTCTGTACACCCCCCCCCACTGGGGATCAGGCCCACCTGAGCACATGCCCTGACCGGGAATTGAACCGGCAACCTCTTGGTGCATAGGTCAACACTCAACCACTGAGCCACACCAGCCAGGCTGTAATATATATTTTTAACTTTCATCCTGTAATATCCAAGGAGAATATGCAGAGGAGGAAGGCAAGAACAAGGACCTCTATTTCTTGATTTCTAGCATTCTTCTAAGCATAGGATGCTTGTAAAGTATGTATAATATTTATTGGATTATTGGAAAATGTGAATATACTTGCCAGAATATCTGTTAGCAAACGATAATCTTCTATTTCATCCTTGTCAGGATTGTTTTTGGTGACCAATCCTATTGCCACACCTGCGACAGCAGATGAAATAGGAACCCCTGTAATTGAGAGAAAGAACTTTTGTGTGATATATATATCAGCCTAACATGTGTATTTATCATTTTGTTGACATTTATTTTAATGTTAGTGATGGTATTCTAAATTGACAGTCACCAAAACTAAGTTGGAAAGGTCTTTAAAAAAAAAAATTTTTTTTAATTGATTTTTTTGCGAGAGGAAAGGAGAAGGAGAGACAGAAAAATCAATGCAAAGAGTGAAACATTAATTGGCTGCCTCCTGCATGCCTCCTACCAGGGATCAAGGGCCCATCACATGTGCCCAACAGGGAATCAAACAGGCAACCTTTCAGTGCATGGGATAACACCCAACCAGCTGAGCCACACCAGCCAGGGCTGGATAGATCTTATTAAGTCATCTAACTACTTCACCTTTTCTTAAACATATAATAAAAGCCCCTTAAAAACAATTCTAACAGGTAATAACTGTTCTCAGCACTAACCTCTCTAATAATAGTAAACTTAACTCTTTTATTTATTGATTGATTTTAGAGAGAGAGGGAGAAGGAGGGATATGGAGGGAGAGGGAGGGAAAGAGAGAGAGACATTAGTTTGTTGTTCCACTTATTCATGCTTTCATTGGTTGCTTCTTATATGTGCTCTGATCAGAGATCGAACCTGCATCCTTGGCATATTGGGATGATGCTCTAACCCAGCCAGGGCCAGTAAACTTAACTTTTAAAGTACTCTGTTTCTTTGCCCTTTGCTCTTGGTGCCTTTTCCCTTTCAGCCTGGACCTCTCAATCCACCTCCTCATGAAAGCCATTGTTAGGTCTTTTGTGTACCTTTCCAGAAAATCTCTGTGCACAAGTATAAATATAAGTGTAATCTTTTATTTTCTTTTTTGACCCATGAAGCATTTTGCTTTTTTTTCACTTAACGCCTTGGATATTGACACATAACAAAGCTCTACCTTACTCTTTTGAGTGGCTGCATAGTACTTCCCATATGTGTTTAAAAGTCACACAACAGAAGTGGTATTACTGAGTCAAAGGGTGTGTGGATTTAAGTTTGTTACACTGCCTTCCAAAAAGTGTAGCATTTTATGCTTTTCTCAGTATAACATGTATGAGGGTAACTGCTATTCTACATTCTTAATTTTTGTCAAATCTTTTGACCTTTGCCCATCTAAAGGGTAAAAGTGGTAGCCATTGTTTAAATTTTATTTGTTTTTATGAGTGAGGTTGAACTTTTCATGTTTATAAACCATTTATATTTCCTTTCCTGTGAACTGCCTGTTCATGCCCTTAAACCACTTCTTGGTTGTTAGTCTCCTGCTGATTCACAAGAGCTCTTTCAAAATGAACAGCAGATCTTTCTTAAATATAAATGTATAATATTATAGTAAATAAAGTATATTAAATATAATTTCTAGCCCTGGCCAGTTTTGCTTAACAGTTAGTGCATTGGCCTTTGGACCAATGGGTCACAGGTTCGATTTTGGTCAAGGGCATGTACCTTGGTTGCAGTTTGTCCCTGGCCCTGGTTGGGGTTGTGAGGGAGGCAGCCAATGTATCCCTCTCACTTTGATGTTTCTCTCTCTCCCTCCCTCCCTCCCACTCTATCTGAAGATAATCAGAAAAGTATCCATGGGTGAGGATTAAAAAAAAAAAATATATATATAATTTCTAGACTGCTGACTTGGTTTTTTCCTATACAGAATTTTAACAGTTATATGCAATCATGGTTCCTGGTTTGTGTGTAGAAAGGTTTTACCCCTGTAAGATTTTGATTTTTTTTTTTAAATAAAAAGGTTAAATTTTGATCATTTGAAACTTATTTGGTATAATGGAGTGTGACAGGGATTTCATTTCATATTCTCCAAACATACCTCACTTGTGCCCATGGTTTTAACTATCACCTATAATGATGATGACTTAAAAATCCATCCCTCCTATTTCACTCTTTGCTAATAAGCCCTGGAGATGTTAGCCAATATGCATATTGGACATGTCCAGCTAAAAGTCTCCAGAGCATCTTAAAAAAACATTTAATGACCCCCAATAAATCATTTTTCTCCTGCATTCCCTATCTTGGTTGAAAACAACTAAGACACTCGTGTCACAATCAACACTTCTTTCCTTATTTCTGATCTTATCAGGTCACAAAGATCTGATTAGTGTGTCCTCTAAGTATTTAGAAAGTTCTCCCTTTCTCCTAAATATTGCAACATCCACTATTACTCTTTAATCCAAGTCAGCATCATTTCTTGCCCTGCCAACCGTCTCCCTGTATGATTTCCTTGATTTTAGCCTCTTTCCAGCTTTTGAAATTCTCTCCTACTGCATTCCTTAAGGATATCAACTAGCTTTTAGGGGGGGGGAGATGGGGGCAGCGGCAGATTCAAATCATGCCACTCTATATAAAATCCTTCAAGTCCCCCATCACATCCTTTCAGTGATCAAAAAGTTTGGGAAATAGTACACATCTGTTCCTAGAGATTCAGTATTCCCACTAGCATAGTAAGGTCTATTGACCCCATAAATAAACATGCTTAAGCCTGCTCCCATATACTTTAGAATAGAATAAGTTTTCTCATGGTATACAATAATCAACATCCTATGGAACAGAGTTAGGAAATACTGGCTTTAAGTTCAAATTCCTTAACACAACAATGACATTTAAAATCTGGTCCCAGTTCATTACTTCATCACTTCTTTACAATACATGTATTATCGGAAACATACTATATTGCTTCATAACTTTTCACGTGCTGTTTTTTTTTAACAGGAAATACAGGCCTTGCTCCTAATATGCCTGGTCAACAACTATTCAACCTTTAAAACCAGATGAAATGTAGCTATCTCTATAAAACCAATTACCTTCAACCTAGTTCTTCATTCATATTGTACAAATATGTACTGTGTACATATTTTAAATATCTCTTTGATCTGTATATTTTTTTTGTACCTGTAAAAACTTTAAAAAAATGTTTTTATTGATTTTATTAGAGAGAGAGAGGAAGGGATAGAAACACTGATATGAAATATCTATCGGCTGCCTCCTGCATGCCCCCCACCAGAGATTTAGCTTACAAGCCAGGCATGTGCCCTGACCGAGAATCGAACTGGGACCTCCCAGTCCAAGGGATAATGCTCAATCCACTGAGCCACACTGCTAGGCACCCCTGTAAAAACTTAAAAAAAAAAAAGTGTACCATTTGTATCCCTGGAACACAGAACAGTGCCTGAAATAGGGCATGACAAGTACTCATGTTTGAAATGAATTGTATACCCTTTGCTGGCACTTCCCACAGGATGTGAACATTCTTGTCAAATTTAATTTTTTAAAATATTTGGCTCCATATTTTTGAATTGTTAAGACTGTTTGAGAGATCAGAAATATTAACATATTACTTACTCTTTTTTATCAACATCCTTTCTTTTTTTTTTTTTTTTTTTTTTATCATCCTCACCCGAGGACATTTTTCCATTTTTTGTTCAGATAGAGCGGGAGGGAGAGAGAGGAAGAAAGAGAGAGAGAGAAACATCGATGTGAAAGGGACACATCGAGTGGTCGCCACCCGCACAACCAACCAGGGCCGGGGACAAACTGCAAATGAGGTACGTGCCCCTAGCGGGAACCGAACCCGGGTCCCTCCGGACCGCAGGCCAATGCTCTAACCGCTGAGCCAAACCGGCCAGGGCTCAACATCCTTTCTTAAATCCTCACCCGAGGATATGTTCATTGATTTTAGAGATAAAGGAGGGTGGGGTGAGAGAGAAACATCAATTGGTTGCCTTCTGTATGTACCCCAACCAGGGATTGAACCCGCAACCCAGGTATGTGCCCTGACTGGGAATCGAACTCGAAACTGATTGATGTATGGGACAATGCTCCAATCAACTAAGCCATCTGTAATCGTTTTTTTATCAGTAGGCCTGTGTTCTCAGTTAACTGAAGAACAAAAACAATGAAAATGATAAGGTTTAGGGTGACACATCCTGAAGTATTCCACTTGAGACCCCTCGCCTACTGACTGATCAGATTAACCAATCCCCTTTGCTCATCTTTCAACCACTTATGAAAGGTGCACCTATCATCCAGTTTCAATTTCTGCGTCATTTATACAAAGATCATAAACTGCCAATGCTGAATTCTAGATACAATGCATAAGCAGTACCCTCCCTCCTTACTCCAAACCTATATTTTTGAAAAAAAGAAAAAAAAAAAAATGAGTTTACTATGGCATGACTTATTTTGAGTCCCTCTGGTTCCTTCTCTCTCAAACCCTCTTCCCTTATAAAATCCTTATAAACCATTCTTTTTATAGTGCATTTAAGAATCTTTGCCAAGGGTCACTCTCAGGCTTACTGGATTATACTTAATAGAAAATACCTTTCTTATCTTTCACAAGTAAAAACTTTTTGTGTCCTTTGTATACTTACCAGTCTCTACGATTTCTTGTCATTACTTAGGATGGATTTTTGTCTAGATCAAAACACCTGAATTCATTTAAAACAGTTAAAAACTCTCTTATAATCTCTGTTCAGTTCATCTTTTTCAGGATTTGTTCTGTGTTTTCCAATCTGAGATTAGAAGACTGATGAATGCATGCTCCACAAGGACAGGGTCTTTGTTTTGTGTCCTAAGAGCTTAGATCAGTGCTTGGTACAGAAGTGGCATACAGTAAAGATTTGTTGAATGAATGCATGAAAGTGAAAACAGGAACAGTATTTTACTATTTACCTTAAATATCAGATTATGTTTCCCTTCCACCAAATACAACTATAAAAGTGCCTTTAATTGCTTTTAGCTTTCCTTTGGCTTAAGTTTTAATCTTCCTAGATAACGTTATATATTCACACCATTCTTTTACTTCATCCTTGGCTGGTTTGTCCTATCTTTCATATCTGTACTGTAAATACATAAACTTGTAGGGAACTCCTTGTGTGGCCTCTTGGGTGACTTTAGGTTCCTTTTGTTTTTCTTAAATAGCATCATTGGTGTCTATTTGGCAATAATTATCAGAGTCTCTTAACATTCTCTTTCCCTTTTGGTATTTCAGACCCAGAGATTATATTCAACCACTTGCAGTCTTCCTTCCTAAAATTCTGTGTACACTCTCTGAGTGGCACTGTTATTCTCATGGCTTATACAAAGCGACTGGAAGATTACATGAATATTTTCCCTTATAGGTCCTGATACTTCTGCTTGCTAATCCAAACTTCTTTGGTAAATGGAATCAACTGTGGAGCTCTCTACCTTTTGGAAGGTGAGAAAGCTCACTGGGTCACCAAGGGCAAGTAAGTAATTTCACTATATTGCTTTTAGCCAAAAAATAGGAATACCAGCAGATATCTGTATAGTTAAAGTTGTCCGTTGTAACTATTTTGCTTCTGATCTGGTATGATAACCTGTAATCTGATTTCTCCAAGTCTTACTAATACTCAATTTTAAAGAGACCTTATATTTTATACTAGTCAAGTATATATAAAGCTATTAGAAGTTTTGAAACATAATTCTTTTACCTGCATCCATTAATGCTAAACTTCCACAACATGCCGATGCCATAGAAGATGATCCTACAGAAAGAAAAATATTTGCTTTATAATATACTGATTTAAAAAAAATATATACAAAATTATTAGTGTTGGTTATTTCCTTACAGATATTCAATTATAATATTAAGTTTAATATTCTTGCCTTCTTTTTAGAGCACTTAAGGCAAATACTTCTAAACCATGAACTATAGAGCTGCATGGTCCAATAAGATAGGCATTTAGCCATGTGTGGCTACTAAATTTAAGTTGAAGTAAATTCAGTCCCTCAGTGGATAGCACGGAGATTGAAAATTTTTATCATTGAAAAAAGCATGGTAGAGATGCTTTTTGGTAGAGATTCGAAGAATCCTCCCTGAGGAACCAGCTTAACCAGAAGGCAGTTAAAGATACAGGGCTTTGGCCCTGGCAGGTTTAAGTCAACGGTTAGAGCGTCGGCCTGCGGTCCGGAGCGACCCAGGTTTGGTTCCCGCTAAGGGCATGTACCTTGGTTGCAGTTTGTGTCCAGCCCTGGTTGGGTTGTGCGGGAGGCAGCTACTCGATGTGTCCCTTTCACGTCATTGTTTGTCTCTCTTTCTCTCTCTCTCTCCCCCTCCCACTCTATCTGAACAAAAAATGGAAAAATGTCCTTGGGTGAGGATAAAAAAAAAAAAAGATAGAGGGCTTTGGCTCTCTCACTGGGCCATAAGCAGTAGCCTAAGCCACACCTAGTAAAAAACATAAGTCTCTAATTTAAATTCTGAGCTTACTTTCTTTTTTTTTTTTTTTTTTTATCCTCATCCGAGGACATTTTTCCATTTTTTGTTCAGGTAGAGTGGGAGGGAGAGAGAGGAACAGAGAGAGAGAGAAACATCGATGTGAAAGGAACACATCGAGTGGCTGCCACCCGCATGACCCAACCAGGGCCGGGGACAAACTGCAACCGAGGTACGTGCCCTTAGCGGGAACCGAACCTGGGTCTCTCAGGACCGCAGGTCGACGCTCTAACCGCTGAGCCAAACCGGCCAGGGCTGAGCTTACTTTCTTTGCTTAAAAAACAAAACAAAAACAAAAACTGTGACCACCTGATCTATGTCTGCTACATATTTGAGAACTCTGTACCCTTTCTGCCTTTAATGACTACCTTGCCTTGACTTGTGGACTGATTTTTAAAAACTTTAATTTGACCTTTTAACCTAGCCTCTCTGTGGTATCTGTTTATATCTGTGATAATGACAGGTGTTCCCTGCCTAATGGATCACTCTATTTTGGTCCTTCCACTCTATGGTTTGTAAAAATAAAGAAACAACCCAAACTGGATCTACTATGACAGATACATAAAGAGAAATATTGTCTATTGCTTTCACAATATCTAGTTAGATAAGAACAGAGATGCAGACAAGTATATGATTGACTAAACATATTTTCTCTTGCAGTGGGTTCAGGTACTATTAATAATAAACATTGTAACATTAGCTCTGAAAACGTAAGAATACAACAGGGGATCTGGTCTTTTTGACTAGGAAAAATATATTTCAATGCCATACCATTTGACTCCAGGACTTCAGATGTGACTCTTATAGTAAAAGGAAAGTCTTTGGGAATAACAGGATACAAAGCTTTCTCAGCAAGAGCACCTAAATTAGAATAAAAATAATGAGCAAAAAATGTAGTAAGTCTCTGTAAGAATACCATATACGTTTATAGATTTGTACTCACCATGCCCAAGTTCTCTTCTATTTACACCAGTGACTTTGCCAATTTCATTTGTTGCATAAGGAGGAAACTTAAAAAAAAAACACACACACAAATAGGCCCACAAATTTATACAACTGACATGGAAAGATATCCAAGATATATTACCAAAATAATAAAACAAGTTACAAAACTGTAGAATCCCATTTTGTTAAAATATAGCACACACAGAGAAAAAAAAGTCTGGGTATCTAAAATACATATCAAATTGCTAAAGGTAGGTGTCTAGTGTATGTATATATTCTGTACCGCAGGCTGACGCTCCAACCGCTGAGCCAAACCGGCCAGGGCTAGTGTATGTATATATTAATGAGAGTGGGAAGTGGATGCTTATGTGAATTTATACCATAAATTTCTGTAATATTTAAATTATTAGTGATATATATATATATTTTAATCCTCACCTGAGGATATTTTTTAATTAATTTTTTATAGTGAGAGGGAGAGGGAGCAAGAGAGAGAAACATTGATGTGAGAGAGAAACATCGATGTGAGAGAGAAACATTGATTGGCTGCTCCCTGTATGTACCCTGACCAGGGACTGAACCTGCATCTGGGTATGTGCCCTGACCAGGAACCAAACCCGAGACCCCTTGGTGCACAGGACAATGCTCCAACCAACTAAGCCACATTGGTCAGTCAGGGCAAGATATATTTTTGTAATAAGAAAAAATATATATACATATTTTAAAAAATCTACATTGAGGAGACAGACCTTTTCTAGTAAGGGTTTTACTTTAGAAAGAGGTTGCAAACTTTTATTTGATTTAATACATTGTCTTAAAGGGATATGAATTAGTTGCGATCATTTTAAAGATTGGGAAAATTTCCAACAAAAGCTGGAATTCCATTTTTTTAACAAAATATTTTAAAGAAGGAGTAATGGAATATGAATCTGATCAAGTTCTGGACTTAGCAGTCAATTTGCAGGAGATGGGAAGGACAGAGGAACATCCTGAACTGCACCATGAGTGCAGCACCACCCAGACTGTGGTGAACTCTGAGGCTTCAACAGACAGATAATAAAAGAAATGAATGCAATGAAGGAGAAATTTATGGGTTAAAAGAGACTTTAAATAAATATCAAAAATTTTTAATGGACAAGACTAAACTATAGTAGCTAGGGATGTACACTAGAAACACAAGGAAGTGATTATTATAAACTTAGGAGAATAGTTACTTTTAGGGGAAGAAGGGTGTTGAGGCTGGCATGAAAAATTTGGAGTGGCTTCTGGGGCGACTGGCAACATTTCATTCTCTGACGTGGGTGGTGGTTACATGGATGTCTGGCCTTATAAAAACTCATTAAACCATGCTTTGTTTTTTATGGTTTTCAGGATCTGTATTTTGTTTCACAATAAAAAGATTTTAAAAAATGTGATAATACAACATAGCCCATATTTTTGTCCTATACTCTCCCCTACCTCTTTTCCCAATATCAGCTAAAGCTACATTTTCAGAACTGCCCTTTTAAAAAAGATTGCTGTGTGCTCTTTAGCTTATGATAAAAGATGTGCTTGTGTAGCATCTGGGTATATCCAGAACAGGGTATTTATAAGGTTGACTCCAGATCTGTGAGAATCACCAGGTTTATGGATATTCTCTAGCATATATTACAAGAAATGTTCTCTATTAATTATTAGCGGGTTCACTAAAATTGAGATACAGGGATTCTAGGCAGCCAACAACAGTCACTCAAAGGTTAAGTAACTTGCTACTTTACACTAGCCTCCCACTGTGTATGCTTTAAAAACTAAAATTAAAATATTATATGTCATGTCTGGTCCTTTATAATTCGTTGTGAATAAAGTCAATCACAAACTCAATTATATATAATAATTTCATATAAAGTACTTTAATATTAAATACCTCAGTTCTTTGATTACTAATCAACTGAGTAAAAATATGAACATATAAATGAACTAAAAGAAGGTAATTAATTTGCCAGCTGAGGTATTTGAAAAGCCCCACTGTTGTTCGACACATGTGAATAAGTACAATGCTTTCTTGACTAAAACAATATTGTCTACTTTATGTTAATGTATGACTCAGAAGAAGAAGTTGCTGACTGGATAGCTGCTATTTATATCTCTATATCCTGTCTGTATACAATAAAGTAACAGCCCCCAAATCTACCTTAATAGATATATGATAAAACTAGCATAGTAATATGTTAATGATACAACCTAGGCAGTGGTTATACAGGTATTCACTGTAAAATTCTTTCAACTTTGCTGTAAATTTTTCAAGATAAAATATTTTCATAATAAAAAATTCACCTTACCTCATAGTGCAGCATGAAATTTTTATCTTTTATCCCACTACAAACAAAACACATAATATTCAAACCATCATACAGATACAAATACATTTATTTCAATAAATAATCAAAAGATTTAAGGAATTAAAAAACACATAATTGGGTATCAGAGTTGGTGTGAACTGAAATTGAGAATTGGAAAGATGTCAGAGACAGTCTTTTTTCTGGGTCTTATAATTGAATTCTACACAGATTTAGGAAAACAATTTTGCTTTAAGTACAACAAGCACTTAAATACCCAGATTTGAATACTAAAACCATACATACATAATTTTTTTTTTTTGTACGTGCTCCTAGTGGGAACTGAACCCAGGACTCCCTGGTCCACAGGCCGACACTCCAACCGCTGAGCCAAACAGGCCAGGGCTATATTTTTAAGCATAATAACTATTGGGAAAATTCTAAATGTTATAAACTCATTAGTTAAATCTCAGTTACAATCTTTCTCCCAGTCAACATGTGGAATGCAGATCAGTAACTGAAATGTTATAGCTGAGGGCAATGAGAAGATCTATCAGGCAAAAAAGATCTTTTCAGGGTTTGAAGCTGTGTTGCCTCCTAGAGGAGAAAGGAGTCAGAGTGAAGGAGGGAAGGGCAACCAAGTTTTGGCCCAGATGAGAATTTATAATACAAAGTATAAGAGCTCCCTTCAAAGAATTATGATTGGGATGAACATTCCAATCTTACACAAATAGCTTCATTGTCAATTTTATTAGATACATGAAAAACAATTAGTGATGCTCTCAAGAAGGTACAGGGGATTAGCTTCATCAGTTGGGCAGTAGGAAGAGGAAGGCAGTCCTGTAGTATTCTGAGACCCTTAACCAGGGAAAGGGAAGCAATCCTGTTAGGCACTGAGGAAAGAAACAGCTATGGTGGCCATGATTCCTAGGACTTTGATGCAGTAAGCTGATGGGGATTGTACTATAGATTCTTATCATATAAAATTGATCAATAAGATTTTATTGATGACTTTTTAGGAACAGAGAACAGCCAAGTATTTCTGAACACAAACTCAAATGTGCCTTGGGATTAGACAAAGTTTTTAAATTTAGTAACAGCCTCCAGATTCATTTTAGCAACTGGATTCCTGTTTATTTGCTCTCTTCTTTGTAAATAGAAAAATCTATCCATTCAAGATTACCTACGAAATCTGTCCTCAGGAATGGTTCTAGAGACAGAGAATAAACTAAATGTACCCATATTAAAGAATTAAATTCTTTACCAATATTTGTTCCAATCAATGAGTTAAAAGACAATCTTAAAAAAATCCCCTGAAATTACTATCATGTAAACAGAAAAAAGAAGTATAGAGGTACAGGGTTTTTAAAAGTAATAATGAATAATAATAATGTATTATTATATAATAATATATGTAATAATAATGAGCTTCAATTATATACTGGAACATCATAACCAAAAAACGTAACTTACTTTATAGCTGTTATAATTCGGTCCGACTTAATACTGGATTCTAATGAATCAAATGTAACAGTACAAAACACCTAAAGAAGAAACAAAAAGTGTCAGGCTTTAATTTACTAACAACAAAGATGAAAATGAGAAATATTTGAAGAACCCAATTAGCTCTCAAAGAAACGGAATAAGCATAACCTGTACAAATCTATACATGGTACTTAATACAATAATCATCAATAATCCAAAGGTCTAATAATATAATATGTAAAACACTGTACTAGAGTGCTAAGGGAAGAGGATGGGAATATTCATAAAACTTGACCATAAAGAAAGCCTCAGCAAATAAAATTCCTTTTAAAAGAAAAAGTAATCTTTGAAGGGACCTAACAATCCAAAGACTACAATATATCATTCAAAACATTCAGAATACAACCTACAAGAAAACAGGAAATGGGGCCCATTCTCAAGAGAAAAAGACAATGAATAGAGATTGACCCTGAACTAATTCAGATGTTAGATTAACAAACAGGAACTTTCAATAGCTATTATATTTAAGGACATAAAAAAGAACCCAAATGGAAATTCTAGACCTGAAAAATATATTATCTTATAATGAATGGAGATGACAAGAATCAGTGAACATGAAGACAGATTAATAGAAACTGCCCAATCTAAAGAATAGGAGGGGTGGGGGAAGAACATAGTCTCAGGGACCTGTGGAACAAGCGCCAGAGGACTAATAGATGTACTTGCAATCCCAGGTGAGAAAAGAGAGAATGAGGTAAAAAAAATACTTGAAGATGTTATGGCTGAAATTTCTCAAGTTAAATGAAAGACAAGCTCAAAAAACTCTTAGCAGGATAAATACAAAGAAAACCACATTTTTTACAGTCACACTTGCTGAAAACCAAAGACAATGTCCTGAAATCACCCAGAAGAAAACAATAACATACAAGGAACAATGATCTGAATGAGTCCTGACTTTTCATCAGATGTGAAAATGGAGAAAAAGAAATAGAACATTTTTACTTGCTAAAAAAAGCATCAACCCAGAATCTATATCCAGCAAAAAGATTTTTGTGTGCTTAAAGGCAAAATAAAAGACATTTCAGATAAATCAAAAGTAAGACTTTGTTGTCACAAGACCCACTGAACAATACTGAAGGAAGTCTTGTCAGATTGAAGGGAAATAATACTAGTTGGAAACATGGACCTTCAGGAAGAAATAAAAAGCATCAGAAATGGTAAATATGTGCGTCAATATAAAAAATATTCTTTCCACCTTACCTTCTTTAAAATACATATGACTGTTTGAAATAAAAGTTATAACATAGCCTTGTGGATTTCATAACACATATAAATATAACTTGTAAGACAACTACTGTATAAAGAATGGCAGGAGGAATAAATGGACCTAAATGGTTGCAAACTTTCCTGATTTTATGTGAAGTGGTACAAATTAACTCTAGAAAGACTGAAAAATTAAAGATGTATACTGTATTCTTTATGGTAACCACAGAAAAATGTAGAGGTATAGCTAAAAAGATAAAATGGAATTCTAAAAAAATATTCGATTTATCAGAAAAGAGGGCAGAAAGAACAGGAAAACAGTAACAGAGGGGCCAAACAAAAACTAATAATAAAATGGCAGACCTAGGTTCAATCAAATCAGTAATTAAATTGAACATTAATGGACTAAACACTCCAATTAAAAGGCAGAGATAGAATGACTAACAAAGTAATGGAGTTATTTTAAAAACTTTATTAAAAAGCATAAACAACCTGAATCAAATGTGAGATAGACTATATTCATTGTAAAGACTGTGATTTAAATTGTAAAAATATAATTTCTCAAGTGAATCCCTAAATTCAGTGAAATACCAATTTAAAACCTAGATTTTTTTTCAGAACTTGATATAATAGTAAAATTTGAATGAAAGAACAATTGTAACACCATACCTAAGACAATAATTGGCAGAGAGGAGAGAATAAGAAAGGAGGATTTGCTTTTCATATATTAGGACATACTTCAAAACCATAATTATTAAAACAGCTGACAATAGCACAGGAAATTCACAGAATGATGGAGGAGAATATACTGCAAAATGTATTTGTAAACTTTGAATATAGGTGACAATGCAAATCAATGGGAAAAAATTAATTACTAATAAACAGTAGTGTAAACTGGCTCACTCTGGAGGTTTCCACCTCATACAGTGTGTAGGAATAAACTCCAAGATAAATTAATGGTCTAAATTTGATAGCTAAAACTAAAATGTTAATAAGAAAAAAATCAAGGGCATATTTTTGAGACTTTGGGGTAAGGATTTCCTAAATAAGACTTTAAAAACACAAACCACAAAAGTTGAACAGACAAGGATTAACTACATCAAAACTAAAGATTTCAGGTTCACTGTAGACACATAGTAGGCTACCAGAAACAAAGTCAAAAGGTTTATAAGAAAAAGGGAGATGATACATGCAAATTCTGGTTACTGAAAAGGAGCAGTATTTTAAACACATAAGAATTCACAGAAAAACATCAGAAAAAGGCAGTAAACCATACTAAAAAAAGAAAAAATATTGGTTAAAGGATATGAACAGATAAGTCACACAAGAGCAAACTTAAACCAGTGCTTACCACTTTGCATACAGCTCCAGGGACACTATTTATGTGTAAATAGGATCCTAGAGGTGTGCAGCCCCCCCAGGGTATGGTTTATGTATTAACCATATTGATTGGCTATTACATAAAGATACCTCACTCATAATTAGGGCAATACAAATTAAAACAATGACATACCACTTTGTACCCTTTAGAATGGCAAAGTTAAAGTAGGGATTAATAAAAAGGAGGAGGTATAAAGCATAATATATACATAAACAACAGATACACATACGTATTAAATACAAAAGAATGGGTGCCTATGAGAAAAGAATAGGACTGAGGTACAGAATAAATGGAGAAAACAAACTGAGGGTCTTAAATAGAACAACAATGACAATATCTGATAAAGTAAGGAATATGAGCAACTCAATTTTGTGCACCTCAAAATAGCTTTAAAAAATATTTTTAAAAAATCAGATATTAACCTGGTTAATATTTTCCATATGATAAAAACCTATAGCGCTACACAATGTACTTCTATTAGATTGAATTAAGCAATCCCGAATCAGCAAATAATTGTAGATTGTTACATATATTACCTGTGTTTGTCCCCTTTGAAATAATGCTGATCCATGAAGAATTTTAAACATATCTACCTCACAATTTATATTTCTAAGTGAAGTCAAATCTCGACCATCACACCTACAGTAATAAAGGAAACAAGTATATATTATTACTTTATCCCTACCAGGAAGATCTCAATCCCAGCTACATATTATAATCACCTATAAAATCTTAAGAACTTTACTTCGACCCCACCCTAAGACCCACTGAATCAGAATCTTGAGGGTTGCGACCCATACACTTGTATTGTTAAAAAGCTCTGCAAGTAATTCTTACATGCAGTCAGGGCTGTAAAGCACTTCTCCATACCCAAGGCCCACAGAGAGACAGTCAAACCCATCCTAAAAATTCACCCACTCTTCAACAGGTACCCATTTATAAAATAAATATGATAAATCCTTCCTGTTCACGTAAAAAAATAGCTCCTTGCTTTGAGAAAGTTGCCACCTTTAAGGCAACTTGCAGAGACAGCACAAGCTTCAATTCCTCACCCAAAAAAGGGTATGTTTACCTTTTGTATTCATTCAAAATAATACTTCTAAAAACCTCCTTTGCAACAACATTGAAAGATTCTATTATTTCATATGAATCCACCTCTGGAAATTTTTCTATAGAAGAAAGACAAAAAAAAAAAGGGTTCTTTTTTGAAGATAGGATTTCTCCTAAGTTCACAGTATCAAATTAATCAACTATGGAAGTAAACCAAGGGAGTTAACTCTGAACATTTAATTCTCCAGTAAACAAAGTAGATAAATCAAATATTCTCAAGTAGGAGACACAGTATTATAACTCAGATGTACTGTTATTGGGAACGTAGTTTGCTTTGTACCAGAACAATGCTTTGAAATCAGTTCTTTATTGCTTCATGCTACCAGACAAATCCAGCAAATTATATTATGAAAAAAAGTCTGACACTTTTAAGAGCAGTCACCTTCACTGTTTTACCTGAGGAACTTTTTATCTTAGTCTGTAAATAGAGGAATAATTTTCTTTATATTTAAAAAACCTTAACATTGCCCTGGCCGGTTGGGCCTGTGGTCCAGAGAGACACGGGTTCGATTCTCGCTAAGGGCACATACTTTGGTTGCAGTTTGTCCCCGGCCCTGGTTGGGTCGTGCAGGTGGCAACCACTTGATGTGTCCCTTTCACATCGATGTTTCTCTCTCTCTCTCCCACTCTGTCTGAACAAAAAATGGAAAAATGTCCTCGGGTGAGGATTAAAAAATAAATAAATAAATAAAAAGGACTTAAAAAAAAACCTAACATTTATCAAGTTCTTTCATGACCCGGGTACTTTATGTGCATTTTTTAAAAATGTCTCTAATCTTTATAACAACTTATGAAGTAAATTCTATTATTATCCCCATTCTACAGAAGGAAAAAAAAGGGTCTAAAGAGGTGGAGTAAATTGCCTGAGATAACACAGGTAGTTAACAGATACAACTGTGATCTGAATATAGCTCTGTCTGTCTAGGCCTATACTTTTATTTTTTTATTGTTATTTTATTTTATTATCCTCACCCGAGGACATTTTTCCATTTTTTGTTCAGATAGAGTGGGAGGAAGAGAGAGAGAGAGAGACAGAAACATCCATGTGAAAGGGACACATTGAGTGGTTGCCACCTGCATGACCCAACCAGGGCCGGGGACAAACTGCAACCGAGGTACGTGCTCTTAGCGGGAACCAAACCCGGGTCTCTCTGGACTGCAGGCCCACGCTCTAACCGCTGAGCCAAACTGGCCAGGGCTATACTTTAATTTTTTAGAAATTTTCATTCACTTATCTTAGAAGGGAAAGTGAGAGGGAAATGTCGATTTGTTGTTCCACTTATTTATGCTTTCTTTGGTTGATTCTTTTTTTTTTAAATCCTCACCCGAGGATATTTTTCTATTTATCTTCAGATAGAGTGGGAGGGAGGGAGGGAGGGAGATAGAGAAAGAAAGAGAGAGAAACATCGACGTGAGAGGGACACACTGACTGACTGCCTCCCGCAGGATCCTGACCAGGGCCGGGGAGAACTGCAACCGCGGTACATGCCCTTGAACGGAATCGAACTGCAACCGAGGTACATGTTCTAACCATTGACCCAAACCAGCCAGGGCCATTGGTTGACTCTTGTATGTGCTCTGAATGGGTATGGAACCCACATTATTGACATAGCAGGATGATGCTCTAACCAATTGAGCTATCTGGCCAGGGCTAACTTCTCATTCTTAATAGGACAAAATATAGTGAGAGAAGACCTAACTTTCTCCGTGGGAAATGGCCTTAGTATCAGTGCTAACAGCAGAATTTTATCTTAAAAATAAGGTAACTAGGTGAGAGGTCATGATTATTAGCAGAAAAAATTAACAAGAACTATATGTCTTATTTGGTACATAATCAGTTTGTGTGATTGATATTATACAATAAAAACCTCTGCTTAATAAATTTTAGAGAGCTAAATTCTCTAAAATCTAAAATTCACAATTCCACATATTAATAACAGCATCAGTTAACATTTAATGCACTTTTGCTATATGCCAGGCACAGATGTAACTTATTCACTCATTTAATCCTCATAAACCAGATATTGTTAGTATTACAGTTTCACAGATTAAGAACTCATGTATTTAAAAAAATTTTTTTTTCCTTTATTGATTTTAGAGAGAGAGGAAGATAGAAACATCGATGAGAGATCATCGATCGCCTTCTGCATGACCCCACTGGGGACCGGGCCCACAACCTGGGCATGTGTCCTGACCGGAAATCGAACCGGCGACCTCTTGGTGCATGAGTTGATGCTCAACCACTGAGCCACACTGGCTGGACAAGAACCCAAGTATTTTAAGAACATTTTGCAGGTTTTCAGGCATCCTTGATAGGATACAAGGATACCCATTTTAGAGTTCGAGTCTGATTTAGGAAAGATCAGGAATATTTCACATTAAACGTTTACTGATGCCCACTGTGTCAGGTACAGTGCTGACTACATTCCTAGGATTTAATTTAACAGTAACCCTGGGATGTATCATCATCACAGATTTCCTGAAGATAGAACTAAGGAGCAATAAGAATAACTGATTTCTTCAAGGTCTCACATCTAAAATTTAAAAATCTATTCCTTTAAATACATTTTTAAATGTAAAACCATACCTTTTAGTTGTTCCTCTGTATCTAATCTTATCTTGTTAACAGCTTCATCTCTGGAAATCTAAAAAAAAGATGAGGTTCAGTTCTTACATATACATAGCAACCTTCAACATTTCTATTTTAAAATTAGTTTACAATGAACACATTGTAACAGTTCTCAGATTTCTCTAATGGTAACATTCTTGAAAAGATTAGAACTGGTTATTGATTTATAAGAAATATTACCTGTTTATGAATCATTCAAGTATATTTACACATGCTCCTAAAACTTGTATTAACCAACAAAAGGAGAATGGAGAAGCTAATAGGCTTTTATTTCACTTTCTTTTATAGATTTTTTCTAAAAATAGGAATGACATTCATATACAATTTATGTGAGTTATGGCAAAAAAGAATTCCCAGAACAATTATAAAGACAAAA
This sequence comes from Molossus molossus, assembly GCF_014108415.1. Classification (NCBI taxonomy): domain Eukaryota; kingdom Metazoa; phylum Chordata; class Mammalia; order Chiroptera; family Molossidae; genus Molossus; species Molossus molossus. The sequence continues at coordinate 39,361,018 of NW_023425350.1, forward strand.
TCCAGGTATACCTACTTTATCATGTTCATAATCTGTAAAAACTGCATAGAGTCTTTCCATGGCGAGTCTATTTTAAGATAAGATAAACATCAGCATATTTGGAAACACAAGGCAGGGTCTATTACAAAACTGAAATATTTAGTAAGCTAAAATATTTAAACATTTCATAAAGAATTAAAAAACGTGTTTATTGCTCTTTAATTTTGCTAATCTGTTTGCTCAGGAATATTTCACATTAAACATTTACTGGTGCCCACTTATAATACAGTATAGAACACAAATTTCTTTATTTTTACCTCTCAGGGGAATCACTCACACTTGGTATTATACCCTGTATTCTTAATTGTTCAGTTTATTTCACATTAGATTTTTCTTACACTCTTTTTTTTTTTCTTTTTTATCCTCACCTGAGGACATTTTTTCATTTTTTTGTTTGGATAGAGTGGGAGAGAGGGAGAGAGGGAGAGAGAGAGAAAGAGAGAGAGAGAGAGAGAGAGAGAAACATTGACGTGAAAGGGACACATCGAATGGCTGCCACCCGCACGACCAACCAGGGTCGGGGACAAAGTGCAACCGAGGTGAGTGCCCTTAGCGGGAACTGAACCCGGGTCTCTCTGGACTGCAGGCTGACGCTCTTAACTGCTGAGCCAAACTGGCTAGGGCCTTACACTCTTTTTTAGCCTCTCGCTTTTTCCTCCTCTATCCATTCTGGCTGGTATGTTAGACAACTCTTTTGTTGGGACAGTTTACATAACTCTTTAATCTGACTGATACTAAGGGAAATATTAACTTTTTCAATTTATTTTAAATAAATAAAATAATTTTCTGGTGATTCATTCATATTTACTGAGTGCCTGCCTATGTGCATGCATTGTTCTAAGTACTGGTCATAGAGTGGTGGTTATACATAATTTCTTTTTGAGAACCTTCACAATTTCCTTACTCTTATGCCTTATTCTCTTTTTCCTTGACACAGAGAGATATGTGAATTATCTGAATCTTGACCAATAAACTCACTCCACTTTTCATTTGAAATTCAAACTTAGGCCATTGAAGAGGTATGTGGGTCTATCCTTTTTAAAGCATTAGACTGGTGTTTATGGCAATGACTCTTAAAACAGAAGGGTGCTTTCATTAGTATTTTTCTGTGATAATTTCAGTTTCTTCCTTTCTTTCTTTTAATCCTCACCTAAGGATTGATTTTGAGAGTGAGAGAGAGAGAAACATCAATCAGTTGTCTCTCATACACACCCTGAACAGGGATCAAACCCAAAACCTAAGTATGTGCCCTGACTGGGAATCAAACCTGAAACCTTCTAGTGTACAGGAGGATGCTCCAACCAACTGAACCACCTGGTCAAGGCTTTCACAGTTTATTTTGAACAGATGCTCTTACTTGTGAGTATGCTTCACAACCTCTGGCGAAGGGATAAACAACTTCTGAGGTGTCCTCTTGGTAACACCAGTTTCTTTTACCAACTGCTGGATACCCTGAATTATTTGTTGTGTATATTTTACTCCCACTTTGATAGCATGGCAAAAGTCCTGCTGTAAAATGTTCTCTGCAGCGGCCTCCAACATGACTAAAGGAGAAAAATAAAAGGAAGATTGCTATTGAACATATTGCCAGAATAGCATTTTCAAATATCATGACATGAAATAAACTGTACAGATTAATTTTATTAATGGTGTATCTATCTTTTTGAGTTATTGTCTTAGAGTCAACATACTTCCAAAATGTAAACTGCATGAAATGAATAAAGAAACCTTGATATTTGAAGTTGGGTTTATATTCTTAAATTCAATGAGGTATTTCTCAAAAAGAGAAAATAAACTATGTAAACTTTAAAAAATAACATCTTTATTAGATATAATTCAAATACCATAAAATTCAGTCTTTTAACGTATGCAACTGCACTGATTCTTTTTTTTTTTTTAATCCTCATCTGAGGACACTTTTGCATTCATCTTCATATAGAGAGAAAGAGAGAGGGAAGGAGAGAGAGAGAGAGAGAAAAACATCGATGTGAGAGAGGCACATCGAATGGCTGCCACCCACATGACTCCAACCAGGGCCAGGGACAAACTGCAACCAAGGTACATGCCCTTAGCGGGAACCGAACCCAGTCTCTCTGGACAGCAGGCCGATGCTCTAACCGTTGAGCAAAACTGGCCAGGGCTGCATTGATTCTTAATATGTATTAAAAAAAAATTTTTTTAAAGTATGTTTTCATTGACTTTTTTTTAGAGAGAGGAAGGGGGAGAGAGAGATAGAAACATCAATGTGACAGAGATACATTGATTGGCTGCCTCCTGCATGACCCCTACGGGGAATGGAGCCTGCAACCTGGGCATGTGCCCTGACCACGAATTGAACCTGGACTTCTTGGTCCCTGGGACGATACTCAATCCACCGAGCCACACTGGCTGGGCTGATTCTTAATATGTATTTAAAATGAAATTTTAAAATATCAGCACAGTAGGTATCCAATAAATGTTTCCTGTTTAAAATTATTTGATACGACTCTCATTTAATTCTGTCATTGTCACACTAATTCTTGCACAAGTGGGGAAATTTTTGCAGTGATACTGTTGCAAGTAAGGCAGTAGAGGACACGAGCTACTACCATAAAAATGTTGCTTTTATGATTTTATAATAAACTATGTACAACAAGGTAGCTCAATGTAGGGCTTTTAGCATGGTATCTCACTAAATCTGTTATTCAGTTTGGTTTTAGTTTCTGCAAAACTGAATAGAATCTTGCCACTTCCGTGTCATTTCTGGCATTTCTCAACTTGTACCAAGTCAAAGGTCATATACATAGATATCATATCTAATAGTCTAACCACATGTTAAATGTCTAACCACAACATGTTGTCATTAAGATTTATTATTACATAAAAAGTCACTTCTAAATCTAGGTGTAACCTAGAATGGAAAAAAAAACCCCAAAACTCCTGTGTGCTTTATGTTGGAATTCCATGAGCCAACTGAAACAATTACATCAGACCTGTGAAACTATAGTAGAAGATCTAATATTTATATCACTGGAGTCCTGGAAAGGGAGGATAAAAATGGCAGAACTGAAAAGTACTGGGAAAAAAATAGTAAAAATGTCTCAAATTTGGCAAAGACATAAACTTACAGATTCAAGAAGCTGAGTAAACCCTATATAGGGTAATTCAAAGAAAGACACATCATAATTAAACTTCTGAAACCAAGAAAAAAAAATCTTGAAACCAGCCAGAAAAAACCCCCACACTTGAGCCATATGGGGAAAACAATTCAAATAACAGTAGTTTTATCATCAGGCACCACAGAGGCCAGAAGGAAATGGTGTAATAGTTTTCAGATGCTGAAAGAAAAGAACTGTCAACCCAGAATCCTATACCCAGTGAAAATATTTAGGAATAAAGGGGAAATCAAGATTCTTACATGAAGGAGAACTGAGAAAATCTGTCACCAGCAGACCTACCCTAAGAGAATGGCTAAAGGAAGTTTTCTAAATAGAAAGGAAACAATAAAGGAAAAAAACATGTTAAGAAAACTATTTTAAGAACATGTTAGGCAAGAATATGGGTAAATCCTTTATTCTCTTAAGTCTACTAAATTATGTTTGATAGCTGAAGCAAAAGCAAAAATTGTATCACTGCCTGTTGTGGTTCTAAGTGTAGAGAGATATTAAAACCATTATATTATAAATGGGGGAGGGTAAAGGGAGGTAAGGTTTCAGTATGTCACTGAGACATGAAAAACCTTCCTCAATAGTATTCCCATCACATTCCCTCTCACTTTCAGAGGATTAAATTGGAAATTAAAAAAAAATACATTTAACATATGTAAATTATACCTCTATAAATTGATTTTTAACAGAATATTTTTTTAAAAGACCATGGTAAAAAAATGAATCTTCCTAAACTAAATTTTGTTTTCACCAATTAAACTTTAAAATAATTCTTTTAGAAAAATGCTTATAAGAACATTCCTTATAGTTTGGAGTGTATTGACCTGTGCTGTCCAATATGATAATTACTGGCCCGATATGGCTCTTTGCATTTAAATAAATTAAAATTATATAAAATTAAAAATTCAATTCTTTAGTCACTCTAGTCACAATATCCCTAATCTTTCTGTATATCTTAGGGTACATGAAAAGATTAATGATATTATATGTACCAGTTGAAAACAGGCATCTAAATGGCATTGTGCAGAATAATGGCTACTGAAGTAATCTGGCAGCTGACAGCACAAGGAAATTATTCTTGCCCTAAAAGATCATACTTTAAAGATTTTGATTACTCAATATTTTAAGAATGAAATATAGCAGTTACTTTTTTGTATTCCAGAAGTTCCATGATAGTGGTTTTTGATTTGCACCCAACATTAACTTTAGCATGGGGTCAAATGTGTATTTGGTGCACCTATAAGGAGCACAGAGAGCTGGCTAAATATCTTCATGGAAATATTGATGCACAGTCATAATATGGAGGCTGGTCATTTCTGATACCAGTTTCCTTAAGGTTGGTTCTGAATCACTCTCAGCTTCTCTTATTCAAGACTACCCTTGGCTGGTTTATGCAGTCTTTACAGTCTTGTTCTTCCATCTAGAGAGCAACAGGTGAGAACAACCTGCTGAAAGGCTGCGTATAGGGTTTTTATAGCATGCCATAGATATAGTAAACAAACTTAGTTCATTTCTCCAATGTCTATTTTAAATTAGAGGGGCTCAAACTTTAACGCCAATAGATAGAGGCCATATGACCATTTACAAGCAAGATTATTTTTGTGTCTTAATGATAACAGCAGGTATTAACTGAATGCCTACTAGATACTAGTTATTATACTGGGCACTTTACAAACCTTGACTCTGATCTTCACCATGATCCTGTAAAATAGCCATATCAATTTACTAACTGATACTGTAACTTTAAGCAAAAACAAACAAACACCAGATGTAGACCAAGTGAACTTTAAATAGTAAACCACTATTTTGTTCAAGGCCTTTTCTGAGATGCTCAAATATGATGTAGGGGTCATCTGTTATTCATGGCTTCCCCAATCTTTGGAATACCCTTTCTACATTGTGCTAGTTCTCCACAGTATGAATCCCTCCTTCTGGAGGAAGAATCCAAAAACCATTGCCTTGCCTCCCTGGTGGTCAAGGATACAGTCATGTGTCACAGTTCTGCCCAATGAGATATAAGTGAAAACTGCTACGGGGAACTTACGAGAATGCTCCCTAAAAAAGAGGGTAACTCACTCAGCTGACTCAAATCTTTTTGCTATTACTCTTCTTCCTTCTGCCCCTAAGTCTGAAAAGATGGCCAGAGCTCTGGTAGCTAGTTCATAAGCATGAAGATGAGATGAGGGCCACACCTTGAGAATAACAGAGCAGAAAGCTGGAAAGAATCTAGATTTTTAAGGCTGCTATTACTATACTGGACTCACCTACCTTTGAATTTCTTTTACCTGGGAGAAAAATCAGTTCTCATCTTAAGCCTTGTTATTTAGTTTAACTACAATCCTTAACTAATAATGTGGATAACATACAACTCCTGTTACATGTGTTCTATTATACAGTGACGAATTCTAATCCCATTCTGACCAGTAATCCAAAATAAGCTAGAAATGAGCTGTTTCACATGTCAATTGTATGAAAAAAAGCATTAAAAGTTTAATAGTTTATATTTCATCAAAATGTTTCCACATCAGAAGGTCTTATATCAAAAAAGTTCCAAACATCAAATATCATGTAGTAGAATAAACTGAGAAGAGAACTTAATTAATTTGTCCAAGGTAACATGGCTAACATGTAGGAGATGCTGTGTTTCAAATCCGGCTCATTCTATTAAAGCCCACTCTCCTTCAATAGAACCAGGCTCTGATTTTCATTCGTGCATTTATGATATTTTTATTATAAGGAGTGAAGATGACCCAATGCACTCTATTTTGTTAGTAGTTTTCCACCTAAGAAATAGGTCACCTCCTTCTCAGAGGACGTCAAATAGGCTTAATATGACTAAATCAGCTAAATTAACATATTTAAGCTAGTAAAACAATATATTACCAGATCTAGAATTTTAATTTTTAGACTGGTTTATCAGTTTAAAAATTACTAAAATTATCTTGTTAAAGATTTTTGTATATTTAAATCAATGTTGTATAACATTCTATAATTTTAAGTACTGTCTGATGGGGCAAGAGCACTACCAAAATAAGGCAGTAATAAAACAAAACAAAGCCCTGGCCAGTTTTGCTCAGTGGTTAGAGCGTCGGTCTGCGGACCAGAGAGTCCCAGGTTTGGTTCCCACTAAGGACACGTACCTTGGTTGTAGTTTGTCCCTGGCCCTGGTTGGAGTCGTGTGGGTGGCAACCACTCGATGTGTCTCTCTCACATCGATGTCTCTCTTGTCCTTCTCTATCTGAAGATAAATGCAGGAATGCCCTTGGGTGAGGATTAAAAAAACAAAAAAAACCTTATGACTGATAAAACACACATACAGAAAAAGAGCTTATATACATTTTTAAGAAGCCAGAACTCATAAGTAAAACCCAGAACAAATTTAGTACTTAAATTACTTACCAATTTGACTTTTAGGTGCTCCAGCAACCACTAAATTTAAAGTACTGGAAGACATTTCTTTTCTTGTCGGGTTAACGACACATTCCCCATCAATCATTCCTATTCGCACTGCCCCTAAAGTATATTAAAATATTGACAGTTATATTTCCACCATTGTATTTAAGGCCCAAAGAGCATCCTACTCACCCTACCCTACCTTCCTGCCTCACCGAATCACTCTTGAGTTGCTCAAATATACAATTTCTTGCCTGGCCATTGTGGCTCAGTGGTTGAGCGTTGACCCATGCACCAAGAGGTTGCCGGTTCAGTTTCTGGTCAGGACACGTGCCCAAGTTGTGGGCCAGGTCCCCAGTGGGGGGTGTGCAGATCGATGTTCTCTCTCATCGATATTTTTCTCTTTCCCCTTCCCCCTCCCTCTCTCTCTCTCTCTCTCTCAAATCAATAAAGAAAAAAATACTAAAAATAAAATACAGTTTTCTTCCATCCCTCTGTGACTATGCTCATGCTCTTCTCCTGGTCTAGACTGTCCTTTTCCAAGGCAAATGTTTACCATCTGATCCTACTAAGGTTCAATTTAAATGTGGACTACTCTGAGAAGTCCCCTTGATAGCCTTATCTTACAAGACTAAACTCACTCTACCATTTTCTTAGTACTTTGATTTCACCTTTATAATTGTTTATAATGATTTGTGTTTCCCAAGAACTGCCTCATTTGTCTTTGAATTGCTGGTGCCTAGTCTGCCTTTGTTCCTTCAGTACTTAGCACAGTATCTGGCATCTGGGATACTCAATAATTATTTACTCCACAAATCATTATTATATTACATGATTAAACCTTTTTAAGAGCTGTAAATTACAAATATATATTTGTTTTTATCTTGAAAGAATAGGTATTCTTACAATTTTCCAGTGAAAAGAAAAGTCCTCAGAAGAGGGCAACTAAGAAGTCAAAGTATCTAGGGACACGAAATCTCTAATATCATAACATTGCTATCAGAAACAAAATCTAACGCAAGGATGACAATGTAACAAAGAGTTGAAAGAAGTCTTAAAATGTCATCTAATTCGCCCTGGCTGGTTTGGCTCAGCGGTTAGAGCATCAGCCTGCGGTCCAGAGAGACCTGGGTTTGGTTCCCGCTAAGGGCATGTACCTCGGTTACAGTTTGTCCCGGCCCTGGTTGGGTCGTGCGGGTGGCAACCACTCAATGTGTCCCTTTCACATTGACGTCTCTCTCTCTCCTTCACTCTCTATCTGAACAAAAAATAGAAAAAAAAAAAGTCATCTAATTCAAGATAATAATAATAGGTAATTAACTGGAGCCAATAAATCCAGGCTTTTGTTAATAGCATGCTCACTAGTAGTTCCTGAAAAATCACAAATGTTTCTTATTTTCAAATCCTAACTTACCAATAGGTCCATTCCAAGGAATATCTGATAATGAAAGGGCTACAGAAGCTTAAAAAAAGAAAGAAAAACATCAGAGCTGAAATAAAAATATTTCATTGCTTTAAAAAATTCAACAGTGATAATTTTAATCTCTGTTTTTATACTTACCACCATTAATTGCTAGAACATCAGGTTCATTAACACCATCTACTGCTAACAAATTACAAAGGACCTGGTACAAGGGAAAAAATTCAAAGCACTTAACAAAATATATTTGATTTAGGAGGATTATCATTTCAGTTAACATCTTGGCCTAAAATATAGGAGCACTACATGGTTAAGAGCATAGGCTTTGTAGTCAAACCCCTTAATTATCACTATCACTTAACTATATGCTTGACCAGGGGCAAATTACTTAAATTAAGCCTCAATAGTTTTATCTTTAAAAGGAAAAATAACAGCATCTTCTTAAAAGGTTCTTATGAAAATTAGTGGAAATACTGTGTGTAAAGCATTATAATACTGGGCATGGTGAAAGTATTCAGTAAATATTAGCTATTGCTGTTACATAAAAATATTGTTAACTCTTGATTATAAGCACAGACAAAACAACCTAATGAATTACTTTACACTGGAATAATATGCCTATATCTTATACTCCAGAAAATAATTTCTTGAGGCACTGATATTTTTGCAAAGGCATGTTTACAAGGCATACTTATTTATTTATTTAAAATCCTCACCCGAGGATATTTTTTCATTCATTTTCAGAAAGAGTGGGAAGGAGGGAGGGAGAAAAAGAGAGAGAGAGAGAAGCATCGATGGGAGAGGGAAACATTGATTGGTTGCCTCCCGCAAGACCCTGACTGGGACCGGGATGGAACCACAACCAAGGTACGTGTCCCTGACCGGATTCAAACCCGAGACTCTTTGGTCCCTGGGCGGGGGCGCACTCTAACTGCTGATCCAAACCAGCCAGGGCAAGGCATATTTATTTTTATCAAATAAATAAAATAGTCAATTAAAGTATATGTGTCATTCTGAAAGAAAATAGAAAGTATTAAAATATAATAAAGTAGAGGTTTAGAGGATCCAGTAATAACAATAAGTAATAAAGAACCCAGCCAGTGTGGCTCAGTGGACTGAGCATCGTCCCATGGACTGAGAGGTTCTGCTTCAATTCCCAGTCACGGCACATGCCTGGGTTGCAGGCTCGATCCCCAGTACAGGATGTGCAGGAGGCAGCCAACTGATGTTTCTCTTTCACATCGATGTTTCCATCTCTCTTCCTTTTCCTCTATCTTGAAAAAAATCAATAAAAACTTAAATAAATAATAAAGATTAGTTGTGTTGATTGTCCTAGCCTGTTACTAATATGATCTACATGGTCCAAACTGATCTTCCCCCATCCACCTCAATCACTCTAAATTTTCAAACTCACCAATTTCTTTTTTGCCTTAGAGCTTTTTTTATTTATTTATTTATTTATTTATTTATTTTTTATCCTCACCCGAGGACATTTTTTTTTTGTTCAGGTAGAGTGGGAGGGAGAGAGAGGAAGAGAGAGAGAGAGAGAAACATCGATGTGAAAGGAACACATCGAGTGGCTGCCACCCGCACGACCGACCAGGGCCGGGGACAAACTGCAACCAAGGTACATGCCCTTAGCGGGAACCGAACCCGGTTCTTGGGACCGCAGGCTGATGCTCTAACCGCTAAGCCAAACCGGCCAGGGCTGCCTTAGAGCTTTTGTGCTTCCCATTCCATCTGCCTGGAATGCTTCCCCCACACTCCTGGGTTGGCTAACTCCCGTTCATAATTCAGGTATCAGCTCAAACTGACACTGAATAAACATTAGCTTTATAAAATTATGTTTCTAAAAAATTTAATGTAAAATGTAGTAGCATCAACAAAAATTCTTATTTTGTATTCTTTATATATTTAGCCAATAAGTAGTATAGAGATTCATTAAATAATTTTTTATTCATCTGGAAACAACCTAAAGGAGACTATACCTGTGTATCATAAAAGTAGCCAGCTGGAAAAAGAGGTCTAATTGAACGATCTGCCAATAAAAAAAGAGAAAAGATATTAAATAGTACTGACAGAATTAGCTTTACAGTTTAAAACGTTTTCCCTATTAAACATCTTGCTAATAAATAATATAGCTAGCTGTTGAATATGTCCAAAACAAACAAACAAAAACCCTTGGACTAATTTATTGAAAAGGACAAAGATTAATGCCAATGCTTTAATTAATACACACCATACTCTAACAACAAAAAATTAGAGCAGGAACATACAAGTCCAAAGTTGGGCAGCAGCTTTTCATTCTGGTTCCACAGGTATCAGTTACTAATATAAGCAGAGGAAAGAGACTTAAGACCAATAGCAGACCAAAAGAAAATTCTTCCTTAGTATTGTGTCTGATGAATGCATATAAATATACACAAACTAGCCATTTCTGGGCAGAAGAACTATAAAATACAAGTGATCCCGCAATATTTAAAGATGTCAATGATTTCTGCCTTAAGGGACAGGAAGGGGTTTCAGTGTTCCAGGTGAGTTGAAGGAGGCATGGACCAGGGTATGGTTGTGGAAGTAGAAGATAAAAAATATTTAGGAGAGTTAATTAATTGTATTTGGTTGAGGGCATGGTCAAGGATGAATTCCAGGTTTTTGGCTTGTTATAGGTAACAAAGAAAAATGGGTGAATTAAATTATTTTCTATTTTTTATTATACTCTCTGTTACACATGCAAAAAGTATTGTTTTGTATATATGCAATTTAAAGAATAATAATGAAAACTTATCTGCCCTTTATGTCACTGAGAAAAAGTACATACTAATACACATTTTGAAGCCTTTGAGCTCCTTCCCCTCTGTGACCACATCCCCCTATCTTTCTCCATAGAGGTAACCACTATCCTGAATTTTGTTTAATCTTTCTTTTCCTTTTTTTTTTTTAACCATATATTTATCTATTCTTAAATAATACAGTGATTGGTTTAACGTGGTTTTCAACTTTATGTTTATTCTGTTTGGGGTTCATTGAGCTTCTTCAGTCCAAAGGTTTATAGTCTTAATAAAATTTGTAAAAAATTTGGGGGAGGGGGGAAGGATGTCAAAGATTTGAAAGATTAAAGACATGTTTCAGTAGTTGGGGAATATAATACTTTTAGGAATTAGTATGCTAAACATAATAATGAAAATTACTAGGGATAGATTTAACAGAATAGAGGCATGGGCCATGGAATTTATATACTCAATAGAGATTCATTCATTTAGTTAACAAATATTTAGTGAATGCCTACTTTGTGTCAGGTAGTATACCAGGTACAAGGGATTCAGTAGTGAACTTTTTTCTCTCATGGAGCTCATGTTTGAGTGAGAGAATACAGAAGGTAAATAATCTTAGGCTGTATAATGTAATGCAAGAAAACTTAAGAGATATTGTAGAACACAGATAAATGAGAGAGATGCTAGACAGGCCTAACAGAGAGGGTTAATGTCTCTCTTAATATCTTACCTATTACTCTACTTGTAAGAATTTCTTTATCAGAAGATCCAATCTCTCTTCTAAGATAGTTTGTGGGAATTCTACCTGCTGCAGCAGCCTTCTGTCTGTAGTCAACCTGAAGTAGCAATGAAAAAAATGCAGTTCATTTGACTGCTTTTTGTAGTAACAAACTATTCCCTAAGAACTATTATGATGATAATTCTCCTGAGGTTGCAAATAACAAATTCCAGACTAAGAGAGGAGAGTATTTTTATTTACTTTTAGAGTTTTGTATCACTTAGGGAAAGGAGAGGTGATAGAAATGTTTCAACAAATTGATTTTTAAAAAGCCTTCCACTACTCCCCACAGTAGCTTATTCTGGTCAAGTCAAACATTTTCTTTTTTTTGTATCAGCTCTGTTAGATATGACTGCATCCCCCTTTTCATAACAGAGGGAAGTCATAAAATCCTAATGAATTTTTTACTCTTCTGCAAACATATTCTTGCAAATTACTGAGGGGAAACCTATGAAAGCACTTGCATTCATTGTTTATTCAACATCAAAGTACTCATGCACTGCCATTGTTCTTGTCAACTTATAAACGTGGACATTCTAATGTATGCTAACCACTAATATAATAATTGGTTATGAAGCAATCAGTTTAAATTATTTTAATGACCTAGTATCAAATAACTAAGGAAAATCTTTCGTTGTCAGAGTTTACACTTTGCACTTACTAAACACTGGACAAAAATATTACAAATTCTACATTTACGCTATACCACAGTTCAGGTAAATCAGCAAATACTTACCACCAAAGGCATGAACTGGGAAGGTGAAGGTTTTGTTTTACTGACTGCTGTGACCATTACCGCAGTGTCACCTGACTTAGTTAAAAATAAACAACAATGGTAAATTCCTTTAAAATCAGATATTAACATATAAGTAGTGACTGAATGAATTCTCACTCCAATTTAACCCAAGAGAACTGTTATCCCATGACATAATGACAATGAAAATAATTATTCACAAGTAGTTCAATTTGATCCCTTCTGCATGATCATGTTCTGTATTAGAACAGTCACTGAGTTTTTTAAAAGCAATATAACTAAGAGGAAAAAGACTCATCCAATCATAGTTTCTACTTCTTATGACTTAATTTAAGCTATATATAAAGAAAACTGTCCCAAGTATTACTATTGAAGAAACCAGTAAAATCACTTTCCCTAGAAAAGCATTATAGAATTTATTTACAAAATAAAATAGAACTCTAAGTTTGGAAGAAATCTTAAAGGTCATTAAATATATCCAGCCCTCTGACTCCCGATTATCTGGAATGGTTCTGACACTAGAAATGGTCTAAATTAATTTCTAGTGCCACAATTCTAAATCCCCCCTCCCCCCGCCGCCAAGGACATTTTTTTTTTTGGCATTCATCTTCAGATAGAGTGGGAAAGTGAGAGAGGGAGGATACAGAGAGAAACATGGATGTGAGAAAGACACATCAAGTGGTTGCCACCCACATGACCCCAACCGGGGCGGGGACAAACTGCAACTGAGGTACATGCCCTTAGCGGGAACCGAACCCAGGAATCTCTGGTCTGCAGGCCGACACTCTTAACTGCTAAGCCAAACCGGCCAGGGCTCCATAACAATTTTTAAGATGAAAAGGATGCCTTGACTGGTGTGGCTCAGTTGGCTGGAGCAAAGTCCCATGCACCCAAGGGTTGTGGGTTTGATTCCTGGTCAGGGCACATACCCAGGTTGCAGGTTTAATCCCTGGTCAGGGCATGTGTAGGAGGCAACTGATCGATGTTTCTCTCTCACATCAGTGCTTTTCTCTCTCTCTAAAATCAATAACATATCCTTGGGTAAGGATTAAAAACAAAAAAGAAAATGTAAAAAACTGGACTTTTTACCTGTACTACAGCAGAGCCATCTGCAAATCTGGCCAGTTTTCCAGAAGATATTTCCAATTTTCTGTTTATAAAATAGAAATTCAATACAAAAGGACTTAAGTAATCAGTATAACTCCCAGCTTAGTATAAAATAATCAAACATTTTAATGGATGAACTAAAGGCTACAAGCCCCACCGGACCCCACTGAGCAAACAAACAAACAAACAAACAAACAAACAAACACATAAACAAGGGATAAAGTTCATAATTATAATTAAAAGTACAAAGGGAATTTAAGAGCTATGTAAAGAAAAATCTAAAAACCAGGGCACAGGAATAATCTGAATAGAAGTATTTTGGGGGTACACAAGCTTTCTTCCTAAATGCTAATTCAATGACCATTCAGTCTCTTTTTGTTCCTTGCCTTGTTAACTAAAGCAATCTTTAAACATACAAACTGGATCATTTCCCTGCTTAAATTCCTTTAAAAATTTTCCCATTGCTTTCAGGACAATATATACTCCAAAAATTGCCTTCAGAGACCTTCAAGTTCAACAGTGGTGCCAAAATGAGTCAACAGGGAAAAGAACAGTCTTTTCAAGTAGTGGTGGTGGACAACTGGACATCCATATGCAAAAAAGTTAATAAAGTCAGACTCCTTCTTCATACTACGAATAAAAATTCAGAATGAACCACAGACCTAAGTATGAGAGCTAAAACTATAAAATTTGTAGACAACTCATAGGAGTAAAACTTTGTAAACGTCTAAGTCTTCTTATATATGACATCAAAAGCAAAAGTGATGAAAGAAAAAATATAGATAAACTGAACTTCATCAAAATTAAAAGCTTCCATGCTTCATAAAATATCATCAAGAAAGTAAAAGGTGGGACGTTGATAATTGGGGAGGCTATATGTGTGGGGGGCAGAGCGTAAATGGGAAATCTCTGTAACTTCCCTTGATTTTGCTGTGAAACTAATACTGTTCTAAAAAATAGCTATTAAAAAAAAAAAAAAAAAAAGAAAACCCACAGAGAAAATATCTGCAAATCATGTATCTGATAAGGGACTTATATGTAGGATATGTAAAGAATTCTCACAACTCAATAATACAAAGACAATCCAATTTTTAAAATTGGCAAAGGATTTAAATAGGTGAGATGAATCTCTCCAAAGAAGATCGACAAATGGCCAATAAGTACATGACAATATGCTCAAAATCAGTAGCCACCAGGAAAATGCAAAGCAAAACCACAATGAGATGCTACTCCATATCTACTAGAATTATGTGCTGGGGAGGATGTAGAGATACTGGAACCCTCATATACTGCTGATAGAAATGTAAAATAGTATACCTGCTTTGGGAAATAATCTGGCAATTCCTCAAAAGATTAAACATAGAAGTACCATATGACCTAGCAGCTCTACTCCTAGGTATATACTCAAGAGAAATGAAAACATATGTCCATGAAAAAATTTGCATATAAACGTTCATAGCAGCATTATTGATAATAGCCTCAAAATGGAAACAGCCCAATTGTCTATCAACTGATGAAGGAATAAACAAAATGTGGTACAATCCATTTAATGGAATATTATTCAGCCATTTAAAAAATGAAGTACTGATACATGTTACAACATGGATAAGCCTTGGAAACATTAGGCTAAGTCAAAAGAAGATAGTCACAAGTGACCACATATCATTTGATTTTATTCATAGGAAATTCCCAGAATAGGAAAATACACAGAGACAGAAGGTAGATTAGTGATTGCCTAGGGCTCTGGGGTCTGGGGACAAATAGGATGTTACTGCTCATGGATAAGAGGTTTCTTTTTTAGGTGATGAAAGTGTTCTAAAATTGATTATAGTGATAGTCACAAATCTCTATGAATATACTAAAAACCAGTGAATTGTACATTGTAAATTGTGTATAAATTGTGTGCATGGTATATGAATTATATCTTAATAAAGGTATCTTTTTTTTTTAATCCTCACCCGAGGACATTTTTGCATTTATCTTTAGATAGAAAGGGAGGGAGAGAGGGAGGAAGAGAGAGAAACACTAACGACAGAGAGACACACTGAGTGGCTGCCACCCACACGACTCCAACTGGGGCTGGAGACAAACTGCAACAGAGGTACGCGCCCTTAGTGGGAACCGAACCTGGGACTCTCCAGTCCACGGGCCGAAGCTCTAACCGCTGAGCCAAACTGGACAGGGCTTAATAAGCTATTTTATTTACAGGGGTGGGCAAAAGTATGTTTATAGTTGTAATACAAATAATACAATAATAAATAATAATACAAGAATAAATTGCTTTGTACACTTACAACAGTAAACCTATTTTTGCCCACCCCTCTATATGAAACAGGCAGCACTGTCAGCCTTTTTTCTCGGCTTCTGCATAGGGTACAAAAAGAGGTCACTGAGGGCTTGAAACAAACCAGCAAAACTTGTCAGAGCCCATAATTCAAGTGTTGTGAAAATGTTCAGTCGCATGAGCTTGGCTTTAGAAACATTCTATCATAGCCCCATGCTGAAAACATACAAGCAAACACACACACACACTGCCCTGCTCCAAGTAAGATTAGTTATTTTGGACATTACATGTCAAAGGGATGCAACCCTTAATATTTCCACCCATTATTTTGCCAGAAGCTCAAGTTCATGAAAAGTATTTTCATCTATTCAGTTTGACTCATTTTGTTATATTTGAAAGTCACACGTACATTTGTACTATCAGCCCTAACCTTGAAATGTTATGGGGATTTTTTTTCTAACCACAAGAAATATATGAGGAATTCCAGTGGGTTCCTATTATTGTTCAACACAGATGTTATGATAATAGCCCACAATAAAATGGTATCCCCTAAGAGACAGAATGAATGATGGGATGAAGAGATGAGGTTAAAGCTGGAATAGTAGGAGGGGTGAATGAGATGTTCAGAACCAGTCACCCTGTAGCATCAAGCAGATTCCCATCAATCTATAGCTGAAATCAGTATTTTATGTAAAAAAAACTCCAAATATTACATATAAGATGGACAACTCATCAGTGGCTTCTGTGAATTGAAACTGGGTGGCTATGGAACTATATGGGAAGGAGATTTTTGAACTTTTTAAATGTTGAACCATGTGAGTGAATACCTAATCAGAAAATACTTTTGAAGAAATAAATAATAAATAAGATATGCCCTGGCTGATTTGGCTCGGCAGATGGAGCATAAGCCAGCGACCAAAGAGTCTCGGGTTCGACTCCAGTTAAGGGCATGTACCTTGGTTGTGGTTTGGTCCCCAGACCTGGTTGGGTCATGCGGAGGCAACCAATCGATGTGTGTGTGTCTCTCTCCCCCCTCCACTGTAGCTAAAGATAAATGGAAAAATATTCTTGTGAGGATTAAAAAAAAAGAGTAAGATAAGCAAAATTCTATTGGTAGAGAGAAGAGTGGATGTAGCTCAGGAAGTGAGAAGGGGAAGAGAGGAGCCATCTGCCACAGTAAGTAGAACTACAGGGAGAGGAATATGGTAGACCCAGAAACATGGAAGTAGGACACAGACTGACATCCCTCAGAAGAGGGGGTCAGAGGGTGGGAAGAGATAAACCACAGAACTTATATGCATGTATGTATAACCAATGGACATGGACAACAAAGCCGGGGGCGGGGCGGGGGATGGGGAGGAGGGGGTGGGGAGGAGGGTGTCAATGGGGTACAAAAGGAGAAACATCTATAACAAAATAAATAAAAAATAAATAAATACAAAGAACTACAGGGAGAGAGGTGTTTAAAGAACATTTTTAGAAACATTATCCTCCAACATCCACCAAGAAAAATTCAGTAATAAAAAACTGAACAAACAAACCAAAAAACGACTTTATGATTTGGCCTCTCCCTATGTCATTCGGGCTCACCTTCATTGTTAAACTCACATTTATTTTACTTTTTTGCTCCGTCCGCAGTGAGTTATTTGTAGCTAATCTGATGCACTCTTTTAACTCTGCAATTGTATTTGCCACTTTCTCCTTGCACTTCAAGATTCACCCTCAATGGCAAGCTTTATCATGGGATAAATATACCTGTGCTCCCTTAGCACCCTATTTATACCCTTCCCACAGTGATTTTTCTAGAACTGAACCTGTGTTTTATCTTACTTCCTCATACAGAGCTTTGTGTATGGTAGATGCTCTCAGTAAAAGTTTGTTGAAATGAGAAAATTAAACAGTTGCCTCAAAGCTTACTGTATTAAACACATATCTGAAAAATACCATAATAGTATAAAACCTCAGGCATTGTAGATTCATATGATAACAAATATAAAGTGTGTGGCCCCGGATGGGTGGCTCAGTTGGTTGGAACATTGTCCTAAACACAAAAAAGGTTGTGAGTTCGATTCCCAGTCAGGGCACACCGAGGTTGTGGGTTCAATCCCCAGTTGGGGAGCGTACGGAAGGCAACTGATCAATGTTTCTCTCTCACATTGATGTTTTTTTCTCTCTCTTCCTTCCTCTCTCTATAAAAGCAATAAATATATCCTTGGGTAAGGATTAAAAAAATATATAAGTATATGGTACATAGTAGTCACACTAAATGTTACAAACAACAAACTTATACAAAGATTAAAAAAATCTATTTACCCAGCAGTAATATTTATGAATTTAGTTACAACACATGACACAGATTTATTTATTTTTATTTTTTTTATCCTCACCCGAGGACATTTTTCCATTTTTTGTTTAGATAGAGCGGGAGGGAGAGAGAGGAAGAGAGAGAGAGAGAAACATCGACGTGAAAGGGACACATCGAGCGGCTGCCACCCGCACGACCACCCAGGGCCGGGGACAAACTGCAACCGAGGTACGTGCCCTTAGCGGGAACCGAACCCGGGTCTCTCTGTACCGCAGGCCGGCGCTCCAACCGCTGAGCCAAACCAGCCAGGGCCATGACACAGATTTAAAAAGAACTAGTTACAAAAGAGGTCCAGGTTGACAAAAGGTTATTTATGGAAAATTTGGAGGGCAGAGGCTGATTTTGTTGCATTGAGTCCTTAGTGCTTAGTACATAATAGGTGTCTGTTGAATGTAATGTTCAGGGGCATTTCTTCAAAGAAGAATGTTCAGTCCTTGAAGAATGGAAGAGATATCCTCTCTCTCAAAAAAAAATCAGAATCAAAGAATGTCATAGCTGGAAAGAGTCTTATAGATTCTCTAGTCTAGGGGTCAACAAACTATACCCTGTTTCTGTACAGCCTTTCAGCTAAGAATGTGTTTTTACATTTCTGAAGCGTTTGTAAACACACACGAATATGTGACAAACAGTATGCAATCCACAAAGTCTAAAATAATTACTAGCTGGGCTCTTACAGAAAAAGTTTGCAGACCCTTGATCTAGTCCAGTCTCCTCATTTAGTTAAATAAAAAAAAGGGTGAAGTAATTTGTTCAAGATCAGTCACTCAGTAAGTTAAGGTGGAAGACCTGGACTCAAAGCCAGATGTTTCCGCCTTTTATATGAACTAGAGTAAAAAAAAAAAATTAAGCACACATAAAAATGTGTGTGTGTATAAAGTAAACATTAGCAGTTTCATTTATTTAAAAAATGATTCAAATAAAGTTTGTAAAGTGATTTTAGATGTGAATCCTGGTAAAAGTAGGGTCTTTGTAACAGAGAAATACAAGTTGAAAATCCACTTAGTCTCATAGTACTAGCTTTGTTGACGCCAAGAAAGTTAATAATTTCTGACCTTTGTTTTCTTAACTATAAAAATTGGGTTAACAGTACCTTTACTACAAGTTTAAAAATAGTGTATCATATAACTGGTGTTCAACAAACTGACGTTTTTCTTCCCGTCATACCCAGGGTCACACTGGCCACGCTTTTAGGCAATAAATAGGATCGGACGACGTAAGCAGCTAATCAGCTCATTATACTGAGGTGGAATGTTTCATATTTCAGAGTCCTGGAGTCCCCGAAATTAATGAGAATGGAAGTCAAGTGGTCAGACTCCGCAAAAAAAGGAAGCCCAGAAGAGGGAAAGAGGGAGGACCAGGAAGCAAAGGACACAAGACTGAGGTAGAAAGGGAAGAGTGAGAATGCCTGGAGACAGACTCCAAACCCAGAAAGAGAAACTTGGAATTTAGGTCTGGGCTAAACAGAGGGGAAAGAGGCCTGGGCTACCAGATTCCTATCCTGGGAGATGAATGTACTCGTGCTGGCCGGACAGAATGCCTTGTGAAAGGGCAGAGAACACGCGTCGTTCCTTACCTGTTGCCTAAATCCACAGCCACGGCACGGGATCCCGCGCCACCCCATAGTGCCCGCACCTGCAACTGGGTGAGTGCCCGATCCCGCCCTGGCAGACGGAGGGGACTATCGCCCAGCGGCCGGAGTCGGAGGCAGGAGCAGCAATGCCTGCAGGCCGCCATGACACCCGGCACGCGATCAGCCCGGGATGCACTCTGATTGGCTCACTTTGCAGATGGTGAGGCGGAGTCTGTTCCAGTTTCGTTTCCGTAGTGCGGGGGAAACGCCAGGGACGGGGATACCGAGGCCACGTTCTACGAAGACTAGAGAGGGTCAAAACTATCTGAACGCGATTGTGACAACCCGTCTTCCCTCTTAGTATCTTCCAGTGACAGGCCATTAGAAATATAATGCTTTATTTTTTTTCTACCGTAGTTTTAAAGGAAGTTCTAGAATAGTGTGTTTAATAAGTAGAGTAAATATACAGAATAGTAATAGAAGCCATCAGATAACATATTATTGTTATTTGGTTTCTGTGAGCCGAGAATTAGGAGAATTTGTGTGGTGGACCATATATAGCAAAGAGATCTCTCCCCATTCTGCCCTGGATTTATTTTATAAATTTTATACAACAAATATATTACTGCAAAGCTTTGTGATAATTTATTTCTAGTAAGTTAATTTCTCATTGACCTATATCATTTTAGATATCTTTATATCATAATTTCTGATTCATCTTTATTTCCATTGTTAGTATTTAACAATTCATTTATCTGCCTCTTTTGGTCAAATGTTAATATTTGCTAAGCCAACTCAATTTTGGAAAATGAATAAAATATTTTTGAAATTTGAATTTGATGCATATTTAGGCAGTGGATAAATTTCTCTCACCCCTCGTAATCCAGCCTGTAGGAAAATCTTTTTTTTTATTTTTTTTTATCCTCACCCGAGGACATTTATCCATTTTTTGCACAGATAGAGTGGGAGGGAGAGAGAGGAAGAGAGAGAGAGAGAGAAACATCGATGTGAAAGGGACACATCGAGTGGCTGCCACCTGCACGACCAACCAGGGCCGGGGACAAACTGCAACTGAGGTACATGCCCTTAGCGGGAACCGAACCCGGTCTCTCCGGACCGCAGGCCGACGCTCTAACTGCTGAGCCAAACTGGCCAGGGCTGTAGGAAAAATCTTTATGTGGTTCCTTGAATAAACCAATGATCATTTTTCTATTATGAGGGTCATATTTTTCTTTTAAGGTTATAGCTCCCCTTCCCTTAAACAAATTGGAACAACAAAACCCAACACACACTCAAACATGATTTTAAGGACTAAAAATATATAACTCCAAACAGACAAATGATTTGGTGACAAAGCAGCTCCTGACACCTTGCTTTCATGATCTATTAACACTGATTTGGAATTTCCATACCAGTAGAAGGGATTACTACTAACTTTATTTATGGGTATTTAGTGTTAAAGTAGTTTTTGCCTCTTTCTCTACCTTTGATTTTACTTTATGTTGCAATAATTTTTTAAAATTCATTATTTTATTTTTTAAAATTATTTTCATTAATTTGCTTTTGTTAACAGATGTTTCTCCTTTTTCCCCCATTGACACCTTCCTCCCCATTCCCCCGACCCCTTTCCCAGCTTTGTTGTCTATGTCCATTGGTTATGCATACATCCATATAAATTCTGTGGTTTATCTCTTCTCCCCCAACCCCCCTCTTCTGGGGTTTGTCAGTCTGTACCCTACCTCTATGACTCTGGGTCAATTTTGTTCATCAGTTTGTTTAGTTCATTATATTCCACAAATAAGTGAGATCATGTGATATTTGTCTTTCTCTGCTTGGCTTGTTTCTCTTAGCATAATACTCTCCAGGTTCCTCCATGTCATCTCAAATGATAAGAGATCTTTCTTTCTTACAGCTGCATAGTATTACATTGTGTACATGTACCACAGCTTTTTTTATCCACTCATCTACTGATGGACACTTGGGTTGTTTCCAGATCTTAGCTATTGTAAATAGTGCTGCAATGAACATAGCGGTACATATATTCTTTCTGATTGGTATTTCAGGCTTCTTAGGGTATATTCCTAGAAGTGGGATCACTGGGTCAAATGGCAGTTCAATTTTTAACTTTTTGAGGTAACACCATAGTGTTTTCCATAGTGGCTGCACCAGTCTGCAGTGTACTAGAGTCCCCATTTTTCCATACCTTCGCCAACACTTGTGCAACAGTTTTTTTAAGACCAATACATTGAAACCTGTCGAAACTGCAAATCTGTCAGAATTGACTTGTCATAATTCAACATGATGTTGGTTTCATAAAATAAGAATTCTAAATAACCTTTTGGTAATGTATTTAATACTGTATAATTGTTTTCATTCAGGCAGTATTGCCTAAGTATTTCCAGCATAGACCTGAAGTTTGTCCTCAGTGGTCCCAGTCTTGGCTCTGTCATTTACTAGTTGTCTATCTCCCTCAGCCTCAGTTTCCTTATTTGTAGAAATGGGTAATAATATGAATCTCACAGGGTTTTGGTAAAGATTAAATATGACAGAGGATGAAGATGTTTATCACAGTACTTGGCACATTGTCAGCACTCAATAAATGATAGATTCTGCTTTGATAGAGCCTTTTCTTAAATTTGCCTCCCATTTCCTCTGTTTGAAATACTGAACAATTTTCTTTCCTTCAGACCCATCCAGCTAGAAATGCTGGAAAGCAGCATTTATATATTAAGTCCACCTGTTTCCTCACATCAATCCAAAAATTACTGAAATGGTAGTAATTGGATCATAAAGGCAAATGTGGGTACTGAAATCTTATGGTAGAGTTTTTTTATGAAGTAGTCATACAGGTGATCCATACTATGTTTATATTAGACATTTTAAGATTAACAGAGAAACAAAAATATTAAAAGTTTATATTCTTGTGGTTGTAATTACTGAAGCATGATCTATGGGGTTTGAGAGGCCACATTCTAGAAGTATAGTTCTTCCAAATATAGTTTGACAGACAAAATATAATTTAAAAGGAATTTCTTTACCTATAACTCTTGAAAACATTAAAGGTGATCCAATTTAAATTCACCAGTAATGTTTCTCAGATATCCTTTTCTCTAAACTCCGATGAACCTGCATCAAAATAGTTACTCTCCGAGTAGCAATTTTATTTTATTTAAGTAAGGCATGATTACATTAAATTATTGTTAATTAAATTTTAATTTGGCTCTTAGTTTGGTTTAGATAGTATATAAGGAGTCTTTATGTCTTGTAATGTACACATTTAAGCAACATGATAGAAAGTATCAGCAAACACTGAGAGGGCCCATGAAAACTTTTTCTCTTGAAAGAATGTAGCATACTCAGCTTTAAGAAAGAGAGTTCTACATCATTGCCAGGAGGATCTTTCTAAAACACAAACCTAATTGTGTTTCCATCCTGATTAAATTTCTTCAATGCTTCCTAAATCTTCAGTCTACAAGATAAAATTGAAACTGCTTTGTGTGGACTATTTCCTTTCCTATTTAGCCTAATCAATTTCAACTTACTACCCTATTTCTATCTTTCCCTCTCCTCATTTTATATTCCAAGTAAACTGAATTACTTGTTCTCCTCTAACATACCACCCTGTCTCAGTGTCTTTGCATGTACAATTCTCTGTGCTTGGCATACATTTCCTCCCATATGTCAATCAGGTCTCAGCTTCAATATTATCCTTTCTTACTTTCAGAGGCTGACTTATGGGTACATCTATGTCTGTCCTCCCACTTTACTGATTAATTCATATAGCCATTATTTTATCCTTGGAGATGAATATGGCAGTGGATATTTCATAGTTGTTAAAAATGTTGTTTTTGGAATGAGATTATCTGGATTTGAACTCGCCTCTGTCACCTCCAACTCTGTTACTCTTGGTAAGTTACCCTTTCTGTACATCAGATTCCTCATTTGTAAAATAATAATAATAATAACACCTACTTCTTAGAGTTGTTATGCAGATTTAAATGCAATCTTAATTTTATTAACCTAAGCATAGTCCCTGGCACATAGAAATAAGGTGTTTTAATACATGGTGGGGCAAAAGTAGGTTTACAGTTGTTCATATGGAAAACAGTACAATAATTAATTAATAATAATATAAGAATACACTCTGGCCTGTCTGGTGTGGCTCAGTGGTTGAGCATCAACCATGCACCAAGGAGTTGCTGGTTTGATTCCCAGTCAGGGCACATGCCCAGGTTGTGGGCCAAATCCCCAGTGGAGGGCATGCAGGAGGTGGCCAATAGATATTCTCTCTCACTGATGCTTCTATCTTTCTCTTTCCCTTCTTCTCTCTCTGAAATCAATTAAAAGAAAGAAAAGAAAGAAAGAAAGAAAGAAAGAAAATAAACTGTGTTTTGTGCATTCTCAGTGCTCATGCTTCTTTCCCAGCTGTAATTGTGGGCCCAACATGTATTCTGCCCTTTCCCCAGAGGTAAAGGGTTATGTTCAGTTCCTTCTCACATCTGCAATGAGTTCACAGTGTCTTAAGGGTGACAGTATTTGTTACCTTCCCACAGCACATAAGGCATATATTTCTATGGAGAGAGAGAGACTAGAAGGATCTAGTGGGGCTTCTACTTTTCCCACATTAGCTGTTGTTCTCCTTTTTCAGGTACCATGAGGGACACTTTCTCAGGATCTTGCTGTTACCCTAGTCTTTTTTGTGAGCACCCAGTGAGATCCACAGAAAAGAGCCTGTGAGTGGTTGTGAATTCCTCTTCTGTCTGCAACCTTCAGTGGTTCTATATTGTCTCAGTAGTCCACACTTGGCTTGTAGAAATTGGTTTAAAAATTTAGTTGAATTCTTCTTACCAATGTCTGTTGATGACTGTGCCAGGTAAGCAACTCTTCCTGATTCTATAATTTTTATGGCTCTTCCAGGATTGTGACATGGGAGGAAGGAGCAGAAGAGGGGTGAAATAATTCAATTTCTGGAGCCAATGGAGTTCTTATTTGACTGACACTGGCTGGTTTTCATGTTCACCATCACTGCAGATATCCAAAAGTTGGCTATGATATAGGGTATATGTGTGGGTTGGCTGGTGACCTATGCTGGGACCACCAAGCTGCACAGTTTGCTAATGTGAGTCCTTTCTGGGTGACCTTTTATGACCTTCCCAGCTTCTGTAACTGATGGTCTGCAGCATAGCTTCTTACTACAGAGATGTTCTTGTCTTGGCTCTTAGTCCTCTTGGGTGAAATATCAAAATCAATCTCTCTCTCTCTCTCTCTCTCTCTCTCTCTCTCTCTCTCTGTCTGCCTGCCATGTGAGTACACAGTGAGAAGGAGGTCATCTACAGATCAGGAAGAGAGCTTTCACCAGGAATTAACCCTACTGAACCCTGATCTGGGACTTCTACATTCCAGAACTATAAGAAAATGCAAATCTGTTGTTTAATTTACCCTGTCTATAGTATTTTATTATGGAAGCCTAAGCTAAGACACTATGTATGAACGACAGGAGAAAGGGGCAAAAGAGTTGTGTATGTTTGCAGAGGAATTATTATAGGGATGGGACTATGAAATCTAGGTTGAATAAGTACCTCCAAATATGAAGCCAAGAGAATATTGATGAACAATGAGAAATGGCGGAGTCAATGGACTGAAAGTAAAATTATAGCAGTGGGAATAAAAAATGGTAGTTGCTTTTAAAGTTCACACATGTTGTAGTACACATCAGTATGTCATTTTTTTTATAGTCAAATAATATTTCATTATACGGATATACCACATTTTACTTATTCGTTTATCAATTAGTGGATATTTGGGTCATTTCCAATGAATCAATAGATTTTTTTAGAGTGAATTTGTTTTGGGCTTCTGACATTTGCATTTTAAAGAGTCCCAAATAATACATGATGGGTATGTATCTATATAATGAAATAGTTGAGAATATGCAACACCAAAATATGACACTTTGGTACAAGGGTTGTTTTGAGTCAAAGGAAGTTGAAAATCAACAGATACAGGAAAAGTTCTCTATCCACTGCCTTATATGCCTAAAAGCTGGCCATATATTTCCCTCTGTGAAGGTGATATAAATTTCCCTCTGCTCCTGTACCAGTATGAGGAGCGTGACCCTTATCATTGGAGAAGGAGGACTGCCACTAAGATGAGTGTGCATAAACAAACCTTACTAAAATAACTTATATTTTGTTAGTTTCCCTTATATATTTCTTAGTCACTTTCTCACAGTTTATTACCCCCAAAGGCCCATATAGAATATCTTTACAACATCATGTAATTTCTTAGAATTGTGGTACTGGAAATAAATTCAGACCATTTCTAGTGTCAGAACCATTTGAGATAACCAGGGAATCAGAGGCTGGATATAGTAAACGAAGCCCTAACCCCCTTTCCTTTGTCTAGTAACTCTAGTTGCTTCTGTACAATTTATCACCCTTTGTTAAAATAGTATAGCCCCTGAGTCTAACTACCACTTTGGGTTCTCACTTCTTTCCTGTGAAGCCCTTGTGCACTTAGAAATATTAACTTCAATAAAATTTGAATGCCTTATTTTTGGTTAACCTGTCTTCTGTCATTTTAATCCACAGGCCTCAGGTATTGAACATAAGAGGGTAGAGGGAAAGTATAAGAAAACATCTGTTCCTCATGTCATAGACAGATTTATTAAGAAAGCTGTAACTGGACACCACCACTGGCCCACAGTATTTGCTATAAGGAAAGCAGTAACAGGGGTTAGCTTAGTTCTCTCCTTTGGAATGGTCACCCAGACTTGTGTACAGGTAGCAGACGTCTCTATCTTTCCAAGGAACAAAGTGAATTGAATAGTTTTGGGTTCTGGATCCTTTGGATAACTAAAAACTCCCATGTTAATGCAGAGGGTAGGAGCAGGTCAGGTAATGTATATACTAATACTTGCTGCTGCATTTTTGGAGAAGAATGAGGGATAGTAAAAACCCTTTCAGCTGACTTTGTCTCTTGGTATACTGCATTTCCCCTCCATATCAATAAAAGAAAATTAGAAAGAGGTCTGCTCCAATGAGGGGATCACCCCTAATTTTCCTATACCTTAAAACAGCAAGGCTCAGTATCCAGGCCCCTAGTCTCATGGGTGTTCCTCTGTATCAGGATACTTCTAGTTGCCATTATGGGTATTTATTAATTCTACCACTTCTAGTCATTGTCAGTTTTTTTTTTTCTAGTGGAGGGGTTTTCCTGTACTGACCACAATCCTGATGACTTCATTCATTGTCACAAACTGTCTCAGAGAAAGTTTTATAGAATTGTGATGAATAGAATGAATTTACATGTAGACTTTTATGTATGTTTATGTATCTTTAGGATTCTGATTAAATGCAACCACCTTCCCCCTTGGATTGTTACTTAAATACTCATGTTGAGAGAGTGGGATCATTCTTCCTTCTCTCAAAACAGTTTCTTTAAAGTCAGCATGAAGGAACAGTAATTGAACACAAAAACCTGACCTTGCCAACACTGCATTGTATGCTTAGTCAAATTAGTTCAGACCATTATGGTTTATATTAACTGTGCTTGTCATTTGTAATTAATGTGGATTAAAAATTGGAGGATGTTTTTAGAGTTGTTTTTGGTTGATTATACTAGAGGGAATTTCATACCATATTAACATTTTCTCTTGCTCCTTGAATTTGTTCTATGTTTTCTTAATAGAGTAATTATGTCTTTGATCTGTTTTTGGAATAGACTGACTTTAATGTTTGGGCAGGGATAAGGTAAAGCCATCCTTCACCCAATTTTCTCTTCCTCCCTTTGACAATTTACCCAAAGACTGATCAGGAGGGAAGCAATCCATAGATTTGAGTTTTTGCTTATTGCATAAGATGATGCTGTTGATCCAAATTTAGAATGTCGTAGAGTAACTTATGGTTTTATATTAAAATACACTTACCATATCTTGGATATGAAACAGGTGGCTTTGCAGACAAGCACAAGCTGTTGCTAATAAATGGACCATTGTGTGCAAAGTAGCTTTACATGATCATTGTTAACCCTCATTAAAATCACAAGCCTTTATTCCCACAGTTTGTTCTCTTTTAAAGAGATGATATCAAGGTCATGTGCAATTCCTTGAAATGTTTATATTTAAAATAAAACTTCCCTTTTTGTGGTTATACACATGCAACAAATGGAGAGGGGGCTTTGAAGTTGAGCAATAATAATAACTTTATTATTTTATTGTCTTTTTCAGTCTTTCATATAGTATTGGTACTTAAAATATTAAGGTTCCGTTTCAAAATTAGTAAGTTCCCAAAATTTCTGTTTGGGCATTCACATTTAAATTTTTTCTTTTTTAAAACAATTCTTATGTTTTTTCCCCCCTGCTTCCAATATGAATTATTCTCATTACCATTAAACATTTATGGAACTTATTTGTGAGAACCATTATGTGAGAAAACACAATTTTTATAGCAAATGACTACACATTTTTTTTGGCCTTTAAATACTGGCTTTTAAATACAGACTCCCAACAAAGCAATATCAAGGTCAAGAAGACATACGCGATTTCTTTTAGGCCTCTGCCCAGTTCTCATTAGGTCTTTTAAAATTTGGTTTTGGCCTTAAATACTTAGTTTAGTGTAATTTTTCATAGTTGGTTTGTTTCACCCTCCCCATCAAAGTTTAACTCTTCCTATTCCCCCAGTATTTTCTTCTGGAAATTTTTAGTTTAAAATTTCACTTTTATAAAGTTTGGTTGCTTTGATTGTTAAGAAGGTATACTTCCATTCAAACCTTGAATTCTGTACACATTCAGATTGTTACTCCCTTTGATGAAAAGTTAAATTTTGAATTGGTACTCAAAATATTAGGGTTCAGTTTCAACAATAATTTATTATAGCTTCTGTTGGGTATAAGTACCATACTATTTTCACATTTATTATTTTACTTAATTCTATGTAGAGAATAGGAAAGATGGCCATACAGATTTGGCCTAATATAAATTCTTGAGCTATGTGCTATGGAAATTTTTAAATGATATGGAAGACTGTTCTCACTTGAGAAATTTTCAAGGAGACATACAAATATAGTGAGATTATATTTTGAGATACTAACTTATTCCTCTTTCCCAATATTTTCTGCTATCTTTTAATTCTCCTCTATTCAGGAAGTGATTAGGGTATAGTATTCTCACTGCCCCTAGGAAATGTTGTTACAAGAAAGAAAGAAAATAATAAATACTTAGTTTTGAGTTGCAATATAGATACAGACAATACTTTAAAAGAAATTATTTTGTGAGACTGAGGGCAAATGTTCTGCATACCATAAAAAATAGAAATGGGAAGAATACAGGATGATGTAAGATTCATTTTCCCAGTTTCTGAAAAGATAGCCTGGAGAAAGGAAAAAAAAGAGATGGGAGAGGGGTGGCAACAGGAAACTCATAGAGGCTCAAGGGCCTGTGAGTAGAGGGGCTTTCAGCCACATGAGCTGCTTTCAGTTCCCTAAAGAGCCATGCTCACTTATGTCTTAGTGATTTTGTTCTTGCTTCTGCTACATTTGTTTGAAGTGTTTTCTTACCTATGTATATTTTGGCTGATACTTTTCTTTCAATATGCAGCTCAGATATTGTTTCTGTTGGGAGGTCTTTCTTAGGCCATCCCAGTCTACTGAGTTTATGTAAGCAGTAAAGGATTAACTCAGCAGGCCCGGCTTACCCAAACCCTGCACATTCTAAAGGTCTTCAGGACTGGCTCTTGACCACCTCCTGAGTCCTTGAAATATTCTTCCTGGTAAGAGTGTCTTTGTATATCTGAGATTTTGTGCCATACCAGATATTGTATGTTAACAAGTAGTTTGTGGTGAAAACCTGTTTTTTTTATGTCTTGGGCTTTGGGCCATCCTATATCAGTTTGACCTTTGGGAGAGGGGCTTGAGACTGAATAATTAAGGTCACTCATGTAGGTGCTCCATTCCTATGTGATTGACCTCACCTCAATAAAAACTCTGGAACTAGGGCTCAGGTGTGTTTTCTTGGTTGGCAACACTTCGCCTGTGTTTTCACACATTGTTGCTGGGAGAATGAAACACTCTGTAAGACTCCTCTGGGAAAGGACAATTGGAAGCTTGCATTCGGTTTTTGCTGGACTCTGCACTAGGTACCTCTTTTCCTCACTGATTTTAACCTATAATGTTTTGCTTTGATAAACCATAACTGTGAGTATAACAGCCTCTCTGTGTCCTATCAGTCCTTCTAGTGAATCATAGAACCTGAAGGTGGTCTTTTGTCCATTCATTTATTAAATTATCCATCTATCCATCCATTTGACCAATTAACTATTGAATGCCTGCCTACCATGCATCAGGAATTATGATAAGCTCAGAAGTGTGAGAGTAAACATCAATGGGCAAGATCCCTACCTTCAATGAGTTTATAGTCTGGTGAGAGAAAAAAGACAAGTAAATATATACAGTTTGGCTTGGTAGCAGTTATGATGGGCATAGTACAGGATGACAAAGAGAACACAGATCAGAATCCAACACAAACTGGTGAGGAGAAGTATCATGTAAGGCTTTCTAGAGAATGTGAAGAGCTCCTTTATAAGTAGGAGAGTGGCAAAGGGGTAGAAAGAGAATGGTGAATGCAAATTCAACATATACAGAAGCCAGAAAGTGAGAGAGGAGTGAAATAAAATCATTGTGTCTGTATCAGAAGGTTTGAGGAAGAAAGTGGCAAGAGATGAGGCTCAAGAAGGGGCCAGATAATGCAGGGTTTTGTTAGCCACATAAAGGAGTGTGGTTTTTAATCTTACAATAAGTAGGGAACTACTGAAGGGTTATAAACAGGGGAGTAACCTGACTGGGTTTGTTTGTTTATTTATTTATTTATTTATATTATTTTTTTATCCTTACCCGAGGACATTTTTCCATTTTTTTGTTCAGATAGAGTGGGAGGGTGAGCCGTCCCGCAGGTCGAGCAACGAGGAGGGACAAGAGACACGAGAAATGGAGACAAGACAGGGTTCTGATCAAGTCTCGTTTATTCAGGGGGAGTTAACACAATATATAGGGCAAAAAGCAGGTGAAACAGTTAATGAGTATCCCACCTGAAGCAAATTCCAGTAAATACCCCAGGTGGAACAAATAATAAGCAAAGAATGGCTAGCAGAGTAAATAATTATCTATAGGAATGCAGAGACATTGTATGCAGAGAGACCCTGCCTTGGGGCAGGAGATGGCAGAGCAGATTGTAACAAAATGGATGCCATGCAAAAAGTCTCCCACAGGAAGGAGAGAGAGAAGAGAGAGAGAGAGAGAGAGGGAGAAACATTGATGTGAAAGGGACACATTGAGTGGCTGCCACCCGCACGACCCAACCAGGGCCAGGGACAAACTGCAACTGAGGCATGTACCCTTAGCGGGAACTGAACCCGAGTCTCTCTGGAACATAGGCCCACGCTCTAACTGCTGAGCCAAACCAGCCAGGGTTGACTGGGTTTATTTTTAAAAGATCCTTCTGGCTGTGGTTTGTGAGAATGGACTGGAGAAGCACAAGAATGTAGGGAGGTAGACTTATTAGGAGAGTATTGGAGAAATCTAGATATGAGACGATGAAGGTCTAAACTGGGGTATTGGAAATGCTTTGGAGAATAGTGGACAAATTCACATGATACTTAGGAGGTAGCATTGATAAGACTAGGCAATACAGTGGATGTTGGGGAGAGGGCGTGAGAAGAATCAAATATGACATGACATGTCTGTTCTAGAGAGGTGTGAGTAACTGTGCTTCTCTTATAGAGGTGTGAAGAAGGCCAGATTTGGGGAAAAAAGGTGGGTTCAGGTTTGATCAGGTTGGTGTTGTTCAGTGATTTCCTTTGCCCTCAGCCTGTAAGTTGCATTTGGTCAACCAGTTGTCCCAGGACCATTTATTAAATATAATCTATTTTGCTAAACTCAATAGTATCATTCCTAAGATACTTCTCACCACTTATAGTATGTTATCAAAACAATTGTTTCAATAGAAAAAGGAAATTAGGGGTTAGAGAGTTTTAGATTGGCAATAACCAAGTTATTTTTGCTGCAGGGATTTCATAAATAAAGGAATTTTGAATATAAGTGTATTTAGTTATTAAATGTTAAACATAGTAAATTATATTAAAGGCAACAAAGCAAACAACTTCATTTTCTTTACATTCCTCTCACTTTAGAGGCTCATTTTCCTCTAATCTTGGCTTTAACTTGGCAGTTTTGCTTGAGCACACCTCACAAACACCAAATGTAAACATAAGAGCAAATGTATACTCAGGTAAATAAGTACTGAACATACCAACAGAGTATCTAGTCATTCCAGCAAAGTGGCTCAGAGTTCTATGCTTTGTACATTTTTTTTATCTATTCACTCTAGCTATCATAATAGAATTATTAAACTATTGATCACATTATATCCTATATGTGTTGTGAAAATGAGCACTATTGGATAAATGGTTGCTATCTGTTCCCCCCAATGATATGAAATACCACCTTTGCAATACACTAAATTCCAAGAAACTTTATTTTTAAAAGGGCTTTCCAGAAGATTCTGATATTCAGTCAGCTTTCTGTACAATGACTATGGAGAACATAAAGATATACACTATAAGCCAGACTTCCTCCTCTTTAGCAAATCATGTCCTAAAAGTGAGATGGTATGAACATAATATTCCAGTTTAACCAACATTTATTAAATGTATGAGGCACTGGGATAGGAGTTGGAGCTATAAAGATAACTAAGTCAGATGTTTACTCTCAGGTCTGGTAATGAGAGAGACAAATACAGAATCCGATGACTGAAAAAAAATATGGCAAGGTGCTGTAATAGAAGCCATGTGTACAGACTACTGAATAATTCCAGGGAAGAGATGGAATTTTGAACTGAATCAGAACAGTAGGTTTGCCTTCATCAAGTGCAGAAGGGAGGCTGAGGGTGTCAGGGGCTAGTGCTGGCACAACTGATTTTATCCTGTGTAAATGGTGCTCCTAGGGGTAATGCAACACAGAAGGCCTGGAAGAGAGGAAGATGAACGCAGGCAGAACAAAGGCAGAAAAGTGTAAAATGACAGTGTGAACAGGATACTAGTTTGTAAAATGAAGGGGGGAAGTAATAGGACACAAATCTAGAGAATGGGTGATTCTGTGCTATGGATGTTGGACTGCACTCTGTAGGGAGTGGAGTAGTATAGGAGGGTTTAAGCAGAGCAGTGATGTGGATATTGAATTTCTATAACATGTCTTGTATGTTAGTGTGGAGGAGGAATGTGAGGGGGGAAGATCAGAGGATGAGAAGAGTTGAGATTAATTGCTACATTTCAGTAAGTGATGAGGGAGACATAAATTTGGACATTACAAGATAACTGAGTGTGAGTGAATGCTAAAGATGTTCAGGGAGTACAAAATTTGTTCCCTAATTCAAAGTGAGGGATAAGGGTAAGGGAAGAGGACTGTAGGATGACTCTCAGGTTTCTGAAAGGTTTGGAGTGTGAGAGAAGATGATACCAGTTTGAATCATGCAAAGTTTGAGGTGTTTATCAACCACACACATAAATTTGTTCTGTAACACAAGATTGAAAATAATAAATGGCACAGAGGAAGTAGAAATAAAAATCAGATGAGCAGAAAAAATTTATGGCTTTTAGAACCAGGAAACTTAAAATCATAAAGAAGGTGGTGTTTGAATGAGGCTTTGAGGGATTGGTAAGATTTGGATATAGGGATATGACAGGAAGGGAATGTCCAAGTGAAGGCAAGGACACCTTTGCAATATTGTTTGAGAACAACTGAGACTTCTTGTTTGTGACTAGAATAAAGAGCTTGCTAAAGCTGGATGAGGGAGATGTGGTTGGACTGTTGGAGTCAGGTCATGAGAGGACTTGGGGTTTTGTGAGTAATGGGCATTGAGCTTTGCACTGGGCAATGATCCAAACAGAACCATGCTTTGGGAAGAACAATCTCAGATATTATGTGAGATAAATAGACACAGAGAGATTGAAGGCAGAGAGGAGTCAAGGTTCTGTACCAGGATGCTAGAAATAGGAATGGGGTAGGGTGTAGGGATCACTGATGAAAAAGATTGGACAATACATTGCATTTTAGAGTGGTGCTCAGGTCAAAGGTTATAGATGATAGGAGTATAAGGGATTGAGAAAATGATGCCTCTATAGAAATAAAGGAGTGTAACAGAGCAACAGGTGCATAACGATAATGCATGGTTAAAGCACCAGGGGTACCTTCAAATAGAAGATTACCTATATCCCCACTTGTCTTTTTCTTTGTTATAGACAAAGAAATTTAAAACAATAAAAATGGAGATAGAGTGCTATACTGGTTAAGAGTTTAGTTAAGAATTCTTGGATTTAAATATCTGCTCTGCTCTTTAAAAATTTTTTTTTCCTTTATTGATTTTAGAGAGAGAGGAAGTGAGAAGGAAAGAGACAGAGAGAAACATTGATGAAAGAGGACATTGATTGGCCACCTCCTGCGTGCCCCCCACTGGGGATCGGGCCCACAACCTGGGCCTGTGTGCTGACCAGGAATTGAACTGGTGACCTCTTGGTGCATGGGTTGATGCTCAACCACTGAGCCACACTGGCCAGACTGCTCTGCTCTTAGCTGTGTGCACTTGGGTGAGCATTCTAACAACTGTAAGTCTGAGTTTCCTGATCTGTAACACAGAAACAGCAAGAATACTCATTATGTACAGTTGTGAATAGCACATAACATTCAATAAATGCTGGCGACTACTATTAGAATTCTAAAAGGAAGGAAAGATTGTAAAATATAAGTCTAATTCAGTAACTATGTTCAAAAATAGAATTCATTTAAGTTTTCATCAGCTCTTTTGATGGACTGAAGAATTGATAAGAAAATATTGATATCATGTTATAATAATCCAAGTAGTGGTTACTAGCAACCATGCAAGTGCTAGCGATTACCTGCTGGACTTAATTAATATTTTAAAGATGTCCTGAGCTGAATCCCTTCGGCCTGGCTCTGAATCTATAATTATGCACTATGAATCCAGAGATCCATGCAATGGGTCAGGACACTTTACAAAATACATAAGATAGCCCTTGCCAATTTGGATCAGTGGTTAGAGCGTCAGCCTGCGGTCCAGAGACACCCGGGTTCGGTTCCCGCTAAGGGCACGTATCTTGGTTGCAGTTTGTCCCCGGCCCTGGTTGGGTCGTGTGGGTGGCAGCCACTTGATGCGTACCTTTCACGTCGATGTTTCTCTCTCTCTCTCTTCCTCTCTCTCCCTCCCACTCTATGTGAACAAAAAATGAAAAAATGTCCTTGGGTGAGGATAAAAAAAAAAGAGAGAAAATACATAAGATAGCTTTACAAAATGTCAAGTAAATGGAAACAAGGCTGGTGACTTCAACAGAAATTATTGGCATTTTCAAGTGAGAACAGAATATTCATAATTTATAGTAATTCTAAGAATTTACCAGAATCCTAGTTTTGTGTATTTACATGTTGTTCCAGTGCTTTATAGTCTATAATGTAAATGAAAATATTTAATGTCATCATCATAATAATTGATTTAGGCAAGAATTATCATGGAGCCAGAACTAGTGGGAAAAAAATGTGAGGAGTAACAGGTTTGATTTAGATCAATATCTGATCTAAAATTTATCTTCCTTTTATTTTAATAACAGTGATCTCCAAAATCTCTAGTCAATATATATATATTTTAAAATTTATTTACTTATTTTTGTTATAGATGTTTCTCCTTTTCCCCCCACTGATTCCCTCCTCCCTCTCCCTCCTCGCCCTGTCCCCAGCTTTGTTGTCCATGTCCATTGTTCATGCACACATGCATATAAGTTCTGTGGTTTATCTCTCCTCCCCCACCACCCTCTCTTTGGGGGATTGTCAGTCTGTACCCCACTTCCACATCTCTGGGACTACCCCATTCCTCAGACTGTTATGTTCATTATATTCCACAAATAAGTGAGATCATATGATACGTGTCTTTCTCTGTTTGGCTTATTTCGCTTAGGATAATACTTTCCAGGTCCCTCCATGTCGTCTCAAAGGATAAGAGATCTTTCTTTCTTACAGCTGCATAGTACTCCATTGTGTATATGTACCACTGCTTTTTTATCCATTCGTCAACTGATGGACATTTGGGCTGTTTCTAGATCTTAGCTATTGTAAATAGTGCTGCTACAAACATGGGGGTACATATATTCTTTCTGATTGGTGTTTCAGGCTTCTTAGGGTATATTCCTAGAAGTGGGATCACTGGGTCAAATGGCAGTTCAATTTCTAACTTTTTGAGGTAACATCATATTGTTTTCCATAGTGGCTGCACCAGTCTGCATTCCACACCCTCGCCAACACTTGTTGTTTGATGATTTGTTGATGGCAGCCATTCTGACAGGTGTGAGGTGATACCTCATTGTTGTTTTAATTTGCATCTAATCAATATATTTTTTATATTTTTTCTCAATACACAAAACATTCATCAAATTCAAAAGGTTCAAAAAATAATGGTAATCATTTATTTTTGAGCTTGGGAAACAAAACACTCCTGCTTGGACAAATGGAGAAGTCACTTCCCACTAGAGGGCGCTCGGGTGTTACTTAAGTCACTTTAGATTTCGGGACTTCGTTTGTAACTCAAATGTAAAGTGAAAATTTTTTATTTGTAGGTGACGTAGTTAAAGACTTTAGGCTTACTATAACTCCATATTTTAAAGCTCGAGTATATCTTTATTTCCCTTTCAGATTAAAAATAATTACCCAGCCCTGGCCGGTTTGGCTCAGCGGTTAGAGCGTCGGCCTGCGGTCCGGAGAGACCCGGGTTCGGTTCCCGCTAAGGGCACGTACTTCGGTTGCAGTTTGTCCCCGGCCCTGGTTGGTCGTGCGGGCGGCAGCCACTCGATGTGTCCCTTCACGTCGATGTTTCTCTCTCTCTCTCCCTCCCACTCTATCTGTACAAAAAATGGAGAAATATCCTCCTCGGGTGAGGATAAAAAAAAATAAAATAAAATAAAAATAAAAATAAAAATAATTACCCAAATGACATCAGAACTCGTTATCAAAAAGAAAAAAAAAAAGCACCCAGGATAAAAAAAAAAAAAAAATTAAAAATTTCACCACCCAAAAATCAATTAATTTCTGTTTTTCAGCAAACATTTCAAGTCGTGGTTATTGCAGGTTTGAGAGCCATGATTATTTCTCTATCTCATCCACTTACTCTGGAACCACGTTATTGATGATGCATTGAGGCCAGATGTTAGGAACACTCAATTTCAGGGCTTGGATGCAAGATGCGTCATTCATTTGCATCCTGCTTCCCAGGACAGTCCTGCCTTCTCTTGGCTTATGCCAGTGGTTCTCAAACTCCCCCCACCAGCAGCATCAGCATCATCTGGGAACTTTTTAGAATGCAAATTCTTGGGCCCCACTCCAAACCTACTGAATCAGAATTTTTGGGTATGGGGCCCAGCACTCTGTTTTAACAAGTTTTCTGGGTGATTCTGATGTATAATACAGTTTGAGAATCTCTAGGCTAGACACTTTTTTTTTATCCTCACCCTGGGATATTTTTCTATTCATCTTCAGATAGAATGGGAGGGAGGGAGGAAGGGAGAGAGAGAGAGGGAGAGAGGGAGAGAGAGAGAGAGAGAGAGAGAGAGAGAGAGAGAGAGAGAGAAACATCAATGTGAGAGAGACACATGGACTGGTTGCCTCCCGTACAATCCTGACCAGGGCCAGGGATGAATTGCAACTGAGGTATATGCCCTTGACCAGAATCGAACCTGAGACTCATTAGTCTGATGGCCGATGCTCTAACCTCTGAGCCAAACCGGCCAGGGCTAGACACTTTGTTTTTATAAGGCAAGGTACTTTTGGCAACCAGAGCCTCAGTATTATTATCTAGTACCCTCTCTGAGAATCAGTAGCAGACTTCTTTGCAGAGTAGGTCTCAGACCCTTAGGCAAATGGTAGTTAGTTTTCTACCTGCTTCAAACTTCTAAAGGAATTTGTCTTTCATGGGTCTAAGCAGGGCCACCAGCCCATGGAAAGAAACTTTAGAAATATATCACTCACATTTAGATGGGACCAAGAGTCAGTTAAGAATTTAGGAATGGAATATAGCTTGCTAGTTAGGCCTACAGATTCTGGATCCATCTTCCCTGCTTCAAATACAGTGATACCTCGGTTCTCGAACATAATTCGTTCCAGGAGGACGGTCGAGAACCAAATTGTTCGAGAACCGAAGCAATGAAATAATGGAAACTGGATTAATTCGTTCCAAGCCCCAGAAAATGCCTATTTACTGGCCTAATTTGTATATAATATGTAGAAAAACATAAGTCTCAACAAGAAATAAAAGTGTACAGTATGTCTAAGGGTTAAATTCAGTGTAAAGCGTGACTCTCTCCACAAAGCGTGACTCTCTCTCTGCACTCACACTGATGACGCAAGCAAGGCGCGCTGGGCCAAATGAACGCCATTCGGCTCAACTCGGCTCATCTCGGAAGTTCGAGTTCCAAATATTTGTTCGGATTCCAAGACAAAAGTTTCTCGAATCTCCTGGTCGAATACCGATTTGGTCGAAATCCGAGGCGTTCGAGAACCGAGGTATCACTGTAACAGCTTGGTGTGGTATTGGGCATAATGTTACCTTTCTGTAACTCAATTTCTTCATCTGCAAAGTGGGGATAATAATAATGCTATTTTACAGGGTTGTTATGAGGATTAAAATAGACAAGATTTTTAATTCACTTAGAATAGTCCCTGGCACTATATAAATGTTTTAAAATACTGTGCTTTGCAATATACAGACCTTGTAACATAGAAACCCACACCTGAAACATATATGAACATATTAGCCAATGTCACCCAAGTACATTTAAGAAAAAAAATTACTATGATTTACACAGGTCATCTATTATCCTGTCAGCACAATCCTACCTTCTTTGTGAAAGGTATGAAAACCAATAATTATACCTTTTCTCAATTTTTATGGAAAAAATCTTAATATAAGTAATCCCTATCACATTTACACAGAAGACAAGGGTCCTAGGAACTTCTTTTGAGTCATACAGACCTTATCTTTTAATCCCAACTCTCGCCTAAAAGATGTCTGACTTTAAGCAACTACTTGACCTCTCTTTAAATTTCACTTTTTTTCTCATTTGTAAAATGGGGATTACCATCTAGTAGGGTTAGTGTGAAAGAAAGGAATACAATCAGAGGGTAAATTGTGGAAATAAAGCACCATTATCTTACTTTACTGTTCCAAGAAATGCAATAATGTATAGGGTAGTGCTTGGCCTATAAGAGGGCTCAATGCACATTAATTCCTTTTCATTCATAGCTTTATACATTTTAAATATCCAGGGACCCTTTAAATCACCAAAGCTAATTATGTTCTTGTACCATTTACTTCCAGCTTCAAACTCCAGCTCCTAGATTTCTGGCCTGAAGTGACTGGGAGAGTTGTGTTTTCCCTCCTAACACAGGAGCCTTTTAGGTCAGCTCTTTCCCTTCCCTTTAGGCTGACTTCCCCCCTAGATTAATAAGCTTATATTTTAGTTGCAAAAAATTTGGATCATTCATTACAGCATAGGTGACAAAATAAACATTGCTAATTCTTCTCCAAAAGAAAGCATCATTAATATTTTGGTGTATTTTCTCTTAGATCTTTTCCCATTTGCTTAAATAAAATTGCTATCATAAAACATATTTGCCCGGCTGATATGGTTCAATGGTTGAGCATCAGACTATGCACTAAGAGGTCGCCTTTTCAATTCCTGGTCAGGGCACATGCCCAGGTTGTGGGCCTGATCCCTAGTGGGGAGCATGCAGGAGGCGGCCAATCAGTGTTCTCTTTCATCGATGTTTCTATCTCTTTCTCCTCCCTAAAATCAATAAAGAAAAAAAAAATAAAGCATGTTCAATTATCCTTCCTGCCTCAGGGTTCTATGGGTGTGATCCTTCCTCTGGCCTGGCATATTTTTCTGTGGCCTGGTATGCTCTTTGTTTCCCCACCTCTTCCTCCTATCCCAGCCATCCCTGATGTTTCACATGAAACTAGGTCTCTCTGTTAGACATTTTAAAAGTGTGCTGTGCTCATTCTGGACAGCATTTTCCTAGTTCATACTGACATATTTACTCATGTGACTTTAAAAAAATTTTCCCCCTTTATTGCTTTTAGAGAGGAAAGGAGAGGGAGAGAGAGAGAGAAATATCGATGAGAGAGAACATCGATTGGCCACCTCCTGCATACCCCCCACTGGAGATCTGGCCCACAACCTGGGCATGTGCCCTGACCAGGAATCAAACTGGTGACCTCTTGGTGCATGGGTTGACGCTCAACCACTGAGCCACACCAGCCAGGCTACTTATGTGACTTTGTGAGTAGAATCTATCTCCATGACTAAACTGTAAGCTCCAGGAGAGTAGGAACTGTGTCTGATGACTGCATTCCAAGTGTCAGCACAATTCTGGGCACATAGCGTGCCCATAACAAATAGTTTTCAAATGAGTAAATGAGTAAATGAAAAAGGCCATAAGCATTTTTCATGCTAGATATGATTATTTTGAATGGCTGATTTTAACTTGTTGATGGCAGAATGATAGGTGACATGATCTCTCAGGACTTCAGAGAGGTCTCTGTGGATTTCTGAAGCAGTCTGTTATGGTTGCAGGGTCCCTGTGATGGGAAACAAGAGATCCACATTTATCTTTTTGTTCTGCCAGTTCCTGTGAACAAGTCACTGACCTTCACTGAGCCACATTTTCCTTATCTGCTCTGCCTCTCTCCAAGGGAATTTCACATAGCACATAAAACAGATGCATATGAAAATACTTCTCAAATTGTAAAGGGCTATGTAAATGTGGCAGACCTTTCAAAAGATATTTTGCTTGATTTGATAAATAGAGCCACTTGCAAAGTTGCACAGAGGCTCCAACTTTTGAACTTGAAATTGATTCTGTTCCCAAGAGAATCTCCTGTTTCAGAGTTTAATAATTAGAAATAATTGAGGGTATGAATATCTTAAGTAGCAAGACTACATTAACTACTATTTTATTTCTTAAAGCAGACATAGTAGAGTTTGCTTCAATTTTATGGTAAGTTGTGACAACAGGAACTTAGATTTATGTTTCTTCCAAATTTCAACTGGATGATGCAAGATATTTTTGACAGACTTGCCATTGAATGTAAATTAAATAGATTATTTTAAAAAACTTAGTTTTTTAAAAATATACTTTCTTCCTTATTTAACAGGCAAGGAATATAGAAAGATTTGAAATTTCCATGATGGTGTTCACATTTGAAGGCAGGATGAAAGAAAATTTCCTATCAGTATCTCAGAAGTCAGGAATGGGAATAAGTAGCCACTATGACTAAATTTTATTGGCTGATTCTTTGGTAGTTTTCCATTGCATTTTAAGTAATTTTCTTGTGTTTTAAGTTATGTGAAGATGCTTGAAATGTACACACTGAGGAGGTAAACATTTTGGAGACTAGATAAGAACTGAAAGTATGACAGAAGAGAAGAGCAGCCTTTGCAACTCTGTGGAAATTTTGAGTTCATGGATAGAATGAGGCAATGTTTTCTGATTTTACTTATTAATGACTACAACACACCCTGTTGAAAAGTGAATATTTTCTATTCTTTCTTCGTAATACCACATAGTAAAGGAATAGTATTTTAGAAAAGGAAAATACTTTAAAGGTCCAATGTCCTTGTTTTATAGATAATTCTAACATTTACAAAGAAGTTTACAATTGCCTCTAGGTAACATGATTTCATAAAATCTTCAGAACTCTATTATTATCTTCAATTAAAAATGAGGAAATGGAGACTCAGAGAGATCAAATGACTAGTCTAAGGTCACAGAGACAATAATAATAATGATGGATAATACTAATTGAGCACTCACTTTATGCCAAGGCCTCCTCATGTATGATCATATTTAATTCTCATGGTAGTACTATTACCTCATACATAATATATGACAAGTTGGGATTATATATCAGTGCTAAGTGCTAAGAAACTGGTATAACTGATTTATTTATTTTTTTCATTGAATGCTCTTCTATAGACACACCCAAATATTGAATAAAATTAATGTGATTCTATATTTTTAGCTTGTGTATGTATGAAGCCAGTTGATCAAGTAAGTAGTATTTTCATTTTACAGATGAGACAATATGGAGAAATAATACTAAGGAATGTTATTGCAAGAGCTAATGTTGACAAACAGAGGCAAGAATCCACTTCTTCCCAACAGACCAGGTTCTCTTTCTCTGCCATGTGTATCAGAGTATTAACACTAGGGACAAAGAGGTGCCAAGTACCCCATATATTTAATAT
Organism: Molossus molossus; assembly: GCF_014108415.1. Taxonomy (NCBI): domain Eukaryota; kingdom Metazoa; phylum Chordata; class Mammalia; order Chiroptera; family Molossidae; genus Molossus; species Molossus molossus. Next base: position 39,402,997 of record NW_023425350.1, read on the forward strand.
TGGAGACCAGGCATCACCAGCAGGATTTAATACGATTCAGACAGCCCTGGCCGTTTTGGCTCAGCAGTTAGAGCATCGGCCTGTGGTCTGGAGAGACCCGGGTTCGGTTCCTGCTAAAGGCAGGTACCTCAGTTGCAGTTTGTCCCCGGCCCCGGTTGGGTCGTGTGGGTGGCGACCACTCGATGTGTCCCTTTCACATCGATGTTTCTCTCTCTCTCTCTCCCTCCCACTCTATCTGAACAAAATATCAAAAAATGTCCTTGGGTGAGGATTAAAAAAAAAAATACGATTTAGACAAACTTACTCTGCATCCCCCTATACTGCCCCTCCACACCCCATCATCATCAGAGGCTGAATGGCTCCTCATGCCTAATCCACTTATACTTTTGATTATATTAGGGGAGATGGATGTATTGTTAGAGTGGTGAGTCTTTGGTCTAATGGAAAGTACTGTGGCTCCTTCTTGAAACTAGATAGGGTGCTCTGAAGACCATCTGCAGATATTGGGATTAAAAGAGAAGAGTGATATTTTATTTCTCAGTCATCATACCAGTGCCTGTGTAAGAGAACAGAGAATCGGAGTGTGATAATGGGGCAGAGAGAAGTGAGGCAGTGGAGCAGCCTGTACCCACTTCGTGGCATGGCAGCAATGTGTGGGGCAATGCCAGGGGTAGCAACTGAAGACGTATTAGAAGGGCCTCTCTGGGGGAGGTTTCCTCTCACATCCCTAAAGAACTCTCACACATGTACCCTGGTGTTGGGATGTCTGTCACACAGAGGCCAATAGGCAACATTATCCGAGAGAAGGCCACAATGCAGCACCAAAGTAGGCATTTGTCCCTGCTTTTATCTCTGCTTCTACTATAATCCCAGACCCCCCAGCCCACCACTCAAGAAGAAGGGGAAGGGGAGTGAAGGAGACCAAGCTCCTTCTCCAGTTTAGGCCCTGGCCATAAATGCCTGGGATACAGGAAGGGGGAAGATGAAAATTAAGTTTTAAATTGGACTGGACTTCTAATAATGTAGTCATTTCAAAGCTGGGGGAGCTGCCCAGAATGTTGTGAAGGATAGGAAAGGAAGATTCAGCAGAACAAGATTAAAGTAGCAATTGGGAAAAAAAAAAAAAAAGATATTTTAGTTTGTAATCTACTGAGTCAGGCTGTTTAGACTAGATATTACATATGCTTAAAAATATTTTTTCTAACCACAGCTTACCTAGAGAGCTTTGCTTCTTTTTCAAATATACAGAAAGTTTTATAGGATGATGTTGTCAGGAACCAAGTAGCATCTTTAAAATTCTCCATTATTGCATGTCCAAGGATGAAGTTGAAAAAATATGAGCCAAATGAAGAAGGCAACCTCTTTCTTTCATTTGATTTTTTCTTTTGCCATAGCAGGTATCTTGGCATCTGACCTGCCAGAATGAAGATCTGTGATTCCAAGCCAGGTAGTTTACTTTTGCATAAGAAATCCTGACTGATAGATTCAGTCAACATTTAATGAAAGCCTTCTATGATAAATACCATAGGTATTAAAACCGTATAAAAATGGTCCCTACTTTCAAGGATGTTACCGATTTGATAAACATATTCTCATCAAAGATAGGACAGTGTATGACAAGTGGCAAATGATCAGAAGTGACAGTTAAAGGACTATATGAATTTAGATGACCTAGACACCCTCTTGCAGTGGTCATCAGATTAAAAAAGGTGAGGCTTGAACAGTGCCATAAAAGATAGGTATGAATAAAGTGGGCAGAGACTAAAGGACTGGTACATGAACAAACAGGTAGAGATCAGGGAAATTTGGAAGTCACATTTGGGGGCATTGCATTCCCCCAAACAAATTCTGCACCAGCCCACTTTTTCTTGGTAAGTACTGGAAAACCTAACTCAAATTGATGTAGAAAATAAAGGTCATTTATTTATTGGCTATGTCACTGATAAGAACTAGAGGTAGATTGAGCTTTAGAGGTGAGTTAATTAGGCTCCATTTCTCCATGATCCTCATAGCCCTCTCTTTACCTTCAGTCTGGTGTTCTTAGTTGCAAGATGATTCCTCAGGTGTATGAGTTATCTATTGCTGCATAACAAATTACCCCCAAATTTAGTGGATTAGCAGCAAACATTTATTACAGGACTCTAGGCAGAACTTAGCTGAGTGGCTGTGTCTCAGAGTTTTTGACAAGGCAGTGACAATCAAGATATCAGGGACTGTGGTCATCTGAGTCTTCACTGGGTCTGGAAAGTCCACTTCCAAGTTCACTTATGCGGCTGTTGGCTGGAGGCTTCAATTCTTTGTCATATGGATCTCTCTGTGGGTTTCTCATGACATGGCAGTTGGCTAGTTGGCTTACCCCAGAAGTGATGAGAGAGAGAAAGAGAGAGAGAGGAAGAGGAAGAGGGAGAGGGTATGTTATAATATAATTAAAGAAGTGATGTACCATCACTTCCGTCCTATTCTGTTGGTCATACAGACCAAACCTGGTACAAAGATGTGATTGTCAGGAGACTGGAATCATTGGAGAAACATTCTCAGATTTGCTCTGATTGTACTATCTTTAAACCAATCACAGTGGTTGGGAGAATAACAGCTATTGAATAACTTAGATCTGGAATAGGATGAAATGGTTGACTTAGACAAATTAGGGCCCACCTAAAGCTGGAGATGTGGTTTACTGCCAATCAAACAGCATGATTACTGTGCAGAGATTAGTAGATAATATGTTGGGGAAGCACCCACAGATCCTTTACAGTCTATCTCTGGCTACTCAGCATCCATATATATTCTTCTTACCCACACACGGTTACACTTACAACCTCTCTCCAAAGGGAGATAATCACTCTAAATTAAGTTCCAAGTTCAAGATCTCTGAGTATTGTCTTCTCTTCTTCATCAGCTACAAATACAACTCTTCACTGTCTAATAATCTAAGGGGTCCACTTCCAATACAACCAATATGGAATTGTGGAGAAAAAAACAGGATAAGTTAAATAAAAATCCCATTGTAAAAGGGAAGCTCGAATACAATATCTAGCTTTTCCTGTGCATAGTATGCATCATATCCCACTGGATAGGAATTATAAGTTCTTGGTCTGGTTGGAAGAGAGAGTCTGGGTAGAGAGGGTAGGAAAGTGAGGTCCTAGGCACTAATTGCTGCCAGATTGTTGAGGGTCTTTTAGGATTTTAGCTTGTAGGCAATGAAAAAAGAAAGAGGATCATTGAGGGTTTTTGAGTAGGGTAGTGACATGATCAAAATTGCTTTGGTAAAATTAATTTAGAAGTGCTATGCAGTATAAATTCATAAATCCCCTTAAAATAATGCCCTGGGGATAAGTTTCCTCACATAAACTGAAAGTGATGCTTGAAAAAGAAATTCTAACAGATTCCACAGTAAAAGTCCATGTATTACCCAGGTTTGTCTCTTTCCAAATAGAAATTATAAGTTGTTTCTAGGCACCTACTTGGAACAAATAGTGGCTCGTGTTGTGTCACTTCCCTGGCATTAACTCCAAAATAGAATGAATGAGCTTTTAAGATGCCTTTGAAAAGGTTTGTAATAGAAGGTGGACTTGGTAGGTAGAAAATGACAGGGGTAAGTTTAACTTAAAAAAGTGAGAAAAATTTTAGTAGGGGAAGCATATTTAGATAACAATAACCCTTCATTTACTTGTACACAGAGGAAATGATAAAAATTACTATATAAATTATTTTACTACTGTAAGTTCTATATAAGTTAGCTGGTTAAACGTTTGTAAAGGCTGTAAAGCATTTGGATTTTTAAAAAGAATCAAGGCCCTGGCCAGGTGTCTCAGTTGATTGGAACATCGTCCAGTACAGTAAAAGATTGTGGGTTTGATCCTCGGTCGGGGTGCATATAGGAGGCAACCGATCAATGTTTCTCTCTCACATCGATGTTTCTCTCTCTCGTTCCCTTCTTCTCTCTCTAAAAATGAGTAAAAACATATCCTCGGGTGAGGATTAAAAGAATAATAATAAAAAAAAATCAAAGTTGGGCTAAGTAAAGCCATGAGCCTGTAGCACCACCCGCTATTGTGAGGGACCTTTACTAGTTCAGAATATGGAGGAATATCCTCTTCATAGTGATAAAGCCTATGGGATTTATCTCCTCAGATGGCTTGGGAGGAATCCAAGATGGAAAGTGGTGGAAAAGTGATTATTCCTATTTGAAATTTCAGGTATTAGGATTGAATTTGAATTTGACTTATTCCTGAGAAACATAAGATGGAAATACCCACCACGACCAAGTTGTCTTTTTCTAGCCTACCAACTTGAGTGGGTATGGGTGAGTAAAATATATAAAAGAAAACATTTTTTGAGGTAGGAATAGATTCATCATTGAGTTTCTCTGCCAAATTCAGAATTAGATAGTGGAAAAATTCTATTTATTTTGAGTTTGTGAATTTGCCAGCAAACTGTTGGGAAAAATAAAGACAAGCCAGATGAGGACTTGGGTTATGGAATGAACCATAGAAGACATATGACTGAAATTTTTAAAAGAAGAATATACTTCTTCCTACTTTTGTTTCCCAATTTTAGTTTAGAGTCTTTAATAACTTTAGTTTGCAGCATGCTTTTCTATTGTACTAAACTATAGTAGCAAAATAGAAAACACAGAGTATTGCAGTGTTGAAATCAACCTTAAGGGTCAGGAAATTGAAAATATCAAGTTTCCATAGTAACACTAATTTAGTCAGATCACACATGTTGTTTCTGAGCCATTAGTTTACTTTTATGATGTTAAAAGAACATAATGTTTACTTTGTAATGTGGTTAAGTTAATGTTACAATGCAAAGCAATTTCATATTTTCTGCCTGCACATTTTAAATCATTTTATTATGATAGGCTAGACATTTGATTGCTTGTACTATTTTGCAAAATGTGAAAACATTATAAAAGTATTTTTTAAGTTTCTGAAGATAATTAAACAGGAAATTATGAACTTATAACAAGTTAGGAAGATGATAAGATAAAGATAAACTGTATTTTGAAAGTTTGCACCAGGATTTTTTGCTGAATTTCTAAGAATTTATTTGGCCTTTCAGTTGGGTAGCTTTAATGTGATCTGATTTTAGTTTTCACAGTTATCACATTCTACTTAGTATGTCCTTGATACTTACTTAAGGATTTGTCCCAAGTCCTTTTTGAATTCCCAAATTTATGACTAGTACGATAGCTCTGTCTGTTAGCTGACTTTTTGGGCCCACTTTTCCACAAAGAACCATTTTGCTTCACAACTTTATAGGAGTTACCAATGATCTAGAAAAGGGAAAATCTGCCTTCTCAATGGTTACTCTCCTGGTGCACACACCAAGCACATTTTCATAGCTGGCCCTTACATACTAGTATTGCATTGTACATGATTCAAATTTGCTTCTTAGTAAAATGACAAATGCTACATGTCATATCTTCAAGGCTACTCATTATTATTACATTGATTTCCAGCTGTTAATTAACCTTAGTTTCCTGTGATAGATCATGCTTGACCCCACAGTATATAATTCTTTTTGTATGTTGCTAGAATTGGTTGGCTAGTATTTTGTTGAAGATATTTACAACTATATTCATAAGTGATATCTGTAATTTTATCTTCTGGTGGCATCTGTGAATATTAGAATGTACTATATCTACCCAAGTTCCCACTCAGTTCACTCAAATTAATAAAAACATGTTAATTTAATGAAAAATGACACTCATGCTTTTTGATAGATATTGTGAAGATGAATATAATTTATTTGGTTGACTGGACTGTTCACTTCTTGCCTGAGGATAAGTAATGCTAGAAATTCAATTCAATTCAAGAAGTATTTATTGAATGTCTACTATGCTAGGCATTGTGCTAGGTACTAGGGATTTTTTGATGAATAATGAATGTTAGTAGCAGTTATAGTAGTAATAAGTTGCATAGTGGGTAAGAGTACTTAGATTTGACTCCTACTTTTACCACTTTCTAACTGATAGACCACAGGCAAATTACTTAATCTCAGTTTCTTCATGTGTGAAATGTAGCTACAAATAGCATATAAATTGTAGGATTGCTGTGAGGATTAACATAAGTAATATATGTAAACAGTACTGGTAGTTGGTAATCACTAGATACAGCTTAGCTATCATCATCATCATCATCATAATTTGTTTTTTATTTGCCAGAACTTACATTATTTCATTTAATTTTTATAATAACCCTGTTTGAGGAGGTTGATATTACCTCCATTTTTATAGCTGAGAAACCAGGGCTTCAGAGGTTAAGTAACTTGTCTGAGATCACTGATGTGTTGATTGGTAGAAGCAGAATTTACACCCAGAATATGCTTGACTGCCAAGCCAGTGTTCAAATATATTACTCTACATAGCCTGTCCCTGGCTTAAAGGAGCTCTCACCTAGTTTTTCCAGGAACCCTTGTCCAATAACTAGCTTAGATTCTTCAAAGTTTCCAGAGGAGGTCTTTTGGTGCCATATTCCAGTAACTTGTTCCCCTAAAGTTTGTTAGAAAAAGAAAGAAGTTTAACACAAATCTCATCTATTGTACTTGAACTCTCTTTCTTCCTTAGTATAGAGAAGAAAACATATCTACCCATGTGGCAAGCTAAAGTCAACCCAGCTCAGTGTTTTCTCTTCAGAATTCATTGTTCATCAGGGAAAAAAAGCACAAGTTATATATGAAAGCTTTGACTTTTTGCATTCTCTTTAATGTCAAAAAGCTCAGTTATGGAACTGAATCTTTTGTTGTCTGTTTGATATTCTGTCTGCCCCTGACTTTGATCTTGTTTCAACATTATTTTCCAGGGTCTTCTGACTGCCTGCTCATGGATTAGGTTCCCACTTTGTTGTAATTTTTAAATGCTCTCAGTTTTCATACCACATAAGCATAGGAGGTCATGGGAAGGTTAAAAGAGGGTCAATAAATAATGTGAAGGCAAAGGTATAAACATTCAGGACCAAATTGAGTGCACAACTTCTTTTGTGTAGAAATAGCTTATCTGTGGTAAAAAGGAAAAACTATTAGTTTTGGAGAAAGATGACAGAACTTTGGGTGCTGAGCCATTAAGGGAAGTAATTTAAGTAGATTGAGACAAAAGCGATGCAGATTGAAGGTAGGGTAACTATTGTGCGTCTACCAAGAGACAGCCCAGGACTTATGTATATAGTCTTATGTGCCTTTATACAGTAGTATTACATGCCTTTCAGGGTAAATGACATAAAAAACCAACCTTTTTCTTGAAGAAATTATTCAACATTTCCTTTCTTTCTCCCTATCCAGTGACAATTATAGGTAGTTTTAAAACCCTAGATCAAAGGAATGAGCTAATGTTTCCCCAAGTATAAAAAGTCTCATGAGGACTTCCGGTCAAGATGGCGGCGTAGGTAAATGTGGTATCACGTCCTCCCACAACCACATCAAAGTTACAACTAAACTACAGAACAACTATCATTAAAAATGGCCTGAAATCAAGCTGAATGGAAGTCCTACAACTACAGAATTAAAGCAGCAGCCACATCAAGACTGGTAGGAGGGGCGGAGGCGAACGGGCTGGTCCCACACCCAAGTGTGGCGGATAAAAATCAGGAGGATACCTCAGCTGGGAAGGTCCTTCCTGAGGACTGAGGGGTCCCCGTCCTATGCCAGGTGCCCCACTCAGGGTTCCAGTGCCAGGAAGAGAAGTCCCCATAACTTCTGGCTGGAAAAACCAGCGGGAACTGAGGCTCAGGGAAGCTGAAGTGGCTGGAGCCCCAGGCAGCTCCTTAAAGGGCCCGCGCATGGACTTATCAGACTCTCTCCCTCTAAGCTTGGAGGGGAGGCAGCTCGAGGGGCAGCAGAGTCATACAGGGAAGAACTGAGCTGTTTGGCACTGGAGCGAGGGCTGGAGAGGGGGCTGGAGAGGGGACTTTCTCGGGGACAAATGTGCTTTCAGAGACCTTTGTTAATTTGGTGAGCCCTTCCCTGGGTTGGCAGACAGCCACCATATCTGGGACTCCAGCAACCTGGCTCACACTGGTAGCCCCGCCCTGGTGACTCCCTGAGGCCCCGCCCCGCCCCACTCAACTTTCAAGCCCACCCAAGCTGTTACCACTTGCTTAACCATAGGATTGGCCTGTCTTGGATCCTGCTTCAGGTTTTTCCTAAATTCTTTCAAACGAGCAGCATCTGGTCTCAGCGAGCCCCATACCTCTCGTGAGTAAACAAACACAGGGAGGCAGCCAAAATGAGGAGACAAAGAAACAGGTCCCAAATGAAAGAACAGAACAAAACCCCAAGAAAAGAACTAAGCGAAATGGAGATAAGCAACCTAACAGATACTGAGTTCAAAATACTGCTTATAAGGATGCTCAATGAACTTAGTGAGAACCTCAGTGAACTTAGGGAGGGCCTCAAGAGCATAAAAAAGGACCAGTTAGAAATCATGGATACACAGAATTGAAGGAGGCATTAACTGAAATAAAGAATAATTTACACAGCTTCAATAATAGAGTACGTAAATCCAAGGAGCTAACCATCGATTTGGAATATAAGGAAGCAAAAAATGCCCAATCAGAATAGCAAAAAGTAAAAAGAATCCAAAAAAATGAGTATAGTGTAAGGAGCCTCTGGGACAACTTCAAGCGTGCCAACATTCGCATCTTGGGGGTGCCGGAAGGAGAAGAGAGAGAACAAGAAATCGAAAACCTGTTTGAAACAATAGTGACAGAAAACTTTCCTAACTTGGTGAAGGAAACAGACATACAAGTCCAGGAAGCACAGAGAGTCCCAAACAAGATGAACCCCAAGAGGCCCACACCAAGACACATCATCATCAAAATGCAAAAGGTTCAAGACAAAGAGAGAATCTTAAAAGCAGCAAGAGAAAGGCAGCTAGTTACCTACAAGGGAGTTCCCATTAGGCTGTCAGCTGATTTCTCAAAAGAAACTTTGCAGGCCAGAAGGAAGTGGCAAGAAATATTCAGAGTGATGAAAAGCAAGAACCTACAACCAAGATTACTCTATCCTGCAAAGCTGTCATTTAGAATCGATGGCCATATAGAAACTTTCCCAGACAAGAAAAAGTTAAAGGAGTTCATCACCACCAAACCATTATTATATGAAATGATGAAGGGTCTTTTTTTTTTTTAAATAAATTATTATTATTATTTTTTTGTTACAGATATTTTACCTTTTTTACCCCATTGGCACCCCCCTCCCCACCCCACACCCGCCGCGTCCCCGGCTTAGTTGTCCATGTCCATTGGTCATGCACACATGCATATAAGTTCTGTGGTTTATCTCTTCCCACTCCCCCACCCCCTCTTCTGAGGGATGTCAGTCTGTGCCCTACTTCCATGTTTCTGGGTCTACTGTATTCCTCAGACTGTTATGTTCATTATATTCCGTATGTAAGTGAGATCATGTGGTATTTGTCTTTTTCTGCTTGGCTTCTTTCACTTAGGATAATACTTTCCAGGTCCCTCCATGTCGTTGTCTCAAAGGATAAGAGATCTTTCTTTCTTACCGCTGCATAGTACTCCATTGTGTATATGTACCACTGCTTTTTAATCCATTCGTCTACTGATGGACACTTGGGCTGTTTCCAGATCTTAGCTATTGTAAATAGTGCTGCTATGAACATGGGAGTACATATATTCTTCCTGATTGGTGTTTCAGGCTTCTTAGGCTATATTCCTAGAAGTGGGATCACTGGGTCAAATGGAAGTTCAATTTTTAATTTTTTGAGGTAACACCATATTGTTTTCCACAGAGGCTGCACCAGTCTGCATTTTCACCAGCAGTGTATTAGAGTCCCCTTTTCTCCACACCCTCGCCAACACTTGTTGTTTGATGATTTGTTGATGGCGGCCATTCTGACAGGTGTGAGGTGATACCTCATTGTTGTTTTAATTTGCATCTCTCTGATGATTAGTGATGTTGAGCATTTCTTTATATGTCTTTTGGCCATTTGTATGTCCTGTTTGGAGAGGTGTCTATTCAGCTCCTCTGCCCATTTTTTAATTGGGTTCTTTTTCTTCCTTTTGTTGAGTTGTATGAGCACTCTCTATATATTGGAAATTAACCCCTTATCTGATACATCATTGGCAATGATGTTCTCCCATACAGTGGGTTGCCTTTCCATTTTGATGGTTGATTCTTTTGCTGTGCAGAAGCTTTTTAGTTTGATGTAGTCCCATGTGTTCATTTTTTTCCTTTGTTTCTGTTGCCTTAGGTGATGTATCAGTAAAAATTCTGCTCTGTATGATGTCCGAAATTTTGTTGCCTACATTTTCTTCTAGAATTTTTATGGATTCACGGGTCACATTTAAGTCTTTTATCCATTTTGAGTTTATTTTTGTGTATGGTGTAAGTTGATGGTCTAGTTTCATTTTTTTGCATGTAGCTGTCCAATTTTCCCAACACCATTTATTAAAGAGGCTGTCTTTACTCCACTGTATGCTCTTGCCACCTTTGTCAAATATTAATTGAGCCTATTGCCTTGGGTCCATTTCTGGATGAAGGGTCTTTTTGTAGAAAAAGATAAAATATATGAACAAACCAAATGGCAATGAATACATATCTATCAACAATGGAATCTACAAACAAAATGAACAGGTAGAACATAAACATTCTCATAGATACAGAGAACATTTTGTTGGTTGCCAGTTGGGAGGGGGGTTGGGGGAATGGGTGAAAAAGGTGAAGGGATTAAGAAGTACAAATTCATTACTAGAATGACAAACCTCAAAGGGAAAGGGGTTGGGGAGGTGGGAAGAAATAAAGCAAAGAACTTCTATGCATAACCAATGGACACAAACAATAGTGTGGGAAAAGGTGGGGGGGTGGTGGTGCGGGAGTGGGGTGGAGGGTGTCAATGGGGGAAAAATGTGGAACATCCGTAATACATTTTACATCCAACAATAAAGATTTTAAAAAAAAAAGTCTCATGAACAATATACTTAGAATTGAAGGTCTCTGTGAAAGATGGATGAATAACTAAAAACTAGAAAACTTTCTGAAAGAAAAAAAAGCCTTTATTTTAAAGGAAGAATATTCCAGTGCATATCAAGTATGACACAAGGCTGATACCCACCCAGTGGCCAGATATGTTTTCCTGAGGGATTTTGTTGTGTTTATTCCTCTAGCATTTTTTCATTCCTGACTTTTGGGGTGGCCGTTCTGTGAAGAGTTTCCTCATCCCAGCTGTTATGATGTTTAATCTAGAGTTGCCAACTTCTGATTTGGCGGTTCCAAGACACAGGGTGAGGAAAACAAAGCTTTTCAGTATTTCTGAATCCTGTTCCCCACCCGCATTGGAATTAGTGCTTTTATCTCTGGTCAATCCTAAATTGTTTTCAACTCTAGTTTCATCTCTTCTCTCCCCCGGCATAGCAGAACAATTACTAATGGTAAAGATCCATGTCCATGTCCAGAGTTCAAATTACTTATGCCCCACGCAAACCTTAATTTATTTCTCTTTTCCTTTTCTATTCCTCTCCTTCTCTCCACCCAAGTAAATTATGGTGGTTTCCTTTTCGGGAAATATTTGCTTGAAAGAACTGTTTTTTTTTTTTCCCAAGATAAAAATTAGATTTCAGTTTTTAAAGCAACTAGGGTGTATTTTTTCTTAGGAAAAACAGGATAATCTTTAAACAGGATAATCATCTGGTTTTGATCCTAATGTTAGTCCACAGGATGGCTTGACACTTCCAATAAAGGAAGTTGTGGCATTTCATTTTAGAAATACACAAGGATGGCTACTTCCCGCTCCCTCCTGCCCTTGGCCTGAATTGTTTAATGTTAAAGTGGAGTAGTCCTGACTGGTCTTGTGTTTTATGCTTGGCCTGCTACAGGATTAGGCAGATAAGGAAGTAGGAGTAAGCAGAATTAATACTTGAAGGTACAAAGCAGGGCATAGATATAGATAAAGAAACAGTCCCTCTTACCAGATGTGGAAAGGCATAAATCTTACGTTACTATACCACGTTGCTTTCTTTTGGTGCATCTAACATTCTACTATATTGTGAATAAATCTACCTCTGGCAATGGACAGTATTTAGAAGATAAATGGTGAAATAGAATATCCAGTGACCTGAAATAATTTAGTGCCCCCTTTCCTTATATACAGCTGATTGGAAAAATATTAGTATTTAATATAATATTTTGTGTTAACAATTGTAATCTTTTAGAATTAACTCCTTATCCCTAAAGAAACTCAGCTACTATAACAAATTAGTGAAAATTTTGGATAATGACAGGCTACTTGGATAGGCATCTGGAGTAGGCAGGACATCTAGTGTCCTATAGAATCTTATGCATAAGGTCAAAGCTGCCTTTGAAGCTTCACTTGTTTTCTATTGAGAAAAATCCCTAATTCCATCAAAAAATCATAATGAAAGTTTGAAAGAAACAATACAGATTTGTAAAAAAAGGAAGGATGGGTAGTCATTTTAAAGCTTTTTAACAAAAAGTACAAAGATTAAATGGTGTCCCCAATATTTCATAGCAGTCTAGATGAGAAAAACACAGATTCCTATATTGTTTTTGTTATATGATTCTAGAAATTTTTATATATTTTTTGTATACTAGGATTTTTGACAACTCTTGTTCATGTGTGCTCTTTTTTCCTCTTTCTGTCTTACCTGTATTACTTCTATTTTTGTTTCCATCTACAAAAAATTTCTTCCAAATAGTCAGAATTTCTTTAAAAGTTCTTATTTATTTATTTAAATATAAAGGTAGAAATCTACCTTTGGCAGATTGGAAAATATTTAGGAGATCCAAGTCACAATTATATTATTATCGGTACTCACATTGTACTTGTCTAATCCCTGAAATAATAAATATGGTAGAAACCTTTTATGAATAAAGCTTGTGTTGAGTGGATTCGTATATCTGACTTACAGAGTAGGCATGACTTCTTTGGAATTTAATGTTTATGAAAATATACTTTGTATATCTGAATTTGCACAGTAACTCATTTCTGCAGAACTTAAGAAAACAATTCCTTCTTGTTTAAACATTAAAATGTGCTTTTTAATGGATAACTAAAAAAATGGGCCTTATCTAATTATGATTTTTCCTAGAGTATATATTCGGGTTGCTGTTCTGCAAATCAGAAGATAATTAAAAATAGAAACTGATCATTTTAAAATTAGTAGTATAGTTTTATAAAAAGATTGCTGCTATTAATTTCTCATTTTTATGTAAACTTATTAGCTTCCTTTGGCTATTTTACACGTATTAACATTTTACTATTCTTTGGTTTTATTAAAACGTGGTAGAAGGCAAATGAAGTGTTTCTCTACCCTTTCATTCTTGTCTTAAACCTACACTTAAACTTCTTTTCATTTTTTAGAACAGCTTAATAATGATTTGATATTAGCAAGAGATTTAGAAATTTACTATATTTTAATAACTTTTATGATATAATAAATACACTTAAAAGTTTCTCAGATTAATTTATCTCATATAAACAAACTCTTGATTAAATTTAGAAATTGGGAAACTATTGGAAATATTTAAAAAAATACAGACAATAGTGCAGTGAAGATGGGAGGGTGGGAGCAGGGAGGAGAGGACAATGGGGGATAAAAATGAGGGACATCTATAATACTATCAGCAATAAAGATAAATTATTTATTCATTATTTAAATTATTTAATTTATTTTTGTTAGAGATGTCCCCCCCCCCAATGATTCTTCCCTTTTCCTCCCTCTGCACCCTGTCCCCAGCTTTGTTGTCCATGTCCATTGTTCATGCATACATGCATATAAGTTCTGTGGTTTATCTCTCCACCCCCAATACCCCCTCTTCGGGGGATTGTCAGTCTGTACTCCACTTCCACATCTCTGGGACTACCCCATTCTTCAGACTGTTATGTTCATTATATTCCACAAATAAGTGAGATCATATGATACGTGTATTTCTCTGTTTGGCTTGTTTCGCTTAGGATAATACTTTACAGATCCCTCCATGTTGTCTCAAAGGATAAGAGATCTTTTTTTCTTACAGCTGCACAGTACTCCATTGTGTATATGTACCACTGCTTTTTAATCCATTCGTCTACTGATGGACATTTGGGCTGTTTCCAGATCTTAGCTACTGTAAATAGTGCTGCTACAAACATGGGGGTACATATATTCTTTCTGATTGGTGTTTCGGGCTTCTTAGGGTATGTTCCTAGAAGTGGGATCACTGGGTCAAATGGAAGTTCAATTTTTAATTTTTTGAGGTAACACCATATTGTTTTCCATAGTGGCTGCACCAGTCTGCATTCCCACCAGCAGTGTACTAGAGTCCGCTTTTCCCCACACCCTCGCCAACACTTGTTTGATGGCGGCCATTCTGACAGGTGTGAGGTGATACCTCATTGTTGTTTTAATTTGCATCTCTCTGATGATTAGTTGAGTATTTCTTCGTATGTCTCTTAGCCATTTGTATGTCCTGTTTGGAGAGGTGTCTATTCAGCTCCTCTGCCCATTTTTTAATTGGGTTCTTTTTCTTCCTTTTGTTGAGTTGTATGAGCATTCTATATATATTGGCAATTAACCCCTTATCTGATATATCATTGGCAATTATGATCTCCCATACAGTGGCCTGCCTTTCCATTTTGATGATTGTATCTTTTGCTGTGCAAAGCTTTTGAGTTTGATGTAGTCCCATGTGTTCATTTTTTCCTTTGTTTCTGTTGCCTTAGGTGATGTATCAGTGAAAATTCTGCTGCATATGATGTCTGAAATTTTGTTGCCTACATTTTCTTCTAGGATTTTTATGGATTCACGGGTCACATTTAAGTCTTTTATCCATTTTGAGTTTATTTTTGTGTAGGGTGTAAGTTGATTGTCTAGTTTCATTTTTTTGCATGTAGCTGTCCAATTTTCCCAACACCATTTATTAAAGAGGCTGTCTTTACTCCACTGTATGCTCTTGCCACCTTTGTCAAATATTAATTGAGCATAAGCAATAAAGATAAATTAAAAAAAGGAAAAATACCAGTTTAATATACAATTCTACACTATTGGATAACTTTTTATTCTAAATTTGTCTCTATAATACTTCTAATTTATTTCAGGAATTAAAAAAAGGAATATCATTATGATGTGCACTCTACAAGTGTTAAATTCCATATTCTATATATGTCTATTAGGTTAGTTTGTTATTTATGCTGTCCAAATATTTTTTCCTTTTTTTCTTATTCTTTTATCATTTACTGAGAGATATGTTAAATCTCTAAACATAAATGTAGAGTTGTTTATTTCACCTTGTACTTCAGTTTTTGCTTTACATATTTTGAAGTCATGTTATCAGGTGTATACAATTCTAAAATTGTCTTTCTGGTAATTGAAATTATTATTATTATGTTTGACACATCTGGTCTACATTTTTTTTCTTTCCTTGTTTGTGTTTTTCCACAATAACCATATGTATATATAATAGATTTTTTAGAAAGAGGAAGGGAGAGGGAGAGAGAAACATCAATGTGAGAGTGAAATATCAATCAGTTGCCTCCTACATGCACTCCAACTGGGGATCAAACCCACGAACTTTTGGTGTACTGGATGACATTCCACTCAACTGAGCTATACTGACCAGGGTTGACCAAGTATATTTTTAAAAATCATTTTATTTTTTTCCCTTTATTACTTGGCAGTTATATACTCTAGTTTTATTGATTTAGCAATCAACCTACACATTACAGCACGTATAATTTACTTATCAAAGTCTAAAGTTAATACAAACTTTATCCTTATTCCAGATATTACAAACAATTTAGTATTTCATTTCCTGTATCCCCAAGTTTATTATTTTTCTGTATTTTTGACTTTTTGGGTAATTTCTAATTTATTACTCTATGGAAATGAAGAAAGCAATTTAGGAAGAAATAATAATTTAATATATTAAATACAATTCTTACAACAGTTTTAACTAGCAATTTACTTACAAGTGTCTTCCATTCATTTTTCAGAACTGCTAAGGCACATTTTAGTCAGTGTATGGATTCTTATGTTTAGACTTCTAAAGATTTAAAAGATAAATAGTACATTCTAAAGGTGGATTTGTAAATTTTATTTTAGTGTCTTTATTGCAATGAAACAATTCCAGGCCAGATATATCCATTTATACCACGTAATAGGTGGTAGTGGGCACTTCTAAATGGAAGTTTCTTGTATATCTTTTTTTTTTTTTTTTTTTAATCCTCACCCGAGGACATTTTTTCCATTTTTTGTACAGAGTGGGAGGGAGAGAGAGGAAGAGAGAGAGAGGGAAACATCGATGTGAAAGGGACACATCGAGTGGCTGCCACCCGCACGACCAACCAGGGCCGGGGACAAACTGTAACCGAGGTACGTGCCCTTAGCGGGAACCGAACCCGGGTCTCTCCGGACCGCAGGCGGACGCTCTAACTGCTGAGCCAAACTGGCCAGGGCTCTTGTATATCTTTTATTTTGGAAAAGTTTATACCATTTCTTCAATATTCTCTTTGTGGCTCTTCCATTAGATATATACTGGAGACTCCTCATTAGATACATGTTGGAGCCTCCCAATTGATCCTCCATATTTTTAAACTGCTTTTTCATAATCATGTTTTTACCTCTATCACTTTGTAATAGGTTCTAGGTAAATTTCTCAGTACTCTTCCATTTTATTAATTGCTTCACCATCATCTCACCTAATAAAATTTTTAACTCTAGTTTTTTATTTCCTGGATTTCTGTTTTTTGAAATGCCTATTCTCGTCCTGCTTGTTTTGTTTCATAATTTCTTGCCCTCCCCCATAAAAGTCTTATTTCTTTATCTCTTTGAGCATCCTAAAGTCGTGTCACGATTCCTCTTTTATTTTCATTTTGTTGCTTAGTTTCTTGTGTTATAAAATTTTGATCTGTAGAATCATCTTGAGGGCAAGTTTTTTCCTTTGTCTTTGCTTATTCCTTCCTCTCTACTTTGTTACAGTTGTGTGTACATAGCCTCTATTGGCTCCTGTTCAGAATCGGGTCTTATAGGGACAGCTCAGGGCATTTATTACCACTGGTGATTTGAACAACAGAGATCCAATCACTTAGCCAGTGGTTGCTCAGCCCAGGTTCTGCCTGTCAGGATAATTGCTTTGTCTCATGTGGATGAGCACAGACCTTTACAAGCTGTAGCCTCAGGCAACAGTCTGTTATAGCTCTTTTCAGCCTCCTTTCCATCCCAATCTCTTATTTCAAACTGTCAGAACAACTCTTGTCTTCTGCCTCAGATAGGGCATTTTACTCTCCATGACCCATAATAATATATGCTCCTGGCTCCCTTTGCCTGCTGCATCCATCTAGTTTATCCTTTGTGTTTTTGTTAGATTTTCTTTCTGTTGAATTATAAATTCTATAAGGACAGAGACTTTGTTCTGTTTAGTGCAGTATTCTGTGTCTAAAACAGTATCTATCACATAGGAGGTGTGGAATTAAAACTTGTTAAATGAATGAGTTAATAAATGAATGAATGAATGAATCTTTGGTTACTGATTCACAGTGATGTTTAGCTTTTTGTAAGCTTGGCTATATGTTTTTAGATTTTCACTTATTACATTATATTTTTCATTGCTATACACTTATTTGAGGTGGAGAGTGGCTCAAAGCATGAAATTACATTATCTTGATCTGAAGTTGTGTCCAAATATATATATATATATATAAATATATAAAAAATATAAATATATAAATACAGTTAGTTATTTGCCTAATAGGGATGGATAGTGCATGCTGCAATTATTAGTACTTGTTATGCCTCACACAGCCTTAAAATGCTTTAAAGTTTTAAGACTTTCATTTCCAGAAACTCAAACTAATTTCCTAAGAACATCTTGACTTAATTTTCTTACATGCCTTAATGGTGGATAACATTAAAAATTTCACATTATATTTAGCTTGGTGGAATACTGCCAAAAATAGTCATTGAAGACAGCTTGTCTAATTGGCCTTTTTCCGTATGATTGTAGTTGTGAATGTGGTAGAAGGTTCTTCAGAATATAACATGTCCCAAGAATTAATTAGAAACATGCCACCAAGGAGGATTTGGCATATGTATTAGTTTTCTCTTGCTGCTATAACAAATTGCCACAAACAGCAGCTTACAACATCTATTTGTTATCTAATAGCTCTGTAGAACTAAAGTCTGTCATGGCATAGCTCAGTGATTTTTAACCAGTGTGCTGCAAAAAAATTTAAAATAGTAATATCTGACTATTTAGTAAGGGGCACTGACTGACCTCTTTTCCTTTAGATTATCAAATAAAAAAATGACATCATCCAACACAGCCATAGCCATCTGGTGTGAATGAATAAAAATTATACCTATTTTATTTTTGTCAGATCAGCAAAAAATATATCTTTTAGTGTGCTACAGAATTTTAGTAATTAGTTTCTGTGTACCATAAGATGAAAAAGGGTGAAAACCACTGGCATAGCTGGATTCTCTACTCATGGTCTCACAAAGCCAGAATCAATGTATTGGTAGGGCTGTATTCCTTTCCAGCTATTATTGGGAAGAATCCTCATCTAAGCTGCATTAATTATGCCTTTTTATTTTCTGTATTTCTGATGCTTTGACATCTGGGATCTTGCAGACGCTGGAAAGACTGCCCCTCATGGTATAGATAATTTCAAGAGATAGTAAATGATTTACCTGCAAGGGTGCCTTTCATACGAAAACTAACCAATTCAGAGCCCCTCCCCTAATCACTTCAGAGCTAGATACTAGGCAACTAGGGACAGCCCCTAGGCTCTGAGCATGCTCAAGTTATTTCAATTGTTCAATCCTAAACCTGTTTACCCTGCTTTGGCCATTTCTTCCCATGAAAACCACAATAAAAGCAAATCCCTGAGTTTCCAAGGTCCTATTTCCCTTTGTCCTCCCAAGGAAGAAGTATAGCTGGGGCTTCAGCAGAGCTAAAATCAGAGCCAGTGACTAGAGTTTCCATTTCATATCAGAGCAGTTCAATACAGTATCAGGCTAGCTTAATTTGTGTTCCCTGCTACAGTCCATCGGTCCATTGTATATAGGGTTTACAGGGCCACATAGCTACTGAGGAAACATGGGTAATGTAAGAAAACAGGAACAAGAGAGCCCCACAAACTAAGAGCCAAGAGTCACAAGAGGGTGTGAACTCCTTTGTTTAGGGGATTATGTATTCCCAAATTTTCATGGGTTTGCAATGGCTCTACCCTTTCTGGCCTATGATTTCTCTCCCCAGGTTTGACTGACAGCAAGCAGCTTCTCTACATCATCCCACCTTCACTGCACATACATCTGTCTCCACTTTGTTGGACCCCTTACCCCAGTGATCTGCAGGAAACAACCAGAGATTCCCTGGGGAGTGTGAAATTGCAGCTTCCTGGTGAAGCTGCCCAAAAGACATGCCTATTATGTCTGGCCTTCCCTTTCCTCCTTTCCTATTATTAATAACTAGCTAATTACAATGGTATCACTTTCTTCATCATCCTTTTTCTTACATATGTCTACTTGTTTTTTCCTTTCTTCTTCTATTTTCTATCTTTTTTCCCTTACGTGTACATCCTAATCCTGCTTTATGGATTTCACCACTATATGATTTCATCACTCACTTTTCAGTATCTTTGGATTACCCTCTTACTTTTTCTTTTCATTGCGATTTCTTTTTCAACAAGCATTGTTGTCTTGCATCCTTTATTCCTCAAATGCAGTATATTCCTTCAAAGCAGGATATGCAATCATTTTTTTTTGGCAAATAAATCTATAGTATTTGCTGAAGACTTTTGCTAAGTGAGATAAGAGAAATAAAATTAATGATGAATAATTGGCAATGTGAACATAGATTTAGATATAGGGTCTTCCTCACCCACAGTGACTAATCGTTTTCTCAAGCTTCATCTTTCTAACTTCAGAATATTGCAGATTAGAATAACATGATGAGGACAGATAACCACTTGGAAGTTAAGTGTTTTTCATTTTCTTGCCAAAACAGGAGAGCATGGCAGCCTTATGACTTGGCTTAGGTTCAGAGACATGCTTCTCATGTTTTTCATGCCTTTGTAAAAGAAGTTCAGAGTTCTCCAGCTCTAACATCTCATATGCCAAGAGTTCTGAATTTATCCCTGTAGGGTACACTGTGGTTAGTACACTATGTGCTTAATGAGTCTCTGTTTGGGGATAAAATTTAACTCTAAACTGTCATTATTTTCTCAATGTAAGTAGATTTACTGTAGCCTTGCCACTTGCTTGGTATGCTGCTATGCTGCTGCTTTAATTCCTGGAAGATTGCTAGAGTTTTCATTTGGCTGTGGTAGTTACAACAAAATCAGACTTGGCCTTTGCAAAATCATTTTGCTTTTAAGAAGTCAGGCCGGCCTTTGAAAACCCTTAGTATCTATTGCAAGGCTTTTAAGAAAATTATTTTGTGAGAGTCAAGTCCAGTGTCTTCTTTTTTCTTTTCTTTATTTTTAAATGTCCACTATATCATGGGGCAATCAGGCAGATGAATCAATTCCTCATGTTTTCAGACTTAAAGCAATGCTATATATAATGTAAATGGGTAGTATTTTGCTGTTTTAGAATCCTACCTTTTTGTCCAGCTACAATATAAAAACAAACAAGACATTATTTTCCATTTATTTATTTATTTTTATATTTTATTTTTTAATTGATTTTTTTAGAGACAGAGGAAGGGAGAGATAGAAACATCAATGTGAAAGAGAAGTATCGATTGACTGTCTCCTGCACACCCCCTACTGGGGACTAAGCCTGTAACCTGGGCATATGCCTTGACTGGGAATTGAACTGGGACCTCTTAGTCCATGAGAATATGCTCAATCCACTGAGCCACACCGGCCGGGCTATTTTCCTGTTAAAACAAATGATTCAGGTTATTTCTTTTTGTCTCTTGGTCATTCAGAGTAAAATCTTTTACCTCAGCTGCAGAAATGGGCCTCTCTCCCTGTGTATTCACGGGTGGGAAAATTGATATGATGCAACGAGGCTCCCATAATGCTAGTGTTTGAGAGAAATTTTTCTGTGATAGTTATATGGTAGTACCATTCTGTCTACACTAAATTAGTGATCAAGATCACTAACTTGATGTAGGCCTTATATTCAGATTTTCTCCCCTTCACAGTACCCTGATGCACTGAAGATTTTATGTATGTATAAAAGATCTATTATCTATCTATCTATCTAATCTTCCACAGTGTGAAAACAACTAAAGGATAAAATTTAGCAGGAAAGATTTAAGCTCAAAATAAGGTAGAATGTGTTGAATGCTGAGATTAAGGGATTTAGCATTGATTGAGAGTCCACTATCTACCTATAGTTTATATATGTCATTTTATTTCATTCTGCTAACTACCACATGAGGGAGGTATTATACTCCTCATTTTATAGATTAAATCCATTAAACACCACTCAGAATTAGAAGTATTTAAGGTGACTGAGAGTGGAGAAGCCAGGATTCAATACCAGGTTTGTCTTTCTCCAAGGCAAAAGTTCTTTTTAGCAAAACAATAGCTAGGATGGTTTTTGAGCCCCCACCCCCATAAAATTCTTTATATTCTTATTCACACAGTCCAGGATTATTTAATTGAACTCTGGAGGTGAAAATAATGAAGAGAGATCTCCCTTAGGTGTCAAAGGTCTTAGTTCCAGAGCTAGGCCTAGTTTTCATGTCTGAAATGAGAGATACAGCTATGTACTGACTTTGCCTGGACTTTGTCAATTATAAAGCACCATTTACAGTCATGGTGTTCTTGAATAAGAAAATATTAACTTTGCTTTTATTGTGGGATAGAAAGAGCACAATTTAGGATTTTCCCACTGCCACTTACATTACTTAATCTCTTACTCTTGGAAAGTGGTTACTATTAAAATTCACAGTTGCTTGAATGAAGAAGATATGGATAGTCAGCACAACTTATGTCTGCTCCTTTGCTTAGGGTGCCATGGAACTAAAACAAGGAAAGAATATAAATGATTTGTTTTGTGGCAAGAAAGCAAAAAGTGTCATAACTTTTGGATTCAATCCAGTATCATAGGTCTTATTGCTAGACAGATCTTCATGAAAAGATCTGGCTCAGTCCTACTTTTAGGAAGGCAAGTTTTTATTCTTATTTTACATGTAAAACAAAGATTAAAAGGTTACACAACTTGCCCAAGGTCACAGAGGGGTGCCACACAGAGGGAGGAGAGAATAGAGCTACCTCTCAGTAGAATGATCTTCCTACTGCAAAATATCAAAACAACTTCTGGTTTTGGAGATGTCTCTTTTCTGTAGACACACTTGGGTTTGCATTTCACAACCAGGGAATGATCTCTCCTCTGGCTTTCTAAATTAACCACCATGTTCAATCTAAAACGATAACTAAAGCGTTCTGAACTAAAAGGCGGTTGCATAACAGTTCCCTCTAACAGATGTTAAAACATCTGCATTGCATCTGCTGGCCCCAAATCATCACATCCAGAACACTTGGATAAATCCTCTGGTTTCAGAACCAAGTTGTTTATTGCTTTTCAACAAAAGTTCCTTCAGCAGCCACTATTTTCATTTCAGGTGTTTAGAGCCTGCTATCTTATTTATCATTCAATAAACTAAAACATGAAAACAATTTGCAAGTCTCTGATTGTATGTGATGTATGTATCTCTATGTACCACTCCAACACTTAATGTTGCTCTGTGCTGGAATGGTCATTATCATAGCAAGTTCTTGACAGCCACTAGTTAGGGAAGCTGTGGAGGGATCTATGCATTGGATTCAGACTTAGATGAATTTTTGGATCCTATGAAGCTATAATTTTGTGATATCAACATTGGTTAATTGAAAGAACTGATAGTGATCAATGTGGACAGCCACTAAATTAGTGTGTGTACTATTGGATATTAGTACAAAGGCCTGAGGGGTGATAAGAATAGGATAAATTTGTCAGTTTTACCACTTGTCTCTAACCATGTTCCCCTTATTTTATCTTCATCTTCATGGTCTGATTAGTGTTTTACAGTTTGGTTATATCAAACTATTTCTGCAAAGGCCAGATAGTAAAAACTTTAGCTTTTCAGGTCATATAAGGCCTCTGTTGCATATTCTTTTTTCCTTAGCCTTTTCCTCTTTTCATCAGTCTTCTAAAACTGTAAAAAAAAAACATTTTTAGCTTGCAAGCAGCACAAAAATAGGCTGAGGCTGCATGTGGCCCAGGGTCTTATAGATGACAAACTCCTGATCTATACCATAATTAAAAAAAACAACAACCTGATTCTCTGTTAATTGACAGGTTGTTTGCCTTCTTCATGATTTTGAACAATGCTGCAGTGAAAAATTCTACTACTCATGTCTTTGTTCATGTGTGCCCATTGAATTCTAGATGTGGAACCGATGGCTAAAGGGTATTTGCATTTCAGGGTGTTGGGGGTGTTGGGAGGAGGGTGTCTGGGGGAAACATCTATAACAAAAATAAATTAAATAAAAAAAGGGTATTTGCATTTAATTGGGACAGATATTGCCAAATTATCCTCTGCAAAGGTTGTACCATTTTTACTCCCACTAATAGTCTGACGCTTGTCTTTTAATTCTGTTTACAAATTTTATATTTTCATTTTAGACATACTAAAAGTATTTTACTTTGTGGCTTATGGGGGTATGTATCTTGCTTTAGATGTCTCCACCATCAGATTAGAAGTAAGTCCTTTTTTTTTTTTTCTTTTTCTTTTTTTATCCTCACCCGAGGACATTTTTCCATTTTTTGTTCAGGTAGAGTGGGAGGCAGAGAGAGGAACAGAGAGAGAGAGAGAAACATCGACGCGAAAGGAACACATCGAGTGGCTGCCACCCGCACGACCGACCAGGGCCGGGGACAAACTGCAACCAAGGTATGCGCCCTTAGCGGGAACCGAACCCGGGTCTCTCTGGACCGCAGGCCGACGCTCTAACCGCTGAGCCAAACGGGCCAGGGGAGAAGTACGTCCTTTTTAATAGTACATTGGATAAAATTCCTATCAGAATTTGACATAAGGAAAATAATGGTTTCTCTCAAACAACATCTATGCTTTTCTAGCCTTTTCAGGAAACAGCTAAGTCTGTGGTTCAAATGTGGTAACTAGTCTACTTCTTAGGCTATGCAATAGTTCCTTTGAGTTGTCAGTGCTAAAATGGCTGGGCAAGTTTAAAAACTTAGCCCCTGAATCAGAATCCAAGGCAGGAAAAAAAGGTCATTAGGAGGCAGCTCTGACAATTTGAGCTTGTGGGACACATTTGATCAGCAGTTTGAGGGAGTTGCAAGGTGGCCCGGAAATGGGGATGGATGCACACATATTTAGGGAATCTATAGCCACAGACTCTGGTCCTGTGAATTTGCAGCTTCTACTGGCTCACAGTCTCTTCCCAAAAATTCTGAAAGCCAAAAAAAAAAAAAAAAAAAAAACTCTAAAGACTCAGACTTAAAAAAAAATTCTAGTTAAAACCTGACCTAAATAGATACGAGACTATTTAAAGTCTTTATCCCAGTTGGTTTGAAAATTCATACATTTTGCTGCATATATAACAGTGTGGTTGATTTTAGGTTGTTGCTCATACAATACTGGAGGGCATGTGTTATATCTGGTGTATGAACTGCCTTACCTTTCTAAAATAAAAAAAAATCTGAATTCTGAAAACATATCTGGCCTCAAGGGTTTCTGTTAAGTGATTGTTGACTTGTAATAAATATCTTGCCCAAAGGCTCAGACAGAGTTAGCTTCCTTCTTGCTTCTTTATGGTTTCTGATTTCACTTTTTAACATTATTTTTCATAATCTTATTGCATATGTATTTTTAGTATATGCTCTCAATTTTTTTGGCAACAGGGTTGTGGAAGCCAGCCTCCAAGAGGATCCATAATAATCCTTGCCTTTGTATAGTCTCCTTTGTATACTGCATCAGAGCTGCTTTGCTCTGCTGTTCTTTTAACCACTAAGCTTTTGGGTGATTTGGTATGCAGAAATAGATTAACTAATGCAATGAGTGAAAGCTAATGATTAATTAATGAATTCTATAAAAACATCTACTGTTTGGAAACTGTTTTCTCCATGGCCTCAAACCAATGAATAGCTTTAACATGGTATTTGATCTCCGCATTGCATTTTCTGCATAATTTTTATATTGACGAAATCTAGGATTTTATCATTTATAATACATAATATTTAAATTTTATTCCCCTCTTTTTTCTTTTCTATGTCTGACAGAATTGCTGACATCTTATTTTTATGAATAATATGTTAATTCAAATAGGAGTTTTATGTAACTATTTATTGTGTGACTATTTTGATTTTGGTCCAGAAATAATTTTCTATGAACTATGTATGGCTGTGTAACAAACTACCCCAAACTCAGTGTTTTAAAACAATGACAGTTTACTATTTCTCATGGTTCTGTGGGTTGGCTGGGCAGTTCTGCTGGTCTTGCCCAGACTCCCTCATGGTAGGTGAATTAGAGAGTCTAGATGGTCTCATCCTCATGTTTAGGACCTTGGCAGAGATAGTTGGAAAGTTGGAATCTATTTCTCCACATTGTCTCTCATCAGTATTTGAACCCAAGACTTTTTTCCATGGTGGCTGAGTCCTAAGAGAGAAAAGGTGTAAGCCAACAGAAAATCTTGAGATCTAAGCTCTGGAACTTTCATAATGTCACTTCTGTCACATTCTTAAGGGCAAAGCAAGTCACGAGACCAACCTAGATTCAAAGGGTGAAAAACAGAGCCCCCTCCTTTTTATTGGAAAAGCAACAATATCATATTGCAAGAGGCATAGACACAGGAAGAAGTGACTCATTGTTATAGTGATTTACCATCTTAGGAGAAATTATAAATAAATATTAATTTATAAGATTCCAGCAGCCTGCATTACTAAACTGCAGAACTAGAATATCCACAATGAATTATTCATCGAACATACATATATTGAGGGTCTACTATGTGCTGGCCCATGGGAATCAAAACATAATCCCTTATTGAAGCAAGAAACATACTTTATTTTTTGTCTTCAGATTTAGTCCTTTAGGGTTACAAAATGAGTGTTCTACATAAATAAACAAGGCAATAGATACTTCTTGACTGCCTTCTGTGCTTGGAATTCTGCTATTTATCCCTGAGGTGCTTTGCTAGGAGATAAATGGGACAGCCTCTGTGAGTTATTGATGTTCTCTGCAGATGTGCCTATGTATCCCACACTCTGGGCCGTAACATCTGCCTTCAGGGTGTTTGATAAGGCACCTGAGTCCTGTTTGGCTCCACCTGCTTTTCCTGTTACACATTTTACCATATGGCAAAGATGCCAGGAGTGAACTCTTATGTCTTAAAATAATTGGAGTAGGTGTCAGAAGGAGGTTATGTCTGTCTGTACTTTCTGTAACCTAATGCTCAACAAAGTATTGAGCATTAGGTTACAGAAACCTGAATAAGGCATAAGACATGGAATTGTAGAGTAGGAAGGGAAAAGACAAATTATTTGGCCATCCCTCTCATTTGAAAGATAAGAAAATTGAGACTCACAGATGTTAAATGACATGCTCATGCTAAAATATCTACTTAGCAAAGAACTGCACCTACAACCAAGGAATTCTGACTTGCTGTCTAATATTCTTTCACTGGTGCCTGCCATTTTAATACCTCATATCTTAAAGGAAAGAAATAATATCTAAAATTTAAGAGTTAATTTAGTGTGTGCCAAACAACACTAAATGGGAGGGCTAAATGTGGTGTTTCCTCAATGAATCCTCATAACAACTGGAGGAATGAGTATTATGAGTACTCCCATTTATAGAGAATGAGAGCTTAAGTAACTTCCCTCAACTTCCAAGATTAAAAATTTTAGAGACAGATTCTTACCCAGGAGTTTATACTCCAGAGACTGTGCTTTTAGTCATCGTGCTAGTCCTACTCTGTGAATGAGAGTTACAGTACTGATAAAGCCAGAGACGACTGGGAGCCTGCTGAGATTTTGTGGATGATCTTCAGGTTCTAAGTGAGGAACTATGCTGGACACAGAGGACATGCACCTCTTGGGGTAGAACAGAGAGCCTGGCTCATGGTAAAACCTAGACTGAGCTTATTGAATGAATGTCCAAATATTCTATCTTGGTGAATAGAAAAGTCAATAGAGTACACATTATTAGAATTTCTCTCTTACGCTGCAGACATTGCTGATGACAGTCTGGTCATGAATGAATTAAATCTAGCCATTCTGTGGCATGGGTAAATAGATTCTCTCTCTCTCTTTCTTTTAAATCCTTACCCGAGCATATTTTTCCATTTATCATCAAATGAGTGGGAGGAAGAGAGAGAGAGAGAAACATTGATGCGAGAGACATACTGATTGTTTGCCTCCCACACGACCTTGACTAGGGCCAGGGACAACCATAACTGGGGTATGTGCCCTTGACCTGAATAGAACCCGTGACTCTTTGGTCTGCTGAGCCAAACCAGCCAGGGCTAGATTCTCTTTTTATATTCCACTTTAGAAATTATTAGATTTGTGGAAATTGAACACCAGCTATGTGCAAAAAGATATTGTATTAGGTACTGAGCCATTTCAGGGCTACCTTTGGAAGTCGTCTCTACCTTCCTTTTAGTTTTGATTATGCCATCCTATTTATTATGGTTCATGGTGCTTCCCTCCCCTCCTCTCCAAACCTTTTTGAAATCATGTTCAACCTTTCTGTTTATAGAAGAGAAATATGAGGTCAGAGACATTAAGTAATTTGCCCAAGGTCTCACAGCTTACTGACAATGGAGCTAAGACTAGATCTCAGAGGTTTCTTGATTTTATACTTTATTATAATTTGAAATATCAGTAATATCTGCCCATTATCTTCCCATTATTATCTGTTTTATATTTTAGTCTTACACAGAACAGTTTTGTTGAATTCATTTTGTAGAGAGAGCCTGATATAAATATTATTTATTAAACATTTTTATTTTATTTTTTTGGTCAGAGAGATTCTCACTATAGCCTTTAGATGGCACAAGTTAGCTAATCCAAGGCTGTTTTTTTTTTTTAAAATATGTTTTTATTGATTTTTTAGAGACAAGAGATTGAAAAATCAAAGTGAGAGAGAAACATCTATCAGGTTGCCTCCTGCATACCCCCAACCGGGGATCAAGCCCACACCCCCGGGCAAGTGCCTTACTGGGAATCAAACTGGGACCTCTCAGTCCATGGGACGATGTTCAGCACACCGGCCGGGCTCCAAGGCTGTTTTGTAGCTACAGTAATTATAGACGGTTCAAACGAAGTTTATGGAAAATGGGAGCATTGAATAATAATTCAAACAAAGTAGACATGTTATCAGCAAAGTCTCCCTGCATTTTGTATCAATCTTCTGAATGAATCTTTATGAACAAGAGGCAAATGTTTGGAAGTTTTTCCAAGGGTTCTCTAATTCTGTTAACATCAGGAGTCACTAGGAATAAATGACTCCTGAGATAGATTTTGGGGTAAGAATTGGAATTGGAGAAGATTTTCTGAAGTAGATGGAATATAAATCTGGGAGATAGGAGGCCTCAGTTTTCCACGAGTTCTCAAATATTCAGGAAAATTTTTCTCTTTATTAGCTTTGCAACTTGTATGGATCCTCATGACATTTGCTAATTATTTACTTTACCAGCATGTCCTGACGACCTTGTGATGATGTCTGGAAAACATTTTTTCACCACTGCAAGAGGGTGCTACAAAAAGGTGCTACAGCACAATTGTTAGGTCTACAGCAATTGTAGAATTAAATTTTCCTTTTGATTTTCTTTTCCTCATTCTTACTCCTTGAGAGGTTGTAAACTCTTTTCCAAAGGCGTCAAGGAAAAGTGGTGTTTACCCAGTGTTTCTTACGTTGACCAATACTCCTGTAGCCAATGTGAGGAGTCTTAGGTAAATCTGCTCTCTCCTGATATCTAATTAAGTTCTGAAGACAATAGCTAAGAAAAAAAAATCATATATAGAAGAAGCAATATAAAACTAAAACACTGAGTGATTATGTGAATAATTAATCCTCCTGTAGTGAGCATGTGCAAACAACTGTTACATATACCAAATAGATGAAAATGTGTCGAATTGAGGAAAAAGATGGTAAAAATGACCCTCTGGTACACTTAGGGTGTGCTCTTTGGCTTCACAGTCTCTAATTTTCAAAATTCAATGACTTTGGGAAGAGATAAACCACAGAACTTATATGCATGTATGCATGACCAATGGACATGGACAACTAAGCCGGGGACGGGGTGGAGGTGGGGTGGGGTGGGGGTGCCAATGGGGTAAAAAGGTAAAATATCTGTAACAAAAAAATAAATAAAAATTCATAATAAAAAAAAAAAATTCAATGACTTTGGAAAGAGTATTGGAATCTGAATTAGGGTTTGAATATGCTCACTTCATTTTTTCTGACAATGTCAGTTTCCAGGCTTACATAGAAATATGAAATTGGCAAGACTAATCGTTGGTGTTCCTGGGTTGAGCATGGTGGGTCCTTTCTCATTTTGGGTGGTATTTTCATCCTCAGCTCACTCTCAGTAGCTAAAGTTTTCTTGTTCACTGACAAAACCCATTCTATCAACCTTTACAGTTAAGCACATGTGACTGATACTGGCCTCACGTGTTCCTGATCTCCATCAAGTTTTCTTTAAATAGTCTCAACCACCTCCTAAACCAAAGATACAAAGTTAAAGAGATGTACTATTTCTGTAAAGATGTATATACGATCATTATAAAAATTCAAATGGTATAGATAAGTACATCCAAAATTCCATCTCCCAAAGATAACTACTACAAACACTTTGGTGAAAATTCTTTACTATGCATATATGCATGTAAACATATGCCCAAAATGGGATATGAGGTGTTTTAATGAAATTGAAGCCCTCCAGCCTATTCCAACAACTATGTAATTTGCTTTGCCTACCGGTGAGACACCTTGCATAACAGGTTCAGTAACTTAAAATACCTTGTGTCCAATTATCCTCTGTAATTTAATTATATATTTGTCTTATAAATATTCTGAAATGCAAAGGGTTATTTGTGATGATTCTCATATTTGAAAATAATTTATGACTATAAATCCATTTCTATTTTGGTACATCTTATTGCACAAATTTTGGTAGGAGAGAACAGACACCTGCTTTTTTGCCCTTAGTTCCCCATTATGATAGATAGCAAGTATGGTTCCTATTGCTTCCATGAGGGAAAAGGGTTAGGAAACATTGGGTATATTTCAGTGAAGTGACTAGAAACAACTATGATTCTAGTTTATTGGTTCAGTAACTATTATGTCTCTTAAAACAGAGTTTTAGATCATGAAACGTTATTATGGCTTCATCATCTCCTATTGAATTTCAAAACTTTATTTAAAGTTTATATTAAAATATATTCTGTAGAATATAGAATTCTGTACACCTAATCTGTTGAATAATTTTTTTCTCACTTGAAATACATGCCAATCACTTTTTGTCTTTCAGGCTTAGATTCGTCTTCTCTCTTATCCTCTTATAATCTGGATCCACATTTTTTTCTTCTTATTCTTCTTTCCATTCTGAATAATATGGATTTTTACCCAAGTGAATTAATTAATTAAATAATTGAACTAATTAATAATGTGCCAAGTATACTGCCAGGTACTGCAAAGGTTATGAGAAGAGGTAGTACTTCTTCTTCTTCTTTTTTTTTTATTAATTAATTTTTGTTACAGATGTTTCTCCTTTTCCTCCACTGATTCTCCCCTCCCCCCTCCCTGCCCTGTCCCCAGCTTTGTTGTCCATGTCCATTGTTCATGCATACATGCATATAAGTTCTGTGGTTTATCTCTCCCCCACCACCCCCTCTTCTGGGGATTGTCCGTCTGTACCCCACTTCCACGTCTCTGGGGAGGTAGTACTTCTTAGTGGTCTAGCACTTCGATTTTTGAAGTATGCCAAGGTTTGTATACCTGTCTTACCAGCTGTGTGTACATGGGAAATTTCACTTCTGTAAAGTGAAGATGACAATAAAAATATTGTTGATATAATTAATTGAGATAATCTATGTAAACCACTAAGCATAGTACCTGATACATAATAGTCAATAGCTATTATATATTTATAATTCTTCTTCTTCATTATTATTAAAGAGTATTAAGCATGAAACCTATCCTAAGGAAATTAACAGTTCAGCTGAACTACTATTCATATACAAAAGCACAAAGAACAGAATAAATAAAATTGAGTAATGTAGATTGTGATATTGGTAATAAAAGCTATAAGGAGGAATTCATGGTGGATGAATGAATTTAGCTGAACCTTGAAAGGTGGGTAAAATTTAGGTCTGCAAAGAAGAGGAACAAGATTCCATTGTGTAGACAATATGTGTTAAGGTTGGAGTTTTGTTTTTTGTTTTTTTTTGAGTATCAAGATACTTGGGATCCTTCCATCTTTTATGGATAAACTGTTTCTAGGGCTAGGTTCTGGCAAGGCTAGGAAAACTGTGGCTTCAGGGTCTCAGGGTTTGATGAATTTGTTCTGTGGGGATTAATAGAGTAGATGAATGAGTAACAGAAATGGTAATTAAGCAATATGATAGGACAGACTGTGGCATAACAATGATTAATGGGATGCCTCAGGTGAGCACCACGGCACAAGGCAGAACTGAGAGCTCTTGGTGTACCAGAGAACTGTCATTAATCAGCATTACATCATGCTTAAGAGTAGTTTATTGAAATTATAAAATAGGTACTTAAAATAACATTAAAAGCACAATTTTAAACATGCACAACTGATTCTAGTGAAGTACTATGCCAGAAATAAATTCCAACCTTCCGGAGGACTGTACCCCAAGAAAAAGAAAAGAGTTGTGCTCCTCAAAGCTGAAAGTAGCCCATTGACACAGTGTGGCCATGCCAACTTTACCTTCTTAAAACTGTTCTTTTCATTGGAAACCACAGTAGAGACCAGCAAAAACAGAAATGAAATCTTGGCAGTGCTTCTTCCTGCCTCATGTGCCTTGTAATGTCGACCAAGCTGTCAGCCAATGTTGGCTGTTTCTTCCACACTAGATCGCCAGGGAGTGTACTGAAGGAAGAGGTTCTGGACAATGCAAGCATCTGTTGAATTTGGGACAATCTAATGCATCTACCTATCAAAGAGAAAAGGTGGGGTATGGAGTTGACAGTCAGGGAAGGATCAGTTCTTTCATCTTGAGTTGCTCTAATGGGTTTATTGCAGTGGGGGTATAGTTAGTGTCAAGCACTGAAAATCAAGTGGTTAGACAAGAGGTCAACATCTAGAGCAGATTTTCATTGCTATTTGGGTATCTCAGAATCTAGAGAAAAACTCAAGGTTAGAAGAAGGCTTTTCTGAACTGTGTTTGGAGAGATGAAGGCAGGGGAAGCAATATAGTACAGAGGTCATGTATCCAACTGGCTCCAAAGTACTGCGAAGAATACCTAGAAAGGCCTCCTCTGTCACCTACCCATTTCCATGAAAGGCTACCTTCCTTTAACTTGAGTACTCCCTCAGGGACTCTGATATTGATTCATCAGAATTAAATAATTTGGCACTTATTTTTTTTATTCTGAAAAAAAAAAAAAAAATAGAGCTGTGACCTCATGCTAAATCAAAACAAAGCAAAACAACTTTCCCCTCTTCCCCTAGGTATACAACTATAATCCCAGCCCCTCATGAAGTTTCATACTAGTGCAATCAGGGGAAGACTGGTAGGGAGCAAGTCAAACAAATAAATATATTTTTTCAATCTGTGATAGATTTCTGTGATAAGGAGTAACGGGAGGGACCTACTTAGAGGGGAAAGGAGTGAAAAGTATTGCAGGCTGAGTAAGCTATCTGCAATACACCTATAGAGGCAAATATTTGTTGAATGGATTTAAAAAAAAAAGGAAATGCACTAGAGAATGAACTCCAAACTTTTAATAAATCAACCCATTGCAAAGAGTGCATTGCTTAAATTATTTGTCTATTAAACTGTATTGCTTTGTACATTCATTATTCTCCAGTCCTTTTGTGCCTACTGCTGTAGGCCCAGAAAGGAGAAAGTTTACTGAAGTCAGATTTGCTGTCTTCGGAAGTACTTTTGTGTTCCTTCCTAACACCAATATGTTGGTTAATAAATAGAAGATAGTCGTCTAATAAATGTGACTGGCTGTTGACTACATGTATCACTAATAAAATAGGATATGCTGAGATCATTCTTCATCACATTCTAGTAAACAGGTCTCTAATTTGTTACTATTCAGTCTACCAGTGATCTTTATGCACTAAAGATTTCTGTCCCCAGATAGTTTCATCTTCCTTTTAATATGGACACTTTGGGTGCTCTTAGGGCTATTTGAGGGAAAAGATGCCCACAAAGCCAATTCCTCCCTTTTTGCAATGTCAAAATTAGACATAATCATTGCTTCATGCCCAATATGTGCAAGTGCTGTTGATTCAGAAATGTCTGGCAAAGTTCATGCCTCCTAGAAGAAGACTAGAATCAGGTGGCTTGATGTCAGAGCTCTATATATGCTATAGTTCAGCTCTATTATCCATGAAGTAGAATTTTGTTGGCTGATCTGGAAATCTAATAGCCCATCATGACATTGTTTTAAAGGAGGAATGCAATCAGAGTGCCAGACGATGAACCTTCAAGGAAAACTGCAGAACATAATTCACCCACAAAATAAGATTGAACTTCACTTGTTTTTATTCTCAGGAGAGAATCAGAAAACAAATTTTCAGTTATTGGGCCAATTTATAATACTTAGCCAAGAACATTTGATTTTTATATTTTCTACAATGAAAAAATTATTCTTAGAAGAAAGACATACAGGGAACACAGTGGCATAAGTATAGTAAATGATGTAAGGACCCATTGTGGTAGAGGCAGGGTAGGGAATGAGCACACTGCTGAGAATCATCCACAGTGACTCTGGCAATCTCTGGAGGAGTGCTCAGCCTCAATCTAAAGAGGAATGGACCCGAGTGAGCATATTAAAAACCAGGGCTTACCCTGATATGATCTCTCTAGCCCCAGATTTGGTCTTTCCCTTTGGAAGATGATTCTAACTCTTGAAAGCATATTTTACTCTTAGTTGGACAGTGCAGAGGGTGGCCAGAGAATGCATTTGCAGCTAGGTTTAGATTGTTATGTAAAAACCAACAATGACCTACTTCTTTTTCCTCCTTTCTATTCTGCCCTTGGGGCTGCAGAAGTACAGATACTGACATTTTGCACTAGGCTTCCCTTCTTTCCATCATTTATTCTAGATATTCAGAAGAGGATTGAGATGCATAAAATACTCTTCTGGGGAGCCCACTGCTTTATAAATAAAAAATAATTAAAAATATCATTAATAGTTTGCATATGTGTGGCACTTTATAAAATCTATCAAGTATTTTCTTTTTTAAAAATTAAAAATATTAAATGTGGTAAATACAAAGAACATAAACCTTACCATTTTAGGTGTATCATTCAGTAATAATAAACATATTTACATTGTTGTGCAACCATCACCATCATCCATCTCTATAACTTCTCATAGTGCAACATTAAAACTCTGTACCCATTAACAATAATATATTGTGTTTCTCATACATTATTTCATATTTCAGGCTCTTCTCTATAGTCCTCAAAGTGGGAGAAAAGGTACTATTAGCTCAGTGGAGCACGGGGGTTAATGAGGCAGGCTCTGGAATAAGACTATCTGGTTTGAACTCAGTTTACCAGGTATTAATGGTTAATAATAGAACGTGCTTTATGAAGTTTTGTGAGGACTGTGTGAGGTCATTCATAAAGTGATTGGAACATTATAAACACAAAATGCTGGCTGTAATCATCCCCATTTTGCAGATAAGTAAACTAAGACAAGAGAACTTAAGCAGTTTGTCAAAACCCACAGAATTCCTAAATGGCAAGTGAAAACCTGAGCTGTGGTTGACTCAGTGTTCTTTTTCTTTATACAAGTCAAGAATTAATCAAGTCTCAGCTCATTATCAACACAGACAGAATGTGATAATCCAGATTTTAGGCTAACAAAAGGAGGTGATTTCACTTGAGTCTTATTTTATGTTTTGCCTTTAGAGTTAAGGCCTTGCAAGCTTCCTTATCATCCCTGGAATCCCACTGGAGATGCCACACAGTCTAATCTTAAGGCATGTTGGAAGCCCAGGAGAGCAGGAGCTAGGAAGAGGAAGCTAGAGAAAAGGTGAATGAAGGTCAAATAGGAGTAAGGTAAATGTAGTTCAGTTCTAAGCTGGCACTGGAAGCCCAAAGGGAGAGTCTTGTTGGGGGAATGGCATAGGAGATGACTTTAAATTGTGCAATAACAATGGTGAAGGAACCAGGCAAAACAGGGTTATGTTGGTAAATCTTTCTTAAAATAAGGTGCAGAATAGGATACGTTCCAGACCCAAGTGACAGTGTGTATACCTAATCAGGTACCTGGGATATAAGGCAGGATTCTCTCCTCACCTCCTGCTCCACTATTTGTATTAGTGCCCTGGGAAATGTGGGGAAAACAGAGGAATCTTTTCTATCCCAAGAGAGGCTAGGCAACAGGGGGCAGAAAGGTGATCTGGTCCTCTTATAGTTTAGGGATTGGTGAAGACAGGAAAGAGAGTCTGCTGTTAATGGCTCTGAGTCTTTGGCTCTGAGGCATAAAAGCTCTACCAATTATTTCCAAATTCTTCTGGTTTAGGGATTTAAAGCTCTTAGTCAGTGATTCTAGGAGTAAAGTTGGGGGCAGTCTTTACATTGCTGGATGCTCGCTTCAGAGCTAACATGGAGCTAGAACCATACAGGACAGGAGATGATATGGGAAAGACTTTCAAGATAAGGTACATACTTCCTTATCCCATTTCCTGTTTCTCCCCCAGGAATCAACTTCATCAACCCCTTCTCTATTTTTTTTCTTCTCTGTACTATTATCCTCTTTTTCTCCATGGCACACTCTTTTGGCATATAAACATGTTCAAGTGTTCATATAATTAAAAAACAAACAAAAACACCAGCAAAATTACTCCTTAACCTCAGCTCCCTGTCCCTTCTGGTTACTGTTCCTTTTTTTTTTTAATTTTCAAAAAATACAGTTTACGTTCAATATTATTTTGGTTACAGTTCTTTTTTCTTCTTCTTTTAAAAAAATCCTCACCCAAATATATGCTTACTGATTTTTAGAGAGAGGGAGGGAGAGAGAGAGAGAGAAAATTATGGATGTGAGATAGAAACAGATCAGTTACCTCCCATATGCCCCAATTAGGGATCAAACATGCAAACATGGTATGTGCCTGACTGGGAATAGAACCCTCAATCTTTGAGTGTAGGGGACGATGCTCCAACCAAGCCACACCAGCCAGGGCACGTTCTCTCATTATGGTTACACTATTAGAAAGGGTTGTCTGCAATTGCCAGTTACATTTCCTCACTGCTCAGTCTCTCCTCAAGGCACTATAACCCTTCTCCTCACCTTCTCTCTTCACTGAAACTGCTATTGCAAAATGATAGTTTTTTACAATCCCAAATCCCATGTCCACTTTTTCTCTTTTTAAAAAATTGTATTTCTTTATTGAGTTATAGAGAGAGAGGAAGGGAGATGGAGAGAGAGAGAGAAACATCCATGGGAGAGAACATCCATAAGAGAGTACATTGATTGGCCACCTCCTGCATGCCCCCAACTGGGTATTGGGCCCACAACCTGGGCATGTGCCCTGACAGGGAATCGAACTGGCGACCTCTTGGTGCACAGGTTGATGCTCAACCACTAAGTCACACGAGCTGGGCCACTTTTTAAAAAAATTTATCTTTATTGTTGAAAGTATTACAGATGTCCCTCCTTTTTTCCCCCATTGACACCCTCCTCTCTGCTGCCATCTCACTCCCTGCCTTCACAGTACTGTTGTCTGTGTCCATTGGTTATGCATACATGTATATAAGCTCTTTGGTTTATCCCTTCCTGCCCCTCATTCCCCTTCCCTCTGAGGTTTGTCACTCTGTTCCCTACTTCCATGTCTCTGAATCTATTTTGTTTGTCAGCGTATTTTGTTCATTATATTCCACAAATAAGTGAGATCATGAGATATTTGTCTTTCTCTGATTGTCTTGTTTCATTTAGGATAATACTCTCCAGGTCCCTTCATGTTGTCTCAAAGGGTAAGAGATCTTTCTTTCTTATAGCTGTATAGTATTCCATTGTGTAAATGTACCACAGCTTTTTTATCCACTCATCTACTGATGGGCACTTGGGCTGTTTCCAGATCTTAGCTATTGTAAATAACACTGCTATAAACATAGAGGTGCATATAATCTTTCTGGTTGGTGTTTCAGGCTTCTTAGGATGTATTCCTACAAGTGGGATCACTGGGTCAAATGGCAGTTCCATTTTTGATTTATTGAGGAAACACCACATTGTTTTCCATAGTGACTGCATCAGTCTGCATTCCCACCAACAGTGTGCTATGGTACCCTTTTCTCCACATCCTGCCAGCACTTGTTGTTTGATGATTTGTTTATAGTAGCCATTCTGGCAGATGTGAGGTGATCCATAATAGTCATTTAAATTTGCATCTCTCTGATGATTAATGATGTTGAGCATTTTTTCATATATCTCTTGGCGATTTGTATGCCCTGTTTGGAGAAGTGTCTATTCAGGTCCTCTGCCCTTTTTTTTTTTTTTTTTTTGGTACGTGCCCTTAGCGGGAATGGAACCCAGGACTCTTTGGTTTATAGGCCGATGCTCCAACTGCTGAGCACCTCTGCCAATTTTTTAATTGTATTGTTTGTCTTCCTTTTGTTGAGTTGTATGAGTATTTTATATATTTTGGAAATTAACCCTCTATCTAATATATCAGTGGCAAATATGTTCTCCCATTTTGAATATATCAAAATTCCCTTTTCATTTTGATGCTGGTTTCTTTTGCTGTGCAGAAGTTTTTTTGTTTGATGTAGTCCAATTAATTGATATTTTTCCTTTGCTTCTTTTGTCCTAGGCAGTGTATCAGTGAAAATTCAGCTATATTTGATGTCTGAGATTTTGCTGCCTACATTTTCTTTTAAAATTTTTATGGTTTAATGAGTTACATATTTTGAGTTTCTTCTTGTGTATGGAGGAAGTTGGTAGTCTAGTTTCATTTTTTTGCATGTACCTGTCCAATTTTCCCAGCTCCATTTATTAAAGAGACTGTCTATATGCTCTTGCCTCCTTTGTCAAACATTGAGTATAATGTCTTGGCTCGATTTCTGGGTTTTCTCTTCTGTTCCACTGATCTATATGCCTGTTCTTGTGCCAGTACCAAGCTGTTTTGGTTACCAGGGCTTTGTAGTATAACTTTATATCTGGTATTGTGATTCCTCCCACTTTTTCTTTTTTCAGATTGTTGTGGCTATTCGGGGTCTCTTTTGGTTCCATATCAACTTTTGGAGTGTTTGATCTGGATCTGTGAAATATGCTGTTGGCCCTTAAATAGGGATTGCATTGAATCGATAGATTGCTTTGGGTAGTATAGACATTTTAATTATGTTGATTCTTCTAATCTATGAACATGTACACCTTTCCACTTCTTAATATGTTCCTCTATTTCATTTTTCAATGTACTGTAGTTTTCTGAGAACAGGTCTTTTATCTCCTTGGTTATGTTTATTCCTAGGTATCTTAATTTTTTTGTTGCAATGGTATTTTTTTAAGTTTCTCTTTTTGAGTACTCATAATTGGTGTATAAAAATGCCATCAGACTTCCGGTCAAGATGGGGGGTAGGTAAATGCGGTATCGTGTCCTCCCACAACCACATCAAAGTTACAACTAAACTACAGAACAACCATCATTCAAAACCGCCTGAAATCAAGCTGAATGGAAATCCTACAACTACGGAATTAAAGCAGCAGCCACATCTAGACTGGTAGGAGGGGCGGAGGCCCGAGGGGTGGCGGCCCGAGGGGCGGCAGGCGTGATGGGCTGGTCCCACACCCATGTGTGGCGGATAAAAATCAGGAGGACACCTCGGTTGGAAAGGTCCTTCCTGAGGACTGAGGGGCCCCTGTCCCACACCAGGTGCCCCACTCAGGGTTCGAGTGCCAGGAAGAGAATCCCCATAACTTGTGGCTGGAAAAACCAGCAGGAACTGAGGCTCAGTGGGAAGTTCAGCCCACGCACGAACTTATTGGACTCTCTCCCTCTAAGCTTGGAGGGGAGGCAGCTCGAGGGGCACCAGAGACATACAGGGAAGAACTGAGCTGTTTGGCACTGGAGCGAGGGCTGGAGAGGGGGCTTTCTAGAGGACAAATGTGCTGTCAGAGGTCTTTGTTCCTTTGGTGAGCCCTTCCCTGGGGCAGCAGACAGAAGCCATATCTGGGACTCCAGCAACCTGGCTCACACTGGTAGCCCCACCCTGGTGACTCCCTGAGGCCCCGCCCTGCCCCACCCAACTTTCAGGCCCACCCAAGCTGTTGCCAGTTGCTTAACCATAGGATTGGCCTGTCTTGGATCCTGCTTCAGGTTTTCCTAAATTCTTTCAAACGAGCAGCATCTGGTCTCAGCGAGCCGCATACCTCTCGTGAAGTAATACACTGAAACAAACACAGGGAGGCAGCCAAAATGAGGAGACAAAGAAACAGGTCCCAAATGAAAGAACAGAACAAAACCCCAAGAAAAGAACTAAGCGAAATGGAGATAAGCAACCTAACAGATACTGAGTTCAAAATACTGCTTATAAGGATGCTCTATGAACTTAGTGAGAACCTCAGTGAACTTAGTGAGGGCCTCAAGAGCATAAAAAATGACCAGTCAAAAATCACGGATGCACAGTTAGAATTGAAGGAGGCATTAACTAAAATAAAGAATAATTTACACAGCTTCAATAATAGAGTATGTAAATCCAAGGAGCAAACCATCGATTTGGAATATAAGGAAGCAAAAAATTCCCAATCAGAACAGCAAAAAGAAAAAGGAATAAAAAAAAAAATGAGGATAGTGTAAGGAGCCTCTGGGACAACTTCAAGTGTGCCAACGTTCGTATCTTGGGGGTGCCAGAAGGAGAAGAGCGAGAACAAGAAATCAAAAACCTGTTTGAAACAATAATGGCAGAAAACTTCCCTAACTTGGTGAAGGAAACAGACATACAAGTCCAGGAAGCACAGAGAGTCCCAAACAAGATGAACCCCAAGAGGCCCACACCAAGACACATCATCATCAAAAGGCAAGAGGTTCAAGACAAAGAGAGAATCTTAAAAGCAGCAAGAGAAAGGCAGCTAGTTACCTACAAGGGAGTTCCCATAAGGCTGTCAGCTGATTTCTCAAAAGAAACTTTGCAGGCCAGAAGGGAGTGGCAAGAAATATTCAGAGTGATGAAAAGCAAGAACCTACAACCAAGATTACTCTATCCTGCAAAGCTGTCATTTAGAATCGATGGCCATATAAAGAATTTCCCAGACAAGAAAAAGTTAAAGGAGTTCATCACCAGCAAACCATTATTATATGAAATGATGAAGGGTCTTTTTGAAGAAAAATATAAAATATATGAACAAACCAAATGGCAATGAATACATATCTATCAACAATGGAATCTACAAACAAAATGAACAGGTAGAACAGAAACATTCTCATAGATACAGAGAACATTTTGTTGGTTGCCAGATGGGAGGGGCTTGGGGGAATGGGTGAAAAAGGCGAAGGGATTAAGAAGTACAAATTCATTGGTCGACTGACAAACCTCAAAGCGAAAGGAGGTGGGGGGTGGGGAGAAATAAACCAAAGAACTTCTATGCATAACCAATGGACACAGACAATAGTGTGGGAAAAGGCGGGAGGGGGGTGGGAGTGGGGAGGAGGGTGTCAAAGGGGGAAAAATGAGGAACATCTGTAACACATTTTACATTCAACAATAAAGATAAAAAAAAAATGCCATCAATTTCTGGATGCTAATTTTGTATCCTGCTACTTTGCCAAATTCATTTATGAAATCTAGTAGTTTTTTTATGGAGTCTTTTAGGAAAAGTAAATATAATATCATGTCATCTTCAAATAATGACAGTTTTACTTCCTCCTTTCCAGTTTAGATGCCTTTTATTATTTCTTCTTGTCTGATCACTGTGGCTAAGATTTCCCAGTACTATGTTGAATAAGAGTGGTGAAAGCAGACATCCCTATCTTGTTTCTGTTGTTAAGGGAAATGCTTGTAGTTTTTGCCCACGGAGTAAGATATTGGCTGTGGGTTTGTCATATATGGCCTTTATTATTTGAGGTATGATCCTTCTATTTCCACTTTGCTGAGTGTTTTTATCAGAAATGGGTGCTAGATTTTGTTAAATGCTTTTTCAGCATCTATTGATGTGATCATATTATTTTTATCTTTCATTTTGTTTATGGGTGTATCACATTTATTGATTTGCAAATATTGTGTCAGACTTGCATTCCTTGGATAAATCCTAGTTGGTTGTGGTGAACTTTTTCTCCTTTTGATGATAATGACTGGGTCTGTATTTTTCACTGCTGTATCCTTATTTTCCAGTAGCACATAGTAGGTGCTTAATTATTTGTTGAATTAAATTGACCTCTCTGTAGCATCTCATACTTTATAATTCTGTTCTTTTGTTATTTCTCAATTTTCTTTTTTGTGTTCCTTCCTTGTCTAGTTCATTAAAGGTCATTAGGCCTCAGGAACCTGTTCTTTGGTCCCTACTTTTTTTATTCCATAGACTTTATCTAGATGATCTAATCTAAACCCATGCTTTCAGTTGTCTTCTCTGAGATAATGACCTCCAAATCTAAATCTGCAGTACAGACGCTATATTCTATTAGAAATTTGTTATTGAATGTCTGCTATATACCTCAAAGTCAGTATTTTCAGAACTGAATTCATTAACTCTGTCTTCATCCTGCCTTTCCTGTGTGCCCGTAGCTCAGTAAATGGCACTCACCATGCACCCAGTTGAACAAGCCAGAAACCTGGAGTTGTGCTTCATTCCTCATTCTTCCTTATCTCTCACATCTAG
The DNA here is from genome assembly GCF_014108415.1 of Molossus molossus. Classification (NCBI taxonomy): domain Eukaryota; kingdom Metazoa; phylum Chordata; class Mammalia; order Chiroptera; family Molossidae; genus Molossus; species Molossus molossus. The sequence goes on from NW_023425350.1 coordinate 39,444,943, forward strand.
TAAGTCATGAAATCCTACCAATTCTACCTCCTGAATAGTTGTCAGATCCATCTCCTTTTCTCTAACTCCATTGTCATCACCAAAGTCCAGGTCACCATCATTTCTCTCTCCATTATAGCAGTGGATTCCTCATTGCTATCTTTGGCTGCTGACCTTCATCAGCCTTTCTGCCTCATCTTCATCCTGCTTGGCATGGATAACTTCTAGTCATCTCTCAAGTTCCAATGTCACTTCTTTAGGAAACTTTCCTAACTAAGCCCTCCTCACCCCTGAGTATTTGGATATTGAGTGTTTCTATTATATGTGTTCCAAGCATTTAAATCATCCTATTCTAATTGTTTATTTAATTGCTTAATTTTTTGATGAACCCACTAGATTGTAAATTCTGTTTTGCACTGCTGTATTTTTGCCCAGGGCACATAATAGCACACAGCACATAGTAAGTAGATACTCAACAAATATTCATTGAATAAATTGGAGAAAATATTCTATAAACTGAAGAAGCATCATTTTGCAGTTCATATAAAAATGAACAAGATCAGTAGTTTAGCAAATAAATCTATGGTGTGTGTGTAAACTTCCCACTCTCAGTTCATGTGGTTGATGAACCTCAACTATGTAAGTAAAACCTTATTTTTCAAATAAAAATATTCAGTGTGAATTGCAGTGTCATAACTTTTGGTGCTTATGGCAACAAGTAGCTGCAACAAACAACATTAGCAAAGAAGGCAATGTAACAAAACCTCATTTATCCATTCAAATCTTTTTCTGTTTAACTCTGCAGTCTTAACAGTTCAATAATTCAACTGCAAATTTGTTAAGATTCATTGCTTTCCAAGTCCATCACATGCTCAGGCCTATTTGCTTGTCTCTTTCTGCTGGGAAACTACTTGTCTGTGGAGTGGCCCAGAAAACATTTTTTTTTCAATGTTAATTACTCAAAGATTAAGAAAGGTAAAATAAGAGTTATGTAACAGAGGGCTTGTTTTGCTTTTGGATTACTGGGTAGTGAGCATGCATACTTAGCCTCAGGAATGCTTTTGTTGATGTTATTTTTTTTTAATTAAAAAAAATATGCTTTTACTGATTTTTTAGAGAGAGAAGAAGGGAGAGATAGAAACATCGATGTGAGGAGAAACATCAATCAGCTGCCTCCTGCATGCCCCCTATTAGGGACCAAGCCTGCAACCAGACATGTGCCCTAACTGGGAATTGAACTGGGACCTCTCAGTCCATGGGACAATGCTCAATCCACTGAACAACACTAGCTGGGCTATGATGTTATTTTGTAAATTATAGCTTTTCTTCTTGGATCCCTATGAATAAGATACTATACTAATTTTCATCTTTCTATCTCCATAAATTAAATAGCTTTATCTAAACATTCCTGTTCCTATAACTAAAGTTTTGGATTATTTACTGTGTATACTGCAATATGAGAATTGCCAAAGCAGTAGGAGATGTGACCTAGATCCTCAATCCTTTTGGGAACATGTGATTGAATCATGAAGCATATGGGATAGGGTGTGAGGTAGTAATTGTAGCTAAAGTCTCACTGGCTAAGGTTCCTTTTTACTAACCAACCAGTGTTTTTGGACTTAATGTGACCACTTAGATTGAACTGGAACTTGAATACCTTAACAATGAGGGTGAGTTTTTATTAATTGAAAAGCTGGGAGCAGTTGTTTCCAGAGTAAAGTACCTAGAACATCTGTATTTATAATACTACAGTATGTATATAAATCAATTTAAACATAATAACTTTATTCTTTTCTTTCTTCTATCTTGCACTTAATAAAAATTAATATTTATCTTTTTTCATTAAAGTAACATGAGCACACAGTTTTAAAGTCAAATAATGGTAAGAGGCTTAGGTAAAACCCAACATTCTCTTAATTTCCTCACCCTACATTGCCTCTTATTCTTTTGGCTGCCCCTGTCTTTCTGAGGTAACCATTTTTAAAATCTTCAGCTGTTTATCCAGTATAGGCATTGACTTCTCATGCAAAATACTATGCATATGCTACTATTGTTAGATTCAACATTTTTATTTTTATTTTATTTTTTATCCTCACCTGAGGACATTTTCCCACTTTTTGATCAGACAAAATGAGGAGAGAGAGGAAGAGAGAGAGAGAAACATCGATGTGAAAGGGACACATTGAGTGGCTGCCTCTCACGCGACCCGACCAGGGCCAGGGACAAACGGCAACCGAAGTACGTGCCCTTAGCAGGAAACAAACCCGGGTCTCTCTGAACCGCAGGACAATGCTCTAAACGCTGAGCCAACTGACCAGGGATATTTTTATTTATATTTATTTATTTATTTTTATTAATTTATTTTCCCCCCATTGACACCCTCCTCCCCATCCCCCCATCCTCGGCTTTGTTGTCCGTGTCCATTGGTTATGCGTATATGCATATAAGTTCTGTGGTTTATCTCTTCCCTCCCCCCCAACCCCTCTTCTGATGGTTGTCAGTCTGTACCCTACTTCCACGTCTCTGGGTCTACCCTATTCCTCAAACTATTATGTTCATTATATTCCACAAATAAATAAGATCATGTGATATTTGTCTTTCTCTGCTTGGGTTATCACTTAGGATAATACTTTCCAGGTCCCTCCATGTCATCTCAAAGGATAAGAGATCTTTCTTTCTTATCGCTGCATAGTACTTCATTGTGTATAGGTACCATAGCTTTTTTATCCATTCATCTACTGATGGACACTTGGGCTGTTTCCAGGTCTTAGCTATTGTAAATAGTGCTGCTACAAACATGGGGGTACATATATTCCTTCTGATTGGTGTTTCAGGCTTCTTAGGCTATATTCCTAGAAGCCTAAGGGATCACTGGGTCAAATGGCAATTGAATTTTTAATTTTTTGCAGTAACACCATATTGTTTTCTATAGTGGCTGCACCAGTCTGCATTCCCACCAGCAGTGTACTAGAGTCCCCATTTCTCCAACCCTTGCCAACACTTGTTGTTTGAGGATTTGTTGATGGTGGCTATTCTGACAGGTGTGAGGTGATACCTCATTGTTGTTTTAATTTGCATCTCTCTGATGATTAGTGATGAGCATTTTTTCATATGTCTCTTGGCCATTTGTAGGTCCTATTTGGAGAGGTTTCTATTTAGGTCCTCTGCCAATTTTTTAATTGGGTTCTTTGTCTTCCTTTTGTTGAGCTGTATGAGTACTCTATATATTTTTGAAATTAACCCCTTATCTGATGTATCATTGGCAATAATGCTCTCCCATACAGTGGGTTGCCTTTCCATTTTGGTGGTTGATTCTTTTGCTGTGCTGAAGCTTTTTTTTTTTTTTTTTTTGTGGTACATGCCCCTATCAGGAACTGAACCTGGGACTCTCTGGTCTGCAGGCTGACGCTCAACTGCTGAGCCAAACTGGCCAGGGCTGTGCTGAAGCTTTTTAGTTTGATGTAGTCCCATGTGTTCATTTTTTTCCTCTGTTTCTGTTGCCTTAGGTGATGTATCAGTGAAAATTCTGCTGCGTACGATGTCTGAAATTTTGTTGCCTACATTTTCTTTTAGGATTTTTATGGATTCTCGGGTCACATTTAAGTCTTTTATCCATTTTCAGTTTATTCTTGTGTATGGTGTAAATTGATGGTCTACTTTTATTTTTTTGCATGTAGCTGTCCTATTTTCCCAACACCATTTATTAAAGAGGCTGTCTTTGCTCCATTGTATGCTCTTGCCTCCTTTGTCAAATATTAATTGAGCATAATGTCTTGTGTCCATTTCTGGGTTCTCTGTTCTTTTCCACTGGTCTATATGCCTGTTCTTGTGCTAGTACCAGGCTATTTCGATTAAAGTAGCATTGTAGTATACCCTGATATCCAGTACTGTGATTCTACCTACTTTGTCCTGTTTTTCAATATTACTGTGGCTATTCGGGGTCTTTTTTGATTCCATATGAACTTTTGAACTATTTGTTCTAGTTATGTGAAATATGTCATTGGTATTTTGATGGGGATTGCATTGAATCTATAGATTGCTTTGGGTAGTATGGACATTTTAATGATGTTAATTCTTCTAATCCATGAACAAGGTATGTACTTCCACTTTTTATATCTTCCTCTATTTTTTCTCAATGTCCTGTAGTTTTCTGCAAATAGGTTTTTTACTGCTTTCGTTAAGTTTATTTCTAGATATCTTAATTTTTTTTTGCCACAATGGTAAATGGGATTATTTTTAATTTCTCTTTCTGTGAGTTCATCATTGGTGTATAAGAATGACATGGATTTCTTTTTTTTTTTTTTAAATCTTTATTGTTGAATGTAGAATGTATTACAGATGTTCCTCATTTTTCCTCATTGACCCCCTCCTGTCCCCCTCCTGCCTTTTCCCACACTATTGTCTGTGTCCATTGGTTATGTATATAAGTCCTTTGGTTTATTTCTCCCCATCCCCAACCCCTTTCCATTTGAGGTTTGTCATTCTAGCAATGAATTTGTACTTCTTAATCCCTTCACCTTTTTCACCCATTCCCCCAACCCCTCTCCCATCTGGCAACCAACAAAATGTTCTCTGTATCTATGAGAATGTTTCTGTTCTACCTGTTCATTTTGTTTGTAGATTCCATTGTTGATAGATATGTATTCAGTGCCATTTTGTTTGTTCATTTATTTTATCTTTTTCTTCAAAAAGACCCTTCATCATTTTATATAACAATGGTTTGGTGGTGATGAACTCCTTTAACTTTTTCTTGTCTGGGAAATTCTTTATATGGCCATCGATTCTAAATGACAGCTTTGCAGGATAGAGTAATCTTGGTTGTAGGTTCTTGCTTTTCATCACTCTGAATATTTCTTGCCACTCCCTTCTGGCCTGCAAAGTTTCTTTTGAGAAATCAGCTGACAGCCTTATGGGAACTCCCTTGTAGGTAACTAGCTGCCTTTCTCTTGCTGCTTTTAAGATTCTCTCTTTGTCTTGAACCTCTTGCCTTTTGATGATGATGTGTCTTGGTGTGGGCCTCTTGGGGTTCATCTTGTTTGGGACTCTCTGTGCTTCCTGGACTTGTATGTCTGTTTCCTTCACCAAGTTAGGGAAGTTTTCTGCCATTATTGTTTCAAACAGGTTTTTGATTTCTTGTTCTCGCTCTTCTCCTTCTGGCACCCCCAAGATGCAAACGTTGGCACACTTGAAGTTGTCCCAGAGGCTCCTTACACTATCCTCATTTTTTTGGATTCTTTTTGCTGTTCTGATTGGGAATTTTTTGCTTCCTTATATTCCAAATTGATGGTTTGCTTCTTGGATTTACGTACTCTACTATTGAACCTGTGTAAATTATTCTTTATTTCAATTAATGCTTTCTTCATTTCTGACTGGTCCTTTTTTATGCTCTCAAGGCCCTCACTAAGTTTGCTGAGGTTCTCACTAAGTTCATTGAGTATCCTTATAAGCAGTATTTTGAACTCAGCATCTGTTAGGTTGCTTATCTCCATTTCACTTAGTTCTTTTCCTGGAGTTTTGTTCTGTTCTTTCATTTGGGACCTGTTTCTTTGTCTCCTCATTTTGGCTGCCTCCCTGTGTTTCTTTCTGTGTGTTACTTCACGAGAGGTATGGGGCTAGCTGAGACCAGATGCTGCTCGTTTGAAAGAATTGAGGAAAACCTGAAGCAGGATCCAAGACAGGTCAATCCTATGGTTAAGCAAGTGGTAACAGCTTGGGTGGGCCTTAAAGTTGGGTGGGGAAGGGCCTGAGGGAGTCACCAGGGCGGGGCTACCAGTGTGAGCCAGGTTGCTGGAGTCTCAGATATGGTAACTGTCTGCCTCCTCAGGGAAGGGCTCACCAAAGGAACAAAGGCCTCTGACAGCACATTTGTCCCGGAGAAAGCCCCCTCTCCAGCCCTCGCTCCAGTGCCAAACAGCTCAGTTCTTCCCTGTATGTCTCTGGTGCCCCTCGAGCTGTCTCCCCTCCAAGCTTAGAGGGAGTGAGTCTGATACTTCCGTGCACGATCCCGTTAGGAGGAGCTGCCTGGGGCTCCAGCTGCTTCAGCTTCCCTGAGCCTCAGTTCCTGCTGGTTTTTCCAGCCAGAAGTTATGGGGACTTCTCTTCCTGGCACTGGAACCCTGAGCGGGGCATCTGGTGTGGGATGGGGACCCCTCAGTCCTCAGGGAGGACCTTCCCAGCCGAGGTATCGTCCTGATTTGTTTCCACCACACGTGGGTGTGGGACCAGCCCGTCGCACCTCCGCCCCTTGCGCTCCGCCCCTTGTACCAGTCTGGATGTGCCTGCTGCTTTAATTCCGTAGTTGTAGGATTTCCATTCAGCTTGATTTCAGGCGGTTTTGACTGATTGTTGTTCTTGGTTTAGTTGTAACTTTGATGTGGTTGTGGGAGGACGTGATATCACGTTTACCTATGCCGCCATCTTACCAGAAGTCGCCATGAATTTCTTGACGTTAATTTTGTATCCTGCTACATTGCCAAATGCATTTATTAAGTCTAGTAGATTTTTGATGGAGTCTTTAGGGTTTTCTATGTATAATATCATGTCATCTGTGAATAATGACAGTTTCACTTCCTCCTTTCCAATTTGGATCTCTTCTATTTTTTCTTCATGTCTGATTGCTATGCCTAAGACTTCCAGTACTATGTTAAATTAGAGTGGCAAAAGTGAGCATCCCTGTCTTGTTCCTGTTCTTAGGGGAAATGCTTTTAGGTTTTGCCCATTGAGTATGATGTTGGTTATGGTTCTTTTATATATGGCCTTTATTATGTCGAGATGTGATTCCTCTATTTCCACATTGCTGAGCGTTTTTATCAGAAATGGGTGCTGTATTTTGTTGAATGCTTTTTCAGCATCTATTGATATGATCATGTGGTTTTTATTCTTCATTTTGTTTATGTGGTATACCACATGTATTGATTTGCGAATATTGCACCAGCTTTGCATCGCTGTGATGAATCCTACTTGGTCATGGTGAATAATTTTTTTGATGTATTGCTGGATCTAATTTGCTAGTATTTCGTTCAGGATTTTGGCATATATGTTCATCAGGGATATTGACCCGTAGTTTTCTTTCTTTGTAGTGTCTTTTTCTGGTTTTGGAATTAGAATTGTGCTGGCCTCATAGAACGAGTTTGGAAGTTTTCCTTCTTCTTGAATTTTTTGAAATAGTTTGAGGAGAACGGGTGTTAGTTCTTTGAATGTTTGGTAAAACTTCCCTGTGAAGCCATCCGGGCCTGTGCTTTTGTTTGCTGGGAGTCTTGATTACCTCTTCAATTTCCTTAGTTGTTATTGGTCTGTTCAAGTTTTCTGTCTCTTCCTGGTCCAATTTTTGGGAGACTATGTGTTTCTAGAAATTTGTCCATTTCGCTTAGATTGTCAAATTTGTTGCCATATAGTTGTTCATAGTATTTGTTCATGATCCTTTGTATTTCTGTGGTTTCAGTTGTTACTTTTCCTCTTTCATTTCTGATTTTGTGTATTTGGGTTCTCTCTCTTTATTTCTTGGTTAGTCCAGCTAAGGGTTTATAGATCTTGTTTATCTTTTCAAAGAACCAGCTCTTTGTTTCATTGATCCTTTGAATTGTTTTTTTTGGTCTCCATGTCATTTATTTCTGCTCTGATCTTTACTATTTCCTTCCTTCTACTTGCTCTGGGATTTTTTTTGTTTGTTTGTTTGCTTTCTAGTTCTTTAAGTTATGAGGTTAGATGGTCTATTAGAAAATTTTTTGTTTCTTGAGGTAGGTCTGTAGTGCTATGAACTTCCCTCTCAGAAGTGCTTTGGCTGCATCCCTTAGATTTTATGCTGTTGTGTGTTTATTTTCATTGGTTTTCAGGAAGTTTTTAATTTCTTTCTTGATCTACTTGGTAACCCATTCATTGTTTAATAATGTGCTATATAGCTTCCATGTGTTCAAATGTCTTTGCATGTTCTTGTTGCATGCCATTGTGATCTGAGAAGATGCTTGATAGGATTTCAATCTTCTTGAACTTGTAGAAACTTAGTTTGTGTCCTAATATGTGGTATATCTTTGAGAATGTCCCTTGTGCACTTGAGAAGAATGCGAATTTGGTAGTTGTGGGGTGTAATTCTTCGTAGATATCTATTAAATCCATTTGGTCTAGTGCTTCATTTAGAGTCTGTGTTTCCTTGTTAATTTTTTGTCTAAAAGATCTATCCAGTGATGTCAGCGGGGTGTTGAGTCCCCTGCTATGATTGTATTGCTATCGATTTCTCCTTTGAAGTCCTCCAGAATATTTTTAATTTACTTTGGTGCTTTTAAATTGGGTGCATATATGTTTACTAAGGTTATAGCTTCCTGTTAAATAGATCCTTTTAATATTATGTAGTTGCCTTCTTTGTCTCTAGTTATGGTCTTCATTTTGAAATCTATTTTATCAGATAATAGTATTACTACTCTAGCTTTTTTTTTTTTTTCTTTCTGTTTGCTTAGAAGATTTCTTTCCATCCCTTCACTTTCTACCTGTGTGAAGTCTTTTGTTGTGAGGTGGGTCTCTTGTATACAACATATAGATTAGTCATGCTTTCCTATCCAATTAGCTTTTTTTTTTTTATTTATTTATTTTTTTTTAATTTTATTTATTTATTTATTTTTTTGTTACAGATATTTTACCTTTTTACCCCATTGGCACCCCCCACCCCACCCCCCCTCCACCCTGTCCCCGGCTTAGTTGTCCATGTCCATTGGTCATGCATACATGCATATAAGTTCTGTGGCTTATCTCTTCCCACCCTCCACCCCCCATCCCCTCTTCTGAGGGATGTCAGTCTGTGCCCTACTTCCATGTGTCTGGGTCTACTGTATTCCTCAGACTGTTATGTTCATTATATTCCGTATTTAAGTGAGATCATGTGGTATTTGTCTTTTTCTGCTTGGCTTCTTTCACTTAGGATAATACTTTCCAGGTCCCTCCATGTCGTCTCAAAGGATAAGAGATCTTTCTTTCTTACCGCTGCATAGTATTCCATTGTGTATATGTACCACAGCTTTTTGATCCATTCGTCTACTGGTGGACACTTGGGCTGTTTCCAGATCTTAGCTATTGTAAATAGTGCTGTTTTGAACATGGGGGTACATATATTCTTCCTGATTGGTGTTTCAGGCTTCTTAGGGTATATTCCCAGCAGTGGGATCACTGGGTCGAATGGAAGTTCAATTTTTAATTTTTTGAGGTAGCACCATATTGTTTTCCATAGCGGCTGCACCAGTCTGCATTCCCACCAGCAGTGTATTAGAGTCCCCTTTTCTCCACATCCTCGCCAACACTTGTTGTTTGATGATTTGTTGATGGCGGCCATTCTGACAGGTGTGAGGTGATACCTCATAGTTGTTTTAATTTGCATCTCTCTGATGATTAGTGATGTTGAGCATTTCTTCATATGTCTCTTGGCCATTTGTATGTCCTGTTTGGAGAGGTGTCTATTCAGCTCCTCTGCCCATTTTTTAATTGGGTTCTTTGTCTTCCTTTTGTGGAGTTGTATGAGCACTCTGTATATACTGGAAATTAACCCCTTATCTGATACATCATTGGCAATGATGTTCTCCCATACAGTGGGTTGCCTTTCCATTTTGATGATTGTTTCTTTTGCTGTGCAGCAATTAGCTTTTTATTGGAGCATTCAATCTATTTACATTTAAGGTGATTATTGATACGTACTTAATTATTGCCATTTTTCTTTAGTGTGGTTCTATTTTTCTTCCCATTTCTCCTGCTAATTATAGCAGTCATTTTAACATTTCTTGCAGTGCTGGTTTGGTGCTAATCTATTTCCTTTGCCTTTTTTTTTTTTTGGTCTGGGAAGCTCTTTATTTGACCTTCTATTTTGAATGATAGCCTTGCTGGGTAGAGTAGTCTTGGATTCAGATCCTTGTTTTTCATGACCTTGATTACCCCTTCTGGCCTGTAGTGTTTCTGTTGAGAAGTCAGCTGAGAGCCTTATGGGGGTTCCTTTGTAGGTAACCTGTAGCTTATCTCTTGCTGCCTTTATGATTCTCTCTTTGTCTTTAATTTTTGGCATTTTAATTACTATGTGTCTTGGTGTGGGCCTGTTTGGGTTTTTCTTGCTTGGGGCTTTCTGTGCTAACCTTCTTCCTTCAACAATTTAGGGAAGTTTTCTGTCACTATTTCTTCAAATATATTCTCTAACCCTTGCTCATTTTTTTTCTTCTTCAGGGACTCCTATGATGTGAATATAATTATGTTTACAAGTGTCCCACAGTTCTCTTAAGCTGTCTTCTTGTTTTTTTTTCCTTCTTTTTTTTGGGTTTTCTGATTGGTTGATTTTTTTCTACCCTGTCTTCTAATTCACTAATCCGGTCCTCAGCTTCCTCTACTCTGCTGTTTAGACCTTCCAATGTGTTCTAAATTTCTGCTATGTCATTATTCATTTCTTCTTGGTGGTTTTTAATTTTCAGTTGGTTGATTTTCAATGTTCTATGTCTTTACTCATGGTGTTGTTGTTTTTACTCATGCTGTTGAGCTTCCTCAAGATCATGGCTCTGAATTCTAGCTCTGTTGACTTGCTTAACTGTATTTCATTTATCTCATCTTTGGTAGAGTTCTCTTGTTCTTTCATTTGGGATTTGTTTCTTTGTTTCATCATTTTGGCTATCTTGGTTGGCTTTGGATCCTGGAAAATTTTCCCTGTGGGTGTTGGTGTTCTGCTGTTTGTGGCTCCCTCTCCTGGGTTTAGATTAGCCTGAGAGGACCCACGTTAAACACCTGTCAAGTCTTACTTTCCTGGGTAGAGTTGCAACCCCAAGAATGTTTCAGTTATCCTCTAGCTTTTTGCCTGGAGGCCATTAGTCGAGGTTTCTTGAAGAGCCTTGGGTTCTCAGATGAGTGAAAAACTCCCTCAGGTGTTCAGCATAAGGGGATTTCTCGATGGAGGGGCAGATGCTGGTTGTTAATGAGCCTCAATTTGCATTTAAATGGCCCACGGGGTGGGGTTGAATCTCTGAAGGAGGGGCCACAGCCTCTCCTCAGAGCCCTGGGAAGGAGTAAGATGGCCACTGTCCTGCATCACTGCAACTCAGCAAAAGCTTTGAGCACCCTCTAAATCCCGAGTGTCTCCACACAGTTTCAGTCCAGTCTGCCCTCCCTCTGGCTATGGCTGTGGCTATTTTAGCGCTCTGCACTGTGGAGCGGGCCTGGGAGTTTAACCCCGAGGGTGCTGCTCATACCTAAGACTGCTGCTGTCCATGGGTTCCCAGCCCCCCTCTCTTGCCTCCACAATCCTACCAGGATCAATTCAGTGTTCCTGGTTATATGGTCTTCACAAGCTGTTTTTCTGTTGCTTTTTCCTGATGATTTGTCTTTATTTTAGTTGTAATTCCAGTTTGGTCCTGGGAGATGGTCTGTGTAGCTTCCATTCACTCCATTGCCATTTTGAAATCTCCTAGATTCAACATTTTTAGACATTATTTATTTTGACTTACTTACAACTACTTTTCTTCATTCCATTCCTTCCAGAATAGTAGAATCACAATTTTTGGTTGAATCCTTATTCAGTGTTTTATTATACCTGTTATGTAATTATGTATTTATATAATTTATATATATGATATACATATAGTTTTTACTGTGTATGTATAATCATACATTTATACTATATATGCTATGTATATAGTTTATATTATATATATTATGTATATAGTTTATACTATATATATTACATTATTTAGTCAAATACATCTATATAGTTTATACTATAAACTATATTATACATACTATATAAAGTGTATGCATACTATATAAAGTTTAAACATACTAAAACATATATATGTAAAACATAAACTATTTATGAATATATATAGTTTATACTATAATTGCATTTCTTATACAATTTCTAAGTTTCTTTAGAGCTAATTATTGTTTTATATTTTCATTTGCTTACTTTTATGTATTTTGAACTGTGACCAATTATTTTTTGTAAAGTACAGCATTCCACATAATAAAATCTATAAGATAATCTGCAGTTTTATATTATTTTTTTTCCTAGAGAAATCTATCCTGTCACCTTTTACCTTCCATTTTCATTCAGGATAGGTTGCTTTTTAAACTTGTTATACTATTTACTAGTATTCAATTTAACACCATCTTGAGAATCCTCAAGGAATTCTCTTTTCATTGGTGCTGAATCTACCCTTTTCTTGGTTTACTCCAGCATTTTCGTGGAGCACATTTCTCAGTAGCTTACAAGAAAAGGTGCCTAGGAGTTTGCATGGGAATTTGTATGTCTGGAAATGACTTTATTATACCCTAACATGGTTTGATGTTGAAAATTATTTTTCCTCAGAATTTGTCTTGGTCTCTTTTATTATTAAACTTTTTCTTCAAATATCTGGCAATTTTGGGCTATTTATTTATCTTTAAGAGTAAGTCATTAAAAAGACTTCAGTATTCATGGTACCTTGATTCTATTGGGACAGGAGGTGATAGAGCTGATGAGGTGACTGGAGAGGGATCAGGAAAGGCTATTTTCAAGCAGCCAACTATTGGTATTTTCAATTCTGTTATTTTTCAACTTTGTTTATTTGCATCTTTGAGATTTTAAAATTTGTTTAAGTTTGTTTCTTCTCTAAATCTCTCTTTTTAAAAAAAGTTTATTGTTGAAAACATACAGATGTTCCCCCCTTTTTCACCATTGATTCTCTCCTCCCTGCTTCTACCCATTTCTAAATCTCTTGAAAAGAAAGTACACAAACCTGAACTGTTTACTTTTAAAATATGACTGATATCTCACATTGATTATCATACCTTGATCATGTATTTCTTAACTTTAAAAAATTTATGAGACATCACCTCACACCTGCCAGAATGGCTACCATCAACAAATCAAACAAGTGCTGGTGAGGGTATGGAGAAAAGGGGACTCTAGCACACTGCTGATGGGAATGCAGACTGGTGTACCCACTATGGAAAACAATATGGTGTTCCTCAAAAAATTAAAAATGAAACTGCCACTTGACCCAGTGATCCCACTTCTAGGAATATATCCTAAGAAACCTGGAACACCAATCAGAAAGAATATATGCATTCCTATGTTCAATAGCAGCACTATTTACAATAGCTAAGACCTGGAAACAGCCCAAGTGTCCATCAGTAGATGAGTGGATTAAAAAACTGTGGTACAAATAACCTAATCAGATCACTTAGAGAAATAAATACTTTCCTCTGCCCTACCCTAAGATCATATTGCTATTTAACCTGCTTTTAAACAAATGATAATTTTTAAACATTTCTTTCCTTAAAGCAAATGTTCTTTGCTTGGCTAAATGACAATGTTCAAGAAATGCCTACCAGAAGCAAAAAAAAAAAAAAAAAAAAAAAGCTGTGTTACATTTACACAATGGAATACTATGCAGCTGTAAGAAAGAGAGATCTCTTACCCTTTGAGACGACATGGAGGGACCTGGAGAGTACTATGCTAAGCAAAATAAGCCAGTCAGAGAAAGACAAGTACCACGTGATCTGACTTATTTTTGGAACATAATGAACAAAATAAGCTGTTGACCAAAAGAGATCCAAAATCATGGAAGTAGAGAACAGACTGACAAACGTCAGATAGATGGGAGTGGGAAGGGTAGGAAGAGATAAACCAAAGAACTTATATGCATATATGCACATGAACACTAGGATGGGGAAGGCAGGAGCGGGGTGGGAGCATGAAAGAGGGGGTCAATGGGGAAAAAAGAGGGGCATCTATAATACTTTCAACAATAAAAATTTATTTGACTATTTGTCTCGTAGTATAATTTTATTTAAATTTCTTCTTGCTTTATTTGGTCAAATATTCTTTTATGTATGCATTTGCTATGCAGTTTCAGAAACATGCAGCATTACTAGGTCTCATTGTTAGTTTATATTTTCACTATATGGTAACATTTTTTCTATTAATAGTATGTACTAAGAAATTACCTTTTTTGACCACCAAGATAATAACCTATGTTTCTCTTATGTCATACAGACATGACAGGCTTTGACCCTTTGGTAACTTATAGTTGAAAGGTTTTTATTCCAGCCCATAAGATATTTGGAATTATATTCCAAATATTTCTATATATGCCTTAATGCATTTCCCACCTTAACTCAAAGGGTTCTTAATCTAACTCCCAAATACATAAAGACCATAATGAGTGTAACTTGGATGTAAGTGTTTCTCTTGCAGACAACAGTTACAAATAAAACAACAACAATAACAATAAATAAACTAAAACGTAAATATAGCTGGTGATATTGGGAGTTAAGGTTATTGTGATTGTTCTTTACTTTCTTTTTATTTTATTTCTGTGAACTAACTAATATTCTTTCTTTCTTTCTAACTTTATATTTTACTTTGACAATTAAAATTGGTTTATAAAAATAGACCTGTTTAACCCTGGCTGGTTTGGGTCAGTGGTTAGAGCTTCGGCCTGCGGTCCAGAGAGACCCAGGTTCAGTTCCCGCTAAGGGCACGTACCTCAGTTGCAGTTTGTCCCTGGCCCTGGCTGGGTCGTGTGGGTGGCAACCACTCGATGCGTCCCTTTCACATCGATGTTTCTCTCTCTCTCTCCCTCCCTCCCACTCTATCTGAACAAAATATGGAAAAATGTCCTCGGGTGAGGATTAAAAAAAAAAAAGATAGACCTCTTTGAGTTATAGGTTAAGGCTCTAGATCAGATTCCAAAATGGCGGCAGAGTGAACAGAAGCTACACAGACCGTCTCCCAGAACCAAAATGGAATTACAACTATAACACAGACAAATTGATGGGAAAAAGCAACAGAAAAGCAGCTTGCGAGGACCATATAACCAGGGACACTGACTTGATCCTGGCAGGATTGCGAAGGAGTGAGAGGGATGCTGGGAACCCACATCCCTTAGCTGTGAGCAGCGCCCTTGGGTTAAAGTCCCAAGTGGCTCCCAGCACAGAGCTGGGACAGATGCTAAAAGAGCCACAGTCACTCAGGTTGGGCTCCAACAGAGGGAGGGCGGACTGGACTGAAACTGTGTGGGGACACTTGGGATTTGGAGGGCACTCAGCATTTGCTGAGTTGCGACCACTCAGGACGGTGGCCATCTTGCTCCAGGGCTCTGGGGAGAGGCAGCAGCCCCTCCCTCGGAGATCCAACTCCACTCTGTGGGCCATTGAAATGCTAATTGAGGCTCACTAACAACCAGCATCTGCCCCACCTTCGGGAAATCCCCTTACGCTGAGCACCTGAGGGAGTTTTTCAATCAACCTACAACCCAAAACTCTTCAAGTAACCTGGCCTGCTAGCCTACAGGCACAAAGCTAGAGGATAACACTACCTTTCCTGAGCTAGCAACTTTAACCAGAAAAGTAAGACTTGACAGTGGTATTTAACGTGGGTCCTCCCTCACTCATCTAAACCCAGGAGAGGGAGCCACAAACAGCAGAACACCAACACCCACAGGGAAAACGTGACAGGCTCCAAAGTCCACAGTGATAGCCAAAATGGTGAAACACAGAAACAAAAGCCAAATAAAAGAACAAGAGACCTCCACTGAACATGAGATCAATGTGGAGCAGTTAGGCAAATTAACAGAGCTAGAATTCAAAGCCATGATCTTGAGGAAGCTCAACAGCATGAGTAAGGACATAGAGATGCTGAAAATCAACCAACTGGAAATTAAAAACCACCAAGAAGAAATGAAGAATGATATAGCAGAAATTAAGAACACATTGGAAGGTCTAAAAAGCAGAGTAGAGGAAGCTGAGAACTGGATCAGTGAATTAGAAGACAGGTAGAAAATAATCAACCAATCAGAAAAACAAAAGGAAAAAATGATTAAAAAACAGGAAGACAGCTTACGAGAACTGTGGGACAACTGGAAACGTAATAATATTTGCATCATAGGCGTCCCTGAAGAAGAAGAAAATGAGCAAGGGTAGAGAATATATTCAAAGAAATAGCGACAGAAAACTTTCCTAATTTGGTGAAGGAAGAAGGCATTCAAGTTCAAGAAGCACAGAGAACTCCAAGTAAGAAGAACCCAAACAGGCCCACACCAAGACACATAATAATTAAAATGCCAAAAATTAAAGACAGAGAGAATCCTAAAAGCAGTAAGAGATAAGCAACAGGTTACCTACAAAGGAACCCCCATAAGGCTCTCAGCTGACTTCTCACAAAACACTACAGGCCAGAAGGGAATGGCATGAAGTAATCAAGGTCATAAAAAACAAGGATCTGAATCCAAGACTACTCTACCCAGCAAGGCTATCATTCAAAATAGAAGGTCAAATAAAGAGCTTCCCAGACCAAAAAAAATAATAATAATTAAAAAAATAAAATAAAAAAAGGCAAAGGGAATACATTAGCACCAAACCAGCACTGCAAGAAATGTCAAAAGGACTGTTGTAATTAGTAGAAGAAATAGGAAGAAAAATATAACCAAACTAAACAAAAATGGCAATAAATAAGTACATATCAATAATCACCTTAAATGTAAATGGATTGAATGCTCCGATAAAAAGACACAGAGTAGCTGATTGGATAAGAAAGCATGACTCATTTATATGTTGTTTACAAGAGACCCACCTCACAACAAAACAACTCACACAGGTTGAAAGTGAAGGGATGGAAAAAAATTTTCCAAGCAAAAAAAACCTGGGGTAGCAATACTCATATCTGATAAAATAGATTTCAAAATGAAGGCCATAACTAGAGACAAAGAAGGCCACTACATAATATGGAAAGGATCTATCCAACAGGAAGATATTAACCTTGATAAACATATATGAACCCATATAGGAGCACCAAAATAAATTAAAAATATTCTGGAGGACTTCACAGGAGAAATCGATAGCAATACAATCATAGCAGGGGACTTCAATACCCCATTGACACCACTAGATAGATCCTCTAGACAAAAAATTAGCAAGGAAACAGAGACTCTAAATGAAGCACTAGACCAAATAAATTTAATAGATATCTACAAAGAATTAAACCCCAAACTACAGAATTCACATTCTTCTCAAGTGCACATGGGACATTCTCAAAGATAGACCACATGATGGGACTCAAACTAAATCTCTACAAGTTCAAGAAGATTGAAATCCTATCAAGTATCTTCTCAGATCACAATGGCATAAAACTAGAAATCAATAGCGACAAGAACATGCAAAGACATTTCAACACATGGAGGCTAAATAGCACATTATTAAACAATGAATGGGCTACCGAGGAAATCAAGGAAGAAATTAAAAACTTCCTGAAAACCAATGAAAATGAACACACAACAACACAAAATCTGTGGGATGCAGCAAAAGCAGTTCTGAGAGGGAAGTTCATAGCACTACAGGCCTACCTCAAGAAGCAAGAATTTCTAATTGACTGTCTAACCTCACAACTTAAAGAATTAGAAAGCAAACAAAAAGAAAACCCCAGAGCAAGTAGAAGGAAGGAAATAGTAAAGATCAGAGCACAAATAAATGACATAGAGACAAAAAACAATTCAAAGGATCAATGAAACAAAGAGCTGGTTTTTTGAAAAGATAAACAAGATTGTTGGACCCTTAGCTAGACTCACCAAGAAACAAAGAGAGAGAACCCAAATACACAAAATCAGAAATGAAAGAGGAGAAGTAACAACCAACACCACAGAAATGCAAAAAATTGTTAACAGCTACTATGAACAACTATATGGCAACAAATTCGACAATCTAAGCGAAATAGACAAATTTCTAGAAGCATATAGTCTCCCAAAACTGGACCAGGAAGAGATAGAAAACTTGAACAGACCAATAACAACTAAGGAAATTGAAGAGACAATCAAGACTCACCCAGCAAAAAAAAGCCCAGGCCCAGATGGCTTCACAGAGCAGTTTTACTGAACATTAAAAAAAGAACTAACATCCATTCTCCTCAAACTATTTCAAAAAATTCAAGATGAAGGAAGACTTCCAAACTCGTTCTATGAGGCCAGCACAATTCTCATTCCAAAACCAGAAAAAGACACTACAAAGAAAGAAAACTACAGGCCAATATTCCTGATGAACATAGACACCAAAATCCTGAACAAAATACTAGCAAATCAGATTCAGCAATATATCAAAAAAATTATTCACCATGACCAAGTGGGATTCATCCCAGGGATGCAAGGCTGGTACAATATTCACAAATCAATATATGTGATACAACACATAAACAAAATGAAGAATAAAAACCACATGATCATATCAATAGTTGCTGAAAAAGCATTTGACAAAATACAGCACCCATTTCTGATAAGAATGCTCAGCAATGTGGGGATAGAGGGATCATATCTCGACATAATAAAGGCCATATATGAAAGACCTACAGCTATCATTATACTCAATGGGCAAAAACTAAAAACATTTCCCTTAAGAACAGGAACAAGACAGGGATGTCCACTTTCACCACTCTTATTTAACATAGTACTAGAAGTCTTAGCCACAGCAATCAGACATAAAGAAAAATAAACATAAAGATCCAAATTGGAAAGGAGGAAGTGAAACTGTCATTATTTGCAGATAACATGATATTATACATAGAAAACCCTAAAGACTCCATCAAAAATCTACTAGACTTAATAAATGCATTTGGCAAAGTAGCAGGATACAAAATTAACGTCAAGAAATTGACGGCATTCGAATACACCAATGATGAACTCACAGAAAGAGAAACTGAAAAAACAATCCCATTTACCATCGCGGCAAAAATATTAAGATACCTAGGAATAAACTTAACCAAAGAAGAAAAGGACCTATTTGTAGAAAACTACAGGACATTGAGAAAAGAAATAGAGGAAGATATAAAAAAATGGAATCACATACCTTGTTCATAGATTAGAAGAATTAATATCATTAAAATATCCATACTGCCCAAAGCAATCTATAGATTCAATGCAATCCCCATCAAAATACCAATGACATATTTCATGGAACTAGAACAAATACTTCAAAAGTTCATAAGGAACCAAAAAAGTCCCTGAATAGCCACAGCAATTTTGAAAAAGAAGAACAAAGTAGGTGGGATTACAATACCAGATATCAGGTTATACTACAAGGCCACTGTAATCAAAACAGCTTGGTACTGGCACACGAACAGGCATATAGACCAGTGGAACAGAACAGAGAACCCAGAAATGGACCCAAGGCAATATCCTCAATTAATATTTGACAAAGGTGGCAAGAGCATTCAGTGGAGTAAAGACAGCCTATTTAATAAATGGTGTTGGGAAAATTGGACAGCTACATGCAAAAAAATAAAACTAGACCATCAACTTACACCATACACAAGAATAAACTGAAAATGGATAAAAGATTTAAATATGACCCATGAATCCATAAAAATTCTAGAGGAAAATGTAGGCATCAAAATTTCGGACATCGTATGCAGCAGAATTTTCACTGATACCTCACCTAAGGCAACAGAAACAAAGGAAAAAATGAACACATGGGACTACATCAAACTAAAAAGCTTCTTCACAGCAAAAGAAACAATCATCAAAATGAAAAGGCAACCCACTGCATGGGATAACATCATTGCCAATGATACATCAGATAAGGGGTTAATTTCCAAAATATATAGAGTACTCATACAACTCAACGAAAGGAAGACAAAGAACCCAATTAAAAAATGAGCAGAGGAGCTGAATAGACACCTCTCCAAACAGGACATACAAATGCTCAACATCACTAATCATCAGAGAGATGCAAATTAAAACAACAATGAGGTATCACCTCATACCTGTCAGAATGGCCACCATCAACAAATCATCAAACAAGTGTTGGTGAGGGTGTGGGGAAAAGGTGACTCTAGTACACTGCTGGTGGGAATGCAGACTGGTGCAGCCACTATGGAAAACAATATGGTGTTACCTCAAAAAATTAAAAATTGAACTTCCATTTGACCCAGTGATTCCACTTCTAGGAGTATACCCTAAGAAGCCTGAAACACCAATCAGGAAGAATATATGTACCCCCATGTTCATAGGAGCACTATTTACAATAGCTAAGATCTGGAAACAGCCCAAGTGTCCATCAGTAGACGAATGGATAAAAAAGCAGTGGTACATATACACAATGGAGTACTGTGCAGCTGTAAGAAAGATCTCTTATCCTTAGAGACGACATGGACGGACCTGGAAAGTATCATCCTAAGTGAAAAAAGCCAAGCAGAAAAAGACAAATACCACATGATCTCACTTATATACGGAATATAATGAACATAACGGTCTGAGGAATACGGTAGTCCCAGAAACATGGAAGTAGGGTACAGACTGACAATGCTCAGAAGAGGGGGTGGTGGGGGTGGGAAGAGATAAACCACAGAACTTATGTGCAAATATACATAACCAATGGACATAGACATCAAAGGTAGGGATGAGGCGGGGGAGATGGGGAGGAGGGTGCCAAGGGGGTAAAAAGGAGAAACATCTGTAACAAAAATAAAATTAAAAAATAATAAAAATAAAATAAAATAAAAAAATAAAGTGATTATTGATAAGTAAAACAGAAAAGGATCTAGATCACACAAATTTTATAGCTATATTTTTCAGAAAAATATAAAAGTTTTCTCTATAAATACACATACATATAAAACATAAGTACAAATACATATATATGAATATATTAACTAATGTACACATAAATATGTATACACATCTATATGGATATATACATATATAATATAACACTTTTCAGTATAGTGGAATGCAAAATCTTAAATGAACAATTAATTAGTTGTGACCAATGCATATACTTATATAACCCACACCAAATTAGAATGATTTCATGACCCCAGAACGTTCAGTTTAAAGGCTACTAAAAACAAAGTTAGAAGATCATTTTAACCAAAGATTTCAGCTTAATCAATCTTATTTTTGTAAAAAAACCCCACAGATTAATAACTTCTACAATTAACTAAATAAACAAATACTTTATAGAAGAGATAAGACATTATGTGTTGTTTAGCTGTAATTTTCTGTTCATACCTTAGAGTTTTCATAAAAGATAACCAAATTTATTAATTGACTTTGTATTAATAGTAATTGATTAATATTGTATCCACTTATTCTCAAGTGTCTGTCATCTTTTTTGCATTGCGTGATGATTTTTTTGTTATCATTGTTGGTGTGAGGTTTTGTTGACATTTTGTGTCTGGTCTCCAATGATTTGAGGTGTTTTTCTTATTTTAAAGAGAAAAGTTAACTTAGAATTCCATTTCTCTGTGAGGAGTTTAAGAAAGCTGATTTATTTTTCTTAGTGTATGTACTATATTAATGTTATTATATTAACTGTCCTTTGAGGTAGGATTATTGTATTCATTCTATAGAATACAATAGAGTACACAGAACCAAAGTCACGTATCCAGAACCAGTGTGGCTGGGATTTAACTCAGATCTTTCCAACTCTCCAACCTTTGTTTTTCCTATTTGGATATTTCTGCTGAACGTTGTCTGGGTTTTTCCATATAGCTTTTCTTATTTCCAAAATCATTCATATCACCACACTTCCAAATGTCTTCTTAATACCTTTTAGGACATGAAGGCACATTTTATTATTATTCAAATCAAATAGCTTTTGAGTTACCTCTACTGCTAAGTGTGGGGGATACAGAGAGTTCTAAGCTTGGTCTTTACATTCAAGGATGAATACATAAAAATATTAATAGCTTTCCAAACTAGTACTGACTCCTTGGAAGTTTGTAAAATCTTATTTTTTAAATGATAAATACATGATAAGTACAGTTATCTTTGAAGGGGGGAAGGAAGCTCTCATTCTTTGCAGACTGTTTCTGAGTGAAACTGACTGGCTTCCTTCATCCAGATAGATTTTTTTTTTCAGATAGAAATTTAAGAAAAATGTTTTTAAAATATTTGCTGATTCTTGGCCAGTTTGTCTCAGTGGTTAGAGTGTTGACCTGCGGACCAGGGAGTCCCAGGTTTGATTCTGTCCAAGGGCACGTACCTCGGTTGCCGTTCGTTCCCGGCCCTGGTTGGGGTCATGCAGGTGTCTCTCTCACATCAATGTTTCTCTCTCTCTCTTTTTTTCTCTCTCTCCCTCCCACTCTGTCTGAAGATAAGTGTAAAAATATCCTTGGATGAGGATTAAAAAAACTTTTTTGCCGATGCTGGCCTTTCTGGTTTTCTTCTTTATACCATTATTCTTGCAGGTTAGAGCTTATGGTTTTGTTTTCCAGGTGTGTTTAGTCATGTGCATTGTTTCTGTCACTTGCCTGAGCTAATTATCTTGTTGAGTGCAGTGCTCACTTGGTATCACTGATCCATTGCTCTGCCTTTCCAGGTCTGCTGTTTTAAGATCCTTCACTTAAAAAAAAATCTCTTGTTTAAATCAGTAGTGCTCAACTGGGGATGGTTTTGCCTTTCAGGGAACATTTGGCCAGGTCTGGAGCATTTTTAGTTGTTACAGTTTGGGGTGGGGGCAGAAGGAGGGCTGCTACTGGAGTAGGTTGAGGCCAGGGTTGCTGCTTTATCCTACTATGCACAGGACAGCCCACCATAACAAATAATTCTCTGGTCTGAAATATCAATTAATAAATTCTGCAATTAACTAAATAAACATAAATACTTTATAGAAGAGATAAGACATTATGTTGTTTAGCCATATGTTTGAGAAATCCTGATTTAGATGATTTATAAAGTTCAGGGTAGTCATTTCTTTAGGTGAGCAATATTTCTAGCATTAGGTATCTCATATAGGTACCTAGACGAGATTCATGTTGAAGCCCTCCTTTAAGTTTCCCCCAGGGACTCTCCAAAATTACAACTGACATTTTTTTTTTTTGTTTGATAAAAAACAAAATATAGCAGCCCCCTTTTATAGTTGCAGGTGTTTACTTTGGCACTTAAAACAAGGCTCTCACTTGGAGCATTTCCAATATAGTACATTATTTATAAACCTTAACTATCACCCCCACCCCCATTTACTCAAGGGACTTCATAAATCAGTGAATAAAGGAAGGTGATTGCATTTATAAAGCTAACATAATAAGCCTTCATTTTAACTTGGATTTTTTCCCCTAAATGTTATTGAATGAAAAATATATTCTTAGCAAAGTCTTTTTAAGACTTGACCATTTTAAAGGGATTCTCAGCAGGAAAACACCATGACATTTGTTCAAGAAGTGATTCAGTATGTATGCTGAGAAGTCTTACATTGAGAAACTGAACTTGATCAATTTTTCATTCTTTTTGATTGAACTTCGAGTCCTAATAAACACTATAGCATGGAAACATGAGGATATTTTGGGTTTGGGGCTTGGTTTGTAGTCTTGGTGAAAGATGGTTTGTTTTGTTATTTTATTTGTTTGTTTATTTGTGCTTAGGGTTTGAACTAAGATACAAAAGGAAGTAGGAGAGTTGATGCTTTGCTCTGAAGTTTTAAAAAGAGGAAAGGGGATTTGTGTCTGCTTTGCACTTGCTGATTAGTGAATCTTAGACCCAAACCAGGCAGATGACTTCCAGACTTCCTGAAAAGAAGTGGAGTTGCTGTAACCTTTTCATGGTTTCCTATGCACATGGCCTTCAGAACAGGGGAGCACATTTTATTATTATTATTAAAATAAAATATTTATTGTCTACATAGTTTGCTTGGTGTGGGGAATACGGAGAGTTATAAGATGTTGTGTTTATATGTAAGGGATGCATACATTAAAACATTCACAGCTTTTCCAAGTTAGAACCTGCTAATTGTAGAAAGAATGGCACAGGCAGTTCCTACCAGTGCAGTTCCCTTTCCCTTCTCACGTAGCCAGCCCTACCTTGAACTAGCTGCAGGGCAAAGTCTGCTCTTCTAGGGATTTGCTTGGTATGACCTTGCTTCTAGTGTGTGGAGTCCAGTACATCCTGGCTGTTGTATATCCCATGGACACTGTATTTTCTGTTTTTGGCTAGACCTCCTTGGCTTGGTGATTGACAGTCAGACAACCTTTTCTGGATTACTGACCTCAGTGATTTGCCTGTCTTTCCCCTTTGCAGGCTGTCTTGATTTTGTTCTTTAGCAGCTTCTGGGAGGTGACATGGGCCCTACAGCACTCTTACCAGCGTTGTGCAGCTGACAACTCCTGCCATTCCTTTCTCCCATCCTAGTCATGTTTTTCCTCCTCTGGGGAAGATATCAGACTTCATGGAAAAGCTGGGACTTCAACTGAACCTTCTGCAAAATTGGGTTTTGAAAAGATTAATCTGAGAAGAGCATGCACATTGAAGTGAAACAGAGAATATTCATGGAAGTTTTACAGTAGTCCATAACAGAGGATAAAGAACAAGCTGGTGGCAATAAAAAAAGAGGAGATTGATACTAGAGATGTTACTAAGAAAGAATTATCTAGGCTACCTGGGCAGAAGGAGAAAAGGAGAAGGTGCCTTTGAATTTGTAGAAATGCTAAATCTAAAAATAGAAAGTTTTACTTAGAAAGTAAAGGTGTCTGCCTGGGGGAAAACATGAGAAACCACTGAGAGATCATCTTTCATTAGGGTGACCAAATGTCCTGATTTGCATAGGGCTGAGAAGGTTCCCTGGATGTGGAAGTTTGGGTGTCAAAACAAGGATGGTCCTCAGCAAACCGACCAGTGCCAACATTATATAATGTGGTGTTGAATAAGAGCTTTAATCTTTTTTTTTTTGGGGGGGGGCTCTTTTGACACTCTGAGTCAGCTTTGCTTGGGTCATCTTGGACAGGCATTTCAAATAGTTGTTGGGATTTTTGTCAAAGAGGTTGAGATTTTGTAACTGGGGAGATTGCTACATATAAGAGTGGCAGGTGCCTGTGTGAGTATAGCCAAAGTTCATGTTTCCATTTTGATGAGAAGCACATTGAAAAAGTAAAATCTTTCATTTCAATGTATTTTCATCCTTCTCTCACCAATCCCTTAACCTCTGCCCTGTGAAATCAGAGTTCAGTTTGCATAGATTAAAATACATGTTGGGGGATCATTTCATAAGTTATATGAATGTCTAACCACTACACTGAAACTAATAAATGAATGAATGTCAACTGTACTTGAAAAAGAAAAAGAAAAAGAAAAGAAGTTTTGCTCTTTCTATTATGATTTCTTCCCTTATAGTGAATGACTTAATGATTACTAAAATGGCTCAAAGCAGGAATCAGAGGGATGAAGAGAAGACAAGAACATGAAGGAAAGAGAACTCCTAGAGTGAACAAATTGATTGCTGATGGCTGACGTTGACCATACAATGCCCAAGAACAAGTATCTGGTAATCCCTCTTCTGTGAGATACAGATGAAGAGCTGATGAAAAGCTCAAAGGGCCACACATTCATGCACTGATGCTTATGCATTTAGGACAGAAGGCTAAGCTTCAAAATACAATATAGAACTGATTTAGGTTTAATATAGATGTTGTCACAAAAAACTTATTTGGATTTCCAGCCATCTAAAAGCTGAAAGGATTAACCTAAACTTTGCGTCTAGGGGCTGACATGAAAATCAGTGCAAAGTGACCACTGATAATTTAATTGTTTGGAAAGAGACAGAAATAGAAATAAAAATTTGCGAAAGCAACTAAGAAAGGATAGTGGCCTATTTAATGTAGGGGCAAATGATTTCATGTATCTGTTATTGTTTTATACTCTAAAGTAATAACTTATAGTTTGAAGAGGACCCTAAATCACTGAGAAAAAGTAAAATACATTTAGCATACCTTGTTTGAGATCCAAAAGAACTAATCACCATTATAGAAAGTTTCCATCAAACTCTTGCATTAAAAAGTCTTCAGTTATCTGAAAAATGGACTTCCGTGGAATACTTTGTCCCAGGAATCAATTACGGAAATATTCCAGCATGTTTGAAACAAACAAAATGGAGGAACCTGTGGGAGCTTCAGGCCGCTATGTTAGAATACTAGGGACCCAGCATTTCTGAGAAAATTGACTTGCAATTTCCCTGTTCAGCTGGGGCTGCACAATGGATGCTGACTGTAGGACAAAGCCTGATCTTGTAGACATTCTGTTGCCCTGACTGCCGGCAGAGAGCCATCACAAGCTTTAGAACAGTCCCAGGGGGTGCATATATTAAAGAAAAAACAAGAGCCATGCTCCAAAATGGCTTATTTAAAATGCAAAGGGTAACAAGAGAGCTACATTTGGGGAAAGCCCAGCTCTCAGAAACAGGAAAGTAATACCGAATCTTGGTTAAAGTTGCTTGCTCTTGAACTAATTAGCTGGGGATTGAATTCAGCATGAGAAGTCAGAATGTAGGTTAAGAGTGAAGGAAAATGTTATTTTTCCTCTTAGGTACCAGCCTGGCACTTCAGAATGTAGTAGCAGGCAACACATGAGATTCAGCCAGTTTGGCTAAATCGCAGAATTGTGAAAAGACACTACGGCTGATTGTAAAGGAGTTTCAGAGATACAATTTGGGTTAGATGCATGATAAAAGGCATTTTAATCTTCTTAGGTGATAGCCTCTTTGTAATAAGATATGGGAAGACTTGTCATTAAAGAAAAGAAGAGGAATAAATTATACACAATTCAGTGGCACAGCAAATAATACATTCACACTGCTTTTGAAATATTATTCCTACCTAGCATTGATCTGCTATTGTTTTCTTTCAAATCTCCTTTCTTGTTTTTCTAAGATGGGAGATTTGTGGGGAAAATCATACACAAAAGAAGGAAGCCAAGATCTTCTGCTTTTGTTTTACTTGTGAACATTTTAGAATAGGGTAGAACTTAGAATAGAGTCATATGACCCATAGATGGCATCCCTTACTGGATACATGCCCTTGACAGAACATGTCTACATTTAACAAGATTTTCTTAACAGGCCTGTGCTAGACTCAAAATTTTCATGCCTAATTAGCTGTGTAAACAAATTTGGAATTTAGGGAATTTTATGTCACAAAGGAGTGAAGGTGTATTATCTATTTTGAAGATGGGTTCCCTTCCCCCACCCCCAATTTGTAGTGTCTACACTATCTGAAATCCTCCGTGGGCTCCCTTTGACTCTTACATTGTGTATTCTATGTTTATTTGGTTGTGGCTTCTGCATTCAGAAGTCTTCAGAGCCAGAATCAAGGACAGACCACCTCAGGGAGAATTACACTGCCCACAAAGTACAGGGCATATTTCAGCAGAGGGCACCCAGCCCTTTAGTCCCGCTCTGCCAAAGCCCAACAGTTATGTAAGGTTCCCATGCCCAGATCTCTGCCAAAATTGGGGTTTCTGTGAATTTCTTGTTAGTCCATTGCAGAATGAAAAGAGAGGCAGGTAGAGACTGTGCCAAATCAAGAGTTAGAAGAGAAGTGGAATAATTGAGTGTGGCCATCTATCTGCAAAGAGCTCCCACCTTAGCATCAGCTGGTCAGGAATCTATGGGGGAGCCAGGGGGCATAGTACAGGTCACCTGCAGGTGGCTTTGTTTTCTATGACCAACACTTAAGTGGCAGAGCTTATTTGAAGCTGTTCCAGGCTTGCTGCTGGGTGTTTCTAATCATGTTTTTTAATTAATGTTTTTATTGTGCTTGGGCCCAGAGGCTGTTTCAACAGACCAGCATATATTTAGAAGTCTCTGAATAAATAAATTTAAAATAAGGGAAAAATGACTCTGCTGGAATAATGAGAGTGATTGTTTCTAATTTTTTTTTATCCTCACCTGAGAACATTTTTTTCCATTTTTTTTTGTTGTTGTTGTTCAGATAGAGTGGAAGAGGGAGGAAGAGAGAGAGAGAGAGAGAAACATTGATGTGAAAGGGACACATCAAGTGGCTGCCACCTGCACAACCCAACCAGGGCCGGGGACAAACTGCAACTGAGGTACATGCCCTTAGCGGGAACTGAACCTGGGTCTCTCTGGACCACAGGCCGATGCTCTAACCGCTGAGCCAAACCAACCAAGGTGTGAGTGGTTGTTTCTAAAAAGAGATTAAGGCTTCAGACGTTTTTTGCTTAAGATTAACTCCTCTGCAATGCTTGTCACCTAAACACACTTTTTGGGTGTAACAGAGAATGGTTTCAGGATTTTATCCAGGATCTGAATTTAGAAGTCTGTACTCTCTATCTTGAGGCAGTTGGATACAGTGTAGAACTTATTGCATCAATTTTGACTTTAAGAAAAAACTTAACAAAGAAATAGGGATGTTAGGTTGGTAGTAGTAGCAACCTTGTGAGACAACATTTACTGGGCTTGGTGTAGACTTCTTTCCACTGCTGGAGAGAAGAGGTAATTAGAATGGGCAAGTTCCTTTGTCTTCTATTACTGTTCTCTCTTGAATTTTTGCTCTTTCTTTTAAAAGGGGCTTATTTTTCTTCCCCATACATTTTAAGTCAGTAGCACTTTTAGGCAATGGACTTAATTCAATTTAGTTAATATTTACTGTGCATGTCTTCATTCAAGGCACCAGCTAGAATTTTTTTGGGAATGAGATGTTTATAAGTTAAAGGAAATGTATTTGTAAGATAAACTTACTTCTAAATATGTGCTGAATTTTGGAGTAGATGAAAGCAGGATCCATTACTAGTTAAATTCTCTGGTTGTGATTTTCTTTGGGCCCCAGAGAGCTTGTGAAAGTTACTCAAGAGCTATAATGCTGGAGTGTTAGCAAATTGTCTGGCAATAGTAACAGGTCTGGTCCTGGGCAGAAGAGTGAGGTTTTGAAGTTTGTCTGGTTATCTGCCATCATTCTTTTGCATATCTCTTTTCAAATCTTTTGTCCCCTTTTCTCCATTTTCAGGGGTCCAAATTCATTAAGGTGCCCTAAATTAGTGTTTTGTTTTGTTTTTCTACTCTGGGTACAAAGAGCATGGGAGAAAAAAGCTTGTTTTTTCTTTTTTAAAGGAAGTGCTTTTATTTATTTCCACCTCCCATGTTCCTTTTATTTCTAACTCTTTATTTATGGCTGAAATTGGCCTTCTGTGGTCTTCTTGGACTACAGAGACACTTTTTATTTTGTCAGATGATGTTGTGACCAAACCAATGTAAAGCACTGCAGTGATTCTGTTGTACAGTTAGAGTTGAGACTATGGTGTCCCCTGCCCGCATTCAGCCATTCTTCTCCATGCAGTTTGGTTCAGTTTGCCCTCAGGAAAATACTTGCTTAAATTACCCTAGTTCCTTGATTACAGATGCTACCAGTTCTAAGATAGGCTATAGACTTAATAAAAGCTTTTTGATTAAAAAAATAAATAAAAAGAAAAACATCACCACATTAAAAGCATACCTTAAGTTTAGGTCATGACATAATTTCAGAAATATTAAAATTTGAAAATAATGCAGATCTTAGAATAAAGAGTTATAGTTCTTTTTTTTAAAAAAAGATCTTTATTGTTGTATGTATTACAGATGTTCCTCACTTTACTCCCATTGACCCCCTCCTCCCATGACCCACCCCTCTCCCACCTTTTCCCATACTATTGTCTGTGTCCATTGGTTATGCATAGAAGTTCTTTGGTTTATTTCTTTCCACCCCCCAATCCCTTTCTCTTTCAGGTTTGTCATTCTAGCAATGAATTTGTACTCCTTAATCCTTTCACCTTTTTCACCCATTCCTCCAACCCCCCTCCCATCTGGCAACCAACAAAATGTTCTCTGTATCTATGAGAATGTTTCCATTCTGCCTGTTTGTTTTGTTGGTAGACTCCATTGTCGATAGAGATGTATTTATTGCCATTTTGTTTGTTCATATATTTTATCTTTTTCTTCAAAAAGACCCTTCATCATTTCATATAATAACGGTTTGGTGGTGATGAACTCCTTTAACTTTTTCTTGTCTGGAAAAGTCTTTATATGGCCATCGATTCTAAATGACAGCTTTGCAGGATAGAGTAATCTTGGTTGTAGGTTCTTGCTTTTCATCACTCTGAATATTTCTTGCCACTCCCTTCTGGCCTGCAAAGTTTCTTTTGAGAAATCAGCTGACAGCCTTATGGGAACTCCCTTGTAGGTAACTAGCTGCCTTTCTCTTGCTGCTTTTAAGATTCTCTCTTTGTCTTGAACCTTTTGCATTTTGATGATGATGTGTCTTGGTGTGGGCCTCTTGGGGTTCATCTTGTTTGGGACTCTCTGTGCTTCCTGGATTTGTATGTCTGTTTCCTTCACCAAATTAGGGAAGTTTTCTGCCATTATTGTTTCAAATAGGCTTTCAATATCTTGTTCTCTCTCTTCTCCTTCCGGCACCCCCAAGATACGAATATTGGCACGCTTCAAGTTGTCCCAGAGGCACTGGAACCCTGAGTGGGGCATCTGGTGTGGGACAGGGACCCCTCAGTCCTCAGAGAGGACCTTCCCAGCCGAGGTATCCTCCTGATTTTTATCCGCCACACGTGGGGGTGGGACCAGCCCATCGTGCCTCTGCCCCTCCTACCAGTCTTGATGCAGCTTCTTTAATTCCATAGTTGTAGGACTTGCATTCAGCTTGATTTCAGGCGGTTTTGACTTATGGTTGTTCTGGGTTTAGTTGTATCCTCATTTTTTTGGATTCCTTTTTCTTTTTGCTGTTCTGATTGGGTGTTTTTTGCTTTCTTATATTCCAAATCATTGGTTTGCTTCTTGGATTTATGTACTCCACTATTGAATCTGTGTAAATTATTCTTTATTTCAGTTAAAGCCTCCTTCGTTTCTAACTGTGCATCCATCATTTCTGACTGGTCCTTTTTTATGCTCTTGAGGCCCTCACTAAGTTCACTGAGCATCCTTATAAGCAGTATTTTGAACTCAGCATCTGTTAGGTTGCTTTTCTCCATTTCGCTTAGGTCTTTTCTTGGGGTTTTGTTCTGTTCTTTCATTTGGGACCTGTTTCTTTGTCTCCTCATTTTGGCTGCCTCCCTGTGTTTGTTTCTATGTATTACTTCACGAGTGGTATGGGGCTATCTGAGACCAGATGCTGCTTGTTTAAAAGAATTTAGGAACACCTGAAGCAGGATCCAAGCCAGGCCAATCCTATGGTAAAGCAACTGGCAACAGCTTGGGTGGGCCTGAAAGTTAGGTGGGGTGGGGTCTCAGGGAATCACCAGGGCGAAGCTACCAGTGTGAGCCAGGTTGCTGGAGTCTCAGATACGGCGACTGTCTGCCACCCCAGGGAAGGCTCTCCAAAGGAACAGAGGCCTCTGACAGCACGTTTGTCCCAGAGAAATCCCCCTGTCCAGCCCTCGCTCCAGTGCCAAACAGCTCAGTTCTTCCCTGTAAATCTCTGGCGCCCCTCGAGCTGCCTCCCCTCAAAGCTTAGAGGGAGTGAGTCCGATAAATCTGTGCGTGGCCCCTTTAAGGAGCTGCCTGGGGCTCCAGCCTCCTCGGTCTCCCTGAGCCTCAGTTCCTGCTGGTTTTTCCAGCCACAAGTTATAGGGACTTCTCTTCCTGGCACTGGAACCCTGAGTGGGGCATCTGGTGTGGGACAGGGACCCCTCAGTCCTCAGAGAGGACCTTCCCAGCCGAGGTATCCTCCTGATTTTTATCTGCCACACGTGGGGGTGGGACCAGCCCATCGTGCCTCTGCCCCTCCTACCAGTCTTGATGCAGCTTCTTTAATTCCATAGTTGTAGGACTTGCATTCAGCTTGATTTCAGGCGGTTTTGACTTATGGTTGTTCTGGGTTTAGTTGTAACTTTGATGTGGTTGTGGAAGGACGTGATACTGCATTTACCTACGCTGCCATCTTGACCGGAAGTCCCAAGAGTTGTAGTTCTTAATGCTATATTGTCTGAGAGCAAAACTTCACTTGTAATTTTTTAAAGGAATATTTGCATTGTGAAAGAGTATACTTTTTAAATCAAAATATTGCATTTTTAATGATAAATTATCACATTGGATTCTGGGCTAGAGAAGGGTTTCTCAATCTTGGCACTATTGACATTTTGGACTGGGTAGGTCTTTGTGGTGGTAGTAGGGCTGTCCTGTGCATTGTAGAATATTTAACAGCATATCTGGCCTCTGTCCACTAGATGCCAATAGTATCCCCCATTCCAGTTGTGACAACCAAAAATGTCTCCACACACTGCCATGTGTCCTCTGGGGAGGGGGAAAAGTTATCCCTAATTGAGAATCATTATGATGGTGAGATATATTTTTTGGGAGCTACTGCTTGTATCAGTTAGTGTTCAGTTGCAGAGAACGGGCTTCACTCTTACTGGCTTAAGCTGAAATGTGTTAATGGTAGGGTATTCACTGGTTTATAGAACTGGTTTGCAGGCTGAAGAAACAGATTCTAGGCTGGTGAGCCTCCAAAAATGAATCCTGAAGCCACAACATAACTGAGCCATCAAAGGAATGGCTGTGCTTGCCTTGATCTGTACACTGCTTGTCAAGTGGAGAAGCAGTGATCAGGAACTCACTTCTGCTTACTGGGTAGTCAACACTCCATCAACAGCAGGAGAATGATGCCTCATGTCCAGCCTTCCTCCTTGTTTCACTCAGTCTGAATTCACATTCTGAAAGTGAATGTGATGATGGAGCCTACATCATACCCAGATCCTTATTTAGAAGGAATTGTGGAAAAAGCAGTTTTTTAGTTTACCAGCCTCTGTAATATACAGGAAGGCATTCCAGAATGAGGTTGAAATAGATATTAAATGAGACTTATCTTTAGTATCTTCCACAGGGTTCTTCCCAGAGATTCTTAACTCACACTGCTGGGTAACCACCTATTCTAGGCAATTGGGGTTGGTCCAAATGTCCTCTTTGCTCCTCGTTTACATTTTTATATTGAGTTTCTTTTACTCCACTCTCATTGATAACCATTATTTTCACTGTTCCTTGCTTTCCCTAATGCTAACTATAGGTTTTCTGAGAACTTGAAGATTATGTACTTCAATAGACGTGACATGTGGAAAACCTGTGTTGATGGGATGTGAGCTGAGGCCAAGGATACTCAATTAACACCACCCGTATCTCTAGCCACTCAAGACACAGTGGAAATAGATACTCTTTTCAGAGAATTGTATCTTTGAATCATATTTTCTTCATCTAGAAGCACCAGTTAACATGAACAATCACACTGCCTGATTTGAAGTAAATATTGATCAGCAGCCTTAAGTCCAAGTGGGTAAGAATCAAGCTATGCTTTCTATCTCTGAGTTACAGTCTTTTGCAATTTATTATTATTATTATTGATTTTATTTTAGATGGCCTTTGGCAATTTAAAAAATGGGTGATGACCTGGTCAGGTGGCTGGAGCATCATCCCACAACCCCCACCCCCCTTTCCAAAAATGTCGTAGGTTCAATTCTAGGTCAGTGAGTGTTTGAGAAAGCAACCAATTGATGTTTCTCCCTCACATTGATGTTTCTTTCTTTCTCTCCCTTCCTCTCTTTCTAAAATCAATAAAAAACATACCCTCAGGTGAGTATTTTATAAAAAGGGTGACTCCTTAGGGCTAAGCGTAATAAGTGATGGCTTACCTGATATAATATATTGTTTTTTCTAGTTTGTTGCTAAAATATCCTAATTATTAATTTGCTTTAAGCTATGGGGACTTTGATCCTAAGTTAAATACCTTAGAAGAGGTCAAAACATCACAAGTCTTTAGCACGGGATTGTCACATGACAACCAGTTAAATTTGATTTTCAAATAAACAATTACTAATTTTAGTATTAGTATGTCCCACATGTTGCACAGGACATAGTTAAACTAAAGAGTAATTCGTTGTTTATCTGAAATTCAAATTTAAGTGGATATGCTGTATTTTTACTTGTTAAGTCTGGTGTGAATGAACTGATCAAGTTATTTCTTGAGAATCCATTTGTTGAGAGGGACAGGGGACTAAAAAGCTTGAGAGTAATATACTCTTGAGAAACATTAAGATGAGCCAGTTAGGCTATCTACAGAAAGGAAGAAAAAAAACTAAAAATAAATTGGCACAAAACAGGTCCTGGTTATTATCGACCATTTCCTAGACATGCATGCAAAAAAAGCCCTGATGTGAAGTTAAATTTCTGTTCCTTTTCTGCAAATGTAGCCACTTTCCTCAAGTATTTGGATCTGGTCCCAATGCAGCATTCTGTTGCCCAGGCTGGACAAGCTAAGCTTCGAGGTAAGCGGAAGAGATGAGCAGTGCAGGCACTGGATACCTTGGAGCCTTGTAATCTTGCACAACCTCCAGATTGCATGGTTCTTGGCTTTAGTGCAGCTGGGCACAATTTCAAAGCACATCTATGGAGACCATGTCACAACAACAAAACAAACCAACGTAGCTGCGAGTTGCATTAACAGCTTGAAAAAAAAAACAAGTCAACAGACTTGAAGACTGCTCTGGGAGCCCCTCCCAGGGAGTCAGACTTTGGCAGAAAGGGAGTTACCGTGACTCGTATTTGACATATTTTAAGCTAAGATTAATCTATATGGTCTGCAGCTTGTCCTTTCCAAAGAGTTTTTGTTTGTTTGCAGAGAGCTCTTATTTGCTTTATTGTTGATCAACACTTGATCTTCCTGAGTTGTGAAGTGTCTTGTGTGGCATGCAAGTTTCTTGTCCTAAGAGATGTTTCCCTGCTACAGATGTCATACCCATACAATGGTACATCCTTTCCTAAGCTCTTACATTGCTGTTGGTCAAAATACATTGAGCTAGATTTTCCAAATTTTCTGATACTTTAGTCACAATCTAGTAGCAAGTTGGTAGTCAGAAAGAGTTTACACATTTTGCAGCAATATCTCATGACAATTCTGTAGTAATTTGTTGACAACATCTTGCCCCCTATAGAAAGTATATTAGTATAGGTAAATTAAGGCTGGTAGCAGCTTCCCTGTTACTGAACTAAGAATAAACTGGCTTCTTAATTTTACTGGATCAGTAGATGATGTATTATAGAATTGTACATCTGAAACCTATATAATTTTATTAACCAATGCCACCCCAATAAATCCAATTAAGAAAAATGTAAGTGTATCAGGCCTAGTAGTATATGTGAATGGGAGTCTTGCCAATATCAGGAACCTCCTGTGCTCACACATATTTTAGTTCTGATTTTTATGGAAGGTTTGATTTATGTGCAACTAATATCAGGATGTGTGGGTAAGTACACTGTGAGGAAGCTGGTGAAGAGAAGGAAAATTAAACATGTTGAAAGAGATCTTAGCTACTCAATGTGATTTCTTTAAAAACAAATGTAAAGTATGCTTTATTTTGCATCTTGAATATTTTCATCTGATTTGCATATATCTTGGGACCACCATATTTTATCTCAAAAGTTTTGATCTCTACACATACAGCACATTATAACAACTCTAACTTTTGCCTTATTTAGCTACTGTAAGAGACAACAATGATAAAAATAGCAAAGCCATCCTCATTTTCCTGATTTTTCTTTCATATCTTAAATTTTTTTTTAACCAAGTCTCTTCTGACTCACATCCTGGGCTATCTCAATTTGTGCATGTTTCCAGATTTTTTTTTTCCATTTTCAGTCTTTTCCCTAGTTCTTCTTTTTCTTGTTATTCATTTCCCAATTCCTTTTCCCACATATTCCCTCTTTTCTCCACCATCTTTTCCTGTTTCTCTAGACCTTCGTGGAGAGATATAACCTTTTTTGTTCTTTTATCACAGAACTTCCATGAGGTTCTTTTCCAAGTCCCCTTAAACTATGTGGAATAAATTGCCCTAGCTCAAGGAAACACACCAGTGAGAGGCATGGAATGACTTGGAATAGTGGGTTTGAAAGGGGATGGGCTATGATCTCTTTTAGGTCCATTCTATCCTTAGGACTCCATGATTTCATGAAGAGATACTCTTGGGATTAGTAGATCAAGTAAACTGTTTTTGTGCATTAAGAGTCACCAACTCAAATATTATAGTGTGAAGTTAAGTTATACTGAGCGGAAAAATAAAAAGAAAAAAAATTTCTAAGCCATAAAAAATGGCAGTTCAATTTTTAATTTTTTGAGGTAACACCATAGTGTTGTCCATAATGGCTATACCAGTCTGCATTCCCACCAGCAGTGTACTAGAGTCCCCTTTTCTCCACACCCTCGCCAACACTTCTTTGATGATTTGTTGATGGTAGCTATTCTGACAGGTGTGAGGTGATACCTCATTGTTGTTTTAATTTGCATCTCTCTGATAATTAGTGATGTTGAGCATTTCTTCACATGTCTCTTAGCCATTTGTATGTCCTGTTTGGAGAGGTGTCTATTTAGTTCCTCTGCCAATTTTTTTTTTTTTTTTTTAATCCTCACCCGAGGACATTTTTCCTTTTTTATTTTTTTTTTCTTTATTGATTTTATTTATTTTTTATTTATGATTAATTTTTGTTACAGATGTTTCTCCTTTTTCCCCCACTGATTCCCTCCTCCCCCTCCCTCCCTGCCCTTTCCCCAGTTTGTTGTCCATGTCCACTGTTCATGCATACATGCATATAAGTTCTGTGGTTTATCTCTCCCCCACCAACCCCCTCTTCTAGGGATTGTCAGTCTGTACCCCACTTCCACGTCTCTGGGATTACCCCATTCCGAGGACATTTTTCCATATTTTGTTCAGATAGAGTGGGAGGGAGAGAGAGAGAGAGAGAAACATCAACATGAAAGGGACACATCAAGTGGTTGCCACCCGCACAACCCAACCTGGGCCAGGGACAAACTGCAACCGAGGTACATGCCCTTAGCGGGAACCAAACCCGGGTCTCTCAGGACCGCAGGCCGATGCTCTAATGGCTGAGCCAAACCTGCCTGGGCCCTCTGCCCATTTTTTAATTGGGTTCTTTGTCTTCCTTTTGTGGAGTCGTATGAGCATTCTATATATATTGGAAATTAACCCCTTATCTGATATATCATTGGCAATGATGCTCTCCCATACAGTGGCTTGCCTTTCCATTTTGATGATTTTATCTTTTGCTGTGCAGAAGCTTTTGAGTTTAATATAGTCCCATGTGTTCATGAACATTGGATGTATTTTCATTTGTTTGTGCCTTGTTTAACTTGTTTCATCAATATGTTTTAGTTTTCAGTACATAAATCTTCCCTCATTTCTTTTCTAGATTGTTTATTGTTAGGGTATAAAAATGCAACTAATTTTTATATGTTGATATTGAATCCTGAAGCTTTACTGAATTCCTTTATTAGTTCTAACAGTTTTTTAAGTATTCTTGAGAGTTTTCTTTTTCTTTTTTTAAAAATTATTTTAAAATCTTTATTGTTGAATGTATTACAGATGTTCCTCATTTTTCCACCATTGACCCCCTCCTCCCCACTCCTGCCTCCCTCCCTTCCACCTTTTCCCACACTGTTGTCTGAGTCCATTGGTTATGCATATAAGTTCTTTGGTTTATTTCTTTCCATCCCCCAACCCCCTTCTCTTTGAGGTTTGTCAGTCTAGCAGTGAATTTGTTCTTCTTAATCCCTTCACCTTTTTCACCTATTCCCCAAACCCCTTCCCATCTGGCAACCAACAAAATGTTCTCTGTATCTACGAAAATGTTTCTATTCTGCCTGTTCATTTTGTTGGTAGATTCCATTGTCGATAGATATGTATTCATTGCCATTTTGTTTGTTCATATATTTTATCTTTTTTCTTCAAAAAGACCCTTCAACATTTCATATAATAACGGTTTGGTGGTGATGAACTCCTTTAACTTTTTCTTGTCTGGAAAAGTCTTTATATGGCCATTGATTCTAAATGAAAGCTTTGCAGGATAGAGTAATCTTGGTTGTAGGTTCTTGCTTTTCATCACTCTGAATATTTCTTGCCACTTCCTCTGGCCTGCAAAGTTTTTTTGAGAAATCAGCTGACAGTCTTATGGGAACTCCCTTGTAGGTAACTAACTGCTTTTCTCTTGCTGCTTTTAAGATTCTCTCTTTGTCTTGAACCTTTTGCATTTTGATGATGATGTGTCTTGGTGTGGGCCTCTTGGGGTTCATCTTGTTTGGGACTCTCTGTGCTTCCTGGACTTGTATGTCTGTTTCCTTCACCAAGTTAGGGAAGTTTTCTGCCATTATTGTTTCAAACAGGTTTTCAATTTCTTGTTCTCTCTCTTCTTCTTCTGGCACCCCCAAGATACGAATATTGGCACGCTTCAAGTTGTCCCAGAGGCTCCTTACACTATCCTCATTTTTTTGGATTCCTTTTTCTTTTTGTTGTTCTGATTGGGTGTTTTTTGCTTTCTTATATTCCAAATCAATGGTTTGCTTCTTGGATTTATGTACTCCACTATTGAATCTGTGTAAATTATTCTTTATTTCAGTTAATGCGTCCTTCATTTCTGACTGTGCATCCATGATTTCTGACTGGTCATTTTTTATGCTCTTGAGGCCCTCACTAAGTTCACTGAGCATCCTTATAAGCAGTATTTTGAACTCAGCATCTGTTAGGTTGCTTATCTCCATTTCGCTTAGGTCTTTTCTTGGGGTTTTGTTCTGTTCTTTCATTTGGGACCTGTTTCTTTGTCTCCTCATTTTGGCTGCCTCCCTGTGTTTGTTTCTGTGTATTACTTCACGAGTGGTATGGGGCTATCTGAGACCAGATGCTGCTTGTTTGAAAGAATTTAGGAAAACCTGAAGCAGGATCCAAGACAGGCCAATCCTATGGTTAAGCAACTGGCAACAGCTTCAGTGGGCCTGAAAGTAGGGTGGGGCGGGGCCTCAGGGAATCACCAGGGCGGGGTTACCAGTATGAGCCAGGTTCCTGGAGTCCCAGATATGGTGGCTGTCTGCCATCCCAGGGAAGGGCTCACCAAAGAACAAAGGTCTCTGACAGCACGTTTGTCCCAGAGAAAGCCCCCTCTCCGGCCCTCGCTCCAGTGCCAAACAGCTCAGTTCTTCCCTGTATGTCTCTGGCACCCCTCAAACTGCTTCCCTTCTGAGCTTAGAGGGAGAGAGTCCAAGTAAGTTTGTGCGCAGGCCCCTTAAGAGAAGCTGCCTGGGGCTCCAGCCGCCACAGCCTCCCTGAGCCTCAGTTCCCGCTGTTTTCTCCAGCCAGAAGTTATGGGGACTTCTTTTCCTGGCACTGGAACCCTGAGCAGGGCATCTGGTGTGGGATGGGGACCCCTCAGTTTTCAGGGAGGACCTTCCCAGCCAAGGTATCCTTCTGATTTATATCCACCACACATGGGTATGAGACCAGCCCGTCTGCCTTTGCCCCTCCTACCAGTCTTGATGTGGCTGCTTCTTTAATTCCATAGTTGTAGGACTTTCATTCAGCTTGATTTCAGGTGGTTTGGAATGATGATTGTTCTGTAGTTTAGTTGTAACTTTGATGTGGTTGTGGGAGGACACAATACCGCGTTTACCTATGCAACCATTTTCACTGGAAGTCTGCAGAGTTTTCTATATTTAAGGGTATGTCATCTCCAAACTGGGATCATTTTACTCCTTCCTTTTCCCTTTGTATGCCTTTTACTTTATTTATTTTTCTTGTCTAATTGCTCTGGCTGGGACTTCCAGTACTCTGTTAAACAGATGTGGTGAGAGTAAGTGCCCTTGCCCTGTTCTCAATTTTAGAGGAAAATCTTTAATTTTTTATCATTACATATGATATTAGCCTTGGGATTTTCATATATGGTTTTTATTATTTTGAGTTATTTTTCTTTTATTACTAGTTTGTTAAGATTTTTTCTGCAGCGGTGTTTAATTTTTCAATCACTCTTTTATGCATCAATTAATATATTTATGTGATTTTTATGTTTTTATTCTGTTGATGTGGTATATCACATTAATTGATTTTTATATATTGAACCATCCTTGCATCCCAGGAATACATTTCACTTGGAAGTGTTGCATTATCCTTTTATTATGCTGTTGAATTTGGTTTGCTAGTATTTTGTTGAAGATTTTTAAACCTATATTCATCAGGGATATTGGCCTGTAGTTTTCTGTTTTTGTGATGTGTTTAACAATTTATTTAGGTATGCACTATTATAATCCTAATTTTATAAATGAGAAAACTGAGAAACAGTCAGATAGTTAGGTTAAGTAACTACACAGATCATTGAGTCAACAATATGGTGCATGGAATACGAAAGTGTTTAGAAGTATAAAAACCATACAACTGGCTAACCCTTGACAATAGGTCAATCCTGGATTATCTGAGAGAAATTACTCATAATATTATCATGAGCTAACAATCAGTTATTTTTTAATCAAGATCGGAATGAATATTACAGGTATAAATAATCAATAAGAAATAACAATGAAAATTTAAAACTTTACATGATACAATGTGTTATTTACCAAATTTAACAGAAGAATAAAATAATTTTCACAAAATTTAGGTAGCAATATTTACTTGGTATGAGAAAGTTGTTACAAAAAGATAACTCAAGATGACTGAAAGTATAATCAGTAAAATTTTGTCTGGATGAAAACTTTATAAGTGATAAAAATATTTATTGTAAGATTTAGCTAAAAAAGAATTGATTCTGATGAAAACAGTACCATAAAATAAAAATAGACATGGAAAAATTAGAATTACTTTAAGTATATATATAGAACCTTGGTCAAAGAATTACAATGATTTAGTAAAATTTTCTTCAGTATGTAGCTCCATAAAAATGTTATCAAAACAACGCAGAATGAAAATAACAAGGTCAAAGACTATAGGGTAAAATTACTTTTGAACTTGTTTTTGCATTTATATATATCTTATCAGCATCTATTGTGAGGTCTTGTTCATCATAAGTAGCTTACTAAAGTAGTGTACTGTACTTGATATGCTTTGTTTTCCATTCTTTTTCTTCAAATCATTTTTTTTATTCTTTTATTTTATTTGGAAAATAAGTGAATAAAAATGAACTTTTGGGGTCCATATGCTACTTGGAAAGAAAGAACTAAAAAGAGGTTGATCTTTTATATTTAATTAATAAATAATTCTTTAATTTTTGCCTGTAAATAATATGGATACTTGTTTGGGACTGCTACTGACTAGCCAGACATATAGTCATCTAATAAATTCTATTGAATTATATTTACTGAATTAAATGATTTTATAAGTTGATAGTGAGTTTAATTAGTAATTTATGACAGCAACTTATAATTTGATACTTTGGAGAATTCTGCTCAGCTTAAAAGTATGAGGTAAGTATTTGACAAAGAAGCTATCTCTTATTTTGACCATTAAAAAAAAATTAGATTCTGTTTTTTTTTGTTTTTTTTTATCCTCACTCGAGGACATTTTTCGATATTTTGTTCAGATAGAGTGGGAGGGAGAGAGAGAGAGAGAAACATTGACGTGAAAGGGACACATCGAGTGGCTGCCACCCGCACGACCCAACCAGGGCCGGGGACAAACTGCAACCGAGGTACGTGCCCTTAGCGGGAACCGAACCCGGGTCTCTGTGGACCGCAGGCCGAAGCTTTAACCGCTGAGCCAAACCAGCCAGGGCTAGATTCTGTTTTGAAAAGGGCTCACCTTAAGTTATTGTTAATTTTCTATTACTAAAATATGTAATAATTATTTAAATCTTTTATATACCTATAGTAATGGAAAGTAACCCCATTAACA
Organism: Molossus molossus; assembly: GCF_014108415.1. Taxonomy (NCBI): domain Eukaryota; kingdom Metazoa; phylum Chordata; class Mammalia; order Chiroptera; family Molossidae; genus Molossus; species Molossus molossus. The sequence continues at coordinate 39,486,309 of NW_023425350.1, forward strand.
ATCTGCATGGGTTGTTCCAAAACCAAGCATAATTTCCACTATAAATTATGAGAACTGGAACAAGAGATGAATGATTTTTCAAAAGAGATGGATACTAAATGTTTAATTAAAAAGAAGCAATTTTCTAGAAAAAATCCAAAATCTTAAAAAATATTAAAATGTGTACATAACTATAGTTTTTAAACTGGACATAATCTTATATTAATTTGTTATAAAAAAAATAGCTAGTGAAATGAAATGCAACAAGTCAGTGGAAAGGGCAGGTTGAGAATTGTGAGAATTATTCTATTGTTTTAGATCAGCAGTTCCAAGACATACGACGAAAGAAGAAAAATTTTAAATTTTGTATACAGAAGAAAACTCTTTTTTTAAGCTCTGGGAAATTTGTTTGCATATCAATTTCATGCTTGTTGTTTATGGTTGAGTATATTAAGCCTAAATCTAGGCAGTGTAACATAGGAGTGTCAGCCTCTGGAGTCTGACAGCTAAGGTTCCTATCCTTACTTGCTCATTTATCAGCTATAGGACCTATGAACTTTTGGGAAAACTACTTAACCTCTTTGAGCCCTGGTTTCCTCACTTCTAAAATGGGGATAATGATAGTCCTACTTTACAGAATTGTTGCCAAGACTAAATGTATAATGCATCTAAAAAAGTGTAATTATTATTATTATTACTACTACTACTGTCTACAGGAGATAATTTTTTGGTCTAATCCAAATAAACTTCTTCTTAATTTAATATGTATTGGTGTTTGGAGAATGTTCTTTCCTACATAAATCATTCCTAACCTCTATATCCATGTTCTTCGTGAAGGCCTCCTAAATAGCTATGGTCTCTCTCTCTCTCTCTCTGTCTCTCTCTCTCTCTGTCTCTCTCTGTGTGTTTGGGGTTATTTGATTATTACCATTATACTGTGATATGAATTTAATATTAAAACAGTAAGAACACACAGAAAATAAAACTAATTCTGAGAAGGTACTTACATTGTAACGTGTCAGCGAGATAACCAGAGACGCACAGCCGAATTGTAAAGGAGCATTTCATTACACCAGCAGGCTGGCGGGGAGGTACAGCTTCCCCAGATCCTCAGCACCAGATTCTTCTTGCACATCCAACAGAAGCCCCCCCACCCCCCTCCAGGGGACCTGTACAATAGTGGGTGTGATGGTGATTACAGAGGTCAAAATTAGCATTATTCACCAGGCTCACAAGTACCTGCAAATGCCTGCAAATACCGATACTTGATACTCAGAAACTGCAAATGCCTCCCAACATGTGGGGCAACTATAATCTTAGGCAAAATTCCTTTACTTCTAGGGGTAATTAACCTATTATTGGAAATGGACCTTCCATTGATGATAAAAATGGAATCTAGTAGCCTTAGCCTCGGGGCCCAGGTCACATAACTATATGACCTTACTAAAGTACTTTCTCCTCATGTCTCAGCTTGTTGAAAACGTTTTTTAAATCATGTAAAATGCTGGCATTGAAACAAATTCCTAATTTTCTTCCTAAGCTTCAGATTTATAGTATTCTTCCTCCTGTCTGCACTACTCTCCTTATACAGCTGGTATCAATTTAATGAGGCCATGCATTCTTGGACACCTGTGTGATGGATCAGTGTAAGGTGGATCATCTGTTCTTAACTCACTCAAGGTTGTCAGTGGAAACCACTGTAGTATTATATGCAATATTATGGAGGCAGTGCTGAAAGACAAAATGTGATAAAAAGAAAGGTCACCCAGCCCTGGCCGGTTTGGCTCAGCGGTTAGAGCGTCGGCCTGCGGTCCTGAGAGACCTGGGTTAGTTCCCGCTAAGGGCATGTACCTCGGTTGCAGTTTGTCCCCAGCCCTGGTCAGTTGTGCGGGTGGCAGCCACTCGATGTGTTCCTTTCACATCGATGTTTCTCTCTCTCTCTCTGTTCCTCTCTCTCCCTCCCACTCTACCTGAACAAAAAATGGAAAAATGTCCTCGGGTGAGGATAAAAAAAAAAAAAGAAAGGTCACCCAAACTTCTGCAGTGTTTAATGTTATGGGCATTTACTCATGTCCTACTGAGCTAAAATTTCTTTAGGCAACATATTCCAGATAGAAGTTGCTGTGAATTTATATCTATAACTTTCATTTTCACTATTCTGTCCTCTTACCGTTGATAAGAAGCTACCTCTTACAGGGCTATTTGTTACCAGTGTTGAGTGTCACCACAATCAAGGACCCACCATTTCTTAGGTACTCTTCTGGGAGTTGAATAAATATTTGCAAATGTTCTAAATGCCACAGCTTCTTGAGAACTTAAGAAGAATGTTGCTTAGGCAGTGATAGGGGTAGGGCAGAATAATTTCTGGCTCTGCAGTTGTGCAGTGAATTTTGGAAGTCTCCAAAAAAAAAAAAAAAAAGTACCACATTTCCACTGCTTTAACTGTTACTGTGTTGGTGGCTACATCTCCCTCAAACTGCCTTGAAACATTCCTTCATGTTGACACTTTGGAGAGCAAGAATTTTTCTCTTCTCTTTTGAGTTTTGATCTGTGTTTGAAAAGGGAATTATGGAAATGTCGGTCTGCAAAGGCATGACAAGGCAAGCCATCAACCTCACCATGAGGTCTCAGCAAGTTGCTTCATGTTTTCCATTTATAGCTGCCTCTTCCTGTCAGTTCTTTTGAAGCACCCATAAAACAAAATAGGGTCATTAAATATAAAGGGATCAGTTGGCAGTTACACCTATTCAAATAGGTTTTAAAAAAAGAGATGTTCACACTCTAGAAAAAAGAAGTCAGAAGATGAATGCCTCTTTATCAGTGGCTGCTCATGTCTCCCTTTTGAGGGAGTGAGACCAATCAGGGTCTGGAATATGTGGGCATTATGCTGTAGATGTAGCTCTAAACTGATCATTGAAGTTAATGTCACAGTGAAAAGGCAGGATGACTGTTATTACATTCACCAACTTTGTATGTAAGGATGACTGGCTTTCTCAGTGTTCTTTCCTAAACAACCAAGGGTATTTTTTTCATGACTCTTCTTATATGGCCTCTCGCTGACAGGCACAAGCAATAGTTCTTGTCTGTGGATTGGCTCTTCTTATCTGTAGATTCTCTTCTCTTATGAATTGTTTTATGCAAATTTGGCTTCTTTTCTGAACCTGTAGCATCCACATTTTAATGAGCTGGGAAGGATGCCAAGATACATGAGATGTTTTTAACCCTCAAAATCTATAGTCAGTAAATGAGGTCACATGTGATGGTGTTTAGTAAATCACTGTGCAAATATATGTCAATTTGAGTGGATCCTTAAAGATGGAAAAGTTTCTATGGTTTCTGGTTATTGAATAGTTTATGCAAAGGCACAGCAGTGTTTAAAATCATTGAATACTCTTCTTGGTCCTTATTTTATTTGGTCTGAGCAATGTATGACATTATTGACCACTTGCTTCATCTTGAAAGATTCTCTTGGCTTCTGTGACACCACATTCCACTGGGTTTCCTCCTGTTTTTCTGACAGCATTTTAAAAAATCTAACCTCCAGGTTTCTATGGCCAGGTAGATGCTGGTGATGCCTGACCTGTTCCCCTGGCCAGGCTGCTTTCTTAAAGTTCAGACCTATATATCTAACTATCTGCTATTCACACTCACATATCCAGTTCTTATTTAGGTATACCATAAGTCCAGCATGTCCAAATTGAACTCAATATCTTTCTCCCCAGTTCTGCATCTTCCTCGGTGTTTCTTATCACAGTGAATAATGTACATGAAGTTATTCAAGTCAGAGACATGGTATAATCTTTGATACCTTCCTCCCTCTCCCCCCTCCATATAATCAACCATCATGCCCTTTATATTGTTGTTTCTTAATATCTGCTAAATCTGTCCAGGTCTCTCTGTTTCCATTACCACCTCCTTGGATCATCACTCCATCATCTTTCGCTTAGACGACACAATAGCCATCTACCTTAGATCTTTCCTCCAGCTAATTCTTTCTTTACATTGTAATCAAATTTGAAAACACAAATAAAATCATTGTGTTGTTTCTTTCCTTAAAGCCCTCTAATAACTTGCCTTTGCCGTAAGGATAATAACCAGATCCCTAATTAAGGCTACTTGCCTTTCTTGTTTTGGCCCTTCTGACCTCTCTTACCTCGTCTCTTGCCACCATCACTCAAGATCCTTAAACTTCAGTCTTTCTGAAGTGCATTTACAGTCCACTGACTCACCAGGTGAATTTTCATGTGCATGCTGTTTGCTGTCTAGTATACTCTTTTCCCTTGCTCTTTCTGTGGTCTCAGCTGGGAAATCACTGTTCAAAGTATATTCTAATAGCCTGTTTACTTGTCTATATCCCTTTAGGTCAGTCAATACCTCTTATATAGTTGGGAACACTTTAGATATTCAGTAGATTTTTAAAAAATGTATAAGTTAGTGGTAATATGTGAGGTATGTTTAAGGAATGGCAGATAACTCATTTAACTGGAATGTAGGATATGAGTGAAAGATATGAAAGAAATATGGTTAGGTGTCCGGTTGGGATCCCTGAACACAAATTCTGAGATAAAGATTCTAGTGCAGGAAGTTTGGGGTCCACTCTTATAAGGGATTTAGGGAGGCAGAATGTGGCAGACAGAGGCGTTGAACTGAAACGAAGTTGTAATGGGACTCTCAGCTAATCCCAGATGGCATACAGAAGCTAGTATAACCCTAAAAAGTTGTCCTGAATTGAGACAATGGGACCGAGCCATTGTATACCCATAGCAATCAGTCTTTGGATATGGGCTGCCTCTAGAGAGGGAGCAAAACTTGGGCCAAACAGCTCCTTTTGGCCAGAGCAATTTCAGGGGAAGAATTTAAAACTGACCTGCCAGAAGCCAACTGTGGCATCTGGAGGAATGACTGCCTTGGTACCAAAGGAGAATCTGGGTGGCACACCACAGCATCCACAACACTAGGCATACTTCATGCCAGGTTGAGGAATTTATACTTTTTTTTTTTTTTTAATAGAGTGGGAGGGAGAGAGAGAGAGGGAAAGAAACATCGATGTGAAAGGGACACATTGAGTGGCTGCCACTCACACAACCCAACCAGGGCTGGGGACAAACTGCAACCAAGGTACATGCCCTTAGCGGAAACCCAACCTGGGTCTCTCTGGACCGCAGGCCGACGCTCTAACTGCTGAGCCAAACCGGCCAAGGCTATACTTTATTTTGTCTTAGGATGCCATTGAAGGTGTTTACATAGAGAAGTTTTATGATTCTGAACTGTATTTAGGAAAATTAATCTGGTTGAGGTGCTTAGATTGAATCGGAGGTAGAGAAAATGGAAATAGAGACGACTGTGGGAAACTCTTGAAATAGTTTAGGTAAGGAAATAAAGACCTGAGCAAGGGTGTTGGTAGTGGAAATGGAAAGGTCAGGTGGCTGGTTGCAAGAGATATGACAATGCTAGAATTCACAGGCCTTGGCCACTGATCAAATATGGGAAATATGAAAGAGGAAGGAGACTCAAAGGTGATTTCAAGGTTTTGAGTCTGGCTGAAATATAAGAATGTTGATACTGATAATAGAAATTTGAAAAGAATATAGACTTGTTGAATTTGCAGGATGGCAGGCACTCAAGTAGAAGTGACCTACAGATGGCTGGGAAGTTTTTCAGGAGGGCAAAATACATATAAATAAAGTTATATAATGACATGAAGATGATCGTGCAGCAGTATAAGTATCAAATAGATATATAAACAGTTACTACTAAGAGAGTTCAGAGAAAAGAGAAATCTGTGGCTAAGAAATCTTCATGGAAAAGGTGGCTTTTGAGTGGGGTCTAGATGGAGGTGTGGGATCTATGTTTGGGAAGGAGAGATAGGGAGGAAGGAATGATGACATTCTAAGTGAGAGGCAATGCTTTGAGCACAGGCAGAGAAGTAGGAATACACACCACATTTTCAGGGGACCATGAGAAGAGTAATTTGGCTAGAAGAGAGGAATCACTAAAGAAAATTTTGGTTTAAAAAGTTGGAAAATTGTGGAAAAATTTGAATGATAGGTCAAATGACAGTAAGGTTAGAGGAATTCAGATTTTTTTTTCAATCCTCATTTGAGGATTTTTTCCCCCCTTTTTTCTGGATTTGAGAGAGAGAAACATCCATGTGCGAGAGAAACATTTATCAGTTGCTTTCCATATGCACATGCTCCCCAGCCAGAGATCAGGGATCGGGACGATACTCCAACCAGCTGAGCCACCTGACCAGGGCAAGGAGATTTCTTGTAAAACTTTGCCTCTGTTTCTGAAGTTTGATTCTATCTACTTCCTGAATGTGGGTCTGTGTGTCTGATGTAGAAAACTACTGGTTATTGGCATTGTTTTTCATAGAGATTATATTAAGACATTAAAGGAAAGTTCAGCCTACATGTGTTTCTGAGGCTTTTATATTCACAGTCTTTGCTTAGGTTTCATGAGGCATGAGAAATCTGCAGCCTAATTGGTCAGCTGGTTTACCGGCTCACTATGAAAAGTAAATATTGTGTATTTGCAAGGGGAAAGTCAGTATGTGTAATCTAGCTGCCTAGTCACACCTGCCCCAATGCTGTTGAAAACTTTGACCAAGGGCTACAAAACTGTCAAGAACTGGGGCCCAGGTATGCTTCCACATTAAATAGCTCATTATTGAAGCTATTGGGAAGATAACAGGGCATGCATTTGACTTGCTGGGATCCCTGTTTGCTACAGAAGCATCTGGCAGAGCTCAGTAGCTCTGTATTACATAATTTTTCACTTCTTGTTTTTGTTTTCATTTATCCCTATTTAGATTTATTTGACATCAGAGCTTGCCCCACCCTTTTCTAAAACTACACTCATAGGATAGAAAGGGTATCTTGATATCAATGAAGTAACTTCAAAATGGAATCTTCATACTGGTACTCAGACCATTAAAAAGAAACCAAAAAACAAAAACCCCAAACAAAAAAAACCCAAAATAAAACAAAACCCCCAAAACGAATTACTGTGGTATTTTTAGGCAAATATTTAATTTCACTCTCCTCCAAAGTGATCATGGGCTGCTATGAGACTAACCGACTGCCAATTTTTAACATTCACAGTATGTATTTTCTTTGCATAATAATTACATCACAGAGAGTTTGACACATTTCTTGGGAAAGGATTAGAATTGCTGCTGAAGTGACTTTTTTTTCCTTTCTTTTTAACAGGAGGAGGTAAATGATATGTGCTGAAGCTCCATGGTTACCTTTGGAATGGCCTGCTAGACTTAGGACCAGTGATGGAGAGTATGCAATTGATGATCTGTGAACAGTTACTTCTGTCAAGGTAAAGTGACCCAAGCATGTCTGTAGCTCTCCACACAGCTAATCACATGAGGTCTCACTCAATGGAGAAAACCTGTCAATTCTTGAACTATTAATAATAAAAGCACCTGAGCATGTTATTAAGTTGCAACTAATATTTAACAGCTCTACATTAATCTCTAAGAAGCCAACAAAGGAGTATTTACTCTTTTTATCCATTGTTCAACTTTGCACAATTGATTTTATATTTTAGTCCATAGAAATGTTTACAGCACAATAAAGTTTTTAAATAATATATATTATACTTAAAGTGTCTTTTAGATGTTTGGTCTGAAGTGGGTATATTTGAGTGATCCAAAGAAGAACCACACAAGGATTGTGAGTTGTGTTTTCAGTATTAATTAGAACTCTTAATTGCTTAATGCCTTACTTACTCCACTTGGATCCTTCCTGAATCCAGTCTAATTTTTGCAGCTGCCTTAAACATCCCTAGTATAAACTTTTCATTCCCTCCATAATTACCTCAGCTAGAGAGGAAGAAGAGTCAGATCCAGACCCCACGGTGTGATGTTAAGGGTGTTGAGAAGACTTCTTTATTTCCCAAATTAACTCTTATAAATAGTTTTTCTTTTATTGAGGTATAATTGTCACATAATATTATATTAATTTCAGGTATATGATATAATGATTCAATATTTCTTTTTTTCCCCTCACCTGAGGACATGTTTTCATTTTTTGTTCAGATAGAGTGGGAGGGAGAGAGAGGAAGAAAGAGAGAAACATCCACGTGAAGGGGACACATCGAGTGGCTGCCACCCGCACAACCCAACCAGGGCTGGGGACAAACTGCAACTGAGGTACGTGCCCTTAGCGGGAACCAAACCTGGGTCTCTCTGGACTGCAGGTCGACGCTCTAACTGCTGAGCCAAATTGGCCAGGGCATGAGTCAATATTTCTATATATTATTACAAAATGATCACCATAATAAGTGTAGTTAACATCCATCACTATACAGTTAAAATTTTTTTTCTTGTGATGAGAACTTTTGCGATCTACTCTCTTACCAACTTTCAAATATGCAATCGTCTTTTATTAGTAACATTCCTTTAATAGGCATCGAAGATCTTAATGCAATTACCCATGGTTATCTACCAGATTTACCTCTGGTAGATGAAGTTTTGGTTCAATGACATATATTTTAAAAGAAGTGCAGATAAGATCAATGGTCACATAAAATTAGTCGCTGATCAGAAATGAGGTGATTAGGACTATGGGCTTTGGAATCAAACCAAACTAGGTTACAGGCCTAGCTCCACCACTTCCTACCTGTATGACTTGGGCAGTATATTTCTCTCCGAGGCTCAGTCTGATTATCTTTTAAATGGAATGGAAATGCCCATGCCATAAAGTGAGATAATTTTTGTAAAGCACATCAAGTGTTCAACATAGTGTGAAGCCACAGTGCATGGCATATAGGTGCTCAGTAAATGCTAGCTCTCATTATTATTTAAATATTTAGGTGTTAAAAATGCCTTTCTTGGAAAAGTTATGCCTTTAAAATGCTTGAAAGCATGCCTTAGATGTTCAGCTGAGGCACTAGCCAAAATTCCACTTTAGGAGATTAATTTGAACTGTCCAACACCTGAATCCTTGCTCCTGAACCCCATTTAACACATCTCAATCCAACCTGTTCCTGCAGCCTTTGCCTGCATCTAGTGTTTGATGTCTGGCACCTCTTGCCTCTGCCATGGCAGCCAAAGTCTGGCCTCTCCCCATGGTTCTCTATTACCAGGAGGTCAGGCTTTTTTCCTAACTGAATACACACACACACACACACACACACACACACACACACACACACACACATTTTAAATTTATTTTTCTCTTTATTGTTGAAAGTATTACAGATGTCCCTCTTTTTTCCCCCCATTGACATCCTCCTCCCCGCTTCCTGCCCCACCCCATTTTTACTGCACTGTTGTTTGTGTCCATTGGTTATGTATACATGCATGCATATAAGCTCTTTGGTTTACCTCTTCCTGCCCCCTCACCCCCCACCCCCACTTTCCTCTGAGGGTTGTCAGTCTGTTCCCTACTTCCATGTCTTTGAAGCTTATTTTGTTCATTATAGTCCACAAAAAGTGAGATCATATGATACTTGTCTTTCTCTGACTGGCTTATTTCACTTATCATAAGACTCTTTTAGTCCCTCCATGTCGTATCAAAGGGTAAGAGATCTTTTGTTCTTACAGCTGCATAGTACTCCATTGTGTATATGTACCACAGCTTTTTTATCCATTCATCTACTGATGGACTTGGGCTATTTCCAGATCTTAGCGATTGTAAATAGTGCTGCTACAAACATGGGGGTACATATATTCTTTCTGATTGGTGTTTCAGGCTTCTTAGGCTATATTCCTAGAAGTAGGATCACTAGGTCAAATGGAAGTTCAATTTTTAATTTTTTGAGGTAACACCATATTGTTTTCCATAGTGGCTGCACCAGTCTGCATTCCCACCAGCAGTGTACTAGAGTCCCCTTTTCTCCACACCCTTGTCAACACTTCTTTGATGATTTGTTGATGGCAGCCATTCTGACAGGTGTGAGGTGATACCTCATTGTTGTTTTAATTTGCATCTCTCTGATGATTAGTGATGTTGAGCATTTCTTCATATGTCTCTTGGTCATTTGTATGTCCTGTTTGGAGAGGTGTCTATTTAGTTCCTCTGCCCATTTTTTAATTGGGTTCTTTGTCTTCCTTTTGTTGAGTTGTATGAGTACTCTATATATTTTGGAAATTAACCCCTTATCTGATGTATCATTGGCAATGATGCTCTCCCATGCAGTGGGTTGCCTTTCCATTTTGATGGTTGTTTCATTTGCTGTGCTGAAGCTTTTTTTTCTTTTTCTTTTTTTTTTTTGTGGTACATGCCCCTATCAGGAACTGAACCCAGGACTCTCTGTTCATTTTTTCCTTTGTTTCTGTTGCCTTAGGTAATGTATCAGTGAAAATTCTGCTGCGTGTGATGTCCAAAATTTTGATGCCTACGTTTTCTTCTAGGATTTTTATGGATTCACAGGTCACATTTAAGTCTTTTATTCATTTTGAGTTTATTCTTGTGTATGGCGTAAGTTGATGGTCTAGTTTCATTTTTTGGATGTAACTGTCTAATTTTCCCAACACCATTTAATAAAGAAGCTGTCTTTACTCCATTGTACGCTCTTAGTTCTGCCTTTGTTGCTGGCGCCCTACCCCACGCAGGTGAGAATAAGAAAAAAAAAAGTGCAATGAAAAGAAAGAAAGAAAAAAGAAGGAAAAAGAAAGGAAGGAAGGAAGGAAGGAAGGAAGGAAGGAAGGAAGGAAGGAAAATAAAGAAAGAAATGCTCTGCTTGGTTCTTTACTCTTTCAGTAAGGATAGTTTGTGCTGGGTGGGGCTACTGCCTAGGCTCCCACCTGGCCAGATGTTCAAATCTCCAATGTGTTAGTCCCTGCTGTTGGGGTGCAGAGTTCCTTTCCTATGCTTTACACTGTCCACTATTTGTTATTCTGCAGGGTGGGGTTTCTACCCAGGCTCCCTCCAAGCTAGAGGTCTGACTCCCCAGCTTCAGACACTGCCAGTGGGGTGCAGATGTCCTGCCCTATGCTGTTCACTGTTTCACTGGGCAGGGGTTTCCTCCCAGTCAGATTTCTAATTCCGCAGTGTGTCAGGCTCTGTTGTGGGGTTTTGATCTGATCTTCAGCTCAGAGCTGTTACCCAGGTGTGGGAGGTACGTCTCCTCTTAGCTGGAGGTAAGGAGGAAAGGGGCTCTTAGCCCAGGCACCATGTGTGCACCCCTTCCCTTCTCCGCTGCTCTCCTTTGGGATCTCTGTGTGGTGCTGAGTTCCCCTTTTCCCAGGGGGCTGCAGCTGTGCCACTGCACCTTTCCTGAGTCTTCCAAGCTGCACCAGGCAGCTGCACAAGTTATTCATTTACCTACTTCGCCATCTCCTCCTCTCTCCTCTCCACAGTCTCTTTGTTCACAGTATTTCCAGTCAGCTATTTTTAGGTGGTTTTTCAAGTTAAATTTTCTACAGTTTAGCCTCAGGTCTGGTCCCAAGTTAAGCCAATGCAGTGTGGAGCTGGCAGAGCTCAATGGGCCTCTTGCTGGATCCTACCACCAGGTCTGGGTCTGCAGGGTGGTTCTGGGTGAGCTTCTTTGGAATCCTGTTCGACTATGCCAAGTGATGTCAATGTAAGAAACAGTCAAACCTGTGAAGAATTTTGTGAGTTTATTTGAGCCAAACTGTCGACCTTCGATGTGTTCTTTATTTCTATGTCATTCTTGATTTCTAATTGGTCATTTTTCATTGTTTCTAAATCTTTTCTCATGCTGTTAAGCATCCTGACAATTGTTACTTTGAACTCCATATCTGATAGCTTGCTTATCTCCATATAATTTAGTCCTTCTTCCAGAAAATTCTCTTGTTCTTTCAATTGGGGCTTGTTTCTTGGTTTCACCATTTTGGCTGCCTGTTTGGGTCTGTTTCTATATATTAGGTAGATCTCCTATGACTCCCAGTCTGGGTAGGGTGATCTTATATAGTAGGTGATCTGTGGGACCCAGTGGCACAGTCTCCCTGATTAACACACCTGGATGCTCTAATAATGTCCCTTGCATGCTTTGTGTGGGTCCTCCTGTTGTGATGGAGTCTTGATTGCTATTGACCCATTCATGCATGGGCTGAACTCTCTGGCTGGCCGACACTCAGCCCCCAACACTGTGAGCAGCTTCTTATCACATGAAGCACAATTCACCTCATCAGGCTTTGGAGCCTGCCAAAATCTCCCTGTGGATATCAACGATCTGCAGTTTGTGGCTCCCTCTGCTGAGGCTGGATGCGTATGGACCAGACCAAGCTGAACACAAAGGTTTGGTTTTACTCTCCTGGGGCAGAGTCCAGTTGTAGGCCAGGCAAAGATTCAAAGAACCCAGAGATCAGTCTCTGCCTGCAGGCTGGCTGTTAATCTCAAGGCACTAAATGCACCTCAGGTTGTTGTTCTCCCCTAGATGTAAACTTCACCCAGTGGGTGGGGTGAGAAAAATTTTAATGGGTGGGTCAGTTGCTTTCCTCCCAGGCTAAAGCTACTTTGATTGGAACACTCTGCTAGGGAATGATGGCTTCAGCAATTGGGGGAATGACTCAGCACAGGGCTCCTGGTGTCTGCCTTCCTAGCTCGCTCCCCAGAGCCCCAAATCCCAGACTCTCCTCACACAGCTCTAGTCCATTCAGTTCTTCCTCTGTTGGAGCCCAAGGTGAGTGGCTATAGTGCACTGGCCCTTCAAGAGGGTGTCTGTGTTTCTAGCCATGTCTTTTTGTCGGACAGAACCTCTGGTGCTTTTCACAGCCAGGTGTTATGTGGTCACCTTTCCCGGTTATGCCACTCTGGGTTGGGACACCCAGCTTGGAGTTTAGACTCCAGATTTCTTGGGGGAAACCCCCTGAAGCTCAGATATCCCTTGGGAATTTCAGCTGCTGCCTGTGGGAACCCAGCCAGCCTTATCGTGCCTTGGCAATTCCTACCAGACTTGATGTGGGCTCCTCTTTACATCCTTAATTATGAGAGTTCTTTCCAGCTGGTCTTTAGTTGGTTATTCTGGCTGATTTTTACATATTTTAGTTGTAATTCCAGTTTGGTCCTGGGAGAAGGTCAGTATATAGCTTCCATTCAATCTGCTGCCACTTTTCAGAGGTTTGGCTTTGTTATGCCATCTCATCTACCCAGGTTGACCCGCTGGACCCAGTTCTGTGTTTTATCTTTGCCCTACCAGGTAAGCAATGATGGATCCATCCCCGTGGGCTGCATATAGGACACCAAGATGTTAAAGTCCTTAGTTAATGGGACATGAATGCTGTATCAAGACACTATTGAACAAACATTCACATGGAAGATTCTGGTGACTCACTCCAAGATTTTGGACTGAGCCTCCAATTTTAGTTTAATGCCCATTTTGCTTAGGAAGCTTTAATATGGCCTGGCTATGACTGCCTATTATATTTCCAAGTCTCCTATGGATTCCTTGAGTTTGCTTTGAATTTTTTATTTTATTTTTATTTATTTTATTTTATTTTTTTATTTTTTAATTTATTTTTTATTGATTAATTTTTGTTACAGATGATTCTCCTTTTTTCCCCCACTGATTCCCCCCTCCCCATCCCCTCCCTGCCCCTTCGCCAGATTGTTGTCCAAGTCCACTGTTCATGCATACATGCGTATAAGTTCTGTGGTTCATCCCTCCCCCACCTTCCCACTCCTTAGGGGATTGTCAGTCTGTACCCTGCTTCCGCGTCTCTGGGACTACCCCATTCCTCAAACTGTTATGTTCATTATATTCCACAAATCAGTGAGATCATATACATTTGTCTTTCTCTGTTTGGCTTGTTTCACTTAGGATGATACTTTCCAGGTCCCTCCATGTCGTCTCAAAGGATAAGAGATCTTTCTTTCTTACCGCTGCATAGTACTCCATTGTGTATATGTACCACAGCTTTTTGATCCATTCGTCTACTGATGGACACTTGGGCTGTTTCCAGATCTTAGCGATTGTAAATAGTGCTGCTACAAAGATGGGGGTACATATATTCTTTCTTATTGGTGTTTTATGCTTCTTAGGGTATCTTTTAATCTTATCCCAGAAATAACTACAGTTAACATTTGGAGTACTTTTTTTTTGTTTCTGTGAATATACTTATGCAATTAAGATAGCGCCTCCTGCATTTTCTGCTTAATACTAGCATAAACAGTTTATATTCCATAAAAATTCTCTTTATAAACATTTTAATCACTGCACAATATTCTAATATATAAATATATCATAGCTAAATTATTGTACATTTAAATGATTTTTAATTGTTTGGTTATTAGAAATAACACTAAAGTAATCATAGTTGTACATAAACAAACCTGGCTCTAATACTCCTTTTATTTGGGGTAAAATAATAGTTTTATTGGTGTTGTTGTTGTTTTTCCTTTCTGCCATCCTTGGACAATGAGTAAACAACTAGGCTGAGATCATTGTAGACACTTAAGTATCTACTGAATGAATAAATATTTAATTTTTTTTTTGTATCCTCATCTGAGGACATTTTTTTGCATTTATCTTCAGATAGAACAGGAGGGAGAAAGGGAGGAAGAGAGAGAGAAACATCGATGTGAGAGAGACACATCAAGTGGCTACCACCCACACAATCCCAACCAGGGCTGGGGACAAAGTGTAACCGAGGTACGTGCCCTTAGCAGGAACCGAACCTGGGACTATCTAGTCCATTGGCCGATGCTCTAACTGCTGCGCCACACCAGCCAGGGCATAAATAAGTATTTAAAAAATGATGTACCCTCATTAAAAGTGAATACATGGAAGTGTGAAACTAAGTAAGGATTCTTCTTACCCTTGAATATAAGAAGTACATTAAAGAGAAGGGATATAGAGAAAAATAAGTGAAACAAAATAAATCTAGGAACTAGAAAACTGTTCTGCTACAGTAGAATACTTCCATTCCCAGAAGAGAGAATATACTCATTTTCTAGCTTCTCCAGAGACAGAGACTGCTGACTGGTAACCAAACCTGTTTGCTCTTCTTCCTGGACACACAGCTAGACTCTGTTTCTGAACCTTCCTCACAAATATGGCCAAAGGAAGACAAACAGAGCGATGTAAGTCACTCCAGGCCTGTCCCATAAAAAGTTCTCACATTACATCTGCTGTTGATCCACCTCTTGATGTAGATGAGCACAGTGACCTTGGAAGCCATCCATTGAAGTTGGTAGAGACCCTAAATGTCAGAAGCTTGGATTCCTGAATCTGTGCTTAGAAACAGTTGCCTGCCTATCAGGTTATGAGAGACAGAAACCTAGGGTCACTTCTGACATGTCCTTTTCCCTCACTCTCTACATCCAATCCATCCTTAAGTCCTTTGTTTTATCTTCCCTATATATTGAATCTGTTCCCTTCTCTTCATGCTCTCTACCAACACTTTTGTCCAAGTTAACACATTATCTTTCCCTGGGCTGCTAGCATAGCCTTGGCATATACATTCATTCTGTACCCTTCTCCCACCCCTGCCTTTCTAGTCTATAAAACTTAGGTTTCCTCTACTATCTACTCTGGTGCTCGATGCTGTAGGACATATTATACTGTGATAGGACTCCTGGCCTTGAAACTTTGTGTATGCTGTCAGGTCAGGTCAACACTAAGGGTGGTAGGAATATTTGTAGAAGCTATTTCTATACTAGACGGAACTAAATTTAACCATACATAGAAGTGACTGTGAATCACATAGTTATACCCTACTAAACCCAAACAAAATGTACCTCCTTAACTTCCCCATGTTGGATTTCTGAAAGTACTGTGACCACTCCAGTGCCACCAGCATGAGAAGTGTGATGTGACAGGGGGAGGGGCAAAGGGGGACCTAAAAGGAAAGAGTGATTCTAACCAATTCAACTAAAATTTATTACTTTTGCAAATTTAGAAAAATAATATGATCATGTGACATATTGCTAAGGTCCCTTCAGGGCCTTGGAAGCAACTGGTTCAAGGGAAGGGCCTTGAAGCTTGCTTGATTAGCTTCTCTGAAGATTTACCTTTGAAGGGCAACACATTTTATATTTATTTTTGAATTTATTTTTTATCCTCATCTGAGGATATTTTTCCAGAAACATCGATGTGAGAGAGACACATCGACTGGTTGCCTCCTGTACAACCCCAACCAGGGCTGGAGATGAACTGCAACTGAGGTATGTGCCCTTGGCTGAAATCAAACCCATGACTTTTGGTCCACGGGCTGATACTCTAACCACTGAGCAAAACTGGCCAGGGCAAAGGACAACATATTTTATACAATACTCTGCAGTTGGACTTGTGATGTGTTCTGGAATGATAGGCTCATGGTATTAACTATGAGATGCCACTTTAAATGATATCTAATGTGTCTTTGCATCTAGTTCAGATGTCTTTAACATAGTTGGAACCTGATTTGCTATATGGGTAATACTCAGAGGAAAAAGTAGACTAGAAGAAGGGAAAGACAGAGGAAGAGAGAAGTAAGATGGAGACCAGTAGGAAAAAGGTCAAGGAAAAGGTTCATGTGATGTGAAGCTATCAGGCCAGTTACTTCTGCTTCAGGTGTCAGGCTCATCAAACAGTTCACTGACCTCAGTCAGCAGATGTTGATGCCCTCAGCCACTTGAGTTTATTGGAAGCTGCAGTAGAAATTTCCAACTCACTGACAGCATCCTACATCAAGCCTCTTTCTCTCTTGCATTCTGCCAAAGGGCTTTCTTCACTGCCACAGAGCTTGCCCCCTGCAGGCAGATATGGGGGGGAGGTGTAGTGTTAGTGCCCCTGGGGTAACCATCACCACAAGAATGGAAATTGGTAGATAAATGGACCAACTGAGGCAGCTTCTGCTGTGATGATTTTGAGGTAAGTTCTACACAATTACCCAGAGGATTCCCAGAGAAACTGAGTGCCGGTTGCCCATAGAAGTGATCAGTTTATTATGTCACTTGTTTACTGGCATCTCTCCCTTTCCTGACTCATTTTCCCCACTTCTTTTCCTGTCCTTCCTGAATTAACCTCTCAGACTACCCACACTCAATTCTTTTTCAGGGTCTGCTTTTGGGGCAACACAAACCAAGACATCTGGTTTAAGTAAGTTATTCGTCATTTAAAGGAACATAATCTAAATATCAAAATACAACATGGAATACAGTTTTTAAAGAAAATAAATAATTTGGAAATACATCAAAAACTCAGCAAAATATTTGTTTGTGTTATATGCATCTGTTTAAAAATAATGCTGAGATTCTGAAAAAAAAAAAAAGGAATTTAGTTTCTATGGGAAGATTAAAAAAAAAAAGAATCAAACTGTTGCATTCAGGTCTTTAAAATTCTCTTGCATTTATATTCCAACTCTGCCTTATTAAAGGGCTCTGTGCTCCATTAACATATACATGTGCTTACAATATAAACAGCTTAACTAGACATCTGTGTTGACTGCATATAAGAGGCAGTTAACTTTTTGCCTTGTTTCTGTTCAATGATCCTGATATTTTAGCCTGCTGGCCAGATGAAACAAGATTGGTTTTTTGGTACCAGATGTGTCACAGTTTGGGTTTGTATTTTGCAGGTGCTCCCCCCAGCTGGGAAGATGGAAACTTGCCACCTTTTTGAGATGATGATTCAGGATAGAAATATAAGTGTGTTAAAAAGTAATTCAACATATTAATGAAGGGCTTTGTCCCTTGTGGGCTTCTTATGCATAACATATGAGCAGACTAGCAGCTGTTCTATATTTTAAAAGAGGACTTAGAAAGTTAGAAGCTTTCATGGCTATTCAAAACTGCTTGGAGTCATGGAAACAAGATTCAACAATAAACTTGTATTTGTGAAGCTTCCCCCCAAATAATAATCCCACTGGGCTATGTTCAGGTGGTCTTAAGGTACTGAACAATCTTTCTATTTCCATCATTTGGATTCACTAAAACATCTTTTTGTAGAAGCAGAGTAGTAGAGATGACTACATTTATTAGATACAGGGATTGGTTTCTAACTGGTTTCTACCTTCTGATATTTGTATTTTTAACTTACATTAAAAAAATCAAATTCCTACTTATTTTTGCTTAAACATATTATGAAAGAAGGCCCATTGAGAACTGAGGTGTTAATAAAATGTATCATATCTTATTCAAGGCCTCTAAAGCAAGAATCTTTTAGGTGATGATGTTCATTGTTTGCCCCTTCAAAAATCACCTGATGTATATTAACCAATGTCAAGGAATGTCAGTCATCCTTACATCAACCCCTTATCTTACACTAATCCTATGGAAGGAAGCACTCCATAAGCCCTTAGGTCCAGCTTCTGAACCAAGAGAGTATTAGCCCCACTCCATCTTCACCACTGTGACTATCTCATTTCCCCCATGCTACCAGCTCCATTTGGATCTTTAGTGATAGGCTTTTTACTCTTAGAAATTGCTGTCCTCTTGAATATAGTAAGGTCTACATGATTGGTTCTTGAGTTTTAGTTTCTAGACTTCAGGAGTATTTTGTGTAACACAATTACTTCTGCATTGTGGAGTTTTTAATGAGGACAAATCAGCTAAAGTTTAAGAGAGTAAATCAGAATCAGATTGGTATCTGTGTTATTTCAACCTTGCTACATTGTACGTAATAGCAGTGGTGACAACTGGTCATGGAAACCAGCAAGGCTAGTCCATGATTTGGGGTGGACACTGTGCAGGAAGAAGCTTAGAAGGAATGGCTTGCTGGTGGTGAAATTTGGAGTAGGGACAATGAAGAGCCCTAATCTGAGTAATAAGACTTGCATTGTGGGCACAGTGTTCTTGCTCAACAAACGGTACCCTTGAGCAAATATTAACAATAAGATGGCTTGATGAGGTAGCATTTAAGTTTAGTATTCTAATTATTATAAAAAAGAAGTGTATCTAATAAGAGATTTTATGTTTGGAGGGGATAGAGGTTGCAAGTGGTCAAATACACTAGTTAAGAGGGAAATTTGGCAAGGCAAAGGAGGTTATTCTCCTTTTGAGAAGCCTTGACAACCAAGAGGGCTTTCCTAACCATTGTCAGAAAATAATTCTGTGCAGTCAGGGAGCACAAAAGACTTATAGCCCTGGTACGGCATTACAATGGAGAAGTGATGGAAATGATTAGTTCAGTTCTTATTACTGAGTAAGAATATATGTATTTCCCCAGAAACATGTTTAAAGTGTGAGAACCCATGGCTGGACTTTTTTCACTGGTGAAACAGGGTACAATGACTTTCAGTTTAACACAAGTAATCATATTTCAGTTAGTATCAGTAGAAAGGAGCAAAAACCTGTATAATTTAACACAGTGAATACTAAAAATTTTACATTTTAATATAAAAATTTTATAGTTAAATTGGGTTATTTCTCATGTCCTTGGCCCCAGTAATGAAATCATGTTGTGAAGAGCTGTTTTGGGAAGGGAGCTATTAAGTTTCTTTTCCATCAATGTCCAATGCTTTCCAATAGCCTCTGCATGCAGAGAATACTCAGATGCTCAGAAAAAAATTGGTAAATAGAGCCATCTTTCCCCTGAATGCAGCACTGAGATGGGGATTAGTTATACTTTATAAAGCTGGAAAAAAACACCTTGTTTAATAGCCCAGTTTTAGGGGTAAAGAAACCAAGACCACAAAGCTAATTCTCACAAGTGATGATAAGATTAGAACCTTGGTTCTCCTATACTACATCATCCTGTTAGATGTTGGAAGAAATTACCATAGAAGTTGCTTAATAAATGTTTGCTGCTGAATAATAATGACTCTGATGATGAATTATTCTCATAATTCCCATTTCTGGGAGCTGATTTAAATCAGTGATTCTCATGGAAGAAGTGAAGAGGGAGTCATGTGCATTTTGAAAACAAAGCAAGACTTTGTCTTACTGTTTTGGTTTGATTTTAGTAATGATATTTACTATATTTTGAATTTCAAATTACATTAAAAGAAAGCATGAGAGCCCGGCTGGTGTGGCTCAGTGGTTGACTAAGAGGTCACCAGTTCAATTTCCGGTCAGGGACATGCCCAGGTTGTGGGCCGGATCCCCAGTGAGGGGCATGCAGGAGGTGGCCAATCGATGTTTTCTCTCATCAGTGTTTCTCTCTCTCTCTCTCACCCTTCCTCTCTCTAAAATCAATAAAGAAAAAAAAAGCATGAAATTGTGTTTACTGAGAATGGTTGTACATGTATGGGAACTCATGTGTTAGCTTTTCAACGTTTTTTTTTTTTTTTCCAGGATTTTGCTTCTATGAGTGAAAAAAAAAACAAAGCTTGCTATTTTTTTTAAAACTCTGTAACTTTTTTTTATTGATTTGAGAGAGGGAGGGAGAGAGAAACATTGATGTGAGACAAAAACTTTGATTGGTTGCCTCTACACATGCCCCAACTGGGGATGGAACCTGCATCCTGGGTATGTGCCATAACTGGGAATCAAACACACCACCTCTTGGTGTATCAGATGATGCTCCAACTAATTGAGCCACACTGGCCAGGACTAAACTTGCTTTTCTTTTTTCAGTCGAAAATGAAACTAAAAATGGGTGATTTAGGTTGTGAAATTTGTCTAGGAACCAGTTTCTTTTTGACAGTCAAGATAAAAAGGATTTGCAGGTAGAAATAACCAATCAACTGAGGATAAACAAATGTAGTATATCTACACAATGGAATGTTATTCAGTCATAAAAAGGAATGAAGTAGTAATGCATGCTGTAACATGAATGAATCTTGAAAACATTATGGTAAGTGAAAGAAGCCACCTGTTGCATGATTCTATTTATATAAAATGTCCAGAATAGGCAAACTCATAGAGATAGAAAGATTAGTAGTAAAGCCTCCCAGGACTTGTGGAAGAGAATGGGAGTGATTGCTAATGCGTATGGGGTTTAAGTGATGAAAATGTTAGGGAACAAGATAGTGGTGATATTTATACAACACTGGAGTGTACTAAATGCCACTGAGCTGTACATTTTAAAATGAACTTTATAAGGATTTTACAATAAGAAAAGGAAATGCATCAGTGACACTTCAGTACATCAACCCTTTCTGTGTGTCTATGATTTGTGAATAGGACTAGGCCTTGGAATTAAGGGGCACTGCAGTTAATAGCTTCTGTAGATCCAGAATACACACACACACACACACACACACACACACACACACACACACACACAGAGCAGTCAGGGCTTATGTATAGTAATTTCAGAGAGATTCCTATTTCTTCTACAATCCTCTGTGGAGTTATAGATAAGATCCTGCCTTCTTGTTTAAGAGTGAGAACCTTAAGAAGGTCTTAGGCTTAAAAAAAAAAAAAGCTTTTACCATTTCTAACTCTGATTTGAGAACTGTGTCTATATGTAGAAAAAGCACTATATTGATTAAAAATGGAAGTGTTTAGATTAAGCCTTAATTTATCTGAACTGTAAGTAATCATGTGAACAGGGTGACAGGAACACCCTCAATAGTCCTGTTGTGTTGCAGCTGGTTGTTGACTCTGCTTCCTTGTCTGGGCCTTGTTTAGACCTGTTCTCATCATCGTTTCTATGCCCTTTCAACCTTTAAAAGCCCATCCCCAGCTCTACTCATGCAAGAAGTTTGTGTTTTGTTCTTTGGGCTCTTGGTAAACTTTCTTTTCGACAATTACTGCACATTTAGTCAACTCTTGAGGAATGTTTGTACCAATGTCCAGGTTACCTGGTGTCAGAGTTTATTCATACGTATTTTGAAACTGGATGTAAGAGAAAATTGGCTGCACACCTTATTGTGGCATGATTTTAATAGTCTTTTTTGTTTTCTCATCTCTTACATTATTAATTTAAAAAATCAAATGGTTGTTTTTTGCTCTGGCAGCTATAACTAATTTTTTCTCAGATATAAAAATTATATTGGATATTATTGGTTACTTAACAAAAAAACCTCCAAAGATTGGGTGATCCTTTAAAAGAATATTTGTTTTTATTTCAAACTATGATACATCAAAGTGAAACAGTTACATTTTAAACAAACAAGACATAAAACGTTTTCACAGAATTGGGAGGAAGGGTAATTTGCTTTAGTTTACTGTCATTCTGGATGCCAAGAATAAAAACCATCACCATTTTCTTCCTCTGTAGGCATCAAAGATAAAGATGAAAAATTTTAGTTGTGAGTTAGTAAAGTTTTAGGGTTTTAATTTTATTCAGAAATTAAAACTTCTTGGGTAAATACCTTTTCTTCATTTTATTCCATATCTTGCAGAACTCCTGAATTCAGGAATGTTGTTATATTTACTAGATGTCATGGAATGAATGTTCATGTCCTCTGAAAATTCATATGTTGAAATCCTAACTACCAATGTGATGGTATTAGGAGGTGGGGTGTTTGGGAGGTTATTAGGCCATGAAGGTAAAAGCCTCATTAATGGGATTAGCCTTCTTGTTAAACGAACCCAGAGAGTTCTCCCTTTCTTTCTACCATGATAAGCTATGAGTCTGCAATCAAGAAGAGGGATTCCACAAGAACCTAACCATGCTGCACCCTGATCTTGAATTGCCAGCCTCCAAACTGTGAGAAATAAATTTCTGTTGTTTATAAGCCACCCAGTCTATAATTTGTTTTAGCAGCTCAAACTAAGATACTGTGTTTGCTTCTTCATGTCACCTTTAATGTGGTTTAGAAAGAATTTGTTTTCTTATCTCCTCCTTGTAAAATTCTCAAGATGATAATTTCCTAGAGGACACCTTATTTATTTTGGAAATTTTTCTTACTATTTTTTTACATTCATAATCAAAAGTATCTGACAAAATTTAAATATCCTACAATAATGATTTGTTACTATGTAATAAACAACCACGTTAAGACTGGTCATGAAAATAAACACAAATGTAGTAGATCCTCATTTTCTAAAGAAATATATCTTTATTGACTTTTTCCATGTTCTTACAAAGCAGTTTAAAAAACTCATTCTTGAACTTGCTATTCAGTGTTACGATGGCTGCCTCCTTATGAGACTGTCAGTGGAGCTATAGTAAGTTTCCCTAAGCACCACAGAAGATAATCATTGCTTGGTTCCACTTTTATAGAAAAGAATCCAAGTTTTACCAGATAGAGTATGCTTAGCTCTCTTGCAGAAGACCAGTTTAGTGGATTAATGTCTAATTTACATACAGTAATAAAGACAAACTGAATCTTTACAAATTAAATGCCCATTTTATATCATGGTGTAATTGTTTGACTTATTGGTGAGTGTACAGCATATAGATGTAGATGTACTAGATATGTCTATAAATAAAATAGTGCTTTAAAGTAACAATATTCTTTGGCTGATTTAAATGCCTCTAGTGGACTCTTTTAAAAGACTAAAATGAAAATGGCCCCACTATTATTGTCAACCTTAACACTGAGCTTGTGCGGAAGGTTCCTATACTGTTGACTGTCACCATCTCCAGGTCCACGATATATTCTCTTGGTCCTGATAGCGACTTCACCAGCACAAGCATTGCACTTACAGGACTTGTTTGCTAAAATAAAAGAAAAAAGAGGAAGGGAGAAAATAATTTTCCTTGGATTGAAGTTTCTGGTTTGTGTATGTGTGTGTGTGTGTGTGTGTGTGTGTGTGTGTGTACCTCCTAAAAAATTTAGGGGAAGAATTTTGAGGGTGGGATAAAAGTCATTCCATAGTCTCTTTTTGGTTCTAACCCTTCTTGGGCCTTATTCTTTGTCCACACATAGTAAGTAGTTCCGAGTTACAGGAGCCTGCTTTTTTCTGTTTTCTATTTTTCTCTCTCTGTTAATGTTTTCTTCACATTTATTGAGTATTTCCAGCCTTTATAGAGAATAGAGTTCAGGTGAGAATCTGATAATTTTAAACTGGTGAATAAAGTTGTCATCTTTGATTTCTCCAAATTTACATGCCAGTAGATGAAGAGATATGTAAATAGTTAATTTCAATAGAATGTGGAAAATGCCAATTTATATGGGGAAATGCAAGGTATATCTGAAGATACATAAAAGGGTATATACACAGGAAAAGGAAGAGGGACCTGTAAGAGCTGAGGGAAGGCTTTTGAATGAATGAGGAAAGTCACCCAGGATAAATGGAAATTTTGTAAAGAAGTATGTTCAGAAGAACTGGATGCAATTTCATTTTGATTAAGAATGTAATGGGTACTAAAGAGTGGAGAAAAATTAGGTTGGAGGGGTAGGTGAATAGATCTGTGAATCTGAACACCAAGAGGAGAGCAGGGATAGAGACAGTGGATTAAGATTTAGCAGTCACTTCAGTGGGTGCATTAAACCAAGGGAGAGAATATATATGGGATAAGACTGGGTCTGACAGAGGCCAACACTTAAGTACTAGGCAGCGGAGAAGCACTGAAGGAAGCTGTGAAGAAACAGATGATTAAATGGAAAACAAATTAGTGGCCGGCAGTGTCTAATGCAGCAGGATAGGCTGAGGGTGACAGGAACTGAAAAAATGCCCCACTGGAGTTAGCAGTATGGATGTTGGTGTTGGCTCTTTTCCAGAGCAATTTTAGTAGGGTAGGGGGAACAGACTTTGGAGATGTGAGGATAAGAAGTAATAAAGCAGAGATTGTGATTACTGACTGTGCTTTAAGAATCTTGGCCAGGAAGGAAAAAGAGAGAGGGGCAACATCTAGAGGAGGAAACAAGTTAAATATGTAGGGAGTTTGACAGGACAAGGTTTTAAAGGAGATGGAAAGAAGAATACAGGTGGTAGGTTGTTCTTGATTGACAGAAGTGAAACTCTGTCCATGGAAAACTTGAGGGATATGTAGGAAGGGGGACACATGGACTTAAATTTGCAAGGAATGGGATGCAAAGTTCAGGTAATTCATGTTTGTTGGCCTCAGTGGTCTCAGAAGATTAGGAGGTGAGGTCACTTACTGAAAGTGATGAGTGTAAGGATTTAAAGAGCATGGGGCCATTTGAAATCAGGAGCTGAAGAGAAGAAATAAAAGAAAGTAATAGGATGGTAGAACATACCGAGACCCATCTGAAGTTGAAGACTTATCGTATTACCAATCTGTGCTGACAAGTTGGGTATGAAAATAGATATGGATTATGGGATTGATACAGGTTGCTGGTCAGGGAGTTGAGATGTTGGTGACAGAGTAGTTCAAGGGTCCATCAAACAGTTGATAGATTGGAAGAAAGTGGAAGATGCGGGGTCAGGGGACTAGCATCACTTTGAGTGTGAAGAGAAGATAGAGTGGGAGTGAGGACATGAAAGAGAAGAATCAGTCATTGAGTATGTCACTGGAGACTAAGACTCTGATTTGAAACTGTTCTAAATGATAACAAAGTCCGGGGTGTGGCCATGGGGTTTGTGGCAGAGTGGCATGAAGCTGAATATCATGAGGGATGAGATGGCCAAGATACTGGATGATTATGATAGTGCCCAAATCAGGCTCTAGAAAGGAAACTCTTCATAATCTAGCCTCTCTTAATCCCAGGTCCTCTTCTCTTCTGAGTGATCTCACCCACTCCCTACACATTCTCCATGAGTTATTATATCCATAGCCATGGCTTCAATTTTCATGGATTTGTCAGTGACTTGTAAATCTGTGCTTTGAATTTTAAGCCCACATTTCCAACACTCTACTCATCTTTACTTGGGGACCATGATTCAATATGATTCCTCACCTTCCTCTCTACACTGGCTCCTTCTTCCCTATCTTAGTAAATGGCCTCACCATTTAGTATTGCTCATGACAGAAACTTGGAGGTCACCCTTTTTTTTTTTATCCTCACCCGAGGACATTTTTTGATATTTTGTTCAGATAGAGTGGGAGGGAGAGAGAGAGAGAGAAACATCAACGTGAAAGGGACACATTGAGTGGTTGCCACCCGCACGACCCAACCAGGGCCGGGGACAATCTGCAACTGAGGTACGTGCCCTTAGTGGGAACCGAACCCGGGTCTCTCTGGACCGCAGGCCAACGCTCTAATTGCTGAGCCAAACTGGCCAGGGCAGAGGTCACCCTTTTTGCTTCCTTCTCCTCCAGTTCTTCCTACATCTTCATAAGTCTGTTCACTTCTTTTGAACTCACTGCTACAAATCTAGTCTCCCATCTCTTGAACTACTTTCTGGTTTCTCATTTCCACTCTTGCTCCACTCCAATCCAAGTTCTACAGTGAAGCCACACAACTTTTTAACATGAAAATCTGTATAGTAAAGTCTGTACTTGAAATCCTTAACAAGGTCTGTAAGGCCTATGATCTAGGCCTTGTTCATCTCTCCAGGCTCCTCTCAAGCCACTTTACCTATAATACCAACTGGTTTTCTTTTTATTCCTTTCATTTTGCTGACCTCTAATTTCTAGTCTTCAGCTTAAATCAGCTTCTTCTAAGAGACTCACAGATCACTCCTATTGACTTGTTATGCACTCATGAACATCTTGCAATGCTCAGTTGTAACATTCAGCAAACTTGTGATCACTTGTTCGATGTCTTGACTGTAAGCTCCACTAGGGCAGTTTTATTTACTGTTGTGTCTCCAGGACCTAACATGGTGCTTGCTCCTTGTAGGTCAGTATCTTGAAAGTATTGATTGAATTAAATGTATTTAAACATATTTTTTGAGCACCTGCATTGTACCAGTTACCATTCTATGTGTTGTGCTTAGAAGAGCGAACAGACAGCTAAAGTCTCTGCTCTTGTTACACTCACACTCTAGTGGGTGACACAGATACATGAATACTACGCAAGTGTTGATAAGGGCTATGAAGAAAAATAAGGCTCAGTAAAGGAGAATAGAGATTGGGTAAGATGGGGAGGAGGATGGTATTCTACCTTCAATTTCATACAGTATTTCTTTATAATATGTCCCCTTTTCTAGGGAAGAAGGTCTTCTCAGTATTTTCCCTAAAGGAGTATAAATAAACTCCTGTATACCACAGATCCTTTCAAGGTTCAGGTACAGTCTCATGACCATCAAGAAACATTCCAGCCCATATTAAATCTTTGATATCTTAGACCATGGATTTAATAAACTCAAACTTTTCCCCTTCTTTTTTTCGCAGATGTTAACTTTTACCACATAGTAATGTATAAAGCTCTTTTAAAGAAGGAACTATGTATTACATGCATCTAGCACTGAGCGGAGCACACAATAGATGCTTAATTAAGGTCTGCTAATTGATTCTTATGCATTAAATGCACTCTTCACAAATGGAATTTCAGTGGAGAAATTTTGTAGGATTTGATCCAGCTACTTTTTGAATTATGTGATAAGAAACAGTCTTGAAATATATTTTTATTTTTAGTAGTTGTTTTTGTTTGTTTTAAATAATTTAATATCATTGCCCTGGCCAGTTTGGCTCAGCGGTTGGAGCATCGGCCTGCGGACCAGAGAGTCCTGGGTTTGGTTCCCGCTAGGGGCACGTACCAAAATAAATAAATAAATAAAAAATAAAGGAATAAATAATTTAATATTATTTAACTCTAGGATTATAAAAATTGGCAATGTTTTAGATCATTCATGAGAAGAAAGGATTTTAGTTGAGAAAAACACTAAGTATATTTGAAAACATCAAGTCGATAAATGCACTGATATGAATCATAAAACTTTTAAAGTGCCATGTTTATTGCAAGGGAAACAATGCTGGAACTTTACTTCACTGTTTTTTGATTCTGCTATGAAATTTTATTTTCTTAAATTATAGCTAAGAGTTCAAAATGGAAAATTATTTTTAAAGAAGATATTTAGATGAACCTATTTTATTGCCATGGGTTACAAACAAAGTTATTTGTTTGGGCTAGAATTATTAAATTGGTATTATCTAAACTATGTGAAATTCATTTAGAGTAAACTTACATTATCTACTCTATATCAAATTTGAAGTATCAAATGTTACAGAAGTTTATTCTCAGCTATTAGAAAAAGAATAGTAATAGATTGTATTTTGGGTTTGTTTTTTCTCTTCAGAAGTTAGTCATGAGAAATTAATCATTTCTAATTTACTGGCAAAGAAACAGAATCACATAATTCTGGAACTGGAAGGAAACTTAATATAGCAAAGAACAGCATAAACGTGTAAACATTAAAAATCTATAAACTTTACCACAAGGATGAATTTCCCAATTTACTTTTCATATTCTCAAACTGAAATATTGACTTTAAAATATGATTAAAAGTGAAGAGTGCCCAGAGGAGTTGTGAGAAAATTGTAACTGGATGAATAACATCCTTAGTATGAAACAGTTACCGTAACCCTGTAAACTGCTTGGCGGGGTGCCATCATTTTCACATGAAATGGTGAGCCGTATTTAAAATATGTCAGAATTTTAACCTAACATGAACTTGCTGAGATTTTTGCAGGGGGTGGGACTGGAAGGCTGAGGCACTGGAGTCAGGGAGATCTACTTAGAATCTGTTGGAGGGATTGGGGAGGTGCTGAGAGCAAGTTTAAAGGAAGAGAGGCAGGGGCATAGGGAAGCAAAACTAATACAGGAGACACCGTGAAGAAAGAGTGGCAGAACTCAGAAAGATTTCATATAGGAATGACAGAAAGGGAAAACACAATGGTGACCTCAAATTGTCGGCTTGGAGGTTTGCAAGAGTGGTACACATATGTTGCAGGGGTTAGGGTCACTTCTTAGAGACTTTCAGGTTTCAGTTTTGTAAAAATTTAAATAATCCTGTGAATGTAACAGTAAGGAATTCATTGCTTTTGAAAAGTTCTCCAGGAATTTTTTTTTCTAGGTACAATTAAATAACTGTCACTAATCTGTGGTATCTATTTTGTGTGGTGTGCGTGCGTGCCTGTGTGTATGTAGGCTTGTGTTTTGGTGATCACACACAACTCCATTAGAGTCCACAACTTGTTATCTGAATGACTTTAGAGAAGTTACTTAATCTCTTTGAATCTTACTTTTCTCTTCTGTAAAATATGGAGATATATATTTAACATCTATCTTACAGTGCTATTAAGAGGATTGAATGAGACAATGCATACAGAAAAGCCTTCACAATGCCTGCACATAAAAACTCATTAAATGTTAGCTTTCCTCCTATGTGAATACTACCAAACAACAACAACACAACAATCCTGAATCTTTCTTAATAGCTAAGGCTACCCTCAGGATACTTACTCTTAGGTAGAACTCTCCATTTTCATTTCCAGATTTAATCTGAAAAGTATTGATAGTGTTGGTATAAATAGTTGTGGCCTGTATCTGGAAGATGTCTGATGGCACAGACCTATCAGATCGGATGCTCATATATTTGTAGACTATGGACTGGGGAAGTTCTCGGCATACTGCATTTGAGACTGGGCAAACACATCGGCTGCAAAGGCAAACAAAAATATTCAACAGTTTGACTTGGTAAGACCAGATAATTCTCACTTTCAAAAGTTTTAATTTTTCTTACTTCTCTGGTGTTAGAATGTAGGGATCTTGACAAGGATTTCGTGGGTAACAACGGAAGCCGCCATGATAATTCCAACACATTTCGTCTTCCCGACATTCATTTGTGGTCTCACACTCATTTATATCTGTAGAGACATAGGGTCAAAGCTGATCTAAGTAAATTGTATAAGTGGCAGATTCAGGTTTGCAAGGAAAGAGGTGTCTGGGAATCTGGACTCTGTTTAATTTTTTAGACACAAGACTGGATGGGACCTGAGTTCATTGCATTTAATTCAGAATAGATGCAGCTGAGCCACTGCAGACAAATTGATATGTATCATTTCATGATATTTTATCAAGCACCTATTTATTGTTCATATGTTGAATTCAAAGCCATGTAAAAGTCAAAGAGATCACTTCTTTCCCTCAGGGAGGTTATAATTTAGTTAGGAATATAGATATGGCAAAAGTTAATTATAAAATAAAATAGAATTAAATAAGAGATTGATAAGTGCACTGGGAAATTAGAAGCAGAATTGGTTAATTCTGCCTAGAGAAATAGGGAAAGCTGAAAGAAGGAGGAGGCATCTCAGCTTGGCCTTGAAGGGTGGTGGTTGGATGGGATTTTCATGGTTGGGGTGGGGAGGGCCTTCCAGGCTGAGAAAGCAGCAAGCAAAAACTGTGGAGAGGGCAGTTTACAGTCTCAGAAGCTTTGCAGAAAGGTAGAGGCTAGAGATGTGGTTTCAGTAAGCAATAGCATGTTGGTGGATAGTTGATGCTCTGGGATGGATTATACTCTCCATATAAAGCAAAACACAAGAATGGAGTTGTGAAGTGTTCCACCTTATAGAGCATAGCTATTTAAAGACAGTGTGGAAAAAGAACTAAGGAAGGGGCTGTCTGTAGTGAGAGACAACCCTGGAAAAGGCATTACAGAGAATCAGAGAGGGCTAGGGTCCTGGGAAGGAGAGTTAGGTAAAGGCCAGGCTGCACAAAGACTGATTTTAGATTTAGAAATTAGGGGCTCCCAGATAACATCTGAGAGAACAGTTTCACTAGAGAGCCATTATATTAATGACAACAACAACAATTATATTAATAGCCCCATTTCTAGTTCCCTTTGCATTTGAATAGTGATTTAGATTTTAATCCCATATAAGCCTTTTCTGAATCATTTTTCCTCACAATTGGATATTTTAATTTGTTAATTTACTCATTGCACAAGTAATTTACTGAATCCTTGCTGCAAGCCAGACATGGGCTAATTGCTGAGATATGATCTCTTTCTCCGCTCTGAATTCTCATACCTTGTATTCTTCTTTTTGGACCTTTATTGCTTTCTGCTTTGCATTATCGAAATCTGCATGTTTGTCTTCACCCTTCTATTAGCTTGTAAACCCCCTGAGGGCAAGGGCTATTAAACCACTTTTATGTTTCTTTAACACCTAGAATTAATGCATGGGGGGAGGGGCACCTGAATTTTAAAGAAAATTTAAAATTTTAGACATCTTAAATTGAACTAAATTGCTCCTCACACAAATCACATTGAGATAGGTGAGAAAGATATTATCTCTATGTGATATGGAGGAAGAACAAATAAGAGTTAAGTAGCTGTCTTTTGGAGAGAGAGAGAAAAAACATACACAACGACAACTTTCTTTTAGTTTCCAAACTGGCTAAAGCTATCTAGAACCCATTAGAAGACTGAAAAGTTTTTTTGCTTTTTTTCTTTGTAGAGAAATATAGGTTTTTTATTTTCTTTTTTTAAAATTTAATTAATTAATTTATTTTTGTTACAGATGTTTCTCCTTTCTCCCCCACTGATCCCCCTGCCCCCCCATCCTCTCCCCAGCTTTGTTGTCCATGTCCATTGTTCATGCATACATGCATATAAGTTCTGTGGTTTATTTCTCCCCCACACCCCCTCTGCTGGAGATAGTCAGTCTGTACCCTACTTCCACCTCTCTGGGACTACCCCATTCCTCAGACTGTTATGTTCATTATATTCCACAAATAAGTGATATCATATGATACTTGTCTTTCTCTGTTTGGCTTGTTTCACTTAGGATGACACTTTCTAGGTCCCTCTATGTTGTTTCAAAGTATTAGAGGTCTTTCTTTCTTACAGCTGCAGAGTACTCCATTGTGTATATGTACCACAGCTTTTTAATCCATTTGTCTACTGATGGACATTTGGGCTGTTTCCAGATCTTAGCTATTGTAAATAGTGCTGCTACGAACATGGGGGTACATATATTCTTTCTGATTGATGTTTCTGGCTTCTTAGGGTGTATTCCTAGAAGTGGGATCACTGGGTCAAATTGGCAGTTCAATTTTTAATTTTTTGAGGTAACACCATATTGTTTTCCATAGTGGCTGCACCAGTCTGCAAAAGTTTTAAGGTTTCCAAGAGTCAGTTACAAGGAGTGTCTTCTTTTGGACTGGCTGTGGCCAAAGAAAGAACTTAAGTTTTTTATAAGAAATCACAATTGAGCTGTCTTTTCAATATTTTTCACTTTTATTGAAAAATAAAGATGCTGTTTAGGTACAGGGAAAACTAAGTCTGGTTTGTTATATGGAGTCCAACAGCAGCAAAAAGAAATTTTATGTAATACTTTCATGTATTTTAATTCATGTAATTTAATTTAGAGCCTAGCATAATTGACACCTTAATCATTCTGGAAAGTTTTCCAGAAATTATTAATAGTATTAAAATATTTGATGAGTATGTTTATGTGTATTATCTCTGTTTCTATTTTTCTGTGTTCCTCTTTCTCTCTCACGCTGCCACTCCCCACCCCCGCCTTTAATTTTGCAAGACCATGGGAATGAAAAAAGTTATTTTACTTTCAAAATAAGTCTTTTGGAGGAATGTAAGAATTTAAACTCTTTCACTTTTACCTTAGTCTGTGGACGAGATTGGACAGGCATTCTTTCAGTGGGGAAAACCAATTGTTTTGTACTTTAAAAGAATGTCTCTTAGACACACACACACACACACAGTATTTTGGCTTAACTAAGTGTTCGGAAGATGTATATCTTCAAGATAAAACCTGCATGTAGCCCTGGCTGGGTAGCTCAATGGGTGAGAGCGTCGTCCTGATACACCAAGGTTGCAGATTTGATCCCTGGTGAGGGCACATATAAATAAGAAGCAACCAATGAATGCATAAATAAGTGGAACAACACATTGATGTTTCTCTTTCTCTCCTTTTCCCCCCTCTCTCAAATCAATTAATAAAAAAAATTTTTTTGGAAGATATAACATTCATGAATCCACTATTTGAAAATTCAGTGCATTTTCACCTTTAATTTTAACAGATATTAATGTTTCCAGATATACAGACTAGGCAGATAAGGTTCATTATATTAATTTGCTTTTGTCTTTTGCTGAGTATCAAATCCATTTATGATGAGAAACACATACACATTTGTTTGAAGGACTCCAGGGAAGTTGGTTAAAATGTCCCACTAGGACTTCCAGTCAAGATGGCGGTAGGTAAACATGGTATCACGTACTCCCACAACCACATCAAAGTTACAACTAAACTACAGAACAACCATCATTCAAAACGGCCTGAAATCAAGCTGAATGGAAGTCCTACAACTACGGAATTAAAGCAGCAGCCACATCCAGACTGGTAGGAGGGGCGGAGGGGAGGAGGGGCGGAGGCCTGTGGCAAGACGGGCTGGTCCCACACCCACGTGTGGCGGATAAAAATCAGGAGGATACCTCGGCTTGGAAGGTCCTTCCTGAGGACTGAGGGATCCCTGTCCCACACCAGGTGCCCCGCTCAGGGTTCCAGTGCCAGGAAGAGAAGTCCCCAAAACTTCTGGCTGGAAAAACCAGCAGGAACTGAGGCTCAGTGGGAAGTTTGGCCCGCGCACGAACTTATCGGACTCTCTCCCTCTAAGCTTGGAGGGGAGGCAGCTCGCGGGGCACCAGAGACATACATGGAAGAACTGAGCTGTTTGGCACTGGAGCGAGGGCTGGACAGGGGGCTTTCTCCGGGTCAGACGTGCAGTCAGAGGCCTTTGTTCCTTTGGTGAGCCCTTCCCTGGGGTGGCAGATAGCCACCATATCTGGAACTCCAGCAACCTAGTTCACACTGGTAGCCCTGCCCTGGTGACTCCCTGAGGCCCCACCTTGCCCCACCCAACTTTCAGGCCCACCCAAGCTGTTGCCACTTGCTTAACCATAGGATTGGCCTGTCTTGGATCCTGCTTCAGGTTTTCCTAAATTCTTTCAAACAAGCAGCATCTGGTCTCAGATAGCCCCATACCACTCGTGAAGTAATACACAGAAAAAAACACAGGGAGGCAGCCAAAATGAGGAGACAAAGAAACAGGTCCCAAATGAAAGAACAGAACAAAACCCCAAGAAAAGACCTAAGCGAAATGGAGATAAGCAACCTAACAGATGCTGAGTTCAAAATACTGCTTATAAGGATGCTCAATGAACTTAGTGAGGGCCTCAAGAGCATAAAAAAGGACCAGTCAGAAATGATGGATGCACAGTCAGAACTGAAGGAGGCATTAACTGAAATAAAGAATAATTTACACAGCTTCAATAGTAGAGTACGTAAATCCAAGAAGCAAACCACCAATTTGGAATATAAGGAAGCAAAAAACGCCCCAATCAGAACAGCAAAAAGAAAAAAGAATAAAAAAAAAAAAATGAGGATAGTGTAAGGAGCCTCTGGGACAACTTCAAGCGTGCCAACATTCACATCTTGGGGGTGACAGGAGAAGAGCGAGAACAAGAAATCGAAAACCTGTTTGAAACAATAATGGCAGAAAATTTTCCTAACTTGGTGAAGAAAAGAGACATATAAGTCCAGGAAGCACAGAGAGTCCCAAAGAAGATGAACCCCAAGAGGCCCATCATTATCAAAATGCAAAAGGTTCAAGTCAAAGAGAGAATCTTAAAAGCAGCAAGAGAAAAGCAGCTAGTTACCTACAAGGGAGTTCCCATAAGGCTGTCAGCTGATTTCTCAAAAGAAACTTTGCAGGCCAGAAAGGAGTGGCAAGAAATATTCAGAGTGATGAAAAGCAAGAACCTACAACCAAGATTACTCTATCCTGCAAAGCTGTCATTTAGAATCGATGGCCATATAAAGACTTTTCCATTCAAGAAAAAGTTAAAGGAGTTCATCACCACCAAACCATTATTATATGAAACGATGAAGGGTGTTTTTGAAGAAAAAGATAAAATATATGAACAAACAAAATGGCAATGAATACATATCTATCAACAATGGAATCTACAAACAAAATGAACAGGTAGAACAGAAACATTCTCATAGATACAGAGAACGTTTTGTTGGTTGCCAGATGGGAGGAGGGTTGGGGGAATGGGTAAAAAGGTGAAGAGATTAAGAAGTAGAAATTCATTGCTAGACTGACAAACCTCAAAGGGAAAGGGGTTGGGGGTGTGGGAAGAAATAAACCAAAGAACTTATATGCATAACCAATGGACACAGACAATAGTGTAGGAAAAGGCGGGAGGGGGGCGGGAGTGGGCAGGAGGGGGTCAATGGAGGAAAAATGTGGAACATCTGTTATACATTTTACATTCAACAATAAAGATTAAAAAAAAAAGATGTCCCACTAGTTAACATTTTCCAGCATATAATATTCATGTTAAAAGTCTCAATTAGGGTTCAGAAAGTAAAACCATTGAAGTGCAATATTTTTCCACAATTAACATTACAGAATCTTTAGTAACCTGGAGAGGGGTACAAAGATATTGTTCATTGTGCAGTGAATGACATTCTAATTGTGCTCATATTTGGTGGTTGGAATCTAGTTGAATAATCATATGCATACTAATACATTTTATATCAATGGATGCTCCTCTGAGTTAATGTTTTTCTGTAAAATCATGTTATAGACAGAGAATCCCCAATGTCTCCTTTCCTTAATCTTTTCCTTTCTTAACAAGATTTTACTGCCCCATGTGACCTCTCTCAATTCTGATTAAAAAGGACTCTCTAGAGGAGATTTTCTACTTGTCATTTACATTGCTAGGTAAATTTCATAAAAACATCTTGAATTATATAGGATATATATTTTACAAACAGTTTTTATGTTTATTATTCCATTTTCCTCCGTCGACTCTCTTTCCAAATGAGAAAGCTGATACTCAGAGAAGTTTGATAATTTGTTCAAGATTGTACCAGAAGAATATAGTACAGTTAGGACTTAAACAGATTTTCTGTTTTCAAGTTCAGTCATTTTTTTTCATTCTCTCATTGCTTTATATAAATGTACTTGTTCTAGCTTTTCCACGATTATCTACATTTTTTGTTTTATCTGAGCAGACTTTCCACTGTTAAAGAAATTTCAAGTTACATGTAGCATTGATGGTAGGGATTAGAAGGTGTATATTTTCAGATCTTCTGGAGAGACTGACTGAAATTATAACATGTGGAGAGCTGCTTCTTCCAACTGTGTGTATGTGTGAAGATTGCCTAAATGTTTATTTTATTTTATTTTTATAAAGGACATTCCTCCATTTTTGTTCAGATAGAGAGGGAGGGAGAGAGAGAGAAACATCGACGTGAAAGGGACACATTGAGTGGCTGCCACCTGCACGACCAACCAGGGCCGGGGACAAACTGCAAGTGAGGTACGTACCCTTAGCGGGAACCAAACCCGGGTTTCTCTGGACCATGGGCTGATGCTCCAACCACTTAGCCAAACCGGCCAGGGCTAAATGTTTATTTTAAAACTGGGCCCAAGGACATTAGCTTTTTTTGAATCAATAGTTTTTTGCCAAAGAATCAAGCACATTTTAATGTATACATGAGGCTGATTTTCTCAGCAATTAAACTACTACCCAATTTATAATCTTGGCATTTTAGAGAATCAAGGCTGGTTTAAGGTATTCCTAATCCACATACTTAGTTTATGCTCTGACTCAAACACATGATGAAATAGTTTAGTAATTTAATCTTTTCTAGTAGATGCTTAGAAGATGTATATCACAAAGATTATGTAGGCTATCTAAAAGGGATATCAATATTTTATTTAAATTATTTATATTAAAAAATTACTTTAGCCCTGGCTGGTTTGGCTCAGCAGTTAGAGCATCAAAGAGTCACAGGTCTGATTCTGGTCAAGGGCATGTACCTTGGTTGTGGTTTGTCCCCGGCCCTGGCTGGGGTCGTGTGGGAGGCAATCAATGTGTCTCTCTCATGTCAGTGTTTCTCTCTCCCTCTTTCTCTTACTCCCCCTCCCACTCTATCTGAGAATAGAAGGAAAAATATCTTCAGATGAGGATTAAAAAATTTTTCAAGGAAAGTAGGTATTAACAGTAAATACCCTCATTTTTTTTTTTTTTTAGTGAATACTCTCTTTATGAGATGTACATATCTTATAATGAACAGGAGGAAAAAGAGCTCAAATTGTATATTCAGGGTGGAAAAAATGAAAAGTATATGGTAGAGAATCCCATAATTCCTCCCTGCTCTTCCTGGTTAAACTGAACATAATAGAAAAGAAACAGTAAACTTACCCTGACATGTTCTACTTCTCACCACTTGGTATCCCTGGGGGCACATACAGGAGAATTTCCCGGGTTCATTGACACATTGATATTGACACAGGTAGCTTGAGGTTCTGCATTCATCAATATCTGTTGAATCAGAATAGAGCAAGGACACAGAATTGAAAAACTACTTTGGTAATATTTTATTTAGATGAGGTAAGAGAGTAAAAACACTGCAAACTCCGAAACACAAATACAATACTTTGTAAGAAGCTCAAGGGCAAATTCTAACAGTATCAGTTAATTTCCTCTAGAACAGAGATTGTCAACTTTTTTCATCTCATGGCACACAAAAACTAATCACTAAAATTCTGCAGCACACCAAAACATATATTTTTTGCCCATGTGACAAAAAAATAGGTATAGGTTTGATTCATTCACACTGGACAGCTATTGTTGTGTTGGCTTTCATCTTTCTTTTCTTTTCTTTTTTTTTAAATTTGATAATCTAAGGGAAAAGAGGTCAGTGCCCCTGACTAAATAGGCAAGTATTGTATGTTTAAAAATTTTTTGTGGCACACTGGTCGAAAATCGCTGCTCTAGAACTTCACAGCATGGAGTTTATCTTACCAGCAGTTTTACTCGATCATTGCTGACAGTTTGTCAAATCCTGGACCTAACCATATGAACTGAGCAGAATGAATGAACTGACTTATGGTTGATGCTTTTCACTTTGGACTCTGCAGACGGACCCAATGATACAGATTCATTTTTGCTTTATCAGAATGTGTGTGGCTTTGCTGTCAAGTTCATCTGAGCTTTGAACTTCAAGTCCCATCACTGTGCTAGTTTCTGGGAAAGAATGCTTTGCATTTCTCAATGGTGATGACCTTATAATTTGCTTAGAAGGGTAGAGGTAGGTGTCCAAATTCAACCCATTTTGGTTTTGAGCATAGTAGCATAATGTGAGGTTTCTCCAGGTGAGATATGACCTTTGTGTCCTCAAGTAGAGCAGTAAGGGTCCACAAAGAAGTCAGGGACATCAAGTGTCGATGGCACTCTCTCAGGATGTCTTATGCCTTTTAAGTTACACGGTGGAACATGCACATGCAATGGACTCTGAAGGTCATTTTTTCAGTTAAATGGTCCTCTTTACTAGTGGAAAGTGAAACCCAGGCAATTTAAGATATGTGCCCAAGTTTCACACTGGCAGGAATAAGACTAGGGGCCAGGTCTTGGTTTCTATTCTAATGCTTCTGACATGCAATTAGCATTTTTCAAACTTAAATGTGCACACCAGTCACCCAGAGTTAGATGCAGAATCTGACTCACTAGGTCTGAGTTGGGGCCTGAGATTCTGCATTTCTTTTCTTTTTTTTTTTATCCTCACCCGAGGACATTTTTCCATTCTTTGTTCAGGTAGAGTGGGAGGGAGAGAGAGGAACAGAGAGAGAGAGAGAGAAACATTGATGTGAAAGGGACACATCGAGTGGCTGCCACCCGCACAACCGACCAGGGCTGGGGACAAACTGCAACCGAGGTACGTGCCCTTAGCGGGAACCGAACCCGGGTCACTCAGGACCGCAGGCCGACGCTCTAACCGCTGAGCCAAACCAGCCAGGGCTGATTCTGCATTTCTTACAAGCTCCCAGGATGCTGCAGGGCATTGGATCACACTTTGAGAAGGAAGATACGAGCACATTCTTCTAATTATTAGACCCACCTTACATTTAATATTTCATTCATATTTTCCTTCTTTTTAAAAATAACATAGTAAAAAGTCACTGTTGTAATTGAATTAACCAAATTTTAGAATAGAATTTTCATAGATAAACATTTGTTTTCATAAACGAGTACATAATCAAATAAAAAGAACAACAATCAAGAGTCTTACTAAAATTTATTTGGAAAATATTTTACCTTCACAGTTGAGCCTGTCACTACTTAGCTCATATCCTTGATTACACTGACAGATGAATGAACCAAGAATGTTGTAGCATTGCTGAGCACATTGATTGCTGGCATCACATTCATTTATGTCTGAAAGGAAAAGTTATATACAGTTATATATCTATGTCTTTAAAC
This sequence comes from Molossus molossus, assembly GCF_014108415.1. NCBI lineage: Eukaryota > Metazoa > Chordata > Mammalia > Chiroptera > Molossidae > Molossus > Molossus molossus. The sequence goes on from NW_023425350.1 coordinate 39,525,113, forward strand.
ATATCCTTGTTCATTTGTACCTATGTCATTTGATGATAAGTGAGTAATTCCTTAGCTGGATTCTTTGCCCTGCAGAAGCTCATTGGAGAACATTCATTCAGGTTTTATGTTTGTTGGAACAACCTCAAACATCTGTTGTATACTTCTTTTAGAAATACCAGAAAAAAAATTTTGGGGGGGGATGAATCTTTTCAAAAGAATTTAATAATTCTAATAAATATACATTCCAGTATCTATTTTCTTTTACTGTTGTTCAGATGCAAAATGCCAAGTCTATAAATAATTGATATAAGACACTCATACTGATATGGTCTCTCAGCATGCTGTAGTGAAGATTTATCTGTGCTATTTATTACTTTTTAAATGGGTTCTGTTAAATTCCATTACAATTAAAACATAAGCCTTTGAGACCCATACAGAGTTTTGCAATGCTCTAAGGCACTAAAAATATTGTGAAAGGGCATTTTTTCCTGTACTAGATTCTTTCCATGTCATGCCAATCTTAAAATTGTGTGCTGTGACATTGCATTCTGAAAAAGGAGAAGCATGTAAACATCAGATGCTCTTTCAGTGGAAAGTTTATGTATTTGAACTTGCAGTAACCCCTTTGACACCTTCAGTTTTTATATCACACACTGTTGACTAATTGGTGTGTGTATATCATTGGATCTATCTATCTATCTATATATTTTGATACACCCACAGAAGAGAACTAAAACCAAGGTTAAAAAAATTTTCCATTCACATGTTGATGTACTTTAAGAAACAGTGTTGTTACTGTCTTTTTAGCTTTATTTGGGGAAGTCGATGGAAATCAGTTCACTCAAGAACATAGAAAACTAGAAATACTGCAATGTGGCATGGGGTTTGCCTTTTTTTGAAGACAGAAATCTTGGTTGTTGGTTCCCAAAAGGCTTACCTACGCAGGTATAGTTGTTGGCTGCCAGCTGAAACCCAGGATTGCACTGGCAATAAAATGATCCTGGTGTGTTCACGCATCTTTGGTGGCAATATGGAGGAATGGCGCATTCATCTATATCTAGGTTACCAGGCATACACACACAAAGAGAACTACATTATTGATTATCCACACCCGTTTGCTCTCAAGTTCTCAGAACATTATCTAGGGAAGACTTCATTTAAAAATTAGTTATTATTTTTTTCAAACTAGGGTATATGTGTTTTAAATATACCTTGGTCTGCATTCTACAGTTAAGTGAGATGTTAAGAAAAAGGCTTCTGCCCTGGCCGGTTTGGCTCAGCGGTTGGAGCGTTGGCCTACGGACCAGAGAGTCACTGGTTCGGTTCCCGCTAGGGGCACGTACCAAATAAAAAAAAAAAAAAAAAGAAAAGAAAAAGGCTTCATAAATCTGGCTGGGTGGGTTGAAATTTGAAAGAGAGAAAAGTAATTAAGACTATTTCACATATATATGAGAATGTCAGTTTGAGGATTTAAAAGCTTATTTATAATGATAGAAGTTAAAAAAAACTATCAAAGAATTGAGTTATGTGCATAAAACTAATAGAAAGAAGGGGGAGGCTGCTGTTTAGTTGGTGACTTTGGCCACGTCATTGAAACGTTCATTATCTTGTTGTTGTTTTTTTTCTTTTGTAAAATGTGGATAGTAATGCTTGCTATGTGTATCTAATGATGTTTCTGTGAGAATCAAATGAAAGAACACTGTGGAAGAAATAAGATGCTAAACAAAAGTGCCCTTCTGACATAGTGATGTGTTCCAGGCTGTGTCCCTCTCAAATAAATTTTTCCAACTATAAAGTGCTCAATTGTGAACTTGCAGAGTAGAATTAACATCTTAGAAGCATAATAAAATTTCATTGAGTCATGACTAAATACTTTGTGACAACTCCAACATGGCATGCGTAATTTAAAATAACAAGTATGCATGTACAATGTAAGACTATGTAGTGACACTACCTTATAGTTAAAAAAAAAGCAAAAGCAAAAATTTATGCTGAGCTCTCTGGTCCTTTAATAACTAAAAGTATGGGAAGCATTGTGCTGGAGTGGCCTCAGTGCAATCTGAGTTTGAATTTTCTGGCAATTACTAGCTTGGCGTTAACCTCTTAGAGCTTCCATTTACTCCTCTGTAAGTAACAGTATGACAGTGTGGTAGAACTGTTGGAAGGATTACAGGACATAATGTAGGCAAACTTCCTTACATAAAACAGGTAAAAACAAATGGGAGCTCTTATCAATAAATTGCAAAATTTATTTAATTTAGCTTAAATATTGAATCAAATGATAATGATACGCACATAGTTTACCCCCTCATTTATTTAGATGTCTGCTCAAATGTCACCTCAGGAAGACCATTTTTGACCATTCATATAAAATAACTTCCTCTGCATTATCTATTGCCTTATCCTGCTTTGTTTTCCTTTGTAGCCACTGACACTCCTTGACACTGTGTTATGTGCTTATTTGCTTCTCGTCTGTCTCCCTCAATGCATGGCAGATAAGACCTGTCTCTACCTCGTGAGGTGGAGGTAGAGTATTTTTTTTGTCTGTTTACTTCTGTATGCTTAATACCTGGAACAGGGCCTGGCATAGTAGGTACTCAATAAACATTAGTTGAATAAATGGAAACATCATACCAACTAAGAGCAATTTTAGCACAGTTCTTCCTAGTACCCAGTATTACACCCAGGTGCCAATCTTGATAGCTAATTTGTGTAAATGGTACTTTCTAATAGCTCCACAAGGAATGTTTGTTCACCATGATGTTCCAGCACCTCAGACAGTGCCTGGCACACAGTCAGCCCTCAATAAATATTTGCTGAATAAATGATATGTGTCTTTACAGCCAGTAAACGTTCATCGAACCATTGTTATTTGCTGCATTGTGTTTAGCACTACAGATTTATAATGATAATAAATATACATACATCCTATGCCTGTCTAGTATGGAAGATGTGCATGAAAACAGATGACTGCCATGAATGATAAGATCAACGATAGAAAAGTGTATAAGGGATAGAAGGAGCACTAAAGTGTGGCCTGCTGACTGTTGCTGTTCCATGGACTTTATGGACCAGTCTGCAACAAATAAGTACAGAAATTGAGAGTAGTTATTTAGAAATAGCAATTTGCTGTTAACATTTTTATTGTAGTTTAGAGAATTAATCTGCAACAGATAGGAAATTTACAAAAAGGATCCATCAGAATTTGAGAAGTACTGGCATAGAGGAGGGAGTGACTAATTATATTGGGGTCATGGACAACTTCTCAGAGGAAATGACTCTGAGCCTGGATTTGAGAGTTAAATAGGAATTTGCCAGGATTCCATGTTTCTGGTGCTGAAAGATCTTATGTAGAAGCACTAAAGTGTGACACTATGTGATGTATTATATGTGGGGAATTATAAGTAGTGGGATAAAGCTGCTGGAGTGTTTTTTGTTTTGGTGGGAAAGGGTTGTTCAGGGCTGGACAAGGATCTGATTAAGGAAGACCTTATATGCTCTGTTGACGAATGTAGAATTGGTTATATGGGTGAAAGAAATACCACATGGTTAGACTGAATTTAAGAATGTCTCCTCCTATGGATATAAAGAGCTACAACTATATGTTCCATTCTCTTTGGTTTTTCCCACAGTAGTTTGAGTTAGTTCTTTTTCTGTGCGTTATATACTCTCAATTGTTTATTTTCCTGATTAATACAGTGGACAAAACTTTGGTGGTAGAGTTTTCCACACATTCTTCTCCTAAATCACAGCTTCAGTCATTGCAAACCCTGGGCCTTCCTCAGGGGCTGGGCAGTAACCCCAATCCTCTAGGAACAGCCCATGGCAAGCAGAACTCCACTGGGGCCCATGAGGAGCTCAGTGTTGACATCCTGACATCAACAGCTCACATTCTCAGGCGAAAATGAATGCTGGTTGCCTGTCCCCACATCCTGATCCTCTGTTTCTAAGAGAAAATAAAAACTCTTCTCTTCTATGGTGAGAGGTGGTATGTAAATCATTGGACAGAGGGAGTCAATTAAAGACTTTTATGCATAATGGTAAGCCTCACAAATGAGCCCAGAACACTTTAGTTTACCTCTTATTTGGCAGTTGGCCTCCCCATACCATGTTCTTCCTCTCATTCAAAAAAGATGCCTAGAGCATCTACTTGGTGGGCACTCTTCAGGGACTAAAGAGACAGCAGTGACACATGCCAGACCCGGCCCCTGCCTTGAGGGAGCTCAAGTAGAACTCTCAAATAGAGGCACATGTTGCATTTGGCTTTGCATTCCTAGCACTGCACCTGCTTGCAGCATAAAGAATGTTTAGTATGTTAACTCTTTATATACCGATAGCACACAGCTATTCAGCCCAGGACCAGGCACCGTTCTAAGCATTCCCACACACGAGCTTCTGAAGAAGAGTCTAGTATTATATCCATAGAACATAGGGAAAAAGTAGGTTGAGAATTTCAGTAACTCACCTAAGGGCTCAATGTGAGTGTAGGGTGGTAATGGGATTTGAACCTCACCATTGGCCTTATAAACTATGAACTATGCTTTTAGGTCTCATTCATACTACATATTACTTCTTTTGCTTAGTCTAACATGTAATCAACACTTTGATTTCCAGAATATGCTGAAGCTTTAAGGCTTGTTCTTTTTCGTGAATGTGGAAAATGGATTGGCATTCAATGAAAGAATAAGCAGTAGTTGGCTATCATTCTCCAAATAAATATGAGTGCTTTGTTTTGAATGCCTGAGGTTTAACAATTAAGATGCTCAAGAGAGGACTTTGCTTACTGCACTGCTGTACTTACCCACACACTGCTCTCCTCGCTTCTGATACCCTGGAGGGCACTGACAGGCAAAGGAGCCACGTAAATTGATGCACACTTGGTCGCCTCTACAGTTGTGCGTCCCTGCAGCGCACTCATCTATGTCTGTTAAAGACACACAACATAGAAAGGTTTTGAGTTGGTTGAGAAGACGTTGATATTTCCTCCATATTGTCATAATAGTTTTCCTAAAGAAATTGAGTTCTTAAAACGTATACTTTGTTTTTAAAACACTATTCTGCAATATTGTTATATTGGAAAAGTTTAAAATGATAAATTATTATATTTTTATTATTTTTTTATCCTCACCTGAGGACATTTTTGAGGTCATTTTTGCATTTATCTTCAGATAGAGCAGGAGGGAGGAGGGGTGAAGGAAAGAGAGAGAAACATTGATGTGAGAGAGACACATTGACTGGCTGCCACCCACACGACCCCAACTGGGTCTGGACACAAGCTGCAACTGTGGTACATGCCACTAGTGGTAACTGAACCCGGGACTCTCTGGTCCACGGGCTGACACTCTAACCGTTGAGCCAAACTGACCGGGGCTAAAATGATAAATTATTTTTAGTGTATAGAAAATAATTTCACAGATGCCAGTGTGTACCACTCAGATTTAACAAATGATAACATTTTGCTCTGCTTGCCTCAGCTCACTTTATTTTGTTAAGAAATGAAACATATCAGATATAGCTAAAGCCTTACTCCATCCTCATCCCTTTATCCACCCACCCACCACTGTCCTGGTAGGCACGAATACTTCCCTGAGGTGTTTTTATACTTTTAGTATACAGAGATATACTCATTAGAATATATAGTATTGTTTTGTGTGCTTTAAAATGTAAATAAATTGTATGATACTGTTTTTTTCACCCAACATATTATATTTGAAATAATTTCTATTGATGAATCTCTAAAAAAACTGCCAAATAACAGGATATAAATCAAACTTTAATATTATGCATTCCCTGTTGCTTGTTTGTCTTCAAACTTTAGAAAGTATTTAATTTGGTTATTTCTCTAAGAAAGATAGGCTGATGTAGTGTAAAATACATATTTTCCCAAAGTATTTCAATTTTGGGAACAATATAGTAAAGGTGACTTAAGGAATAGGTAGGTATAGTTTTAGAAAAGTAAAAAATGCTCAGTCATAATATAATGAACTTGTTACAATAAATTTCTTTGGGATCAAAATGAGATATGAATCTGTGTGTACATTTATAATAATGTATAAGTAATATTTAATTTAGCCTTATCCACCTTACCTTTGCATTAATTCAGATGTTTCTCTCTCACAATATGAAGTAAAATAACACAAATGAAGGGATTATGTGATTTTGGACTTCTTCAACAACTTAAGACTCTAAGTATCATAAAAATATAGCCTTATAATTCCTTGATGATGAATTTAGCATAAAAACTGCAACAAGCTTAGGGTGTCTAAGAACATCACTGCGGTAGACCCAGCGTGGTGCTTTGGGTCAAGAATCAATAATAAAAATAAAATGAGCCATCAGTTAGAATTTATTCTTCAATTCCTGCCCTTCCCTTTAAGAAGCTCAGAATGTTGCCATTCATCTAATGTTTCCAAAGATAATAACTGCACTTACAGTACCCAGTGTAATAATGTTGGAAGTTCTGATTATAAGAGGGTTGTCCTCAGGACTTCAATTAGCTGAGTGTGGAATTGATATGAGAGATTCCAAAAGAATAAGGGAGGGGAGATGAAAAATCCTCCAGGAATATCTGGCTGTTATTGGATAATAACCTATTAAAGCATCTACTTACATAATTCTTTGAACCTGATTTTGAAGTGTTGGTGAATTTATTTTTGTTATTATTTTTTATCTATCTATTTATTTATTTTTAAATAAATAGAAGGGAGAGGGAGAGAGAGAGAGAAACATTGATGAGAGAGAACACTGATTGGCTGTCTCCTGCATGCCCCCCACTGGGGATTTGGCCCACAACCTGACCAGGAATCGAACTGGTAACCTCTTGGTGCATGGGTCGACACTCAACTACTGAGCCACAATGGCTGGGCTGTTTTTTATTTTCATTTTGAAATTTATTATTATTTTTAAATCACTGATCACAACTCTATCTTTTTTGGGTACTATGCAAAGGTGAAGCAATCTTGCTTTGAAATTATCTGGGTTTTTTGTGTGTCTTTTATTATTTTCTCATATGCATGTGATGAAAACATTTCTACTGAGGTTTCTTCAGAGCTTTATGACTTGCTAATGCAAAAATGACAACAGAATTCCTATTGTTTTATGTCAAGAACATTTGCCAGCATTTGCAGTGATAACAACCCTGAGAGATACTGCAATGTGAGATTCAGATGTGGCAAGTTTCCTCAGTACATGCTGGCAGAAGATCAAGGACTGGCTGGCTGCTGCATTTTCTAAAGGAGGCCTCACCAGTGACTTGAGGCTGCTTTCTGAGACTTGTCTCTGCAAACTGCCTCCACCCCATTGATTTCCTGATGTCGTACAATTTCCTTTCTACTTCTTGTCATTCAATTCTAAGTCTCTTTGATAAATAGGGTAACATTTTTTGTGGAATTTATATATCATTAAATAGATTTTATACATAAAAACCATACTCCCTGGACTTACTCCTCCTTAAGAACAGGTCCATTTACCTTGTGAGAAGGATTATTTAATAAAAATATTGGGTGAGTTAAAGTAATTTAATTAAAAAAAACAAAAAACAAGTAAAATACCAACTGCCTCCATTACCACTACACTCTTTTCCTTTCTCTATCAAAAAACACAAACAAAACTACAATAGGACCAACCTCACCTAGGATTGACAGCTAATATTTTTAATGCATATTTACATGGATTTACTTTTATTTTTAATTCTTCTGGAGGGGGAACCCTCCTGCAATTCAATAAAGTATAGTTGTGTGAAATCCCCTTTGAGAAATTATTCCAAAGGTGCTGAGTGCACACTTCATCATGCACCTTGAGCTGCATCTGCCAGTACATGGACTGACTACATGTTCATTTATGACTTCTACTTGAGTTTAGAATTTATCCTCCCCTTTGCTCTTAGCAGATTATCTAATGCTGAAGTGTAATATACAGATTGGAGTTCTTTGAACTATCTTCAATTGCACTGTCAGTTTACTAGTTTATTTAAACAAAACAATTTTATTATTTTGAAATTTGTACTTTGAGATCCTGTTATGGTATTCACAAACATATGTCATATTAGAAAATTATATAAGATATACAAAGTCATATAAGAATTGTTATACATTGTTAAACTCTTTTATGCTTCCCTTTTCTACTTGTATGCATTGCTATTTGTTTTAAATGTCAGAGAGCTCAATGTGATAAGAAAGCCACTGAAATATACATTTATGTCAGAAACTCAAAGCAGAACATCCATCCTTGTGCAGATGAAGCAGAAGATCTGGCTATCCCAGATGTGATTATAAAAGCCTCTGTGGTGAGAACATCTGTACTGGCAAATGCAATATTTTATTTATAAGGGAAAGTATTCAGGTAAGCCATGATTTCTTGATAATCTAAGAAAAAGTACTCTGGGGAGAGATGTCTTTGCTGTTTTTGAACTATCTATAATTTATCCTTGACAGTCAAGCTCACTAAGTTCTTAGGCCATCTGTTAACACATTCCCTGGACTCTGGACCTTCGCTCTTTGAGGATGGGGGTCAATGTGTTTCCTTTTCTTTGTATTCCTAGTACCTAGCAGAATGCATGAACCATGGTGGATTTTCAAAAAAAATATCTGTTAATAAGTGGATGCATGAATCATGATTGCTGAAACCTGAGGTCTAGAGTTTAAGAAAAGTAGAACCAGTGTTTTATCTCATGGAAGTAAATATTTGCAAGATAGGTTAATAGGCAAGATGTGGGAAAAACGGCAAAATCAGCAAGATGTCAGCAAATGGAAAAGGATGTAAAGCAAGAGCACTGAGAAGCTCAGAAGCTATGAGGAATAAGGCAGCATCGGAGGAGGGTGGCTATAGAAGGTTTGCTGCAAGAGATGAGTTTTAAGCGGCATTTTGAAGAAGGTGAGGTATGTGAATTGACAGAAACAGGAGGCTACTCCTAGGCAGAAGGCAGAGTGCGTTAAAAAACACTGACAAGACAAAAGTGGTTTGTATGAGAATGGCTGAGAGTGTTGGAGTCAGCATTGCTGGAGGGGCTGCCTGTGAGGAGTCTGGTTTAGTGCCTGGTTGAAGGTGCTCATAAAATGGTAGTTTAAGTCATGAGCAAAATTTAGTGCCTTAAAGGTGAGATTAGAGTTTAGACTGAACACCACAGGGAACAGCTCTGAACCATGTAGACACAGCCTAATGTAAACACTATCAAAGAATAAAATAATAGAGTGTGCTTCCTAAAATATCACAACACGTAAATCAACTCATATTTCATCATTCTAATGCATTGAGAATAGCTAATGGCAATATTTGGTAATTCCCTCATTTTTCAAAAATGTGCCCATGTTCTCCCTCCTAGTGATTTATACTATTACAGGTCCCTCTCTTGCTGACTTTGGCACCATTATTGCTTTAAATAATACAGTCTGATCTTTGCTCAGCTCACACTCCTAGCCTCTTTACCATACTGACTCCCAGTCTATGTAACTGCATATTTAATTTTCTCTCAAAGTTAATGGAGGTAACTATGTCCATGTCTTTGTGGTGTCCATTAAGTCCCTGCTTAGGCCCTCATTCTCTATGTTTTTGGCTCCTTCCCTTTAGTCTGACTCATATTTCCCAAACCCCTGACTCATGCTGCTTTCTCTCTCTTATGCAACATTTTAATCTTTGCAATGTTCTTTCCACAATTTGATAATTTACCACGACATGAAGTCACTTAGTGTGTTTCATGGACAAAAATTTTCTGTATATTAAATGCTGCAGATTACCAATTAGACTTTTCTAAACTGTGCTGCTTTAGGTTTAAGGAATAATTCAGAATTACATTGGAATAAGCTACCATTGCCAAGTGATGAGAATATACTGAAACAGGAAGAAGGGGATTGAAATTATTTTGGTTCTGTCACTGCCTATGTGATCCAGGGTCATGGTATCAATTCTTTTTCTCTCTGCTTCTCCATCTGTAAAAGAGACTGTCTATCCCTAATAACAGTACACATGTTTTTTTTTTAAAGTTCAGAATATTATCTCTATCTCTATCTCTATCTCTATCTCTATCTCTATCTCTATCTCTATCTCTATCTCTATCTCTATCTCTATCTCTATCTCTATCTCATCTATATCTATATCTATATCTATCCAGATTGTAAACCTTAGAGTAAAATAACTATATCTTTGTTAGTTCTGTGTGGGGCACTGTGCATGCTTTGGAAATATTTGATGGTGCTATGCCTTGTACTCCTATGATTAAAGAAAAAGTAGTAGTTTAAGTTGCTGCTAATTCTTGATCTGTGTTGCTTTAAAACTTTGTTATATTTTCCCCAATCATGTAGATCTAATCTCATTAAGGAGTAAAGTAGCAGGGAAAAGAGGTCAAGCATTCATGTTTGCTGTAAGGAGGAGTTAGTTTACTCCTGGCCTCTTTCTTTTTTTAAAAAATTAATTAATTTATTTTTGTTACAGATGTTTCTCCTCCCCCCCCACTGATTCCTCCTTCCCCCTTCCTCCCCACCCTGTCCCCACCTTTGTTGTCCATGTCCATTGTTCATACATACATGCATATAAGTTCTGTGGTTTATCTCCCCCCTACACCCCCCCCTGCTGGGGATTGTCGGTCTGTACCCCACTTCCACGTCTCTGGGACTACCCTGTTCCTAAGACTGTTATGTTCATTATATTCCACAAATAAGTGAGATCATGTGATATTTGTCTTTCTCTGCTTGGCTTACTCCTGGCCTCTTTCTTTCCTTTTCTTTCTATATTCTTCTTTTTATCTTCACATTTTTAATGATTTAGATAGATACCTATCTGCTCAGAGTGATTGGTCCCAATCCTTTCTAGTGACAAAACAGTAACTTAGTTCCTAGGAAAGACTCTTTCTACTTATTCAATAAAACTTTTAAAATAAAAGGGACTCATTGGGTGAAGATCTTATAGTTATTTGGAGTATTCATCCTATTTTTCAGTATCATCCTGGAAGGTAGGAACTATGTCAACAAGAGTTGAAGGCATTGCTGTTTGACTGCTGCCTCATGCATTAATGGCTAATGATAACAAAAACCTGAATATATTATGTTGATTGAAATCTGATCAAAAAGGTGTGTAATATTTTATATAACTTCCTATACAGATTTGTTAAAATTCTAAAATTAAATGATATAAAAATAGATAAATGCTTAGCAATATCTAAACACCTATTATTTGATTAGGAAATCAGATCTACAGACCTCTGACTTAATCCTAATAAGAGCCCTGTGGAATAAGTGGTTACATCATCCACAATTTATGGGTGAGGCAGGAGGATGTCACTGAAATGCAGATTGGTGAGATAACCTGCCCAAGGTCACACAGAGCAGAAATTCAAACCCAAAATATCTATTTAGCCTCTGCTTTTTAGGTCTCCAGAAAGACTTATTTCCTAAGAGTTCTGGAGAGTAGAAGTTTTATTGTAGTTATATATATTTAATTTTTCTTAGAATTAAAGAGAGGGTTGTTAATCTGTAGTGCCTTGATTCCTCCCTTGCATTTTTTTTTCTTGTTAGAATAACATTCATAGCTCTCCAAGTCTTCTGTTTTCTTCCCCACTCTTTAGCCAATTATCAACAATTTTTGTCAAAGACTTTCTATTTCCCTTGCTGCTTCTTTCATAGTACTGGAATCAGATTTATCTGGGCCAAATGCCCAGTTCTAGTTAGCTTTTCACCCTTCTGAAATTATCAACCAGAATTCACCCAAGCTAAGCAGTTCTAGTGGAGAAAATAAATACTGATATTAAGTAACAAAAGAAGACTGTCTTCATCCATGGCCAGCAGTAGATTTATAGTTCTAGATTCTTATCTGTTCTGGCAAAAAAGATTGTTAATAATTTGGTGTGCTTTAAATGATAAACAAAAATATCACCAAAGTCAACAAATATCAGCCTCCCTGATAGTTCAAGTTTTTGTTTTAGAAAGTGAAGTTGGCAAGTCAGGGGTCCTGAAGTCCTCGGCACTGCACTGTGTTCTATCAGAAACTTAAAATACAATGCTGTTCCCATATGGAAATGGGAAATGCTACATGTACTTGGAGTTGCTTTTTCCAGCAATGATCTTGGATTTGCACTGCAAATTGACTCTCTCCTACCTAGTCTCCTCTGTAGCTAGTGGTGTTCATTTGCAAGATGATTGGATGTGGTTAGACATAGGATTCATGAATGTGGGGGAGAACACCAACTGATGCACATGAGTATTCAACTCGTGATTTATCTGTATTATGCACAAACCAAATGAACCAAACAGTCATAGGCTAAAATGGAAGAATGAGCAAGGAAACAAACTTAATTTGCATTCTGTGGGCTTTCTGCACACTAACAAAGTGAATAAAGCTCATTGCTTTCAGAATCTTAAAGAAAAAACATTTTCTATGAATAAATAATTGTTAATTGTCAGGGATGTTCTCTGGCATCTCTGTGAATGTCATTCCCAGCTAACCACCCTTTTTATTCTTAAAGTTAATTATCCACTAAGCAAATGTCTGAGAAAAGATGGTCTTAGTATTTGGAGGTAAAACTCTTTTGAAACAAGCAGCACCATCAGTCTTTGTTCCAGGGTGGTTCAGTACTGGGAATTAAAAACCCTCTGTGTGAAAGTTCAAGCCCATTTCATACAAGCTGTGGACCTGGCCTTTGGAGGAATTAGGATCCCACCTTATTATGGGATGCCTGTGTACTGACATTTCAGTTGTGTTACCCTCATACTCCACCATTTCACCACTTGACCCTCCCATCCCCAGCTCCAGATCAAATCCCTGAAAAGTGATGAGCTGAATGGAGACTGACTATATTCAGCTAAATCCACCATGCCCTGCCTGAATGCTGTGATTTGATTCCTGGCCCCTTTTCCTGAGCCCTTACAGCCAGATTAGTTAATCTCTCTAGCCCAAAGTACACACATTCCTGGCTTACTCCTTCAGGCAAATCATCACTTGAGGTCACATAAGCCCCTGGCTATGGCAATGCCAATTACAACAAGCATGGCTTGGTGACCTCCTAATTGTATGAGACCAATTACATTATACTTGTTGTTTGTTCAACAATAAACAGCTTTTGTGCTCACTAAATTGAGGCATACCATTAAATTTGTTGAGTGTAACTTGGCAATACTTCTCTAAATCATTAACTGCCTAAGCCTTTGAAATAAAGTATATCTTTGTGCCTCTTGCCCCTAGAGCACATTACCTTCTTGTGTGTATTTTCCTACCCTTTTCATTACATCTTACCTATAATGTTTCTGTACAATGTTTCCTCATACACCTCAGAACTCTTATGTTTTTCTGAATTCTAAATGGAGCAGAGAGGTAGAATGAAAGGGGAGGGGAGGTGACTCACCAAATTTGCACTTAAATACCTTTTTATGTTCTCTCTCTCTTTTTTTGGTTAATCTTCACACAAGGATATTTTTCCATTGATTTTTTAAAGAGAGAGGTGGAAGGGAGGGAAGGAGAGAGAGGGAGAGAGAAACATTGATGTGAGAGAGACACATTGATTAATTGCCTCCCATATGACCCTGACTGGGGTTGGGGATTGAACCTGCAGCCCAGGTATATGCCCTTGAACAGGAATTGAACCCGTGACTCTTTGGTCTGTGGGCCGATGCTGTAACTGCTCAGCAAAACTGGCCAGGGCTATTTTCTCTTTTTGATTTAAAATTTCAGTGCAGTGGAAAGCAATGAGAGCATAAATATTTAGGTAAAACTAAATGAATACTGAATACATAAAACAACAATAGTAAAGTCTCTGGGGACTTATAAAAATCTAACAGCGGTTCTCAACCTGTGGGTCACGACCCCTTTGGGGGATCGTACGACCCTTTCACAGGGTTCGCCTAAGACATAACAGTAGCAAAATTAGTTATGAAGTAGCAACAAAAATAATTTTATGGTTGGGGGTCACCACAATATGAGGAACTATATTAAAGGGTCGTGGCATTAGGATGGTTGAGAACCACTGCTATAGAATGAAAATACATGAGAATAATAGCATATAGATTGGCAGAAGGGTAAATGGGGTTTAAGTAGCTTAAAATCTGTGCATGTCTGGGAAGAGGTAAAACTACTAATTTATTTCCTATTTTGATAAGTCAAGGATGCATGTTAATGTAATCCCCAGGGAAAACACTAAAGATATAGTTAAATGTATGAAACTACAAAGCTAATACAAGGGAAAATAGAATAAAACAAAATATTCCATCATTTCAGAGAGAAGGCAAGAAAGAAATAAAAATAAATTAAAATGTGCTGAACTCATAGAAGGCAAATACTAAAATGGTAGTTTAGACCTAAACATATCAATAGTTACATTATATGTAAATGGATTAAATGCTCTTATTAAAAATCCCAAAATTCTCAGGTTGATTAAAAACACAGAATGTACATAAGCTGTTTCAAAAGACACAATTTAAATATAATAACATACATAGATTTAAAAAGATAAAAAATATACCATACAAACACTAACAAAAAGAAAGTTGACTTTGCAATATTAACATAAGACAAAGTTGACTTTAAGGGAAAAAAGATTAGTAGAGAATAAAAATGTAATGATAAAAGTTTTATATTCACCAGGAAAATATAGAAATTATAAATTTAACTATAATTAATCACCTGGCTTCAATATAGATAAAGCAAAAGTATATAAAACTAAAGGGAATAATGGATACACACAATTGCAGTAAGAGATGTAACATACTTCTCTCAGTAATTAAAAAAAAATAAGCATACATTTTCAGAAATGAATAGAAAATATAAATAACATGATTTAAACATTTTAAATAATTGACACATATAGAACACTATACAGCATACATAACCTTTTCAAGTATTGAGAAAACATAAAAAGAAAATGACTGTATGTAAGCCTTAAGGCAAGTTTAAATAAATTTCAGAAATTGCAACTACAGTTTTTATTCTCTAACTACAATGTAAATAAGATAGAAACAACAACACGGAGGGCTGGTGCACCCAGAGAGGTCATGAAAATTCTGTACCCCTGCCCATATACCTTGCCCTATGCAGCCCTTCTAGCTGGATGTTCATTTGTATCCTTTATCATGTTATTTTATGATAAACTGGTAAATGCTAAGTTAAAAAAAAGATAGAAACAGCAACAATAAAATTAGAAAAATCTTCTTATTTTAGTAAAGAAGACATATCTTCAAAACAATTTATGACTTAAAAAAGATATCAAAATATAAATCTGAGACTTCTTAGACATGTGGTGCATATACATATATCGTCGTATAGTTGTAGAGATTACTTTTGTAGTTTATCCTCTAACATTTGAAAAATTTACTTGATAAAGTGTAGCAAGGAAAGATCTCATTGTAAGTGGTTTTCTGTTGTTGTTAATCCTCATCTGAGGATACTTTTCTATTGATTTTTAGATATAGTGGAGGGAGGGAGGGAGAGAGAGAGAGAAACATCACTGTGAGAGAGACACATCGACTGGTTACCTCCTGCATGACCCTGACGGGCCAGGGATCAAACCTGCAACCCAGGTATGTGCCCTTAACTGGATATTGAACCTGTAATCCTTTGGTTCACTGGCCGATGCTCTAACTATTGAGCAAAACCACTCAGGGCTCATCATAAGTGATTTTTTATTCCTGCCCTCTTCCTTGAACAAAGAAGCAATTAATAAAGACTAGCCTGGCTGGGTGGCTCAGTTGGTTGGAGCTACGTCCCATACACCAAAAGATTGAGGGTTCAATTCCTGATGAGGGCACATACCTAGGCTGTGCAATACATCCCCAGTCAGGGTGCATATGGGAGGTAACTGGTTGATGTTTCTCTCTCACATGTGTGTTTCTCTCTCTATTTCTCTCCTTTTCCCTCTCTCTCTCTCTCAAAAAAGAAAAATTAATAAAACATAATCTCAGGTGAAGATTAAAAAGAAAAAAGAGCCCTGGCCGGTTTGGCTCAGTGGTTAGAAGGTCGGCCCATAGACCAAGGACTCGCAGGTTTGATTTCAGTCAAGGGCATGTACCTCAGTTGTGATTTGGTCCTCGGCCATGGTTGGGGTCATGTGGGAGGCAACCAATCGATGTGTCTCTCTCGCATCAATGTCTCTCTCTCTCTCTCTCTCTCTCTCTCTCTCTCAACTCTGTCTGAAATGGATGGAAAAATATCCTTGGGTGAGAATTAAAAAAAGAGAAATTCTAGACTTGGTGGATCCAAGATGGTGGCAGAGTAGGTGGATGTTATACTCACGTCCTCCCAGGACCAAACAGGAATTACAATTACAATATAGAACAATCACCTGAATAACCAATTAAAGATTAGCTGAAGAAAAGTCTTATAATCAAGGATTAAGAAGAAGCCACACTGAGACTGGCAGGAAGGTTAGAAATGTGAAAAGGGCTGGCCCCACTCCCAAGGGTGGTGGCTGAGGTTCTAGAGGGATATCTCAGCTGCAAAGGTTTCCCTTTAGAAGTGTGGGGTTTCAACCCCAAACCAGGCTCCTCAACCAGGGCACCAGAGTTGGGGAGTGGAACTCACATAGTATCTAGCTGTGAAAATCAGTGGGGATTCTGTCCTCCAGGGAGAAAAGGGTCTGCTAGAGACATAGGTGCTGTCTTAAAGGGCCATTACACAAAATTTTGTTCACAGTCACTCACCCTGGGCTCCAGTGGAGGGAGGGTAGAGCAGACTAGAGACATGTGAGGAGAGACTGGGGTTTGTGGCTCTGGGAAGAGAACTGAAGGGACAGTGCCAGGATTTCTGTGCTGAGTCATTCTCTTGTGCCACAGATACCACCTTTCTTGAGTGGAACACTTTCCTCCATAAGGCTTTGCTTGGGGAGTGCAATAGCCCTACACTCTGGACTCCCTGTTGTCCACCCTGTGGAGCTTGAGCCCTGCTGAGGAGTCAGCTGCCTAGGCCAGGGTATAGAGGTCTGGGTAGACTCAGAGGGTGTCCATGATTGAGTTGTGTGGCTCTAGAGTGGGGGCCACTTCCCATCTTCTCCCAAGCCTGACCAGCACCTCCCTTCAAGAGAGACCCACTAGCCCCACCATCCTGACTCATGATGGCCTTGCCCTGTTGAGATCAGTCTATGGGCGGAATCTGGGACCAACTGAGTTGTGTGGCTCTACAATGGGGGATATTTTTCCCCTTACATGCCTGCCTTGTGCAGAGCTGTCCATTTACACAGCCAAATCCAGGTCTGTTTGGGCCTCACCCTGACAACTCCCTGAGACCCACCCCACCAAAAAAGTGTGCTAGCACCCAGCAGGTGGCAGCTAGACTTGGTATACTCTGGGACATTTGCTGAGTAGCCTCAGACCCAGCACGGCACTGAGTTGAAACCTGTATTGGTCTAGTGAACATCACTCACCCCTATCTAGTACTCACTGAGAACCTACCTCATGCAACTTGAGTACCACCAGAGGCTTTTTCAGTAGCTGAGTCTACCAGGCAGTTGGCAGGCAGTGATCAATCTCAGGGTGCCTTCAGACTTTTGCTAACCTGCCCCTGGGCCCAATGCTGGTAATAAATACGTACCTATCAATAATCTCTTTAAATGTAAATAGCTTAAATGCTCCAATCAAAAGACATAGGGTTTCTGAATGGATAAGAAAGCAAGAGATATATATATATATATATATATATATATATATATATATATAGTCTACCAGAGACCCACCTAAGAAGGAAAGACACACACACTCTAAAAGTAAAAGGATGGGGGGGGGGTGCCAATGGGGTAAAAAGGTAAAATATCTGTAACAAAAAAAATAAATAAAAATTCATATAAAAAAAAAAATAAAAGTAAAAGGATGGACAAAAATATTTTATACGAATGGAAAAGAAAAGAAAAGCTGGTATAGCAATACTTATATCTGCCAAAACAGACTTTATTTTTTTTTATCCACACCAGAGGACACTTTTCCATTTTTTGTTCAGGTAGAGCAGGAGGGAGAGAAAGGAAGAGAGAGAGAGAGAAACATCGAAGTGAAAGGGACACATTGAGTGGCTGCCACCCGCACGACCAACCAGGGCTGGGGACAAACTGCAACCGAGATACATGCCCTTAGTGAGAACCGAACCCAGGTATCTCTGGACCACAGGCCGATGCTCTAACTGCTGAGCCAAACTGGCCAGGGCAAGACTTTAAAACAAAGCTATAGTAAGAGACAAAGAAGGACACCCCACAATTATAAAAGGAGCAATCCAGCAAGAAGATATAACCCTTGTAAACATTTATGCACCCAACATAGGAGCACCTAAATGTGTAAAGCAAATCTTGATGGGCAAAAAGGGAGAGATCAACAGTAATACAGTCATAGTAGAGGATTTTAATACCCCATTGATATCAATGGGTAGATAGAAAATCAACAAGAAATAGTGGTCTTAAATGACACACTAAATCAGGTGAATTTACTTGATATTTTCAGAGCAATTCATCCCAAAGCAGCAGAATATACATTCTTTTCAAATACACATGGAACATTTTCTAGGATAGACTATATTAGGACATAAAACAAGTCTCAATAAATTTAAGAAGATTAAAATCATATCAAGCATCTTTTCTGACCACAATGATATAAAACTAGAAACCAATTACAAACTCTGAAAAATACTTAAAGACATGGAAACTAAATAACGTTACTAAATAATGAATGAGTTAAGAAAGAAATCAAAAGATACCTTTAAAAAAATGAAAATGAGAACACAACCACCTCAAGTCTATGGGATACAGCGAATGCAGTCCTAAGAGGTAAGTTTATAGCATTACAGGCCTATCTCAAGAAACAAGAAAAATCTCAAATAAACAATAACTTTACACCTAAAGGAACTTGAAAAACAATAACAATAAATAAAGTCCAAAGTGAGTAAAAAGAAGGAAATGAATAAAGATCAGAGCAGAAATAAATGAAATAGAGTCTAGAAAACCCCACAAAACCATCAATGAAACCAAGAGCTGGTTCTTTGAAAAGATCAACAAGATTATCAAACTTTAACTAGACGCATCAAGGAAAAAGAGTATGCTCTCAGACATGCATCCTAAACTCTATAGTTCTCATGAGACTTGCAACCAGGAGAGCAATGGACAGCAGCAGCTTGTCCTGGGATAACCTCTGAACCTGTCTCCAAGGCCCCCTTTTATCTGACTTTCCAGTAAGTCAAAGCAGCCATACCCAGGCTCTTTCCTGTTGCTTCTTCTATCCTAAGCTCTTCCTTGTTTAACTGTCTGCAGCATCAATAAGTGTACTCTCGAAACAAAACAAACAGAAAGAAAGCACCCAAATAAATAAAATCAGAAATGAAAGAGGAGATGTAACCACTGACACCAAAGAAACACAAAGGATTGTAAGAAAATATTATGAACAACAATATGCCAACAAATTTGACAATCTAGATGAAATGGGTAAATTCCTAGAAACACACAATCTTCCAAAATTGAATCAGGAAGAATCAGAGTATCTGAATAGACAGATTGCAACCAGTGCAATTGAAGCAGTAATAAACAAAACAAAACAAAACAAAACAAAACAAAACAAAACAAAACAAAACACCTCCTAACAAACAAAAGTCCTGGACCATATGGCTTCACAGGTGAATTTACCAAACGTTCAGAGAATAATTAACACCTCTCCTTCTCAAACTGTTGCAAAAAATTCAAGAGAAGCAAAAACTCTCAAGCTCATTTTATGAGGCCAGCATTATTTTAATTCCAAAACCAGATAAAGCCAATACATAGAAAGAAAGTTACAGGCCAATATCCCTGATGAACATAAATGCTAAAATCCTCAACAAAATATTAGCAAACAAGATCCAGCAATACATTAAAAGGGTCATATACCATGATCAAGTGGGATTTTTTTCCAGGGATCAAGGTTGATAAAATATTCTCAAATCAATACATGTGATACACCACATAAACAAAATGGATAAAAACCACATGATCATATCAATAGATGCAGAAAAAGCATTTGATAAAATCCACCACCCAGTTATGATAAAAACTCTCAGCAAAGTGGGAATGGAGGGAACATATCTCAATGTAATAAAGGCTACAGATGACAAATTCACAGCCAACATCATACTCATTGGGCAAAAAATACAAGTGTTTCCCTTAAGATCAGGAACAAGACAGGGATGTCCTTCCTATCGCTCTTATTCAACATAGTACTGGAAGTCCTGGCCACAGCAATCAGACAAGAAAAAGAAATAAAAGGCATCCAAATTGGAAAGGAGGACGTAAAAGTGTCATTATTTGCAGATGATGTGATACTTTATTTAGAGAACCCTAATAATTCTACCCAAAACTACTAGAACTCAGCAAAGTAGCAGAATACAAAATAGATATCCATAAATCAATTGCATTTCTATACATCAGTAATGAACTATCTAAAGGGAAACTACGAAAACAATCCCATCTACAATTACATAAAAAATAATAAAATACCTAGGAAAAATTTAACCAAGGAGGTAAAAGACCTGTATTCAGAAAACTAGAAGACAATGAAGAAAGAAATTGAAGATAAAAATAAGTGGAAGCGTGTACTGTGTTCATGAATAGGAATAATTAACATAATTAAAATGTCCATATTACCCAAAGCAATCTATAGATTCAACACAATTCCTATCAAAATACCAATGGTGTATTTCACAGAACTAGAAGAAATATTTCAAAATTTTATATGGAACCACAAAGACCCCAAATAGCCACAGCAACCTTGAGAAAGAAGAACAAAGTCAGAGAAATCACATTATCTGATATCAAACTATACTACAAAGGCATAGTAATCAAAACAGCATGGTACTTGCATAAAAACAGAGATATAGATCAATGGAACAGAATAGAGAGCCCAGAAATAAATTCATGCCATTATGTTCAATTAATATTTGACAAGTAGGCAAGAGCATACAATTGGGCAAAGATAGTCTATTTGATAAATGGTGTTGAGAAAATTGAACAGATGTGAAAAATAATGACACCAGGCCACCTTTTTACACTATATACAAGAATAAACTCAAAATGGATTAAAGACATTTGAATGTTAGACTCAAAACCTAAAAATTCTAGAAGAAAACATAAGCAGTAAAATCTTGGGTATTTCTCATAACAATATTTTTCTGATATATCTCCTCATGCAAGGGAAACAAAAGAAAAAAAATAAACAAATGGGACTACATCAAACGTTTTTGCACAGCAAAGGAAACCATCAACAAAATGAAAAGACCAACCTACTGAATGGGAGAACGTATTCACCAATAATACATCTGATATGGGTTAATATCCAAAATTTATAAAGACCTTGTAAAACTCACCACCAAAATAATCCAATTGAAAAAATGGTCAAAGGACTTGATTAGACACTTCTCCACAGAGAACATATAGATAGCCAATCGATGTATGAAGAAATGCTCATTGTCACTAGTCATCAGAGAAATGCAAATTAAAACCACAATGAGCTATCACCTCACACCTGTCAATGGCTACCATCAATAAATCAACAAACAAGTACTGGTGAGGATACAGAGAAAAGGGAACACTTGTGCACTGTTGGTGGGAATGCAGATTGGTGTAGCCAATGTGGAAAACAGTATGCAGTTGCCTCATAAAAATAAAAATAGAATCGCCTTATGACCCAGTGATTCCACTTCTGGGAATATATCCAAAGAAAATAAAAATACTAATTCAAAAGAATATATGGACCCCTATGTTCACTGCAGTGTTATTCACAATAGCCAAGATCTGAAAGCATCCCAGGTGCCCATCAGTAGATGAGAGGATTGAAAAAGCTGTGGTACATTTATGCAATGGAGTACTACTCAACTGTAAAAAAGAAGGAAATCTTACCCTTTGCAACAGCATGGGTGGACCTGGACAGTATTATGCTAAGTAAAATAAGTCAGTCAGAGGAAGACAAATATGATAAGATTTCACTTATATGTAGAATCTAATGAACTAAATTAACGAACAAAATAGAAACAGACTTACAGAGACAGAGAACAGACTGATAGCTGTCAGAGGGAAGGAGGGTTGGGCTGGATGAAAAAGGTGAAAGGATTAAGCAAAAACAAAACAAAACAAAACAAAAACTCATAGACACTTGCCCTGGCTGGCATGGTTCAGTTGGTTGGGCATCATCCCATGCACCAAAAGGTTGCTGGTTTGATTCCTGGTCAGGGCACATGCCTGAGTTGCTAGCTTAATCTCCAGTAGGGAGCATGCAGGAGGCAACTGATTGATGTTTTGCTCTCACATGGATGTTTCTCTCTCTCTCTCTCTCTCTCTCTCTCTCTCTCCCGCTCCCTTCCTTTATCTCTAAAAATAAAAATTCTAAAAAAAAAACAAAACCCAACTCACAGACACAGAAAACACTATTGTGATTACCTGAGGGAAAGAGGGCTAGGGGTAGGTAGAAGAGGGTAAGGGGGGCATAAATGGAAATGGAAGGAGACTTGACTTGGGGTGGTAAACACACAACACAATATACAGATGATGGATTATAGAATTGTACACTTGAAACCTCTATAATTTTATTAACTAATGGTCACCCCAATAAATTCAACTTAAAAAATAGAGTCAATTGATTATCAACTTTAAAAAGAAAAAAGAAAAAAAAATCTAGACTTATTATTCCTTGCCCTGTTTTAAGAATTTTTTCAGGAAGAAAGACTCTGCAGTCTTCATCATATTAAGGCATAAGATTATTCAGTGATCAAAATGTTAAATGATCTTGTGCCCAACTCTTTAATATACCACTAAACCAAATAAGGTTTTTGACTTTTTGGTTTTTTTCCAAATTGATACTATAGTTACCATTTTCCCTAAGTTATTCATGAATTTCATGCATACTTGGATTTCATTTGCTGATAAATTGTGTTTGACACACATAAGCTGTGGGATTCCCCCTTTTTCTGTGTTAAACCACTTTGTGTTGTAAAGCCAGAGCATTCAAATAACACTTGAGTATTAGTTCAAGAAGTACCTAAAGGCAACAGGGGACAAAAGAAAATACTGTTTAGTAAAACTATGGGCCCTTTGAGGGTTCAATTCTAAAGATTTCTCAAGCTAGATATGAAATTGTCTTCAGACTTTTAAACGAGTTTGTGGGCATTTTACCTTACATTTTCACTGGGGGGAAAACAAATTTGAACTATATATAATCCAAAGCTTTCTTTTAGCTTTAAGAATCTGAATTAAAACTTACTCTGCTAAATTCCTGATTGCTGTTGTACAAAATATTCATTCTTCAGTTCTTCTCTCTTCTGCCCTCTCTATCTTAAAATATTGAATCCTGAGAAATCTGAATAAGATGCTTTTGCTTTTGGGGGGGGGGATCATGATCATAAGTCTCTATCTCTTTTTCTTTTCCATTGTTCGGCAGTGACTTGTCACTCCTTCTAATCTGTAGAATCAAAGGGGGATCTAAAATGGATTCATCTTTCTAGACAGGATTAAATGGCTCTGTTAGTAGAGTGAGATGAACAGAAAGTTGTCCTCAATGTTTAAATGCACTACCGTGTACCTATAACATTTGCACACTTGTCAGGAATTTAGAGTAGCTTAATGCCTGTTTGGCAGCGCAAACTCTGAAAAAAAGTCCCACGGGGAAACATGTCCTGTACACAGTTTCTATGTCTGTAGACTACAAAGGGAGATGGACCCACCAGTTATGCAGCTGATGTACTAAAGGTAGAGGCCAAACTATAGCAGTCTTTCAGAGAATTTCTTGGCATGAATAAACACAGATAAAAAAGTATGTTTTTAGATCTGTTTCATATACTTAAACTGGTTACTACATGAAGCACATCCGAGGGATCTATCATATTCCAAGTTTTCATTTTAGAAGAAAATGGAAAAATTGAGCAATTCATATTTTTAATTTTAAAATTAGCCTAGAATTACTTTTCGTTAGAAATGCAGTAATTTTTTTGTGAAAAAAAATTGGCTTTAGGCACGTATGTGGTTGGTGTGGATGACTGTGAGGCTTCCAGATAGGTGTAAGAAGGTCCTCTGTCAGTGACTTTCAACTATGGATCTCTTTCTACGACATTCAGAATTAGAGTACTCATTCTATTTTATCACTATATAGTCCTTTGAAGGTCTAAATTATTTTATTTGAGATTGTATCTTTCTTTAGTTTCTTATGCTAGGTTTTTTTTCTAGCCTTATTATACCAAGAATTTATCATGCAAGGAATTAGAGTTTATGGGAGGGAGGACTTGTTGATTTTTTGAGAAAGTCTGAGAACCACAGAATGTAATTTTTTCTTATGCAACTCACTAACAGGACAATATAAAGTATGACTGAGACAGAAGAGTGGATATGATCATAGGTTTTAGAGTAAAATAGTTCTCAGTTCAAATCCAAGCAATACCACATTTTAATTATGTGTCCGGAAAGGTTAATTATTTGACCTTTCCAAGTCTCACCACCACATATATCAAGTAGGGATAATACCCATCTCATAATGTTATCATGAGCACTACCTGAAATAATACTCCAAATGGTACCTAGTTGATAAGTACTCAATAAATTGTATTTAATATTGTGAAATGACTATAAGTTGGTGTATGTCTGGTTGGTACTTCTGTTGTATACAGATGGAAAAAAGCAAGAAAACTGTAGAAAGGCAGGGCTTTCAATGTAATTTTCTATTTACTTGAATATGATAACACATCCTATCTCCATTTCCTTGCTCAGTGTCAGATTTTGAATGTGGTCCATCATGACTGAAATTCGATCAGGAGGAACAGCATGGCAATGAATAATCTCCCTTGCTTTGGCATATTTCAGATGAACGAATTCAAGAACAGCTAATCAGCCTTTCTTTGAAAAAGTTATTTATCATTAAAGAAACTGTAAATATTCAAATAACAGGGATCTGGCAAAATAAAAGAAAATCTGACATCTTTTGCTTCTCATAATATGTTATGATATGAAAGGAAAGTTAATGGCTATATCACCCCTTCATGACAGTGGGGTGTTAATGTTTATAAAGACTAGTAGCAAACATAGCTTTAACTGGAGCTCTAATTAGAACCTATATGTAACTCTGAGATAGAACTTTTGTGTGAACAAATTCTAGCTATGAAAAAACTATGAAAATGTAAATTTCAGCAAGATCTTTTATTATATTGACTCTGTCAAAGATAGTATGGCCATTATCTTTCAAGCAGTGATGAAATTATAAATCAGAACTAGGGGGGATATTTTCTAATGTAGTGGAGATGTAACTGCATGTAAAGTCAGGACAAATATTTCTGGTTGTTTGTTGATTAGCGCAAGGCTTCAAGTTAGACTCTAAGATGAAAAGACTGGATGCCTGACTTCTCAAATAACCAAGTCTAAGGAGTTTCCACAGAATGTAATGGTAATCTACATCATTTGTAGTTAATGTCACACTTATTCAATGTTACCACACAGGAGCGTTTGATTTGGAGTCAATTTTTGTTTTTTGTTTTTTTAAATGCTATGCTAGTAGTAGACTAAAACCATGGCATATTAGGGAAATGTTTTTTTTTGTTGTTTTTTTTTATCCTCACCCGAGGACATTTTTTCATTTTTTGTTCAGGTAGAGTGGGAGGGAGAGAGAGGAACAGAGAGAGAGAAAAACATCGATGTGAAAGGAACACATCGAGTGGCTGCCACCCACACAACCGACCAGGGCCGGGGACAAAGTGCAACTGAGGTACGTGCCCTTAGCGGGAACCGAACCCGAGTCTCTCAGGACCGCAGGCCGACGCTCTAACCGCTGAGCCAAACCATCCAGGGCTAGGGAAATATTTTTTGGAAAATTAATCTTGGTTTCTTTGAACACTAAATGACTTCCTCCAAATGCTTTCCTTATACCCATAGGTAAATTACATATGTGTATATGATAGTCTTTTGTTCCTATATTAAGAGAATAACAGAGAGAATTAACAAGAAAATGAAACAATTTAGAGGAGAAACACTGTGTTTATGGTGACAGTATGACAAATCAGCAGGTAAGGTTAATGACATTACCAGTCTTACCTGTCTCCATCCTGCATTTCTGACTTTTTCCTATTTAAATATTTGATTTTGCATTTGACCTTTCTCAATTTCACCCTAATAGAACAGATGAATCGTTTTTGTGTGTGTGGTATGTGCCCCTAGTGGGAACAGATGATTCTTTTGTGTGTGTGTGTGTGTGTGTGTGTGGTATGTGCCCCTAGTGGGAACCGAACCTGGGACTCTCTGGTCCTCAGGCCGATGCCCAACCACTGAGCCAAACTGGCTAGGGCCAGATGATTCTTTTTAACTTGAGAGCTCTGCTCTGGCTGCTGTCACATTCAAGGTAGTGTGAGAACCATCTCCTACTGGTCTGTAGGCCTTGAGCACTTCAGCCATGGTGAGCACTGTTTCTCTGGCTCAGCACTGTGGTCCTTCAGTGCACCCCTCACCAGTGGGAGCTCAGCAAGGCTGCCCCTGACATCTTCATCTCCTCAGTGAGGCTAGGCTGATGTCCAGGCCCTCAGGACTCCAACAGTTGCCAGCTAATCTCGTGACTATGCTTATATCTATCAATAAAATGCGGGAAGTCCTGTGTGATTGGTTTGATCCTCATTGCAACATAAGAAATAGTTTCATGCAAAATCTAGTCTCTTCCTTAGAGCCCAATTTATCAGTGTCATATAATATGATCCCACACACGAGCCAGGCTACATACTGATTTATGCAACATACATGTTGCCACTAACCTAACTTTGCCTGTGAGCTTCTCTCTAATCTACCTTAACAGAATAGATTCCCCTTTAAGGTCCAGCCCATGCCTACCTTCTTTATG
Source organism: Molossus molossus (assembly GCF_014108415.1). Classification (NCBI taxonomy): domain Eukaryota; kingdom Metazoa; phylum Chordata; class Mammalia; order Chiroptera; family Molossidae; genus Molossus; species Molossus molossus. Next base: position 39,551,860 of record NW_023425350.1, read on the forward strand.
ATTCTTTTTTCAGGTTCCTTTGGCCAGTGTAAGATCATTACAGAAAATAGCTTGCCTAGTTGATCTTTGGGACAGCTGTAGCCACAAATTATCTTTGTTAAGAAAGAGATGTAGCAGCAACTTGCTGGCTCTGGAAAGTCAACTAACTGCCTTGGAGAGGTCTTGGATGGCTGGTGCCCACCTCACCTTAACTAGAGCCACCTTAAAGATGGAGGGGTGCTCCTGTCACTTTATCTGGCTCAAGGTCCTAAACAAGTTTTGCCTTGATTACCAAATTCTGGCTTTCTCCATTAGGAAACTAGCAGCTGGATAACCCTAGGCACACATCAGTGGCCTACATACTTTTATAGCCTCAGGCTATAAAATTGAGCACTCTATTAGGTTTGATGTATAAATTCTATCCCTGTTGTAAAGTGGCAAAAGACTTAAGATAAATAACACTCAATGCTTCCATAGTATTTATACAATTATATTGTCACTACAAGTTTTTTATATGAGTATGGGATGCTGTGCCAAACAAAGTGAATATGTACAACCTCTTGCAGCTTTTGCAAAGGCTGAGTTATAATTTTACTTTCACACTAGTCTCCCAGTAAGTTTTAGTACAAACTTTAAGGTGGTACAAACTCCAAGCAGCAAAAATAGAACAAGTTTAAGAGTTACAGTTATATACTGTATGGGTAAAATCACAATGGTCTGGAACGATGCACTAAATGCTGAGTAGATTTTTAAGGCTGGATTTGACTCTTTTTAAAAACCTTTTCCTAAGCTAAGATTTTTTCTCCATGACATTGTGTTTGATAAAAACTTAAGGTTACAAAGAGAGCTGTACTCTTTGTAGAATAAAATCCATACTGGTGCCTTTGAAGCACTGTTATAAGTGAAGAATAAAATCAGTCTTAATTACAATAAAATTACCTAACTGGGTTAACAAATTTTAAATTCAGAAATAAGTTTTTAAAGCAAATGATGTGTTTACTTCTTTTGTGAATAAAGAGAATGGACTTCATTTGCATTTGCATAAAGTATAGGGCATCTTTCATTCGGTTGCAGAGGAAATCTGATTATGTCACTTTCCAGTATCTTCAAGATGAAATCCAAACTTTTTAACATGACTTGCAGGGGCCCTTCACAATTTGAGTCTTGCCTACTCTCATGTACTGCACACTGAATCATATAGAACACATGTTCCCTTCTTCTCTGTCTTCTACTTACAACCTTAGCAAATGTTGTTCCCTCTATGTGGAACAAGTCGTCCCCCCCCCCCTTCCCTTCCACCAGTTTGTTAAAGGTTAATTCTCACAACTTCCTAAGACTGAAGCCTGGTGTTCACTTCCTCTGGGAAGTCTCTAAAATGGAATCCAAAATGCCACATTGTAATTACTGTCCATGTCCTCTTAAACTATGAGCTCTCTGAGGGCAGGCACTATATACTTTTATTTTGTATTCTCAGCATCTGCTGTGCTTAGTGCATAGTAGTTACTCAAGTCAGGTTTGTTAAATAATCTTACACTTTGAAATTATGTTTAGGGATCCAGCTCTAGCATATCTAGTCTATGGTATCTCCCAAACTGTAAATAACAAAGCAAATGTTGAAATTTTCTTCCCATATCTCATTATTTCCAAACCCAATATAAAATAAGAAAGTAAATCCATCCCTGGTCAGTTTGGCTCAGCGGTTGGAGCGTCAGCCTGCGGACCAGAGAGTCTCGGGTTTTGTTCCCACTAGGGGCACGTACCAAAAAAAAAGAAAAGAAAAAGAAAAAAAATCCAGACAACTGACACGTCATCTCTTCAGACTCCACTCTTGAGAAAGAAAAGTACAGGCATGGTTTGTTTATAAAGTGTTCCAGAATGGAAACTTAAATAGATAAATAAATAGACAAACCAGGTGTTTTAGCTTTGCAAAATTCTGCTGTGGGTAGGTCTTCAAAAACAAACAAACAAACAAACAAATAAATAAACAACAAAACAAAAACTAATATCATAATTTAGTGAGTTGAGATATAAATCCAGTTAAAATTCCTTTGGATTATTCTATAAGCTAAAATATATTCTTATGTTCTTAAATTCTTGCTGTATTAGCTTAGCTGTCCAACCTCTCCCCCTACTCCCAAACTGCTGTTCCTCTTTTTGTACTCCATTTAAATTTTTATTGTTAAACAAAGATAATTTTTAACTGAAAAATTAATTTCCCCTAAACAGATAAGGAGCGCCTGTTGCTTTCCTTTACTTATAACCAGATTATTACTTCGTTCACACTTATATGCAAATTAGATGGTAGGGAACACATAGGGGAGAATGGGCCTGTGGATAATTGCCTCTTATTATTGTTTCCTATAATTGCAAAAACCGTGTTATAATCAGGGCATGACTCGTCTTAGGTTGTGTTGATTATATTTTGCATTGTCAGAGCCTTAAGCATATTAAAATAAGAATAACTGCTATTAAAGGTCTATGTTTATGGTTAGAGACTTGCTCTATATTCCTTCAGTCAGATATTATGCCTAATGAACATTCTAAAGTTTAATGGATATGGGTGCAAGTCAGAAAGTTTGATTGTTCAGAAGATCATTTAAGTACTAATTTTACTCCTAATTGGTTATTTCATGGGCGCAGGACCTGAAATTACACAAAAATCTTATTAATTTAGAATTTGATGTTTACCTTTGTAATACTAATAAATAAATATATTGCTAAACAATATTACAAACATTTTACCCTCCTTGGAGTGGTGGCACTTGTATGGAATCATCATGTGACTCAGGAGAAGCACTTGCATGCAAAAATAGTAATTGTGTGTTAGCAGTAGTTTTAAACAAATTATTATAATCCTGAACATAGTCCTTATGGATCAAACTCAATTTTTTATGCCTGTTATTAGCAATGTTACTATATGTACAGTACTTGAAAGTTAATGCAATTCTTTCTCGAGAAACTCAGTCACCTTTCAATAAATCAGACTAACATATGCTCTATCCATCCCTGTTCCACACTCCAATCTGTTAGGATGATTTAACATATTTAACTATATGTGCATACTTATTTTTCTTATCTAGAAGTAGCATTTTCATTATGCCACTTCTTGCTCAAAATCTTTCACTAGTTATGATAGTACTAAATCTAAATGACTTAACCAAGAATTCAGGGTTTTATATAACTGTCCTCCAATATCTTTTCCTATCTTGTTTCCTGCTGCCCACAGTAGTCTCCCTTTCTCCTCCCTCAAACAAGGACACAATACTCTCATCATTATTTGTATATAGGGTGTCTGCCCAGCAAAGCCTTCCTCTTCTCAGGATTATCCACAACCAATTCATCCTTCATGACCCAGGGGATCACTTCCACTCTCTCCACTAAGTCCTAACTGGCCCCTGTTGCAGCAACCAATCCCTCCTCTGGACTCCTCCAGTGCTTTTTGGTAATCACCATTTACCATCGGTTACACAGGACTGAGGCTCTCCACTAGGGTTTTGTTGACTTGAACTGTTGAGCTGAATTATTTGTATCATTTAATTTTTAAAAATTTGACTTTAACCTACCTCTTCAGATAGACTGAAAAGTCCTCGCAAGACAGGTGGCGTGTAGGCATCTAGTACAATTTGAATACATATTAACTGGAAGCATTAATGCATGAATTGATGAATAAGTGACTAAAAATTAAACAAATGAATGCATGAATGGTGCAGATTTCAAAGTACACATGGAAAAATATATCCTAAATTTACACTAACAATTTGGGGTCTAGCAAGGGAAAGAAAGGCAAAATTCTTCAAATCCAGGGTTCTTGATATTTAAATTATCCTTTAATACCTACAGGGCAAAAAGTAGTGGGTTCAGCCAGAATGGTTGGGAACAGGCTCTTTTGGTTCCATAATCCCTCTGTTGAGCAATGTGTGTTTGGGAATTTAAGATTAGCACAAAGTTATGGTGAGAACCTGGCCACACAATGTCTCCCTGTCATTCCATCCAAGGACGGTTGTGACCTCATTCTTTGGGACTATCCTCCAAAGCAAATGCAAAATGGGGGCAAGACAGACCCAGCCTTACTCAGTGAGCATGCACCAGTTCTGGGGGAAAAGTCCCTTCTGAGATGTGTGTGTGTGTGTGTACACTTTTTTCTTCTGAACCTTTTAAAAGATCAACTCTGGTTTCAGTTTAAAAAATTTTCCCCCCAAATAAACCTACATGGCCACTTGTTCAAATTTGTTCCAGATGGATTTAGTCATAGAATGATTGATTATCCACTCAGTTGTGAACTATGTGGTTAAGCTCAGAAACCTACAACAAACTGGTTTGGAGCGGTGTTTCATGGTAAGTGGCAGAAAGGATAATCCTTAAACTGTCATTTTAGAGTTAGTGATGAGGAAAGAGGAATTTAGTGGGGCTACTTATGTCAAGAGAATGTATTAGTAAATGGATGGCTGGATATAAGGAAATCTTATGAGCATAATGCTTTTATTCCCTTCTGGACTTCCCAGTAAAGGGAACCATACATGACTGGGAGCTTCCCTGAGGGCTGCCCAGCTCTTACCTCCAAAGCAAATGGACTGCTTCCCAGGATGCCTAGGCCAGAGGCCAGAGGCTGGCTTCTACCTGGATGCCGAGGCACCCATTTATCCTACTACCCACTCAACAGGCCTACAGAGGATTTTATTATTGGCATCAGAGACACCTGTGCAAATCTGGGAACTAATTCCTGGGGAGTGTGAACCAAGGAGAAAATGTACTGCACTCCATATAGAGCTGCATTATGTACTTTAAAAAGAAATGTAAGAACATTTGGTCCATTTCCATGTTCTTTAAGGAAAAAAAAACCTTCCTTTGGGTTTTACTTACTCTTTTTAATAGCTACACCAGCTTTTATTCTTTCCTCTGGTTAATTCACAATCTGACTTTTAGAATATTATTCTAGGGAAAATTGGATGTGGTGGGTGGCCTTCCTTACATGCCACCACTCTATAGGTCCCGCAATACATGATTCACTTTCGTGGTTTTCACCTTCACTGATTTGCCTGTTTTTGCTAATTTATCTTTTCCTTTCCCTTAGAGTGCTATTCTACCTCTGTATTGCCTTCTTGTTGAAAAAACAAGCCACTGTTCTGCCTTCTATCAAGATACCTACTCCTCAGAGTCCCAAGAAAGTTCATGTTGGATTTTAAGGCTTCTGAATGTTTAACTATTACACAACCTGTTTATTATAAACTAGGTTATGTTCAGCACATGTCTCCTAGTAGATTTCTAAGGCAAAAGAAAAGAGGTCAACATAGTTAAACATAAAAATGATGATTCTAGGAGCAGGCTTTTGAATAGGCTGTAGGAGGGAAAATGTGACCAAAACAGAACAAAGATTTCTATGGGAGAGATGGAGAATATTTTCCATGATTTCCTAACAAACAAAAGTATCACAGATGTCTAGGACAAAAGTTAACATGAAGCAAGAACAGTTTAAATTTCTTTTATGTGACAGGGTGGGTACATGCTAATCTGCAAAATGAAGGGAGTTTTGTGTTTGCTCATAAAGTTTTTGTTTCATGGATATTGCTTATTTGTAGAGTGGAATAAAGGAGGATTTTAATAAGTAGAAATTTTAAAATCAAAGGATATAGTTATAATTATTTAGGAGTGGTTTTGGAAAGGATTGATAGCATTTTAGAAATCCCAAGTCCATGAAGAAGACAAGGATACATTCATACAAAAGAAGTTGTTAGAAGCAGCGAGGTTCTTCTTTTGGACAGTACTTTTTCTGTTTCAACCACACCCATCAGGCTGCATATCTGAATGAGTCATCTAGTCTCCTGAACTCCTGGGGAGGTTAGTGAATTTTGCTTTTTAAGTCAAATCTTGCCTTTTTGAAACTATTTAAAATCCTAGTTTAACTCAAAAGATTTGGTTGGAATCAATTCAGGGGAATTTTAATTACAGATTGTGGTAGGCAGCTTCTGACATGGATTCCAATGATCCCATTCTCCTGGCATTCATTCCCTTGAATGTGGGCTGGCTCTTGTGACTGGTTTCTAATGAACAGAATATGGCAAGAGTGATGAGTTGTCACTTTAGTGATTAAATTACAAAAGCCCGTGACTTCAGTCTTAGTACTTTCTCTCTTGCTGATATCTTCTTTTGCCCTTCACTTGCTTCCTCTAATGATGAAGGCTGCCATGTTGTAAGATGCTCTTTGGAAAGGTGTATGTAGCAAGGTACTGAAGGAAGAAGAACTCATGGGGAAAGGAGGCAGGAAGTGAATCCTGCCAACAACCATTAGTGAGAGCTCGGAAGTGGATCCTTCACGGTCAAGCCTGGAGACAACTGCAGCCTTGAGAAAGACCCAAAGTCTGAGGACCCAGCTCAGCCACACCTTGATTCTTGACTAGAGGAACTTTGAAGTAATAAGTGTTTATTGTTTTAAGCCCCTAAATTTTAGGGTAATTTGTTAGACGGCAACAGATAACTGGCTCATAGACCTCCTTATGTGATGGATAATAATGCATAAACTCAGAAAAGACTGATTGCTTTGGCTGTAAGCATGGTTTAAGTCTGAGGCTGAAAAAAAAACAACAACCCAAAATGTGAAATGAATAAATTTGTAGACTTCAAACAGATTGTTCTCTGCTGAAAGGTACTCATGTTCCCCAATGAAGGTAGGAAATCCATTCAAAATCAAGGAAATAATAAAGAGCCTATAACATTTAGAGCATATAACCTTTACATTTTAAAGGGGATTATAGTAATACATGCAAAAAGTATATTTACACACCAAAATAAAAATAACTCTTTTCTAAACTAGGATTGAAGTGGAGTTCAGGGCTGTGGCATGAAACATAATAATTACTCATGTCACTGCCTGGGGAAAAGACTCCAGTGACTGAGCTTTTAAAGCTTCTATGATTTGGGCCCTGGCCAGTTTGGCTCAGCGATTAGAGCGTCGGCCTGCGGGCCGGAGAGACCTGGGTTTGGTTCCCGCTAAGGGCACGTACCTTGGTTGCAGTTTGTCCCCGGCCCTGGTTGGTCGTGCGGGTGGCAGCCACTCAATGTGTCCCCTTCACGATGTTTCTCTCTCTCTTTCTCTCTCCCTCTCACTCTATCTGAACAAAAACAAAAAAAAAAAAAAAGGAAAAATGTCCTCAGGTGAGGATTAAAAAAAAAAGCTTCTATGATTTGGTCCAGACTTTTAGCAAACAACCAACACACGGTGTGAACTGTTTTGTCAATAAAGGTTCAAGTCATTAGAACTGTCTGCTTTTTGTTTCTGAGTCATTAATGCTATTATAATCAGAGAATGCACCTACATTCTTCCCAGGGCAGATTTTAACTTGCTCTGGTATGCTTTCCTGATAAAAATGCATTTGAAAGGCAAAGAACTCCTATCAATAGAAACAGTTTAAATTCCAGGCAGGTATCAATCAAGAACCATATAGTTACCACACTTGCAAGGCTTGTAACCTAGACAGTGTTCTCTCTCTCTCCCTCTCTCTCTCTCTCTCAAAATCATGTTGAATTAAAGCTGGAAAGGACAACTCTTATTTTGAACAGCTGAGAAAACGGAGGCCCAGAGAGGTTACCTAGTTTAATATAGTCAGAATCACTTAGGGGATGACTCAGATGGGAACCTTTGTCTTGCTGAGTTTCATGGGGTTTCTGCCCCTCTTTGCTGCCAAAGACTACTTTCTGGAATCCTATTGAGCACTCAAGCATTAAAAATACTTCACAACATTAGAAAATTATATTAATTAAGAAGGAAGGGAAATATCTATGTTTTATAGCTGTAGGTGGTACAATGGAATTAGAGAAACTGAATATGTAACCAGAGGAGAAAAATATATTTTGGGGAAAAAAACACTACATGCAAATCAGATTCTATCCAAATTATACTACATTTTGCTAACTGCAGAAAATAGAGAATGAAGAATCACTAGACCTGTCAACTTCTTGGTGAGGAAAACAAACTGTCAGCTACTGGAAGGTAGGCTATGTATATATCAACAAAATCTGGGAGATTTTTAGAAATGTGAAATCTTGGGCTTCATGCCAGACCTACTGATTCAGAATTTTCATTTTAATGGAATCTCCAGATAACCTGTATGTTCATTAAAGTTTGAGAAGCACTGTTCTATCACACATAGTATATAGGAGATTCCCCCAAACATATTAGACAATTGAATCCCAATCTAAAGATTCCCACAGCCAATTTTATAAAAATAGCAAAACTGATTTATTTAGGTATCACCTTTTCCTTGATTAGTGCATTTATGCACATATACATAGGTGGAACGTTGGTACTTATAATACTGTTTTATGAGATACTACAGTAGAACCTATTTTTGATTAGTACAGTCTTATGCTTGCTCAATGTCCCCCACTCTCCTATCTTGCTCTCTTTTTATCTCTCATCCAGTTTCATTCTACATCTTTTTTTTCCCTCCTTTCTTTCTTCTGCCTCTCATTCCTCTCATAGCTAGCTGCTCCTATCTCTCAGGGTAAGAGTTAATTCCTAGAAGAAAAAGATATGGCTCAGCTGTTTGCTCTACTTTGCTCTTTTCTCCACAAATGCGTGACTATAGTCTTGGCCTCTACCTTAACAGGCGTTGAATGCATTTTTGGTTTTTCCTTAGATGACTGATTTTCATACTGAGTGGTGTGTGGTGATGGTAGGTGGTATGGGGAGTGTGTCCCTATTACTTGAGTCACTCAGCAGAGGAGCTAGGGAAGTCTCATGTGGTATATATATTTAAAGTCAATCAATGGGGAAGCAACATTTAAATAATGAATTTTTAGTGTCTGCAGTGACCCAGTTGCGATCTTTGTGCTTAAAAGGTTCACCTAACTGTAACAGAGAAGAGGGAAAGTGGTATTGTCTTTCTGCTGAGTTAGTTGACATAATAGTGATGTGTCATCTAGTAGAATGATTTTTAAATTCAGTTCTCCAAATCAACTGCAAAGGCTTGGTCTGAGTCTATACTGATTCTTCTTTTTCTAATTTGCAGACCTGTTGCTTGCAGTTAGTTTTGTCCACTTCTCAGGACCTTTTTGATTTTTTTTTAAGCTCTTGAGAAAATTCAAAACACCATTCATATTTAATCAAATAATTCATGTAATCTTCCTTATTGAGGTCGTCCTCATTTTCTCATCACTATAAACTGTTTCCTTAAGATGAGACCAGGGAACTGTGTATTTTACCAAGAAAAATATAGTTAAAGTCACTTTGTAATAGATTCATAATACTTTTGGTAATGTGTAATTTTTGCCTACTCCTGACTTTGATATTATAGTCATATTTTCCAATAATTCTTTAAGACTATCAGAACCTTAATACTGCTTGTGGCCAGGTTTTTAGAATGACAACTAAATAGTCCAAGATCTTTTTCTAATAAAATGATATTCTGGTAGTCTATTTGGGGTATTAACCACCTGTGATAGCTTGTTTTATTGGAAACGATTGTTCCGGCATGTTTACACAATCCATTTTTCTGCTCAAAATTGAAAAATCAATGAGAAGATTGTTTTAATTTACTTAGAGTTCAACTCTAATTTACAATGGTTTTGTATTTAACTTTTTTTTTTTAATGAGCTATCTCACCAAATAATCTTTTCTGGTTTTTCAGAACAATCATTACCTACTTAAATTGTATTACAATTAAATTTCCTTCTTTCACTTAGCTTCTTTTTATCATTAGCTTATTTATTTATTTATTTTTCATTCACTAAAGAAGGGAGGTCATGCAATTGAAGTTCAGAACAAAGCCCTGAATCTCTGCCAGATTGTGTGGGAAGACTTTTTTCTCTGGCTACCTCTCTGGATTAGGGTTCTTCTGATATGTCAGACCATGAACTCTTTTTACAAAAAGTGCCCACAACTCTTACTGGGAAAGTTTAATCATGAATGACTGGAATTTTCTGCTTTGCTTTTTCAGTGGTGTTTTATTCTGAACTATCTCCTGACTATATAATTTACTGAAGTCTGAAGAATGAAAGAGCTTGGAGATTCAATACCAGTCCTAGTAGGTTATTTTCTAATGCAATCTGTAATGGTCTCTCTAAAAAGTTTTGTTAAAAATTCAGTTGCTCGTTATAGATTACAACGGTGGGTCAGGTTGGAATCCAGGTAAATCTCTGAGAAAGATTAGTAAAGAAATGTCCAGGAGCTGCAGAAGTATAAGAAAGATAGTCTTAGAGGTTATATCTTAAAACTTTTACTTGTACTATGTTGACCCTTTTTATATTCCATCTAACAAAAATTTTTTATTAATTTATTTTTGTTACAGATGTTTCTCCATTTTTCCCCCACTGACACCCTTCTCCCCATACCCCCCATCCTGTACCTGACTTTGTTGTCCATGTCCATTGGTTATGCGTACATGCATATAAGTTCGGTGGTTTATCTCTTCCATCTAACAAATTTCTTTCTTGATTTCATTGTATAGTAGCTGTCCAAGGTGCCCTATTCTCTTGTGATAGGTAGAATTTAGAAAGCCGGTTCTAGTGTGGATTTTATGAGAATAATGAGAGGGCAACTGTGTTTGGAATCATTTTAGAAGCATTATCTGCTTTGATCAATTTAATTTTGGTACATGTTACTTTCCTACCAAAAATAATGGTGCATTGTATGATTGTGCACCTGTGTGTATATGGGCATGAACTTGAGTGGGTATATGTATGCATACACATGTATGAGTGTAAATAGCTGGAATAAACTAAATCTAGGCAAGAATGTTACCTTGCATGGACAGGTTTCTAAGGTGTCTTTTAACACCTTCTTTTGGAATGTCCTATCTATTTTAGATGTGGTATATTTGATATCACAAACTACTCAGGTAGGAATATGGATAAGGAGAGAAAAAACCATCTTACACAACAGTGTCTCTCTAGGCCTTACAGAATATTGTGATTAGAAAAAAATTCACTGTTGGGTTTTGCAAAATTGAATGATGCTGGGTATCTAATTTGCTCACATATTTTAGAAAAATGAATAAAGTTGATATAATTCTCTAAGAAGCCTCTGGAAATCCACAACAATTTGAAAGATTCTAAAAAACAGAGATATACTGCTCTTTGTAATTTTGCTGTATTAAAAGATATTGAGATATTTGCCCTGGCCGGTTTGGCTCAGCGGTTAGAGCGTCGGCCTGCGGTCCTGAGAGACCCGGGTTCGGTTCCCGCTGAGGGCGCGTACCTCGGTTGCAGTTTGTCCCCGGCCCTGGTCGGTTGTGCGGGTGGCAGCCACTCGATGTGTTCCTTTCACATCGATGTTTCTCTCTCTCTCTCTCTCTTCCTCTCTCTCCCTCCCACTCTACCTGAACAAAAAATGAAAAAATGTCCTCGGTGAGGATTAAAAAAAAAAAAAAAAAAGAAAAAAAGATATTGAGATATTTAAGTTTTTCGGTGAATAGTAAAAACGTCAACAACAATTTAATGGCATGCTTATTTTGTGAATGTATGTATGAGAAGAGGGCTTGGCTGCAAAATATTTCACAAGTGAAATCTAACTAATCACCATTGAACAAAAATTCTTCTCTAATCCAGATCATGATAGACCTGGTCTCCAGGGTGGACACTGAAGAGGACCCCTTGAGTTGTTTCCCATTTTGGATTGTGTTCTACACCTGCATCCAAGAAGGTAGGATTAGATTCTTTGCAGCACATACAGATGTTTAGAGGGCCAAACTTATTTCACTCCAGTCCTGGGAGCTTTTTGAGATTTAGCTATGTGCACAAGGTAGTACCAATTCCTGTCACGATTCTCACTTTAGCTGGGCACACATAAAGCTATACACATAGCTCTTAGTGGTTGTCTCTAGTTCCATTCCCTACTTCACACTCTTATTTCACCTACAGTTCAAGTGTGAGCTAGTTATCAGCTCTCAAGAGGGATCCAGGGATTTCATTCTCACTTCTCTAGCAATTCAGCTATTCCTACTTTGGGACAGATCAGAACTGAGCTTCTTTAAGTCACCTACACCCAACTAAGTGACTCTCTTGGATTCTAACCTTTAGCAATTTGAACAAAGTAGGTTTTAGAAGGATAATTTCTGGCCTGCAGTTGAGGGAAATGACCAAGATAGATTGTTTTGATCCCTTCCTCCTTTCTTATTCTTACTGTATAGAGCATCAAAAGTCTTGAGTTTCTTCACAATATCAGACAGTTCACATAAATATTTACCAGCATTATGATTTTTCACTTCAAATAAATTTCTTCAAATCAACTGTTATCATCATTATTCACCATTAGATTTCTAGTAAGGATATGTTTGACACAGAGCTGAATTAATTGGTTAAATGGCTTGCCAGAAAGTATTTCCAATGACTAGTCTTGCTCTAGGAGTAACAGCAACCTGTTTATTCACCAATGTTTATTAAAAACCTAACAATCTAAAATGTAAAGAATAGACTTTATAGCTTCTTCTTTCAGCTCTAAATGGGAACAAAATATCTAAGCCCTCCAAAATTAATGAGAAATTTGATAACATGTACCTTATATCCATATGGTACTCAATAGCTGATTTTCAAGTATAGTTTTAGAATTCAGAGTAAACTTTAAGCCTAAGTTCTCTGATGATTAAAAACCATTCACTTATTCATACCCTGCCTGGGTGGCTCAGTTGGTTGGAGCATCATCCTATACACCAAAAGATTGCAGGTTTGATTCCCCGTCAGGGCACACACCCAGGCTTCTGGGTTCTGTCCCTGGTCAGGGTGTGTATAGGAGGTAACCAATCAATGTTTCTCTCTCACATTGATGTTTCTTTTTCTCTCTCTTTCTCTGTCTAAAATCAATAAACATATCCTCAGCTGAGGACGGAAATATAAAATAAATAAAAACCATTCATTTATTCAAACACACACACACACACACACACACACACACACACACCAAAGATTTGCTTAGTGCCTATTCATTAATAAGTAAAATGGGACACAGTTAGAGAAGATATTTAGACAGAGCTGATGGAACACATTAGTATTTTGTTGGGGAGAGCTATTGAAGATGGACCTGGTAATAAATGTTTGCTGTGGCTCCACATCATATGTACTTTCCGATTCAGACTCCCTCCACCTACCCCATCCTTGCTTTGTTAGCATTCCTATCCGCAGCACACTGCTTCTGAGAGACTTTCCTGGGAAACCACTGTAAGATATAAGGAACTTGGATACAGTGCTACTTTGTGCTGTTCTGCTTGGCTACAGGATGATTACTTCCTCTGTTGTTTGGACCTCAATTTCCTCATCAGACCGCCCAATTTCTCCTTATCATTCTCTCCTAAATGGGCCATTCCAGGGAGGAACCAGACTTTTGCTCTTGACCACATTTCTGGAGATATGTTTTTGTTTTTGTTTGTCCAAATAGGATTTTAGTAAATTGTAAAGCTACCTGTGTCACACACTACTTTTACTTCTATTTTTTGGCAATTCGTTGTGTATTGCTTGTGATGTACCATGTGTTCACTTTATTGAACTGTTTATTTCTCTTATTGTTATTTGATAATTCACTGGTCAATGACACAAAGTTCCCTAAAGATTATGACTACTCCTTCTTTCTACATTGATTCAATCCAAGTGCCTTAAAACAGAAAGTGGTTCTCAAACTTGATTGAATTTATCAAACACTAACCCAATGGTTTTGTGTTCTATTTGATAAACTTCACTTGCAATATTGCCTGGTTATCATTGACTACTTTACCCTTGACTAGTATAGATGTACAATTATTTGAAAGGTAGTTCAAGTTTTAGAATTTGAGTTAGCCCAAATCTCAAAGTTTTAGTCTATTTAGTATACGTTTACATAACACTGATTCACTGTCTCCCTCCTTTTAATCGTGGGCATATGAAATTGATGACAATAAGCTGTCCTTGCTGCTGCCAATATCCTAGTACTCAGCCTTCCTTTCATGCAATTTCTTTACTTCTTTGTTAAATGTTTACAAATCATTTAGGTTCAAGTTACAAGCCTACAACTGGGGCTAAATTCTTGCAATGATAGCTGTTTTCTTCTGCTAGTATTTGAATGCCATTTTCTTGATCAGTTTTATTTTGGAGCGTGCAATTTGCAGTTACCTCCTGGAAAATGCATCAGGCTAATGAATTTCAGATGTGGCATGAATTACTTATTTGTACATTCATGCAAAATCAAACACATTTGGGGCAAATTTTGTTTGCTCTGGTTTCAAAGAATAAAATTGTGCCAGTAATTCAACAAGTGCAATCCTTACAAATGGGGCAACTTGATGATTTTAGAGAACAGAGTTTGAAACTTTCTGCTGGAGAAAAAAGAATGAGCCAGTACCAGTGCACATTCTTGAAGTTACCCAGGCTTGCAATTCTACTCTAATCTGCTTCTTGTTATTTCTATGAGGAGAAGAAACTCATTTCACAGATTGTGTTAACTAGTTTTAACAAGAATCTTCTAGTCTTTGGTGGGAAGTAAATCTTTGATCAAGTTTGAATGGAAAAGAAGATACTTATGTGACAATTCTTCTAATATCTGATGATATTCATGGAGTTTAAATAGAATGAAATGTCAGCTGTGCATCTGGTATTTTGATAACCAAAAGATTCTTTAAGGCCAAAGTCAGAGTCAACCTCCTCTTTTGTGACTCATGAACTGAACCTCCAAACAACATTGCCTCATCTCACAAGTTTATGCCATGCATATAAAGGGCTGCCTATGGAACATATGGTATCTCTTAGCATCAATCATATCACCATACCCATAGCATAACTTAGAGTTTCACCTACTGACAATTTAAGAGCAGTTATAGTATTGCACAACTGCAGGTTTTATAGAGAGGTGTAAGATCTCGTTTTCATTCTTTTCCTTTTCCTCTAGATTGCACATATCATGTCCTTGGTTCATGGATATAGATCTTACTAGGACTCATGACCAATCATGATAGGGATAAGAGTACTGGTGATGACAATAAAAAAGGTAAGAAAAGTAAACTAGAAATGTTATTCTATCCTAGAAGCAGAATGTGTATATACATTAAAAATTAGGCTGAGTTAGTGAACATAACACCTGTTTTCCCAGGTTCAGATTTGAAAAATAAATGTTTTTATTGATTTTAAAGAGAGAGAGGATAAGGAAGGGAGAGGGAGACAGAGATAAACGTAGATGAGAGAGTACCATCTATTGGCTGCCTCCTGCATGCCCCCTACTAGGAGTCAAGTCTGAAACACTGGGCATATGCCCTGATCAGGAATTGAACCAGTGATCTCTTGGTGCATGGGACGACACCCAATCAACTGAGCTACACTGGCCAGGGCCAGAATATATATTTTTGATGTTTTCTCTTCATTACTTCCCATATTCCATGTAAATTATTCTGACCCCACCCTCCAATTTTTGTAGCTAAATGCAGCTTCCTGAAATTCAGATTAAGTTAGAATATTGCTCCTCAAACTTGAGTAGGGATCCAAATCATGAGGTTGTTAAAACACAGATAACTGAGCTCCATCCCCAGAGTTTCTGATTCAGTAGGTCTGATGGGGCCCAGGATTTTGCATTTATGTTACTGGATGATGCTAATGCTTCTAGTCTGGGACCACACTTTGGGAATTATTGAATTAGGCAGTTACATAGCATAGTCTTTTATGTAAGAGTGATCATACTGGTCTCTTCCATCCTTCCATCTCAAATAGCTGTCATTCAATTTTTATGAAGGAATTTTAAGGACACTTCCTGACTATGTGTGAATCAGATACCTTTATACACTATTTACAAATGTATATTAAAAGTGAGTCTTAAAATAACTAGAAATCCAATGACTACAGTATTTGGAAAAGTAAATTATGAAACACTGCTAGATTTTTCAGGAGGAGATCAATTAATTCTATTATACTATATCAGCTTATTTAAAAAGTAATTAAGCTTTCCCTATAAACTTAACTCCTTGTCTATTGATGTGGCTTTAGAGAATCTTCAGATACTCAAAGGCAATTAACAACTAAAAATAACAAGGAACTGTAAGCAGGCTAAATACCCATTTTACTTTCTGATTGAAGTATTTCTTTTCTGTTAATGTCATAATTGACTTGATTACAGTCTTTCTTTTGCAAAATATTTTCTGAGATCAAAGCTCTTTGGGGGGGGGTGCTATATAATTATATGTAATAAAAATTAAGCATTTCCTCACAAATTAACAAAAGCAACCAGAAACCCTAAAGACATTAGTGAGGATCAACAAAAGGACAGTGTTTGGAAGTTGTTTTATAATGATAATGCCAGGAATGCTAAGCCACTTGATTGCACTATAATTTATAAATCCTCTTCTGGATATGAGATCCTTTAAGTTTTAAATGAAAGAAGTCAAAGAGAGATGTTTCTAGCATCAGAGAATCTGTACATGTTAGTTCAACTTTATCTTTTTTAAAGTAGATGTATAGATATTAACCCTTTTTTAAAATAGTTATCCTTGTGTTTATAAAGCAATGTGTGGAAGACAATAGATGGTCCTCAAGAGTGTAGTTGAAAAAAATGTTTTCATTCATTTTTTTTTAGAGAGAGAGGAAGGGAGAGAGATAGAAAGATCGATGTGAGAAACATTGATCGGCTGCCTCCTGCATATCCTCCACTGGGGATAGAGCCCACAGCCCAGGCATGTGCCCTGACTGGGAATTGAACCAGAACCTTCATTCATGGGACAAAGTTCAATCCACTGAGCCACACCAGCTAGGCAAGAGTGTAATTTTCTAACCCTGAGTATAATTTTTTGTTCTTTTAGGCATTATAAAAGGCATTTTTTTTTTCTTTTTAGCTTTTTAGTTGCTTCTGTGTTGTAGGTAATAAAGATAAAAATTAAATAAAATCATTGAAAATATAGCTAAAAAAAATTGTGGCAAACAAAACTTTATAGTTGAAGCATGACATTTACTTTGGCTGAGTGGTAAAATCTTTTCCCACAGTAATGTGGTAAGATGAGCTCACTGCTGTGTATCTAAGTGTGCAGGTGCTGATGTCTAGGTGTCCTGCACATGCACTCTAGAATAAAGTGGAAACCAGCTCATTGAGAGACTGGCAAGTGGAATTCTGACAACTGAAAAGAAAGGCTCTGTCCAGGGACATACACATCAATGAAGTTTAGTTTTTGAAAGTTTAAAACAAACTTGAAAACACAGTCCTATTGGACAAACAATGCCTTAACCTGAAAAAGAAATGGCTGTAATATTGGGACTGTCTCAATCTTGGCTGTGAGGTACAGGAAATTTGGTTATTGGGGGTGTGCTGGAGTGGTCAACCATTCCATTTGCCCAGGACTGAGGCATTTCCAGGGTTTGGGGGCTTTCAGTTTTCAAACCAGAACACTCTTGGGTACACAGGGGCAGTTGGAAACTCTAGGGTATGTTTTCACATTTCTCACCTTATATAATACAAACCAGGTACTCCATTCTGAATTTGGCTCCATAATGAGCTTCATTAAGTTTTGTATTGAGTTCTTTTTTTTTTTATCCTCACCCAAGGACATTTTTTCCATTTTTTGTTCAGATAGAGTGGGAGGGAGAAAGAGAGAGAGAGAGACATCGATGTGAAAGGGACACATCAAGTGGTTGCCACCCACAGGACCCAACTAGGGCCAGGGACAAACTGCAACCAAGGTATGTGCCCTTAGAGGGAACTGAACCGGGTGTCTCAGGACCACAGGCCGACACTCTAACCACTGAGCCAAACCAGCCAGTGTGAGTTTTTTTTTTTTTTTTATGGCACAGTTTCTTTAGCAAGTTATTAATGATACTTATAAATCCTGAATGAGTTTAGTAATGGCTTAATTACTAGTTGTACAAAATACCCGATGTTTAATTTTTCAAAAGTTCAATTACATAAACAAATTACTTCAAACTGGGCAATTGATGCTTTCTCTTGTCAGTTCCCAAATATTTTATATTTTCCTACAAAAATGGGCTCTTAGAAAGTTATATATGCTCTTAAAAAAGCCTTTCTCATCTTGAACTAGTGATTTTAACTCCATCCCTTTTGATGAAGATTACATAGAGACTATGCACTAAAGATGTAGAGAAATAAAGTGAGTCATCAATGGGTTCCTGTATATTCCCCATTCATCCAACTTTCTTTTGGAGAAGATGAATATCTGTTGTCTTTGAGGCAGGTGATAGCTCATGGAGAAACCATTAATTTATAAAACTTTATTTATACATCACTCCAGGTATGTGACACTGAAATGATTTTCATGTAATTTTATAGCTGCCACCTGTCATTTGAAATTCTCAGTGAGAGTGGCTCCCCCAGCATTACCCTCAGTTGACAAAAATTACCTGAAAAGAAACCTATTCACTATGAATTGATATTTGGGTGTTATGTTGCATTTTAAACCCCTTGTTTTTGCATAAAATTGAAAAACTCTGGAAAAATTTAAGAAAAGGAATAAAAGGATCATGTTTTTATTAAATGTTAAAATGCAGACAGGTGGTTAAATATATATATTTATGAAATAGAATATATTTAAAATATTTACTGGTATTTAAATTATTAGGTACCATCTATGATTGGTAATAGTGCATTCAAAGGCACAATTGACTGTAACACTGAAACACAGTACAGATTTCATCCATTACATAAAGATGTCCTCAGCTTTAGGTTATGTAATGATAAACTGTACCTGTTGAAAAATATATATGGAAAAAAGAAATAATTTTTATACAAATTATGACTCATCTGCAAGGCATTCATTTATTCCAATCCAGCAACCATGGTATATGTGTTTGGATTACTAGGCATAAGTATGCAATATTTAAAAGGGAGTGGAGATCTTTATTAAAACAGAAGGCTCCTCAAACTTCACAATGATGTCAGTAATAGAGGTCCTTAGAGCACATTATTGTTTTAAGCAGAGGTCCCCACTATTTCACATTGGTTATAAAACATTATTTTGTGCTGCTGGCCTGGAATGAGAATGTCCTACATCTGTAGGCAATTAGAAGAAGCTGGACTGCATCTTTGATTAGCTCAATAATAAATGAGCATAAGTGTGACTTGACTTGTTAGTCAGATTCCCTAGACAGATTATCCTGCTGTTATCATATGAAATAAGCCCCTTTTATCAACAATTAAGTAAATCCACATTTGTGGGCACTTTGTAAAATTTGTGAGGTGGGAAGAAATCCAATTTAAGTCATAAGTCATCCAAAAAACTTTTAACCCTGCTTCAAATGATACAGACCTCCCCCTCCCAAGTTTTAGAAATTGGTTGAATTATGCAGAATAGTTTGGGTTGGAAACACCCTATGTGCAATCAATAAGTATGTATTTAGCATCTACCATAAGCAAGACATGTAATAGTTTTAGCTTATAACTATACAAATTTTCCAAGCAAGTAAGAAGTATAAATGTTTTAATATGTGAAAAGTAACTTACTTTGTAAGATAGTCCAAATCAGTTTAAGAAAAATTAAATAGGATTTAATTTATTATATAGTTTCTACTGTAACCAATGTGAATATTGTAAATTCTGAATATATTTTATTCTAGAACTTAATCATTTGGTTATAGGCATCATTCTTAAATTCAACCACAGTTGTCAATGATGGACTATAAACTACTTTGGGATGTAACTTATTCATTTATTTGTGTGTGTGTTTTTCTCCTAAATACCAGTGAAATATACATCTGAAGTATAAAAAAACAATTCAGCACATAAAAGTCATACTTAAAAAATTTCAGCAAAAACATTTCAGGGAAAAATACCACCAAACCTTCCAATATAATTATATATTTCAAAAACAATTAAAAGTTGGTGTCTTAAATAAACTTGGGTATTTTTAATCAATATTTACTCAAATGCATACATATAAAATAATCTCATGAGGTTATCTCCTTGACATAATCCTTAAATTAAATATCAGATGTTGAGGCATTCATCATCAATACTGGAATTCTGACTCATGACAGTAACACAAAACAGATGCTAATGTGCTGGGCTCTGTGAAAAGTGACACCATCACAGCATGGGTTAGCTCTTGTTGTGGGGTACTTAAAATTTGAACACAAGATATAAAATAATAAAAGTCAGAGTATGATAAGTTTCCTTACTTTATTTATAAGCCATTTAAAATCTACTCTCTCTTAGACAGAAGATAAATCTCAACATTGGTGAATAAGGGGCAGCGTCCCAGGGGACCAGGAGATGCTTTTCTCACTTAATGCATCAGCTCGGCGATCCCAATTGAACCCCTTGGTGTCGAGGGGGCAAGGTGCTTTCTTCTTCACTCATGAGCAGGTAGAAGGTAAGAACTCCTGGGCTCTTTCCATTGACCAATGTGTTCCAGGGCATTTATGGTATTAATACGGGGTCTACTCAGTCAGCCCTGCAGTGAAAAAGGAGTCTGGGACTCCTGTGACCTAGCTCAGTAACACAATTTCTACATCAAGCAGATCTGAAAGGGTTTGTTAACTAGGAAGAGGGAAACAGAATCCCTTAGCATAGTCTAGTTATCTAATATCCTACGTGTCTTCAAAGCCCAAGATTCTTATTGCTTTGCAAGCATGAGTCTGCAGCTGTTTCTAGAATACAGTGACAATAAACAGAAAAACCCAGGCAGATGGTGCCATAGTGCAAATGATATAAGTGAAATGTGTTCAAATGAGAACTTTAAAAGGCATATGAATATGAATGGGAGAGACTCCCTTTCCTCAGTGGTACTGAGAAGCAGGAGTCCCATTTCTTTATTCCACAATAAGGGGAAAAATGTCAGTGGGAAGTTCAATGAAAAGAAAGCTTAAGAACCCAAAGGGGGATATTTATGTAGTAACTTGACAGAACAATTTCAAATTTCCACAAATAACCTGATTGCTCCTTCTGACAGCTGTGACTCTAGCCCTGCCTGCCTGGGTTTGAAGGCCAGCTCTGCACTCACCACCTGTGTCACCCCAGGTTCTCAAACTTGGCTGCACACTGGAACCACGTGGGGCACTTTAAAAAATACTGAAGCCTGGAACCCACCCCTGAGATTGTTATTTCATTGAGCCAGGGTGTGGCTTGGACATAGAGGAGTAGTTTTTTTTTCTTGGTTAATCCTCACCCGAGGATACTTCTCCATTCATTTTTTTTTTTTTTTTAAGATAGAGTGGAAGGGGAGGGTGGGAGAGAGAGAGAAAAACATCGATGTGAGAGAGACACATCGATTGGTTGCCTCCCTCACAACTCTTACTGGGAATCAAAGCCACAACCCTATGGTCCATGGGCAACACTCTAAACACTGGGCCAAACTGGCCTGGGCTATAGAGGAGTTTTAAAGGCTCCCAAGTGACCCTAAATATATGCAGCTAAGGTTGAGAACCACTGATGACCTTTCTGAGCTACTGTTTCCTCATTTGTAAAATAATGACTATATGGGCAGCAACTATCTTTTAGGATAATTGTGATGATAAAATACAATAATGCAGGCAAAGCATTTAGCACAATGTCTGGCACATGTGGGAAAATGTCAAAAATTTATGAGTTGTTATTTTCATCATGAGGTGCACTTGGGCAAGAACCTTCTGGTTAGTATAAGAAGTCATGCTTACCTTGGCAGATGTTATGCTCACTCTGCTCATAGCCTGTTGCACATTGGATCCGGTGAGAAGGGTTGGAGGGAATACGTTGAGGGTCAGCTGGGTTCCTCCGGATGACAAAGGTGTTTCGGCCAGTCTGCACTTCTGGGCCTGCAACTGCAGCTGCACTGGCAACATAACCATTCCCAGGCATCACTGCACTGGCTGCCATACCACTGGCTGCTACACCCCCAGCTGTACCTGAAGTTGCGGCTGCATTTGCGGCTGCACCCACAGTTTCAGCTGCTGGTGTTTCTAGCTGAGGTTGTTCATTATTATTGACAATAATCTGGGCTGATTTAGGAAGGCAGAGGTATCCTCCATAGTGGTTGACGCATTTCATTCCACCTTTGCAGGCATCTGGGACAATGTCACATTCATCAATATCTGTGGTGAATAATAAAATAAGTCAGGAATCTTCTTATGGGAAAAATCGGACATGTACATATATGCTCATGCCCTTTCTGTATACTAACAGGACAGGAAGAGTGACACAGACAGCTATGTTCACATGGGAAGTCTTTGAAGTTGGCTCACCTTTACACTGCTGTCTTACAGGATCCCACTCATATCCATCTGTGCATTGCTGTGAAGAAAACATCAAGATGGGGCCAGGAGACAGTTAGTTGGTGTATCCAGTCCCTAGGAAGTCACTCTCAAAGCTTCATTCTTAAGGCAACAATCTTTGCACTAGAAATCTAGATAGATGATGAGATGGGTGGTTTGACATTCTCTAGTTTTTCTTTTTAAAAAAAAGACGAATCTGTGCTTCAGGTGTCCCTTCTCAATCACCAGCTACCTCTACTCTACTGTTGCATTTTGTATAGTTACCCATGTCCATCTTGGAATTCCTCCCTGTTTTTATACTGATTTCCAATCTCTCTGACTGTTCTGCTCTTTTATGCAATATTTGCTTCTTCTTCCACAATTGTAAATTTTACCAATATATATATTTCATCCGAGTTCTTTTTTTCAGCCTTTGACTCTTCTTCTTTCTCTAAATCCTCTTGGAGCATTCCAGCACCTGGCTTTTCTTATCATTCCTGTTTAGGTGAGTCCAGAGCCTCCTCTCACACCCTGGCCTACCTCCTTGTTTCAGTTCCTACAGGTCCTCTTGTTATCACTGAACCATTTGTCAAGTACCTTCTCACACAAGGCACCATCCTAGTCCCTGGGAATGCAAAGATCACGAAGACCTTATCCCTGTCTTCAAGCAGCTCATAGGCCAGAAGAAGAGATAGACAGGTAGACAAGTTGGAGCAAGATATAAGGTGCCATGACACAAGTATGCATGTAGGAGTGGTAGGCTCTGCCTGGGGATGTGGGTGGGCATAGCAGGGTGGAAGGAAAGGCTCTATGGAAGAGGCTACAAGTGAGTGGGGACTTACAGGAGTAAAATCGTTACAGAGGGGAGGAGCTGCAAGTAGTTCTGGGTGGGTGGTTGGAGAGAGAGGCAGGGCCAAATCTGAGAAGCCTTTCTTTTGAAACTGAATTCTTACTGCAGGTCAGTGAATCTCAAACTGTATTATGGTTAAGAATCACCTAGGATGCTTATTAAAATTCAGGTTCCTGATTCTACCCAAAAGATTGAATTCTGGGCAGGAGACCTGGAATATGAATGCCTAACAAGCAATCCAGGTGATTCTGATACAGGTCATCCATGTGCTACTCCTTTTTTATTTAATTTAACTTTTTATTGAATTTATTGGGGTGACATTGTTAAACAATTATGCAGGTTTCATGTGTGCAATTCAATAATACATCATCTGTATATTGCATTGTGTGCTTACTACCCCAAGTCAAGTCTCTTTTTATCACCATTTATCTCCCCTTTACCCTCTCTGCCTGCCCCCAACCCCTTTCCCTCTGTTCATCACCATACTGTTGTTTTAGGGTTGTTGTTTTTTTTCTGAATCCCTTCATCTTTTTCACCTTGCCCTCAGCTCTCTCCCCTCTGACACCTATCATTCTGTTCTCTGTATCTATGAGTCTGTTTCTATTTTGTTAGTTTATTTTGTTCATTAGATCCCACATATAAGTGAAATAATATGGTACTTGTCTTTCTCTGACTGGCTTATTTCACTTAGTAGAGGCTACTTCTTGAGAAAAGAAGAAAGATGCTTCAGGAAGTATTGAGCAAAAGTAGAGTAAATAACAAATAAACAAATTCTTTTAATAGAGCTGAGAGTTGCTTATGCACACAACAGATGCTTGGCAAGTAAATAGCTGAATGGAGGCAGAGAGGTCAGTGTAGATATTTTACTGATATCTGAAACTTAGGGTAAACACCAAACTTACTTTATCTCCCAAACTCATTCTTCTTAGTTTCCCCAACACTGTTCAAGCAAGGTACTACCACCATCCTCAGAACGCAGGATTACAATTTTGACATCAGCATTGACTTTTCCAATTATTTTCCTTCAAGTTCTGCTGACTTTGTGTCCATTTCCTATATCTACCAATTAGTATAAGCCTTCCTGACCTCATGAGTAGGCAAGGCCCTTAGCTGGTCTCCATATCTCCATATGGTACACACAGTCTCTATGGCAATCTTTCTTACTCTCTTGATTATGTTGTTCCCCTATCTAAGAGATAACAGTGGCCAGCAGACCTCACCTCTCCCATTATTATTATCTCCAGGTTCTCCCTACTACTCAGCTCCAGCCCATCTGATCTTGTCACCTCTTGGACTTGTCTTGTTGTTTTCACTTTTAGACTTTGATTATGCCACTTTTTTCCCCTCTGATTCAGGTGCCTATTCACCCTTTCTAGATTAGTCTGAAGTCATTACTTCCTTCAAGAACCAGCTCAGAGTTCTATCTCCCCCAATATGCCAGCACTGCCATTAATTACCCCCTTGCTTTTCTATTGCTTTAGCAATTTATAGAATCTAATTTGCATAATAATATTATTTGTACTTGTTTCGGAACTTTGTGATTTTTTTTAATAGTATCTTCCCAGGGTAAATTCCCTGATGTTAAAGTCTGAATTTTCTTAGTAAACAAATAAACTTAATTCTTTTGATAGTAATGAAAACTGTTTATACACATAGCAGATACTTAGCAAGTAAATAACTGAATGGACCCTATCTTTAATATGGAAGGGGAATGCTGTCTTGTGGCTATGAACCAATCTTTCCGAAAAGTACCTCTTTCAAGCTAGGCAAAATGACAGTTCACTTGAATAACCTGTATGCTAATAGAAAAGACTTGCAGTTTGTTTTAGGCATTTAGTTCCAGTACCTTTAATATGGGTCTACTATTATACAAGCCTAGAGTGAATTTAGCTAACCACTTGCTGGCTGTGTAGCCTGAAGCAAATAAGATACTCTCCCAGATCTTCAGTTCTTCTATTAGCCACTTACCTTATACTTTGCGGTGAGGATGAAAGGAGATAATGTCTCCACAGTGGAGTACTTAAAAAAGAGTTACATCTTGTCCTTTAACCACGAGTTATTAGGCATACACAATTTGAAAGAGAATAGACCTAATCTTAGCACTAAAATCATGTCATATCTGGAAAATCTGTTCTCATAACAGTGAACCTAGTTAGTAGTCTTAAAACAATAGTGTGTAATCCATAGGGAACTTTCTCTGCTAAAGATGAATAAGATTTAGATGATTAACAAAGGGAAGGATGTTTAAGATAAGCAATTACAAAAGCAATAAAATCTTTGATTAGATGAATATAAAAGTGGGTAGCTAATTTAATTTTAGCTTCCTAAGAAGGTAGTAAGTTTAGCTTGAATAACAAAACATTTTCAGTTGAAGATAAACAACACATGTATTCATTTCTCTTGCTTTATTTATCTTCAGCAGAGGAAGCAATTATGTTTACTATTAAGTTAACAAAATATTTATATTAAACCTTATTTGATTTATAGTTGATCTGAACAGCAACAAGGAACATTTGCCAGATGATTACTATCATTCTAGGGATAATATAGTACTAAAAAAAAAAAAGAAGAAAAAAGAAATAATGCTCACTTTAAAGCGTTTTCTTAAGGTTTTTTTTTTTTTTTCTCTTCACATTCTTCTAAGTAGGATTACTTAATTTTAAATTGGGAACAAGTAAAAAAATATGTTTTTCACATTCTGATCCAGAACAAATGTCATTTGCCTTACAACACTGATTAAAGAGTAGGCAACACAAAACAGAGGTGCAAACTCACCAGAAGTGAGGTAAGTACTGCCCTCTATTTTCACCACATCCCTGCCTGGCAGTGGGAGAGGTCAGATACTATTTTCAATTTTTTAATAAACAGTGGTTATACCCATGCAATTCACTAATCAAGTGTTATTTGGAAATATCAGATATGCTAAATAGAAAATGCAGAATCAAATTTCACACAATGCACTTAGAAACCACATCTTGGTAATACATAAAGTCTATGTCAAGGGTATTTATTTGAGATATCAATTATACTATAAATGAATATTAGCCTTTATAAAATCAATAAAGGCCACTTACCTGAGAACATAAGTTCCATGTACAAATGAGGCAAAGTGCTTTTGTGATGTTTAACTTTCTTTTTTGATTCCAGTATTTCTCTGCAAGTTTTGGTTTCATCTGCATGTATGTAGGAATCCAGGGTTTCCGATTCCTTACACCCATTAATTTATTGAATGTGTTGGAGACATGTAACTTACTTTGGTTTTTGTTTCAAAAGGGTTCTCTCTTTTTGGCCTTACACAAATCTTTACATTTTGGTCCCTATCTCAATTGGTGATTAAATGAACTTTTGAAAGGACCACCAGCAGTTTACAAGGAATCAAACGTGAACCCTGCTAACGCGTCATTTATTACCCTCTACACTACAGAGTGCAGCCCACATACACCGGTAGAAGTGGATAAAGTCTCTCTTGTGTCACAGAATCTTGCTGAACAGCACTCATCTCAAATCCCGTCACCCCTTACCGTGTATGTGATTGTTTCCTCTGTGTCCTGTGACTTGACCAGCGCCAGAGTCAGCATACTTAGGAAAAGGGCTTTCAACATCGTGAATCTCAAAGAAAACACAGGACAAATGGATGCTTAGTATCAGCTGCGGGGTAAATAACAAAACTTTAGCTGTGAAGTAACAAGGGAGGGAGGAAGGGAGGGCGGGGGAAGCTGAGGCTCCACCAAAGGCAACTTCAAATCTGGTTTCTCCTCCCCTCCTCTCCTTCCTCAAACCTTCCCGTGGCCAAACGAGGCACCAAAGTCTGTAACAGGGCTGCAGAATTACATTTCACTTCACGCCACCCGGCTGCGCTCAATATATACAAAGGACACACAGCGTACCTTTTATACTGCACCTACACAACAGGCCCCAGAACGGAGGCGAAGGAAAAGAATAGAGGGTAATTAATTTCAAAAGAGAGAGTGCATATGTATTTATTTAATGTATTTATTTAGTTTGCGAGAGTGGAGGTGGGGCAGCAAATCTCCTACGCTCTTTAACGTTAAGAGTTTTCCCTATGAGCTCACCTCCAGCTAGTTAAGTTCTTTGCACAGCTCTGTAGAAATACCTGCGAACCAATATGAATACATTGGCGTCAAACTTAAAAAACAAAACAAAACACCACAACAGAACTCAAGGGGCAATCTCCTCCCAGTTCTGGTAGAATACCTGCCTCTCAGAGTTCCTTCTCACATTTCCCAGCACAAACTCTCAAAGTGGTGTTTCCACGCTGCTCTCTGCGCGCAGCTTTGTTTAAAAGCGCCAGCCAGGTTGTATGGAGGTGCGTCTGCTTTCCTTGTGCCTTATTAGTCCCTCGGTCCCCGACATGACATGCTACCTTCAGGAATGGGGCTGCCTAGGGCCGGAACTGGGGGAACACACCGAAGCCCAAGGTACCAGTTTTGGGGTGGCGGGCCTGGCTCCCCCAGTGAAATGAGGTCCCTTTTCTTAATAGTAGGCTAACAGGAGGCATACCCCGGAGCTGCTATGGAATCTAACCAGCTCCTATGGAATCCAGGTGCGTCTTAAATCTCGCACATTAGCCCCTGAAAATTTCAAAAACCTCATTTATGGGCGAAGCCCTGTCTGATGATTGTTGGCGCGCACACACATGCCCATACAAACAGATGTCACCCTAGTACTCGCACATGCTGACAGATCGCATTCAGAGTCCAAACACCTCCACCTCCCTCTCTGCCTGAGAGATCCTGCAAAATCTGGGTCAGTTCTCTGGTACACTGCACCCCTCAGATTACCCCACTTACTCGCCAGCGCGCAGCCCTGCGGGCACTGGGCGCAAAGGTGTGACCCCCGAGTCGAGGGCTCCTACCTGCGCGGCAGCGCTGCGCTCCAGGCCCGGGAAGCGAGGGGAGAGTGCAGGGGAGGGCAGCCCCGTGGGTCTGAACTGGCGAGGTCTGGCAGCGGCCTTGGCTACAGGAGGAGGAGGAGGAGAAAGGGAGGGAAATGGAGAGGGCGAAGGGGGGCGGAGGAGAGAGCTGAGGGAGGCGCGTGGGCTGAGCCAAACCCTGCAAGCCGGGAGGAAGAGCGCGCTGAGCCGCTGGGTCCGCGCCCCCTCCACTAGGGCTCTCTCAGCCACCCCACCTATCCTTCTTTGCCAGCCTCTTTTCCCCAGTTCCCACACACGCCTGAAACCCAGGCCGAAGATGGCATGTTTGGCAAATGATGTCTGAAGTTTGAATCAGGCTTGATGATGCTCCAGCCTGCAGGGCAATTTCTGACGCCTGTGGGGGGACGTCTCTGGGGGTGTTCTTCTGAGGGTCCTGGGAAATTGCTTATTTTCCTCCCAATTAGTGAATTCTAGGAGAGTAAATTAATCCCATTCATAGAACTGAAACTTTTTTTTTTTTTTCATTTAGATGCTTTTTGTTGTTTGGAGTGGGGGAGGGTCTGCTTCTTCAAATGTAGAAAAAAAGTAATCTATTCATTCATCAAATACTTATGGTCTACTATGTTTCAGATGTTGGGAATGGGCTAAGTAGACCTCACAGTAACAAAAATGTGAAGTGGTGTTTGTTTTTATTTTCTCAAACCTCCCTTTTTTATGGGCCCCTGTTCTCACCTACTGCCTTTTTTTCTTCACTGGTTCATTTTTGGAGTTCCCAATACCAGTCATTCAAAGTTGGGCATTTCACTCTCACCTTTCATACTACCAGAGGAATTTCAGGAATCTGAAGGGGAAGATTTTTTTCCTGGCTTCTTCAAATCATACTACATAGATTGTGTTTATCTCTAAAGCCTCCATCTCTAAAATCAGATTAGTAGTTTGCTTCCAAGGCAGTTATGTCTTCTAAGAAGTAAACAGCCAAATACAATTTCATGAATGAGACAATGTGCAAACTAAAGGTGTTAAGGACTTTGACCCAGAGCCTGGGGAAGAGGGTGGGTGGGAGGGAGAGTAACAGCTCCTTTTCTTTCTCTGCTGTAGGGAAGGTGGTAGATAGTACAAGAGACAGGCTGTCTCCCTATGTTTGGGGTATGCAGTGGGTTGCAGAGATATTGCCAGTTTGGTTGCAAGCCACACAATATTGGGTAAGATCAGAGAACTTCAAGATCCTAAACCTTACTTCAGTGCTAACAGTACTGAAGATTTTTACTAACAAAATTCAAATAAGTATGTTTTTCTAGTCATTAATGACCTCCAAGCTAAAAAAAAAAAGTGGATCTTTAAATTTTTACAGTAAAACGATGTGTACACACATTTTCTTTGGAAAATTTTCTACCTCTCCTCAACCCTTTCTTCAGAAATAGTGGGTTAGAACTCCCAAATTTCTATCTCCAGCCTGGAGCTCTTCCTGTATATCCAACTGCTGACTTGTTATCTTCATCTGTACACCTACTGGACATATCAAATTGTACAGGTCTGCTGATTCTCACTCTCTCCCAACCTACTCTACTCACCTGCTTCACCATCTTAATTAAAAGCAATTTCATCTTTCCATTTGCTCAGTTCTTACATCCTGGATTCAATTCTTCAGAAAACTCCTTTGGCTTCATCTTCAAAATATATCCAGAATCGGACCACTTCTTATCAATTCTTTTGTGAGCACCATGGTCTAAGCCACCACCATCTTCCACTTAGATTATTACAACAGCCTCCTAATATGTCTCCCTGCTATATACTTGCTTCTCTGCAATCTTTTCTCAGCATAAGTTATATAAATGGAATCCTAGAGTATGCATTCTTCTGTTGGCTTCCTTTACTTAGCATGTTTTTTTTTTTATCCTCACCTGATGACTTTTTTTTTTTTTTTTTGGCATTTATCTTCAGATAGAGCAGGAAGGAGAGAGAGAAACATCGATGTGAGAGAGGCACATAGACTGGCTGCCACCCACTCAACCCCTGGGCTGGGGGACAAACCCCTACTGAGGTACATGCCCTTAGCAGGAACAGAACTGATGGGAAGATTTCTTTTCCATAGTTAGAGGAAAGATTTCCCAAGCTCACAGTGAAGGGGAACAATGGAGCCCTTTGCTTCCATTGTTACTGGCAGCCATGTTGCAACCCAGAGGTAAGGCAGCCTGGGCAGGAGAGGGATGCATGCTGTGTGTGGCCAACACATGAAGAAAAAATGGATCCATGATGGATTGTTTATAGGCCCAACTGACCCTAAAACCCATACTTTTAGGAGTTCTCCACAATGTTTTAATTGCTTTTAAAGTCAGAAGGAAAAAGGAGATATCATCAAGTTTGGATTATATTTGTCTTTATACCATTATAGTTGGAAAATATACATTTTTTTTTTTTTTTTTTTTTATAGTGGAAGGAGCCAGTGAAGGCAAAAATGCCTAGGGACCATGCAAGTCATAATGTGGCCCTGAGTTTTGAGGATGTTTCCAGTTTTTGCAGTGAAAGTTCTGTGTCTTGGAAAACCCCTAGGCAAATAGGGCAGGTAACCAGGAGTTCTTGCCTGGACTTCTGGACTTTGCCATGCTCTAGCTGGGTAACTATGCAGTCACTAAACTATTTTGAATCAGTTCTGCATAAATGTTGACTAGGGTAACAGCATTTAGCTATAGTTATTATATTGTACTTATCTGTTGTTGTCACATTGTAACTTACCTGTAACTTACCCTTAATTTATCACATCAATTTTGCCTGTTCCTCATTTATTCTCTCTTCTACTAATAAATATTCTGGTTTGCCTTTGTAAATCAACCCTTATAGTGGTAGGCCATAGAATGCATCTAAGTTTCCCAAAGGGAAAAATCCTAAGTCCTAAAAATAAGTGGAAATGGCCTAGTGCCAGTACAACTAGAATGTCAAGGCCCAGAACCCGGCAGTTAGACCTGGTGATGTGGCAGAATTTTTGTCTTCTGTAGTGGTTTAAGTTGTTTCTGTGTGCTGATGAGACTGGGCATATAAAGAATACTGGGTCCACAATTCCAGGCTCCCCTGACTAGAAGACAGCCTGTTCTACATGAGCTGTTAAGACTTCTAGGACTTAGTCCTGCCTCTGTGAACTCAAGGTAGGCCAGGAGCTAGGGCATGCAGTCTGAGCCTTCATTTCATGTTTATCCTTTGCTCCCTGATTCTTACTATCCTTGAATCCAGACACCACAGTTTGGCTTAGAGCATATCAGTCCATATGATTTGTATGGAGCTTAGTTTTCCTCTGACTTTTTTTGGGTGAGCATGTAGCCCAGGCTTTGCCAATAATATCGAATCTCCTATAGCCACAGTGTTTAGTTCAGAAGTGATACCTATACCCTAAGAAAACCCCCAGTGAGAGGCAGTGTAGTATAGGGCTTGGATCCAGAGAGCCTGAGTTCAAGTTTTGACTGTACCACTCACTGGCTGTGTAAACTTGGGAAAGTTACTTAACCTCTTTGGGCCTCAGTTTCCTTATGTGTCAAATTGGGATAATAATAATTCTTGTCTTGTAGAGGTTTTATGAGTATTAAATAGGAGAATGCTCATAAAGCCCTTAGTACAGTTCCTTGCGCATAGCTATTGCTGCTGCTGTTGTTATTAATCACAGTGGCCTATCACTCAGTTTATACTGTGAACTTAGTAAATCAGATTCATTGTATGATAGAAAAGAAGTTATTAAGGTTGAAAATCTTCATATTTTGTTTGCAAATATCACTAGTTAATGGGATATTTAAAAGAATCAGGGTCTAGACATTTAATTTGCTGTAATTTGATGACTGTGGCATAGAAACGTGTGGTACCATACTGAACAACATCCTGAGATGATAGTACTTTGGAATAAATGGCTCTGAGATACTAAGTTTTTGAATTTCAAGTGGCTTATAAAAATTATACTTCCTTACTGATAACAAATAGTAACAACTAACACTTATGTGGTGTTTACACTACACATGTGTGACAATTCACCAGTATTGTTACTCATGCCTATTTTACTAAAAAAGAAGTTGAGGCATAGAGCAGTTTAGTAACTTTCCCTGGTCACATAGCTCATGAGCAGCAGACTGGGGTTCAATAGCAGGCTGTCTGATGCCAGAACCACTGCTCTGAATTCTTTGCTCTGTTACTCTCTCCCACCACCAGCTGAATTTAGGATTGCAGGAACAGAAAAGAGGCATGGGCGATTTCTTCAATGGAGTACAACAACAGAGATACAAATGGGGTACATAGTTAGTTGAGCAGGCTGCAATTAGAGATTGCAATTAATTCACCTTGCTAAATTACTGTGAGCTCAGGGGAAACTGAGATTTGAAGTTCTGTTTGGTGGGGGGGGAAAAATCACAATTTCAGAAGATATTCAGGGATGTTGATGACCATTTATTGTGCTGTAAGTCTCCGTATGCTTTGAAGTGTGTATCTGAATCAAAGATAACCTATCAGTGTGTCTGCATTCTAAGAGTGGCTGATTCAGGTGCAGGCTAACTGAGCCCAGTGGTTATACCTGGTATTATAGAGACCAAGACATGGATCATAGAATTAGCCTATAATTTTGGCCATGTAGTCAACTAGGCAATATTTAGATCCAGTTGGTTTGTAAAAGTATATTCCCTTATGAAGCAGTTGAAGGAAAAGCCAGCACTGGAGCCAGAATTGGCTGTATAAGCCTTTGCCTTTCATAGGAGTGCATTTGTTAAATACTAGCATTCTTAGTAACACGATAAAAAATGACCACCGACTATTGTAGCTTTGTAACAAACTCTTGCAAGAATAATGTTGATTAAATTATTTTCTTAGGCTGCTTTTATATTAATGCTTAAATATTTAAGACTTTTGAAAAGCTAAGTTAACTATTATTATCCATGAAAATACTCTTCTGGTGAATCTACATATTTCTGTTTTACTTGCCATTATTGAAACAAGTCCGTGGAAGAAATAACTTCTAATATTCTTTTTAGTGTTAAAATTCTTTAATTCTATCTTGTCTTTGTCACTGAATTGGAGTCAGCATAAAGCTAAGAGAAAAGATAAATTTAAGTGGGTTTCAGCTAAATCTTTTCTAACACACACACACACACACACACACACACACACACACACACCCCATTACAAACCTGTACACAGAAGATAATGTGTATTATCAAAATTAATATCTAAAATACCCCAAACGTTAATCCATGTAATTTGTGGCATGTGCCTTATAAGAGGACTCACTGAAATACATGGAGGTTGGATTGCAGCTCTGGCCTCAAAGAATATTGGCAAATTTGCATTTATGTGACATTAATTTGCCTCAAGTATGTCATTGGTGAGTTCTTTGTTTTAGTGAGTGCCAGATGTATTCTTCTTCTGAATATATTTGGTGAAGCTCTATTCCTGAATGCCAAATGGACATGAGAAAACTTTCAGTCATCTGGAGCTTGTAAATTGTTTTGAAATTTTTGGAATTTTATTGAAGGCTTGATTTCATCATAGAGCAGAGAATACCTTGGATGAATAAAAAGCAAATCAATCAGAAATGTTTGGAACCAGTAATTAGAATTTCCTTGGAGAGATAAAATGTATGATGTAAATCCATTGCCTTGCAAAAAAGATTGCTTTCTAATAAGTTATCAGATCTTACAGGGCAACTTTAGATGGGGACACAGATGTGAAGCTTTATTTTGTTTTTGGCTACAAGTTCCTCCCTCTCTCCTTTCAAGCTTAGCTTTTCCGGAAACTCTATTTTGCTAATCAAGGCTGATGGGGTTTCAAGATGATCGTCTTATAGACCATAAAATTAGAAATAATACCCCCTGAATATTAGTAATTTTATTTCAATATGTAATGTAAAGAAACAGATTATCACTCTCCTACTTTTGCCAGTTTGGAATCTTTTCATATTTTGCTGACTTTTAGAATTTTCAGTGTTCTACTTTCCAACTTTATTTTACCTTACTTGAATTATTTTTTCCTTCACTTTGTGGATTATTATTAAAATAAAAAATCTTCCTCATCTGTCTTTTTGTGAATACTTAATCTTGTAGCTTGATTCTGATTACAGATACTGAAATTAGTATTTAATTTCTTCAAAAATATTTAAATTAATTTTTTAAGGAACAGTGATTCAAGTAAAATCAAAGACATTGTGTATGTTGAAATCTAGAATTTTAAAAAGTGTGTAATAGCACTGGTAATACTGATTTATAATTTTTTTCTTAGTATGTCATATCCTACAGCATTGGAGCTGCTTAGACCAAAGCCTAAAATGGAATAGAGGCTATTTTTTCTCTGCTTTTAGAGGAATTTTAAGGCATAAATTATTTTGATAAACTAGCATTAACTTTTTTTCCTCACTGTAGAATGTAAAAAGGAAAAAAAAAACCAAAAAACAAAACCCCACCCAAAACCCTTTCTATTTGGAGTTTCAGTATGCTGCTAACAGAAAAATATAAGAAATGACATATCTGACTTTTATTGTTGATTGAATAGGATAAATGTGGAAAATCTATTCAAGGTAAGAGGTTAAAAGTTTACATATCCACAAGGGAGATATTGCAAGGATATTGCTTAGATTTAAGTGTTTTGTTTTTTTTAAATAACTCTGTTCAAGCAGATGCTTCAATTGTAGTTAGTTTTTAAAAGGGCCAAGAGTTATAAAACACTTGAATTTGTTCAATTTAGTTGGAAGAATGGCAGGATCAGAAAGGACTTTCCAACCTCATTTAATATAAATGAATTTATTTTATGGTGAAAAGGAAAAATAAGAAAAAGAGAATATTAGCACCCATCTACTCCAACTCTATCATGAAACTTGGAGCTTAGATAACTTTTCCCAGTT
The DNA here is from genome assembly GCF_014108415.1 of Molossus molossus. Classification (NCBI taxonomy): domain Eukaryota; kingdom Metazoa; phylum Chordata; class Mammalia; order Chiroptera; family Molossidae; genus Molossus; species Molossus molossus. The sequence goes on from NW_023425350.1 coordinate 39,586,546, forward strand.
AACCCTAGTTTAGTGACAGAGCCAAGGACTAGAACCAGGTGTTTGACTCCTCATCTGCAGCATTCCACTTCTCTGCCCTATCTCTTTATCTACAGCCTCCTTTGTGTATTTGACATAATCTTCATTGTCATCATCCATCCATACATATAACACAAATTGAGCATTAGACTTAGGCCTAGGGAGCTGTTGGGTGGAGTTGGCATGTACATGTGCAGAATTAAATAGGTGTTACCTCTCTCTTCTGCTAAGCTATGATCTTCTTGAAGGCAGGGACTGTGTTTGTCCACCTCCCTTTCAGCCCACATTGCAGAATATGCTCTCTGAAGCTTTATGTAGAATGCAATCTGCTTCAGAAAATTTCTCCACCTGCCTTTCCTATGACTCCTCTTGTCTGTTTTAATTTCTGTCCCATTGCCTCCTCCTAGGAGTTCTCCTCTTGGTCTATACCTCCTTTGGACTGGCAATTCACCTGGTCAGCCTGACTTTGATTTTGGTATTTTTCCTAGAAATTACCTTTTATATTATTTCTGCTTACCACTATCCTCTGCAGACCTTGGGTAAGTGACCCCCATATCTGCTTGTGCTTTAAGCTTCCAGATCACCACCTTTAGACCATACTAATGCCTAGGTCCCACCTGTCTTGGAACTGAAAATGATAGTTGTTTTTTTTTCCTCACCCGAGGACATTTTTCCATTTTTTATTCAGATGGGGGGGGGGGATATTGACGTGAAAGGGACACATCGAGTGGTTGCCACCCGCACGACCCAACCAGAGTCAGGGACAAACTGCACCTGAGGTACGTGCCCTTAGCGAGAACCAAACCCGGATCTCTCTGGACCACAGGCCAACGCTCTAACCTCTGAGCCAAACTGGCCAGGGCGGAAAATGATAGTTTTATCTTTGTATTGCTGAGGAAACGAGGATAGCCTGGTACTTGTTAAATACTCAACAGATGTTTGTGGAATGAACATCAAAAACACTTCATTGTGTCATCTTTGTCCTCATCTTTTTCATTTTTTTATTGGCTATTTAGCTTGGAGAGATGATGTGAAATACCATATGTGATGTAAAATGACTCATGGTTCATTTGATCACACTTAGATACATAAATAAAATTTACTCCTAGTCTTAGACCTCCTGATAGCAGCTTTAAATACCTGGCTAATTCTGTGAATAGCTGGTGAAATTTCTCCTCTGTGTGAAGATTTACTTTGGATATAAGTTTTTACTCTATTAATAAGTCATTTTCTCTTCTAAGGAATTATCTAGTCAATGAAGAAAAGGGGTTATGCTATATACACATGCTAAATTTCTATCACGTAGTCTTCTTTCAAACACTCAGAAAGTTTGGGCTGAAGCTAACTAATAAATAACAATTTAAAAATAATGTGTGAGTCAGCTATATTAAAGGAGTATAACAATAGGTCTTAGAGTGACAGTCTTGATTAGCAGCTATTTTTTCCAGCGACTTACTAACATTTACAAATAAATTTATCATTTTTCTAAACATTCTGTAGTTTCCTTCTTCCTAATGACTCTTTTAAACAGTAGTATTTGTTTTTTCTTATTAAAAATAACATATGCACCCTGGCTGATTTTGCTCAGCAGTTAGAGCGTTGGCCTGTGGACCAATGAGACCCGGATTTGATTCCTGCCAAAAGCACATACCTCAGTTGCGGTTCGTCCCCGGTCCTGGTTGGGGTTGTGCGGGAGGCAACCAGTCAATGTATCTCTCTCACAACCATGTTTTTCTCTCTCCCTCTCTCCCTCCCTCCTACTCTATCTAAAAGGTAAATTGAGTGAAGATTAAAAAACAAACAAACAAACAAACAAAACATATGCTCAATGTAGATACTTAATAAAATATAGGGAAAAGTAAAGATGTAAATAAAAATTATCCATAATGAAAATGACTTAAATATTATCATTTTAAGAGATAACCACTGTTAACATTTGGTTATATTTCTTTTTAGATTTGTCTATATGTTCATTTACCTCTCTTGATTTTTCTCTCTCCCTCTTGATTTTTCTCTCTCCCCCCCTAATTATTCTAAGTGTATATGCAAATATCAGCAATATTATTTTGGAGCATATACATTATAAATATGTACAAGATTTTACACATAGTTTTTTGTTTCTCAACATTATAATTTGAACATTTCCTCATATTGCATAATGTTTTGTAAAGCTTATCTTTGGTTTTCTTTACAAGGAATCTTTAGTCTTAGCTTCTGGTCATTACTGAATTGGATGGACAATCATAATTTCCTGTATAATAATTATGCTCCGCTTCAGTTGATTGAAAAAACAGGAAAATTATCCCTTCTATTTTATGAAACTTACAGATTGAGTTAAATACTTGTCTACACTATGACAGCACCACGTGTATTTCTGTTTTCATTACATTGACTTACAGCCTATGATTCTCGCGTGTATGTGCGTCTCTATATCTGTCTTCCCTACAGGACCCAAAGCTCCTGAGGTGTCAGGTCATATTAATCTTGATATGCTCAGCTCTCAGCAGAGTGGCTGTAGTTTGTGTTTCATATTTGTTTATCATAGAAAAATGAAGAAATGGAGGCGCAGCAACAGTAAGCTGTCCCAGACAGTAGGATTTATCTAGGATTCTTTGCTGGAGGCCAGGGCTGGTCTCCTTAGTTTCTGTGTTACTGAAGTTACTCCAGGCCACAGCACCCCTGCATTGATAATAAGCTGTTTTCCTGGTCTTTGTGTCCTTTTTTTTACTGAAGGACCTTCTGTCCCAAATTTTCTCCTTCTGGGCAGAGTAGCCTGGGGCATGGATGTGGGGATGTTACATGTAACACAAATGCCTCCTTCTTACTTCTGCTGAGAGCTGAGAGCTACTGAGCCTGAAAAATGGCATAACTCTTGGGGATAAAGTCCAAGGTATTCCTTTGGGTGCTACAGCTCCCACAGTTGGGTTTGGGCCCTTGAGATTCCAAAATGAACTGTTTTCTGTAGCCTCCAATGCTCTGAAACTGCCCTGGACCCATGCAGAAGTAAGGGAAATGTCTCTTACTCCCTCTTGTGCTACATTTTGCCTCATCAGCACAAAAGTGCCTTTGCACTGAACATCAATACTCACACAGTCTATAGTGTAAACAGTTTCTCTCATCAGCACCTTTCCTTAGGAATCAATGTGTGAGGCTTTGGCAAAGGGGACAAATCTGAGTGGTCATACTACCTCAGGACATGCTGCTACCCTCCTCCCTTCCTCCCTGACCACTGTGTCTTTGTTATTGAATTAAGCTTGGATTCTCCCTATGAGACTTCTCAGTTTCCCAATGCAAATAATTTTCCACCACCCTCCCTGTTTACCAGACAAACTCGATGTCTGAATTTCAATGGAAAACATGGCATATGTATCTTTATGTCAAATTATACATTAGTCTGCAAGGATGATCTGCTGGTTGGTAATGATGATAGAAAAGATTTTGAACTTTCACCGCAGAGTCAAGAATCTTTGAACAATTGCTATCTAAAAAAAATCCTCACCCAAGGATATTTTTCCATTGATTTTTATATAGAGTGGAAGGGAGGGAGAGGGAGATATGCCTACTCACTATCACTTTTCTTCTCTTCCCCATAGCATCTACTGTTCGTCTTTCCTCCCTACCATCTTTGAGTTCCTCATTTATTTTTCTACTAGCTGCTAAGAAAAGCCACATTTCTTAAACCAACATCATTGCATTTACACAAGAAAGGTAACAACAGAGTCACAGAAAATAAGGTTACTCTTGTCCCTTTCATTCTTACTCATTTTTCTATAAAGAACTTTGAAACTTGAGTTGAACAAGTAAATAGTTTAAATAAAATAAAATATTTTGGAGTCATATAAAAGGAACTGGATTCCTGTCTTCTATATTTTAGCCTGAGAATAATTTTTCAGACCCATCTTATTCCTACATTCTTATATTTATCAAAGATCTCGCACATTAAACAGGCCCTAGATTTTTAATTCTTTGACCTTCTGTGCCATTCACACTCTTTTTATGATCACACTTTAGAGCTGGAGGTTTAATCCCACTCCTCTATTATACAGGTGAAGAAATTTACTTGAAAACACACACACACACACACACACACACACACACACACACAATAGCAGAGCTCAGTCTGTAATCCATTTTCCTGATAATACAAAATATTCATCCCTATATAATATTATATAATATTTATCCCTTCGTTCTTTTTTGAGTGTCTGCTATGTTCCAGGCCCTGGGCTAGTTCTCAGGGGATACAAAGAAGAAAGCCTAGTCTCTCGCCTACCCTAATTTTGAAGGGGAGACAGATAATGCTTACACCTTGCTAAAGGAATCAAAAGTATTTTTTTTTGACACACATGCTACACACATTTGTAAGATATTCAGGTCTTGGAAACAGTTTATAAGAACAGAATAAAATTATAAAGGCATATTATTAGGGTAAGAGTTTAGAGATGCAGATTTCTTTTTTCCCCAGTAATAAGCTGCTGTCAAACATTCATTACATCTGCATCAAGCTCCACCGGGGCAGGAGCTTTTCTCTGCCTTTCCACTTTTATGACAATGCTTGACGTGGAATAGGGTCTCAACGCAAATGTGTTGGATGAATTATTGAATACATGGTGTTTTCTTGGAAGCTGTGGTTGAACTAAAGAATCTCACAGAACACCCTGAGAATATTATGAAGACTATCTTTCTCTTCCTCCTACCCTCTGGTCAAGAGTGATTGTCTTCAACAATGCTTATTAGTTACCTTTTGTGATTCTGTTTTGCCACTATTTTCTTTAGAAGATTGAAAAACCTGAGGATACTGCTTGCTTAATGGACACTGGAAATACAGTAGAGTTAATTTGTGTATATTTTCATCTTTCCAACTAGATTCCCTAAAGTGCAAATTTATGAAAACAAGGTTTATGTTTTATTCTTTTTATTTATTATTTCATTTGGACAACAGTGAGATGTTTAAAACACAGAATGTTTAAGATACAAACAAATCCAAAAGTCCTTTGCAAATGAAAGTGAATATGTATTATAAATGGTCATACATTAAGTCTGATTAGCTTCCAAATAGTGGAAATAATGTTTATATGAGGAAGCTCTTGGTCATATATTTGAAACTGATTGATAAAGTGTTCCTAAAATTATAAAGTCACTGTAAAGCCAGTGACTGTATGCTCTTCAAGTAGCCTGCTAAGTCAGTAAATTCTATGAAAAATAAACCTAATAGCCAAACCATTTATGGGTAGTAATGTAGACTAAATTATTAGTTTTATTGCCATACAGAGATACAAGTATTTAATTTGGTGATTAGTATTAATTAGGTGAGTATGGCATTTTATTTGAAATTATTAAATGTTGGTTGCTATAATTGAATTTTATAAATAGAAAGTAAAACTTAGCCAAGTGTCTATGTAAAATCATCTGGTAAGTTTGTATGTATGGGTGTGTGTTATTTATGTTTTTAAATAGTTTGTTTTGAAATTTTTTATTAGTCCCTCAGTTTTTCTACAAATATTTGTAGAACACATGCTATGTACTAAGCATCGCCCCTAAGGATATTGCAGTCTGGAGGGGTGTCAAACATGTAAGAAGGAAATTATAACACCCGGATGGAGCAGCACAGAGAACACAAGGAAGTGACAATAAACACCACCTTGGGAGATCAAGGAAGGTTTGCTTTCTGAAAAGAAGGGCATTGCCCCTTGGCTAGGGCAAGGGGGGATTTGACCTTTCATAAAAAGCTCAGAGAGCTTCCAGGAGAGCTGCAAGCAGTTCAGTGGAATAGAGAGGGCAAGGATGGTGGGAAAATGGAAGTTGAGACTGAAGGGTAAACTGGGTTGAGGTTTTTCTTTGCCATGCTAGGTGATCTGGGCTGCATGGTGCTATATAAGTGGGTTTCAAGTGTATGTGTCTCAAACTGAAACGTGTTGACTGAACTTGGAAACAGAGGTCATATTTGACCTTCAAAGAGCAGTTTAATGGGAGGAGTGAGAGGGGATTCCCGGCTGTACCAGGTTGAAGAGTGAATGAAAAATGTTAAGAGTAGGGACAGTGGTTGCTGTCAAGTCAAGATGTTGATTCGATTTATGAAACATTTAAAGTCTATATGTCATTAAACATATAGGATAAGTTTAGAATTACAGGTTGGCTACAATAACAGATGATAGGTTTACCATCATATACCTCTCTTGATGTATGCTAACTTTATTTTCCAAGAGTATTGTGAAGAAAATAATGTTAGGTGATAAAAATGTTTCCTTCTAAAAGAAGTGTCTTTTTATGATTAAGGCTAAGTTAAGAATTATGGTGTATCTGACTTAGATCTGATAAGTTCCTAGAGAGTTCTGTCTCACAGTGACTAATTCAAGAGAACTTAAAAATAGTTATAGTCACAGCTATAAAGAAAGCAGGCTGCAATCCCCAGAAGAGGGGGTGGTAGGGGAGAGATAAACCACAGAACTTATATGCATGTGTGCATGAACAATGGACATGGACAACAAAGTTGGGGACAGGGTGGGGAGGGAGGGGGAGAGAGGGGGAGGGGGGAATCAGTGGGGGAAAAAGGAGAAACATCTGTAACAAAAATAAACAAATTAATTAAATAAAAACAACTTTATTAACATTAAAAATATATAAATAAAATACTTCTTCATAAATTAAAAAAAAAAGAAAGCAGGTTGCAAGAATCTAATTTTTGAAAATTGCTTGTTCATTTTATACAAGAATTTAAGACATAATAAAAGAACTTCTTCGGTTCTTTTATACATGTTGAATTATTTGATTAACAAAAATTCTGTTTTCATAATATTATGCAAAGCGCCCCACTTGTACTGTAACTACCATGTTGCCTACTTTTCAGCACAAATTGGTTTTTTTTTTTAGGCTATAAGCATAAAAAATGAAAATGATAGCTGATGCTTCTGATGTGGATTTACCATCAGTTTAATGATTCTTCAGAGTTCCCTCACTTGCATAGCATTTTACCTAATTATATATTTCTAAGGTCTTGTACCTAATTTTGTATTAATTTCATATTCTTTTTCTTAAAGAGGGCCCCCAAATTGTATAACTTTAAAATCAACAAAAATCTGGGTCTGCTCTGATTTCTCTGTAATAGATAATCCCTAGATAAGGAAGTTCATGGTGCCCGGCCAGTGTGGCTCAGTTGGTTAAGCATCATCCCATGCACCAGCCAGTCACCGGTTCCATTCCTGGTCAGGGCACATGCCCAGGTTGCATGCTTGATCCCCAGTAGGGGTTGTGCCGGAGGCAGCCAATTGATATTTCTCTCTCATCAATGTTTCTCTCTCTCTCTCTCTCTCCCTTTCCCTTCTTCTCTCTCTATAATCCATAAAAACATATTTAAAAAAAAAAAGAATTTTATGGTAAGGATTTGAAGCTTCTACTTGGAACTTTATCAAGAACATTGGAGAAGTCAGCTACTGGAGGGAGAAGCATGCACACTTAAATTGTTGTGTTTTTTTTTTTTCCCATGTTTGATCTATTTTATTTTTTTTAATTTTGTTTTTATTTTTAATTTTATTTTTGTTACAGATGTTTCTCCTATTTTACCCCATTGACACCCTCCTCCCCATCCCCCCTACCCCGTGCCTTGCTTTGTTGTCCTTGTCCATTGGTCATGCGTACATGCACACAAGTTCTGTGGTTTATCTCCTCCCTCCCCCCACCACCCCCTCTTCTGAGGGTTGTCAGTCTACAACCTACCTCCATGTCTCCGGGTCTACTATATTCCTCAGACTGTTATGTTCATTATATTCTACAAATAAGTGAGATCATGTGGTATTTGTCTTTTTCTGCTTGGCTTGTTTCACTTAGGATAATACTTTCCAGGTCCTTCCATGTCATCTCAAAGGATAAGAGATCTTTCTTTCTTACAGCTGCATAGTACTCCATTGTGTATATGTACCACAGCTCATAGCAACACTATTTATAATAGCTAAGATCTGGAAACAGCCCAAGTGTCCATCAGTAGACAAATGGATAAAAAAGCTGTGGTACATACTTAAATTGTAAACAGGTAATAATGAGAATAGTCTTGAAAATCAACAAAGCAAAAAATTCCTACATCTAGGTAATTTTATTTTATCTGTGTGTGGCTTTGTGATCTAGTAAGAGGCCACAATTTTTGAGACTTACTGTGAGCTACACTTAAATTAATCCTCACAACATGCTTTGGGGTTATTCCTGTCTGCACAGTACAAATTTGGAAGCTGAGGCCTGGAATGCTGAGACTGATCTGGGCCTGCCTATAAGGATACATTTAACTTTGTCATGTATTGTTCCAATGGTCAATACACACTGTTTAAGTGGTCAGGTTTGATACCTGAACAAAATGAACTATTCATAGAGAAATATATCTAAAGACAAATGCCTTTGGTCATAAGGGGACTATTAGGGACCATGGCTGGTCTTTGTTGTTTCCCAAGACCACACAAGAAAAGGGACCCCTGAGGACTTTAAATGTAAGTCTGTTTGGTATCATTAGCATATTATATGAATGATGGTTTATTTTAGCATAGTTTAGATAGCTGTCTAGCTAAGGTATTCTATTGATTTTCTACCTTAGGAAAGCATTAAATCACTAAAAAATCCACTGGTTGTCTATAATCAGTATCTTGTTTGAACATTTAAGTAGCTATCAGGAAATTGAATTTTTAATAAAAGAGAGGTAAAGCTATATAGTCATCTGACAAAATAAAATGAAAGATATGGGATTAAATGAACTATGGCCATGGGGGGAAAAACATTCAATAAAAATCTCATTGAATAGTTTCTTATATGACCCAGATACCTGTTGTTATACAAACAGACTAAGATTTATTTTGTCACTAAAATACGCAGTGTGTGTGAGGCTTGTGGTAGATATAACCAGAGTCAGGACTCTCATCTAGGCTAAAGCCATCCTTGAGTAGCTAAAGAACAGATCAACCCATTTTTTTTTACCCAGCTGTCAAAGCATTTATGTTACTCAAATGAAGTCATGTTATTCCATAGAAACTGAGTATGTTTAATTGAATCCTCCTGTGGTAATTGTGTTTTCAGACTGGCCTCTAATCTTATGAATTATGAATCTAGAAACCTGGAAAGGGTTTGGTTGTTTATTTCAGGCTTTTTCCAGACTATTAAGGCCTCCCCTCTTTTCTCTCCACTCCAGAGGGGGGGTAAAAAAAAAAAAAAAAAAAATATATATATATATATATATATATATATAGAGAGAGAGAGAGAGAGAGAGAGAGAGAGAGAGAAAGAGAAGAGAACCTGGTATGCAAAGCATAGTTTATTTTCATGTTTCAAACCTGAAATCTGATTATTAGGGAAAAAAAAAAAAAGCCAACATCTTGGATCAGGCAGAATCTACTTAGTATTAGTAAAATTTTCTTTTAAGTGGCTTCAGTTGATTTGTCTTTTTTTCTTATTCTTTTCTGATTACAAAATTTTCTTCAGAAATGTAGTAGGGAAGGAGGTTGAAACAAGTAAACTTTTGAGGCTTTTATTACTCTATAATGTTACTATATAATGCTGTTTAAGATCTCTGCATTGGTAAATTAACACACAAAAAAATCTGCTGTTAGAAATTTACCAAGTCATTTTATAGCTGAACGAGCTGCTTCTGAATGTTATGTTTAACCTAATAGCTGACAGATTTATTCTTCATATAACCTCCCACCTCTGCCCCTCTAACCCCCTACCTACTAATTTTGTCTTATTTAGTCATGAATAAATAACATTTATGATTACAGTTTGTGATGGCCCTTGGGAACTGTGAGATGCTCTCAACTGGAATTTAAATTTCTACAAGCAGTAATCCAATCTGTCAGATTTTGGGATCTTAGCCATGTATACTTAGCATTTATTCAATCACCAGAGTCATATCTCTTGGAAAGAACAGGTCTCGCCACATAAATTCAGTGTCTGAATGAAAGCCAGCATGCGTCAAAGAGACACAACTAATTGGGTCTTCACTGTAAAGAACATTTGTTAGCAAGTTGTGGCATAATTGTTCATTATCTGATAGAAAACTCTTAACTCTATTGGGAAAATGTTTTATTATGAAAATATAAAATACATGAGTTGGGGGTACTTATTGGGAGGTGTAAATCATGCTTTAAACGCAACAGAAATCTTGGACTTTTGATACTAGGACATCAAGTTTAAAATGAAATTTAAAATATTTTGGACTGATCAAGTTTGTCTTCTAATCACAGCATGGTTTAATTAATGTGTTTAAGGGAAATGTTCTAGCACTTGTGTGAAAGTCAGAGCTGGATGATTTTACTTGGAATTTAAGCCACCTGTATGCTTGAATTTTTCACTCTCTTATTTCCTCTTTTTATACATGCATAGTTATTTAGAGAAAGGGTAAAAATCAGGATTAATCTTTAATTTCTACAGCATTTGCAGGGTCCTAGTAGAAGTGCCACCTTGGTAGGTTGCTCTTTGGATTGAATACTTTTTCTCCAGGCAAGGGGGGCCATGTAACCACTGGGAATGAAGTGCAGGCTATAATTCTTAGTCATTTGTTGATATAGGCTAAGTTCCAAACAATGAACTAGAGGTGAAAGTCCCTACGTCCTATTACTAATCTCCATGGTCTCTTAGGTTCCTTTTGTTTTTCTTCTCATTACATTATTAACTGTATAATGTCAGGGGATATATCAAACTCCCATAATGGAAGCACAATGTATAAACAATTTATAACTTAAAAATTCCTCATCCTATATGTAGGGTTCTCAAATTTAATTTATACCATCATTGAACTCTAAATAACTTTTTACAAATATGTTAAATTTCTGCAGGTTTTCTAATTTGTTCCTTGATATTGGATTTTAATTTTTATGACTTCCTTACTCTGTTGTATTAAATTGTGACTACAATAGGGTATTTAAAAATCATTTTACTAGTGACTTCCATTGTGTTCTGTTGTTGGATAGCCTTATGTTGGATTCCACAGGACTACTTCTTGAGACTCAGCATCTTCCCTTTGAAAAGTGCCAGATTCACTATAAAGAGAAATGTGAAGTTTAAAAAACTCATAATGGTGTTATCTCTGGTGCTGTTTACACACAATATTATTATTCTAAGTATATATTTAAAATGTTTTTCTTTTAAAATGATTCATTATATATGATTATTGTAGAAAATAAGAAAATAATGACAAGCAAAAAGACAAATTCAAATCACCTCAAATCCTACTATCCAGAAGTAACAAGTGTTAACATTTTTATTTTAATGTCTGTCACTTAATATCTCTGTTTATAAACATTCATATTAATATGTGTGTGTGTGTGTGTGTATATATAATGATGTTATACTATGTCCACTTATAGTACAACTGTTTTTCTCCATTTAATGTTATTATCAACACATTTTCCTGTTCACAATTAGATATTTAGGCTATCATCTAATGGTTGCTAATGTGATTTTGTACAGATTGCTATAATTAGTCAATCCTTAATTATTGCATATTCAAATTGTTTCCAAGTTTATATTGTTATAAAAATTTTTCTAATCAGTGTCTTTATAAATAAATATTGTGCATTTAACTGTTTATTTCCTTAGGAGGAATTTCTAGAAGCATAATTCCTAGGGGAAACAGTAAGCACACCTTAAGTCTTGTGTATCTTTTACCAAGTTGTTCACTAGAAATAATACATCAATATATAGTCCCTTCTATTGAATGAGTAATTTTAAAAAATCCTATACTATCCTTTTCTTTTCATCTTTGACATTCTCACAGTTTAAATGGCATCACATGAGTCCTTTAATTTCTATTTCATTAATTACTAGTAATGTTTAATGCCATTTTATGTATTTACTTGCACATCTATACTTTTTAAATGGATTATCTATTTTAGTGTTTAGCTGATCTTTGGTTAGATATATTTGTAGGATTTAAAAAGTGTAATAATTCTTTTTTTAAAATTGTGTCCAACCACTTGGTAATTAGCAAAATATATGTGTGTGTGTGTGTGTGTGTGTGTGTGTGTATACACACACACATATATATTGCAATTTTTATTAATTTATTTTTGTTACAGATGTTTCTCCTTTTCCCCCCTAGACACCCGCCTCCTGATCCCACCGCCCCTAAAATGTAATAATTCTTTATCTCTTAGATTTGATAAAATATTTTTTACTTTGTCACTTGCCTTTTAATGTTTGAAATTTTTGATATATAGTTTAAATCTTTAACCTTTATTTTAAAAATTAAATATATTTTTTGTACAAATGAACATGTAAGTGCCATATACATACTGTTTGAATAATAATAATCATTAAGCAAGTAACCCTGTGTTCACATCCCAGTTGAAGAATGGTACATTTCCAAAACTTACGGGACTTGTATGAGTTCCTATCATATCATATTTTCTCTTTTCTCCAAAGGTGACCAATTTCCTTAATTTTATTTTCTTTATAGTGTTATCACATATAGACATTTCTTAAACAGTGTATTATTTAATCTTGTATATTTTTAACTATATAACTAGAATTATTCTTTATTAATTCTTTTGTGATTTCTTTTTATTTCTTTTTAATTAAATATTAAGAATCATGAATGGTAACACATCGTTTTTATTTTTTATTTTTTTTATCTTCACCCGAGGACATTTTTCCATTTTTTGTACAGATAGAATGGGAGGGAGAGAGAGGAAGAGAGAGAGAGAGAGAAACATCGATGTGAAAGGGACACATCGAGTGGCTGACACCCGCATGACCAACCAGGGCCGGGGACAAACTGCAACCGAGGTACATGCCCTTAGCGGGAACCGAACCCGGGTCTCTCCGGACCGCAGGCCAACGCTCTAACCGCTGAGCCAAACTGGCCAGGGCTAACACATCGTTTTTAATGCATGTATGGTATTCTACTACATGGCCGTATCACAATTTATTTATTCATTCCTTGGTTGTTTCTAGTTTTTTGCTATTACATGCAAAAAATGCTACCTTAAGCCTTCTTGTACATATCTCCTGGTGCTTATGTATAAAAAGTGTATTCTTAGTATTGGAATTGCTGGATCATAAGGTAGACATACTTTCTGCTGGAAAAAAAAAGCCAAATTGTTGTATAAGTGCTTGTGTTATTTTATATCCCACCATCAGTGTAAGAACTTCTATTGTTCCACATTATTGTTGTAATGTTGTGACATTCTATATTACCGACTTTAAAATCACTCGTGGTTGTAAAATAGTATCTCCATGTGGCTTTATTTTGCATTTTCCTGGTTGCTGATGAGCTGAGCACTTTTTCCATAAATTTATTGGTCATTTGTAGATGCTTCTCTGAGGAATGCTTTTTTCATGTCTTTTGACCATTTTTCTATTGGGCTGTCTTTCTTTCCTTCTTTTGTTCTTTCTGTACTTTCTTTCTACCTCATTGAAATGTACAAACTGCTAGAAATCAGAAAATATTAGCAAATGCTCCCCAGGAAGCTATGCATTTTAGTGCTTGATTACCATTCTGAATTCCATCTTTTAAGTCATTTTTGCTTCTAAAGAATTCCTTTATTTTCTTGCCATCTAAACTATTTTTCTAAAGTGTTTTCTAAAAATGTTTTATTCAGAATTTTTTGGTATGCTGTACAAAAACATTATTCAGTGTAGCACATTTATGGAATTATAAATCTAGAAATTTAAAATTTTGATGTAGTCAAATCTATTAATATTCCCTTGAATGGGTTTTGTTTTTGGTGTTAAATTTAGGAAGTCCTGCTTCGCTTCAAGAATATTCAAATATTCTAATATATTTTCATTTTATAATATTTAAATATATAATTTATTTAGAATTTATCTTGAAACATGAGTAGAAATCTAATTTTATTTTTTCTAAGGTAACTGTCCCAACATCTAAGTAAAGATGTTGTTGTCCCAACATCTAAGTAAATTGTCAAAAAATAAAAAATATGAACAATAAAAGCTGAAGTTAATATCACCAATAAAAATGATTGTGCTTAATAGAAGTTATAATCATACTTATTATATTCATAATATAGAAAAACCAATTCTGAAAATAAATGGTTTTGTGTTTTTAAAAGCATCTTAATTGTCTTTGTACTCTTGGAAAGAGGAAGGTCTTTTAATTCCTTGGTTTTATTTGCCAGTGCCTACTTTGGAAAATATATTTTTTTCTTAAAAATTCTCAGGATACTCTAAAAGAGGGAAATAAAACAGGAAACCCTGGAGAGATTAAAAAATTTGCTGACTCTATGTATATATTCTTTCTGGCTTTCTGTAATCAGAATCTTGCATATACTGAATTCCCCATTGTGACACAATTATTGGTGGTTCAGTAGAGAATTAGAAACAGACACACATTAATTTGGAAGGGAAAAATGAACCTTTATTTCCTCAGGGATGTGGACTATGAGGGTAGAGAGAGGGGTGCATGTATAATCTCTAAGGAAGAGTATTAAGATATTCTTTATAGATTAAGTTGTGGTTTCTAGTCAAGCTTCCCTGTATCTGTAGAATCATTTCCATACAAACTAGAAATTCACTGTCTGAGAAATAAAATTAAACTTCCAATTGCAACTCATAGCTCACATGTCCACAGACCTGTGTGGGAATGAACAACAGGCAGTTTGCATAATCTCATTGATTCAGCAATTATTTGTTGACCCTTCAAAATCCATGCTGGGTCTTGCATAGGATAAGAAGAGATTTCAATTCTTATTTATTTGTAATGTGGAATAATAGGTTATTTTTATTAATAGGACATATAATTATTAGTAACATTTTAAAAAGTCAAATAATATAACACATTCGAAACCAAAAGTATATGGAAGAGATTTAACTCTCTTTGGAGCTTCCAGCTTTTATAGTGCATTTTCCTTTTACCATCAGAGTATTAATTGTGGTTATAGATGAACAAGGCAGTTATAGATTGAATCAGAATTGTCCTTTTGGTGTGTTGGAAGTTGCTTTATAGACTAAATGTCTGAAAGGTTGGCACTTGCTATATTTTCTTCATAAATAAGAAGTTACACAATTCTAATCAAAATTTGTAACATATTTCATATGCCTATGGGAAATGAGACAGTATGAGGATGGTAGTAGGCATTCAATATATACCTGTAAATTAACTGAAAAGGGAACATAGGAAAACATCATCCTGTTTATTTTAAATTTCTGGTTAGTTGCATTCTAGATAAATGACATAGAGAAAAACAGAACCTGATGGAATCTAGGGAAGACCTGGAAAGGAAAGGTTGTCTAGCAGGTCAGGAAATTTGAACCTGTTGTCGAGTTCTGAATGTTTTTCCTGTTCAGCATTATGAGGTGCTTACCCATCATTAATTTTAGTTTGTTTTTATGTGAGCTTAAACTTTGGGTGATTTCTTAACTAGAACTTTTTAAATTTAACATCAGTTTTTTAAAACAAATAATTTGCATTTTGTTTCACAACAGTTGCCCAAAATATCCTTGAAAAAGGAGGGCTGTGTTAACCTTTAATACTTAAAAATCACTTGGAGCAAGTTCAGTTGAACATGAGTATGTGTTTGCAAGAAAATAAAACATAACCAGAATGAGTAACCTCTGTTTTCTGAGGCTTATTAAGCATATCATTTATGCTTGAAAAAACAAAGTGAATTTATTTGTTTTAATGTCCAAAAACTTTGACCCAAGAGTTGAAAAGAGCCAGCTGACCAATACAGTAAAAATAGCAAGAAACTTACTTTTTCACTGGGATGATATTTAACCTTCCATCTCTTCATCACTGAATATGTTGAAAACAGTTTGAAATAATTTTCTAGTGTTAGAAGTACATTTAAAATGTCTACTCTGATAATATGGGTTGTAGGCCTGCCAAATTACCAATAACCAGGTCCCCAAATCCTCTCTGGAGACAAAGGAGAGTTATTTTTTAATTTAAATTATCCAAATAGCTTATCTTTATAATCCCATGACAACTCAGTAATTGCTCAACCTTCATTGGATTCCTGCTGCCTTGTGGGTAGAGTTATATTCATAAAACGAAAGGATTTAAGGAAATAGCAGGAACCAGCAGGGAAAGGTTCATTTTACTTTAAAAATGTTTTTAAATGAGAGATGATACATGATGATTTAGTTAAACCTGAATAAGTCCTACTTAATCTCTTCATATGTCTATATTCTGTTGATAAATCCTGGGAGCTTTTGCTCTGTTGTTTTCTATTTTCTCTAATGGAGTAGTTGGGTCTTAGCTTAATTTGATGTTCCCTCCCAGGCCACTAAAAAAAGGCAGGCCTCTTTCCCAAATGACTTTTTATTTTTATTATCTCTCTAGAAAAATGCTGATAACAATATCTTTTTTTCATTTTTATTACACCTCTCCATGCCTTCTCAGTGGAATATGGTAACAGTCAATTATTTAACATTTAATGAATAATTTTGGGTAAAACAAAGGCTTTTCCCCTCCTGCCAGTCATTTTGAAGCTATAAGTGTACCCTAAAAAGTACAATAAAGAATATGAAACTCACACATTTAGTTATTTTTTTAGACTGAGTTTGATTATAGAGAAAGTGACATTGATAAAATGGCCTTTCAATAATTAAATGCTTTTACATTGTCCTTGGTACTGTGCCATATACATTGTGGAGTATAAAAGCTTAAGATGTGATGACTGTTACCAACTTTCTTACAGTCTGGATAAGGTGATCATACTTATATCTGAACATTCAGCAATTAAATAGCAATGAAAAAGATAGCATATGACTAAATGTCAAAATAAGCAGTACAGCCCTGGCCGGTTTGGCTCAGCGGTTAGAGCGTCCGCCTGCGATCCAGAGAGACCCGGGTTCGGTTCCCGCTAAGGGCATGTACCTTGGTTGCAGTGTGTCCCCGGCCCTAGTTGGTCGTGCGGGTGGCAGCCACTCGATGTGTCCCTTTCACATCGATGTTTCCCTCTCTCTCTCTCTTCCTATCTCTCCCTCTCACTCTATCTGTACAAAAAAAAATGGAAAAAAAATGTCCTCTGGTGAGGATAAAAAAAAAAAAAAAAAAAAAAAGAAAAATAAGCAGTACAAACAGCAAGTAGTATAAGAGCTCCTAATAGGGGTTAAGTATCAGTAGAGGACATTTGATTTAACCAGTGGAGTCACCTCTACTTGGGGGTTAGGTGCTAAAGTTAATCAATACACAATATAGAAACTATTGTAGTCCATATCCTTGAAAGTCTCTTATATCACCCATAAACTTCAGTACTTGTAGTAAAAAATATGTGCTACATTTGATACTGACACACATACTCTTTCTCTTACCAACTTCTATACAAGTAGTGTTTCCTTTGTACAAATGAATCACTGAAGAAACTGGCTTGAGTTTATCTTCATACCTGACTATCAGCCTCAGCATCATGAGTTGCTTATACTATGTTTGAGAGGTGCACAGGAAATGGGCCAGACTGAGCATCTTTTGCTCCTGTTATGGAATAGGAGGCATAATTGTCTACACTGCACAGTTCCTTTTCTCTCACTCTCTCCTTTCTAGTAAACATGTAGAGGTGACTTTATACAAGTTGAATGTATATATGATGTATTCCACTGTACATAATTTACACAATTCTTGCCATCTCTTTATTTACTCATAGATAGTAAAATCTGATTTGTTTTATTTGGCTGCATTTAACATTTGTGTGGCATGCATAACTTAGTATATTATTTTTTTTATGATTATTTTTGTAAGACTGAGGCTTTTTTATTTGGAAATTTTGTATTCTCCTCTGTAATTTTTCTATATCTTTCTTCTTACCCTTTTAGCTTCATGGAAGGGAATATACCCTCTTTCTATAAACTAAAAGCACCACCTGTCCTGGGTTCCATTGTTTCTCATTTTCTCTAAAATCTCATCCTCTAAAAGACTTACTAATCAGCAAATATTAAGGGACACCTACCATAATGCAAAGTAATTGGATTAAGCTTTGGAAAAGAAGCTTTTAAGTGCATCAGAAAGGAAAACAGAGACATCTAATAGTTCAAAGCACCATGTTGTAAATGCTAAGCTGGTGATACAGAATATAAGTGGTGTGGCCATTCAGAGGAGGAAGACACTCATAGCCTGTAGTAAGTGGCCTGAAAACCTCTGGGAAGGGGCTGGGACTGAGTCATCCTGGGACCTTGGGTAGGATTCAGATAAGCAGAGGGCAGGGTGGGTGGGTGCATTTATAATCCTATTCATTCAGACTGAGATAAATGAGTTCTATCTGGCCCCGGTCCTCTGTGAGCTCATGCTCTAGTAATAGACATAGACGGGTAAAAAGATGAATTTCAACATAATGAAGTAACAGTGGTTATATAGGGATTAGACAAAATCCTTTGGGGGCACAAAGATTGTTGAATCCCATGTGAGGTAGGAAAAGGCGGCCATTTGAATTTCACTTAAAAAAAAAAAAAACTCTTTAAAAAATATTTATTTTTTTTGCCTGGCTGGTGTGGCTCAGTGGTTGAACAGTTGACCCATGCATCGAGAGGTTGCTAGTTCAATTCCTGGTCAGGGCACATGCCCAGATTGTGGGCCAATTTGGGACATGCAGGAGGCGGCCAATTGATGTTCTCTCTCATCAGTGTTTTTATGTCTCCCTCTCCCTTTCTCTCTCTTTAAAGTCAATAAACAAAAATTATTTAAAAAAATTTATTTTTTGTTATCTTATAAATGTCTTTGAGGCACTACAATATCCATTTTATTTACATAGTATAAAAACATATAAAGCAAAAGCACATTCAGTAATAAAATATTTATTTATTTATTTGCTTTTTTAAATTATTTTTTCAATTACAGTTTACATTTAATATTATTTTGTATTAATGTCAGGTGTACAACATAGTGGTTAGACAATCACATATTTTACAAAGTTTTCCCCTGACATTTCCAGTACCCACCTGGCATCATATATAGTTATTACAATGTTATTGACATATTTCCTATGCTGTACTTTATGTACGACTGAAGAAAGAAATTGAAGAAGATACAAATAAGTGGAAGCATATACCCATGTTCATAAATATGAAGAATTAACATTGTTAAAATGCCCATACTATCCAAAACAATCTATAGATTCAACACAAATCCTATCAAAATACCAATAAAGTATTTCACAGAACTAGAACAAATAATTCAAATATTTATATGGAACCACAAAGGCCTTGAATAGCCACAGCTGGAGGAATCATGCAACCTAATGTCAAACTATATTATAATGTCATAGTAATTAAAACAACTTGGTGCTGGCATAAAAACAGACATATTGATCAATGGAACAGAATAGAGAGCCCAGAAATAAACCCATGCCTGTATGATCAATTAATATTTGGCAAAGGAGGCAAAAACATACAATGGGGTAAAGACATTCTATAAATGGCATTGGGAAAATTAGACAGTTACATGCAAAATAAGAAACTAGACCACCTTACATAATTTGAACTTAACTTAAAAGGTAAGTAGGGACTTGCCAGGGCATAGAAGGGAGAAATGCACAATAGATCAAAGAAAGCACTCCCTCTAGCCATGGATCTGCAAAGAGCAAGAAGCTCATGTCAGTGACGGACAACTGGGGCCAAGTGGGTGGCTCATGGGGAGGCAGATTATGAAATCTCTCTCTTTTCTTTTAATTTATTTTTTATTTTTATTTATTTATTTTTTAGGATATTTCTCTATTTTTATTTTATTTATTTATTTATCTTTGTTACAGTATGACTAGGAAAAAAGGAGTCAAAAGAGAGTTGTAAGCCACAGTATAACATTATCAGATTTGGTTTCTAATAAGAAAATTCATTAATCCTGGTGGCAGAGAGACCAGCTGAAACTGAAAACTACTTAAGGGCAAGGTTATGTTTAATCTTTCTTGGTATGCCCAGCCCCATCACATGGTAGATGCTCTATAATATTTTACTGAATTGAACCTTTGTATTGCCTGAATAGTCTAAGAAAAGGTTGAGAACCTTGACTAAGGCCTTAGCAGTAGAGGTGGAAAGAAGAGGTCAAATTTGAGTGAGGTTTGTGAAATGAAATCCATAAATCTATTGTCTGATCAAACGTGATGGAAGATGATTAGGAAGAAAAGAAAGTTGAAGATAATGCCAAGGTATTTCACTTGGGAGACAAGATGGATTTATCATAAATTAGAACAGAAATCACAGGAAGCACCACGAGTTCTCTTTTTGAAGTGGACATGTTTTGTTTAAAGGGCCTATGGATTTCTCTCTTAACTATGTCTAGTGGGCAACAGGAAATATGGGTTTGGAGAATGGAGTTAAGATTGAGGCTGGGGATATAGATTTCAGAGTCATGAGCAGAGAGTAGATGGACAGAGGGGTAGATGACACCATTCTGGAATGGCTACTCTCTGAGGAAAGGATGAGAATTGTACTGGGTTGAATATTGTCCTCCCAAATTCATGTCAACCTGGAACCTCAGAATGTAACCTTATTTGTAAATAGAGTCTTTGCAGATATTATTAGTTAAGAGTAAGTAATATTGGATTAGGGTGGGCTCAGGTGTCCTTGTAAGAAGAGGATACGGAAACACAGACAGTGGAGAGGGCCATGTGAAGAGAGAGGCAGAGAGTGGAATGCCAAGGAGTGCCAGGAACTGTCAGAAGCTAAAATGAGGTAAAGACAGACCTCCTCTAGAGCCTTCACAGTGAGCATGACTCTGACAACTTGATTTCAGACTTCTAGTCTCCAGAATTGTAAAAGTATATATATGTTAGCCAATTTGTGTCATGTTGTTATTGCAATCCTAGGAGACTAATTCAAGGACTATGGATGGACCCTGGCTTAAGGGTAGCAGAGGAGAACCCACAAAAGAGGCAGAGAAGAACAGCCCCAGAGGGAGGGAAGAGCCATATGAGCACATGTGGGGAGCAGTGCAAGCATGGTTTGATTAGAAGAGACAATTTGTGTCAAGGGATGGTTTAGAGATAGGGGCCCAAAGGTACTTAAAAACAGTTTGAAGACTTCCAGTCAAGATGGCGGCGTAGGTAAACGCAGTATCGCGTCCTCCCACAACCACATCAAAGTTACAACTAAACTACAGAACAATCATCATTCAAAACCTCCTGAAATCAAGCTGAATGGAAGTCCTACAACTACGGAATTAAAGCAGCAGCCACATCCAGACTGGTAGGAGGGGCAGAGGCAAGACGAGCTGGTCCCACACCCACGTGTGGTGGATACAAATCAGGAGGACACCTTGGCTGGGAAGGTCCTTCCTGAGGACTGAGGGGTCTCTGTCCCACACCAGGTGCCCTGCTCAGGGTTCCAGTGCCAGGAAGAGAATCCCCAAAACTTCTGGCTGGAAAAACCAACAGGAACTGAGGCTCAGGGAAGCTGATGCGGCTGGAGCCCCAGGCAGCTCCTTAAGGGCCCGCACACAGACTTATCGGACTCTCTCCCTCTGAGCTTGGAGGGGAGGCAGCTCGAGGGGCACCAGAGACATACAGGGAAGAACTGAGCTCTTTGCACTGGAGCGAGGGCTGGAGAGGGGGCATTCTCCAGGACAAATGTGCTGTCAGAGGCCTTTGTTCCTTTGGTGAGCCCTTCCCTGGGGCGGCAGACAGCCACCATATCTGGGACTCCAGCAACCTGGCTCACACTGGTTGCCCAGCCCTGGTGATTCCCTGAGGCCCCGCCCCACCCAACTTTCAGGCCCACTCAAGCTGTTGCTAGTTGCTTAACCATAGGATTGGCCTGTCTTGGATCCTGCTTCAGGTGTTCCTAAATTCTTTCAAACAAGCAGCATCTGGTCTCAGATAGCCCCATACCACTCGTGAAGTAATACACTGAAACAAACACAGGGAGGCAGCCAAAATGAGGAGACAAAGAAACAGGTCCCAAATGAAAGAACAGAACAAAACCCCAAGAAAAGAACTAAGCAAAATAGAGATAAGCAACCTAACAGATGCTGAGTTCAAAATACTGCTTATAAGGATGCTCAATGAACTTAGTGAGAACCTCAGTGAACTTAGTGAGGGCCTCAAGAGCATAAAAAAGGACCAGTCATAAATGAATGAGGCATTAACTAAAATAAAGAATAATTTACACAGATTCAATAGTAGAGTACATAAATCCAAGATGCAAACCATCAATTTGGAATATAAGGAAGCAAAAAACACCCAATCAGAACAGCAAAAAGAATAAAGAATCCAAAAAAAATGAGGATAGTGTAAGGAGCCTCTGGAACAACCTCAAGCATGCCAACATTTGCATCTTGGGGGTGCCAGAAGGAGAAGAGAGAGAACAAGAAATGGAAAACCTGTTTGAAACAATAATGGCAGAAAACTTCCCTAACTTGGCGAAGGAAACAGACATACAAGTCCAGGAAGCACAGAGAGTCCCAAATAAGATGAACCCCAAGAGGCCCACACAAAGACACATCATCATCAAAATGCAAAAGGTTCAAGACAAAGAGAGAATCTTAAAAGCAGCAAGAGAAAAGCAGCTAGTTACCTACAAGGGAGTTCCCATAAGGCTGTCAGCTGATTTCTCAAAAGAAACTTTGCAGGTCAGAAGGGAGTAGCAAGAAATATTCAGAGTGATGAAAAGCAAGAACCTACAACCAAGATTACTCTATCCTGCAAAGCTGTCATTTAGAATCGATGGCCATATAAAGAGTTTCCCAGACAAGGAAAAGCTAAAGGAGTTCATCACCACCAAACCATTATTATATGAAACGATGAAGTGTCTTTTTGAAGAAAAAGATAAAATATATGAACAAACAAAATGGCAATGAATACATATCTATTGACAATGGAATCTACAAACAAAATGAACAGGCAGAACAGAAATGTTCTCATAGATACAGAGAACATTTTGTTGGTTGCCAGATGGGAGGGGGTTTGGGGGAATGGGTGAAAAAGGTGAAGGGATTAAGACATATAAATTCATCGCTAGACTGACAAACCTCAAAGGGAAAGGGGTTGGGGCTTGGGAAGAAATAAACCAAGGAATTTATATGCATAACCAATGGACAGAAACAGTAGTGTGGGAAAAGGTGGGAGGGTGGTGGGAGTGGGGAAGAGGGGATCAATGGGGGAAAAATGAGGAACATCTGTAATACATTCAACAATAAAGATTAAAAAAAGAACAATTTGAGGTGCAGGCATGTGGTTAGCTTCTGACTGTTGGGAGCAGGCAGGGGCAGGATGGTTCTGGGCTATTTCTACGTCTTGAATCTTCTATCTGTCAAGGTTGGCCTTTTTTCCTCTTGCCTCCAAACTCACACTGGTCTTCCCTATTTTGTAAAGGACAAGACAAGTGACCCTAGTCCTGGCCGGTGTGGCTCAGGTGGTTAAGTATCACCCTGTGCACTGAAAGGTTGCCCATTTTATTCCTGGCCAGGGCACATACCCAGGTTGCAGGTTTGATCCCTGGCTGGGGTACATTTGGGAGGCAACTGATCGATGTTTCTTTCTCCCTCTCCCTTCCTCTCTTTTTAAAATCAATAAAAACATATTAAAGAAAAAAAAAAGGACAAGTGATGCTAGGTCTAACCTGCTGTCCCTTCTCATCTTTCTTTGCACCCATGGCCTCCATTTTCTCACCACTCACCCTCTGGGATTTGATTTCTTCCCTTAGTTTCCCAATTAGCCTTTAACTTGTTCAATCCAGTACCTTTTCGCTCTCCTTATTTGACTTGACCTCACTGCATCTCTGCCGCATTAACATTTCTGGTCTTCTCTCCCTTGGAAGTTTCTTTTCTTATGAATTCTCTGCTGCTATATTATTCCAGTTCTTAAATTACATCTCGGCCTCCCCAGGGCTCATTCTCCCTGCTGCTGCATAATGTGGACTAGATGATTCTCTTTGTTTGACTATGATTCCCTTTTTCCCTCCCACAGTCAATTTTTATAATTATTCACTGAAGAAATGAATTATGAATTAATGAAGTACTTATTAATGACATTAAAATCTCTTCCTCACATCTGACCTCCCTCAGGCCTCAACTAATTTTGGTCAGAAATATTGAGCACCGATTCTAATCTGTCATCTTAGAATTTCCTCTTGTTTTATTTAAAATGTTTCCTTAAGAAGTTCTTTGGAGTATATTTGGAAAATATAGAAATTGTGGGGGGAAAAAAAGAATTACCTAATATTTCCTTTTTTTTTTTTTTACATGTAGAAATTTATTGTTTATTTTTATAAGCATAGCTAAAAGCAAATGTTATGTGTGTGTATCTATATTTGTCTTCTGTTTTTTAATATTATATAAGCATTTTCATGTTATTAACAAAGTTCATAAATATTTCTCATACCTGCATAGCATTCTGTTGAGAGGTTATATTAATTTTTTAACCATTTTCCTATGTTCAATATGTCCTATGTTGTTCTATTATAAATAATGCTGCAATAAATATCTTTGTGTACAAAGTTTTATGTTAGTCTAAATTTTTAAAAAAACAACTTTCCTATGGAATTTTTGGGTCCAGGGTTTAAACATTTAAAACTTTAATATATATATTGTCAAATTGCTTGTAACAGAATTTTATCAACTTGCATATCAGCAATCTATAAGAGTACCTATTTACCATAGCCCTGCTAAAAATGTTTACTTAAATTATCCACTCTTTAAATACTTGACTTTTTCCTCCAAAAACACTGATGGTGTGTCTCAGTGAATAGACCTACAATTCAGATATTTTTGTGATACATGCATTAAAGAGCTGGTAGTAGAAACTAAGTTGATGACAAGGGTTTGCCTTTCACTAACAAAAAGCATGTTTACTTGGAAAGCAGAATCTCAGAAAAGGAAAGTTCTGAAAAGAAAATTTGATATGGTTTTAAAGGCAGTTTCTGTGAATCTGTGGGATAGTCTTTTGACTTGAATTTCTCTGTAATTCCTCTCCAGAAAGGAAAATATTCTTAATTTCTTAATTTTAATCAGAAAAATAATTCTAAAACAGTGGGAATAACATCTTCTCTGCCTATAAGTCACATATTTGTACAGATAAACAGATGAACATATGTACAGATGGGCATATTCTGATGTGCTTGTTTTCTGCTCGCCGAATGAAGTGATTGTTTAGCAAAACTTATTATGAAAGGAGCGTGCTTTACCCTAATGTAGGTATGTGCAGCTTGCGGTGTGGGGGGCCTGCTTAAAACATTAATTAAATTCTTCCTGCTAGTTTGTACAATTGCTAGTGTTGTCAATTTATAGAAGAGATATTTTTATGTTTGTAAAGTTCTTTCAAAGTGTCCGAGATCTGACATTTTACAGAAAGCAGTTAATGTCTTACAAGTTTGATTTCTGGAATAACTTTCATATAGCTTCCTGGGTTTCCAGTTAGTGATACTTGAATAAAAGTCAGAGAAGATATAGGTGCTTGATAACATGTAACTGGTATGCTCTGTATTCCCAGCTTTTGGAAAAATCAGACCACTATTAATATGCTGAAAGCTAAATTTTGTAGGATGTTAAACACTCATGAAAGGAACGATGAAAGAAAGGGCAGCTTCCTGCCAGCATTGCGGTCAGCAGCAGTACTCTGGCCTGATTACTTAAGCCCATGTTTTCCCTAACTCAGTCATGAATCAGTAATTATCAAGTTTTGCAATACTAGGCAATTATCTTGAGACTAGCAAATGATTTGTAATGTTAAGTTGATAGCTTAAAAAAAAAAAAGAAATAATTTGGCTTCCCTTGATGGGTTTCCCTGGGCACTGGGCAGAACCCCTATTGATATAATGGGACTTTGTCTATGGAAGCTTTGTAGATTGAGCTTTCCTATATGATCAAATAACACATATTTGCTTTCTTTTCCCACAAAACTAAGAATGCTGCTGGTGTGTGGAATATTGGTTTTACTTTCATTCATTTGGCTTAACTATTTAAATCACAATTTAGTACAAAAAGGATTAATAAAAAAGAGAAGTCACAGATGAACATTCAAGAATCGAATCAAGGCTTTTGCTTCATTTACTTTCTTCCAGCATGTTTTGATAACTGTTTGGTAACATGTATGATAACTGTTTTCTTCTACTTGAAGATATTCTCCTTTTTGTATTGGAATTATGGATATTAAAGTTGGAAGGGACTTGATTAAAATTTTCTAATTCAGTCTCCTACTTTCTGAAGCTCATAGGAGTAAACTATTTCAGGTACAGAGCCCAGAATTGGTTAGAGATCCAAATGTGGGCTTTCTCTTACTTGACAAGATGTTAACCAGCATGTCTGCATCAACACAGCAACCTTGTTTCTAAGACAGGAAACCTGGAGCCAGTGAGTCCCATCCTTTGCAAGCTGTTCTGATACACCGCATGAGGCCAGGATTCTAAACAGCTTGTTCCTGGTTGTTCCTCTCTTTTAGTCACCATCCTGCGACTACATATTTTACTTAGCATTCCTGTATCTCTGCTTTGTCTACCCTTTGCTTGTTGCACTTTGGAGATGCTGTCTTCTTGAGTACATTTTTGACAACACCTTTGGTTGGCAGTTCCCAAGAATTTCAATGTTTTAGTGTACATGAGGGTTCCTCAGATTGGGGACGAGGAGAGTCAGTATCAGATGGGCCTTTCAAAAAACTCTAGAATCCTAACATCTCTTCTTCAAGAGGCTACATGTTTAGTTCTTTAGTTAGTCCTTTGTCTTGGGGAGCCTTGTCTAATAGCCTCTTTGAGTACTAATGAATTTTAGCATTATGGGGATCTCCCAGACACTCTGACACCAGGAGGTGGGTCAGGCTCTTGGTGCAAGTTATATATTCTCCTCCTCTCTGTTTGCTCACCACCAGAGTGGGCTCTGGTACCCTAAATAAGCCTGACTCATGGCTAATCTTCAACATGTGACAGCGCTGCAGTGTGGATTTCCAGATTCGCCTATTGTGCTATCAAGGGGGAGCTGTAGAAGTTCACACAATCACAGCTTGGAAGGGAGCCTACCGGTCATTGAATGCTTGAGTCACCCCTACAAAATCACTGCCAAATAATTATCTAGCCTGACGGGAAACTTATTACCTCCCAAGGCGGTTCTTTCTAATTTGGACAGCTCCAACTGGTGGGAAATTCTTTCTCATACCTATTCAGTGTTGATGTGTTTCCCGTATTGAGTAAAACAAAATTCCTATTAATTAGGCTCCCCAGAGTCTTTCCAGAGTTGACTTAACCTAATACCTTTGAAAGAAAAATTTATTTGCATTATAGAACTTGGTGGATGTTGCCCTGTGAAATTCAGAATACAGCCTTATATCATCAGCAGACCTGTAGTGGGCATTTCATATAAAGCACTTCTTGAACTAAACTGAATTATTCTCTGAAGAAAGCAGAGATGGCTAGTAGTATAGTGCTTTCAGCATGTGTCGTTCTTTCGGAAGCTACTGCCTTGGGC
Organism: Molossus molossus; assembly: GCF_014108415.1. Taxonomy (NCBI): domain Eukaryota; kingdom Metazoa; phylum Chordata; class Mammalia; order Chiroptera; family Molossidae; genus Molossus; species Molossus molossus. The sequence goes on from NW_023425350.1 coordinate 39,613,871, forward strand.
TGTTAGTTTCTTTATATGCATGAGTCTTGTCTATACATCTAGTTATTAAGCTCCTTGGGTGTGGACCTATCTAGTGTGTGCAGTCCCTAACAAGCCTTACTCATGACCTTGCATTCACAGGATCAGCTAGTGTTTTGCAAGAAAGCAAAAGTGTGAAAATTGCTCCTTCTGTCACTGAGTTGCTTTTCTTCTTTGTCCCAAATGACAAGTGGTGGTAGCGGTGGTGCATGAATGCTGGCATGAGCTCAGGGCCAATTCTGTTTTATTGAAGGTTTTAAAACTAATCTTCTAACAGAAACAAGTCTTCCCAGAACAGCCAACGAACACCTACCCCCTTTCTGTCTCTGACAGTACTGCAGCATGGCAGAGCTACCTCAGGGGTTAAATTGATACTTGGGTGTTGGTTTGGCAGCCTGACAATCACATACCAGGAACACCCTTCTCCATGCATCTGCCTGGTGTACACTTCCTCATTCTTCAGGCCTCAGCAGGAATGTCTCTTTGTGGAACTTTCCTGATCCTCCCAGGCAGAGGGGTCACCTCTTCTTTCTTGTCCTTGCTGTACTGTGGACAGTCCTCTGTTTTCATACCTGCTGCATTACATATATGTTATTTGCTTCTACCACTGTCTCCTTTGTTATTCTGTGAACTTCTGGAGGAGAGAGAGACTGAGTCTCACTTCTCTTTGTTTCCCCTGTGCCAAGATCAGTGACTAGTACAAAGTAGGGAGATAACTCGATAAATATTTTTGAAGGAATGACTATTAAAACAGATTAGTTGTTTGTGATGGCTTGGGAAATGCATTCCCAAGTGCTAGAGAACCTATTTACAAACTTGTGGAATGTAACAGTTTTTGAAGTTAGGGATTGCCGACACTGTTTTGTATGCTCTCAGAGCTCTGCCCGTGACATGAATGACTAAACAGCATCCTTTCAATGAATTACAGTTAGGGTCGTGTGGTCTGGGCTAAGCCATGAGCTGGAGTAGGAGCAAAGTGAGGCAGGCCCCGAGGATACAGACCTGCTCTAGATATTCTAGGGGAGTACAGAGTAGCAAGTAGGACATGGTAACCACTGGACATGGCAACCAAGAACAGATCAGGCAAGGAGTGGCTTTACAGAGTCTAATGGGCTAAATGAAAAGTCCTAAAGGTGGCTGACTATAGTGGTGGGAATTGAGGAAGAGGTGATCCTCATAAGTGTTGACTGCTAATTGGTCAGCCTGCATCAGGGAATCTATCAGCAGGTGAGAGGTTTTATGTGCAGGGAGTACTGGCAAGGGCCTGGCAGAGTTCCAAACCTAGAAGGACACTGGCACAAAGCCTGTTATCATTCATTGAGGACACAGAGAAAAAGACAGCCATCTATGAAGCCAGAATTGGGCTCTTACTGGATACTAAATCTTCCAGCACTTTTACTGTGGACTTCTCAGCCTCTAGAACTATGAAAATTAAACTTCTCTTGTTTCCAAGCCACCCAGTCTGAAGTATTTTGTTATAGCAGCCTGAATAGACTAAATCAAATATCTATTGTGAAAATGCTTCTGAGAGGAGATAAATTCTTGATCTGATTGTTAGTAGGAAAAGAAGGAACATGCCTAGTTAACAGCGCTGGTGCACATGATCAGGGCTGGCCTCACTACTGTGACATGGCATGAATTCCTTGTTGTGGGGCTAGAGTGCCCATAAATGCCTTCTGTTTCCAATCAGGGTTTATTCTGGAGACAGGATGGGGCAGAGTTTCCAGCTGTGATGAGAAGAAGATCTGGAGGCCAGGCTCTAAGAGGGGCCTGACAAACACCTTTTGACTGATATAACTGCATCCAGCCTGTGGCTGTTCATTAAGCCATTAAACATAGCTGACTGGCCATACTGAATGGTGGCACCACATAGCAGAGGACAAGAAATACTGATTTCAGTAACATCTTGCACTTGAAAAATACTCCATACTTACCAAAATGCTTTCGCATTTTACTATTTCATGTGACTTCAAAATTCTTTGATATAGGCAGGGGTGGTGTTATACCCATTTTTTTGATGAGTATATTAGGCATTAAAATTTAAGTGGATTGTCTAACTCCTGGTTAACTAGTGGCAAAAGCAGAACCAGAACTTTGAACTCCTTATTGCTCAGTCACTCCTCTTTTACTCGTGCCATTGCTTTGCTCATGTGATGCTGTGACAACTTTTTGAGGACTATGTTCACTGAGAATTTAGTTCAGGTTGGATTGAATTCTGAGAAACAGAACCTAGCTGACTCTGAACATCCAAGAAGATACTCTCAGCAACAATCATGAACCCAATTACTGTTTGTGACACTTGCTTTAAGAAATATGCTTCCATTCTGATTGAGTGGGTTATTATCTATTTAATGGAGGTTTCCTTAAATATACTAAAGTATATTAGCAATACTACAGATTTTAAAATATTAGTTTCTAGTAAAAATGATCCATTTTTTTGTGATTTCGCCATGTCAAATTTGTCTCCTATGATGTATTAAGTACTATCTTAAGCTCTGAGAACATGGCAATAAACAAAATAGATAAAATTCTCTTTGTTATTGAGCTTTTGTTCTGGTTGGGGAAGGGGTATGTGTGGAAGACACTAACAGAAACCAAGAAAAATATAAAGTATGTCAGAAGTTGATAAATGCTATGGAGAAAAATGCAACAGTGGGTGGGGACAAGAAGGGTAGCAATTTTAAATAGAATGTTTAGGAGAAGGCCCATGAAAAACTTGAAGAAAATAGGTAAATCTTTAAAAACTACAACCCTCCCCCCAAAAAACATTCAAACTAGCTATCAATTATTGGTGAGAACACACACACACACATACAACTAGCATTTACTTTTAAAATCAACTCCCAACTCTATCTAAAAAATAAAATAAATTTGATCTTGTGTTTTTATAGAACTGTAAGGATATGGAATTTAGTTATCACTAATCTCTGCTTTTTTTGTTTGTTTGTTTGCAGACCTCTCATTGTTCATCTCAGTGATAAAATGCTACAATAAATTTTGACTTGAAAAATTTCAGGATATCACGAAAATGGGAGAGACAAATGAAGGCTATGAGATGAGGCAAATATTTGGCAAATCCCGTAAAGCACTTTGAGCCAGCTATATTAAGTGTGGCAGAATCAAATGATCATTACTGTATTTATTTTTATCTGGGGTCAAACATAATTAAAATAAAACATTTTCTGTGGGTTTCCAAATTAACCTAACGATTTATTGGTCTTCAAAGACCTTTGTAGATGGTAATCTTGGCTAGAGTTCTAAAAGAGGGCTCTCTAGATTAGGAAAGAAGTTGGAAAATAATTTGTTTAAAAAATAAACAAATAAAAGTCCCACGAAACACCATGAGAAAATGTTTGGTGACATATTGAGGATTCAGTTGAAAGGTGCTATCAATGATTTTTATGGCAAGCTGAGTCTAAACTGCCCAATTTGTTATGGTTTAGAACTGCAAATATCAAGGAGGAAATGTAGCTGCCCTCTTGTGGCCAAATTAGGGTGTTTTTTTTCCTCTCTGTTTCAGAGGTTGCAGGAAAAATGTTATTTTTCTCCACCTGGAGCTATTAATGCAATAGTGTAAGAGTAATAAAACATTTCAGGTTTTCAATGGGCTAAAAGACCTTTCCCCAAAGCAAAGACCTTGTAGGTTAGTCAATACATACTTTTCAGTTGAGCAAAACCCCTCCCTGGCTATTGGATTATATTAAAATTGTGGCCCCATTCACTGTATCCCAAAAGAAGTCACGGGAGATTTCTGGGAAGATTTAAAAAATAAAATCCTTAAATTCACAAATACTTTTGGGGGGATGCAGTGGGAATTCACTGCAGGGACAGATATAGAAAATAACAGTAGAAGGGCCTTGGCAAATCTCAGCTGGATAATCAAAGCTAAGTTACCTAACCTGCGAGTTTAGACTTCATTTTTCCTTACGTGTAAGATGAGAGAGTTCAAAGGTAACTTCCAGGATCACTTTTAGCTTCGAAACTATAACTATGTGAGTTGATGGACAGGGCAAACTGCTTCCCTGTCTCTGGGATTTCTTTCCTTTCTGGTTATGTAGCTTTATGACTAGTGAACTGAAAGAGACAGTAGAGAAACTGTGTGATGAAACCTTTGAAAACTGCAGGGCCATGGAAGAGTTGTAGGATTGCCCCATTGGTTATGTGAGATTTTTTTCAGTTTATTCATACAAGTACTGAATTTCTTAAGTATCAGCTATGTGCTATGCATTATTCGAGGTACAAGTAATACAATAGTGACGGGGGAAAGAATCTTTGTCTTTAAGATATTATCATTAAAAAAAAAATTAAATCCAATCATTTTTATGTGGCTTTACACAGTTTGCTTTTACATTCATATGATTCTGAAAATATTAAGAGGAGCTTACCTTAAACTTTAAGTGTCTCTGAAGATCGTCCAGATGAGATTGGCTTGAAGCTTAGCAAAACTCTCAGTAAACTTGGGCAAGAACTGGGTCTAGAATCAAAACTTTGAGGTCAGGGTAAGTGTGTCCTTTGGTGAAGCTTCTAGTAGAAGAGGTGCCTGGCTGTTTCTGTTATTTAAAAACTGTTCTTTCATGGACTATTTTATTTCATTTTGCATAAAAGGAAATTCTAGTAGGTTCCATATCCTTTTGGAAAATGCCTTTTCTGTGTTCTGTTTTCACATTCATACCATGATGTTTCGGAATGGTTAATTCAAAAAGCAAAATTTCATTTTAAATGACTTGGGCTTTATTTTATCATGCTAAGATCATGTTTCTTGTTTTTGTTTTTTTTTCTTCTCAAGTCCTTGTACATACTCCAATGTGTAAAATGGAGAAATAATAATAATGTTTGCAACATTAATTATTTTGGATGTGAGAAATCTTAAGCTACACACTTTTAAAATGAAGGTTGACTTATGTTATTACTTATATGACTATACACATGTGCTATAATCAGGTTACAGAATCTTGATAAAAATAATTACTCCAGATTACAAGAAATTCTGCGAGGACCTCTTGATGACAGATTTTTTTCCTGTTGCCTTGGTATTTTCGGACTATCTTATACATCATCTACTATATGTGTCTTTGTTATAAGTTAGAGTTTGGTTAGATAGAACATTTGAACTCTGTTCAACTTGGCAGTGTAAAGAGCCTGGAGTCCAATGATTTGTCTTTAGGGCGGTGTTTGGGGAATAACAAAATATTTCAGAATCATTTAGGGTATTACAAGAGGGAATTTGGGAGTGGTTGAAATGTGTTGTGTACTTCTAAGAAGGAAGGATGGGAGAGATTAGAGGAGGAAAATGGTTTTAAAAAGTTAACTTAGAGATTTGTAAATATAATAAACATTACTGCAGGTTCATAATAAAATTATCATAAACTGGTAAAAAGTGAAGCTTTTTCTAATCTCATTGTGATAAAACTGAGAAGGTAAAACAAAAAAACAATTCACATGGACAAAGGTAGGGTATTGCTGAGTAATGTTAGAGCTCCCTCTTCACCAAAAATATATCTGTTAGGAAGACTTTTAAATGCTGGGTGTGTGATATCATTTTGGTACAAATGGTGATACCACAGATTACTTCTTTAAATATGATTATCAGGCAGATAGGCTCTGAGAAAAGTAGTCTGAAGTGTAGAAAGAATGCGCTAGGTTCCAAATATGCTGGGTCAGCTGACTGTGTGGTTTTGGATAATTTTTTAGCTCATTTCTTTACTTGTGTATCTAGATAACTCCTTTTCTCTTATAGGCTTGCCCAGAGAAGACTCTATGCCTTCCCCTTCCCACATTTTCTAGGTTTCTAGGATAGTCTTGCTATACAAATGCTACTCAACGTACAATGAGGTTATTTCCTGACAAACCCATCATTAAGTTGAAGATATCATAAGTTAAAAATGCATTTAATACACCTAAACTACCAAACATCATATCTTAGCCTCGCCTACCTTACATGTGCTCAGAACACAATATTTATAAAATGTTGGCAATACAGTACACTGTAGAGCAGTGATTTTTCAACACTTTTCTTCTCATGGCACACATAAACTAATTACTGAAGTTTTGCAGCACACCAAAAATATATTTTTTTCTGATCTGACAAAAATATAGGTATAAATTTGATTGATTTACCAAAAAAAAAAAAAGTAATTATATACCCTTTTTGCTCCAAAGTGACTTTTTAAAAAATCAGATACTTATGGATTTCTGGTACCAAGAATTAACCAGTCAGATGCAACCCTATTATATGACATGACCAGTAAGATGCAACTGTATTATATGACCTCTATATTTATGGTTCAAGACAGGGCATTCACATTGGATGGCTATTAGCTATTGCTAATGTTGGCTGTTGTTATTATTATTTTTATTTGACACTCTAAGGAAAAAGAGTTCAGAGCCCCTGGCTAAATAGGTATTGCATGTTTCAAAAATTATTGCAGCACACTGGTTGAAAGTCGCTGCTGTAGAGTATTGGTTGTTTACTGTTATGAGCCCATGGCTGACTGGGAGCTGCAGGTCACTGCCACTGCCAAGCACTGTGAGAAAGTATCATACTGCACATCATATTGCTAGCCTGGGAAAGATCAAAATTCAAAACTTAAAATATGGTTTTTACTGAATGCACACTGCTTTTGCACCATCACCAAGTTAAAAAAAAAGTAAATTAAATCATAATAAGTTAGGGACCGTCTATATATCTGTCTGCTTTCCAAATTCATGCCAATCAGAGAGTCCAAAAGAGCCAAAAGAAGAAAAAAGATGGTTTAGATGTTGTTGTATGGACTAAGCAGTACATGAACATTTAAACTAGCTATACCAAACAAGGAAAGATTTATTAATATTGAAGGCAAATGGGCCTTAGCCCGATGACCTATAAGGAAACCTGTACTTTGGACTTTTTGTTTAGGTGTGAGGATGTGGAGAGCAGGGCTTTACAAATTCCTACAGATTTAGCTCAAAGGCGTATTGAAACATAAATAAGTGGTTGGAATTTGAATCTGGTTGTCGATTGCTTTTTACTTAGACCTTTTTCCTCCATTCATTTGTTCTTTCATTTCATTCAAACGTTTCAACTATTGGGTATACGTTATTGAACACCGTTCTTGTTTCTTTATGGACAAGACTACATTTAGAGTATTGCCTACTTTTGGATCACAGACTCAAATGTGTTTGCAGCTCGGAAGTGAAGCACACCCTATCAGTGGCAACTGTAGTGAGTTAGAGAGAGTTTGCTCAGTCCAGGGAAGAGTTACCGCTCAGCAGCTTGTTAGCCATGCCAGGGTTTCCCTACTTTTTTTGAAAGAAGTCAGAAATATAGGCTTCAATGTGAACTTTCTTGGTTTTTAAAACATCAAAAATGAAACAACCCTCATTATCTGAGGACTGCCAGTTTGTATCCTTTGATTCTGCTGTGCTAGCTGCCCTCTCTTTCTCCTAATAGCATGATGGCTAAGATCTACACAACTTAGGTACAAATCGCAGCCCACCACACACTAACTGTGTGACCCTGGCAAGTTACTTGGCATCTCTGTGCCTTAATTTTTTCATCTGTGAAATGGAGATGATAATAGTACTTATTTCATAATGTTTTTAGGAAGAATCAAATGAGTTAAATATATGCTTAGAATAGTGCCTGGAATATAGTGGGTGAAATTGAAGTGTTTAATATTATTAGAGTCTCTCTGTGTCTTCTCACCAAGAAACCTGTAAGGCCTGGGAAGGGGGGGTGGGGGTGGGGGAATACAAACCTTTGTTGAACCTCCTATGTACCAGGAACTATGTCAGGTACTTTGTATGACATTTTCTCACTTAATTCTCATGCAGGCTCTTGGGGTGGGTGTCATTTCTATTTTACAATAGAGAGAGCAGAGGCTTTATGATATTTAGTAACTTGCTCAAGGAAGAGTTGGGATTTGGACTTAAGTGGATCTGATTCCAAAGCCCACCATTTTATCAGAAATCCTACCATCCTCAACCCAGGGAGATTTATTGTGAATTTGATTTAAGGAAAATTGCCTTAAGTGTGCCAGTTTGGGTCCAGATTAATTCAGAAGACCTTTGTTACCCGTAAATCTACTGTACCCTACCAAGAAAGTGTGAGCTCCTTGAGGGCAGGGACTGAGTCCTTGCTCTACTTGAAGATCCCAGCATATTCAATGAGCTCAAATTCTTACAAAGGGATGAAAGAGGAACTCAAAACCAGAGTCTTGATCTACACCGTTTTTAAGATGGTGAGTCTAGCCAGGCCAGGTGTGTAGGTCCTTAATTACTGCACTAAAAGCCCCCTAAATATTATAAAATACATTTTTCTCCTTCCCTAATAGTGTTCCTCATGGTATCAGAGAATAAAAATCAGAGGGGACGGGAGGAGTGCAGGCGTGTGTGAAGGGAAGGAAGGGGAAGGGGAAAAGAACGAAGCGGGAAATCTGCCTGTAGCGATGAAGAGAGCCGGTTTGAGAAAGGCAAAAGCCATCTAGCAAACTTCCTGTCTGCTGCACAAAATGATCTTAGACTCAGATGGATTTTCCAAATCAGGACAGAATAAAAAAATCACACACAACAGTTTCTTTGGAAAACGCCCTTTTCACCTCAACATGTTCTCCTTTCAGGTTTGTTTTCAACAGCTTTTGTTTTTGGTAGATCTAACAAACGAGTATAAGAAGTTTATTTAAAAGAGTCAGCTTATAAATGACATAAAATCTTTCCCAGTTAGGACTTAAGTCACATCCATCTACAACTCTGAGGCAAAAACACACTAAAATCTTTCTGCTGGTTTGTGATGTTTCCAAAGGATTTTAAATTCCTCTTCCATATGAGAAATTTGAATATCCAGAGGTCTTGCTAATCCTTGACTCATTGACTTAAATGTGTTAGGAGTCAGTGGAATTAACAAAACCACAAAATAAATGGTTAAAAGATCTGTTTTCAAGAATCAAGTTAAAAACAAGTGAATAAAACTCCAGTTCCCACTCTGTCCCTTTGTTACTTTGATCTGTGTCTCCCACTAGATCGAGGGTTTCACCAGGTCTGCTGTGTCATCATCACTTTGCTGCTCTACGACATTCTATCCGGATGGAGTGCCAAGGCTGTGTGAGGGCTGCACTGTCCCACCCGAGGGTCAGGCAGGCTCACAGATGGACCTTTGGAACTAATCCAGATACAGAGCAATACTGAGCCCATCTATTCAGAGCCAAATGTCTGTGTCTGAATGAAAGGTTAGCTAGTGCTCTTTAATAGACTTAATCCCAGAGTCCTATACTTACTTCCTGGTTGAGGAGCTGTGGCAGGTTTCTCAACCTGAGTCTCAATTTTTTCATCTGTGAAATAGAAATAATCATAGAATCTACCTCACATATTTGTGATGATTAAAAGAGTTTTTCCCCATGTAAAAGGCTTAGTGCAGTGACTAACATGTTCATAATAGTTAATATCAATAAAATGTTATAGAGGTGAAATTTTCACAAGGGCAGATGATCATATTTGCATTGGAAATAACCACTTTTAAAGTGCTTTGACTTTGTAAATTATTTTTAAATGTTCTTTGTGTGAGATCAAGAACTTCATTCACCACCTTCTAGAAATTAGATATTTCTATTATAGGAAGATTTCTGTCCCTTTCTATAAATTATCCAGACTTTCAAAATGTTATGTATTATTGTCTTTTTCCTTTATGGAGAAAAATGGTATAACTATATAGCAATTATATGTAGATAAAGCAGTGGTTGACTAGATTTGCTGTTTTAAAGAAGTAATTGTTCCATACTTTCTGGTTCCATATTCTAGGTTATTTCTTAATTCCGCTAAATAAGATACGTAATTATCAGGCCCAAATAAAAATTTCACAAAGCTTGGTTTTCTAGTTCATATCACAAGATATGTTTTGTTCAGTGGAAAGCATCATTGTCAATTCTCAGGGACTGTCCTTCAGAAATTTCCCTGTATCACATTATTGTAGGTAGGAGAATTGATAAGCATTATAGTGGCAAAGCAGAATTCAGAATTGTGCTCTACAAACACACTTCATTTAAAATATGTTCCATCCCCAAGATCTTCCCTTGGTAAAGTTGGGATAGGTCAGTATAGTATAGCAAAAGGCTACAGGCTTTGGTACCAAATAGATCTGTATTTGATTTTTGGGTATACCACTTATTATTGAGTTTTGAGTATTAATTATTTCAATAAATTTATGACACAAATGGTTCTCAAACACTAGCATTGAGCAGGATCACTATAAGACATGTTTAAACACAGACTGTGGACACCACCACCAGAGTTTCAGATTTAGTAGGTCTGCTATTTGGCCCAAGAATTTGCATTCCTAGCAAGTTTCCAAGTAATGATGGTGATGATGCTGGTCTGAGAACCATACTTTTAGAAACACTAGGATATACTATGTGCAATAAATTAGGTTCAAATGGTTCCAAAGTTGGGCCAGAGTTTCCAAAAAGAATACTGACTTGTAAGGTTTTCTGTGAAGATTAGTAATATTGCATAGATGTACCCGGACCTTAGTGGGTGGTCAGTACATAGTAAATAGTATTCTCTAGAGTCAGATAGCCCTGGATTCAAGTTCAAGTTCAAGTTCTGCTGATTGCTGATTAAATGATCCATTGTAAATTCTGTAACATCTCAGAATATTTATTTGTAAAGTGGATGCTATGGTCTGAATTGTGTTTCTCCCAAATACATATTTTGAAACCTCTAGTGTGATAGTATTTGGAGATGAGCTATAAGGCCTTTGGAAACTAATTAGGTTTGAGGAGATCATGAGGTTGATGCTCATGATGAGACTGGTCTTAAAAGAGACCAGAGAGCTTTCTCTCCTCTCTCCCTCTCTCCCCACCGTGTGACACAGCAAGGTGGCCAGGAAGAGAACTCGCACAAAGAATATAATTACCTGGTACTTTGATCTTGTTCTTCTGCAGAACTGTGAGAAATAAATCTCTTTTGTTTAAGTCACCAGTATATGTATTTTTTATGGCAGCCTAAGATAATACAGTGAAGATAATCTCTACCCTGTAAATTAGGGATATAATGAGATCCTGTGTGTATAGCTCTTGGATCAGTGCTGGCTACCTCTGGTGGGAGGCAGCTAATGAGTATTAGCATCATTATTTAATAACTGCATGCATCACTATGCCCTATCTTCCAATTCTTCTGCATGATTTTTACTCATGTTAACTTTTTTAAGAACTCCCCAAATCTGATGGTAAACTGATTGTAGGGCACGTGGCTGAGATGATAAGTAGTGAAGGCTAATTCACATCACTGCCTTTCCACTTTGTTGCTACAGGTTAATTTCTGTCCAAGCATCTCATCTTTGGACCAGCACATATTCGCACAAGAACAAAAATTCTATCAATCTTCTTCCTGGGTTCAGCCTGTCCGATAAAGTAAGCCATCTCGTGTGGCTTGTTTTCTGGTGACGTTCCTGTTTGCAGAACACACTGGTCAGTTGTCTCCTGGGTGGTATCTTGCACATATGTTTCCCATTAAAGTAGCAACTGAAGAGTGGCAACTGTGAATCTTTTTTTGGCTGGTGCTCATGTTCTGATTTTTTTCTTCTGTAGTTAGCCTGGGGTGAAAGTTTTTGGAGGAAGGGAAGGGAAGGCTTATTTATGAATTGAAAACTGGACTTGATGCATATTACACTGGGTTAAATTGCTCAAACTTAGTTGTGATGAAAACCTTCCCCTGGTTCTCCCCCCATCACTAAAATTTCCTCATAAGGAGATTCATCAGGCTTTACATTTCTGTAATTGTCAAATATATAATTTTGTTTTAAAATTATGTTAAAATACTAAATACTTGATTGAAGCTTTAAAGGTGAAAAGAAAAAAAAAAGGAAGTCAAATGTTTCTGATTATGTTAGGGACAATGTTTCATCATGGTGAATAACATTTTGGAATCACCTAAACACTGATGAACAAGCTATTGGGGGTCACTGTTAGTGTTTATTATTTTACTTATGTAAAAGATATTATACACAGTCACTTAGGAAAAAGTTAAACATACATTTACCATGTGACCCAGTAATCCCACTCCTAGAGAAATGAAAACTTATGATCACAACAAACGTGTAGTGGTTCTCAACCTTCCTAATGCCGGGACCCTTTAATACAGTTCCTCATGTTGTGGTGACCCCAACCATAAAATTATTTTTGTTGCTACTTCATAACTAATTTTGCTACTGTTATGTCTTAGGCAACCCCTGTGAAAGGGTCGTTTGATCCCCCAAAGGGGCACTATACACGAATGTTTAGAGCAGCTCTATTTATAATTGCCTCAAACTAGAAATATCTCACGTATCCTTCAGTGGGTAAATGGATAAACAAACTGTGATACGCTCATACAATGAATTACTACTCGGCAGTGAAAAGGAACAAACTATTAAAACAAGCAATAATTTGAGTGAATCTGAAAGGCATTTGACTGAGTGAAAAGTTATATGCTAAGTGTTATATAACATTCTTGGAAAGATTGAATCATAGTGACAGAGATAGACCAGTGGCTTGAGAGTGGAGAAAGTGATAGCACCAGAGTATTTTTGAGATGACAGAATTGTTCTGTACCCTGATTGCAATGGTGGTTCCATGACTCTATACGTGTAGTCAACTTCATAAAACTATATACCAAAACAAGTCACTTCTACTGCATTAATTAAAAATAAAAGATTGGTTAGGTGAAATAAGACATTATGTCTCTTTCAGGAACCTAAATGATTGTCCCAGAGTGGTGTGCCATGACGTTTTAAAATGTGTATTGCTTTGAATCTACTACGAAATTTCTATACAGGTAGGAAGAGATTTATTTTTGATTGTTCAAAATGAAGGAAGAAGGATGAGTTCAATTTTACCCATGATTTCACACACAACCAAAAATCATAGGACAATGTAATCAGTTAACAATAATCATAAATTGCTTTTTGAAATCTCTAATCCTCACCACTTATTAACTTTCTGATCTTCTTTGCATTTTCAAAAATGAATTGCATCTGGATTCTGAGTCTGAGATGCTTGAGATGGGAAGTAGTTAGGTCAAAAGTGGGAGTAGATTTTCCTTTATACTGCACATCAGCTATTCATATCCTACCATCTGAAACTAATTTGTTGTGTGTAATTTCTTCCATAAAGTCGCTGGAATAAACAATGCATGCACAGCTCCTTAGATGTGTGTTCATCAGGGACTTACTTGCCTGTGTGTGATTTTCAGCTCTCTCAGAGCTTTCAGAAGTACCATCCAGCACTGGGGATGTCATGTGGGTTCTCGGAGGGCCTATTATTTATAAACTAGGGTATTTGTGTGTGTGTGTGTGTGTGTGTGTGTGTGTGTGCATGTGTGTGTCTGTGACCAATGTGATATGGGCCACATTCCCCATTCCCAAACTGTTTCTAAGTACAGTGATGTGAATTAGTAATGGGAACAAACAAGCCCACTCTGTGCCTCTGGTCCAAATAAACACAAGATTGGGATTGTTTAGTCAAATGGGTGAGAAGTCACAGCATTGTGGTTTGTCACTTGCCTTCTGAAAAGTCACCTCAGATGGTGGCACTTAGTTTCTGGGTGTGGCCTGACTTCACTTTTGTGAGGTGGATACTAAGCATTTTGCAAAGTTCCTCAAACAATTCTACCTCCCATTCTTACTGCCAGGAGCTTTGCTGGGTGATGCATGATATAGAACAGTGGTTCTCAACTTCCCTAATGCCGTAACCCTTTAATACAGTTTCTCATGTTGTATGTGGGCGTATCTGCATGTGGGCGGACCCACCTGGAGACGGTTAGAGGAGCGGTGTCTCGGTTTCTAAGACCATCGGAAATATGTGTTTTCTGATGGTCTTAGGCAACCCCTGTGAAAAGGTCGTTTGACCCCCAAAGGGGTTCACGACCCACAGGTGGAGAACCGCTGATACAGAGGAATAAGTCCTTTCCACAGACCTTGTAAATTTCTTCACAATGTTTACAATGCAAGTAAGTCCTTTTGAAATTACACATTTCAAACTGCCTTTTGCCTCCTTTAAAGAGGGACGAAACTAGGGCCAATATGGGTCACATTTGGTGCTCTTTCTCTCAAAAATCCATATTTTCATTTTGTCCCCATAATTAAATCAAAATGCTAGGCTTAAAGATTTCCTTTCTGAATTTGTACACTATCATTATTACTTTAAGATAGAAAGTACACACAGAAAGATAAACTAAAAAAAAAAAATCCCATTTACCATCACGGCAAAAAAATTAAGATACATAGGAATAAATTTAACCAAAGAAATAAAGGACCTATTTGCAGAAAACTACAGGTCATTGAAAAAAGAAACAGAGGAAGATATAAAAAAGTGGAAGCACATACCTTGTTCATGGGTTGGAAGAATTAACATCATTAAAATGTCCATACTACCCAAAGCAATCTATAGATTCGATGCAATCCCCATCAAAATACCAATGACATACTTCACAGAACTAGAACAAATACTTCAAAAGTCATATGAAACAAAGAACGACCTCGAATAGCCACAGCAATCTTGAAAAAGAAGAACAAAGTAGGAGGGATCACATTACCAGAGTTCAGGTTATACTACAAAGCCATTGTAATCAAAACAGCCTGGTACTGGCACAAGAACAGGCATATAGACCAGTGGAACAGAACAGAGAACCCAGAAATGGATCCAAGGCAGTATGCTCAATTAATATTTGACAAAGATGGCAAGAGCATACAGTGGAGTAAAAACAGCCTCTTTAATAAATGGCGTTGGGAAAATTGGACAGCTACACACACAAAAATAAAACTAGACCATCAACTTACACCCTACACAAAAATAAACTCAAAATGGATAAAAGACTTAAATGTGACTCATGAATCCATAAAAATCCTAGAAGAAAATGTAGGCAACAAACTTTCAGACATCATACGCAGCAGAATTTTCACTGATACATCACCTAAGGCAATAGAAACAAAGGAGAAAATGAACACATGGGACTACATCAAACTCAAAAGCTTTGCACAGTGAAAGATATAATCATCAAAATGGAAAGGCTACCCACTGTATGGGAGAGCATAATTGCCAATGATATATCAGATAAGGGGTTAATTTCCAATATATATAGAGTGCTCATACAACTCCACAAAAGAAAGACAAAGAACCCAATTACAAAATGGGCAGAGGAACTAAATAGAAACCTCTCCAAACAGGACATACAAATGGCTAAGAGACATATGAAGAAATGCTCATCATCACTAATCATCAGAGAGATGCAAATTAAAACAACAATGAGGTATCACCTCACACCTGTCAGAATGGCCGCCATCAACAAATCATCAAACAACAAGTGCTGGCGAGGGTGTGGAGAAAAGGGGACTCTAGTGCACTGCTGGTGGGAATTCAGACTGGTGCAGCCACTATGGAAAACAATATGGTGTTACCTCAAAAAATTAAAAATTGAACTTCCATTTGACCCAGTGATCCCACTTCTAGGAATGTACCCTAAGAAGCCTGAAACACCAGTGAGAAAGAATATATGTACCCCTATGTTCATAGCAGCACTATTTACAATAGCTAGGATCTGGAAACAGCCCAAGTGTCCATCAGTAGACGAATGGATAAAAAAGCAGTGGTACATATACACAATGGAGTACTACGCAGCTGTAAGAAAGAAAGATCTCTTATCCTTCAAGACTACATGGAGGGACCTGGAAAGTATTATCCTAAATGAAACAAGCCAACAGAGAAAGACAAGTATTATATGATCTCACTTATTTGTGGAATATAATGAACATAACAGTCTGAGGAATGGGGTAGTTCCAGAGACGTGGAAGTGGGGTCCAGACTGACAATCCCCAGAAGAAGGGGTGATGGGGGAGGGATAAACCACAGGACTTATATGCATGTGTGCATGAACAGTGGACATGGACAACAAAGCTGGGGACAGGGCAGGGAGGGCGGGGAGGGGTAATCAGTGTGGGAAAAAGGAGAAACATCTGTAACAAAAATAAATAAGTTAATTAAGTTAAAAAAAAGAGAGAGTACAGCCATTACAGAATATATTTTAAATTTTAAGTCATTTTTTATTTTTCAATTACAGTTGACAAAAAATAAAAAATAAATAAAAATAAAAAAATTACAGTTTACATACATTATTATATTAATTTCAGGTGTACACTTGTGATTAGAGAGTACATAATTTACTAAGCGATCATCCCAATAAAACTCAAACCCATCTGACACCATGCATACTTATTAGAATATTACTAATTATGTTCCCATATCTGTTGTGTAACAACCAATTTGTGCTTCTTAATCCCTTCATCATTTTTACCCAGTTCCCTAACTCCCCTCCCTTTTGGAAACTGTCAAAATGTTTTCTGTATCTATAAGTCTGTTTGTTCTGCTTGTTCATTTATTTTGTTTTTTAGATTTAACTGTTGATATATATGTATTTTTTTTTTGCCATTTTATTGTTGATATGTTTGATCTTCTTTTCCCTTCTTTTTTCTTAAAAAAGACCCTTTAAAAAATTTTTTTTTGTTGAGAGTATTACAGATGTTCCCCCCTTTTTCCCCCACTGATATCCTCCATCCTATTCCCACCCCACTCCTGCCTTCCCCATATTATTATCTGTGTCCATTGGTTATGCATACATGCTGATAAGTTCTTTTGTTTATCTACCCCTCATCCTCCTTCCCTCTAAAGTTTGTCAGTCTGTTGCCTACTTCCATGTCTCTGGATTTATTTCGATCCTCAGCTTATTGTGTTCATTATATTCCATAAATAAATGAGATCATTGGTACTTGTCTATTTCTGAGTGGCTGATTTCATTCAGCATACTGCTCTCCAGATCCCTCCATGTGGTCTCAAAGGGTACGAGATCTTTTTTTCTTACAGCTGCATAGTATTCCATTGTGTAAATGTACCACAGCTCCCCCGCCCCCCCCATCTACTGATGGGCACTTAGGTTGTTTCCAGATCTTAGCTATTGTAAGTAGTCTTATGAGCATAGGGTTGCATATATTCTTCCTGATTGGTGGTTCAGGCTTCTTAGGATATATTGCAAGAAGTGGGATCACTGGGTCAAATGGCAGTTCCATTTTCAATTTTTTGAGGAAACACCATGTTGTTTTCCATAGTGGCTGCACCAGTCTGCATTCCCACCAGCAGTGTACTAGAGTCCCCTCTTCTCCACACCCTCGCCAGCACTTGTTGTTTGATGATTTGTTGATGGCAGCCACTCTGGCAAGTGTGAGGTGATACCTCATAGTTTTAATTTGCATCTCTCTGATGGTTAGTGACATTGAGCACTTTTTCATATGTTGTTGAGCCATATGTATGTCCTGTCTGGAGAAGTGTCTACTCATGTCCTCTGCGTATTTTTTTTTTTAATCTTCACCCGTGGACATTTTTTCGTTTGTGTGTGTGTGTGTGCGCGTGTGTGCATGTGTTGTTGTTCAGAAAGAGTGGGAGGGAGAGAGAGGAAGAGAGAGAGAGAAAAACATCGATGTGAAAGGGACACATCCAGTGGTTGCCACCCGCACGACCCAACCAGGGTTGGGCCGAGGACAAACTGCAACCGAGGTATGTGCCCACAGCGGGAACCGAACCCTGGTCTCTCTGGACCGCAGGCTGACGCTCTAACCGCTGAGCCAAATGGGCCAGGGCCCTCTGCCTATTTTTTTAATTGGATTGTCTTCATTTTGTTGAGCTGTATGAATATTTGGTATATTTTGGATATTAACCCCTTATCCAATGTATCTTTGGCAAATATGTTCTCCCAAAGAGCGCTCCCTTTTCATTTTGATGCTGGGTTTTTTGTTTTGTTTTGTTTTGTTTTTACCATGTAGAAGCTTTTTAGTTTGGTATAGTCCCATTTAAAATTTTTTACTTTGGTTCTCTTGCCCTAGGTGATGTATCAGTGAAAATTCTACTATGCGCGATGCCTGAGATTTTGCAGACTACCTTTTCTTCTAGGATTTTTATGGTTTCATGACTTACATATAAGTCTTTTATTCATTTTGAGTTTAATTTTGTGTATGGTGTAACTTGGCAGTCTAATTTCTTTCTTTTTTTTTTTTTTTTTTTTGCATGTTTCTGTCTAATTCTCCCAACAACATTTATTGAAGAGACTGTCTTCTCCATTGTATGCTCTTGCTTCCTTTGTCAAATATTAATTGCACATGTCTTGCGTCAATTTCTGGGTTCTCTGTTCTGTTCCATTGATTTATATGCCTGTTCTTGTGCCAGTACCAGGCTCTTTTGCTTACAATGGCTTTGCAGTATAGCTTGATATCTGGTATTGTGATCCTTCCAACTTTGCTCTTCTTTTTCAAGATTGCTGTGGCTCTTGGGGGTCTTTTTTGGGATCATACAAAGTTTTGAATTGTTTGTTCTACATCTATGAAATATGCTATTGGTACTTTAACAGGGATTGCATTGAATCTATAGATTGCTTTGGGCAGTATGGACATTTTAATGATGTTGGTTATTCCAATTCATGAACATGGTTATGCTTCCATTTCTAATTTTCCTTTTAGTTTTTATCTTCTTGTCTGATAGTTGTGGCCAAGACTTCTAGTACAATGTTGAATAAGAGTTGTGAAAGTAGGCATCCCTGTCTTGTTCCTGTTCTTAATGGAAATACTTTTAATTTTTGCCCATTAAGTATGATGTTGGCTGTTTTTCATATGTGGCCTTTATTTATTTTTTATTTTTTCTTTATTGATTTTAGAGAGAGGAAGGGAGAGGGAGAGAGAGAAAGAAACATCGATGAGAGAAAACATTGATTGGCTGCCTACTGCATGCCCCATCCTGGGGATTTGGCCCACAACCTGGGCTTGTGCTCTGACCAGGAATCGAACCAGCAGCTTCATGGTGCATTGGTCAGTGCTCAACCACTGAGCCGCACTGGCTGGGCTCTATAGCCTTTATTATGTTGAGATATGATCCCTCAACATAATTTTTTGCTGATAGTTTTTATTAGAAATGGGTACTGGATTTTGTCAAATGCTTTTCCAGCATCTATTGATATGATCATATGATTTTATCAATACTCTTTAACATTTTATATAATACTGGTTTTTGTTTTTAAAAAATATTTTTTTATTGATTATTTATTTATTTATTTATTAAGTTAAATCCTCACCCGAGGATATTTTCCCATTAATTATTAGAGTGGAAGGGTGGGAGGACACGAGAGAGAGAGAGTGAGAGAGAGACATCGATTGGATGCCTTCTGCATGAACCCCGGGTTGGGGATCAAACCTGTAATCCAGGTATGTGCCCTTAACCAGGAATGGAATCTGTGGCCCTTCAGTCCACGGGCTGTGGACCGACGCTCTAATCACTGAGCCAAACCAGCCAGGACTATTTTTTGTTTTGGAGAAAGAGGAGAGGAGAGGCAGAGAGAGAGAGAGAGAAATACTAATCGGTTGCTTCCCATGAGCACCCTTACTGGGGATTGAACCTGAAACTCGGGTATGTGTCCTGACCAGGAATCAAACCCCGTGTACACTTGAAGTTATCCTAGAGGCTCCTTATCTTTATTTTTTTGGGTTCTGTTCTCTTTTTGCTGTTTCGAGTGGGTATTTTTTGCTTTCTTATATTCCAAAGCTGATTTGATTCTTCAGCTTCATTTACTCTACTGTTGATTCCCAGTAAATTATTCTTCATTTCTGTTAGTGTATCCTTAATTTCTGACTGATCCATTTTTATGCTGTTAGGGTTCTCACTAAGTTCATTGAGTATCCTTATAATCAGTGTTTTGAACTCTGCATCTAGTAAATTACTTGTTTTCATTTTGTTTAGTTCTTTTTCTGGAATTTTGTTTAGTTCTTTTTCTGGAATTTTGTTCCATTCTTCCATTTGGGATATATTTCTTTGTCTCCTCACTTTGGCAGCCTCCCTATGTTTGTTTCTATGTATTAGGTAGAACTGCTACATCTCCTAGGCCTAATGTAGTAGGTGTTCTGTAGGGTCCAGTAGCACAGCCTCCTTAATCACTCAAGCTGGGCACTCAAGGTGTGCCCCCTGTGTGGACTGTGCACATCCTTCTCTTGTAGTTGATCCTTGATTTCTTTTGGCATGTCAATAAGAGGGATTTTCTCCCAGGCCGATCAGCTACAAGAACTGGCTGTGACCACTAACCACTGACCTCTGACCACTGTGGAGGATCAGCTGTGCAGAGGTCCACCACACAGAGCAGGATTTACTTCATCAGGGCTCTGGTGCTTGCTGAGTTCACCCCTTGAGTGTATCTCTGGTGGGGATGGTTGGGTGGTGGTGCTTTGATGTGGTCTGGGGCCTCTGGCAAGACACGGGCCAAGGTCAGCTACTACCTATGTTCTGCCAGGGGCCACCAAGCATGAGCTACAAAGTGATCTGTAAATGGCTGCTACTTTTGCTGGGCTTGGAGGTGCCCAGGCAAAGTCAAGCTGTGAATCAAGGCCAGCTGCTTCTAGTGCCAAGCTTGGGGCCACTTAGTGAGAGGTACAAGGCTTGCTGAAGTCAGATGATTCTTGAGAGAATTTAGGAAATTTTGAAGCATGAGCCAAGATAAGTGATTTGTATGAAAAAGCTACTGGAAACAGCTTGGGTGGGCCTGAAAGTTGGGTTGGCCTGAAAGTCGGGTGGGGCAAACTGTGTAAGTGAGGTTGATGGAGCCTCTTATATGGCGCCACCTGCTGGCTCTGTGGGTGTGGGGGAGAGCTCAGCAAAAGAACATTGGCCTCTGCCAGCACTTCTGTTTGGGAGAAAGCTGACCTCCAGCTCTAAACCTGATGCGGGACAATTCAGTTCTTCCCTGTACGTCTCTGGTGACTTTCAAGCTACTGCCCTAGTGCTGGAGCTCAGAGGAAGTGGGTCCGAGAAGTCTGTGCCCAGGCCCTTTAAGAGGAACACTTGGGACTCCAGTTATCCTCCAACTCCCTCAGCCTCAATCCTTGCTGGTTTTTACTGCTAGAAGTTATGGGGGGCCTGGTGTGGGACTGGGACCCCTTGTTACTGAGGGGGGACCTCCAAAGCTGAGATATCCTTCTTGCTTTTTATCTGCCACACTTGGGTGTCAGGCCAGCCAGTTTCATGTCTCTACCCTTCCTACAAGTCTCAATGTAGCTTATTCTTTAATTCTGTAGTTGTAGGACTTTCATTAGCTAGATTTCAGGTGATTTGAATAATGGTTGTTTTGTAGTTTAGGTGTAAGTTTGATGTGGTTGTGGGAGGAGGCAAGTAGCTCATTTACCTATGCAACCATCTTGACTGGAAGTCTCATTACAGAATATTTTAGAATGATTTTGTCAGCTCTAGAAATACACTTTTGAGTTCTTTCTTGTAGCAAAAAGAATCCTTCTCCAGGAATCTTCTGGCTCACACTTGAACTTTGGCAAATGGTTCCCTGTTGCCTAATTTTCTTGGATGCCGTCAGTTCTTACATTGTTCAAAAGTATTTTGGAGCATCTATATACCATGCACTGTTCTCGGTACTGAAGAAATGAGACTAAGTCACGGGCTTCATGGTGTGGGTGAAGAAATAGAATAAACAAGGAAATAAAAATAATTTTAGAGCATGCAAAGTTCTAGGAAGGAATAGAACATGAATAAAAAAGAGAGAGTAATTGCAGTTGTGGAAATAATGCATTACTTTATGCAGGTGGTCATGGAAGACCTCCTAAAGAAGTCACATTTGAGCTGAGTCCATCAATAAGAAATCAGCCATGAAAAGATTAAAGAAAGAACATTCTAGAACAGGTTGTTTATCCATTAGGCACTAAACTCTTCATGTTTAAGGGGCTTGACTTTCCCTTCACAGTCAGGATCAGTCACCCCAGCCAGCCCTGTAAATCTCTTCTTTGCCTGTTGATTTAGAGGCATGAGGAGTGCAAAGTGGCTGGGCAACAGTTTTCACTTCCAGCTCAATGGAATCACTGTTGTATCTCTTGGAGGCAGCATCCCTCCCTTTGGAACTAATATTTCTAGGCCAGAAGAGCAGACGTTACGGGGACAGGGAGCAGACGTTTTGCTAGTGGGTTACTAAGGGTAATAGTGAGTGGTGCTACTCTCATTTCCACTCTTGATTCCTAGACTCATGAATACTAGCTATTGGAGAAATAGCACCATATATTAGATGCTGATTCAGAGCACACACAGTCTTCTCGATAACCTTGCCCCAGCCCTACAAGGTACTTCAGTCTAGCTGGTGCTATACTTGTCTTCAAAATGTCATTTCAACATTCTGTCAGGCCAGCTGTGTTAGGACAGTGGGGAGCATGGTAAGAATTCTATAAGCATGGGCTCATTGCTGCACCTCTATTGCTGTGAGACAAGTTTCTTGGCCAGAAGAAATGCTGTGTGAATACCATGACGGTGGATAAGGCATTCTATAAGTCCACAGATGGTAGTTTTGGCAGAAGCGCTGCACACAGGAAAGACAAATCTATATCCAGAATGTCTTTTCCAGAAAGAACAAAACACTTCCCCTTCCATTATGAAAGCAGTCAATGGAATCAACCTTTCACCCTAGGGAATGGTGATCATATTAGGGACTCAGAGTTTGTCTCCACTGCTGGTAGATTGGGCACTCAGCAGTGACTGTAGCCAGGTCAGCCTTGGTGAGTGGAATTCATATCACTGAGCCCATGTACATCCTTCATCCTTGCCACCATGGCTACTTTGTTTATGAGCCCACTGGGCACTAATAAGAGTGGCTGGGAAAAGAAGCTGACTGGTACCCGCAGAACAAATCATCGTATTCACTTGATTATTAAAATCCTCTCCTGGTAAGATCACCTTTTGGTGAACATTCACAAGGGGCACAGATTTCTTTATGGTGGGTTTTTTTGTTTTTTGTTTTTGTCCATTTAGAGAGGTTAATTCACATACTTCTTCCCAACATTTCCTTGTCACTCATTTTCTAATCATGTTCCTTCCAAATCCCTGACCATCCAGCCAAATCATTGGCCATAGCCCATGAATCAGGATATAATTTTATTTCTGGTCAGTTCTCTTTTCAACCAAAGTGAACAACCAGAACTGCTTGAAGTTCTGCCTACTGGGAGGATTTCCCTTCACTACTATCCTTCAAAATTTCCCAGAAAGAGGCTGTAGTACTGTATCTACCTACTTTCATGTGGTGCCTGCATATCCTGCAGAACCATCTATAAACCAGGTCTGAGTCTTCTTCTCTACTGTTAACTGATTATAGGGACTATATATATATATATATATACACACTCTCCATTTGATGATAAAGTGCTTCTGTGCATGCCCAACTTTATGGTTTAGTAGATCAGATAACACTCAGTTCTTGATGGGAAGCTTGTGTGAAATGTTAACTTGGTGGCCCGTGGTTAAGCATTAAGGCTCAGTAGCAGGCCAAGAGCTATTTCTCAAGGGAGATTAGTTATTTGTGGAGGATGGTAGGGTTTAGCTCCCAAATCCTAAGGTCCTGCACTGTGTTTTCCTTATAGGTGCCTGCCAAAGGCTCCATGCAGCATCCCTATCTGCCACTGACACTTCAAGCACCATTGGATCTGCTGGATCATGTGACCCAAGTGGCAGAGTAGCTTGCACTGCACCCTAGTCCTGTTGCACAGCTTTCTCTTGTTTTGGTTCCCACTCAAAACTAGCAGTTTAGGTTACTGGGTAAATGGGTTGGGGTAACACACCCAAATGAGGAATAGGTTGCCTCCCAAATCCAAAAAGATCCATAGGTAGTGTGCCTTTTATTGTTATAATAATAATTATTATTATAGGAGGGGCCAGAATAAACAACTTATCTTTTATTTTACAAGAGCTTTCTTGACATGTCTCATACCACGAGGGCCCTGTAGAAATTTCACTGAGGTAGAAGGCCCCTGAATTTTTACCAGTAGAGTAATTACTACTTCTCACTCACTAGTATAATATCATCACTGTAATGGACCAGTGTAATATCTTATGGAAGGGAAAGGTGATCAAGATCTTCAAAACTAGAGAGCCAATGTAGCCCCCAAGTAGGACAGTGAAGGTATATTTACCAGCTGAAAGCAAACTGCTCCTGGTGGTCCTCATTGACAGATATGGGAAAAAAAGCTTTCACCAGATCAGTAGCTGCACACCAGGGGATGTGTTCATTTGGTCAATGAAATCACATCTGATACAGCAGCTGCAACTGGAGTCACTACCTGGTTGAGTTTACGATAATCCATCGTTATTCTTCAAAACCTATTTTTGTTCTGCAGAGGTTAGATAGGTGAGTTGAATGGGGATGTGATGGGAACCACCATTCCTGCTTCTTTCAAGTCTTTCATGAAGGCATTAATCTCTGCCCCTTCAGGTTGCTTTTGATTTACTATTTTTCTAGGTAGAGGCAGTTCTAGTGGCTTACATTTAACCTTTCCCACTATAATACCCAATTATAGTCAGGGAACAAATGTGGGAATTCTGCAATCTGCCAAGTGCATCTATTTCAAATATGCATTCTGAAAATAAAGAAATAACCAAAGGACAGGTCCATGGCCCACCGTAAGACTGACCTGAGCTAAAACTCCATTGATCACTTGACCACCATAAACCCCTACTATGATTGGTGGACCATAGTGACATTTTGGAATCAATGCTAATTCAGAGCCAGTGTCCAGTAGTCCCCAGAAGGTCTGATTATTTCCTTTCTTGAATACACAGTTGCCCTAGTAAAAGGCTAGATAGGTGACTTTGGGAATGGCTGGGAGAAAGATTAATAGTATAGATTTTTGGTGGTGTATTAGGGTCCTTCCTTAAGGGGACCAAAACTACCCCTTTAATTCAAGAGGTTCTGGGTTTATAAACTGGCTTAAGTCTGAGTATTGACTTAATTCAGGGTCATAATTCAGGTTAGATTCAGGTTATATTTATGATTCATTTGACTTAGAACTTTTCTGCTCATACAGATAAGAATTTAGTATGCTTCCGATCTGTTTCACTTCTAGGAGCATCATGATTAACTAGCTAATGTCATAGGTCTGCAGGAGTCAGACTACCTGAATGCCACTTTGACTCTGCTGTCCAAAATAGTAACCACACTCAACTTGCCTTTGGTGGTTGCCACTTGTCCCACCACCTGGGGATCAGAGAACGCCATCACATTTAGGTTTCCTAATTCAGTGAGTGCAGTTCCCACTGTTCAAGTATGGTCTACAGAGTGATCACAGAGCTCTTCAAGGATCTTGGGTTCCCTCATGAATTTATATTTCTCATAGTCATGGTAAAAATTGTGTCTCTGGACTCTCCCAGGGTGGGTGAGTAGGTCTTAAATGACAAATCCACTCTAACGTTCCAATCTCTCTAAGTCTTTGAATCCCTTCCTCTACATTAAACCAAAGTGAACCTGGCATTTCTAACTCACTCACTGTGGACCATGTTTGGTACATGTTTTAGCCAACTAACCAGACTGTAAGAGCCCTTTCTAACTCCCTAAGCTGTAACAATAAATGCAGAATCTTCTTAGTGAATCTGTATCGGTAAGTTTGGCTTGACTCAACTTTATGTTCCTTTCACCATTATCCCTTACTCTTTTTTTTTTTTGTTTTGTTTTTTTTTTTTTTTTATCCTCACCTGAGGACATTTTTCCATTTTTTGTTCAGGTAGAGTGGGAGGGAGAGAGAGGAACAGAGAGAGAGAGAGAAACATCGACGTGAAAGGGACACATCGAGTGGCTGCCACCCGCACAACCGACCAGGGCCGGGGACAAACTGCAACCGAGGTACATGCCCTTAGCGGGAACTGAACCCGGGTCTCTCAGGACCGCAGGCCGACGCTCTAACCGCTGAGCCAAACCGGCCAGGGCTTATCCCTTACTCTTACTATCCATTCCCAAACATATTCCCTGGATTTTTGTCTGCATAAGTCAGAAAACTTTTGAAGCATAATGCACCTCCTCATGGAACATACTTTGTGCCTCACTCTTAGGGGCCTGCTGGGACTTGTGTCTAGTTATTGATCTAGAAGCAAAGAGGAGTGGTAGGGTTGATCCTGAGAAGACTCAGCATTGTCATGCATGGAAACTGCCACTGTGGAGGCCATTAGGTTTTCTTCAGGCAGTGCATGGTTCATCACCTCAGATTGGGGGTGGGGTGTGGAGAGGCTGCTCCTGCTGGCAAAGAAGGGTCCTTAGGAATTAGGGGCTCAGTGTCCTCTGCTTCATCAGGGTCTTCCCACATATCCCCTTTCCAACTTTCAGGATCCTATTCAAATCAGTTCAATCCAAGAGTTGGGTATATTGGTTAGAGCTCAAGGAATAGTCAGGATTAGAAATTTATTATTCATTACCATATAGAGAATATTAAAGATATGGGGCTCAATACCAAATCTCCCTCAGGAGAGACCATAGAGAAAAGGTCTGAGGACCTAATTCAAAAAGTTTTTCAACTTTCATATTCAGGCATGCACCATTGCTCTGGAAAAAAGAATTAAAATGATGATTTACAGTACAAACAACTCATTTATTCAAACAATTAGTAAGAGCCTACTATGTGCCAGGAAATCTTCTAGGTGCTGAGGATACCACAATGCACACTACACAATCCCAGCCCTCAAGGTATCTACATAATAGTGAGGGAGAGAGACAATAAAAAACTAGACAAGTGTATAACCAAATGTCGAATAGTGATAGGTACTATGAAGAAAAATATAGCTGGGTAAGGAGATAGAACGCAATGCATTGAAGTTTTTTTGTTTTTTTAAATACAAACTATGTTTTGTTTTTTGTTTTTAATATTTTTATTAATTTTTTAGAGAGAGAGAAATAGAAACATCAATGTGAGAGAGAAACATCGATTGGCTTGCTTCCTGCATGCCCCCTCCTGGGGACTGAGCCCACAACCAAGGCATGCACCCTGACTGGGAATTGAACCGGGACCTCTCAGTCCATGGGAGGACACTCAGTCCACTGAGCCACACGGGCTGAGTGAAGGAGTTATTTTAAATAGGGTAGTTGGGAAGATGTTTCAGAAAAAGAGTTGAGACTTGAAGTGAGAGAGCCAACTATGTGAATGGCTGGAGATTGGAGCAGAGTTGAGCACGAAATGCAAGGAAGAATGTCAGAACTGACTGAAAGAGAAGCTTCATTCTGTAGGGTCTTAAGAGGGAAGGAAGGATGAAGAGAGGGGCTTAATCTTTTTCCCCTTTGGAGAATATATTCAGCTGAGCCTATGAAAAAAATTATATGTATAATATATAGTATATGGTAGCTTACTGTTTATGAAATTTATTTTACAAGTGTCCACAAAAATGATATTATTGTTTGTATATAATAATGTTCAATCCATGTTAAAGAATATCTATTTCAGGACTGTTACTTCTCTGAAAACTCCTGATCTCACACAGAATATTATAAATTGGTTTTTAGTCTGCTCCCTTCACTAGTATGTAAGGTCCATTAGGGTAGTGATTTTGCTCACTGCTGTATCACAAGTGCCTAGAATAATAGCTGGTACATAATAGATGTTCAATAAATGTTTGAGAAATGAATTAGTACGTGAAGTAAAATGAGCTTGCACCTTGACCCTTCAACTAGAAAATGCTGAAAATACAAAAGAATTTAAGCTAGTTAAAAGTAGAATTTAATTAACATGTTATCTTTTATAGTAACTACTTTGTAGAATTTTTCTCTTATAACAATTTTAGTGGTAGAAGTGGGAAATAATCCCTATTCAAATAGGAATACTTGTTCAAACTGCATAGACTCTTAAGTTTAAAAAAAAAAAAGGTAAGCAAAGATGGCAGACAAAAATATCTACTCATTTTCTTCCCAAGTTATAAAAATGACCAGCAATTTTTAGGTTGTTTTATTTAGTAATGAATGTAGCAAGGAAGGTACAAATGTATTATAGGCATAAACGTGGAACTATATATTAACTTGTCTGGTTTTCGGTGATAAAGCTATGAGAGGTAGGCTAATAATAGGTATTTTAGCAGATAGGGACCACCTTTCTTAGAAAATTTATCTTCAGAGTTAAAGTAATTGAGTGCTTATTTCATTGCATAAACAAATACATCATGGCAAATCTAACTTGAGGTGCTTACTGATGCTTGTTTAGATGCTGAAGGCAATGCATTAGGAACTGATGGTGACTGATTCTTATCCAATCAGTTCCTGATGCAGTATCTGCGACATCAAAAACGCTGTAATCATTATATTAAGTCTCATTTATTTCCAAATGTGGCAACTTTATTCCATTTTGTTCCTACATATGAAATTTTCAATTAAGTAACTTTTTGACATGTCGCATGATAAATCAATTTGAAGTCACACTAATGGATCACTTCCCCAATTTACCCAGAGAGACATTATCAATCTATTGTGTGTAATAACAGTCATTTAGTATAATCAGTTATTTCATGGCAAACTAGTGTGGATAAGTATATTTTAGAGATGATATTTGAAAAATAGTTTCCCTTAAGCTGCTCATTCCTGTTTTTTAATGATAATTTAAAAAATATTAAAACCCTAAGGTATTCATGAATGAGACAATCTAATGATCACTTAATTTCAGATTCATTAATTAGGATAAGCTGTATGTACATTGTCAAGATAAGTTTATGTCTTTTAAATTATACTAGAATACTAGCTCACCGAAATGATAAGGTTAGGATTAGGATTAGCAGATATGGGAAGTACCAAGAAGAATGCAATGGCCAAACATACAACCCCAAGAAAGTTACTGGTTTCCTACCTTATCAATCATTTTGTAGGTCAGCTTTTGATGATCTTATTAGTCCTCTAGAATTCCCCCAAATATAGAATCATTGAAAGCCTCCAATATTACTTAGCAAATCCATTATTCTTTTTAATGGAATGTCCGGCTTACATGGGGTATTTTAGACATAAAAGGTAGGAAGTCATTGGGTAGGGGATTTGGAAGTAGAATAGAGATGGAGCTGAATGGTGGAGATCACAAATTGGATGCTGGAGAGTTCATTCCCCGATTGCTATCTGTCTGTTTCCATTTACCTGGATCCCAAATAGGACTGAGAGTTAAGGTTTCTTCATATTTTTATTCTACAGATGGTGAAAGTTTGGAATACATTAAGTTACTTCATAACTTAAGAACATAATTTCCAGCTTATCCTCTCTCCTTTTTTATATAATTTTTTTTTTTATCCTTACCCGAGGACATTTTTCCATTTTTTGTTCAGGTAGAGTGGGAGGGAGAGAGAGGAAGAGAGAGAGAGAGAGAAACATCAACGTGAAAGGGACACATCGAGTGGCTGTCACCCGCATGACCAACCAGAACCGGGGACAAACTGCAGCTGAGGTACGCACCCTTAGTGGGAACTGAACCCGGGTCTCTCTGGACCACAGGCCGACGCTTTAACTGCTAAGCCAAACTGGCCAGGGCTCTCTCTTTTTTTTATAGAGTTCTTATCTATGATAAAATATGTTATCTCAGTTTTTTAACAGATATTTCCTTAAGGATATATCTATATATCTGTCTGTAATATACTTTTCATACAGAATGTATAGGTAAGCCAAAGGACGTGTAAGCAGAATGGTATTGGAGACCCTAAAGATCTCTCTTGGAGAAGGATCACCAGGAGGAGGACTCAAGAAGTCAGCCTGTCATGATATTTTGCTATAGCTCTCACGGTCTCTCTGTAGCTATAGTTTTAGTTTTTATAGCTAAGTTTGACAGATTAAAGAACTGAGTTAACATCTCTAACGGTGACTGGGAAATTACTTGGTATTGTGTCATTTTGTGAGCAGGGGGAATGGTATTAGGAAATAAAAGTAGGTGAAGAACTGGGTCCTTCAAGATTTGATTGCTGCAAATATGCTCGGTGTGATCTTCTCTAAGTAATATCATTTGTCAAAAGTAGTGGGACAGGAGTCCAGTTGCCCACATGTCAGGATTCTAGGCTTCTATTGACTATTTGGAGTGCTTAGTATAAGACTGCAGCAAGTTTTGAAAATCCCAAGGACAGGGATATGGTGGCTGGGATGGTTGGATATGAGAATATTAGCTTTCATTAAAAACTGATGTAGGGAAGAGGGATTCAGGGAGATGAGTGAAAGGTCCTGTATAGGCCAGTGTTTATCAAATTTGTGTATGCAGCAGAATTATCCAGAGGGCTTGTTAAAAATAGATTGCTGAAACACACACTCAGAGTGTCTGATTTAGTAGCTCTTGGATGGGGCCCAAGAATTTGCATTTTTAACAAGTTTTATGGTGACATAGTCCAGGGATTATAATTTGAAAACTACTGCTCTAGCCTGTTTTGAGGCTACAGGGGCTATTGGAAACCAGTGATCTTAAATGGGGCTGTGATAACTGAGTGTCATGATCTAGAAGGAAAAAGGCCAGAAATAACCATAGAAGTTCGAGTCCTACTACTTATTGAAGTGCAAGAATGTTGCTTGTTAGACATCATTATAGTAATGTAGATCTTTTAGGAGTATATTTTCAACTTTCTCTTTTCATTTCCTTTTACTCTAGAAAAAATCATAAAATAGAAACTGCATTCTCTGGATTACTTGAGTTTGGAAACATAGCGAGTATGTCTGTTAACAGTGCAAAATGGCAACAAGGGGGAAAAAAAACAACTCAGAGGCTGTCATAAAACAAGGGACTTCTACAATCCAGATCACAATTTTGAGCAATCTTTGGAGCATTTCATAGGCTAAGGGCATCTTCCAGTAATTGAGGTATCCATAATAGAACTAAAAAGTGGAGGGTCATGCTTTCCAGAGTATCTCCCTGAGGTTTTTTCCAGAGAGATTCTTCTAGTATGTTCATTCCTGGTGACAAGACTCAGACATATAGGGGGCAGCCTTATGTCTTCCTAGAGTTGATTGAGCTTCTCTCCCAAAACTTTCACCAATCTGTTCCCATAACTCTTATTCATTCTTTAAATCTCTACCTCACCTTCCATCTAGATGAGGTCTCTCCATTCTGTTCTCATATCAGTTCACCATTTATAATTACAATGGAGATATTTACATGATTGGCTTAACAACTAACTCCTCCACTAGCCTGAGGGCAGGGATGGTTTGTTCACTGCTGCATTCCCAATATGGAGCCCGGTACCTCATTGGCATTAAGTTCTTATTGACTGGAAAGTGAAAAGCAGTTATATTTTGGGAGGAGCAGAACTTGAAGCTAGAGTTTATTCTTGGTCAAGCACGTTGGCTGAGCTTAGTCAGCACCTTCCCTGCCCTTCCCTCTTCAAACCACATGTTCATCACTAGTGGAGTGTGTGGCACATGTACAGCAGGTTTTGAGAACATGAATTAAATAATAGCATGTATTTAGAAGTTCAGCCTTTGAGGATTACCCAGGAAATTGGGTACCTGATAGGGTTACCAAACTTGAGGGGCTCTAGCTAAATGAGTGAGTCTGTAACCAGGACATTTTTCTTTAGCCTGGCTCTACCTTAATGGAAGACAGTGGTGGCTTGGCTAGGATGGGCGGCTTTAGAGTTCATGGAGACTTTGTAACGATCACTGAAAGCATAACCCATTTTCATTTTATTTTATTTTGTTATCCTCTTGATTTTTTTGAGGGGGTGGGATGGGGGAAAGGGGGTTTGCCAAAGGAGGACAATGATGGTACTTTCTAAACATTTAACACCTGTTCATCTTCCAGTAGTGCAGCCTGGGGAGGACCACAGAAAGTTCTAATCTGGATGCTTTTATGGGGGTGCTGCTAGAATGTCTCCAGCTGCTTTGACTCTCAGTGACGTCATAGGCTTTCTTGGTGGCAGATGGAACTTTGGCCTGATTTGAACCTGCCCACGTTCCTTATAACATCTATGCAAACGTAGAAGACAGTCAAGTCCTTTGATGGCAAAAGGATGGCCATCTAGCTGCTCTCAAGTTGCGATTTCCTCACAGCACAAGGCTCCTTGCAGCAACTGAAGGGCTGAGTCAGCCTCCAGAGCCAGTCGAGTCTAATAGGGCTGGAAATCTTTCTTGACTTTTTAGGCCAGGTATATAATGTTGATTTCTAGCAGCACTAAGGAGGCTCATTCAAGAGTTGTTGGGGGAAACGAGCTCAAGTGGAGACTTTTGCTAAACTGGGGAACTGACAGGCAATATGAAAAGCCAGAAAATCAGTAGAGAAATCATTTGACCTCTGGACTTCCGTCACTCTGGTAGGCACCAGAGTTGTGTGATGGTGGGACATTTTGGGTCTGGAAGTCTATACCAGGGGAGAAAACCAGGGATGCTTAGAAAATACCCAGTATAAGATTTGAGCACCACAGGTTGATGTGAAGTACATGCTAGGACACCAGATGAGGGCAGAATCAGAGAGCATCTAAAGAAGCAGTTTTGGGGTGCCCTTTGCAGGGGACCTGAAACAGCCAAGGGCAGTGGGAGGCCTCTGATCACTGTAGCTCCTAAGGACAAAGCCAAGTCCAAGCCTATAGGTGAGGTCTGACATGAGCAATGCTCAGAGCCTTAGTGAGTTGAGGTCTTTTGTCAGACAGGAACATACAGGCTGGAGGATGAAGAGGACATGGGTACTGGCACTGAGCAGAAATAGAATTTGGTTTACAGCAATAGCTCAGGATCACAGATTCAGCACACATCTAAGGTGCAGGCCTGCAGACTGGTAATAGGCTCTGCCTGCTTGCTCTGCTTGCTCTGAGAGAGAGGCCCACTGCTTCCACTTTAACTTACGGAGCACTCATAGTGCATGTGGAGAGAGAGTAACAAGTGTCAGACTGCTGATGCTGATGACTGAGGCAGGACTTAGTTCCCGGGAGCCCTAACAAGGTCTTAGATAGTGAGCAACGTAGAGACTCACTACTAAAAGGCTGGGGCCCTGATTTACTACACCTTCAGTTAGGGGTGGCATAAACTAACCCCACCTGACAACAAAATTTTGCATGTTTCATTGGCAGAGATGTCAAATCTTTCCCTTGTTTTGATGCTAATTACTACCTGAATGCAATTCTAGAATTTTTAATTCTATGTGGCTGAACAGATTTTTTTTTCCTTAAAACAGCAACACAACCTATTAGTTGCCAAAAGTTGGTGCTCCTGATTCCTCAGCCAGTTGTCTTTTTGATCTTTCATACTAGTTTTCTTCTTGGTAGGAATCTGCCTATTCTGTAGTCTACACTCCTAAAGTTTAATTGCAAGGAAGTTATTTGGAACCTATAATAACGATTTTTTCTTTAGAGAAAGTTTATAAATGATTCGATTCTGAGAAATTTTTATTTGATCTATGTTACATACAAACAAGTCTTGCCACTTCTCTGATCAAAACTTTCCACTTGTTTCTCCAGTCACTCACATGAAAACCTCAAATCCTTACTACGGCCCACCCAACTGCCCCTCCAACCTCATTTTCTACCAGTTTTTCTCTCACTCCATTCCTCAGTCTTGTCGGCTCAGACACAGTGGTTCTCACTTCTGGCTGCACATCAGAATCCCCCAGGTAGCTCTTCAATAGTGACGCTAGGCCCACTCCCAGGCATTATGCTTCCATTCATCTGTGGTGGATACAATCCTTCTCACTGGCATTTCTAGACGCTCCCCAGGTGTCTGTCTGTGAGAGTACTGCAAACATTCACAGACAGCAACAACACACTTACTGCATGCCGGAGCATGGTGCTAGGGACAGTTCCTGACACACAGTATGCACTAAACTATTTTTAAAATATTTCTTACTTTCTTGAATAGCATTCATTTTCTTACCTATTGAAAAAAATAATTTTCTACCCTGTTTAAAAAATTGTCACCAAGAATTGGGATTGGGAATCTTTTAGTGTTTGAGGGGGACAAAAGGTTATTTCAACTAGCAGGAAGGTATAGATGACATTCTGAAAGTTTCAGAGCTTTAAAGGGGCTTAATGAAACCTGAGAATTAATGTGAAACCCTCTTCTTACCAGAGATATTTTTGGGCTTAAAGTTTACTATTTATCCTGTTAGTCTGGGAATAATTAGTTCTCAAACTGACCTTCTGCTACCCAACATCAATTTCTGGCAAGAAAACCTAATATATAATACTATCCTAATCTGCCTCAATGGCAGAAATTTAATTTAATCAGATAGAAACATGGGCTTCTTGACTTCCAGAAGATACCAACAAGCTATGTGCCATTCAAGATCTTTGAGGTAACATTTTTAACAATTTTTGTTGTTAAACTTAATCTTACATTTAATTATAAATTTGCACCATCTAATTTGTTTTGTGTTGCTGGGCAAATGAGGCCTTGATTTTTTTTATGCCAAGTAATTACATTTGTTCTCATTGTTTTGGCAGAATAGTCTTCTGCTCCTGTTTCCAGGAGTCACCAAAAATCAGAGCTAGCTACAGCTCAAGTCTTGTGGAGACCTTAGCTTGAGCCACCATTGATTCTAAATTTCAATATCAATGAGGACAGTTGAATGGGAAACTACAGAAGCAATAAGAAAGGCCATTCAGCGATACCCTGGGCAGTTAAAGTTTGAGGAAGGCCTGGCAGGAGATCATCCTATTTAGGACTGCTTGAAATTTAATTTAGTAGCACCCACAAAAAGAGTGGGAGAAGCTTTCAGAAGGAAAACATTTTAAGGTTCAGTTTCTAACACCCAAACTTCCTTGGTTGCAATTTTTTTCACAAATCAAGTAACACTGAAGGAGCGCTTTAAATAGCATGTAAATACAATAAAGGCAAATTAACTCCCCAAACTGGTTGCCTTTCCAGTACAGCAGGCCTTCAGAAAAAGACTTCCATAAGATTAAAAGAGGTTAAGCATGAAACAGTAACTATAGCAGCTCTTCCCCTATGAGCAGAAATTTGGTACTCTAATTTGGGTGGCCATGCAGGTCATTTGATTTGTTAGGGCAAGGAAATTGCTCTGTTTAGCATAATCCCAGAGACCACTGTGGGGGACTGTATGAACATCTCACAGTTGCCAGCTGAGATTAAGCCAACTCACAGCCATCCAGGTTAAACCTGCAAGAAGAAAATCATGTGAGCAGAGGCACACAAGTGTCTTGGTCAGAAGCATGTCATTCACTGAGTGCACCAGCTGAAGACCTGTCGTTGAAGTATCCTGTCTCTGTGCTTTTTTAAAATGAGATATTATCAAGCTACACCTCTTGCTGAATTAAAACCTTATTTTCACACATTTCTGGCATATGTATCATTGCATATAATGTTGTAAAAGTATAATCTTTGCATTTAGAAAGGATTTGTTCTGTTTAATCCTTACATAATAAGAAACACAATGAAGCAGAAATATAGGGAAATGTAAAACCAATCACTTGAAAACCATTTTAAAACAAATTTTATGAAGTATTTGGGAAAACTAAAACCAAATACCCTAAAATACTTCCTAATTGCAATAAAACCACAGTTATATAAGTAAAAAAAGTGATGACCATATACTCACCAAAGAGGCATCTGTGACAATGAAGGTACAGGTTGTCTACCTTTTTTATTAGAAAAATTTTTTTTCTTTATTGATTCTGGAGAGAAGGCAGAGAGAGAGAGAGAGAGATAGAAACATCCACGAAAGAGAACATCGATTGGCTGCCTCCTGCATGCCCCCCGCTGGGGATTTGGCCCATAACCTGGGCATGTGCCCTGACCGGGAATCAAACTGGCAACCTCTTGGTGCATGGGTCGATGCTCAGCCAGTGAGCCACACCAGCCGGGCAGGTGTCTACCTTTTTTAGATGGTAGCTTCCATGTCCTTCTCTTTGTCTATGCTGCTTTATTATACCTAATTGGAATTTAGCCAAGAGTCTAAGCCCCTTCAGTCCTTTGGGTGTTGCTAGTCAATGGTAGGAATAAAGATCAAGGAAGGATGGAGATGTCTGCAGAGGTTCTCCATAAACTCTGGTGGGGATTCAACTTCAGTGAGCATAAGAAGCATCAGGGAAGCTTGCTGCAAACATAGACTTCCCAGGACCCATGTTCAGATTTTGTTCCATAGGTGTGGTTTAGGAGCTAAGATTTGAACTTCGGTAGTGATTTCCCTTGCCTTTCTAGCTTCATTTCATACTATACCATTTCTTCTCCTACATTGTACATTCCAGCTGTAACAAGCCATTTAAAGTTGCAAGAATCCAATGAGCTATATTATACCTTTGCTCAAACTTGGAATGGTTTCTGTTTCTTCTGTTCCTCCTCTAACACACGTGCACATGTGCACAAGCCCTCATACACACCTTGTGTAACTGACACATATGCTGAATCTAAGATAACATCAGACACTGCTTTCTCTCTTCAGTCTCCCTTCTCTATGATCATGTTAAACTTGTACTCTCTCTACTTTGGCACTTGTGATACACATGGTATTTTCTTGCTCACACATTGTTTTCCCTCATTAGACTGTGAACTTCTAAATGTATGGATCATGCTTATTCATCTTTTTAGTCTCAGCCTTAAAATGCTCAATAGCGTCTGGTATTTAATAAGTACTCAATAAAAATTTGTTGAACTAAATCAAATGTTTTTGACACAAAGATTATGGATTCTAGTCATAACTTGTCCTTAAATAACTGAGACTTGACAGAACTAGGATAGTGATCATTTGCTGAGTTAGGAAAATGGCTTTTCATGGGGAAGAAACAAAAAACTCAGGCAAATATAAAGTTATAGACAATGGAGAAAGAACAAGTTGATATAATCTTGTTTTTCACATGAGCTCCTAAGTAAAAGGCTTCTTTCTGAAAAATAAAAATGTCTGCTCACTGGAATTTAAAATTTAAGCTATAGTTCTAAGTTTATTTCTGGAGTCAAATTGTTCAGGATAAAAAACAAATAGATTTTATCCTAATTAACAACAACAACAACAATGGCCGGTCATTTCTCATGTCTTTTCTCTCAAGAGGTTAGTAGGAATCAAACCCCACTTCAAAGCAACATGCATGATGGTTCATTTTTTCTTTTCTCTTAGCCTTAGATTTGCTTTTCCTTTCTCTCTAGAAGGTTTAATACTGAAAAGTGACTAGAAAGAGACAGAGAGAACAAGGATGTAGTTCTTCTTCCCTCTACTGGAAAACATTAGAAAAAGAAGGTCATAAATGGAAACACTGTACATTTTTGAGAAAGTTGAGATAGATAGCTGTGGGTGAACCCAAGACATAGGGTGTATCACACCCACAACTGCACTGGGGAGGGCTCTGAAGGGAGGCGTAGACACATACTTTACTGCCTTGCTCACCTTACTGGGTTTTTGTGGATGGGCATTCAAAAAAAAAAAAAAAGGAGGAAGCTGATATAAAGTGGTTTGGGTAACAAAGTTATGCTAATGTGTTAGATAATCTATAGGACAGATAAACTGGAAAATGAGTAGCGGAGTAAAGCATCAAGGAGTAAGCTATTTCCTTTTTAAATTAAATTAAAATTTTTTTTCATTGATGTTAGAAAGAGAGAGGAAGGGAGAGACAGAAACATCAATGAGAGAGAACATTAATTGGTTGCCTCCTGCATGCCCCGCACTGGGGATCAGGCCCACAACCTGGGCATGTGCCCTGACCAGGAATCAAATCGGAGACCTCTTGGTGCATGGGTTGATGTTCAACCACTGAGCCACAGTAGCCAGGCAAGGAGTAAGCTATTTCTAACACTATATATCCTGAATAAATCTCTTTGGGATCTTACTGAAGGAAAGGAGCCTCTTAATCCATAATAGGATGTTTTTGCAGGCATCTTTGGGGGCATGGCAATGTATGCATTTGTGATCTTAGTTCTACTGGAGACTTTTTTATACATTTGTATTTGGATGCAACAAACACAGGCCATTGGATATGTTCAGAATAGCAATTTTAATATTTCCCTGAAAACCAGTTTTATTTATTCAAAGCTGGAATTATCTACGTACCTTCTGAAAACTTGGAAGGGTTACCTTTCCTGCTGTAAGCTTGACTGTGGAATGTAGCATAGGGTGTTGGGAAGCACATAAGCTTTGGAGTGAAGTATAGACATGATGTGATTTCTGATTCTATTGCTTACTAGCTGTAGGCTCTAAGGCAAATTATTTTGTTTCTTGGAGCCTCAGTTTCTGCATTGTTAATGCTTGTGCATGAGATTGTTAAGAACCAAATGTAATAATATTTGTTAGTACAGAATCTGATAGATAGATACTCAATAAACTCTAGTTTTATTTTGTTTTGATTTTACTACCATCTGCTTTGGTTAACTTAACTGTGTTTTCTTTTTTTCAAATTTCCAACTTCTAGATTTTAGAAAAGGACCCAGATTCTACTCATTGTTTATGCTTATGTCTTCTTTGTTATTCTCCTCCTTCCTAGAAGTTTTTCATATCTGCTTCTATATCTTGCGTGAGTTACTGACTTTTTACCTATGTACTAGGGTGTAGTAGGTGTAGTTCAGGAGGTGTGTCTATTTCCACATTGAAGGGCTTCTGAGTTTATATGATATTTACAGTTTCTGAGAACCACATGGTATCTTGAGTTGATATAAACAAATTTATAATTCAGTTTTCTTTTCTTTATGGGTATGAGCACTATCATTTGAGACATGTTGTTTAGAAAGCTTGTCCTCTCTTAACCTTTAAGTCTAAATTCTGAAACATCTCAGGTCTTTGGGTATTCAAACTCACACAGGTGCCTGAGTAGTACTAATTTTGTCACATTTGGATGTATTGTGCAGTCCTCCTTTTGGAAATTAACTCAAAACAAAGGAATAAAATCTACAAAAAAATAACTGTAAAGGTGCTGGTGGGTGAGAAGACCTACAAGAACCTATTTAATGTGATTGTCTTCTGTATTCCAATTTCTTACCATTTGTGGTGACAACCTGAAGGTTCCCCAAACAAACTTTCTGTCTTTGATTTCAGAGTGGGAGTCACTCTTAAAGCAATAACCTTTTCCAGGTCTGCTTCCTTTTACCTTGTCTTCTTGTTCTTTTGGGATTGGGACTCTGAATCTTCCAAGCTTTGAAAGATAGTCAAACATTATTTATTATTTTTGTTGCCTTGTAGGCATTCAGAAAATGTTTGGCTTTGAATTGGTTTCAATAAAATAGTTGGCCGGAGTTACAAATGAGTATTTTGGCTAGAGTTTTGTTAAATACCAGTTTGAAGCTGAATTTTAGCAAAGCTGTCCTGAATACATCTATCTTTGTCAATGGATTTGTTTGTTTATTAAGTGCATATTTTCTGAATTTTTGTGGGAAGAGAAGGTCAGATAGAGGAGCATGAGGATTACAAGTAATTACAAATAGAGAAAGGGATTCATGGAGAATGGTGTCTAGAGATAAGGCGTTACGAGAAGGGAGTCTGAGTCATACTGTGCATAAGTGGTGTCCAGCCCAAGGCCAAAGCCAGAACTGCCATTGAGCTGAGCTTCCCAATGGCATGTTTTCCACATTCTGAATGGTGGAGACATTCCTGAATGAGTAGTCACAATTCATGATAGAGCAGAAGTGTAATTGATATAAAGAATGGTTCCCATAAAAAAAACACTTTATCCTTCTCTAGTTCAAGTTTTTACAAAGACTTAAAACATCTACTTCAAGGGACGTTGTGCATCCTTGATAACTGGAGCCAAGCAGATGAATAAATAACTTCTTCAAGGAAAGCCATTAGCAGGTTGGATAATGATACTGACATGAGTAACTAAAGAGAAATACATGAAGTAGTTGTTATTAGAACAGTCATTATGCCTGTGTATAACTGGATTGCAGCCCTTAAGACTTGGCTTATGCTACATTCCCTTTCTTAAAATAAAAGAGAATATTTTGAAGGACACCAGAAACAGAGCGATAACTAGCTTCAGTGACATAAAGCATTGATCATGGCCAGTAGGGTTGTAG
This sequence comes from Molossus molossus, assembly GCF_014108415.1. Lineage (NCBI taxonomy): Eukaryota > Metazoa > Chordata > Mammalia > Chiroptera > Molossidae > Molossus > Molossus molossus. Next base: position 39,653,591 of record NW_023425350.1, read on the forward strand.
CTGCAGTGGCTGAATCAGCTTAAACTTACCTTCTTTTGTAGAGTGCACCTTCAGTAAAAGGAGGGGAATTTAACCTGGAAATTTTAAGAAGATGATGTCTAGAATTACAGACTTTTGAAAATTCTTGCAACAGAGAATAAACTTCAGTTTGTAATTTTGTCACAGATTTTTAAGAGGATGCTTGGTTTGGGATGGTGAAGGAGATGCTAAAGGCAACAAACACAAAAGAGTGGATGAACTTAGGTACTTGCATCTTTCAACCCTCTAAGTCTCAATGACAAAATGTTGGGCAAGGTTGCAACAGGGTTGACTTACCACTGTTAGCTCCTTGGAGGCAGAGCCCGGTTTGAAACTTCTTCTGAAATTCTTATAGTGCCCAGCTGGGGCCCAACAGCTTCTTACTGAGGGATTGAGTGCCATGCCACAATTTGGCAGGGTGCACATCCTGCAAGAAGATGGTTATTGCAGAAGCAAATACATCCCCATGGTGAATTTAATTGGCTAGTCACCCAGCAAAATGGCTTAACCCCTACAAGTGCTCAGGTTTCTCATTTTAGTATGGGATTCCAATTTCTATTTCATAGAATTGCTAGGGGCTTAAACAAGACTATTCATGTAAAGTGCTTAATAATGCCTGATAGAGAAGACTTAATAAATGTTAGCTGATATTTGATTATTCCTTCAGCATTACAGTAATTTGCATAGGTTGAAAATTTGGGTTAATCCTCTTGTTGAACAAAAAAAAAAAAACCTTAGCTAATCATACTACTGCAAATAACAATAATAAAAGCTTCTATTTAAAGAGTGATTACCATATGCCTAGCCTTGTATTAAGTATATTATGGAGATCATTTCATTTGATCTTGACAACAACCCTATCAGGAAGGTTCTTAGAGAAATTAAACTGAAAATGGGATAATGTCCGATAGCAGTACTTTTTAATGCAGCTGCAAAGCAACTTGGGACTTAATTTTCCGGAAAAAAAAAGTTCCAGAGATATAGTGAGAAAAGGGGGGGAGGGGAGAGAAAACAATAGAGAGAGGAGGAGTTATGGTCATTTTCTAATCTTATGAGCCCTTCTTGAAGAGGAGCCTGAGAAAGCTACCTAGCCAGCACCTGTGAAAGAACTGGAGCTTTGTGGACAGCAGCAAGGGTAGCTAGAGATAGTACTGTAAAGGAAAAATAATATAAAGGAAACATTCTTTGCATTATTTTTGAGATATTAAGACAAGATTGGGACCTATTAGAGAACATGGGGCCCAGTCCACAGAAAAAGTCCAGAGGGAAAAAAACCTAAAGGGAGAATATCTGATGAGGGGGAAGCCCTAAAAACAATCTCTAAAGATTGAGGTTGAAGAATTGAAATCACTTGGGCAAGAAACGAGGGCCCTAGAAGAGGGTTCTCCCTTGTGAAATCCATTATTCTGACTGTGGGTTTGCATGTGTTTGGGGAGGGGATGTCAAGACTCTTCATAAATAAAAACTTTTAAATTATTTTATTGAGTTAAGTACACTTACATAAAATGCACAAATCATAAGTGTACAGCTTGATGAATTATCACAAAATGAACACACCCATGTAACTACCACCCAGGTCAAGAAAGAGAACATTACCATCTTTATAAATATTTACTCCTCATAGCTTTCACATGACTAGTTTCTTAAATGAATTTGTGTCCTTCTAACATAGATATTTAAAGTCAAATGTGGCTAGTTAGGATATTTTATATATAAAATGAGAAAAGGGCTTGTTCTAAAAAGTGAGTTGAAGAAAATACTTAAAATTCCATAGAAGTGCGATATAAGATCTGAATAAAGTATAATTAAATCCTGAAGCAAAGGATAATTTTTGCACCTCCCAAACCCATCAGGACATTGAAAATTAAGGTTCAGAGGGTAATCCCTACTAAAATAATGAATACTTTGTTTTCATTGCCTAGCATCTTAAAGAACATACAGTATTTGGCACTGTTCCAAACCCATGGTGTGCTCAGCAAATATTTGTCAATTGTAATAATGGTGCTAAGTTATCTTTTTCGTAGAATTCACAGAGATCCCTGGTTTCTCTAAAGCAATAAGCTGTGCAAAGAAATGGCTTTTAGTTCTGAAGCTCTCGGTTGGAGCCTCAGGGAGAGAGAATAACCTATGTGAATGAATGGTGATGTATTTTATGCACCAGTTGAAATGATTTCGCCTTTTACCTCCTCCCTTTCCCACACCCAAACACAGCTTTGAGTTTTGCAGAGATGAGGGAGAGGTGAGAAGGAGGGAAAGAAGATGAGAGGCAAGATGATGAGGAATACAAGTGTGAGAGAGGGAAACAAATGTGAGTTACAGTTGCTCAGAAAAGGTGCCTTTGTACTTTCTTTTGCTTTAAGTTACTAATATGACAACTTACCATAGCAAGTAACCACACCATTTATTAGATCATATTTCATTATGTGCTACTTTTATTTTGGTAGATAATCATTTGTAAGCTAAAGGAAGTTCTCCATGGCAGCCACCATGGTGGTGACCACTAAGAGAAAATTAAAAGCCATTTGTCGAATGTGTGACAGGATATTAAGAAGCTAGGAAAATTCCTGGGCAAGTGGAATAGAGAAACTGAGACAAGAAAATTAAACAAGGCCAAACAATTTGGGCAGCTTGCAGCCAATTTGTGAATCGCAAAACCTTATCATCTCCAAGCAAGGACACCTGAGAGCAAATGGTTAATACTTCTCCTCCCTAACCAGAGAATTCATAGCTTAAATCACTCTGGAACTGCTAAGGCAGGGAGGGGGAAGGGGAAAGGAAAAAAAGGAGAGTTTTATCTCACCCACAGAACAAAGAAGTCAGATGTCTTAGGACTTGCCAAACAAGATGACCAGGTATATGTACAAACATCCCAAGAAAAGCCATAACAAAGTAAAAGGGGGACTTTGAAACCTAATTTGCAACCCAAGATATTGGTCAGAGAAACCTTGAAACCTGTAGACAGAAAGGTATAAAAACTCTTGAACACCTACTAGGCACACACTCAGATTAGCATAGTGGCCCATTTGTGCTATATGCCAAGTGTATTTTTAGTAAATTTGTTTGCCTTGCTTCCTTAATAAATTCGCTTGCTTTGCTACAACGCTATTGTCTGTCACTCTGTCACTCATCTGAAATCTTTCTTACAAGGCTGACAAGAACCAAGGATGGGATAGCCCTTTCCCTACAAGATGTTTTTTATCCCATAACATCTTTTCTGGTATCCTATCACAAAATGGAAATACTATTTTTTACAGACTGTAATATCCTTAATGAGCTCTTCTGTTGAAACTTTACAGAAGACAGAGTAGATGAGCAATGTGTAAATTTGACCATGAATAATGAGTCTGGTGACATTTACCTGTTATAAGTGCTAATTCAAGCCTGGTTTTACAAAACCCCAAAATGATCACTGCTGTGATACAAATATATTAATGATTTTTGTTTTGCTTTGATATTTAGGTTGCCAACAGAAATTAAGAAAGGATGAGGCACCTATTTTATAAGAATGTGTGAATTTGATGGTTTGTCATGCTCTCAGCTATACAAAGGCACAATTTTAGCATTTACTTGTTGCAGTTAAAGTATAAATAAATGCAGAATTCACATTAACCTTTCTTCCTTGGTGTCCACTCTAGCCAGTGGATTCTAACTTAGCAGTTTTGCTTTTGAGTCAGCCATTTCAGTTATGTGACAGCTGAAAAATTCTTTAAGGCACTTTTACAAGAATATAGACTGTTTAAGTAAATTCTTTTGGAATATGTGTCATATGGTATAAAGAAAACCAAGGTCTACTTTCAGATTTATCACTAACCAGTTGTATGAACTGTGGGCCTATTAACCTCCAAATCCTAAAATTGGATGGTGTTTAAGATGGGCTTTGGAATCAAACAGACCTGGTTCAAGACCCTTATTCAAACTCGGAGCTTAGTTTTCTCATATGTAAAATGGGGCCACTTCATACAAGGTTGTGAGAAGGATTAAATGGAACAGTGCCTGTAAAATGCCCAGCACACAGTGATTACTCAATAAATAATCAAGTCCATGTTAAGTAGTCACTCTTTTCCTTTCCAAATCTGAAATGTTAAGATTCTGTGAATGATGAAGCTTCTGGTGTGTCTGTCAGGATTGTATCTAGTTAGGAATTTCAGTTTCCCGAGGTGTGGCACATTGTAGCCAAGTTTACTTCTGCATAGGCCCTTGGGCAGTGGTCTATTTCAGTTACACATTTTTGTGCAACTGTGGTTGGACCCATGCTCTAACCACTAAGAAAACCAGCCAGGGGCAGTTACACATTTATTGAAAAACCTGACATCCCTTAAAAGAAAGAGGAGAAAATCTGCTACCCTGTCAAAAGAGGAAAGATCTGTGGCCTTGTCTGGGACAAAGGAGCATGGCTAGACCTGGGAAGGAGGATGAACGAAGACAGAAGGCCAGTGTCTCTGAGTGAGGGCCAAATTAATTCTTCGCTCAGCATTCTCTCTTGCAGTTTCCACAGCAATGAATGAATTTGGGGCGAGTGGGGCAGGTATAGCAGGAGACTGAGCCATCCCCAAAGTGTGCCCAGTTCACCCCAAGTATAATACGACATCCTGTATCTTCCCAGCTCTTTAACACTGGCAAGTGTTTTCTCAGCCATGGAAAGTAAACAGGAAAAAGGACTCTTTGCTTGTTTTAAAGATGAAGAAATTGAGACCCAGAGAGGCTTGGGTGGGGGAATCGAATATTCAAAATGCTGGTTTCCTGACCTGCGGTTCCACATTCTATGTTTGTTCCTCCGTACCATTTTGTCTTAGATGTATATCTGTGCAGACTCAGATAATGTCTTTCCTTCCCATTGATGTCCTCTGAGCTTCAGCCTCTTCGTTCGTAAAATGGAACTGTTAATAATACTTTTCTTACCAGTTTTGTGCAAGGACTAAATTAGATAAGTGTATATAAAGTATTTCTTGCAGTAGTAGCTATTAGTTGTTGCTATCAGATAGTTATAGTTCCCTCACTGCCCGGGAGGATGCTAAATTGATACACCCTTTGTTATCGTTTCGTCCAATGAATACCACATTTTTAAAGATGTTTGTATATCAAATGGCATATATTGGTTAAACTTTTTATTTTTATTTTTTGTTATTATCAAAGGCATTTAAGGCTGCCAGTTGGAGCTTCTGTTCAGCAATTGCAACAAAAGCAAAAAATCCTGATATGTAGAGAGCCTCTTCATCCTCATCTAAGTAGATGTACTTCCTTCAGGTTGTTTGAAGTATCTAAAACATCTTGCTGATCTCTAGCACTGTCATTGCAGAATCTGGACATAGTTGAGCTCTCACTTTTCAATGAATAAGCCAAACCTTATTATTATAATCTGTCTGAGTTGACATTTTGTGTGATCTAATTCAATTTATGAATGTTACAATTTTTTTCCATCACATCATGGGAAATTGGTGTGGTCCAGAAATAATAAAAATTAATATATTAAGAATGAAACTGAAGATGAATTTTTAACATGCTACCAGAAGTTATTAATTAACAGGCACATCAACTTTGCAAATACTACATTCTGATATACAAACACTTAATTGTGTATTTTATTCATTGTCGTTGAAGGTCAAGTTAAATTATAATTTTTATTTTTTAAACTCTTCATCCATGAGATTTTTATAATACCAGAGAGGAAATGAATATAATTTTTTTTGTATTATATACAGAAATTACATAGCCAAATTTAGCTGATAAGAGGGAAAATTATAAAGGATATTGAAAAAGACAAATATATATAAACTCATCTCTTATTTTGAAAAGAGTTCCACAGAGAACAAGTTGTGAGTCTTTCAAATATTATTGGGTCAGGCTAAAATAATTTCATTGTGAGAGCATTTTCCTTCTCCGTGTGCAGTCTAAGTACATATTTTGTGCTCTTAGGAATAACTTTCCAAAGCTGTGTGAAGAATGTAGCAATAAAATCTAATAAGAATTATGGCTCACGACTCAAATGACGTCAGTACCCTTTTAATCCTCCCAAACATGAAAACGTTTTCTCCTCCTAAATTAGATTTCTTAACTCTTTGTTTCTAAGGAAATAAGCAGAGCTCTGCAATTCCTTTGGCAAAGTAAGAGTTAAAGGAATATGTCTCAATTCATGATTAATTTTTATGCTTATTATTAAGATAATCACTTTAGAGAAGAAATGTACACTAGACATTTTTATGAATACATATTATTTTGTCTGATTTTTATCTGTTATTGAATATCAGAATATCTCTGAGTTCAGTGTTCCAGCAATATTTTTTTGTTTTTTTCTTTAAGTCAGTGGCTCTTAAATTTGAGTGTGAATCAGAATTACCTGGAAGGTGATTGCTGGAGCTCATTCTCAGAGATTCTGATTCAGGAGGACTGAGGTGGGTGTGAGAATTTATATGTCTAATAGGTTCCCTGATGATTCTGATGATGCTAAATGGGGACCACCCTTGGATAACAACTGCTTTTAGCCATTTTAACCTTCTTATTTTCCAATTCAATTTGGTGAGATTTAATCATCATGAGGCATGAAAGTCCCCTTGGTTTAGAAGAAGCTAAAGTTCTATAACTTAGCTATAGTTTGGTTATTTGACCACTCCAGATTTATTTCGAATCCAAGAACGGCATACAGAAAAACATGACTGATGAAATGATTTGATGCTTGAAGATGTCAGACTGTAGAATCTCTACAGGTAAGTGTGTGATTTCTTTAGTGACATCACATTTGCCTGCAGAGATTTTCCAGTCTGCCACTTTGAAGTTGTATTTAAGATGGAAAAAAGTTGTCTTCTTTCTACAGTTATTTTTTTCAGGGCGGCTAAAATTTAAAACTGTAATTATGTAAGGTTAAAGTTGAACGCGGAAAAAAGAGTTATAGTTGGGGTTCATGTAGGAGGCTAAAGAGAATGGATACTCTCTAATTCTGCCACACAACTCATGGAGAATAAAGGAAAATGGGGAACGTGAAGCTTCCCGGAACCATAACCAATCTCATTTGTAACAGTGTTTTAGCTACACTGAAAGCCTTATGGTCAATCTTAGTGAATATCCTTGGTTTTCAAGAAATTTTATTTAAAGATCAGACTTTGTAATTGGGTTTCTTTCTTAATTTACAGTTATGCCTATCTAGTCACAAGAAAGATGAGTAGAATGAAAAGGTGTGTTTCTCACCTTTATTTCCCCCTCTCTTCTACCTAGTTGCTGCCTTATATATACCACCACCTGCTGCTAATTTTTAAAGTGATGGAATAATGAAAATATTATCAATATTTATTTTAGAAGCTCAAGAATAATCTAATTTGTGAGTTTTGTGGTATCATTAACTTTGTAACTGTTTATTTTTGTTGTTGTTGTGCTTTGTCAGAATATATTTTTTTGTCCAGTGTTAATTATAAATTTATTTCAACATTTGGCTACAGCAAGGACATTGTGTACATTCTTCTTCGTGTATCCCAACATAGAGAACAGTTCCTGGCACATAATAGATACAATAAATAACATTTACTTACTGAATGGACATTACTTTACTTAGGATTTATATTTTGCAAATGCTTGTTTACCATTAGAATGGCAATATATACCAAGCCACATATTTTATTGATATCAGAGTGAATATATTTGATTTCGGACAAGATAAAAACAAAGTGTTTAAATATGAAAAATCCATCTTGGTAATAAAGAATATTCCTATATTCAAATACATTGTAATGGAACTTCAAAAAATAATTTCCTTATAGTCCTATATTATGTCTTTCTTGCATGTAGTTTTACTTCAGATAATGAGTGTTTTAGTCCTGGATTATATCCAAATTTATGTAATAATGAATAACAAAATTAGGTTTGATTATGTTTATACTACACAATACAGTGTCTTGATTATCTGTTAATCTGCCATATACACATCCTTTGACCTCAAGATGACTTTACAAGCATCCTCTCAATTGCATTCGAACTTTCTACCACAAATACAAACTTAACATTAAATCTCTCAGTGTGTGGAGGATATAACAGGTGGCCCTGATCTGATATGAGTGGAGCTAAATAATGTGTATAAATAATTGGAGCTTAGAAAGATAGGAAACATCTGGGCTTCAAAGGAGAACATTTTCATCTTTTTTTTTTTACTGCTTTTTAAATAGAGAGCTACATCATTCTGGGTTAAGTAGAAAAAAAGAAGGGGGACTGGTGTTAGGAACTTCATGATCCTCATTGTGTTCATCTAAGTTCCAAAGGGTGGGACTAGTATACTTTGGTCATGGGAGAATGAAAAGATTTCTCAGACCATTTTTCTTTTTCCTTTTTCTAATCATGCTTTTTCTTTATATGTGCTTGCAGGGCCTGGTTAATAGTATCATTTGTTCTTTTGAAGGAAAACTGAACTTGTGAATGATGGAATCATAGTTGCAGTGTTCCTGATTATTGACATCTTGTTTGTTTCTTTGGTCCATGGGATAGAATGAATGGAACAGAGCTTTGGAATAGCATTATCATTTTAGCTCTATGACTAGGCTCTTTAGAGACAGCCAGCCTATAACACAGGGTTCTTGTTAGTTTAAGCACTATGCAGAGCAGTAATTTCCAACCTTTTTCATCTCATGGCACACATGAGTAATTAGTAAACTAATTACTAAAATTCTGCGGTACAGCAAAATATATATTTTTTGCCAATCTAACAACAACAACAAAAAGGTATGATTTTGATTCATTCACATTGGATGGCTATTGTGTCGGCTGTTGCCATTTTTCTATTTGACAGTCTAAGGGAAAAGATCTTAGTGCCCTGACAAAATAGTCAGGTTGTGCATGTTTTAAAAATTCTTGCTGCATATTGGTTGAAAATTGCTTATATAGAAAGAGACTCCTTTATAAATGCAAATGCTTGATACATAAGCATTATATGACATTAACATATCCATACAAATAAATTTATAAGACTATGGGATATAGTCAGAAGATATAAAAAGTCTAAAAAAAAACAAAACTGAACAGTACAGTTACATTTGAAAAGATCAGGAAGCTGAGATCTACCCAGTAGTTCTCAAACCTGACTGCATGTCAGAATCATCTTGGAATTTATAGAACAAATAAGATAGGTTCCCATGCTCCAACAAAGACCTCCTGAATAGAAAGTCCTAAAATGTAAATTTCAGAAGTCTCTATTTAAAAAAAACAAAAATACACTTTATTTTTTTTGAGAAATTTTAGGTTCAAAGCAAGATTGAAAGTACAGAGATTTTCCATGTACAGAAGTCCGTTCTTAATGTTGTCAATGGGTCCTACAACTTTAAGTGAAATGTGTAAGGAAAGTAATTTTACAATAGGCTAATTGATATAAACAACAGTTAAGACTTCTGGTCAATATGGCGCCGTAGGTAAACGCAGTATCGCGTCCTCCCACAACCACATCAAAGTTACAACTAAACTACAGAACAATCATCATTTAAAACCGCCTGAAATCAAGCTGAATGGAAGTCCTACAACTACGGAATTAAAGCAGCAGCCACATCGAGACTGGTAGGAGGGGCGGAGGCAAGACGGGCTGGTCCCACACCCACGTGTGGCGAATAAAAATCAGGAGGATACCTTGGCTGGGAAGGTCCTTCCTGAGGACTGAGGGGTCCCTGTCCCACACCAGGTGCCCCGCTCAGGGTTCCAGTGCCAGGAAGAGAAGTCCCCATAACTTCTGGCTGGAAAAACCAGCAGCAACTGAGGCTCAGCGGGAAGTTTGGCCGGCGCATGAACTTATCGGACTCTCTCCCTCTAAGCTTGGAGGGGAGGCAGCTCGAGGGGCACCAGAGACATACAGGGAAGAATTGAGCTGTTTGGCACTGGAGCGAGGGCTGGAGAGGCGGCTTTCTCCCGGACAAATGTGCTGTCAGAGGCCTTTGTTCTTTTGGTGAGCCCTTCCCTGGGGCGGCAGACACCGGCCATATCTGGGACGCCAGCAACCTGGCTCACATTGGTAGCCCCACCCTGGTGATTCCCTGAGGCCCCACCCCACCCAACTTTCAGGCCCACCCAAGCTGTTGCCACTTGCTTTACCATAGGATTGGCCTGTCTTGGATCCTGCTTCAGGTTTTCCTAAATTCTTTCAAAGAAGCAGCATTTGGTCCCAGCTAGTCCCATACCTTTCGTTAAGTAATACACAGAAACAAACACAGGGAGGCAGCCAAAATGAGGAGACAAAGAAACAGGTCTCAAATAAAAGAACAGAACAAAACCCCAAGAAAAGAACTAAGCGTAATGGAGATGCTGAGTTCAAAATACTGCTTATAAGGATGCTCAATGAACTTAGTGAGGGCCTCAAGAGCATAAAAAAGGACCAGTCAGAAGTGATGAATGCACAGTCAGAAATGAAGGAGGCATTAACTGAAATAAAGAATAATTTACACAGATTCAATAGTAGAGTACGTAAATCCAAGAAGCAAACCATCAATTTGGAATATAAGGAAGCAAAAAACACCCAATCAGAACAGCAAAAAGAAAAAAGAATCCAAAAAAATGAGGATAGTGTAAGGAGCCTCTGGAACAACCTCAAGCGTGCCAACATTCGCATCTTGGGGGTGCCAGAAGGACAAGAGCGAGAACAAGAAATGGAAAACCTGTTTGAAACAATAATGACAGAAAACTTCCCTAACTTGGTGAAGGAAACAGACATACAAGTCCAGGAAGCACAGAGAGTCCCAAATAAGATGAACCCCAAGAGGCCCACACCAAGACACATCATCATCAAAATGCAAAAGGTTCAAGACAAAGAGAGAATCTTAAAAGCAGCAAGAGAAAAGCAGCTAGTTACCTACAAGGGAGTTCCCATAAGGCTGTCAGCTGATTTCTCAAAAGAAACTTTGCAGGCCAGAAGGGAGTGGCAAGAAATATTCAGAGTGATGAAAAGCAAGAACCTACAACTAAGATTACTCTATCCTGCAAAGCTGTCATTTAGAATCGTTGGCCATATAAAGAGTTTCCCAGACAAGGAAAAGCTAAAGGAGTTCATCACCACCAAACTGTTATTATATGAAATGAGGAAGGGTCTTTTTGAAGAAAAAGATAAAATATATGAACAAACAAAATGGCAATGAATACATATCTATCGACAATGGAATGTAGAAACAAAAAGAACAGGCAGAGCAGAAACATTCTCATAGATACAGAGAACATTTTGTTGGTTGCCAGATGGGGGGGGGGGTTGGGGGAATGGGTGAAAAAGGTGAGGGGATTAAGAAGTATAAATTCATTGCTAGACTGACAAACCTCAAAGGGAAAGGGGTTGGGGGTGGTGGTGGGAAGAAATAAACCAAAGAACTTACATGCAAAACCAATGGACACAGACAATAGTGTGGGAAAAGGCGGGAGGGGGGCAGGAGTGGGGAGGAGGGGGTCAATGGGGAAAAATGAGGAACACCTATAATACATTCAACAATAAAGATTTAAAGAAATATATATATATGTAAAATAAAATAAAACAAACAAACAAACAAAACAACAGTTAAGTTCCTGTATATCTCATCAATGTTGTATAGAAACAATGTTATTGGGGGAACCTGCTGTACTCCTTATTCATAGACACCCACAACCTTCTCCACTATGGACATCATGCATTATAGTGATACATTTGTTACAATCTGTGAATGTACATTGCCACATCATTACCACTCATAGTCCATAATTTGAATTACAGTTATTCTTTCTGTTGGATGGGTTTCAACAATTATATGATGACATGTATCTACCATTGTATTATTATAAAGAATAGTTTCATTACTCTAAAAATTGTCTCTAAAAATTGCTCCATCTATTCATCCTTCCCTCCCCAACCCTGATCTTTTTTATGGTCTTCATAATTTTGTCTTTTCCAGAAAGTCATAGGTTGGAATCACACCATATTATAGCCATTTCAGATTGACTTCTTTTACTTAGTAATACACATTTACATTTCTCCCATGTCTTTTCGTAGCTAAAAAACTAATTTCTTTCTAGCACTGAATAATATCCCATTGTCAGGTTGTACCACAGTTTATTTATCCATTTATTTACTGATAAAGGACTTTGTAGTTGCTTCCAAGTTTTTGACACTTACGATAAAAGCTGCTATAACCATCCATGTGCAGGCTTTTGTGTGAACAAAAGTTTTCAATTTATTTGGTAAATACCAAGGAGCATGATTGCTGGATTATATAGTAGGAGTATATTTAGTTTTCCAAGAAACTGCCAAACTGTCTTCCAAAGTGGATATACCATTTTGCATTCCCCCCAGCAATGAACAAGACTTTTTGTTGCTATAAAACCTTGTCAGCATTCAGGGTTGTCAATGTTTTGGATTGTGACCATTTTAACAGGTATGTGGTGGTCTCCCGTTGTTTTAATTTGCAATTCCCTAGTGACATATGATGCTGAACATCTTTTCATATGCTTGCTTGCTGTCTGTATTTCTTCTTTTGTGAAGTGTCTTTAGTGAGATTAAAAACAACTCATTTTTTAATCCAGTCATTTTCTTAATGTTGCATTTTAGGAGTTCTTTGCATATTTTGGGTACTGGAGCTTTATCAGATGTGTCTTTTTACAAATATTTTCTCCCAGTCTGTGGCTTGTTTTCTTATTCTCTTGACATTGTCTTTTGAAGAGGAGAAGTTTTTAATTTTAATGAAGCCCACTTATTTATTTCATGGATTTTTGCCTTTGGTATTGTATCTTAAAAGTCATACCCGAAGTTATCTGGGTTTTCTTCTGTTACCTTCTAGGAGTTTTTAATAGTTGTATATTTTAATTTAGGTCTATGAGTAATTTTGAGTTAATTTTTGTGAAGGGTGTAGGTCTGTGTATAGATTAATTTTTTTTTTTTTTTTTTTGCATGTGGATGTCCAATTGTTCCAGCATCAGTTGTAGAAAAGGCTATCTTTGCTCTGTTGTATTGCCTTTGCTCCTTTGTCAAAGATCAGTTGACTGTATTTATGTGGATCTATTTATGGACTCTTTTCTGTTCCTTTTCAGTTAGAGTGGGAAGGAAAGAGAGAGAGAGAGAGAGAGAGAGAGAGAGAGAGAGAGAGAGAGACAGAGACAGAGACAGAGACAGAGAGAGACAGAGAAACATTGATGTGAAAGAGACACATCAACTGGTTACCTCCTACATGACCCCGACCAGGTCTGGGGACCAAACCACAACCAAGGAATGTGCCCTTGATGGGAATCAAACCTGGGACTCTGGTTCGTGGGCCGATGTTCCAACCAGTGAGTCAAACTGGCTAGAGCCCAAGGATATTTTTTTCCATTAATTTTTAGAGAGAGTGGGAGGGAGGGAGGGAGGGGGATAAGGAGAGAGAGAGGAAGAAAGACAGAGAGAGAGAGAGGTATCTATGTGAGAGAGACACATCTATTGGTTGCCTCCCGCATGTGCCCTGTTCGGGGCCAGGGACTGAACCTCCAACCCAGATACATGCCCTTGACCAGGAATTGAACCTCCAGACCCTTCGGTCCACAGGCTAGTGCTCCAACCATTGAGCACACTGGCCAGGGCCTGTTCCATTTTTCTATTTGTCTGTTCTTTCACTAATACTACACTGTCTCTATTACTGTAGCTTTATAGTAAGTCTTGAATTTGGGTAGTGTCAGTCCTCTGTTCTTCTCTTTCAATATTGACTTGGCTATACTGGGTATTTTGCCTCTTCATATAAACTTTAGAATTATTTGTTAATATCCATAAAATAACTTTCTGGGATTTTGATTGTGATTGCATTGAATGTATAGATCAAGTTAGTAAGAACTAACATCTTGAAAATATTGAGTCTTTTTATCCTTGAACATGGAATATCTCTACATTTACTTAGTTCTTTTTAGAAATATTTTATCAGAGTTCTTTAGTTTTTCCCATATAAATCTTTTTTTTGATTTATACTTAGGTATTTCACTTTTGGGGTGCTATTGGAAGTGGCAATGTGTTTTTAATTTCAAATTCCATTTGTTCATTTGTAGTATGTTGGAAAGTGATTGACTTTTGCATATTAACTTTATGTCCTTCAACCTTGTTATAATTGCTTATTAGTTCCAAGAGATTTTTTTCTTTTCTTCAGGTTTTCTATATAGACAACCAAGTCATATGCTAACAAAGGCAGTTTTATTTCTTTCCTTCCACTTTGTTTACTTGTATTTCCTTTTCTTATCCTACTGCATTAGCTAAGACTTCCAATACAGTGTTCAAAAGAGTGATGAGAGGGAACACCCTTGCCTTGTTTCTGATCTTAGCAGGAAAGCTCCAAGTTTATCATTAAGCATTATATTAGCTGTAGATTTTTTTTATAGAGTTGAGAAAGTTCATCTCTATTCCTAATTTGCTGAGAGAGTTTAAAAAATCATGAATAGATGTTAAATTTTGTCAAATGCTCTTCTGCATCAACTAATATGATCATATGATTATTTTTCCTTAGTCTGTTGATGTTATAAATGACATCAACTGATTTTTAAAATGTTGAACCAGACCTTGCATTTCTGGGATCAATTTCACTGGTCATGGTATATAATTCTTTTTTTGAAAAAAATTTTTTTTTTTTTAGTGATTTTAAAGAGGGAGAAAGAAAGAGGGAGGGAGAGAAAGGGAAATATTGTAAGAGAGAGAAACATCAACCAACTGCCTCCTCCTATTGGGGATAGAGCTCACAACCCATGAATGTGCCCTGACCAGGAATTGAACTGGCAACCTTCTGGTGCATGGGACAACAACACTCAACCAACTGAGCCACACCAACCAGGGTATATAATTTTTTTTATATACTGTTTATTCAATTTGCTAACATATTTATTTTAATCCTCACTTGAGGATATGTTCTTATTGATTTTAAAGAGAGAAATGGGGGGAGAGAGAGAGAGAGAAACATCGATTGGTTTCCTTCCATACATGTCCCAACTGGGGATTTAACACACACCTAGGTATGTGTCCTGACTGGGAATCAAACCTGCAACCTTTTTAATTTATGGGATGATGCACCAACTGACTGAGCTACTTGGCCAGGGCTCAATTTGTTAATATTTTGAGGAGGATTTTTGCATTTATGTTTATAAGAGATATTGGTCTATTGTTTTATTTTCTTGTAAGTCTCTGTCCAGTTTTGGTATTAGGGTAATGCTGGCCTCATGGAATAAGTTAGAAAGTATTCCTTCTGCTATTTTCTGGAAGATATTGTAGAGAATTGGTATAATTTCTTCTCTAGATGTTCTGTAGAATTTACCAGTGAACCTATCAGAGTCTGGTGCTTTCTGGAAACTTTCTAATTATTGATTTAATTTCTTAAATAGATATAGGTCATTCAGATCATCAATTTCATCTTGTGTAACTTTCTAATTATTGATTTAATTTCTTTCTAATTATTGATTTAATTTCTTAAATAGATATAGGTCATTCAGATCATCAATTTCATCTTGTGTAAATTTTGGAAGATCAGTCCATTTCATCTAAGCTATCAAATTTTGGGGCATGGAATTGTTCATAATATTCCTTTATTATCCTTTTAATGTTCATGGGATCTGTAATGATCTCTTCCCTTTCATTTCTAATACTAGTCATTTGTTTCTTCTTTTTTTCTTCATTAGTCTCACTAGAGGCTTACCCATTTTTTTAAATCCTCACCTGAGAATATTTTTTCATTTTATCTTCAGATAAAGTGAGAGGGAGGAAGGGAGGATGGGAGGGAGAGAGGGAGGGAGGGAGGGAGAGAGAAAGAGAGAGAGAGAGAGAGAGAAAGAGAGAAACATAAATACGAGAGAGACACATCGACTGGTTCTCTCCCATGACCCCAACCAGGGCTGGGACCGAACCCCAACTGAGGTACCTGCCCTTGTCTGAAATTGAACCCATGACTCTTTGGCTGCAGGCCAATGCTGTAACCAGTTAGCAAACTGGCCAGGGAAGAGGCTTATCAATTTTATTGATCTTTTTAAAGAAACAGCTTTGGGTTTTGTTGATTTTTTTCTCTATTGATTTCCTGTTTTCAATTTCATTGATTTCTGCTCTAATTTTTATTTCTTTTCTTTTGTTTACTTTGGATTTAATTTATTTACTTTTTATCTAGTTTCCTATGGTGGAAGCTTAGATGATTGATTTTAGAATTTCCTTCTTTTCTAATACAGTTGACCCTTGCACAACATGTATTTGAACTGTCCCATGCAGTTCAAACTTGTGTTGTTCAAGGGTCAACTGCATTTTTTATTCAAGGTTGGGAATTCCCATATGTGAAAGGCCAATTTAAGTTACACTTGGATTTTCAATTGCATAGGGTAGGGTTGGCACCCCTAACCCCTCTTGTTCAAGGGCCAACTGAATAATCATTCAATGCTGTCAGTTTCTCTCTAAACACTGCTTTTACTGCATCCCCAAATTTTTGATATATCGTATTTTCATTTTGATTAAGTTAAAAATATTTTGATTTCTCTTGAGATTTCTTCTTTGACTCATATATTAAGAAGTATGCTATTTAATCTCCATGCAGACTTCCAGTTATTTTTCTGTTATTGATTTCTAATATAATTCCATTGTGGTCTGAGAGCACATTTCTATCATTTTAAATTTGATAAGGTGTGTTTTATAGCCCACAATATGATCTAGCTTGGTGAATAGTCCATGTGAGCTTGAGAAAGATGTGTAATTTGCTCTTTTTTTGGATTAAGTAGTATACAGATGTCAATTCTTTTCAGTTGATTGATAGTGATGTTGTGTTTAACTATGTCCTTACTGATTTTCTGGCTGCTAAATCTTTCCATTTCTGATAGAATGTTAATGTCTCCAACGAATAGTGTATTCATCTGTTTCTCCTTGTATTTCTATTAGATTTTGCCTCATGTGTTTTAATGCTCTGTTGTTAGAGCATTAAGTATTGTTATGTTTTCTTGGAGAATTAACCCCTTTATCCTTATGTAATATGCCTCTTTACCTCTGATAACTTTCTTTGCTCTGAAGTCTGTTCTGTCTAAAATTAACAAAGCTACCTCCACTTTCTTTTGATTACTGTTAGCATGGTATATATCTATCTCCATCCTTTTACTTTTAATCTATATGTAGATTAAAATGCGTTTGTTGTAGACAATATATATTTGGGTCTCATTTTTTGATATACTCTGATAGTCTCTATCTTCTAAGTAATGTATTTAGACTATTTATATTTGAAGTGATTATGGGTATAGTTGGATTAAAATATATATAAAATTTCTTGCCCTTGTTTTTTGTTCCTATTTTTGTCTTCCATTCTTTTTGTGTCTTTTTTTAGTTTTAATTGAGCATGTTGTATGATTCCATTTTCTCTCCTTTATTAGTATATCAATTATAGTTTTGTTTTGTTTTTATCCTCACCTGAGGACATTTTTCCATTTTTTATCCAGATAGAGTGGGAGGGAGAGAGAGAGAAACATCAACGTGAAAGGGACACCTTGAGTGGCCGCCACCCGCACGACCCAACCAGGGCCAGGGCCAATCTGCAGCCAAGGTACATGCCCTTAGCGGGAACCAAACCCGGGTCTCTGTGGACCGCAGGCTGATGCTCTAACCGCTGAGCCAAACTGGCCAGGGCTAGTTTTTTATTTTTACTTTTTTTTTATGGTTTCCCTAGAGTTTGCAATATACGTTTACAACTAAACCAAATCTACTTTCAAATACCACTATGCCATCTCACAGGCAGTACAAGTACTTTATTTATTTATTTATTTATTTATTTATTTATTTATTTAATCCTCACCCGAGGACATTCTTTGATATTTTGTTCAGATAGAGTGGGAGGGAGAGAGAGAGAGAAAGAAACATCGATGTGAAAGGGACACATCGAGTGGTCGCCACCCACACAACCCAACCAGGGCCAGGGACAAACTGCAACCGAGGTACATGCCCTTAGCGGGAACCGAACCCTGGTCTCTTGGGACCGCAGGCCGATGCTCTAACCGCTGAGCCAAACCGGCCAGGGCAGAACAAGTACTTTATAATAACAAAATATTCCTAATTCCTCCATGCTATCCCTTGTATCATCTTATAATTCATTTCACTTATACATAAACATACATATATAGATGTATCTATATAGGTATAGATATATTACACATAAGCATACATAATTATTATTTTGAACAGTTATTATCTGCTAGGTCAATTAAGAATAAAAAAATAAATTTTTAATTCTACTTTCACTTATCCATTTTCTGATGCTGTTTTTATTTAGATCTGAGTTTCTGGCTTATATTAATTTCCTTCTCTCTGAAGAACTTTTAATATCTCTTGGGAACAAAAACAGTTTGATTGCAGTACATTTCCTTAATTTTTGTTTGAGAAAATCTTATTTCTCCTTAACTTTTGTAGGAAGAATAATTTCATAGGTACAGAATTCTAGGTTGGCACTTTTTTCTCTCAACACCTTAAACATTTTACTCTTCTATTTTCTTGTTTGTATTGTTTCTGAGGATAAGCCTAATGTAATTATTATCCTTGTGTCTTTATAGGTAAAGGATGTTTTTCTTATTAGGAGATTTTTCTTATAATTGATTTTCTGAATTTTGAATATGATATGCCTAGATATAGTCCCCCTCACCCTCATTTATTCTGCTGGTATTCTCTGAGCTTCCTGGATTTGTGGTTAAATGTTTGACATTAATTTTGGAAAAATACTCCATTATTATTTCTTCAAATATTGCTTCTATTCTTTTCTTCTACATCTGATATTCCCATTACACATATGTTATACTTTTTGTAGTTATCCCATAGTTCTTGGATATTCTGATATGGGTTTTTTGTTTTGTTTTTCAGTCATTTTTCTCTTTGTTTTTCATTTTTAGAAGTTTCTATTTTCATGTTCTCAAGTTCAGAGACCCTTTCGTCTGCTGTATCCAGTCTCAAATTAACCTATCAAAGGCACTCTTCATTTCTGCTATAGTATTTTTTGAACTCTAGCATTTCTTCTTTATTTTTTTCTTAAAATTTCTCTCTCTCTGCTTACATTAACCATATGTTCTTGCATTTTGTCTGCTTTTTCCAGTAAAGCCTTTATCATAGATCGATGGCTATATCTGACTCTGGTTCTTAGGTTTGTTTAGTCTCCTCAAACTGTGTATTTTGCCTTTTAGTAGTCTTTGTCATTTTTTTGTTGAAAACTAGATATGATGTACTAGATAAAATAAACTGTGGTAAATAGGCCTTTAGTAATACGATGGCAAGGTGAAGGGGGAGAAATGTTCTATAGTCACGAACTGTATGGTCTCAGTCTTTCGGTGAGCCTATCCCCCTGGGCTGTGAAGTTCACCCATGCTTTACTGCCCCCTCACTCTTCCACTTTAGGTGGAACAGGTTGGCTAGAGGGAGCCCTAGTTGAGTATTTCCCTTCCCCCAGTTCAACTGGGCTCTGATAAGACACAGTTTCTTAGCCCTCTGATAAAATAGTAGGCCTTGTTAAGAACACAATGCTCTGGAGTATTTCAAAATGGTTCCTTTGCACCTGTCCCTGCTGGAAGCATGAGAATATTTTTCTCTGATATACACTCTGAGGATCTGGTTGAGCTCCCAGAGGTGAAACTCACACATGTTGGGGCCCATCTATGACTGCAGTGTTTAAATCTCAGACTTGTCCACACTGAGCCTCCAGCGATTCATCAATTGCAATTCAGGTTTCCTTCCCCTGGCACTGGTTCCCGTGGAGGTTTCTGCTCTAGTAAATTGTGATTCTCTGTAGTCACCTCTCTTCAATTTGGGGGGCAGTTTTTCATCCTTTGAACTCAGTCTCTGATGAATCTCAGATGAGTTGTTTATATTTCAGTGTATTCATCTTATTATTTATTGTTAAGATGGAATGGTGACTTGAAGGTCTTACTTGCCACATGGGAAACTGGAAGTCCAGAAGTCTCTTTATCAAGATGCTTCTGATAATTGGATGGATTTGGAGCTCATTGCCTTTTAAACTTTAAAAAAGCAACGCCATCTTATTTCAAAGAAAATCTGTGAATTTATAAATTATAAAAATACTATAAAATTGGTAAAAGTGGGGTTGTTCTCGCTGAAGTATGTGTGTTGGTGAGGCAGAGACCCAGAGTTTTATCCTCTCAGACCCTCCTCTGGTTGCAGCTCCAAATAGCCTCTGCAGAGTTCTTCCCTTAGCATGGAGTAAGCCAATGATCTCTGAAAGCTCTTGGGGGTGGGGAGGGGTGTATCTAAGTGGCCAATCAAGGCAAGGAGTACTGACTTCAGATATTTGCTCTGTAATCCCAGTGGAAAGTGAAGGGAGCAGGAGGGTGATGCAATTGGAATCAAAGTTAGATTCCTGTTTGCTGCACAAGAAGACCACATTGCAACCTGCCTCCTTTAAAGGATCCTGCTGGTCTAGGGTGTTATTTAGTTAACCCAGCCTAAGGGGGTGTTTTAAAGACGGGGGATTGCCCTGGCGATGAACAAATATGAGAAATAAATTTCCAGTGGGGCTGGGTTGCCTGCTGACTGTGATTTCCTGATGATCTATAACAATGGCTATTCACTAACAGCTGGCGCATGTCTCCCTCGGACAAAGCCACTGGAAGCGCAGGCGCTCAGATTGGTGAACCAGAACCGTTTCCTTGGCAACAGTTAACTAGCACGTGTTTTATTGTTTCCAACTGCTTTTCCTGGGGTATTTGCAGGTGGTGGGAGATGCTTTTTTAAAGAGGGGTCATAACCTCATGAACTTTCAGATGTTGCAACAAATTGGGGAACAAAACATTTTTTTCCCTTTCAAATATATTAAGTAAATCTTATTACATAGCATTTTCGAGACAGATGCAACCCAACAGTTTTTCAATTTTGTCATTATTTCCAGATGTTATCAATTTTAAAGTGAGAGTTCCATTCATGATCAGGAGCTATAACAAGGAAATATCAGTGATGTGTATGGCAGTACAATATTATTTTGGCCTTTTTGGGGGGGTGTTTTGGTTTTATATTTTACTATGAAATGTGAGATCATATCATAAAATATGAGTGTCTTTTTTAATTGGCCTTTTAATGTTTTGTATATTTTTCCTCTTAATTAATTTAGTTCAATGTGTTTGCCTTTGCTGGTAGTTTTTTTTTCTTTCTTGTTT
Source organism: Molossus molossus (assembly GCF_014108415.1). Lineage (NCBI taxonomy): Eukaryota > Metazoa > Chordata > Mammalia > Chiroptera > Molossidae > Molossus > Molossus molossus. The sequence goes on from NW_023425350.1 coordinate 39,674,681, forward strand.
TCATGTACCAGAAAATTTATAAGTATTGCTATAAAATATAAGACCAAACAAAGTAAGACTTGATCATATTAGAATTTTCTCCTATATTTATTTGACATATATTTGAGAGGATCAGTTAATTTCCAGATGGATAGCTCCCTCTTCTGTCTGATTTACAGAATTTGCACCTTCTGAAACCAAAGATGGAAGATACAGTATGTATCACAGAATTCTCTAGCTTGGCTGAAGGATAAATGTAGTTACTGTCTGTCCAATAGCAATTCATGAATTGGAATACAGAAAATACTTCCACTGTAATAATTTGGTTTAAAATAAAATCATCAACCCTGCTGTAAATGCTGGCTGAAAGTAAATGAAAACATTTTTTTTTTAAGTTAATATTGGGCTTTATCTGCAGATATCACTTATAAAAATGCAGGCCTTATCAATCACGTGCCTGTACTCTATTTGAAATATGTGGACTTTGGATAAATGAGCATTTTTCAGTTGATTAGCACAGAATTCAAACAACTCAAGGCTTCTCTTGAGCCTGATTTGCAAAGACTTTTCTGGTAAGTGTTCTTCATAAGTTTCCGAACATGTACCTACTTATAGATTAGACCAGTGGCATTCAAATACCTTTCTTTACACCCTGGCTGGTTTTCTCAGTGGTTAGAGCGTCAGCATTTCGTGCCTCAGTTGTGGTTGATCCCCGGCCCTGGTCGGGGATGTGCGAGGGACAGCCAGTTGATGTGAGACACATCAATGTTTCTCTCTCTCTCTCTCCCTCCCCTCCACTCTGTCTGAAAATCAATGGGAGAATATTCGCAGATGAGGATTAAAAATAAAACAAAAGACAAACAAATGCTCTTTTTTTTTTAGGTCCTTAGCATTTTTAAAAGGCTTAAATTTTTCTTTGTGAAATATTTTTCCTTTCTTTCCTTGGATCCAATTTAATCACTACAACAAGAATTAGGGCTATGCTCTGAAAACGAACACAGAAAGATCTATAACCTAAATTCATAACTATGGAACCAAAAGAGCTAATAAAACTATTTATGGTGGTGAGGGTACTTATACACAGTCTTTGTTTTTAGAGACATGATGAAGTGATACATTTTGACTGCGAAGAGGAAAACATGGATTCATTCATATTTAACCCTCTCACTGGGGACTCAGTGGCAGGATGTTGGCGATTATATGACCCTAATTATGGGAATATATATTAAATGAGCACTGTTTACAATTCTCTGCTTTGCTTTTGTTGGGATAGACCCACCTAGAGACCCCCTGAAAGAGAAACCGCATTTTACCTCATACATTCCTGTCTGCACAGTGTCAATGTATTCTTCTACTTTAGTTTCGTTAGAGAGGTACACGGATATAATGGAGTGAGAATCAGAAAACTATTCGTTATCAAAACTTAAGCACACATTTAGAATTTTAAAATTATATCCTTATCTCCAAGTAGGTGCAATAATACTTCAAGGAATAAAGTATTAGATAGTAAATCTTATTTGAAATGAAAGATGGTTGGACACCACAGACCATTGGGTACCCAATTCAACCTCCCTTTTTATAGCACTGAGCCCAGAAAGAGTAGTTGTCTTGTTAGGGGTCCTCCAGTGAGGTGGTGACAGAAATGTTTTTTCTGGCTCCTATTTGCGTGCTCTTTTGGCCAGGCCACACCCTTTGCAGTGGTCAAGGAGTTCTTCACTACTTGGTGGTGATTTCTCTCCTCCTCCAAGTGGGCAGACCCTTGCCTCCCATTTCTCAGATTTGCATCCCAGTGACTTACTTGCTGAGTGACTTAGGGCTAGTTAAGCAACCTCTCTGTGCTTCAGTTTTCACTTGTATGAAATAAGGATAATAATAGTACAACTCTTAAAGAGTTAATGCCAGTGATATGCCTGGCTCAGTGCTCGGCACATAGTAAACACTTGATAAACATTGGCTATTGTTTTTATTATTTTAATTTTATGCTATTTTTAATCCAGTATGTGCTCTGGTCTTCATTTATTTTGTAGCATGCAATAATCACATTCTAAAACAACTGAAGGTGCCCTGGCCAGTGTGGCTCAGTTGTTTGATGTGTTGTCCCATGTGCTGAAGGGTCTTGGGTTCAATTCCCGGTCAGGCACATACCCAGGTTGTAGGTTCGATCTCCAGTTGGGGTGCAAATGGGAGGCAACTGATTGATGGTCCTCTCCCACATCAATGTTTCTCTCTCTCCCCTTTCCTCTCTCTCTCTGAAATCAACAAAAACATATCCTCAGGTGAGGATTAAAAGATAATGATGATGATAATAATAATTATGATAATAAAACAATGGAAGGTTTGCTCTTATGTTCATAGCAGCATTATTTACAATTGCCAAAAGGTGGAAGCAACCCAAGTGTCCATCTGTGGATGTGTAGATAAATAAAACGCAGTATGTACATACCCTGGAACTAGTCAGCCTTAAAAAATGAAGGAAATTCTGACACATGTTACAACATGGATGAACCATGGAATAAGCCAGTCACAAAAAAGCAAATACTACATGATTCCACTTGTGTGGAATAGCTAGAGTAGTCAGATTCAAAGAGACAGAAGTAAGAATGGTGGTTGGCAGGTATTGGGATGGGGCAATGGGGAATTGTTTAACGAGTACTGAGTTTCTTTTGCAAGATGAAAAGAGTTCTGAAGACTGGTTGTACAACAGTATGAATGTATTTAACATATAACTAAACTGTAACTTCAACAATGGTTTATTAAAATGGTAAATTTTAAGTTATGTACATTTTACCACTATTATAAACTTTAAAAAATTAAAAAGAGATAACTGAAGGATCTAGTGTAATTAGAGCATATTAGTTATATTAATTAAACCTGGACATTTTGACTTGGCCCCAGAGCTCTGGGCCAGTGCTGTGGCTTAGAACCAAACAATTCTCGAGCATCATATCTGTTTTAGTTCTGTTTCCTTTCTCATAAGATTGCTGACTTTCTGCCAAGGATGGATTTAATTTCCAGGGCCTTATAGTTTATGAACTAAAATGAAATTACATAAGCATACTTTCCCCAGAGACACATGAAGCAACCCCACAGAGTCTTTAAAAATGCAAACACATGAAAAGCAAATGTGATTCAGCAAATTTACCATTAACAAAAACTCCTTTGGGGAGAAGCTGTTAGAAAGAAGGTTAGAAACTGCCTTATTGAACAAAGCAAGCAAAGAGGTAGAGAAAGAAAAGAAAGAAAAAACTTCATTTTGGTTTAGGATTTTTTTTTTTTCAAATTTCTGTTTCATTATCATTATTGTCTACAGAGATGATTAAAAGCATCATACATTTCCAAGATAAAAAGCACAACTGGGAAAGGATTTATGCTAAATTGGTATTTGATAATTTCAATTCAAAACTTCTTCTTATCGTTGTTTAATATCTTATATATTTCAATTCAGTAACATTTCCTGAATACCTGCTTTGTAGTGTCTCAGAGAGGAGACTGCTGGGTTGGAATTTTTTAAAAAGTTTGAAAAAAAAGGTAAATCTTTCAAAACCTTTTTTTTTTTTTTTTTTTTAAATGATCAAAGTAACTAAATATACTGGGAATAATAACAAATAGTCATCCTTCCAAACAACATTTCCATTATGATCATGGGGCTTTTATGAACTAAGTATTTGCAGAGGAAAATCCTTCAGCTATAGTAAGAATATAGCAAGAATGTCTTCTCTCAGTCATGCTTTATGGAACAATCACCACATGAGTGGATGTGTCTGCTCAAGCCAGCACCAAAAAAGAAGACAAAATATGTACTTATATCAACTTGTCAAAAATAGCAATGGATATGCTTAGTAACAGGACAAGATTAAACCATGTCCAACTTTGTCACTTTCAAAATACCACATTTTAATTTTACTTTGTCCTTTGACATAACAATCAGAAATTTTGCTTTAAATATTGTAAGTTAAACATTGAAATACAATTAGTAGCTTAATCAGGGGCACTACCACAGTCCTAATTTTAGCATCACCTTAATAAAAAGCCTGGATTTATGTAACTACCAATAGGCCTTTTATTAGAATCCTAGGAGGTCAATACCAATCTTGAAATCACAAAATATACATAAAGAAAAACAGACTTACCAAGAAAAACAGCCATAACAGTGCAAGACAAAAGGCAAATTTTGATGACATTATTCAGTTTTTATCTTTCAGTATTAGTTACTTTCTCTGATCATCTGAAGACTTTAAACAAAAGTGAGAGAAAAAGAGGGGGTGGTGTTAATGTTAAGAGCTACAAAAGGTGAAAAAACAAAACAAGTTCTGACAAACACATCTAAACACATCAGTGTATTTCATAATAGAAACATTTCCTTTTCATTGTCAATATTTCTAGTTGAATAACCACCCCAAGGATTCCTAATAAAAAACAATTTTACCCTTTTGAGGAGTCATCATTAAGTTCATTTTGAAAGTTTCACATTGAGCTTTTAGCCAAAAGTGAAACTTTGGTGGCTTTTGAATCCTTTTCAAGTTGTGAAACCTTAAAGAGAAACTAAAGAGAAAGAAATGAGATCTGAGCCTACCTCTTTCAGCCCTTGAGAATTCCCTTTCCAAGTAGTTTCTTAAATAGTGAGCCTGCATCAGAACCCCCAGTTCTTCTGCTTGGAAGTTATTAAATCAGCAGAAAGGCCCACAATGATGGCACATGAAATCTAAGTTTTGTATAGGAAACAGACAGGCAGTCTACACTTTGTTATTTACTTGATAGACAGAGCCATTTTGACAGCCCTAACCTTGGAAACCACAGGTCCTGCTGAGCTCAGCAGGAGTCAAACGCTGAGTACCATCTGTCAAAGCGTTATTTCCCCTCCTTATCCACGCCTTTACTATAAGATGCTAAAAAGAGCACTGAATGAAAGTCGCTAACTACAGTTAAACTTGTGTGCATTGTAACACTAATGTTGGAGTAAGAAATTTACTCTGCAATCTATCAAATTTGAGTAAACTGAATGAGGTATTCTAGGTCCTTTCTTAATGGTTATCAACAGAAGAAAGTACGGGTTGAGGAACGCCATAATTACACTCCGAACGACTAATACTACAAAATAAGGGAATTGCACAGCATTGGGGACAGTTTTGTCAACTTCATAGTTAAAATGATGAATGTTTTGGAAAATTCTCAACTCTCAGGATTTTTTTTTTCTTAATGTAGTTTAATTAAACATGTATAAAAACAAATTTCCATCTCTCCAAAAATAAAGATTTTAATGAGTTAAACTCTTGCTTCATAAGAAGAAATCTCACTTAGAATACACACTCTCTCCTCTCTCTAGCATAATAGATTCTAAAAAAATGAACAAGCCTAATCATAATAAAATCAATTAAATTAAGTGTTTTATAGCTAGCTCATGCTATATGTGTGTAGAGGACAGTATATCAATTGATAATATAAAGGAGCTGAAAATGACATTGCTTTTGATCAAGTGCTATCAAAATGCTACATATTTATAGAAATATGAATTTACTTTGCATTACATTTAAACTTTTTGTATATTTAATTAATACTTTTAGATGTATTTATTTAAAGTCTTTATATTTAGAATACTATTTCTGGTATACTCAGTTCATTCTGAAATTTAGAGGAAGTTCCATAAACACAGAATCATAAAATAATAATAGTTTAGAATTTAAAAGTTAAAAAAAGTGAGGTCTTTTATAGCAGAATTATTCCAAATTTTAATTTTTTAGTTAAATTTTGTGCTTTATTCTGATTTATTCTTTGTTTCATCTAATCTTTCTTTCTTTTTTTTTTTAATCCTCACCTGAGGACATTTTTCATTTTTTGTTCAGATAGAGTGGGGGGGGGGGAGAAACATCAACGTGAAAGAGACACATCGAGTGGCTGCCACCCGCACGACCAACCAGGGCCGGGGACAAACTGCAACCGAGGTACGTGCCCTTAGCGGGAACCGAACCCGGGTCTCTCTGGACCGCAGATCGACGCTCTAACCGCTGAGCCCAGCTGGCCAGGGTTCATCTAATCTTTCTTACAATGTTCTCAAATGCTGAAAATAGTTATTTAATGTACTATGTGTCATGATAATAATGCAATATATACAATATGTATTAGATAGACTATACTATAGCATGTAATTATTCATTGATTAATGGTTAATATCATTGTCAAGAAGATATTGTGAAGAAGTATTTTAAGTAACTGATGATTATATTTATATGTGTACTTTTTACATTTGCATTTTACTCAATGTGCCATATGTACATTTTGAGATTTGAGAGCCCTTCATGTAAATGCTTGAAATACGTTATGTAAAATATTTTTAATAAATTGAACACCCAGAAAGTGATTTTGTGTTTAAAGTGGCCAAGAAATGATTTGTTTTGCAATGTCAAAATGAGTTAATTAATAATTTAGTTTCTAATATTAAAAGATTAAATTTTTGTGCCTCAGTTTTGCAAGATATTTCAGCCATATAGATTTTTATGAACATATGCATGAATGCATTTGAACAGTCTGAAGAGGTAATATTTGAGTTGGAGCTTGCCCCTTCTCTTAGCTTCCCTCACCTGCCCGTTGTCCTAAGAGATGCTGATCTCATTTAGAAGCCAGGGAAGGAAGCAGCCTTTGCTGGCAGACAGGGTCCCTGCTCTGTAAACACTTCTTCCACCAGTGTGTTAATGCCTGAACTCCTTTCTCCTAGGGTCAGGAAGCAACTTTTACCACTTCGACAGAGAAGATTCAAAGGCAAATGCCCCAAGGGAAAAGGAGCACATGGACTTGAATTAATCTTGCTACCATTTATTCTGAGAGCAAAGAGAAGCAGAGGTGAGCAGGAAGGGAGGCACCTCCAGAAGAAGAAGAGATAGAGACCAGGAGACAAACTTGGGCTTCCTCAGAGTTTCACCTAAGGAGGGCGGGTCAGTGTCCATAGAGTAGACTTGCTTTGCATCGTGCATGTGTAGACTGTCTTGATTTACACTGTTATACTGTTAGTTGTCACAATCTCAGAATCTTAGCATTTGAGGGATGTTAAGGATTGTTTTGTGGATCCCTTCATCAGAGATGAAGAAACTGAGACCCAGACAAGTTTACTCTTGCTTATCTTAACCTTGGTTAAAAAAAGCCATATTTGGGGGATGGATGAGATGAACCAAAGAACTTATATGCATGTATACATAACCAATGAGCATAGACAACAATGATAGGAGGGTGGGGGTGAGCGGAATGGGGAGAAGGGGTTCTAGGGGGTAAAAAGGAGAAACATCTGTAACAAAAATAAATTAATAAAATTTGGAGGGGAAAAATGTATTTTTTAAAAAGCCATATTTCAATGGGATTTGACTGTGTATAAATCCTTCCAGAGAATTTAATTTATTAATTTGCTCTATAGTCTGCCAGTAACGATTATAGCTTGTAATTTGTATTTTATGTATATATTTATACTGTAGCTGTTTCTAAAAAGGGTGGAGGCAGGTCTGTAACTTAGAAATTACAAAATATTCTTTTGCATTGACTTTCTTGGTTGATCTGGCATAATTCCCTTTCTTTTTTATTGGGGGAAAAAGAATCTAATTGTCATATTTATTGTTATGTTTGTAGTCAATTCACATTTACTGGATTCATTGAGCATCTACTAGTCACACAGCTCTGTGATAATCTGTTGGTGGGGTTTCGATAATATTCAGTCATTCAACAAAGATTTCTCAAGGCCCTGTCATGTGCTAACAATTGGGGAGACTAAACAAAGCCCTTGCATTCATGGAGGCTACATTTTAGTGGGGGGGGGGGGATGATAAGACATACAGAGATATTGGTTACAGAATCACAGAAATATTATAAAATTGCACTGCTGTAAATAGCAAGAGGAAGAGAGACATGACATTATGAAATGTGAGCTTTTCTGTCAGACAGGTATACTAGGTGCCATGAGGAAGTTATGGCTGAGCTGAGGTGCATGGGGAAGGGCAGAGAGGAGGGGGATACCCAAGCAAAGGGAACAGTATGGCAAAGGGCTCACAAGCTAGTGTGCAGACCTGAAAGAAAGTTGGTTCGAGGGCAGTGTGGAATGTGAAGTGGAGAGTGATGGGGAGGGCCAGACCTTGCAAGACAGTGAGGACTGTCCTAAGGATGATTAGGCTTTATCCTAAGAGCAATTGAAAGCAAATGGATTACTTGTAGCAGCAGCATTGTAATGAGGTGACATGATTGAATTGGATTTTGAGATGACCACTTTGGCAGGAGTGTGGGAAAGGGTTGGCTGGGAAGAGCTGATCTCATTGGGTGAGCAATAACAACACATGTCCCCATTGTACAGATAGGGTAGCTGGGGCCTGAGAAATGACATAATCCCATTCAAGTTCCACTTCTGATTTCTAGGCCAGGTATTGCTGACAGACCATCCTACCTTAAATGTAACACAGATATCTGTTGCTTAGCATGTGTGCCCTGAAAATAATATTGCTTCAAGGGTGTTTGAGGATGCTTCCTGAATTCGTACGCTTCTACAAGGCAGGCAACCATGTGTGGTGACAGGGTGTAAGGACCACTACAATTAGGGAGCTGTTTTTGATCCCATCTGGACAGAAAAGTGGAATGTCCCCCCGCTCCCTCAGTTTAGTTTCTCACTCTCTTTGTAACCTTTACACGGAACCATACAGCTTAACAAACCTATATTTTGTTCAATTTTCATAAGAAAACTGCAAGGTAGATATTATTATTATTGCCTCTATTTCACAAAAGAAGAAACTGAGTTTCAAAGAAGCTGAGTGTTGTGTGTTCTGGCTTCTTCCTCTTTAAAATCAGGATTGTAATATTACTGGCCTCAGAGGATTTAATGAGCAATGCTGATGAATCAGTAATTGTTCATTTTGTGATTATTATCCATGGAATTCAAAGCTATATTTAATGATAATTGATAGTTACTGTATTTCATTTAAAAACTTTTTTTTTTCCTAGCCCTGGCCGGTTTTGCTCAATGGTTAGAGCATCGGCCCGCAGACTGGAGAGGCCTGGGTTTGGTTCTCTCTAAGGGCACATACCTCGGTTACAGTTTGTCCCCTGCCCCAGTTGGGGTCGAGTGGGTGGCGACCACTCTATGTGTCTCTCTCACATCCATGTTTCTCTCTCTCTCTTCCTCCCTCTCTCCCTGCAGCTTTACCTGAAGGTAAATGCAAAAATGTCCTCGGGTGAGGATAAAAAAATTAAAATAAAAAAACAAAAGAAAAAAACAAAAAACAAAACAAAGCTTTTTTGATTTTAGAAAGAGAGGAAGGGAGAGGGAAAGAGAGATATAAACACTGATGAGAGAGAACATCGATTGGCTGCCTCCTGTATGTCCCCACTGGGGATCAGGCCCACGACCTGGGCATGTGCCCTGACTGGGAATAGAACCGCCGACCTCTTGGTGCATGTGTCAATGCTCAACCACTGAGTCACACTAGCCAGGCTATTTCATTTGTTTTAATTTTTCATGCTTACTTTTTAAAAAATAATAAAACAATTGAATAATTATTGAAAGTTTGGAAAACAATCACCTATATCTTATTTATCTTGGCAGAATATGATTAGGCCTTTTTTAGAAGTATACCTATCTTTACATAGTTGGAATCATAATGTACCATAATTTTATAACCTTCTTTTCCTCTTAACATTATATAATTATATCAGGATATTTCATGTTGTTACCAAGTCTTGGTGAATATCATTTTAAATGACTAAATGTTTCATAATTTAATTAGCCATATCCTAAGCATAAAATATTTTGGTTGCTTTCAGGTTTTTTCTATTATAGATAATATGCTAATGATCATTTTTGTGCATATAACGTTTTCTTCCTTAAGAATATTTTCTTAGGATACATTTTCAGAAATTAGATTACAAATTTGATTAGAACTTGATATTGTTGTACTATTGTTACTTATTAGTAAACCATGGCTCTACTTTTCTATTTTTAGTTTATTCACCCTATTTTATTGGTTTATGTACTTATTTATTTATTTTTGTTACAGATGTTTCTCCTTTTCCCCCACTGATTCCCCCCACCTCCTCCCTCCCCACACAGTCCCCAGCTTTGTTGTCCATGTCCATTGTTCATGCACACATGCATATAAGTTCTGTGGTTTATCTCTACCCCACCCCCCACCCCCTCTTCTGGGGATTGTCAGTCTGTACCCTATTTCCACATCTCTGGGACTACCCTGTTCTTCAGACTATAATGTTCATTATATTCCATAAATAAGTGAAATTATATGATACTTGTCTTTCTCTGTTTAGCTTGTTTTGTTTAGGATAATACTTTCCAGGTCCCTCCATGTCGTCTCAAAGGATAAGAGATCTTTCTTTCTTACAGCTGCATAGTACTCCATTGTGTACATGTACCACAGCTTTTTTATACATTCATCTACTGATGGACATTTGGGCTGTTTCCAGATCTTAGCTATTGTAAATAGTGCTGCTATGAACATGGGGGTACATATATTCTTTCTGATTGGTGTTTAAGGCTTCTTAGGGTATACCATTCCTAGAAGTGGGATCACTGGGTCAAATGGAAGTTCAAGCTTTAGTTTTTTGAGGTAACACGATATTGTTTTCCATAGTGGCTGCACCAGTCTGTATTCCCACCAGCAGTGTACTAGAGTCCCCTTTCTCCACACCCTCGCCAACACTTGTTGTTTGATCATTTGTTGATGTATTCACCTTATTTTATAAATATCTTTTGTTTTACTTGGCTTCCAACCTATTTTATTTTTTTTAAAGTTGATGTGTTCAAGATCATGGGGTGACCAAGACTTGAAGTCTTCCTTCTACTATACCGATGATACCAGTGGGAGAAAACCAGATCTCCCTGCCCAGACGTGGAAGAGCCAAGCATTCCTTAGGGACTAGCTGAGGCAGCAGAAAGGGCAGAGTGTAGAATTTGGGAGTTCTGAGTTTGAGTTCTACCACCAGCAATCATCCACTGCATGACTTTGGTCTTCTCAATTATAACATTGATTCATCGATTCTTACCTGTATTTCGAGGGGAGTTTGAGGATTAGATAATGCACCTGCATGCTCTTGGAGCATTGTATATCACTACATGGTGTAGGGCAGTGTCTTGCTCACTGAATCCTGAGCACGAAGCTGTTGTAAGAAACTGTAGTGTAGTGCTTCTCAGACTGGAATCTGCAAACGAATCACATGGGCATCTTGTTCAATTCTGTTCTATAGGTCTGGGTTAAGCCTGGGATTTTCCATTTCTAACAAGCTCGCAGGTGATGCCTGCTGCTGTGGCTGCTGCTGGTCCATGGACCACACTTTGAAAAGCAGGTCATGGCAGCCTTCTGAGTGGTTGTTCACTTGCATAGGTAGGTGCCTGTCTCCATGGTGCACAGTGGCCTGACCACAAAGCGATTTTAATAAATGAAAAGATTAAGGATTACTAGTAGTTGGCCAGATGCTCCTGAAGGAGGTTCTTACATACTGGAATGTGTGACTATTCCTGTCCTGTTTGTGGAGGAAGTGTTCCTGATGTGTTTCCTGTCCCGTGCTGGAAATCCCCTGAACCCCTTTGCTGAGATGTGGTAGGAAGTAGAAAACAGTAGCCTGAAATAATGAAGTACTAGGGAAATGTCCTAGCCTTTTGTTATCATCCCTTTTCTTATCTGAACACAAACCCATGAATGACGTTTTCCATCCTTATTTTATATTGTCAGAGATTCCACCAAAGTCCCCTTAAAAGATGACCAAGAAAATTTACCAGCAGCAACATAGAAGCCATAATGCATTGTCACAAATCTTTCCAAACATCTGCTGTGTGAAAGGAAGCATGATTCTGCAATGGCTGAGGGCAAGAGGGCGTCTCTGAAGTGGGATGTCCCAGGGCTGCTCTGAGGAGGCCGTTTCTCTGCAGGCCGGCTGCCCTGGGAGGCTCCAGAACCCGTTCTTACACGTTCCTGCTGGCTTCCGTTGTTTGCAATCGCTGTCAAAGGCTTCCCAGGAGAGAGGGCTGGGACAAGTCTTGTCAGGGAACAAGAAAAGCAGGAGTGTGGCAGTTGGCTTCACAAATGTGATGATGTTCACAGTCCCAGTAGGGACTCTCATTTCCCTTTCACATCACCACATGCCTCATGTCAAAAGGAAATCCTTTGCGCTTAGGTACTGTGGCACAGAATGGTCCTTTGAAACCCAGGTGACATCGATAGCCTATTTTCATTTTTCTAAAACTGAAACGTCATGATCAGTACTTGGAGGTGCACAGCCACTGGGTCCTGTAATATGTTTTCAACAAGAAAGAAAAATTCCTAGATTGGGAATAGAGAAGAAGTAGTCTGTCTGTCCATTAGACCTGAGCTTTGAGAAATTAGCATAGCTTTTGAGGAAACATTTAAAAGGAGAAAATGATAAATGTACTTTTATCATGTATTTTTTCTGCAGATCACCTTGGTAGAATTCTGTAGTTACTTCAACTTGATAGTTCAAGTGGCTCCGTCCTTACGTGCCATCATAAGCCTGCATTTTCAGATGTGTGGACTTATTGAATTTATTATAAGCAATGGGGAAGTAGGATTTTTTTTTTTTGTTTCAAAACTTTTTCTTGTTCATAGACATCTAAGCCTTGGCTGAAAATTTAAAGTGCAGAAAATAGTTTTTGAAATACAGAGAACTACTTTGTAGGGCACGCTTAGCCATCAGATCTTTGTGATGAAAAGTTTACTCAGTCAAAGGTACTTTTTGATATGCTAAAAATAGTGTTTGCATTAAAAACTTGTGCTTTTCTTTAGCATTCTAATGGCTTTAGAACAAAATTAAGTTATGGCTTGATTTTCAGAATATAACTTATTTATCAAAAATAAAAATCCCTGCCCTGGCCGGTTTTGCTCAGCGGTTAGAGCATCGGCCTATGGTCTAGAGAGACCAGGGTTCAGTTCCTGCTAAGGGTGCGAACCTTGGTTGCACCCTGGTTGGGTCGTGCGGGTGGCGGCCACTTGATGTGTCCCTTTCACGTTGATGTTTCTCTCTCTCCCTCTTCCTCTCTCTCCCTCCCACTCTCTCTGAACAAAAAATGGAAAAATGTCCTCGGGTAAGGATTAAAAATAAATAAAAACATAAAAATAAATAAAAATCCCTAATTTTCTTTCCTCAAAATATTAATATAATTGACTTTATTGAGTTTTGATTATGATAAAAGATGTTAGAGCTACTCAGTGTTTTTGGAGACTTTTAAATGCTACACAGCAGGAAAACAATAATGCAAGCTTATTTACTTTAGTGGAATATAATGTACATTTAGGAAGTTTATTCACAGTGAATCTGCTTTAAGAAGAAAACAAAAGGGTTGTCTTTGAAATGCTCTTGGTATAATAATTGTATTTTGGTTAAACTGAAATTTATTAATTCCTTTGGTTCATTTAAGGTTTTATGTTTATTTTAAAATAGAATAATCTGTTTTATAGATAATTATTTTATTAGAAAACTATTTAATGATGTCTTTAACTTTAAAATCAGGTCATTTGGTTCCCAGATAAATCACCATTGTTTTCTATTGGAGTTTTTAATTCTACTGTATTATTAGGATTTTGATATTTTAATATAAACTGAAAATATATGATTTTTACCATGGTTATCAATTGCTAAAGAATGTAATATGATCTTTAAAACTGATGTGATAGCTCAGCCGGTATGGCTCAGTGGTTGACCATCAACCCATGCACCAAGAGGTCACCAGTTCAATTCCCAGTCAGGCACACGCCCAGGTTGTGGGCCTAATCCCCAGTAGGGGGGCATGCAGGAGGCTGTTCTCTCTCATTGATGTTTCTCTCTCTCTCTCTCTCCCCCTTCTGCTTTCTCTAAAATCAATCAAGAAAAAAATATATATTAAAAAGAAACTGATGTGATTTATGAGTAAGGAAATATGATTTTCAAAATGGCTGATTTTAGCTGTTATAGAGTCTGGGATGAATCAGTGTGAAAGAATCATATCATGTGGAATTCAGAAAGAGGAAATCTGGTCACTTAAAAGGAACAGCTGAATGTACTTAGGGTCAAAATTGTCAGCCCAAAGGCAGGTGTATTTTCAGTCTTTGCAGATAGAGCAGTATCTTCTGCCAGAGGAAATGCTAGTAAGTTTTTTTGCAAAGCCTCTTACAGATGGCATTGGCCTGCTTTAGTTCCTCTCACCCCCCCACCCTAGGTCAGTGGGAGACATTTCTGAAAGCTTGGTTCTTACCCTGACAATGATCTTTAGCAGCAAATGGGGGAACTCTCCAAGCTGAGGATAATTGGAGCCCTTGTCAAAGGAGAGGTGGAATACTTCCAACTCTTGCCTGTTCTCATAAAGGGGACATAAATTACAAGTCTTTCTTTCAACCTCTCAAAGTCCTTCTTGCCCTTTTTAAACATCAGCAAGGGAGATTGACTCCACAGAGGGACCTATCACTTCAGGAAAGGAACTGCGGCTGTGGGATTGTGAAGTATCTCCTACTGTCCAGTTTGTCCAGATGTCAGAGCACAGGCGAGCATGCTAGATAGAAGCCCGTCTCCGGAGGAGAGGTGCCTTTGGATGTGAAACTGCCACCAAAGGGATGGCTCCTCTCCACCGCATCCACACAGCCTGCAAATGTTAGAAGTCTGTTTTAGAGGGGTTCTGAAAAGGAGTAACTCTTTCATTGCAGAAAAAAATTGCCTAAACTATAAAGTGACCCGGTCAAACCAAATTTTAGTTTTTAGGTAAAAGTAAAAATAATTATGACATTGTACTTCCTAAACTTGTATATTTTTAAAACATTCTGAAACATACATTTTCATTTGTAAACTCATGTAGTAATTGACTTGCAGAAACCTTTGAATATGTTCTGTCAGAATAAAATACTGCTTCATGATATTTATTCAGCCCATAGACTAGATTTTGCCCACACAATATCCTTCCTGGCAATGTGTATATTGCTGTTTATCTGAATATGCTTTATGGGGTTAAGCACTTATGGTATGTTTTTCATGCCAGACAACCTAAGGGAGCTAACAGAGGTATGGCGTGATTAAGTTTATAGGTCACAAGATAAATTTACATGGAGAGCCAAGTTTCTAGCTTCAAGCAAATGACTTAACTGTAATTTGATGCAAGCAGAATGACTGACCTTTCAAATGTTTGTTGGGCTTCAAGTGTCCGGAATAATCAATATGTACATTATTGTTTATATTTTATGCTCCTCATCCCATTAATGTATGCCTACAGAGTGCCGGGCACACCATTAGTTTCTGATGCTTCTGAAGCTATTGGGTAGCATTTATCAAACAAAAAGGCAGCACATATTGACTAGTGACAGATTTTTGCATTTCTTCAGCTCAATGTTTCATGAGGTGCTTATCTAGTTTTGGTAAGCAAGGTTTTTATTGCTCTGAAGCCTCCTCAATTAAATATGAATGAACCAATTTGTTTAAAATGAATCTTTAACTTGAAGACTCGTTAATTTCTCCATTGTGAATGTCAGAAGATATGTTCTTGGGCAGAAGACATGAGAAAAGCATGGAGGGATGGACTGATTGCTGGGTGTGGGAGTCCAGAGGATGTTTGACTCTGTCTCTAACTGGCTGTGTGACCTTGGACAGGTCTCTTAAAGTCCCCGAGTCTCTGGTTCCCCTTACCAAACAATACGTGCAAAACTGAGACATGGGGAAATCTTTTAACCATCCTACTTCCCCTCTGAGTAAAGAAGTAAAGGAAAGCTGTATTCCTTTTGATTTGCCCAGAACATATTGGACTCATTGTGGGTATCTGGAAGAAAGATATTTGTGAAGTGTACATTTATATATATAATAAAATATATATTTATATGTAAATAAGTGTATAAAATAAATACAAATATATTTCAAGTATAAATAACTCACATATATAATTATATATACTTATATATAGGCTCTTCCCTTTTTTCTACTTCACTTTTCCCCACACCACAAAACCTATCCCCAACCTCCCCTAAAAGTGCTCAAAGTGAAAAGTACCACCTGTTATTGAGGCAGAACAGGAACTCTGAGTTTTCACTGAAGAGATAGGGGACAGCTACCCGATTCTGTATTAATTAACTCTCTTTCTAGGGTTTTATTATTGGAGAGTCTAATGACTTAAAATTAACCATCCACGGTCCAATTAAAAAATCATGAATTGATGAATTGGTTTCTAAATTCTCTGTGTTATCGACAAGTGGCTGCATCACTGAAGCTATAAGACATGTCATCCATTATTAAATTTGATGGCATTAAAAAAGATAAATTAGCTCTTTTGGGCAGAAATGAGTTCTCACAAAGGCTGCCCTTCTAAAGTGGATATGGTTTCAATTTTCTTTGTATTTCAGCCTACTTATTTGTTTGAGTTTATTCTGGTTTCAGTTAGATTTTATTGATTGTTTAGTAAACATTAAGTGACAATAGAGGCTTCTCAATATGAGCAGACAATAATAGATAATCAATGTGTAAAGCAGTTTAAGTGATAAAATACTTTTGCCAGGAATATAAAATCTTCTGTAAGAACTGGAAATGAAAACTTTGATTAAAAAAATGAAAATTTACAATGGAAAATTTAAAAAGGAAACTTACCTCTTCAATGTATGAAAAATTGAATTTATTCTTAAGACAATAGTAATAGATAGGAACATATAAATAAAACATGCTATTTCTTAGGCACACTTAAAATATATACATATACATTTTAGGAATAAATTAGCATCCTTTGAACTCTTGTGGTTTGTGCTAGGATAAGTGCAAAAGTCAACAAATACAATTGAAAATAACATTCATTATTTGAGCTCAATAGTTGATTTATTACAGAGGGAAAACGTTCTTACCTTGGCTTTTGCTAAAGTCCTTATTCTTACTATTATTTACTTCTTCAACCTGAAACAATCTTTTGTTTCATAATCAGGATCTTATTTTTTCTAACACTGTAAGTATGAATTTACCATTAACGGCTTCAGTATCTACTGCAACACAAGATGTGTTGGGAAAAAAATGACTTAGGCAAGTTTTTAATACCTCAAATTGGACCCGCCCTTTATCCCACAATCCTGTTTGCGTCTCGTTATTGATCAGATTTATGCTGTTTTTTTGAAGCCCAGGGATTACCAGGGCAGTGTTTAATTTGACTATTTATCTCTTTAGCAAATTGTTGCCATCTCTGACCTTTCAAAAATGTTTATGACAAGGTGTTTGCTGTTAATTGCACGTAGGAAGGAGTGAAAAGTCTTCCACTTAGACCTTATATTTACCAGAAGATAAGATTT
The DNA here is from genome assembly GCF_014108415.1 of Molossus molossus. NCBI lineage: Eukaryota > Metazoa > Chordata > Mammalia > Chiroptera > Molossidae > Molossus > Molossus molossus. The sequence continues at coordinate 39,691,921 of NW_023425350.1, forward strand.
TCTTACAAAATATGGGTCTTAGAGAAGGCAGATTTTGGTGGTGGTTTTTACTTTTACATAGCAATGTAACTTGAGAAGATTACTTTTTTCTAATTAACAGAGCCACTAATAGGATAAATAAAGAAAGGGTATAGCTGTGTATTAAGTATGCAGTAGCCCTACTGACTTAGATCTGTTTTCATATCTAGCAGAAAAGCAAAAATGGCAATATAAAATCATAGATTGCGGCCCTGGCTGGTTTGGCTCAGGGATTGGAGCATCAGCCTGTGGACCAGAGAGTCCCGGGTTCGGTTCCCGCTAGGGGCGCATGCCAAAATAAATAAATAAACAAATAAATAAAACCACAGATTGTAAAGGACCTCTAATTCAATCCATTTTATTTTGTAGATTGAGCAACTCATGTAGAGAAATTGTCACTTGTCTTTTGTCTCTTAACCAGTAAGGATCACATCAAAGTCCCTTGACCACCTATCTAGTGTTTTACAATTCTTAGTAAGAAACACACTGTTCACAAATGCTTGTGATTATGTTATTGCTTGGGTTGCCTTTATGGGGGACATCAGTCTGCTAAAGTACATGTGGTTGGGCAAACTTTTCAGGTACTTACAAAACAGAGAGGCATTCTGTATTTTTATGAGCCCCCACTTGATTTGGCCCTGCTCACCACTTTGACTTCATTTCTTGCCACTCTCCCCGTCATCCATGACCGTCACACTGCCCTTTCTTCTATTCTGGGAACCTCTCAAGCTCCTTCCCATCTGGGCTTTTCTTCAGCCTGGAATTAATCTCCCCCCATATCTTTCCTTCGCTGCTTTCTACTTATCATTTAGGTTTCAGCTCAAATGCCACCTCCTCAGACAGGTCTCTCTTCACCACCCAATGTAAGTAATAAGGAGAATAATAATTGAAGTAGTGGACCAGCAGCTAATATTTACTAACCTTTTAATGTCAGGCACTGTTCTATGCACTTATAGAAAGCACTTACTAATTCATTTAACCCTCAAAACCACCCTGTGAGGCATGTATTATTGTTACTTCCATTCTGTACACAAGGAAATTGAGGCACAAAGAAGTGACACAGCTCCCCTAAAGTCACACAACTGGTTAGTGGCACAGCCAGGATATGAACACAGGGGGCCTGGCCCCAGTACTCAAAAGTTCCTTTGTCTTTTGTAGCCCCCTCCCTTATCACTGTCGAGCCTAGTACTCCATTTGATTTTCTTGGTAACATTTTTTCCTAGTTGGTAAACTCCTGATTATTATTATTATTATTATTATTGTTATTATTTTGCTCACTCATTATCTATTTATCTCACCACCACCCCATTAGACTCTAAGTTCCATGAGAACTGGGCCTTGCCTCTCTTGTTCACTGCTGTTTTCATCCAGGTCTAGAATAATGCCTGCATCTAGTGGTATCTCAATAAATACTGCATGAATAATGACTCTGAGAAAAGGCAGCAGGGACAGTGAGTGTGGAAGAGGTTGTTGGGCTGGAGGTTGATTGCCTACTGAATGTGGTATGAGAACCCCCCCCCCCCGCCCCCAGCAGCAGAAGCCAGACTGATGAGAGTGGGGATAACAGAGCGGGGGCATCCAGAGTGGGCTCAGTTTTCAAGAAGATTCGCAGTAAGGGGAGTGGGGAATGACACACAGCAATCTTAGTTTTATACTTTCACCAGAAAACCTAGCAGGAACCTTCCACCCTTGTAACTTAAGACTTCCTTACAGCTCTTTGATTATTATAGATACATGAAGACCCGTCTTTGTCTCATTTTTCCAATTATTTGACCTGCTGAAAAGCTGAAATAATGATTTAATCACAGGATCACTGTCCATCTTCATTGCAAGTCACCAAGGGTGTATTCCTGCTCAGTCATTTCCCAGGACTCTCCTTGGGGAAGCACACCTTCCTTTATCACTCTGTGGAGTCATGAAGTCTAGGTAAAGTACCAGTAACTTGCCTTTCAATCCCAGGAAACACATCATTTGTCCTTTTCTACACATTCTTTGAGGCCTACAAGAGTATAACAATTATAATTTCTATTCTTGGATTTCACACCAGGAGAGAGATCATAGAAATAGTGTGTATCAATGTGAGTGGCTCTGAACCATTCCCATTGTGGTCTGTGCCCTGAGTGGTCAACCAGAAACACTTCCATTACATCATTCTGGTTCCCAATGTGTGCAAAAAGTAGCCCCTCGTCCCCAATACAGCATTTATTACCATCCAAAGAAGTGCGACGCCAGAAATTTCACACATAAAAGCTAACCCCTTTAAAGGTGGTTTTGGATAGTTCTCCCTCTGGTTTCTCTAATGAGGTGCTGGTATGAAGTCATAGTCGAAAGGAACATCTTGTTTTTACAAACATTCTCTTTGTTATGAAGCCAGAAACTGCTACTCTTCAGGGAAGAAAATATTGTCCTTGTTTCAAATGTAGTAAAACGTGTTGTCTCTTTCTCAGCATCAAGTACAAATAAAGCTCTGGAATAATTTTCTTTGTGTATGTGTTCTCTTGTTGTTATCAGCATAGAAAGGTTAATAATTCATGTAGAGCCAGTATTATAAGCCAGACAGTAAATATTAAGGTTAAAGTGCAAGTGTTGTAGCATGATACGATCTGGCCAAGAGTGTCTAAAGGAGGTGCTATGGGCATTTTGGGAGAGGCAAATCTTCCTGTGAGCAACTTTCCAGATTTTGCAGGGTGTGGAGCATTCCCAGTCCTGGGTCACAACTTCCAGTAGCACCTGTAGTTATTGTGACAACCAAAAACACCTTCACATGTTTCCAATTGACCTGTAGAGGTTGGTTTCATGTCTCTTGGTCATGACTGAGCTCAGAACCATCTGCACAAATGCCGGTGGTCAGATAACATAAATGTGTTATTGTGGCTCAGTGTAAGGCATAGAGAATGGTGTGACCTGTGCTTGCTAGGGAACTATGATGATTTACTTAGAGATGTTCCAAAATCAAAGTTTAGTAGACTAACTCCTTGTAGCCCCTCAGTGTTCCAGGATCACCCGTTCCATCTTCTGGCTTTTGCTTTTCCATCTGCCCTCTCTTCATTTCCATCACCTTGACCCTCCTTTAACCACAGTGTGCCCGTTACACTGCACTGAAGTGAATTAATGCTGTGGTGTTTCCCCTCTGCCCAGCGGTGAGCTCTTTGAGGGCAGGGATCCTTGTCTTATTTTGTTCCTGTGTCTCTAAGCACCTAATATATTGCTGACACATTGTAGACCTGCCTTAAATACCAGTTAAGTGAATGGATAAATGAAAATTCCAGGCCTTTAACCACTTTCTGAGGAATTTATAAGAGGGAAGTTGATATTTATTTATTTAAAAAATATCCTCGGGTGAGGAGTTATTTATTTATTATTATTATTTTTATCCTCACCTGAGGATATTTTTACATTTATCTACAGATACAGTGGGAGGGAGAGAGGGAGGAAGAGAGAGAGAGAGAAACATCAAGGTGATAGAGCCACATCAACTGGTTGCCATGAACCACAACCGAGGTACATGCCCTTGGCCAGAATCAAACCAGGACTCTTTGGTCCGTGGGCCAACGCTCCAACTGCTGAGCCAAACTGACCAGGGTGCGAAGTTGGTATTTTAAATTCCTCCCGGGTTCACATCTACTGTGGGTCTTTAGAAGGCATCTCTGGGCTTCCTTTAAGTCCTCTCCTGACATGTGGACCAGGGCTTATGTTCATGTCCCTGCATCTGTTCTGTTTGTTCAGTAGTGCATTGGTTTTGCTGCAGAATTGGAATAATTTTAACCTGAGATTGCAAAAACTTGTTTCCTGAACTCTTATCACTGTGTTTGTCCAGGATTAGATGTCTCTTTCTCAGAGATGTCAGAATGCAGTGGCTTGTGATTCTTCTATACTAACAATGTACTCAATTTTTTTTCCGGTTCATGGCAGGAGATGAGGGATTGCCTCTGCTCCAGTGACATGTGGCCTCATTGGTGCTGGGTGGTGATTTTAGTGGAGCTAAAAACTCTTCCCATTCCAAAGCCAAGACTTCCCAGAGTGCATCCTAGATTTCCCTCCCTCCCTCCCTTTCTTCCTTCCCTCCTTCCTTCTCTTCCTCTTTCCCCCAACACCCTTTTGATTTTAATCTGTTTCTTTGAGTTAGAATTACTGTGAGAAATTAATCTTGCTAATTCTCCACCTTCTTCCTGCCATCTTATTTGGTTACAGAGCCCCTAAACAGAGCAGGAAGTGTAGAATTCAAAGGAAACAGAGTTGACTTCTCTGTCCCCAGGAGTTTAAGCAACTGGACCACCAATATTTTACATAGAAAATCTTTTTACTCGTGGGTTGAAAATTCCCAGATACTAACAACATACCTCCTCTTTTCCCATTCATATTACTATTTCTTGAGAATGTTTTTGAACATAAAGAGGTATTATTATTGAGCATGTTTTTAAACATAAAGAGGTATTATTAATTCACACACTCTTTTTTTCTTTTTTCCCTGCTCATGGTCTGCATTTTTTGGTTTGTTTGATTTTTAAAGAGTGCACACATTTGACCAGCTGTTTGGTTTCCCACAGCCAGCATGCACATGCCCAGGGTGTTCCCCTGTGATTTTCAAGGCCTGGCTTTCTTTTGATAAGGTCAGCAGCACACACAGCTTGTCCACATCTGCTGTGCTCATTGAGGTCAATCAAAGTACTCTTCCTTCTGGGACTAATAGGAATCTCCCAGAGAGAAATCATTATTGCACGTGAGAAATCTATTGATCTACATTGTATGGTTCACCTGGTATTTGGGGTTCAGGGATACTTTTTGTAACTGGGAGGTCAATTCTGGGGATTCAGAAGACACTAGTGAATACAATCATACTATACATTTCTGAGTGGTTACTGCTACTACTATTAGGACAGCAGAAGCTGAATTCAGTTGCTGCAAAATGTCAACAGTGTAGGTCATCTAACGTTATTGACTTTGTGGTTGAATTATAAATTCATGATAATAGTATTGGGCACAGTCACAGATAAAAATAATGTTCGATGAAATCGTGACTGTTCTTATTGGTGTGATTTCTCATATCCCCCTTTTTCTTTGCTTAAATTTGAGGCACCTTTTTTTTTTTAGTATCTCCTAATGCTGATCTGAATAGAAATATGAGGAGCAGATGACTCCATGTGGCTGAAAGCAAGCTCATTGGAGTGCCAACTTTTAGAATTCACTTCTCATGTGATCTATGTTGAAATTTTCAAAAGAAATTTAGGACTATGACAAAATTCTATGCCTTGCCATTCAGATCCAGGAATTAAATAACTAATTTTTCAAAACTTTCTGTAAACTATGCACCCTTGGCTCTTTGTTTCACTATATTTTTGTTGAAAATATCTTCCCCCCATATTCGCAAGCCAATTAACTGGAGTCCTAGTCTCTTACCCTCCTCTTGGAATTAGAAAACCTGGATCTAACTCCCAGTCACAACCCCTTCCAGCTATTTATATCTTTACTGTGGGTTTATACCTGCAGAACATGAGAGATACTTTCTCATAGTTATATTATGAAAATAAATAAAATATTTAGCATTATTCCTGGTACACAGTCCACCCTTGCTACATTAGTCTGAGTTGCATCTTTGCATTTGAGAGAGTCTAATGTGCAGTGAAATGACCTACATGCCGAAGGAGATACTGAATCAGTCCGGGGATGATAGAATTGAAATATCACAGGAAAGTACCTAGATAGAACGTATGTTTCCTATGAAGATATTTTCTGAGGCTTTAAGAGGTGAAAACTTGAAATTGTTATTTCATTGAAGTTTAGGACTGCAACAATTTTCTGAAGATTTTGTGTTGGGGTATTCATTGCTGTTATACTCTCCTATCTATAGAAGGAGTCGATGGAATATTTGTTAATTGGTGGCCACAGTCTTTTCATCTTTGAAATAGGGTTAGTGATTGTGACAATCTCATAGGATTTGGTGGGAACTGAAGGAGATAAAGTATAACTCCTGGCACATAGTAACTGCTCAATAATACTTGATTAATATTATTATCAGAATTAATAAAGACGCTAGGGAGGTTGACAAGGATGAAACAGATTATTTCTAATCTCATTCTAGCTATAAAATATACACTTTTGTAATTTTTATAAATCTAAGTAAGTATCAGAATGGTGTTGGAGGCTTTGTTTTTTGGAATTGGATAATTCTAAATAAATCTCTCCTATATGGAAATCCACATTTTTAAATCTCAGAATGTTGAAAAGCCCCAAGACAAACACTAAGTAGCAGCTAGCCACCCTCCCCCCTTCAAATGGGTGCAATTTAATGACAACTCATCTTTTCTACTTGCAGGAGATTTTAAAATCTGTTTTAGAAGTTATTCTCTGTTTTTTCCTCCTAGAACTATAATTTTTTTAAAAAGTAGAAATAAATCAGTCTGTATGAAATTTTTCTTGATTAGAGAACATGATGGCTTTAGCTATTTGCAATGAAAAAGTGCTGATGTAGGAAGGCCTAATTGATTAGAACAATATATGGGCTGGTTTTATGCTATAGGTCAAATCCTTGGGAAATTTACATTGCTTATGCAAAATTAAATGTGTTGCAAGCAACTTTCCTATTAAATGCCATTTTTTTCTTTTGCTCATTTGGCTCTAAGTTTGACTTGTGGGGATGAATCATGGGTAGCATTGCCACATAGATTCAGATGTTGTTTGTAGATAGCAATTAAGTTCTGACTATTATTCTCCTTGCTATTTTTACATTTTGTTTGTCTCCTTTTGCCATTAGAGCAGCTCAGCATTTTTCATTCTTCTGTTTTGTAGTCTGCAGGTTGTGATTTGGTTCTATTATAGGATAGGTTTTTGTTTTTTTCTTTCTCTCTGGGTGAGTCAAACTGTCATCACTCTCTGGGTGATACATATTTTCATCATGAGCTCCCTGGTAGATGGGGAGTGGGGTTTTGCCCAACCTGCTTTTATAGTATCGGAGCCCTCAGGGAGGTTAGGGGTACCTTCACTCAAAGTGGCAGGCTCATCAGCATCACTGCTCTACTTGGTGGTTATCCCGGCTGCTGGCTACCCTGGGTTGGGTTGTTTAGATGTGACCAGGTGAGTAACAGCCTTTGTTTCCTCCGTCAGTTCTGTGACTCTCAGAGTCTAGACCATTTCATTGTTGATGGACCTTTCTGATCTAGAATTGACTAGACAGACATGTGGATATGAAGATAAGGGAGAGGGAGACACTGCAAATAACTCTTAGGTATATAGATTGGGCTCCCGGGGGGATAGGTTTAGCAGTACTAAGATAAGGAATGAGAAAGTAGGTTTGGTTGGAAAATAATAAGTTGCATTTTGGAACTGAGTGTGCTCTGCCTTCAGATTGTCCTTCAAGTGGAGATGCACAAACAGACCACTGGAGAGATCTGTAGCTCAGATGCATAGAGGTTGGCTGCTCAAAGGGAGAATCTTTATGTGAAGATTTTTTATTTATGTGAAATCAGCCATAGGTTACATAGAATGTGTTGGCACCCCCTTTTATAAGAATTCCCTGACTCCCAAATGTCTCTTCTGACAAAAAGTGTTATTTTTCTTTTTGTTATGGAAAATTTCAAACATACAAAAGAGAGAGAGAATAGTGTAAAGAATCCCCATTTGCCATCACCTCACTTTACCAATTTAAACCTTTTAACCAACCTTGTGATACCTAAACCACACCCACACATTTCTCCTCTGCCCCAGGATTATTTTGAAGCAAACTCAGATATTACATTATTGAATCCATAAACATTTTAGCGTGTATCTCTAAAGGATGAAACATTGTTAAAAAAACATAAGCACAATATCATTACCCCAACTGACAATTAACAGTAATTCCTTAATATCATTAAATATCCAGACAATATTTAAATTTCCTTGCCTCATAATTTTTAAAAATTATAATTAATTGACATTAGTATGTATTGCACTCTGTTGGTATGTTTCTCAAAGTTTCTTTTAAAAAAAATGTTTTAATTGATTTCTTAGAGAAAGAGGAAGGGAGAGAGAGATAAAAACATCGATGTGAGAGAGAAACATTGATCGGCTGCCTCCTGCATGCCCCCCACTGGGGATCAAGCCTGCAACCCCAGGCATGTGCCCTGACTGGGAATCAAACCAGGACCTCACTGAGCCACACTGGCCGGGCTCACAGTTTCTTTTAATGTGTAGATTTCCCTTCCCCTGTCTTCTTTCTTCCCCTAATATATTTGTTGAAAAAAACCAGAATGAAGTCATTTTAAAAATTTCAACACTGAATACATTTAGCTCTCAAAAACTGCTGGTGCTGTTGAATAAGCTAGTGTCTCAAAATTTCAAAGAGTGGGAGTCAAGGAAATACATTCCTAAACTCAGCAGCACAATTGTGTATTACACTCGTGTGGTCGTAGGAAGTGCCAACAGGGCGGGAGGTTTTCCAAATGCAAACAGTACCGGTGAACTGGAGTTGGTTCACACACTGGGCCAGCATGGGTCATCTCCCTCAACACCCTCACTGAAATCAAGATTCAGTACAACACATATCTTAATATTAGTTGAACTTTAGCATTAGTTATCTCTTTTTTTTTTTTTTTATCCTCACCCGAGGACATTTTTCCATTTTTTGTTCAGATAGAGAGGGAGGGAGAGAGAGGAAGAGAGAGAGAGAGAGAGAGAAACATTGATGTGAAGGGACACATCGAGTGGCTGCCACCCGCACGACCAACCAGGGCCGGGGACAAAGTGCAACCAAGGTACATGCCTTTAGCTGGAACCGAACCCGGGTCTCTCTGTACCGCAGGCCTACGCTCTAACCACTGAGCCAAACCGGCCAGGGCGGCATTAGTTATCTTAATCACCATCAACATACATTTATTGAAGTTTCTACTTTTGGATACTTAGGTATGTCATTATACTGGGTTATCATTGAGGTCTTTAGTTGTGGAGGTATAAGAATGATTTTTCTCAGAGAAGCTCATTTCCTCATCTCAAGAAAGGGTGCTAAATGGATATTTTGGTGTGGGTTGGCATGCTAACAAAATTTTTAAAAAGAATTTTTTTCCCTTTCTTTTTAAAAATATTTATGTTATTAATTTATTTTTGTTACAGATGTTTGTCCTTTTTTCCCCATTGACACCTTGCTCCCCATTCCCCACCCCGCCCCCAGCTTTGTTGTCCATGTCCATCGGTTATGCATACATGCATATAATAAAAAGAACTTTTACAACCAGTTTTTCACGTGTGTCTTTATCGCTTGCCTTTATTTTATAGTCTCTGTAAAAATGTGCTGTTCCTCTGGTTAAAAACAGGCAGAGCTAAACGCACAGCTTCAGAGGTGACTACTGACTGGGTTATGGTCTCTTGAATCCGTAGGGATCTGCAGGGAGCCTGGGAATTGGCACGTTGACGTTGAGTGAGCTCTCAGGGCACTGAAGAGCAACAAGGATGCTGAGAGATGCGGCAATGTGGCACTGGCCTTTACTGAAAATACACTGGGGTGGGCTTTGAGAGATCTCGGGGCCTCCTTTCTTTGGCAACAAAAAGAATCTTGTTCTCATTGCACATGAGGAACTAATCCCAGAGAGCTTCAGAGAGCGTTCCAGTGAACTGGCCAGGGCCACACAGCACAGAAATGGCAGTGGAGGCCAGTGGAACGCTGGTGTGTGGATGCGTTGCTCTCACCTCCATGAGAGCAAATGCCATTGTTAGGAAAAGAGGACATGTGCTTCCTTAGCACTCTAGATCTTTAAGCTCCCGGAGGATTGAGGACCTGCACCATTTCAGAAGGACTGTATTCTCCTGTCTTCTGGCCCCATTTCAAGCCCAGCAAGAGAGACAAAAGTGAGCACTAGTTAAGTACTCAGACACTGAAGTCAGACAGTCCTGGGTTCAGTGCCTTCTCTGCCATTTAAGTTTTAGGATCTTGGGCAAGATACTTAATGTCTTTCTAACTGTCTGTAAGGAGAATTGTATCTACTGGATTTTGTTGTCAGAATTAAGTGTATGATAATCCCCATAAAGCACATAGCAGGGAGCTAGACCCAGTGATGCCCAGAAACACTAGTGCTGTGGTTGTCATCAGCTCACCACTCAGGTGAGATTGAAGTGCTTCAGCTCACCCGTCCGACTTGTTCCTCATAATACTGAACATACTCACAGACATCTCTAGCCTTTTCCATCTACTTTTTTCTTTCCACATCCCCATCTGTCACCAGCAATATGCATTGTGAAGAAGACAAAAGTTCTTTCTTTTGTCTTTTTCCTTTCTATTTCTTTTGCCTTCTCTGCCCCATTTTAGAGATGCTCTGAGGTGGGGGGTGGGGGGCTTACACTCACTCCCAGGTCTCTGGCACCACCCCCTCTGCCTACCCTTTCCTTCCCTTTGAGCCAATCAAAATGTATCCTTAGGCGCTTTTTACCTATAGGATATAAGTTCCTGGTCTACAGGTTGGATCTAGTCTCAGAAGTATTTTCTTTGGCTGGCATAGTTTTTAATTTTTTTGAAAAATATTATTAGTTACTAAGTTTTAACAATCAGGAAATTTCACATAAAATTCAGAAAATGATTTGTGTCTTTGTACCTACCTTTCCTATTGGTAGTCACCAGCTGTCCTCTTCAGAGAGGTAGGTGCTGCCCAAGTTTGCCACAGTCTCCACCCCCCCTTAAAGCCTTATACCTGATCTGCCTTAAAATTTGCATTTTTTTTTTTTTTTTGATACTTGCCCCTAGCGGGAACCAAACCCGGGACTCTCTGGTCCGCAGGCCGATGAGCCAAACCGGCCAGGGTAAAATTTGCATTCTTGCTTGGAATCTATAGTCACTTGCTTTTGTAACCTAACAGATGTAAATCACAGAGGTAGTAATTGGTAGAGTGGCTTAATGAAATATATGACTTTTTCATGTTCACCATATACTAAATATTAATATACATGAACTGCATTTTTTATGTTGAATTAAGATGGTGAACAAACATTTTAAGCTGATAACACTACCAGTTTAGACTTGGGAGTATTACTATCTTTTTCTATATCAGTAGTTGGATGATATATGAGTATTTGTCTAACTTTTCCTTCTTCTATTTACAATATAAATGAGTGGAAATAATAAAAGTGTTACTGACGATGTTACAAAGTTTCAAATTATTCAGTGTAGTACTTGTAAGGCTTATTCAGCCACTCACTGGGATTTAAGCTGGAAATTTAAAGAGAGCGTGTCAAAAGTAGAAAAGACCAGGTCTATAAGAAGAAATATATTTTCTAATATATTTTAGTTTTCTGAAAATGGAAATGCTCTTAGAGCACATAAGTCTGTTATTCCATCTTTTCTTTCTCAAATATGGTGGGAGTTTTTCAGAAACATTTTATACTTATAATATATATTGCCTGTATTTTGTTTATTTTTCAGAGTACTCTTAGAGACACAAAGTCTTACCCATAGGGAACACATTTCATTGGCAGATTTCTCTAGGGTCTGACACAGGCCAGAGGGGAGATTTTGTAGGAACATTTATTGAGCAGCCAGTAGGTGTCAGGCCCTCTGGAACTGTCACAGGCATTCTGGAAGTAGGTATTGTTCCTGCTCAGTAAGGCAGCACACTGTCTCAGGAGGCCTAGGTCTATTTCCTGGCTCCTCCACTGACTTGCTCTGGACCTTCAGCAAAGAAGATAACTTTTTAAAGCCTCAGTTTTATCATCTGTATAATGGTTTGTTGTTTTACACTAGGTAACATGTGTAAGCACAGTTAGTGCAATTCCTGGCACAAAATAAGCACTCAACAAATCTTGGCTATTGTTATTTAGAATAGGGTCTTGAACTCCACCCATACCAAATAGCTACTCACTCTTCCTCCAGGCAGGACTGCTCTTAGCCTCCCAAAGGCAGAGGTGGACACTTCCTGTGTCAGGTGGCCCCTTTCCCCCTTCAAAGGCCCTCTGATGAAATTGCTGGGAAGTGGAGATAGGCTCTTGTGCCACTCCGCCTCCCTTTACGACCCTCCCTTCTGCACAGCTTGACTTTCAGTCTACCGACTCTTAAAATGAACCGAATTCCCTCTCTGGCACCCTTCTCCCCAGCCGCCTAGCTGCTATTTCCACGGAAAGGTAAAATGATTTCAGTGTTTCAGTGAACTTTTTAAGGCGAAGAACGTGGAACTGATTGTCCTCAGCCTGGCCAGCGGCTTTAATTAGAGTGACTGTGTAGTGTTCTATTAATTAAATCCGGAGTTATTTTTAGATGTGTGTGTTCATTAATCCTCCTGAGTACCTCTGTCTTCAGATTTGTAAAAATCAGGTTAATTTATGGCCTGGCTAGAAGTCATCAACTCTTTATCTTCCCCTTCTTCAGCGAAATCACTGTCGCGAGAAAATCCTGGTGAAGGCGGGTGGAGCTGCACTGGAAGCGCAGCTGCCTTTCCTCCTGCAGCGCATTCTCTCCAAGGGCACCTCCCGAGGACAGCGCTAGGCTGTGGAGACTTGCTCCAAATAGTCTGATACTAGGTGCTTTTGAGGTGCTATACAGAGTCTAGTCTTCAAAGCTCCTAAGACTGAGCCTTTTTCATTTAGAAAATAAGTTTATATATATTGATTGATTTTAGAGGGAGATGGGGGAGAGAGAAACATCGATTTGTTGTTCCACTTATTTATGCGTTCATTGGTTGCTTTTGTATGTGCTCTGACTGGGATTGAACCCACAACCTTGGTGTACTGGGGCCGTGCTCTAACAAACTGAGCTACCCGACCAGCACATGAGCCACTTTTTTTTTTTTTTTTTAATTTATTTAATGTAATTTATTTTTTTAGGGAGACGGGGGGAAGAGAGAGAGAGAAACATTGATGTGAGAGAGACACATCAACTGGTTGCCACCCACACAACCCCAAACGGGGCTGGGGACAAACTGCAACTGAGGTACATGCCCTTAGTGGGAACCGAACCCAGGACTCTCTGATCCGCAGGCTGACACTCTAACCGCTGAGCTAAACCGGCCAGGGCACATGAGCCATTTTTATAACACAGAGCTCTCCTGTTGGTTGGGGAACTAAATCACCTTTTAGTTTACACTGGCAATTTTATCCCGGGTCTGTCTCTAATGTTTTATTGTACATTTACTCACATTGAACTTAAAAATGCTTTTATAAATTCTGAGGCAAGATTATACCAAATAAATATATGTATGTGATATTATACATATATATGCCTTCTATGTACTTTGAAAAGCAGTTGAATCTTCTAAAAATAAGGTATCTCCTGTCTTGATTCTATTTACATACCTCTCTCAAAATGACAACATTATAGAGATGGAGACAAGATCAGTGGTGGCCAGGTGTTAGGGACAGAATGTGACTATGAAAGTGTAGACAGGGACCACTTGGTGGTTCAGTATTTTGATTGTAGTGGTAGTTACATAGATCTTTACATGTGACAAAATTTCATAGAACTAAACACATGGATACAAAGACAGTAAAGAAAGAAAAACAATCCCAGCAAGATAATTATATATTATAACATGTATCAAGTCAAACATGCATAAATACAACAAATAAAGTAGAAAGCAAATAAAACACGTATTGCTAAGATTTGGAGTAGACTTATTGGCTGTAGCTGGACAGGCAATTAACACAGTCATTTGATCAAGTCATTTTTATACTCAATGTTAGTTGAAATAGGTTCACTGAAGTCTTCTACTTTATTATAGTTTTTAATACCTAGTAATGAATAAGAAAGCATTTGAATTCTCTACAACTATTTTGATTTCAGTAACTTGCATTCTGCTTTGGGCTTAGTCAATAAATTTATGTGGCTCTTTCTATAATCAAGGCATAAAAATCTTAAGTTAACAAAGGGTTATTTTTGCATTAGAGCAGAACAGAGCTTTAATGCATGCATTTATAAACGCTTATTCCTGTTGTAGACATTAGCCTCTGTGTGGTCAGTCATCAATAACGTAGAATTTATGGGAAATATCTCTTTTTTCTCTATCCCTTTATCACCATCATCCCACTTCGATACGACTATTGATTCTGATTGATTTTTAGGAGTGTGGGGGTAACTGAGAAGATCACCTTTCTCTCTGCTTCTGACTCTTGATTTTCTTGGAAAGATTAACTCCTTATACACACCCACTCTTGACAAATTGTGAGGAGTTTAAGCTTATTTTTGGGTTCCCCCAACTTTGTGTATACTGTCTCTCTTTCATAATTTCTTGCATGAAATTCCCAGTGCCTTCATGGAGCTGGAGTCCAATTTCTTATAGTGAAAAGTGATCTGATAAATAGCATGACAACATATTAAATCATCTATAGGCAATTTTATTTTAGGCGAGATTACCAGAAAAGATAAAAGCAATCTATTGCAGTAATTATTTAAGTGATTTTAATATTTAAAATGCTAGCACTTAAATATGCCTAAGAAAATCTAAATAAATAATCCATTGGTATTGGAAGGTAACTGGGGGCAAAGCTTCACCTAAAAAAATGAATTTCTAAAATATAGTAGACTTTTAGTTACTGTGGCACCTGGGAAGAAAAGTAAAATTTTTTTAGGGGTGCATGCTTTTTCATAATGTCAAAGTTATGATAATCAAGGAATTGCTTAACTCAAGCATACTCATTTGCTTACTCATTGCTACTTCTTTTCTTAGCTCTCAATATGTTGAAGTTTTTAAAAGTATGTAAAACAGAATTTTGGGAATATGTTTGCAAATCTTAGCAATTTCTATTATATTTTAAGTTTTCTGAGAGTAGGGGAATATCTGTTATAGTTTCATTTTTAAGTGCTATTTATTAGATATTTAATATATTTAATAGTAGATATTTAATAAAGGTTAACAGGTTAAATGTATATATTTATTTCATTAAAAAACTTAGATGCAAACATACTATTGTACAGGTGAGCACAATCACTGAGTGCTTATTCCTGTTCTTAGATCTCTGATTCTCCATAACTAATACCACATTTGGCAACAATATAACATTACTTGCACTATATTTTTGCCTTGATATTTTTTAAGAGATCATATGGGATATTACTGTTAAATTTATATACAGGTATAAAAAATTCTACTTTATGTTCATTTCTCAAACATGCTTCCTTGCTTTGGGAAAATGCCAGTCTGTTCTATAATGCGCTTATACGGTTATTGTTCAAAGAGAAAACTTAATATTGCCTTTCAATAAAAATAACAGATGGCTGACATACAACTCATATCATTACCAATAATATTTTTGCTACGTTTTTGGGTTTATATTTCCAAATTTCATTCTCAAGAGTAGATAAACAATCACATATTATCCTGCTCTAAAAATAATCCTAAAATCTGAAATCTAAAACAATAGAAGAAAAATATTTAAATTTTTTTCTCATTTTTATTTTAAAAAATTCATGTCATAAAACAGAGTTCAACGAATGTCTTCTGCAAAGGGCCAGACAGGACTTATTTTTGGCTTTGAAAATCGAACAGTTTCTGTTTTCACTCCTCGGCCCTGCTCTTGTAGGAAAAACAGCCACAGACAACAGGGAAGCAAATTGGGGTGACTACCTTTAGCCCCAGAGGCCTTAGTTTGCTTACCTTTGTTATACACACTATTAGGGGAATGTATACAAAACAACAACAAAAGTTTTTGTTCTATTTTTTAGAGAAAGTTAGTGTTATGGAGGAGATTCACCAGGAAACATTATTGACATCTCAAAATGTTAGCAGTAAGGGGTGTTTCGGGATTGACACTAAACCTGTGGAATCTGCAGTGACTAGTACACAGAGCTGGCACGAGCTTCAGACAGGAAAGTCAGGGCCTCTGGTGCACAGGTGAAAGGAGAATACCCTGCTTTCTGATGTCAGTGGGTGAATGTCCACTGGGCTCTCCCAAGGTGCTGTGTGTAGAACGGATGGTTAACCACTGGCACAAAGCCAAAGGCTGAGAAGGTTTTGATTGGTTACTCATTGTTACTTCTTAAATAGCAATATGGGTATCAAATGAGTATCAAAATGGGCACCATGGATACTCAATTTCTATATTAGATAAAAGAAAAAAATAACAATCCATTGTTCTTCCATTTAGACCCATCTAAATTGATTACCCTTATCTCCCATTTACCTTGCCACGTGTCTTTCTTAAACCATAATTTCAGGAGTAAAAGTATTTATACATTTTTGCTGAGTTCAAGGATTTAATGTGCTGAACAATATATTGTTCAAGGAGCTGACCAGCAATTTTCTGATTGATAATGGAAATATTAATGTATTGTTAGCCTTCTTATTTTTGGCCTAAAGTGAGCTAATCATTGGAAGCATTATGTTCTGATTATAAAGTATGCAGGCAAAAGGGAAGGTGCAGAAGTTGAGGTCTACTTTTCAAGTTAATTATAATATTAGAAAATGAATTAGATGGAAGGAAAAACCCTATTTTAAAACCTTTTGCTGATAAAAGGAGCAATGGAATAGTCAGTTTCTGAAACCTGCAATGCTATGTTTTGGATACATTTATTGCATCAAGTTTTACCCATTAGTCCATGTCTTATATTTGTTAGCTCAACACTTGCTACTGTGGAACCTAAGATTTTACTGAAACATATCATTTTCCTGGACTTGCTGTCAATCTCTCTGCCTTGATGCCCTCATGTTGCCATGTCATTCCATAGAGCAGTAGCCCAGTCACCTCGGACCTTCCAGCTCTGTGCCTGTGAGGCTCATACTAAGTCGGAGTCAGAGAGAAAATGAAGCCCAGGGGTGGTACCCAGGAAGTGTCCTGTTGCTTCTCAACCTACAGGGCAGGTCTGTGACACACATTCTTAAGGGAAGGGTAACAACTCCCTCCACTCCACCCCTGAGGTGTAGGGATAGGCTCAGTGTTTGAGGGACACAAAATTCTGAGGCATTACAATGGCTTGTGGCATCCAAAGAGTCACAGTACACATATATGCAGTATTTCTGTGCCCTTTAAATTGTCAAGGAGGAGCAATCAGAAAAAAAAAAATTTAAAAAGACTTCTTGGAGAAGAGATAATGAAAAAAAAGGGTTGAGAAACACTGCTCTGTGAGGAAGAAGGAGGGCCCCTTTTGCTTTTATCTCCACTTTTTCAAAGCATCTCATTTGATCAAGTGAACAATAGATACCCGCCCATTTGCTGGTAGATGATGTCTAAGTCCCAGAGGTGCTCTGGGTTTGCCTTGATGTGGGCAGGTAGACAGGCCTGGGTGAATCTCTTTTCCACCAAACCTAATCCCCAAAACACTGGTCCATATATGGTGTCAGGTTCTCCAGATCCATGTGTTGATGAGCTGAAAAATCAGTCAAATATTACTACTAGCTGTGGTGTTTTGAGCTACCATATAGAATGGCATATCTAGAGTTATTTGTAAAAAGAGACTCTTGAAAATCTTGGGAGCATTTTTACGCTGGCCGGTCTTACTGTCTTTAGGGGAAAGGATCGCGTTTTCTTTTCCACCAGAATAATGTAAACCTAAACTTTTTGCAAATGTCAAAATTCCAAACAACAGTCCCCTTTCTCTAATACAATATAACAATAAGTGTGGGAAAAGAAGAATGAAACACGTTAGCTAGTCCTTCCTTGGTCCCGCCTCCTCCCTCTGAAAGAGTGACGAGTGTAAGTGAAAACGGAGTGCCCTGGACGCGTGAGGACGTGTTCCTGGTCCTGTCTGCCTTGCCTACGTCTTCCCCAGCGCGCCCTTTCTGGGAACAGCAGCTGTGTCGTGTGGCCCTTGAGCAGCTGCAGGTCCAATTAGCAGTCTCAGACTGACATGTTCACACTCAGAAACCTCTTTGGAGACAGGCTGCATGGCAGTTACCGAAAGGATGTTCTCACCTCTGGGGCTCAGCTCCATCGGTCAGGAATTGATACAAAAAAAAAAAAAAAATCAATGGGTAAAATTTGGGTCTAATGATGCCTTTTTTTTTTGCCATACATTTTTGCAGAGTAAATCCTTCTATGGAGTGAGAGAAGATTAATTTAAGGTCAAGCAGATATTTATCAGTGCCAGGCGTTGCTCCTGGAATTCCCAAGAAGTAAAAAGCAGCCTGAGTGTGAAGGAGATAAGAAAGTAGAAGCCCGACTGCTTAGAAAAAGCAGAAGCTGAGTGTGTGATAAGAAAGGCGTGAGAAGTACTGTGGTGATCAAAGGAAAGCAGATCACGTTTGACTGGAAGGACGAGGAGAGGCTTCCTGGAAGAGGCGACTGGTGAGGTAAGACTGCAGACACGAGTAGGATCTGAAGGCAGGATGGGGAGACGCATATTCCAGGGGGAGGGGAAGATGTGATCAGAAGCTCAATGTTGGGAAAGCACCAGGTGTGTTAAGGGAACAAGCAGCTGCTTTTTAATCCAGGAAGTGGTAGGTGATGTTTGAGAGTGCAGTTCCCTCTAGTGAGGACAGAAGCTGCCTTGTAAACATGGAGACAGGAGGAGCAGAGCTAGCAGAAGCTGTGAGGTTAGATGGTGCTTTAAAAGGCCTGGAATGGAGTTCAAGGGCACAGCAGCTCATTCTGCAGTGACCCCTATGTGAATTTTGAAGGGTTGTGTGAGCTGACCTCCCTGATTGCAGGGACTGATATCTTGGTATCCCTGTGAGAGTCCCAGCACTGGAGGGGTGCAGAGCAGAGCCTCAGAGGGAAGGGCTCCTCTCTCTGTCATTACTCAGAATTCAGTGGGTCTCTCTGAATCCAAGAGGAAGTCCTGGAGGAAATGTGTGACTCAGGTTGGCTGGGCCCCAGGACACCAGCCTAGAGGTCTCCAGTCTTGCTTGAGAAGTAAGATCATCCTCTGGTTTCACGGAGGGCCATACTCCAGTCCTGACCTCTCTGGGCTTCCTTTTCGGGTCTGGAGGATGGCGCTTTTACCTGCCCTGGGTATGCGAGATCCAATTAGGACTTCAAATGATTATATCTGTGGAAGCACTTGGAACATCTTTACTCCTAATGTAGGATGAGCTGGTAGGTTTGATTCATAGATTATAATTTTTTTTATAAGTTCTTGCTCCACTGGTCTAAAATATAGAATCTGAACCTTTGGGGGCCACCTTAAACTCATAGATCACTAGAATGTAAACATTAAAAGGGGCCTTGATACCATCTTGTTCTCCTCACCTGCTGAAAGGCAGCTCAGCATAGTGCTCGAGAGTCCAGATGCTGGAAATAGATTGCGTCTAAATCCCAGCTCTGCTACTGACTAGTTACAGGACTGTGAGCAAGACTATTTTCAATCTCTCTGTGCCTCAGTTTCCTTGTCTGTAAAGTAGGGACCAAGAGTGCTCTTATCTGCTCATATCTCCTCCATCTCACAGAGTTGTGAGGATTGAATGAAGCAATATGTGCAGAGCCCTGAGAATCTGCATATAGTGAGTGCTGTATGCATTGTTATGTCTTGTTCAACGGACTCGTTTTTCAGATGAGGAAACTGAGGTCTGGAGAGGTACAGTGACTTGTGCGAGACATTCGTTTGCTTGGTGGCAGGGCCAGGACTAGAACATGTTTACATGACTGCGGGTCAGTGTGTCTCTCCTGCTGTCCTCTGGTTACTGGTCAGCAGGATTTGCTTTTGATGAAAATATTAAAATGAAGAAAAATCTGCCCAAATCTTTTAGATATCTTTAGGGGGGAAATTCTATATCTGCAGGGAGAAGGAAGAGCCCTTCAGAAAGAACTGTGTAACATCTGTCCTTACATATAGATTACCACCACAGAAATTTCCTGAGAGCCCTTCACGCTGAATCTACTCCCTGTGGCTGCCTTTTCTGGTCCACCTGAGGCGCTTACATCACACCCTGCCAGGCTGGGTCTTGGGCACATTGAATGAAAATTACACAAGGTTCTCCCTGGGCTATTGGAAGAAATAAATGGTAGACTGTTCTCATGGAAGTAGAGTCTATATTTCTTCATACTTGTATTCTAGGCACCTAGCACAGAATCTAATAGGGATTCAATAAATGCCCGTAGAATTGACACGGAACAAAGTGGTGTTCGGCTGTGACACTGCACAGTTCTGCTCGTGCAGCCTCGTTGTTGCCGACTAAAGACATCCATTGCTTATTGCTTTTACCATGTCCTGGGACTCAAATAAGATACAGTGGGGGACTCATTTCTGGGTCCCTGGGGAGAGCCTCTTGGGACCTCAATGTATGAATCATGAAAGGGAAATAGTAACATACACAACATCCTACAGACAAGTGAGTGTCTCTCTGCAAAATGCTTAACCAGCAGAGGTGAGACATGCTGGGAGACATGGGAGGTGTTTGGAAACAATAAAAGAACAGGAAAGTACCACTTAGCAGCATGCACCTGGTTGGACAAGGAAGTCAGCCTCAGAGAGGATGTGAGAACACTGCACAATGGCCCGGGAAGAAGGACTTTAATCCTTAGAGGCCCAGGAAGGGCAGGGGCCTGGGGTCTAGGACCTGGAAGAAGCACATCCCTGTCCTACTTACCTGTGCCAAGGAACAGTAAGAAAACACCCTAGTGTGCAGGTGAGGCCAGCCCCGAGATAATGTAAGTCAGGGGATCCTACCCACATTTGTGGGATTTGTGAACCACTTGGCATTTCGTGGTAATGTGTTCCATACTAATGGTAAAATAAGAAGACAACACAGTGTGTATGCATGTGTGTGTGTGTATGTAAGGTGGACTTTTCTCGATGTGTGTTTCTAATTCTTAATGACAAAATGTCTTTTCTTTCCTGAAATGACAGTGCTCATAAATGATAGTTCAAACAAAAATCAAAACTTCTTCACTGGGAAAAATGTTGGTGCCTCACTTTATGCTCCATGATTAAAAAACAAACAAACATATATATGTTTACTGGTGTGTGAAATCCCCAAGTCTGGAACCACCTATGGAAGTGACTTGGCCAGACTTCCACGAGCACAGAGATTAAGTAGTGGTGTTACTTTAACTGGAGGCTGGAAGCTGTAGGAAGCTCTTCACGGGACCTGTTCGGAGCCTGGTGCTCAAAGTCAAAGGCAGGACTTAGGTTCTGACTCTAACTGGATAAAGGAAAGTATGTTATCTAATACTAGTTATAATATTCATTGGTTGTCTTCTGGAACAGTGCTAGGAAGTTTAAATATCTTCTTTTTTTATGCCTCGTAATAATCCTGGAGGGTGGATAAATTATCCCCATTTAAAAATGAAGAGGCTGAGGTTCAGAGATATATCAGTTTGCCTAAAGTTACCTAACAGGACAGCTACTGAGTTGGTCTGTTGAAGCTGGTGCCACCTGTTCATAATGTGGGCTTTATGGAAATAATAGCTACCATTTATTCAGGTCTTCCTGTGCCTATACTTGACATATACATCATATTATTCAAATATTGCCATACCCCATAAGGTATGTATTATTATCATTATTCCCACTTTATAGGAAAGTAAATAAAGACTAAGAACGGCTATTATTTGTCTGGGCCCACAGCTAATAAAAGGCAGGGTTGGGACCCGAACAGAACCTGTCTGTCTGGCAG
The DNA here is from genome assembly GCF_014108415.1 of Molossus molossus. Lineage (NCBI taxonomy): Eukaryota > Metazoa > Chordata > Mammalia > Chiroptera > Molossidae > Molossus > Molossus molossus. The sequence continues at coordinate 39,713,373 of NW_023425350.1, forward strand.
TGTGCACTCACTTCATCACTGTACTGTTACCGCCCAACAGTTCAAGCTTCTGGGGAAGGGATTATGTCTCCTGGTATGTCTTGGCAGTATCTTAGCTCATCTAAGACTACGAAGACAAAGGACCTCTTAAGGGTTGGTAAAGGGGTGAGGATTTGGAATTGGTGGAAAGGATAAAGAGGATTGGTGAAGAGCAAGAATATTTTCCTGCCTAAGCAGGACACTGGAATTGCCTTGTAGTAGAATAAAAATAGAAAAAGTGCTATTGCTAAGGGCCCATACAATCCGTGCAAACCAAAGGGCTATGTCAAAATGGACTGAAAACCAGAACAGAGAGGCAGGAAAGTGAAAGATTGGGCCTGGAAGTCACAAGCATTTCTGAACAGATGAGAAAGCCTTTGACCAACGTAAAGGTGGTCGTTCATTTTAGAGGTGCGATGAGTGAAATCCAGACAAAAATAACCTACCACAGTACATTACTACTCCCTGTGGGGTCCACGGCTGGGAAGCTGCAGCATCACCTGATGCAGACATGGGGACCTACTACATCAGCTTCTCAAGAAGAGAGATCTGGAAATCTGTTTCTTATGCATGAAGAATGTGAGCAGCACTGTGACAGAATGTTCTTCCCAGGCCCCAGTTCATGTCAGGCCTGGAAGTGCTCCAAGCTTTAGAATACCATGACACCCTGAGATTCCAGGCGGTCAATGCTGAAACCCTGAGCACTCATCCCTCATTAGGCACTGAGGCCTGATGCTTCAGCCCACAGCATTCCCCATCACTGTTTCTGCTGCGGGTTCCACGGGGGACAGCCTTACACTCCACATGTGCACACACCAATCAGAAGAGATGACAAGTCACAACTGTGTCTGGCACATGAGGAAGAATGGGTTGTGAAAATTCCTCTGTGTTGAATCTTCTAGTAACACTTCCTCTACAAAATGGGAAAGAGAGAAGCCTACTCCAAGGCAGAACCCAATGGTTCTGTATTTCAAAGGAAAATAAAAGAGTTTTAAGAAATAGTAAGACCCTAAGGGCAAATGCATCAATTTTTTGCCTAAAGAGTGAGAATGTTCATGTCCATTTTGGAATGAATGAGTGTGTGACCTGTTGTGTTGCCCAAAGCTTCTACCTAACACATCTCAGGAACCTAGCTTTCAGTTTGTCACTGGCCCAGAAGCACTCAAGGAGTCATCTGGCAGGATCTGGGAGGTGATACTTACTTCTAAATATATCTCCCTCACTAAAACCCCAAATGCCTGAAATGCCTCTGTTAGAGATGCATTGCTTATGGCTATTTCATCCAGGTACCTTTCTTAACAAATCTGAGGAAAATATAATCTATTGATGTTACCCCCCCACCACCACCATGTAAGATAGGACTCTGGGGAACTGGGGCATCCGGGAATAATGGAGAGGGAATCAGAAAGGGGAGAAATTATGCAGAAAGGAAAAGAATAACTTTCTTAAGGTTTACTTTGTGTGAACCCAATTCTCTTCCTAACACTTCTTTAAGTCCCAGCTAACCAGCCTAGAGCAGCTCTAGGAGTTGCCTTCATTAAATTCCTTTGGTCAGGGAGCCCTGATCAGAGAATGCAGATGGCCCCTTTGGCTATAGTTTGTAGTTGAGAAAAGCGCAGTTTCTTTTACCAGTGAGGGCACTGCTGTCAGCCAGTTGTGGGCAGTGCTAGATCTTTCCCTTCTTTCCCTCACCTGGTCATATGCAGCCAGGTCACATGCCAGACCCTGACACAGGCCTCCTTAGGTTTCTTATCTCCTTTTCTACATATTGTCTCTACCACTGATCATTCCACATCAGAACTGCACTCTATCGGTCTTGAAGACGTCAGGAATCCCTTCTAAAATAAAATATCCCCGCGTGTAGTTATATTTCATTTTACTTTCTGTTATTTCTTTAATTATCAATTAGCACATTTTAGTTCATGCTCACTGAGAATGGGAAGGAGATTATTTTGGGAGATTGTGATATGATACCAAAATATTTCTCTCTCAAGAATGACAGCCATGAGGACTTTGTAGACAGGTAGAAAGGACAATAGAAAGTGAAAAAAGTAGAACTTCCCAAGAAAAATACTGATGACAACTATGTAATAAATTGTCTTATGTTAAACACTAGTGTTGTAAGAGGCCCCAGAATTTGTCATGGGGGTAATTAAGGCTTTGGATTTTTACAAAGTGCTTTTTAATAAGATTTGATATTTAGGTGCATTTTCTAAACATTATTCTACAATTATCTTTGTGATGTGTTATATATAATAGATATCAATATAGAATATGTCTTTAATTAAATGCATTTAATTTATTTCAATGTAGCAGAGGATAAACTATGGGATGACTCCTGAAGGAACTAAATTTTACACCAACCTTTCAAAGAAGCAGAAATTGGAAGAGAGGATTGGCATTTAGAGAGGAGGGCATATGCCAGGAGGAGTGAAGTCACACACGTGAGGCTCCAGACTGCTTGGCTAAGTCCAGGCAGCCTATCAGGAAGGCTGAGGCATTGAGTTCAAGTCAACTGGAAGGACCGGGTGATACAGCCAGGGGAGTGGTAGCAGTGCGAGGTATCTGGAGGTTCCCAGTGAGCTCGTGAGCAGAAGGAGGACTCAGAACGAGAAGTGTGAGGGAAGGATGGGGAGAGTGAGGTCAGTGATATCAAGGGCGACAGAGGACTGGAGGAAAGCAGAGTCTGGTTGCTCTCAGATCACACATGGGTGAATCTGAGAAATGGGCAGAAATAATGTCTCCACCTCTTGAGGTGGGGATGAGGGGTCTACTCTCAGTTCCCCTTATGTTCCTCTCATCAAGGCAACCTCCTGGACAAAGATGCTGAGACTCAGGGGGATGGTTCCCTCTGGCTAAGCCTGCAGAGTGGGGCATGCGGCTCTTTCAGATCATCTTAGTCCCTCCCTGAAGAAGGGGCTCCTACTCCCTTCAGTGCATCTGTAAAGACGAACCATGAGCAAAGCCATTGTCACTAGGGAGCTGAAAGTCTCTTTGCCTGTGGTGGAACAATAGCAAATGCATCTATCAGTCTGGTGGCTGGCTCTGTTTTGGGAGCCTCTAACGATCGTTAAAAAAAATAAATAAAAAATTTCTAATTGAAATAAAGAACTGAAATCTCAAAATGGCTCTTCAAATTGAGTGGGCAGAGTGTTTAAAGTATTCAGTTTCAAAAGATCCCCTCTCCCCTAAACTATTGTCTTTCTTTGAGAACAGAAGAGCAAAGAGAAAACTAATTTTAATCTGACTTTTAATCGGTTCAGAGGGCCAAGGTCACAATTGGTGTTTGAAGGGGAGACAAATAGAGCCCCAGATGCTTCATGGAGCCAGGGAAGCTTCCATTTTCTTCTCAGTCTTAACACACTCTCAGGAAAATGACTGAAGCCTGGGAAATTGTGAATATCAGATTTACCAAATAAGAAAACCACTAAATGGCTATAATTTTCTGCCTCTTTTTTTTTTTTTTTTCCTATTTAAGGGATAGGAAACCTTTCATGCATTGGGTTTTCCAATTGACTCCAAGTGTGTATTATACTAATACATGGTAGCTTTACAAAATAAAGACATTGGGTTTTCTATTCTGAATTACAGAATAGAAATTACAGTGGGTGCATCGCCACTGTTATATCATACTTATTCACTCTGATGAAAGAAAAGAAGATTGAACATTAAAAGCTGAAGGTCATCCATACAGTTGTCCCAATAGCAATCTGTGTACCTTTAACCCTGTGGAGAAAAAGTAATTACCCTTTGGCTTCTGGTGACCTCAACTAACCTTTGTTGAAGGGCCAGAGAAAATAAAGGCTGACCATCAGCCTGCCCTGGCTGCCCTGGGCTTAACCTGCTGTGTGAATGAAGAACAACCCAACAATAGGATGAGAGGATGTTGCCATGGAAATAGCCCTGGACAAAGGAGCAAAAATCAGAAATTTATCACAATTAATTGTTTTATTAAGAACCTCCTATCCTTTGGATTATTCCCTGGGGAGGGAGAGGACGATGTGTTCTCATTTAGATCTTATGAGAGAAAAATTCTGCTCGAATAAATGAGGCAGCCCCTATAGAAAACCATATAAGTTGTGGCTAGAACTAGAAAGCTTTTTGAGAGACGAAAGGATCTATATCTCCATATAATCTATAAAGATGCAAATGCAAACAGCCAGGACAAGGGCCTAGAAACCTCATGCTACCAGGAGAATCGGTTAAGGTGCAGGTTTGGGCATCTATCTGTTATTATTTTCAGTAGACTGTTGCCTCTGCTTCTATGCCTTGGTAAAGTTTAGAAAGTACAAGGAATCATATTAAACAGTGTACTAGTGAACAGAAATACAATGTCACATTTTGTTGTCCCTTATTTAACTTTTCTGTTAAATAGAATCCAAATTCTATATGTTTTTAAGGTGAGTTTGTTTAGATTAGAAAATGGAAACTTGCTATTCAATTATGTTCAGATTGAACTACACTCACCCGAGATGCTCTGGCTGCTATAAACTAATTGAAGGGAAAACAAATACAGTGAGTGGGAAACAGTTCTTTTATGGATAACCTACAAGTTATCATTTAGGTACAAGCAGACATATTTAGAAGTCATAATATTTATTTTTGATGGTAGAATGTTTTCATTTATATTCATTTTCATTTTATATTAAGGGAAGGATGAAATTAGTCTTTGGGGAGTAAAAATGTGGATTTTTTATTTGTTCTTTTGTTTATTTTTATTAAGTGGATAAATGAATTGTTAAGTAAATGATAACCATATATCTGTTTTGGCAGATGATAGCAATGTGAAACATTCACTTGTTGTATTTCCTAAATAGTGAGTTACTTATGTTAATCAGTTTTTAGAATAATTTGAGGTACTAAAACAAAGCAGGCGGTTAAGCTCAGATATTGATTTTCTCTTTAATGGGTATTTCATCAGTGAAATTGTAACCACCGATGAAAAAGAATAAACCATTGCGGGTGTTCACTGGAGACCCTGCTCAAATGAGAAGATTTGCTTTTTTTTGTCACAGTATAAGAACCAACATGAGTTTTTATTTGTGCATTTTAACTTCAGATGTTTACAGGAAATTTATCTTCTATTTGGGAAAGGATTATTTGGCTTTCATTAGAACTTGCAAAGTTATGTTTCATAGACATAAACTTTTTAAACAAAAGGATGCTGTTGACACTCTTTTAACTAACAATGAAATCCAGTTCTTGGGCTTCTTGTTTACCCATCTCCTGCCTGCAGTTAGTTTATCACTCATTTTGTGTGTTTCTCCTATTTAAACCCACCTCAAATAATATGACAGACACAGCTAGACTCATTAAACACCATCTTTGGCCTTTGGCAGGCTTTTAATCTTTTTCTCTGCTACAGATAACAGTTTTTCATAAGTGGCAGCAAAACATCTCTAAAAACAAACCTACAAAAGGTCCTGCTTGTGCTTACCTTATAGCTCAGAAGCACCTTGCTTGTGACCATACTTCTTCATTTTCATACGGCTCAGTGTTTCGGTGGGCCCATACCTGCTTGTAAGGTGCTAAGGACGTTCTTTCTGGCTGAGGGACCTGCAAGGTTGAGCTTGGTCTTCGCGGACCTCACTATATTTGGACCATCTCGAGGGTTTCTGTGTTTATTAATCCTCAGCTGGACAGCTTGTCTGAGGCAGCAGAACCAAAAGTGAAGATAGTCACGGGTTTCTGTTTTTTTTTTTTTTTTTTACCTGTTTAGGCCAATAGAAGAGAAAAAGGGAGAATGAGATCAAGATCCAAATGTAAACAACAAGGCTCATCTGTCCGTAAGTGGAGGCAGCAGATCTCACTTGGTCTCCCCTATTCAAAATGACTATGCATCGTTTCCGCTGGTTCGGGTAATCGGTTCTGAATTACAACTACTGAAAGATATTTTACTACAACATAGTTTACATGTGGAGTGCATTTTTACTACTCTAATTTTGTTTAGAGAAAGGATTTCATATGTATTTATTTAGTTTCCATAGAAATCTTCCCAAAATAATTTTGTGAGGAACAGGGTAGATCAAATCTCTCAATGACTAGATATTTAAATGAACACATGAGAATATTTATTCATTCATAACTAATAGTGCTACAACTTAACTGCTTTTCAATAACATTCATAAAAATATATTAAATTATGAAGAATCATTTAAAAAACGAAGACTGCTGAGAATAGCTCTTTATATTACTTCTAATCCTTAATCCTATGTATGCACACTTAACTACTAAATAAACTTGCAAACTATGCAATGTAAATAAGGAGCTAAATATAATATGCCAGAAACAAAAAAAAATTCTGTACTAAATGAAAGAAAAAAAATTAAAAAATTAATGTATATGTGGAAAAGGGCTAAAAATTGCCATCTAGTACACTTTAAATAAAAACCAACATGGAATTTTGTTAAGAGAGTTTAAGATAATTTTTATAAGGTAGACATAAATATTTAAAAACAATATGGCATTTTGTCAATAAAGTTCAACATACTTTGTATAAGGTTAACATACATATTTTAAAAATAATATGGCATTTTGTAAGGCAAGTTTACAATAATGTTGAGTTGAATGGATACTTTCAGCTGAGGAGGGGAAGAGGCTATTCTAATAGCTTATGGGTGATAACAGTACCAGTTCCAAATTAAGCATTCATTAATGGCATGGCATTATTTTTCGACACTCTATATTTAAAATATCTTCCTATGTACTACGTGCAGCGTAATGAATCATATATAGAATACAGAATATTTTAAGGGAATACCTAACTGGAACATTGACACTATAGCTGGCTTAAGGGAAGCAAAAACATTGCAAAAAATTACATGGTATCAGTGTTCCTCATAAAAGGACATAATCCAGTCTCCTTCAACAGACTGATGGAAAGAGAATGCTGTCAAGCTTCCTGTAGTTTCAAGCACAATGTGGAAAGAAGGTAACTTACAAAAATAAATTTAGATCTACTTAAACACATCTCAAAAAGCAAAGACATCTGAAAGAAATGGTCACATTTGCCTTTCACAAAGTCTTACACGGTTCACCTGAGTTAGAAGCAGGGAGTAGGAATTTTTGTTATTGAAAACATGTCATTCGAAAGCAAACAGCCTCGTTTAAAGTCACAACCACAGAATTCAATATACAGTAGCACCACATACACAAAATAGCTGTGTTTGGTGCTGTTAGCACCTTCACACCACGAGCACATAACTACAGTTAATATCTAAGCTTTGAGCAAGAGTCTCAGTTACCCTAAAAGTTACCTTCAGGATTAAATACCTTTAAATGCTGCAGCGCCCTGGATTTCCAATTAAGCAAACTATGTTTCCAGCAGAAACTCCTGAGGTAGTTCTCCTCTTTAAGCCCTTCCCGCGGGTCTTCTCATGAAGCGGTGCTGGAACATTTTTTAAATCCTGTTGATAATTTGACTCTCTGTCAACTAGTGCTTGTCGACCCATCACTGGCCTTTCTTAGGGTGGAGATGACTGCAGGCCATGCATCATTTTCTCCTCCCCAGTGTGCCTTAGTATGAACATGGCATCGTGACTCTGAGGGAAGGAGGGACGGCTGAGCCATCATATAGTCCACGATCGCAGGCTTCCCCTATGTCCTGCAGAGCTGGAGAAGGGGATTATTACTGCAGAAAAAAAAAATCTGGCCTCACTGTAGAAATAATCTCCGCAGTTCGGCTCGCCCCCCACCTCCCCCTGTTCTCTCTCTCTCTTTCTCTGTCTCTCCCTCTCTCTGTTTCTCACTCTCTGTGCAAGGCCCCAGCTGATTCAGGCTGCATCCATCCATACATAAATCATTCCCCTTATTCTATTGGTTACATGGTACATGGCAAGTATTGATTTTTTCCGTTGCCTCATTGCTGGAGAACACTTGGTTTTTGTGAGACAGAAAAAGAAAAAAAGGAAAAAACCCTAAACCACACAAAAATATCCTTACTAGAGTTTTGTCTAGATAAAAAAGAAGCAGATTTGTAACATGCTTAGGATAAGTGTGTTTCAAAAAGAGCCCACTTTTGGGAGACCCTTTCCTGTCTCTTAATATACCCTGTCTCAAAAGAAAAAAGAATGGTTCCCAGCTCCGAAGAGCTGTGGGTTCAGGAAGTGGAAATGATATACAGGGAGGGAGATGCTCTCTAATTGTGCAGGCAACGAGATACTGCTAACTCCGGGAAAAAGAGGAAGTTTAGTTAAACCACAACTTGCTCAAAAACTAGAATAAGCAGGCAAAAATAATGCCTCCTGGCCGAATGACATATATAGGACAGAAAGAAAGAGATGTGTACCCAGGTTTATTTTGTGTGGTGATGAAATGTGCATGTGTGCCTTGTTAGTGTGAAGTACACATACAGAATGTGCCTCTGCTGTCAAGATATTGTGGCTTTTAATACCCGGAGACAGGACAAAGCAAAAAAGTGAATGTGTCTTAGTTTGGGATTCTGGCATTTGAGCATCAGAGATAGAGTGCTCTTCAGAACCTACATTAAAACACACAGGACTCTTAATATATGACTTGTCACAAAGACCAATTTGCTTTAAAGTGGCAGTGGCTCTTGGACTCTATCCAAAGGAGTTTTATTCCCGAAATAGCAAAATGACTTCTTTACAAGGTAATGCTATTCAAAGGATCATCTCAGTATGCGAGGAGATTGTTACAACGAGTAAATTGTTATAAGAAGGTTATGGCGCAAATATAAGGCATGAAAAAGCTGTAAAAAGCTCTTTTAAAGAAATTTGTAACCCTATATGACAATTGATTATCAATCTACAAAGGTTGAAGTTTAGGAACAAGAACAGTTCAACATGTTACACAGGGGACAGGATAGTTTCATTTGGGCTCTACACAGAGCCGTCAGCAGACACCTTCACCACGCAGCAATTGCAGATGAGACGTGTAATGGCTTCCCCAACCTACTTTACCGCTAAAAAAATTCCTTTTAACCCAAAACACTTACTCTGTACATTAAAAGAGTCTATTAAGGTAAACGGTCACCAACCTCAGAAGTCAGAGGAGGATTTCTCATCTTTTTCTTTTTAATCCTCACCCGAGGATATTTTTACATTTATCTTCAGGCAGAGTGGGAGGGGGAGAGAGAGAGAAACATCGATGTGAGAGATACACATTGATTGGTTGCCACCTGCACGGCCCCAACTGGAGCCGGGGACAAACTGCAACCCAGGTATGTGCCCTTGGCCTGAATCGAACCCGAGACCCTTTGGTCTGCAGGCCAATGCTCTAACTGCTGAGCCAAACCAGCCAGGGCGATTTCTCATCTTTGGCCTCCAAAAGGCTGTGCTGGGGAATTCCCCTGTCAGTGTATGCTGTGGCCCTTGGTCCTTGGTCCATGTTTGTAGTATGGTCTGTTCAAAGATTCAGTGAAGCGAGCTACAAGGGGCATGGTCAGCTCGTCTGGGGGTTTGTCCCTTCTGTGCACAGAGTAATACTTCTCTCTCTCCTTATGGTTAAGATCCTTTTACTGAAAGACTCCGAGCACCTCTTTTTGCATAGAGTACTGCTTTATCTAAATTGCCATTTCAGGGAAACTCTGCGAAAATATGGGAGGAGGCCTGCATCGAATTTTGTCCAAATTAATGTTTTGTTGTTTAGTTTTGTTTATGTGGTTGTTATAGTTTTGGGCTCCAGTCCAGTTACATGTTGTCTTAATAATCTTACAGCGTGTGCTGGGGATAGTAAGATGCTTCTCTACTTACCCATAGTGTGAAGGAGCCCATGAAGGACTGTGAGCGTTTTAGATCTAGCAGGGAAATAGACCAAAAACAATAGCAAAAGCTATTGGAAACCCTTTCACTCTGACCTCTTCCTTTTCTCTGCCTTATCCTTTCCTGACTCAATATCTTGGGCAAATGTTTATTGACCACTTGCTCTTGGGTGGTGATTTCCTGGGGCGGGGGAAGTTGCAAAGCTAAATGCTGGTGCCTTCTCTCAGCACAGAGCGTGTCCAGCAAGCACCGGCATCCACACTGCTGCCCACGCAGGGGAGTGTCGCTCATGTGGCGGGGCTCCGGCCACGTTGATCCTCGTGCTCTCTGCAGCCCCGTCCTCTGAAGAGTCATGTAATCCCATTAAGTGATGGATACCCAAAGAAGTCTTTGTTTTAATGTTTTATTTTCATTAACTCTAGCAAGATTTTAAGTGACCAGCCCAGAGCCTTGCCCTCAGTGCGCACCCAACAGGCATTTGTTAGTGTTAGTTTGAGATGACGTGGGCACCAAAGGAGAGGTATTTATAATCGAAGCTGACAATTATTATGTGGTGAGGGGGTTCCATGCATTATTTTATGTAATGCTTACAACAACCCTGTTTTTAAATAAAAAATATTTGTATGCCCATTTTAAAGGTGAAGACATTGAGGCAGGGAGAGATCAAGTAGCTTCCCCAAGGCTGTCCAGCTGGTAAACAGAGAACTGGCTTTCAGGTTCCCATTGCTCCGACCCCTATCCCAGCGTGGAGTAGCAGTGGGAGCTGCAGAGGCCCCTCATTTCCAGCTGGGAGTCTTGAGAGGGCATCGCTGTGGAAATGGCTTGCGCACTAGCACTGGACTACGTTGCAAACTACAATTTTTGTACCCTTTGGGTATACTTTGATTCATTATGAAAAAAAAGAGGAAACACATTAAATTTTTTTTCCCTTTATTGATATTAGAGAGAGAGGAAGGGAGAGAGAGAGAGAGAGAGAGAGAGAAACATCAATGAGAGAGAACACCGACTGGCCACCTCCAGCATGCCCCCCACTGGGGATCAGGCCTACAACCTGGGAATGTGTCCTGACCGGAAGTCAAACCAGTGACCTCTTGGTGCATGAGTCGATGCTCAACCACTGAGCCACACAGGCCAGGCAAGAGGAAACACATTTTAAACCTATTTATGGACACTGCTATTGGAAGAAATTTTTTGTGAACCCCTTTGCATATGAATATAACTTTTGGGAAAGAAAATATTTACCAATGAAATTATCTATAAGGTCTGGATATTCATGAATGGGGTATACCTAAGGTACCCCAGCAAATGAGAATTCCAGGTGGCATCTAAACACTGCCTTTGAGGACAAGTGACTTTCCAGGCAAGTGGTAAGTACATTCAGTTAAATTCATAGGTTTTGTTTTGATTAAATTTGTTAAGGTAACATTGGTTAATACTAGTATATAAATTTCAGGTATATAGCATTATAATTTGATATCTATATACTCTATTGTGTGCTCACCATCAAAAGTCTACTTTCCATCTGTTACCATATATTGGACCACAAATTCACCCTCCCCTAAGCCCCCTCCCCCTCTGGTAACCACCATTCTGTTGGTCTGTTTCTGTGAGTTTGTCTCTGTTTTGTGTTGTTAGTTTATTTGTTACTTTGTTGTTTTATATTCAACATACAAGTAAAATCATAGTATTGTCCTTTGCGGTGTGACTTAGTTCTCTTACCATAAAGCCTTGGAATTTACAGGTACTTCAGGAAACCAGGGCACCACTCTCTTATTTCTCTTCTACTCAAACACTAGCAAGTGAGACAATAAAAATAGTGAGTGGAATTTACCCGAAATATTCACCTGTAACATTATTTCCTGACCTCCTAAAATTTTTTGAGGTAGGAAGAGATGGAGTTGTGGAGGGGGTTGATTATCTCATTTGTAGTCAACCCCTTAGAGACAGAAGCTATTTCAAACTTGTCCTAGAGGGACTGAAGCGAGATTTTCCTGCCTAAGTCCTCTCCTTCTCAGTGTTCTTGCTCATAAAAAACAGCATTTATGCAAGTATTGAGAGCAAGAAGGGATTTTAAAATGTAACAAATAATAATAATTATAATAACAACAGTAACAGAGTTGATATATCATCAGGCACATACTTTCCTTCCTTTACATTAAATCTCTGTCATTGTTTTGATCTTTCTGTGCCCATCTGACTGGCAACTGGCCAATCACAAACCGAGATCTGGAAGGCACAGTATGCCCATGGCAACCTGTAAGCACACCCGAACAAAACCTGCTCCCTGCCATTTACCTCATCCTCAGCCTGCATCAGCAGTCGGCTAGTCCCAGCAAACTAGGGCTGTCCAAGTTATCAGCGCTCATCTCATGGCCTGGGCAGAAAAACAAAAGAGATGTGGGTAGTCTGTTGGGGAGACAACCTAACCTATACCCTGTGCTTTAAAACTAGATGGATTAAGAACTAGGGAAAAGTTATTTTACCTGAATTCACTGCTTAGCAACAAAGACTCTACCTCCAGAGAATGGTTACCAAGTAGCTCACTGTGACAATTACCAAACAGCTGGCCAACTAATCTACATACCCTTTAACCCCAGCCAGCGGAACAAGGGACTGTGGACAGCTCACAAACAATAGGCACACATCTAATATTTTATTTAAGAGCTGACAGAAGCCACAGCTGTATGGGTCCTGCAGCCACGTGGATTTAACTGTTATAATTTGGACATCAGCTCTCCAGGGTCTGCTGCACTTGAGGGTTTGTTGAAGCAGGGGAGCCACCCCAAATAATTTCCACCAGAAGGCTACCCTGTGGAGTTTCTGGGGAAATATTTCTTGTAATCAAACACAAAGTACAAGGTTTTGCTGGAAATGAAGAACCTATCAAGATAGTCATTTAGAGGAAGGCCAAATGAAATCTGGTGCTTTAGTTTTGTATTGATGAATGCTGAGTTGGCCTGGCTGTAGAATTTATCACACATACAATGGTTAGAACTTCAAGCACTGTTAGATGTAGACAAGTATTTAGCACCATTAGGATAGATTTAGATAATCTTGTTCTGAAAGATCCTATTATAAACCAGGATTACTTACCAAGTAATTTTTGTTCTGGACTCGGGGGTTGGGGGGGACACCAAATGAGAGCTTTATGTTTGCATATATTATTATTCCCATGCATTTCTTGAGGATTTTTACTTACATCTGAAAATACCTTCCCCTGTCTCTGTGAACCCCCAAATTGTCTAAGTTTCAGCTTGCAGGCTTACTCAGTTTCCACACACACACAGCTGTGGAAGATGAGCCTGTTGTGCATTGCCAAGTCCAGAATAATTTAGAGGAGACATCCCTACAACCGTTCCCCTTCCTGCCTCTGTGGGGACCCGAGAGAATCTATTTATAGAAAGTGGAATCATAAGAGGCCAAAACCGTCTTTTGAAAACAAACATACCAGAATCTCCACATCTGCGCCTCGAGCGATTGTTTTCTAAAACTTGGCTTCTGTTTTCCCTGTGCTGCTGTTGTGTGAGGCGTCTCGGGGACTCTTCAGAATCAGTTTGCCTTCACATAAGAAAGCCCAGCATCTTGCTTGGTCATCACATTTTATTTTGGACCAATTAAACAATCTAGTGCCTAGAACAGTGTCTGGCACACAGTCACTGTCAAGGTAAGTAGTTGATGAACGAAGGGATGAATGAATTCAGTCCCCTCCACCCGTCTTGTTCACCAAAAACCTCTGAGGAAGCTTCATTGATTCAAACTCACATCCACTAGATGAAGATTTTCCATTCTTGAGATTATTCAAAGGGGCATAAGGTTCCTAAGGAGATCCTTCATTCTTTTATTCATTGAACAAAGGTATATAAAGTGTCTTCTATAAGCAGGTCATTAATATTCTGGGCCTTGGGTTACAGTGGTGAACTAGACAGAAGTACTCATAACTTTTATCAAGGAAGGATAGAAAATAAACAAATATAATAATAAAGTTTCAAGTAATAATATATGCCATGGGGTAAATAAGTAAAGCGGAAAGGAGGAGAGAGAGAGGGAAGCAATGGGAGGACAAGTGTCTGTAAGGAGGTGGCATTTGAACAGAGACCTGAATGAATGAGGGAGCAGGACACAGGAAATCTGGGGGGAGATGTTAAAGGGGAAGGAATAGCAAGTACAAAGACCCCAGGAGGGGAATTATTTAACTATTATAATAAAAAGTCATTAATATAGGCAACTTAAAGTCTAGCATTTTTTTAGAGTAAGTGCAGAGCCCCTAAATGCATTTACTTTGTAGAAGAAAAATATTTCCAGCATGCATATGTTTCAGAAAATGTTTCTTGTAAAATCTTATTAATCCAGGACTGCTGTTTGTTACTGAATAACTTTTCAGTAAGCGTTCTAAACCTTTCTCTTGTGAGATACACTTTAAGATGCCAAGAGTCCTTTGAAACCGTGGAATGCTTGCAGGGTGCTAAAGATGCATGCATTGTGACACATCTCCTGCATGACCCGATGCTGGTGGTATTTGTGGGTTTGTCATACTTCCCTAGTAGAGTGGAAACTCCCTAGGGGCATGGACCCTGCCGTTGCCTTTGTATACTGCCCACTCCCCAGTGTGGGTCTTCCACACAACAGATGCTCAATAAATACATTTAAAAAGTGCGTACATATAATAAAATGCAAAGTATTTAGCACACAACCAAGCTGATTCCCTGCCTTACTCACAGAGTCCACCCATGGCAAGTAGGTGCTGTCTCCTCAGAAACATGCTTTTGGGAAGATTCCATTTGATCCAGAACCAGAGTTTTTTATTGTGTGTGTTTCTCTCTCCAGCTCATCATACTCCACGTGGAGATGAATTTCTCTGTGTTCTGTGGCCCGGACTGTTTCTTTCTCTTAGAATATTCTCACTGACAAGCAGAACATTGTGTTTTGTATTGGTCACAACTAGCAAGAGAGGAACAGTGCAATAGCAGAATTTGACAACCTGAGGTTTGTTTAAAATAATATGCTTTAATGGATTAAAAGATGCAAAAGATGGCCTGAAATGTCGTGTGAAGTACTAAAATCTCATCAGACAGCCTCTGTAAATGTTAATGTCTCTAGGATTTCACATAACTTTCCCAACCATGTACCTTCTAGAGGTACTTGCATTTCTTTTCTTTTTGGTACGTGCCCCTAGTGGGAACCGAACCCGGGACTCTTCTGGTCCGCAGGCCGACGCTCCCATGGCTGAGCCAAACCGGCCAGGGCTACTTGCATTTCTTTATATTTATTAATATACTGGTGATGTTTGGTGATAAAATTCCTTTTAATCAGTTTTGAAAAATAATTCAAATATCATGTATTTTCCATTAGTACACACATCTCTGGGTATTACCTACCTATTTCATCATCAAGTTAATAATCCCAATATGACTAGTAGCTACCATTTATTAAACTCCTTCAATGTGCCAACCACTTTATATATTTCACTTTTAATCCTTAAATCATCTCTGTGTGAAAGATGTTTTCACCTTCATTTTAGATATATGGAGATTGAGACTCAGAAAGCTTTATAATTTATTCAACTATTGAATAATAGAGCTTGGGATTTAAAACCTATCTGCCAGCTCTGACATTTTTTTTTTTTTTTTTTTTTTAGTTTGTCTATGTTTTTTTAATGTGTCACAAACATTTATTTTCTTAGTAAAAAAAAATTTGTTTTTGTATGAGAACAATTAAAGTCTCTGACCCTAATAAAGAATTCTTTGACTTTTCAATGTTTATTCAGCAAAATATTTATTGAGAACCTACTCTTTCTCACTACCTGTGCTAGATACTGATGAAACAGTATTGATAATGTAGAATATCTCCCGAAATGAGTTGCAAGTGTAGCTGGGAGGACAGAGGCTTATACAGTCAATGAAAACACAGTTGAAATGAGGGTTACTGTGGGGCTACAGATTCAGAGCTAAAAGACACCGATGAGGAGTCTTGTCAGGACAATGGCAGTTGAGGGAGGCTGACTATTTCACCCATGTCGTGAGGAATGAGAAGCATCCACTGGCCAGGGAAAGCCTGGAAGAATATTCTGGTCAACATGACCACAACCACAGCAGAGTGGATGAGTGTGGTGGGATTGAAAGTTGGGGCATGTCACCTAAAGTGACCTCAGAACTCAACCTAAATTGAACACTTGGCACTTCTTTTCCAACACTTTTTGACTTTTCTTTGGTCTTTCACTTTATTGCTTTCTTGATGATTAGAATTATGCATGCTTGTCGTGGAAACTTTGGAAAGTAAAAACTAGTATAATAAATTAAAAAAACCCAAAATGTCACCCTCGTCTAGTACTGTTAACATAACCATGCTTTTTTCTTCTTGACTTTTTGGAGATAATTTTGACCGTAAAACTTTGCAATAGGCACCTCTTGCTTAACTTCTTATTACAAAGCTTTATGTTAACATCACTATACTATCAAATGTGTTGCAGATGAGTCTTTGGTGCTCGCCCTTCCTGTATCTCTATCCTTGGAGTTGCGTTGTGCCCAGACCTACTGAGTAATAGGTAGGCCTCACCAGGTCTATGTCCACAAGACACCCTTTTGCCCAGTGGGCATACCTGGTTGAACCATGTGTAGATGCCTGATCCAAGTTGGGCCTATTATATCTTCTTCCCAGAAGTTTGTTACTAAGACACTGAAAAACTGAGTCATGATGGTGATGGGTTCTGGAGCCAGAATCAGCACCAAGTTCAGTTAAAGCCACATATAAACTGAAGTTATAGAGGAGGAGTGGGCATGGTTTCCTCCAGAAGGAAGAGCACAGGAGGTGTGCAGAGGACCAGAGAGAGATGGAGATGGAGAGGAGGACTACCTAATCATTTTCCTGTTCCTGTGAGATCTAACTATACCTCCTGTAGTTCATTTCAGTTAGTTAGATTCCCCATAAGTTTTCCTTAGGAAATCATTTCAATAGATAATTATCCCTTTACACCAAAACATTCTTAACTAGGGCCATTTAGTTAACCTTTTTATAACCTTTAGTTGTTTTTTTCCACTTTTTTGCTTTTGGTGTTTTGAAAAAATGTGTATGTTTTAACATTTTTAATAATTTGATGCAGCTATGTATAAGATGTTCTATAAAGGAAAAATAATTTTGATAGTTATACCTTTGATCTTTTCCTTTGTCATTACTTCTGTTGAATTTCAACTTAAATATTCTTTCTCTAATCAAAGATCAGGTAAAAATTTACCTATTTTTTTATGCCCTGGTCGGTTTTCTCAGTGGTTAGAGCATTGGCCTGCAGACCGAAGGGTTGTGGGTTTGATTCCAGTCAAGGGCGAGTACCTGGGTTGCAGGTTTGATCCCTGGCCCTGTGTTAGGCAGTTATTCGATGTGTCTCTCACATCTATGTCTCTCTCTCTCTCTCTCTCTCTCTCTCTCTCTCTCTCTGTCTCCCTCCTGCATTATCTAAAATTCAATGGAAAAATATCCTTAGGTGAGGATAAAAAAAAAATCACCTACTTTTTTGTAGGTATGAAAAAAAAATGATGTCTTTCACATTTAAATCTAATCCATATGGAATTGATTTTAGCATATTTGTGAGATGAGGCTCTAACTGAAACATTTTTTTAAGAATGTTAGGAGCTAATTAGTTATCCCAGAATCATACTTCCCTTTCTCACTGATTTGTGCTATCTCCTCGATCATATGTAAAGTTTATATATATATTTCACATGGGTTTGTTACTAGGCTATCCTATTTGTTCAAAAGAAAATATTTTTAAAAATAAAGAAAATATTTCTTGTCTGTGGACAGTAATGATCCCTGGAGAAACAGCTGGATTTAGAAAAGGATGGTGTTAAGTTAAAGGACTTAAGTTACCAAGTCATTTGATTCCTATGACTTTACCCTTTAGGACTCTGAATGACAAGTTGATATTTATATTGGATTACTTCCATCTTCTTTCTGGGCTGGTTGGGTAACTGACAATTCTGGTAATTTCTGGAGACTCAGTATAGATTCTTATATTACAGAATTTCAATTTATGATATTGCGTTTTATTTTAGAAAACACAAAACTATCCAACATTTACACTGTGTTCGATTTGAGCACCTGACAGAGATAACAAGCATATACTGTCATTTTTCTCTTTTTTGCTTCCCTAGTAAATATGGTAATGATTAGGGTCTTTCTTACCACTGAACTTGGACATTAGAATCCTTCTTTTTTTTTTTTTTTTTTTTTTTATCCTCACCCGAGGATATTTTTCCATTTTTTGTACAGATAGAGTGGGAGGGAGAGAGAGGAAGGGAGAGAGAGAAACATCGACATGAAAGGGACACATCGAGTGGCTGCCACCCGCACGACCAACCAGGGCCGGGGACAAACTGCAACCGAAGTACGTGCCCTTAGCGGGAACCGAACCCGGGTCTCTCCGGACCGCAGGCCGATGCTCTAACCGCTGAGCCAAACTGGCCAGGGCTAGAATCCTTCTTAACACAGTGCTCCAACAACTGTGTATTGCCTAGTAATATGTAATGTATTTTCAGATTAATTCTAGCAAGCAATATAAATTCCCAGGTAATATAGACCAGGTTTAAGGTGAAATAGAGAGAGTTGTATTATGGAATTGGCTGGTGTAGATTTAGGGCAGTGTTCTTAAAATTTTTTGATTGTTTTCCATAAGAATTAAGACATTATATATTTATATTTAGGCATATAAAGAGAAGAAACATTGGAACATTAAAATGTTGATACATTTTAGGAAAAATTTATTTTATGCTAATTGTGTAATACTGGAATAAAAATAGGTTAGCCTTAAAAAAATCCTTTTTATTCAGAAATAAAACACCCTGGTGTTTAATATTCTCAGAGATTGCTGTAATCAGATGGAATGATTTTTGTCCCAACCTTTTTGTGATTTATCTGAAGAGAAAAATCCAAATTTTTATTTCCCTGAAGTTAAGTAATCCCTAAAAGCTTAGAGTAAGCCTCAGTAGAAATGAACCAATATATAGAAAAAACTTTGTACCACCATCAATTTTCAGTTCAAGCAATACTCATTAAGTTTGTTGTAGATTTATAGGTTTGAGGATTATTATCTGCCCTTATGCCTAATCATTATTTAGTTAAGCCAACAACAATTCTGAGCTATATTCTGATTCTTGCGGGCTGCGTGACCTTATCCAACTTATTTAAACTTTCTCATTTGAAACCCTACAATAGGTTTATAATACCTAAAAATCTACATGCTTATAAACAACTATGCCCAATTGGATGTCTGTTCTTTTAAGAAATGTTGATAATTTCATTTATTCTTCTCTCGGTATCATATTATGTGTTCAAATAAGAGGAAGTGATGCTGAGACATATTAAACCAAGCAAAGTGAAGTGATGAGAGGCCAGAGGCAGATGGAGAGCGGAGGAAAAACATGGCAGCCTTTCATCTCCTGAAGCAGATTGTACAGCGTTCCATTTTTATCCTCTGGTTCTTTAGCATTTCTAGAATTTAATAACCATTTTTTTTCCATCCTTGTCATTAGGGTTCAGAAGTTTCTAAGAGTGCTCCAGAAGTGTACCTTGTGCTAGAGCCCAAAGTAGGAATGTCTTATTTCCAGGATGTCAGTTCTGGTAGCTTTTTCTTTTCTGGTCGTTCAAAAGTGAGGAATTCCTGAACTTCACCAGCACACCTTATTACAGAGAACTACTGAGAGATTCACGGTGCTTGGTTGTAAGATAAGCTGACATCCATATAAAAATGGTGATTGTGGCAGGAAAATCAAGTAGACGGTGATATTTCAGAAGTTCTGCTCCTACAGTCCAGAAGGTAACATATCAGACTTGGAGAATTCCAGTGAGGTGGCTCCTGACCTTGGAGTTGAAGACCATGGGGATGAAACTTGCGGTCAAGTTTTGATCATTGTATGGAGTCATTGCTTCACTGGTTGAGGATTTAAAAATTGGAAAGGTAGAAAACTTGTTACAATGCAGCATCTTAAAAATACATGCTCATGGGAATAAAATTTTGATCAAAGATAAGGGTGCCAAAAGAAAAGTCTGTCTCTTTCCATTGGCTGCAGCCCTATTCCCAAGAGGCCACCAGCTATGATATTTTCTGTTTTTAGCTCTTCTAGAGGTTACCACTATAGCCCTAAAAATCTATTTCATAGAACTTTAAATATTTATTTCTTAGCTTATAAGTTTCTATAGCTTATAAATTTAAGCTTGTCTTTTAAGTCCTTGCTGTAAAAAAGAACTGAAATGACGATTTCAGCTCTCATTTACCACCCTCTTCCTTTTCTCCTGTGCCTTTTCTCCTTTTTCTCTTTTTTCTCTTTTACTGTTCATACTTTTATTTCTTGTTCCATCAGCTTCAGCTACACTAGGTAACCACCCATGGTGTCAGATGTAACGGAGTCGATCACTTCTTCATTCTCTCCTGTCTCTTTTCCTCCTCCAACACATACCGATGGTCAGTTCCACCATTATTTTTACATTGCCAAGATTGAAAACATTTATGTTCTGAGTGGTGACTTTAAGTGTTTCATGCTTTGTCTATACATTGATTCTGAAAACCAAAAAGAAATCAGCATCATTGACATTATGATATTGTTCAATATTATTCGCTGCAGAGCCCGAGTGTGGCTATAGTGGCAATGTAATTTATGTTCTTAAATCAAGTCTACTTCAAGTAGAATATTTTAAGTTTCAAGTTCCATATTCTCTTTTCTTAGATTCCACAAACTTCTTGTAATCCTGCTTTATATTTTTGCCATGAATTTTTGTATAGCATTTTATTTTTATTTTTTTGAAATTTATAGTTTCTTTTAACTTTTCTTGTTGACATCAGAAACATAAGCCTTCTTCTTTGTACACTACCTAACAGCCAGCCCACAGATTCTCGGTCAGCTGCATCAGTGTCTTCTCCTTTCCACGTCCCTAGTTTCAGAGGGATAGCAGCTCCCACATTCACTGTAGCTTCTCTTGTTCCTTCTCTTATACTCAGAGTGGTGCCCTTTTCTCTTTTACCCATCTGTGTAATCTCAGATGCCATTCATCTTCAATATAATTTACCAAGTCTTTAGCCCACTTATGTTCTATCTTCCAATTCTTAGAACTTTTGTAAATTTCATTTTATTTTGTTGCCTTTCAATGAATTTGAGAAAGAAAGGGAGGTAATATATTTTCTAGATCCAATATATTGAATTGAAACCCCCTGATTTTTTATTTACTGGCAGACATTGATATCAAAAGGGAAAATATGAACCTGAAATTTTAAAATGTCTCCCTAGATCTCAATTTAGATAGAAAGCATCTACTTGCGTGCATGAAAGTTCTGTTTTAAATTTGGAGTATCCTTTTCATGCATTTGATCTCATAACCTACTTGGAATTAAGACACTAACTGAAATTAATGGAACTGCAAAAATATTGTATTGGCCTCATGTGTCATTATTCTACTGGGAATAGGACCTCATTTCATCATCATCAGAAGTCCAGTGTCTGCAACTTCAGAGTTGTCTGGGAACAGAGTATGGTTCTTGATGGAGACTTTAAGTGCAACATATACATTTTTTGGACTCTAGAAACCACTAGACAGGGCCAAGGGGTTTGGCTTTTATCAAACAGGGATTTTACTGGAAAAGGAGCATGTGTTGCTGTTGGCTGTTTCTAGGAGTTTCAAACTGTAGAGGAGTTTGTTTCCTCCATCTTCAAGT
The DNA here is from genome assembly GCF_014108415.1 of Molossus molossus. NCBI lineage: Eukaryota > Metazoa > Chordata > Mammalia > Chiroptera > Molossidae > Molossus > Molossus molossus. The sequence continues at coordinate 39,734,808 of NW_023425350.1, forward strand.
ACAAAAATTGTCTCCTATAAGAAATAATGTGGGAATCATTTTGTAAAGTCAGAGTCCAGAAAGAAGGTGATGTTAGCTGTGGGCTTGTTATATATGGTCTGTATTATGTTGAGATATGTTTCTTTTCTACACAATCTTTTGGAGAGTTTTTATCATGAAAGGATATAGAATTTTGTCAAAAATTTTTTCTGCATCTACTGAAATGATCCTATGATTTAGTTGTTCATACGTTAATGAGGAATGTACACTTGTTTTGTGTATATGAAATCATACTTGCATCCATGAGATAAATGCCACTTGATCATGGTGTATGATTCTTTTTATGTAATATTGAATTTGTTTTGCTAATATTTTGTTGAAGACTCTATATCTATGTTTATCAAGATGTTGGCCTGTAATTTTATTTTCTTGTAGTGTCCTGGTCTGGCAATGACATTAGGATAATGCTGACATCATAAAATAAGTTTGGGAGTGTCCCCTCCTCTTCTATTTTTTGAAAGGGTTCAAGGTCAGGAATAAGACAAGGAACAAGATAAGGCTGTCTACTCTCACCTTGTTTATAATATAATGCTGTAAGTCCTAGTTAGGACAATAAGGCAAGAGAAAGATAGTAAATTTGGAAGGAAGAAATAAAATAGTCTCTGTTGCAGATGACTTGACATTATATGCAGAAGACTCTAGAGACTCCACACACAAAAGAGAACTGTTAGAACCAATAAACAAATTCACTAAAGTTGTAGAATACAAAATCAATATACAAAAATCTGTTGTATTTCTCTACATTAACAACAAACTGTCTGAAAGAGGAAGTAAAAAACAATTCCATTTACAATAGCATCAAAATGAATAAAATACTTAGAAATAAATTTAAGGGGGTGAAATATCTGTACACTAAAAACTATAAAACATTGATGAAAGAAATTTAAAAAGATGAAAATAAATGGAAAAATAGTCTGTGCTCATGCATTCATGCATTGGAAGAATAAATATTGTTAAAATGTTCATACCACCCAAAGTGATTTACATAGGCAATGCAATTCTTAAAATTTCAAAGGCATTTTTCACGGAAATAGAACAGATGATCCTAAAATTTATATGGAACCACAAAAGACCCAAATAGTCAAAACAATCTTGAGAAATATGAACAAAACTGGAGGTATCTCACTTCCTGATTTCAAATTATATTACAAAGCTATAGTAATCAAAACAGTATATGCTACATAAAAACAGACACTGAATAGAGAGCCCAGAAATAAATTCATGCATGTATGGTCAATTAATCTTTGATAAAGGAGCCAAAAATATACAATGGGGAAAGTATAGTCTCTTTAATAAATAGTTCTGGCAGCCCAGAGGTGTGGCTCAGTGGATTGAGTGTTATCCTATGGACTGAGAAGTCCCGGTTTGATTAATGGTCAGGGCATATGTCTGGGTTGTGGGCTTGATCCCCTGTAGGGGGTGTGTAGGAGACAGCTGATTAATGTTTCTCTCTCACATTGATGTTTCTATCTCTCCCTTCCTCTCTTTCTAAAAAAATCAATTAAAAATATATAAATAAATGGTTCTGGGAAAACTGGATATCCATGGGCAAAATAATGAATCTCTACTTCTAGTTACACTATAATAAAAAAATCAACTCAAAATGTATTGAGTATTTGAATGTAAGACCTTAAACTGTAAAACTCATAAAAGAAAACATAGGAGGTAAGCTCTTTGACATTGTTTTTGGCAGTGACTTTTTCTGGATTTGACACTAAAAGCCAAGGCAACAAAACCAAAATAGACAGGTAGGAGCACATCAAACTCAGAAGCTGCTGCATAACAAAGAAAAAAACAAAACCATCCACAAAATGAAAAGCCAGCCTATGAAATATTTGTAAACTACATATTTTATGAGGGGTTAATATTTAAAATATATAAATAACTCACAATTCAGCAGAAAAAAACTAATTAAAAATGGGCAAAGGACTTGACTAGACATTTTCCAAAGAAGACATACAAATGGCCAACAGGTATATGAAAAGATGCTCAACATCACTAATTATCAGGGAACTACAAATCAAAACCACAATAATGTTTACTGCAGCATTATTTACAGTGGTCAAGACATGGAAACAACCAAAGTGTCCTTCAGTAGACGATTGGATAAATAAGATGTGGTACATATACAGAATGCAATACTTCTCAGTTACCAGAACAGATGAAATATTGCCATTTACAACAACATGGATGAATCTTGAGAATATGCTAAGTGAAATAAGTCAAACAAAAAAGTCAAGAACCATATGATTTCACTCATATGTGGGATACAAAACTGGAAGCAACGAATGAACAGATAAGAAAAACAAACAAACAAAAACTCATAGACATAAACAACAGTATGGTAGTTACCAGTAGGAAGGGGAGTAGGGGTGTAGTAAAGAGTAAAGGGGGTCAAATATATGGTGACAGAAGATTTAACTTTGGGTGATGGGCACACAGTGCAATATGCAGGTGATGTAGCATAGAACTGTACACTTGAAACCTATATAACTTTATTAACTAATGTCACCCCAACACATTTAATTAAAAATAATTTATTTTTAGATATTAAAAAAACACAATAAGCGTTACCTCACACCAATTAGAATGTCTAGTTTGAAAAGGACAAGAGATAAATGCTGGTGAGAATGCGGAGAAAAGAGAACCCTTGTACACTATTGGTGGGAGTGTAAACGGTTACAGCCATATGGAAAGCAGTATGGTGGTTCCTTAAGAAATTAAAAATAGAGCTACCATTTTATCTAGCTATCCCACTTCTGGGTGCATATCTAAAGTAAACAAAATCACTATCTCAAAGAGGTATTTGTACTGTCATGTTCATTGCAAAGTTAGTCACAGTAGTCACAAGGTATGGAAACAACCAAAGTGTCCATCAATAGATAAATGAATAAAGAAAATGTGAATATATATGGGTGTGTATTTATATATATGACATATATATTTATTTATTTTATATATATATAAAATGAATTCTGTCATTTGCAGCCACACTGGTGAAGCTAGAAGGTATTATGCTAAATGAAATAAGCCAGATAGAGAAAGACAGAGTGGTGTCATAGAAACAGGTAGAACAGTGGTTGCCAGGGGCTGTAGGATGGGGGAACTAAGAAGAGATTGGTGAAAGGGTACAGACTTCTACTTATAAGTGAATAAGTTCTGAGGATCTAATGTATATCATGGTGACCATAGTTGATAACTCTGTATTGTATACTTGAAATTTGCTGAGAGTAGAACTTGTGTGTTTTTTTTTAAAAGGTAAATATCTGAAGGGATGCATATGTTAATTTACTAGATGGTGAGAATCCTTTCACAATGTATATGCATATCAAATCATCATGTCAGTTTTATATTTCGTAAATATATTATAATTTTATATATTATATTATTATAATTTCATACATTGTACTTTTATACCCTATATATTATATTATAATTTTGTCAGTATATTGTATTATAATTTTGTCAGTTGTACCTTAATAAAGTGAAAAAAAAATAAAAGAAAAAATATTTTGGTCTGGAACTGAAACATTGACTTCTTAAACCATCATTGACTCCTAGTATATAATTCCCATCTTTGGTTAAAATTTGAGCTGACAACAAGGTTAGTAATGGTGTTGGTAGTAACACCGCTGTGAGAGGAAGACAGAGCAATGTTCTTAAAGAAAGATCATATCAGTTAGTATGCAGGATTATGTTTGTTCTTGGTTGAAGGCTTTACAATTTGAAAATTTAAACATTTTTTATTTTATTTTTATTTAACTATCCAAGAATAGTTTTGTTGACTCCCTGTGATTTTTCAGAGCTAGGCATTGTGGGGGATAGAAATATGAATCAGACATATACCATCCCTCTTCAAGTAGAACAGCAAGAGAGATCTGGCTCTGTAGGTAATTATAAAGTATAGAGCAAAAAGTAATAAGGATCATAAGAGTGATGCAGGCAAGTGGGATTTTTCTATGTAATCCGAATCCTTTTTCTTTTTTAGGGGAAGGATACTACTGATGAACTTGAATGGAATTAAAAAACAACTGGATTTGGGTCAGCAGGTCTGTGTTCTATCCTGGTTCTGACACTAAGTATGTGGCCTTGGACAGGATACTTAAGCATTTCCCCTCTAGTTTGACTTTGTCTAAAATGGGGACAACAGTAATTTCCTACTTACAGCTCATAGTTATTGGGAGGCTCATAAAAAAGCAATAGACATAGTTTTATACAAACAACTTATATAAAATAGATATTTCTGCCCTGGCCGGTTTGGCTCAGCGGTTAGAGCGTCGGCCTGTGGTCCTGAGAGACCCGGGTTCGGTTCCCGCTAAGGGCATGTACCTCGGTTGCAGTTTGTCCCCGGCCCTGGTCGATTGTGTGGGTGGCAGCCACTCGATGTGTTCCTTTCACATCGATGTTTCTCTCTCTCTCTCTGTTCCTCTCTCTCTCTCCCACTCTACCTGAACAAAGAATGGAAAAGTGTCCTCGGGTGAAGATAATAAAATAAAATAGATATTTCTTTCAGAGAACTGTTAAACATGTTTTCAGTTAAAATAAGAGATTAATTTGCCCTCTTTTGTAATTTCAATGAGATATACTATGAGATAGTCCTAGAAATAGAGACATAATTTCAATATAATTATTATTATTTTAAAATATGTTTTTATTGAATTTTTTAGAGAGAGAGGAAGGGAGAGGGAGAGAGAAAGAAACATCAATGTGAGAGAGAATATTGATCAGTTATGTCCCATAACCCTCAACCCAGGCACGTGCCCTGATGGAGAATCGAGCCAGTGACCTTTCAGTGCATGGGACGATGCTCAACCAACTGAGCCACAGCAGCCAGGGCCAATTTAATTATTAATAGGTAACACACATATGGTATCAAAGAGCCTCTTTATGGGGCCTCCGTCAAATGTCATTCTTTTACTGGCTTGGTGAGAAACAGTGATTTTGACTATCATGCTGACTGCTTTTGAAAGCCTGTGCTACGGGGCAGTTTGCCCAGAGTTTCTCCTTCCCACAGACTCTGACATTTGTCGGCTTTGTTTCCCTTGCTCCTCTCCCATTCTTTCCTGGAGCTACTGTTTGCTGAGTGTAGCTGTAGCTGATACTGCAGGTTGTAAGTGGCTGAAATGGGAGGAAGATGCATGTGAAGTCAGGGTTTTCAGACCTGACTGCGTGTGAGAATCACCCGAGGAGATTTAAACACGATGATGGCCAGGCCCATCACAGAGATTCCGATTTATTAGTCTGTGGTGGGTCAGGTACTGTCACTTAGCAAAACCCTCCAAGGTGATTCTAAGGCACAGCTGCTACTGAGCAGCACCTACACAGTGGTTCTCAAATTCTGGAGTGCACCAGAATCACCTAGAGAGCATGAGGAAATGTAAAGTCTGGGGTTTCTCTCCCAGAGGTGCTTAATCTAGGGATGTCGGATGGGGCCCATGCATTTGCTTTGCAATATATCTGACTAGTTTGGAGCAGGTGATCTGGTGACCACACTTGGAAAAACACTGTTTTTAATAGGGTCTTAGAAACAGCTAATATCAGTATTGTAGTAGCTATCTGATAATCACTTCATTATATGGATCACAGAAGCCACCTGAGAGACATACTTTTCAATACTTGGAAAGTTATTTTTTATTCATGCATTCAAGACACACCTCTCAGTTCAAGGCACGGTGTTGGGGCTGCAGAGGACACAAAGGATGTATCAAACAGATGCTATTCACTAAACACCTAGAGGCAGATGGGCTGAACTTAAAACTATAATTCATAGCTTCCATGAAGGTTTACTTCAGCCCAGGTTGTTTTCCTCCAACTCTGGGACAGAATGTTGCTCCTGCAGTTGATTCTCACATGTAGCTGGCTAATGTCTGAAAAGAAGTATATCTTTAAACACTGGAATCACGTTCAGGGCACAGGACATGGCAGATTCAAGGTTCCCAACGCAGGCCCATTCAAGCATGTGTTCCTTGGGTGGTGGAGCGTGGGGGTGGGGCCAGTGCGTCTGTGCCGGTGTTGCCTGCACTGTTTAAATAGGGTTCCCTTTTACTCATGCTGTCACTCTTTTCATCTTTTGTTTGTTAAATTTCCTAATGGGTGTTTGATAATATAAGATTCTGTTCTGTAATGTGAAAGGTGATTCAGGCATAAAGACAGATATAGGCAACCATGTTGAGAGAAATTTTAGCTACCTTGAAAATAACTGTGTAAAAATTGCCAAAGAGAGAAAATTGACCAGACTTTGATTGTGTCTATTTATAAGCAAGTAAGGTACAATCTAAGAGTAAGGTTGTTTTGGGAGATTAACTGGAGACATCAAGAAACTTGCCAAAAGCTTCACAAAAGGTAAAGAAAGAGTAAGTAAGACATTACGAATGGAAGATTAGTATATTTCTCACCGAGGACTCAAACAAAAACTAAATAATAGGAGACTTGTGCTTCACCATAGCCTTGCTTAGACCGTTGCGAATGCTGCAATGAAACAGAACCCCAGAGACAGTCCACTGAGCGCCAAGCAGGGGGTGTCCAGGGCTGACCACCTTTAGTCCCAGGACAGTCAGGACGTCGCAACCCCTGGCGGAGCCTCCGAACCTGAAAATCTCTGTGATTTTTCAAACTTTGTGGAACCCTTGAACTACATGGACTGTCGGTGCACATGGCACTGCCCCCCAGGAACATTTGGTAAAGCTATGCCAGTCCTCCTGCGACACTGGCCCTCAGTCTCCACAGCCTTGCGCGCCTGTGAGGCTCCCCCTGAGGCTAGGAGTAGTCAAGAAAAAGAGTCCTGACTTCCAGAAAAAGGAAGAGGCTTATTTTCCTACTTACCTTGTTATCTTACTTTGAGCCTCAATCATTTTATGCTAACTTTTGGTGACTCGTAGACTGGCCGTCCCCAACACTTCAGCACTCGGGACGAGAGGACACACAGAGGCCCACAAACCATGTGTCTACACACATAAAGGTTCCAAAGCAAGCTAACAAACTGTTCAATGAAATACACTTTCTGTCTGCTTGGACAGATGTACCTTCGTAATACCTTCATAATGACAAAAGACAAATAATGTGGGTGAAGCCATGGTTTCTATATAATAGAAACTTGGCACAATGTTAAAGATGACTAAATTTAATTACCATCGTGCATGTCTTGGTATTCTATTATGGGCTGGTGATGACTGGTTGAATAAAATACAAGCATATTTCATCAATTATATATTCTGTAAGATATTTTTCTCTTTATTTTAGCAAAGTCACTAGTTATGTTGTTTTACTTAATATTTTTCATGATTAAAGTGCTGTTTAGAGATTGAAGTGCTGTTTATCTCTAAAGGATTAGAGATAAAATGTATTTTTCCTTAACAGTATAAAATTTTATAATATTTGAAAAATATCAATTAAAGTTAATGTAAAGATAAAAATTATAATTATTTATTATATATGTTTTAAAAATGACATTCATCCTAAAATGTTCAAGATTTATTAAAAGAGTTAAAAACAAATTGTAATGAATGAAAATAAATTTTAAATAAAGCTGGCATTTAAAATTTACTTTTACATTTGGCTATTTTTATAAATATAAAACAACACAATGTTCATTTGGTTGCCAATATCATTTTTATTACACTTTCCATGTATTACGTCCATACATACATAATGATCAATTCAAGAGTAACAAGAATTGCTTAACACTGTGAAGTATTCTTCAGCGCCTGTCTGTGACTATTGCAAATGTAGTGCTGACTGTGAGCACCTTCAGAATCACAATTTGCACCTGAAACAAAGCAGTACCTTTCAGTCATGTTGGGATTGTATTCATCTGTCTGAGAGGGAAGGTTTGATAAGGGAACTAATTTGTCCTTTTTCTTGCCTGATCACGTTTGCTGCTCAGACTCCTCTGTTCTGAAGTAGTGTCCACTTTGACCTCTGCAGTGGCACCATCCATAACCCTTTGCAGCGTTCGGACACAGTTGCCTTCGAGGACATAGGACAAGAGACATGGAGGAGCCTAAGCAGTGCGAGTCATGAGACAGAAAGTTTAGCGTCCTGGGTGTAGGTGTTGAGCTGTGACAGAGACTCCGATGTGTTTCTGATACACTGTGTATGTGTGCGTGTAAGTGTCTGCATGTGCTTGCCCACATGTGACTTAAAGAGTTCTTGGTGGGAGATATCACAGACTGTGAGCGCCCCGAGAGCAGGGAGAGATTCTGTTTCATTCGTCTCTGTGGCCACTGTGTTCAGCTCCTTGCCTGGCATTTAGTGCACACTTCATGGACATTTGGTGAGTTAAGGAACGAAGTACTGCCTAATGGAAGCTTCAGGAAGAGTTGCCTCTCCTTTTTTCAAAATGGATGGGCTATTCACATCCTAGATCCATCTCAGGGACACAGATTCCTAACAGGGCAGGTCCAAAAGTTCTATGAGTTCAGTTACAGCGGAGGATCTGACCTGGGGACAGCCTATCTTGATTCTAGATTATAAATCTGAAACTGTCCTAAAGCGCCTCGTTAGCTGCATATCATGTAGATTTCCAGGATTTCCTCTCTTTCTTATTCCTTGTACCGACAACTTTTTGGCCAGTGTTTATGCCTCTGGGAAGGAAAAATAAATAGAGAAGCTGGTGGAGGTTGTCTCCCTCTTTCTGAATCCAGCTCCACCGCCAGTGCCCCGGCACAAGCCTCTCAGAAATGGAACCTCGCAAGCTGATTCTGGATTGTGGAAGGTAAGCCAAGCACCGGGCAGGAAGCAGGGAGAATTGCATTCTCCCTTTTCTCTGACATTCATTAGCTGTATGACTTTGACTTAACTTCTTGGAACTTCAGATTTCTCATCTGTGTAATTAAGGGATTTGTACCAGATCTTCACGGTTGCACCTGTTCAAGGGTTGTGTGTGTTTTTATTTTAATAGAATAACTGAGCAAAATATTTTCTGGGTTTTGCATATAATGATGACATGGAAAGGACCTTTAGAACTGTTAGGTGGGTAGGCAGGCAGTTGAATAGATACTTCCAATGTTCATATGGCTTGCGAGGTCTGGCCAAGTGATATTTATTCATTGACTCATTAAGGACAAAGAAAATCCACCTGAAAACCATCCATGTGAGGTTCTGAAGCTTCACAGATGAAGAAGCCAGAGTGCCTGGTCTCGAGAAGCATGCAAACAAGTAATTTTAGTATATTGTGGTCATTGGTATTACTGAGAGTTTTTGGAAGTGCAGAGGGAGGCACAAAGAACAAAAGGGTTTCTGCTGAAGAAAAGGAGAGAGTGTCTAGGAAGGCCCCCAGGTGAGGAGATCATTGAGGGAGTAATAAGCTTATTTTCATCTCTAAGCTCTCCAATAGTGCAAGAGCTATTTGGATGGTAGTTTTTGATGAGTCTGCTCTTTTGAGCAAACCAATATGACATCAGTGATTAGAACTGCACAGAGAATGAGCCAGTGAGCATCAGAATTTGCTGTGGGCATTTGATTCATGCGCTTTTCTATGGCAGCGGATGGTTCAGGTTTCAGATGGTGCATATTTTCCTGCAGTGGGCCCAGGGGAGGACATATTGTGGAGCAGAGCCTTAGAGATGAATTTATGGGCACATTGTTTAAGCTCTCAGATCACTTGTCTCATTAGCAGTGGTGAGAATGGCTAAAGGTAGAGGAAGGAAGAGGCCAGAAATGCTTGATATGCAAATGATTTCATAGTCTTAGACTCTGGGCTCTGACAGGAAAAAATGTCCATGCTTATGAATAATTTCAGCCAGGGAACTTAGTACTGAGTCTGGATCTAGCAAGTTCTCAAGAGGTATTCTATGCATCAACAGAGCCTAAATGCCTCCTACATCATAAGGACTTCATAAATATTTGTGGAATAAATTAATTTCATTTAACTAAAAAATGACGAAGAATAGCCAAATAACCTGTGTGAGCATTTGGTTGCCATGAAATAGAAATGAAATATTGATTAACCTCTAACCACACATTATACAAATGCATTCCTCTCTGAATATGTAGCTTGTCGATGCCATCCAAGGGAATAATAACTTTCATGTTTGTCAAATGTTTACTTGTTAAGTAAAAGAGGAAATGAAGAGATTTGTTTGGCTTTCTTTTTTTTTTTTTATCCTCACCCGAGGATATTTTTCCATTTTTTGTACAGATAGAGTGGGAGGGAGAGAGAGAAAGGGAGAAAAACATCGACATGAAGAGACACATCGAGTGGCTGCCACCCGCACGACCAACCAGGGCCGGGGACAAACTTGCAACCGAAGTACGCGCCCTTAGCGGGAACCGAACCCAGGTCTCTCCGGACCGCAGGCCGATGCTCTAACCGCTGAGCCAAACTGGCCAGGGCTGGCTTTCTATCTTTACTGGCTACACTTCTAGTGGTCTCTCTCTATGACTTTTCTCTTGTATCAGACTCATATTTGGGATCACCTATGCAATACTGCAAATCTGGAGACTAAAATATAGCATTATAAATAGATTAAAGGCAACAGAACCTCCTTTCAGTAATTATGCTGTGTGTGGGGAGGGGCGAAGTGGAATGGGGAGTGTAAATCAGGTAGATTTTGAATCATTTCAGGACTATAAAAAGGCAAAACAAACATGAAAGACTTATTATTACACTTGGAAGATTAGAAAGAAAGAAGAAGACAAGAAATAAAGAACTCTGATGCAGTGTTCATTTCTTATTATAAGCATATAGTATACTTAATAAATGACATTTCAATACTGCAGCTTTTATTATGAGTACTCTACTTTTTTTTTTCTTGTCATGGGAGAATAAAGAGTTTATGAGCCCTAGTTTTTAGGCACCTAGTGTACACCTGGCATTGAAAACCAGTAAAGGTAGAAAGGCTGTATTTGTTGTGTCAGAGAAAATGGTCTCCTCTGACATCAGCCAGACCAAAATATCACAATTATGAGCCCAAGGTCTCCAGATCAATCCAAACTCTACCTTGTGACCAGCCCTTTTTCTTTCGAAGCACACATAGAGAAGTTGAATAGGACCCAGTGGAACAACACTCCCTATCTGAAAATGGCCAAAGCAATTCTCAGAAATATATTGGACAAAGACAGGAGTTGCCTAGAAAATGAGAAATGGACAGAAGGAAACCTCATAGCAATCTCAAGTAGCCTGTGCTTATCTGGCCACGGAAAAAAGTTGATTGGAATAGATTTTTAAGCAGTTAGGCTCATCTTCAGCTCAATTTACTGATGATGCTAATTCAGTACCCCGAGCTTAAGGGCTGGCTACATCTGACCCCAAATTCCCTGCCTTTCAGTGAATTTTGTCTTATCCTTAACCTTCCTGAATTTGAATTTTCCTGTCCTCTCTTTTCTGTTTTCATCACTATTTCCAGCTGACTTTTCTTTATCAATTAGGCACCAAAAAAAAAAATCTCTCGATGATGACAGGTGTTTCTGGGCATGAAACTGTTTGCTGGCTAAGAAATGGGGCCACACGTTAGAAACACATAGGAAAAGGGAGAGAAAAGGAAATGACAATAAGGAAAACAGTCTTTACTGATCAGATTCTTAAACATTTGGATAGCGTTTGGAAGCATAAACGAGCTTCTAAAATTGTGCCATTTAAATTAGTTGTGTCGTGGTGGGGTGCTAAAATCAAGGTCAAGGGTCATTTGTTTCCCTGGGATCCAACTAGACATTAAATAATGGGTATTTAATTTTATAAAAGAATTTATTTGTAATGAGTCTAACCTAATCTAAGTTGGTTTTTAATCTCCAAAAGCCTTGGTATGAATGAGGCTTGGTATGGTCTTTTTTGTATATAAAGATTCCTGTGTAAAAGGGACTTGAAAAGACAGAGAACTAGTCTCCCCAGGGTCTTAGAAACATCAATATTTTCTAAAAAGGTTATTCTTTTCTTTAGATGTAAGAATAATTCCATGGCACATACTGGTGAGTCTGACGAGGCTGCAAGCAGGTCGGTTAAATCATGTACCTGTGCATGTGCGAGGATATGGGGAATGAAGTACTCATGGGCAAGTTCATGTGTGCGACACCACCTCCCCGTGATGATTTCACTTCCTCTGCATCAGGCTCCAGCTGAGCCTGTGTACTGCGTGTGGGGAACTCTGAGCATTTGGATGGAATGCTTTCCATGGAGAAGGTACAGGGCAAGTCAGGAGAAAGAGGTTTCACTGCATGGGACGGGAATTTGGACAGCTTTTTTGTGTGTTCCTTCAGGTTCTCCACTTTGTTCATTTGCTAAATGAACTTAGGGCTGTGATGACTTTATGCATGAAAGTCAGCAGCACAAGAGCATCATCGTTGAGGTAAGCAGATCTGGCTTGGAATCCTTATTGTGCCACTCACTAAAGTAGTCGCCTTGAGGAAATCCCTGACTGAGCTGAGCCCCTGTCATCTATGAAGTGGGGACCATAGTGATGACACTTCTCTTTAACTCTGTGTCATGAGAGTAAAGGAAGGTACAGGGGTCAAGTCTTGAGCTACACAAATACTGAAAGAACCAAAAGTCATACAGCTGCTTTGCACCTTTGTCCTTCCCCAAATTCTCTTTTCTTTGGGTACCAATGAACCTATAGAGTATGCATTCTTGCTTTCTGTACTATTTTCTTCCAACTTTACCTGCTCCTAAGTCTTTGACAAAGAATAGGAAATTAAATGAAATGTATTACTAAAGTAAAAAAAGAAAAGGAAAGTTTAAGGATTTTAAAAAGTAACCAACATGTTTGTGCTGTTGGCCTTTATCTGCAAGGCTGAGCATCTTTGTTCAGCCACAAACCAGCTACCTACCCGCAGTCCTGGTGCCTTCCTGTGGCTGGTTGGAAATGTAGCCTTACTGAGAACACCCCGTTCTCTTTCATGCTCCCCAGTCGCAACCAACCCGAGTGTCTTTTCAGAGTAATTTACTGAAGTCTTATCGCCAGGCAGGGGATAATGTGTTAGAGAAGAGGCTGAAGGCCTGGAAAGAGGTTACTAGCCTAAGGCTAAGTGGGGAAGTAGGAAACCAACCTTTTCAGGCTACCAAGTTGTTTCCTTCAATCCGCTGAACAAAGGGCAGAACAGGAGGGAGTCATGGCCTGAAAGGGGGCAGGGAGAGTTGGAGGAGAAGACATTGAATGAAACATGAAGTGGCTACTTATTTTCTTTCCAGTAATAAAAACATTTATACAAACATACATACATATTATAGTATGTGCATAATAAAGTATACAGTTAGCTACACAAGTCCCTTAGCTGCTCAAGACAAAAAGTCAAACTAGAATTGGGAAAATCTATGAAAAATTCTTACCAGATACCTCTGGTACAGCTCTAACTCTTGCTCTAATTTTTTTTTTTTAATTTAAAATAATCTCTATTTTCATTACTTAAAATGAGCCATTGTTAATGTCCTGGCATATATGCTTCCGGTCTTTTTAAAAATAAAACCAGTTTATCATGATGTTTATAAAATTATAAATGCTATTTTGAAATAAATATTATTTAATTTAATGTTACATCTATAGAAGTTAAGACTAGAGGAACTATCGAACGTCAAATACTTCCTCATCTCAAGAAATATTTCATTAAAGGACTTTTCCGAAGTTAAGAAAACAAAAAAATATTGATGTTAGAATTAAAATTTTTTTCCCTTTATTGATTTTAGAGAGAGGAAGAAAGAAGCAGGGAAAGAGAGAGACTTCGATGAGAGAGAGATTGACTGGCTGCCTCCCACATACTCCACACTGGGGTTCTGGCCCACAACCTGGGCATGTGCCCTGACTGGGAATCGAATCAGTGACCTCTTGGTGCATGGGTTGACGCTCAACCACTGAGCCACACCAGTCAGGCAGAATTAAAAATTTTAAAGTTACATATTTTAATTTTCAACATTTTATTTTATTTTATTTATTTTTTAAATTATTTATTTATTTTCTTGTCTTGAAAGCTCTTAATTGCTCTTTCATTTTTTTTTTGCAATTTTTATTAATTTATTTTTGTTATAGATGTTTCTCCCCCCCCTCCCCCAGACACTCTCCTCCTGATCCCACCCCCAACCCCCAGCATTGTTATCTATATCCATTGGTTATGCATACATGCATATAAGTTCTTTGGTTTATTTCATCCATCCCCCCCCACTCCTCCTCTGAGGTTTGTCAGTCTGAACCATATTCAACATTTTAAATTTATCCCCTGCAATGAAAGAATAGGAGAATAATATTATCACACATTTTTGCCCTCTTTTTTTTACCTTTAATGTTTGTGTTTTATTATTTTTACTTTGGGTTTATGACATTACATTTATTTTCTGTAACTTTAATTTACATATGTTTAATCGTTAATATTTAAGTGGATTGAATGCTACCATTATTATATATTTTCAAATCATGCCTTCTTTATTTCTGAGTTTTAAATTATGATTTTAAATGAATTGGCAGGTTTTCATTATCTAGAGTTTCTTCAGCATGCTCCCTTAGTCCTTCCATGGTTCGTAATGCTTTTATACTGGATTGCCATCTTGAGTGTAACATTACTGAGTCATGCTATGTTCACCTCAGAACAATTGTTCCATTGTCTTACAGCTCTGATTGAGCAAAGGAAGCCTGCTTTTAATTCCTTGTAGGTTATTTGCTATTTCTGTCCAGATTGTTTTATTCCTGCAATTCAGAAGCTTAACTAGAAGTTTTCTTGGTGAAGAGAATCCTGGGTTACATTTTCTCAGAACATATGTTCTTTCCAACTATAGATAATTTCTCTCAACTAAGACAAATTTTCTTGTATTGTATTTTAAATATATAACTAATCCTCATGTTAGGCTTTTTCAGGCATATCAGTTTTCCTATGTTTTTTATATCAATTTTTTTTTATTGCTTTATCTTTTGAAATATTCAGGTACCCTAATTATCTCAAGCCTTTATTCTGTGCCAGTAATTTAATATCAGTGGTATTTATACAGCTCTTTGCTTTTCTAATCCACTGGTTATTTCTTTAATTATTCTGCTTTGGTTTTCAATTTGGTCTTCAGTTTTCTTTTTCTTAACACGTTTGTTTCATCATTTTATCTTTGACCCAATATTGAATTGTATATTCTTGATAAGATGTTTTGTGTCAAGAAGCATTTGTGAGAAAAGTTTCTTGAGACATGTTTCTTAAAGGATTTGTTTGTTTGTTTTTCTTTTGGATGTTTTGGATAGTATGCTTCCTCCATATCTGACTGTGAAAAAAAATTTCCCCCTAATTGAATTGAAAGAAAAAGCTCACAATTACGCTGGGACATCTGCATGTTGGATTATGATTTCCTAATCAACATCTCAGAGAGGAACCAGGAGAGCAAGCGGATTTGTGTACATAACCACCATGCGCACAAGCATCTGACATCAGGTCATCAAGTGTTTCCTTATCAGGACTTGTTAGTTTTCTGTTCCCATTCTGTTCAATTCCCAGGCCTCTTATAGACTTTGTATACTTTTTGTGGAGTCAGAGAACATTTCTAATTTTAGCTCCTGGCTTGCTTAAGCACAGTGTACTCCCATGGAAAAAAAAATTAAGAAATCTTTCTTTAACCCACATCTTCTTTGTATGTTAACTAGAAAATAAATACATTAGAAACTTATACATTAAATTTAAATTGGTATATGCTAGGAATCTTCTTAGAGAGTAAGCAACTTACCAAACATTCAACAATACTTTTGGCATGAGAAGCTAAAAAATATCAAATGGGCAGAGATTAGGTGCAAAGATGTAAATGAAGAGTTAAATCTTTTTAAGAGAACTAGTAACATAGTTCTAGGGAAAATACAAAGACTTAAAGTTTGTACTGAAACTGTATTCTCATAATAGCAAGACTCCCTGGTCAAACTTGGAAATCTGTGGGCCCAGCCCTGGTGGCTGCTCAACAAATGTAGCAGCACTGGAATGTGTCTCCAGAAGAGGAACTGAAGTGCTGGGCAGGAGGGAGGGGAGTGGGTCGACTCCTGGGGATTATTGGGTCATCTTTATGCTATGGCTTCCGAATACGTGTCTGGTCAGGTTTATGAATTCCAGGCTCACATATCCATCCACCTTTTTGACACATCACCCCTGATAGACATCACAAAATTAATGTGTCTAAAAAATGACACTTGATTCTCTACCCCCTGCTTTGTGTCTTTCCCTTCTCATTAATGACACCTCCACACATTGACCCAAAGACTCCACAGAGAAACAGGAATTGTCCTTGGCAGTTCTTCCCCTCACCCTACTCCATCCTGGATCACTTTTCCCTCATCCTGCTCACGTGGTGGCCCTCCATCAGCAAACCCTGCCGATTCTGTCCTGATTCGGAAAAGTGCCTGGAATCTTATCTACTTTTTCCCACTGGTCCTGGCCACCATCATCTCCCATTTATGTTAAGGCAATGGTCTCCAGATTTACAATCTGTTTTCTTCTTTCCAAATCTCACCCATGTTCCACCTGACGGCAAAGCTAACCTTTCACAGCACACATCAGATTGTGTTACTGCCGTGAGTAAAACCTTTCAACACCTCTCAACAAGTTTCAAATAAAGCTCAGGCTCCTCTTGATGGGATCCAAAGCTCTTTGTGATCTGGCCCCAGCCTATCCCTGCACCCCACTCCCTGTCCGTCCCCAGGCTGGGCTGTCGCACTCGAGTTGGGCATTCAGTGTCTCAGGGTCTCGCTCTGAGCTCCTTCACACCCGAGGACCTCTTCCTTCACGTGGACAACCTTCTCTCTAGGGATCTCCATCTCGGCCTTTTGTTTGTTTTCTTCATTACATTTATTTATATTTCATTACACTGGAATTATTTTATTCATTTGCTTGTTTAGCTATTTGTTGTCTGCCTTTGCCCTCTGGTATGTAATGACTATGAATAGGGACCGTCTCTGTGGGCCTTCCCTATCAGCAACACTTAGAGGGACCCCAATAAATGTTTACTGAATGAAGAATGAATAATGTGCAGTAGGCCAGACTGTGGCATAAAGACACTCTGTAGGCTCTGCAGAGGGAAAAGCCTGAGCTAAGACACGGGCAGAATTTATAAAATTATGAATAAAAAAATTGCGGTTTGGTCATCAAATCCCAAAACACTGGGCTGGGGAGGCTGCCTTTGACATTTCAGGGAGGTGATTTTAGAACAGTAAACTTGTGAGACTCATTAATTAAGAGGTAATCTAAGGAGGATATATAAATGAATGGGAATGAATATAAAAAAG
The DNA here is from genome assembly GCF_014108415.1 of Molossus molossus. Classification (NCBI taxonomy): domain Eukaryota; kingdom Metazoa; phylum Chordata; class Mammalia; order Chiroptera; family Molossidae; genus Molossus; species Molossus molossus. The sequence continues at coordinate 39,752,009 of NW_023425350.1, forward strand.
ATTTGAACAATTTTGCAAATAACTATCATAAAAGGCCATCACATGAGGCCTGGATAACAAGAATTGTTATAGGTGAAGGCCAGGGAAGATCTACCATCCGTCCTCTTTTTTGAAGGTTATAACTCTTGTCAGTCTGGGTTTAATTTAATATGAACAAAAGTAACCACCATGTTTTACATTTTATTTTAAACTGAGAGCTGTACTAAGTGGTTTATCCCCCAACTCTATTTGGTGTACGCTCCCTTTATGGCTAGGGGGCAGAGGTTTGAGAGTCTAAGTAACCAGCTGTCGGTCACATTTGGTGAAGGGAAGAGCCAGGGAATGAAAGCAGTACTATGATCAGAGCCCTGTTTCTACCTTCTGTTCTGACCCTAAATAAAATTCAGCCTGCCAGATCTTAGGGAAAATGGCAAGAAAAGGGCATTTGCCTCTAGCTTTTACTTCTCCCTCCTTTATCCTTCTAGGCAGTCCCTACCCCCCCCCCCCCCCCCATGCGGGAGTCCCTTTAGAAAGAATGAAAGCTTATAAGTCATTAACACCTTAGCGTGAATTAGCTAGTGACCTTACAGGGAAACCACTGACCTTTGTAAGGTGAAAATATTTTGACCAGTGGCCTTCTCCTCCCCCTCAAATCCCAGAATCAGAGCTGCAACTCTTGGGTCCATGCTGGCTTAATGAGCATGTGTAGGCAGAGGAGCTCAATAAAGATTGACTGGTTTATTGATTGATGGAAGCGAGGCTGAGCTTAATCTTCTCTTGCAGCTGCTCCTTTTCTTCCACATCTCTGGAGAAGGGTGTTTGGCTTCACCCAACATCCCTGCACATTGCTCACCCCAGTCTTTTGCACCAGATTTTAATGGGAGTTTGGTGTGAATTTAATGGTGGCAGAGAAATACATAGTGATCCCAAAGAGGAGGGGCCAAACCTGCAGCCCCGGCGCTGGGATCCTGGCATGGCAGGAATCTCTGTCACACAAGGGAAACTGGCCATGGGCTTGTCCACTGCCCAAGGAGCAGGGGGAGCAACCTTAATCCCCCAGAGGAAGGATCCTTCAAGGCAGCTCTGGGCTCCCTGCCTCTATATGAAACTGTGAAGTTGTGGGAAAGGGCTTGGAGACCCTGCCATGTGGCAGGAGAGGTGGCTCTGGTTGTCCTTGCATAGAGGCTGGAAGGGAGAGAAGCCAGCCTCAGGGCGACACTCCAGCTGGTAGATGGAGAGTGTCTGGCATCCGGCATGGAGCTGGGAATGCCGGGCCTCATTTGGGCTGGGAAGCTGCCTGCCACCAGGTGCTGAGGGTGCAGTAAGGCTGTGGCAAAGATGGCAGTGCAGACAGGGTTGCCCATAATCAGGAACATTTGTCTTTAATGCCCAGACTGCACATTTTATGTTTAGTTCTGGGGGCTGTGCTTTGCAAAGGACACATAACTATATACACATAGCATGGAGAGGGGCTTTCACACGCTGTCATATCAGCAACCATGAAAATAACCGGGCCTGTTCATCCTCAACACAACCGGGGCCTAGAGAGGACCTGAGAGCCAACTTAAAATACTGGTAGAGGTGTCATACAGAGGACGACTTTGACTTTTCTCTCTCCAGTGGTGGTTATTAGCACAATGAGTAAAAGGTATAGAGAAGAGGGAGGAATTTCTAAAAGGGGTTTCTTATTCCCACAGCCATCTGAAGGTGAAAAGGGCATTCCCAGAGGTGTGGTGAGCTGCTCATTGCTGGGGGCATTCAAGAAGAGGCTGAGGGATTACCATGGGCTCTGTATAAGGTGCTATTGCATTAGGCTACACCATGGAGGGCCTCTGCAGACCTGAGGTGTAGGGTTCCAGGAAATCAGGACAGTAGCAACATCTGCCTGTTTGGCAAGATCAGAATAATAGAGCAGAGGATCTGCAAAACTTTCTACCTGCACAGAGGTGGCTGGGTACCATGTCCTTTCCTGTTCTGCAGGAAAAGATCAGCATTGAAATTCAAAGATAGCCTTTCAGCACTGGGCCTAAAGGCAATTTCAGAGTTTATTTCCAAATATCTCTAAACTCTAAGGCATGGAAAGACAGAGTCTAAGTGAAAAGAACCTGCCTTTACTGAATATTACCAAGACCCGTGCTGCCCCATATTATAGCCACGGTCCATAAACACTTGGCATGTGGCTAGTCCGCATTGAGATGCCTAAAATACGTGTAAGATTCCAAAAGATTTAGTACCACAAAAAGAATGTAAAGGTAGTTTCACTTCTATACTTTATATTGATGTTTTCTAATGACAGTATTTTGTAATATACAAGTAAAATTAAGTTCACCTATTTCTTTTCCTTTTTTTAAAAAAAATGAAGCTACTAGAAAATTTAGAAGTGCCTATGTGCTCACATTTTGTATCGTTGGGGTAGTGATGCTCTAGACCCAGGAGAAGTATTTCTGTTCATTAGCTTATTTATCCTCGCAGCTATTCCATGAGGTAGGTACTGGTATCACCCTTGTTTTATTCACGGAGACACCAGAATTTAGGGGGGCTGGATCGTTCGCCCAAGGCCTCACAGCTAATACGGTACTGACGTGGGATTTGAACCCAGGCCCCCGGACTGTGCCGGTGCTCTCCCTGTGCTTCAGGCTGCTGTACTGACATCCTCTTTGGGGAATTGCTGCTAGGTTGTAAGACGCGGAAGGAAGGAGCATGAGAAATGATCGTGGAAATGCTGACAGCAGCTAAACTACTTAATTAAAAATGCAACAAGGGGCAGGAGCCAACAGTGAATCCGGCTCGAGTCACTGGCCAACCGCGCTGTCAGGAAGGGGCGGCTGCGAACCGGAAGCCGGGCAGCGGGGAGCACTGGGGCGTCTTAGCCCAGAGGTGGAGGGCGGCGCAGGGGTAGAGCTGCCCCAGGGCGAGCCAGCTCTGTGGGCTGGATTTAGGCCGAGGCGGGAACATCTTGCCCCTAATGCAGAGCCGTAGTGTGAACACTTTCTGCCATGTTGTTTGGTGGGTTCACTCAGGGAGCCTGAGGGGAAAGGTGGTCAGGGGGCGTCCTGGGGAGAGTATACACAGCCTCCCTGACTCTTGGCTCAACAAAACTAGTTCTCATCAGTGCCCATCCTGTGTCTGGAACTGCTTTACTTGATTCGAGGAGGCATTTTCTTTCTCTCTTTTCCCTGTAGTCCGTGTTCGGAAGGGGTTCTTCACAGTGCTCAGTGCACACAAAACCCTTTCTCCCCTGTCCTGCACCCGGTGCCTCCCTTGAGGAGACGTGTTCTTCCTCTGGCCCTGTGTACTGTGGGTGTCTCCAGCCGGCTGTGGTGGGCTGAGGGCAGCCTGTTGGGGGCCTCTGGGCTGTAGCTCAGGGGGGCTTCTTCCTGGGTGTCGTCCGCCCTGCACTCACACGGGGAACAGAAGGCGCCCTGAGCTGTGGAGAGCAGGCCTCGGCCCCAGACAGGCCTTCTGCTGTTCTCAGTTAAATGAATGAATGCCCCCGCCGCTAACATTCAGTTGAGAAGATTCATGAGACATGCGGTAAATGACCTGTGCAAATGTCTGACTGAGGGAGAAAGGAACTGTGGTAATGACTTTACCTGCCCAAAGGGAAGAGGAACCAGAGTTGGAGGGGAAGTGATTGACTTATAATTACACTGACTGGGACCCTGGGTTGTGATCCCAGAAAATTACTCAAATTTCCCGTAGCTCTAGAGCAGCAACAAAGTGCCCAAAGCCCCAGGCTCCAAAGCAAGTTGACTCCAGTCACCTGTGGGTCTCCCAGGGGGAGGGGGGCAGGGGGAGGGGGCAGTGGATGCTGGCCAGCTTGATTGGTTCTTAGCGAAGTGGCATTTGGGATTGTTTGAGCCACCTAACTGTCCAGGACCATGGAAAGGAGTGTGGGGGTCAGGAGATGTGTCAGAGGGAATATTTTGCAAGCACAAACCATAAAGAAAATTTGAGAATCCCATCCTCCCAGCTTCCAACGACTCTGGGATGGTGTGGTGGGGCCCCGTGGTTAGAACAGACGCACGAATGACCCTTAGCTCAGAACCACAGTTCCTTCAGCTCTGCACTCTGGCCCTTGCAGAGTCATCTAGATTTGACTGGAGGGAACGTAGATGCGTTCTTTGATGACCTCAGAAGGTTAAGCTATACCTGCAGACACACCCTAACAGAAATGCCTGCTGGGAATTTCTCCAACCCTTTTGGAACCCACTTTCCTTTCTAGTGCGTCTCACTGGTAATATTGTTAGCAGTAATGACTGTGACCAATGAGGGGTCAGAGCAGGGTGAGGTGAGTCAGGGAAGGCCTCTTTTGACCAAAGGTTGCTACACGAAGTGTCGGCTGTAATCTGTGCCTCTTTTCCAGGGGAGGGGGGAGAACGAGGCTGGTGTACCTCTGAATCTTCAGATACCCCTGACTCCTGTTAGCCCTAGTAATTCCATCAAAAGTCTTGCCAGAATCCTAAAGAAGGTAAGTTAATAAACGAGTTTTCTGTCTATTTTCTCAGCCCACACAGTAAGTAGTTAATGCAAGTGAAATAAGTATATGAAAGCTGTAACTGATGACTTTGCAGTTAAGTTTCTCCAAGGACCATTCATTGCGTTTCCTCTGAAGCAAGCAGGCCGTGGTGAGAGAGACTTCCTGAGCCCCCTGCCTTACAGATGCTCCTGCTTCATTTGGAGCCGGCCCTCCATGTCCTCACCAGCGAAATGTGCATGAGTTAGGTCACTTCCGCCAGAAAAATATACAAGTCCCCTTTTTCTCATAAAGAGGACATTGTTTCGGGCCACTTAGGTGAGCCTTCCTGAATTCCAGACAAAGGCTGGGCAAAGCTTGTCATTTGACCACAGCTTCAGTAAAAGCACTGAAATAATAGAATGATTTCGGAGCCCAATGTGAGATGCCCTAGTGGCGTCTGGAACGAAAAAGGGCTGAAGTTAAAACTAGCTCAGCCTCTCCCCCTCCCCACCTCTTCCTCAGAACCGTGTGGAAGGGAAAACCCCCACAGATCCCACTTGGCCACACAATGTTAGCCAGCAGAGTGCAGAGCTGGTCGCAGTATTTCTAATTCAGATTAATGACCCCATTCAGCCCTGTCTCCTTAGCATGAAATTAGAAAGTGTAGGAAGGAGCAAATAGTGATTTATAACGCGTGACTCTGGGTATTGGCAGTTGTGCTCGTTAAAAGCTAAGATATTATTTTGATATAAAATAATTGAGTCTGACTTATTTATGGGATAAAGTGTCCTGCATAATGGGAGATCCCTTTTACAAAGCCAGCTGGCTGCACACCTATGCGCTTGAAGAGCAGGAGGACTGACCTTTGCCCATTCCGTATGTGCTGCAGCTCTGTCAGAAACGGGAATCTGGGGAACAGGCTGGTGGGCTGGCGCCCTTTTCTTGTACTCTGCTGTTGACCCTACTCCCCTCTTTCGCCCCTGGTCATCTCTCCCCACAAGGGCCCAGTTTCCCTTCTCCACATCCCACATTTACTTCTCCAGGGAACTTATTTAATTTGGGGCTTCATTTGTCACCTGTTTGTGTACAGCTATGACCTTTTATCCAAGTCTCATTATCTCACCTTCATCCCAACACACACACACACACACACATAATTTTATTTGACTCACATAGACGTGTGTGACCTCAGGCTCATTGCTGTCATGTGAATTCCATTCCTCCTCATCCTCATTCAGTCACGCACAGCCATTCCTCCCTCCTTAGCCCCTCATATCCTGCCACCAAGAGCTGCTCCCTCCTCTCTGCATTCAGCCCGTATCCTCCATTTCCACACTCAGTGTATAGGTTGGCTCAGGCTCTTGTTTAAGAGAGAGGAAAGATTTCTTTGAATGAAAATCATGCCAAATCCAGTCCCTGGGTAGGTCAATAAGCCTTACCCTATGGGCACACAGTCTTTGTTTCATCCTCCAGAGATGTGTCTACTCTCAGCTCACGTTCCAACATAGTGTTGATGAGAAGTGAGGAAAGTCGGATGAGCTTCAGAAATAAGTGCATCTGAGAAGTCACTTCCAGATCTGGATGTGTGTTAGACTGTCCTGGGAGCTTTGAAAAAATGCAGATTCCTATTAAATCGGAACCTCTTCTGTTACTGTTCTCCCTCTTGCACACTCCCCTACTGCCACTCGTCTCCTTTTCTTGAACACACTGAGGATATTTCTGCCTCAGGGCCTTTGTACTTCTTTGGACCTCTCTTCACCAAGATATCCACACTGCCTTGGCCCATCACCTTCGGGTTTCTGCTCTGATGGATATTATCTCCTCAGAGAAGCGAAAACATTGCTAATACAGAATCCCTCCATCTGCCTGCTTTAACTGTTTTGTCTTTCTTTGGGTTTCTTCTTCTATTATGAGTTTATTATTTCCAGTCAGTTTTCCTTGTAGATAGTGAGCTCTGTGAGGGCAGAGCTTTTGTCCGCTTGGGTTGCAGCCTTATCCTGAGCTAGAAAGAAACTACACACGTAGCAGGCGCTCCAGCAGTCTCCCGAATCAGTGAATAAAGATGGGTTGGAACCAAGGTTCTAAAGCAATGGTTCATAAAGTGTGGCCCTTGGACCAGCAGCTTCAGCACTGCGTGAGACACTCTGGGAAGTGCGGATTCCGGGCTCAGCACCTGCCCTGCTGAATCTGAACCTGGGAGGCAGCCACGCGTGTTTGAGCAGGCCCTCCGGGCTACTCTGGTGCTGGGCAGCGCTGGAAACCACTGCTCTAAGACATTGTTTGGGTGCGACATTAACTTTTGCGTTTACTACTGTTTGCCAATACAAAAAAGAAAAATCTTGTGGCACTTGTATTTGACATTCACACACATCTTACACTATTCCCTTACTGATTCCGGTGCTGTGGGTTGGGAAGCTGACTTGTCCTGTGGTCCTCCAGCATCGAGGAAGAAGTCAGTCCACATTTTTTGGCTGGTTGATTTCACAATATTCTTTTATTTTTTATTTTATTTTATTATTATTTTTTATCCTCACCTGAGGACATTTTTCCATTTTTGTTCAGATAGAGTGGGAGAGAGAGAGAGAGAGAGAAACATCAATGTGAAAGGGACACATCAAGTGGCTGCCTCCGAGGTATGTGCCCTTAGCGGGAACCAAACCCGGGTCTCCCTGGACCACGGGCCGACGCTCTAACCGTTGAGCCAAACCGGCCAGGGCATATTCTTTTATTAAAAAAATTTTTTTGTTAATCCTCACTTGAGGATATTTTTTCCATTGTTTTTAGGGAGAGTGGAAAGGAGGGAGGGAGGGAGAGAGAGAGAAAGAGAGAGAGAGATTGAGAGAGAGAGAGACATCGATGTGAGAGAGACACATTGACTGGTTGCCTCCTGCACAACGAGGGTGGGGATTGAACCTGCAACTCAGGTATGTGCCCTTGACTGGACTTGAACCCGAGACCCTTTGGTGCGTGGGCTGATGCTCTAACCGCTGAGCACACTGGCCAGGGCTGCAGTGTTCTTCAGATATTCCTTCTTTTGGCTCTAAGTGACATAAGGAAAAAGAAAGTTCATATTCTTCCATGTAGAGAGTTAGTATAAGTATATCTTCTATTAGAATATAGGAAAGACATTGATTAAAAATACTTATAGGTTGGTTAATTTCTATTTATGTTTTATTACTTAAAGAGTATTAAAGTAGTGAAGGGCATGACTTTAGGAGCGAGACTGGGCTGGATCAGGCCTTAATTGGTGAAATGGGCAATAATGCCTGCCCTGGAAGACCAGCACTGGCACACAGGTGCTACTCAAAGTAGCCAGGAATAATAATAATAATAGTAATAATAATAATTGATATTTTATAACGTAATCTGCAACATTTATTGGGCTGGTGTGTGATTATTAAGGCTGAAAGAAGACTGTGGAAAGTATATTTAGAACAGTGTTTCTCTCACGGTGGTCCTAAGTCCTCCACCAGCAGCACCACCTAGGAATTGTTAGAAATGCAAGTTTCTGGGTTCCACCAGATCTACTGAATCAAGCCCTCCAGGTGACTCTGACACGTGCGGTTTTGGAAACCCGTCCCTGCGCCCACCCTCTCTTCAGTCTACCTCTTCTGGGAAACAATCCATTAATGGATGAAAGGACCACAGTAGCCAATAGCTAGAGAATTCCTGCTAGGGACAAGTCCATAGGGGCCCAGTTCGAATTTGGGAAGCGAACCCCATTCTTGGTTTCTGCATCAAACCCGTCCAGAGGACTAGCTTTCTGACAGGTCTTTGAAAAATGAGGTCCCCAGTAACAGCCCTCCCTCCCTCAAATGTTCCTTGGCTTGCAGCAATGAAACTGCTGAGCAGGAACCTGGACCTGACGTCCTCTTAACCCTTTGTCAGCTAACGCACAGGCGATGTGTCTTGCTGGAGAGATCGTCCTCAACTTCTTTCCCTTCCACTGCCCCCCAAAGGAAAACCGTCTCCGAAAACATCTTGTCGGGCTTCTGAGCTTCCAGCCTCCATGTTCGTGGGATTGGAACAGCCGGTCCGAGATCAACAGGGGTGAAAGGTCACTGCAAACTCAATGCAGGCGGGGAATCTCCTTGAGCTTCTCCTTGGTGTCATGAAGACAAATAGCATTAAAAAAATTCTCCCAATGAGGCAGTTATCATTTTCTCTTTTCTCAACACCCTGCAAGCATTTCTTAATGAACTACAGCTCGATTGTCTGGGATCTGATGGTTTTAAACCCAAGTGTAGCCTAGCTAGACATGATCAGAACCGAGTCGATTAAGCCAGCTTTTTGAGTGCTTTTGTCTTTGTGTTATTAAGTTTGGGCTATTAGCGCAGGCCAGGTCCTCACTGTTATCCTTTATGACAACATCACGCAAACGTGCAGTAGTGACAAGCCAGTCCTTCAGGGCCGGACCGCGATCCTGGGCAAACACTTCCAGGTTATGGGTAATTGTGGGGTCTTTCTTTGTCTTACACATATATTCATTTTGTTGTCCACGTGTGCTTTATAGGTTTTCTTTGTGAATTTTGAATTGGAGACCAGTACTTCCCATACCCTACTCGAGGATTTCTCAGGGAACTCAAGCGAAGTTGAATGTGAGCTTAAGCAAAGGGCAGTGGGGACCATAAATGTATTTAAGCACATCTGCTGGAAGCGGTGACTTTTCATGAAGGCAGGACAATCCTTCCTGTTTCTCAGTTTCTAAACTTGATAAGCGTTTAGAATTTGACAAACAGAATAGGTACCAACCAAAAATACCCAAATGGTTACCTCTTTAATTATAAGAAGCCCCTGATTTCCACCCACACTAATTTTTTACTTTTCTTTTATCCTTACCCGAGGACATTTTTTTCATTTTTGTTCAGATAGAGTGGGAGGGAGAGAGAAGAAGAGAGGGAGAGAGAGAAACATCGATGTGAAAGGGACACACCTCAACCGAGGTACGTGCCCCCAGCGGGAACTGAACCCAGTTCTCTCTGGACCGCAGGCCGATGCTCCAGTCGCTGAGCCAAACCGGCCAGGGCCACCCACACTAATTTTTAATGCAGCCTTTATGGTCTTCAGCCTAGTGTTTTGCTCACAGTAGAGGACCAACACCCTTCTTGGTTTGATATTGTTTACAAAAGTGGGTTTTAGCCACAGGAAGCATAAACACTAGAATGGAGATCTAAGAGGTGGAGATACTTGATTTTATAGTACAATGAGAATTTATTAATCAAATTTGCGTTTTTCCTCTGTTGGTCAGAAGGCGGAAGAAGGAATTGGACTTCTGCTTTTAAATGAAAATATGGATGAAAAGCTGCTAATACGGATCCCTTTCTGTCACATAACTCCTTGATGAATGTGACTTTTCTTCCCCCTCCCACTCAGGTGAGTGATGGCCCATCTACAAGTGACAACAGAGCTAAAGAGTAAGCAGGAATCAGAACTGTAGCTGGTGGTTCCCACCTTGGCCTGTGGACCTCTGTGGGCAGTGGGCGGGCACGATTGTGGGAGGAGTGGATGGAAGGTTTGCAGGGTTATCTGCAAAAGATTTTCAATCTACATGTGCACTGAGCATTGCATATAGATGGATTAAACACAATTTCTTACCCAGAGTTCCTACTCATTTTCAAATATTTGTATGTAATTATTGTGGTAGATAAAACACATTTATCTATAATCATTACAAAATAAATTGCAGGGGCTTCAAGTTGAGAAATATTATCTGAGAAGTAATTTGAGTAGAAACAGTTTCCTCATATTGAAAAACTTGGGGAACTACTGTCCTATAGCATTGCTTGAAGGAGGGCTTCCCAGGTGTGGTCCTTAGACCTGTGGTACCTATTTAAAGTGAAGATTGCCATCTCCATCCTTGACAATCTGGATAAGGCAGGGAACTAGAAATCTGCTTTTTAAATTAACTTCCTAATGTTAACTTTCCCCTACATTGGAGTTTGAGAACCATGGGCTTAAGGAAAGTGGAAATATCTTCACACAATCAAGAGTCACCTTCGGAAAGATAAAGCTTTGTTTTTTTGAGCTTTACCTGAAAATGAAATGTCTCTTTCCTCTTTAAACCCTTGTATACTGTCCAGAAACTTGCTAGAACATCTATCAATCATGTCAGATAGTCTATTGACAATTTTAAAGCATCGTATCCCTGCTGGAACTCTAAAACCAAATAAAAATGGTTTGGGATCATCTACAGATGTGGCTTAGTCACACACCTATTTGCTTTCATTGGTGTGTACTAAAATAGCCTTCACATTAAATTACAGTGAGCAGGGGAGCTGGACTACAGATCTGAAATCATTAGCAACTCCTGGGAACATTCACCTGATTTGTGTGTATTTAAATATAATCTCCAATAAAATTAGGAAACCTTTACCCCCATCTGTGTTGCCATAGCAAAGTGCAGGGACAGCAAATATCTGGTCTATATTTTGACACTCCCCTCTCTACCTTGCGCGGCAGCTAGACATTTCTAATCAATTCCAGCGATCCTTCCCCTTATGTCAGGATATTTATGCCTCAGAATCCTGTGCCCTAGGCAGCTGTTAGCAGATGGGATGACTGGACGATGAAGCCATTTACTATGTCTGGGGTGCTGAAGGGTACAGGCTCTGCAGACAAATGGGCTTAGGCAGTTCAAATACCAATTTTGCCACTTAGGGCTTTGTTAAACTAGAGACTCTCAGGTCCCACTCTCCCCAAATTCTGATTAAATAGGTCTGAGGTGGGGCCCAGGAAAAGCATCCTAACAGGCAGCTGGGCCACCCTGATGCCTCACTTTGAGAATAGAAGTTTAGTGGTGGTATTGTGGTGTTAGACCATGTCACATCCTGCCTTTGGATGGTAGAGAAGTTATGGGGGGCACTAGACTGATGAGCCAGGGGAACAAGATGGCAATTTACATCCCCACAGGCTTCCCAATGTCTTCCACCCTCTTTCTACTGCCACAATCCACCGGCCGTGGTGAAGGGTTTGGAGATGATGCATGATTAAGCTAGGCTACTCAAAGCCCACCTGGGATTTTTATTGAAATTATTGGGACCCTTAGCCATAGGGTGGGTAAATCAAAAGCTTTGATGGTTCCTTCTGCCGTAGGGAGGCGGCATCTTAAAATGAAGCCGGGACCAATAGAGCAGAGCTTAGAAATAGCAACATGTTTCAAAAGACATTGTCTGAACTCCTGAATCCATCTATTCCTGGAGTTGGATTGCCCTCAAAATTCCCATCGATGTAAATTCCCCTCCTGGTTTGGTGGGAGTTGAGTTTCTGTTTCTTGTAGCTGAGAGTCCCCGTGCGATCTTGCAGAGAGAGGTCCGGAGCACAGTTGTTGGGGAAAGGAGAAAGAATGGGGCCTTTACACAGCGAACCCCTAGTGGGGAGAGGGGCTGCGGAGCTGTGGAGGCAGCTGGGAGCAGTGGGCACTGCTGGGGGCCAGGAGGGTCGAACATGAGGGAGGAGGAAGGTGAGGTGAAAGCTGTTTCCCTCTGTTGCCCTGAGATATGAAGACCTGTCTTTTGAATTCCTCACTCCTGGATATCTAAACGCTTGGGGGCACTTTGCTCCCATTTCCGGGCGTATCACCAAAGACCCAGCTAACACGTTATGGGAATCCTCCAGGAGTCAGGGTTTGGGGCTGTGAGCAACGCTGGGGTGCAGAGAGGCCGTCCTGGGGCCAGTCTGAGGAGCGGAGCTGACGGGAGGGAGGGCGCCCTGGCAGTGCTGCTGGGCGGACCGAGGGCAGGGGAACCTGGGCAATAGCCTGGGGGGGCGGGTTTGCAGGTGGGAAAACAGCGACACGGTTCCCGGCTCCCCGAGCCGGCTCCCAGGGCAGCAGAGGGCCCGGCCAAGCAATGGCCCAGAAAGGCAGGCCCTTAGCACCGTGACCCGACCAGGGCTCAGGTCTGTCAGCTGCTGAAATTATCCCCGTGATAAAACAAATATGTAGTCACCAGAATCCAGCGTTTTAATGTTATGGGTATTTCTGAAGCTTATAGGTCGACATGCTTTGGTTCTGACTTGAGCTCCCTGGGCATGTTAAAACAATTAAAAATCAGTTCCTCCGTCCCTTTCCACCACCCTCCCCCTGTCCCCCACGAGGGCAGCATTATAAAACCAGTTTACAGTCCCGAGTGAGAGAATGGCAATCAGATTACGGCAGGAAATGAGTTTCCTCCGTGGGTCACCGGAACATTTCTGAGGGGCCGGCTGGAGCATACATCATCTGCCCGCGGCGGGGTGGGCGGCTGGCTCTTCACTGCGGCGGTCGCTTCTCCACGGTTCCCCGCCGCAGCTCCAGTGAGATCTCAGGGAAGGATAGCCCGGGATGGGATACGTGTCGCCGCGGAAATAAATGCAAATAAAAATCTGCAGGATCACCTACCCAGAAGCAAGGGTGAAAGCAAAGATGGAAACTCGATGCATTCAGTTAATAGACCAGCTAGTTGTAGGAGGGCCCTTCCATTGTTAGACTCTGCCTATTGTCTCCATCCTGACCCAGTAAGGACTTCTTTTATTCCCCCCCAAGCCGGGCATATCTGAGACCAAAAATATCTTTACCATAAATCATTCCTTTTCCAGCATTTGACAGCCACTGTCTCAAACTCAATTAGTCATCGGGCACAAGGAAAGCTGAGATCACAGGTTCGCACGTGTGAAATGGTTAAAGCAACAGTGGGGAGAGATCTCTTCTGTTTAATCTCTGCTGGGCAGCGTTAGGAGACCACGTGGCTGTTAAAGCAAATAGGGTAGTGGAGGTTTCTTTGGGGCAGGGTTAAACAGATGTTTTATTTTAAAAAGATTGAATGAATTGTATCCCAGAGAGATATAAAGGAGGCAGAGCAAATGAAAGAGGCACCAGAGGCTACAAAGGGTGTTTAATCAGAAAACTTGTGTCACCAGTTGGATGAGGACGCTGCCTGGTGTTAGAGAAGCTGGGAATCTGACACGGAGTGCCACGCCGGGCCCCTAGGGTGCCGAAGGGCTGACTCAGACACTTCTGGAGAAAGTGCTGAGCAGAGACAGGGTTTCACTGACACTCAGAATCTGGAAATGCCTGCATCATTTGTATTAATCCTGTTTAGCAATTTTCTGGAGGCAGTGATGTTTCCACTGTGTGTCTTCTCTCTCGGAGTAATAATGATGATCATCATTTTATTATATCAAATGGGGGCTATTTATATCAAATGCTGTACTACCGATTGGTTCTAGGCTGGAGCCATGACTACAAATCAAGTCCAGGAATCAGTTTTCGACAGTACCTTTCTTTTTAACAGTTCAAAGTATTTACTTACATCCTTCTAATTGCTTTGCTTGTCTGGGTTAGCATTGGTTTTTTTTCTTTTTAATTGGAAATCATGGGGCCTATTTTTAAGCACACAGTCAAGGACAATGTTGTGTAGAAAGAGGCTCTTAGGATCATAACACTCTTCCTCATGGGTGTATGAAGTTGTTCTGAGGAGTCCAAATCCTTAGGAGGTGGGCAGGGTATTACCCCTATTTTACTCTGAAAATACTGAGACCCATGGAGTCGAACAGTTAGTAGCAGATTCTAAAACACCTGAGTCTCAGACTTGACCCCTGTAGGAGAGGCCGATGTTACCAGCTGAGTAACTGGGTGGTGGACTAGGATTTGAGGGGTCGAGGCTAAGGCTGTGATTCCTATCAGATCCCATGGAGGACCCCAGGAACCTCAGGGACAAGCCAGACAATGTGTGTAGCCAGACTCTGGATGATTGAAGAAGATGTTTAAACATTATGTGTACAGGGCTAATGGCAGAAACACGCAGAGTTCAGAGCCAAAAGTCCAGAGCTAGGAGAAGATGGATGTAAGCATGAGAAGCTGGAAATGCTCAGGATTCAGGGCGATTGTCCGAAACCATAGCAAGGTGGGGCTTGGGTGCAGGTTTACTAACAACCAGGGACGGCTCTCCCGGAGGCACGCCCTTGGCAGGCCCCTTCTCCCACATGAGTTTGTGGTTTTGTTTGCCTACCCACTCAGGAGAGCTTGTCTTATGAAGTCTAACAGGTTACGGTAGAAGAAGATTAAAAAAAAAATTAGGAAGAATTATCTTTCTTCTCGGTTCTTGTTGAGTATTTTAAATTTAGCAAAATGGATGAAAGAATAAATAAAATCACTTAGCTCTATCAAATTGGTTTTCTTTTTTAAAAATTCTTTTGGTAATACATTTATTTTAGTCGAGGTTATTTGTTCATTGTTTTCTCCCCCCAAATGCCCATAGCCATTGCTGTATATAAGAATTGCTACACTGCCAATCAATGTGTCTCTCTCACATTGATGTTTCTTTTTATGTATCTCCTTCCCTTTCTTCCACTGTATTTAGGAATCCATGGGAAAAATATCCTTGGGTGAGGATGACCAAAAAAAAAAAAAAGAAAGAAAAGAATTGCAACACTGACTCAGACCCATGGTTCCCTGGACTACCATTTTATTGTTTAACAGAGGACTGAGGGACATTCAAAGGGTGATATCACTTCCTTTCCTTATACCCATCTTTTTTTTTTTTTATCCTCACCTGAGCACATTTTTGCACTTATCTTCAGATAGAATGGGAGGGAGGGAGGAAGGAAGAGAGAGAGAGAAACATCGATGTGATAGAGACACATTGACTGCCCGCCACCCACACAACCCCAACCGGGGCCGGGGACAAACTGCAACTGAGATACATGCCCTTAGCGGGAACCGAATCCCAGGACTCTCTGGTCCATGGGCCGATGCTCTAACCGCTGAGCCAAACCGGCCAGGGCTCCTTACACCCATCCTAATGTTCCCAATCTTTTAGAGATCTGAATTTCATTAGTTCACTTATTGAGGAAGTAAAAATTTTCTCCACTCTTCTGGAGCTTGGACTGACATAGATTAACAGGAGAAAGCATATTAACTTTATTTACATGAACATGGGAGCTCTCTCTCTTTCTCCCTCTCTGCCCCCCCCCCCCACACACACACAAAGAAGAAGAAGACCCCAAGAAGTGACTAGGCCTAAATGCATATATGCTGGGTTGAACAAAGACTGGAAATAGTGGAATAGTAACTAAAATATATGGAGAAACTAAAGAACGATAAGAGTTATTTTAACAAGGTCTGTTTCTACAGATTTCTTTGAGCCTTGACTTCACATCTCTGGCAATGAGAATGTTTCTTTCTCCTGGCACAGGAGGAAGTGTGGGCTTCTGCCACGTGGGAATTTTATCTCCTACTTTCAAGGGAAAAAAGGAAGACCAGAGTTTCTTTCTTGCATCTACTGTCTTTCAAGTGCCTTTAACTCAAAATGGTCAATATGCCAAAGTGCCATATTTTGGAACTCCTTCACATCCAAACTTCAAAAAAGTTTTTTTGTTTCTTTTCTGTCAGTTCTATTTTTGGAGATAATAAGTTCCACAAGTTTATCACTGTTTGCATGAAGCAGGGCTTTCCTTTCCCTGTACGAAAAGCAACTGGGGAAGGCCCCAGGCCCATCCCGTCTGAGCGTCGGAGGAGATGGAAACCAGTGAAATAGGAGTCTGTAAACTCAGGTGAGACAGAAGGCCCCTGGAGTCTCTGGTAGTTCAAGGTAGAGCAGAGTCTCTTTGGAAGACAGAGTGACTCCTCCGGTTTTCCTGGAGACCTCCTGGTGTTTTCACTGTAAGTTTCACATGCTGGGAAACCCCTCGAAATGGACAGACTGAGACAGCTGGGCCCCCTGTTGGAAGACCACAATGCTGGCTCCCTCCGAGGCTAATGCATATCTAGATCCGTTCTCTTCTCTGTTCCTAAGTCTGTTTGGAAGCTGGCCCTTACCCGTGTGTTACTGATTAACCTCCTAGAAGTCCTGGTTTGACATTTCCGAGGGAAGCTGGTGATAGTGTCCCCCACAAGCCAAGTGCCTGCCCTTGGGCTCCGTAGCTCCTGCAGTAAGGCCTGCCTGGGCCACTGCCTTAAGGCAGATGCCTCTGTATGGACTCAGCGGCTCACTTAAACCACAACTTGTGTGGATGAATCTGACAGGTGAATATATGTTGTTCTTTCTGGCTTATGGCACATGAGACTATGTATGACAATCTTTTCTTCTAAAAAATGGAGATAATAATATACCAACCTAGAAGGGTTGATTTAAGGATTCAATAAGTTAATATTAAAAAAGTACTTAGAACAGGGATCGGCACATAGTCAATACTCAACAAATATTAGGAACAAGGACTACTTAAATAGTGCTGTAGAAATATTGGCTGTTGATAGAATTGCCGTTGTCATCCTTGTTTGCAAGTTTCCATGGCAGAAGATTTTCAGGCTGTGGAGAAACCAAATTGAAGGTTAAAATGAAAGTCATTCAGAGTCAGTGAGGGCTTGTCCAAGGAACCCTAACCTGGTAGCCAGATGGCATAGTTTCTCCACTGCTTAACTGAAACCTGTATCATCATACTCTTAGGATGCCCCTAAACTGTGACAATAAACCAGCAAAGCTTCAGTTACTAATTTGTGCCATGGCCTGTGGGTAAAACTTTGACCACCAGAGGGAGCGGAAGGAGCAAGTCACAGAAAACCCAACTCAGACTGTGGTTAGTTAACTCCAAGCCTAGAAGATCTTGCAACTGATCTCGAGGGTTAACTCAGCCCAGTGGTTTTAGAGTATAATCCAAAACTCAGGTCGTTCCTTCCAATAAGAGAACAAGAATGCTTCAGGTAGGGTTTGGGGATGGTTCTAGCTCCAAGGGTATCAGGTAGCCTGTCCTGTCCCAGGCCCTGCATCTGGGCTAAGGGCAGCAAGACCAGTCCTGGTAAAATCTATATGGGTGGGACCGAGGTTCCTAATCCATTTCCAGGCTTGAAGCAGGGGCTGGTTCTTCATGACCTGAGGCTGATGAAATCTTTGCTCACCTTAACCCTTCTCAGAAGTTAAATTGAAATTTGTAAAAGCTCATGTTTCCCAGTGCTAGAGGCCTTTCCCATCTCATTTATTCCTGGACCCTTTGCTTTCTGGTCTGCAACAATAAACCTCCCTGCAGTATGGGCCATGCTGTACTCACCACGGCAAAAGCCACCAGCTGGGAGACAGGACACGTGGGCTGAAAATACGGTAACGCGTCTCTGAGTTCTGTTTTTTCCCAAATAATTAAAAGTGGATGGTTAAATTTAGTCTTGTGGAATATTTGAAAATAGCCTTTCCAAGGGGTAAGAAAAACCAAACAACTCTCAAATGTGAGGATTATCTAGGAAGATGCTGCTGCTGCTGGGAGGGATTGTTTTTCTCATGTAGGTAAGACATTGATCCTGGGAGTATTTTCCAGAAAATTATCCTTAAGTGTGTTTTAAAATAGCAGTTTGGGAGCATCATTTGGATCACTCATAATCTCAAAGTTTCATCTGTGTTGAAGGGTAGCATTCAGTTCTATCATACATGTCTGACATGTCTATATCAAAACAGTCTAATTACTTTATGACACTTTGCAAGTAGAACATAATTGTTTAAAATTTAGAAAAATCAATGAATTTTAGGTGTATGATTAATAGGAAGTTTTCTTATTTATCTGTTTGCTAAACAAATGCTCCCCACATTCTTTATGTTTATTTTCTGGTCTGTGCACTTTGTAGGCAGAAGATAGGAGTTGAAAGTTGTAATGCAGTGCCACCTACTGGGGAAATAGAACAGTAGCTAAAAAAACAACAAAAACTTCATGGGAGTCTCACTGTAAAGGAATGAGTACTTAGAAAAAGAGCACTTGATGAATAGATAAAAGAAAAGGAGAACATAAAAAGAGATAAAGAGATAAAAAGTTTACATTTTGCTTAATATTTGAAAATTTTTTTTGAATTCTAATGTACTTCTTTGATATAATACTTTGTTTTGACATTAGGTCCAACCTTAGATATCAGGAGAAACCCTTAATCTACACTTAAAGTCCCAAAGCTTTCATATAGATGAGACCTTTGAGATCATTCAACACCCTCATGTTGCAGATGAGAATGGGCTCAGAGCAGATTCCCCCAGGCCCTCCCGCTGGGGAATGGCAGAGGACTGGTGTCCTCTCATCACCACCATGGCCCTGACTTAGGTAAACTGTGGATAAACATGATTGAAGGGATGCGGAGAAGGTATCCAGGGCCCAAATCGTCGTCTCTCTTGCTGGCTACGACCGTGAGGCAGTCCCATCACTCAAGTTGCTTCTTTCGGAGGAAACTGGCGCTTTCTCTTGCACGGAAGTCTCCCGTGATCACTTTTACACGAATGTTTTTTTTTTCTTTCTTTCTGATTATCTCTTATTTTCCTGCTTATTTAGAAAGTAACCAGCAGAATTGCTGCTTCAGGTCTAATTCTAACCTAGAGGGACCAGAACCCTGCGAGAAGGGCCCATGTCCCCCTGCGTCAGGGAAAGCCAGGGAGGAAAGCCGGCAGCAAGGCAAAGCTGCGTGCTTTAGAGTTCAGAGAAAGGCAGGTACTTGGAGGAGGGTCATGAATGACAGGCGCTGTCAAAACCACGGGGCTCGGACTATGCACATACAGATCCACCCAGCGAGGGTAATTAAAGAGGTGCTTAGGGAAACCAGGGTGGCTACAACAGAGCTCTCTGATGAGTTCTCATTTCAAAAGAACACTTAAGATGGAAATGAGTACTTGAGAGAAAGATAAATATCACATGATGTCACTTCTTTGTGAAATATGATGAACTAAACAAACTGCTGAACAAAATTAACCCAGAGACATGGAGGTGGGGTACGGGCTGACAAGCCTCAGAGGAGGGGGGAAGTTTATGAGATAAACCACAGAACTTACATGCATGTATGCACGACCAATGAACATAGACAACAAAACTGGGGATGGAGCTGGGGGAAAGGGGAGGAGGGTATCAGTGGGAGGAAAATGAGAAACATCTGTAACAAAAACAAATTAATAAAAAAAAAAAAAAAAGAAATGAGTGCTTGGAGTCAGACAGAAGAGGCAAGACCTGTGAGAGCAGTATCCTGCAGGCTCTAATCCCCATGAGTTTGTGAGAAATGCTCAGGACAACCAAACCCATACGATTATATTCAGTGAGAGCCCCTCAAGGAGTAGGGGCGGACTGGCCTGCCCCTTGGAAGGGTTCCTGTGTGCAGACCAATAACACCAAATATCAGAGCTCCTCCACCTCCTTCACCTTCATTTTTGGCAACAATCTTTGGATTGAAAAGCATAGAACAAACATGATGAAAGGGAAATGGAAGTCCAGCCTGGAGAAAACCCATGTCAGATAGTAACAGTAACACATTTGAAGGCTTTCTTGTGTTCAGTGACTTCCCTGCATCATAATTGAATTTGTACAGTGACTCTGTGGTTTTAGACACTACCTTATTGAGATGATAGGAGTCTTAGACTTAGAAAGATGACGATATTTGTTTAAGTTTCATGTAATTAGAGGAAGAGAAGGGGCACAGTTTATGCCTCTGATCTGCAGCCTGAGAGCTGAGCCACTCAAGCACTCACCCTCCAGAGCTCCTAAGGAGTCAGACCTGGCGCAGACAGTAACACCTCCGCTTCAGAGAGAGCGTGCAAATGGGCAATGTGGACCAAGGTGAGCAGCTGGAGATCCAGGCAGGGGAAGATAGGTTTTCTGTTTTGAAACTACTTCTTTTTTTTCCCCCCTCTTAGAAAAAGGGAGACTGTATTAGATTCTGCAAACTGCAAAGCAGTGATCTTGCTGTAATTCTGGGTAAAATCCTAAAACAGACTACTAAAGGATTGTTATAAATACCATGCAAAAGAAGTAACCAATCCAAGCTCTCAGCAAGGGTTAACACAGGCCGTGTCTTTTAGAGAAGCCTGGGGTCCTGCCCTGTGCAGGGCACCCTGATGAACAGAACCCTCCTCTCGAAACTGTCAGGCAGTGAGGGGCAGCCAGGGCCGGGGTGGCAAGGCTGCGGAAACACCAGCTGGGAACAAGTACGTTAGCACAGGTGCAGAGGGCCCCAGGGAGGCACACGGACCGGACTGGAGCGAGGGGAACGAAGTTGCCTAGGGACCGCACTTCTCCTTTCATTAACAGATTCTTAAAATTAAATTTCTGTTAAAAGTTTAGGTTGAACCATAGGAACACAAGGAGTTGCCGAGATTTTTTAGGCCACGAACGGTCAAATATTGACAATTTTATATGATTTAACGGAACCCAAAGTCTTAAAAGTCCAACAGCAGCCCAAACGAGCCTGAAAATGGAAAGGGCAGGAATTCTCTGCTGTGTGTCTCCCACCCGACTCCCCCTTGCCGGCCACTCTCAACTCTCCGAGTGTTCGCAGCCATTTCTTTGGAAACTTATTGCCACATAATATCTTTTACTGCCATTTCTTGACTTTCCATTTTAACACTATGTATTGAATTTCTGTTATGAGGTTGGGGATTCAGCTTTCTTCTGTCACTACTGTCATAAATGCCTGCATTTCTTGACCCTTCCTACATTACTACATAATAATTTCTGGATTGTGAAGTCAGGAGAGAAGCCTGCTCCCCTCCTAATGTTTTCTTCCACGAGGTGGGACTCCCCTTGCACATTTCTGTGTTCTCTCTGCCGCGTTGCTCCTCTATTCACTGGCTTCTCTTGAGGGGAGGAAGCGTGGCTTCAGCTGGGGGGTGAGTTTGGACCAGCCCTGTCTCCTTCTGCCAGGCTGGCTCTTTGTTACCAAGGCGCAAGCTGTCCCTGGCCGCTGCCCGGCTGGGTGGGCAAGTCTGTGTGATTCTGGGGTTCGAGGCCCATTTGGCTCTCACAACTAAACTACGTTAGCCAAACAAGCCTCTGATACAAAGAAAGAAAAGGTGATATTTTGTCATCTACATTTCTTAGTTTTATTTATCAAGTTGCTCAAACCTTGGGTGGGAAAGGGGAAGATGATAATTTTACATTTCTTTTCCTGCAGAAACTTCTATTTTTTTCTAAAGCTGTTAACTGGCTCTGTTTACCTGTATATTTGCATCGTGCATCCCTAAAGTCCTACAGGCTGAAAACTCTCCCTATGATAACTAATCGCTTGCACACCGCCCCCCCCCCCCCCGTCCTGCCCCACCTTGGAGGCACATGCTTCCTACCTTTCTGAACCTTCCCACCCCTGTTCCCTTCTGTTCCGGCTGCTCTCCAGGCCTGCAGCCCACCATCACCCAGAGGCCCCCTCACCACCATCTGTGAATTCCGCCTGCTTCTCTTTGGTGTTGAACCCCAATTTTTAGACTACACGACTGTCTCATTTTGGTCTATATCCTACCCCTCACACTTGACTAATGATTTTGCTAAGTACAGAATTATGTGTTGGACAGAATTTCCCTTAGAACTTTGAAGGAACTGGTTGTGTAAAACAGTATTAGGAAGTATCCTAAGTGCATTAAGAAGCTTTTTTACAAGTTTTAAACAGTGTGTGTGCGTGTGTGTAAGATCCACTGGTAATTTAGTATAGGGTTTTGATTACGGTATAGTTTAAAAAGTATGGAGAACTGAAAAAAAATTAAGGGATGGGTAGACTTGTTGCAATATTATAGGGCAGGAGTTGGCAAACATTTTCTGTAAAGAGCCTGATTGTAAATATTTTAGGCTTTGTGCTAGGAAGGAGACCCACTTACTTCTCTTGGTTCTGCTTCAAGTAGCCCCAGCCCACTGGTCCATCTTTATTGTCCACTACAGAGACAATATGACTGATAAACCTTCTCTGAACATGGCTTCTGCTTTCTTGGCTCTCTCAGAACTGAGTGCCCTTCCTCCCCATGCTTTTCCACCTACCAAAATCCTACATATACTTCAAGACTTATTGAAGATGCCACCTCCTCCATGAAGCTCACTGTATTGCACTCAGCTAAAATTAGTCTCTGCCTCTTTAGTTTACAAGGTCAATTTCCCTTAACATTTATATATTACTTCTCCCAGGATTCACAAGTACACTCCTCTGATTTTCATGCTAGCTTGTAAAACATTAGGTCAAGAGGTTTGCCTATATAATTTCTAAACTCTCTTACAGTTATTCTGTAATTCTATAACTTTGGTGATTTTATAACTAATACAAACTGTTTGCAAGCTTACGGTACAGATAAGGACACGTTTTTATTTTTTGAATATATTTTTAAATTGATATTTTAGAGAGAGGAAGGGAGAGGGGAGAGAGAGAGATAGAAACATCAATGAGAGAGAAACAACATCGATCAGCTGCCTCCTACCCACCCCTGCTGGGGATTTGGCCTACAACCTGGGCATGTGCCCTGACCAGGAATCAAACCCGTGACCTCTTGGTGCATGGGTCGATGTTCAACCACTGAGCCACACTGGCTGGGCCACATATTTTTTTTTTAAATAACTATCTTAATGTCTTTTATCCTTTATTTTTTCCAGCTTTTTGAGATATAATTGATGTACAATAATATCATGTAAGTTTAAGCTGTACAACATGTTGATATGATACACTTACGTATTGCAAAATGACAATCGCCCTTCTGTTATCTAACACCTTCACCACCTCACACAATAACTGCCTTTTTGTGGTGAGAACACTAAAGATTTACTTTCTTAGCAGCCTTCAAGCACATAACACCACAGGGTTAAGGATAATCACTATGCTCTGCATCAGGTCCTTTACTGTCGAGAGTTGTCAAGAGTTTAGTATGTCTTTCTTCCCTGAGACTCCCTCCTCCTGAACTATCCAATAACTTTAAGGAGGCATTGTCCAATAGAACTTTCTGACATGATCTATTCTGTGGTTACAGAGCACTTGACAGGAGCCTGGTACAAATGAGAAACTGAACTTTTAATTTTACTCACTTCTCATGAATTTAGATTAAAATTTAATAGCCATGTGTAGTTAGTGGCTACCATACGGATAGCATAGCACTAGCACCTCCCCTTCTTGGATTAGTGTCCCCAGAAGTTTCTCATAAGACAAGGACAATCTGCTACAACAGTAAAAGCTGTGACAGGGAGCATCGTCTCTGGTAAGCTACCTCATTGCAAGCTGGTTTGTCTGTTAGGTAGTACACTGACCATCCAATGAACTAAGAACATCAAACAAAACTTTTATGCAGTCTGAAAAGCACACCAATGAAACTGAAACCACCTTCACAAGTCCTAACAGCACCAACTTTGTATAAAAGAAAGGGGTTTATATTATAATGGGAAGATATCTCAAAACCGCAGATTTTAAATGTACACATTTTCATAGATTCTTGCCTTTCTCAGTTTCAGGAGGAATGAGCAGTATTACACTGGCAGAATGTGAATAGGATACAGGAGGTCCCATGTGCACAAAGGGAAAAAAACAGTGTTTGAAAGGTAACAATTGAACAATGGAACCCGTTCTTAAACACTGTCTAGCAAGGTGGAATTCCGTGCTGTGGGAGTTACTCTAGAGGTGAACTTGGTGTTCCTTCATGATAAAAGCACTGGGCTTGGTTTAAAATGCATTGTTTTAGAAAGCTCACTGGTAACAATATCTCTTCTCACTACCTCCTGAGGCCTGAAATACAAGGATTTTTTTTTTTTTTTTTTTTTTACTTTACGTTTAATTACAAACTTAATTTGGTCTAAATGCAAAGATTTACAATCTTTCCAGATATGCAGGATATCAATAATAGAGGAGCTACCGGGTAGTGTGCTGCTGCTCATTGAATATTCAGTGTATGATATGAAGATTTATCTTGTAAATATCACTGGCTATAGCCTCATAAATTCAGAGATACATCATCTACAGTTTGGCTTTGAATATAGAGCAAATGAAGGGAGAACGAAAATTTTTAAATGAAAAGATCAAAAAGCATAATTAATATTTCATAATCTTAATTAACTTTTTCACTGCACATTGATTTTTAATGTTATTTGGGGTGTAAGATGTCATTATTGCTTTCCTGGTCAAATCAGATAACCTGATCACAAACTTAAATGTTAAAAGGTTGTGTGAACACATCTTATTTGGCTTGAGAAATTAGTCATTAAGTTCCTCAATTAGTTCTGTGCTCATTCTGGAGAAATTACATTATATAAGTGAGTCAGACTGTAAACTTTTAGAATACGAAGCAAGTTATGAAGCATGTTGGGTTGGAGCCCACTGGTTAGAGATATACGAACTGCTGGATTTGTGGGGAAAGAGGAACCCTGCTCCCAGGGACATGGAATAAACAGTGGCCCAGTGCATTAACAAGCATTATAGGACCTAACAGATCACCTAGCACAGTAGGTTAGACGCTTGATCCTTGAAGCCAGCCAGAATGACCTCTTCAGACTCACATGCTGATCCAGTGGAAGTGACGTATGTACACCAAACAGGGTTAGAGGGAATAATTGCCCAGGACCATTCAACCTTTGATTTGACTCACTTTCCCTCTGGCCTCATCTTTCCATCCTGAACCACTTTACTCCAAGACTCTGAACAGTGGTTTAGCTAATCTCTAGCTGGCTCAGTCTTTGACCTCCTCAGGGTTGATTTGGGGGAGAAAAGAGAAGAAGGGATTCAGATAATTAACTCCGGGAAGAGACTAGAACTTCAGGTTCTACACATGTTGCAGAGTGTGCTAGCATCAAAAAGGCAAAATGAGGGCCAGTCTGGGCTTGGAGAGGTAGCCAAGAGCAAGAGACCCAGTATCAATTTACTGGTAGGGATTTTGTATAAATTAGGATATGCTAGATTGTGCTGTAATAACACACAGCTCGAAATCAGTGTTTCAACAAAATGAAAGTTTACTTCTTATACAAAGTATCCAGTGAGGTATAGTGTAATGATCTGCTCCACACAGTCACTCAGGGATTCAAACTATCCAAGGCACTGCTATTTTAGTATCTGCACCATCTGAGTCATGTAGATGTTATACTGCACAGCAGGAGAAATGAAACTGGAGAATCTGACATGGGCTTTTCACTGCCTCAGTACAAAGGTGATATATGTAATTTCTGGTCACATTTTATTGACTAGAACTAGTTGGTTCTGTAAGTTTAAGGGGGCCAAGAAATGTAGAAGAGCTAGTGCAATATTTGGTGAGAATTCTGTCTCTATCACAAGAACCATGGGCAAGAATTCCATCAGGAATGGGACAGGGGTGCTGCTGCTAATTTCAGGCCAGAAGTTTGGAGAAGTAAGTACAAGGGAACCCATTAAAAAGAGAGGTACTGTAGAAGAAGGTAAGAGGAGAACCTGATCTGGCAGGGAGGAGTTCCCTGGAGCCTTTGGCTAGCTGAATACTCATTCTGATCACTAGGATGGTCTGGGGCAGGGCTGATAAGCAGCATCTGAAAGTCACTTTCAAAGATAATTGTTCCACATTATTATGAAGGGAGTTTAATAAGTAACTCCTGAAGGCATAGAGAATGCATGTGTCTTTAAAAATCATATGCATTCTTTTTTTTTTTATCCTTACCCGAGAACACCCTTCCATTTTTTGTTCAGATAGAGGGGGAGGGAGAGAGAGGAAGAGACAGAGAGAGAAACATCAACGTGAAAGGGACACATCGAGTGGTTGCCATCCACAGGACCCAACCAGGGCCGGGGACAAACTGCAACCGAGGCACGCACCCTTAGCGGGAACCGAACCCAGGTCTCTCTGGACTGCAGGTCGATGCTCTAACCGCTGAGCCAAACTGGCCAGGGCCCATATACATTTTTATGTAATATTTTCAACTAGTCCAGTATCATCTCAGGAGGAGATGTGCCATCTTCTGGGTTTCATTTGGTTGGGAGAGTTACCTACCCATTGGAGTCACATACTTCAAGTATAAAATCTCTACACATTGTTGCTACCATTGATTACATTAAGTACTTTACAAGCATGACCTCACATAATCTTATTTATAACACTAAAGATTATTACTATTAGCTACCCCTCTTTACAGATGAAACTTTGAACTTTCAGAGATGTTAAAGTCATATAGCTAGTAAGTGACAGAGCTGGATTTGAAATGTAGGTCTAAATCCAGTGTCTTATGTCTGATTGCTAGAATTAAATAGAATATAACATGTCTGGCATTTCCTAGGAGCTCAATAATGTTGATTTTCTTGCTCTTCTTTTCTTTTTCTTCCTCCCTCTCATCCCCGGGACTCCAGCCAAATAATTCTTCATCTGTTGGGGATTCCTGTAGGGATTTCTCTTTTGAGAAGAGCCAGAAAACCACACAAAGATTTTTCAAACTGAGCAGGTGGTGGGAGAGAGAGCTGGTGGTATGGAGAACTGCACACACACTCTTTTTTTAAAAAATTCGGTAAGAACTTTATTATTTCATTTTATTTCTATTGAAT
This sequence comes from Molossus molossus, assembly GCF_014108415.1. Lineage (NCBI taxonomy): Eukaryota > Metazoa > Chordata > Mammalia > Chiroptera > Molossidae > Molossus > Molossus molossus. The sequence goes on from NW_023425350.1 coordinate 39,778,657, forward strand.
TTATTGGGGTGACATTGGTTAGTAAAATTATATAGGTTCCAGGTGTACAATTCTATAAGACATCGTGCACACATACTCTTGCCAGTCCTGGTGCTGCCCCTCTGCCACTGTGGGGCGGGCGAGGCCTGTTACAGAGGAGACCGGAGCCCTGGCCGGTTGGAGCGTCGGCCTGTGGACCAGAGAGTCCTGGGTTCAGTTCCTGTGAGGGGCACATACCAATAAAAAAAAAAAAGGAGACCAGAAAGAGGCCTGTGCTTATTTATCTCCTCAGAAATAAGAATAAGAGGAGTAACCTTCACCCCTTTCTTCTTCCCTTTTGTAATATTTCTGGCTCCAGTACTGTTGCGGTGGTTTGTTCACACTTGGAGAAAGCGATTACCTTGGCAATATAAACATTTCTTCTATTCAAGCTGGGAAAGCTCTACCAATTCCCAGCCCTTCTAAAAAACAAAGTCATTTTAACCCCCATTCTTAAAAATATGTGGCTTCACCAACCGGATTCTGGTTTCCTCCTCTCCTGAGGGCCAGGTATCCTCGGGCAAGGGGTGGAAGGTGGGAGGATGTGGTTCTGTATTTTGAAAACAAGACTCTGTTATTATTATTATGTTTTCATTTAGAGGAAAATGGGCAATGCCTCTTTATGGCACCCGGCATGAAGCCTGGGCTATATTTCTTTTCGTTCATTCTATAAAAACTGGATGACTGCCAGGGAAAAGTACTGTGGGGCACATTCTTAGTATCTACTATATTGAATTACTCTGAAAACTCCAGGCTGCCACTTGGTGTGAGTTTTAGGTTCTTAAAGGGTATTTGGAGTCTTCATGCATGGGAAGCTTGATACATTGTCTTCTTCATCTAGTTTCCACTCTAAAAATTTCTGGCAGACTCCCAGAATGATTTAGAAACTCTGTAATTAAATGCTAATACATGTCTGCATCAGCTAAATGGGCTGCTAATATGCTTATTGCTCATCATGTGATGGGTGATAGGCTATTTTCTTAGTAATTTTAAGAATTGAGATTATTCATTGCTATTAGTCCAGGAAGGCTGAAGTCCTTTTAGTTAAAAGTTTAATTTCTGCTCCCCTGATGTTGCTCAGGTGATGGAGGCATAACCCTAAGCAGTGCCTGTCTGAGGGTAGGAGACCAACCAACTGGTTAGTTTTTATTTTTATTTTTTAAAAAATATCTGATGATTTTATTATTACTTTTAATTAATTAATTAATTTATTTTTGTTACAGATGTTTCTCCTTTATCCCCATTGACACCCTCCTCCCCCTCCCTCCCCACCCTGTCCCCAGCTTTGTTGTCCATGTCCATTGGTCATGCATTCATGCATATAAGTTCTGTGGTTTATCTCTCCCCAATACCCCTTCTGGGGATTGTCAGTCTTTACCCTACTGCCACGTCTCTGGGACTACCCTGTTCTTCAGATTGTTATGTTCATTATATTCCACAAATAAGTGAGATCATATGATACTTGTCTTTCTCTGTTTGGTTTGTTTCACTAAGGATAGTACTTTCCAGGTCCCTCCATGACCTCTCAAAGAATAAGAGATCTTTCTTTCTTATAGCTGCATAGTACTTCATTGTGTATATATGTACCACAGCATTTTGATCAATTCGTCTACTGATGGACACTTGGGCTGTTTCCAGATCTTAGCTATTGTAAATAGTGCTGCTATGAACATGGGAGTACATATATTTTTTCTGATTGGTGTTTCAGGCTTCTTAGGGTATATTCCTAGAAGTGGGATTACTGGGTCAAATGGAAGTTCAATTTTTAATTTTTTGAGGTAACACCATATTGTTTTCCATAGTGGCTGCACTAGTCTGTATTCCCACCAGCAGTGTAGAGTCCCCTTTTCTCCACACCCTCGCCAACACTTCTTGTTTGATGATGGCGACCATTCTGACAGGTGTGAGGTGATACCTCGTTGTTTTAATTTGCATCTCTCTGATGATTAGTGATGTTGAGCATTTCTTCATATGTTTCTTAGCCATTTGTATGTCCTGTTTGGAGAGGTGTCTGTTTAGTTCCTCTGCTCATTTTTCAATTGGGTTCTTTGTCTTTCTTTTGTTGAGCTGTATGAGCACTCTATATATTTTGGAAATTAACCCCTTATCTGATGTATCATTGGCAATGATGCTCTCCCATGCAGTGGGTTGCCTTTCCATTTTAGTGGTTGTTTCTTTCGCTGTGCAGAAGCTTTTGAGTTTAATGTAGTCCCATGTGTACATTTTTCTCCTTTTTTTTCTGCTGTCTTTGTTTTTGTTCCTCTATTTCTTTTTTCAATATCCTGTAGTTTTCTGTGAATAGGTCCTTTATTTCTATGGTTAAGTTTATTCCTAGGTATCTTAATTTTTTTTTGCTGTGATGGTAAATGGGATTTTTTTTTTTTTTTTTTTAGGTTCTCTTTCTGTGAGTTCATCATTGGTGTTTAAAAATGCCATTGAGCCCTGGCCAGTTTGGCTCAGCGGTTAGAGCGTCGGCCTGCGGTCCGGAGAGACCTGGGTTCGGTTCCCGCTAAGGGCACGTACTTCGGTTGCAGTTTGTCCCCGGCCCTGGTTGGTCGTGCGGGTGGCAGCCACTCGATGTGTCCCTTCACGTCGATGTTTCTCTCTCTCTCTCCCTTCCTCTCTCTCCCTCCCAGTCTATCTGTACAAAAAATGGAAAAATACCCTCGGGTGAGGATAAAAAAAAAAAAAAAAATGCCATTGATTTCTTGACATTAATTTTGTATCCCACTACTTTGCCAAATTCATTTATTAAGTCTAGTAGATTTTTGATGGAGTCTTTAGGGTTTTCTACGTATAATATCATGTCATCTGCAAATAATGACAGTTTCACTTCCTCCTTTCCAATTTGGATCTCTTTTATTTTTTCTTCCTGTCTGATTGCTGTGGCTAAGACTTCCAGTACTATGTTAAATAAGAGTGGCGAAAGTGGGCATCCTTGTCTTGTTCCTGTTCTTAAGGGAACTGCTTTTAGTTTTTGCCCATTGAGTATGATGTTGGCTGTAGATCTTTCATATATGGCCTTTATTATGTCGAGATATGATCCCTCTATTCCCAAATTGCTGAGCGTTTTTATCAGAAATGGGTGCTGGATTTTGTCGAATGCTTTTTCAGTGTCTGGTGATACAATCACATAATTTTTATCTTTCATTTTGTTTATGTGGTGTATCATATTTATTGATTTGTAAATATTGTACCAGCCTTGCATCCCTGGGATGAATCCCACTTGGTCACGGTGAATAATTTTTTTTGATGTATTGCTGGATTTGATTTGCTAGTATTTTGTTCAGGATTTTGGCATCTATGTTCATCAGGGATATTGGCATATAGTTTTCTTTCTTTGTAGTGTCTTTTTCTGGTTTTGGAATTAGAATTATGCTGGCCTCATAAAATGAGTTTGGAAGGCTTCCTTCTTCTTGAGGTTTTTGAAATAGTTTGAGGAGAATTGGTGTTAGTTCTTTGAATGTTTGGTAAAATTCCTCCCTGAAGCCGTCCGAGCCTGGGCTTTTGTTTGCTGGAAGAGTCTTGATTACATCTTCGATTACTTGGTCTGTTCAAGTTTTCTATCTCTTTCCAGTTCAGTTTTGGGAGACTATGTGTTTCTAGAAATGTGTCCATTTCACTTAGATTGTTGAATTGTTGCCGTATAATTGTTCATAATATTTGTTAACAATCCTTTGTATTTCTATGGTGTCAGTTATTATTTCTCCTCTTTCATTTCTGATTTTGTGTATTTGGGTTCTCTCTGTTTCTTGGTGAGTTGAGCTAAGGGTCCATCCATATTGCTTATCTTTTCAAAGAACCAGCTCTTTGTTTCATTGAGCCTTTGAATTGTTTTTTGGTCTCCATGTCATTTATTTCTGCTCTGATCTTTACCATTTCCTTCCTTCTATGTGCTCTGGGGTTTTCTTTTGTTTGCTTTCTAGTTCTTTAAGTTGTGAGGTTAGATAGTCTATTAGACCATTTTCTTGTTTCTTTTTTAATCCTCACCCGAGGACATTTTTCCATTTTTTGTTCAGACAGAGTGGGAGGGAGGGAGAGGAAGAGAGAGAGAGAGAGAAACATCGATGTGAAAGGGACACATCGAGTGGCTGCCACCACGACCAACCAGGGCTGGGGACAAACTGCAACCAAGGTACATGCCCTTAGCAGGAACCGAACCCAGGTCTCTCTGGACTGCAGGCCAATACTCTAATTGGTGAGCCAACCGGCCAGGGCCATTTTTTTGTTTCTTGAGGTAGGCCTGTAGTGCTATGAACTTCCCTCTCAGAACGGCTTTTGCTGCATCCCATAGATTTTGTGTTGTTGTGTGTTCATTTTTAATTTTTTCCTTGATCTCCGTGGTTACCATTCATTGTTAAATAACATGCTATTTAGCTTCCATATTTTCAAATGTCTTTGCATGTTCTTGTTGCAATTGATTACTAGTTGCATGCCTTTGTGATCTGAGAAGATGCTTGATATGATTTCAATCTTCTTGAACTTGTAGAGACTTAGTTTGTGCCCTAACATGTGGTCTATCTTTGAGAATGTCCCATGTGCACTTGAGAAGAATGTGAATTCTGCAGTTTTGGGGTATAATTTTCTGTAGATATCTATTAAATCCACTTGATCTAGTGCTTCAATTAGAGTCTGTGTTTCCTTGTTAATTTTATGTCTAGATGATCTATCCAGTGATGTCAGTGGGGTGTTGAAGTCCCCTGCTATGATTGTATTGCTGTTGATTTCTCCTTTGAAGTCCTCCAGAAGATTTTTAGGTGCTCCTATATTGGGTGCATAGATGTTTACCAAGGTTATATCTTCCTGTTGATAGATCCTTTCCATATTATGTAGTGGCCTTCTTTGTCTCTAGTTATGGTCTTCATTTTGAAATCTATTTTATCAGATGAGTATTGCTACCCCAGCTGTTTTTTCCTTTCTGTTTGCTTGAAAGATTTTTTTCCATCCCTTCACTTTCAACCTATGTGAGTCTTTTATTGTGAGATGGGTCTCTTGTAAATAACATATATGTGAATCATGCTTTTTTATCCAGTCAGCTATTCTGTGTCATTTTATTGGAGCACTCAAACCATTTATATTTAAGGTAATTATTGCTATGTACTTATTTGTTGCCATTTTTGTTTAGTGTGGTTATATTTTTCTTCCTATTTCTTGTACTAATTACAGCAGTCCTTTTAGCATATCTTACAGTGCTGGTTTGGTGCTAATATATTTCCTTAGCCCCCTTTTTTTTTTGTCTGGGAAGCTCTTTATTTGACCTTCTATTATGAATGATAGCCTTGCTGGGTAGAGTAGTCTTGGATTCAGATCCTTGTTTTTCATGACCTTGATTACTTCATGCCATTCCCTTCTGGCCTGTAGTGTTTCTGTTGAGAAGTCAGCTGACAGCCATATGGGGGTTCCTTTGTAGGTAACCTGTTGCTTATCTCGTGCTGCCTTTAAGATTCTCTGTCTTTAATATTTGGCATTTTAATTATTATTTGTCTTGGTGTGGGCCTGTTTGGGGTCTTCTTACTTGGGGCTCTCTTTGTTTTTTGAACTTGAATGCCTTCTTCCTTCACCAAGTTAGGAAAGTTTTCTTTCACTATTTCTTCAAATATATTCTCTAACCCTTGCCCATATTCTTCCTCTTTGGGGACTCCTATGATGCAAATGTTATTACATTTCCAGTTGTCCCACAGTTCTCTTAAGCTGTCTTCCTGCTTTTTAATTGTTTTTTCCTTTTGGTTTTCTGATTTGTTGATTTTATCTACCCTGTCTTCTAATTCACTGATCTGGTCCTCAGCTTTCTCTACTCTGCTGGTTAGTCCTTCCAATGTGTTGTTTATTTCTGCTATGTCATTCTTCATTTCCATTTGGTTGGTTTTCAATGTTTCTATATCTTTACTCATGGTGCTGATGTCCTTACATATGCTGTTGAACTTCCTCAAAATCATGGCTCTGAACTCTACCTCTGATAATGTGCTTAACTGCATTTCACTTATTTCATCTTTGATAGACTTCTCTTGTTCTTTAATTTGGGATTTTTTTCCCCCCCACCATTTTGGCTATCTCAGTGGGTTTTGGAGCCTGCCAAATTTCCTTGTGGGTGTTGGTGTTCTGCTGTTTCTGGCTCCCTCTACTGGGTTTGGATGAGCCTGGGTGCACTCACATTAAACACCACTGTCAAGTCTTACTTTCCTTGGTAAATTTGCAAGCCCAAGAAAGGTTCAGTTATCCTCTAGCTTTTTGCCTGGTGGTTAGTAGTCTCAGTTACCCAGGGCCTGGAATGTAGCCTTGGTGTTCTGAGTAAGAGGATTTCCAGAGGGTAGGATAGATGCTGGTTGTTAATGACCCTCAATTTGCATTTCTTTGCCTCACCTGGAAAAAGTTGAATCTCTGAGGGAGGGGCTGCTGCTTTTCCCCACAGCTCTGGGAAGGAGCACACTGGCCACTGTCCTCTGTGGCTGCAACTCAGCAAAAACTCTGAATGCCCTCCAAATCCCGGGTGTCCCCACACAGTTCCAGTCCAATCTGCCCTCCCTCTGCCGGAGCCCCAGGTGACTGGCTGTGGCTGTTTTAGCCTCTGTCCCCGCTCTGTGCTGTGGAGCTGCTTGGGAGTGTAACCCTGAGGGCACTGCTCACAGCTCAGACTGCTGCTGTTGTTGGGCTCCCAGCCCGCCACCCTCTTGCACTTCCGCAGATCCTACTGGTGTCCCTGGTTACATGGTCCTGTTCTGCTGCTTTTCTGTTGCTTTTTTCTGAGGATTTGTCTTTATTTTAGTTGTAATTCCCGTTTGGTCTTGGGAGATCGTCTGTGTAGCTTCCATTCACTCCGCAGCCATTTTACCATCCTCAACTGGTTAGTTTTTAGAGTTTTGGCCTCAAAGGCAGTTTTGGAGCCTCAAAGGCAGTTTCTGTTGCTGGGAATTTCTATTGGTGGTGAGAGCATCTTGAATCAGGACAGTAGGACTTGGACTATGGGATGCCGAGTCACTGAAGCTAGGACATGTTGCATCATCCAGGCTGTTCAAGGGCTTAGAAAATCATTCGCCTCCATTTGCTTTACATATGATGAAGCAGGGCAGTCTAGAGAGTATGCAACTCTTTGGGGCATATGCAACTATCCTGAATAACTAATCTGATAAATCAACCCCAAGACCACAAGGAAGCTTGTCATGAGAAAATAGAGGAAGAATAATTGAACTCTGTAGGAATTGGTTAGCCTATCACATCTCCTTTTCACTTTAAAGAAAAAAAAAATCTTCCCCCCCTTTCTCTGAACACTTCTGCTCCTATTGTCAAAACCATTTGCCTGGCAGGAACACTTGTCACATCATGTTTCTATCATGAGTGAAATTATCATGTGTAAAAGTCCAATACCTCCAATATATGGGGAGTTCCTCAAGGCAAAGGCATGAGCTTCTCCACTCCTTTGTGTCCTTGAGTCTTCCAGATGTGAACTTCCTGATGATGCATAATGAACCATTGATTGTGGTGAATTATGCATTATTGAATTGAATTGTTATTCTGATCATTATTCTGATTCATTATTCATACTTGATAAAAATTCAGTTGTTAAAAGTACACATGATGCTGTCTTCCCCGTGTATTTGTATAGAGTCAATACAAGGTTATCTTGACTCAAGACCCAAAGCCTTTGTGCATGGAACTTTCTTTATAGAAGGTTAATACTCAGAATAAAGTGTATTCAATTGTGAGTATTTACAGAGCTTCTGTCATGTGAAAAGTTATAGGCTTTTAAAAAGAAATAAAATAGTATCTAAGCACTCAATGAGTTTCTAGTGTCATATATGAACGGTGAATAGATTTCAACTTAAATGTCTACCTTTCTTTATTGATGGTGGCATCCTGGATTGCTGATGAACGTTATGAGGTTTGGCCTAGACGCAGTAGGAAAGAATGTTGTAATCAGTTGGAATGTCTACCATTCATTTAGGAATGGAGATGGTAGCAGGGATGCCATAGATTCACAACCCCCAATTTGCAGAAAAAAATTCCAAGTCTAGATAGTAAAAGAAGCTTCTAGTTAGTGAATCCAGTTAGCCAATGCCTTAATCCAATGTATAAATTGTATGAAATAACTGCGTGTCACTCTGTGTGTGCTGCTGCAACAAATACAGCAGTCTGGGCGGCTTACCCAGCAGAAATTCATCTCTTACACGGGAGGCTGGGAGCCCAGGATCAAGGTTCTGGTCAGCTCAGATCTTGTGAAATCTCTCTCTCTGGCTTGCAGACAACTGCTTTTTGTATGCATCTGACCTCTTTTTTTTTTTTTTTTTTTCCGTGTCCTTGAGGAGAGAGGAGAGTGATAAGGCCCAATGGAATTAGGGACCCAACCTTAAACCTCTTTTAACCCTAATTACTTTCTTGGAGGCCTCATCTCCATATTGGGTGTTGGGGCTTCAGAGTATAAATTTTGGGAGGATGCATTCAGTCTCTACATAGCAATATGTGGTGTAAAATATAGGTTTATGTCTTCTACTTGGAGAAGGGCATATCATAGGAGTTATAGATCTAGACAGGTTTATCATTTTAAAAAAAGCAAAATATCAAAATCAATTTTTTTTATTGTTGTTGTTAATCCTTACCTGAGGATATTTTTCCATTGATTTTTTTTTTTTTTTTTTTTTAGAGAGAGTAGAAGGGAGGGAGGGATGAAGAGAGAGGGAGAGGGAGAGAGAGAGGTCAATGTGAGAGAGGCACATCAATTGGTTGCTTCCTGTACAACCCCAACAGTAGTCAGGAATTGAGCCTGCAACCCAGGTACACGCCCTTGACCAGGAATTGAACCCACGACCCTTTGGTTGGAGGGCCGATGCTCTAACTGCTAGGCCAAACTGGCCAGGATTCAAAATCAATTTCTTAATTAATGGTTTTTACATTAGCTGCACTTACTAGTTTTAAATACATTTGATCTTATAGGTTGTTCATTGTAACTCAAGTAATCTACATAATTCAGTTTTAAAAACTATATCAAAGAAGTGAATATAGTTCAAAGTAATAGGTGGTAGATTGGTTTGCAAATGCACATTTAACAAAAAAAAATGTACTTTTCTATATCCTAGTGACACCTTAAAATAATAACTAATCATCAAAAAATACTATTTTCCAAATATGTTAACTGCAAACATTTTGCCTTGGAATATGCCTCTATTCCTCTACTGACCAACAGGCATTATTTTTGTATTAGTGCGTGCTTAATAGACTGAAAATATCACATTTGATTTTATGGCTATATCCATTACACTGAAATTTTTAAAAATGTAATTTCTTAAGGTAACAGAGCCTATCAATGAAATTTAAATCTGATCCAGGCTTGTTTTTGTTATGTGTGAGGTTTTTTATTTTCCCCTAAGAAGATTCAGTTACTGAGGTCATAAGATACCAAAACTAGCTATTACCCCTAGAAAAATAGAAAGTATATCAGGGTTTTGATTTAGACCCCATACAGCTCTTGCTCATCTCTCTACCCTTCCAGGGATTTATATTTCAAAATAAAAAAATTAAATAATATTTGTTCTTTATTATTAAAATAAAAGCTAACCTGGGTTTTACTCTAACTCTTAGCTTCAAATGGATCACTATGCCTTGTCATTTTCCATTTATCCTGACATGACTGAACTGTATAACACCCATGTTGATGATATAATGGATTCCCTTCATTTTCATCGCAAATAGAACCCTCATAAAATGTTCAATGAACTCTTGGTTAAGGTCTAGAAAATGATAGGGGAAATTTTGTTTATCCACATTCTTATCTTAAAATAACTTTCTCTTTAATTATGATTATGGGAATGATACAGTCACTCAAGGTGATACCGTGAAGTATAACTCAGTAATGGTTGAAATGTACATGTGAAAATATCAGAGTTTGGCAAATAGGGAAGCATATCACTTTAAGAATTTAGCATGGAAATAATCTTTTCATGCCTTTGAGACATAATATAGTATAAGAGCTGAAATTATAATCTAATATATTTACTGATGTTTGTTACTATAGTATTTTTCCAGTTAAAATACATATTCATTATAGAGCAGGAAAAAATATGAAAAATACATAATTCTACTACTCAATAAATATTAACTGAACTTATATATTAATACAGAGATAACTACTATTAACATTTTAATGTACACCCTTCCTGTTTTCAAAATTGAAATTACGAACATATTTTAGAATTCTATACTTGCTTGATAATGTATCATAAACATTTTCTTATATCATTACACATTAATTAAATATAATTCTATCATATAGATATATCATAATTGCTAAATTATTTGCAATATTTTGTTATTTCAAGTATTATTGCCTCAAAAATTGTATTATATAAATATGGTTATACATAAGTTATTTTTTGTTATGATAAATTTCTAAAAGTGAACGTCTTAGGTTAAAGGCTATGAATATTTTTATGGATCTCAATAAATATTGCTTTTCAGAAAGATACACCATTTTACATTCCTATCAGTAATTTCAAAGGGCCCCTTTCTCCATACCTGTGGCAATACTTAGTGCTACCATTTTTTTTATGCTTGTCATATTGTTATCCACTTATAGACTTAACTCTGGGCTTAGATCGCAACACAGAAGTATAGAAGGAAGCCTGTCAGTCTATCTTATTGTTCTAAAGACTAATTTCAGATAGAAACCTTTTTATTAACAAACGTTTTCTGAGTGCCTCTTTAAAAAAGGAAAAAATTTAAAATGTAAAATTCAATATTTGGCAAGTTAGTAATATTCCTCAGTTGATGGCACATTAACCCAGTTCACACCAGGATGCTCTATCGCTTTATGTATTTATTCCCTCTCCCTTCAGCCTGACTCTCACTCCCCTCTTCTCCATCAGCAGCCATTCCAGCATGTGTTTAACATATACTGGGTATGCGTGCTTCCTTGAAGAATATATAGTGTTTTGTGGTTTTGAGTTTGTGTTTTTAATTTACACAAATTTTATTCACAAATCTTGCATTATCTTATATTTTCTACTCCTCAACACTATTTACTCCATTAATTTTTAAAATTTATCTTTATTATTAAAAGATTACAGATTTCCTCCCTCCCCCCACTGAGACTCTCCTCCCCCCTCCTGCCCCCCTGCCTTCACCACACTTTGGTTTATGTATTTCCGACCCCTATTCCCCCTTCCTCTGAGGTTTGTTGGTCTGTTCTCTACTTCCATTTCTGCAGATCTATTTTGTTATGCAGTTTAATTTGTTCGTGAGATTCTACATATAAGTGAAATCATGTGGTACTTGTCTTTCTCTGGCTTATTTCACTCAGCATAATACTCTACAGGTTCCTCCATGTCGTTTCAAGGGTAAGAGATCTTTCTTTCTTACAGCTGCATAGTACTCCATTGAGTATATGTACCACTGCTTTTTTATCCATTCGTCTACTGATGGACACTTGGGCTGTTTCCAGATCTTAGTTATTGTAAGTAGCACTGCTATGAACATAGGAGTGCATATATTTTTTCTGATCGATATTTCAGGCTTCTTAGGGTATATTCCCAGCAGTGGGATCACTGGGTCAAATGGCAGTTCAATTTTTAACTTTTTGAGGTAACACCATAGTGTTTTCCATAGTGGCTGCACCAGTCTGCATTCTCACCAGCAGTGTACTAGAGTCCCCTTTCCTCCACACCCTCACCAGCGCTTGTTTGACGATGTGTTGATGGCAGCCATTCTGGCAGGTGTGAGGTGATACCTCAGAGTCCTTTAAATTTGCATCTCTCTGACGGTTAGTGATGATGAGCATTTTATTTAAAAATTAAATTCCATACTTGTTGTTGTGAGCATGTTTAAATTTTTGCTTCTAATTGCTGCAAAAAATTCCATGATGTACACCTGAGGTCCAAACAAGGAGGAAAATGTGCTCAATTCATGAGATGGTCAAATGAACATTCATGTATTGTTACTTTTTTTATTAAAGGAGATCTGATTAATTATGTGGTTACATATGTCTACAATGTATCTATAACGTTTTGAGAGGGTTGCAAGGACTTTTAGGAAAGCTTAAATTAGTAGCAACAGTTTAGAGCATCAGTAATCTGAGAGAAGTAAGACTGTCTTTCCACCTGCACATACGTCCAGGGGCATGTGGCCACGCCACTGACTCTGGGTTGGGTCACACTGTGGTGTGCCTCTCCCATCCTGCCATGGGGTCCTGCAGCCAGGAATACAACACTACCTCAGGACTTGGATCTTGAGTTTCATTTACAATATCTGACATCTAGGAGCCACTCAAAACATATATGTTGAATGGATAAATAAAAAGGGATCAAAGATTAATCTTAGAGCAATAAGATAGGGAGACAAGATCCCTGTTGCCCGAGCAGTGAGGGATGCCCAAGGAAACCCCTTGCAGTTCTGTGTACAGCATTCACACGTCTTGTCTTTTCCTTCCTGAGTATGTAGAATATACACTTGCAAGGCGGAGCATCCGAGGTCATGCCGCAGCCTCCGACCCTTTTCCGAGGCGCACCAGGAGGACGCGGTCCTCTTTCCGCCCGGGGACCACATTGCCCCTGCCTCTGGTCCCAGGAAGCATCGGATGCTTGTAGCAGTTCCAGACCTTTGGGTGCTGGATCAGGTGACCAGTGTGTTTGCTCCTCATCCATCTACCGATCCCCAAAGCTGAAAGAATGTCTCCCTCTTGTCATTTTCTGAAGGAACAGAGGTAAGTAGCTCTAACAGGAGATGAAGTAAAGACAGTCAGCATGCAGCGGTTTATTGAGATTGATGGCGCCTTGGCCAGGGTGGCTCAGTTGTTTAGAGCGTCCTCCCCATAGCAAAGGCTGTGGGTTCCATCCCCCTGCAGGGCACATGTAAGAAGCAACCAATGAATGCATAAATGAGTGGAACAACACATTGATTTGTCTTTTTCTCTCTTTCCTACTTCATCTCTATCCCTCCCTCTTCCCCTCTCTCTCTCTAAAATCAATAAATTGATGGCAAAGTCCCAGTGGATATAAACTACCCTGCTGGTTTTATGGATGCCATCAATATTGACAAGATGGGAGAGAATTTTGTTCTGATCTACAACACCAACAGTCACTTTGCTGTTCATCATGTCCCACCTGAGGAGGCCAAGTGCAAGTTGTGCACAGTGAGGAAGATCTTTGTGGGCACAAAAGGAATCCCTCATCTGGTAACATGATACTGGCACCATCCACTACCATGTCCCAACCCCCCCTTCCCCACGAAATCAAGGTGAACAACACCATTCAGGTTGGTCTGGAGACAGGCAAAATGACTGATTTCATAAAGTTTGACACTGGTAACCTGTGTGTGGTGACTGGAGGTGCTAACCTGGGAAGAATTGGTGTGATCACCAACAGAGACACCCTGACTCTTTTTTTTTTTTCCCCATTTTTTGTTCAGATAGAGCGGAAGGGAGAGAGAGGAAGAGAGAGAGAGAAACATCGACGTGAAAGGCATACATTGAGTGGTTGCCACCCATACACCAAACCAAGGCCGGGGACAAACGGCAACTGAGGTACGTGCCCTTAGCGGGAACCGAACCCGGGTCTCTCTGGACCACAGGCCGACACTCTAACCGCTGAGCCAAACTGGCCAGGGCCACCCTGACTCTTTTGATGCAGTCCATGTGAAAGATGCCAATGGCTACAGCTTTGCCACCTGACACGGGGGGCATTGGAGAGTTTTGCATATCGGAGTGACATGATATGAGTTAGATTTAACCTACACTGAGAACAGACCAAGAGTATCAAAGGCAAGAGGCAGGGTGTGCAGTCAGGAGGCCACAGGCGAGTCCAGGCAGGCATGGTGGTGGCTAGAATTAGGGTGATAGCAGAAGCGTAGGAGGTAGTTAAATTCTGGGTACATTTTGAAGGCAGAGCCAATAGAATTACAGATCATTAGATGAGAGGTCTGAGGAAAAGTCAAGGATGACTTGTGGTTTTTGACCTGTGTAACTCAGAGGATGGAGTTGCTCTTAGTTGAGATGGGAAGACTGCAAGCAGAGCAGGTTTGGGGGCCTAGCAGGAGATCAGGTTTGGACGGGTTAGGTTTGAGATGCCTACTGGACATGCAGATGTTGATAAAGGAAGATTTCACCAGCGTGTGCTGGCAAGGGTACTGGACTGGTGAGACTGACAGAGGACGACACTCTTTACCTGGGGGACAGAGGTCCAGGTTCTCTAAGTGGAGACGCAGATACTAAGGGCATTTGGGAGCCTGTTCTACGATTTCTGTTGGGCAGGCCGGCCTGGAATTCGGTTTCCCAATTACTACGATTAAGCTGAGTTTCTACAAGACTAGCTGTTGATCTAGCAGCAAATACATTTCCACATGGCAGCTATCCATCTATCCATTGGCAGTCAAAATGTCAGAATGTCAGGCCCTTTGTGTGAAAAATCATCACCTAAACTCACCATTCTCAAAACTGCTGCCTCCTTGAATTCGGGATTCACTTCTTGGTTTTCAGATCTCAGGGGTGAACCCTGAAAATATATTTTAAGGCAACGCAATTTATGCTATTCTTCCAGCATAAAAAAAAAAAAAATGCATTTCCAATCAGAGTCATTGGTTTCTAAATCTGGTACTAGAGCAAGAACTATATTCCCCAGCTTTCGCTGGTTGCATTGTTTATATTTCTTAGCCAACAGCATCTAAACTATTTATTTTATTTTTTTTACTCACTTGGAACCACTGTTTATTCCAACCCTTTGCTTCATGAAACATTTATATATTGTATGCATAAACCTTATATGGGGGAATTTTAGATACCACCCCTTTCCTTTTGGAAGTGACTGATGTCAACTCTACACCAGGTGCCACACATTCCGCTCCCGGTTGTCGCACGTGTTGAACTTGACAGGGCCCTGTCCATGGCTGGTCCACAGTGATCCGTTCCTGATGCGCCAGTTCTGCACATGTAGCGTTTCTGAGCCTCAGAACTCACCGAATGCCCTCTCGGTTGTTATTCCTGTTTATCTCCCTGTTTGTTTACACGATTCCTTCCTTCGTGGACTTTGTGACTTCTTCCTCCTTTTCTCCTTTTAAAAATATTCTCTGTTCTCTTATTCTGCACTGTGCTGCACAGACCTGTCAGCCCAGAGGAGAGCTGTGCTTGCCCCCCCGAAAGGAAGGGTTTAGCATTGTACCCTTGACCTGTGCAAGTCACGCAACTCAGATGTTTTCTGGGTGGTCCCAAGTAAGAGATTAAAAAGAGGTTTCATTTGAACAGACTGTGCAATCGTTTTTGCTGGGGTAGTGCATGGAGCCCATTATCAGTCCAGAAACTAGGGTGGGATTGAGGGAACCAAACGCAAGACTCCAAGGTCCCTGATTCTGGAGAAGAGAAGAAGCCACTTCTTAGACCAGCAGTTAACATGGTGGGCAGGACTACTGTGTGCTTGCATCAAGAGTTCTACACTGGGGTGCCCAGGTGAGGGGCAGACGGGGGCTGGGGTGCAGCCCGCTCCCACTTGTGTTGGTGAATTTTAAGTGTCAACTTGACTGAGCCCTGGGGCGCCCAGATATTTGGCCATGCATTATTCTAGGTGTGTCTGTGAGGGCATTTCTGGATGAGATTAACATCTGAATCAGCGGACTAATAAAGCAAATGACCCTCCTGAATGCGAATGTGGGTGAGCTTCATTCAATCCACTGAAGACCCGAACAAACAAAAACGTCAAGTAAGGGAGAATTCGCTCTCCCCTGACTGGCTTCCAGCTGCGACAGTGGTCTTCTCCTGCCTTTGGAGTTGGACTGGAATTTATACCCTCAGCTTTCCTGTGTCTCAGTGCTGGGACTCAGCCTGGAACCACTGGTTCTTCCGGGCCTCCAGCTTGTGGACTGCAGATCTTGGGGCTCCGCCTCTCTACCTGTGTGAGCGAGTCCCCTGTGAAGAGGTGCACTGGTACACTGCTGGAGACCCCCGTGGAAGAGGTGCCTCTGCTGCTTCACACAGAGCCTCTGGCCTAACCAGGGCGCTGGCAGTGGGTGTAGAATCGGGTGTGAATTGGTAGGAGTGGGGCTGATACATATAATTTGAAAAATGTCCCTTCCACTCCCGTGTAGCTTAGAGTTTGGTTGTGGCTTAAAACTCCTCGTCGAAGCTTGAGTCTCAACATATGGGTGATTTTACAACTCCAGAGGGATGGAAACAATTAAGGGCTTTAGTTCCTCTGCTAAATTCCTGGGGAACCCTGAGAACACCTTTGCTGGTTGGACAGAGATATAGTAAAATAGCGAAGAGTGACATCCGGAAAGAAATACTCAAACTTTGTGTTTTGGTGGGGCCACGTGTACTTCTAAAAACACGTTCCCTTCACTGTTTGAACTCCCAGAGGTATGACTGGTAGTCGTCACTACCAGTCTTATTTTAAGGCACGGAAACAGAGCTGCACGGGGACACCCGGGCATCCCTGTGGCTGGGTGGCGGCCAGAGGCCAGGTGTGTCCTCTAGTGAGCTTCTGTCTGGGCTCCGGGGCTCTTTGCAGCCTTCCTCACAGGCCTGACAGGACACGGAGAACATGAGTACATTCTTCCTAAGCATTCCATTTCTTAGAAAAAGTAGAATAGTATAATCAGGAGCAAAATTTCCTTAAAGTACAGACACTGGAGAACCTGGCTGGTGCAGGTTCTTTTTTTCCCCACTGAGAAAGTGACCATGTGTATTTGGGTGGTAATGATATAGTTAAATTCTATTCTCTACTCTTGCTGTCCAAAGTCTCTTCTCTTCTCAGCACTGTCGAGGCAAGAATCCACACAGGCACACGTGTGCTGTGCGCGCACACACATTTCAGGACCGTTTTGTTCATAAGTTTTCTGAAAAAGCGCTCAGACTGCACATACTCGGGACACTGGCATCACACAGATCCTGCGATGGAGGTTAAATGGGAGACAGTGTTTGCAGTACCTGACATACTGTCCTCAGAATGAGAACTGCTGTTGCTGCTCACACACAGTGGGGTGGTGCCGAGTAGCAGTGACTTTATGATGATGCCCTTGAGAGTTCTTTGTGCCCCGGGAGAAGATGAAAGGCAATGAACCAGAGACCGACGTTTTGTTTCTGTTTTGTTTTCAGCTGCCACCCAAATTGGTTTCATGAATTCTTGTACTTTTACATAACCTTTCCTCTGGGGCACTTAATGCCGATGAAAGCAACACGATCACCCACGGCTCCAGCTCTGGGAAGACCGCCTCTGAGGAATGTCACGGTATATTTATGATTATTAATAACAGCTTCCCAAACCACTTTCTCAAGGTCTGTGACCGTTATGTTCACACGTCCCCCCAGGAAGGTTAGCTGAAGTTCTAGGCCAAGAACGTTTAGGAGAAAATGGTAGAAGCACATCGCAGTCAGCCCTGCAGAATCATCTTTACCTGACGTCGTGGCTTCCCCCAAATCCAGTTCCAGGCCACAGGCCACACCCTGAGGAAGGAAGGAGGTCAGGGAAGGTGCGTGGGCACCACTTGGAATGAGGTTCCCAAAAAGTGGAATTCCACAGCTCCCTAGGGTATTTCCCCAAAGACGGTGGTAGACTTTGCTCCTGGCTGGGGAATGGGAACTCATGGTGTATAGGAGGGAACATTAGCCATAGAATCTAATTTATGGCTCCTCATGGATGGGCAAATAGGGTTCCTAGGATACTCCCAGGCTTCCTAAAGACCCAGAAATTAATGCATAAGTTAGGTTGGTGGCATGACGCTCACTGCAAAGAGAACAGATGAACATTGTGTGAGGGAGGCAGGCACAGGGGTCCTGCATGCTGTTCTACTGACCGACCACATCAGAATCAGCCAAGCAGCAGTCTTCAAATACACATTTCCGGGGGCTGCCCCCCAAACCAATCAGCATTCCTGGGGGGTAATGTGTTGTTATAAAGCACAGAGTGGTGAGGGGCTTGCTGAGCTGGTGAGCAAATATGAAACACCTCAATTTATCCAGTCACAGGACAGGGTGTTACTGAGTGCCTACTGCGGGTCAGGCATGGCACACACCCCTCCTTCCCAGCCTTCCCAGCCGAGAGTAGAAAGTAAACAAACTGGAAACAACTGCAAACGGTAAGTGTTATGAAGGAAGCCAGGTGAACTCCCACTGAAGGGGTGGGTCCTTTGGATGCAACCTGACTAGTGAAGGTGGGCCTGGGGCAGAGGCACTGAGGCTGTGGCCTGAAGGGGTAGGAATTCCCGCAGCATCGTGGTGCTTAGGCGGAGGCCATCCCCGGTGACACCCCTGTGGGAAGAACATGCCTTGGCAACTTCTGTAGGTGCCACCAGACACACCAAAGAAACAACGTACAGCTCCCTTCCTCGCAAAGTACTCTGAAGTCAGAGACTCTTCCCCAGGTGGCAAAGGCAAAAGATTCCCTTTCTGTCATTTTCAGAGCCTGCTTGCTCTCCGGCTAATGCCCAAAGCCTGGGTCTCCTTGAAAACGCCACTGAAGACCCCTAGGCTTCTCCTTGAAGGCTGCCTGCAAGGTTGGGGGCCTGAGAGCCACCCACAGAGTCCTCAGACCCCGCCTGTCGTCCTGGTGAAGGGCAGGGGCCTCAGGACGACACTCCATGTTCACTGTGTGGGTCTGGCCGCGGCTGGGGGAGCAGAGTGCCTGTCCCCTAGCTGCGTCAGTAAGATCGCCTGCCTCGCCCAGGACAGCTCCTGTCCGGTCCCAGTGACTGTGCTACTTTGGAAGGTTCCATTCGGAAAGACAACGAGGATGCCTCCATTTCTGGCCTGCCATTTATCGTTTTTAATTATATGGGGGCACATTGTGAACCCCAATCCCAGGTGATGTTGCTGCTGCTGGGAGATTGTCCAGAGCAATCTTCCTAATCAAACGTGCCCACCCTCAGGGCAGCCGATTTCTGTGCCAGGTGAGAAGCCATCATGACAAGCAAGTGTGCGAGGAAGCACTTTTACTTGTGAGGCTCAGAGCTATGTCTGTCGGGCAGCTTAGCACCAGGACTGAAAGCTTCCCCATCCCGTGGGGGTGGGTCTGCACAGGGCGGGGTGGGCCCCTACCCTTCACCAGGACAACAGGCGAGGTCTGAGGACTCTGTGGGTGGCTCTCAGGCCCCCAACCTTGCTCCACGGGAGTTTGCCCACGGCTCAGACCTGGTAGGCAGTTCCTGCTTTTAGCATTTCCTTAGCCCCTGGGGTTACGCTTCTCAAAGACACTCCAAGTGACCAAGGCAGGCAGGGGCTCAAGTGGCCTTCTGGGGGGTTTGTGATCTGCTACTTTCCCATAGAGCCATCTCCCCAGGGGGTGGCCTCTTCCTCAGGCTTTTCCTGTGTTCACACCAGACTCTGGGTACCCCAGAGGCTGACCTCAGATGCACCTCGACGGCTTCTGCTGTGCTCCTACAACAAACCCTTGTCAAGTGTGGAGAAGGGTCACTGATGAATAAGGCAGGTCCCTGCCCTCCGGAAAGAAAAAAAATCAATGGGTATCCAACCAGCTATAAAAGAAGAAAGACTGTGACAACGACAACAACACAGGTAAAAAGGAAGTGCTGTGTTATAAATGGTGCCATCTTAGCTTCCTATCGTGGCCACGAATTTAGTGACTTAAAACAACAGAAATTTATTTTCTCACAGGTGGCCAGAAATCTGAAACCAGTGACACGGGACTAAAGCCAAGGTGTTGGAAGGGCTGAGTTTCCTCCACAGGCTCTAAGGAGAATGGTTCCCTGGTGCTTCCCGTTCCCGGGTGGCTGCCAGCGTTCCTGGACTGTGGCCTCGTCCTTCCCTTCCTGCCCCCGTGGGCACATCCCTTCTCCTCTGTCTGGAAAGCTCCCCCTGCCTCCCCCTGTGAGAACAGACGTGACTGCACCTCAGGCCCACTGGGCTAAGGTAGGACGATGGTTCTATCCCATGATCCGTGGCCTCTGCAAAGTCCTTCACTGCCGTATAAGGTAACGTCCACCAGTTCCAGGGGTTCGCATGTGGATCACTTCTTCCTCGGTCTCCCACTCCCCTCCCCCAATCGCATACAGCTGCGATGTCCAGTATGGTCGCCACCGGTCACGTGTGGCCACTGAGCACTTAAAAGGTGACTTGTGTGAATTGAGATGTACTGTAAGTGTAACATGGTAGATTTTGAAAACTTACTACCAAAAATGCAAAGCACCTCATTAGCTATTGTTTATGCTGATTAGTGGTTGAAATAACATTTTTGATATATTAGGTAAAATAACATATACTATTAAAATTAGTACCACCTGTTTCTTTGTACTTTTTAAAATTCAACGCCTAGAAGAATTAAAATTGCTCCTGTGGCTTGCATTTGTGGTTTATATTATATTTCTATTGGACAGTGTTCCACACCATCTATAAGAGTAATTGTCAAACTACTGTACATCAGAATCACGTGGTGGATTTTTAAAAGCCTCAAAGTGCATAATGCACCCAAGAATTTAAAAATCAGAAATCTCTAGGGAGAGGCCCAGGCATCAACATGTTTTAATCCCCCTGGTGGTTCCAACATGCAGCTAAGGCTGAGAGTCCGTGGAGTAGAGGCTTGGAGGAGGGCTGATAGTGGAAACAGCATCACCCACAGAGTCATGGGTAATACTGTTTCCACAGCAGCTGTTTCCACGAGCCAGAAGACACCTGGATCTCAACACCGCGGGGCAGGCTGACTGGACCTCTCTCTCACCCTTGGGTGCTACTGGCAGTTAGATCAACTATCCCCGGGCAGTTTCTGCCACAGTACTTGGCAGAATGAAATACAACAAAGGCCAGCAAGCTTGGGGGCTGGATCAAGGCAACACACTTCCACAGTGGCTCAGAGTGGAAGTGTGTTTCAGGGGCATCCATCAGTAAGATCTGCCACCAGCAGAGGTGCCTGTTCCTGCTGGGGTCCCTGCTGTTCCCAGCTCCACACAACAGCCGTGTTCCTGGGTCTGGACTCAGAATTAGGTAACAAAGCTAATGTCCAGTGCACTTCTGTTGAGTTTTGAAGTATTGTGCAGAAAATTGGTTCTTGGTAGAGCAAGACAGGGTGTTTCCGTAGCTGCTTGTGTTACTTGCCACAGCACAGATACAATGAGATGAATCTCAGCCTTTTTCACGCAGTAGAATTACTGGCATCGTCAGTGAATAAACCCATCACTTGAGTGCATTTTGCAGCGATTCGAGGCAAACTCACTAAAATACCATATTATCTTTTTAAACAATTCTGAAAAAATTCTAAATTGCACAGCACTCCTCTGACTTCTAAAATAGCATATACTAAATGTTAATTAATATTTTCAAAGGAAAGAGGTATTGAACAGGGGTTGTGGGTGGCAAGGCATTCCAAACACGGAAGATATAAACATCTCAACAAGAGCCTCCAGCAAGCTTGTTCCCTCCCCTCCCTCCTTTCTTCTTCTTTCCTAAAAATATTTTTTCTTTTATTAAGTTTAGAGAGGAAGGAAGGGAGAGGGAGAGATAGAAACATCAATGAGAGAGAACATCGATTGAATGCCTCCTGCATGTCCCCCACTGGGGACTGGGCCCACAACCTGGGCATGTGCCCTGACTGGGAATCGAATCGGCGACCTCTTGGTGCATGGGTTGATGCTCAACCACTGAGCCACACCAGCCGGGCGCCTCCTCCTTTCTTTATTGAGCTCAAACTGTAGGTTAGGAAGTGGCCATTGTCTCCATGGAGTTTAGGGGCTAGTAGAGGGAGAAAACCTCAAAGTAAATGAGAGAGAACATTATAGCTATGATTGGAGGCAAGTCTCCCTTCCCCTTTTGCTGGTTCCTTTCTTCTCTTTTCTGCTGTGTGTGTGTGTGTGTGTGTGTGTTACGTATACACACAGTTGACCCCTGAACACCATAGGTTTGACTGCAAAGGCCCACTTAACATGGTTTTTTTCCCCCCCAAATAAGTATGCATAGTACCATAAATGTTATTTTATCTTCCTTATGATTTTCCTAATATTTTCTTTTTTCTAGCTTACTTTATGGTAAGAATATAGTATATAATACAGTGAGGCTTATGTTATCAGTGAGGCTTCTGGTCAACAGTAGGCTGTGAAGTTTTTGAGGAGTTGAACGTTGTATGTGGCCTGGCCAGTGTGGCTTAGTGGATTGAGAGTCGTCCCATGGAGTCAGAGGTCCCGGTTCAATTCCCGGTCAGGGCATGCGCCTGGGTTGCAGGCTCGATCCCCGGTAAGGGGCGTGCAGGAGGCAGCCGATCAATGTTTCTCTCTCACGTTGATGTTTCTATCTCTCTCCTTTCCTCTTTCTCTAAAAAAATCAATAAAAACATATTTTTAAAAAAGTTATATGTAGATTTTTGACTGTGTGGGATGGAGGAGGGTTTGTGCCCTTTACCCCCATGATGTTCAAGGGTCAGCTGTGTATATATGCACATCCATTCATACATGTATATATGTATATATATGTATGTATGAGGTAACTTACAAAGATGCATACAGAACAAGGTAAAGAAGAAATTGGGAGGGGGAAATTGAAAGTAAGAAAATTATGGAAGCTAGATCAGTCAATAAATTATATTTCTTAACTTGTCTAAGTAGTGGACTGTGAGCCACACATTTAGATCTGACTCCCCAGTAGCTAGTGCAAAGAGGAGCAATGGTATAATTCACAGTGTTCATAAGATTAAAACGAGTTGCTAAGAAACCACATGGATGAGGGCGCAGCGTCATAATAAGGCATTGTAGGGCGTACTCACAACATCCTCAATAGCACTTTTATAGCACCAAGATATTCTGTAGGGCATGACAGAAATCGATAGAGTTGGAGGAAATGAAAAAGAGAGAATATGAATTTCTAGCTGGAGCTAAACTTTCTGCTGGGATTGGGCTGAGTTAGTCTGAGCCTCCACCTATAACTTCCTTTAGTTCCATATTCTGGTTTTAGGGCCAAGCTAGAGGTGTGCACTGGAGGTTATGGGAGTGGAGAGGGACCCTCGCGAAGTGTAGATGGATGCCAGGAACCTGGAGATGATGCCCATGGAGAGACCCAGGGAAACGGCAGGGAAGGCATCCCAGGCGTGAGGTGGTAGAGCCAAGCACCGATGGGACACAGAGGTGTGGAGAGTGCCGATAGGGAGCCACCGGCAGTTCGGCGGTGGAAAACTATGAAATATGAAGCAAGGTCTGGTGGCCAGTGGAGCTGGAATCGTAGGCAGGGGCCAGACTGTGCTCGCCTTATGCGCTCTGCTAAGGAATGTGGGGAATGTGGCCTTTTTTTTTTTCTCTTTGGAAAGATACTGACATGTCACTTAAGGGATTTAGACAGGGGGGCTGCATTTGCTAACTACTGTGTTAATGCACAATAAATCTCCCAAAAATCAGTGGCTTTAACAAAAATCACATATTCTTGCACTCAGATCTGTGAGTCTGTGAGGGGAGAGTGGTTATATTTCAGGGTGCAGGTCTTCAGGTTGCCTGGGGTGACCTTGCGTGAGGCCAAGCTGAAGGAGCAGCAGCTACCCAGGGTTAGCCCTTCTCCCAGTGAGGTGTGGAAGCCCAGGAGGGTGAGTAGACAGACAGATGTCTCTGGAAACCTCATCAGAGAAAGGATACGCCCTCAGATACACCCACATTCCATTAGCAAGCAAGTCCTGCGGCCAAGCACAGTGTCATCAGGGAAGGGAGTTACACTCTGCCCCTCATGGGAGCTACCGCAAAGTCCAGTGCCAGAGTGGTATGAGTTATACAGGGAAGTTTGTGAAGAATTATGAGCCATGATTCTACCTTGGGGGTGAAGCGGCTGGACTTGACTAAGCAGTTCACCTGTGCAGTTGTGTGGAAAGCAGATCTGAGAGAGGTGATGCCGGAGTCAGAAGGACCAGTTGGGCGGGTCAGGGAGACGCAGTGAGAATTCAGGCTTGGCAATAGTGAGCTGGAGTGGAACAGTTAGCTCAAAGCAACATATGTGATAAAACCACCAGGACTAAATGACTGTTATTTATGGCTGGTTTTTAGATACCTCCATTTACTGTATACAGAGTCCACTGCTAAGGTTTGCATAAAAATTGTCAGTTGCCTATCCAACATCTATTTTCTTATTTTTATCAAAAACAACTCTAATTTTACTGGTGGCATTAATGTGCTAATTAAAAAAATTTTTTTTTTCTTAGCTTCCCTTGCAGCGGGGAGGTGGTCATATGGCAAGCCCTGGATATAAATAAGATTCACTAGGCTGCATTACCAGAAAAACTTTTATAGGGGCATGTGTTTTGTTTCTTTTTTACCATTTGCTCCTATCTTTTTTCTGTTTCAAGTGTAGATGGATGGCTGGAGCTCCAGCAACTATTTTGTGGCCAGGAGGCAACTATGCTAAAGATGGCTGAGCAGGGAAAAGGAGCCTAAATCTTTGACAAGATCATGAAGACACCATACCAGCCCTCATCAGCCTTCTTTAGAAGATCGGTTATATGAGAGAAAATAAATGCCTTCTTTTAAGTGACTATTTTTGTCTGTTTTTGATAGCCAAGTAAAGTTCCTGTCACCACACAGGACCTTAACAACATAAAGAAACATTATTTATTTAATAATTACCCTGATCAATGACCAAATTTAGAAACTGTGGGGACAAAAATAAGCTAGTATTTTTCTTCCTACCTTCTAATTTCTTGTAGCTGGGCTAATAATAATAACAACAGACAGTTTAACAGGAGAAAATAAAATTGTAATGCATGTGCATGGCAAATTCACATATGCATGAGCATTCCAAAGGCAGCAAGGCAACATTTAGTATACGTGACACTTTGGACAAAGGAGAAAAGTGGGAGTGAGGGGTGGGTAGGGGTCCTACATTTCCGAAGTGAGAATGGGCGGAATTACAGGTAGAAAAGGCAGAAAGGATCACACAGAGCAGACAAATTCTCGCTGGGCAGCTCAGAAACTATGGACAAAGGATATTGAGCTAACAAGCCCCTGCCTAAAGCCCTCTTATAATTCAAATTAGGCTAAGGGAACTTCCTAGTTTTTCTATCTGAATCACTTGGGCAGGAAAGGTTGGAAGGGTCAAAGGTCCTTGGTCTGTTTTTTATTTTTCAATGAGTCTTTTGTTTCTTAACAAACAGCTTACAATTAATATCCCCAAAGGCAAAACTTTTGGTCCCTTTCAAAACATTAAAATCTCATCAAGGTAATCTAGTCCAACAGTAAGCATCTGCTAGTGTGCATACATTTGTGGAGAAATTTGTCTTCCGTTTCTTTCTTCCTTGTCCTTCCAACACAAGTCCAATTCCTCCTCTCAGCTATCTATCTGCCTTATAATATCTACTTAAGTGTTAACTCATCTGAGAGGGTTAGCAGCGAAAGGGCCTATTGTTTTGTTTTAGAATAGGGCTGGAAGAACAAAACTGTGATGGTGAGAAAAAAAAAAAGATGTAGAGATCACTATTTTCAGATAAAGAGCCCAAATGTATTACCAGTAATGATAAAGTTGCATTTCTGCAGGTAACGACGTGATAAAGCACTTCATATATATTATCTCATTAGCTGCCTGAGGTTAGAGGATTTGTTCAAAGAGAAGAACAAGTGACAGAGACAGGACTCACATTTTTCTGACTTATATTTGCCCTTCCTGTGGCCAAAAGCGGTCTTAAGAACTGTGTTGAGGAGAGTCTTCTGTGTATATGAGAGGAAGATGTCAAAGAAATACTGCACTGGACATAGTTAAACATAGTTTATTCAAGACTATTGCAGTGGGAGAGAGACTGAATTTAACTCTACTGACATAAAAGGGCAAGAGGGTTCTTGAACCCTGAGATGAGCTACTGGGAAAGTACTGGAGGGCTGTGGGAGCTGGAAGAGGAGTTGGTCATTGTGTTCAGACCATCTGTGCTTGCTAACAGCACTCCTGGAAGTCAGGCTTCTACCTCCTGACAGACAGGGATATATACCCGGATGGTTCCATCTCAAAGGGGTGGCTTCCCTGCCCTGGAGAAACATTCCTGGGTGGTAAAACTGTCAGGAAGCTGGAGATTTACATCTCAAGAGCCGTAAATCATTTATAGTGGAAAGTTTTCTAAAGTAAATGCTGTAAAAGAAAAGAAAAAAAAAAAAGGGTGATCAGGGACCTACAGCCAGGAAGAAACCTGTCTAAAGTTTAGTCAAACTGAGGGGACCTAATTTAAGGCTATCTGGGTCAGAGGGCAGCATCACCTTTCCTTGCTCTCCAGGAAGCTAGGTCTAAGAAGTTCCCAATTGAGCCCTGGCCAGTTTGGCTCAGCGTCTGGAGCGTCAGCCCGCGGACCAGAGAGTCCCAGGTTCAGTTCCCACTAAGGGCACGTACTTTGGTTGCAGTTTATCCCTGGCCTCGGTTGGGGTCATGTGGGTGGCAACCAGATGTGTTTCTCTCACATCTGTTCCTCTCTCTCTCTTCCTCCGTGGGTCGTCTCCCCCTCCCGCTCTATCTGAAGATAAATGCAAAAATGTCCTCGGGTGAGGATAACAAAAAAAAAAAAAAGAAGTTCCCAACTGATTATTTCTTAACAGGTGGCAGCTTTATCAGGGGACACATATTGACTAGCTGGTGGAGGGACTCTAATTTAAATGTGCATTCGGGTGGGGGTGATTTTCTCTGCACCCTGGTTTCATGAAGATCTGCAGGGGGTACATCCTTGCACTTTTCTGGCTCTGTCTCCGTCCTGGAGAGGAGAGCATTCACCCAGATACATGCCTGGGACCAAGTGCAGAAAACGTTTACAGCTCAGAGAAGATTCCATGCACCTTCACAAGAGGGTAGAAGGAACTCTTGTAGCTCAAAGACAGAAACCCAGGGTCACAGGGCACCCCCTTTCATAAAGAGCTGAACCAGTTAAGTACAGGTAGCTAGCAGCACGGAGGAAAATGAAAATCTCCCTGTAGGCTAGGGCCATGCTTTGCTCGGAGGGGACTTGACCTGACCTTAAAATCCAGGCCTCAGGATGTAGTAGATGAAGGTATTTTATTTTTCCTTTAAGGCTTTTTCATATAAAAATTTAAAATATCCAGTTTCTTCCCCCGAAGCTTCTTAGCAAAGTAGTGGATTTTTAGAAAAGACAAAGGCCTAAAGAGCAGAGCCCCCAAGCCTCTCTTTCCCCTTTTCAGAGTGTTAGGATTTTTTTAAAACGTTACCTTTCCAACATCACCCCTAACTGCTCTCCCCTCCCCCCAAGGATCTCTTCTTTCATTCTCCAAAGTACAAACAGATTGTTACCCCTCAGGTCCTGCTACCCATCTTTCCCGAATCACAATCCCTTTAAATACTAAGCTTCCCTCATTTTGGTCAGCGGTTGTTTCCCCTGCTCGGTGACCAACCTGGTGTGCGGAGGGAGCTTCTTTGGCCACACAGTGGCGCTCGCGAGCCTCCCAAAGTCCGGCACACCTCTCCCCGTTCCTGCCCCATCAGCGTCCCGGCGCTGGAGGAGCCGCGCCCCCGACCTTCCCCGGCGGGATAGCGGGGAGCGCGCTCCCGGAGCCCGGGATGCTGTAGAGCGGCCGCAGCGCTGGGCCGGCGCGGGAGGTGCGGCTGGCTGCGGACAGCCTGGGTTCCAGGCTCCTCCTCCTGCCGGTCCGGCCTCCCCCGCCCCCCAACCTCCCCTCCCCTTTCCCCCACGGCTCCGCGCTGCGAATCCAATGCCTCCCTAAGCAGCCCGGGAGCCGGCAGCGGGCGCAGCCTGGGCGACCCGAGGAGCAAGCCGGCCGCTGGCCGCGCCGAGCCTTTGGGCAGCAGCGGCGGCGCAGCAGGAGCAGCTGGGGGGCCGCGGAGTCCGGCGCGCCCTTGAACGACTCTGAGGGGAGAAGCCGCGTGCTGCGCTGGGCAAGGGGGAAACGCACGCGTGTGTGCCAGAGTGTGGGGGACGGCAGTCTCGCACTAGGACTGAGAGGTCAGGGGAACCGGGGTGCGGCCCCCTCGACGCCTCCCCCCGCGCCCCGCTCCTCCGGGTTCTCCCGCGGCGGCGCCAGCGCCCCAGCGCCCCTCACCATGGACTTGCGCGGAGTTGGGACGCGCCTCAGCAGCCGCGCGCGGGTAACTGCCCGGCCCTGGGGGTGCGCGGGCGCGCGCGCAAGGATGGCGAGGTAGGATGGCCGCCCAGCGCGACCCTTGTCGCCCCAGCCCAGCGGCCCCCGGACGGTGCCGCTGACTCGCCGAAGCGCACAGGGCTGTGGGCGGAGGCGGCCCCTCCGCGCCCGCGCCTTTGGGTGTCGCTTTGCTTCTTCCACCCACTCGCACCTGCCACCGCGCGGATATCATGTCGAAGGCGGCCGGAAGCGGAGCGGCGGCGGCGGAAAGTTGTCCCCCAGCCTCTGCTGGCCCATCCGCGGCCGTGGAGGACCTGTCCAAAGTGTCGGACGAGGAGCTGCTGCAGTGGAGCAAGGAGGAGCTGATCCGCAGCCTGCGGCGCGCCGAGGCCGAGAAGGTGAGCGCGATGCTGGACCACAGCAACCTCATCCGCGAGGTGAACCGCCGCCTGCAGCTGCACCTCGGCGAGATCCGCGGGCTCAAGGTGAGCGCGGGGCGGAGAGCAGCTCAGCTCCGTGGGGCGGGGAGCGGGGCGCCCTGGGAGGTGGGGCCAGGCTAACTTTCCCTCCCTCCATCAACAGGTGATCTTCCCCATTCTCCAGGTCGGCACCCCCTGTTCCCCATCCCCGATCTTTGGAAACTTTTACAAACTTTGGAGGCGTTTCGTTCCCTGCTGTTTCCCATATGGGACACCCTCTTGGGGTCCTCTGAGGCGGGAGGAACGGGCGCCTAGGATGCTGAAAGGCTGGGATGAGGTGATGGACACGCAGAAGCTTTAATTTCCCAGAGAGCAGGAAAATCAGTGCTTTGGGTTACAGTACTGGGCTACCTACCGTCAGGGAAAAAGGCCAGCGAGGGAGCTAGTCCAGGGCATCTTCGCCCCGGGGATCGGGATACGGAACGGCTGCTCTGGCGCCACGACTTCTCCGGCTGGCGGAGGGTGAGAACTGGGTGCCGGTGCTGGGGAGAGGGGTTGGCCAGGGCCGGGGAGAAGCTGCGGGCCCCACCCTCGGAGCTGGCATATATCTCTGCCTTCACATTTTCTACCTGCTCCTGTGCTTTCCTTCTCCCTCAATTCCGATGATGTTATCTGGGGTTGCCTGCCCCCGATGTAACCCCCCCCCCCCCGTTTGATTTTAATTCCATTTCCCATGTGAGAGCAGCAAAAGGACTCAGTATGGGAGGCGCAGGGCTTTGAAAAGGTACCCTAAGAGTCAGTCAGCGATGCTTGCCTTTTGAGCCAGCACTCCTGCTTTGCTACTAGGAAAGAGAAATGAAAAAGAAAACCAACATCCCTTCTCCCAACTTTCTTTCTCCTTGGAGAGCTCTGCGTGTGCCAGCAGCGTGCTGCCCGACAGGCTGCAGCACACCGGTGGCGGGGAACCGCCCTGCGGGCGTGCACCGCGAACTTCCTCTCCTCATGGCTTGCTCTGGTGCCTCCTGGTATTCCTTCCTCTCATTGTTCTGCTTCTGTTTATAGGAAGCCAGACACAAACGCAATCACTGCAGGGACCTTAGGGAGCAAATTCCCGCAGGCACATGCTGTTCTTGTCCCCTTTCCACTCCCACCCACTTCTCAGGCTGTAGACACTTCTTCATTGCCTCAGCACTCCAGCTCTGGGATTCTGGGGCTAGGCAGTGGGAGGAGCGGAATGCTAGATGCTCACCTGAGTGCTGGGCCCCATCCAGGTGGAGATGGTCCTCTTCTGAGTCCTCAACTGACTGTCATATGCTTCCTAGAGTTGGTGCAATTAGGAAGATCCCACAGTCAGAAAAATCCTAAGGCTTACTCTTTTCCTTGGCTTCATTCATTACTAATGGAGTATTTATTAAGTACCAGACTCTTGTGGGATTAGGCAGGCTAATGTAGTGGGAAGATCATCTCAGAGGTGGATTTGTGTCTAAAATCCTCATTTTCCAGGAGGGTGAGCTTGGGTAATTAATTTCTCAGAGCCTTGTTTTACTTATCAATAAAATGCAATGATAATGACCATCTCCAGACATCAAAAGTAGAACTAAACTACAGAACAACCATCACTCAGAACTGCCTGAAATTTAGCTGAATAGAAGTCCTACAAATAAGGATTTAAATAAGAAACCACATTGAGACTGGTAGAAGGGGCGGAGACTCAAACAGGCTGGTCCCACATCCAGGTGTGATGGAGAAAAATTGGGATGGATATCTCAGCTGTGGAGGTACTGGGAGAAGCGAGGGTTCCCAGCCCCACACCTGGCCTCCCAGCCCAGGGTTCCAGTGCTAGGAAGAGAGGTGCACGGAACTTCTGGCCGTCAAAACCAGAAGGGGTTGTGGCTGACTGAGGAGGGCTGCTGGAATCCCAGGCAGTTCCTCTTAAAGGACCAGTTCACAGATTTACTTGGATTCACTCCCTCTGAGCTCCAGCACTGGGGCAGCAACTCGAAAGGCACCAGGGACATAGGGGAGGAACTGAATTGTCTGGCATCAGGGCAAGAGCTAGAGGAACAGCTTTCTCCCAGACAGAAGTGCTAGCTGAGGCCATTGATCCTCTTCTGAGCCCTTCCCCCACAGAGCCAGCAGGTAGGTGCCATATCTAAGTCTCCATTGATCTGGCTATCATTGTTTGCCCTGCCCTGGTGATTTCCTGAAACCTTGCCCCACCAACTTTTGGGCCTACCCAAGCTGTTCCCAGTGTTTTTGTTTTTGTTTTTCATGCGAATGACCTGTCTTGGCTCATGCTTTCCTAAAATTTCTCAAGCAACATCTCAGCATGCCCTGTGCCACTTTCTGAGTGGCCCCAGGCCCAATACAAGTGGCAGCAGCCTTAGTTCACAGCTTGGCCTCTTCTGGGCACCTCCAAACCCAGCAAAAGTAGTAGCCATCTGTGGTCACTTCGTAGCTCATGCTGGGTGGCCCCGGGCAGGACATAGGCAGTGGCTGACCTTGACCTGCCCCTCCTGGGTGGCCCCAGAGTCAGTGAACCTGGTGGACAGCTTTAGACCATGTCCAAGTACCACCCAACTACCTCCACAAGTGACACAGTAAAGGGGTGGACTTAGTGGGCACCAGAGCCCCACTGAAGTAAGTCCTGCTCCTTGCGGTGGGCCCCTATACAGATCCTCCAAGGTGGCTGCAGCCTATCTTTGAAGTCGACTGGCCTGGGAGTAAGTGCCTCCCATTAACATGAAAACAATAATCAAGGCTCAACTACAACAGGAGGATGTACACAGCCCACATGGGGGATCACACCTAGAGTGGCCAGCTTGGGTGAAAGGGGAGGCTGTGCCACTGGATCCTACAGGACACCTACTACATCAGGCTACTCTACCAAGCCCGGAAGATGTAGCAGCTCTACCTAATGCATAGAAACAAACAGGGAGGCTGCCAAAATGAGGCAACAAAGAAACATGTCCCAAAAGAAAGAACAGAAAAAAACAGAAAAAGAACTAAACAAAATGGAGACAAGTGATCTACTAGATGCAAATTCAAAACACTGATTATAAGGATGCTCAAGGAACTTAGTGAGGACCTCAACAGTCTAAAAAAGGATTGGTTGGAAATGAAGGATACATTATCTAAAATAAAGAATAATTTACAGGGAATCAACAGTAGAATAGATGAAGCCAAGAATCAAAACAGCCATTTGGAATATAGGGAAGCAAAAAACACCCAATGAGAACAGCAAAAAGAAAAAAAAAATGAAGATAGTGTAAGCAGACTCTGGGAAAACATCAGGTGTGCCAACACTGGCATCATGGAGGTGCCAGAAGGAAAAGAACAAAAATTTGAAAACCTATTTAAAAAAATAGTGATGGCCCTGGCCGGTTTGGCTCAGCGGTTAGAGCGTCGGCCTGCGGTCAGGAGAGACCCGGGTTCGGTTCCCGCTAAGGGCACGTACTTCGGTTGCAGTTTGTCCCCGGCCCTGGTTGGTCGTGCGGGTGGCAGCCACTCGATGTGTCCCTTCACATGGATGTTTCTTTCTCTCTCTTCCTTCCTCTCTCTCCCTCCCACTCTCTCCCTCCCACTCTATCTGTACAAAGAATGGAAAAATGTCCTCGGGTGAGGATAAAAAAAAAAAAAAAAAATAGTGATGGTAAATTTCCTTAATCTGGTGAAGGAAATAGACATACAAGTCTAGGAAGTACAGAGAGTCCCAAACAAGATGAACCCAAAGAGGCCCACACCAAGACACATAATTAAAATGAAAATGGTTAAGGACAGAAAGATAATTTTAGAAGCAGCAAGAGAAAAGCAGTTAGTTATCTACAAGGGAGCTCCCATAAGACTGTCAGATGATTTCTCAATAGAAACTTTGCAGGCCAGAAGGGATTGGCAAGAAATATTCAAAGTGATCAAAAGCAAGGACCTACAACCATGATTATTCTACCCAGCAAAGCTATCATCGAGAATCAAAGGGCATATAAAAAGCTTTCCAGACAGGAAAAAGCTAAAGGAGTTCATTACTACCAAACTAATATTACATGAAATATTAAAGGCTCTTTTTTAAGAAGTAGAAAATAAAAAAAAAAAAGATAGAAAATATGAACAACAAAATGGCAATAAATACATATTTATCAACAATTGAATCTAAAAATCAAAATAAATGAACAAGCACAACAGAAACAGACTCATAGATACAGAGAACATTTTGATGGTTTCCAGATTGGAGCAGGGTTGGGAGGATGAGTGAAAAAGGTGAAGGGATTTAGAAGTACAAATTGGTAGTAGCAAAATAGTTATGGGGCTGTAAAATACAGCATAGGGAATATAGTCAATAATATTCTAATAACTGTGTATGGTGTCAGATGGCTATGAGATTTATCAGGATGATCACTTAGTAAGTTATATAATGTCTAATCACTGGGGTGTGCACCTGAAACTAATGTCATCTGTAGTTGAAAATTAAAAAACATTAAAAAAAATAACCATCTCCAAGGGGGTGGTGACAATAAGTTATAATAATGTAGAAGGCTTAATGCTGGGCTTGACTCAAAAAGGGTAGTTATTTTCACTGGGAAAGGACACATCCCCAGGATCTAGGTTTCTTAGGTAAGGTTGAAATAAAATGTATAGTTTCTAACACCCCAAATTGATATTATTCCAGGGTTTGGACTATAATGTGACTTGAAAGAATTTTAAATTAATTAGTCAATTAATAGTATGGAGCACTGACATAATAGCTCAGAAATACTTGAAAGTTCTTTCAGCTTATGTGGATTGACTATGTCTGTGTGGGTCAGTGTGTTCTCACAGGTGGGGGGCCTGGTCTCATTCCGCTAGCCTCATTCAGAGAAATACTTAGTAAGTCAGTTAAGTGTAGTCATACTCCAAGTAGGGGAGTCTCCTAGTGGTCTCGCTTTGTGACCTGGTATCAAACGATATCCCATCCCACATCCTTATCAAGTTCAGAAGTGATAGGGTCTGGTTACTTTCTGACACAGCTTCTACTCTTCCTTCCCATCATCCCTGGACAGCTGTAAGGTGATATTTCCAAGACCTCCAGCCCACCTCTCAGGAGGCTCTTTTAGACCTTGCTGAGAGACAAATCTTCTCCCTTCTTTTCATCATCTCAACTCAGAGTTTCTCTGGACACCATAGTGATCTGTAAATGCAGTTGGCTGAATAATTCTGCAAGGAAAGGTGTTTTTTTCCTTTGCTTCTAATGGTTTGGGATTCTCAATTGAGGACTGTGAATTTAGGGCAATCAAGGCCATAACACTTCTTTTTCTAAATGCCCTTTGTGAGCTGTCTTTGAAATTGGATGTAAACATTTTCAAGGCCACTTGGTAGTACTGCAGCTGAAGACATGGGGAGATGGGAGCATCAGTTCTTTTTCTTCAAGGGACCTGTGACTGTCCAGCCACTGGCTGACTTGTTTGTGTTTAAACATTTGGGGGGCAGTGCAGTGTGGGGCAGTGGAGAGACAAAGGATTTGGATTCTGACAATTTGGGTAGGTTGGGCCTCAGTATTCTCATCTGCTAACTGGGTGTATTGATGCATAGGTGAATAAATGCCAGTGAGGTTAAAGAGCTTTCTTAAGGTCATACAGGTGTAAATGTTCAAAATAGGCTGACTTTCTGTTCTTTTGGCTAGTTGATATTCTCTGGTTAGAATGTATGGTCCTGAAAGGGGGGGAGAAAGGAGATTACGGTTCTGATGTTGTAAGGAAGGGATTCCAGAGAACCATGTTGTGCACTGATGACCATGTACCAACACTCATGCTGCTCTGACCTGCAATTTTAGGAGTGGGGGTGGGCTTGGGGGAACTGGATCTTTGCAGCACATTAATTTTCCTCTTTGCTTCCCAGAAAAACACCAATTTGCCATCCTGCAGTGATGAAAAATAATAAGACAGTTCTTCTTTAACAACAGATACAGTACTTGAGAGTTTTAGGAATAAAATTTTGGGTTGGATGCTATGAGATGGTTTAATCTTTTAATAGTTCACTTTCAACAGAAGGATAACATCTGGTGGCTAGTGGCAATGTTAAAAGGACACTTAGTGTTTTGAAGAAGAAAGCCCAATTCTTAACGTGGCAGATTTAAAGAAGCTGGCTCACAAGGTCATTATCAAGCTGGTTGCTTAGCTGTTCATCAGAAGGCAAAGGAAAAAGGTCACAATTGGAGAGTAAATACTATTCCCAAGAAAATGAATAACAGGAAAAAGAAGATGTGGTAAAGGAGAGTGAGTGGGCCCATTCCCATCTCTTTCTCCCCCAAGTGGAATTCGAGAAGTATTTGTTTCACTCCATTTAGGAAGGGCATTTACTCCTTGAAACCCCAGAAGTACAAGCTCTGTTTACTTTCCAGTTCGGTAGTGATCAGGAATCGTTGTAGGATAGTCAGAGGGAAGTATTTTCGGATGGAAATTTAGTTAGATGAAGAAGAACATGACTTGAACTCTCTATGAAATACCTGAAATGGAACTAAATGTGGAATCATTTTTGAGGCTTAAAAAGTTTAAGTTTGTTTAGTATTATTTTCCCAGAATATCCACAGCTTTTGATTTCCCCTTAAGCATCAGTGTCAAGGGATAATTTATTCTCTGATAACTGTAGACTCCAACATAGTAGGGCTTGCTGCAAATAATCACAAGAAATCCTTTCTCAGTAGCTGGAGCTGTATCCTGTTTTGACAACAGGCCCCGAGCTTTGAAGGGTTGGTCAGTACATAAATCCACATTAGGTGTTCACTCTAAGCAAAGCACCATGCCAGGGGTGTCAAATATGCAAAGAAGGACATTGGTGTGGTGGACTCAGCCTTCCAAGCTAAGATATCTACATTAGAAAAGAAAAAAAAAAATTATGCCTAGTGAGTGCTCTAGCTAGTGTGCCTTACAGGCAGTGAGCAGAGTGGGAAAATTCTTTCTTTCATTCATTCACTCATTCATGCCTGGTGCTGCTGTACTCCAGGTGTCATTCTAGGGCTGGGGGAGTCTTCTCAGTGGAATCTCTCCTCTTATAAGTCCATATAAGGGAGAAGATAGTATTTTCTAGCTGGAAAACTAGACAAAATCAAGGTTCAGAATTAGCTCACATAGAAGAAGCTAAAGGTGGAAAAGCAGGAGAAAGCCTTTCTGGCCTGGCCAAGGGTTTATTCATTTCCCTGGCAAAGGGGAGGTGATGTGCAGGGATATAAAAGGGTTGATATGCAGGAGTTAACCTGCAGGGAGTGCTTCTGGAGATCAGTTTGACCAAAGAGAGCTTGGATTGGAGTGGGCGAGGGAATGGGGCAGACCAAGGGGCAGGGGCAGACCGAGACAGAGAGGTCAGGTGAGAGGCTTTTTCAAATGCCAGGCCTGAGGCCAGAAAGTGGCAATGAGAAGCAAAGGAATAGATGAGCATAGAGACAAGGAAACAGGTGTTGGTAATGCCAAGACTTAGCACTGGAGCTGAACACGAAGCTGCACGGATCCTCTTCTTCCTGAGGCCTTAAATGTCCCTCCCATCTTTGGCCTCATGACGTTAGAAGGTGCAGGGTATGGTTGGCAAATGTAGTCCAGTTTATTTTCCTGGTCAGTATCAGGGGAAGTATTGGAATCAATCAAAATTTAAGAGAATTAAGTCCGTTCTCTGACTACCCCTAGTTCTGGATTGGTTGATGGAGTCAGAAGAGCAGAGGTTTTCAGGCTTTGTAAAGCAGGGGAGATCTTAGGTAGCCACCCCTGTTTCACCCCCACTACACCCCGGTGCTTCAAGAAACAGTTACCCCTTTTTACTATATGTGTGAATTGAGCAGAAACAGGCACTTCTCAATTTTTAAAATTCCTTGGTTTCAGGTATCTGTGGTGGGGTGCGGTGTTCTGGATACACAAAAGTGAACAGAATAAATGGTGGGGGGCGGCCGTCTCCACTCTCATGACTCTGATGAGGCTGGATACATGACTAGTAGCCATACTCAACCATGTGTCCCTCAACCACATGTGATTACAAATTGTAATAAGTGCAACAGAGGCAAAGTCTAAGGGGTCTTGGTAGAGCATAGTAGAGCATAGAAGGGGACTTCCTTTAGCCTGGGGTCGTTGTCAGCGACAGTTTCTATGGGAAGTAACAAAGTAAGACCTGAAGGTTGTGTAGAAAGCTGGGGGAAAGTATTCCAAGTGAAGAGGGCAAGGGCTTGTCCCTTGAGCCCCTGAAACAAGGCTAGTGTTGGTGGAGCTCAGTGCATCATGGGAAGGGGATGTTCTACCTTCTCCACTGTTACCATGTGTGCAAGCCACCATCATCTCCCTCTACCTGGACTAGTCTAGTAGCCTCCTAGCTGGTCTCTGGGCTTCCACTGTAGCCTGTCTCCCTCTCTTCTATCCCCACCCCAACCAATCTATTTTCATACAAAACTATGGTGATTCTTTACAAAATGAAGCATATCATTTCAGTCCTTTGTCCTCTGCTCACCAGCAATACAGAGTCCTTCCCGCGCTGATGAGGCCCTGCAGCACCTGGCCTCTGCCACCTCTCAGGCCTCTTTCCCAGCCCTGTCCTCCTGGCTCGCTCCACTGTCCGCACGCTGGCCTTGCTGCGCCTTGAGCCACATGTCTCAGGGCTTTTCTGCTTGACCTTCTCTCTGCCTGGGACCATCTCCCAAATGTTTGCTCCTTCATTTCACTCAGGTCTTTGCTGAAATGTTTTCCCTCTCTGCAGAGGTGCCTTCTCTTAAAAAAAAAAAGATATTCTTTAATCTGCTTTAGTTTTCTTCCCAGCACTTCTCACTGCATGGCATTATGTTCTGCATTGGCTTTTTGCCAGTCTTTCCCACCAGAATGAAAGCTGTAGGATGTCGGGGTCCTTGCTGCATCCACTGGCGTATCCCCTAGCATCTGGACTGGTATCTGGCACATGATAGCTGCTTTCTAAATATTTGTGAATGAACCAATGACTCACCATTCATGTTGGAGAAATCGGCTGGGCCGGAAGATTGGGGGCCTGGTGAGACTTGAAGGGTTTGCACTTTACCCAAGGGCCGTGAGAAGCTATGAAGGATTTTACGCATGGGAGTGATGAGATGAGATACATTTTGGAGTTAGATTTCGGAAGACTCTTTTGGCCCAGAAGTGGAAGGCAAGGGAGCAGGAGATACCAGGCGCAACTACGGTTCTTATAAAGAACAACAGGATGGGAGGAGGTGGCATTTGCTGAGAGGTGCAGTTTGGGGAGGGGAGTTTGAATATCACCCGAGAGCTCAGTGTTGCTGTTTCCTGTGAGAGGCCTGGGGGTGTGCAGGGATTGTGGCCAGTGGGGGCTTGATGTGCAGGACTGAAGTGCCACTAGAGGGCAACTGTGCTGTTCCCTCTGGTGGGGAATTGGGGCTGGTATCCAGGTAGCCATCTTTCTGCCTTAAAGGTGGGACAGGGGAGTTTTTCTTTTTTCTTTTTCTTTTTTATTGATTTTCTGTTAATTAACAGGCTGCTCCCTAAATACTGAATAGATGACCTTAGCCCAGACAAACTTTGCCAGGTCTAGTTTTCTCTCCCATAAAAGTAAAAGAACCATAATAATCATTACCCTTCCCTACCCCAATTACCTCCTAAGCGTTTTGGAGAAAACTAGGTGGGATCATATACATAAAGCATTAGGCAGGGAGCATAACCAATATCTATCATTTTTACTTTTCTGGATAACTACACACTTGCAGTACCTCTCACCTTCTCGTGTCCTGGGGTACCTGCAGAGAGCTCACCAGTTCTAGGCTCGCGCACCCCGAGTCCTCGCCGGATGCAGCCTCGCGTGCACCCTCCTGAATGGTTGTGTCTCTTTTTCCAGGACATCAACCAGAAACTCCAGGAGGACAACCAGGAACTGAGGGACCTCTGCTGTTTCCTGGATGACGACCGGCAGAAAGGCAAGAGGGTGTCCCGGGAGTGGCAGAGACTGGGCCACTTCACAGCTGGCGTGATGCACAAGGAAGTGGCCTTATACCTGCAGAAGCTGAAGGAGCTGGAGGTGAAGCAGGAGGAGGTGGTGAAGGAGAACATGGAGCTCAAGGAGCTCTGCGTGCTGCTGGACGAGGAGAAGGGCGCCGGCTGCGCGGGCAGCCGCTGCTCCATCGACAGCCAGGCCAGCCTGTGCCAGCTCACCGCCTCCGCGGCACCCTACGTGCGGGACGTGGGCGACGGCAGCAGCACCTCCAGTACGGGCAGCACCGACAGCCCGGACCACCACAAGCACCATGCGAGCAGTGGCAGCCCGGAGCACCTGCAGAAGCCTCGGGCAGAGGGCAGCCCGGAGCACGCCAAGCATAGGAGCACCAGCCCAGAGCATCTACAGAAACCCAGGGCCTCTGGGACCCCAGATCACCCCAAAGCACTCAAAGGACCCAGCCCTGAGCACCACAAACCCTTGTGCAAGGGCAGCCCCGAACAGCAAAGGCACCCGCACGCAGGGAGCAGCCCCGAGACGCTGCCCAAGCACGTGCTGAGCGGGACCCCGGAGCACTTCCAGAAGCACAGGCCTGGGGGCAGCCCCGAGCACACCAGGCACAGCGGAGGGAGCCCTGAGCACCTTCAAAAACATGCCCTCGGTGGGAGCCTGGAGCATCTACCCAGACCCAGGGGCACCAGCCCCGAGCACCTCAAACAGCATTATGGGGGGAGCCCTGATCACAAACTCGCCGGCGGAGGCGGCGGCGGCGGCGGCGGCGGCGGCAGCAGGGAGGGCACGCTGCGCAGGCAGGCGCAAGAGGACGTGTCACCCCATCACCGCAATGTCTACAGTGGCATGAACGGTGGGTCAGTACGTGCTGGGACACTGCTTTGGCTGGGGCGCCTCAGTAGAGAGTTCTGACCCATACAGGGCGTTCTGTGCACATTAGAAAGTGCAGGCACTGGCGAGGAGGGGGTGGGTTGGAGAAGGAGCGGACATCAGCCCCCAAATCTTGATGTGTGCCTCTTCCCCTAGACTGGTTTTCATTTATACAGTTGTGAGTCAAGCAAACTTGGAGATTAGGGGAGGCCAGGAGAGGGCGAGGAGAAATAATTCCATGGGACCCTGATTAGTCGGGGCGAGGGCTGAGTACCGAAGATAAAACCAGACCCCCTCTGAGATTCTTCCACCTTGAACTTGAGCGTTTTCCTAGTTGTGTGCAGTTTCCTACTGGGGCTCGCTTGTGGAACAGGCGACCAAAGGTTTTTGAATCTAGTTAATAGTTTATGTGCAGGAAGAAAATAATATTTATTATGAAAAGCAACGTCATTTAAAAGGAATTATGGTGTCCATAAACAGGCTCGATGCTGGGTTGCCTGAATGCCTATAAATGTCTTACTTGACCTTGAAGATTATTTTTCATAGTGTTGGGGGCCTTAGCATGAACCTGTATCTTTACTTTGCACCTAAATGCATCAGATGTTTCCCTTCCCTCCTCAACCCTTCCACCCTCACGCCCAACTCCCCAAAACAGATTCTGAACAGCACACCCTTTACCTTACAAGATAAATCTTCTTTTTTTTGGTTGTTTAAATGTTCCTTTTTAGAAGTGTACAGATGTGTTTGGACACTCATTTGGTTTCTAAAGCATAATGTCTACTGCGTCTGCTGAGGTGGCTCTAAACCCCAATCTTTAAACCTTTGGAAGAGGTTTAATTTTCTGCATCTTGGTTTTGAAACCACTTTGAACTCAAGAAGAAGAAAAAATCATTCCTTAAAAAAAACCCTCATAGTCCTTTTATGTTACCTGTGGTTGAGTCGGAACTAAAATGATTGGTTTTATGAACTGTGGGCTTTTTTCATTCAAAATATGTGGGGTTTTCGCTGTATTTGAAAGCCGCTCAGGAGTGAATGTGCAGTCAGCTTAGAGCGGTGGTGGCTTCCAATTTTAGCAGTGACACAATGGCGTACATTTTCAGTACTGTACGTGGGATTTACCTGTCGGATTCCATTTCATCCTAATCCTTTTCCTGTCGGGCTGAAAGTGGACTCCTGAAGCTTGGCTTCTAATGCATCTAATGCTCTTTTAAGTGCAAATGGAAGTAGAAAGGGCAGGACACATAGGATGATCCGTTGTTTGTGCTGGGAAATGGAGGCAGCAAGAGCCGGTTCTGCTGTGCTGAAGCCTCCTGGCTGGACCTAGCAGTTCACTGCTGCCTCCCTCGCTCTTTCCGGGGCAGGCAGAGCTGCTGCCCTGACCATGGCAGCCTTGGCTGTGCCGTCCCACGGGACGAAAGTCATTTAGAAAGATAGTTTGGTTGAGTTACTACCAAAGGTGGGCCATTACCATGAAGCTTGTCTTCAGGGAGTAATGGATTAACAGGGAGGTGACGTTAATGACTTTTCCATTCTTCTTGATTACTTTTTGATGACCATGAGAAGTAAATGGTGTGCACTATTTTAAAGAAACTTACCGTTTTGAACCAAAAAAAGGAAATAACTTAGGGGCAGGAGGTTAACTTACAAAACAATTCTCTCTACAAATCGACTTTTTAAAATAAAGATCTTGTTGAGTTTTCAGTCAATGCACGATTTAACTTACAAGAAAAGTTGTTAGGTGCAGCTTTTAAAGGATGCCTGGCATAAAGTAAGGTATGTCTTTAGATAAGGATGACATTGCATTTTGACTTATTATTGCCTGGATTCAGGTAAACTTAGTGGGCCAGGCAAATGTTTCTTAAAATTTAACAATTTTATGTAGTTAAAAATTGGATGCATCATTTAGAATGTCACTATGTTTAACTTTTGTGTTTACTTCTTTTCTCATTCTAAAGTGACAAATCTTTTGACAGTTGCTATCCTCACCAAGGTATATTTGTAGCACATTTGCATTATGTTTTTATTTCAGTAATTAATTGAAAAACGAAGTGATGCAGTGTTCTTTGATCATCAGCCTATACACTTGGGCATTGATAGCTTGTATTCATCCTGCTATTACAATTAATTTTTGATATGGGTGGTAAGACGTGATCTTTTATACTTACAAGTACCCACACATTTTGGTTGAGTCGTTGACTTGTAAACAAATAGGAACCAATAGCAAGGTTAATCTCAAATTGCAGGTTTACTGAGTCATTCACTTACAGAGTCCTTCTGTTTGGAGTTGGTGTGAAAGGCGAGTGTTTTGGATGTTTTTATATGGACTGAAAGTAGGTGAAAGCAAGTGAAAATGTGCCTGCATTGTGGTAGAGTGAAACAGAGATGGTGGGACATTGTCCTACTTGTAAGGATTTACATTCCCTCTAGGTAGACACAGTATACACATGGAAGGAACATCATTGAAAATAATTGCTGTTTTAGTTGACTGTGCCTTGAGCATCTTCAAATCTTCTTGAGCCGTCAATTGCAAACTCAGCGGATTAAGTAGTATGTGAACTTGACCTCCAAGAATTTTCTTTGGTTAAAACAGCCAGGTTAATTTCCAACTGGATGCAAAGGTGAATTTTAGGCATTTTTTTTCTCTTAAAAATATCTAAGGCTATATAGCCATTTTTCAATTAGTAGCTGATTAAAAGACAACGAAAGCAAAGACAAAACAAACAGAAAAAAAATCCCTTAAATTAAACCAAATGCTCATGAATGCATTTACTTGTTTAGAAGTTATTATTCAACTATTTGTTTTCAATTTACAGAGAGTCCTATTTGCAAAGAGGAAGTAGATTGGACACTTATCACATCTAGACATTAAGGCATTTGTCTTTTCAAGTTAGTCACTGTATCCAGATTTGTAAATTAAGTAATTGAATAGCCACTTCTAGCTCTAAATGTCCACAAACTGATAGCCTCCTTGAGAATGGGGGATTCATTTACCTAATTCCATTGAAAGTTTTTCTTTCCACAATGAGACCAAGAGGTTTTGCTTCCAGATATCAGCTGGCAGATCTTTGCTTTTTAACAGAAAACTTTTAAGCCCAGGTCATAGATGATTCAGGTTCTTTTAGCAATAGTAGCTCTGTTTTATTGTTAACCTTCCGGACAAAGATGATTCTGATCATCAGGTCTTTCTCTGCAAGTAGTCAGTCCATCATGGGGCATTATGAATCCAGTCAAAAAATAAAAAGAATAGTTTTATTTTAATTCTAGAAGCGCATAGTTCTGGTTATCAGCAACTAAGAAAAAGGTCATAGAAGAAGGAACATTACTCCTTATTTTATTACCTTCTTTCTTCAGAAAACATTGCTCAGTTATCCTCAGTTTGACATTTGAGAGTGCGTTCCAGTGAACCCTATCTTCATGCCCCCCTTCAAGGTCACCTGGCCAATGAGAGACACACGAGGACATGATCCATCGTGTTAGACAGGGTCCATTCAGAGCTACCTTCGGCCTTGCAGGACAGAGTGTTGGGGTTGCAAATCTTGCTCCTGAAAGCTGCCTACTGCCTCTTGTTTTCCTTTGTGAGAGTATCTGTGGAGTTAGAGAGAGCGGGCTGTTTCTCCCACGAGCTGCTTCCCTAGGGCGGGAGTTCTCAGCAGCAGCACTGTTCACATTTGGGACCATGCAACTGTTGGTGGTGAGGGGATCGTCTTGTGTGTTTCGGGAGGCTTAGCAGCATCCTGGGCTCTATCCACGAGCCACCCCCAGTTGGGACTAATTAGAAGTGTCCCCAGACCCTGCCAGATGTTCCCAGAGAGTGGGCAGAATTGCCCTGATCAAGAACCACTGCTTTGGAGCAGTGTTTTTCAATTTGGTTAGAGATTAAAATCATTGTGGTAGCTTTGAAAAAATACGAGTGCCTGGGCCCTACACGCAAATGCAAATTGAATTGGTCTGGCACTGGGCCTGGACACACTGCATAGAGAGCTCCTCGGGTGATTGTAATGAGCAGACCCTGTGAAACCTATTGCTCTAGGGGAGCGATTGTTTTATGAGAAGGGCTGGTGGGAGTGAGGCCCTCAAATACTCAAGCTTTCTGGGAAGAAGAAAGTTCAGTTTTTCCTTCCCTTGCTGAAATTAACGCCAGGACTGAGAAGGACTGACCCCAGCAGGTATTGTAAAGCTTCACCCCTCAACCCAGACCCAGGCTATCTGATAGTACACTTTGGGGGCTATGCTTTGAACACTTGAGTTGTTGTGGGGGTGGGTGGAATTGTGAGGTTAATTTGGGGAAAC
Organism: Molossus molossus; assembly: GCF_014108415.1. Taxonomy (NCBI): domain Eukaryota; kingdom Metazoa; phylum Chordata; class Mammalia; order Chiroptera; family Molossidae; genus Molossus; species Molossus molossus. Next base: position 39,822,138 of record NW_023425350.1, read on the forward strand.
TCTGGCCTCTGAATAGTGCAAGATTACTTTTTAAAGCCTTCACTTTCTGGTGGAAAAAGAAGAATGTGTTTCTAACCCATGTGCAGTAGATGCCAATGGTGCATGTAGATCACGGGACGTCACCGATGCTAGCACATTTTCCCCGCTAGAGAACGCTGCATTTCACGTCTGCCAGTCTATAGGTTTTACCCGAGGTTTTAGGACTGCTCCTTGTTCTTTTCTTATTTTATTTTTATTTATTTATTTTAATTAATTAATTTATTTTTGTTACAGATGTTTCCCCTTTTTCACCCACTGACTTCCTCCCCCATCCCCACTTTTGTTGTTCATGTCCATTGTCCATACATACATGCATATAAGTTCTGTGGTTATTCTTTGTTGAGGTTATTAATGAGTGAACAAAAACGCTGACAACACAGAATGGCCTTGTTTGTGGAGGAGTAGGAACCCGTGTGTATGGAGAAGCTCAGCAGGATTTTCCTGAAGCAAGATTATCTGTAAATTAAGTAATGGTGCAGTATAGTGTGAATAATTGCTCTCGTTAATCTTATATTTTGCTTAGAAAAAGTCATAGCATCACTTATGAATGAAACTGGACAATAGAAATTGAATATCTCTTGGGAGAAAAATTTCAACAGTTACAGTATACCAGAACTGATTTTAATTGAGGACCTCTGAGTATATTTTCTATTGTGTGAACTGAGACAGAGGTGCTTAAAGAACTAGATAATACTTTTGGTCTTCAGACTTCAATATGGTAATTTGGTAGCCTTGTATCCACTTTGATAGGACATCAATTTAAGAAGTTTTGAAAAATAGAATCAATTATTGTACCTTACTTGTGTGTGCACACTGCATTTATAAAAAAAAAATATTAGGTCACATTTTTATTTAATAACAAAAAACTTGCTATTGGGAATATTTTGCAATTTCTTAGACTGTATCTGAGAGGCAAACTATTATTGGAAAACCTAGATGGCTCAGAATGGTATTTTCTAGTAGAATGTAAGGTTTTCAACTCCGCTGGCAACAATAGCACAAAGCTATAAACATTCTTTAAATCTAGGGGATCCTTTCCATCTTTCTCCCAAGGAGTTTTTCTGTATCTATAACCTATATGTTATGTATGTGTGTGTGTACATGTACATTTTAATAACTTTAATATCGCATCTGAACAATGCCACCTGTTCAGCTGACTGTTTAGTCAAACAAACACCCAAACGCATCTGGCCGCACAAGCTGTGAAGTCAGCCAGGGATCCCTTTCAGCTGGTCTTGGGTGTGTCCTTTAGAGCCAGCTGAAGTCAACTGGGTGTTTGTATTTTCAGATTTACTGCAACTTTCCAGAAGTTGTAGCAGAAAAATATGATTATTGAATTAGTGATGCATTTATCTTTTTTTTTAATCCTCACCCGAGGACTTTTTTTTTTTTTTGCATTTATCTTCAGATAGAATGGGAGGGGGAGAGGGAAAGAGAAAAAAAGAGAAACATCCATACGAGAGAGACACATGGAGTGGTTGCCACCCACACGGCCCCAACTGGGGCTGGGGACAAACTGCAACCAATGCGTTTATCTTTTTAACTGAAATAATTTGGAATGAAACATGGGGGAGTGAAAAGCTATGGTGAGTATTCCATTTCATCAGATACATTCACAAGTGTCAAATGAGTGCAAATAGGGCTTTGCTATAAGGCTATAGATTTACGCGTAGTAATAGGTTATTCTGGGTACATTGGTGTAGAGATCTGAGTCCAGCTCCTTTTGTCAGAAATGAGAGTGTGAAGCCAGATTTTGCTAAAGTTAAAAAAAACAAAACAAAACAAAACAGTAAGTTGTGTGTGTGTAGCACCATTGGGCCAGTGTATGCTTGATGACGTTTCTCAGACTGAAATTTATGAACGTAGGCTCTAAAACTTCTCACATTTTAGCCAATTCTGATGCTTAGAGACCCCAGGGGGTCTTATGCTAGCTAGAGCTGTGAGTTCCTACATTAAATGGCTCCAGGTGGCTATTCTTTATTTTTATATTTTCCAATATCTACTTTTAAAATAATTTCCAGCCACTTCCAAGCACCAGCCTACTGTTAGCTGTAGTCTCTACTGCCCGCAGCTGGCCTGACTTCACTCATTTTCTCGTTGTTTCTAAATTCCGTTCGGCTGGTCGTACCCCGGGACAGGGAAGCACCACACTGGTTAGAACGGTTTGAATACGAGTAAGGGGCCATGAAGTGTCCTGACGTGAATAAAGTACACGAGCTTTAGTGCTTGGCCCATGTGCCATGATCTGTAAGTATTTTGGCTTTCTAGGGTTCATTTTGCTTATTTTCTTTGGGTCTTGACTGTGCTTAAGAGAACTGAGATATTTCTAGAAGAACTCAGACATAGTTGCTTCTTGGTTCTAGGGCACAGCCACCATGCCCTTAACAGTACTTGAATACATAATGTTTAGGACAAGCATTTGTGCGCATTTGAGAAAAAACCTCTTTATTTTGAATTTGACTCTGGGAAATACTAAGAATAGTTTCAAGTTCTGAAGTGGGCTGATTTTCAAGAATTCTAGGAAATTTGAGATTTCAATCTCAAGAATAGACCATGGGACACTTGAGAAGACAGATAAGAAATCTCAGCTCTAAGTTGGAAGAGTGTCTATCTAATCCGCAAGAGCGTGAGGCTCAGGTTACTGGTGCTCCCGCCCCACGTAAATAGCCTTCTTTTTAGGGTGCCCTTCGAGAGGCTCCAGCAGAGGAGCACTGCTCTTTCCCAGACACAGGCTCCTTAAGCCCCAGTCAGGCAGAAGAGGGCTGTGGAGAAGGAGAAGTGGCAGAGAAACAGCAGGCTACGTTATCGTCTTTACAAAGGCAGTACCGGTTTGTCCTCCCTAAGATAAAAGGCGAGAACTGGGCTATTCACACCCGGTTGAGTCATTTACAGTTTTCATATAACAAAGTGTAATGTACTATGGAGTGTCTGTACTTGAACCATCCTGAAAGGGTATAGCAAGTCTTGGGCCTGGATTGAAACCAGGCACGCATTCAATCACCAGATAAAAACTTCAGGAATAGTATTTATTCCTTTTTCTTCATATCCTCAGTTATTTAGGCTTTTCTGTGTGACAGAATATGTTGGGCACAAAGGATGGGTTTGGTAATTGCTCAAAGAGGGTATTTTAATTGAGCTTTCTTCTCTCTCTCTATCTCTCTCTCTCTCTTTCTCTTTCACAGTATTTAGTGTTTAATAGAACATTAAATGTATTTAATTTGAAGATCTTGAATGACTTCTAAATACCCTTTTCACTTTAGCTACATAAAGGACTATGCATTCTTACATTTTAAAATCTTGCAAACAAAATATTTATAGCACATTGACGCCTGCTGCTGTGGTTGGGGGACAGAACGTTTTGGTTAACTTTTGATGACCAAGAAATCAAAGGTGGTCTGCTCCCTCAGTGAGTTGGCTTTTCTAGTCAGTTGTATTTATCGTTGCTTTAAACTGAGGATTTTGCCTTCTAGTCTTGACTAAAAAGGAAACCGAAAGGTGTTTTTATCTTTCTTTCAATATTGAGGGGTCTTTTGGATTTCAGGGGAAATCCCTGATCTGGGTTATGTTTAGCTACAGTTTCCTGAGTGTTCATAATTGCTTATGGGTTCAAAAATGATGAGAAGCATGAATTGCATTTAGAACAGGATGTGTATTTTCTTATCAGTAAATGAAAAACAATTAATGGTGAATATTTATATGCATATGTATATAAACACACATGCATCCATGCACAGGTATTTTATTAGTTTGGTTAACTGAGAATGGATTTTAATGCTAAAGAATAGCAAGAGGACACTGTAGTTGTATTTAGTTCAGGAAATCACAGACTCATAGAACTGAAATCTGTAAAGTACTCTGCATTTTATCCAGTTCAACTTTCCCATTTTCTGAATGAGAACACTGACTTCTGGAAAAATTTAGTAAATTTCTCAAGACCAGTTGCCAAGTGAGCAGAGGACTAGAATCAAGCTGACTCCCGGGGCATGGAATCAGTTTTATAAGGAAGACATTTAGTCTTCTAGAAGTCGAGGCCACAGGAAGTGGGGGTAACGTTTAAATAATAAAGACCCTAACTGGAGCACAGAGCCATTCGTTCCCCTTTCCTGTTGGAAATTCCAGAAACCAGAGAGTGGGACAAGAAGAGCGTCAATAGACTGTGGCTTAGGAGACTGGTCCTCTAGGAGGTGAGCTTGGATCTAGGAACCTGCGGTTAGGCCAGATGGGGTGCCCAGTTCACAGCTGACAGGCAGCTGCCCGTGTGAATTGTTAGTGGCAGTATTCTTGCCCCTAGCCTGAGAGGCCAGCAGCCTTACTGCTTGTTTCCTCCCCCACAGACTCCCCCCACTCCAAGGCCATATTTCTTCCAGGTAAACCTTCTTGTGAAGGTGGACTGACCTTAGACCTGTGCTCACACATCCACTCGTATTGACACCCAGAATGCCCCGTGTCTGGAGAAGTGTCAGCTTCTGGACTGCAAGGAACAGAAGGGGAAGAGACCAGGAGCAAAGGGATGGGCCAGATGGCAACACCAACTGCTCTCCAGGAGTTGTTGTTTTTTTTAATAACTCAGCTTGCTGCAAACAAAACTAATTAAGCCAGTTATTCTGATTTATGCTGCTATTGCAGAAGTAAAGTATACTTACATTACACTTTTGATGGCATTTAAAAGGTCAGAATATGAGTTGCAGTTTTCTGTTCGAAGCAGCCTGGTTTGTTGAACCACTCTTGAGAATTCAAATTAACCATGCTCATTAATTCAGCATCTCTTCTATTTCCCTAGACAGCAAGTGCCAATTCACCGTTCACCCAAACAGAATAATAAGACCCTGAAAGGCAAGTCATTAGTCATATCTGTAGATGATGGATTAGTCACAACTAACAGGATAGTGAGCTAAGAGTCAACTTAGAGTGAGAAAGAGAGAATGAAAATAGCAGACAAAGGCGGTGTGAGGGAACAGTGCCATGAAGAATTTCAAAGGATCTGCCTGTTTGGCAGTGCATGTTGTCAGTGGGCACCTGTCTTATGTTGATTGGCAGGACAGGCCCCGTCATTGTTGCAGGAGCCAACCAAAATGGTCCTGGCTATGTAGCGGGGAGGGCGGGGGGATTGGCTGAATTTAGCACTTATTTTACATGTGAGGGTACTTAGATGGAGAACACATTTACAATTATGATCAATAAGAGGTCTAGAAATAAACATTATCCAGGTGGTTTGCCATGAATAGCTCCCCCAGTACAGTGATTTTCATGAGGAACAGTTTGGAATCAAGTTTCTCAAAGTCTGTGGAAGAACAGGCTTGAATATTGCTTATTTTTAGAGTATCCCAGACTTGACTTGGGGTGGTGCACACACAATACATTGTACAGATGATGGATTATAGAATTGTGCACCTGAAACCTATATACTTTTGTTAACTGGGGTCACCCCAGTAAATTTAATAAAAAGGAAAAAAATTTAAATGGAGACCAATACTTTAATCCTTTTCCTAAAACTATGTGCCACATGGTTTTTGCCCTCAATTTCTTTGGCTTTTTCCTGTTGCAATCTCAAAATTGCCCACGTTGGGGTTTGTTGGCCTACCACATAAATCTATGGAAACATTAGAAAAATTGATGGAAACATTATTCTTGCCAGAGTCTACACAACCAAGTCATACAATAGGCATTCATTTGAAAAAGAGATAGGCTGGTACCAGGAGACCTATTCACAAAGCATATCTAGTTATTCTGTAGGTATCTGTGGAATTTCACCCATATGTTAAAGCAATATATAGCTACCCATCCTTAAATTGACATATGGCACCCAAACTTTATTTATGGCTGTGAAGCAATGAAACAATTTGATAAACCTCCGTCAGCCAAATTCTATTTTAATTGTGAATAAAAGTGGTATGTATTTAAAATGTATCTTAAAATAGTTTAAAGTAATTTAAAAACTTCATGGAGTTAAAAAAGTAGTATGACAAACTAACTTTTAATTTATTTATTGGGGTAACTTTGGTTAATAATGTAAATTTCAGGGGTACAGCTTTATAACACAACATCTGTGTAGCACGTTGTGTGCTTACCACCTGGTTTCCTGTCACCATGTGTTGGACCCCCTGTACCCTGTTCATTCTCCCCATAGCCCCTCTCTGGTAACCAGCCTTCTGTTGTCTGTATCTGAGTTTGTTATTTTTGGTTTTATTTGTTCATTTTATGTTTGTTTTGTTTTTTTTTTTTATATCCCACATATGAGTGGACTTATCTGGTTCTTGTCTTTTTTGTCTAACTTATTTACATAGCATCATACTCTTAACATCCATTCATGTTGTTGCAAATGGCAATATTTCATCTTTTTTTTTTCAATAACCAACTGAAGATATTTTTTCATTTATCTTCAGATAGAGGGAGAGGGAGGGGGGAAGGGGCGGGGGAGGGGAAACAGAGAGAGAGAGAGAAACATCAACGTGAGAGACACACATTGATTGGCTGCCTCCCATACAGCCCCGACCAGGACCAAGGACCAAACTGCAATCGGGGCATGTGCCCTTGACCGCACTTGAATCCGTGACTCTGGTCCGCGGGCTGACGCTCTAACTATGGAGCCAAACCGGCCAGGGCAATATCACATCTTTTTTATGGCTGAGTAGTATTTCATGGTATATGTTCCACATAATCTTTAGTCATCCATCAAAGGACACCTGGGTTGTTTCCATGTCTTGGCTATTATAAATCATGCTGTGATGAACATAGGGGTCTGTACAGCTTTATGAGTAAGGGTTTTCAAGTATTTCAGGTAGATATCCAGAAGAGGAAATGCTGGGTCATATAGTCGCTCTATTATTACTGTTTTGAGGAACCTTTATTCTGTTTTCCATAGTGGCTCCACCAGTTTACATTCCCACCAGCAGTGGACAAGAGTTCCCTTTCTTCCACATCCTTTCCACCTCTTACTTCTTGTCTTATTGATAATCTCCATCACCATTCTGACAGTTTAAGGTGGTATCTTATTGTGGTTTTGATTTGCATTTCCCTAATAGCTAGTGATGTTGAGCATTTTTTAATATTTCTGTTGGCCATTTGAATGTCTTCCTTAGAAAAGTGTCTTTTCAAGTTCTCTGCCCATTTTTAAATCAGATTTGTTGTTGTTGTTGAGTTGTTTGAGTTCTTGATATATTTTGCATATTAGCCCTCACTTGGGGGTATTGTTTGCACATAACTTCTCCCATTTGGTTGGTTGCCTCTTTGTTTTGTTGATGATTTCTTGTGCTCTGCAGAAGCTTTACAGTTTGATATAATTCCATTCATTTATTTTTACTTTTATTTCCCTTGCCTTTGGGGTCAAGTTTTCATTGACTTCTTAAAATGCATCATGGCACACTGCCCAGATGGAGATTTGGATATAGAGTTGGCTTTGCCTCTTTCTTGCTCTGTGGTCTTTAGCACACCACCAACTTCTGTGGGCAAAATAATGTATCCCTCAAGTAACAGGCTTATAATAAGTCAGTAGTCCCAGAATTTGGATTTTATAGATAGATATATGAAACTAAACCTGGAATTAGCAACTTTTTACCTTTGTGAGGTAAGGACAGTAAAATAATAAAAATAATCTTTATCTACTAACACCATCATTTCATAAAAGATCATTTGAACATTTAAGAACAGAAAAAATATATTTACTTAATGGCAGCCTTTCTCCCCCAAAGAAACAGCTGGAAACATTATATTAATATATCTCCATTAAACATTTTTTGGAATAATAATGCTAACGTGTAGCCCAGGGTTCAGATTCAACAGTGCTGTACAAAATGCATTTCTATTGTCCAACCTGTTTTGGAACCTTATTTTTGCTTCAGCCAGCATAGAAAATCAGGCTTCACAGAGGTGTATGTTGATAAACAGAATCTGCAGTGTAAACTCAGTTTCACTTTGGCAGAGTCTGGACAAACTCATGGAAGCCAGGAATCACAACCCATGAAGTGCTAACAGCTTCTTGCTCCTCCTCTTACCAGGACAGGAGGAAAGGTGATGTATCAGTTTTGTGTGTGTGTGCGCATTTGTGTGTGTGTTGGGGGGTTTGACAGCTTAGACTGGGGACTCTTCTTTGCTTGTCACCCCACCCAGCTTCCTCCAGAGGTTGTGCAACTGGGCTTGGGCTTCTTACAGGAACAGTGAAGACCTCCAAGAGGGATTATGTGCTTAGGTGGAAAGTTCATTGTGCATGTCTCCACCTGAGAACCATTGGACTAAATCCTCTTTCTGGAGCACTGTGCCTTGTAGGGAACTTGTCAGGGTTGCAAAAGTTCTTCTAGCAATGTAGATGGGCTCAGTCTCCTTGGAAGAGGCCACAGTGATGAGTCTGAATACCTCATGGGAGAACAAGAAGCAAATGAGGCTACAGTGGAGGTGATTTGGGATTTGTAGAGTTCTAAAATTGGTCTGATGTTAGGATGGTTCTGTTTGGGCAAGCCTCTGAGGGAAGACTGCAAATGGCTAGCTTTGCGTGAAATGTGCATTGTGTCAAGACTCTTACATATTTTCCCACATTGCTTAGTGGGAAGAGTGCTCTGGAAAACAGGGCGAAGGATTTCACTTTCTACTCTACTGCAGACTGGATGGTCTCGTCTCCTTGCCATCTGTATACTAAATGGGAGAGTATGGCTGTCAACTAAAGTTTGTAAGGGAGAAAGCCAGTTGCTGGGCAGTGGCACCGGGTTCTTCATGTGCTTTAATTATCTCCCATCTAACCAGATGTTGGTGGTCTTTTCCTGGAACCTTTGGGCAGAAGATAAGACATTCTCTTCTCTCTTTGGTACTTTTATCCTATTACTTTACAGCTGGTGTTAGAACTAATTTGGGATAGTGCTGTTTAGTGAAATTGGGAGGGTAACATTAAGTGAAGGGAAGGGCAAAATCTATTGCAATTTCATTGTAAATCATGTCTTTGGCTCGTGGGGCAGCCATGCATTCTAAGCAATGTCAGGGATAATAGAGATTTATTACAACAAATTAAAGGCTAATCAGAGTGTGTTCTGAGATTAACAACATAGTAAAACAAATATAAATGTTTAAGAGGAAGCATGGTAAAAGACTCATGGATGTGGGTGGTAGTAGAAAACCAAATTCTGCTCATATTTGACTTACTTTGTATACATTTTTGCACTGTTCCATGTGTAGAGGAGAGATGATTGAGAATAATACATGTATTGACACTCATTTACATTCATTTATTCAACAAATATTTATTGTGCATTCCATGTGGGTGCAGCATGGTGATACACATTGTATGAGACAGAGAAGTGGGAGTCACAGGCCCTTCATACTAGGAGTTATTCATGGTCTGCTATGTCCATGGGAGAGGATAAATAACAGTGAAGGTGTGCAATTAAGAACCAAATGGACAGAATGAGCTATTGGTACCATGGGCCTCTATGGGCCTGGGAGATGGGTCACAGGATGCCATGTCCAGGATGGCTGCTCAAAGAGGGTGTGTTGTGAGGTTGAGTCCGGGCATGGTTGGAGTTGGACAGTCCAGCAGGAAGGGTGAGGATGTCTAGGAGAGAGGGCCTGCAGGTAGAAATGAGCCAGTGGTGTTAAAGGAACAATGACATGAGAAGGTCTGAGGTCTTTGTTAGGTTGGGGTTGTGGCAGATAATTTTGGAAAGTGGATAGAGGCTAGATTACACAGGGTGTGAAATGTTATCCATGGATGTTTTCCTAATAGCAGCATTAGTTTCTCATATGGGGAGGAATGTAAAATGTTCTCAAGTCTTTAAACTTTGTGATTAATCTAAGTGAGATTTTATAACTCAATTTAATTCAAATAGTTTTTTTTTTTTCTCTGTTAATCCTCACCCAAGGATATTTTTTCTATTGATTTTTAGAGAGAGTGGAAGGGAAGGAGGTAGAGGGGAGAGAAGGAAGGATGGAGGAGGAGGGAGAGGGAAGGAGGGAGGGAGAGAAACATTGATGTGAGATAGACATTGATTGGTTGACTCCTGTAGGTGCCCGGCTAGGGCTGAGGATCGAATCTGCAACCCAGGTACATGTCCTTTGACTGGGAATTGAACCCATGACCCTTTGGTGCCTGGCGCTGAGCCATGCAGGCCAGGGCTCTAGTATTTTTTTTGTATTCCTTTCCTTAAGGCTTCCTGAACTAAGAGGTTTTACAATGATCAATGCTTGAGGTCTTTATGTACCTAGATTTATGCCATCATTTAATCATCTCCCATTATTTTATTTTATTTTTCTACCAAAGGTTATGCTGAATTACTTTTCTTCTTTAGTGGGTGAGTTTTACAATGAGGGTTGTCAGTTAAGAAAATTCATCTTCTGACTAAGATATTTTGAGTCAGTAACAAAAATGTTATAAGGTTTTAGGGAAAATATAGCCTAGTTGCCCAGAAGGCAGAAATGTGCTGCTAAGTGAAAATCAATGAACTAATTCTGTAAAAAACAATAAAGGGAGAAAAATAATCGTGGAACATGTTGACTGTTTGGTTGGTTTAGTGTAGTAAAATTAACCTAATTTAGCCTTTGCCTTTCATTCATTTTGATGTTTTTCCACTTGAGTATTTTTGACGTCATTTTAGCCTGTGGTGTTGCATAGTAAGTCTCAGATAGTTTTCAAACTGTGTTCAAAGAGTCAACATGTTCCAGGATTATTTTTCTCCCTTTATTGTTTTTACAGCTCGTAACTGACTCCGCAGTCTTAGGTGAGGGCTGTGTGCTGTTACCACTGACAGCTTTCCCATGAATCACCTTGGTCACAATTGCTTATAAAAGAAGAAATAAGCACTTAATGTGCTTTGAGTATGTCCAGAATGTCACAGTATTAAGCTCACTTCTTAGTCCTGGCCCCTGTTGCCTGTTATTAGGGTATTAAGTCAATAAATCACATTTACCCATATTTCATTCCCACCTTGTAGATACAAGCTCGGATGGCTTGGGTGCCAAGACAGTAAGGTGGTGGCCGGGATCCACCATCTTTCTAGATTTTGCTGTAATTGGCAGCAGATTCTTTGTGTTGCCAAGAGCTGTAGCTAAAAGTTTACCTATGTGTCAAAACAAAAGGAGTTCTTCTAGGAACTGCCTTTTTCTAGGAGGTTGGAGGAAGAGGGGAGAGAGCTGGCTTCTTTGAATACCCGCACTCTAGGATCTAGGCCAAACAGGGATTGAGCTGCCTCTTAAAATTTTTATTATTATGCACTCTAGGAACCTCTTAAAAAGAGACTAATGCACTTTTAATGACTAGATATTAAAAAGTATTTATTTCCAGTATAAAAAAATTGCTGTTGAAGTGATTTTTGTTTCTTCCTAAACGGAACAAAGTAATATCTGAAAATAGAACAACCAAAAATAGTCTCTTCTTGTAAATGCGACCTGGTCACGGCTGGCTGGTTTGGGTAGGGCGGTTGGAATTGATAGTGAATTGGAATTTTGGGGAGAGGGCACCCAGCCAGCAGCAGGATATGGCAGGTGGATGGAAGCTGACATGCCCGGTGAGGCTTGATTGGCACTGGGACTGGGCTTGATTGATAGTAGGTGGCAAACTTGAATACTCAACTGAGATAATCTTTTCCTAGGGAAAAGATTGACATTAATATATGTAACATGCAAAGAATATGTGTTCTGGCTTCTCCACTTGGTACATGAATGACCTAAGACATGTTATGTAACCTCCTTGGTCCTCAGCTTCTTATTTATAGGATGAGGATGGTAAACATTTCTGCCTCATGGGGGTTTACATTAAGAAAGTCAATGTATATAAAGCACATAGATTGATATCTGCCTGTTGTGTTTTGTCTAAGACAAATTATTAGGGTTTTCTGCCAGTTGCCATACTCCTTGGAAATTGTAAGTGAGGACCAATGGTTATATAGGTGAAAACCTTTACCTGGATATTAATTACCCAATGGGTGAATTTTCTTTCATCTTGCTGGCCAAATTACTGTATTTATTTCCTAGATAGATGCTAATATCCAAGATAAGCTGAAGATGGTACAATTAAAGAAAGAAAATGGGAAAGGAAATAATGTAAATAAGTCACAGTTAACTGTTGTATTGAATTCAAACTCAGGTGGTTTGAGCCTAGAGTCTGAACATTCAACCACATCAAAGTGAAAGGTGATATGTCTCTCCCTCTCCCTCTCCCTACTCCCGAAGAATAATGACTTTATTTTTGTAAAACTGGCACATGATCATAATAATAAATTTAAGCAATCCCAAGTTAGAACAAATAAAGCCAAAAAGAGTCCAAATCTTATCACCCCAAAATAAACACCATTCAGATTTATTAACTTTCTACACAACTCTCCATGCATAATAGAGGTGAAGATGGATTGAAATTGTTTTACAAACTGAGTTAATTATACCCCCCCTTTTTTGAGGGTTGATGTGGAACAATATGAGGCCAATCTGATTTCTTCCTCCCCATGAATGTGACTTACTTTTTCTGCCTAGAAAATTTCCCAGCTAAGTTTTCCCGTGTCTGTCTTGATGTTGATGCTTCAGAATTATTTTTCCTGGGGAGGAGTGGGCCCTATTGATGTGGTCACTTCTTAATTTCAGGAAATTATATTCTGTTATGCTTAAAATATTTAACAGTCTTATTGTAACATAACAGAGAGAATGGAAGTAAACTGAATTGTGCAGTTTTAAGAATTGTTTATAAAGCACACAAATTGTAAATAACGTCTCCCCCCAAACTTTGTTATTCCTTCCCAGTCAGAACCTCTCCTTTCCTTGGTGGTACCCATATTCTGGCTTCCAGAGTCACCATTTCCTCGCTTTGAGAAGAATAGTCTTGCCAGCAGCATTCATTTCCTGAAATGATATACAGGAGTTAAATTTACTTAAGCTCATACTGTATATTCTCTAATTACAAATGATATTGAACATCTTTTATGTGTTTATTTGCCACCTGTGTATCTTGTTTGGTCAGATGTCTGTTCAGATCATCAACCCATTTTGAAATTGGGTAATTCTGAATTTTTAAGAGTTCTTGTATATTTCGGTTACAAGTCCTTTATCAACTTACATGTTTTGTAAATATTCTCTCCCACTCTGTGGCTTGTCTTTTCATTCTCTTTATAGTGTCTTTTGCAGAGCAGAATGTTTTAGTTTTAATGGATTCTAACTTATCAGTATTTTTCTTTCATAGATTGTTCTTGCTAGTGTATCTAAAAAATTCATGGTCAAATTCAATATTACTTAGATTTTCTCAGAATTTTTTACTCTCATGTCTGACATTTAGGTCTGTGAAACATTTTAAGTTAATTTTTGTGAAAGGTGTAAAGTCAGTGTCTATGTTAATTTTTTTCTTTTGCATATGGGCAACACCATTTGTCGGACACACCATTCTTCTCTATTTACTTTTGCTTCTTTGTCAAAGATAGTTGGCTGTATTTATGTGGGTCTATTTCTGAGCTCTCTATTCTGTTTTACTGATGTATGTGTCTGTTCTTTTGCTAATTCTGCACTGTCTTGATTGCTGTTGATTTATAATTACAGAATTTGGGTTTTATGAGTCCTTAAAATTTGTTCTTCAGTATTGTGTTGGCTATTCTGGGTCTTTATCTTTTTACATAAACTTTAGAATCAGTTTGTTCATATTCACAAAATAGTTTTCTGGGACTTTGATTGGGATTCCATTAAATTTATAGATCAGGTTGGGGAGAATTGATGTCTTAAACAGGTGGTCTTTCTCCATTGCTATTGGGAGTGGGGTTCTTGAGGTACTGCTGGAAGAAGCATTTCTGGAGGCTCCCTCCGGAGGATGATATATGGTAGAAAGCGTTATTTTCATGAAATTGCATTCCTGGGTTTCCAAAGTCCCATTTCCTTTAGTCCAGTTATAGAAGTGTAGCTGGGGTTTCAGTAGAGCTAACAGCAAAGCCCGTGTCCAGAGTTTGCTTTCCATGTTGGAGACAGGTCCAGCTCAGCATCAGGCTAGCTGTGGTCCATTAGTCCCGTGTGTCCTATGAACCTGTGCACAAATGCAGGAGAGCGCTTCCCGAGCAATAAGAGTCCCAAGATCGTAAGACGAACCCAGAGAAACCAAGAGAGTGAGCTCCTTTGTTTAGGGGATTAAATATCCCAAATTTTATGCCCTTGCAGTGGCCACACCCATTCTGGCCAGTGACCTGTTACCAGGTGTGACTGACAGCAAATACCTTCCTGACATCATGCCCATTACTGGGCATGCGTCTGTTCTCCTCCCTGTCCAGTCCCTTCCCCCACAGATGGGTGGTGGTGGCAGCGGCAGGGGGGAGGGGATAGATGGGTGGCTCCCTGGGGAGTCTAAAGCTTTAGCTTCCAAATGACATGCCTGTAATATTTGACCTCCCCTTTGCTCCTTTCCTGTTAATAACTAGGTTAATTACAACTATCTCTAATTTGTTAAGTTTTATCAAGAATAGGTGGATTTAGTTAAGTGCTTTTTCAATATCGATATCATATGATTTTTCTTCTTTAATATATGTTCTTTTTGAACTTGCTCACTTGTAAAAAAATTTAATCTTACGTTTGAAGATTCATGCATCTGGTACAGGTGGTTGTGCTTTGTACATTTTCATGGCTGTTTAGCAGGGATTGGTAAACTGGCCTGCAGGCTGTGTCTAGCTTGCTGCTTATTTTTATGACTTGTAAGCTGAAAATTATTTTTATATTTTTAAAGGATTGAAAAGATCTAAGGAAAATTATTTTGTGACCTGAAAATTACGACATTCAGACTTCATTGTCCATAAATAGTTTATTTTATTTTTATTTACTGATTTTAGAAAGAGGGGAGAGAGAGAGAGAGAGAGGGAGAGAGAGAGAGAAACTGATTTGTTGTTCCACTTATTTATACATTCATTGGTTGATTCTTGTTTGTGCCCTGACCAGGGATTGAACCCACAACCTTGGCGTATTGGGACAATGCTCTAATCAACTGAGCTACCGGCCAGGGACTGTAAATAAAGATAAATTGGAACACAGCCACACTCATTTGTTTGTGTAGGGTCTGTGGCTACTTTTGTGCTTCCATGGCCGAGTCGAGGAGTTGCAACAGAGACCCTAGGCTCTCAAAGTGGAAAAGGTTTACTGTCTGGCACTTTATAGGAAAAGTTTGCTGACCCCTGCTGCATAGTCATCCACTGCATGAAGATCCCACCAGGTGTGTGTCCATTCTACTGCTGATGGGCTTAGCATGTTACTGGTTTTTGGCAACTGTAAAAAAAGCTATGAACATTTTTGTGTATGTGTATGGGTACACGTTGGCATGTGTACCATTGCTGGGTATACACTTTGGAGTGGCATTCCTGAGTCATGGAGTGTGTCTGTGATCTAGGGTGGATATTTCTGGTTACATTTTCATCAGCAGATAAAACTCCTCACTGCTCCATATGCTCCATAATAATTGCTATTTGTATGACTTACAACTTCTGTCAGTTTGGTAGGTGTAACCTTGTTTTTAATGTAGGTGTTAATTTGTTCATTCTTGACCGCCAGTGAGGCTTATTATATTTTTAACATTTTTCTGCTTTAATTATTTTCTTCCAAAACAGCAATTATGTCTGTTCTCTTTTCTCCCCTGCACCCTTTTGTAGTTACTTAATTCTGTCCACCTGTCCACAGTCGTGGTTTTTAGATGTCATTTTATCTGTTCTTCCTCCTAATGTTTTTCATCTCAGTAATATTTTCATTTTTCTCTCCCATTTTTATTTTTTAAAAATCTGGACTCTATCGTCTTATTTTCTTGAACGAATTGCCTCAACATCTCCCCTGTTGCATTGCTCTTCATCTTTTGTTCATGGGGTGAAAGGAATGTGAACTGGGACAGTCTGAAGCTCAGTTCTGGTTTTGTTTCAAGAGGCTTCTCACCAAATAGGTTATTTTCTTTGCCCCATAGTTTGTCTTCCCTAGATTTTAGCCTTTAACCGGTGATAGGACTCGTAGCAAAGTCACTGACTGTTTTCTTGGCCTGACTGCTCTTGCTCCGGCGGTCTCCCTCCTCCAAGGTGAGGTCAGAGGCTTCTGTGTGGCCCTGGCCGGGTAGCTAGTCGATTGGAGAGTCATCCTGATACACCAAGGTTGTGGGTTCGATCCCCGGTCAAGGCACATACAAGAATCAACCAATGAATGCATAAATAGGTAGAACAACAAATCAATGTCTCTCTTTCTGTTTCTACTCTATCTCCCATGACATTCTGCGCCTTGTTCTGTATCTGTACTGCTCCCAGATATATTCCCTATCCCATCCCCCTCACCTGCCCAGGCACACGCCTCTCCCTAAGATTGCTGTGGTCATTGGACAGGCCTTCCTAGTCTGACTTGAGTTTTTAGGGAAACCTTTTCCCACCAGTGAGGAGGTATGAGTAGTAAATTACCCTTCGTTGCTTAGGTGTGCTTCATTGTTTGCATTTTGGAAATGTCACTGTGTCCCTGTTCCAAAGAATTTTCTACTATGTTTAATTGTCGGGTTGTTTTTAAAGAAGAATTTCTTTGCTTGGCCATTTTTAACTGGAAGTCATAACCTGTCTTTTGGAGCTGTCAAATACATGACTGTTTGGTGTTAGAAAGAACAAATAAGTGGATAATTATTTCACTTTTTTTGTGCACATGTGTTCATGTATGGGGAGCCAGCATTTGTAAGGTGTAATTTTGTAATTTCTTCTCAAGGACATACACATCTAGAATGGAAGGAAACACTTTTTTTCTGTATGGAATAAATGCTAAATACTCAAAATGATGATGTTCCTTCTAAAAGCTTAATGTAGTATATCTTAATTATCCAAGGATTAAAGTGCACGGTGTACTGTTATTATATTAATTGTACAAGAAAATCACAGCAGATATCCGAGTATACATCTGAACGTGATTTGCCAGCCTTTTTGTTAGTTGTAATTCTCTCTCTCCTAATTAGGTTTGCCCGATTATTGGTTTCTTAAAATATGTGCATATTTTAAGGATCATCAGGAAGTCAGTTTATGAAAAAGCATCATTAAATTTGTTTTACAGACTCTGAGTTGTTCCTGCGGAGGTTTGGGGACATATGGCTTCTTGTCTGATACAACATCTTGTGTGAAAAAATCTTGCTCAGAACCCAAAACAAAAGCAACAAAAAATAAGAATAAACTTCAGCAACGTAAAATTTTCCTCAGTCAAAATGCTCTCAAGTAACTTCAGCAAATACATGGTACACGTGACTGTGGCTACCGTGCTAAGTGTCGGAGAGTTGAAAACAAACTTGAAAATGGGAACTACATTCTCAATACAGTCACCTAAACTATTTTAACACAAAACTATACTTGTTAAAGAGGCAGCTAAGCAATTCCCTATTTTGATAAATTAAAAATAACTGTATTACTACAATAGCAATAGGTATACATTGTAGAAAATGAGAAAATAATAAGAAAATGGAAACACCATCTTTCTACCACCAGAGATACCATTAACGCTGTACATTTTTCATATCCATTTCTGTATATATATATCTGTTTTTTAACCAAAAAACCCCATACTCTACATGCTATAACCTCCCCACCCCTAGTTAATTATCACCAGCTTTTCATGTCAATAAACCTATGTCTTATATATTAACCTGGTTCATAGTCAACATTTAACAGTTGTCTTCAAAATACCATTCCGATCTTTAGTCCAGTCAGGACTCTGCCCAATCCACTCTTTGCCTGTAGTTATGATGTCCCTTAAGTTTCTAGCATAGTCCTCACTTTTTTTCTCTTTATGATACTGACTTGTTGAAGAGGCTGGGCAAGAAGAAATGGGCGAATATCTTCTGGTCATAGATATTTGAATATTAAAGTTTTTGGAGATAGTGTTTAACTTCTTAGATCATTAAAAATTCACTTCTGATAATGTTTAGGGAGGACCAAAAGCAAGAGTGGAGGTAAGGTAGACCTAATATATTACTGAACGGAGAATATCCTTTTATCTGCAAGGGTATGCTATTCATTCATTCATTCATTCATTCATTCATTCATTGTTACGTGCCCCTACTGGGAACCGAACCCAGGACTCTCTGGTCCGCAGGCTGATGCTCAACCACTGTGCCAAACTGGCCAGGACTAGTTATTTATTATTTACATGTTTAAGTCTAGGACATGTCTCCCAAACTGGGAAGCTCTGAATTCACGAAGCCTTTCCTCCATTGCTTACTACATTAACTACTCTAGTCATGGACATTAGTATACTAAAGAGGTTGCTAGTAATGCAGGGATGTCTTTGGTGAATTTTATCTGAGCTGTTATTTGCCTTCATATTGACTTTGTGTGTACCTTGTCAGATGTTATGGGAGCTAAAGATGAAGAACACAGTCTCTTCCCTCAGAGGTCTCTATAGAATACTTGCGGAGAAAAGATCCATCAGTAATATGAAAACATAAATCAGTACAATGTTAGAGGACACCCCTGGGATAGTAAACAAGATGACATTAAAGAATACCCCACGGTCTTGCATTTTAAAATCATGTGTATTGAGGTATCATTTATATACAATAAAACGTATCCATTTTACACATCTAGCCTCTTTTTTTTTTCCTTATTGAAATGAGAGAGAGAGAGGAAGAGAGAAACATCGATGAGAGAGAACATTGATTGGCTGCCTTCTGCATGCCCCCCGAGTGGGGATCAAGCCCACAACCTGGGCATGTGTCTTGACCAGGAATTGAACTGGCGACCTCTTGATGCATGGGTTGACACTCAACCGCTGAGCCACACCGGCCAGGCATCTAGCCTCATTTTTTGACCACCTCCTGTTTTGTTCTGCTCCAATAACAAACTGTTCATAAAGTCTTTCCCAAGTTCCACTTTCTTGCTTTTCTAAATATTCAGTATTAGGGGGAGCGGGGAGAGGGCTTTGCTGCTTTCCTCTATCTGGAATGCCCTTTACCCCACCTTTTTTTTTTTAAGCATGATTTGCTCCCCAACCTTTAGCTTTACACCTGGCTACTAACTACTGCTCCCCCGTGGTCTCGGAGATCCTCGTGTATAACACTGTTTACCAAAGGAAGTGTCTACATAATATCTTCCTCTCCATTCAAACAGTGTCTTACCTTTACGTTTGCCCCTATTAGCAACACCTTTCCTTTTCCTTTGTCCTAGTTCATCCATTTTGTAGATATATTTTAAATATTCATAATATATCAGGTTTAATGCTAGATCCTGGGCTAGATAAAAATTAGAATAAGCCCTGGCTACAGTGGTTCAGTGGTTAGAGCGTCAGCCCACACACCAAAGGGTTGCAGGTTCAATTCCTGGTCAAGGGCACATATCTGGGTTGTGGGTTTGATCCCCAGATAGGGTATGAGAGGCAACCAATCTCTCTCTCTCTCTCTCTTTCTCTCTCTCTCTACTCCCCTTCCCTCCCTCCCTTCCACTCTCTCTAAAAATCAATGGTAAAAATATCCTTGGGTGAGGATTAACAACAACAGAAAAAATTAGAATAAGACTTTGGTCCTTTCTTCATGGGGTGAAATACAGTTGGGGTAACACTCGGAAACCATATGCAGTGTGATAAATGTCCCAGAGACAGGCGCCGTGATCTATGGGAACAAGGAGTCTAGGGCCATAAACCATGTGGGCGAGAGGGAGTGCTTCGTGGAGATTAATTATAAAGATTTCAAGTTTCTAGAATTTGCTAGATAGAAAAGAGGAAGACCATAAGAGCATATGAAGAGTTGCCCTGACTGGCTGGCTTGGTTGGTTGGAGTGTCACTGGGTACACCAAAAGGTTGTGGGTTCCATCCCTAGTCAGGGTGTGTATGGGAAGCAAACAATCTATGTTCCTCTCTCACATCAATGCTTGTTTGTTTTTCTCTCTCTCTCTCCTTTCCTCTCTCTCTAAAAATAAATAGAAAACATATCCTTGAGTGAGGATTAAAAACAAAACAAACCATAGGAAGACCATTATAAAAGCATGGTGTTCTGAAGTCAAGACATATTGAGGAAATTCTGAGATGTCATTGTTCTTGGAAGATCCTTTCTTGCCTATGAATCTATTTGTCAGTATAAACACAAGTAGTCCCTTCTATAATCCCTTTTTATTCCACTTATATTTAATCTTAAACTCAATTGCCCACCATTATTTCCTTAAAAGGCTGGTAAATCAGGTACTCTGATCATGCTGAATAAATATTTTAGGGATTAAAAAAAAATAAAGCCAAGCTTATATAATATGAAGACAAAATACTAAACTATTGACATATCAGAGCATAAGATATTACTTATAGCCAATCAGTAAGCTGCCACCAAGCTTTTGAAAACAGCTTACCTTGATAATAATGATTCTGAAGAAAGACAAATTAATTTCAAAGAATAAACTAGGACATTAATCGCACACGAGCGTGCGCGCGCACACCCACACTCGGAGTGGTGCTTTGTTTTCCAGAAACTCGTATCGCTTAATATTCTTTTCATTGCAGACAGTTGGGAAGGCCAGACATTTCTGAGAAGGCAGCTCATATTTCATCATTTTTTCTTAGTAGCTAAGTGGCATCCTGGAAGATCACTCTTCAGAATGTCAGTGTGCTTAATGACAGGCCAGACCACAAATGGATTGTCTAAAAGCTAAGTAAGACTGGCTTTACCTAACAAAATAGCAATAAAAGTTGATCTCCATTGATAACCTCTTTTTTATTTCCTGGCTACCAAAAATAGCATGTAATAACTTTTTCCATGAAGCTAGAAAGAAAGAAATATGCAGGTGGCCAAGGAGGTAGGTTCTATTGAGTGGCTCTTTATATAATGTCTCCATTCCCACCACGGCCTTCACCACCCCCATCATCTCTGACACGGGGCCTGCTGATTGGACTACATCTTCCTCTCCTTTCAAAACAAATTTCCATTTTGTGAAAACATCTACATTTAATGTCCTAATTCTGCTGATGTTTTCTGTGGTTCTTTGCTTCTCTGACTCCATTTCCTGGTACACCAGTAACAATCACTAGCTTATGAATAAGAGATGAGCCTCACTGTTTCATAGAGACATCTTAGGTGGGTTTGGGCCCATAGAAGGCCACTCAAGGATAGAATCAGCCTGTGTGCAAGGTTTCTCTTGGCATTTTAAGCTATCAGCTGCCAAGGCATTTATGTCCCACCCAGAAGTTGGGCATCATACATACACTGTGTAGTCGATGTACACTTGAGCAACTTTCATTTAAGCTGCTTGACAGACTAACTGATGCTTCCCATTTCGCCGTGAAACATCCTGATGGTGCCCTAGCCTTTGCAGCTGGAAGGCTCCTCTTGGGCGAGCTTGTGCATGCCTCTCCCTGGTTGAATTGTTGACTTACCAGGAGTTATCTGTGTGTATTCCCAAACCTGTTTGTTAGTTGCACTTGTATTGTCATCTTGAAATTTAATGAAATAGTGCATAGATGGATGAACAATGACTGTAAAATGAGTTATTTTTCAATGAAAAAATTAAAAAAAATGCTATGGAAAGATTCAGTATAGGTAAGTGGTTTGATGAAAATTGCTGTCAAATTAGAGATGGGCAAGAAAATGGTAAAATATTTGAAAACAGAATCACAAAAATTTAGAAAAATTTTACTAGATGACAGATTTCTCACTCTTAAATGTTTTAGGTGTTAATTTCTCATTATACTTGGAAGAAGAAAACTAGAAAATTTAGGTAATACATTTTGTGTTGGTTTATGTGAGAGCATAGACTCTGAGAAAAGGTCTTTCTCTATATTTATCATTTAAAAATGATTCCCAACATTTGAAATGAGTGGAATAACCCCAGTTATGCTGTCTCCTAGGCAAAAAGACTTGAGAAGCATCTGAAATATAGACGCTCACCCCAGCTTTATGTGCAGTCACGCAAAGTGATGTTTCCTGTTGGAACCACTGGGCTGGAACACTTGTCTTTTATAGAAGAACGAATTTCTGGACCTAGTTGGGAAAGGAGAGTGCAGGCCTTTCAGCTATGAGGGAGCCCATCAAGGATGATTGAACCATGGAGAGTTAATGTCTTTGTGAATCTGTTTTCCTGGCACATAATATTCAGGGGCATATCAGACACATTTTCCCACCTGTTGATAATAGATGTATCCTAAGTCCTCGGTATGAGATGTGACTGGGAAGTAAACAGACAGATTTAACCAACATACTAGAATGTATACATCCAAATAAGCTGCCTTTTTCAAAATACTGACAATAGGGGGTTTGACAATTATTCCAAAGATGCTGTTTCTACTCAAAAATCATTTTTGGAACTCATTTGAAATTGCTTTTGAAGGCGATTTACAAACTTCATGCTAACTCCAGTAAATTGTTTCAGAGTCATACCTGATTTTAAATAAATGGTAGTTTTATCCATCTTGAGTTGCCATCCTGGGTCCAAATAGCTACCTACCTACTTGTAAGTGTCAAGGATTTTCATTGCTAAGATATTAAAAAGCTTGCCTTTCAGGCCTTATAGACAGCCCCAAAGGGGAGTTCAAAAAAGCTTTGATCAATGGTGGCATCACTAAAATAGATATAAACCATCTAATGAGGTAAATGCTTTGAAGAGGACAGTGTTAATTTGAATGTATAAATCATTTGTTTAAAAAGTCAAATTATCATACTGCTCTAGAGCATGAATCAACAAACTTTTTTCATATCTAGTCCATAGTGGACTAGATAGTAAGCATTTTAGTCTTCGCAGGCCATAGATCTCTGTCATAACTATTGAACTATGCACAAAAGCAGTCCTAGACTTTATGAGAATGAATGGGCATGTCTCTGTTCCAATACAACTTTATTTACAAATACGGGCAGCAGGTTGAATTTGGCTCATGGGCCATAATTTGTCAGCCATTGCTCTATGGAGTCCTGAAAAGCAAATGACCCTCAATAGTTCTGTCTTGATGTAATCCACTGAAAAGATAGATTGGAATCGTTGTTTTCATCTTTGATGCAATAATCACCATTTTAAAGGACAGTTACTTATATCAAAGAATAAAAAAAATTCTGACCATGCTAATATATAATTGCAATCTGATATTCTTAGGCAGTAGCCTAAGGAAGAAGGCTAAAAGGGACTTGACTTCTGTATATACTCAGCTATAAGTGCTTCCCACTGTATTTCTGACCACCACTGTTGCTGCCCCAAAGTCTGGCCATACAATGTCTGGAATGGCTATGTGAGGAATTTAAGGAAAATGTGATGAGATGGGACTCTCCTTCCTTGCCTCCTTTTCTCTCTGCCTCCCACCCTCCCTTGCTCTCTTCCTCTCCTCCCTTCCATTTTCCTCTAATATCTTTCTTCTCTCTTCCTTTCATATCTTTAAGATATAATCCATATATCATAAAATTCACCCATTTAAAGTATACAGCTCAGTGGTTTTTAGTATATTCATAGTTGTACAACCATCAGTACAAACAATTTTAGAACATTATCATCACCCCTGAAAGAATTTACATTTAACCATTAATAGTTAATCCTCATCCTAGTGGGTATGAAGTAATGTTTCACTGTGGTTTTGATTCTTTTTCCTTGATGTCTAATGATATTGAATATTTTTATTTTTTCTTTATTAATTTTTAGAGGGGGAAGGAGAGAGACAGGGAGAGAGAGCTAGAAACATCGATGAGAGAGAACATCGATTGGCCGCCTCCTGGGCCCACAACATGTGCCCTGACCAGGAATCGAACTGGCGACCTCTTGATGCATGGGTCAGTGCTCAACCACTGAGCCACACCGACTGGGTGATGTTGAACATTTTTAAATGTGCTTATTGATTATTTGAATATCCTCTTTGCAGATATGTTTGTTCAAAGCTTTTTCCCATTTTAAAATTTGGTTTGTCTTCATTATTGAGTTGTAAATGGTCTGTATATGTTCTGCATTTTTTCCCAATTCTGTAGGCTGTTTCTACTTTCTTGATATTGTCCTTTGAAGCATGAAAGTTGTTCATTTCAATGAAGTCCAATTTATATTTTCTTTTGTTCCTTATACTTTAATGTCATATCTAAGAAGCCATTGCTTAACCCAAGGTCATGAAGGTTTACGTTTGTGTCCCTCCCACCATGAGTTTTATAGTTTTAGCTTTTAAATTTAAATCTATGACCCATTTTATGTTTATTGTTTTTTTCTCATAGCCCATCATTTTGTATTTATTTTTGTATATGGTGTGAGATAGGGAGTCCAGAATCCTTGTTTTGCATGAGGCTATCCAGTTGCCCAGCACCTTTTGTTAAAAAGACTATTCCCCATTTAATGAGTTTGGGAACCATGTCAAAAGCATTAACCATAAAGCTAAGGTTTTGTTTCTGACTCTCATTTTTCTTCCATTGATCTGTGTGTCTGTCCTTATGCTAGAACCATACTGTCTTGATTACTGTAGCTGCATAGTAAGTTTGAAATCAGAGAAATGTGAATCCTTCAGATTTGTACTTTAGTATCAGCTCGTCAATTTTATCAGTAAAGGCAATAGAGGTTATGATGGGGATTACATTGAATCTGTACATCAATTTGGGGCATATTACCAGCTTAACAATATCAAGTCTCTGATTCATTAACATGGTTAATGAATATGACTTTCCACTTTAGATCTTCTTTAAGATCTTCTTTTTCTTGTGTTTTTAAATTAAATTTATTGGGGTGATGTTGGTTAATAAAATTGTATCGGTTTCAAGTATACAGTTCTATAATGCATCATCTGTATATTGCATTGGGTGCTCACCACCCAAAGTCAATCTACTTTCATCACTACATAATTGACCCTCTCTACCCTTCACTAACCGCACCCCACCCCTTATCCTCTGGTAACCACCATACTTTTTCAATAATGTTTTATAGTGTTCAGTACACAAGTCTTATATTTCTGTTGTTAAATTTCTTTGTATGTATTTTGTTCTTTTTGATGCCTTTATAAATGGAATTGTTTTTCTGATTTCATTTATGGATTGTTCATTGCTAATGTATAGAAATATAATTGATTTCTGTTGTATTGATTTTATATTTGGTAATTTTACCAAATTCGTTTATAAATTCTCATATTTTAATAAATTCCTTAGAACTTTCTACATATGAGGTCATATCATCTACAGATTAGGAGTGTTTGTAAGAATCTATTTTATTGGACTCAGTTCCCTTCTGTGACTGTTTCAGACTCCATCACCATAGCTGTCTCCTTCCTAGCTGAACCCTCTGCTCTCAGCAGACAATCTTTTCCTAGGATGACGAAAGGAAACCTTAAGTAATTTTGTATTACAAGACCTTAACCTCCACTCCAAGGGGTGGCTGAGCAAATAAAAATTTCATCTTAGCTAGTCTGTAAAAATTCCCAAGGTCAGAATAGTAGTGGGGGCTTTAGAAAAACTTTTTATTATTGGTGAGCTTTTTCTTATTTTTGTGGGTGGGTTTTTTGTTTGTTTTGGTCATAACCAGACACGGTGTTTGCTACTTGGAATAGGGCCAGTGAGATCAGGATCATTAATTTGATCACTGTGTTAGCTAGCCTTACAAAGAAGAACCCTGATCTGTCATGAGATGGTGATGAAAGGGCAAATGGAACTTATGATGCTTGGGCACCAGTGGGAACATGTCCATTCTAACTGAAAGGGGGCAGTCATGTTTTCTTGCTTTATGAAGGAGAGGCAGGGTTGGGGCATATGGACTGACACATTGTGCGTTGAACAGCTCTAGGGAGTGCAGTTCACACAGACTAAAATGCACAGTTGTGCTCTGTTGGTCCTGAGACAGGATTAACTATATTGTCAGACTTGGAAGCCTTTCAGATTTGCTGGTAGAGAATTCAGGGTTTTGAATATTCATTTATATTCATCAGCTCATCTTAGATTCCTAGTGCTTGGGTTGGCGTCAGCCCACTCCTGCCAATTCTTGGCGATTTTGTTGTTTTGGGTTTTTCAGCAAGTGTTAAAGGGAGTTGTTAAAAATAGATGGGCACCTAATTGAGTGAGCTTTTCTCATTTATGGAGTTAACATAGTTTAAAAAGAAAATTAAAAATAAAAACGTGTTTGTTTTTTTTTCTATATACAGAAATATGTCCAGTGACATGATTTTGTATGTTTGTATGTGTCAGAAAGTAAAATATATGAATTTCTTATGGAATTATGGGATATTAAAGTGGGTGGATTTTAAGAAAGGATTTGATCCAACAACCTCCACGTTGGTAAACTTATCCATGTTGCAGTCAGTGGTTTATTGGCCATTCTTCTCTTGAGGAATCTTAATTCCTGGTACCTTAGTATGTTTTAAAGACACCTATAATGAATTTGGGGCAGATTTTGTGTGAAAAAGCTCTTTTTGTTAAACTGAAATGAGCTCCCTTACTGCCCTTCTCCCATTATACTCTGTCTTTGGTTCTACTCTTGTTTTAAGGCTTTACAGAGTAAATCTCATACTTTTCTACATAAAAATCCTTCTGTTATATAAAGATGCTTATCACACATACACTTAAATCTCCTCTCCTGATTGAACAATTGGGAGACTATTCCTGATATATTTTCCAGATAATTCATTATCCTGATTGACACACTAGAATGTATCTGGAAGAACTCAGTGCCTCTCTTAAAATGAGTCACGTAGAACCAAATACAGGTTGACAGGTGTAATATCACAGCAAAATGCAGTGTCATTATCACCTCCCAAGTCAGGGCATGTGCAATGAACTGTGGTTAAGACTCTAGTATTTGAAGTCAAACAGACTTGAGTTAAAATTCCAGGCCTGCCACTTATTAACTCTGGGGAAGTTACTTAAATGTGCCTTAATTTCCTTATCTATATAAAAATGATGAACATGGGAGCTCCTCTAGACTGTGGATTCATGAAGGCAGGCACTGCATCTGTTTTGCTTTGCTCATCATAAGTTTCCAAGTTCTTAGAATAGTGACTGTAGACCGTAGTATATCATTAAGCATCAGTTGAATGGATCAGTGAACGGATGCCTCTCACATAGACTGAAAGCACTTAGCACAGTGCCCAGAATTTAGCAAACATTTAGTCATTTTAAAATGATCTTTAAGCAACTATGGCACATTTCATCTGATATTATACCTCCATTCAACCCAAAGTCCATAATCTTTCATTCATGAACTCTTTTAATCATATTTTCCCAATTTGATCTTTTTAATCTCAATACACTTCATTACATTTGGTGTTTATTAACTTTGGTATTATGAAGTTTATCTCTTTTGTTTTGTTGAACTCTTGTATCTTTATTGTATCTCCCAAATCTGTTAGTGGAAATCATGCCCCGGTCCTCCCACTCTCCCCATTGGCTTTATAGGATTAAACAACCATATAGAATTCAACCACCATGGTAGTCACACCTTTACAATCTCTCTCAAATTTCTGCCCATAGTTTTGATATCTGACTTCCTAGCTCAAGTAGAAGGCTATTGAGATGGATTGGGTGTACAGTTTTGTACTTAAGTATTGATGACTTTTCTTTGTTATATGAATCCTTAACTCATGGAAATGTATCCTGAGTAATTTCAACAGGCAGACTCTAGCACTTCAAAGTGCACAAGCAAACCAAAACCATTCAGTAACTGAAAATGCATAATTATAGTCAATGTGGAATGAGTGGCATTCCTATGATTTTACATGGTCGCAGCAACTTGAGGCACTGCATAGAATGTTCCTTTATTATGTGCTCTGTACACTGAGTTTTCTGAAGCTGAGAGAACCATAGTTTGCTGTTTCCAGTGTAGAAATCAAATGATTTCATGTGAGTTCTATTTCTTTTTTTCCTCTTTTATTTATTTTTAAAAACTTTATTCTGTAATCAAGATAATCTGTTTCTATATCCTTTCTATACAACTGCGAATGTTGATCAAGGTCTCAGATTGTGTCATAGCAAAAGTGTGTTGCTTGGCAACAGAAGGAGAGATACAATGTTTTCAGATTTTTAAAAAAATCCAGAATTTATTATTCATTTTTTTATTAAAATGATTTCATTTTTGTGGAAAAATAGCCTGGAGGGAGAGGAAAACGAACCATGGCATCAATATCTTTCTTGTATTTGTCTTCTGAGAACTGCTATAAGTGGGAATTGATATTGTCTCTGAGCTGTAGAGATACTCTGGCTGGAGCTCAGGCTCATAGTTTGAAGATTTGCCCTGTCTCCCCTTTCATATCTATGGAGGAGTTTTTTTTTTTCTCTCTCTTTTCATTGTTTCCTTCTAAAAAAATTATGGCTCACAGGTCCTCTTTCCCCAGGGAGCCTTCCTGGAATTTACCATACATCAGGACATGTATTTTAATAGTTGTATGTTTATGGTGACTATGTATTAGTCTACCTTCTCTCTCCTGTCAGAGTTCAGGGGCCTCGAAAGCCTTCCTCAGTCCCCCACCTCTCCCTGTAGAGTTGGTGCGAGGTTGGTTGATGGTCTGATTGTCCTTTTTCAGGTATGCTCACTTCAATTTCAGGAACTGTGGGACTCAGTCCTGTGGACATCAGTGCTTATCTCTCTGCTGTGAGCTTTCCCTGTGACTTAGAAGGCAGGTCTGTTCTATTTCAGCATCCTAGAAATGACTGGCTGGGAGATTGAGATGATTTGTTTCAAAGGCATTGCACAGAACGGAGTTGAGGACTAAAGTTCCCATCGAGTATCAAGGAATAACTATGTAAGAACTTTCTTTGGGAAGCTAGCCAGTCCAACGTTACTTTTTGGCTCTGCTACTTAACAAGCTTTGTGATATAAACAAAATTTTTAACTTTTCTATGCCCTAGTTTCCTTATCTGTAAACTGAGGATAATAATATTACCCACATTATAAGGCTGTTCTCAGAATTAAAGAAGGCAACTCACTGCCTGGCACACGGCAGGTGTATGCTTGCTTTTATTATTGATGTTCGTGGTCAAAGGCCATAACATAAAGGCTTTCACATTATCTTTTCCTTCCTTTTATTTCTTTAATTCCACTCTATTTAACCATATTAAGATTCAAAATCAAGTGGAGAGAAGCTTTTATCTACCTTCTGCTATACTTTCTTTGGACAAATATGTTTAAATAATGAGTTTTTACATTAAGGCTTTCTCATTGCACATCTGGATACCTGTGATGATTGCAAAGGCTTCTGAAAACTCTAAACTTCTTCCTGTTTAGGGGTCTCTCTTTTTTTTTTTATCCTCACCCGAGGATATTTTTCCATTTTTTGTACAGATAGAGTGGGAGGGAGAGAGAGGAAGGGAGAGAGAGAGAGAAACATCGACGTGAAGGGACACATCGAGTGGCTGCCACCCGCATGACCAACCAGGGCCGGGGACAAACTGCAACCGAAGTACGTGCCCTTAGCGGGAACCGAACCCGGGTCTCTCCGGACCGCAGGCCGATGCTCTAACCGCTGAGCCAAACTGGCCAGGGCTAGGGGTCTCTTTTTTATGCAGAACAAAGCCACAGATGGTTTTTCTACCATAGTCTAGTATTGCTGTAACTGGTAGAATTAGGACCTGTCCTGTGTGTTTGGAAATTTTGTTTTTTTGGGGGCTTGGATGTATCTAGTTTCATTTCATGTCCAGTGTTGTTGTTGTTGTTTTTCTTTTTAATCTTTTTTTATCCAGTGTTATTTTATAAGGAGCTTAATCCTACATGATCAAGACAAAGATTTATGTCTGTGAATATGTATATATTTTACATCCATTTTATTTCCTTCTTTTGATTGGCTGAATTTTTTCGACATGTGTAATGTTTTCACTGATTTTTAAGAGAGGACCTTAAAGAAGCATTTTTTTTTTGGCAAGTTATTAACATTGTATCAATAATAGTGGCAAAAGCTATGGGTTCGTGATTGCTATTTAAGACTTTAATTCTGCAAAATTTTATAAGACTTGGGTATTCGTGGCAAGCCTGAAGTATAGAGAACAGGAGAGAAAAAGTAAAAGAAAGGGAAAGAGGAGGCGGGTAGGAGAAAGAGAAAAAGGAATAGAACCTTTGCTGGTATCATAGACCTGATTTTTGTACTGTGTGATCATCAACGTTTGTTATTTGATTGTTTTTAAAGATAGAAGAACCATGTTGAAGCACAGTTATAGCCAAGTCTAATACGTCTAGATTTTTTTCCCAGATGAAATATGAAAAGTGATCAATTTTTTTTTATCCTTACCCGAGGACATTTTTCCATTTTTTGTTCAGATAGAGTGGGGAGAGGGAGAGAGAGAGAGAAACATCGACGTGAAAAAGACACATTGAGTGGTTGCCACCCACACGACCAACCAGGGCCGGGGACAAACTGCAACCGAGGTACATGCCCTTAGCAGGAACCGAACCCGGCTCTCTCTGGACTGCAGGCTGATGCTCTAACCACTGAACCAAACTGGCCAGGGCGAAAAGTGATTAATTTTTAAAACAACACGTGGTGCATATTAGGCTGAAAGACCCTACCTACACTGTTTTTGTCTTTTGTCTGATGCAAAGATGTATCAGTCTTGACAAAGGGGTTTTCACCTAGAAATCAACATGACTCACCTTGAGCTCAATTTGCTGTAGCAGAGAGATGTATCTAAATATTGACTCTGAGATTACACTAGAAGAATTTGTTTCTTTGTTGTCAGAGAAGTTTGGTGAGGTTGAAATAGATATTAATGTTGTCAGTAAAATTGTTGCAGTAAGTATTGCTGGGACAAATTTTTTTTTTTAACCAAAATACTGTACTGTATCATTCTCAGAATCAGCCAGTGAAATTTAACAGGGTATTTGGCAACATTGAGCTCAGCATATCCAACATTCTACTTTCTGTATCTCATTTTCTGTGTTTCAAACATTTTATTGAGGCTGGGTGAAATTTCTGAATTATGTAGACTAATTGAACTGAACCCTTCTCTGCTTGCTTACGATATAAGTAGCTCATGATAGATAATTTAGGAACATAGATTAAGAATAGATACCTAGGGCAGATGATGTAATTTCTGGACATAGGCAGTAAAAATATAGCAGTTATTTTCTTGTGCTCTCTATTCATAATTAGTCATTGAAAATGTCATAGAAGAAGTAATGATTTCATTCCTTTTTATAGGCAACCCCAGGAGTTCATATTTCCTTTCCGGCTACTAGAAATAAACCTAGATTATTTTCCAGTGGTTTTAAATTTGTTGTTGGCCATGAGATTTTAAAAGCATGAATGAAGACTCTTCCTCAGCTGCCCCATGGCTGGCACCTCCCTGTCATTCAGGTCTCAGCTTATGTAGTACCTCTTCTGCAGGGATACTCCTCTGACCACTTACCCAGTGTAGACAAACGTCTCTGCTTTCGACCCCTGTTAATTTCTTCAAAGCAATCATGTCCATTTGAAAATGTCTTACAGATTTGTTTATTTTTACTTGTTTATTGTCTTCTCCAATCTGCCAACATGTGAGCCCCATGAATAGAAGGACCTCAGCTGTCACTCAGCACTTGGTTCTTGGCCCTGGCCGTGGTACTGGCCTTCTGTAAGTTCTTGGTGGAAGAATGCTGAAGGAAATAAGAAGAAGAATGAACTATTTCTGATTCAGACACTCTGTGTGTGTGTGTGTGTGTGTGTGTGTGTGTGTGTATCTCACTCACTCACACAACTCCTTGCTACTGAAAGTCTGCTTAGGTGTTTAAGTGAGTTGCAAAGCAGGACCTGAACAAGCCCTGCTTATCTATTTCTTGCATCTCAGGATTTCTGTAAGAAATTCAGTAACCTTGTCATACACAATCTGGTCTCTTTTTCTTACATGAAAGGGCAACATGCCAACCAAAGTGGAGGTTTGGGAGCAAATGAAAAGATATAAAAAATTAGGTCTTGAACACTGCTTCATCTTTTTCAACCATCTTTTTCAATCTGTGGGATCTGATGGTGTGATATCCTAGCTGTTCACTTAATTGGCATGACACTAGAGTCTCTTCTGGCAGAATGTGGAAAAATAACATCTCAACTTGGTAAAGCTCCAAATGCTAGACATAGTCTTCCCAGCCTGAGTTGGGAGGAGAAACCCTTAGGTGACAGGATGAGGTATCTGAGCCCTGAGATGGACAGTCTCTGAGGGACATGGGCCCTGCACCGCCCCTCTTGGAGCAGTCGGTGGAACAGCTGAGCCAGTCTGACTCTACTGCCCATAACTGAGCCTATGGTTCTTCCTGAATCTGGGTGGCTGTGCTGTGAAAAAGAGACACAGTCTAAAGGAAGAGAGCTTCATGGGAAAGACAGCAGACCCCATGGATACCTGGCATTGTTGATGGATGCATGATTCTTGCTTTCAGTCGGGTGAAAGAAGTTAGCCTTAGCAGTACATTTTCATTGTAGACCAAGGTTTCCTCATGGGTGCCTAGAACCTTAGGGAGCTCATGGCTTTAGAGAAGTCTGTCATGTAATCCCCCCAATATTTGATACTTCATGTGCTGGTGTGCATTTATTTGGTCTGGGATGGAGGTTCATAGCTTCATCAGATATATTTAATCATGGTCTTCACTTCCTCACTTCATGCTCTTTGCTTATCCCTTCCAGTTTCCACAACCTCACTGAAATGGCTCCATTAGAGTCACCAGTCACCTCTGTGTTGGTGATTCCAGAGGGCACTGTTCTATGACCACTTAGCAGCATTGAACATGAATGGCTGGTCTCTCCTTTTAATATTTTATCTCTTGGCTTTCCTGACATCACATTTCCCGTGTCTACTTCTTTGGCTGTTCTTTCTCTTCGACTTGGTCTTACTCCTCTGCTTGACCTCTCAGTGTTGGAGGTCCCCAGGGCATTCTGCTGTGTACCTCCTCTTTCTACATGTATGTTTAGGTAATTTCTTCTGGTCCCATGGCTTTAAATGCTAAGTTGATACAGATGATTCCCAAATCTGTACCTATAGCCTTGACTTTTCTACAAGATTTCATACTCTGATATCTAAACACCTATTCAGCATTATCACTAGGATATCTAACTAGTATCTGATACTTGCCCAAAACAAGACACTGGATTTCTCCCCATAGTAGCCTCTCCCATGGAATTGCTGATCTTGATCCAGTTGCTCAAGCCAAAAATCTACTACTTGCATTTTCTTACCTTCCACATCCATCCATTGACTCTGACTCCATATATACATATATATTTGATATACATATGTAATTGAGATATGTATATGAATGTATATAAGGATGCACATTTGTGTTTATTGTCTGTCTCCCCCACAGAATGTCAGTTGTTTAGTGCTCTGTCCCTGTTGTGCCTGTAATGTCCCTGGTACATCACGAGAGCTCGGTTGTATAATGAATGAATGAATAGATGATCATATGCAAAGGGATCTGTGATTAGAAAAGGTGTTAAGAAGAACTGATGTCCGCAAAACTTTGATTTGTGGTTCAGGATTTGTGCCACTGTATGACCAATGCTTTCTGTGTTGTATGACTTTGACATGTCAGAAATGTACATGTGGAAAGAGAAAGACTTGTATCTGAACTAGAAGGCAAGGCCAAGAGCTCACCAGCCTGTGTGGTTCTGGTAAACCTAGGCTGATGGGTTGGTGTGGATTGTAGCACTTTCCTGGACAGGTGGGGGAGGCTGAGGTCTCACAAGTTAAATCACTTGGCCAAGGACGTAGCTGGTGACTGAGGGGCTGAGACTGGAACCCTGTCCTTCTTACTATAGAGTCTGTTCTGTAACAGGGAGACTACACAGCTTTCTTGTCTCATCCTCTGAAAAACAGCAGAGGGAATTCATGCTGAACATTTGTGTTGAGGAATGCTGGCACTCTAAAGCAGGAGTCAGCCAACTCCTTCTGTAAAAAGCTAGATAGTAAATATTTAGGCTGGGTTTCTGGGCCAAAAGGTCTCTGTCACAACTTACTCAGCTCTGCTGTTACAGTGTGAAAGAAACCATGGACAATGTGTACAAAAATGGATGTGTCTGTGTTCCAATAAAACTTTATGGACACTAAAATTAGAATTTTATATAATGTTCACATCACAAAATATGTTTTAAAAACTTTTTTACTTTTAAAAACATGAAGCTCATTTTTAGCTTGTGGGCTGGATTTAGCTGAGGGGCCATAGTTGGCTGACCCCTGTTCTTGGGGAAGTTATCAGGATTCTCATAAGTTATATGTGTGAATCTGAGAATGGCCTTCCTAATTGCAGCTCCTGGAACCTCCTTGAGGGAAGGCCCTTTTGATGTGTTTCTCATCACATTCCTTTATTGATACTTGCTTCAGTTGACCCCATTTTGTTGAGTCTTGGTTTGCAGTCTGCCTACATATTAGGTAAAAAAAAAAAAAAAAAATTGGGGAAATTGGCTGATGCATGATTGAATTGGAAATGCACCAAGGGCTGAGTTGTTTTTCAGGTATTATTTTCAAACTTCTGAGCTAAGATCTCGAGGGATAAAATTTACACTAAAGGTTCAGTGGCATCGTACCTGAAACATGCTTTCCCCACTAGGAGGCATCTAGACTGACCGTCTTTCATTTCACGATGCTCTTCATCAGCATTTAAAATGGAGACATCTATTACACAGACAGGTAGTGCTAGTTCTGGTCCTCTTTATTTCCTAAATTCTTTCTTCCTAGTCTAACCCTATGAAGGTGAGAAATTGTAGTTCTTGTTTATTCTTTCAAGGTTTTTTATTTTGTTTTCTTTCTTTCTTTTTTTGACATGATTACTGAACTCTTTTTTTCCATGAATGGGAAAGAACAGCATACAAATCACGAGCCACTTCTTTTTACTGGGGAACTTTGTTCTTCTCCTCATTCTCTCCTGACAGTGGTCTCAGTCTGACATCTACCTTGGTGTTAGGTATAGAGTTAGCTTTGCTTTTGTCGTTTCATAGGGCTTAAGGGGGGGCAGGGTCTTTCATCTTTGTCTCAGCAACTCTTAGGATAGCATCTTGAATCTGGCCCCTCTCAGCTTGTTAGCCTTCTATTTCTGGCTACTGGTCTTAGCACTTAAAAATGTCTTGGTTACAGGTATTTTTCTGATATTAATTAAAATATAAAAAATTAAACCTCTATGGATTTTCATTTTCTCTCATATTTCATAGTTACCTATATCTTGGTTCATCTTGTAATTCCTTTTTTCTCAAATTTCCTTGTTCATTTTAGTCATTCATTATTTATCATTTACCTTTTTCTCCTGTCTGGGTTTCATTTCCCTTTCAAATATGCATGTTCTCCAGAGCCAGCTTAGACCTTTCTTATTAAAGGTATTCAGGATTGATTTACTCTTTCTAACCCCTTGATTATGTATTCATTTTCCTTCACTGGAGTGTTCACACATTCTTCCCTTGTCCTGCCTATTTGCTGACTTGGGGAAGACACCATGTTTTAATTATTTGAATAATAATTACCACATTATGAAAGGTTGAACAATTTTTATCATCTCTACTGATAAAAATAACTTAGTAGATGTTCCCCATATACCTATAAACCCGAGCATAAATGAGTTGATTTAAGGTTGTGAAAAAAACAGTTTATTAAAATCTGAAACAAATCAAAACAGATGTAAAGTTTTGGGATCATTAATTTCCATTAAAATTCCATGGAGACCTATGAACAAGCTAAAAATATCTTCAGTGAATTATATGAAATGCCATCTTCCAGGGTGTGCTATATGATAGGAGAAATGTATGAAGCTAAATACTAATTTATTACTCCCATTCTGCAGGCTTATCTAAATGAAAATGTGGATAATCTCATTACTTGGAATAGTTAATAGAGTAGATGCAGGAAGTCTTATACATCCCCCCCTTAATTTCTTTTCAAGTTCCACTTACTCGAACCAACCAGAGTCTTGATTTAAAAACCATCGTTAGGTGTACTTTGAAAAATAATATAGTACAGAAGGCTTATTTTAACATTGGTTTTTACATATGATTGAAAAAGGTAGATTAAGGAAAAGACAAAACTACTTAATCAACAACAGAAGTAGAATGCATGAGGTACAAAAAGATTAGGGTTTGTCTCAAAGTTAGTGTTTATCAATAAACTACTCCTTGAGCAAATGTGTGTTGTGCTTTTAATGCCAAGCACAGGCGCTGATGCACTGATGTTCAGTTCCTTGAAAAATGGGCAGTCTAGCCGAAGACAGAGAGATGACAAAAAACACATGGAAATCCCATTAAGGTGGTTCAAAACATATCTGTGATATGTAAGAGAAAATACTATTTTTGACTAAGAGGCATGGGAAGGCATTGTGGAGGAGGTGTGTTTAAGAAGGGCTTTAAAAAGGGGGTGCATAGTAAATAGAATATTCCTGGAAAGCCCCAAGGAAGAACCAAAGGGGAAGAACTAAAAGGCATGAATAGGAAACAGTGAGAAGTTCAGTTTGTTTTGAGTTCAAGGAAGGATGCTGAAAATACAGATATGGTCAATAATGGAGTTTGAGTAATACTGGGGACAATAACAATAATAGCAGAATAGTAACTTCCTTCCAGGTCATTATAAGCATTGGAGATAATGAAGAGAACATCCTGGTATAGTACCTGGCACCGAGAAGGCACTCTGAGTTTGTCTAGCTGGTATTAAGGCCTGTAGGACACTGTTCTCTGTGATTAAGCAGAGAAGTGATGTAATCATGTCTCCAATGGAATGGAGTGTGGAGAGAGTTGGGGAAGTTGGGAGACCAGGGCAGATAATAAGGTGTGATCTGAATGAGACTTCTGTAATCATTTTTGGACTTGGCTTCTTTCTTGAGTTGGAAGTCAGGTTCAGATGATCATGAGAGAGGAAGTGAGAAGAGTTACTGTAGAAGAAAGAGGAAGAGCAGGTAATGAAGGATAGAAGAGATGTGAGATCTCACATTTCTTGACCTTTTTTATTTTTACTTTTTTATTAATTTATTTTTGTTACAGATGTTCCCCCTCCATTGACTCCCTCCTCCCTATCCCCTCTGACCCCATCCCCAGCTTTTTGTCTATGTCCATTGGTTATGCATACATGCATATAAGTTCTGTGGTTTATCCCTTCCTTCCCCCTTCTGAGGAATGTCAGTCTGTACCCTACTTCTATGTCTTTGGGTTTATTTTGTTCATCAGTTTGTTTAGTTCATTATATCCAGAAATAAGTGAGATCATGTGA
This sequence comes from Molossus molossus, assembly GCF_014108415.1. Taxonomy (NCBI): domain Eukaryota; kingdom Metazoa; phylum Chordata; class Mammalia; order Chiroptera; family Molossidae; genus Molossus; species Molossus molossus. The sequence continues at coordinate 39,859,136 of NW_023425350.1, forward strand.
TATCTGTCTTTCTCTGCTTGGCTTGTTATACTTAGGATAATACTTTCCAGGTCCTTCCATGTCATCTCAAAGGATAAGAGATCTTTCTTTCTTACAACTGCATAGTACTCCATTGTGTATATGTACCACAGCTTTTTTTATTCACTCATCTACTGATGGACACTTGGGCTGTTTTTAGATCTCAGCTATTATAAATAGTGCTGCTATGAACATAGGGGTACATATATTCTTTCTGATTGGTGTTTCAAGCTTCTTAGGGTATATTCCTAGAAGTGAGATCACTGGGTCAAATGGCAGTTCAATTTTTAATTTTTTGAGGTAACACCATATTGTTTTCCATAGTGGCTGCACCAGTCTGTATTCCCACCAGCAGTGTACTAGAGTCCCCTTTTCTCCACACCCTCGCCAGCACTTGTTGTTTGATGATTTGTTGATGGTGCCCATTCTGACAGATGTGAGGTGATACCTCATTGTTGTTTTAATCTGCATCTCTCTGATGATTAGTGACGTTGAGCATTTTTCATATGTTTCTTGGCCATTTGTATGTCCCGTTTGGTGAGGTGTCTCTTTAGGTCCTCTGCCCATTTTTTTTTATTGGATTCTTTGTCTTCCTTTTGTTGAGTTGTGTGGGTACTCTATATATTTTGGAAATTATCCCCTTATTTGATGTATCATTGGCAATTATGGTCTCCCCTATAGTGGGATCCCTTTCCATTTTGATGGTTGTTTCTTTTGCTGTGCAGAAGCTTTTTAGTTTGATGTAGTTCCATGTGTTCATCTTTTCTTTGTTTCAGTTATGTATCATCAGTGATGTATCAGTTATGATATATCAGTTAGGTGATGTATCAGAGAAAATTCTGCAACAGCATGATGTCTGAAATTTTGTTGCCTGCATTTTCTTCTAGGATTTTTATGGAATCACAAGTTATATTTAAATTTTTTTTTATCCATTTTGAGTTTATTCTTGTATATGGTGTAAGTTGGTGGCCTACCTTTATTATTTTGCATGTGGCTGCCCAATTTTCCCAACACCATTTATTAAAGAGGCTGTCTTGACTCCATTGTATGCTCTTGCCACCTTAGTCAAAAATTAATTGAGCATATTGTCTTGGGTCAATTTCTGGGTTCTCTATTCTGTTCCATTGATCTATGTGTCTGTTCTTGTGTCAGTACCAGTCTGTTTTGATTACAGTGGCTTTGTAGTATAACCTGATGCCTGGTACAGTGATACCTCGGTTCTCGAACATAATTCGTTCCAGGAGGACGGTCGAGAACCGAATTGTTCGAGAACCGAAGCAATGAAACCCAATAGGAAAGCGTGACTCCACAAAGCGTGACTCTCTCTCTGCACTCACACTGATGACGCAAGCAAGGCACGCTGGGCCAAATGAACGCCATTCGGCTCAACTCGGCTCATCTCGGAAGTTCGAGTTCCAAATATTTGTTCGGATTCCGAGACAAAAGTTTCTCGAATCCCGATTTGGTCGAAAACCGAGGCGTTCGAGAACCGAGGTATCACTGTAATGTGATCCTTGCTACTTTATTCTTCTTTTTCAAGATTGCTGTGGCTATTCGGGACCTTTTTTGGTTCCATATAAACTTTTGGAGTATTTGTGCTAGTTCTGCGAAGTATATCATTGGTATTTTGATGGGGATTACATTGAATCTATATATAGCTTTGGGTTGTATGGACATTTAAATGATGTTAATTCTTCCAATCCATGAACAAGGTATATGCTTTCACTTTTTTATATCTTCCTTTATTTCTTTTTTCAGTGACCTACAGTTTTCTGTGAAGAGATCCTTTACTCCTTTGGTTAAGTTTATTTCCAGGTATCTTAATATTTTTGCTGTAATGGTAAATGGGATTGTTTTTTAGTTTCTCTTTCTGTAAGTTCATTGTTGGTGTATAAGAATACCGTCAATTTCTTGATATTAATTTTGTATCCTGCTATTTTGCCAAATTCATTTATTAAGTCTGGTAGATTTTTGATGGAGTCTTTAGGGTTTTCTATGTACAATATCATGTCATCTGCAAATAATGACAGTTTCACTTCCTCTTTTCCAATTTGGGTCCTTTTATTTTTTCTTCATGTTTAATTGCTGTGGCTAAGACTTCTAATACTGTGTTAAATAAGAGTGGCGAAAATAGACATCCCTGTCTTGTACCTTTATTATGTTGAGATATGATCCCTCTATTCCCACATTGCTGAGCATTTTTATCAGAAATGGGTGCTGGATTTTGTTGAATGCTTTTCCAGCATCTATTGATATGATCATATAGTTTTTATGTTTCATTTTGTTTATGTGGTGTATCACATTTATTCATTTGTGAATATTGTACCATCCTTGCATCCCTGGGATGAATCTCAGTTGGTCATGGTGGATAATTTTTTTGATGTGTTGCTGGATTTGCTAATATTTTGTTAAGGATTTTGGCACCTGTATTCATCAGAGATATTGGTTTGTAGTTTTCTTTCTTTGTAGTGTCTTTATTCTGTTTTGGAATTAGGATTATGCTGGCCTCATAAAATGAGATTGAAAGTCTCCTATTTTCTTGGATTTTCTGGAATAGTTTGAGAAGAATGGGTATTAGATCTTCTTTGAATGTTTGGTAAAACTCCCCCATGAAGTTATCTGGGCCTGAGCTTTTGTTGCTGGGAGTTTCTTGATTACATCTTCAATTTCCTTTGTTGTTATTTGTCTGTTTAAGTTTTCTATCTCTTCTCAGTTCAATTTTGGGAGATTGTGTGTTTTTAGAAAGTTGCCCATTTTGCCTAGATTGTCCAATTCGTTGGCGTATGATTGTTCATGGTATGTTTAGATGATCCTTTGTATTTCTGCGGTGTCAGTTGTTAATTCTCCTCTTTTGTTTCTGATGTTGTTTATTTGGGTCCTCTCTTTTTGTTTCTTGGTGAGTCTGGCTAAAGGCCCATCGATCTTGTTTATCTTTTCAAAGAACCAGCTTTTTGTTTCATTGATCTTTTGAACTGTTTTTTTAGTCTCTATGTTGTTTATTCCTCCACTGCTCTTGATCGGCTTCTGATGTTGCTGGGGTTGGGTCTTAGCTGCCAATATGTGCTGCTGCCGCCAGGGTGTGTGTGGGTTCATCTAGTGCCCTGTTGGGGTGTATGGGACCTGCTGGTATGTTGCTGGGGTGTGTGGGGTTCCACTAGTGCATTGTTGGGGAGCATGGGTTTTACTGGCATGCTTCTGGGGTTCGTGGGTCTCTCTGGTATGCTGCTGGGGCATGTGGGTCCAGCTGGTGTCCTTCTGGGGTTCGTGGGTTTCATTGGTACGCTGCTGGGTTTCGTAGGTTCCATTGGTGCACTTCTAGAGTTCATGGGTCCCTCTGCTATGTTACTGAGGTGCGTGGGTCTTGCTGGTGTACTGTTGGGGGACCCTGCTACCTGGTGGGGCTCAGCTCCTGATCAGTTGCTGCTGGGGTCGAGTGTCAGCTCCTGGTTTGTGCTGCTGCTGCTGCTGCTGCCGCCGCCACCGCCACCGCTGCTGCCAGGGGTTGCTTTCAGATCCCAATCCTTTACTGCTGTTGGGGCCTGAGGATGCGCCACACCTGTGATTTTGCTGCTGCTGGGGGGAGGGGCTTCACTCCAGCTCTGCTGCTGTACTTGTCAGGGGCAGGTCTCAGCTGCCCTAGCCCTGCTGCATGGTCTGGGGCACCACTCTTGGTCAGTCTTTGCTGATGCTGCTGGGGATGGTTTCTGCTGCTAGACTGAGCCACAAATGCCTGTTGTGGGTGGGGCTCTACTTGGGCCCAGTCATTGTTGCTGTGGGGGGAGGTACCGGGTTCCCAAGCTGGTGCTAGTGCCCCCGCAAGCCTGGGCAAGCTGCCTTGAGCCTGGGTGGGCTGCTATACTGCTGCAAGCCTGGAGTCTGGGTCCTAGGCTGGGTGCCCACCACGGGCCTGGAGTCTGGAGCCTGCTGTGCTGCCGCCCTGCTGTTGGGGGTGGGGCTCCGGCTCCTGGCTGGTTTCGGCTACTGCTGCAGGCACCTACTGTGCGCTGACTGTGCCAACACAGCTGAGTCCACTGGAGAGGTGGTGCAGGGCGCTCTAGTGGACTCAGGTCACTGGGCCCCAGCTGCTCCCCGTTTCCTCCTCCCAGGGAAGACCTGGGATCCTCCAAAATGGTGGGGCCTGCTGGTTGCACTGGAGAAAGTTCGCTGGTTTGCCGCTTACCACTAGCCTTCTGCTTCCCATCCAGAGCACACAGCACGGGAACCTTTCCTGTGTCTCTGCACTGCTCAGAGTTGGTCTTCCACACTCACACTCACTCACACTCTCTCACATTCACCCACGCTCCAGTCCTGCTCCTCGCCATCTTCCCATCCCTTGACCTCTTATGAGAAGGTCATTTTAATTTTTTTTTTTTTTTACTCTCCCCCCACATTTACACATTCCATTTCAGAATCTAAAATGTCCTGTTCAGTGTCAGGACATGGGATGGTCGCTTAGGGCAGAGGAGATAAAACAGGTATCCCACTTTCCTAGTGGTGGAATGACGAGAACCCAGGCCTCCCTGATGAGTCCCTCTGTCTCTGTAAATTGCTGCTTCAGAATTTTGGCCTCACACTTTGTGCAAATTCATCAGTCCTCTGGTGTCCCCATCATTCTCATTTTGTTTTCATGCCTGAAAGAGAGAAATTACCCAAAAGGTACTAGATTGTCTTTTAGAGACCTAAAACATAGAGCATCTCCCCTGCAAGAATGTTGATTCTTCCATATTCTTTCTGTCCTGTCCATATTTCCTATGAAATTATTTACATGGCTCATTAAAATATTTTATAGTTGGTTGCTAAGCCATGCAAAATGCTGCTTTGATGCAAAGGGACCTTTCCAAGGGGTGCTTATTTTAGCATTTCTGTTATATTGGGATTTTCACTGAGGATAGACCTGGAATCTGATCGCCTCACTAAGAGGGCTAACCTCAGACCTTGCCTGGTGTGGAGAACTCCTTGGCATGCTCACTTCGCCAAAGCTGAATGTCATCTCCAGAGTCTTGGCTTGACTAACAGAGGACATGCAATCTACAATTAGTTCTTCAAGCTTCTTCTTATTACAGTTATAATTCAAATAATAGGCAGGTCTAGCTCATTTGGCTGGGAAGGTGAGGTGCAGGGGGTAGGAAGCAGGTGGTCTGCAGGTGTTCTTGTCATGATGTTCCTTTTGTGTAACATGATGGAGAGTCAGCAGATTTACACATAAAAGGATTCAGTAGAATAAAAATCCATAGGAATCTTTATAAGTGATAGTAAGAATCCCTAAATGTGTATGAAGTACTTTGTTAAGCAATTGACACAAAAGTCTCATCTCTGTTTTAAAGGCAGGGAAGCTGAGTAAGAGAGGTTAAGAAACTCAGTCCAAATCTACTCACCGGTATGCAGTGGAGCTAAGATTCAAACTCAAGTCTCATGGGTTTGCTAGAACTCTTACTTGTGATGCTTGACTCCCTCTAACCACTGAATAATAATAAAGAAAAACAAATTTTGCGACGGTAGAATGCTTAACAATGTGTCATTTCTTTTGTAAATGAAAAAAAGCGTGTTGGTTAAGCCTCTACCATGGGTGATCCATAGAGACGGTGGCTTGCTCTCTGGTGCCCTGTGCTGTGCTATGCGTCACACGGATCTTCTTGTTGCAGCCCCATGGAAACTTAGTAAGTAGGTAGATATCTCCATTTTAGAGTTGAAAGCTGAGGTTTGAAGAGGAAAAGTGGCTTTTTCAAGTTCATGCACAGCTACTGCCTGGCAGAGCGGGACTTTGAACTCAGGTCTGCCTGACTGTCCAGCTCATCCTGCTCTTCCACTGTGCCATGCTGCCATGAGGGGCAGCTTCCTATCAAAGCAGCACTATGCATCCAACTCTTTCATTCTAGAGGCACAAACATAAATAGATGGTCTATTCTTTTGTTAAAAATAGAGCTCATTAATGGAGACTCATTTTTGGCATCGTCCAGGTAGCTCATATTTTGGTTCGTTGAACATTGTACAAACAAATACATTCAGAATATAAAAAAAAATCTTTGAAAATTATTAGGAGGATTTGTCTTCATGGGACTACTTGGTTAATTGCAGTGACCAAATTGTGCAATTTGTTCACATAATGAGAGATTTGTCTTACCTTCAAAGACTTGATTGTTTTCTTTGTACTTAGACCACTTAATTAGGAACTATGCAAGAGTGATCAACTTGTACTATTTTGAATCATGGGCTCAATCTACACAAAACCAGCTCTTTTCTTGGAGGATTGACTCATTTGATTGGCATCGTGTACACATGTAACCTTGGTTGTATGGCTCTGAAATGGGTGCTTGCTAAAGGTTATTTAACTACTTTAATCTTGCTTTTTATTATGTGTAACCCATGAGATGGAACATATCATACTTAAATGTTTGGTACTCATCCAAGTGCAAAATGGACCCTTACACTTAATAATTTTCTTGGAAGCTGAAAAATAAATGCAAAGAAGCTCGAAAAGAGAGACAAGTGTCCTTTGCACTGAAATTTAAAATGTTGAAGCAAGAACAGTGTGCCTTCAGAGGTTCCCCGACTAGATGCTTCTCTGTCTTTTTATTGAGCCAGGTGTCAAGGTCATTCTGTGACTATGGACTCTGCACAGACAACCAAACAGTCTTGTTTGAGCCAGAAAAAGAGGTAAATGCCCTCCTACTCAAGGTACATGTCATACTGTTTTCTTTGTTTAAAAGTAAGGCAGGAGAGAAAAACCTCTGGATGATGAAGCTGAAGCCCAAAAGAGAAATGGCATAGCGTGATCTGCGTATGAAGCCAGGCTGACTAATGCCCTGTATTGGCTGACAAATTACTCTCTGTAGGTTTTATCTAGCTTGTTTCTCTTTCCTCTTCAAGATAACTTTGTAGGAAACTACATGCTGCTGGAAGGTAGCCAAGAGCATTTCATTTGAAATTGCTTGGTAGGTTAGGGTCTGGAGCTTTGAAAACCAGCTCTGAAGTACACTGAGGCCCATAACTCACTAGAGAAATAAATGGAAAGCATTCCTTTTTATGCAGAAGATTTATGAAACAATAATTTTGGTGTGATTTTTGTTTTTTGTTTTTTTTGCTTTACTAAGGGGGTTCATCAACAGTTACTGAGTTTGAGTCTTTAGACAAGCTAAAGATTATTTCCAGGTTTTGGATTTTGGGAAGGGCAGCGTCAGGCCTCGTTTAGAAAGCATGGTGTCCTGACCATTCAGTGACAGCTGCTAGCAGTATGATGTAATAATTTGTCAGAGAATTCCCTTGGGAGGCTTCTGGAATCATACTTTTAAAGATCATCATAACTTGATCTTCTTATCAACTTATTATTTAGTATATTTATTTCTGTTCTGTGGTAAGTTTTTAATGGAATTGCTTGATTTTCTTTTTACCAAAATGTGCATATTCTTAAAATTTGCACACCAATAAAATTCAAAATATTAAAAAAATTAGAGCCCTGGCCAGTTTGGCTCAGCGGTTAGAGCGTCGGCCTGCGGTCCGGAGAGACCCGGGTTCGGTTCCCGCTAAGGGCACGTACTTCGGTTGCAGTTTGTCCCCCGCCCTGGTTGGTCGTGCGGGTGGCAGCCACTCGATGTGTCCCTTCACATCGATGTTTCTCTCCTCTCTCCACTCCATCTGTACAAAAAATGGAAAAATATCCTTGGGTGAGGATAAAAAAAAAAAAAATTAGAAATATAATTTATATACCATAAAATTAACTCTTGTAAAGCATACAATTAGATGATTTTAAGTACATTTACAATATTGTTCATTATGAACACTATCTAATCCCAGAACATCTTCATCACTCCCAAAAGAAACACCATACCCATTAGCAGTTCCTCCCCATTTCCTCCTGTTACAGCCCTTGCAACCACCTACACACTATGTCTCTATGAATTGGCCTATTCTGGACATTTTATGCAAATGGAACTGTATGTGTTTTGTGTCTGCAATTTTTTTTTTTTTTTTTTTTTGATATGTGCCCCTCACGAGAACCAAATCCAGGACTCTCTGGTCCACAGGCCGACGCTCCAACCACTGAGCCAAACCAGCCAGGGCTGCATTTTTTACTTAGTACAACCTTTTCAAGGTTTACTCATGTTTTAGTGTGTATCACTCCTTGAATCTTTTTTTAAAGCTGATAGTTCGTTGTATGAATGTACCACATTTCTTTATTCATTCATCAACTGATGGACATTTCTGTTGTTTCTATTTTTTGGCTTATGAATAATTCTACCGAATATTTGTGTACAAGTGTTTGTGTGGACATATATTTGGTATCTCTTAGGAGTGGAATTACTGCACTATATGGTAACTCTATGTTTAACTTTTTGAAGAATTGCCAAACTGTTCTCCAAAGGGGCTGCGCCATTTTACGTTCCCACTAGCAGTATATGAGGCGTCCAGTGTCTCCACATCCTTGCTAACACTGGTTATTGCTTGTCTTTTGGATCATTGCCATCCTTGTAGCTTTTATTTGCATTTCTATAATGATAAATAAACATCTTTTCATGTCTATTGACCATTTGCATACATTACTTGGATAAGTTTCTACTCAAATCATTTACCCATTTTTTATTGTTTTTTTTTTTTTTTATTGTTTGAGTCATAAGTTCTTTATATAATATAGATACCAGTTGCTTGTCAGATATATATGATTTGCAAATACTTTTTTTCATTCTGTGGGTTGTCTTTTCACTTTCTTGATAGTGTCCTTTGAAGCACAACAGCAATTTTAATTTTGATGTAATCAAGTTTACTTTTTACTTTGATTGTTTATGCTTTTGGTATCTTGGCAAGAAATTACTGTGTACTACATAGTCATGAAGGTTTATGCCTCAGTTTTCCTCTTAGAGATTAGTAGCTCCGTCTCTTACTTTCAGGTCTTTGATCCATTTTGAGTTAATATTTGTACGTGGTGTGAGGTGGTTTCAACTTCAGTCTTTTGCATGGGGCTGTCCAGTTGTCCCAGCAACATTTGTTGAAAAGACTGTTCTTTCTCCATTGAATTGTCTTGGACCCTGTTCCTTATTGAAAATAAGTTAACCATCAGTGTGAGAGTTTATTTCTGGACTCTTAGTTTTATTCCATTGTTACTCATGTTTGTTTGTATGCCAGCACCACGCGATCTTGATTATTGCAGCTTTGTAATAAGTCTTGAAGCTGGGAAGTGTGAGTCTTTCCATTTTTTTTTAAAAGATTATTTTGGTCATTCTGAGTTGGTTGAATTTTGATATATATATTTTAATATTCATTTATCAATTTCTGCAAAGAAGCCACCTGGGATTTTGAAAGAAATTGTGTTGAATCTGTAAGTTAGTTTGGGGAGTATTGCAATCTTAACAATATGAAGTCTTATGATTGAGGAATGTGTGATGTCTTTCCACTTGTTAGAAGAAATAAAATAAGACCTAAATAATGTTTTGTAGCTTTCACTGTACTAGTTTTGTGCTTATTTTGTTAAAGTTATTCTTACATATTTTATTTTTTTAATACTTTATAAATGAAATTGTTTTCTTAATTTTATTTTTGGATTGTTTATTGCTAGTGTATAGAAATACAATTTTTTTTTTTTATCCTGCAAAGTTGCCGAACTTATTAACCCTAAAAGTTCATTTCTGGATTCCATGGGATTTTCTATACACAAAATCATGTTATCTGCCAAGAGAAATACTTTTACTTCTTTTCCAATCTGTATGTTTTTTATTTTTTTGCCCAGTTTTCCTCACTAAAACCTTCAGTACAATGTTGAATGGCAGTAGTGAGAGGGGACATCTTTATTTTAGAGGGAAAATGTCAGACTTCAACAACTGAGGATAATGTTAGCTGTGGGTTTTTCATAGATGCCCTCCATCGCTTAGAGGAAATTTTCTTTCATTTTTATTAAGAAAAGGTATTGGATTGTATAAGATGTGGTTTTTTTTCTTTATGCTATTAATATGGTTTATTACACTGATTTTTAAAAAATGTTGAACCAACCTGGTAGTCCTGAAATAAATCCCACTTGATCATGGCACATAATCCTTTTTATACTTAAATGCAACTTTATGTTTAGGCTGTCTTGAGAGGAAAAGATTTTACATCAGAATGTTTCCTATAATTTTTTAACTTATTCCGTGAACATTGGGCCGTGAGGAGAGATGATGGAGGTGTGTGATATGAATTGGCATTTGAAAGCAAATCATAGCATCCGCAATGGATAGCCATCATGGGATCATTGCTTCAGACGAGTGTCTGGAGAGTCAGGCTGTCCTGAGGGTAGGAAGAAACTGTTGTTGCCCAGAAACTCTTCCCTAGTGTATGTGTTTTCCTCTTTCAAATGGCACCTACCTTTGAAATCTTAAGTGGTGATGCTTGGGGAAAGAGGGACAGAGATCTTTTGTTGTGTTGTCATTTTAAAAGCAACTTGTTGGAAAGATCAGTGTAAGTTGTAAAGAAAAGAGAACACATAAGAGGATGAGGACATAGAACATGATAGGAGAGTTAACTTAGATTTGAACATTGTACTTTTCAATGCACACATAGACTTCTTTCACTGAGATCACACACACACACACACACACACACACACACACACACACACATCTTGTTGGATTTGTTTCTGTCCTGTTCCCTTTTTTTGAAGGTTGATGGCTTTAAGACCTCTTACTTCTAACCTCAGGGTTTTAAAATATGTTTATTTGTAGAAAGAACAATTCATTCCAGTCACCTTGCAACCCAAGTATGTATGAAGGACTTGGAGTTGTGTTTATTACAATGTTCAACAACATTTTTCTGTGAAATTCCACCCTATATTTTTATTATTATGAGGAGTCAAATATGCTACATGCTAAATGATGCCTTTTCCAAAGATGATTGTGCCATAGAGTATAGGTTCTTCCCAGAAACCAAGACTGCCCTGGGTGGGTGAAGAGGGCGACTTTCTAATGTGGGACAATTTGGACATGACTAGAATACAGTGGGTTTCCAGATCTTTTTCTGTCTGTGTTACAATCCCTTATTTGGGTTGGACTGGGGTTCTCTGACTTTGCAATGAAAATATGTTGCTTGGGAAAAGTAACTAACTAGTATCCAGTGATAATGAGTATTGAAAAATTTTAAATTTATTTTAATACTTATCTGGGGATTACAGACATAGAATATGACAGGTACATTTTTGTTGTTGTTGTTGTTCCTGGAAGGAAATGGAAGGGAATTTGGAAGATACACTTTACCTCTGCAGTTCTGCCTCGCATAGGTCACACCTGATACTATTAGAAGGGTGTTTCTCTACAGTCTTAAAGTGGTTGGAGTTTTGTCCTGCTTTTCCCCCCACTGAGAATAGTTGGGCTTTTGGTGCAGTAGGAGCTCACAGAGAGAAGCAGTGTCCTTGAATCCACCTTGTTTAAATTTGAAATGTTTTGTGTGGATACCTCCAAACTGTGTCTTGTTTTGATAGCAACTGACAAGTGTCTCCTTTTGTGCTTTGATAAAAATATAAAATAGAAAAGACTAGGCCATTAAAAATGTAAATAAAAAATATAGAGGATCTGAAAGACACTGCAGAGAGAAGATATATTTTCCTTTCTGATACAGTTTTGTGAAATACTGTTTCATTCTGTCCTCTGGAATAAAGGAGAAAGGAGGAGCGCATGGGTTTAGTAAATAAGGGGAACATCTAGGGATACGAGAATTGGAACGGCTGTTCTGCTATGTCAAAGCTATTTAGAGAGGTACAAGCCAGCCACTTAGAGGGGAACAGGAGTTGTTCAGAGACTCTCTATCCGTTCGCTGGGGAGCAGGGAGACCTGTCAGGTGTACTCATGGTGTCACCTCCTCAGCAGAAATTTACAGCAACTTTATCTTTTTCTCTCCCTGGATCATTTGAGAAAACGACAGGGGACGTAAGTGATATTACTCAGATGGCTGTTTCTAGATATCTCAATTTCTGGAAGTCAGGATACATCACTGTGATAAATGCTTCTGTTCTCCAAGTATTCCACCGAAACATCGGCTCTAAAGGAAGAAGGCCCCGCCACCTGTGGGAAGGATGATGGATTTAGGGTGAAGGGCCTGTTCTGCGCATGAGTGGCCCTGGCAGGGGCTCCCTTGCTCAGGTCTGCAGCCTTAGTGACTTCTGTTTGGGGGACAGCCCTGGCCTCCTGATCAGGTGCTGGGATGGGGCAGTATACTCAGGTGATACCCGTGCTCATCGGACCGGTATGACTTGCCCCAGGAAAATGGGGAAGAGGTGACATAGGCCCTTGGTGCTTTGGGGAGGGAAATTGGTCTCTAACCCTTCTAGGTTCCCTTCGACTGATCTAATAATGAAATTGACATAAGACAGATCGACAGGAAAAAAATAGTAAAACATTCTGTATGTATGGGGATCCCAAATGTATGAGGCTCAAAAAGTGACCAAAGCAGGCAAAGAAACAATTCCTTGTGAAGGTTTGACAAAGCAGAGGGGTTTTACTTGGGAAGAGCAAATTAATGAAGAAGTAACAGTTTGTTTATACGGCTGTTTTGGCCTTGGACTCCCCATCTGTGGTGGTAGGATACTTTCTTTCCTCTGGTGTAGAGGGGACACCTTCACGTGGGAGACTCGTTTCCTGCTTCATGGGAACAAAGGAGGACCCGAGTGTTCTTTCTGCACCAGCTGTTTTTCAAGTGACTTTTATTCAAAGTAATAACATGGCACGTTTGGGGGCAGCGTGCCCCGAGCCCCATTGGTGCCTGCCGCCTCCCTTCCAGTGCCTGTTCCTGCCTCATGACCGGCCTGTCTCTCGAGGCTTCAGTTTCCACGTAAAGGCTCTGGCATCTGAAGGCTCCCATTGTGGCAGCCCAGTCGGTCCTGCCTGTCCAGGTCCACGTGCTGGTCGTTCTGGGTGGATTCCTGCTCAGGGTGATCGGTGATCATAGATTCTAAATGTGCATGTCTACTGGAGATATTTCTATTTTATTAAACAGATATTACTTTTTAGGGCAGTTTTAGATTCACAGCGAAACTGAACAGAAGGTAGAGAATTTGCATATATCCCCAGGTGTTGCTATTTTAACAAGTGGCGTCTGGCAGTGCTGAGCCTCATCACCAAGGGGGGATTCCGGGCGACAGGACCAGTCCGCGAGGGAGAGCTAGGGAGTGATCATTGTAAATAATAGTGATGATAATAATAATGACATTTATCGAGTGCTTTTACACGGCAGGGTCTGAGCTAAATGTCACGTATGCGAATTAATTGTCATGACAACACTCTGAGCCGGGTTCCATTAACATCCCCTTGGTGAGGAAGCTGGCAAAGGGCAGAGCAATAATCCAGGGTCATATAGATAATGACTGGCAAGATCAAAATTCTTATCTGGGAGTTGGATGCCAAAACCCACGCTCTCAGCTAGTAGTTGTCCTAAAGATCGTATCCGGTGGGTGGTGGTATCAGTCAGGGCCCCGTAAGAACAGGTGGGACCCTTTGCAAAGCTAAGGGCAGGAGCTGTAACCTTTGGTCAGGAGAGTGACTCACCAGCCCCAAGTGACAGTGGGAGGGAGGGGTCAGGGGAGTAAATACCAGGACCTGTTTCTCTTGCCTCTGTCCCTGTGGATGCTTTTCAGTGACCGAGCGCAGGGGGAAGCCAGAGGTGGAGAATCCACTGCTGCAGTCATGTAGATCAGGCCTGCAAGGACAGGGGAGGAGGTGGCTGTCACCACGGGTGGGGGCCAGCAGATATGAGCTCTGCCGTAGGTAGAGGGATGGACACACTGCCAAACTGCAGCCAGGCAAAAAGAGAACCCTTCTTTTTCTTTATTCCCATTTCTTGCCAGGGCCTCTTATTGGCTGAGCCCAGTGAGAAGCTGGAAGTCAGGGGATCTGAGGTCCTGCAGCCTTCTGGGGCACAGAGCAGGTGGACTTGGGTAGAGTGAATTTAGAGGGCACAGAAAAGATCTTGCCCATCTGTGATTCTTCCCCTGAAGAACAGCCTCTGAAGGTACACTGTGGTGGCTTCAAGGTCGCTGGGGCATCAGTCAGCAACTGTATTTAGGTCACTTACCTTTGTATATTCAGCATCTTTCACAGGACATGGTTACTGGTCAGCTTTCTCCAAGCCTCTAGAAGAAGCCTGCGTCAGTGTGCTTTGCCTTCCGAGTCGAAGCCAGCATGTTTGTAGAGGGCTGGTCTCCCCCTCATCTGGATGTCTGTGCAGTTTGCAAGTTTGTGACCTTGAGTGGCCCTGGCATGTAGTTATTCCTCTGAGTCTACACCTGGGCCCTGGGACATCTGTGTCCTTCAGACACTCCTTCCTCTGATAAACTTTCCAAAGGTTCAGCATTTTCCATGTCTCATTAAAATATAATTTTCCATGGCATTGCCAAGCCAGCCATAGCTATGTTTAAGTGGCGTTGCGTTGTCTCTGCCTTTGAGGATCTGGAGGGGTAAGTGCCAGCGGCCGTGCGGGCAGCGGGGTTTGTAGACGGGATCCGCGTCCACAGGCTTTGCTTCTGTGCGGTGTGCAGGCGGGGGCTCGGCGGCCTTGTGAGAGTCCAGGGGCTGGGAGGGGCTCGTGGGGAGCAGGACGCCTCTGGAAGCAAGTGCTCATCCACTTAGGGGACTGGTACGTACCTGCTTGATTTTGGGGAGGCCCACTTAAATTATAGTAAGATTTTAAGTTTGAGTGTTCTTCTGAGCATCGGCATAGAAATGTTCCCCGGACCCTGTTTTGTAATAGGCATAGAGACTACAATGGATTTTTATAACTATTTCCATGCCCCCAGGCCAGTGTATGTACAAAGTTTGGAAAATATTCTTAGTTTGAAGTTAGAAAACAAGGGCCACTTTCTGATGGGAACGTAGTTGGGAAGGACACCGCAGTGTACCTCAAGAAGAAGAGGACACAGGGCTGACCAGGGAAAAGTAAAGACAAGTCCTCTTGGGTATCTGGCCTGGCAGTTACCTGGCACCTGCCGAACCAGAGGAGACCCAGGAGGGTGGGGAGTAAGCCGGACCAGGATGCCCAGGCTGAGGACAGACTCCAGGTCTCCTGAGACACAGCAAGTAGAGGTGTAGACACGTTTTTTCCTCGGTGTTCGGAAGTGAATGTATTCGAGGAAAGATTACAGTGTGATTCAAGTGTTTAACGTATGTTTCTTTTGAAAAGCCCAGAGAAAGAAACAATTATGTCTCTGATCATTGAATGCCTGTTTGTCATAGCCAGAGCCAGTCCACTGAACCAGTAGGGGGACATTGAGTTTCAGTGGCCAAATCATCTAATATTTCTTGAGTACTTACCTAAGCTGGCGTTGTAGGGTTACTGGTGAGCAAACCTAGCCCGCCTCCATGGAGCTTGCCATCTAATGGGAGAATGTCAGACATTAATCGAATGACACAAAACCACAGCTGTGAAAACAGTGTATGTAAAAGGAGAAACACAGTGTGATCGGGCTGCTCTGGGTATTTGTAAGCCCTTTCTATTGAAGTATAATATACATAATAGACGTACAGAGAAGTGTACATTGTAAGTGTTCAGCTTGGTGAAGTTTCTCCAACTCCACACTGCTGCGTAGCTAGCTCAGCTCAAGAAACCGACTTTTCCAGCACCCAGAGGCACCGCCTCGTGCCTGCTTCAAGTCCCTACTCCCTGCTGAAGGATAAACTATGATTGTAATTTCTGCCTCTGCCAGTGGGCAGGAGATTAGATCTAATACAAAGGCAGGGGAGGCTCCTGGAGGGCGTGTTTGAGTTGAGAGCTAGAGGATGAGTAGGATAAAAGTTGGGTGAAGATTGAGGGAAGTGTCCAGATTAGGGGCCCTGTGTCAGGAGGAAGCAGGAAGCATTCGAGAAACTAAAAGAACATGGGAAGAGAGGGCTCCTGGTATAGGATGAGGCTGGAGAGGAAGGAAAGGCTGGGTCTTGTGGACCATTGTATGGGGTTTGGAGGAAGGGGGATTGGGTGTGTTTCACAAAGAGATCACCCTGGATGCTGCAGGGTAAAGAGTGGGTTGAAGAGGGGTCAGAGTGAATGAAGGGAGACCAGTTGGGAGGTTATATTCTAAGCGGGGGAGGAGATGGTTTGGTCAAGGATGGTGGCAATGCAGAGAAGTAGGTATGTTTGAGCGAGATTTCGGAGCACAGACTGACAGGGTTTGTTGCTGGGTTGTCCACGGAGGCTGGAAGAGGGAGCTGTCAAGGATGACTTTTAGGTTTCTGGCTTGGAAAGTATGGTGATGCCAGTTGCTGAGATCATTTGCCATGTCCCTTAAAATGGCTCTGCAGATTGTATTTTTGGGACAAAGTTGGCAGAACAAAGGACACATGTGATAGTTGTGTGCCCATCCAAGCAAACATTGGCTGTGCAAGCTAAGTCACAGATTGGTACGTTTGGGTATTAAAGGAATGTGCCACGTTTACTCCTAACTTACCCCTCCCCAACTCTGCTCGAGGAGGAGGTACACATATGCATGTGCACATCTATACATATGTACCCAAGCACGTGTTCATGTATGTGTAAGTATATGTAAGTGTGGTTGCAGTGTGCTTTTCCTCTGAGCTGGAGTAGTTGTTCAGGTATCTGAATGAATGATGAGGGCTATTGAATTTGATGACTATGAGAGGACTAATATCTAACTTCTGTTCACAGCTCATAAAGCACCCTCAGTGAACTCCCAGAGGGGCCCAGAAGTCCCTTTGGTGATGCTGTGCAGCTTCTATT
Organism: Molossus molossus; assembly: GCF_014108415.1. Classification (NCBI taxonomy): domain Eukaryota; kingdom Metazoa; phylum Chordata; class Mammalia; order Chiroptera; family Molossidae; genus Molossus; species Molossus molossus. The sequence continues at coordinate 39,875,831 of NW_023425350.1, forward strand.
TTATGTTTAGTCTGGGGTGTTCGCTAGGAGATGTCCAGTGGGCAGTTGGGATACAGGACTAGAGCTGGCAGGAGAAACGAGGGTTGGAGATGGTATTTTGAGAAAAGCACAAATCAGGAGTGATAAAGCAGAGAGAAAGATGGTAAGAACTGTACCTTGGGGCACACTTCCATGCAGTTAGCACCAGGAGGAAAAAGAGTCATCCTGAGAGACAGAAGATCAGTCGAAGGATAGCACATGGAGTTACGGGGGCCGGGTCAGGGGTGCTTCAGAAGGAAGTCGTGGCCAGCACTGTCAAATACTGTGGACATTAAAGAAGATGGAGAATGAGAACAGGTCTTTGGTCAGGGATCTGAGGAGGTCATTGATGATCTTCTAGGAAGGGGAAAGAAAAAATGGAATCATGGGAAGTTATTAAATCTTGGGTCAGGATTTTTGGGGAAGAGGGAGGAAGGGAATATATTCTGAACATGATGATAGGCATAGAATAGGGAATGTGGAGAAAGAGAAAATGAAAACACAGGAAGAACAGGATTTAGAGGAGACAAGAGCAGGCTGAGACTGAGATAGCCTTGGTAGCATTTCATTCTTTAAAGATAAGAACCATAGATGGCAGGAGAATTTGCAAATATAGAAGAAGAGTTGAGGTGATGAAGGGGTTGAAAAGATGTACCGATATTAATTACACAGTAGGACTAAATATTCAGTTTACCTCATAAAGGTCAGAATTCAAATATATCTTGATTGGGGGCCACGTACTGAGGACCCTATGAAAGGGCTACTTTTGGGAAATTAAATACAGTAGTAAATGTTGCACTTTGAATAATTGTGTGTTTATTATTGTGCTGTTTTGTGGGCACATGGAAGCAGGCTGCTGGGAAGCATTGTCTACAGATCTTTCTAAGTGGAGTCAAGGTACCTGTAGGACTGTGTATGAGAATTAAGTAATGAAAATATCTTTCAGGTGTCAGGCACCTCCTATTATTAGTATTTATTAAGTGGGCACAATGTGTCCTTGGTGGCCTATTGATCAGTGTTATCAGTTTAAAACCTGTCAGTCACCCTAGCTGTGAATTGCCTAAAGAAAAATTCAATTATAAAGTGGTTAACTAAAATAACTCATGCATCAGGAGGGAATGAATTACACCCATCAGAACTCATTCGCAGTATTAAGTCAGATTTCTGTTTTAGAGGATTAGATCTTCACTGTTCACCTGGAAAATTCAAAATAGGGCAGGGCATTTTTATCCTGACTTAAGAGCTGCACATGGGACTTAGGTATTGTTTGGCTGGATTTGACTCTTGCCCAGACCAATGAATATGGACCTTCTGGCCCAGTGTCTAAGCCATGTGATGACTGCCATATACATTTGCTAAGCTCCCTGTAACTTCAGGAGTTGTTAAAAGAGTGAAAAGCTCTGTAGACTCCTCTGAAAAGACTGAAAAAAATCTGACACCAGTTGTTTAAAAAGAAATCAGTCACTTGTAAAGTGTAGCTGGGTGATTGCCATTTATTTTTCATTTTGTGCTTGAGTGTTTTAAAAATAACTGGTAGTAATCTCAAACAGATTCACTGTGTCAAAAATGTTTGAGAAGGAAAACGAGAGAGTTCACTTACAGGGGACCATGAACTAAAGTCCAGATAGTATCACCTTCCCAATACCATAAATGCTGAATACCTCAAATGACCCATGACCTTAGAAGTTACATGATAGGTTGGTTTGCCTTTATTCAGTTTGCACAACATGTAATGAATACCTTCCATGTGCAAGGTGTTATGCTATGAATACTCTCGAAGCATAAACTTAAATAAGACAATTCTTAAGAGAGCTCATAGTATCATATTACCATATATGTGTGTATAGGGGAGATGGTGACTAGGCATAAACAATAATAATGCAACCCAGAATGGAATGGATGACACGTAGGAGACCCGAAGTACTATGGGAGCCCAAGATAGGAAGGTCATATTTTTAATGAGGACATTAGAAAAGTTTTTATGAAGGAGGCAGTATTAAAGTAAACCCTAAATCATAAGGTGAATCCAAGTGATGGTGGGATGGTGAGAGGGAGTGGGGTGGGCATGCATGAGGGGCAGACACAGTGGGAGGAAACATGAGGTAGGCGAGGGCTGAGTGGTGTCTTGTGCATTCTGGCAGAAGCAAGGGGTGGGGGTGGAGAGTCACAGTCAAAACAACTGGGACTATGGGAGGTTTGGGTATAATCTGGAGGCTCTTAGATACCTGAGTGAGGAGTTGGTACTTTTTTGAGTGGAGTAAGATAGATATATTTAGGAAGTTGAATCGGGTATGTATAAGATGGATTAGAGAGATACTGGAGGCAGGCAGATGGGTTAGGAAGGGATTTTGATGATCTAAATGAGAAACTAAATATCTAAACAAGGAGAGTTGCTTTGTGAGTTGACATGAAGGAGATGATACAAAAGATGCTGTAGATGTCACATTTTTGTTTATTAGCTACTGATGGAGGGGAAGGAAAGGGGATTGAAGATGCCGATAAGATGCTGACATCCTTTTCCTCAACAGAAACAGGTCAATCAGGACCCTGACCATCCTGAGTGGGAGGGGATGTGCACACTGGGAGCTCCCAGACCGCTGGTGGGTAGAGGTAGAGTTAGTTACGCTCTGTACTCTTGTGTCTTATATGGGTATTGTGAATCCTGGCTTTTGGATGTACGTGGAGTTGAAGCCTTCACTCAGCATTTGCAGATTTGTCTGGGAATCTGCTTCGTTTTCTGCGTAGTGCTCCTCCCTGAGCTTGGGATCGCGTGAAATTTGCCTGTATGGCTGGCCCTCTGTTGCCTTCCCAGGTCTTCCTAGAGCATATTCTCCAGGGGCTAGAAACCTAGCCATTGGTTGAAGTCCTGCCCTTAACGGACTAAAAACCATGGAGATACTTTGTCCTTTTTGCCGAACTGGGCTCCTTAGATGCAGGTGATGGCACAGGTCAGATCTGGTGTCCGCCTGTCTCTTGGGACACTGAACGCTGCACTTCCATTGCTCAAGGTGGGGGCAGTCTGATAGCTGCATCATCCCCTCCAAAACCGAGTGGGTCCGCTTCCTTACAAACCTGTTGCTGAGATCTTAATATTCCCTTGGCAAACCTACTCAAAGGTTCATATTGAGTTGGGGAATTTAAGGTGGTGGATTAGCTAGTTTGCATTTGAGACAAGAGAAGAGAAGTATGATGTGAAGGAAACCAGAGGGCCGGAGAACAGGAAGACTGATGGGAAGCAGGGAATTGTCATCAGCGTGCATCATGAAATATGGAAAGAGTACGGGACCAAAGAAACAATAGGGGAAATGGACCAGACAATAGACAAAGATGATCAGTAACTCCTGCTCTCCCAAGACACCATGCGGCTTCCTGTGCAGAAGAGGCTCTCCAAGGGACTTCGGCTAGAATCTAGAATCTGGGTGGGGGCAGGGTTAAAAAGTAAAGGTAAATTCTGAAAGAGCATTACGAGAATCTTTCCTTGGATCAACGGTCTTTTAAAGAAGATGTTTGCCACTGCCCAAGATGTGAGAAGTCATGCTTGAAATAAAACTTTAGTGGAACCAATTGATTCAGTCCTCGGCTGACATGGACATGATAAATTCGTCCCCTTTCTCTTGAGCTGCTCTGGCTCTGCAGCTCAGCCTGATGAGCAGGACGGGGTTGCTCAGTAATCCTGTTCCTTTTGCAACCTGAGTAACCTCTTCACTAGGTGCTGCTGCCTTTGGGGGTGAGGTGGCCAGGGGTCGGCCCAAACGCCACCAACTCTCGAAGTATGTGTACCATACCTGTCCTGGTTATTATTTTAGTAAAACGGAAAGGTCATTGGGACATATAAAAGAGTGTCATTTAAAAACATTTCTAGTGATTCAATTTGTTGGCTAAAGATCTTATTTAGCCTGAATAGTCTCTGTATTGTTGTCCTCAGGCATTTAACCTTTTATTATTAGACCTATTTCTCATATGTCTTGCCTTCACAAAAACTGACATCATTTTTGAAATGCACATTGCTGTTACAAAACCATCTTGTACAAATTTAGTTCAGTTTTGTTATTTATTTATTTATTTTTTTAGGAGATGAGCAAAATCTGATTTAGTGATGAAGTGGACACAGACCTGAATAGGCTCAGGACTCTGGGTTAGTCTTGTCCTGAGTGATCGGGGGAAATTTGCAGAGCCTCTTGGAAGTGGAGTTTTCTCATCTCTTAAATGAGGATAATGAAACCTCTTTCCTGGGGGAGATTGTGAAGAAAGCTGTTGTAGCCCTTTGAAAACTGTAGGGTTGTGTACATGTTTGGTGCTGTTCTTGGGCTGGAACTAAAACCCTGTCTTGCACAGAGAAATAAGGCAGCAAGATTGGTGGTTTATAAGCTTGGGAGTTCCACCTTCTTTCCTTCCTTTAAGGATGTTGAATGCACATCCTGCGACTCCAGCACAGCCCTTCTGCCGTTTTGAACATTTATACATCAGTTAACCACGTTCACGTGCTAAGACTTAGCTCACCTAAGTCAGTCTGAAATTGTGCATGCATTGCACCCCAGTGAGGTCACGCTAGTTATATTTATGCCATTTATGCCTCATTTTACTCAAATTCACCCAACATTTACTGAGCGAGCGTCAAATATATGTAACGTATAGTGTATGGTATGGCCCCGGTTCTCAAACTTTTCCCATCTGGTTAAAAGAGAATCAGCTAGCTATACATTTGCTATTTGAAAAGTAAAAGTAGAACTAGTGACTTGAGGCAAATTGTGTTGTAGGCGAAGTGCATTTGTGGAGCTCTCTTCGCAGGCTCCAGCCACATGCTGGCCCTTCACCGTAGCCCCTTTGTATCCACTGTCCTAGCTCCTTTGGCAACTAGGAAAGAGCTAATGGACTCCATTCACCATATATTTATTCAATATGTACTTAATGAACATCAGCTGTGTGATGTGTTACAGGGTTTTGACACTAAGAGGAAACAACTTATGAGCCCAGTTTGACTCTAATGGTGAGATTTTGCGTCAGGAATGGGATCATGGAGGACGTTGGAGAGGTTGCAGGAGGGCTGGGCAATCTCCTGTAGCTGTGCAGTGGCCCCTCTTGTATGTTAAATGGATTCCTAAGTCTTTTGTTGTTATTGAGCTTTGCTGATTTATTCTCAATTTAGTGAGCTCTGCCCTATCCTTAAAGTCGGTGTAATTTTAGTTTTAATAATTTTGTCACCTTTTGAAAAATCCTTCTTTCCATTTTTAAAAACGTATTACTAAGGTATAATTAACATACAACCATATGTTATTTTCAGGTGTACAACATAATGATTTGGTATTTTTATATGTTGCTAAGTGATCACCACAGTAAGTCTAGTTAATATCCGTCACCATGTATAGTTATAGCATTTTTTTTCTTGTGATGAGAAATTTAAGATCTACTCTCTTAGTAACGTTCAAATATGTAATATTAGTATTGTTAAGTCTAGTCACAGTGCTGGACATTACATTCCCATAACTTGTTTTCTAATGGAAAGTTTGTACCATTTGCCACCCCCCCACCCCGGCCCCAGCCTCTAGCAAACACCAATCTGTTCTATGTTTCTATGAGCTTGTTTGTGTGTGTTTGTGATTGCATATATAAGTGAGGTTATACAGTATTTGTTTTTCTCTGTCTGACTTATTTTTCTCAGCATAATGTCCTCAAGGTCCATCCATGTCCTCACAAATCAGACAAGATTTCTTTCTTTTTTATTTAAGTCTTGATTGAGGATTAAGGTTCAGATAACTGAAGGGTGGGTTATGCACAACTAACTTAATGTTGGTTTTGGATTTTTAAATTTGTTTTTATTAAAAAAATTTTTTTTGCCTTTATTGATTTCAGAGATAGAGGAAGTGAGAGGGAGAGAGAGCTAGAAACATCAATGAGAGAGAACCTGGCCACCTCCTGCACGCCCCCCACTGGGGATGTGTCCTGACTGGGAATTGAACCAGTGACTTCCTGGTGCAAGGGTCAACGCTCAACGGCTGTGCCACACTGGCTGGACGGTTTTGGATTTTTTTTTATGTATGAACAGGAGTGCATGAGATATTCTGGGAATTTATTTAAAACTGAATAATAAGCTTTGCTCATAAAGACTCGTTTCACTCTTTTCTATAACTGATTGCTAGAAATCTCTCTCTAATACAAAATTGGCTTTCACCCAGCTTCCTTGGTTTCTAAGGGGTTTTTTTGCCAGAGAAGGCTAGAAGGGGCGATTCGATACCACTGCATAAACTGGTGTAACGCAAGTGCCCCCAGGTAATCAAGAGCGTTCTTCACCTCGCTGGGTGATGCTCATCCCCAGTGGTGGCCATCAATAAACAATCCACACATTGCTAAGGGGTCATTAAGTTCTCTGTGGTATCTGGGAACTAGAGCCCATGTGTCCTGAGAGGCAGCAGCAGGGTCAGACCTCACGTTCGGATAAGTTAAGGCAGGGAGGGCACTGCTGACTCCCGCTTTTCAGTGTTATGCTTTTCCAAAGCGTCCTCACAGGCAAGCTCAGGCCCAAGCATGTCCCACACGATGCCAGCACAGCAGCTCACGAAGAAAACTTAAGTACTCGGCTGTGTGTCTCCAAACAGGGCATTTGGTGTGCCCACTGCTCCCCTGACTGGGCCATTCCATTACTTTGGCAGAGTGTAACTACAGCTTCAATTACATTGCCTGGAAAATAAGAGGCACCTCAGAGAACATTTTTTTCAAGACCACTTAAAGTGTTGATTAACAAAGAGACCAGCGGGGACCAAATGAATACTTAGTTCGGAATAGCACTAGAAATACTGCATGCAGCACAAAGCAAGTGAAAGACTTAATTAGAGAGTGTAAAACTTGACCTTTCCCAGGCACACGGCGTCTTGTAGAAATGCAGTACAGGAGCATGGGGGACAGGAGTTCTCCAGGGAGCCCAGCACCCCGACCTCAAGTCCTGATCCACAGGGGAAGGTCATGCCCGGGAGCCCTGGCTCCCCCTCCCACACACTGAAATGAGAGCTTCTGCATAGTGTTAGTTTCTCTAAGTGCTGGCATTTGATAAAGAAAATTCTTTAAAACTTGAAGGTTTGGAGACAAATAGAATAATTTACTTTTTGGGTTTTGTCCCCTTTGGGGACACATTCTACATAATTGAATCAGGACAGGACCTTGAAATTCATAGGGAGTTTCCCATTCCCTCCCTCCCTCCCTTCTTCCCCCACTCTGCCTGCCTGCTCCGTTGGAGGTTGGAGTGAGCTCTGAGGCAGCCCCTTGGCTCCATGGGGCCCTGTCATCCCAAGTGTGTTGTCCTAAGTTTACGCTCTAGATGTGTACTGGGCTGGTCCTTGGATGTGCAGCGTGGTTGGGAGGGAGGGTGTGTGTGTGCTTGAGAATGTGAGAGTGTATGTCTGTGTGTACAGGAGGAACGTGTGTCTAAATGAGAGGTAAGTGGGCCATGTAGACACTTAGCAGCCTTCTTCCTACAGTAGAAAGCATGGCACTTGGGAACTGAGGGCTGATTCATTCTCCTTCACAACTGGGCAAGTAGGATATGTTCTGAGGGACTCCTGCTCAGCCCCTCTTCCTGATTTCTTTTCCTCTGATTTCTTTTCCTCTTCCCCAACTTACACACTCAAACACCGGACTGCCCAGGGTTGCAATACTCAACCCTCTTCTCTTTTCTGTTTCCACTCATCCCGAGGCAGTCTGGTCCAGTCTCACGGTGTTCATGCCTCCTTATGCTGTGCTTTCAACTTTCAACAGACTCCAATGCTTTTTATAACTGCCCACTGGGTTTCAAACTTACCATGTCCCAAACCAAACGTTTGATATCCCTTTCCCCCCAAACCCGCTCCTCTGGCTGCCTGACCAGTCTTTGTAGACAACAAAGTCTATCTTTTCTGTTTCCCAGACCAGAAACTTAGGAGTCACCGTTGACTCTCACATCCCATCTTTCTTTGAAATTTCATATCCAAACCACCAGTGAGTCCTGTTGGCTCTGCTTTCAAACATCCAGAATTCATCCACCTTTCCCACCTACCCTGTGAGCACTCTGGCCTAAGTCACCATCTCTCTCCCCTGGGTTATTGCAGTGGCTTCCAAACTGGTCTCCCCAGGTGCGTTCTTGCGCCTCAGTATCTAGTTTTCACACAGCATCCAGAGTGGTCCTGGAACTGCAGCATCCAGATGGGTGTTCATCTGCTCACAACCCTCCGAATTGCTTTTTACAGTCTGACAGCAGCAGTTCTTATAGGGCAGGCCCTTTGGATCCGCCCCCTGCTTTTTCTCTGATCTCACCTCCCAACACACTTTACTTCTCTTACACCCCTCTAGGCCATCCTTGCATTCTGTCTTTCCAGTCACATCCAGTATGCTGTTGCCTCAGGACCTTTGCATGTGCTGTTCCCTCTGTCTTTCATCTTCAGATACTTTGCATGGTTTGGGCCCTAATTCGGATCTTTGGTAAAATGTCACTTCTTTAAGGAGGCCTTCCTGGACTTATGTAAAATAATACAACAATAACTTCCTGATCCTAGTATTACCTCTTCCTCTTACCTTTCCATATTTCCCCCATGGTACAAACCACTGTGACTTAATGAACCAGAGTGGGGAGGGGAGGGCCGGCATTGCTCGGGCTACTGCTAGCACTCCCAAGCCTTCAGGAGTAGTAAGAGGGGAAAAACGGAAAAGAAGCATTGAGAGAAGGAAAGGACAAGCTGTAGAAAGAAAAGTTGTCTTTCTGATGCCTCGCTGCCAGAAGTGTCAACGTTGTCTGTATTTGCACCAATTTACTAGAGTGGTCTCTTCTGTGGAGAACAATTCTGCTAATATAGCCACCTGTAACGATGAACCATAATTTATATGAAATGAAGAAAGCCTTGAATTTTGCAATTTAGCAGTCATGGCTTTGCATTTTTACCGAGAGTCTTAAATGGGCTAAGCATCTTCCTGGTTCCTGTTGATATTCCAGCTTTTCTGTCCCTTTGCCCCTCTGGCTGCCATTGTCACCTACTGCCTGACCCTTTGTTATGTCCTCCTCATTAAGAAAGGCTATTAGCCAGTTGTACAAGTGAGGATGTTTAAGACACATTAGCAGTTAAGGCAGAATTCTCCGCTGTTGTTATATGAAGAATAGGACAAAGACCATTATCATGAAAGGGGCCTAGAGTATTGTTTGCTTTAAATAAAAAGTGAGTAGCGGAGAACAAGAGCTTTGAAGATTTTCCTGTCTGTGAATCTCCATGTGCTTGCATACATGAGGACAGCCTTATTATTTTTAAAATATGCAATGTAGAGATAGTGTAGTATGCAATTACGGACAATGAAATATGCTCATAGGCTTGGTTTGTGGCATTTCCAACTGAGAACTTGAAGCTGTTCTAAAATGGAACAATTTTCGCCAGCCCTAAAATAGAAATTAACTTCTCCTCCCCCACCCCCCAGACCCCATTTTCCTGCCAGTTCCATCCACTCTAGCCAAGGCTACAGAACGGGAACCAAGCCAGCTCTCTGGGCAGATCTCTTTAACCACCAGTACTGCTATTTATGATCCTTTTATTTAAAAAAATATGTTTTTATTGATTTTTGTAGAGAGAGGGGAAGGGGGAGAGAGAGAGAGAAACATTGATTGGCTGCCTCCGAAAAGATTAATTCAACCTTTTGGGAACGATAGTGTTTCAAGTGCTCGTTGCCTTTTTACATATGGTGCATACCTAAATTCCGTTTTCTTCTATGCAGTTTTTAATTCTTCTTCCAAAAGGTAATTGTGTATTCATTACAGGGCACAGACTCTCCTGTTCATTCTGAGCAGGACCAGATGGGGCAAATGTTAGATGCCAACATGGCTCGGGTATGTTGGCACTCAGGGTGAGCTCGGAGCTTTTGAGCAGGTTTATTGAGTGTTTGCAGCCCCTGTGGAGCATAAAACTGGTTATGTTTTACATAATTAACCTTGGAAGACAACCAAATAGACCCATATTTCACTAGGAACCCTAGAGGGTGGGATCCAGTGTAATTTAGGACTATCTGAACCACCTCCTCCCTCCCCCACCAGATTTTCAGTGACAGTATAAACTTCATTAGCCAAAATCTAACTAGCAGGATTTAGAAATATTAGGAATTTCTCCTTGAACATAATTCAGAGAAACAGGCTAAATGGGTAGTGGTGTTAGAGCTAGTGATGTTTGGTGGACTCAGAAAGCCTATATCAACAATTTTCCTAAAAATACATTTCAGGATAAATCTCATTCTATTTTGACTTTTCCATATGATGGTTAAATGATGCCTTTGAAACATTATATACAAATTAAAGAAATCTTACATCAAATTATGCTTTTATTACATATCAAGTTAATGTAGTCAGTGTTCTGGAAAGATTTATGTGAGCTGTTCAGGTCAACACTGAATGAAGTTCTAAGATTCTGGGGTTCACATATACAGGAATGATAGTTAATTATCCTATGGAATATTGATGACAAAGGCCTAATATGGAGAGGCAGATCCAGGTTTTGTGGGGCCTGAAACATACAATTTTGGAGAATCTCTTCAAGGAACACAAAAGATTAGTTACAAATGGAATATTTAGAATGAGAAAAGAAACCACAACAAATTATAGATTTAAAAAAAACCTGACAAATACCATCATTATCTTATACATACAGTAAAATCATGTAACATCTTAATGAATTGCCTCCCTCGTCCGTTTTTTGAAGAACATTTTTGGCTCTAGGTCTCTTATTACTTCACACAACAGCAATTTTTGTAATATTCTCTACAGAGAGGTTAGAGAGATAATTGTCTTCTCTTTATCAAGGTCGATTTGACTTTGTTTTTATTGTGGGTTCTCACACATTTTAGAGTTTATTAGTAATATCATATACATTTTTTTTCTTTTTTTTTTTTTAGCACTGCTGTCAGATTAAGGAAATCAGTCAAGTTTCTTTCACTGTAAATACCATTCCATAAGATTTGGAAGATTTTTCCAATGACTGATTTCTGGTTCTGAACATTCATTTCAAGCCTTGTTTTCTCCTCCCCCACCTCATTCCTTTTATGGTGCTGGGCAATATAGGCCACATTTATTTTGCAATTTCTGGGTCATGATGCAGGGGAATTGGGACAGTGTGTGTGTGGCCGGAGTGTTCCTGAAAGACATTTCTCTACTAGGACCCCTAACAGTCACTAACCTCACGTGGACGTGCAAAAAGTGTCCTGCTGAATCCCAACTACATGTACTCCCAGCTCCGCTGTTCTTCGCTGGGGTCCAAGATGCTAGTGTCTAAAGACACCTGGCAGGGCTCTGTGTTGGACAGGGTATAAAAAGGAGAAAAAATTGGAGTAGAAGGAAGCAATCTTAATGATAGTGATAATAGATCTCACTTTTACAGTAGTTACGAAAACGTAAGTCTGTATGAACTTACATTGCTAGGGCTCCTCCCAAGTCCTAGGAAGAGGCCCATGCAAGTGAGAACCCTAAAGCTTAAGCTTCATTATCACCACAGTAAATCTGCCTTTTACTAATATGTATTAAAGATTCATCAAATCCATCACAGAGAGTGCTCTCCAGAGTACGAGTCTGGCACTTCCCTCACTAGGAGCTCCAACCCCCAGGGTTACATTCCGTTTCATAATTTAAGCATGTGATTTAAAGTCTCCTTGTGTTTAATGCTGCTGTCTCACTCCTCCCATTAGCACCACCTTTCCCCTCAGTAAAAATGTACCCGGAAAGAAAGTCATTTTTATTTTAAGTGAGGCTATGCAAACGTGAGGCTGACTGTGGGTATGGGATGGAGTGAACACCCATTCATTCTCTTGGGTTAGTTCAGATGATCTGTTACCATAAACAGCGCTGTTATGTTTTCCTTCCACACTAGCTTTGCTGGTGATTTTTATTTTATACTCAACATGGGATATGCATATCTGTCGATGGACAGCTGTTAGGAGCCTTATCGGCTAAAGGCGCTCGCACAGTAGTGGCATTGTCAGGCTGAGTGAGTGTCAGATTTCATTTTGTGCAGAAATAACCTGTCAAGTTTGCCTCACCTGTTTTCATTCCACTGAAGGAATTTTTCAAATCTTGGCAGGTAAATGTATACATGAGTTTATATCAGTCTGGACTGGTGGATTCTACCTGTTTGTTATACTAATTAGTGGTAGGATCCAGAAAGGTTGGATGATTTATCTCAGTGATTGGAAATTGACAACATTCCAGGAATTGTGTACAATCAGCATTATTTTCTTAAGTATTCATATAATTTCCTAATTTGATAGCAAAGAAAAATACCTAAAATAATTAGTTCACTCTCTTATTAATGCACTAGATATCTTTGAAGTCTATTTTTAAGAGTCCTGGAAAGCTGGTAGAACGTTGCTACTATTCAGATTTCCAAAGAAAATGTGATCATAAAACACCAATGAGCAAGAAAAGATTTGAATGGAATAGATTCCTACCATTTCCATTTAAACACCTGGGATTAAAAGTAATAGATAGTTTGTAGATAATTGCAAAATATGTCAATTATTGTGTAAACCTGAACAGTTGATTTTTCACTGAAATCAAGAACTGTTAAAACTTTGCAGTTATTTTTACATGTTCAAATTAATAACACTTGGATGAAAAGATTATCAGATCCTTGAGAGTCTCCAAGGCAACATACCCAGCCCATACATTCCAACCTTTCATAGAACCTCAGCTTTTTAAATGCAGATATGCAGGTGAAGATCATAGGCATTAGAGAAAAGCTCTCAACATGCAAGAAACACTGAAATGAACAAATTGAAGAAAAGAAAAATGGAGACAAGAAAATGTCCAAAATAGCCATATTTAATATTCTTAAAGAGATTTAGGATGGTATTGCATTGATGAATTATGAACAGGATGCTATAATAAAGGAAAAATTAAGGAATAGACAAGAAGTCCTGCAAATGGAAACACACTTAGTCAAAATTTTAAAAATCAAAGGAAGATTTGGAAGATAACTCCTAGATGGTAAATAAAAAGCAGATGTAGAAAATAGGAGATGAAAGATAAGAAAATTAGAAGATCAGTTTGTGAAGTTCAAATCTAGTATGAATACTGGAAAGAGAGACCACCACCAAAAAAAGGACAGGAAATTAACATGAAAACAGTATCAAAAAAGTCAAAGTACATGTGTTTTTGAACACATCAAAATTCAGAAGGATGTGTTTCTGAAGTGTACACTGAGTGCCTTAATATATGGGGAGTAAAACCTAGACCACCAGGAAACCACTGTAGAATTCCAGGGGTGGGGGGAGGGGGGAGAAAGAGACAGAACAATAGTGGATTCTAGAAGACCAAGGAACAATGTCTTTAAAACAAAGTTGGAGTTACCCTTAACTTAATATTTCATACCCAAGTAAATGATCAATCAAGTATGAAATAAAAGAATATTTTCAGAAATAAAAGTATTTATAAAGATTAGATAGAAGGTACATTTCTTGTGAAGTTATTCGATAATGTGCTTCAACAAAAGGAATGAGTGAACCCAGAAAGAGGATACGGTCCCTTGAAAGATCATGCAGAGCTAGAGCTGGAGAAAGAAGAGGGGGGTTCGAGGGTGACGGCTGTGGGGCAGAGCTGGGCCTGCGAGTCGAGTGTGACCTGGAGTTAACTGAGGGAGGGCGCTAGGAAAAAAATGGGATCTATAGAAGAATGTTCGTTGTGGCAGAAAAAAAGGATCTTTTGTCAGGCATATGGAAGGCATTAAGGATGAATAAGTTAAAAACTATGTAAGTGAGAAAATTGGGTCATTGTTATCTTTAAGGAAAATGCAAAGTTGGTTAAAGTAAACATGATCAGTGTAGACAGCGCTACAAGTTTTAACTGTATTTGGTTAGACTTATCCATCACATAAATTCTGATAAGTTTATTTTGATGGGTCTGAAATAGCTATCCTGTACTCTTCGAAGCTCTGTAAATGACTCCAACCCTTACAACTTGGGAAAGATCTGTGTGTTTTTCCTTTTCTCCCCACCCCTACTGGTTCTTTATCCCATGTTTGTGTTATACTGTTCCTCTTAACTTGCGAATTAGGCAGGGTTCTACAGAGAGACAGAGCCAAACTGTGTGTGTGTGCACATGTGTACACAGCGCGAAAGGGAGAGAAAGAGAGAGATTTATTTCAAGGAACAACAGGGGAGGGGTGGCAAATCTAACGTTTGTAGGGCTGACCAGGAAGTTGGAAATTTAGGTAAGAGTTGATGTTGCAGTTTTGGGTTCCAAATCTATAGTGCTGGAAATTCAGGAAGTTTCTGCCTTGTGATCTTACGGCAGAATTACTTGTTTCTCAGGAAACCGTACTCTTTGTTGTTAGGGCCTTCCATAGGATCTGCACTAGGGAGGGTAATCTGCTTTTCTTAAAGTCTACTGATTGTAAAGATTAATCCCATCCCCAAATATCTTCACAGAAACGTCTAGACTACTGTTTGACCAAACATCTGGGTGCTATAACCTAGCCAAGTTGACATGAAATGAGCTGTTGCAACGTAGTGGGCTTAACCTGTGTATTAGTCAGCAGGGGCTGCCATAACAAAACACCATAGACTGGGTGGCTTAAGCGACAGGAATTTATTGTTCACATTTCCGGAGACGGGGAGTCCAAGATGAGGGTGTCAGCAGGGCCAGGTGTCCGGTGAGAGTGCTGTCTGGGTTATAGACAGCTGTCTTTCCTCTGTCCTCCTGTGGCCTCTCTTGGTGTATGTGTGCGTGTCTGTGAGGTGGACAGAGATGAAGCAAACTCTCTAGTGTCCGTGAGGACCCACCTCTGTGGCCTCCTCTAAACTTACCTCCCTCTCGAAGGCCCATCTCCAGATACCATCACATCAGGGGTTGTGGCTTCAACATAGGACTTTTTGGAGGACACAGTTTAGTTGGTAGCAAACAAATGTAAGTCAGTTTTCATTTCTGGGAAACAGGAAGCAAAAGTTCACTGTGCACCTTCTGAGTAGATGTGTCTATTTGTTTCGGTGTCTTTTGTAGCTCTAGTTTTACTAATTAGAAAAAAGGGGTTCTTAGACGAGTTGGAAAAATTAGTATCTTACGGGCTAGCCTCATGATATTTTCCTATCCTCCATAAGTGTCTTGGTTTAAGTTTAGTTCAGATTGATAGCTTTGAGAGAACTTCACACTACATGAAACAGATATATGGAGGACATTTCTCCTCCTTATATTCCTATTAGGTAAGTTTAGATTATTTAACCAATCTCTCCATTTGACATAGGAGACAGAAGCATAAAAACATTTACATGACCTATTTAAAGTCATAGGGTAGTCCTCAAAATTTGACTTGCTGTATGATGATTGCTCTGTGCATTATATTTTAGAATTTTCTGGAAGAAGTCCTTGACAGAATTCATGTCGTCATTGGTTCGGTAGTTTATTTATTCTTTCAGCTAGCATTTTTAAACGCACCTTCCATCCGAGGTGGTCTGCCAAGCAGAGGAAACCGAACATGATGAGACGGGCTCGAGCCTGCAGGGTCTGCCAGGGAGCTGCCTGAGGCACGTCCTCCTTAGGAAACACCGTGAGTGAGGGGAGCACTTAGCTCTGCTGGTTTCTAGGAGGCGGTGACTCCTGCTCCAAGTTTAGGAAGATGAGTTGGAGTGACTCAGACACATGTATGAGGGAAGGACATACTGGAGAGATAGGAGCGAGCAGGGAAAGTACCTCGGGAGAGGTCACGGGGTACCGAACAGCGTGGCCCAGCTGGGAGCAAGTCAACATGTGGGAGGCAGGCGGGCCCTGTCTTCAAGGCCCCGAATGCCGAAGAAGCCACCAGGATGTGTTTGAAGGATTGTAGGTGAGGAATCGTATGTGGTCATATTTGTTTTTCAGAAGGATCAATGTGATGGGCCCATGGAGAATGACTAGAAGAGATCAGAAATTGGGGAGCAGGGGGTGTAGGGGAAATAGCAGTGCAGGCGAGCGCTGATGAAGGTTAGCCAGGGCACCCGAGTTGCCTGGTTGGTTTCTTCATACGGAGCCACATTTCGCACATGGCAGCTCGACTCTGATTAATAGCATGCAGATAGCCTTCCACTCTTTGCGATGCAGAAACTCAGCCTACACATGGTGAGTGGAAAGGAGATTGTTGGCATCCACCTGAGGGGCCCCGAGAGGGCTGGCATTAGGTGTGGGTGGCACACGCCTGGCTCCAGTAAAGAGAAACGACCCCTCTCTCTCTGGGAGTGTGAGATTCCGCGGGCACTCACTCCTGTTCCACGTCACTTCTGCCCAAATGAAGAAGGTGGCGTCCGTGTAGCGACTTCTTCCCGTGAGCTTTAGCCTTATTACCTAACATCGGGAAAGCCTTTGAGCGGCAGAGCAAGTCAGAGTGAGAAGATGTGCCTGGAGGAAGCCCTCTCCCTCACACGCCTTACCAGCTGGTGGGGGGGGGGGGCGCAAAGCCACCGTGCGCTGCCCAGGTGCTGCGAGGAAGCCCTCTCCCTCACACGCCTTACCAGCTGGTGAGGGGGGGGGGCGCAAAGCCACCGTGCGCTGCCCAGGTGCTGCGTGCCCGGGATTTCTGGGTCAGGACTCTGCACATCTCCTTGACAGGGTTTTCTACTCCTTTCCACACAAGTCTGTAAAGTATTGACATCTTTCTTAGATACACAGTAAACAGAGGGGAGGCAGGCAGCCTGGAGGGAAAAAAAAGGTGAGTGTTTGAAATGTGGAATCGACAGACAGCCTTTTCCTTCCTGGGTGGACACCACCAGCGGGATCCCAGGGGGCAGCTTCATCTCTGTCGCCTCTTTATTCCCCTCCTCACCACTTCCCACTTAAGTGGGCTTCCAGATGGGGGTCCAAGGGCCCTGGGAGCCTCTTTGGCGACCATTATAGCACCTTCGTGAAAGGTTTCTTCCAGAGAGTCATTAGTTGTTTAGAAAAGGATTCCTTGTTGTTGAACTGTGTCAGGGTGTTTTGAAATAACTTACAGATGGTTTATAACATGTCTACTGAGAAGTCCTGGAATGCGGCAGTTTTCTCTTCTCCATAAACAGCAAATGAAAGCGAGAAAAGGAGACAGCGGAAGCACCCCTACGCCTGTCACAGCCGAAGGCAGCACTGCTGTCACCAGGTACCCGTCATTACAGCTCGGAGGTATTCAGGTGACCCCCATCAGTGATTTTTCCCTAGAGGAGGACAGGGAGTTTGGATGGATTTTCACAGAGAGCGAGCATTATTAAGCAAGCAGTATACTGAATGCTTTTCATCAAGGTGCTATGGCCTGTTTTGTAAGTGAATCATAGGACAGAGCACCTGAATTGTATATCCTTTTTTAAAAAAAATTGTTAATTTTATTTATTGAGTCTAGAGAGAGAGGAAGGGAGAGGAGGAGAGAGAGAAAAACATCGATGAGAGAAATTATCGATTGGCTGCCTCCTGCATGCCCCTCACTGGGGCTCAGGCCCACAACCTGGGCATGTGTCCTGACCGGGAATGGAACTAGCGACCTCTTGGTGCATGGGTCGATGCTCAACCACTGAGACACACACGTGCATGCAGTAGGCGGCCAGTCAATGTTTTCTTTCATTGATGTTTCTCTCTCTCTCTCTCCCTCTCCCTTCCTCTCTCTTTAGACTCAATAAATAAAATAAAAATTTTTTATTAATTCTTTTGATTTTGGGGCATGGGGAGAGGGAAAGAGTGAAGGAGAGAGAAACACTGATGGGCTGTGTCCTGCATGTCCTCCAATGGGGATCAAGCCCGCAACCCGAGCAGGTGCCCTGATGGGGAATTGAATCTGTAACCTTTTGGTGTACAGGACGACAGACAGTTCAGCTAACTGAGCCACACCAGCCAGGGCTGGATTGTGTATCTTGGATGTGAAGGAGGAAGCAGTTTACTTTGGGGGGAAATTTTCCATTTTCCTTGGGAAGGAATGAACCATCTCTAATTATGGAAAGAGCAAAGAGTTAGCAATGTAACAGTTTACATAGCAAATTAATAGCACAATAATTATTCATTTGCTTATTCAAAACGGGCCAGAAATGCCTCCTTTTTTCACGGAAGATTACTTCATTGCCTGTACCGAAGTGAAATAATGCCATACAGAAAAGCAGTAAAGTGAAATAAGACCTTCGAAAACATATTAGTGTATAAAATATTTATTACCGAGGCTCGGTAGTGTTTGCATCTAATCATTTTTATTGTATATCAGGGGTTAGTCACTTCATTCTGAATTCTGAAGAATGAGCACGAGGTGCTTTGCAAGCACTGCTGTTTCTGGAGCGCACGCTCGGTGGGATTCACTGAGGGAGAGACTTGCTCGTTGAGAGGCAGGGCCTTTCTCCGGAAGCACCCAACCACCGACGTGATGGGGAATCGAGAGGCGAGCCTGGCGAGGCGGCTTCACTGAACCGGCTTCTTACTGGTGTGTTAAGTGGAGTTCGTGTGAGTTGGGGAAACTTGGGACAACAGACAGATGGTGCCTTTCCTCTGGCTCTGCGTCTAGAAAACCATGTGCCTCTCTTAGGCTTTTTGTACAGCAGCCTCTGGACTAGCCTCTGTTTCCCACGGTGTGACTTCTGTGTGACGTGTGTGTATTTTTCTGTCCCCAAGGCATGTATATATGATCGTTCAAGTTTCAGAGCCAACCGTTGGAGCATTTGTGATGTAGCTACTTGGTCAGCAAGTGTTCATGGACTAGTGGTGATGATACATTTCTAGTGGAATTGCAGTGCAGGGCCCTGGCCAGTGGCTCCTCATGGGTAGGTTTCCTGTGTTAAACATGAGCCCTCAAGGACAAGAGGAGGCCCTAGTCTCAGTTAATCCCAAAAGCACAGGACAGTGGGGAAAAGATTTGCTCATTAAATCCAGGTGAGCGTCAGAACTTGCTGTTTGAGATGACTTGGGGATCTTGGATGCTGGTACATGGAATTGGGTCCAGGGCTCCATTCTCCTTCAGCCATTTGGCGAAACTGGATGACAGTTGGCAGATGGTTAGCTGGAGCTGAGCACCAACAACTGGCAGTGTTTAGGGCTGTAAAAAGGGCTGTGAAATGGTGATACCTTCCAACCTGTTCCCATGTCTGAGACACCCTGATCTGCTGTCAGCAATGTATTCGTGTCTGGCAAAGGTTTTCGCTGTGTTGTCCCACACAGACAGCAGAAGAGCCTGACCAGGTCACGCCTTGGGTACCGGAGCCATCCTGCATAGCCACAGAGCCTCTCTGGGGTGGATGGTGTGTCCAGAAATGATGAGGCCTTGTTTGTGAATGCACCAGCTGAATGACAGCGTGTGCAAGGAGGTATTTTGGGTGATGTGAAGCTGATTGACGAGGACTGGGTGAGGAACGGCAGCGGGAGAGAGAATAGGCAAGACTGAGATAATACCTGCTGCTTCTATCCTGCGTTTGCTACAGAGGCCATTGCGGAAGTGAGGGCCCTGTGTGCGAATAGTTCCAGACAGACAGACACCTGCACTGCCTAGGGAGTGTGGGGGCTAAAAAATATTAATACTTTTCCTCCCTTGTAAGTTCTTCTAGGCTGGGATAATAATGAAATTAATAGGGGAAAATCAAGTTTTAATGCATGTGCATGGGGAATTCACAAAAGCATGACAATTCCAAAGGCAACGAGGCAACATTTTATATTTAAGGCATTTGGGGCAAATGAGAAAAGGAGGGGAGACGGTGCCTTAGGTTTCAGAAGTGGGAATGGTGATTTACAGGTAGTTGAGGAAGAGCAGAATGCACAGGGCAGGCACATTCTTGCTGGGTGACTCAGACACAGTGGCACAGGGTGTCTAGGTCACAGAGCACTGTGTGAAGCCTCGTGTTTATTATGCTTAATTCACATTAGGCTGAGATGAACATGCTAAGGCCTTCTTCCTAAAGCAGGTTTCTTTGTCCGACTCTCTTGGGCAGGAAAGGGGGAAGGGTCGGAGGCTCCTTCTGAGTCTTAAAATCAAAGTCTTATAAAGCAGCTTCAGGGAAGCAACACCTCGATTCCCTTCAGAAGCACCCTGGAATTTTGGCTCTGAAAGGGACCGAAATGCAGGGGAGTTCTCATTTCAGCCATGTGACAGACTGCATCATGGAGAAGAGGTGGTCTTGTTCCCTATTTGGTTCAAGGAACATATTAATACTTTCATTGAGTGTTTAGATCCTGAATTCTGTTTCAGGGCTCAGCTGAACTTTTCATTCAGAAATTCTTATGGAAAATCTTCTTAATACAGGGTGGGGCAAAAGTAGATTTACAGTTTGTGAGTACATGAAGCATGGAATTTATTCTTGTATTATCATTTATTAATTCTTCCATTATTTTCTATACAAAGAACTGCCAACCTCCTTTTGCTCCACCCTGTGTAGGTGGTATGACGTGTTTCCTGAGGATGTGATGAGTTTAGGGAATCTTTTATAAGCCCGATATCCCTTTTCTAGTCTCAACCCTTCCTCAACTCTTTCTAGGACAGCTGGAGTCCAGGAGGTCACCTGAATGATTTATGGTGACATCATGGATCTAAAGAGTAGAGAACAGTTGGAAATTAGGAGAGGCATCTAATTTAATTGCAAATACGCTTGGCAAAGTTGGACATTTGGGGGTCTTACTAACAGAGCAAGTATTTAACCACGCACATCAGTTCTGTTTGTCTTTCGTGGCCTTTAAAATGCTGTGATTTTATTAGTTAGCCAAATTTTAAAGGTCTGGAGGACAGAGACCTGGGACAGGGTTGCAATGCAGAGTGGACAGAACAGCCGGAGAGAGGCTAAGGATCGATGGAAGGCAGAGATCCTTCCCAGCTCTGCCGTTCTCATTACCCTTTCGTACCCACAGAGTAGCAAGTCCAGTCACATCGTAGCCAGTGCCAGGCTGAGGCATGCATTAGCGTGACAGGGCTGACTCCAGCTCTCCGCACCTGTAGTTCTCATCCATTATTTATTGCTCATACCTCCGCTCTTGCCCCTCTTATGACTGCACTCAGTCTGGGAAAGGGTGCACAGGAAATCCTCAGCTCTTGGCCTAGTGCACTTAGAGAATATTGCCTGCCAATTTGCTAACTGTGATAACTGCAGCAACATCCTTGGGTAGCTTGTTTCCAGGGCATCTTTAATGGGAAGAGGATATAAGGAGGCTATTAGCCTCGGCTGTGCTAAGTTTAGAGCGCTGTCACTGAGCTACTGCACCGATGCCCCCTGCTGATTTCCTCCTTGATTAGTCTTTTCTAACGTTCTTGCCAGGGTGCATCTGTGCTGCAACTGAGAATTAAAATTCATAATCCCTCTCTCTTTGGGATCTCGAGGCTGTACTCTGTTCTGGAGCCCAGACGTCTTTTGTTTGCCACTGGAAACAAATGTCCTGGCAAGCTGGCCGATCGTCAGAGGAGCAGCATGAACATGAGAAAGAAAATGCTGGGCATGGAGGGTGGTCAGTGAGTCTGTCTGGCTCAGAGGAGGAGATTCCAGTGGTTGTGCAGATTAGAAAGGACAATAGCCATGAACACTTGTCCAGAATCAAGAAGCTGGGTGAGGTGAGGAACAGATCATTATAAGCAAAAAGGCAGCCTGAATTAGATCCCTGATGTTAGCTGTGATTCCCTGCCACTGTCGTCATGAAATCAGCTGGTGCTTCTTCCTCCACCCCCACTGCTTTCTGTAGCCGTGGGAGTCCATTTGACACCGGCCTGGGAGTGAGCTTTTACTAAGATCTGCAGGGGTTCGTTTCCAAGGTGAGTACAAGCAGGACGCACTTCGTAGAGGTCTCCGGTGTGATGATCCAAATGACATAATGAGGACTGGAAGAGTTAACCAGACTGGGAAAAACTGAACGAGGTGAGCAGCTGGACCAGAGACTCAACTTTTGTCACATTCAGTAGGCTCTGTTCTAGGGAAGAAGGAGTAGAGTGTCTGCAGAGAATGGTGGCAGGTGAGCGGCACCGGTTACATAAAGGTGTATCCTAGCAGCGACCTGAGGAGTGATGAGCATTTGAAAACAGAGAGGACACATAGATCCAGGCAGGCCACGCCCCAGGTGACCAGGTCCCAGACCTAGGAGAACTGGCTGGCTGGACCAGTTATCAAGACATAGCATCAGATACTAGGGGAATCAGACAGGATACGGTTCTCCTATGGGGAAGGGATGGGTGGAGTTGGACTTTAGTATCTAGATCATAAGACCCTGGAGGGGTAAATGTCATACATTATACAAGGCAGTTTCTAAATAAACATTTGTTGAATAGGTAAATGAACATGGGAAAAACGACCCCTTGATGCTGAAATTACACTCGTAGTCTATTTATAGAGATTATAACTTAGTGCTGATTAATTAGTGAGTCCACTTAGCTATTCCCAGTAGTCCCTCTACTCCCTTCCCCTACCTATGATAGCTTTAGTCACTTGGGGGCAGGGCTGAGCCTGGTTGGGGGAAGGGAACTTTTAGAATCTAATCAAGCAGTCCTCGTGGGTGGAAGGGCAGAAAACACAGGTTACTCTAGCTCACCACTGCCTGGTTTTCAAGGATGGGCTGCCCTTCCGTTTGTAAACTCAGTAGATTCTACTCTTTTCTCAGAGGATGTAAGGAAGTGTTCAAAGCACACACACACAGCCTGCTGTAACAAAGCAGGTTGCAGTAGCGGGCACCCGTCGGAGTGGATGGGCCGCCCACTCTCGTCAGCGTCCTTTGGACCGTGCGTCCTGGAGTGTGGCTGCATTTGTGATGTTTGCCTGGACGCTGGCGAGTCTTCCGTCACAACTGTAACTTTCGAATCCACGGAATCACACTCATTTTCCTGCAAACACGCACTGCCAACCTCAGTCCAGACTACCATCGAAGGAATCTGGATTTTGAAACCCTGGATTTTATAAGCAGCACTGAATGGAAAAAGTAATATTTACCCCCCCTTTGAAAAAACCTATCCAAGCTGCAAAATGAAATAATATTTTGCACAAAAAATGTTGTGAAAGAAGTTAATCTTTAGACTTTAGACTTTCCTGAAATAATAAAAAGTCCTACCGTAGAATTTTTTCCCCACTCAACAGAGTATTTGTGTTGTACAAAGTATGAGGCAAATCAAATTACTCAGTGGTCACTAACTGTGTGCTGTGTTTTTTGGTGTGTGTGTTATGTAGTGAGTGTGTGTTGTGTGTGGTGTATGAGTGTGTTGTGTGTAGTGTGTTGTATCTATCGTGAGTGTGTGGTATGTGTGTTGAGGGTGCGTGGTATGTGTGTTGAGGGTGCGTGTTTTGTGTGCGTGTTGTGGGTGTACTGTGTACTGTGTACTGTGTGTGTTTTGTGTGGATGTGTGGTATGTGTATGTGTTGTATGTGTGGTATGTGTGGTGTGTGTGTGTGAGTGTTGTGGCTGTGTGTAGTGTGTTTGTGTTGTGGGTGAGTGTTGTGGGTGTGTTTTGTGTGGGTGTATGGTATGTGTTGTGTGTGTGGTATGTGTGGTGTGTTTGTGTATGTTGTGGGTGAGTGTTGTGGCTGTGTGTATGTTGTGTGAGTGTGTGGTATGTGTGTGTGTGTTGTGGGTGAGTGTTGTGGGTATATTGTGTGTGTTGTGTGTGTGCTTCTGTTGTGGGTGTGTATAGTGTGTGAGTGCATTGTATGTGTGAGTGTACATGTGATTGTGCAGAGTTCTGTCGTAGGATGAATTAATGGCAGGAAACTTGACTGAATATGACCTTCCTACCACCTAAGGCAGAAGCACCTAGGGTGCTGCTTCAAATGTCGTTTCTTTGGCCACATCTTTCCAGTTTGAATTTCTTGAGGCTAGAGTATAGGAATCTTTGTTTTAAACAAACCCACCCCTGCCATCTTTGGTTTTGATACACACGGGATATCAGTCTGAATAATTTTTTTGACAATATGTGATTCACACCAAAAGAACAGGAAATGAAAAGGGGGAAGGACACTGGAGATGGTGTTTGGGGAGTTGAGCAAAACTCTATAGACAATGTGGAATCTGAATTTTCCTGGTGCTGAGGCAGGAGACAGACAATATATGCATAAAGAATGGCTTAAAAGGTGGAGGTTAAAAGAAAGTAAATAGATCTCGTCAGATCGAAGCTCTGTTTCATCCAGGGCAGAGAAGAAGATACTGGATTGGAAGATGAAGCCAGATATAATGAGAGGCTTTGGAGAGCAACGGACCAGTGTTGAGCCTGGGGGCGTGAGACTGGGTCATAAGACCACTGAGAAGAACATGCGATGCTTTGGCCCACATAGGTTTCCTTCCTATATCCCACCTGCCAGAAGAGAAAGTAAACATGGCCTCCAGATTCTTGGGCCAGAAAAAATAACTACATGATAATAAGGGAACAACTGCTTTGGAGAAATATATTTGGTTTTGTACTATTTGTTTAGTAAGAGATCTGAGCAGAGATTAGTGTGTCCAGACACCATCTTTCCCATGTGATGACATCTTTGTTTCTAATGTTTTCTGGCATGAACCTAATCTTAGACTAGTGCAGCAATGTCAACATAAAGCTCATTTTACAAACAATGTAAGTCAGATTCACTGAGTGCAGGTGCATTATTATGCTTATTTGTGCACGTTAGGTTGGCTGTCCTGAGCCTGCCTTTTATCCCTTCTCTCCTGCCAGCCTAGAGCGAGCTGAGGACAAGGTCTAGGAAATTGCATTTCTTTTTCTCATTTGCTGCTCGTAGGAACCTTGTGAGACAGATGAAATTGGCAGGCTTTCCCCACCCCCCTTTTTTCTTTGTACAGACTTTTACTTGGATTAACTGGGGTGACATTGGTCAATGCACTTACATAGGTTTCAGGCATACAGTTGTATAATACATCATCTGTATTTTGTGTTCGGAGAAAGACCAGTGCCACATGATTTCACTCTTACGTGGAATCTAATGAACAAAATAAACCAGCAACCAAAAGAGAAACAGACTCATAGATAAGAGCAGACTGACAGCTGTCCGAGGGGAGGGGGTGACAAGGGGACAGGCTTTGTTTAGAGCATTTGAGCTGAGAACCTGCGTGGGGGAGAAGTCAGGCCATGTGCTTGCAGGAGGCAGGCCAGGCTTGCGGATTCCCAGGCCACTGCTCGCCCCCTCCACACACCAGGCCCCCTCTGAACGGGCCTGCTGATTTCTCTTCTGGAGCTCCAGGGGACTCGGTGCTTGACGCAACCGTGAAGCTCGTAGGCTGCTGGCAGTGATGGTGATTTTGTTTCTAGTTGAAGATTTCTCACAAAATACAGAGACTTGGAACATCCTCTGGACTTTGTCATAGGATTAGGTTAATCCTTAAAAGTAATAAGAGATATTGAACATGTGCAGTGGTTTTTTTTCATCACATGAAAGCAGTTGTGTAAGTTATTTCAATTCGGTAGCGATTGTGATGGTCCCTTGCATTGCTATGAACTGGGCTGTCTCAAGTGCATGCTCATTAGGAAATAGGACGTGTTATCTGGAACACCACCCCATTCCGTGAATAATGCCATAGACAGTATAGTCCACCATTGATTCTGTGGTTCTAATTGAATATAGCCCCTATTATCTGGGCCTTCTGAACTTACGGAAAATTCACAGAACTGACATTTCAAATAAGTAATTGTTTTTGAAACAATCTCGGGCTCACGCTTGGCCATGGCACTGGGGATGGGTTCCGGGTAGACTCTTAGATCTGAGGAATGTGATATGTGTGCGCATTTGACTCTGGTGTGGTGGTACCAATAATTTCCTCTAGGACTCGCACATTATAGGAGAGTTAACCAGGCCAAATAGACTTAATTATGGGGTGAAATAATGCTCTGTTATTTTATTTGCATCAGTGCTGGTGGCAGAATAGGAAATTAAAATGATGAGGAGCACTGTTGGGCTATCAACTTAATATTGTGGTGAAAGTGAAACTCAGAAATGTTGAAATAGCACACATTTCTCAAATATTTTGAAGAAGTTGTCTAACTTCAGTAAACCTCCTTAACATGCACTTATTTTTAAATGTTTAAATCTTTTTAAATGTTTGTTTTAATAATCCATGGAAGACAGTCCTCAAGATTAGGAGTATAAAAAAAAAAAGTCATAATGGTTGTCATGAATATACAGGACATAAAGCAACTGACACATCGTCACTTGAAGGAATGGAGGTGAGTACATATGTTTATTAGCAATGGCTAACATTGAACAGTTACAATTTAGCAGACACCTTTTTAAGTGTTTCATAGGTATTACTTTGAGCTTCCAACCAGTAGCTGAGATAGGCATCATTGTTATTCTCATTTTAATAAAGCCCAGAGAAGTTAAGTAACCTATCCTAGGTCACACAGCTGGTAAATAGTGGAGTTGGGATTTGAACTTGGACAGTCTCTAGTTCCTGTGTTTTTAAACACTAAAATATACTGCTCTGTGTTTGCAGCTGGGGGAATACTCTTTGTGGTACATAACCTGTACTGCCAGATTTATTCAGAAGGCAAAGACATAGCCAGTAGATAATGACTCCAACAGATTCTGCGATTTGTGTATCTGCCTCAAAGGCAGGAAGCTCAGGCTTGTTAAAGTGTTTAAACACGGAGGCCATTAGACTCGGGTGGCTCTGATGTCTTGGTTGCCCGTGTAAGCAGACCAAAACCTAAGCCAGGGTCCATATGCTCCAATCCAAGAAAGTGAAACGTCAGAACAGCCAATCACAAATAGCCTTCTAGACTTTCCCAAATACAGCAATTGCTTAAGCTGTGAGCAATGAAATAATTGCTGTGCTTTGCAATTCTACACTATAAAAACCTTGTTCTATTAGTGGAGTACTCCTGACCACTTTTGGTTTGGCCCAATTCCAGTCAATGCTTGCTGAACTCACTTTTTCAAAAATTGTATTGTGCCTCAGTTTACCTTTTATCAGACTCAAGTTTCATTACTTGCAGCATTTAGCAAATTTTATCTCAACATTCATTGATTAAAGTCATGGTCTCGGTTTTGTTTGACTAGTTTATATGTTTAAAATTCAATGTTGATATTTACAAGTGGGCACACTGGCTTTGATTAATTGCTGAATTTAATTCAACTTAGAGTACTTCTGATTCTGTAATCAGCATTGCCGATTTAATAATCAAGTACTCCTGTTTCCAAGATAATGACATTAGGTACCAAAAATGACAACTTGAAGATTGACACTTTTTTTTTCAATTGCACTATAAACTTGTTCCAAGAAGAGATTGCTTCCTGTCTCATGCTATCTCCCTGCTTTCTAGTCCTTCATAAAAGATTGCCTTTAAATACTTGCCGGAGCTGTGCTAAAGGAAATGGCTACAATGATGAATGTAAACAGGAAGACGGTGGCCGCTCCCTCCGTGTTATAAAACTTATGTGAGACCTAACAGAAGAAGAACGTCTATCTTACTAAACAACCATTTTTGAGTTTGATTGAAAGGGTGTTATGGAAAGAGTCAAATTTTAACTCATTACATAACCACGCACACAAGCATATGTCTAGTTTAATTAATTCAGAGAAATTATGGATACATAAATTTAGGTTTGTGAAAAGTACGAATTAGAATATTTTGTTTACTGTATGTTTATTGCATATAGTAACCCCAAGATCATGGTCTGTCTTAGTCAGCTTGGGCTGCTCTAACAAAAATATCATAGATTGGGCGGCTTAACAACAGAACTTCATTTCTTACTGTTCTAGAGACCAGAAGTCTAAGATCAGGGTGCCAGCTGATCAGGTTCTAGTGAGGGCCTTCTTCCTGTTGCTGGAACCTAACGAGAGAGAGAGAGAGAGAGAGAGAGAGAGAGAGAGAGAGAGATATCATGTATGTATCTTGTGTTTTCTTCTTGTAAGGACACTAATCATATTCATGAGGGCCCCATCCTCAGGGCCTAATTACCTCCCTAAGACCCCACTTCCAAATGCCATCACACTGGGGGTTAAGCTTCACTTGAGGGATTTGAGAAACACAAGCATTCAGACCATAGTGTGGCCCATACTATCCCTCGCTCTAGCTGGGCACCTGCCAGGTATGCTAACCTTTCAAGCAAGCACACCTGCCACTTGGTTAGCACTAGGTATTATTAAACACACACTGTGGGCCAGGCCCAGGCTGGGCGCTGAGTTACAGCAGTGAGCACGCTGCAGCACCCATCCTCTGGACGAGATGACCTAGTAGGGTACTGCCAGACTCAGTGAGGTTATCATCCGATACGGCCCACATTTTTCCTTTTCCTGCTGTTATTTTGTTAGAAAGACATTTTGCCCAGTTCAAGTTCATGTACCGAAAATTCAGAATGAGTGCTTTTGCTAGACTCAAAAATTATGTGACCTTCTTAATAATTTATATATTTTTGAGCTGGAGATAAGGTTAAGCATTTAAAAGTTTCTAGATTTGCAGGCCAAACTCCAGTCATTTTGGGTAGCCCTCCTCTCTGACTGCCTCCTGTTGCCCCTGCCCTCATTCACACTGTGTGATTCACACATTCCTCGGGTCTCAATGCCTTTCTCTATTGGACAGTTTCCATCAAGGCTTAAACATAGGCCTTTGGCTTTTGCTGGCTTTTAGCAATTCTGGTGAGAGTCTTTCTGAGACTGGGTCTAAAAGCTCAAGCTACAGATCTGTTAGTCATGGTTGTGCTTGTTTTTAGTGACTTTGTGATAAAGTGAAGGTAGAATCTAATGGTGTGCCAGGCACCATGCTGAAGAGTTTTTATGTGAGTTCAGTTTACCTTTACAATAATTCCCAAAATGTTAGCAGTGAAATTTCCCTTTCGCAGAAGTTAAAACCAGCTCAGCAGAGGGCTGTGTAACCTGCTCAAGGCCTCATGGCTGGTACTGGGCAGAGCAGGGAATCAAGCATCCATAGTTGTCTAATACCTCACTCTGAAAGGGTCAGCCCAGCTCAGACCTGCTGAACCAAAATCCACTGTTGCAGGGAATCCATAGGCGGTGTGAATGCATGTTCGTGTTTGAGAAGCTTTACTCAGAAGTTCAGGTACATTGGAGACTGCAGTAGGTAAGGAGGGTCAGGGACACTTGTTTCCTGGTGGCACCATTTAGGTGTGATGTTGGACATCTCTTTTTCTATCTTTGAAGCAGGAGGTAGGAGAAAATAAGGAAATTATTGTGGTGACAGACTAATTTTTGAGGTGTAGAAACACCACATCACTAGAGTGACGCGCAGTAAACATCTACCAAGCACTTCCCCTGGAGCCGGCAGCCGGCAGCTGGTGACGTGATTTAGAATACCTCTGTGGTGAGACATTTATCAGGAGAAAACGGGAGTCTAGATCAGAACTTCTTGGGCTATGTTTGAACACCTGGAGACAGTACTAAGAAAGCAAGAAAATCATTGTTAATTAAATATTTACTATTATAGTTACCACAGACGTCTGGGTTTGCAATTTATAATGGATGGGGTTGTGTTTTGTGATATAGGTACAATATATGATGCATTCGGGTCCTTTGTATGATCGACGTGTACTATGCATAATGCCTATATTTTGGATTTGAAGAACAACTTTAGTACTTTACAAGATTAGAAGGATTTATGATTATTTTATTTTTGCTTTTATGACATTATAGATCATATTTGTGGTAGCTATAATACTGAATCCTTGGTCAGAAACAAACACCCAATTACAGTATAGTCTCTGGAAAAACACAATTTGCTTTATGATTATCTAATTTATGAATTCACTTTAAGGCTTTTTACTTGACAAAAAAGGAAAATACTATTCGCACAGAATTTTCTTTTTAACATTCATTTATTGAGTGCCTACTATGTGCTAATTGCATCTAGTTTTGGAAATCTGACAGTATTCACAAGTCTTACCACTGATTTGATGTCATATTTCTGGGGTTTCTATAGAAGGATAGTGTTGTTAGTGTAGGTTTGGATCCTGAAATACAAAGGCAGGGTAGCTCACTTTGTAGGGCTCTTTACGCTTCCAACGCGCTTGATATACACCATCTTCTTTAATCCTCACACAGGTCAGGTCTTCACATGCCCATTTTATGGGAGGATGGATGAGTGAGATGATCTTATTGCCCTTTGCATCCTGAGAGTCTTCTATTATGTTCGTAGGTGAGGAACTGTCATATTATTGCTCTGAGCATTCCCGGCTGTTAGTGTTTGTACAGTCCAGTTGGCAATTATCATGTTGCTGTTGGTGATAACTCTTTGTCTACGATTTTTATCTTAATAGTCATTTAAATCATATTTATTTTTCTACATTTCACTTTTATTTTCCCAACCAGCCTGTACAAATCTCATGTGTGTTATATTTCTGTATGTTCCTTGTATTACCTGGCACATCGTAGGCCCTCGATAAATTTTGTTGAGCCTGCAGCGGGAATAAGGAGGACTGATCTGATTTGCATCCTGCCCTCGTTTGCTCCGCTTCCCGGGCAGGGTTCTGCCCCAGTCCTGGCCAGGCCGGGGCTGCCGCTGCCCCTTCCTGGGCCCCGCTTTACGCCGTGTCCTCGCCCAGCAGACCGTAGTGCAACAAAGAGGGTTTGGAGCCCAATATACTCCGTTTTGCCAAATGTTCACTGCTCTGATAAATCATCTACTGGCTAAGCTAACTTTGGGGAATTATCTGTGGACTTTAATTCTATTTGCTGGCTCCATCTGGTTGCCATGGATACTTGCTGTGGCAGAAGGTTGCCCTACCCACACTGGTACAAGATGTTGCCTGTGGCAACAAACAGCTTGGTGGGCGGCAGAGGGACAGGGATGGGACATGAGAACCAGGTATTCACAAGGAGGGCAGGGATTTTGATTGGGGCCCGCAGAGGTTATAGGGGGCCTTCCAGTCAGGTCGTCAGGGCCGGGCCTGTGGAGGGAGTGTGTGGTGTCAGGAGATGGTGTTGCTGTAAGCAGTAATTAGCACTGAAGAGGCTCTGGTGAGGAGCATCGAGAGAGGCAGGTGTGTTTTGGCTGGTGATCAGCCCTGTGTGATGGGGATTCTGGTGGCAGGTAATCTGCAGAGATCCCAGTGAGCTGGCAGTTGAAATTGAATTTTGTATTAAGTAGAGTAGATTTGGGACAGGAATCAAGGGTAGTCTTGAATGAGCCTGGGCGCTTAGCCATGGAGGGAGAGGGAGGGGAGAACCTCGGGGTCCTGGGGCTCAGGCACAGCTGTCTGCAGCACTGAACCTGTGGTCGGAGCTGGAGCCATAAGCTCTGTGGTTCCGGAGAAAGGATACTGACCTGGCGTGGGAACACTGCACTCTAGTCCCTTCTCCTCCACGTCTCAACCCTGCTGTCTCAGGGAATTCTTTTACTTCTTTAGACCTCCCTCCATTTCCTCATCTGTACGTTTCAAAGGATGGATGATGTACATTTTCCAGCCTATGACCTGCACAGTGTTATCCTTTGCAAACAAGCATTCTGCTTTAAAATAGTTTGGCAATTGCTGCATAGCATCTCTTTTCCCCAACATCGCCAAGATTTACAATGTTCATTATTATCTTAAAGGCCGATGACCTGTGATTGACTTTCTTTAGCCTAGTGATTTGAAAGCTGCCTGACCATGGAATGTCTTTTTCCCCAGAGCAGCTTTTGACTTGGTGAGGGAACCCAGAGGTTGGGGTCCCGCACAATGGGGAAGACTGGGCTCAGTGTTTCTCACGTGCCTGCCGTTTACGCATTCCCTCAAGTATGTCTGCCATTCATTTATGAGGCCGTTGATACACACATGGCCTGTCCATTCGGGTAGCCACAGGCGGTTCCTTCCCTTCCAGTTGAACTTGGTATTTCCGCCTCTCTTTCCTCTTGAACATTATGGTGGAGACTCCACTGCTGTTTGGGATTTCCTGTCCCCGGCACTGGAGCCTTGGGCCCTGATTCTCAGATCACAGCACAGAAGAAGGGGTGTGCAGAGCACCCTTACCTGTTCTCCGTCCTCCCAGAGCCTTGGTGCTGGGGGCGAAGCCAGCCTTCCCAGATCTGCTCTGTCCCCTGGCTTGGCCTTCTTTTCCTTTCAGCCTCATGTAATGCCCTGTTGCAGGCTTCAGGAAAACTACCCCTCCCCCCGGCATTATTTCTGTTGCTGGGAAAGTGTTTCCTCTTTCCAAACAACTGATTTACAAATAAACTATTGGAATCCTGCCCATCTACCCCACCTCCCATGGGGTTGGCTGAGGTAATTCCTTAAACAATCTGTTTAAACATTTTGTAATCAAGAGTAGGAAAAAATACTAATTGTGTTTCTGTTTTTTTAAAAATCAGACTGCATTTTGCTTAAATAACTTAAGAACAGCTTGGCTTTTTTTCCCAGCAGCCTTTTGGGAATGGTGAAATTTCATAAAATAAACTTGGTGGAAGTATGTGACTGTGTTTTAGTGATTGAATCTAGTTATGGTAATGACTTTAAGACTAAAAATATTTACTCAAATAGCAAGTTCTTACGTAGTTTATACCAAATGTCTAACATTGTACCAGACCAGGGGATGTTCTGTTAAATATATTCTGTTAGGATTTCTTTCTCAACCAATCTCCTGCCCTGAAGAAAGGTATGCAACCGGGGAGGTAAGACCAGTATGTGGATACATTAGGATGGAATCCAGTGTTAATCTACACAGTATTTCATTAAGTTACAGGAAAGTATGGTCTGAATTCAGAGGTGGTAGTGACCAGTACAAGCTAACGTAATCAAAGGGGCTCTGCTGAAATGAAAGGACTCAAGGGCAGCTATTGAAGATAGTTGAGCCCTGGCCGGTTTGGCTCAGCGGTTAGAGTGTCAGCCTGTGGTCCAGAGAGACCCGGGTTCGGTTCCCGCTAAGGGCGCGTACCTCGGTTGCGGGTTGTCCCCGGCCCTGGCCCTGGTTGGTCGTGCGGGTGGCAGCACGATGTGTCCCTTTCACGTCGATGTTTCGCTCCCTCTCTCTTCCTCTCTCTCCCTCTCACTCTATCTGAACAAAAAATGGAAAAATGTCCTCGGTGAGGATAAAAAAAAAAAAAGAAAGATAGTTGAGATCTGCAGATTTTGCAAAGAAAAGGGACAATGTTTAGATAGGCAAATGCAAAAGAAATCAAGCCTCCTCAAATAAAATACTTTTGGAACCCTGGTGTGTGGTATACAGCTATGCATTTGGAACCCAGGATGATAAGAACTCCCTCTTTGAGGTGGCAAGTGCATCTGTAGGACCTGAAGGATGACTGGGTGTAAATGCAGTGACCACAGACTGAAAAAAGGAATCCCAGAGTCCCAGCTTCCCTGCTGAGTTTTAAGCTGGAATTTGCCCAGCATAGTGGGAATGCAGAGACCAGCTAGAAGGAGTTAGCTGTGTGGTGGACCTGCTGTTGGGACGCCTGGGACCAGATAGAGCGGTAACAAGGGAATGTAATGTTAATAGCAAATATAATAACGATGCAATACATTCCTGAGACATATTTGTTAAAAGAATTTAGAGATTTGAATTAGTTGACAGCTATGAGATTATACATTTCAAATAAAATGTCATTAGTGTTCATTTGGAATCCTCCTAAGAATGCCTCATACCCAGTTTGGTTTGGATAGCTTTTAGCAATCAATCTTTTCCAGGACACTTATATCGTTATATGGACACTTATATGGTCCTCTTATAACCTGTTCTTGAATATCAGGGGAAAAATTGGTACATTCCCAGCTTGGATCGTTTTTCTCATCTATTTAAACAAAACTTCAGAATTTTATTTCTGCTTTTGACTTTGGTCCGCAAGATCACAGAGGACCTTTGACCCATTGAATGAATAGAAAGATCAGTCCAGCAACTCACCTGCATTTTGGTCTTGGCTTTGTTATGTACAAAAATTGACAGGCTGTTGGTGAAGCTAACTGGTCAATTCTTTTGAAACCTTGAACTAGTTTTCAGGTGTAGACCCAATATTAGTACTTGACTTGGACAAAGTCACTAATCTTTTGCTAGATCCCATCCACTCTGTCTGTTGAATAGTGATACTACTACTGTGAGGATAAAAGTGTCCTGAAAATGTATAGTAAGGGGATGTTCTGTTAAATATACTCTATTAGGATTTTTTTTTCAGTACAGACACATGGTTGATTGCCCATTTATTTTGTTGAATAAATGTGTGATTAAAGATTCCCACTTCTGTTTCACAAAATGGCAAACTGTCACTTTTCTGTGGTAAACATGTCATTGACATTCAGTAAATTGGAAGTATTAATGATAGTTATCAAAGGTTTTTAAAATGTGTGTGTGTGTGTGTGTGTGTGTGTGTGTGTGTGTCTTAGTTGGGAAAAACATTCCTAAACCATCATAGTTTTTCTTCTATTTTGTGTTCAAGTGGGCTTTCTATTCACAGAATGAATTTTAGCTTCATATATTGGAGAATTAACTCAGGCTGTCTCATGTTATAAGAGATGTATATAATAAATGAAGATGGTAAAGTGGAAGATTTCTCTATTCCTGTTATGAAAAGCATGTGTTTCCCATAGCTAAGCCAATTCAGCTAAGACTTGTAGGCACCAATTAGTTAAGATTTTCCTTCCAAGAAGCAAACTTTAATTAAAATATATAGTTGCTATGGTTTCCAAGCTATCCATTTGAGCCAATTTATCTGTAAAGATATATTCACAAAATAAATTCCATGTTAATCGGAGGCTGCATTGAAGGGCACACACCAGCCAGCCAGCATGTAGCTGTCCGAAATACCTAGGATGGTGTTGCTAGATGTAGCATTTCCCCCCAATCTTCTTTCCAAAGGAAACATAGGACTGTTTGAACTAAGGCTGTCTAGCCTGACTTACAAAGCTAAGTGGGAAATTAAATACTTGGCCAGGCAACCCAGTTTCAATGTCCTCCAACTGTCTCTTTCCTCAGGAAGAGGAAATTTTGCCTAAAACACTGGAATTGTGTTCATAATTGGAAATGAGTTTTTCAGAAGGAACTTGAAAAGGGTGTCTGTTTCAAAGTCCTCTGCAGAGTTTAAACAATAAAATGTTCATCTCAGTTTTTTAAAAGGAATTCAACTAATATGTTACACTCTAAGCCATTCATGGATTTGCTTGCCTGTTGCTTTGTCATGTCCAGTTCCCAATCATCCACCCCATCTCTGTCCTCACATCCTTTAGCTCTGAAGATGGGACATTATCTATGACTACTTTACTCTTTCTTTGACCAACCAGATTACCACAAAGTTTCTAAAATTCAGTCTATCTTCTTTATCCTCATAATGAAGGCTGATGACAGCTGTGTGTGTCATCTACTGGAATGCCTTCCTGTGGCATCTTTGTATAGTTAGTCCGAAGTGCTAGAGCCAGTGTCATCTGCCTTATCTGTGCCTACCAATATATCACTTCCTATAGAGATTTATAGAATTTTAGAGCTAGAAGTGATCACATGACCCTAATCACCAAGCTGGGTAGAGGCAGATATAGACTTGATGCTTAACACTCTTCTTTCTAATTGTGCTCTCTATTAAGAAATATATATACTGTGCTTTCCACCACAGGGCCTTTGCATATGCTGTCTCTTCTGTCTAGAAGGCTCATCTTCTAACTAGGCTGGCTCTCACTCATTGATATTTATTGATTTAAATGTCAGTTCCCCAGAGAAGCCTTTCATGACCATCCAATCATTTCTTCATCTTCCTTAGGACATTTGAAATGATTTTATTTGTTTATGTCCTTGTTTCTTATCTATTGTTTGTTCTCCATATACCCTAGTATCTGGGACATTCAAATATTTGTTGAATAAACAAATATACTTTCTTTGTGTGACCTTTGGTTTGGCCTAAACTCAGTGTTTATTAATGGCCAGAATGTAACTCGTCAGTCTATTAACACTAGTCAAATACATTTTGAGCACATTTAACCATTTAGTCAGTGCAGCTCCAAAACACAGGCACTGACTTTCCTCTGAATCTTATCCATTTGTATTCACCTGGTTTTCACTCCCATGTCACAGCTTCCCTCTGCTGAGGTTCCGTGCTCAATGCAGTGGTCAGGGCCCAGTTACGTGCCCGAGTTAGTGTGGAGGCCGAGCTGGACAGCCCCGAAACTCTGCAACAGGAAGCCAAGCTGAAAACCCTGTGGCCTGCAGCAGGGCAGAGATGACACGAATGTGGAGCATAGCCCTCTCTGGCGTGGCACTGGAGCAGGAGGGCAGAGCAAAGCAAGCGATTCACTGCGCCGCAGAGGGCCCGAGATGTGGCATGGTGGTGACAGCGGCATCAAAGCCACATTTAGCGCTAGAAGGGAGGCAGGCAATAATAATAGGGCTTCCGTGTGCAGGTACTGTCCATGGTGCCTTCTGCACGGTAACTCAACCCTCCACTTGTGAGGCAGGCACTGTTAGTAATCATTTTACAAATGAGGAAGCTGAGACCCAGGAGTTTGCTGACTTGCTCAGGGCCACAGAGTAGTGCTTAGAGCCAGGAGCCAAACTCAGGCAGTGTGGCTCCAGCATCCATGCTCATCACCACTGCTCTGTTCCAGATCCCAGATGCGTGTCTTCAGAAGGTGACTTCACAGGTAGGGCAGGGTCAGATAAAAGTTGAAACTGTTTGGAGGATTTCTAGTTAAAGTTCATAGCAGCAAATGAACAGGAAAAATGCCTGGTCCTAGATTATTAGCACGTTAAAAGCATTCACAGTGGGCGGGTTCTCAAGAGCATAGCAGGTCAGGATGAGTTAGGCAGTCTTCTGGCCCTAGACCGTAATCCTTTGTCCAAGAAAGAAGATCCCAAGACTGGATTAGACATGCTCCATTTTACTGTAAAAACAATACATAAAACATAGAATGCAATAGCATAAATTTGTAGATTTTTAAAAGTTGGAAAGATTTTACCGAAGAATAACTTTTAAGAGACCAACTTTTTAAGAGAATACACTGACCCTTGGTAAATGTTGTTTTGAAAATAAATACTGCACGTACTTTTCAGGTGATAAAATGAAATAAAATATATGGAAAAGGTGATAGGATAAACTAAGAAACAGTGGGCACAGCTGATATCATGATGCTGAGTCATGACGAAGACCCAGCACCCTGTGAAATGTCCTGGGAGTTGGCTGGGGAATTCACTGGACCCCACATGCAGTGACTGGGCAGTGAGCATTGGTCTCAGGTGCTGTAACACTGAGCGGCAGGAAGGAACTTCTGAATGTGTCAGACAAGGAGGCCAAAGCCAGCCTCTGTAAGGAGACAGGCCTAGAGCTTCAGGTTTGTGTTGAAGTTGGCCTGTGAGCTACTGTACCATCAGCTGGCAGAAGATTGTATCAGGCGGTTCCTCACACTGTGCCTCACACTGTGGGGTTGAGAATGTTCTGATTCTCCTTCCTGGGATAGAGCCGTTTTTGAGCTGGTGTAGAGGTTTTGACTGAGCTACTTTTTCTCCCTTTCTCCAAATGTATCAAATATGCAATGATGGTGGCAATCACCCTGCAAGCTCTTTGCTAGGCCTCTATAAAAAAAGGATGACTGCCCTGGCCGGTTTGGTCAGTGGTTAGAGCGTTGGCCTGAGGACCAGAGAGACCCGGGTTTGGTTCCCGCTGAGGGCACGCACCTCGGTTGCAGTTTGTCTCCAACCCCAGTTGGGGTCGTGTGGGTGGCAACCAGTCGATGTGTCTCTCTCACATGGATGTTTCTTTCCGTCTTTTCCTTCCTCTCTCCCTCCAGCTGTATCTGAAAATAAATGCAAAAATGTCCTCAGGTGAGGATTTAAAAAAAAAAAAAAAAAGGCTGACTTAATCTTATTTACCCTTAATTGAGGATCACTGTCTTTATAATTATTATGTGCCTTCCCTCCAAGTAATTCTTTTTTTCCCATGTACATTAGGAGCTGAATTCTTAGCTTGATAGAAGCGAGAGGATAAGAGAAGTTGGTGTCCCTTGAAGGTCGGTAACCCACACACAGACAATAGGAAAATAAATTTCAAGTGAGTTGTTATTTAGACTCAGAAGATTTATCTACAAATCAGTTGATTAAACTGGTCATTATTGAAAGACATACACATTTGTAAATGTAAGAGGTGTCCATCATTTTCCATGAATTTGAATTCACGTGGGCCACGAGCCTATTGTTTTTATTCCAGCTTAACGTTCCTGGGCACTTCTTAAGGACAAACTGCAAATGAAAAGCAGTTTATCGTGTCCCATTCCTGGGTCTAATATGATTTGAGAAGCCCTTTCTCAGAAAGTCTGCTCAGCCAGGAGCCTCAAACAGAGGCCCTGGCTGAGTCCCTGGAGCAAACACAGAAAGCTGGGCTGTCCAGAGGGCAGAAGGGTGTAGGTAGATGCACTGCTGTTAGCAGATCCTCCTCTTTCTTTCATTGCCAGAAGTTCTTAAATAACTATATTCCTAGGGAGAAAATCGACTCATAACTCTCTTTAAGCAATGA
The DNA here is from genome assembly GCF_014108415.1 of Molossus molossus. Lineage (NCBI taxonomy): Eukaryota > Metazoa > Chordata > Mammalia > Chiroptera > Molossidae > Molossus > Molossus molossus. The sequence continues at coordinate 39,914,086 of NW_023425350.1, forward strand.
CAGTGCCCCAGAGACCTGGACTCCCAGAGGAGCCAGGGTAGAATAATGTTAATAATTAATTGAAGGAATACACAGGCAGGAGCTACCTCTTCGACCAGCCTCCCTCCACCCATCATGCCCGGAGATGTCTTATGAGATGGGATTTTTTTTCAAATGCATAAAAACATCATTTAATTATTATTTAATTAGAATGCCTCACTCAAGCCATTTGCAACCAGGTATGCTTTTTTTTTTTTTTTTTTAAATCATAATTTGTCCTAACGAGGCATGCTTTTATTGTGATTTTATTTGTACTGCTACTTACTTTATTCACAGTTGTATTTCTTAAAGTCAACTGTTTGCATTTTCTTTCAGCTCTCATAGACTTGAACTTTATAGAGACATTTTTAACTCTTAAAATACTTAAAGGTTGTTATTTTCGTGCTGAAGAGATATGCACCTTAATTTAACAACTATCTGGGCTTTAATATTGGTGCCAGACCTGGGGTTGTAAAGATGGATGACATCCAGTCCCTTTTTTAAGGAACAAAGAGTCCACAGTCTTTTGATTCCTTCTTTTACTTGTTGATTTATACATTTCCTGTTTACATTTTAAGGTTTTCCCTAAACAGTTAGAATGACTATGCACTGACCAGAGGTAACACAAGTGAAAACGTAAAAGATTTTCAATCCCATCTGCTTTGAAAGTTAAAAAACAACAACAACAACACTCCTGTATTTTGCAAGGGTGAATAAAAATCATTGATTTAAGAAGGCTATTTTCTAGCATAGTACATAATCAATCTGCAAATTAGTGTAAGCAGGACAGAATTTAATAGGTTCATTGTATGGCCAAAATGAATTTAAAATATCCTTTCAATTGTTGTGTGTATAATTTCAGACTGTATGGGGCTTGAGAAACCATTATTTGAAGATTACCGTTCTTTTAACTGTAGAAGTTAATTGTATCCACTCCTGTTTCTCATGTATTAGAAGTATTGATAGATACTTTCAGAATCCATAGGAGTTTGTGTTTACTTTAAACACAGTATGTTGAGATATTTAATATTTATAACCAAGTTCTCTCCAAATGCCTGTGATCACTTCTGTTGGATTATATGCATCCAGTTCTCTTTTGTTATCACCAGCAAGAATGTTGACAGCATTGCTAGCCATGGAATTAAACTAAGCAGAGTGAACATTTAACTTGGTTCCCCAGGTGTCCAGGAGAAAATCAGGAGAGATTCAGGAAAGCAGCTGCCTTGAAAACTAAAATTAGACATTTATAAGTCAGAAGAAACTCTCCTTTGTCTTTGTCCATCATTTTCTTCTAAGCCTGTAGATTTCTGAGACTTGGGTTGTAACAAGTTTGTGAAACTTTCCAGCGGTTGCACTGTGAACAGCCGTCTGCATTTACTAAGCCCACTACTGACTTAGCTCATCCATGCACCTCTCTCGGGATGGTTTGGTTGTTGATGCCTGTGAAGCTTGCTCTTTCCACTTTCGCTGATTCTATTTACTTGAAGTCATCGGCATACAAACTGGAGAAGTTACATGGTTATTTGCATCTTAGGAAAAATACAGTTTTCATTCTTTTGACAAATGCATCAATTAAGTGACAGCATAGTGTTCAGCTATAATAAGGAAGAGAATTTAAGTCAATCAGACTATTGGTACTGATCAAATTATTTGATAATTGCTTAATATAACCTTCACTCTGTCTCTTCACAGAGTCTGTGTTCTCTAGCGTTAAGAAGTATTCATAATGCTGCAAATTGTGGACTTTTCTGGGGCAGAACTAAGGTTGAGTTCTAGAATTCAACTCTACTAGCTTTGTGACTTTGAGGAGTCATTCAATATTTCTAAACTTTCAGTCTTTCATTTTCAAGATGATGATAATACTATCTGCTTCTTAGTTTTACAGTGAGGATCAAATGCATTAATGCATGTTAAATGCCTATGCCTTTATTTAGGAAAGTGCTTGATACATGATAAATGGAGTTAAAATTATTGTCATTATTTGTGTCACCTGATTTACTTGCTTGACCAAATCGATTAGTCTGTTGTTGCCTAGTAACTGTTTTGTGAAGACAAAATGATCGACTACCTGAGAATCTTAAAGAACCCAATGAACTTCAAAGTCAGCAGGGATTTTCCTGGCCAGGTCCTCTCCCTGCTGCACTATTGCAAACTATCTCTAAAATCAAAGGACACGAGAAACAGGGTGAACACAGCCATGTTGCTCTGTGTTGGCTGTATTTAATGGGACTTTTGAGATTTATTTCCTATATCAGTTTTACTAATGGCAGGAAAAAAAACAACCCTGATATCTTAAGTTTGGATAGACTACCATCATCAAATAAAATGCTTAGATTAAGTAGTAGTGCTTTTATAGTTTTTTTTGGTTCCTTATTTTTTGTAAATTTGTTCTCAACAATATCATCAACTAATATTCCTTTATACTGAGATAAAGATTTTTTTCTTAACCTGATAACTTTCTTCACTGGAAGGAGTTTTTAAGTATACAGTTTAAGAGAGAAATTTGTAGAGGTATTCTTAAAGAGTAGTATTTAACATGTAAGCAAGCCTCAGATACACACGTTAGCTGCCATAGCCAAAATGGGTGTGCATTTGTCACCTGGGTGTGCTTTACTAGTTTTTCTATGAATGTTTCAACATTGTCTTCAGCATTCTCCACTTCCCCAAAGCCTTGTGCATGGTAGACAGTCTATAAATGTTTGTTTAGTGAAAAATGAAAGAATAAGAACATAATATGCATATACTGTTAGATATTCTATCTTAGCCACCTTTAGTAGTTAGACCATTAATAAAGATTATTGTCAAATGCATGATCATTTGAGGATTTGTTGATCTTAAGAGAGTCTTAAAGATTATCGTCTTCAATATTATGTCCAAGTGCAAACGAAGCCCTGCAGAGCCAGTGGAGAGAGGCGTGCTACAGGGGAGCAGCAAGCAATAAGCAAGAACATGGGAGAATGGATATAAGAATGAAAGAGGTGAGAGTCAAGTCGGAGGGGGAGAGAGCTCATTAAAATGTACCCAACAGAAAATACCAGGATCTGAGCCAATGTCCACAAAGGAGGCTGGATGTTTGCTCAGCTTTCAGGCCCAGGGCTGGGGAGAAGAGGACTGTGGGAGGGGGTCTGCCAGGTGGCTCCTCTCCTCCAGGTTCCTGTGCTCAGACCCCTCACTGCCCCCATGTTTCCTTTTGACAACAGCTCTCTGCTGTTGACTTTCACATTTACACCAACCCCCCAGATCTCTTCTCTGAGCTTCAGACTTATACATTTAACCGCTAGTTCTGCATCTTACCTTAGATATCTAGCAGAAATATCAAGCCTAACGTGAATAAAGGTGGATTCTTGATTTCAAATCCCAGTCCTGCTCTGTCTTCAAGCCATCTTCCAATTGCCACTCCCCTCCCCATTTGTTCATGCTGAAATGTAGCCATTCTCTTTTATTCTTTTTTTTTTTTTTTTCACAACACTCCACATCTCCTTTGTGGTCCCTCCCTCTGATGTACTGAATGGGGCACTTCTCTGCACCACCGTGTGGCTCAGTCATCTCAGCCCCTCTCTCAGGTGCTCCCTCCACGATCACCCAGACTTCACCCTCCTTTCCCTCTGTTCTCCACAGCAGCCAGGAGGATCACTGTAAGGGATAAAGCAGGTAATACCAATCCCCCTTTCCAAACATCTCCCACTCCAAATCGTACAAAATCCTGGCTCCTTCCACTGGCCCACTGACACCGTGGGTCATGTCACTCAGCTGCTCCAACTTGATCGCCTTCCCCCTCACTCTGTTCACCTCTCTTTGGCCCTTGCAGGCTTCTCTGGTTCTGGTAGTGCCTCGGGCTCATTCTCATCTCGGGGACTTTGCAAATTCTATGCTTATTCTTTGGAAAGCTCATTCCAGGTCTTTATGTTCAGGTTTCCATTTGATGCCCCAGATCTTCTCTGATCATCTACATCCAAGCTAAAGTGGTAGGGGCGTTCAGGGAAACTGTGTACTCATTTATGTGTCTGTGTATGCACGTCTGTCTGTATGTCTTCCTTACTAGCATTTTCCTTGAGTGGAGGAGCCCCTTTCGTTTGTTTTCAATGGAGTGTCTTGCACATAGTAAGTGCTCAATATAAATATATGTTAAGTGACTGTGATTACAAAGTACGTATTGAAAAACATACCAACGTTGCGAATGTACAAAAAAGTTTGAAAGTGTACAGTCTTTCCATTTTGTTTATCTTAACTAACTAGATTCCTACATTATCTATCCATGTTACTTTATGTGCAGATATGTAATGCTAAGACACTGTGAAAACATTGCCTTTCTTATGTAAGGGAACTCTTTCTTAACTGTTACACTGCGAGTTTGTTTTGCCAACTCTTGTCTCGTAGTAGTGTGGACAGTATCGATAGGCTAAATTCAATGGCATTTCTATGAATTCCCAATTGATGGAGTCTACACCAATGATGACTTGTATAATTGGATAAAACTTTTATTTTGCGGAAATGTATGACAATAAAAAACAACTATATATAGAATTTAAAAAAACATCTCAATATACATAAAAATGCAAAATATTCTAAAAGAAAAGACATTTTTATAGGTTTAGTATCCCTTGAAAACTTGTTTTTACAGATTTACTTCCTTGTGCATTCGTTGACAATACAGACAGATGCACTTACAAGGGGCCACATACATTTAAGAAAATTGTTACACGTATTAAAATGACATCAATTTTTATCCTCTGGCATTGGAAAAGGCAGTTATTTTCTCTGGGAAAAGACAGCAGCAGCAATGTCACGGTGGACAGACACATTTTAACTCTAAATAGCTGTTAAAATGGTACGCATGCGAAACAGCTCTGTAGGGTTTGAAATATTTTCCACACAGTTCCCAGTTCTTCAGTCCAATTTATTGCTATTTACCTAGTACCTCCTTTGCAGGGCTGATGCTTTCAAAGGAAATAGTTAAAGTGAAGGCAATTTTAGGGCACAAAGAGTTCCTCTAGGCCCGACCTCATCTCAGATGCCTTGTTGTGTGTTTTCCAGGTGGAAGTCTGACTGCACTTGGAGTTAACTGCTTCCGACTGTCCTGGGAGCACAGAACTCCCAAGTAGCAGCCAAAGAATTTGGGGCCAGAGTGATGGACACATTCGTTCATTCATTCCTTCGACAATAAGTTATTGAACACCTTGTAGCTCCTGGCACTGTGCTGGTCATGGGACAGCTCAGGGAAGAGTTCAAGGCAAGGCCTTGCCACATGGAGTCTCTCTCTTAGAAATGGCGCCAGTTCCCAAGACTGGTTACAGGTGGATGATAGCAAACGTACAACAGAATGCATTTTTCTTCCATGTTAAAAACACTTTCATTTGAAAAGAGGTGAGACTCAAACATACTTATGGTGAAGAAAAAGTTAGGACACAGATCCTGTGTTTTTTTTTTCCTGATTTCTTAATTTATTTATATGAAAATCATTGGATTTTGATATCCATTTAACTGTTTACTCTTCTAGAAAATAATAAATGAAACAATCTGGAGTGCTTTAAAAAATATAGCACTTGTATGGCTAGGAGAATAGCACTCACGGTTTTTTCTGTCCAGGCCTTCTTGAAAAATGATCCAGTATTTCCAGCCTTTATTCTAATTTTAATTAGATTAACTAGATTTAGTTAATTAGGTTTAATTTTAATAAACAGGATAGCACATTGCTCTGTTTTTCTTTTCCCTTTGAGATGTCAGGTTCTTTTTTCTCTTCACAAAGAAGAGAGGTGGACCAGGGCCCACTGCCCTTCTCGGGTGCGTCTCTGACGGCCACGGCCTCACTCGGGCCGGGCGACACCCGCTCAGTGCTGCGCAGCTGCGCTTTCTCCTGGCGCGTACACCCCTTGCAGGGAGTGGCTGGGAAGAAAGTGTCCGGGCGAAATTTGTATTCCTTCCAATAGCTATTATAGTTAAAAGGAAACCTTATTAAGCAGATATCCAGCTGAACAGCTGTTATATTAGAGTCCGATATTAGTGGTAGAAACAGTCCATATTTTGCACATCTCCTAAAACTGTTTTTGTCTTTCTATACTCCCTTCTACACCCTTCTTCTCCCTCTCTTTCCCTCCCAACCACACACACACACACACACACACACACACACACATTTTTTTTTGCAGCCTGGTGAAAGCACTTTTCAGAGTTCTTATTGAAATGACCTACCAATGGTTAGATCTGACGTAATTTGAGGACCTCCCTAACGTTTTCATTCCAAGTTTAATGTTCCAAAGAATGTTTTTCAAATGGGACAACAGAATTGAGGTTAGGCTCCATTTAAAAACAAATCTGTCTTACCTGGAGTGATTGAAAAGACCTGTACTCTGAAATAATTTTCAGGGTGCTGTCTACATAACTGTTTTATTGGTTGACTCATTCATTAAATTTTCTCCTGTGCCAGACACTGTTTCAGGCATGTGGGGTACAACACTCAACACAACTCCTTGTGGAGTTTATACCTGATGGGGTGAGACATCTTCTACAATAAACATAACTTATGAACAAGTTAATTTATACGATGTAAAGTAATTGAGTATTTTGAAGAAAAGATGTACAACAGGCCAACGGAGAACCATGAGTATGAGTTGGAGATGGGGGCAGGTTGCAGGATTCAATGAGGTAGACTTGTGAGTCTCATTGAGAAGCTGAGATTTGAACAGACTTGTAGGAGGTGAGGAAGTTAGCTAAGCAGCTATTTGGGGGAAGAACATTCCAGGAAGCTGGACCATATCTGGGTGTTCAGGAACTGAAAGTAGGCTGCGTGGCTGGAGCAGAGGGTGTGATGTCATGAAATGGGAGAAGTACCAGGTGGCCAGCTCATGCGGGCTCTGCTGTACTTTTTAAGGACTTTGGCTCTTATGTGGTACAAAATGGTGAGTTACTGCAGAGTTCTGCATGGAGAATGATGTTCACACTTAGTGTTTAGGAAGAACACCCTGGCTGATGTGGATCGGAAATAGACTTTGAATGAAAATAGACTTGGGTGTGGAGGCAAGAATGGAAGCAGGGACACCTGTTAGGAGACTACTGTGAGGTTGGATTCTCGGGATATTTTGGAGCTAGGGTGAACAGAATTTCCAATGGGTGGGAAGTGGAGTGTGTGTGGGAGAGCCGCCAAACACAGGCCACGGTTTTTGTCATGAGGAAAAACAAATAGTCCAGGAGTCTAAGTCTAGGTCTAAGTGTAAACCACCAAAAAGAGCACAAGGTTTTAAAATTTTAAGCAGTAGAGTAAGATGGGCAGACATCCCTGCCTCCAGCTGCTGTCACTTGCCCCTCCTTGACTGGATTTCTGAGCACTCACCTGTCCTTCTGCCTGGACCTCTCCTCTCCAACACCTTGGCATAGTTGGCCTATTTTCAGATCTAAGTCCTCAGAGAGCTCTTCCCAGCCCATGCTCCCTAATGTAGCTGTACGTCCTCACATCTCTCTGTATGGTTGTCTTTATTGCATATATCGCCTTCACAGAATATCCTGTTGGCTTTTTGTTGTCTGTCTTCCTCACTGAGGGGACCTCCATCAATGCGCAGAGCTTGCTGGCTGCTGTATCCCCAGTATCTAGAACAGCATCTAGCACACAGCAGGTAATCACTACTGAGTGAAGAAGTCTTGATGTCAAAGTAAATCAAGTATGTGTTAAAGTGAAGATATGAAAAGAAGTAAAGATAAATCAAAGTGAATCAATATATGATGTATCAGCAAATGAGAAGAAGGAAAACCAAAAGAAATCCATGGAGTGGGAATAATTGAAAATTGTAGAATTATTGAATTTCGGAGTTAAAGGGACCAGCCCGATAGCATACACAGGTAGAAATCTTGGCAGGATCGCATTGATCTTTCTCTGAACAACTCCATTAACATGATGTACATTATCGTATTTTTCACTCTTTGGATATTCTGATGATTAGAAAGCTATTTTTTATAAAAATGCATAGAAGAATAAGAAGTATTGGATTGGGCAGAGTGGATCGAGTATTTGGCTGGGAAGGTGTGGGCAGACACCCAGAGCTAAGAGAAGTTGAAGCCAATGAATAGCCATGAATAGGTTTTTATGTGGGAGGAACAGCATAGAAAATAACCACCTCATATTTCTTTCAGGATAAGCATGGAAAGAATGGTTTAAGGTAAGTAGTGTTAACTTCACAGACAATAGACAGGAGCAGTACCTGACTCACTTCTGTCAATAAAGCAGCCTTGAGTTAATGTCCAGGCAAATCGGAAAGTGCTGATCCCAGCAAGAATTTTAAAAAATGAGTATCAAATTATAGAGAGAAATGTAATCACTTATACTTCTGGAGTTAATATAAATTTGAAGTAGGAGGCTAATCTTTGCTTGCCTGAGGAAGGAAGAGAAACACTTTTAGTTGGAACAGTAATAATTTTTGAAATATAATTCTGAAGTAATTTCCTTAGGAATGTGGAAAAGCCTGTGGATGGTGGGATGAATTTGGGACTAAAACCATTGGTGTCTCTAGAGTTTGGGGTTTATTGAAGAGATTACCTCTAGATTTGAAGTCAGTGCCATTGAACTCTTTCTGGCCAAGGGGGACAGACACTTAGCCCCAGAGAAGCTTATATCTATAAGCCCCTGACTGCTGTAGTCTCCAGATGATTGTTCTGTACACCCTTTCACATGCTGTAATTTATCTTGGAATGGACCATTACCGGATTTTATTTTCTGCCCTGAAATTTTGGCAACAACACTTCATCTAATCAAGACCACTCAGAAGTTTGACAAACCATAGACAGTTGCAACTACCAACAGTAAACCTTTTATGTACAACAATCAGAGTCCTTCACGGGTGATTTTAAGGGTGGGTGTTAGCCTATGGAGAGAAACATTGCATTAAAACCAAGAGCAAATAAGAAGGTTTAATATTTTCATCAGAGTATTTTCTTTCTTTTTGTTAATTCTTACCTGAGGATATTTTTCCATCAATTTTTAGGTAGAGTGGAAGAAGGGGAGGGAGAGAGCGAGACATCAATGTGAGAGACACACATTGACTGATTGCTCCAAGGACGACCCTGATCAGGGTCGGGGATCAAACCTGCAACCCAGGCATGTGCCCTTGACCGGGAATTGAACCTGTGACCTTTTGGTCTGCAGGCCAATGCTCTAACTACTGAGCAAAACTGGCCAGGGCTCATCAGCGTATTTTCTAACTAGCTGAGGGAGCTACTTTGTATGATCGAATGCATTTTGAGTAATTGAAGGGAAATCGAATCCAGGATATTTATCTAAGGAAAATATCAAGCTCTTGTAAAGGTGAATATCCATCCAGAATATCTAAAATCAGGAAGAAAAAGGGAGAACTTAGAATTTAACTATCTCTGTAAGAAGCTTGATATATTAATGGTTAGAAGATCCAAGATGGAAATCACTGTGATGCTCCAGCAATGAAATAAAATCTTTTGAATATATTTGACTGATCCCAAATGTTGGGCCAAGTTCACTGCCTTCTGGGCGTTATTCTCTCATTTACCAAAGGAGTCAGGGGATGGAGGACCGGTTAGATTAGGAAATCTCTAAGGTGCATTTCAGTTTTAAAATTGAAATCATTTAGAATAAGTGAATTTAGTGTAATTCTTATGACTTTTTCTTACATTTGTTTTATTGCAAGAAGTGGTGTGGACTTTTACATGTAGGTTCAAAGAAAGATATATGGAGAGAAATTATTTCTGCTCTGAAAATATGCACAAGATTTACCCAAAGAACATCTTGAGAATGTGGTTGGATTTTTACATTGGTATTATTTGCTTAAGCTTGCTTTTCTAATGTGTAGATGCCCGTAGGTTTCCCCGAGTGGAAAGAAAAATAAAGTAACTTTTGGGGAGATTTCCCCAGTGGCTTTTCATAAAGGGTCTTTGAGATCAGTGATCACCTAACAGTGTATTTTAGAAAAATGTTTGCCTACTCCACTCCCGTTAAAGGATTATATAATCAGTTTCTTGATGAAGTCAACAACTGACAGCGTGAGTTCTCTTATTTATGTATGCAGATCAGCTACTGTCTTTCTGTTCTTCTCCTGCCCGCAAAAGTTTTCTCATTTGTTCTGTCTCTTCATTGTTGAGTAATAATTGCAACAGAGCCTGAGCCTGGAACAACAGAGCCTTCTGAAACACAGCATATGGACATATAGTCCTTAAATGGAATTTGTGCTCTGCGAAACCTAAAACTTGCAATGACTGGTCATCTTTCCATCCCAACTCTAGAGCAGTGCCTGACAAAAATCTGTGCCACCATAAATATGTGTTGGATAATGAACTCAGAACTCTCCTTAGCTTGTCTTCACCATGAAGCTATTTTCCCCCATTATTTTTCCCATCTAAAATATGCCCTAGCTTTTCCTCTACTTGCCTGTATTTGTAGTGAATGCTTTGAAACAAACGTTTGCACTTCATCTACTGTAATTTGACATCAAAAGTTGGAGAAGAGAATGTTTTCCAAATTCAGGAATTTATCCCCCACCCCCTTTTTTCGGTACTGACATAACTAGAAATATAAGTAGAAACTTACTTAGTGAAAGCATCACATCAAATACGTAAACTGCAAAGGTTAAAAAAAGGAGAAATAAAGTGACTGAGATCAAGTTACTGAATTAAAATCCATTTAGAGGCATTTTACAAATGTCACCTGAATGTATATGGAGTCATTTCAGCTGCTGAGTCCAGACCCAGGGATAGTGTAGTATAGGGACAATAAAGATAAAGTGTAAATTGTGAACAAAGGAGAAAATAAATATGTTAGTTCACGGTTTAAATAGAATGTTTCTGGAAAAGTTTTCACTTGGATGGTGCTTTTCAAGTGGCTGTTTTTCTAAACTAGAAAGTGGGACATGCAAAACTGTAAATCAGGCAATCTACATTCATGTTTTGATGCGCAAATTACTTATTCATTTGCTAGAGTAAAGAAGATTCATGAAATCAATAAGTTTGTTATTCATTTATGCCCTATACTTTCTGTTTCCATTTGGAAGAATCCATAAAGCTCAACATTTCATTGATCTAAAAAATGAGAGTATATTTCTAGCAAATGTCTTCAGTTTCCTGCACCTTGTGTTTCTATCTTGTATGAGGAACACTCAAGGCTGCCTTCTCCATTGGTGTGAGATCAGTGGGTGGTTATATTCATGTTAGCAATAAGGTCTTTCTGCAAACATTTGTGCAAACAGGCTGTTGTAAATTGGTCAGGGATGAGATTAGGTGCTACATTTATGAATTAAGGACTGGAGGTCCTTATATATTTTAAGAAAATAAAATGTTGATTTGAAGGTCACAAATACAGAATTGTGGTCATATCATCAATTTCCGTATAAAAATTATTGTTTCCATGATGAATTTCAGATCAAGGTATTAATTTGCATCAGTAGTCATCCCAAGTTGAGATGGTTAAGGGGCTCCAAACACTTCTTTTAAATGCATAGAGGCGGATCTGCTGCTTCAATACTAACTCTGGAAATATCCTCTGGATTCTCTTGTTATGTACATTTCACTGTACCCGAAATGTTGGTTCTTGGCTAACGAATGGCAGCTATGTGGTCATGTGATGTGCTTGAATATTTTCACTTTAATGAAAAATAACTACTGTCAGATGGTCCCTCAGAATGAAACCCCTTTCCTGATGTAAAGCCGTGGACTTCAGGCATTTCATCAGGGAACAGAAACTAAGCACGACGCCGACCCTGCACTTTCAGTGCACACCTGAGCTTGTGAAGAAATTCAAACGAGAATCATTTTCACGTCTGCCCTGGTTAACCTGGAGATTTGGGGGAGACTGGGGTCTCTGTCACACACAGCCAAAATGAAAGTCAAAATGCAGCCCAACTAACTATTTAGCCCTTTCCTAGCCATTCTCTGGGTCACAGTCTTACTACCTGTAGATTTGTGACAAGAAGAAAATGTTGGTCCTAACGCTTAAAATGGAGGGAGCTAGATATTACATTGTTTTTCTATTTTTAATATGACCTGGTAATTTATTTTGGTTACAATGAACATTACAAAAAAAAAAAAAGTCTAACGTGTGGGATAGCTCACTGAAAGCTCAAAATGCACAGAGTAAGTAGGAAAGAGGAAATAGCTGTCTTCAGGATGTCTCCTGTTCTGAGAGCTACCTGTGCGCAAAAGCCTGCAATCTCAACACCTACCAATTTCTCTATTTCTCTTCACCACTGTACCGTTGTTCAAACTGCTTGTAGTTTCAATAGCTTTTGTTATTGTTTTTCTGGGGAGAAATCTTGTTTTTTCTTTTTTCTTTTTTTTAAGATAACAGACTTAGTCGTCACTACCTGATTTGAATCAATCAAGCCAGAAATATCCTGACAGTGCACCAAACAAGACCTGTGTGTATAATGTGAGTTCTTTCTTTTCAATTTTAGAATCAACCTTGTCCTATGTTAGGCAGCTGGAGGCAAGAGTAAGACAGCTGGAGGAAGAGAATCGCATGCTGCCCCAGGTGGGTGACTTCCAGAAGCTCATAGCTAGTCAGTGTCATTTGAGTTGTAGCATTTTATTTGGAATTTAAAATCTCAATTACATTTTCTCTAAATGATACAAACCATTTTGTAAATAGCCATTCATCAGTGTGGAGTGTGATTACTTTCCATAATGGCCATCATATTATCCAGACTCTTAAGTGTGATAATAAAGGATGCAGATGTCTGAAATAAGCACGTAAAATAATTCTGGAAGGAAGAAGTAAAGAGAAAAATGAAGAGAAGTAGAAAGTACTTTGATAATACCGCTCATATACATTATGCATGTAGTTGGTGAATATAGAGAAGGGACTTGTATTTAAATAAAAATGTTGCTAATTTATGAGGTAGGGAAAGCTTATTTTGAAGATTTCATACTTTAATTAAATTAGTACATCCTGAAGTTCTTTGTGATATAATTGGATCTTTAATTGCAACAAAGTGATGACAGTAATTGACAGTTTTTACTTGGGGCTTCGTTTTTTTCCCCTGGTGAATGTAAAGTGCACTTTGTCTGGGATTTAATGCCTTGTCATATATTTTCCTTATAAAATTATTTCCGTGGGCTGATATCTTGGTGAAATGATGTTGGTCCTTTGAGGTGGTGGTTCTTAGGAAATGTCCTGTTGAGGAGTTGAACTAGTCTACGGATTCTAGGTTGCTTTCCTTTACAGACATGTAGATAGTCATGTATTTTAATATTTTATAAAAATGAGGTTATTAAGCATTTAATTGCTAATGTTCTTTCCACATTTTGGTGATTGTTTCTATTTCATACGTGATGAAGGAAAAATTAAAACTGAAATAGCTAGTAAACAGTAGTTTAAATGAAAATACAAAGACTAGTTATAACACAGGAGGAGATATAGAAACATTAGTGCTAATATGCTTTGGAAAGACGTTTTAGGTCTTTTAAAATTCGGTTTTATTTTTAAATGACTTTTGCTCATTAATGCTGATGTGGGCTGTCGAGTACTGCATGTAAGAATGCCTTTCTCTTTCTTCCACTGGCCACCCATCTGGCTAGAAATCATGAGACGAAATGAAATGAATCTACTCATTTCCCTTCTCAAACTACACATATGTTAAAACTCATGATGCTAGGAGGGCTTATTTGTATCATGAAATAAAGTACTATGTAGATTTTTTTTCTTTGCTCTTCTATACTTTTTATTTCCAAAATTTTTTTTTGCCATTTTCCTTTTATATTGGATTCACAGTATGACTATGCTAGGACCCTTGATGAAAACTTCTCTGTTCCCCAAACTAAAAAATATAGTTGATTGTGAACATCATATATGGTTCTACCATCTCAGAGGCAGCTGGGAATGCAAATGAAAAGAAAGAGAAAAAAAGATGCCGCTTAGTTTTCCTTTGAGTGGGAACTGGGGCTCACATCAGCAATGAAATGCGAGCATGTGTGCTATCTTGTTGAGGAAAAGGAACTACAAATGTGAGACTGATTATAAAATTGAGTTTCAAAAATCTGCAAAAGTGAGCGTTAGAGGTCTTGAAGGGAAATCAGAAGAGTCTTCAACTATACTTGATATGTGTTTGTATTTAAATACATAGTACTTAGATAGTTAAGAGTAGAAGAGATTAAAAAACTTTTCAAGTTATAAAGTGTTCAGGCATATGTTTTTAAATACATTGCTGTTTTCTATTAAAGAAGATTGTTTTATTTTTTTCTCCACAAAAAATGGTTAGGAAAGATTATATTTTATAGAATCTAAAGTGTTACTCTTGTGAGATGCCCATTATAGGTACCATTAAGAAAGAAAAAAGATGTCAATCATTTCGTCAGAATGTTGTTGATTTCAGAGATGATAAAATGGGAAAATGTTTTAGAATTAAACAGCAATTTATGGGGTCCAAAGTTCTTTAATGCAAAGAAAATCCATTTTTTGAAATATGCTATAAATATGTAAAGCATATAATCGCTCTATTTCTGTTAAATTTCTGTATTTGTTAGTAATGTCTTCATTTACAGCTAAGGTTTCATTAGAGAGAATACTGCCCTTTGAAGACATCAGTCACTATTCAGACATAACAGTGAAGTAAAAACTATTTTTTAGAACTATTCTTACCTATTCTATGTTAAGTTTGGATTTTGCATCATTAATAAGCAGTTTGCTGAGATGCCAAAGTCAATTTAGTACATTTGTTAAAAGTCCTACTGGGAAATCTGCTCTCTTCATCCAGTGCTCTGGCACCAGCCTCTGTTTGAAAAGCACTGGGAGCCTCCTTTGTGCCCCAAACAGCCTCTCCAAAGCAAACCACCCTCCTCTTGGGAGCGAGTTTAGAGGTTTCCAGAATCAGGAAGGTGCCCTGCCTGCCTGCCCCGGGTCCTGGGCGCGCCCAGCTGCGTGGGTTAGAGAGCGGGTTTGAGAGCACGGCAAGTCGGAGCAGCACTGGTGGCCCCGTCGCGAGTGTTTCTATTTCCGTTGTGCTAGCACACAAATAAGAGTCTAATTTTAGGATGGGAATGAAAACCCTCCCACTCATGTCATTTGGTGACATTGTGGCCTCACTGCCGTCTTTCAGTGCCCTGGGAAAGGGGCAGGGCCTTTCCAAAGCCCTTTCTGAACAAAGGGAAAGAACCTGTCAGGTTGCCGGAGTGCGGAGGGGCCCAGCCACTAAAGAAATCGAGCTGCTCACCTCCGTGGCAACAGCCGGTCCGGAGTCGCCTCTGCAAGGCTCCCTCTCCCACCCTGGGCAGAGGGGCCGGATTCCCTCTGACACGTGGGTTTCCCTTGTGTGCTTTTTCTTTTTGCTGTGGAGATACTTATGATTATTTCTCTTTCTCCTCACATTTTTCTGACTATTTTTTTGCAAGTCATTTTTGTCTCATGGGCTCATAAATATGTGACTTTTATAGGGCTTGAATTGCCCTAAAAAGTATCAGTAACTATAGCACAAACAGCCTGGCTGGTGTGGCTCAATGGTTGAGCATCGTCCCATGCACCAAGAGGTCACCGGTTTGATTCCCTGTCAGGGCACGTGCTCGGGTTGTGGGCTCGATCCCCACTGGGGTGGGTGCAGGAGGCAGCCAATCCAATATTTCTCTCGCTCCCTAAAAATCAATAAAAACATATTTTTTTTAAAAAAGTAGGCACAGGGTAATACTTTCCAGGATGCTTAAAGCAAGTGGTGGTGTTCTTATTTTCATGGACATTACTGTTCTGGTATTCCTGAGGAGTAACATATGCCAAAAAAAGTTATTTTTCATGGATAGGAACTCTATGTTGCACAGCCTGAGTACGTTAGGGATGCCACCAACAGGAGGAAAAAAGTTAATCCCATTAAGGGTTGGTTGCTGCTTGAGTCATGTTTGGGGAAAAATGGACTCCACCAGAGGAATAGTGTTTGTGAATTACTATTTTCTCTAAATCACCATGATTAATATAGTTAAAGAAAAGAAAACACACAGCTTTTAGGTATAGTTTAATACAGTGTTCAGAGGACAGATGGGAGCCACATGGGTGGTGTGGGTGTAGTGGAATAAAAGAGACAAATAGATAGGGAAAACAAATTTATGGAGGAAAAGTCATGCGGAAGGACTTAAATCAATGGAGACTGGATTGAGGGCAAAAGCTAAAGTCTATCAAAGAGTAAAATGCATAGGAAAAATATCTAAGGTAACGTGGAAGGCTCCCATAGTGAGGAGATTTACGACATCGTCTGGGATTCCCTTCTTGCTGGAGGGTTCTTGTGGGAGAATCTCTGATACATGACAAGACATCTTCATTCCAATGAGAGAAAATAGGTGAAATATAAATGCATAGAAAAATTTAAAACTACTCACTTATTAGGGACTATGGTACCGATAGGTCATACTTAACACAGTTGCCTTTTTATATCTACACTGGTATGTTAGTAATTCTATCACTAGGGCACATCAAAAAACATATTTTTTGGTAGTAGTGGCCATAAAAATAGCATTTCTGTTACCTGTCCTTGGCAGAATTTGTCTCACACACAAGAAAATGATGGGACTCTCTCAACGTTGAGTTTTATCAACTAGAATCACAGATGTATGAATGAGAAGCAATATATGGAGGAATGTTTGGGAAACATTTGAGATGAAACTATAAGAAAAATGGGTGTTACCTTGTTGAAATGGTTTTCTACGCTCCTTTTGCTTTTTAAAAACACCCGAAGTAAAGTCAAAAGTTAGAAAAGTAGTTAAAGATGAAACAGTCTTTCCTTTTCTAATAGAGTAAGGAAACGTGGAAAATCTTGGGGAGTGTTTGATTTTGGAGTTAAATTAATTAAATTTAAATTCTCCTGAAATATAGCTATCATAAAAGCAGGACATGATGAAGCCTGGGCCTGGCTGAAGCTCCTTAAGATGCTGGGCTTCCTGAGCACACATCTCCACTCCGTGCGGGAGGTCACTGCCCTTGTGGCCCAGGTAGCTAAAGAGGCGTATGAACCGTGCTGTCTCGTCTTCATTCTCGTTCAGACCTTTCCTTCCAGGGCGTTCAGGCATTTTTCATTTGAAAGGACTTCTGGTTTCTTTCTTTGCTGTAGCCTGAGTAAAGTGACGATGCTTATAACACATAAAGATCTGCCTCTTGATAATGGGTAGTTACCTATATCCTCTCAATAGTAAGTAGACAAATATAAATGTAATATAAGCAGTATTTATATCGCCTAAATATAAATATATGCTAGATAATCAATGTAATATAGACAAAGAATTATATTCTTTGACAAAAAAGACAGTTTAAATAAATTTCTAAGTGATTTGAGACTTAACTAAATTATATTTAAGATGCTGTCATTGTGTGCAAAATATAACTGTCATTTGAGAAAGCTGAGACGTAGCAGTGACTTTGGACTCTGTTGGTAATTAAGTGGTTAAAGGAGGCACTGTGGAAATGCTAGTATAGACACTGCATGGAGATCGGAGAACTAGGTGTTGGTCTAATTAGCTGCCAGGCCAGGAAGACACCTCTGACCTCTGCGGCTGGTGTGTCTTGACTGGAGGAGAGAGCTGTCCCAGGTGAAGGGAAGTTCTCAGTTCTGTAAGGCACTTTGTCCAGAGATAGTCTGTTTATATGTGATGTCCATACAAATAGGGGTGCCCCTTTTTATTTTGATATAAAATTCCTTAAAATGACAACTTTATACATACTTAGTCTTGTATTGACAGGTGCTGATTTATGTCATTGTGGGTTTCTCTACCTCATTGGGTTCTAAGGTTAATGAAATTTCATCAGATAGCTATTAAATTTATTTAAATCTCATAGTCGTGGGCATATATCCTTGAGACTCATATCACATCAAATATACAGTGGAGCTCACATCCTAGTCTCAGCAGCGTTAGCTTTTGTATATTTTGAGAGATAATATGCATCTTCCAAAGGTTTATTTGTATTCATTATATATAATTACGTGTAATGAACATAAAGGCACTAGTTTTCCTTATCAATATACCTTTTAAAAATAAAATGAGTGTGATACCTCCTTACGGCTTTCCCTTTGCTCAGGTGCAAAGTCCTCTGTTGCTTTATTGGTAAGTGTGGGTCTTTCTAGCCTTGAACATTCTGAGCCCAAGGATGAATGGAAGCTTGGGTTCCTGTCTTGTACCCACGCAAAGTTACCAGGTCCTAGAATGAGGTGTCTTTACTGAGGGACAGACAGAGAATGTAGCGAAGGCTGAGGGGGGTGGAATAGCGACATTGCTCAGGGAACAGGGTACCCCTCGCTCCACCACGGTCTCTGTGGTCTCCTCCACGCATCCTGGCGCTGAACTTTCTACCTAGTTCGTAAACACAGTGTTTCAGAGACAGCCTCCAATTATGAAGTCTCATTACTTAAAAAAAAAAAAAAATACAGTGTTATTTACTCGGTGTTATTATTTGAGAAAGAAGTGCCTTTTAAAAGTTGGTACAAATCATAAAGGTCAACTGAGCTTAGGATATTTTCTCCTGAATACACAAACTAATGTAAACATTTTTTTAAAATCACGTCAAAATATTTCAAAGGATTTCATATAATAAATGGAGACACGACATTTCAGAGAGAAAAGTTTTTAAATTATGAGAGAATAACAGTATAGGACATGGTAGAAAACTAACTTACCGCTATTCATTTTACTTTAAAATGTAATATATTTTTTAGTAATTCCATTCGGAGATAAGCCAAAATAAATTACTGCGAGAGAAGAGGCAGGAGATAGCTTACATTAGTGTCGGCAGTGTGACTAGACAGAGAATAACAGAACAGTGCCTGCGTATCCAGCGGAGTCTGCTTTACTTGTGATACACAGAAGGAACAATGTCCAGAAAAGAAGACTTTTTTCAAAGGGTATCTGATCTACTGGATTCATGCTGTAGACAAAAGCATCTGAAATAACAGCCGGCAAGAAGTGGACTGGCCTGTCTTTCCTTAGATGCTGTGTTGACGTGGGTTCTAGTGTTAAGGCCAGAAATAGAGGTGGGAAGGAAAGGTTACTATTAGTAAAGACAGTCACTTTCAAAGATTGTTCTTCCATTTTGAAAGTTCTCCATTATCCTTGATAAAGGTGTATTTACCTGGTCTAAGTCTTTCCTCTGGGAGAACTTCTTGTCCTCAAACTTCTCAGTATCTCAGATATTTGTGATTTCAGGAGTTCTCAGTCGAAGCATGCAAATGATAACAAGCCCTCTTTCAGAGTTTTTATCTTCTTTGAGATTTCTGAAACTTCCATAGCAGAGATTAATAGAGTAGAAGACACTTTTGAGCTATCATTTATTTATTTATTTTTATATATTTTCTTTATTGGTTTTAGAGAGAGAGAGGGAGGGAGAGGGAGAGATAAATAGAAACATTGATGAGAGAGAACGTGGATTGGCCACCTCCTGCACCCCCCCCCCCCCCCGCGGGGATTGGGCCCACACCTGGGCATATGCCCTGACCAGGAATTGAACCGGCAACCTCTTGGAGCATGGGTCGAGCCATACTGGCTGGCCAGGACTATCATTTTTTTAAAAGAGAAAAATAATGAGGCAGCTAATTTACTTAAAACACTTCAATTATTATTTCAGTAGTTTTATTCATTTAGCTCAGTGATTTTCACCCGGTGTGCTGCATGAATTTTTAAAACATGCAATAGCTGTTTAGTCAGGGGTACTGACCTCTTTTCCTTAAGACTGTCAAATAAAAAAATGACAACAGCCAACACAATAATAACTATCCAGTGTGAATGCCCTGTCTTGAACCATAAATATATAGGTCATACAATAGAGTTGCATCTTACTGGTTGCGTCACATAATAATCTTGTGTCTGATTGGTTAATTGTTGGTACCAGAAAACCTTATATACATGTATAGGCACCTGATTTTTTTAAAAGTTACTTTGGAGCAAAAAGGGTAGTTAATTACTGTTACTATTATTTTTGTAAATCAATCAAAGTTAAACCTATTTTTTGTCAGATCGGCAAATATATATATTTTTTTGGTGTGCTATAGAATTTTAGTAACTAGTTTGTGTGCCATGACACGAAAAGTTGAAAATTGCTGATCTAGTTCTTGCTCTTAGCATTTATATTAGAAAAAAGATTGAATATAGAAATGTAAGGATCACAGAAGAAATGTCAGTCTGACTGAAATGTAGGATAGCAAATAAAGGGATTTGGTACTATCTTTTCTTCACCTAAAATGCTTCTCACTTGCGACAGAACAACATGTGAGGCAGAAGTTCTAATGTTTGACAGATA
This sequence comes from Molossus molossus, assembly GCF_014108415.1. Classification (NCBI taxonomy): domain Eukaryota; kingdom Metazoa; phylum Chordata; class Mammalia; order Chiroptera; family Molossidae; genus Molossus; species Molossus molossus. The sequence continues at coordinate 39,934,304 of NW_023425350.1, forward strand.
ACAAATAATAAACCCAGGACCAGATGGGAGCCATCCTGGACTTATATAAAAGCTGGCTCCGAGAAACGAGGCTTTTTGATAGCCAAGATATATCAGCTGTTTTGACACCCAAGGCGGGTGTGTCATGATAGCGAAAAGGGAGATTTTTTATTTACATTTTTATATGCTAGGAAATTTAATATCCACAAATACAGAAATCACAGAAAAGCAAAGCATAAAATGCACACTCAGAAACAAATTTCAGTTCCAGTAAATTTGATCACAAATAATTGGGTATAAATGATGGGTCTTTATCCTCCCGGGTGCCAAGCTTCTGTTGAGTGCCAAAAGTTACCAGAAGCTACAGTTAGAATTTGGATGACATCTTTCTGACAGAGAGTTTTAGACAAAGGGGGCTTGAGCAACTTTGCATTTTGAATTTGGATATTTTGTTTGGGACCAGCCTCATTCACCTTCCATTCCGTTCCTACCTTACTCCTATTTCCTACGTGGTTCCCTCACCTACAAATCTCACATTCTTTTGTCAGTAAGTTCTGCAAATGGTAAGATAGTTGGTGATGGCAGCTCAGGTTCTTTGCCAACTTAAAAGGACCTTGGAGAGGTCTGTTTCAGACTGGACCTTCCAAATAGTCACTTGCGAGGAAGATGGCGCGTGTGGCTGTTGGTCATTTCTTTTTTCTTTTTAAAGAGGATTTTCTTGGTTAAGGAAACCAGTTATACTGAGCCTTTGGCATTTGAGAACGAGGTGGAAATGGGCCTGAGATCAGGTAAGGGCAGCTGCTCCTCCAGTGGTTTTCATTTAAAATGAAATGAAGTACCCTGCTCATGGTCTTGATATCGACAAAGGTCTTCCCACTCAGTCATGAGAATGTGAAAAGACATCTCTGTTCTGGATGGTTTCTCAGGGCTATACATTGATGCCATAGTAATTTTAATAAGGAATAAATAGGCCTTTAGGAATAAATAAGACTTTAATTGGTCTTTTTAAACTAGTAGAAAATGTTTGATGTTATCACACTGATTTTTAATACTTTGTGCCTTCTGAAATTATGCTTTTTATTTTAGATGTATTTTTATGTTAATTTTGTTCGAAGGCATCAGTTGTACTTGTTTTAAGTGTTCAGAGTCTAAGTCTTTAGGGTGCAAGGAGAGACACTGTAGGTCATGAAAACGATAGTGTCCAATTCTTTTATTTTTACATGCTCTTCTTTCTTTTAAATGATGGAGTGGACGCTTGTTTTTGTCACAAGCACTGACTGCAACCTCAGTACCAGCTGAGGTCCTGCCCATTGGGCCCCTGTGATTATCTCTGTTTTGTAGGTGAGAGAATGTTCACTAATGGGCAGAAGCAAGGTTTATATCTAGCTTCTGTTATCGCTGGTTTAGCAAATTTTTTCCCCTGAAACCTGTCATGTGGCAAGTGTGTTTCTCTAGAAGCAAGACAGCTCTGAAGACACCACCACCATCCAAAACAAACCTCTGGCATGGTACCTTTTGGTTCTGAATTTGGAATTCACCAAGAAAGTCAGTTTAATTTCTAGTCCATCTGTTTTTCTATTCACTGAGAGATTTCATCATTCTAAGGATTTTCTCAGCATGGGAGGAACTCACCCTTTTATCAGTCTTAAGGACGTTTCAAGCCCCTAGATAAATGATTACATAGGAAAGAATATTTGTCTACTTATCGCTTATTTTTAAGCTGCTTGCCTCCTTCTCCAGAATCTTCCCAGACTATAGCAGTCTGCAGTGACCTTCTCATTCTCTCTACCAGGGTCTGGCACATTTTTAGTAAAAGGCCAGATAGTAAATATTTTCCAACTTGTGAACCATATGATGTGTTGCAGATTTTCATGTCAGCAACTGTAGCAGCAGAACAGCTGAAAACAGCCACATAGGATATCTAAGTGTGTGGCTGTGTTCTAATACAACTTTATTTACACAGCAGGTGAAAGGGGCTGGATTTAACTCTGCAAGTAGTTTGCTGGCCCCTACTCCACACTAGGATAATTTGTCAATTATGTGGGTGATCTCTTAATATTGCTTTTTTTTTTTTTTTTAAACTGGGGTCTCTCATAGTTACATACATTTTCATTTTTATACAAAGAATTTATTATTCACAAATACTTTTTCAATAAGTATTCTTTACTTTTTTATTGGTTTAAGTTCCTTTTTCTATCATCCCCAAGCCTGCCCTAAGTTTTCAGTATCTAGGTTTTGAGCTGTGATTGAACCAGAGGAGTCACTGAGCAAAAGGCAAAGGTATTTTTTCCTAAGAAACTACTTAGCTTTGGGGTGAACATTTGTTTGAGGTGCAGATGCTTGCTTGTGACTTGAGAAGGCAAGTCCTCTCATACAGGAAGGACAGTTGTGGTACTGTCAGGTAGGAACTTTGCACTTTTCTGAAATGCATAGGTATGTTACTGAAGCTGTACTCTAGTGAGTGATTGATTCTATTGCTTTTGTGTCCTGGCTGTCTTGCGTGTCTCAGAGGGATGGCTGGTTAGATAACATGGGCAGGCTTGTCTCTAAAATAGACACCACATGGCTGGCGGCTTGGGAAGAAGGTACATTTCTATATAGTCCTTCAAAGACAAGTGAAATTCTAAATCCATGTTTATCAGGGAATGAGGAAAACCATTTCTGGCGTAGGCAGAGGTCAGAAATCAATCACTCTTTTCTCTCAAACGAGGGCATTTCGTGAAAGAATGAGAAATCGGGAGATTACTGGTAAGAATGAAGTGAATTCTGTTTTTCAGGACTTACGTGTAACCATTCTTCTGATATTTGTCAAATATGTGGTTTCTAATCATGGTGTATGAGTGGAAAGGAAGGACAGGAAACGCCTCATCTGCAAGGTGCTCTGAGAACAAAGGCTAGATCCTGTGCCGGGCACGTTTCCTGGGGTCAGATGAGACTGTAGAGAGGTGAGAAGGATCCTCACTTGTCTTTTTGTCTTTGTCATTAGGACTGACTGATATCAGGAGCCAAGGGGTGGAAGAGAGCTTAAGAAGGGCCAAGTGGGCAACCACTCGATGTGTCCCTTCACATCGATGTTTCTCTCTCTCTCTCTCTCTTCCTCTCTCTCCCTCCCGCTCTGTCTGAACAAAAAATGCAAAAATGTCCTCGGGTGAGGATAAAAAAAAAAAAGAAGGGCCAAGTGTATGCACAGTGCTTAGATGGTGACTGATAGCAACCTGGCAGCTATCAAGCCTCTAGATAGCAATTGATGCTTTCAGAGGGCCTTCCAATCAAGTTTATTAGTCACCCTTCACTGCTGCCACATGAAGCTAATTGATAAACCTCTCCATTTTAGCACTGAGGACAAGTGGTTTGCTGGGGGTCAGGCAATGAGTAGCTTAGGGAGCTCATTATTCTCTGGGTCATTTTCCTCTTCAGTAGGCAAAATACTTGTTACTTAAAAAAATTTTTTAAATGCAATTTTTAACCAGTCTTTCTTTCTTTCTTTCTTTTTTATTTATTTATATATTTTCACTGGTTAACCTAGTTGTTTTCCAGGATGATACTATTGCAAAAACTCTAATTTTTAAAAAGTCCCTTTAAAAAATTTGTCTTTCCTAAAACTTTACGATGTCACTTTTCAAAATGTCTTAGTCAACTTTTCAGAAAAATTTAGCTGTGCATTTTTAAGTTTAGCCAGGTCCTTTGCTTGGGTAACGCACTCAGAATGTTGGCCCTTTTATTACTCTTAAGTTCTTCACCCAGAAAGTTCAGGAAAATAAAAATTTTTAACCAGGCCGACATGGTTTGTGGCATTAGCTGTGATCAAAGTTTGCATAGAGTGATTAGGTAAAACTATTTTAAATTTCAGTTATTAAGCTATCTTTTATCCCCGGAGTCTAGGCTAGACAAAAGTAGTGATCTTGCTATTTGAAATGAAAAAGTTTTATCATTAGATGCTTTTTTTTTAAGTATAACCAAAACAACCCTAAACAAATACAGAATGGGATTTCTTTAGGTCATAGGAGGATGACCAAGTACATGTATTCGGATTTGGGTCTGAATTGATGGAAAGCCATGGGAGGAATTGGGCAAGGTTGCGATATCATCTATTAACATTGTCAAAGGTCACTGTCAGTGTTGGGTGGAGTAGACAGAGGCAGTGTGAGGGATGGACATGGGGACATTCGGAGCCAGTCTGGGAGTCTAAGGGCTGCTGGCTGCTGGACCTAGTGGTAGGGTGGAGAAGATGAGCAGAGGGACTGGACCCCCAGTATGTTTTGAAGTAGAGCTGAGAGTGCTCTGTGACAGACTGGACATAGAACATAAGGGGAAGAGACCCCATATGGCTTCGGAAATTGGGCACCGACAAACCCTGGAGGAACTGTTCACGTAGACTGCAATGAATGGCAGCCCGGGGTGGTTCAGTGTGGTGACTCTAGAAAGAATCAAGGGTCACTCCTTGGCTTTTGATGTAAGCAACTTTATGATTGGTGGTGCACTTTATGGAGATGAGGAAGCTGGGAGGCACAGGTTAGTTAGAAGGTGCAGCGGAATAAAGCTTTGTTTTGGGCTTTATTGGAGATGTTGTACTGGAGATGTTGGACGTCTCCCAGGAGATGTCACATACAGAGTTAGATACATCTGGAACTCGGGGCAGAGTTCAGGGTTGGAGATAAAACTTTGGAAGAATAAATGGCTAAGGGGCTGAATTAGGACTTCCTGTGAGAGTGTTGATAAAGAAGAGGTTTGTGGGAAGGCGTGCAAACGGAAAGGAGAAGCCCTCTTAACATTTTTACTCTCCCAGATTTTATGGATGATTTTCGAATTTATTTTCTGTATTAATTCTGCAACATTGTTTTATATTATACTTTGTTTTAACTCTCTAGTGGGCCCTAGACTTACCTTTGTGAACATTATTTACTTAAATGAGCATATATACGTTTGAATCCCAAAATCTTGTTTTCCATCATAAATTACTTATGTTAGGAAGTAGGGTGCAAAGAGACCTATTTTTAAACCACTTCTTCCTTCCTAGTTAGGGTTGTTTGTGAAAACAGCTCAGGCTTCCACGATGCTTCCTGTGTGCTCTGAGTGATTTTCTTGCTACCACACATGCAGAAGCTACACTGCCCAGATCATTTTGGCCAGGGGTGTTTTTGTGAACCTTTCAGCACAGGATCCTTGTGAACGCTCCAAGGTAGAGCTCCCAACAAACGGCCTGGGCGGAAGTGCAGTCTGACAAGCTGCTGTACTTATCTGCATTATCAACACCTCTCCTAGAGAGGTGGCTGCCTTGTGTGAAGCTGCCTCTGCCTCTCTGTCCATCTCTCTCTTATCTCCACCTTCCTCTTTCATGCCGGAGCTTTGTGTTCTAGAAGACTCCTTGATGAAACTGAAGACCCTTCTTTTTGCTAAAGCCAGGGCAGCAAACACCACCTCACCAGGTAGCATTTCATAGTCAACTTGACAAGTATTCATCTTAAATAGGTGTTTAGTTTCCAGGGCGCTCGCTCTATGCATGTCTTCCACGGGCTCTGAGGGAGTGCTGTGACCTGTAACACAAGCATTAACCAGCTCTGCTCTGCAGTCCGAATGCAGTGTTTATTAGCATGATTTCTGTGTGTCTGCACTGGCAAGTTCTGCGTCTTCTCTGTCCTACTTCGATCCCCCTCAACCCCCTTTTTTTCATAAGCCCAAGACCTAAAAGTATTCAGATATGTGGTAAACTTTTATTACTGAAAGTCAACCTGATTCTTTAGCTGTTTAGCTATATCATCCTTCAAATTTCAGTGTTCCTCACTGGGAGTTGTATAGTTAATAAAAGACAAGAATTAAGCACATAAACTCATTACTAGAGGCAGCATGTGAGTAAATCTAATTGTCCACATTTCCTACCTATTGTTTAACAGCTGTTTTTTTTTTTTTAAACCAGGACTTCATTGTTGTTCTTTGCTGTCTTAGCCCTTTCAGGATATTAATTCTTTTCTTCTTGGGGTTGGCCCTCTGTAATTCTTGTGAAAAGGCTAATCTATGTATATATATATTTTTTCTTGGAGATATATAGCTTCACGTTTTACCTGTAGTCACAGATATTTTGAAATTACTTTCCTTCCAAGAATATTATATTGTTTGATCAGATGATATTTTCATCATGGCATGACGTTACAATCATTACAATTTAAATATTTTGCAAACTCTTATTTTACATGTCAGAAGAAACCCTTTGTATGGGTATCTGTGAGAAAGATGATTTGGGACTTCATAAATTGTCAATTACCTCTTTGATCTTGATTTTTAAATCTGATGAAAGAGTTAGATATATTACTTTTCCAGCACTTCCTGTCCTGGTTAATAGCATGACCATTTAGCTGGTACCCAGCCAGAAAGCTGGGAGTCATTCTGGATTCCTCTTTCAACCTCCCTGCCTACAGTCAGATAAACATTAGGGCTCCTAGGGTCCTGTCTTTTAATCCATCAATATTCTTTTCATTTCTTCTGCTATTGTCTAGTGTAGGCAATGAGTAATCATTTTTCACTTGAACTTCTTTGTTAATATCCTAATTGGACTTCATCCCAGCTAGTCTTGTCCCATCCAAATTACTCTCCCCATTACTAAAGTGATCTATAAAACACAAATCAAGTCTTGTCACAGCCTCAGTATAGAAATAATTTCAAAGCCTTCATAGGGTGCAGAAGGGTCTCTGTAATCTGACTCCTGCCTCTCATGTCAACTTGTTCTGCTCCTCTTGTTCCTCAGGTTCTAGGCTTATGTCCCTCAGAACTTTTCCCCTAAACAAGACAACTGTCTAAAATCCAGGTTCTCTGAATTGAAGCTCTGTACCACCTCTACTGTGACTTCACAGACCTCCATCATAGCCATTATTTGGCATAATAAATGAGTAAATATTGCCTTCTGGTTTCCTTAGCTGATAACACCTGGATACTTATAGATTGGCCTACACTTAATGAAGTTGAGGTTTAATATCCCTTTTGTTGATAAATTTTTATTTCAGCCACTTGATGTTTGCCATCACATAATGAGTTTGATGGGAATCAGCATATACTTTGGATACCCCAGTGAACAAGTCTGTTTCTGCTTTTGGTTTGCTGCCATCCCTAGTGATCATTTCACTTACCGTTTTAACATATTTAAGCTTCACTGTAGCTTTATAAAGAAATGGAAGTAATTCAGGATTTTCAGGATAGATTTATTTTGCTAGAATAATAGTAACTGACTAATAAAAGAGAAAAAAAAAACATGGTGGGAATTTAGTCTGTGTTTAAATTGTATAGACTTGCCAAATATGGATCATCACCAAAATGTCAGTTTCACTTATTTCAGGCCATTTTAGCACTCAAGAAGTGTGCTTTAGTTACCTGATAGATAGTTGAGAACCTACTAATTACCAAGTACATAGGCACACAAGTAAAGCATTTACACAACTGTTTTTGAGATAGAGGAAAACTCCCAGACTCACACACTGATTTTGATAATCTGTTAAGTTTACTGAGCAACAGCTATGCTGCTGTGTGCAGAAGGGGTGCTAGTCATCATGATTACAGAAATAATAGGTTAAGTGCCATAACCTTGAGGAGCTCCATGACATGTAATATTACTGCAGAATGTGATAGGGCTTAAAACTGAGCTATGAAAAAAGTCTTGTCAGCTGTTCACATAAGGTGAGTGGTCAAGGTAATTATCTATTAAATAATGAAAAGTAAAGTTCACATGATCCTGGCTTCTTCATCAGCAGGACCATGAGTGAAGCAAGTTTTCTAGACACCTATTTAAGAATGAGAGAGAGAATATGAATATGAAGGAACAGGAACCAGAGTTAAGAGAGAGACATCATGGATCTCACTAGTATGGGACAAGAAAAGAATGGGATCCAGAAAAGTCTCGCTGAAACTCCAACCCAAAGAGAAAAAAGAACAGGAAATATACTACTCTCTTGATAAAAGAATTGTATTTAGGGAATTCCAAAATGGCGGCAGAGTGAATGGAAGCTACATAGACTATCTCCCAGGACTAAACTGGAATTAGAGTTAAAATAAAGATAAATCGTTGGGAAAAAGCAACAGAAAAGCAGCTTGCAAGGACCATATAACCAGGGACACTGACTCAGTTCTGGCAGGATTGCAGAGGTGTGAGAGGGGGCTCGGGAGCCCATGGACAGCAGCAGCCTTAGCTGTGAGCAACGCCCACAGGGTTAAACTCCCAAGTGGCTTCACAGTGCAAAACCGGGACAGAGGCTAAAATAGCCACAGCCTCTCACCTTGGGCTCCAGCAGAGGGAGGGCAGACTGGACTGGAACTGTGTGGGGCCACTCGGGATTGAGAGGGCGCTGAGAGCTTTTGCTGAGTTGTGGCCACACAGGACTGTGGCCATCTTACTCCTTCCCAGGGCTCTGGGGAGAGGCGGCAGCCCCTCCCTCGGAGATTCAACCCCAACCTGTGGGCCATTGAAATGCAAATTGAGGCTCATTAACAACCCCACCCTCGGGAAACTCCCTTACTCTGAACACCTGAGGGAGTTTTTCATTCAGCTGAAAAACCAAGCCTCTTCAAGTAATCATGACTAATAGCCTCCAGGCAAAAAGCTAGAGGATAACTGAACCTTTCGTGGGCTTGCAACTCTACCCAGAAAAATAAGACTTGACAGTGGTGTTTAACGTGGGTCCTCCCTCACTCATCCAAACCCAATAGAGGGAGCCAAAACAGCGGAATACCAACACCCACAGGAAAAATTTGGCAGGCTCCAATACCCACTGAGATAACCAAAATGGTGAAACAAAGAAACAAATCCCAAATGAAAGAACAAGAGACCTCTACCGAAGATGAGATAAATGAAACACAGTTAAACAAGTTAACAGAGCTAGAATTCAGAGCCATGGTCTTGAGGAAGCTCAACAGCATGTGTAAGGACATGAGCACCATGAGTAAAGACATAGAAATATTGAAAATCAACCAACTGGAAATTAAAAACCACCAAGAAGAAATGAAGAATGATATAGCAGAAATAAAGAACACATTGGAAGGATTAAACAGCAGACTAGAGGAAGCCGAGGACCAGATCAGTGAATTAGAAGACAGGGTAGGAAAAATCAACCAATCAGAAAACCAAAAGGAAAAAAAAATTAAAAACAGGAAGATAGCTTAAGAGAACTGTGGGACAACTGAAAACATAATAATATTCACATCATAGGAATCCCCGAAGAAGAAGAAAATGAGCAAGGGTTAGAGAATATATTTGAAGAAATAGTGACAGAAAACTTTTCTAACTTGGTGAAGGAAGAAGGCATTCAAGTTCAAGAAGCACAGAGAGCCCCAAGTAAGAAGAACCCAAATAGGCCGACACTAAGACACATAGTAATTAAAATGCCAAAAATTAAAGACAAAGAGAGAATCCTAAAGGCAGCATGAGGTAAGAAACAGGTTACCTACAGAGGAACCCCCATAAGGCTCTCAGCTGACTTCTCAACAGAAACACTATAGGCCAGAAGGGAATGGCATGAGGTAATCAAAGTCATGAAAAACAAGGACGTGAATCCAAGACTACTCTACCAAGCAAGGCTATCATTCAAAATAGAAGGTCAAATAAAGAGCTTCCCAGACAAAAAAAAAAAAAGCTAAGGGAATACATTAGCACCAAACCAGCACTGCAAGAAATGTTAAAAGGACTGCTGTGATTAGTAGAAGAAATAGGAAGAAAAATAGAACCACACTAAAGAAAAATGGCAATAAATAAGTACATATCAATAATCACCTTAAATATAAATGGATTGAATGCTCTGATAAAAAGATACAGAGTAGCTGATTGGATAAGAAAGCATGACTCATCTATATGTTGTTTACAAGAGACCCACCTCAAAACAAAACTCACATAGGTTGAAAGTAAAGGGATGGGAAAAAATCTTCCAATCAAATGAAAAGCAAAAAAAAGCTGGGGTAGCAATACTCATATCTGATAAAATAGATTTCAAAATGAAGGCCATAACTAGAGACAAAGAAGACCACTACATAATATTAAAAGGATATATCCCACAGGAAGATATAACCTGGGTAAACATATATGCACCCAATATAGGAGCACCAAAATATATTAAAAATCTTCTGGAGGACTTCAAAGGAGAAATCAACAGCAATACAATCATAGCAGGGGACTTCAATACCCTGCTGACATTACTGGATAGATCCTCTAGACAAAAAATTAGCAAGGAAACAGAGATTCTAAATGAAGCACTAGACCAAATGGATTTAATAGATATCTACAGAGAATTACACCCCAAAACTACAGAATTCACATTCTCCTCAAATGCAAATGGGATATTCTCAAAGATAGACTACATGTTAGGACACAAAGCAAGTCTCTACACGTTCAAGAAGATTGAAATCATATCAAGCATCTTCTCAGATCACAATGGCATGAAACTAGAAATCAATTGCAACAAGAACATGCAAAGACATTGGAACACATGGAGGCTAAATAGTGTGTTATTAAACAATAAATGGGTTACTGAGGAGATCAAAGAAGAAATTAAAAAGTTCCTGGAAACCAATGAAAATGAACACACAACAACACAAAATCTATGGGATGCAGCAAAAGCAGTTCTGAGAGGGAAATTTATAGCACTACAGGCCTACCTCAAGAAACAAGAAAAATCTCTAATAGACTATCTAACCTTACAACTTAAAGAACTAGAAAGCAAACAAAAAGAAAACCCTTCAGCAAGTAGAAGAAAGGAAATGGTAAAGATCAGAGCAGAAGTAAATGACATAAAGACCAAAAAAAAAAAAAAAAAAAAAAACCAATTCAAAGGATCAATAAAACAAAGAGCTGGTTTTTCAAAAAGATAAATAAGATTGATGGACTCTTAGCTAGACTCACTAAGAAACAAAGAGAGATAACCAAAATACACAAAATCAGAAATGAAAGAGGAGAGGTAACAACTGACACCACAGAAATAAAAGGATTGTTTACAAATACTATGAATAATTATATGGCAACAAATTTGACAATCTAAGCAAAATTGATAAATTTTCAGAAACACATAGTCTCCCAAAACTTGACTGAGAAGAGATAAAAAATTTGAAAAGACCAATAACAACTCAGGAAATTGAAGAGGTAATCAAGACTCTCCCAGCAAACAAAAGCCCAGGCTCGGAGTTTTACTGAACATTCAAAGAAGAACTAACACCCATTCTTCTCAGACTATTTCAAAAAAAGTCAAGAAGGAAGACTTCCAAACTTATTTGGAGGCCAGCAGAATTCTAATTCCAAAACCAGAAAAAGATACTACAAAGAAAGAAAACTACAGGCCAATATTCCTGATGAACATAGATGCCAAAATCCTGAACAAAATACTAGCAAATCGGATCCAGCAATACATCAAAAAAATTATTCACCATGACCAAGTGGGATTTATCCCAGGGATGCAAGGCTGGTACAATATTCGCAAATCAATAAATGTGATACACCACATAAAGAAAATAAAGAATAAAAACCACATAATCATTTAAATAGATGCTAAAAAAGCACTCGACAAAATACAGCACTCGTTTCTGATAAAAACACTCAGTGATGTGGGAATAGAGGGATCATATCTCGACATAATAAAGGCCATATATGAAAGACCTACAACCAACATCATACTCAATGGGCAAAACTAAAAGCATTTCCCTTAAGAACAGGAACAAGACAAGGATGCCCACTTTCGCCACTCTTATTTAACATAGTACTGAAAGTCTTAGCCACAGCAATCAGACATGAAGAAAAAATAAAAGGGATCCAAATTGAAAAGGAGGAAGTCAAACTGTCATTATTTGCAGATGACATGCTATTATACATAGAAAACCTTAAAGACTTCATCAAAAACCTACTACTTAATAAATGATTTTGGCAAAGTAGCAGGATACAAAATTAATGTCAAGAAATCGATGGCATTCTTATACACCCATGATGAAATCACAGAAAGAGAAACGAAAAAAACAATCCCATTTACCATCGCAGCAAAAAAATTAAGATACTTGGAATAAACTTAACCAAGGAAGTAAGGACCTATTTGCAGAAAACTACAGGACATTGAAAAAAGAAATAGAGGAAGATATAAAAAAAGTGGAGGCACATACCTTGTTCATGAATTGGAAGAATTAACATCATTAAAATGTCCATATTACCCAAAGCAATCTATAGATTTAATGCAATCTCCATCAAAATACCAATGACATATTTCACAGAAGTAGAACAAATACTTCAAAAGTTTATATGGAACCAAAAAAGACCCCAAATAGCCACAGCAATCTTGAAAAAGAAGGACAAACTAGGTGGAACCACAGTACTAGATATCAGATTATACTACAAAGCTAATGTAATCAAAACAGCCTGGTACTGGCACAAGAACAGGCATATAGACCAGTGGAACAAAACAGAGAACCCAGAAATGGACCCAAGACACTATGATCAATTAATATTTGACAAAGGTGGCAAGAGCATACAGTGGAGTAAAGACAGCCTCTTTAATAAATGGTGCTGGGAAAATTGGACAGCTACATGCAAAAAAAATGAAACTAAACCATCAACTTACACCATACACAAGAATAAACTCAAAATGGATAAAAGACTTAATGTGACCCATGAATCCATAAAAATCCTAGTAGAAAATGTAAGCAACAAAATTTCAGACATCATACGCAGCAGAATTTTCACTGATACATCACCTAAAGCAACAGAAACAACGGAGAAAATGAACACATGGGACTACATCAAACTCAAAAGCTTCTGCACAGCAAAAGAAACAACCATAATTGCCAATGATACATCAGATAAGGAATTAATTTCCAAAATATATAGAGTACTCATACAACTCCACAAAAGGAAGACAAAGAACCCAATTAAAAAATGGGCAGAGGACCTAAAGAGACACCTCTCCAGACAGGACATACAAATGGCCAAGAGACATATGAAGAAATGCTCAACATCACTAATCATCAGAGAGATGCAAATTAAAACAACGAGGTATCACCTCACACCTGTCAGAATGGCCGCCATCAACAAATCATCAAACAACAAGTGTTGGCGAGGGTGTGGAGAAAAGGGGACTCTAGTACACTGCTGGTGGGAATGCAGACTGGTGCAGCCACTATGGAAAACAATATGGTGTTACCTCAAAAAATTAAAGATTGACCTTCCATTTGACCCAGTGATCCCACTTCTAGGAATATACCCTAAGAAGCCTGAAACACCAATGAGAAAGAATATATGTACCCCCATGTTTGTAGCAGCACTATTTACAATAGCTAAGATCTGGAAACAGCCCAAGTGTCCATCAGTAGATGAATGGATAAAAAAGCTGTGGTACCTGTACACAATAGAGTACTATATAGCTGTAAGAAAGAAACATCTCTTATCCTTTGAGACTACATGGAGGGACCTGGAAAGTATTATCCTAAGTGAAACAAGCCAGGCAGTGAAAGACAAATATCACGTGATCTCACTTATTTGTGGAATATAGTGAACATAACAGTCTGAGGAATAGGGTGGACCCAGAGATGTGGAAGTAGGGTACAGACTGACAACCCTCAGAAGAGAGGGTGGTGTGGGGAGGGAAGAGATAAACCACAGAACGTATATGCATGTGCTCATAACCAATGGACACGGACAACAGAGCCGGTATGGGGTGGGGGTGATGGGGAGGAGGGTGTCAATGGCGAAAAAAAGGAGAAACATCTGTAACAAAAATAAATTAATAAAAAATTATAAATAAATAAATAAAATAAAAATCAGTGAAACTTTTAAAGCCCATTTAAAAGAAAAAGAATTGTGTTTAGCTACAGCCCTACTGTATTTCATTTATAGTGTGACTCATATGGTATTTCCAAGGGAGCCATCAGTTATTTTCAACAAATTCCTTAGGGTACTTTGTAAAATCCCAAGTTTCAAAATCCTTGGGATACTGTTATAGATGCAGACTATGTAACTGTCACTGCCTGGCGTGGAGAAAATCAAATGAGCAGAGCTGATGTGCAGCTGGAGTGTACCAGTTCTTCTGGCTGTTATCAATGCACTTCTCTTCTCATCCTCTTGAGACCCCTGGGCCATTCCAACCATCCTGATCTTCCTCAGGGGCTGCATGATGTGTATATAGAACACAGGAGAACTTTAGGGCCCAAACAAAAAGAAAACTATTATTATGTAGCATCAATTATTGAGAATAGCGCCAGGCCAACAGTGTCTTGATAGGTTTGAACATGTAGGGGGAGCTCATATTAGCTAACTTTAATAATCTTTTAATTGACCTCACTTAGGAAAGTCCTAACAGGTAACAGAAGCTTAGTAATTGAGAGCTGGTGTGACTGAGACATGTTCTCAGGAGTCTTCCTACTGAGGAGACAAACATGTAAACAGATTGCAATCCTTAGCCATGTGTGAAAGAGAAAATGGTCACTGTTCTGACCCCGATTTCCGTTTTTCTGGTTTGCCTCTGCATTTCACACAATGCTCTGCATGAGGGTGCTGTTTCATGTGTTGGGACCCTCATTTCTATTTCCTGGCAATTTTATTCTTTCGTATGTGTCTCCCTAAAGTTAAGTGCAGAATTTTGACCTATTGTGTTGCTAAGAAAGCTTTATTTTTTTCTGTAATTTCCACCAACCACCTTCTGCCAATTTTATTCTCTGTGGGACCGGTGTCGGGTTTTCGAGGTGCTGCAGCATGCTGTCTCTCTCCACTCTGACAGCAATTTGTTCTTTGGACCACTGCACTGTACCTGCCCATTTTGTATTCTGGTTCTGCTAGCAATGTTGCAGCAGGATGTTTGGGATATTTTAAATTCTATTCTTTTTGTTAGAAAGAGTAATTTCCTATTTGGAGGTGGAAATATGGATGTCTTTATACTTAGACCACTTGAGGGCTGAAGCTGGGAGAGTTTTCTTTAAAATCATTATGAGCTCCAAATCATGTGGGTGATTTGTCCTCATATGCAAATCTGCTATGGAGCTGTCAACAGAAATTTTGCTTTGCAGTTTTCCGAAATGGTTTGTTCTTTACATCAGGCTTTCTCACCTTCAGCACTATTGACATTTGGGCTGGATACGCCTTTGTTGTGTGGACTGTCCCGTGCGCTGTCAGACAGGCAGCAGCATCCTCGGCCCCTCTACCGGCTGAATGCCCACCGAAACCGCGCAGTGCTGACAGCTAAAAATGTACCCCCTGGAGGGCCGAATCACTCCCAGTTGAGAACTACTGCTCTAAATAATAAACATCTGAAAATAAATAGACAAACAAGTCATAAAATATGTTGACAAACAAAAATATCATGACAGCAAATATTAACAGAGCAGCAATTTTCAACCAGTATGCCGCAGAATTTTTAAAACATGCAGTACTTGACCTCTTTTCCCTTAGATCGTCCGAAAAAATATAACAGCCAACACAACAATTACTGTCACTGTGAATGAGTCAAAATTATACCTATTTGGAGGGGGGGGATCAGATCAGCAAAAAGTACCTTTTTCAGTGTGCCAGAGAAATTTAGTAATTAGTGTGTGTGCACCATGAGATGAAAAAGGTTGAAAATCACTGGTGTAGAGCATTTAATGTGGGCCAGTCACTGTTTTAAGAGCTCTTTTCATATAAGTAATGTAGCTCATAGAGTGAGGTATTATGGTACCGTTATTACCCACATTTTACAGATGAGGAAACTGAGGCACAGAGGGGTCATGCAGTTGTTAAGTGTCAGATCAAGAATCTAAACCTAGGCATTATGACCCTGGAGTCCATGAGCTGAACTTACTGTGCTTCTCTCTCAACAAACCTTGGAATAGGTACCTACCTCACATATATGGGGTGTTACCTCTCGTAGGTGCTTAGCAAATATTTCTTAAGTGAATAATAAACGAATATCTATAAATCCAGGAAATTATTTAATGTTTTAAATCAGTATTGAATAGATTGATTCTTTACTTTAAATAAAAAAAACTAAACTTTTCTTTGAACACAGTCAACTGAATAGTCTCTGTTAGAGCAAAGCAGAGTGTCTCTCGGCGTTTCTAAGCCCATTTACAGGAATCTTTTGGAAGAAATTTGTCGAGGTGACATTTAATTCTCTTCTAGTCTTTGATTTGTGTAGTATTGCAGTTCTGCAAAATGTCAGAATGCAGACTGGTAAAATTGAACAAAATATTATTTTCCTGATAAGATTAAACAAACCATCTGCTCTTGCTTTATGATAAGGAAAGACTGAATTCACCCTCTCTCTCAAACTAGTATGCATCCTGATGAGGTATGATAGTTTGACCTACCTTCAGGACTTATAAAAAATTAAACGTCTTTAACTAACAGGAAACCACTTTAGCAGATCAATTTTCAGACCTCCATAGTTGGCCTCCTATAATAGATGGAGGGCTGGGCTCTAAAGTTTCTTACAAGTGCACTGTGTCTGATCTATATTGAAACAGGAAGTCTGCTTTTTATGTAATAAAATATAAAAACAGTATTCTGTTATTCTTGTTAAAGACTTTTGTAATGTGTACTTAAGTAAGGCAAAAGAATGAAGACTTCCAAAGTGTTCATTAAAATAATGTTACTAAAGTAGCAATTAATAAAATAGCCAGAAGACAATGTATTCACAGTAGCTTCATATTGAGAATTGTAATTCTTTTACTCTGTGAGACTATAAGTAATATATTTTCTTTTTAAAAATTGAATGGCTTTGTTTCTTAATTCTTAAGAAGTCAATGATTTTAAGGGCAATGCTAGAAAATATCCTCAATCTCACTTTTCATGGAAGATTTTCCAGATAGGATGTGATACGAGGGATAGCAGAACCAATACCTTTATCTTCTTCAGTGTATGAAGGGATACTTGTGTTTGCTTACAGCATTAGAAGTCAGGATTTCCATGATAAGTACTTACCTCACGGTAAGTAATCTGTAATTTACCTCCCATGCAGCCTTGATGAGGAGCATTCTTTTGCTACTGGCCTTTAGGACGAACTGTCCCGATATCTACACTAATTTGTGGATTACTTTATGTACCTGTATAGAATGTGGCTAATGTGTACTCAGACTCCTATCGGAATGGTAGAGCTATTCAGGTATTCTTTTTCATAAATGTAGAATTTTGAAAAATTTCATAAAACAAAGCTAAGCAAAATAAAATTACCCAGAAAATAGAAAGTGACTTTTTTAAGGTTGTTTGAAATTGTTCTCTCAACCAATGGGCAGAATCTGGGTTTCTACCACTTTGCGCTACCAAGTGCCAGCAGTAACTCCAAGCACTGAGGTACTGGAGGCTTTGTATGTTTTATGAAGCTGTCTTCAGGAAACAGTGTGATTGACTATTGCAGAGCTTGCAAAGACATAAGCCTTCATTAGTATGTAAAGACCATTCAGATATAGTTTGCTGGAAGGTCAAAAATGATGGCTGGTCCAGAACACACTTTTCCAAGACCAGGATTGAAAAACAAACAAAAAGTATATTGCTGACATGAGTAGAAAGTCAATAATCCTGTCTCTAAAAGAGTACCTTTTCCTTTAAGATGATTATATATATATCATCAAGAACTTGATTCTTTCACAAAAATCTGGCTCGTGTATATTGCCCCCTCTTATGAGATTAATACCTTCCAGTCTACATATAATGTTTAAAAAGAAACTTTTACAAGATCCTGAAAAAACATATCTATTCTTTCACATTTTACCTGCTTTCTGAAAGTGGAAAAATATTGTGCATCGTCTACATAGTAACTGAATGGCTGCTCTTTCCAGCTGCTTCTAAATGGTTATAGATGTTACCTTAGATTTCATGGTTATGACAAATTTTGTTACAATAGAGAAGCATTTGGATTTAATCTTACTATACCTTAAGAATGACAGTAGGAATTCTTATTGTTTACCCAGATTTGAATCTGAGAAACAAGATTTGAGAGACAGGGAGATGTGGAAATCATTGAAAGAACCAAATCCTAAAGCTAGAACTCATTTGTAAAAATAAATTGCATTACTCATAAGAGTCATCTCAGAAATCAAACTATACCAATTAGGGTGGGAGGCAAATTTTAAGCCATCAATTATATTCTAAATTACTGGATCTAATTCCTTTTTTTTTTTAAATCCTCACCCAAGGACATTTTTTTTTTTTTTTTTTGCATTTATCTTCAGATACAGTATGAGGGAGAGAGGGAGGAAGAGAGAGAGAAACATCGACGTGAGAGAGACACATTTACTGGTTGCCACCCACACGACTCCAAACTGGGCCGGGGACAAACTACAACCAAGGTACGTGCCCTTAGTGGGAACCGAACCCGGGACTCTCTGGTCCACGGGCCGACGCTCTAACCGCTGAGCCAAACTGGCCAGGGCTGGATCTAATTCTTTTGATGGTAAAAATAAATTAGACACTGACATATGAAATTATTACAAAAGAACAATGCTGAAATGGTGTTGCTGTGTTGAAATGATTATTATGGTCCAAGTGCAAATATATAATTTTCTCTGTTATATCTGAGGAATGTGTGTGACTTATTTAATAAATAATTTGTATTGATTTCATAGATTCAGGAAAGAGTTTTGTGAATAACTACTGATCATCATTGCTCCTCGTTTTTACTTCACTTAAGACATTTTATTAATTCCCCTTCCAAAAATGAGAGTGAACATCAGACCAGTACTATTCACAGTAGAGCACCTACTTCTAGGAAAACAGATTGATGAGAACTCATAAATTATGTTCTCTCTCTTTTTTTTTTTTGTCTTCTAAAGTTAAATATGTAGACACTGGAATCTGGGGACTATTTTGTGAGTTTTTCATATTTTAAAATTTTTGTTATTCCTCAGGATATAGCATTCTTAGTTAAAGGTCTTAGTGAAAGTTGGCAGGGAGGGGACATTATATTCAAGTAAGTTCATTTTGGTTCGATCATTTTATAGAATTACTCTTTGACCATGGAAAAAACTGAAATTTAGGGGAAATTTTTCTTTTTATTATAGGTATGTGATATCTCTAGTTCCAACTAAAGTACAGAAATTTGAGATTAACTTGATAAATCGACATTTTGATACCTATGCATATGTCCCATGTAAAACCCTTACCGTGATACAGCAGTGACCTCTTAGCTCACACAGTCAGAGTCGGGCAAAAGTAGGTTTACAGCTGTGAGTCCACGAAACAGTTTATTCTTATATTTTTCCATATGAGCTGTAAACCTACTTTTGCCTCACCCTGTATTTTTTAAATGTGCAGAAATATTATTGAGAATTTGGTGCAGCGTCAGTTTCTGAGTATTGTTGAATAATCTACCCAACTTGTGTTTCTTAACAAAAGGGCATCATGGTCCCAGATGCATTTCAAATAATTTGTTACGTTCTGAAGTTATACTGCTTTAAATACTTGGAAGACTCGTGGTACTTCTCTATTTTTAACGAGTAAAACCCACAAAATAAAGTTGTCTACGCAGCTTCAGTTTTTTTAATTTTAATTTTAGCATTATCCTCTACTACTTTTTGATAGTTCGAAAACCAGTTAAACCTTTGCCAAAAACTTTAAAAGAACAATCCATCCTAGCTCTACTACCTAGACTTCAGTTTGTTTTCATTTTAATTTCTTCCCCAGTTACAGGTGCATGTTATAGTTTGCATTGTGGTCATTGTGGTGCATTTCATTAAGCTTCTTGTTCTATCTGCTTTCTTGAGACTTGGGAAACAGTATTTTTCTGAGTGATTGTACTATATTGTTCCAAATATAAGGCCACCCAGAATAGAAGGCAACCTCCAACTAGAAACAGCTCAAATATGGAGAAAGGCTGGGGGCCCAGAGCCCGGCGGGTCTTGCAGTGGTGGCAAGGGTGCCGAGGACTAGGACGCTGCCTGCCCGCCCTTCCGGTGAGTGAAGATGAGCCAGAGGCTGCACCTGCTTGTGCACAACCAGCTGGCTTCTGCTGCTGGAGCAAACGTTATCCGGGGGGTAGGGAACGAGTCTGTGTACATGAAAGTAAGTTGCTTTGTGTCTAACTGTGGGGAGGGATGTTGGGAGTAGTCTTTCATGTCCTGAACAGTCATCTCTAGTGGGTTTTTTTTTTCCCTCCCTGAACTTGAGGGTGAAAGTTGAGTAACCCCAAACCCTGGAGAAGAACAAAGGTAGCCTGAACCTTTCATGAAAGGGAGTTTAAAAGGTCAGCGGCCATGAAAATGAATTGTTAGACACTGTGAGATGTCTCTTGCCCGGAAAATTATTCCTTGCCCTTTCAAATTGACCGCTGACCCAAGAGAGCGGTGCATTGTCATGTAGCTTGAAAACCAGCCTCCCTGAAGGTGGGAGTCACATTTCCAATTTCATTAAGATTTTCCTCTTTTTAAATTTCTTGTCTCCTGAGCCAGCCACGTTACAATTTCAATGGGCTTAATCTTATTGAAATACTTTCAAGAGATTGTTGAAAATCATTTGTTTCACTCAGTACCACAGTTCCAAAATACTTCAGTGAAAACGTATTAGTCAACTGAGAGCACGTAGCGACTGACCCTAGGTAATTCTCCAACTATTGGTCTGATTCTCCTAAGCACATAGAAATCGAACCTTTTATTTTATAGTAACTAAAAGAGATGTGTTAGAATGAGGTGCTTGGTTCTGACGCAGTCTAGAAAACTCACCTGTTGGTGTACAGCTCTACCAGGCATTTGGCTACCTTTGTGGCTTCAAAAAAACCCTAAATCTTGATCTTTCCTGTGATTATTAGTCCATGGCTCACAAAGTGAATTTGAAGTTAAACTTGAATCCCTTGGTGATAAAATTTCCCCCACTGTGCAACTCCCAGTATAGTCTTTAATATTATTATTCTATCATTATTTTAAGGAAACTTCTTTAATAAAAGAATATTTGTTATTTTCGGAATAAAGGTACAACAGTGCTAAATTGTCCAGAGGACTTGGTGTAGGGAAGCTATTTATCGTTTTTAGAAAATTTCAAACCAAAATGCCCTGAAAGATAGAGGTCTCATTCCTGAGCAAAAGCATGCTAGGATCGCTATGCCTTCCACTTGGCCAGTTCTGGGAAGGGAACCTGTGAAACAGCAGGACTAGTCAGGAAAGGGTTTGAGAGGAGGGACAGAGAGGGAAGGAGTAGTCTGCCAAGTCAGATTACAGACACAAGATTACAGTCAGAAGACAAAACTGCAGTGGTAGGTCCTAAATGAGAGGTTTGAAGTGAACTCTGCATAACCTCAGAAGCCTTTTCACAAGAGTTCATGAAGGCGAGACTAGTAGAGGACTAGAGCTTCCTGTATAACTCCTCTGTTTGGGAAATACTTGTTCTCTACGGAGGAAGAGAAGGCCCAAACTTTGGCGGTGGCGTTGGAGGGAGGGTGTACCCAATTAAACAACTTCAGATGGTTTCCTTTTTATCATTTATATTGGGTAAAATTATGTCTGATTTGCTCTGAATTACAAATACAGGAAAACAAATATTATATATTTTTTCCCCAAAGGAGGTAGGGGCTATTATAATCAGTTGTCCTGTGTCATCACCTGCTATTAATTTAATCATGAGTAGCGATGAAGGACAGAAATTGGAAAGGTCATCTACATGTCATATTCTATGGCTGCTTCTCCCTGTTGGTTAGTGAGGGTGGGGGCAGGACCTGATTTGTTTCCATAACTCTCTGAGCAAATGAAAGAATGGCCTCCGTTGGCTCGTGAGGTGGCAAGGGTAGCCTTCAAGGATGTAAGAAGTGACAGGGACAGGGATGAGGGACGATATTCCAAATTGCATGCATAATAATTTTTGTAAGAATCGGTGGGAATACCAGTTTCTTTAAAAATGGCATGGTTTGCATAAAACCTAAAACTGTTGCTGCGCTCAGCTTCTCCTTCTATCCCTAAAATGCACAACATAGAAGCTCCCCAATAGATGGTGGAAAAGAAATGTCCAAAACCACATGTGATGCTCTTCCTCAGGGGATGAGAGTCACAGGACCAAGATAAATGGAGCAGCTATTAATCTATTAGGTATGAGAAAAATCTGTAGGTTTGTTGATGGACAGAAATTAAAATCTCTCAGACCCTCTGAATGTCACAATGACCATAAACAGGTTTGGAAATTCCCATTAGATTGCTTTTTGTGGGAGGTTAGATAACTGCTGCCCTTTTTCTGTTCTGATCTGTTACTCTTTCTCCAAGCAATCCCTAGAAAAAGTAGTTTTTATTTTTCTCCGTTTCCTGTATGGGTGACTCTCATAGGTCAAATCAATCATGACGGGTTCTGATTTCTGAGTAACTAACGTGCAGAGTCACTAAACTACAATTATGCAATCTTATCTATTTTGTTTTGCATTTCTAAAAAGACGAGAAAATACTGAATTTGGTTAAAGCTCTTTGGAATCTGTTCCACTATAAGTCTTCCCTCAAAGAAACATTTTATAAGAGAGAGTTTCTCCAGTGCAACAATGTGATGTGTCTGCATTTTCTGCGACATGTGGAATGTGGCATTTGTCTTGCTGAATGAGCATGTTTAACTCAGCTGCGGAGTGACTCACAGATTCCCTATTCTTGAAATGTTTAATGGCCATTCCTTAGAGGGCATTGCTCTCTTCTATAAATCAGAAATGAGATCTGGACATGCATAAAGATGGTTCTTGGTTTATTTTCCTTGCTGGTCAAGCAGCAAATGTATTCCAGTTAACAGGTTGATAGCATAGGAAAGGCTTAGAAAAAAAAATAATAATGAAACCACTAATTCTCATTTGGCAGTGAAATTGAATGACATCTGTGCAGTTATGAACGACTTTTGTTTTAATAACAAAGTTGTTGATTTTCTACTAAGGGTTCTTTTAGGTTGTCATCAGGGGCTGATGGGAATAACAGTTCACCCAGCTCTCCAGCTAGCTTCAGTGGACATAACACACCTTCTCAGCAGCCTGAGCCCGTGGTACATTCTCTTAAGGTAACCAACTCATGTGCAACCATTTCTCAAGAAATCCAGTTGTGTTGTGGTTTGTTTGCTGTAGTCTAGTAGTCCTCACAGTCTTGTTTTAACCCTATATGCTTTATTTTTTACCCCTAATGGTGTAACTTTATCTTAATTTTTGAAGTATGGTTTTAATTTTTTCCACTAACAGTGGATTGGAGTACTTGTGGTTGAACTTCTAGTGTCATCATTTTGTGCTGAGTAATGTGCTTCATTATCTGCATCGAGTTGAACTTGGAGTCTGGTATGCATGCATGTTCACATGTGTAGAATACTGTGATGGGTATTTTATGTGCAATGTTTGTAGCATGGATGTCTTCAACTACAGGGAGTTAATCGTGGGCCAAAGGAAGGGAGAAGACCATATTTTTCTTACTAAAAGAAAGTATTAAAACAAACAAAACCTACTCTTTATCCTCCACTAAATAGAAATGAGGTCTTCAAACTCTAGTTAATGATCCTTTATAGAATATTAGAAAAATAGATATATAGTCTTGCTTATAAAGCTATTTTATTTTTAACTTTTACTTCAAATTCTGTAATGATTTCAAAAAAAAGGCTTGTCTAAAATTTATCATTTAATTTTCTTTACCAACAATGAGCTTTCTAACTTGTAATATTAATAATAAATAAGCAATATAAATATTTACGAGTAGAAACAGATGCAGGCAGTAAAAATCATCTTAAAACCGAGACAGTTCCTTGAAGTTTTATCAATTTCCAAGTAGGAAACACTGTCCTTTCAATGATCTATAATCCCTAACATGTAGCCTTGATGAAACTTTCAGAGCCATAAAGTAGGTTGAGTGCTTCAGTCCTGCACCTGCCACATGAGTTTCACGGTTTTCCTGAAACTGTTTTGGATTCAGCATGATTTATCAACAGACCAAGGATGCGTTCCTTTGGAGTGGGCCACACTTTCCTTGGCATGTGTAAAGCAAATACGTAGAACTTAAAAATATTTGTTTGATTTGGGAATGATTTAGCATTAGCAGATTTTGCTTCCTCATTATACGCTGCTGTCCCTTAGAGGAAATGAGTTTGCTTCTCCCAAGCATAAACTGACTGCTGATGAGGGAAGGTAGCAGAGCCATGCGGTGGCCAGTGGCAATGTGATTGGCGTTTCCTGGCTTGGTTGGGATAACTCACAAGCGAGCAGCTGGGAGGAATGCATGGGAAGGCACGGCAGCGTGAGGGTGCTGCCCTCTGTCTGGTGGGTGTGGTACGTCCACTGAAGAACACGCTGTTTGCCACAGCATCTGAATGCTGCTGAGCAGGAACAGCCTGGTAAATGTGCTGCGACTTGAGCATAGACCAGGCTCTAGCCACCTGTAAAGCATTTTAGAAATGAGAGAGTGGCTTCCGTCCTGTAGTATCAGTGTCTGCACATGCTCCCAAAGTAACACACTGTCCTACTTTTCAGATTGAAAGCTGACTCAGCCCGCTGCCTTATTAATGGCCAGCGCAGTTTGAGTCAGATCAGCAGAGTGGGTCGCACTCTCCGTTTCGCAGTGCAGCTGGGTCAGTATGGCCCGCAAGGAAGGGGCAGGCAAGGAGGAGCTCTGCAACTTTCCCTGAGTTCATTCTCTAATTTTCATATAAAATTTTATCTCTAGAGAGGAAGTTATGATGTTATAATGAGAACACGTAAGTGTCCTCACTTGGCAGATGCGTAACACTGAGCAACTAAAGTATCTTTATTGGATAACTGGAGGCTCTTGAATATAGACCGTGTTCGCTTCCATGAGTTGACTGTGTCTGAAACAGAAATATGTGCAAACCAGCCTGTGGGAAATGCCTCTTAACACTATCTCAATGTAAAAAAACAGTAATCACTCAACATCTTTTGTTTTTAAAAGCCCCCAAACCAGAGCAGATTTATATCATAAGATTCTTCTGTTCTGAAAGGAACAATGAGAACAATGGCTCAGTTTCTTATCTTCTAATAGATTTCCAAAAATTCTCCAGGATTTACTAACTCCGTGGCTATAGTTGGGAGAAGTGTCTGAAGCCAGTGTGAGAAATGAGCTTATTTAAAATAGCACCACATTGTCTTGTTTTTAAATTCATGATAACTATTAATTGGAGCTTCACTTTATTGAGTAGAAATTAACGGGTTGAAGTACACTTGTCTGAGGTGCATTGCAAATCAGATTTGTAAGTAAATGAGCTTGTTCCGACAGTTCTTTAAGTTTCCTATGAATATTCACTGAGCGTGGTCAATGATTTCCTCTAAGTCTATCAAGAATGTGAACTGACTCTAATCTGAGTTGAGTGAAAGGGTCAGGCTTTCATTCACTACAATCATATCCTATGTTAAAGAAGTAGCATCTGTAGAGTAACAGTGGCTAGACGTTTAAAATGAACTAGAGAGTAGTTTGTGGATTAGATTATTTATTGCTGGATTAAACTCTGGTAAATATCAATGTAGTCCAGTACATATGAATTTGAAATGAAGGTCTCCCTTCATGCTTAAGTCATTTATTTTGGCTCAGCTGTTCATCGGTGCCAATTCTCGGCTAACACCTTAGGTGTCGCCATCAGCATTGACCACGAGGACAACAGAACAAGGAGTTTAGCAATGACAGGGTGGATTCTACAGGAACTTCTGGGAAAAGCATTATTATTTTTTATGCTACACTAAAGCACTGGCTTATTAGCTGCAGAAGAAAATAAATAGCACTGAAAGCCTAAGTTTTATACCATAGAAAGTATTGGCATGAAAACTTTACAGACATTTTAAAAGGAATAGTATTTTCAATCTATTTAGTGGTAATTTGGAGAAATGGAATCTAAGATTGTTTAAAAGCATCTCATCCCCAGATACTTTGCTCTAATGAAAAATATTTAAAGTGTTGCTCGAATATTTTCACTACAAGGAGTCAGTGTTTCTCATTGCTAAAATCAAAGAACTGTCTCCATAGTCCTTTCCGACCACTGAGAATGCTCAAGAACACTGAGGTCAGTTGTGTTAATGTCAACAAAGTTCTTATGTACATATTCCTGGATTCTGACCAGTTTCACCATCACTGTCATCTTTTTCAGTCATCTTTTCTATAGGCCATGTCTACATATTATTTGGACTGTTTGGTGTATAATTAATTATATTGCTCCTTTTTACAATGGAGCAAGAATTGTTGACTCTCTAAATCATTGACACAATCAGGTTATCTTAATGATTCAATTAACCCAATGATCCAATAAATGCATCTACTTACTTTAGACATTAATAAATTCAATTGGTTCTTGGTGATGCAATAGATTGTTTTTAATGGCCATTTGAAATCAAGTAGAATTGACTCCAGACAAGTTTCACAACAAGGAACTAGTTTAAAAGATTTTGCCATATACATATCCTCTGATATGCAGACATGGAGAAAAGGAGAGGTTTCACAGAGTGGAGCTCCTTGATGGTCTTATTCTATAACTAACAAGTATTTTTTTCCCCCCATGTGAAATTTGCTTTTCTTTTTCAACAAATCCAGGTCTTGGATGTTCAGGAAACTATAGATCGTCAACAGGGTAAAGAGTATGAACATGACCTTAGTGAGACAGAAAAAGCTATAGTCAGAGAAATGTGCAATGTAAGTTTACTGTGCTCTGTTGTGTATTCTGTGTTAAAGCCTCATCATAGCTTAGTTATTGCTTTATGAATATCTACTTTTTAAAATGCTGGTCAAGTATCTTAATTCATTATGTGAAAATAAATTCAGCTCCCCTTGTTTTTATCTTTAGTATGTTTTATTGCAGTGTCATTAACACAATGTTATAAAATATTCAGGTAAGCAATAATCAGCCAACATATTCTAGAATTATGAAAGTTTCTATCTAATAATAAAGGTACCATCTAAAATATTACTAATTTTGATAAAATAAATGGCTGTTTCATGATTTTAAGAAGTTCCTTAGAAATCAGTGTTTATAACCTGTGACAAAGAAAGCATAGCCTTCGGATTTATTTGTAACTATACTTGAGGAAAAATTCACCTGCATAATAGGTAATATTTGCTAGGTTCTTCATGCATGTGCTATGTGTGCTTCATGACATGCAAAATATTATCTTTACCTTTCAGTGGTTGAGACAGCTCAGAATATAGTAATAGGAGATAGAGACACACAGAAATCTGTGAAGTCATAGAGAGACAGTAAAAAAACAGTCATGGTATTTTTATGATACATACCTTATGTGATCATTATATAGTTTGGATTTTATTATTAATCCCTGACTAAATTTTAATTATTTCAGCAATATGCATGGATGTATCATTTAATCAAGAATATAGTTGTAAAGCTTATTAAAAAAGCTAACTAGAATATTATAGAGGAACATTTGTTAAAAGCAAAAACAAAAAAAACCTTGGCAGATTATATTAATCACTCATTTTAATTGGCTTCATATATATTATGCTTTTATCCTTTGTCCATTAGGATATCAAAATTGCTTAGAAATACTCTTAAGCTTTAGGCTATTAGGACCAGATATGCTCAGATACCTCAACCTCTTTGAAGTCTTCTTGGAATCCAGTAAAATTCCGTGGGCATTTTATATGTGCTGAGGAAAGAGTGGGTCTCCTGCTTGCTTATGTTGTGGCTGTTTTTCTTTTGCAACCTTTTCAAGTAATTTTTCTTTCTTTCCTGCATATCTGTTTTTGTCTATTTTCAAAAGTCATTAGTTTTAGATGGCATGATTTCCTAAATGCATCACTGTTTACCCTCCATAGCTTTTTAGCCTGTTCTTAGGGTTTTCTATTTGAATATTTCCCTGAGAGAAACTTAAGAATTTCAGCCACACACCTAGGAATGCCTGGTGCTTCTCATCTGTAAACTATGGAATGAGTTCAGACAGACATCATAGGAACTGTAGAACTAGAGGGGGCCATAGAGGGAAGCCCCCAGAGGGTCTCCAAAGAATAGTACTTGGAATTCCTTCATAATTCAGAGACCTGAGTTTTACCCCAGACCATGGGCAATTACCTAGCAACTACTAGGTAAGAACCCTACACTCCCATTTTATGTTTGAGGAAACAAAGACCCTGAAATTTGTTAACCACTCAAATTAAATGGCTTGCTCAGATTGCTCTCCACTGAACAGTTAATAAGCAGGAGTATACCCAGATCTCCCTACTTTCCCATGTATGGTAAATCTGGGGACTTCCATTTTCTTTCCTCAAGAATAAAAAGCAATGCATCTTACATCTCCTTGTGCTTAAGGCCAGAATTTTTATTTTTCTTGCCTCTTTTCTAAATTGTAGATGAAAGATTTCTAGACATTAGAAAATCTGTTTCACAGAAGAGACTGACTGACTTACTCATGGGTTGTATCTTGATTCGTTTATATGGATCTTTTTATTTGCCTGTATTTCCAAAAGTGCTTCAAAAGGCCACATGCACTGGTACTGATGATTTTCCCTATAGAAGATATTTTCCTGAAGCCAAAAGCTTGCCCTCCTTGTTTGCCTTTAAACATTCTCTAGGGAATCTTGTCTAACTGTCCATATTTGTCTTTGATGCTCATAATTTGGGGGGGGAGGGGAAGCTAGCCCAAATATGACAATTAGTACTCATATATTTGGAAACTACTTAAAGGTCAAGAGAAAAAAAGTGTTGATTTAAAATATTTGCATCACCATTATAAAGCACATGAACATAAAAAACATAAAGCGAATATTGGAAAATAAAAATATTTTTCTTTATTTTCGAGACATTTTCATAGCTAAGTCATTTCTTAGGTTTCACAATCTTCACTAGTATCTATTACAGGAACTATGTGTTTTTATATTAATGCCCAGAAATATAAAGCTTTCTCACGATGTGAGATCAGTTAGAAGTTGTTGACATGTATACAATGAAAGACTGTTATTCATAGCACATCGTGTTGATTAGTACGCATGAAGGACTTTATTCTCTTCCCAAACTGTGCCACAGCAATCAATATACTGCCCTCTAAGAAACAGTAAATCTATTTTTTGTATTAATGGTTTTATCTTAGGTTTCTAGGACTCTTACAAATCCCCCGAGAACAGTTGAATTACTTCATCGGTGTCTGAGATTGTGACCTAGATAACCAACCTATTTTGTTCTTAGTTAACAGGTCACTATTCTGTGTCCACCTTAGAACCACTGGCTTATTTCAGAGTTCTTCCCGCTCTGTGTTTTCCTTTCACAACACAGCCCATTGCCGTCTATGTCTGAGTACTTGAAGAAGGGTTGCATTTTGAATTGTAACTATCTCATGCTTTGTGTCTATGATTCTTTGAGGTCTTGAGTTTATCCTCTGCTTCTAAACCGGAAATTTAAAGCAGGCTGGGAAGGTGTAATTATATTTACAATGTAAGGGCTAGAAAGAGATGCTACCTTGGCTTCCTGAGTAGAGGTTTGTACCTCTTCAGTGAATTTATTAAGAAATGAGATTTTCCTAACTCCCTTGTATAGAGTTTGAGCCATCCATTGCTATGACGTTCCTTTCCAGTAGTCAAGGACCATAGCAACAACTCTTCAAATATGACAGAACTTTTCTGCCACATAGTAGTGTCTGCTAAAACACAGAGACACAGTTGCATTGGCTTACAAATGGAAGTAGACAGAACCCTATATTGTGCTTACTGGGTTTCTCTGGAGTATCTACTCTATTCACAGACTATTTGTTTTTCTTTTAAATAATGAATGAACCGAGTTTTGTGTTCATGTTATAGCCATGTAAACTTTTGTGGAATTAATCAATCTGAACATAATCTTTACAGTGAAACACTCTAGGAATGTTATGATTGTTACTATGTGTGCATTTTCCAATTACTGTACCATTGGTGAATTCAGTAGTTTTACCTTATGTTGTTATTAATCTTACCTTTACTAGTGTCCCTTTAAAATGGCTCAATTTTAAACTTATTGTAATTGCATCTAGTTCAATGATTCTTTAATTTATTCTTTTCCCTGCATTTGATGCTTTCTGTTTTGGTCATCTGAGAGATCGTACTATTTGGTAGCGAGATTTATGACTGAAGCCCCAACTCTGCAGGGAAAATCAGAGAAATTTACTACTGGCCCTAAGGCTATCATCACAGGACTTAAATAGCTCAAGATTAAAGCTTCTTCATTTTCCTTTGATATCCCTTGTTATAGGAGTATAATATAGGAACCAGAATGATTTTGCTTAGGGGTTCTTAATTCTAGCTATGCATTAGAATCACATTGGGAGCTTTTAAAAAATACCATGCCTCACCTCTCCAGGTGCACAGTGTGCAGCTAGGGAAGCGTCACTCAGATAACCAGACTAAGTTGGCACAGCATTCCTTAATTTTGACCCTGATTTCTAACAAAGCCTAGTGGTCCCATCAACTGAGTAGTCCTTGTGATTTAGATGCTTGCACCACATTTTATTTTGTTTGTGTTTGAGCTCATTTGTGTGGATCTTTTGTCTCTTGTGTTCAGATTCCTCTTTGCCCCTCTCATAGATCCCTCTTAAAAAACACATCTTTGGGGAAGAGAACAATTAAGATGCCTTTTTGTTGTTTTTTTTTAAAGGTTGTGTGGAGGAAACTTGGAGATGCTGCAGGTTCGTGTCCTGGGATTAGACAGCATTTGTCTGGAAACCAGTACAAAGGACCCATGTGAGAAACACACTTTCAAGCAGGAGATCACCACTGCCAGAAACAGGAAAGAAGAAAGGAGTGGATTTCCACAGACCTGAGCTCATGGAGTGATTGTACATTGCAGCACATATTTTCCCTCTGCAAACCTTTAGTATAACTAAAGCTGTATTTTATGTCTCTCGCTTTGATGTCTACAGTAGTCAATTTCAAACAAGGTAGCTTTGAAAATCACCATTTTGGTACCAGTATTTTCATTAGAACTAAAACATTTTTGACTCCTTAGATCTAAGATTATAATTGGGAAACACGCATGATTGGAAGAGTGCAGTAGAGCCCTGGTGGTTTTGATAGTTGACTCATTGCATTTAATGGTGGGAGTTTATTACCACGTTGTATTGAAGATGATAAGAGGTGGGTGGGTGTCTTCCAAATTCCCAACTTTGAGAGTTGAGTACCTATTTCTTATATTTTAGTCAGCAAAATACTAGTTCCTGATGCATAATTTAGATGCAAGATAAGATTAGGTTTCTGGGATTTTGTTTTGACTTTTGAGGTGCTAACATACCACATAAATTCTCCTTACCAACTGGTAGCAAGACTTTTAGAGTGCTTATCAGAAAGTACCATTTATTTCAAATGATCAAAATAGATATATCTTTTCTTTTAATCTTGAGATATTTTTCATGAAGACACATCTTGGGGACATGTCAACCTCCATAATCTTTCAGTGTATCCATTGATGTTAATATTAACAATTTCAATTAAAGAACAAGCAAACAGTTTTTCTAAGTGTTTTCAGCTGTGAGATGTCAATTTCTACAATTTAGTTTCTAGACATGCTGTTATATTTAATAAACTTCATGTAAACTTTAAAATATTGCACTGCATTTACGAAAAGCTTTCTTTGTCTACAGCAGCTATCTAATATTTTATGAAAACTGACGCATGTCCTTCATTATCGAGGCTAAAAGCTTTGTTCAGATTGCTTGAGGTTTGAAAAGAGGCGTGCTAGCTTTGCTCACTTTATTTCTTATTTTTGGTATATATATATATAATATTAGACTGTGTGTATTGGAAATGCTATGATAGGTATTTTGTGTTTATTCCAATGCAATGATAGTTCTCGTATGAATGTGCAAGAGGCCCGTGACAGAATGCTAAGTTTTTACTGTAGTTTAAGATTATTAAAGTAGGAATGCAACAATTCCCAGTTTTCATATTTCTTCTAAATTACTCATTTATAGCAGAGTTCTGTTGTTTTAAAATGGGCTCATTACACAGTTTATTAATGGTCATTGGTGAAGGGGTTTTGTTAAAATGTTGTGATGAAAAAAGTCCTCTGCTCTCAGAAAATATTTATGACTTAATTTACTATAGAATAATCTCTTTAATTATTGTAATTGGGTTACACTTAAACCTATCTGTCTTTTATATTTTTAAATTATTACTACTCAGTAAAAGAAAATTGCTTGCTATATTTACACCTTCTCGTTAGAAAAGCTTTCATCCTTAAATTGTTGTATTCCTTCTCTCCGAAGACATTTAAAATAAGTTTTTGTGCCTGCAGAAGCTAATACAAGGAACACTGGTCTTTTGACAAAATACTTGTGTAAATTTTGATACTGTATTAAAACTATTTTTTTAAAGTTCCGCATAAAATTGAGTATCCAGTATGTGTTCATCTTAGCACTGGTAATAAATTATTTAATCTCACAGTGTTATTTTTTTTCTTCAAAATGTTTTTTTCTAAATGAGATTTCTAATCATGACTAAATATCATAATGCTCTTGTATGATGATAGTAATACAGATGACTTATTGAATATAAAAGAAAGGCATGTTTTTAAACATGTTTACATGAGAGATTTAGTATTCAGATTTTCTTCAACTCATACTATTCTCTATTATAATGTAGTAAAAATTTTAGAATAGTTTGTGATATAAAACCTTTATTCTTTTAATTCGTATAGACCTAACTCACTTATTATTTAAAAATCACCAGAAGGAAATTTACTGAGGGTGGCAATACTAACGAAATTAAAAACTTAACCTCTGTATTTAGGAAGCTTATATATTACTAGGGGAGGAAGTAATATACACATATAACCAAGATATAAATCAGAAAACACATGCATGTATGATCAAGGAACATGTTTCTTAGAGCTCACTAAGATTGTGGAATAGGGCTTCTTACATTTAGCATTAACTCCAACTTTGACTGACATAGCAGATGGACAGCCCAGGGCCTGAGTCTCACTGTTGCCTACTGTGTTTATCAATACAAGTCAGTGGCACTGTTCTCCTATGTGACCAGTGTATTGGTTTATTATTTGATTTTATTTTCCCTAGAACAAAGGTTAATTTACAGATCTTGGCAGAATACTTTTTTCCAGCTTTGAAGCTGATAGATATCAGAATCTAAGCTTTTTAAATGAATGAATGTTAAGTTTCTAGCACATGCTCAAACGTTCATGGAAATTAACAAGGAAGAAAGCTAGAAAAACCACGAATGCCTGGAGGTTAAACATGCTCATGAACAACTACTGGGTAAAAAAGAAAAAAGCAGGAGATCAAGAAATGATGTAGGATGGCAACAGAACAGGTAGACACTACACTCACCTCCTTCCTGGACCAAACTGGAAATGCAGCTAAATTATAGAACAGTCTTAGTAACCAACTGAAGACTAGCTGAACAGAAGTCATATAAGCAAGAATTTACAGAAGCAGCTACATTGAAATTGGTAGGAAGGGCAGAGATGTGGATGGAAACATGGAAAGGGCGGGCCCTGCTCTCACAGGCTCCCCAGCCCAGAGCACCGGGGCTGGGAAGAGGTGCCCATATAACATCTGGCTGTGAAAATCAGTGGGGATACTGTCTGGCCAGGGAGACTGGAGTCTGCTAGAGAAACAGGCGCCCTCTTACAGAACCAGCACACAAACTCTCATTTGTGTTGCTCGCCCTGGGTTCTGGCAGTGCGAGGGTAGAGCAGACTGGGGTTTGTGGCTCTGGGGAGGGAGCTGAAGGGACAGCCACCAGGATCCTTTTGCTGAGTCCCTTTTCCATACCGCAGATGCCATCTTTCTTGGGTGGAGCACTCGCCTCCTTGGAGCATCAGCCTGGAGGAATGAAATACCCCCACACTCTGGACTCCCTACTATTCTACCCTGAGGAACTCCTGCCCTGATGAGGTGTCAGCTAGCTGCTACCCTGAGGAACTCCTGCCCTGATGAGGTGTCAGCTAGCTGCCTGGACTGGGTGTAGAGGTCCGGCCAAACTCTGGGGGTGTGAGTGACTGAGCCGTGTGGCTTTGGGGTGGCGGCCGTTTCCTCCACTATCCTATGAACCTGCCCAGCAGTCCCTCTCCTACACAGGAAATCCAGTGGCCCCACCTGGCTGAGCCTGGGCTCCCAGCAGAATCTGAGACAGACTGAATTGTGTGGCTCCAAGATGGAGGCCATTTTCCCTCACCACCCAGCCAGTGCAGAGTCTTGCCTTCACATGGCCAAATCTGGTCTGTTTGAGCCTGATAATCCCTGCTGGCCTCCCCGTGAGGACTCCCTGAGAATCTGCCCCACCACAAACGTCTGTGGGCACCCAGCAGGGTGGCAGCTGGACTTGGTATACCCTGGGACTTTTGCAGAGTGGCCTCAGACCCAGTACTGGCACCGAGTTTGAACCTGTATCAAGCTGGTGAACACTGAGAATCTATCTGGTGACTCACTGAGAATCTATCTCATGTAACTTGAAGACTGCCAGAGGCTCATTCAATGATCACAAAAGATCCTGAATAGCCATAGCAATCTTGAGAAAGAACAACAAAGTTGGAGGAATCATGCTACCTGATACTAGACTCTACTACAAGACCATAGTAATCAAAACAGCATGGTACTGGTATAAAGACAGATATATAAATCAATGGAACAGATTAGAGCCCAGAAATAAACCCACACATTTATGGTCAATTAATATTTGACAAAGTAGGCAAAAACATACATGGGGTAATTGACAGTCTAGTCAACAAATGTGGTTGGGAAGATTGGACAGATACATGCAAAAAAATGAAATTAGACCACCTTCTTATACCATAAACAGAATAAACTAAAAATGGATAAAGACTTGAATGTAAGACTTGAAACCATAAAAATCCTTGAAGAAAACATAGGTAGTAAAATCTCGGACATTTCTTATAACGATATTTTTTTTCTGATACATTTCCTTGGGCAAAAGAAATAAAAGAAAAAATAAACAAATGGGACTACATGAAACTTAAAAGTTTTTGCATACCAAAGGAAACCATCAGCAAAATGAAAAGACAACCCATTGAGTGGGAGAACATATTTGCCAAAGACATATCTGATAAATGGTTAAAATCCAAAATTTTTAAAGAACTGATAAAACTAAACACCAAGTCCTGGCTGTTTTGGCTCAGCAGTTAGAGTGTTGGCCCGCAGACCAATGAGTCTTGGGTTTGATTCCAGTCAAGGGCATGTACCTCGGTGTGGTTCATCCCTGGCCCGGGTTGGGTGGTTCAGGAGGCAACCAATTGATGTGTTTCTCTCACATCAATGTTTCTCTCTCTCTCCCTCCCTCCCTCCCACTCCATCTGATGATAAACAGAAAAATATCCTCGGGTGAGGATTAAAAAATAAAAACACAAAAAAAACCTCAACACTAAAACATCACTAATCATCAGAGAAATGCAAATTAAAACCACAAAGAACTATCACCTCACATCTGTCAGAATGGCTGTCATCAATAAATCAATAAACAAATGCTGGTGAGGATGTGGAGATAACTCTTGTGCACTATTGGTGGGAATGCAGAATGGTGCAGCCACTGTGGACAATAGTATAGCGTTTCCTCAAAAATTAAAAATGGAACTGCTTTAAGATTCAGTGATTTCATTTCTGGAAATATATCTGAAAACACCCACAACACCAACCAGAAAGAATTTATGCACCCCTCTGTTTATTGCAGTGTTATTTACAATAGCCAAGATTTGGAAGGAACCCAAGTGCCCATCAGTAAATGAGTGGATAAAAAAGTTGTGGTATATTTACACAATAGACTACTACTTGGCCATAAAAAAGGAAATATTACCTTTGTAAAAGCATGGATGGACCTGGAGTGCATTATGATAGTGAAATAAGCCAGTCAGAAAAAGATAAATACCATGTGATTTCACTTATGTGTAGAATTTAGTGAACAAATAGAAATAGACTCAGAGACAGAGCAGAGTGACAACTTGCAGGGGCTGGGGGGCTGGGTGAGAAAGGTGAAAGGATTAAGCAAAAAACAAACAAAACCTCATAGACACAGACAGCAGTATGGTGATTACCAGAGGGAAAGGTGGGTGGAGGGATATAGAAGAAGGTAAAGTGAGGATAAATGGTGATGGAAGATTTGATTTGGGGTGATGAACACACAATACAATGTACAGATAATGTATTATAGAATTGTACACTTGAAACCTATATAATTTTATTAAGCAATACCACCCAATAAAATCAATAAAAATTAAAAAATAGAACAATTAAAACAATAAGATCAAATGGTAGAGACAAATAAAAATGTAAACACGACATACCAACATTTCTGAGATGCAGCAAAAGCAGTACTAAGAGGTAAGCTTATACCTTTACAAGCCTACCTCAAGAAACAAGAAAAATCCTAAATAATCTAACATTCACCTTAAAGAACTAGAAAAAGAAGAACAAAATCCAAAGTCAGTAGAAGGAAAGGAACAATTAAAAATCAGACTGGAAATAAATAATACCAAGAACAAAGAGACATAGAAGAAAATGAAACAAAGAGCTTTTGTTTGAAAAGATAATATCAAATCAATCAATGTGATACAGCACATTAACAAAATAAAACATAAAAATCATATGATTATATCAATAGATGCAGAAAAAAGCATTTGAAAGGATATAACATCCATTTATGATACAAAAAAATTCTCAGTAAAATGGGTATAGAAGGAAAGAACCTCAACATAATAAAAGCCACATATGACCCTCAGTGAACATCATATTCAATGGTGAAAAGCCTAAAGCTTTAACTAAGATTAGGAAAAAGACAAGAATGTCTATTCTTGCCACTGCTATACTGGAAACCCTAGCTAGAACAATTAGTCAAGAAAAAGAAATAAAAGGCATCCAAGTTGGGAATGCAGATGACATGATTCTATATATAGAAAACTCTAAAGACTTCACAAAAAATAAAAACCTGTTAGAAACGATAAACAAATACAGTAAAGTTGCAGGATATAAAATCAATATACAAAGATCTGTTGCATTCCTATATACTAACAATAAAATATATTTACAATTGCAGAAAGCAGAATAAAATCCCTAGGAATAAATTTAAGAAAACAGGTGAAGGACCTGTTCACTGAAAACTTCAAGACATTGTTAAAAGAAATTGAAGAAATGATGAAATAGAAAGATATTCTGTGTTCATGGACTGGAAGAGAACATTTTTTAAATGACCATATAAAGCAATATATAGATTTCATGCAATCTCTATCAAAATATCAATGGCATTTCTCACAAAAATAGAACAAAAAATCCTCATATTTGTATGAAACCGCAAAACACTCCAAATAGCCAAAGCAATCCTGAGGAATAAGAACAAAGCCAAAGGTATCATACACCCTGAATTCAAACTGTACTACATTAATCAAAACAGTATAGTATCAGCAGACAAATAGACCAATGAAACAGAATTAAGAGCCCAGAAATAAACACACACATACATCAGCAACTAATTTTTGACTAAGAGGCCAAGAATATATAATAGAGAAAGATCATTTTTCCTCAATAAATGATGGTGGTAAAACTGGAAAGTACATGCAAAATAATGAAACTAGACTGCTATCTGACACCATATACAAATATTATCTCAAAGTGGATTAAAGACTTGCATATAAGACCAGAAACAGTAAGATATATAGAAGAAAACGTAGGCTTTAAATTTATGGACTTTGGTCTCAGTGGGGTCTTTGTGAAATTGACCACAAGGCAAGAGAAATAAAAGCAAAAATAAATGAATAGGACTACATCAAGCTAAAATGCATTTGCACAGCAACAAACCCCATCAACAAAACAAAAAGGCAACCAACTAAATGGGAGAAAGTATTTGCAAACTATAGCTCTGATAAGGGGCTAATATCCGAAATATATAAAGAACTCATACAACTCGACAACAAAAACAATCTGATTAAAAAATGAGCAGTGGACCTGAAGAGACACTTTGTCAAGGAAGACATACAGACATTCAGATGGCCAAAAGATTTATGAGAAAATGCTCAACATCACTAGTTGTAAAAGAAATGTAATCAAAGCCACAATGAGATACTACCTCATACCTGTTAGTATGGCTATTATCAATAAGACAAGAAATGAATTTTGGATAAGATGTGGAGCAAAGGGAACCCTCATACACTGCTGTTGTCAGTGTAAACTGGTACAGCCACTATGGAAAACAGAATGGAGGTTCCTCAAAATATTAAGAATAGAGCCACCAGCCATCCCTCTTCTGGGTATCTACCCAGAAAGCTTGAAAACACTTATTCATAAAGATATACATATCTCTGTGTTCACTGCAGCATTATTTACAAAAGCCAAGACATGAGAACAACTCAAGTGTTCTCTGACAGATAATTGGATAAAGAAGGTGTGATACACACACACATATATGCAATGGAATACTACTTAGCCATAAAAAGATGAACTATTGCCATTTGTAAGAACATGGGTGGAACTTGAGAGTATCATCCTAAGTGAAATAAGTCAGATGGAAAAGGACAGGAACCATATGATTTCACTCATATGTGTGATAGAAAACAAAAAAGTAACAAAGGAAAAAACAAAACAAAACAAAAACCCCAAGTTACAGATAAGACAACAGAATGGTGGCTGCCAGAAAGGAAAGAAGGTAGGGAGGGTAAAGAGAGTACAGGGGCCCCAATATAACACAACAGAAGGAGACTGACTGGGTAGTGAGCACAAAATAGAGCATACAGATATACTGTGCACCTGAATTTTATATCATGCTATTGACTAAGTTTACCCCAATAAATTTAGTAAATAAATTAAAAAGTTTCTTTATAGAGTATGCAATTAGACAATATGTTAGATTGCGTTATATGAAATTACCAACATTTGGCCATTTTTAGACTATAAAAGAGCAATTTCATATGGTACAACTTCATATGATGAACAGATTTTTTTTTTTTTTTGTAATTAGTAAATGCAGCAGAAGTTAGAGAAGAGAAGATCATCATGTTGGGCTGAAGCCAATGAAAAACATACTCTACTAAGTGCAGCATTAAATAAGGGCTGTTTGACTTGGGAGGAAGACTTTGGACCAGTAGGGTCAATATTTAACTATGATTAGTTCCATGAGTTTGAATAACTTAATCTCACTGAGCCTCAGGTTCCTGACATGCCAAGTGGAGATAATATCTATCTTGCTGAGTTTTTGTAAGGTTTCTTTTAAAAATATATATGTTTTTAGCCCTGGCCAGTTTGGCTCAGCGGTTAGAGCATCGGCCTGTGGTCCAGAGAGACCCGGGTTCAGTTCTCGCTAAGGGCACGTACCTTGGTTGCAGTTTGTCCCCGGTCCTGGTTGGTTCGTGCGGGAGGCAGCCACTCGATGTGTACCTTTCACGTCGATGTTTCTTTCTCTCTTTCCCTCCCACTCTATCTGGAAAAAAAAAAATGAAAAAATGTCCTCGGGTGAGGATTAAAAAATATATATATATATATATATATAGATAGATAGATAGATAGATATCTATCTATAGAGATATATATA
The DNA here is from genome assembly GCF_014108415.1 of Molossus molossus. NCBI lineage: Eukaryota > Metazoa > Chordata > Mammalia > Chiroptera > Molossidae > Molossus > Molossus molossus. The sequence continues at coordinate 39,973,628 of NW_023425350.1, forward strand.
TATATGTTTTTATTGACTTTTTAGAGAGAGGAAGGGAGAGAGAGAGAGAGAGAGAAACATCAATGAGAGAAACATCAATCAGCTGCCTTCTGCACGCCCCCTACTGGGGATCAGGCTCACAAGAATCAAACCCATCACCTCTAGGTGCATGGGACAACGCTGAACCAACTAAGCCACACAGGCCAGAGCTATAAAGTTGTTTATAGCCTCCCAGTTCCAAAGTTCCATGGTCTTGATGGTCCACAAGGAATAAGAATAAGTCTTACAAAACACAGGAATCTAGACCCATGGGTGGTGGCAATTTACACCATTTGTCTAGGGAGGGAACCACATGAACACTGAAGGGCCTATCTACCAAGGAAAGAGATTCTAGCTACATTGCGTACCTTCAAGTTCTTTTCTTTATACATCGCCTAGCCTACCACAAGCTTTGTTATGGCCAATCACAGGTGGTGATTGTCGAAATGGAGAGAAAAGGAGACATTTGTCTGATTCGCACATAGGAGTAGTATGTTTGAAAAACAAAATTCTGTATTTGTTTTTATGTCACAGTGAAAACATTTGGGAATAAAGACTTTTCTTTCAAAATGTCAGAATGAGTACCTGCTGCAGCTCCCTCCTCTTGCCTCAAACCCTGAAAATGACTGAAAAGATATTTTAGTAAATCTATAATCCCACTAGAACATAAAAAATAATATGCCCTATGGACCAGCAATTGTGATAATTCTTGAAAGAAGAGAGACCGTGTTTGGTTGAAAAATGGATCCACATTCAAGTGCATGATGAAGAATATGGTTGAAAAGTAGGCATGGCTGCAAGGGTGCTCCAAACAAGCCAAGTTTGACATCTGCATTGCATGGGATTCTAAGGGAACTGACAATAACCAGGCATTCTGACTCCTGCACAAAACCTCTCTCTTCTCAGGTCAGGTGGAGAACAAAACAGATACTTTTCCCAGAGCACAGAGTAAGGATATCTGAATTGGAGATACGGGGCAAAGTCTTCGGGTTAGTAACACCTAGATGAAAAGGGACTCTGACCAGATCATCAGGTACTGACACAGCCTACCCAAAAGTTCTCCCACTATCTCCTTTATACTTAATGTAGAAAGGCTGGACTGTCCCCCAAATCCAGCACCTGGTTCTGCTTCTCCTACAAGCAACTTGAAAAATAAACACAGCAGGGTAATGAGGAAATTTCAATCCTAAAATGAGTGTACAACCAAATATCACCCAACATTGGAGGGAAGCCACAACTGCAAATCAAAATCGCAAATCTCAACAAAGACCATATACCAAGTAAAAGAATTAAGACTTCAGAAGTACAGCCAATATTCTCAGAAAGACAGTAAATATTGCACTTATTAAAAAGAATTTTACATCTCGGAAATAAAATGTTAGTGTTAAAAAAAAACCCTCAATACATTGGTTATATAGCAGAAAGGACACGGCTGAGAGCAGTTTAGTGAGATTGAGGCCAAGAAGCTGCCAGAATTTAGCAGGTTTATTTAAGGTCTGGAAGTTAAAAACTTAGGCTCTGTCCTAAAGTTCCCACTGTGCTTTCTCTCTCACTTCCTCTCTACCATTTCCCTCAATCCTTCCCTCTTTCCCAGTTGTTTTTCAACTTCTCTATTTTATATGAATTTCAATGTCAAAGGCTACCTAGAACCCTTTGGAAGTAAGGATAAATTGTAAGTGAAGTAGTCTCATTTCGTAGAAGTTTAATGATGTCCCTTTAAAACACAGATTCTCTCGCCTTGCAATAGTGTTTCTCATAGTTGTGATGCCCAAGTTATAATTCCACTTGGTCTTATTACCAAGAAGCCTTTTGTTTCCTATCCTAGGACCTTCGTTTTTCTAGATCCTGTTCTCAAGTGATCGCATACAATATACATCATAATTGCCATGGCAACAGATTCATATGCTAATCAGCAATGAAGTTTTATAGAAGCACAAAAGGTCTGAATTTGGCCTTTGATGCTAAGAACCATTGTTAGGTATGGGCCAAGCTGCATGTGCTTAATATAGCATTTCAGAAAGCCCTTATCAAAATCTGTTTTCCCTCTGTGAGAATACTTTGGTAACAATGGGCTTCTGACAGGCCAGAAGAAATGTCTCTCGGGCATTTTTCCCTCTCATCTAGCCCTTCCAATCACTAGTAAATACACTGATTGGCTACCCAGGATTCCTTTTTCCCTTCCTCCTTTCTAAGAGAGCCCTTTTTGCTGTAGAAACACACCCCTTTTCCACACTATCCACGAGATTCAGAAGAGGCTATTTCCAATTCCAGAGCTGAATCTTGATTGGTCTAAAGCCTAGCCTACACCTGCTGTGCTCTCTGCTTGCCAATACCTGGTCCAGGAAGCGAATCTGAAGCCAGTCAGCACATGGCATCCTATGGTCCAACAGTGGCAACGTGACCTAGTGAGGCTCATGGAAACTCTTAAAGAAGCAATTTCATGTTATAGGTAGGGCAAGATTTACTTTCCTCTCTTGTTCGACGTGCTGAGAAGGGTTTGTTTCTTACTTGCAGCTTGTTGGCTGTCTTTAGGGAAGTCTTCTGGAAGAGAAAGCATTCCCCCAGGGAAGGGTGGAGAGAGCCAGCCAAACATTGGTCACCCTTTGTCCAGAATCCCCTCTACTTCTGGATTCTCCAATAGGTAGATTCATGTTTTTCCTATTGTTTTAAACTAATTTGATTTGGGATTTTGTCACTGCCCCAAATCCTACTCAATAAAGTTGGATACTCTAAATGTGAAAAATTGGATATATGTTCTCCTAATGTTGTAAATTACAGGATAAAGATTCTACGTGATGATGGCCTCGTTTTAAGTGTTTCAGAGTGTGTTTACACAGCTGATTCCTGTAACTACTGTAAAAAAAGAGTCTACATTATCTTTATGTAATGGAATAAAAGAAAATAGCAAATGTGGCCTCATGGTTTTCCTCATTCTTTCTGCTGGTTTATTTGCACTTATTTCCCAACTCCTATCCTGGCCCCTGCATTCTCCAGTCCACCTGGGAGAAAAGGTAAGAAACATGCTGAGAAAGGCTGCTTCGGGCAACGCAGAGGCGAGGGGCGAGGGGGCGAGGCGGCGAGGGGGCGAGGCGGCGAGGGGACCGGACGGTGGGCTCAGGCTGCTGTGGTGAGAGGCTGCCTGGGAAGAAAGGAAAGGCATCCTAGGAATTTGAGTTTCCAAGATTAAAACTGCACCAGAGATGTTAGAGGGACTGTGGATTTGAAGTTTATCAATTGTTCCAAATCATGAAATGTTTCAAAGATATAGTAAAAACAGAGACTGTTTTAACAATGTTGACATTTTGCTAGGTTTGATTCAATATTAATAAAAAACAGAAGTTGTTTTTGAACCTCCTTCCTTATCTTCTTCTTCCCAACCTGGAGGCAAATCTTTTCTAAAGTTGGCATGTATCCTTTCCAGTCACAGTTTTATAACATAAATAAGTGCATAAAAACACAAAAGTGTTCATGGGTAGGGGTCCAAGACAGTGGCAGCCCAGGAGGACGGTGCACTTACCCCCTCCCAGGAGCAGACTCAAATATACGTGTCTACACTGAACAATGACTTCTGCAGGATAACAGAACTGAGTGCACAGCACAACAAACGACAAAGAGACAGAACCGAGAAGGCCGGAGCCCCCTGAGAGCTGCAGGAACTCTCCCCGCTGAAGGAGGGGTGGGCACCGTTGTTTACATCCCCTACCGCTTCAGTAGGGTGGGCACAGGCTCTCTTCGGTGCTTGGCAGCCTGGGAGACCACCACAGCACTTTCCCCGCCACACTGCCCACAGCCTTTGCCTTGGAACAAAGGGAGCAAGCAGTGACAACAGGGCATCACCACATGCACCTGGCCCAGCAAGACAGTGCCCCAGGCACCCCAAGTGCCCGCCTGGCTCCAACCAGCTTCCTAAAGTACCTGGCACATAAAGTCACTTCTATACAAAACCACTGTCCGTACAACAGACAAGAGAGACCGTGGAGAGGAGGCTGGGGAGCCGTGGGCGCTCTGCAGGGACTGCAGTGATTTGCTGGGTCAGAGGTGCCAGTGGGCGCCACTGTTTCTGTCCCCTCCACCTTCATAGCGCGGGCAGGGGCTCTATGCAGAGGCGCTGGCCTACCTGCAAGGTCTCTGCAACACGTTCCTGGACACATCGGCCCTGAGCAAAGGGAGGAAGCAGGACTAATGGGGCGTTGATCTGGGCCTCCGCACCCAGAGCCCCTCCGGCTTGGTGGGCCAGTGCCCCAGCCTCGGTTACCCGCTTGGCTTTATTGAGATATAATTCGCACACCATAAAATCATCCTACTAAAATGTGCAAGTCAATGGTTTGTAGCACATTCAGAGAGGTGTGCAACCATTACTGCTATCCAATTTTAGAACCTTTTCTTTATTCCCAAAGAAACCATATACCCACTAACAGTCAGTCCCCACCCCCACCCCACCCCAGCTCTGGGCAAGCACTAATCTACTATTTGTCTCTATTAGATTAGCCTATTCTAGCCATTTCATATACATGGCATTTTATGATATTTGGTCTTTTGTGATTGACTTTTCTTAGTGTGAAGTATATTCACTTAGTATTTTCACAGTTCATCCATGTTATCACATGCATCAGGACTTCATTCACTTTATTGCCAAAGCGTTTTTGATTGTATAAACGTACCACGGTTTATCTGTTCCTCAGTTGATGGTCATATGGACTGTTTCCACTTTTAGCTGTTATAGATAATGTAGATATGAACGTTCACGGACCAAATTTTGTGTGTACATATGTTTTTTCTCTTGGGTATATACCTCGGAGTGGAATAACCTAATTTAAAAATGGGCAAAAGTTTTGACTAGAAGATATACAAATGGCCAAAAAAAGCACCTGAAAAGATGCTCAATATCATTAGGTATCAGAGAAATGCAAATCACAACCACAATGAGGCACTTCTCACACACTATATATGTGTGTGTGTTGTGTGTGTATACACACACACATATTTATATATAATATACATACACAAACATTATAATTTATAGATACATAGATCTCTACATTGTCACTAATGTTACTAACTTATAACAGAATTAGTTATTTTCTATATGAATGCTAACTACAGCAAGTTTCTATCACTTGAAATCCCACTGAACATATTTAATAACAAAACAACACTCAATTCTGCAACACTGGCTTTATTATAGCAAGAACATTTTTTCCTACCTGCAAAAAACTTCTATTTAACACATACAACATATCATTTTACTTTTTCACATTTTATGTTTGTGCAAATGAATAACACTTAAGGTATCTTTTAAATATGAATCTCAAAGGTGCACCTCTAAAGATGAAAAGGAATCTGGTTCGAGAACACTTGGATAATACAGTTCATGTGTCCCCTTGCACTTACGAGGTGCACAGTGAGGCTCCAAAGGTCAGAGGCCATAAAATACCAAGGATTACTAAAACAACCCTTGAAACTTGTATTAAAAATATAGGGCTATGGATAAAAGTTTATTTTAGTCTCTTTTATCCTCAGCTTCTAAATAATATGACCAGAAAATATAATTCTGAAGTTCATATAGAAAGATATGTTGGAAAAACAATACCAGTGGACCAGAAATTAGTAATTCTGTACTTTGCCCCTTCCTTCCTATCTGAGAGATCTTGGGCAAGTCATTTAATCTGTCTGAATTTCAGTGTCCTTACATGAAAAATAAAGGCATTGTGCTGAATTAACCATAAAACATGATCTGTTCTAAATCATATTATTCCATCTATATTCTTATTTTTGAGTATTCAGTGTTATAAATATTCATGCATCAAAATACAGAGAAGCTCTTCTCCTTTTAAGGAGTATTTTCCTTAAGATTCAGAGATGACTCTTTCTTTCTAAAACATGTAGCAGGAGAAATGCCCAGCGGAACAAGTAAGAACAATGAACATTTTTATCCTGCATAAGTACACTTGATTTTTATTACAATTCTATTATTCATTATTATTATTTTATTTCAAAAAAACCCTGAAAACTTAGCTAGTGATAGAAGCTTTCCAATTTACTTGATTGGACACTAAATGGTTTTATGTCTGATAATTTTTAAGATCAGCACAGATGTGATAGGCTGCAGCCAGCTTGCTCCTGGTAAGCAGAGCAGAATCTTCCTAATTTGTGCAAGCTGCTGGGAAGCTGAAAGATGCCAATTAAGAAATCATCTCAAGCTCTTAGCTGCACAGTGTATTAAAATATATGGCACTTGGCATCAAATGAGAGCATCACTGAATAAATAAAGCCTTGAACGGTCCTAAGATGGGGAAAAATGTTTACTAAAACAAGGACTGTTCTTCACGAATTCAAGCAATGAACAACATGGGAAAATATAAAACAATGTGACAGAAGAATGAAGTGGTTTGAGCCAAACATTAACAATTAACCGTGTGTCTCATAAAACGGAGCATTTTGTAAATGCAAGTCAGCAGTAACGTGTCATGTCAAGTCACAGAAAAGCATTCAACTAATTCAAACCCCTAGCATTTGGCCCCCTTAATTGCACATTTTATTTATTCACATGCCAATTAAGTGGCTTTAACTACCTCTCTGGGTATTATTCATCCTTTAATAATGATACAAGAATAGCAGAGTAAGGCAGACTCTTATAAATAGGAATGAATATAAACACGTGTGGTCTTTCGCTAGTGAAAGCCAGCAGTAATGTTTGTTCTGATGTAGGGTCCACCGTTAATGCTGATATATGCTAAGTTTCATTCCAGTCAAGGATTTACCACAAGTCTCTGGGTGCCTGTCCTCTAGAGTAGACATTGTTTTTCACTGACACTAGTATTTTCAGCACCTAGCACAGAGATAGTCTTGTGACAGAATGGTGCTTCTATAAAAAGAGGTTCCTGTCTCATGAATGTTTTAGCCATTGTCTATAATTTCCTAAAAAATATGTTTCTCTGCATGAAAACATCCAAATATCAATGAGGTTTCAGAATTCCAGTCTTTCACCGCTGTTTACCCTTGGAGACCCATGTAAACATTATCTCTACAATAGTAGTTTTCAACTGGGAGCAATTTTGCCCCCAGGGGGCATTTGGTAAGATTGGGACATTTTTGGTTGTCACTGTAAGGGTGAGGACTACTGGCATCTACTGGATTAAAGCCAGGGATGGTGCTCAACATCTTACGATGCACAGGACAGACCTCAACAACTAAGAATTCCTCTCCAGCCCAGATCAATAGTGCTAAGGTTGAGAAACTGCTCTAGGAAAACCAAGTGTATGTAACAGGTAAAGGCAAGGATAGGAGCCTGGCCGGTGTGAGACTGTGATTTTAGAAAGGGGAGGGGGAGGGGGCCAATACATTATTTTTTGTGAAGTTGTACTTTTTCTGGGAGTACAGGCAAACTTCAGAGTGCTTGAATGTACCTGAAAATATGTAAGGTTCAGAGAAGAAAAACACAGGAGTCTTCAATAATAAACAGAGCAGAAACAAACAATCTATAAGGCTCTCTCACAGTCCTGATATCCTCGGAGCAAAGATCTGGAATACTAATATAAATTTTTCTTGACGCTTCTCTAACAAACTGGATACTGTTGTGATTTCTGGGAATGCAAGTCAGAAAGACCACCTTTCCCCTGAAATGTCCGATTAAATTTTTCAAACGTTCTTTATAGCAAGTTTATGAAAGGTATACTTTCTTACAAGAAAAGGACAGACAAGCCTCTGCATCTTCCTCCCTTCTCTCAAGATCTCCTTTTTGTCTCGTTTTGTTCTGCTTCCAGCTTGCCACGGATGGATTTTTGGAACCTAACTAACAAAGATGTAAATGTAATCTGTGTTTGGTCTCAGTGAATAAAAACAGATTAGTAATATTTTTATTCTTAACTAAAATGAACCCTCAAGTTATCAGAATGGTCTGTGTTCTCCACAGATGTTACAAAACTGCTCAAAATAAATATATTTACTTTAGTTTTAAACAAATTCTCACCTTTTATGATTCAGAATAAGGGACCTGGTCATAAAAATCAACACTGGAAAAGTGGCGCATCTCTAAGAAGGGTGGTATATATGAATCTAGGGTGTCTCCCAGCTGAGCCTTGTTCTTAAGCAGTATCATCGCTCACTTGGTTAATACTTAGTGGTTTCCACCAGCTCTTTTCATACCCTGTCATAGCAATGGCCTCAGCACTATAAGAATAGAACCATCAGTTTCTGCTACTTGCCAAGAATTTGATCAGGCACCAACAAAAAAAACCCCACCATCACCACCACCACAAAAACCAGCCCAATGGCAAGAGGAACTGCTGGTGTGTCTTCCCGCTGTGGCTGAAGTATAAAAAAATCCTACATCCAGAACTAGTGAAGAAAAAATGACATAAAGAAACATGCAGCAAGTTCCGATCCATTAGCAGCATCCGCAGGAGTCATGCTGGGGTAGAAAGTGCCTGTTACACACATTTTTCACCTGGAAGCGTTGCGCGCTGCCCGCTTCGGCCTCCCCAGCGCACAGATCAGCACATTCCGCAGCCGCCAGGGAGCATCTTGAGACAAGCTCACGACCCTAACAGATGACTCTCAGCTGCAAGCCCTGTTCCGACCCCGTCAGCATTTCTCCAGTCCCAAGCCTATGCTGTCCATGAGCAGGACCCAGTCATGGGTCTCTCCGAGACCACCTCGTGCCAGCCAGTTCAGCATAAACTGTAAATATGCCACTTGAAGGAGCATACATCTTCTTTAAACAAACAAACAAAAAATTAACCTGGACTTTTCAGAAAAGTTCTATCGGATTCTAGCAACGGCTCCAGGATGCACTTATTCGGATATACAATACACCAAGAAATGCTGCAATAAACATAAATTGTGACTATTAAAATTTAGATAGACAGGGGGTCATCTTGCCCAACTATCAACATCACCCTTTCAACATGTATTTTGTAGTAACAGAAGAGCCATTCTATTGTCCACCGGGAGGCTCAGTAGTAAGTATAATCCTTTAGAAAATTATATTTAAAAAAAATATTCAGCAAAGTAAGGAGAATAACTTAAAACTTACAGATTATCCGTTGTACCATGCATGCTTCAGATAGGTAAAAGAAAGATCGATGGTAATAGATAGACAGATATAGATGACAGACAGATGGACAGGAAGGATAGGATAGACAGATCATGGTGGAAGCACTTCAGAGGTATAAAATAAAGAAATAACCATGTAACAAACTCTTAACTTAGAAAATAAAATATTTCAGGTAACTGAAGTCCCTGTGCATTTCTCTCTCTCTCTCCTTCCCTTCTTCCCCCCCAGGTAACAGTGTCTTGAATATGGTATTCATCATTCCCATGCATGTTTTTCTTAAAAAAGCTATGACTACTTGTGTATATATCAATGAAATTGTGTATGTATGAATATATAAAAGGGTTATTTCTGTTTTCAAACTTTACTTAAATGGCGCAACTTTCACAACATTGGGAACTTGATCTTTCTGTTCAGTGTTATGCTTTTGAAGTGTAGCTATGGAGCTCTAGTTCATTCCTTTGAACTTTGTGTAGCCTTCTACTGTGAGGTCATATCATCTACCTGTTTCCTTATTAATGATTGTTTAGGTCATTTTCGGTCTTCACTATGTCAAGCAATATTGCCATACATCTTATTTGTAACCCCGTGTTGTCACAATCTTCTCTAGGATGCATGAGTAGTGTGAAGGGTGTAACCATCAGGAGCACTACCCGATCATGCTCAGCTCCACACCAAAGCCTCAGTAAACACGCCTGCCAGCGTATGAGAACTCCCACTGCTCCATATCTTCATCGACTGAATGGTCAAATTGGATGTTAATTTTGCAAATTTGATGGATGCGTAAGAGAATTTCAGTTTTTATTTGTAGTCCCCAAATAGTCAGTGAGCTTGGGAATATATTTGTATAGGTCAGCCTTCTCTCTCTGTTCCCTCTTCCTCTCCTTTGCTCATTCACCTGTTGCATAATTACCTATTTTCTTACTCATATGTAGAAATCCTTTATTAATTCTAGATTCTGAATAACTCTTTGTTATATATATTTCAAATATTTTCAGATACTTCAGAGATTTTCTCTCAAATTGTGGCTTATAGTTTTTTCTACAGTGCCTCTTATTAACCAGAAACTTTTAATACAATTTATCAATCTTTTCCTCTAAGATTTATGTTCTTTTGCAACTCATTCTTTAAACCCAAGATCATAAAAATATCTTTTCATAATTTGTTTTTTTTTATCTTCACACAAGGACATTTTTTCATTTTTTGTTCAGATAGAGTGGGAGGGAGAGAGAGAGAGAGAAACATCGACATGAAAGGGACACATTGAGTGGCGGCCTCCTGCACGACCAACCAGGGCCAGGGACAAACTGCAACTGCAGTAAGTGCCCTTAGTGGGAACCGAACCCAGGTCTCTCTGGACCGCAGGCTGACACTCTAACCACTGAGCCAAACTGGCCAGGGCAATTTCTGTTTTTTTTTTTTTAAATCCTCACCCGAGGATGTTTTTTTATTTATCTTCAGATAGAGAGGGAGGGAGAGGGAGAGGGACAGAGAAACATCGACGTGAAAGGGACACATCGACTGGTTGCCTCCTGTACAACCCCGACCAGGGCCTGGGACAAACTGCAACTGAGGTACGTGCCCTTGACCAGAATCAAACCCCGACTCTGGTTCTGCAGGTCAACGCTCTAACTGCTGAGCCGAACCAGCCAGGGCTAATTTCTGCTTTTTTGGTCAAAGATCTGCCTTTCCAGTTCAAGCCTTTCATCCACCTAACTGTTCATGTAAGTAGGATGAAATAGGAATCCACGTGGTTTTTATGTGGATAAGGCATTTCCCCAGAACCATTTACATACTTGGTCACTCTTTCCCTGTAGTTCTAATGAGACCTCTGGAATATATTAAGTTTCCACATAGGTATTTCCAGGTCTCCCAAATTTCCCATCTTTATATTTGCCTGACCTTAAGCAATTTTTATACTATATAAGCATAATTATTATACTGTTAAATAAGTTCGGTAAAGTCTACCTATCTTGAAATTCTTTTAAAAAATTGTCTCAGCTATTCTAGGCCATTTGTAACTCCACATTAATTTTATGAGGAGCTGTTAAGACCCCTAAAAAAATACTTTATGTTTTGAGTAGACAATGCATAGAAAATATAGATTAGTTTCAGGTAAATTGATGTCTCTTGAATATGAGGGTTTTGATTCCAAAACTCTGTCTACTTTTATTCAAGTCTTATGTACTTAAGTAACATTTTGAAATCATTCTCTTTTTAAAAGTATTACAAAATTGACATCACACAAAGCAAAATTTTCACCAATACATCTCCTAGGGCAAAAACAACAACAACAACAACAACAAACCACCCACACACAAAAAAAGAAAAAAATTAATAAATAGGACTGCATTAAACTAAAAAGCTGCACAGCAAAAGAAACCAGTATCAAAATGAAAAGGGAACCCACTGTATGGGAGAACATATTCACCAATAATACATCGAATAAGGAGTTAATTTCCAAAACATATGAAGTATTTATACAACTCAACAAAAGGAAGACAATCAAATATAATTTTTAAATGTGCAGAGGGCCTGAATAGACACTTCTCAAAACAGGACATACAAATGGCCAAGAGACATAAGAAAAAATACTCAGTGTCACTAATCATCAGAGAGATGTAAATTAAAACAACTATAAGGTATCACCTCACACCTGCCAGGTTCACAGCTGAAGAGGAATTTGATTCAAGGATACCCTGAGTCTCAACAACCTCTTACTTCAATGACGTTTTGACTACACCTTGGAATTTAGACTCTAGAGTTGATGCTGGAATGAGTTCAGACTTTTGAAGTTGTTGGAATGAAATGAATGTATTCTGCATGTGAGAAGAACATGAATTTGGGGGTCAGGGATGGAATGTTATGGACTGCTGGTTTGTGTCCTCCCAAAAGTCATTATGTTGAAACCCTATCCCCAGTGGGATGGTATCAAGAGGTAGCGTCTTTGAGAGGTAATTATGATTAAATGGGGCAGAGGAGACTATTATATAGTGAGAATCAGAGTCCAATGTCAAGGAAATCCTAATGGTGTCTAACTCTGGATTCCAGCTGTCCCAGAGCCACTGTCAACACTGTCTGTGAGATTTGGCTATGGGACTCAAACACCTTTGGAGGGAGGAGGTTAGACTACTTTGTGTCAGTTGAACTTATTATGTCGTTTGAATTAGAAGGAGAGCTAAGAATGATGACTTCCACTCCCTTGTCTAGGGACAGGGCTGGACACGTTGCTGTGATGGTGGACAACTTAAAAAGGGCAACTAGGGAGTCTCCTCCCAACATCTATACCTCATGTGGCACATTGCTACATTTTATTAAGAATTATTATTAAAAAGATTAATGTGTGGCAATAAAAGTACTTTTTGTCTATGGTTCAGTTTATAGTTTTTAAAACAACTCTCACACTTATTCGTCCAAGATACTAAAAATAATGCTACAAACAGCTGAAACAGATTAGCAAACCAAGACCAAAGGGCCTGGCTTGAAACTCACTTTTCCCCACCATCCATCCATCCAGACATGGTTTCCCAAAAACAATGCTTCTCACAAAGAGTCAGAACACTGACTGCTTAGTAAATGTTTTTCAGGATCATAAACAGAGGTATTTCATTTCTTGTAAGACTCAAATAGCAATAGATTACTTTTAAATCAAGCACATGTCTATTCTCTTTGGTTGTCCAGACTTCTTATTTATTTGGGTAACCCTAAACTATGACATATTAAAGATAATATTTTTGTATATGACCTTTGTTTCCCCCCAAGGTTGGAAAGAAAGGTTTAAACAAATTTAGCCCAAGAGACAGTTGAAATTTAGATAGTGAATTGTCTTTTAAACTTCTCACAGAAACTAATCCCTTGGTTGCATTTATATCACAGGCAATTAATGTGGCTGAAACAAATATTCTTTGATGACCATCAAGCATAAAGCAGAGCAATTTTAATATGATAGAATTATTATTGACTGGGGAATATTATGCAAAATTGGTATAACTAAGCAAGATCAAAAAGTCTCTGATTATAAAACATCAAAGCTTTCAGGCAAGTCCTTCCTCAGAGACAAGCCTAAACTATTGGAAAACCCATTTCTACCATTACATTAAGAAACGATTTTAATGATGATAGAGGTAGAATTTCATAATTTCCCTGAATCAATTCCATGAGCTGCTCAGTTAAAGAAATGGTTCACCCCAAGCATCTGTCACTCAAGCACGTACACATTATTTTAAAATGTATAGTATTGGGAAAGGTATATGACTTGTAGTTAATCCCAGTTTGGCCAATTACTAGACATTTGACTCCAGGTTATTTTCAACATTTCTGAACATTCTTCTCATTTGTGAATACATTTTTTTGTGAAAATTGAAGGGACCGTATATTAACTATAAATTTATAAATCATAAATTTCTATATTAATCTTAGTTATTGTTAACTAGGCTATATTTTTTTCTGAAGTCATAAATAGAAACAACTTTCTAAAACCTCTTACTGGAATTAAACAAGTTGAAACAGTATTCTGGAACTTCATTTTTAATAGAAGTCAATAATTGCTTTAAACACACACACATACATGGAATATGCAAACTAAATTTAATGTTCAAATAAAGTAGTGAAATCCCTGTTTACCAATTTAGTATCTCCCTGAATAGCTACAGAAATATTTTTGCCAAAAAATTTTAAGTCAGTGCACGTCTTACACACAATTCCCCTAGTCTTACATAATGCCCCCATATTTAAGAGTCAATACTATGGGAATTACCTAGGGAGAAGCGAGAAGCATATCTGGTACTTATTAATGTATGATTCTCTAGGTAAATATAGCTAAATGTGGTTAAATAGTAACTCTCTAGGTAAAGGTAACTGCTAACTGACTCTATCATCACTGAGTCTTGCCAAGGAGGGAGGGCAATAATGAAGAGGGTAAAGTAGGATTTAATTCTTCCTTTCCTTATATCACGTGACAAGTATTTAAGTTCTATTTTTAATTATTGAGAGAAAAATGAACATGGATTAAAATGTGTCAAGATGTGGAATATTATGTAGGTTATATGTCTCTGTTTCATTTTGTGATAAAATATACATGCTAAGATATTAATACTTTATATAGTTTGGGGTCTCATTAGCAGTCAATATTATTATTTAATAAAATCCTCAAGAGAGTACTGTTAATAAAATGGCGCAGTAAGAAAATCTAAAAGTCTATCTTGCCATAAAATTAGTAAAAACACTGGCACAATCTGTCAGAACCAACTCCTGTGGAATTCTGGAAATTAACCAGAAGCTTGCAGCAACTAAGGAAAATGCTGAATCAAGAAAAACTCGTAGAATCTTGGTGAAACGAGAGAGCTGCGTGGTGTTTGAATTTACCCTGGTGTCATTGGCCTTGACCACAGCAGCTCACATTCCCCGCACAGTTAGCAACCAGAGGGGACAGAAGAGACTTCACTCATAAAGAGAGCTGGTGTTCAGCTGACCTGTCTGGTGACTTCTTGGATCAAAGGGCTTGCCTTTATTTTGCCTAACTTGGACTTTCTCAGTGCTGAGATGGCTATCCAAAGAGGAATGTTGATCAAATTTACAAGCAAATATTTTCGTCATGGCTGAGGGCAATGGATGACAGTTAAAGCAGATAACAGACTAACTTCAAGGCTTGGGAAGAAAGGCTCCAGAATGAGATGCTTTGAGAACTAAGCTACAAAATATTGGGAATCCAGAGGGCGATGTGATCACATTCAGAAAAGACACAAGAAGGGCCTAAATTCTCACCTCTGGCCAATCTCTGGGCTCTGCATGAGCAGGATGTGAAGGCTAAGGCAGAGTTGTAAACTTCCTGGCTAAGTATTAAAGAAATGTCCAAACTCACAAACAGAGCTCACCCCCAAAGTGGGAGACTTTATTTTCAGCCATCTAAGGAAATCTTTGTCCAGTCACCAGTTGATCACCAAGTTAACAGAACAGAGAACTCAGTGGCCAAACATGATAAAGAATAGAGATTATACAAAATAGTTCAGAAAAACCACTAAACGAACAACAGTAACTACAATAAGAAGCAACAAAAAGTGACGAGCAAAGAGGAAAATATGATTTTCACATTTGCACAATCATAATATTCAAAATGTCCAATTTTTAACAAAAATTACAAGGCATGAACTAAAACAAGAAATTACGCCCATACAAAGTTTTTTTTAAAAAAGGAAAAAAAATTAAGAAAACAATTCCATTTATAATAACATCAAAAAGAATAAAATATTTAGGAATAATCTAACCAAGATGGTGAAAGACTTATACACTGAAAACCATAAAACATTGCTGACACAAATTAAAGAAGACACAAATAAATGGAAAGGCAGGCTATGTTCATGGATTGGGAACTGACTATTGTTAAGATATCCATATTACCCAAAGTGATCTACAGATTCAATGCAATCCCTATCAAAATTTCAAATGCATTTTTGTAGAAATAAAAAAAGTTTTCCTATATTCACAGATTACGTGATCTTCTATATAGAAAACCCTAAAAAAATCCACAAAATATTATAGCTAGTAAACAAGTCAGCAAGATTCTAGGATACAAGATCAACATAAAAATCAGTTGTATTTCTGCATACTAACAGTGAGCAATCCTAAAATGTAAACAAGAAAGCAATTTTTATTAAGACACCAAAAGGAATAGTTATTTAAAAATAAATTTAACTAAGAAGAGTAAGACTTGGGCACAGTAAACTACAAAACATTGTTGAAAAAATTTAAATAAACGAAAAGACATCCTTTGTTCATTAATTAAAAGACTTAATATTTCAAGATACTTCCCAAATCCACAAATTCAATGCAATCCCTATTAAATGTTGAACTTCCTTTTTTAAAGAAATGGATAAGCTGATCCTAAAAATTCATATGTGAGCCTGGCTGGTGTCGCTCAATGGTTGAGCATCGACACATGCACCAAGAGGTCGCTGGCTCGATTCCCAATCAGGGCACATGCCCAGGTCGTGGGCTAAATCCCCAGTTGGGGGCATGCAGGAGGCAGCCAACTGATGTTCTCTCTCATCGATGTTTCTATCTCTCTCTCCCTCTCCCTTCCTTTCTCTCTAAAATCAATAAAGAAAAAATATTTAAAAACATTCATATGGGATTGCAAGAGACTCAAAATAGCCAAAACAACCTTGAAAAAGAAAAAGTTAGAGGACTTAGATTTTCCAGTTTCAACTCACCCTACAGTACAGAATCAAAACAGTGTAGTATTAGCCTAAGAAGAGACATATATATCAATAGACTATAATTGAAAATCCAGAATGAAGTCCATAGAATTAATATTCAACAAGGGTGTTAAGATCATTTAATGAGGAAAGAATAGTTTTTAAAATATGATTCTGGGGTAACTGGATATCCACCAGCGTAGGGATGAATTTAGAGCCCTACATCACACAGCATACAAAAATTTACTCAAAATAAATGTAAGATCTAAATGTAAAGGCTAAAAATATAAAATTCTTAAAAAGAAATCTTTGTGACCTTGGGTTAGGTAATAGTTTCTTGAACATAACACTAAAATCATAATCAACCAAAGAAAAAAATAAAATACGCCTGGCTGGTGTGGCTCAGTGGTTGAGCATCAACCCATGCACCAAGAGGTTGCTGGTTCAATTCCTGATCAGGGCACATCCTCAGGTTGTGGGCCAAATTCCTAGTGGGGGCATGCAGGAGCAGCCAATCGATGTTCTTTCTCATCAATGTTTCTATCTCTCTCCCTCTCCCTTCCTCTCTCTCTAAAATCAATAAACAAAAAAAATATTTTAAAAAATCTTAATAAAATAAAATAAAATAAATTGAACATCATCAAACTTAAAAAAGTTTGTGCATTGAAGGATGCTTATCAAGTTAAGGAAAAGACAACTCACAAAATAGAATAAAATATTTGAAAATAATGTATTTGATAAGGGTCTAGTGTCTACAATATATAAAGAACTCTTACAACTTAACCTGATTTAAAAACAGGCAGAGTTATTGAATAGACAATTCTCCAAAGATTTTGGAGTCTATATTCTCTCTCATTGATGTTTCTATCTCTTTCTCTCTCCTTTCTTCTTTCTCTAAAAATCAATAAAAAAAAAAATTTCTCAAAAAGTTGAACATAGAGTTAACATTATTATCCAGCAATTTCATTTCTAGATAGACAATTCTCCAAATATATGCAAATGGTCAATAAGTACATGAAAACATGCTCAATATCTTTAATCATTAGGGAAATAAAAATCATACCACAATAAACTAACTACTTCACACCCACCAGGATGGCTAAAATTAAAAAAACAACAACAGCTCTGGCCGGTTTGGCTCAGCGGTTAGAGCGTCGGCCTGCGGTCCGTAGAGACCCGGGTTCGGTTCCCGCTAAGGGCACGTACTTTGGTTGCAGTTTGTCCCCGGCCCTGGTTGGTCGTGCGGGTGGCAGCCACTCGATGTGTCCCTTCACATCAATGTTTCTCTCTCTCTCTCCCTTCCTCTCTCTCTCTCCCACTCTATCTGTACAAAAAAATGGAAAAATACCCCCAGGTGAGGATAAAACAAGAACAACAACAAAAAAACACACAAAAAAAACCCAACAACATAGGAGATAAAAATTGTTGGTAATGATGTGAATAAACTGACACTCATACATTGTTGGTGGGAATATGAAATGATGCAACTGCTATCAAAAACGAATTCCTGCCCAGCCGCTGTGGCTCAGTGGTTGAGCGTCGACCCATGCACCAAGAGGTTGCAGGTTCTATTCTGATCAGGGCAAATCCCAAGTTGTGGGCCCCAATCTCAAAGGGGGGCATGCAGGAGGCGGCCATTCTATATTCTCTCTCATTGATGTTTCTATCTCCTTCTCTCTCCTTTCTTCTCTCTCTAAAAATAAAAAAAAAAAATTTCTCAAAAAGTTGAACATAGAGTTAACATTATTATCCAGCAATTTCATTTCTAGATAGACACCTGAAAAAAATAAAGGAATATATCAATGCAAAAATCTGTACATGAGTGATCATAGCAGCATTATTCATAATAACCATCATGTAAAACAACCTCAGTGTCCATCAACCAGTGAATTAATAAATAAGGTGTGGCATATCCGTACAATGAAATATTTTCAGCCCTAAGAGTACTGAAGTACTAATACCTGCTATAACATGAATAAATCTTGAAAATATTATGCTAAATGAAAGAAGCCAGACATAAAATACCACATATTGTATGATTTAATTGAATCGAAATATTCAGAATAAGCGAATCCATTGACAGAGAGAGTAGATTAATGCTTGCTAGTAGCTGGCGAGGAGGGAAGAACGGGAGTGACTGCTAATGAATATAAGATTTCTTATGGGGGTGATGAAAATATTCTAGAATTTGATAGTAGTGATGGTTGCACAACTTTGTAAATATACAAAAATCACTGAGTTGTATGCTTTAAATTATTAAAATGATAAATTTTGTTATGTATTATCTCAATTTAAAAATCCTAATATTCATTATGTTTAAAAATTAAACATTAAAAAATATACACAGCTGTAAAAAAAAAAAAGGAGCAACTCTTACCCTTTGCAACCATATAAATGGATCTACAGATTTTTATGTTAAATGAAATAGGCCAGTCACAGAAAGAGAAATACCACATGATCTCACTTATACGTAGAATCTAATGAACAAAACAGAGCCAGAGGCATGGATACATGGAACAGACTGACGGAGGTCGAGGGGAGGAGAGGGGAGACTGGATGAAAGAAGAAGAGAGTAGTTAAAGAACATA
Organism: Molossus molossus; assembly: GCF_014108415.1. Lineage (NCBI taxonomy): Eukaryota > Metazoa > Chordata > Mammalia > Chiroptera > Molossidae > Molossus > Molossus molossus. The sequence goes on from NW_023425350.1 coordinate 39,992,479, forward strand.
AAGAACATATATGCATAGCCCATGGACATAGAACAGAGTGGTGGAGGCCAAGGGAGGGCTGATGGAGGCTGGGTGAAGGTGGGCAAAGGGGGGTGGGAATGGGGGACATCTGCAATAGTGTCAGCAATAAAAAAATAAAATAGTTAAGTCTAACATTAATGAGAGGGAAATGCATATGTTCTGAAATTCTTTTATAGTATGGTTATAAAGGTAGCACATTATGGACTAAAGGTTTTACTAAATACTTCTTTATATGCCTTTTCATGACAGTTGTTATAGAAACTATATATCCATATCAATCAATTTTTATATTAGTTGTTTTATTTTTACCCAGTCTTATTCCCAAGCTTTAAGAAAGCCATAAGAAGTAATAGACTTTATTGTATTTGACTCAGTTATCCATCAGACACTCATTGGTAGAGACAAGTTTGAATTGTAGTTTATGCTAATGTTACAGAAATTAGTCTAAGAATATTAGCATTACCCTATTCAAACACAGTAACAGTATAATAGGCAGCATCTTGTTAGATGGCTTCTGTATTTTTGTCACAAAACTTTACTATATCAAGAAGTCACATTTCTGGAAAAAGACTCTTTTTGATGAGAATTAATCTAAGGACAAACATTTGCTTAATTAAGTGTAATCACCCAGCTGGTGTGGCTCAGTGGATTGAGTGTCCTCCCATGGACTGAGAGGTCCTGGTTCTATTCCAGGTCAGGGCACATGCCCAGGTTGCAGGCTCAATCCCTAGTGGGGGGTGTGCAGGAGGCAGCTAATCGATGTTTCTCACATTGATGTTTCCATCTCTCTCTCTCCCTTCCTCTTTCTCTAAAAATTCAATAAAAACATATTTAAAAAAAATTGTGATCGTCCATATGAATTAAAAGTTTCTACTTGTAATAGTGCCAAAGAACATTGGTTTCAAAATGTTATTTCACAAGGTCACTACAATTCATGTTATAGACATTGAACATCTTGGATTCTTAGAAGTCTCCTGAGAATTTGTTCCCACCACTAAAAAAAAAGTCATATGAGCAATGCAGTACAACTATTGCAAGATCCCTTTTTCTCCATAACGAAACTTACCCAAAGGCACTGGCTTAGTTTCAATTACTTTATACACTCAAGCAGAAGCTAAAACAGATGCTACTGTACATATAATTAGCCTTTCTAAAAGATCTTGTGGCTTCTCTCTTTTATCAGAATTCTTGCTCACTGCCTAATTCCCCAAACACATCAGGTGACTGATTGCTAGGCAACCAAGCAAGTCCAACCAGACAGAGAATTCTCCTACCCATTTCAACAGATGCCATCACATGTAGATACAAGGGGTTCAAAGCTTCAGAATGTGTTTATGTGACCCACTAAGTCAATGTTATTTGATAGCGCATTTGTGATGAGTAAAACATAAAGGTGATCATGTAGAAAATGCTCATATTGAGACACTTGAATACCAACACTTCATGATTGTATAGTCTAACCTAAAAATAAAAAAAATTAGGAAACGTAAATGAAACATAGCATTGTTAAAATAACAATAACAATGCTTCATTGCTGATACAAAAGTTAAAAAATGTAGGTTTTTGCTTTACTTATTCACAAAGGTCTTACTTTAGGATCAATTAATTGATAAATATTGTGTTCTGTTAACACATCCTGCAGTAAATAAAAGCACTTTTAAAGCATGGTATCAGCTTTAGAGACCTCAAAGTGTTTTCATAAAATTGTGATTCCCCCCGCCCCCCAACTGCTCCTAAATTTATTAAATTCAGCTGTTACCTCTGATTTGATATTATTCTTTATTTAATCTAGGATCACCTTCTGTGCACAGTTAATCAACTGTTCTACAATTGTTTTTGACGTATCAGGTCTCTTTCTAGCCATCAACTGATGTTCAGATCAAAGAAAATTCAATGAAAAATGTCTTTGGGTAGTATTCTTTTAGGATGTTATTATAGCAGTCCTTTATAAAAGATTGTTAGGATCAGTTAACGTATGGAAGAATCTTTTGCTACATCAAATAAGCAACCATAAAATATATTAAATGATAACATCCGAGTGAAAGATGACAAGTTCGAATATTTAATTTTTCTCCCCTTGGGATTCCTTTCCATATCTGTAAAGAACTTGTGTTTGTAAAGCACTTGGTTGTCTAAAATACAGGTGTCAACTCAACTAGAAGTTACCCAAGTTAGATGAGTAAGGTTTGAAATTTTTCAAAAGAGGGGGTTAAGTCAGTACTGCCCCACTGTGAAGAGCTACCTTTTCACCAAAAAAGAAGGAATCAACCAGATCTGCAAACCTTGCGCAGGTGCCAAACAAGAAACAAACTTCACATTAAAAGGAAAAGTAGAAATGACTTTCTGATTGAACAAAGACTAAGTTAATAATTACATATTTATTATGAAAAATGGGATGACTGACACATGCATAATAAGGGTAATGTGCAATGCTATTTGATGTATATTGCAAAAGTGTACTTGAAACAGTCACATTAAATGGCTGTTCTTCTCTTAGGTATGTATATTGGGATGTATCCTATTCTAGGAAAGAAGGAGCGGAAGTTCAGAGAGGCAAACCCCTCAGGGTTGGTACCATGGCCATGTGACTTACAAATCACTAGTTTTGCATCATTACTTATAACCTAACGGGCAAGAAATGCACTTTAGAAAGTCTTATGGATGAGCTTCTCCTTTTTATGAAAAACTAAAATAGCCTTGGCCAGTGTGCTAGGTGGTTAGAGCGTCGGCCCACACACTAAAGGGTCATGGGTTTGGTTGGGGTGCGTGCAGGAGACAACCAATCGATGTGTCTGTCTCTCAGATCTGTGTTTCCCCCCCTACCCCCACCTTCCACTCTAAAAGTCAATGGGAAAAATATCTTGGGTGAGGATTAACAACAACAATAACAACAAACCCTAAAAGCCAAAAACAAAAATAATTTGGCATTTTTTCAACATTTAATATAACCTGGGTGCGAGAGAAACTAAATTGCATATTACAGCAGACACTGGAATCAATCACATCAAAACTATACTAAGACATTATGAAAACTAACAAATGGCTCATATCAAGGGCCTCTTGCTTCATTATAAATAGATTCACAAAGAGAAAATCAAATCAGAGATGATCAAAATAAACTCCAACAGTCAAGCAGTTTTATACAATCACAAACCTGACTGTGTACATACTGCTTGTGGATTTGTGCCACCATATTTAAATCTTGTTTGTATTGCAAGCAAAAGTTACTACTTTATGAGACTGAGACTTTCTTTTTTCTGGCTATATGCCCACAAATGTTACAGATTTTATGAAGCCTGTATAGAAAACAATATGAATTCAGTTTCTTTGAGATAGATCCACCTTGAATTAAAAGCATTGGCACTAGCATAAGTATTCATGGAATTAATGTTTGCATTTGAAGGTTACCTAGATTTAAAAATCACTGATTCTTTGGGAGAGCTAGGGTTAAAATGATTCCTTCTGAGGTTGCTCTTTCAGAAATCAACCACTGAAAGCACTTCCAAACAGAGCTTTTTTTTTTCTCTTTCTATACAAAACCTGATGTAGGCTATAACTAGAGTAGTGACGATCTACATTGAAATGGGGAAGAAAAAAAATGCCCAACTGATTTTCTAAAAAGCATTTTCTTACAATCAAAGAAAATCATTATCATATGACTTCACTTTTATACAATCATATGGGCTCATCATAAATCTCCAGAATTCTATTCATTCAGACAATGCAGTTACTTCTGAATTCTGAGAACCTCTAAGGTACCGTGGAAAGAAGCTTTGTAATAAGGGAGACACTGAAGATGTAATGTAAGAACAGATGAAAAAGCTGTCCTGTACAGGTCACAGCCTGGACATTTGTTATTGCTATATAGCTATTTGATTGACACACATTTGATAGATATTGAGAAAATTTTAGTCCAATTAATTTGGCAAAAATTCAACAGTAGCTATCATTTTAAGCCTGATTTATAATTGGGCAGACTAATTGGACTATATGTGCAAGAAGGGAATCAGATTGTGCATGTATTTCAAAAGAGCACACATTTAATCAATACATTTAAAAAATTTGTATAGGAAAAATACACCTAGTAAATGTGTATAATTCTGGATTTTGTTATCAAATAGCAGTTATAAGGGGAGTGTTAAAGGAGGAAACACAAGAGATAAGCTAGAAAGTGATCTGTACTCTAGAGGATCTAGATAAACCCAAAGACTTTGTCTTTACCATTCTTTTAACAGTTAATCATATACTGCCCTCAATATTTCTAGGTTGTTTCACTGAACTATGATTTAAGAGTTCATGTGCTTTTTAACTGTTCATATGCCATGACCTGCACGGCTAGTCGAACCAGACCTGAAGAGGGGCGACAGAGACTGAGAAAAATGGAGACTAAGGAAGACACGGAGACATTACAGAGAGAAAAGCTAGGGCCAGGTGGGACACTGCTCTCCGATGGAGAAAGAGTGACTCGGAACTAGCTCAGTAAGTTTATTATATAGCCGATTGAAGGGGGGGAGGGTTCAAAAGCTCCATTGTTTTCAAACACCAAATGTTTCCATTGGCTTCTGAGCTCAAGGTCCAGACTGTCGATACACTCTTGCCCACGGCTCAGGACGCTCCTGTGCGGGCCTTGCCAGCACCCAGGATCAACAAGTGGCCTTGGGACTAAAGGCTCCTGGGTGAGACCATGAACACCACAGGAACAAGAGACCTTGGCTCAGCTGCCCTCCACATCCATATATATAATTTTTGCTTGTAAAACTTGAGGCAATAGGTTGTTAAAAAGAACAAACTCTATTGTAAGATTGGGTAGAAATTCCAGCTCTATGACTTAATAACTGCGTGGTATTAAAGAATTGCATTAAACTCTTACATCTTAGTTTTCTTTGAGGTTGAATAGGGATAATAACTACATCTACTACATAGGGTTTTTGTGATGACTAAATATGATATATAATACATATATTCCTTGGCACAGTGTTAGATACATAACAACATATATTGCTGTGTTGATGGTCTCAAAATTAGGAGCATTAATAATATTATTGTCTTGATGTCTAGCTATAAGCATATTAGAAGTATGGATTCTTTCTAATCAATCTACCCTCAAATTTATTGCACATAGTAGGAACTAAAAAGTTTGGTTGATTCATTATGTCCAGTAATACTGCTACTGTAACTCTTCAGAAGCAAGAATTACAGACTAAACCATAAAATACGAGGACAAAAAGATACCTGCTTAAGTAATATAATTTGGATACACCCAGTAGCAATTCATTCTGGATCCAACTTTGGAACTTGATATGATTCAATCAAGAGATCAGATAGCCCCTGTGAGCAACAAACAATTTGAGGGTATTTTATTTTATCTCATTTAGTTCAAGATTTCTTGCTTAAGGATTTCATCACTGACCATGTTTTCAGCACATCTTTAAATAAATTTATAATAGATAACATTTCAACACTCTCAAGTATAGAATTACATTTTATGCACAGAAGGCATTTTATGTAGTTAAAGATTGATAGCCAGTTACTTCTACCATTATTTTTTAAGTAAAAAGCATAAATCAGGTGTATATAAAATTCAGAATAGTTAAATCCAAATATAGCTGCAGACCATGTGTAATACAATGTTAGAAAACACATAGAATTATTGATGAGTTTAAGTGTGGGAAATTAAGAAAATAGCATTCGATATATTTTCTTCAACAGATTTATTTGAGAAAAACAGTTAAAGTTGATTTTTGTCTTCATTCTCAATGCATTTAAGAATTATGGGAAATTACCGAAGCTAATTTTTGGTTCATTCCATTTATTCACTCTTGCTCTGAACCTTCCAGGTGTCCAGGGTTTGGCAAGGGGTTCAAAAACAAACAAACAAAACAGACTAATAAGATGCCAGCCATGCCTGAATTCAAAAGTTAGTGGAGAAAATAGACATATAATTTTAAAACAATAACTCACTTGTTCAGTACCCAAAGCAGTGCCATACAGGATAGGGTAGGGGGTAGGTGGGGTGTTGTCACTATAGAGAAAGGAATGGCAGTGAGCTATCAGTGAGAGCTTTAAACATGAGGCGGAATTTAAATTGTGCACCAGCCAACTGGGGGTATGCGCATTTTCATACGGAAAAATATATGTGCAAAAGCAAGATGATGTAAACAATCCGGAAGAACTGAAGCAGTGTGACACCGATGAGTGTGTCTGCCGCAGTAATCAGAAATGAGACGGTCGCTCAGCGGGAGGGGGGACACCATGAAGGGATTCGCCTGCTTCCCGGCGGGAATGAGTAATGTGTTTTAAACATGGGCTTAGATCTGCATCTCGGAAATATACCTCTGGAATCATGGTAAGGGGTGACTTTGAGAAAAATATCTAGTTAGGAAACTACTGTACCAGCTCAGGCGAGGTATAATGAGATCAAAGCGATAGGAGTAAAGAGGGTGAGAAAAATGATACATGTCCGAGGTGAGTTCTATAGTAGTTAATGATGGGAGGAAACAGCATAGAATTTGAAGACAACTCTAGTTTTATAATGAATTACTTAGGGGGTGGTCACATTATCAACAGGAAATACAAACACCTTACAAATGTTTCCCCAATTTTGACCCTCCAACATTTTTACTAATGTGATCCATATTTCCTTTATATGCTCGAAGGACTCAATACACTGCTATAATTTTTACTTTAAATATTCAGTAATTATTTAGAGCAACTGAAAATTAAAATACAAGTTTTATTTTTACTTCCACTCATTTATTTTGAGCAATCTTCATTTCTACGTGAAAATCCAAGCTTCTAATATCATAGTCCTTCTGCCTGAAACACTTCTTAACATTTCTTTATACCAGAGCTTCAAGCTTGAGTTCTCCTAGCCTTTTCAGTACTTTTTTGGTCTGGGGAAATCTTTATTAATTGTTCTCTTATGAAAGTTATTTTAACTGAGTAGAGAACTGTGAGGTGACAGGTTTTTTCCCTTTCAGTATTTTAACAATATTATTTCCATGTCTTCTGGTTGCATAGCTTCTCACACAGTCTGTTTTAATTATCTTTATTTTTCTGTATGTAATATGTCTTTTTTCTCTTAATGCCTTCAAGGTGTTCTCTTTGTCTTTGGTATTCATTCGTTTTAATATGATATGCCAAGATGTGTGTTTCAGTATTTTGGTATGTATCTTGCGGTGTCTTCTGGGCTTCTTGGTCTATGTGTCAGTAATTCAGGAAAATTCTTCAAAAATAGTTGTTGAATTAATTCATACTTATAAATCCAAAAAAGGAACCAGTGAAGAGAGACAGATTAATAAAGAAGAGAGCAAGTGACAATGAATGTCATAAGAAACTGCAGGTAGTAGGAAGGGGTGGGGTATAGAGCACCAGAAATGATCAGCCCCGAGCCTCCCCCGTAACTGGAGTATACAGGAGTGAGCACATCTGTGGATGTGGGGCAGAAAGTTGGCAGCATGTACAAGTGGGTAGCTCCTATTTCCCCCTGAATAGGGTCATTTGCTGAGATGTGGGTAGGATGTGAGTAGGGAAGGGCAGGGTTTCAAAAGGACAACATCCAAAGGGCCAAGGTCACCCTTGTGTTCTCCCGAGTTACATACATTTTGCTTAATGAGCGGTAAGCACAAGTGTAAAAAAATATATTCCTATACATGGTCCATGAAACATTAAAAGTAAAACTCGGGAATGATCGGCAATCTTATTTTCATGCTATCTGTAACCTGAAAATTAAAATCAGTTTATTTTTGTGTTACATATCTGGTCTTTAAGTAAAGTTAAAGCTTCTTAAAGTTTTCAAGTTAAATATTTTTTTGTTTTGTTTTAATCCTCAGCCAAAGATTTATTTAAAAATTGATTTTAGAGACAGGAAGGGAGAGAGAGAAACACTAATGTGAGAGAGAAGTATCAGTTGCTTCCTGTACACTCCATGACTGAGGATCAAACCCACAACCTTTTTGGTGTATGGGATGATGCTCCAACCAACTGAGCCACTCAGACAGGACAAACACTGTTTTAGACACTAAATTTATTTGCATTCTGTATACAGAGGTCTGTCCAAGTTTATGAAATGTTTGCTTTACATTACCTATAAACCATCTTCAAATAGAAAATATAAATTTAGCCATGAATGGGAGAGAGAATGACAAATGAACTTACTCCGTGTCTGAATTTCTTCCTTTTTCATTAAAGATAGGATTTAGTCAAGGCTGGAACTGACATATCAGAATATCTCAAAATCAATAATTGTGTTTTTTTTCCGCTTTCAGATCATTTTGGAACTGTCATATTGGTGCAGCTGCAGAATTTCTGCTTTTCTGTGCCCTCTCTGCAAGCCTTTTGGCAGGTGGACACAGAGATAACAGCACTTCCACTCTTGGGAGTCATACTGTTAATATTCCCTGGCAACTACGAATGAATGACTTCATCTTTCAGCCATGCCTGATTCTGCTACAGATATGCAGACCTTGCCTTTGTATAGAGTAAATCCATATGTGATTTAATGAGAAAAATATTAGTAAATCTGTTATATTTGATGTCATTTCAAGAGCATATCAAGAAATCTGTAATTCTTGGTCTTTTGCTTATTAAATGCATATAAAATGTATTTCCTTTTGAAGTTAAAAAATAATGCTGCAAAATAACCTGTGTAAATCTCATCCCTTTTTACTACACCTGCTAACCAGAAAATCAATAGCATTGATTTCCTGAAATTTAAAATGGATATATATATATATTTTCCAACCCTAAATCAAGCAGGCAGGGAGGTTAATATAAAGTACACAGGCTCAGTGTGTAGGAATAAACTAATCAATAGGAAACAAAGGTATTTTGGTGGTTGCAAAAAACACAGATCCAAGAACACAATACATTACATAAGAATAGAGTTTGTGACAAATGGATAAATCTTGAGAGTATCACGCTAAGTGAAATAAGTCAGATGGAAAAGGACATGAGTTATATGATTTCACTCATATGTGGGATGTAAAACTAAAAGCAATAAATGGACAAACAAAACAAACTCAAAGATCCAGATAACAGAGTGGTGGTTACCAGAGGAGAAAAGTGGGGGGGGGGGAGGATAAAGAGGGAAAAGGGGGTCAAGTGCGTGGTGATGGAAAGTCTAGGCTTCAGGTGGTGGGCACACAACAGAGTACTCAGATGCTGTATCATGAAGTTATATACCTGGAATTTGTATAATGTTATTAACTAATGTTACCCCAATAAGTTAATTTTTAAAAAAGTTAATCAGGCAGTATAATCTATAAGGTAAATCTGAGTATGTCCCAAGATGCTTAGACCAGCACTTCAGGACAGTTAAATCACAATTTCCCTATCAACTACCATCACTATATTCCTGAGTATATGACCAAAATTTAGAAGGAATGACCATGATCTTACTACTAGTACATTTAAAAGAATATTTCCATTAAAATACCTAACAAAAATGAGATATACTATGCAAATCCTTATGTCTCTCACCCTCAAGGATTCTGCTTTTTTAAACTAAGAGTGAAGGATATCTAGCTAATTGAGTAGAGAAGATCACAAAACAAAGACTTCACCCCAATAAAACATTCTGCCTGGCAATAACCAAAAATGCTCAACACAAATACTGAATGAAAAACTGACCATTCCAGAAAGACATCTTAGTTGTTTATTAGCGAATGCAATAACTATCATTTATTGTGGATCTATTATATGCCAAACACTGAAAAAAGCTTGCCTGAGTGCACACAATCACTAAGAGGAAGAACTGGAAATAGAAAGTGATACTGTATGGCTCCAAAGCTGATACTCTAACCAGGAGGTAAGCTCACCTGTGCTATTTAGTCATCTAACAAACTGATCGAAAACCCTTCTCATTCACTCTTGATAATGCCACAACTGACATCTGCATACATGGTTGTTTTCATTTATAGGTAATTATATGATGATACTGCTATGATAGATTATCTCATTTCATCTGAAGGTATCCCAATTCTTCTTTGATGAAGCATCAAGATATTTCTCTCTGGATTCTACTTCATGAGACTGAAAGCACAGCGCCATGAATTCATTAACTTCCAGAAATTAAACATAAAAAGCCCCAATATTCTTCTACTCTTGTACATGTATCACTTCCCACATAACCAAATTACAACCATGTCTGTGATGAAGCATAGCCAATATTTGCCAATTACCCACCCCTAGAAGAAATAAGAAAATCAAACAAATGCATTTTAACTTAGGGAAGAAATTTACTAGAGCATAAAGCAAATATCTAATTTGGCATTTGACTAGAATCCTTAGGTTAACTAGACTTCAATAAGGAATTTTAACCTTGAAAAATGACCTTGACTTTGTAATCATCTTGGTTATCTTTAAAGTCTCAATGAAAATGTGCTTGATTTAAACAAACAAACAAACAAACAAACAAACAAACAAACAAAAACACACTCTGAAGTTCCTTCCTTCCTTCCTTCCTTCCTTCCTTCCTTCCTTCCTTCCTTCCTTCCTTCCTTCCTTCCTTCCTTCCTTCCTTCCTTCCTTCCTCCCTCCCTCCCTCCCTCCCTCCTTTCCTTCCTTTCTTTTTTTTTGCATTTATCTTCAGATAGAGCAGGAGGGAGAGAGGGCGAAACATCGATGTGAGAAAGACACATCGAGTGGCTGCCACCCACACGACCCCAACTGGGGCCGAGGACAAACTGCAACCCAGGTACGTGCCCTTAGTGGGAACCGAACCCGCGACTCTCTGGTCCACAGGCCAATGCTCTAACCGCGGAGCCAAACCAGCCAAGGCTCACCATGAGGTTTCTAATGTTCTGCCTCTGCATTAGAAATAACCCAAACTAAATACCATTGGCATTTTTCAATCAAGGAATTGTCATCTAGAATCTTTAATGAGGTGGGAAATATTTTTTGAGCTCAGGGAATTCTTCAAAAATGAAATAACAGAAAAGAAATAAACTAGCAAAAAGAATGTAAAGCTTCATAATTAAGAAGTTGTTGAAATATTAAATCAAATGAATAGAAAGCCTTATAAATAATTGCCACTGAAATGATGTAAGTTAGTTCACCATTTGTGTTGCAAATCTGATGCAAGTCAATTTATCTGACCATGATCTACCACTACTGTTTATTAAATCAAATTAAATTATTGAATTGACTGTGCTGTGTTCTAGATATTTTGGAGACATATATTCAGTCAGTCAGTAAGCACTTATAGAGTCCCAATGGGGTTAAATACTTTTCTGAGGACACAGAGTGAACTATTATAGAGCCTGCTCTCAAAGAACTCACAGCCCAGTGAGACACCTACATGTGAATATAGCCCAGTCTCTTTTAACCTAACTAGCTGCATCTTATAAACACAAATAATAATGTGAAGTACATGAATTCTAAAACTTACATTTATTACCACCCACAGGACAATACTCTTTAGTCTGGGGATAACACATGTAGAAAGGAAACCACTCACATACTTTCATACGCATTTGCTTTGGTGCAAGGGAATATAAGCATGTTTTAGAGATAATACTCTAATTTCTACACCAAAGAGTACCCATTACATTTATATGCAGCCTATCCTGTTGACAACATGATGCATGCCCTTTTTCTGGGGACAAAAGGCCATTCACAAATACAGATGACCTATGCCTAGCATATTTAATTATAGTGTTCAGTTGTAGTTAATGGTAAAGAAGCAAAAGATAGTTGATGGCAAAGATATAAAGCACATTGAAATGTTGTTTAAATAAATGAAGGTATAATTTTATACTATATGTGTGGATTCACATGAAATATGCAAAATGAAAGGATGACATTATTTTACATGTTGCATTATATGTATGTATATGTTTAGGCAGTTAGATAAGTTGTCATAAGCAGTTAGAATTATGAGTTTATTTGTGTGTTTTATGTTTGATGGAAAGTACATATGAAAATATGTTTAATGTAGAATGTGTTTAAAATTTTTTATTATTTCATTATATTTTTTCACTACTTCTGAATTTTCCCCATTTTATCCTTATTCATCATATCTATCAGTCACTTAACCAAGAATTCCTAGGTTGCTTCAAAACTGAGATTCTGGACCATGTTATTTCTGGAAAAAAATAAAGGGGAAGCCAACATAAGAGACATAGGTCTTCTTGAATGAACCTTGGTACTTTCAGTGAGACAGACAGATGACTATAGATCATGGTTTGCCAACACTGGCTGCATGAAAATCTAGAAGAATCAACTAAAATACTCAACATGAAAACTCAGGTAATAGCCTGGCTGGTGTGGCTCAGTGGTTGAGCATTGAGCTATGTAACAAGAGGTCTCTGGTTCGATTCCCAGTCAGGGCACATGCCCAGGTTGTGGGCCAAATCCCCAGTCGGGGGCATGCAGGAGGTATCCAATCGAAGTTCTCTCTCATCGATGTTTCTAACTCTCTCTCCCTCTCCCTTCCTCTCTAAAATCAATAAAGAGAAAAAAAATTAAAGAAAAGAAAACTCAGGTAATGTTGTTGCTATAGACTGAATTGTGTTCCCCTCAATTCATATGTTGAAGCCCTACTCATAAGTGAGGGTATTTGGAGATGAAATCTTTGGAAAGTTATTATGTTTAAGTGAAGTCAAGAGGGTGGTTCCCCCATAATGGAATTAGTGCCCTTATAAGACCAGACATCAGGGAGCTTGTTCTGTCTGCCATGTGAAGACAGATGGAGAAGACGATCATAAGTCAGGAAAAAAAGTTCTCACCAGAATCTGACTTCAGACTACCAGACTAAAAAACTGTTTATTTAGTTTAAGCCACCCAGTCTAAGGTATTTTATTATGGCAGCCTAAGTAGACAAAGACGGTTATTTAATTATTTAATTTAAAGGAAAATAATAATTATGTCATAAATTGCTGAGTCATAAATCTTTATGTTTTTGATTTGGGAGATTAAAGAGAATATAAGTATGTCTATAATTTATTCACCTACTTTCTGAATATCAGTTTCCTGCAGATAGCAATTAAAACAAAACTTTCTCTATGTGCAAATAAAAATGTACCAAAGAAAAGAGAGAAATGAATCTGAGACCACATCACAGGTATAATCATCATAAAGAATTTCAGTTACAGGGATATTATCATGATTATTTCAGAAGTAAATAACCCTTCTATACTCCTGAATGTCTAAGGAAGAACTAAATTTCTTATAGAAATTCTATAGACTCTTAACCTTCCTTATAGTAATGATGCTGGAAAGAGCCTAATGGGTGTTCTGACATCCATTTGTCTGATTCCTCAAGATCCATTCTTGTATTAAACCATCAGGCAGTAAAGCACATTTACCACATTATCTCAGCTCTTCAATGAACTGCTTTCACTGAGGCACAATTTAACATAATGTTCTTTGCCTCTATTGAAAGTCGATACAAGAACCATTAGTTTGGGCAATGTTTCTTCATGTTTGAAGATTTTATTCATAGATGTTCTCTCTGTAAAGACTCAAGAAATAAATTCCCTTTCATTTTTAAAGAAAATAATCATCCTCATGTCTTTCTATTGTCCAAACAAAACAAAACAAATAAAAACTGTTAAATTCTCTGCATTTGTTTTTTTCTTCTTCTTAACATCTAAAATCTTAAAGCTAAATCTCATTGCTGTTATCTTGTTTTTGCCTAACCCAAAATATATAATTTATATAAATAGGGTGCAAAAAATCCTCTATTTTTGAGACATATAACTTAATGTATCTCTTAATAATATGTACCATAATTTCTTCAAGACAAACAATACAATAGCTAAAATAGAGTAGTTTCCTCTTCTTATGATTTAAACCTTATTATGTTTTAGAGTTAAACATTATTATATTTTATCATAGCTTTTCACTGATGAAGTTGGAAGTAACAAAAGTCAAATGCAGCTATTTATTTCCATAACGACATTTCAAACACTGTGTCATCTGAGAAGTGATTTGGACTTAATGGTCAGATATTGAGCTAAGCTGAGGCAAAGTGCACTACAGATTCAGTAGAATCCAAGTAAGTTCATTTTACTAAATTTATGACTGAAGTCATGTTGTATAGTGCCTTATAAGTCAGGCAAAGTAATTCCTAAAAATAACTGGGATGGGGGTCTTCCATATTAGTCACGTGTAAGAAAATTAAAAATATATTCTGGCCCAGGCCAGTATGGCTCAGCGGTAGAGCATCGACCCACGGACCAATGAGTTGCTGGTTCGATTCCAGCCAAGGACACGTACCTCGGTTGCAATTTGCCCTCGGCCCTGGTCGGGGTCGTGTGGGAGGCAACCAGTCAATGTGTTCCTCTACATCGATGTTTCTCTCTCTCTCCCTTTCTCCCTCTATCTCCCTCCCACTCTATCTGCAGATAAGTAGAAAAATATCCTCGGTGAGGATTAAAATATCTCTATCTCTATCTCTATCTCTATCTCTCTCTCTCTATATATATTTTTTTTTCTGACCAGTGCAGATCTATTCCTTCCTACTTTTCCTGTTTTTACATCTTCCTATCAATGCCTCTCTGTGCTAGTGAGGGGTAACCTGTCCATTTAGAACATCTCTACTTAAAGGAGCTATTTGGAAGATCCCCATTGGTTTTCATCAAATTTCAATTCTCAAGATTAGGATTGAGATAACTCAAATATTATTTATTTATGATAGTTAATGTGAACATTGGTTTGAAAGCAAAGGGTGGAAGTGATACAAAAGTACATTAGCTCCAAATCACATTTTATCAGATAACCACATAAAGCATCTTTCAAATCTTGGTACATTAGACTTATTCATTCTGATAAAGGTAGTAGGCATAGTTATCATGATAGGGAACACCTAAAGTAGGAATATATACAATTGCATTATTGTGAAAGAATTTATGGCACCAATAGTCAAAGCCCCATCACCTAATTCAGCCCCTAGAGTCAACTAGTTCTCGGGCTAACTAGTTCTTTCTGTTGTCTTAACCTAGTTATATTAACATGCCCTTTTTCTTTATATACTGGAGACTTTTTAAATATTACCCATGGAAGTTATAAAAAAATTAATGAAAACTCTGATTAACATGGCAGATTAAACATTTATTTTTAGCCGCTAGTACCACCAAAATGAAAAAAAAAATTAAAAATGGATAAAACACAAGGGCAAAGTAAATGAAAAGAGAACCAGAGCACGGAAGATACAGCAATAAAGATGTAGAAGCGGAAAGTATATTCACAAGGTGGTAACTGTCCTACAGGGAGATACTTGAAACCAATTGCAGCCAGAGAACCACCAGAGACTCAGTAATTGGAGGGTTAGGTATTTGTGTAGGAAGATATATAGGTAAAGAATAGAGGATGGGTCTGAAAAAGGGAGGAGTTGTCGGAAGTCTTTATAATGGGAATTTTTACCCTTATATCTGTTTCCTTACCATATAATACTTTGGAGTTAAGTTTCTGAAAAATTTGAAATCAAGGATCTGTGGGTTTGAGGCTGCATGGATGGGGGCAAGGCTACTGTGCAATTTTGCAAACAGGAAAATTAATTAAATTACTCATCCAAAAGGAGGCTTGCACTCCAATTCTCATGCTTCACTCCCGAATGCTAACAGTCAAGTTTACACACATCTTTTGGGCAGTGGGTTAGAGGAGTCTCCACAGGAGTCTGATCAGAACTAGAAAACACATATATCTAACCACACCTTAAAATTACACAATGTTATATGCCAATTACATCTCAATAAAACTGGGAACCGCCATATCTACAGATACTGACTTTAGGCTTTTCCCAATGAAATGGCCAAGTCCTTACCAAACAGTGCTATAGAGAGATTACAAACCTATACACAGAGAGTGCTTCCAGTTACCTCACTCTTAAAGAGGTGCATTGTAAGATATTTGAGAAATGTCCTTTAGTGAAAAATAGAAAAGAAAATAAGCAGAAAAAAAATAGAGGAGCAGAGAAAAAACTACAATTTTATCACTCATGGTCTCAGAGACATAAGAAGTTATTGAAATCATGATGTAAAAACAAATTGCTATAAAACAGAAACAGAGAAGAAAATATAATTGGACAGCAGAAATAAAAAAATTCAAAAGATGGACTTGAAGTTAAAATAGAAAAAAATGATCTGAAACACAGAACCAAAAAGAAAATAATTGAAAACCAGAAGGGGGGAAATTATATGATCATTTCAGGTGTTCCAACATTCAACTAATTAGAGCTCTAACATCCAGAATCAAAGCATAAGAAAAGTAGAGAGAATAAATTATGAAAGAAATAGTATGAGAAAATTGTCCAGAAATTGTTTCCAAAAAGAAAAGTTTCTCTAAGTGTCTAGCCCAATGAACGAAAAAGATCCAAACCAAGGTGACTGTCCCAACATATAGAAACAGTAAACATGATGCTAAAAGCATTAGAGGAAAAGAAAATGAATCACAAAGAATCAGAAATCAGAAGGATATAAAACTTTATAGTAGCAACACTGAAAACCAAAAGACAATGAAGGAATAGTTTCAACATTTTAGTCTAAGGGAACAGGATTCCCAACACAGAATTTCATACAAACCAAACCAAATTGTATATAAGAATCTTTTCTGTCTTCGCCCCACCCCCTTCTCCTGTGTTGCCTGCTTTGAGTGCATGTGTGATGGTAGAGATCCAGCAGACATTTTTTGACCATCAGAAGGCAAGTCCTGCATGAGCATGGTGTGACACACAGAGGAAGTGCCACGATCTCTGATGACTTCTGTAGCTACCATAACTACACAGAACCAGCTCTCCATTACATGTACGTTAGCAAAAAGTCCATTTGTTGCTGTTTAAGCCATTGTTGTTTAGGTGTCTCTTATAAGCAGCCAAGTGAAATTTATACCAATACACATGAATCCAGGAAATGGGCTTTCTCAGATTAGTGAGGCAAAGGAATTTTTTAGTGTGAGAAGTTGTAACATGGTAGTCATTTATCACTGACTCCCTGAGAGAGAGCAACCAATCTACACTGGAGTGGAAGGACAGAGGCACCTCCCAGAGAAAATCAAACTGATAAACTAACTGGTTATCTTTGTCATATTAAGAAGTGCTTTGCAACTGTCAGTGAATTTACTTATAAAATAAACTAAAATACACTAAAATAAAAAAATTTGTTTGGAAAAAGTAAAATAATTATTTGACGTGATTTCAGCAGTGAACAATATTTAATGAGTCATCATTTGTAAAATAAAATGAGTAGTTCTCAACTGGAAGCAATTTTGTCCTCCTCCAGAAGATATTTGACAATTGCTGGAGAGATTTTTGATTGTGTCAACTAGAATGTGTTACTGGCATCTGGTGGATAGAAGACAGGGATGCTGCTAAACATTGTACAGTGCCCCGGTCAGCCCCTCACAATAAAGAATTATCCAAGCCAAAATATGGATGGTGCCAAAACTGAGAAACTTTGGGCAATGGGTATATATTGGAAACTCAGAACAACGGTTTAGGCAAAAGCCTGCACCGCAAGAAAGCCCCCTCCAGCTGTCCTGCCCACTCCCACAGGTCTCTGACTTCCTCTCTGTTTCTTCAGGGCCTAAGGAATAGCTGTGCAGAATTTTGGAACATTATAATAACTTACACATTAAAAAAAAATTAAGAGGGATGTTTTAATACAAAGATAGTATATGGTACTCAGTAAAAAAAAATTTTTAATTTGTCAAAGGTGTATTTGCTAGGAAAGTATTATAGATCTAAATACTCACAAAAAAATGCTTTATCTTTTAATCTAAAAAAATGATGTAAATGCTCAGATGTTAAAGGTTGTATTCACATTAGACCTACTCCTAAAATCTGTAAGACCAAAAGCAAGAAAGAAGACAGATGAAGCCCACATACCATGTCTAAATATTTAAATGTTATAAACAAGCTAACACACTATTAAATAAAAACATTTTTCTTTACTTTGACAAATCTACCTTCATAATTTTAAAAATTAAAAAATATGTATAAAACTATGTTTTAATATTATGGAAATCAGGCAAAATAGCAAAGATTATATTTAATCAATATTGTATATTTCTGGGCATTCTCTTGTTGAGTTGGCAATGTTTGGAGATGCAATAGACAAAGGATACTTAATTCACAAGTTGTATTCCAAAATATTTTTTGCCTTTATTTCAACAAAATTGCAAATTGTTTTTATAAGTAATGTTATAATGTTACTTTTGCTCTACTGACTGGAATGATCTATGAATTAAAATATAAAATGTTAGTGTATTCAAAACATCCAAATTTGGAATATATTTATCAAAAATGTAAATTAAGTAAACATAAATACTTTAATCATCATCATAGTGATGTAGTTTAACATTATATACCTTCTCAACTGCCAATGCTACACATTTTTACTATTATTAAGTGTCTCTAGAAGCAGGAATTAAAACACAGAGGAACAGAGAATGGACACTCAGAACTGCAGGGAATGATACTTTGTCATATAAGAAGCTGTGACATTTTTCCATGTGGAAGGAAGAATTTGAAAAGCTAATTGTTTTTCCTATACTGAAGAACTTTTGATCCTCAGATCATTCCTTCACTTTGAAGGTGTATTCGTCTATGAGTTTGACAGTTACCTGACACACACATCTTCATGGCATTCAGACACTGTCACTTTTTGTTTCAAACACATGGTGCAAGAGATGGAGAGAAGCATTTCCTTGGAAACTGAATGGTATGTTGCAAAGGAGGATGTCAGGTTCCCTACCTAGGCTGTGAGACCACTAAGTGCTAGATCCCTGACATCAGCACTGCCCACCTGTCCTTGAATAAACTTGTGAGTTAGTGTTCTTGCATGTGTGTGTCCTTTCACAATGCAGGTCTTAAGGCAGGGGCCACTCTCCAGTTATGAGTGGTACTGATAAGGATGCCACATCTTCATTTCCTTACTTCTTCCTCACCCCACTTACCTTCAGTCCAAGGAATTAGGCTTGTAGCTGATAAACCTACTGAAATTGCTTTCTTGAAATTCACCAGTAGCATACTAATCAGTGAATCCAATAGAAAACTACCAAGACATAATCTCTCTGCATCATCTCCATTAACTTCTCCCAACTCCTTGAATCTCTTCCTTTCCTCAATGTCCATGGCAATACTCTTCTACTTTCCCTACTGTCTCTGTGATAACTTTGTGTCTTGCTCTGCTGAAACAGGTTGACAATACCAGTTTATATGTATAAAGGTCAATAAACTGTATAATATGTACATATATGAGGATGAATCGATCAATGGATTAGTAGATTGATGGACAGCTAGGTAGGAGTGTGACACAAGATGATGAGCTGAGCTGGGACACTAGGTTTGGTTCTCTGGTTGGTTGACTGCTGTGTGTGTTTATGTGTATATGCATGCATGTGTGCACACATGTTGTATTTAACTGTTCTTGACAATTCAGTATTTTGGCCTTATATACCCGGAAAATAGAGTACATAGCTAGGGATTAAAACTCAGGACCAAAATAAATAAATACAAAAGAATAAATCTGTGACCCAAAAGTATCTGATTAAATGCTAGAATGACACATTTCTATTGTTTTTCCATTATGTAAGATACTGGATGCAATTTTGAGGATATTCATTTTTATAGTAAACAAACATATACGCACTTGTTTTTACTTAGATATAGATGTACACACACACACATAGACACACACATATGTATACTCTATACACTCACTAAAGATCAACGTTGCAATATTTTACACCATCAAAGCATATTCTACATAATCAATAACATGATTCATTAGCTATTCAACAAATATTCATGGCCTACCATGAGTCTAGCATTTTTCAAAGCATTAGGAATACAAAAAAGAAAAAACAGTCCTTCAGTTATTTCTGCCATGAGATTTTTAACTTGTCCATATGGTCTTTTATATTTTTATTCAGATTATTCCTAGAAATTTCATATTTTACAACTTTGGTGTAATTGTTTTTCAAATGTTTATTATTGATAAGGCTATTGATTTATATATAGTATTTATTTTGAAAATGGCCACTTGACCAAATGTTCTTAGTTTTAATAGTTTTCCCATTGTTTTGCTTCACTGTGCTTCAGAGACATAAATATCATTTTCATATAGCATTTGTACATATTGAAATCTTACAGTCAAATATATTTGTTTAGGTTCTTGAGAAATCTGTTGTTCTTTCTCTTTTCATTACTCTTTATTAAATAAAACTATTTCTAAATGCAATATATAAAAAACTGGATATATTACTTCTACTCAGACATTTTTGGGTGGGAAATCAATAGAAAACAATATTTGTATCACTTTTTAGCATGCATGCCCATTTTTTTAAACAAAATTTTCTATTTTCTCTTTTCTTTTCTCTCCCTTCCTATGCCCTAGAGTGCTTATGATGTACATTAATATTTTCCTATTCATAACAACTTAAGTGAGAAAGAACTTAAGAATTCCCTTTTTCTTAGGCAAAGAAATTATATAATTACACTGAATTTATGATACACACTGAATTTATAATACTAAGTTCAGATAATTATTTAATTAAGATGCCCAAAAATAACCATACTATTTTAAACTATAGTGTTTCATTATTTGGTTTTACATGTAGGATTTTTCTTGTGCTTATTAAAAGACTTTATTATCTTACTATAATCATCACAAGAATACAATTTATACTATTAAAATGCAATATTTATGATACATTACAGAATTTTCTTATTAAACCCCAATTTTATGGGGTTATAGTAAAACATGCAAATAGGCACATAACCTTTTTGATGACATTGAAATTCTGTATTATCTCCTACCTTCTTCTTATTCTACCTCTAATTAACCAGACATTGTAGTTAAAAGGGAAAGGTATGATTAAAAACACATTTTTTTTTTCCTAGAGAAATCTGTTTTTCCTACCTTATCTCTGAGTTTTGATCAATTCTCTTTCCAGATTGTTGGGTCTCTTATTTTCTTATAGGAATTGGATCCTAACTTCAAAGGCATCAGCAACAACCTAGAAATTTTTTAAGGAATAGTAGCAACTTCAGTAGATCAAATGATTAAAGACACTAGCTTTACCTACCTCCACCCTCTCCCCACCCACAGTAATTGATTGACCTTTACTAAATTAACTGAATATGTGTCTTCAGGACATTGAAATTTCAACTCAAAAAAAAAAAAAAAAATGGAATTGACTTGTAGTCAAAACTTCATGTTGAAACTTAGGACTAAGAAAAATTAAAAGGACCTACTCTGTACTCTTTCTTTTTTTCTTCTTTGAGATATTTTTTCAACAATAATACAGACTAACAATTTGCATTTAGCTATTTGGAGTACAGTTTGAGGAGCCCCGAAAATTTTAAAACAATATTCATCTAAGTCTGTTTGGTCACATTTGAGTCACATTTTCAAAGAAAAGCCAAAATTCATTTAAAAAACGTTTTGAATTTACTCTCCTTATATTTCACAAACCTGTATTTAGCCTTTTTAAATTTAGCTTTAAATCTGTCTCAAGCTCATACACATTCTTCTACATACAATCTAACTATAAATATTTACACCTAATCTGTTTAATTCATTTTTTTTAAAAAGACCCATTCAACAAATAAAATTAGCTTAGTCTATTCTAGATAAAGAGAACAGAAAATCGTGTTCTCAATAATTATATGATTAATTAACATTGGTTGAGCTTATTACACTTAGCACATCAAAGCAACACTAGGAGGTGAGCATATTTGTTATTTTCACTTTACAGTCAGGGAACTAACGCATAGAGAACTAATTTCCCTGCATTAGTCTTCTCAGGATGCTATAACAGTCATTGTAGACTGGGTGGCTTACACAACAGACATTTATTTTCTCAAAATTCTGGAGGCTGGAAGTCCCTCGCAGCTGATTCAGGTAGGGGTCTCCTGGCTTGGAAGCTGCTGCCCTGGTGTCACTTCTTAGGGGGACACCAACCCTCCTGGATCAGGGCCACCACTTATGACCTCATTTAAGCTTACTTCCTTAGAGGTCCTACCTTCAAACAGAGCCATACTGGGACTTAGGGCTTCAACATATGAATTTTAAAAATGAACATGTTTTTACTAATTTTAGAGTGAGAGAAAGGGAAACATCCACTTTAGAGAGTAACATGGATCAGCTGCCTCCTGCACATCCCCTACTGGGGATCGAGCAGGCAACCTGGGTGTGTGCCCTGACCGGGAATTGAACCAGTGACCTCTTGGTGCGTGGGCAATGCTCAATCCACTGAGCCACACTGGCAAGGCCAACGTATGAATTTTGAGGAGACACAAACATTCAGTCCACAACATTCCCTAAAGTTACCCAGTTGGTAAGTTGTAAAACCATGACCGATGCCCCAGCAGTCAGACTCCAGAGCCTGAGCTCTTAACAAAGTTCACTGGACCTATATTGAGCGCCAAGCTTTCACTGCCCATTAAATATATTAAGAATTAATCATAGATCCCCCTCAAGCCCCCCCACAACACAAATATGTTTTTACACTGGGGGAAGAAATTAGGAAAGAAAGCAGCCCCTATAATAGGCCCTACTCAGTGACAGCTCCTTGTTCCATAGAGGTAAGAAAGACTTTGAGAAAATAAAAGCTGTTTGGAAAAATTCATATGCAGTTGTTTTGTATGTTGTGGTGGGTGGAAAGGACAGAGAAAGTGTGAAGGCCCCTCACAACTGCAGTCAGTCTCTTACCACTCTCAGCCTCTGGCTGTGTCCTGGAACCTGGGGAGAGACAAGCGCCACCTTCAGTCCCTCCCCTTGGGAGCACTGAGGGCCCCTCAGTGAGAGAGACGAGGAGCGGCCGGAAGCACAGGAGCCCAGCGTGTCGATGAAGATGGCCAGTGGGCAGCTTTTCTGTGATCGGGCTGACCAGCTGGGCTGGGTCCAACTCCACCAGCAAACCGGCTGCAAATGGAGGACCAAGTCCTGAAGTTTACAGCGCAAGCTCAGTACCAGCTTAACCCATGGGCCTATCTGGCTGCACCATCTGGCCCGCAACCCCGAGCACAGTCCCACGTGAAAACTACCAGCGCAATCAATCACATCCTGTTAACATTCTTCTCTTTCTAGAGTTTCCTGAGGATGAAGACTGTTCTGTTACAACTTTGCCTAACTTCAAAACTATCCCACTATTCCTTCCACAGATTCATACGTGCCCTGCAGGAGTCACATCAAATCTTCCGTGCAGCATATCACTGGATATAGGTAATGCCCCAAATGGATGTTTCCTTTTCAACACGGTGAACACTGCATCATAGTTTCTCAAGTTGACTGCAATTGTGATCATTAGCAACTTCATATTCTTTATTAGAAATACATGATTGCCTTTCTTTCTGTACATCCGTTCAGTCTTACCTATGTCAGTTCTCTAATTTGTGGAAAACATTTAACAATACACAAATAAATTTAGTCCCTGTTCCGGTATTGAAACACAAACGCATTCTGTGACTATTATTGTAAGGTGAAATCAAATCGCCCTTCGTGCTCTCTAAGCGTTATTGCTCTTTTCATTTCCTTTGGTGATTTTGACCAAAATTTTGAGACATCTTTACTATAATTGTCATTGACTAAGCAGCTGAAATCAGAACATAATTTTGAGGTCATTTTATTATATCCTGTAAAAGAAGCATATGGTACTAGAGAAAGCAATAAATTGCATTTCATCAAGAAGAATTTGGGGTAAATATATTTCCTGGTAGACGTTATTTTAAATTATAGAAGTTATAAAGTATCCTTATATGATAATGTTAAAAACTCCCCCCCACCCTTAATCCTAATGGTCTATATAGTGTGAATTGTGTGGTGTCAAAGGTAATAAAAAGAAAGAAATGTATCTCCAAAGCTGGCTGACCTATAGCCAACACTTGGATTTCACATTTATTTGTACTTGTAGTAAATACATATTTGGTCTTTGTTCCAGTTCCTGACAGAGTTTATAAAATCCTTGGAATTTTCTGAGTGATGGGGGTAATGGAAACATTTTTTTTGTTGTTGTTATTCATAACAAGCCCCTTTCAACCATACTTGACTTTATGTTAAAGAGATGACACTTGGTAGTCCCCCAGATAGCTTCAAGATAGTGGATGGTTGCCAGAGAAACTAAGCATGTGATTAGAAGATTGGAACTTTCAGCTCTACCTCCAGACCTGTGTGGAGGGGACAGGGCTGAAGATGGGGTTCAGTCACAACTGATCAGTGATTTAATCTATCATCCCTATGGAATACAAGTCCCGTTAAAAACCCCTAAGTGACAGGGTTCAGAGATCTTCCAGGCTGGTAAACATGTCCAGATGCTGGGGCGGGGGTTGAGGTTGAGGGAGTGGCATGCCCAGAGAAGGCATGGAAGCTTTATGCCCATTCCCTCTATCTTGCCCTATGCATATTTTCTACTTGGCTGTTTCTGAGTTGTATCCTTTATAACAAATTAATAATATTAAGTAAACTATTTTTCTAAGTTCTGTGAACCATTCTAGCAAACTATTGAACCTAAAGGGGGTGTGGGAACCCCCAATTTATAGCCAAATTGGACAGAGTGTAGGTAACCTGGGAACCCAATATTTGTTACTGGTGTCTAAAGTGAGGGCAGGATTGTGAGACAGTACTTAAACCTGTGAAGTCAGATGCTAACTGCGAGTAATTAGTGCCAGAATTTAATTGAATTATAGGACATCTAGTTGGTGTCCAAAAAATCAGAGAATTGGTTGTTTGTGTTAGGAAACACCACAGAACCCTTTAAATATCTCCTGAAGTTCTATATGATGTATAAGTGTTGAAGTATCACTAGAGCCATCCTATAGTTTTTGTCTAATCAGCCTAGGTCACCATTGCCTCTCATCTCTCAACTCTCTGCTTTCTCAACAACCTCTTTTCCTAGAGCAGTCAGAGTGATCATTTAAAGGCATAAATCGCCTGCTCAAAATCCTCTTCCCATAGTACTAACTATACAAACATCTTACCTTGGCATAAAAGATCAGACATTCTTTACCGATTTGAACTGCGTTCCTTAGCTCCTCTCCCCTTCCCTCCTCTTGAGCCATAATGGACTTCTGTTCTTCCTGCACAAATCCCGCCTCGAGACCTTCACACTTTCTGTTTCTTCTGGATGGAATGTTCTTCCTCAATTTGACTCCCTCTCCATGTCCTTCAGGACTCTGCTCAAATATCACGTCATCAGAGAGCCCCTTCCAGGTCACTGCTATGAAAAACAACAACCTTTTGCCAACATGTCTCCTATTCTTGTTATTATTTTCTTTTTTATGAAGACATAAGGTGCAAGATAGTCTCTACCCTGCCTCAATGTAGGACACAAACTCTGTGCTTGCAAGTACTTTGTTTTGTCCCCTATTATATCTCCAGCTCCTGGACAGAACCTGTTACACAAGCAATGAGTTTCTAGTTTTAGGCAACAATGGAGGTAGGCTGTTTTATTGTCTCCTTTCATACATTTGGACTTAGTAGAAGTTAAAACAAATACAGTGATAATGTATTATAAGACCTGATCAGTATATCTCCAAAAGTCATATGGAAATGAGCTACATGACCAGAATTTGTTATCGTTTAGAGCAGGATTCTAGGCTTTATCTCAAACAGAAAAATCAGAATCTCTAAAAACAACGACTGGAAAACAAACTTCCTTGACGAGGCCTTAAAATTGCTGCCTAAGAGAATACATTTCTAAAGGAAGCCCCTTTCAAGTCTCTTTATAATCTTAGTCCCAAGCCCCATCTCACTTTTCTTCACTCAGGACATACCCTTTGCTAAATTCCTACACAACCAACACCAGGATTTCCCCTGAAGTCATCCCACAACACATGCTTTACTTCGCTTCTTAGTTTATTTCAGAAGTTATACTTTGACAATTTTCCAAACCCTATAAGTACCTATTGAAATCCTATTCATTCATGGAAAGGCAGCTCAAATGACCCCTTTTCCAATAGGTCTATCTGGAAAAAATTAATCAGTGCTCTCATAATCCTTATATTGTCTGTATTGTATACAGAGTGGGACAGAAGTAGTTTTACAGTTGTTCGTGTGGAAAATAATACAATAATTAATGAATAACAATATAAGAACCAACTGCGTTTTGTGAACTCACAACTATAAATCTACTTTTGCTTCACCCTCTGTATCTATAAATTTATGCATCATCCATACTATAGAGCCAGAAATTCAACTTTGAGTATTTTTGTAAGAGAATGCAAGTGGTTTAGATGGGTTTTCATGGATCTGGAGGGAATTTTAAACGTCTTTTATTTAATATAGGCATGACCTAAATTTTTTTTTCAGAGTCTATGAAAATGGAAAAGAACAAATTTCTCACGTGTTCACTGCAGCGCTGAGGCGCAATTCAGTATTTGTGAATACAGGTGTAGAAAAGATGCCACATCACCCAACATTGAGCTACTAAGCTTAGACACACAAACGCTAAAGAATTCGCATCTTCTCCAAAATCATTTCTCTCTTTTAATCCTGTGAAAAGTAGAACTTTTCTTCCCGTTCAGACAATTCAGTTTTGCTTGCTTTCAACTGAGCAAAAAGTGAAAATACTCAGTCTTAGAAAAAAAATATTCTGCCAACGCAAACCGTTGGAAAGTTTAATAAGTTTTATTGCTCCCACTTTTTCCCTGAAGAGATTCAACACAATTATTGCTAGAATTTGTCCTAGATTTTAGTCATCTGCTGCAAGAGAAAAATAATACTGTCAACGGAGTTAATTAAAACTTGTGTTAAATGACAGCAGAGTGAAATGAAAAATGGTCAATAGTTTTTAGTATTTCTCATTGGCAGCAATTACATTTATTTTTAACAATATGTGGCCCCACGTGACCCTGTTCATAATGGTCATGTTGGGTTCTCTGTCCAGAAAGACCCATTCACGTGCTTCCTGAAAGATCTAGACAGCCTGTGAAGATGAGCTTTCCATCTCAGGACCAAATGCCTCCTTCGATGGTAAAATATCTCTAGGTATACTGTATTTCCCCTCGGTTTCCCTTTAGCAACTTCAGAGGTAGGATTCTGTTTTCTCTCTTCTTTTATTTCTTTACAAATAAATACTCACGGTCGTAGTCTGCTAGGGCTATAATAACAAAATACCACAGACTAAGTGGCTAATACAATAAATACACATTTTCGCACAGTTCTGGAGTCCACCAGTCCGAGATCAAGGCACTGTCAGGGTTGGTTTCCGGTGAGAGTTCTCCTCCTGGCTGGCAGACAGCCACCTTTTCACTGTGTCCTCACATCGCTTTTCTCTTTTTATCTGTGATGAGAGAGTGAGCTCTGGTGTTCCTTCTTCTCACAGTCTTATCAGTAGGGCTCCTCCCTTGTGACCTAATGTAGCCTTAATTCCCTCCTTACAGACCCTGTTTCCTCCCCACACCCCTCTCTGTCTGAAAATAAATGGAGAAATAGCCTTGGGTGAGGAAAAAAATAAAAGACCCTGCTTCCACATACAGTCACCTTGGAGGTCACAGCTTCAACACATGAACTTGGGAGGGAGCAAATCAACCCATAACACTCACTATTAGGTTTATTTAGAATGCTAGACACACGGTTTCCACATAATAAGCACCTCAAACAAGTTGAAAGTATCTCTTTTATGAACCTAGCATCTTCAGCAGAAACCCAATAATAGCATAGAATTGTATGCTACTTACCCTTGACCTTGTCAATTCCCTCCCAACCCACTGTTTACTCTTCCTACGGCACCAGACCATCATTCTTAAAGCACCAGCCGAAGGCACCCCCTAGACTTTGATTACCTCTGTTCTTCTTTAATCAATTTCTAAACATTCGTTAAATACTATAAATTCAACTGTCTGATGTCCTCTTGTCTGCTCACTTATTATGGTTCATACCAGCTTGTGTTTCATGTGTGTATGCATCACCTTGAGACAGGCTCGTAAGCCAGGACAAGTGGAATAGGGAAACTGAGACAGATAGTTAAACAGCAGTTTGCTGCCATCTAGTAAATTCTATCTTCCCTAAACCAGGGGCACTTAAGAGTACTGTAAATGGTTTGCATCTCTCCTCACCAACCAGAGGCTAAATAGCTTAAATCACCCTATTCAGGAAGACAGATAAGAGAAATCCGATTAGTAGCATTGCCAACCACACCCAAGGACAGATGAAGTTGAGAGAATAAACCTCATTTTGATTCAGCAGCATAAAGCTAATGGATATCCTATTAAGATCTTCCCCTAAGACCTCTCATAAACACCACCTTTAAAACCGCTCAAAACCAAGGTCCAGCACACGCTCTCCTTTCCAGGAGCGTGCCTGTGCCACGCGCCTCCTCTGTCCCCACCGGCGTGCATTCCTAGACTCTAAGGGACCCCACGGGGCTTGCAACCAGGGCAGCAATGGGCAGTGGCAGTTCATTCCAGGCAAACCCCCTGAACTGTTCCCAAGGCTCCCTTTTTTCTGACTCCATAGTGAGCCAAAGTAGCCGAACCTAGGCTCGTTTCCCAGCCGTTCCTTGTTTCACTGTCCCCAGCTTTAATAGCCATCCTCTAAAATTCACCGGGACTCCTGTTGTGAAGTTTTTCCTTCACAAAGTCAAGAACCCGCACACTGCCGGCTGGCCCTAGGCAGACCCGCTCAGGCCAGGCCCCCTTCCAGTAACAGTCTCCCGAGTCGCCCACACAGTAGATGCTCAGTAAATATCTGGTTGTTCTGTATCATGTTCAGCTTACATAAACAAATAATTTATGACTATTCTAATTAGCTTCCCCTCCCAGCTCTCGGCTACCAGAAAATAAGAATATTCTATTTTTGGACATCAATTATAATGCCTTGGAAACAGCAAACACTCAAAAAATTGTGGAATGAAGATCTCTTATCATCGGCATCTTAAGCAGCAGGCTAAGGAGACCAGGAAAAATGGGAAATGCTGATCAGCGAGTGGGACCTTGTGCCCTTTAGAATGTATACAAATTCACTGGGAGACACGGCGGCAGTTCCTCTGTTAAGGAAACTGAAGAGGAAAACAAATAAGCAACTGATCAAAGGCTGCAAAGGGAGCTGGTAAGAAATTCCAGCATAAGCTCCAGGTTCTATGATTTCTAGTTCCCTGAAAGGAAAAGTAAGTCAATTGCTTAATTGCAAAAAAAAAAAAAAAAAATCTCTAATGAGAACAGAATTGTAAATAGTTTAAGGTTAACTGTCATATTTAAATGATACTATTGTGTATAAGGACTTTCTCATCAACAGGACCAAGTCTATTGTATTTCACATGACAATTAAAACACTTTTAAAATTCTTATGTTTCTCATACACATTAATGGATTCTTGAAATTTTTATTCTGTCCAAATAGCTCTCAGAGGTTTAAAAGAATCATGATCCCCATCTTTAAGTATGATTAGTCAATTGCCATGTCGGCTACAATATGAATTTCATAAGCATTGTATGTATTACTGTTGTATGAAGGGTAAATTCAAGCAGAAAGAAGTACTTTAAAAAGATGTCCTCAAGTGTGATTATTTTAAAATGTGTCCAGTCCTATGTGTGTGTTGATGGGGGACTACCAAAGTCAGCCCAGTCCATCACTATTTTAGCAACTACTCCAAGCCATCTATGAGGCTAATATTTAAATAATAGGCACACAGTTGACAGCCAGCTTTTAGTGTAAAGAGTGTGGAAGGACTAGGCTACTCGTATATAAAACTGCCATCAAAACTGTCCTGTGAGTGTTGCAGTCTCTCAGCCCATTTCTCTCTATTTTCCCCAATTTTATGATACTTTGTCCTGTTCTCTATACTCTTCTTTCATCCATCAAACTCTGCTCTTGGGAACCGATCCATTATACCTTAGGACAAATCCGAATCAAAATGTTCCCTGCCTCAGAGACATTTATATTTAACTCTCTTTTCTCATATAGAAGAAAAAGTTTTTCTATGTGACTTTAATTTCTGTACCAGGGATGAGTTGGTGGTATTTTCTTCACATTCAGTAAGTAGGTTTTTATGTTAATGCGTCAGAAGAAAAGCAGCATCTTTTCAAACACTGTTTTCAGTGAAAATATAAATCTCAACCCCCTTCCTCTGTGAAACCCTCTGGAGAGCTCTAGTCTGCTGAGATCACTCTGCGCACAAAGCTGCAGGTAGACTCCAAAAGATCAGGGGACTGTCACTAAAAATGGAGAATGTAGTCCTTGGTTCTGGTCTCCTATTTCTCTGGGTCCGTGAGGCTCCTGAGCATCCACGCTTTGCTGAAACACTAATACCAGCAGGAAAAGTTAAGAAAACTTCTAGGGTCACTAAAACTTTTAAAAGGCATGGAAGCATTTTTTTTTTATCTTATCTCTTAGATAACACTAAAGGCTCCTTTTTTTACATACAGTTTTCAAAATGTGAAGAAAATTTTGAGTATATAAAAATTCCTTTGCAGCATCTTACCGGGCCATTATGGATCATAGACTATATGGATGCTTCATTTTTCAGTGTGGTGATCACTGCTGTATAGAAAAATAATTAGGTTCTTTACCTTCTTAGAGAGAAGATGCAAAACAGGTTTTCACAAAAAAGGCAATAGATTTGTTTTCCCTTTGCTTATTTTGGTTTATTTTTTAGCCTCTGTCAAGAAAAAAACATATCGGGGAAGAAAAAAAATAGATATATTGAATGTTTTCCTACTCTTCAAGTGTAAGAAATTTATGACCAAGTCTGGTTTAAAGCCAAAAGAATGAAATGTTGTGAATATCAGGTTAAGCCACTGCAATTTCATCACTATTTCATTTTGCACAAGGATCCATTATGCCCCTCCAGCCCAATGCAACAATTCTCTAGCACAACTTCAAGTCTGAAAATAAGACTACAAGTACAGAGTTGAGGGCTAATAAAGTAAGACAGCACTTAATGTTGTTGTTTTTATTTTTTTTAAATATGTTTTTATTGATTTTAGAGAGGGAGGAAGGGAGAGAGAGAGATAGAAACATCAAGGAGAGAAACATCTACATCAACTGGCTGTCTCCTCTATACCCTTCCCCCCCCTGGGGACCTGGGGACATATTCTGACCTGAACCCAATCAGCCAGCTCTTGGTGCACTGGGTCAATGCCCTACCACTGAGACACACTGATTGTTTCTGTAGTAACATGCAAACATCTGTGCTATTTTGAACATATACATCTACACATTAAAAAAAAATTATAAACAGTCCTTTATAAAGTAATAAATGTAAAACTTTTGTGAACAAGTCATAGAAAAATGCATTCTCTGCCTTCCTAAGTACCTGAAGATCGTAAGAGACATCAAACAAACCAGGCTTTTGTCCCTACACATTTTACAGTTGCAGTTGCTATTGCAGTGCAAATCCTTTACAAACTAGTTTAGAGTAAGAAGCTCTCTATCGTGAAGATAAGAGTATAATCATTTCTTAGAAAACAATACAGTCCACTAAATCCGTGGACTTATAGCACACAGAGCTGTACAATGTGATTACCTTTCGGTTTCCCCTTTGAGAAATGTGTGCAGGTGTACTGGCTTATAATTTAGACTGAAAAATGGTGCCATTCACTTTTAATCTAGGAAAATAGTTTCTATACACAGAAAAGAGATTTTCCACACAGTGTCTAATAGGGTGTTGATTTTTTTCCAGTTGGTTTTACAGTGACTCACATTCAAAAGCATAACTGATGGTTTAAATGAAATGCTATTAACCTATGTTTTTTTTTTAATCCTCACTCGAGGACTTTTTTCCTCCATTTTTTGTTCAGATAGAGTAGAAGGAGGAGAGAGGAAGAGAGAGTATAAACATTGACGTGGCTGCCACCCCACGACCCAACCAGGGCTAGGGACAAACTACAACCAAGGTACGTGCCCTTAGCGGGAACCAAACCAGGTTCTTTGTGGACCGCAGGCCGACGCTCTAACCACTGAGCAAACCGGCCAGGGCTTAACCTATGTTTTTAAAAACTATATATGTTATACAATTTTGTATAATATATTATGGAAATTAAGAGTCTTATTAAATTTACTG
This sequence comes from Molossus molossus, assembly GCF_014108415.1. Taxonomy (NCBI): domain Eukaryota; kingdom Metazoa; phylum Chordata; class Mammalia; order Chiroptera; family Molossidae; genus Molossus; species Molossus molossus. The sequence continues at coordinate 40,024,440 of NW_023425350.1, forward strand.
GACTTGTAAAATAAAGTTTTTTATTCTTACCATGTGACTTAAGTTCATATTTAAACATACAATTTCCCATATCCATTTCATAACACTGCTATCATCCAAATGAGAAGAATGTAGTTTAGAATTTAGAATTTTTTAAGCTAATGAGTACTTGGCAAAATGTATACCAAGAATAAATTCAGCTTTAAAAGTAAATTTATTTACAACATAGAAGTCATATAAACTACTGAAGAAGAGTCATCCTCACCAAACGAGTAGACTGTTTTACAATGATGTCCAATTGAATGGTAGCAGAAAATATTTTCTGTAGTAAAAATACTACCCTTATGTCTTATGCATTCATTCATTTATGGTCTTTCAACTTAACATTTATTGAGGCTGGTAATTACGCTAGGTATCTACTGAATGAAAAATGGCATAATAATAATAATAGAATTTGATAATAACAATATGTGTGAAATGTCCAGAGGAAAAGAGAGAATGTTTTTACCTACCCAGGTTAGGAATAGGGAGCACAGAGAAAAATAACCAGAGAGTCTTTTTAAGATGGATTATGAAAGATGAGTAAGCATTCTCCAGTTAGAAAAGAAAGTATTATAGGTATCACAACAGCACAGCAAGACGTAAGAGTGAAAACATGATTGGTGCCAGACTGGCAGATCTTTGCACACCATAAAAAGTTCTCTTTTTATTCATTGGGCAATGGGGAACTATTAGTAGCTTGTTTATAGATAAATAATAATATGATCTTTATTTATATAAGTCATTGACTGAACTAGGCTGATACTGCAGGCAGAAGGCCCAGGACACTGCAACCATCTGATTGAGTAGCACCAAAATTATAAACAAAGCTGGAAGAAAATGGAGACTATGAATCTGGAGGTAAGTCATAAGGCTGAAATAACGAGACTGGATCATTTGGTAACTTCTTAGAGAATATTAAGACAGGTTTAAGTGAAAGGTGGTTCTAAAGTCTCTAAAAGGAATAGGAAGAGCCCTGGCTGGTTTGGCTCAGCGGTTAGAGTGTCGGCCTGCGGTCCACAGAGACCTGGGTTCGGTTCCCGCTAAGGGCGCGTACCTCGGTTGCAGTTTGTCCCTGGTCCTGGTTGGGTAGTGTGGGTGGCAACCACTTGATGTGTCCCTTTCACATTGATGTTTCTCTCTCTCTCTCTCTCTCTCTCTCTCTCCCACTCTATCTGAACAAAAAATGGAAAAATGTCCTTGGGTAAAGATAAGAAAAAAAAAGAGAAATAGGAAGATGAATATATTATTATTACTACTATTATTTTTGTTGTTAATCCCCACAGGACCTCAGTTGGGGCCGATATTGAACCTGCAACCCAGGTACATCCCCTTGCCTGGGAATTGAACCCTTTGGTCCAAGGGCCGATGCCCTAATGGCTGAGCCAAACCAGCCAGGACTCAAATATATTATTGATTGAGATGAAAAGTATAAGAGATGATAGAATGGAATAAAATACTGGTTACAATTTGTAACCTGTAATGTTTATGATATGTCTGAAAGGATATCAGACACTGATAAAGCAATCCACAGTAAGGGTCACATATTTAATAGATTTACTTATTTTCTGGCAGGCAAGCTGGGCTGATGGCAGGCCCTGGCTGATGGGCAGTCAGTGGGTGGGGAAAGAGATTGAGCCCTGAGTGAATGTTACCAACAGGAAAGGTGAAAGCCTTAAAGACATACTTCACCATCATCATGTTTACACAAAACACTTTACACCAATTTTTATAGTGTCTGTATTCATAATAAGAAAAACTCAAAACTCCCCAAATGATCTTCAACTGATGAATGAATAAACAAATGGCGACATATCCATGCAATTAATCCTATTCGGCAATAAAAGAGAATGAAATCCTGATATACAACAACATGAATTCTTAAATGCTCTTTTCTTTCAAGACCTTGATATATTTAAAGAGTACTGACCAATTATTTTATAAAATGTCCTTCAATTTGGATCTACTATTTCCTCATTATTGAACTGAATTTATATATTTTTTGTGTGTAAAACTATCACAGATGTGATGTGTGTTGTTCTCAGTGTATCTTATTAGGAGATACATGATGTCAATTTGTTCATCACAGTTCTCCACTGTAGGTACAGTTTCCCCATTTGATTTGATGTGGAGATATTTTGAGTCTATATAGATAGTCTCTGTTTCTCATGGCTAATTTTAGCATCCATTGATGATTCTTTCCTGAAATAATTGCTTTTATAGTATTTCTATTTCTAGCTTTCTTTCTATATTAATTATTTTGGATTAAACTGTATGAAGAGCTTTCTCTTCTCTCTACTTTTAGTTATCCTTCCATCTATTCAATTATTTATTTGTATCAGTATTCATAGAGTCTTACCTCACTGTATGAATTATAACCCATTACTAACATTATTTATTTTGTTGCTCATATTGTCACAGATTTGGCCATTAATAATTCCTTCAAAGGTGGCTTCTGTGTCTTTTTTTCTTACTTTATCTAATTAAAGTACAATTGGCATACTATATTAGTTTAAGGCATACAACATAGTGATTTGACACTTACGTATCTTATAATGTGAACACTACACTAAGTCTAATAGCCATCTGTCACTGTGCAAAGTTACCCCACTACTACAGACTATATTCCCCTTTACCTTTTCACCCAACTATCCACCTGCCCCTCCCCTCTGGCAACCATCAGTTTGCTCTTTGTTTCTATGAGTTTGTTTTTGTTTTGATTTTTAAAAATTCCACATATAAGTGAAATCATGTCACATTTGTCCTTTTCTGTTTGACTTATTTTACTTTAGCATAATAACCTCTAGGTCCAAGTTGATGGGACCTAGTCCAAGTTGGTATAGCCACTGTGGAAAACAGTATGGAGATTCCTAAAAAACAAACAACAACAACAACAAACCCTAAAATAAAAATGGAAACTCTCATAAGACCCAGCAGTTCCACATCTGGTCATTCACTTTGTGTCTTTTTGATTCATCCCAATCATCTTCTGAACACTTCCTCATTTTCTACCACCACGACATACTCCTTTCATCACACAATTTCTCTGCTCCAGCCACAGAACTGGCCATTTTTCCAAGGAGCTCTTGTTTCTTTTGTTGGAGAACAATATTTAGAAACCCAAGATTTGGTTCAGAGGTGTGCTTATTCATACTGGAGTGTCACTGCTTCAAGATCCTTTGAGTGACAGAACTAAGAAATATGTTTTGTGCATAAATCATGAATTCATACTGATTTCTCCAATTCTAATCTACTGAAGATGACTCAGGACTCACCTCTGGGCCATGGTATTCTCATGTTGAACATAAATATAGAATACCAACATCAGAAAATGTTACTCTGAGACCATGATAAAGTAAGACAAGACCACTTTATAATTTTTTCTTAACACAGACAAAAACAAGGTCATGTGATACCCATCAAGTACCAACTTTCCTTGTTGAAATAAATGGTTGCTACTTCTTTTCCAGTTGTAGATTTATTCTCACTCTAGTATGCGTTCTCTATAAATGTAATTATTGAGATACCCAAAGACTGAATTTCCCCACTTTGTGACAGCATCCAATCTGGAGTGAACCCCCACTTCTTCAGACTTATGCTCAATTCACCACCACCCCCAAAGCCAAATCCTATGACAGCTTTTGTTCTATATTCTCTGAGACATCCCATGTCTCCCTATGGTGTGTGTTCTTCTTCACTGCAACAAATAATAAGCCCACATGTTAATTACTAGCATGTTCCTAGTGGTCTTTGGCTGAGGGCTCTGATAGCAAAAAGGTTTATTCTATTTTTCCACCTCTCCTTAACTGTAACTTCTTTTTTGGATAGTGAGAACTCTGTCTCTCATTATGCACAATATATCATTTACTTAATTCTAAAATACACACAAAATTGTTTCAGAATTGTTAATCTATACATTCATAAAAAACAAATCCACTAACTGAATTTCAATATTTGTCTACAGTTTTTATTTAAATCATCACCCAAGGATATATTTTTATTGATTTTAGAGAGAGAGGAAGGGGGGAAGGAGAGAGAGAAACATTGATTTGAAAGAGAAACAGGGATTGGTTGCCTCCTATATGCACCCTGACTAGGGATCAAATCCACAACCTGGGTATGTGCTCTGACTGGAAACTGAACCCATAGCCTTTTGGTGTACAGGACGACACTCCAATCAACCGAGCCACACTGGCCAGGGTACCCTCTTAACAAACTTTTAAAGTGTACATTACAATTTTGCTAACTATAGGAACTATGCTGGGCAGTAGATATCTAGAACTAATTTATTTTGCATATCCTAAACTTTATATCAATTGAACAACTGCCAATTCCTTCCTGCCTCTTACCCCTGGTAACCACTGTTTTACTCTGTTTCTATATATTTCATTATTTCAAGTACCTCATCTAAGTAGAATTATGTAATATTTGTCGTACCGTGACCAGTTTATTTCATTCAGCAAAATCTTCTCCAGGTTCCTTGCTACAACTGAATAACAAAACAAACATCCAAATAAACAAATGCCTTGACTTCATATTTCTCCAACAAAACAAAACAAAACAAAAATACATACAAATGGCCAACAGGTATTATGAAAAGATGCTCGGCATTACTAATCTATAGGGAAACACAAATCAAAGTCACAATGAGATACTGCCTCATACCAGTTAGGATGGATACTATTAAAACGACAAAATATAACAAGTGTTGAGAGGGAGCTGGAGAAAATGGAACCCTTTTTATGTTTAATGGTTATGTTAATAGTGAATTACCTTTTACAACTTCTTCCTAACTTCTACCAGTTTTTATTCTTTCCCCTCTAATTTTAAGAGTTGATTATGTGTTAGGGATAGTAACCCTTTATATGTGATATATCTTGAAAATATTTTCTCCAAATTTATCAAATACCTTTGATTTTGATTATGGTTTTTACTGTATTAAATAGTTTATATAGTCAAATTTACCAAGTATTTTTTTCTCATTGCCTCTTGATCTTATAACCATTGGACCACTAGACTCCCCCCTGTTGGGCAGAAGTAAGATACGTTGGTTGACAGCTTGACCAAAACTATGAGACAGAGAAAAGCAGTAGCCAAGTAAAAAGGCGCTGGGCAGACAACAGCAGCAAATACCTGTTCCAGAATACTCTCTGACTGGGGTGCGTCAGCCCCTCTCTTCCTTGCTAACCCACACCTATTCTAGTTCCTGGGCATGTTCCATTCTTTACAAGTAAAGATTTCTAGACCAACCTTCCATTTGTGCCAAATGGCAGCATAGTATTTACACAGCTGTGCAAAGAGATTCATCAGTCCCTAGAGCAGAACTTCAGTGGGGAGCAAAACCTACCCAGAATTTATGTTGATACTTTTACTACCTGAAGTGTTACGAAACCAAACAGCCTATATATAAAACCAGCGTCTTTGGTCTTTCACACTACCCACGAGTGAAGGTGCTCTCAATTCTGAACCATCCGGGCTCCATTTTCATGTCCCTTGCACTTTTATGACCTCAAAAATTGCCTTCAGAAGAGAAAATGGCACAACACAATATGATATCTGAAAGTTGAAAGAGATACTGGACTTGTAATAGCTAATTCATTCTGAAAAGTAAAATGTGTGTGTGTGTAAATACTCTGACCTTTAGAGCTGCTGGCATTTCCTCTCTCCCTTCATCTCAAGATAAATGTCATAAACAAACAAACAACAATGAGAAATGAATGCAATAAAGCAAGGCAGATAAGAAGATATTTAACAGAAAATTAAGAAATTATAATCAATATAATCAGCATAATCAACAATATGCCCATTGCAGTAAGTGGAAGTAGAAAAGAAGGGCGTTGGGCTTTTAACTTGCATCTTTTCAAATCTCATAAAAAGGAAAATTAGACTACAGGATATGAATTTTTAGTAAGAGATTTGAATAAGATGTTATATTTTTGTTCATATATATTTTTATTTTGTCATAATTTAAATGTCAAAATTCTTCACAAAAGTCCAATATACTTTCTCTAATAAAATTTTACATTGATTTTATTTTATCTTTTTCACTGCTGATACCAACCAGCATATACATCTCTATTTTGCATTCAAAAAGGAAAAACAAGTTAAGGAATAAAAATAAATTAATAGACTTTATTTTCAAAAGAAAGAAATATTAATAAGTAAGTATGTAATCCATGCCTGACATGTGTATGTGTATGTTTGTGTGTGTGTTCTATAATTCTTGCAACAATCCCATAAAATAAATATGTTTATCTCCATTATACAGATTATACTACTGATAGAAATAAACAGCAATTAGCTTCCCCGAAGTTAAGCAACAAATAAGCAACAAAGTTTGTAGCCCAATCTATCTGATTCCAAAGTGATTTGTCTAATTTGAAAGAGCAGACGTTCTTTCTTTCTTTTTTTCTTTTAAATCCTCACCTGAGGGTATTTTTCCATTTATCTTCAGATAGAGTGGGAGGGAAAGAAAGAAAGAGAAAAAGAGAAAGAAAAAGAGAAAAACATCGAGGTGAGAGAGACACATTGATTGGTTCCCTCCCTCATGACCCCAGACCAGGGCCAGGTAGATGCCCTTGACCAGAATTGAACCCACAACTCTTTGGTCCACAGGCCAATGCTCTAATCGCTGAGCCAAACCGGCCAGGGAGAATAGACTTTCTTTTTAAGTTTTATTTGTAATTATTTTGTCTTCAGAGATGAATGAATGATAGTGTCATCTAGTACATTTACATAAAGTAAGTGTCATTTTAAAGCAAGATAATGTAATCCCATACTCAGTAACTACCAACAGCCAAATTATGCTAGTCCCAGTTGTACCACACACTTACGGGTGCTCCATGACACCCCACACCTCTATTTTTAGCACAGCTTTAGAGGACAGTTTCATGCACAATGCCACCTCAAACATAAGCTGCAATCTCTGATTTTTCTGGTTCAGGGAGAAGCTGGGAACACAGTTTAAGTTGTACACAATCATAGCTCAGAAGTATGGGAAGTTGATTTCCCCAGTGACACCTCCCAACCAAAGGTGGTGGGACTCAGGGGAATTAGATTGATCACAGATAGATTAAGCCCCATTTGCCCATAGAAGTAACAAATCTCTTTTAACTTTTCTTTCCTCCCTGCCTTACTGTCTCACTTCCTCATTTCTGCTTGCCAGGATTTCCTCCCAAATAAGCCACCTGCACCCAAATCCTCATTTCAGGCTATGCTTTCAAAGGAACACAAACTAAGACATAAATGATGTTATTGTTTTTGAAATAAGAATAATAAAATCAGACAAATCAGTAAACTCCTTATACATCAATCTTAGAACTTTGTGAGTGAATAAGGTGTAATCCACCTTCTTATATGACACACCTGGGGAAGATGGATCATTCAAATGCATACACTGACACTTTACATTGATCTTGGTAATAATTTGTTGTTGTTGATTTGTTTGTTTGTTTGTTTTGATATGACATCAAAGCAAAGGCAACAAAAGCAAACCAAACAAACAATTTGGACTACTTGAATAATGCCTTCATTTTTTTCTAGTTTTTGCTTAAATGTCTTACTTTTAATTTAATTTTAACTAATCACCCAATTTAATACTGCAAACTATTATTTCACTTCTGACAATCCTAGTCCCCCTTATTTTGCTCTATTTTTTTCTTTTCTTTTTTAACCTTGAATTTATCATTTGACACCAGTCAAGATCAGTAGAAAACAGCCCTGGTTGGTTTTGCTCAGTGGTTAGAGCATCAGCTTGTGGACCAGAGAGTCCGGGTTCTGTTCCTGCTAAGGCACTTACCTCGGTTGCAGTTTGACCCCAGCCCTGGATGGAGTTGTGTGGGTGACAACCACTTGATCTCTCACATTGATGTTTTATCTCTCACATTGATGTTTCTCTCTCTCTTTCCCTTCCTCCCTTGCACTGTATCTGAAGATAAATGCAAAAATGTCCTTTGGTGAGGATAAAAAAAAAAGATTAATAGAAAAGTCGTGTGCTCAAATGGGAGGATTGAGCTGCTATTGTCAAATGAAAGGGAAATTAACTATGAATGGTAGAAACATCAAGTGCCAATCCTGGCTAAAAGGGCAAAGTAGGGGGAGACAGTTTGTTGGAATCTTGAGACACCTGTAGCAGAGAGCATTTTACAAACTTGAGATTGCTAGATAAGCCCCACCGTTATCAACACTTAGACCAGTAGGAGAAGAGAACAACTCTCTCTCCTCCCAGACTCTGACCTCCTATTGTAGCCTCTCATTGGTTGGACTTAACTGAAGACCAAAAGGCAACAGAGCCCATTAACTCATATGTAAAAGTCAGACTTCCAAAGCTCTGGGCAGGAAAAGGAAAGGATGAAATAAAGCTAAAGAAGCAAACAGAGGATATCAATTACATGGACTTCTAACGTACTACTACATACTTTACTTATGTACTATTTTATTTTATTTTGCTGGTTTGTCATCTGTATTCACCCCTAAAATGCAAACTATACAAGGACAGGAATCTTTGCTCTGTCCACTAAACAACACAAGCACATAGAACAATGCTGGGCTCACAGCAGGTGTTCAATAAATTATTTTTGAATGACTAAACAGAGAAAACTATCTAGAAATTTCCTGAAATATGGTAAAAGCTTAAAATTCTGTTTTTTTTTTCCCCTTTCTCCACTGCCTAAAACCTCAGCCTCCAATGATCATTTCCTAATATTTACAGTTGGTTGTGAAGACATAAATTCTATAATAACTTGCATCCATCTCCTCTTTTCTATTCTTACTGCTCCTTTCATTATTTCAGGCTCTCAGGACATCTTCTTTTGTCATAATGGTCTCCTACACAGACTCTCTGCCCCTCGCCCTCATCTCTTCAATTCATCTTTATGAGTCTGCCTAGACTTCAATGCAAAAGAATAAAATCACAAAGAAAAAGCATCACAATTCAACTGTTTTAAAGCTGTTGAACTCCTGATAGATATAATTGAAAACTTAAAAATACAAAAATGCACGAGCAAGAACGAATGTCAAATTTGACTTCTACAAAGAGCTAATATCTACATGATGTAGAAAACTCACATGGATTGATAAGCATTTTAAGCCAGAGAGAACTCAGTGGACAAAATTCAAGAAGACAATTTTTTAAAAATCTAAGTACACCGAACCAATAAATACTTTTAACTCCTCCACCTTCTACCTTGCTGAATGCTCTTTGCTTTTGCTTTCTTCGCCCTCTGCCTTTTTCTCTTCCTCTTGGCTTATTTCCTAACCCTCTAGTTTTGGTCCTGTCTCATTCTACACATTCTCCCTTGGTGATGTCATTCAATCAATATTTTCAACTGTTATGTATATAATTGACTTTAAAAATCGTATTTCTTTCCTGAGTCTGCAAGTACATAAAACTCCATGTACGCAAAGCTCCTTTTACCTCCTACTTCAACTATCATCATAAGTGTAGGTTTCTCTACTTCAAGCAATTTGTCATTCTGCAGTCCCTCCTCCATACGGCTGACAAAAAGATCTTTTAAAGCAGAAATCGTATTGTATCTCTCACCTGCTTAAAACCCTTCAACAATACTAGGGTTGCCTACAGGACAACATTTGGTTCTAAACTGGGCATACAAGGCCCTTCATCATCTGAATTCTATCTTAGCTCTGTAACTGACCTTCCTTCCTGCTGACCTCCAGTCATTTCTGATGACTGGCCATTCCCAGAGTTTACCAGACCTCCATGCCCTTGCATAAACTCATCCCTGTGTCTGTAGTTCCTTCTACTTTCACATACCTGGTTAAACTCGACACATTCTCAAGACTTGTAACAACATAACCCATCAGGGGGTCACCACTGTCATTCTCTCATGGTACCCAGCTGCTATAGCAACTGTTACCCTCTTGTTTTATTTCATATCTGCCTATTTCCACTAACATGCAAGTTTCTTTAGGCAAGGAATCATATTTAAGCTGTGTTGCTTTAAAAAGAGAGAAAACAATTACATATGTTAAATTACTCGTTTCGGTTGTTCTAATAGTAGAAAAATCTGGACACTATAATTTAGTATCAAACAATAAAGTCTTAAGATTTAATACATCCACCAAAAAATATAGACAATGACATGATGCCTTATGAAAATGATTAAACATGGACTATATCTAACATCAATTCTGGCATAAAATGGAAGACATAATTCTACCTACATCTTGTGTAGCACTTTATAGTATTTGTATAAACAGTGTATATATGGAAATACTGAAAAATTAAAACATTTTTTATAATTGAGTGGTGATATTTCAGACAAATTCCTTTTTTAAAATTTATGTCTGGGTTATTTTATACTATTTGCATGATAAAATAAAGAATGAAAAAATGCTGAAGAAAGCACCATAAAAAACATATTTCCTGGTGGTGGAGCAGGGAGTGGGAGGATTATAAAATGTAAAGACATCATCTTCCTTATATGGCAGTTTTCAAAATATTTGTCTGGTCCCTTAAAGTCAGTAAACCCAGGAAAATTACTTATGGCTCTCCAAAACCACACATTCAATAGTAGATTTACTTGCCAATAATAATAAAAAAAAAAATCTATAATGTCTTGGAGTCACCCATACCACTAAGGCCAGGAAAAAAAAAAAAAAGAAATCACTTTAGAAAGTTCTGGTATTGTCAATCCAGAGAACACTTGGGCATCTGTTTCATATTGATGTTACTCTTCTAACATGTCCTTCCTTCATTACTGTCCAAAGAGATTAACTCAGGAAATATTTCTGAGATGCTGAGCAGGAAGATATTGACTGACTCAGTTGGCCCCAGGTCTGTGTCTCATGTTTCTGCCTCCACAGCTAACCCAGCTTCTGCCCAGGCTACCAGCACAAGCAGAGCTGGGAAAATTATATATTTGGAAGCCATCCCATGGGGTGAAATCCAATACACTGTCCAGAGAGGTTAGGAAGCCAAAATTAACTCTGCTTTGTCATTGCTTTTCACCAACTCATTTAGAGAATTAAAGCACTCTATTGTACCAAAGAACAGCATTTATTCAACAAATATTTGTCAAGAACCCACTGTGTGCAAGGCCTTACACTGGGCATTGATTATTCAATTTAATTGAAATGAAAGGGCATGAGTCAATGACCACTGAATATCATGTACATTGCCAAACTACTTCTTTATATGCAGGCAGAGAGCTCTTCCTGGAATGTTAGGACTGAAACACTCTCGTAAAGCTACTCTCTGCCCTAAGGTAAACCCATCCTGGCCAAATGATGTACTGGCTCAGTGCTTTTCACTTAGCCTGTGCTCTGAGGAACTCAGGGATCCCATGAGCAGGTGAGACTCTCTCTAAGTCCAACTCTACTTTCACCTGATACACACACACACACACACACACACACACACACACACACACACTATATATATATAAATATATATAATGGACATCCTTCTATTTGGACAAAAAATTTGAAACTTCACACACACACACACACACACAGGCACACACAGGCACACACACATACCTGGATCTAGGCTATTTCCTACAAATATCTTTCAAAAACATAGGTCAGTTGCAGCATTTTTTACAGTGACCAAGACATGGAAACAAAGAAAGTGTCCTTTGATAGATGACTGGATAAAGGAGATGGGCTACATATGTACAATGGAATACCACTCAGCCATAAGAAAAGATGAAATACTGCCATTTCCGACAACATGGATGGATCTTGAAGATATTATGCTAAGTGAAATAAGTCAGACAGAAAAAAGTCAAGAGCCATATGATTTCATTCATATGAGGGATACCAAACAGAAAGCAACAAATGAACAAGCAAGAAAAACAAACAAAAACTCATAGACACAAACAACAGTGTGGTAGTATGGATGGATCTTGAAGATATTATGCTAAGTGAAATAAGTCAGACAGGAAAAAGTCAAGAGCCATATGATTTCATTCACATGAGGGATACCAAACAGAAAGCAACAAATGAACAAGCAAGAAAAACAAACAAAAACTCATAGACACAAACAACAGTGTGGTAGTTACCAGAGGGAAAAGGAGTAGGGGGACTGTAGAGGGTAAAGGGGGTCAAATATATGGTAACAGAAGGAGATATAACTTGGGGTGGTGGGTACACAATGCAGTATACAGATGAGGCATCATTAGAATCATGCAGTTAAAACCGTTATAATTTTATTAACCGATGTCACCTGAATACATTTAATTTAAAAAATATAGGTCTAATGTTTTCTCCTCACATATATCTTTTACATTTAACATTAGGGTTTTTTTTTTTTTTATACCTTATCCAAATCTTCTCAGTAAAACTTGAATATATTTGTTCCTTTCTGTGCCTTCAGTCAATAGTATATGTTGGCCATCACAATTCTTGTTGTAAAAACTGTTAAACCCTTCGGTGCAGTTAGCTATGAAGTGTTCCAGTGGTTTCTTTTTGTCTAGACCAAATACTTACAAATTCCAGAATGGGTTTAATTTTCAGCTTTTTAGTCTTCTCTGGACTCATTTTGCTTTAGGCTCTCTCTATACTCAACATGGTTGAGTAAAACTCATAAGATGGAGTCAGAAAAGTAATGTAAGTTTTGCTACAACTATAATGTGAGAAATTTGGCAATTCAAAACCTCTGTGGCCTCAGTTTTCCAACCTACCAAGTAAAAGTGGAACAGAGCAAGACTCTTGAGATTCCTTTAACTCAAGATTCTGTTTAGCTGTGAATATCAGAGAGGCTATGTACCTACCCATAGATAGTAGGTTCTAAGACCAATAATTTAGCCATCTCCTAATTAATGCCACATTCTTTTAGTAAAATCCAGTACCTCTATGCTCAAATAGGGCTTCAAAGTTATTGCCTACAGAAGAGAAGGAGATGAAGTTGGCTTTAATACATTTGGGAATATATGACTTATAGCACCTTCTCTAAAAGCTGTTTGAGAAAGACCACTGGAGAACTGGGCTAGCTCTTGGCACATTAAAGATACTCAAATCAATATTTGTTATGTAGGTGATGAACCCAAAACAGTGACAGAGACAAGGGAGTAATGGCCAAACGTGAAAAAAGCTTATGACATAACAAATATCTCTGTTTACTGATGTTTCCCAATGACTTAAAAGGGGCCCTATTGAATGAATAGGAAAATAAATATAAAACTAAAGATTTTAAATGTAAAGTCCTAGAACTTTCCCATTTTGTTAAGGGTAGGTCCTGTTCCTACTAGTCCTTTTCATCCCCTAGAATTAGAGACACAAACTTCTAAATAAATAAACTTCTACAAAAATAATCTAATTATCCAGTCTGTACACTTTATAATGACAAATGCATACTGCCTAAACTAGGGCCCCATTTTAGATGACCAGATACCCAAAAGAAAATAGATATTTGGAGGTTTGAAAGATAAGACAACAAATTGTCTCCTCAAAATAATGCAATACGAAACACCACCACCAGTACAAACAGAAACAGGAAATCATCGCAGAGCAATGTTTTGCTATATAAAAGAGGCAATTTTAATTGAGCACAAGGTAAAACAAACTTTTCAGTTGCCGTAAAAAAAAAATCTATTTCTAGCTTTTAAACAGGAGGCAAGGTTTACAAATCCTTTGAAATACGTTTAACCACTGGCTGAGGTTGTCAAAGATAATGTATATGAAACTCTCCAGGGATGAAGGTCTACTGCTATAAGAACTTTTATGTCTTGGCTTCACCGGAATGGCAAGAATTCTAGTGTGGTTTGAAGGAATAAAAGTGTGTGTTTCCTTGGAGCAGTCATATCATGATATTTGTCTTTGTAAATATCAAATGGATCATTTTGAGGATGCTTTATATTTTCCTGGCCTCTTCATATTTTTTTGGCCTCGTACAAACCTGTGGTCAGGTAAATACTAGTGCATAGCAGGGCAGGCATTTGCTCACTGGTAATTACAGATTTGCTACCGGGTTAGGACAGAATCCCATGATGAAGTCAAAGAGCTTAATTTTTATGTGAGAGGTCTGCTACACATTGAACAATGTCACTGCAAGGACAGTAAAAAGAACTATATATGCCTGGAAACTGGAAACAGGACTTTTCATTAGAATCCTGGTTTGGCCAGGAGGCATCTTGGCCTGGGCAGAAGCTGGGTTAGCTGTGGAGGCAGAAACATGAGACACAGACCTGGGGCCAACTGAGTCAGTCAATATCTTCCTGCTCAGCATCTCAGAAATATTTCCTGGGTTAATCTCTTTGGACAGTAATGAAGGAAGGATATGATAGAAGAGTAACATCAATATGAAACAGATGCCCAAGTGTTCTCTGGATTGACAATACCAGAACTTTCTGAAGTGATTTCTTTTTTTTTTTCCTGGCCTTTTTTAAATAATGGCATCTCTTTTTCACAGTCTAAAATATTTTTTGTTTACTTTTTTCATTGGCCTTAAAGGAGGTCAGTCTAAATAAATTTGGAGGCATGAAGTACTTGTGCTCTGTCCTCCATGTATGGGATCATTAAGCTGTCATTATTGGGCCCTGCCTTGATAGGCATGAATAGTCTTATGTCAACATCTGCTCTATGGCTGCATCGTGTCCAGCACCCTTAGCTTGATGGCTTGCTTGAGTTATCCTGGTAGCTACACAGGCCCTGTGTATTCTTTTTGTTCCCTTGCTACTGTTTATCATGATGTCTGCATGTGATGACAATATAATAAGAAAATATAAGAATAGAAGAGGAATAAAATGAAAAGGCAAAATAAATAAATAAAAAGTTATATGTCTATATAGAATGCAACTACCACCAAGACTTATCAATGCAGAAGGCAAACTTCAGGTACTTACCGGCAGTGCTAAGGGGCCATTATCTATTGGTCACATTTCAGTAGAGTTGGGAAAGGAGAACTTGAAAGACCAGCATCAACCCCTCAAAAGCACAATATTCTGTACTTAGCATTATAAAAATAAGACATTCAAAGGCTACAGAGCTGCTTTTTGTTGTCTCTTTTGATTTCTCCAGGATGACCATGAGGTGTAAAAGAGCTTTGTAGAAACTCTCTGACACTTCCTTCCTTCTGCACACATTGGCTGCTAAGCATCATGGAACCTCATATATTCCCCACCTGCCCCTACACCACATCTGCCATGTCTAGCTCTACTTAGCCAAACAGAAATTCACATTCAACTAAATGCACAAAATGGAGCCAAGCTATAGGAAGTGATGTTAATGTCTAGGCTCTAGGGGCAGGCAGACTGGGTTTGAATGCAGCTTTGCCACCTACTGGCCATGTAGTTTTGAATACATGATTCAAATGTAAACTTCACTTAGTCCTCATCTATACAACCTTCATGATAGGGTTCAGTAGAGTGTGTAGCAAGCAGTAAATTTCTAATTGTTAACCATTGCTGTCATCGATGAAAGGTTCTCACTGTGTACAGAAATTGTTTTCCAAAGACTTTTCAAAGTAATGAAACCAAAGCTGAGAAGGGTCTAGGTAAAATCTGTACCACTCACATTGTGAAAGTAGCCTACATATAATCTTAAAAACAATTGTAGCTCTTTAGAGCTAGGATTAAAAAAAAAAAGAAAAGAAAATTGAGGACGTTAGGGGTAGGTTAAAAGCGATTTTCCCTGCACTGAGGAAAAGGAAAGTAAAATCAGAAGTCGCACTTATGTCACTCAGCAACATCGATGCTTTCAGGCAGTTTTAGGTAAATCATTTGAATGATCTAGAACACTGAAGCCATTTGAAAGCAAAAATAGCTTCACATTCGGCTTAAAGAGATGTTAGGAGAAGAAAATGAAGGATGTGACATTTATCAAAATGAACAATGCTTTACAAGCTTACGGTAGAAATAGTATGAAAGCCATTCATTCATGGATGATTAGGCAAATGAAAGAAAAAGTGAAGCCAGTGATTTCAGAAGGGAAGATACTTAAATTGACCAGAACACTGAAGAGGCCCTGATGGCCCTCTGTCCCATATTGTTTGCAAGTCGTTTTGGATTAGAAGACCTGTTCTTCTGAGCCACATGGAGCATCACTTCGGCATTAACACTATTCAAATCTGAGCTCAGCTAGGTGTGCCACACTAATTACCACAGTTTCAGGCTTTCCGTGTTTTATACAATATGATTATTGCTTTGCTTGCTTTCATAATGACATGTTTTCCAAATTGTAATTTCAGAGTTTATTGAGCAAAGTTGTGTATAAAAACAAACCTAGTGCATTCATCCTTCAAGAAAAACTGAACAAGTGAGAATGACAAAGGACTCAGAAGATTTCTATGGACCCCTGAGGTGATAACGAGAGCATCTAAAGCAAATGATTTTGCCTTTCAGTAAATGACTAACCTGGCACAGTGATTCTTCCTCCGGTGTCCTGGAAATTTAATGAAGCTTTCCAGATTTCTCATCAACTCTCAGCACTTCCTTGTGGATATACACCGGCCACAGTGCTCTCTTGTTGAAGAAACAGTGGGAGATGAGAAGAACAGAACCAAGAAATGAACCAGAAGGAGTCAGTAAACAATCTGTGAATAGATTTAGGTTATTTGAGACCATCAAGTCATTATAATGCTTCAAGCTCCTGGTTGAGATTCATAATATTAGAACTCTAGTTCATCTTTGAAAATTAAAAAATGTATAACAGAAAATGAAATTCTATGCTGAGCCAAATCAATGAGCCATCTTGCTATCTATATGCTAACTAGTATATATGCTTAGCTACATAAATAATATTTTGTTAGGGAACTGAGTAATTTGCCAGTCAGTAAACTCAGTGATCCTACTATCTACTCATTTTATACATATATTCTGAGCACATGATTTCCCTTTAATAACTGCTTATGATATTGCAATATTTCATGGATCTGTCATTATTTCATTCTTCTCATAAAAGTCTTTAGTGGCTAACACAGTCAGTAATTTCTTATATGAATCACCCACTATGTGAAAAAGCTATTGTTATTGCAGTTGAGGCTGGCAGTATGTGTAGGTAATTTACTACCTTTGCTGGCTCTAGCATATATGGGGCTCCATTGGTTCAGTCAGTACCATCCCCAGTCCAAATCCTCACCGACTCAGTGTGATTTCCAAGAGACATGACACTGAACCATGGCTAGGGTTTCTGTTCTAACTACTCACCTGTTCCCTATCCACCTAGGTTGAACAGGATAGATGTTTAAAAAGCCCTGGGACTTTACCCAGGGATAGTCAAGCAGCCCTCTTGACTTCCTTCCCCCTGAGGTCTCGTCTTTGGGCTTTGTTGGCCATTCAGTCTCCATTCCAACTATTTACCTCCACCACTGCAGCACAATCCAGCCATAGACAATACATAAACAGAAAAATAGGGCTGTGTTTCAATAAAACTTTATTTTAAAAAAACGCACCAAGAAATGGGCAGGATTTGGCCTGCAGGCCATAGTATGTACACCCTCAGTCTGGAGGGAAGACACACAATTATAAGATGACAAACTTATGACCACAGTGCAAGTATGCACAAGTTTCAGTGAGCATATAAAGTAAGGATACCTTATTTAGTTCTGTCATTAATTATTCATGCCAATGGTAAGCTCTTTCTACAGATGGCAGAAAGAACAAGAAATTTAATGGGAACAAAAGAAAATCTAAAATTAATATTTAGATTTGAGAGACTTTCTCTCTTCCTTATACAATCCTTGGTTTCAGAAAGTTACGCAGAAAAAAAATATCTAGTTTATTGTCATGTCATTTCATTTATCTGGCAACCCATATTCTTCAGATAGATTGAAAACAAATATAAAATATTCAATTTGCCACAATTCCCAAAATTCAGTCTATTCCTTGTGCCTCAAGCCAACAAGGTCTCAAGAACTAACTATAATAGAGCATTTTGCCATATCGAAGACCTGAGTTTTGGCTATAGTAGGATCTCACTTAGGAATAAAATATATTCAGGAAGAAATGTAGTAATGTTACCAGATTGTATAAAAACATCTTTTGAAGATACTTACATGCAAAACCTTTTCTTTTTAAATCCTCTTTCAAGGACATTTTTCATTGATTTTTAGAGAGAGGGGAAGGGAGACAGAGCGAGAGGGAGAGAGAGAGAAATGTTGATGTGAGAGAGAAACATAAATTAATTGCCTCCCAAATGCCCAACTGGGCCTGGGGACAAAACCCGCAACCTAGGCATAAGCCCTGACTGGAAATTGAATTTGGGATGACACTCCTACAAACTGAACACCGGGCAGGGCAAACCTTTCACTTCTTAAATGAGCATCTTTGGCTCATTAAAATGAGAACCTCAGAGAGAATAGGATTTGGAAAACAAATCACAGTGGTAAATATAATTGCTAACTGCTTTGGGTTTTATATAATTATACTGGAAAAATAGTTTGTCCCAGTGGCTGTCAGAATTATCTGAAGTGCGGACATATGAGATGTTGCACAATGTTGTGTACATATAATCCAGATGCTCCAGCCTACTCTCAATCTGCATACACCCCCAGCCTGCCATCCCTGAGTTTATGAGTACAGAAACAATGAGTAAGACTGTCTCGACTGCAAAGAAAACAATACATGGTATTTATTCCTTTGTATGTATTTTCCTGTACTCTCCAGATAAAACTGTAGCTTCTTCCAGAAAGATAGTCAATGCTCATGACTTAGAGATGGTCTGTCCAGTCTCAGGGCAAAACTGGACCGTTGCTCTTCTTCTTTCTCCTTCCATCACTCTCTCAGAGGACTGGTCAATTCATTGCTAGTCAATGCCCTTTATTTAAGTGAAGACAAGGGAAATAAAATAAAATTAAGACAAATCAGTCTTTTTTTTAACTACTTGCTAAACCACTCTAATAAAGGTTGCTAACCATTCTAATAAAGGTTGCTAGTGGACAAGACAGACATTATTGCCTAAATAAACATGATTTATGCCTCTGGACTTCATTGCCCATATTAACTCAGTATCTCCATGGAATATAATCATAAATTGGATATAAACTTCACCTCCGCAGAATTCTCAGGAGGTGGATGGGAGCTTATCACTTGAATCTTCTTGGTAACAGATACCCTAAAGTTTGTATAGTCCATGCCTGTAATATTGTGCTACCTAACAGGGCTTAAAATACCTACTGCTGAGGAGAGGGAGTTCATTACAATCATCTAAGCAAAATAAATAAATAAGTGAACAAATAAATAAATGTGTAAAACTTCTTCATAGTGTTTCATCCTCCAACATCTCCTCAGAAAGAGGTTAACATGGCTTTTTTTTTTTTTTAAGTAAGAATTTAAATAAGCTGATTCCTAGAAGTAAAGTGGTGTCTATCATTTTGTCTTCCGCTGCCACCTTCCTCAGACCCACCGTAATGGGAGAAAAAATTATGAGAATTATTTCTAACGCTGTTAAAATACTGGTATACTAGTGGCCATTGTGACAGCTCTTTTTGTTTTTAAAGTTATTTTATTTATTTTATTTTATTTATTTATTTGTTTTTATCCTCACCCAAGGACATTTTTTGATGTTTTGTTCATATAGAGTGGGAGGGAGAGAGAGAGAGAGAAACATCGATATCAAGGGGACACATCGAGCGGCTGCCACTCATACGACCCAATCAGGGCCCGGGACAAACTGCAACCGAGGTACTTGCCCTTAGCGGGAACCGAACCGGGTCTGTCTGGACTGCAGGCTGACGCTCTAACTGAGCCAAACTGGCCAGGGCTTTTAAAGTTATTTTAAAGGCATACCATAGGGAAAGTGGTAGAGAGCAAATTAAATTGGTTAAAATGTAAAAACAACAAATCAGAAAACCTACCAAGTTTACCGAATTCTTTCTCCTGGGATTGTTTCCTTTCCTAAATAGTATCACTGCTTAAACTCACAATTTCATATTTTCTGCTACCTTCTACTTTACTTCCAGCACCAAATCTAACTGATAATGACATGTTTCTTGCTAACAGGGAAAAAAAATTAAATTACGAACCAGAAATATATCAACTCTGTTGATAGAAATTTTCCTACTAAATAATGATGCTAATAACTACTTATTGCATCTAAGACTAGAACACTGCTGGGAGTGACGTATTCTCCAAGTTCATGCTGCAGAGGACCTTGACAGGTATTTAACTCCTTATGCTAAAATACCCCTCATCCTTGTTTTTGTAACACCAGCACTAAATTAAATACCAGGTCCCACCTCACTGAGGCTGTCCTCATATGCACCCGCAGAGGAGGGGCCCTTGACTTCACTCTCACAGCTGGGAGGCTGGCACTAGAAATCACACCCCACCATCCTCCACCGGAAGACAATTATCAGCCAACAGAACCATAGGAAAGAACAGTGCTCCCTAGGCAGGAGGCACATTTCTTACTTCCCAGAGACTGGGGATTCAACTTCAGCTTTCTTGCTATTAGAAGGATTCAATAAACAAAACAAAACCAAAAAATAAAAAGAATATAGATAAATACCCACATGAGACTCAGATTCACATTTTTATATATCTGCTTGTAGAAAGGAGAACTAGAGATGATAAAGGAAGAACACTTTACGCCAAAAAATGAGATTGTAATGATTCCAAGGTCTATTTTGGGACCAAAGGAACAGCATGTACAATAGACTGCAGATAACAGAGAACTAGATGACACAGAGCTTGAAAAAAATCCAGTTTACTTGGAGTTGAGAGAAAGAAGAGGGCATGGCAAGAGATAAGATATGAAAGGAAGTGGACAAGTCTTCTATGTTAAGAACTTGAAGTTACCCTAATGGCAAGGGGAAGGCATGGACGTGTTAAGCAGGGAGGTGATATGATTGGACCTCCCTTTTGGAAAGCTTACTCTGCAGAGGGGACAGATTATTGAATAGGGGAAAATCATCAGGTGGGAAGAACTATTAACAGAATACGAAATCATACCTTTTTTCACCCTCTGATTCCTACAGAGAAAAATTTGGATTTTCCTACAGAAAAGTTATGTCAAAGAGGCACTCAATGCTGACCGCCCCCTCCAACACACAAAGTATTCTGTTTATGGAAGGAAGCATCTGAAACACCTAAAAGTTTCTCCATCTCTGACAATAAAGGATCTACAGCCACACAGGATGAAAATGGAAGACATATCAGAACCTCATAGGATTTGAGATGCTTGAGTTGAGGTGCAGGAGAAGAGCCAAAGGGATGTCTGGGAGAGGAAAGAGGACGGGATGAGAAATGAAAGAGATTCCCAAACTTCCATCTGAAGTCAACTCTATGTGAACTGAAAGGTGATCATAATAGAAGCATGGAAGAAATGCTATCACACATACTATGGACCCTTGATCATTCCGGTTTGGCTTCCTTTAAGACTTTCTTCCTAATAATCTGTTCTCTCTTCCAAATTTTGCATTCTTAAATGATTAGTTACATAGTAATCTTGTAAGAAATGGTGAGATTCAGATTAGGGTATTAGTAGGGAAAAGAAAGAATGGGAATATATTTTAAAACATTTAAATCTGTAGAAGAAGCTCTGGCCGGTTTTCTCAATGGTTAGAGCGTTGGCCTGCGGACCAGAGAGTCCTGGGTTTGGTTCCCGCTAAGGGCATGTACTGTGGTTGCAGTTCGTCCCAGGCCCCTGTTGGGATCGTGTGGGTGGCAACCAGTCTATGTGCTTCTTTCACATCGATGTTTCTCTCTCTCTTCCACCCTCTCTCGTTCCCACTCTATCTGAAGATAAATGCAAAAATGTCCTCGGGTGAGGATAAAAAAAAATTTTGTAGAAGATGATACATTTTTTCTTGACTATACTGAAACAGAAGTAGCCGTGAGACAACACAATCAAGACATCAAAGGAGCAATCTGATGTATGGGATGGTGTCCAGGTGCGAAGATTCAGATGAAAATACAAATTTAAAAACAATCAGATCTATAAGGAGCTATATGAGAGATGTAGAATTAGGGATGGCAGAGCCATTGGAATGGCTCTGTTTACTCAGGGAAGTTGAGTGGAATGAAAAGAAAGAAGAGGAGAGGGGAGGGAAGGAGAGGGAAGAAAAAGGGAGGGGAGGAAGCCTAGAGGAGGACCCTGCGAAATGCCACCAACATATGAGGGATTGGCAGAGGAGTAAGAAACATGCTGAAAACCAAAAATGAAGCACCAAAAAGAAGTAGTAGGAAAGCCAGGTAGCTTGGTATCCCAGAATTCAGGGGTGAGCCTTTCCAAGAAGAAAAAGCAAGTCAGAACTGTGGAATGCTGCTGAGAGATCAATAAGATAAGGACTGACTGACTATTGAATTAATCAAAAAAGAGGTCATTGACCCTGGTAAGAGAAATTTCAATCAACTTGTAGGAGCAGAAGTCTTATCGCAGGAGGTTGAAGAGTGAATGAGAAGTAACAAGACAACAAGTACCAAGAACTATTTTTCCAGGTGTTTGTAGGTTCTTGGGTGCCTAGTACATATACAAGCACACACTGAATGATTAACAAATACCTGTGATAATGTTATATTGTGTTTCAATTCATTACATGTGTACTATATACTTTGTATTTGTAACAAATATAAAGCAGATGACAACCCTCAATAAAAAAAAGATAGATTGGTTGATCAAAATCATGAATACATTCATTTTTATTTTTTTAAAATTATATTTTAAGCCCTGGCCGGTTTGGCTCAGCAGTTAGAATGTTGGCCCATGGACCAGAGAGTTGTGGGTTTGATTCCAATCAAGAGAATGTATCTCAGCTGCAGTTCAGTCCCCAGCCTTGGTCTGGGTCATGTGGGAGGCAAGCAATTGATGTCTCTCTCTCACATCCATGTTTCTCTCTCTCTGTCTCACTCTCTCTCCCCCTCCTACTCTACCTAAAGATAAATGAAACAATATCCTCAGGGGAGAATTTAAAAAATTACTTAAAAAAGTATTTTTCTTTATTGATTTTAGAGAGGGGGAGAGAGAGAGAGAAACAGTGATGAGAGAGAAGATTGATTGGATGCCACCGGAATCAAACCGGTGACCTTTTGGTGCATGGGTCGATGCTCAGCCACTGGGACACACCGACCAGGTGAAAAATTATTTTGAAAAATAATCAATCCTATTTCCAATGTTCCCACAGGCTATAGAAGTATTGAAGGCAAAGGAAAAAGGAGGAATTAAAAAGGCTTATTTCCTTCTCTCTTTAGACAAATATTTGGTTCTCCTCCCCTCTCTGCTGAGTTGGAGGTAGGGGATAAATAAGACTAAATACCCTAAGAGTCCCATCCCAGTCTGGAATCTGGACCCATTGATTGAAGTCTTAGGTCAGGGCCTGGGATTTTTAACTCAAGGGCATCACATCCTGAGGGATCTCCAGTCTCATTCTCAGATATCATATAAAAAGCAAGGGCCTGTGGGCTCCTTCTCTAATAATTATAATGATTTATGTCCTCTGGGGAGACTATGGTTTGAAAAAGCATAGGATGAAGTAAGTGAAGATTCACCATCTTATGAAGGCTCACAGAATACTGTTTTAAAGGCTTCCTCTCTGATTATCTGCAATAGAATGGAAGACTATTTATCCTGTCATCATTCACATCCCTACCGTCTTTATGGCTGCCCCTGCTGTTATAATTGGCTGCCTAAGACTCCCACTTATTATGAGAGTACAAAGAGTGACATTTGTATTCAAACATACTGAACTGGAATTATATATAATTCTGTTTTTCTGTCTGTGTGGATCTTTTCTTCTCCATCACAAACTGGCAATTTTGTCCACATAGAACTGAGCATCTCGGTGATAAATGGGAGATTCAGTAAACCCTCCAGTTGCTTTGTTTACTCTGTGACTATCAGCAAGTTCATGGACCATCAGATCAGCTGAGACCTGCCCTTCTTCATCTTTTGCTGGTTGCTATGTAGGCACAGTCCCTGTGTGTTTAGAAACAAAATTAATGAGTTGTATTTTCCTCATTTCTCTGTAAAATGTATAAGATCCGGACACAAGGCAAACTGGAATACCATTTTAAAGAAAACAGTTTTTTTTTTTTTTTTCCCTCTAGTTTCCCCCATCATACAATTCTATCACTAGACTCAACATCACTACAAAACTATCCCTCCTGTATTAATAGAGTGTTTGGCTTTTCCACAATAAAGGCCAGAGATTGCACAATTAGTATATAGAATCTTATGGTCAGAGAAGTTAAGTGATTAGCTTAAAATCACAGAGTGTAAGTGGCAGAATTAAAATAATAGCATGAGAAAAGCAGAAGAGGCCCAGCTGTAATTTCTCTTCCCCACAACACATTCCAAGATTTCAGGAAACGTTGAAAGGATCTTTCCCACAAAGGTTTGTTAACTTTCTAATTAACAAAAGGAAGGGAACTTTTTCTGATATTTTTAGATTACAGACCAATAATTTAAAGGTATGCTGATATTTATATTAGCAAAATATAAGGGATCACTACTAATAACTGGAAAATTCTTAGGTAAATTTTTCGACATAGACAAAATAAAATATTTAATGTCACTAAAATTAGGAATACAATTTTTTTTTAACAAT
Organism: Molossus molossus; assembly: GCF_014108415.1. NCBI lineage: Eukaryota > Metazoa > Chordata > Mammalia > Chiroptera > Molossidae > Molossus > Molossus molossus. Next base: position 40,048,900 of record NW_023425350.1, read on the forward strand.
AGAAAGAACTATTTAATCATGTTAATTGATGCAGCAACATATGAAATGGTGTTTGTGGTGTAGTTTCAAGTATATCGGACATATAGATACCCAAGAACAGAGGAGGGAAGAGAATGCACCAAAATATTAACAGCAGTGAAAGCTCGGTGGTGGTAGTATTATGAGCTACTTTTACTATTCTTTTTATACTTTTTGCATTATCTAAATTGTATGCAATAAGCAGTACAGTGCATGCTGTGGTACACCACCCAGATTTGCTGTCTTCTATTCCTTTTTCAGGATTGAAGAGAGCTGCCTCTCTCAAAGTTGCCTCCTCTCCAGGGGAAACATACATTCAATGACTGGCCTATTAGAGAGTATGAAGGCCCAGACCCTCACAGTGATTCAACTCCAGAGCTTCCAATAAGAGTAGCTGACCTTTTCATGATGACATCATATTTCAAGAGCTCCCTCTGCACAACCCTTTTTCCTTCAATCCAATAGTACAACTTAATGAAATTTCTGCATTAAGATCTCCTTCTCAGCATTTATGTTCTGGGAGAATACAATCTGCAATAGTTGGTGCCAAGAGTGATTCGAGAAAAACAGTGTACAGAATGGAATTTTGCTGCTGAATCACTTGCCGATCAGTTGGCAATGAAAACTTGATGACTGGTGGTAGATGGAGCACTAACAGCTCTCAGCATGCAGCAGTGGGGCAATTGTGAAAACTTTCACTAACAATGAATTGAGAGGGAATAGTGGTAGAAAGGAATACACTGATGGGTGCAATATCTCAGGCTTTAAGAAACATGGAACGTAAACATAAACATTATGTAATCAGATGGCTATTGCTGGGAGCAATCAATAGCAGTGGGTGGTGAAGCTTGTTATTCACTTAATATGGAAAGATAAGTTATTTGCTGTTAGAATACACCCAGATTTATGGACAGCAGAAGAATGGCTTTGATGGTGGGATAAAGCCCCTGAAGATAAAAACTGGAAGATCATAAACAAGGAATCTGAGAAACCAACAGATAGAGGAACCTGTGAGGGCTGAAGACCTCTGATCACATGTTAACACCTATCAGAGAGCATCCACCTCAGAAGAGATATTAAACAAGTAGACAGAGGTATTTGATTAGTTTATACCAGCCAGCCTCTGTCATTGTACTGGGACAAAGTCAACTGAATTGAGCAGCCCTAGAAGCAAGAATGAAGGTGATGTTTGGGCCCAACAGCATGCACTCCCACTTACTAAGGCTAATGCCCAGATGGTGCTGCCACCAAATGTTCAACTTGCTAACAACAGAGTGCAAATATGAGCCCCTCATATGTCATCATCTCTCAAAAATACTATCTAGACTCTTGTTGGCATGTGATCATGTAGGATTTTTCTTCACATTGGAAGAGGCAGAAACTCAACTGATTAAAACCAGCATATATTCTAAGTATGGGTTTGCATTTTTTTCCTGCAGGACCTAACCTGCCTCACTCTTCAAGAGCTTACAGTGTTTGACCCACTGACACAGGATCCCATGTACTTTGCAGTGGTCACAGGACAAGGCAATCCACTGGAGCTATCATTTACTGTGCCGTCTGGAGGATGCTGACCTCGTGGAGCAATGGGATGACCTGATGAAAGCTCAGTTGGGGCATCAGCTGGCAAATAATACCCTGAGAAAATGGGGAGTCTTCCTCCAGAATGTTGTATAACACCCGAAATCAATGGTGCTGTTTTCCCAACAGGTAGAACGCACTCCAGTCTCAGCGACCCACCTGAGGGATGTGTGCTTTCCTTCCCATCAACGCTGGGCTCTGCAAGTTTCTTTCTTCTGGTTCCCGATAGGAATGTTTCCACCATAGAGCACAGCAAGACTGCCACTGAACTTGAACATATGGACACTTTCCATTTGCTTTATGGTTCTTGTACTGAGAGAGCAGTTGGCCAGGAGAGAAGTCACATCTTGGCAGGGGTAACTGCCCTGAGCATCAGGAAGGAGAGCTGCTGTTACACAATGAAGGCATAAAAGAACACATTAGCACTCAGATGATCTTTTCCAGTGTCTCTGAGTGCTCTCTGGCATACATTTGATTGTAAATGGACAAATTTACATCCACAGACTGTGAAGAACTTGGTAACTAGGGGCTCAGACCCCTGTGTCTGTGTCATCCCAGCAAGTGAGCCGTGTAGACTAGCAGAGGTGCTAGCCAAAGGTAAATGGAATCTAGAATATTAGAAGACAGAGATGGTAAGCTATAGCCTGGAGGGCAGGTAAAATTGAGCTATAGCTCATCCCATTAACCTTCCTCTTGTAATTTTTCTAGAAAAAGCTCATGAGGGCCCAAGAAGAGCTGTTCCCAGAGCATATTATAATGAAGCCGATGGGTCTGAGCAGTGCGAATGGTGGGCAGTTATGGAAGCTGTGGTGCCAAGATCAACCTTCAGGACTAAGCCACTCACTCGCCCACCTCCTGCAAGTGTTGGCAGCTAATCTCTCTTAACTGAGTTTATCTCCAGGCATCACCCTGGGCTGAAGAAGGCTATCTGAGCTGATGGAACCTCCTTGTCCTGGGTTACGCCTCCACTCCACCTCACCCCTGGTTTCTGGAGGCAGCTCATAGCCAAATATTGGTCAGTGTGGGAGTATAAAGGTCCAGCTCTCTTGCCTCCATGTGTGTCAGTTCCACAGGGCCATTGGATCCCAGATCTTCCATTAGAAAAGCAGAGGCCTAAACTCAGGGTACATTACAGATCAGTTCCTCTCTCTCTGACCATCCTACTTTCTTTATTCTCACACATGTGGTTCCTAAGAGCATGTGCCCTCAATAAACTTCCTTTGCAAAAAAATCTCAATCTGAACATTTTCCTTAGGGAATTCAACCTGCAACCCAGAGTATTATTTTAGAAAAAACATAAATGAAAAATTTTAAGAAAGTATGTTGCTATGTCTATCCCCTTCTTTATGCAAAACATCCTCACGCAGGATACTTCCAGTCCCAAGGCTACTTCAGAGTAAAATATTGAGGAAGGGGGTCGAGGAAAGCGAACTGGTTTAAGGCAAATGATTGTCTTCTCAGTCAAATGTAAAAGCCAAGAAAATTATTTTAAGATTTGAAAGCAGTGAAGATCACAGTCATGATAAAAAAAAAAAAAGATAATCTGTGAGATATGCATGACAGTGGCATTTAATTAAAGAACTATTTTGTTCATGCTGAGCAGAACTTTATTGGACAATAACCTCTGGGCTTCACAAGGCTCTGTCAAGCTAAGAAGGAGCGGGAAAAGGACACGGTAAGAACAAGCTCATTAGTGGAACAGGTGGGTAGGCGGATACCTGAATAAGCAGGGACTAACAGAAGCAGATGTCTTTTCTTGGAATTCCTACCTTATGTTTCTTCAAGAATACATGCCTGTTGTAGATTTGCAAATTTTACTTTTATCTTTAGTAAATTTTAAATAATTCATTTCAGATTCCAAATAAACTATAATAGTTTCATGTGCTAACAAGCTAATGCTGATCTTTCCTTATTGAGATATGATTGTTTCCCAGATTTTATTTTGAGTTGTGGTACTAAACATTTACGACAAACACTTGACACTGTAGGACATTCTAAGGGAAATGTTTTCTCTTTTCATCTGAGGTGGGGTAAGTCCGTACAAAGATGCGCCAAGGGCCTGCAGTGAGGGAGAGCCCGGGCTGGCACGCAAAGCTTTGGTTCCACATCCTGCTCTGAAGCCATGGGCAAGGCACTTCATCTCTCTAGGCCTTAGCTTCCTCACCTATGAACCACAGGACTGGGCGATTACCCTCTCCTTCTTCTGAGATACTATGAGTATCATGTCATAAGGTAATTAAAAGTCCTTCTAGAAAAGCTTACTAACTTTGTGTATATCCAATCCTTAATGATTTTCTTTTGAGGAGAAGCGATCATTGTAAAGAAAATGAATTAACATAACACATGGGATATGGAACATTTGAGCTAACGATAAGGGTGATAACATGTTGATATCATCAAGAGACACGAATTAAAAGGCACAAGCCTGGTAAAGAACAGCGTGGGTTTCCACTGACCTCGTAGAAGAAAGACCCAGGTGGCATGTGATATTGCGTTATAAAGGCCAAACAGCTGCAGGCAGCAGCTATGCCTGGGGTGCTTGGGTTAGCACACAGGAATCCCCTCCCCTCAGCCCTCCACAGAAACAAGCTTTGCAGATTCATAGTCCTCAGATTCACACTCTTCCCAGCCTCCTTCCTTCAGCCTACCTTCCCAGTGGACACATAGCCCTGAAGCTCAATGACAAGGGCAGTAGACATTAAAGAAGAGGCAAGGGAAAGTCCTCCAGACGACTGAAGAGATTGGAAGTCAAGGAACCCAAGCCTCTAACACACCTCAGGAAGCTTCAAGTACAAATAAGGCCAAGATCCACAAGAGACTTTTAATGGCATGTTAGCGAAGATGCTTTCCTTTTTCATACCCTACTCCCTGTTTTAAAAATGGGATCATCTCTGACTACATTAGAATCATTGGCCAGTTTTTCCTTTTCAGGAGATGTACTGAGATAGCTGGAGCTGGTGCTTAGCAAAGAGGAACTGTTTGTCTGGTGTCCCCAGCCTCTCTATTCCGTGCCCTTCCCCCTGCTCCCCAAATTAGCTACCCAAATCTTCCTGCAGTCTGTCTAGTTTCTTCCCCTATTCATATCTTCCTCTTAAATCAATTCACTTGACATTCTCGATATTTACTATGTTTACATAGGAGAACTTGAAGGCCTATTTACATTTTAACATTGATCAAAGGGCTTAAGACACATGAGTCTTAAGTAGTCATTAAGTTGAAGAGAATGTTTACAGACTATTTTTTAATGTTATGAGATCCCTGAAATTATATTAAACTGTCACCAACTAAACTTACAGACCAGATTTAGATCATTTATATTTCTTCTTCCTTTTATAAATGTAACAGGAATTCTGTTTTTCTTCATATCAAAGATGTTTTTAGAATCTAGGAAGTTTGACAAATAGGAACCAATCCTCCTCTTGTTATTTGTAAGACACAGTAAAGGTGAAGTTTTCTGTAGACATATATTGAGAGTGACAGGTACAGAAATTCAGAGGAGAACACATAAAATTTATCTGTTGGATAAAAATAATAAAATATTGGTAGACAATCTATTATTTAGACATGAAATTTAACAGATGCTTAGAAAGAACTAAAAACTAAGCTGCCAAATGATGAAACAGAATAACCCAATGTTCTGAGCATCCTCACAATTTTAAGCTGGCTTTAAATATATGGAAGAAAAAAAAAAGAAAAGAATTTAAAAATTCCCTAAAATAAGCATTAATAAATAGGCTCTTTACGGAAAACCTCAGACCAGAAGAGCAGTGATAGTTTAAATTCCCTAACAATACCAGGAACAATGACAAAAGCGTGAAAGGCTTAAAATTGATTATAGGTGTCTCATACTGAGCCTTCTAAACTTGAAGAGCACTTTGTGTTCACACAGGAAAATGCCCCCCCCCTTTTTTACCTACCGATTACATAGTCAAAATAGTCATTGCTCATGGGTAAGCGCATTGTAAGGTTTCTAGAACCTGCCATCACATCTAGGTCATCTCCATGGCTGAAAATTTAGACCCTACAGAATATAACAAAGCTCAGCCATGGTGCCCAGCACCTGTGACAATTAGTAAAGCTCTGTAAATGCAAATGCATGGCCGCAAGTTGAACAACAGAGTTCTTGATAGATTCACAATGTCCAAAGTGTAATTTTCTCAGTTGTGAGACCTCTTAATAAATCCATAAAATGCATATTCTCATGATAATAAAAGATGATAGATTAACTTTCTAAAGTACAAGTGTATTTAAAATATAGTAGGAGATTTTGCTGGAAGTCAAATTAAGGTACTTATTTATTTTTTAAAATGTGTGAAGATAAGTTTTCATCAGTGTTACCTACATTGTGTTCTTCTAAACAGATGTTCTATAGGGGAAGAAATAGTTTTCATGGTCAAGTAAGTTTGGGATATATTCCCCTCTGGGACATTCACCATCTTTATTAGAATATGAATTAGCTTTAGTGATAATTTTCAAAAATATGTTTTTATTGATATTTTAGGGATAAAGGAAGGGAGAGAGAGAGAGCTAGAAACATTATGTGAGAGAAGAACATCGATCGCTGCCTCCTGTATTCCACCTACTGGGGATGGAGCCTACAGCCTGGGCATGTGCCCTGACCTCTCAGTCCATGGGACAATGCTCAATCCACTGAGCCACACCAGCTGGGCTACTTTTTAATTTTAAAAAGTTTAATAATTTAACTTTTTAACCCATATGTTTGCAAACTTATTTCTCCCACCAAGTTTGCCTTTAAACATCAGGAGAGAGTTGTTTTCAGAGCATGTTCTTTGGAATACCCAGCAATACGGCATCACTCATGGGAAAAGGAAGATTATTTTTCTCAGATATCTATATTCACGTCATCTTGTCACATTTTTTATTCCTCAGGTTCGAACACCAACCTTCAATTTCTGAGATGTTTTAAAAAGTTGGATAAAGAATTGTGATCGCAGAGTCAAGATGGAGGTACCCGGGCTAATCCGAAGCCAGAGACTCAGTGGGAGAACTGAGGGGCTCCCACGCCAGCCCTGTGTTAGAACTGATTTGCCTCAGAGTAATGACACTGCTGACTGGGTTCCCACTTCCTTGGGGGGGGGGGGGCGGACAGTGCCACCCAACCAGGTTAAATACACCCATTTAGAATAATTTGTAAAAGAACAGAAGCCACTTTAAAAGCCTCTACTCAAGGGTCTTGCTGTTATTAACAGAATTACCACAGTAATTTCCTTATTCAAATCTCCTCTTTGTTCATTAAACTGTGGCCACAAACCAATTGATTTGAGGAAAAAGAGAAAAAGAATAAAAATTAGTTCATGATCAATTAACTTTCAAGTCTTAGTAATGTACTATTAATTCAATGGCTAAAAAAAATTACATTTCTCTGGTTTACGTTTGCTTTATAAATGAAGGCAAAGTATTTTAAAAATAGGATTTCTACAAAGATGAAAGGAATGAGAATTATTCATATTTCTTATTTAATCCTCACTTGAAAATATGTTTTTTATTGACTTTAGAGAGAGAGGAAAGAAGAGAGAGAAAGAGACTCATTTATAGGTTGTCTCCTGTGCACACCCGACCCCTGCCCCAACTGGATAGAACTTCAGCCTAAGTCTGTGCCCTTTTGGTACACTGTGGGATGCTCCAACCACGTGACCCACCCGGCCAGGGCTATTCATATATCTTTTTTAAAACTTTGAAAAATAAAGATGGAGAATAGGCAAAGTATCAAAAGAAAAAACATTTAAAAAAAATCTATGGACTTTTAGAAACTAAACAAAAAGTACACTATATATTTTTTTCTATAAAATAAAATAGGTATGACTATCAAGAGATTTAAGATAACTAGTCTTTCATTCTGAAAGAAGAATGCCTATAGAAAATTTAATATGAAGCTAAAAAACACAGTAAGTTGGAAAACACAAATGTTTTTTAATTAAAGAAGTTTCTTTATATTTACTTTAGAATATGGCATTGGAATCACTTGCTACTCCACTGCAAACATAAACTGAATTATTTAGCTTTTACATGTTTCATATGGATTTACTATAAATTTACACAATGATTTCTATTTTTTCAAAATATCTATCTCCAAAACAACAGAAAAGTTAAATTCACACAATACTCTCAAAAACTAAATCAAAATGATAGGAAATCTACATAATCAATTTAATTATATATATTTCAGTCTTTATAGTCTCCCTTTTCTTTTATATTGTATTTAATTTGATGACCTTTAAAATAATCAACTATTATCATGGAATAGATCCTATGTTTTACATTAGTGATAATAGAGATGTCCTATAAAAAAGTCCCTGCTTTTTCACAAGTAAAATAAATGTGTATACTTCTGGGTCACTTAGTCACATGGTAATATTTTTAGAATATTTTTCTATATTTCTTAAAAAAATCTACCTCATCTTAAATAAAATGTGTGCAGAATATGCTATTATTTGTATGAATAATAATTGGCAGATATTTAGATTGCTTCCAGATATTTTTTGTGGTTGTTATAAATGTGTTGTGATGGTCATCCTAGCAAACTGCCTCTGCATATTTTTGTTCTTATTTCTATAGAGTTGGGCTACTTTTTCTTATTCATTTGTGAATACTTTAATAAAAATAAAATTATCCCTTTCTCAGATGGTTTTCAATTACTTTTGCCCAGTTTGTCACTCATGTTTTGACTACAATTTTTTTGATTGAAGGATTTAATCTTAAATTTATCAATCTCTCTTTATGACTTCCAAATTATGTGTCATGCTTAGAAGTCCTGCACTATGGCAATATTCTAATGTTTTATTCCATTGCTTTTATGATTTGATTTTTAAATATTATGATGTTTAATCTATTTAAAATTCATTTTAGTGGAAGAAATAGAAATCATTCTAGCTCTCCAAATGTTAAACCCATTTATTGAACAACATTTATGAAAGAATCTATTCCCTCTCCCATTTATTTGAATTCTACCTTTATCATACATTAAATTGTCATATAGTTTGAGTTCTACTTCCACACTCTTCAGTCTATTCTTTGTTTGTTTGTTTTTTAAATATTTTTTATTAATTTATTTTTGTTACAGATGTTTCTCCTTTCCCCCCATAGACACCCCCTGCCCTGTCCCCAGCATTGTTGTCTATATCCATTGGTTACACATACATGCATATAAATTCTGTGGTTTATCTCTTTCCTCCCCCCCCCCCCTCTTCTGAGGTTTGTCAGTCTGTTACCTTACTTTATGTCTCTGGGACTATTTTGTTCATCAGTTTGTTTCGTTCATTATATTCATAAATAAGTGAGATCATGTGATATTTGTCTCTCTCTGATATGACTTGTTTCACTTGGGATAAAACTCTTCAGGTCCCTCCATGTCGTCTCAAAGGATAAGAGATCTTTCTTTCTTACAGCTGCTTAGTACTCCATTGTGTATATGTACCAAAGCTTTTTAATTAAAAAAATTGTTTTATTTATTAATTTGTTTTTGTTACAGATGTTTCTCATTTTTCCCCCATTGATACCCTCCTCCCCTTCCCCCCTGCCCCACCCCCAACTTTGTTGTCTGTGTTCATTGGTCATGCATACATACATGTAAGTTCTGTGGTTTATCTCTTACCCCCCCACCCCGGCCCCAGCCTCCCCTCCTCTGAGGCTTGTCAGTCTGTACCCCACATCTATGTCTCTGGGTTAATTTTGTTCTTCAGTTTGTTTAGTTTCTTCAGTTTATTCTTAAATCAGTAACAAACTCTTGCAAGTTCTCTAGATTTATAATTCATGCAAATATTTGGTTGGTCTTGTTTTCACACGTGACTCTTATTTATAATCTTTCATTTTAATCTTATCATATATTCTTCTAAGTAAAATTTAGTATTATTTTGTGAATTTTCTTAAAAGCAATATTGCTAGCATTTTGAAAGGAGTATATTAAATATACAAATTCAAGAAAAAATATGTTATGATATAGATTATTCTTGTCCCAAGTGTATCTTTCTTTTTTTTTATTTAATAATTCTTTATTATCCTTAGAAAAGATTTAGTTTTTTCACTTACATTCTACACATTATTGTTCCCAGATATTAAATATTTTATTTCATTATTTTAAAAATTTTAATGTTTTATATAATCCAATATGTCTAAATGTCATTTCAACATGTTATAAACATAAAACATTGGTAATGAGAGTTAAAATTTTTAATAGTAAGTCTTCAAAATTCAACATGTACTTTAAATGTCTTAGAAATCTTAGTTTGAACTGATTAGGTTTTTTTTCTGATCTGAATAATTACTTCATTATTGTAATTAATTAACTTCATAGAAACATATACCAATAAAGAGTTTTATACTTAATTTTCATGTTCCCTCACTGTGCAGATTAAGTCCTTCATTTCAGGGATATTTTTAAATATCTCTTGTAATACTACTTTTCTTTCTTTTTAAATTAAATGTATTAGAGTAACATTGGTTAATAATATTACATAAATTTCGGGTGTACAAAATTATAATTTGACATCTTTATATTCTATTGTGTGCTTAATAGCTGAAGTCTAGTTTTCTTCCTATAAAGGAAGAAAATAAAAATAGTAATTTTTACCATCTAAAAATTATACATATATTTTACTTATATATTTGCTTATGTTTATATCTTTCCCAAATATAATATAAGCTGCATTGTGTTTAAGAATAGACTCATATATTTATGCTTCCTACTTAAATTTAATATCATTTTGTCAGATGTCTCAAAATGTTGGTATTTTATAAGGATTCCATTAATTATGTAGTTTAATATAAGATTTAAAGTATTTGAAAGTTGGATTACACATAACAGAAACTCAATATATATTTATGTGTATATATGTATATACAGTGTGAGGCAAAAGTAGGTTTACAGTTGTGAGTACATGGAACAATTTATTCTTGTATCATTATATTAATTATTTTATTTTCCATAAAACAACTATAGACCTACTTTTGCCCCACTCTGTATATATGCACACACGTGTGTGTGTGTGTGTGTGTGTGTGTGTGAATAATGACTAAACTTGGATTATATGAGAAATCAGAGAGCAACCTCTGTGAAAGCATAGCATAGAAAATCTATTACGACATAATCTGGTCTATATGTGTTTATCTCACACCGCAGTTGGTGAGGAGCTGTTGCTCAATGCATACTGGTTTTCTTTCTATCTGTCTAAGAAACAGATTGGCCTCGAGAAGCTCCTATCTCATAAACAGAGAGTCTTATGTTTTTACACTCATTATAGAACTCAAGAGAGAATAGACAGAGGTTTTTTTCAAAAAGACTGTTTATCTGACTAATCAAATTTTATTTTGACCTTGAGAAAGTCTGCTATAGAGTCCTATAGATACATGCATAACGTAATCACTGAACCATTCAAATCAATCAGATCAAGTTCCATTACCTGGTTATTTCACTTAAGGAAATGGAAAGTCAATGAGATGATTATATCTTATAATGAATGAAATTAGGGTATCCATACATATTTATTGGGAATTTGCTTCTAATTATTATTTATGCCATTGTTCGTGTGAACTCAAGCTCAATTTCGTTACTTATTGAAGGAAATTTCACTGGATTGATTTGATTTCAAGTGAATAATATAAGGTGCTTATAAAATTAATGTGTTAATAAACACTCTGAATTGAAATATACAGAGATATCTGAATGATGCTAATTGGCACATCAGACAGGTCTTTAAGCAGAGGTTTCTTGACCCAGGCACTCAATTCTATCAACTCTTCAGATGATGGTCAGATTCTGGGGAGTTGATTCATACTAACCAAACTCAGAACCGATTCTGATTATTGATGAAAATATATTCACTTTGGATAGGACTTAACTATCCCCTAAATAAAATGGCTCCAAAACAAAAACATTCATGTTTTTCAGAATATCATGTTTCTTCTAGGTTCAAACAACTGGTTCTTTCAGCATCTGTATACATGTTTTACATTGACTGTTGATTAGTTTGAGAAGCATCATGCTTTCTAATTGGATTTAAAAGATATCCTGAAGCACATATTAACAAAATATTTCTTAAAGTGATCCACTCTAAATTTACTCTTTCATTCATTTATTGAACATTAAATGTCTTCTATAGGACAGAACTTGTGCTGGGCACTGATGAAATAACAACAAAGCACAATCCCTACTGTAAGAAGGTCACAGTCTGGAGGGGAAGACAGATATATGAAAAGATAAGTTACAATATGGTGTGAAAAATACTTTGACAGGGTGCTACAGAAGCATATTGTACCTGTCTCATCTAATCAGGTTTTTGGTCATTCCACATGCTTCAATTTAAGAGGCATTTGGGGGTGGGGGGGGGGGAGAAATGAGAGACAAGGGTAAAACTAAGCACTAACTCTACCCTGTTTATAAAAATGCAGTTTTTGAGGCAAGGAGAACTATTACACACACACTTTATATTCAGCTGTAGAAATCATTCTTCCTCTTGGCAAAAAATAATCCAAAGGTAGTAGTGGAATTTAAAGCAGATGTGCTCAAATTCAATGGGTCGTATCTCCAGGTCACTCTAACCTAACTGGAGGTCATCACCAACTCTGATACCTCCTTCTAGGAACCAAGATCATACCTTCATGATGAGAGCAAAATTGCCTTGTGGAATTAGACTCGTGAATTTTCCAGTCCATCTGTCTTTGGCACCAAGCTCTGGTGACATTCTAAGACCTCAATGTCAGAGATTGAAGAGCTTTCTACATTATCCATAATTTTTTCTTTAATACTGTATGGGATCTAGATGTGAGGATAAGAGAAAAAAGTGATTAGTAAAAGGACAACACTTGTGAACCACGTGTGGCACATTGCTAATGTTTATATGTAGTTTGCTAAGACAAAGCCAGCAACCAAGTGGTAGGGTGAGGACTGCAAATACAAGGTGTGATGAAATAGTAAAACATGTTTAATATCTAGAATATATTTGGGCTGAAAACTATACTTCTATCTTTCTGAACTAGACATAAATGAACAGTTCAATTTTAAAAGGCATTGTTCTACCAAGTTTCTTACCAGGGTCAGCATTTTGAAATTGTTCTCCAAAGAGAGCAAGAGTGATGTATTATAGAACACAAACAGTTTAACATTCGTATTAGATATAACCTTTTTTCCCCTCTTGAGAATAGTTGGAACCTATGCACCATTATTGTTCAATAACCACTAAAAAGAACAGAGCAGCAATAATTCTTTTGAATTTCAGAGCTTCAAAGTAACATTTCTTCCTACCACCATTAGAGATACTTACTTACTCATCAGCAGACTGTGTCCTCATTCTAAAATATTGCCTTTGTAAGCACAAGAGGTCCCAAAGGAAAGTATCAATTGTTATTGACTTCAAACCACTGACTCAGCAAATGACATTCATCTGTTAAGAAGTAAAGGTTGAGAGAATGGCACAAGGTCAGTTTCTCTTCAAAACTTACATATGCACCCTCTGCTGTTAATTCACTTGCATTTACTCCAAGAGAATGACTAACAGTGTTTCTCATAAATTCTCAGTAATAAATGAGAAGCTAAATTATTTCCCAATTTATGCAATATTAAGAATTCTTGATGATGCTGAATTTTAAGAGAATGTTATGTATTTTTTTTTTAAATAGAAAAGTAGTGTTCCTAGTTATTTAAATTTAGCTGCATTACTCAAGTTTACATAACCTTTATATTCTTTGAAGGCTAGAAATGCTGAATAAATGAGAAAATGCTAATTACACAATGTTAAATTAAAAATGAAAATTATTTTGGTTTATCTTCAGAAGAATAATTTAAAAATTATTTTAATAAATTCTAGGGGGATAAAAGCATAGAGATTTCTCTGCAGGTGTGTTAACTCTTCCTAGACACTCAGATCCCATTAAAGCTATTCATCTACACAGCCATGTTTACATGAAATCTAGAGTCATATTTGCCTGAAATCTAGATATTTTGGACAACAAAGAAATAAAGATTGCTGCATATAATTTCTAAAATTCTTCATTTATTCAAGAGATACTTTTTTTCTTTCCAAAATAATCATTTCTTTGATAAGCTAGGTTTGTAAATGTCCTACCTAAAATAAAATATTTAATGAAGACAGTTAACGTATCTGAAAATTTTAGAACATAAGACTATCAATTCATTGAGGGCAGTAATTTTGTCTTAATTCTCTCTTATTTTACAATCTAGCACAGCTCCTGGCACATAGTTGGATTCTCAATAATTATTTATCAAGTAGAGGAGTCAAAGCAATATTCCTTTTATTCATTATTATTGACACAGTTAATGATATTAGCCAACAGTTGTTGAGTGCTTATGTACCAGGCACTGTGACCACAATGTATTAACTATTTTAATCCTCACAACAATTCTGACATTTGGACTGCTATTATTCCAATTTTACAGATGGGGAAACTGAAATACAGAGAGGTTAGATAAGTTGCCCAAGATATACAGCTAGTATATAGTAGAGTCAGGACTCAAACCAGGCAAATTGGCCCCAGCTCTCTCACATAACCATGGCACTCTACTCTCCTGTCTTTCTGAATTTATAAGATATCAAACATCGGAGCAAATTATAAATATTTTCAATAGTGGCTAGTTACCCACCGAGATGATTTCAAGTAGGTCTAATTTGTTTTTGTGATCTAAAAGTAATTTAAAAATAAGACATTGTATATTCTGGAGCTGGTTTAAAGTAAATAAAATGTTAAATCAGTTAAGAATAGTTATTCTAAAGTTTAAATAGTTGTAAAATATATTTACTAAATTTAATGTCACTTTTGCTTATGTTCTAAAAGTAAGTTATTTTGCTTAACTAGATTTAAAAAATATATATTATTTTCTGAAGGCAAACAAAAGCAGACTGCATTGTAGTTTTGAAGGAATAAAATACATTGAATATGTAAGTGCAAAGCAACATAAGATGTTTTAATTGAATGACATAGAATCATCCACTAATTCAGTTAACATATATGTATATATATAGATAACTGAAATGAAGGAAAAATAAGGATAGAAAGTGCAGTGGAGAAAATGGTTCCTTCTGCCTGCAGAAGCCATGACAAATAGTAAAGTGACGTCACAGAAGTGATGTGGTTGGACTAGGTTTTAGTGGCTGGAGATTCAGGCTTCAGATCCTACTGCTTGGTTTTCATGAGGTGAAGGGTGCCTGCAAGAAGGCAGCCTTTGATGCAACAGAACCTGGAAGAGAGATGGGAAATACAGTGACCTTGAGCCACCTGTCCGCAACATCCCCAAGAAAAGCACTTAAGCCAACTTTGAGCAAGGGCTTTCTCTCTAATTCCATGATGATACACAGTGGCACAGAGGACTGTTCTGATGACTTCAGAGTTTGAGGACCATGTACTAGGACTCAGCACAGGAACCTTAAACAAGAAAAGCAGTAGCAGACGATGCAATGGTGAACAGTAATGATTCGCGTTTATGGAGCACATGACACAAGTCAGACACTCTCCCACTACTCCAAATGCACTGTCTCATTTACTCTTAAAACAATCCCCACTTCCCAATGTCACACAGCTAAATGGTGTCACTGGAATTCGAACATAGGGAGTGCAGTTCAGAGCCCTCTCTCCTAAAAAGAAAATTCAGGTAGGAGAATAGATTCCTGATGGACTGGGACTTTTTGGACACACATAAAAATAATCCCTAGAGCCCGGCCAGTATGGTTCAATGATTGAGCATTGACTCACGCACCAAGAAGTCACCATTTCAATTCCTGGTTAGGGCATGTGCCCAGGTTGTGGGCCCAATCCCCAGTGGGGGGCATGCAGGAGGCAGCCGATTGATGTTCTTCCTCATTGATGTTTCTCTCTCTCTCTCTCTCTCCCTTCTTCTCTCTCTAAAATCAATAAAAAACAAATCCCTAGGGATCCCCAAGAATACTTTTAGGGATTGTGGAGTGGCGATGGTAATGGAATTTTTCCAGGATGCGGAGATCCTGCTTGAGCAGGTGAAATATGTCTTAGCAGGATTTGAGTTATAAATTCTAATGTGAACTCATTATTTCCACAGACTGATGAGACCTGGGGGTATTGGGCAATGCATATTTCATGTTTTTGGGGAATAAATAAATAATTATTTATCAAGTAGAGGAGTCAAAGCAATATTCCTTTTATTCATTATTATTGACACAGTTAATAATAGTAGCCAACAGTTGTTGAGTGCTTATGTACCAGGCACTGTGACCACAATGTATTAACTATTTTAATCCTCACAACAATTCTGACATTTGGACTGCTATTATTCCAATTTTACAGATGGGGAAACATTAGCAGTAATGAGTCAACACTACTGTACATGTATAAAACAGTGCTGAAGAAGGGAGCTAGACAGAAAACAGAACAATAGTTTCATCTACCCTAAGGATCTGGCTTGAAAGAAATGAGACCAAGTGTTTATTCAGTACAACTTTTTTACAAATATAATGAGAAAATCTAATGTATAATTCCCAGTGAAATTCAGTTAGCCATTGACATGAAAAGGAATTAAAGACCATCCCCTGAAAGTCTGATAAGACTGTGCTAAAAATTTCCACCTGTAAATCATTTTTCACTTGGGAAGCATGTCCCTTGGCGAAAAGGTTAACAATGGTGATTGGATATCAGGCCAGCCCATCTACAGAAATTTATGTAACTTATAAAACATCTGAAATACAGTTTCAGAAGCACTCTGAAGCTCACTGTGATGTACAACATTCTTTCTTTTTCACTTAAAATCATTTTTGGAACAAGAGAGAACTTAAGTAAGTGTAAATGAGTAAAACATTTTCTGTGGGAAGATGCATTTGCAGATCCAACTCAGTCATGCCCCAAACACATTTCTTTCCTGTCTTTTAAGTCGTGACTGTGAAAGATTCTCCTGCTCAGAGGTGAGGGTACATGAACTAGTAGGGCAATGACTGAGGGGAAAGTGAGGTCTTTTGTCTTTGTGTGTTAAAAAAGAGAAAGCAGCCTGCTTAGTCAAGTTGATCAGTCAAGTTTTAAGACTATTGTAATAAGAATATGGAGTTGAAGAGAGTCAGGTTATAAGTGACAGAATCTGAGCACCTGGATCAAACTGGCCTATATACTCCTGAACCTTTTAGTTCTGTGACAGTAAATTAAATACCTAGTTATATTTATCAGTTTGCTTTGAGTCATTTTATTGGCAAATGAAAGGCTCCCAACTAATAAAGGAGGCTCTCAGAGTGTTAAGAAGCTGGGTGGGAGGTGATGATGAGGTGAATAAAAACAGGGACAGTTTGGGGAGGGAGAGCAGTATATAATGGGTGGTAATCCAGCCTCCACAGGGCACTTAGAGGCCAGCAAGGGAAGAAACAGGAA
Source organism: Molossus molossus (assembly GCF_014108415.1). Classification (NCBI taxonomy): domain Eukaryota; kingdom Metazoa; phylum Chordata; class Mammalia; order Chiroptera; family Molossidae; genus Molossus; species Molossus molossus. The sequence continues at coordinate 40,065,850 of NW_023425350.1, forward strand.
GAGCTAAGAAAAGTTACCCTCAGTGGCACATGGGTGGAGTCGCCTTGTCATACGTCCCTCGCTTTCCCCCTTTTCACCAGTGAAGTTCCCCAGGGAAAGCTGGCATTGGAAGGAAGGGAGAACAGTTCTGGTGCAGGAGTCAGGATGCTGCAGAGAGGGTTTCTGCAAACACTCAGACAAAGTTCGCAGCTGCAGCAGCAATGTGGTTCAAGGCTGTTGAGAAAAGCTCCCCTTGCACTCCATTCTTTACAGAGATTTTTACTACAGGGACCCATAGGATTGGATCATTCGTAATTGGGACTGAAAGAAAAAGAAGGTATATGTGTAACCCTATTTAGATGGTCATATTATAAAAAAGATGAAAATAAAGTTTTTCACCCAAATAGCTTAAATAGTTAAGGAAGACAACAGATTTCAAGATCTGGTTTTCATAGACTAATTCGATAACCACAATGTGAGTTACTGACATAGCTTGGAAATCTCAGAAAGCATTCAAACTTCCAGAGGAGAACCCTTGCTTTTCAAAACTCAAGAAAGAAAATAAAGACCTGGTCACAGGTTTATTACAATGCAACAGGAAGTCAGCAATTCTAAGCATGGAAGAGAGGATGTCACCTGCACAGATTAATCAAATTTGTAGCACTAAGAACAGTTCTATAGCAATTATTTGGGAAGTATTTTTGCAACTCTAACAAAGAATCCTGGAACAGGTAGCTAAATTCCTCTAAAATCTAAGCTTTAGAAATATCCAGCAAAGAACAGATATTTAAGGAAAGATGGAAAATTCTCAAGGGCCTCTATAATGATGGCTCAAGATAAAATTAGTACTTAGAGACAAATAAGAAAGGAGTAATCTAAATAATTAAAGATGGCTTCATGTTAAGATAACCCGTGAAGGAATTTTCCAACGCCAGAGAAAGAATGAACCAGCCAAGGGGAGAGCCTATAAACTTTTTCTTTTTAATGCATACAGAAGAATAGAGGAAAAAACATAATAAAAACAGTATTTTCCAGGATTGGATTGAATAAATTTACCAAATTTACTTAATTTACTATGGGGCTTTACTTTTCTAATAAGAATGGGAATATTCTGGCCCTGGCCGATTTGGCTCAGCGGTTAGAGCATCGGCCTGCGGTCCTGAGAGACCCGGGTTTGGTTCCCGCTAAGGGCGCGTACCTCGGTTGCAGTTTGTCCCCGGCCCTGGTTGCGGGTGGCAGCCACTCGATGTGTCCCTTTCACATCGATGTTTCTCTCTCTCTCTCTGTTCCTCTCTCTCCCTCCCACTCTACCTGAACAAAATATGGAAAAATGTCCTCGGGTGAGGATAAAAAATAAAAAAAATAAAATAAAATAAAAAAAAAAGAATGGGAATCTTCTGAAATTACAAACCAAATCTCCTCAATATGGAGACATTGCAGCATTTTTAAAAGGGAACCTATGATATGTCTAAAGATGAGAAGTCCATGTGCCTCTGTGTTTAAGTGCTAATTTGATTTGGGAAACTTTTATGCTCTTAATAATTATCCCCTTTCTCCTTGTTAATTGGTTCCCTATCCCCACCAGCACCTCCCGACAGAGAAGTAAAATTTCGGTGGCACTATGTTTAGAATCGTTAACACCTTCTATGGAGTTAAACTGTCCTTCACAACAGGAGCAGCTGGAGGCAGCTTGACACCGGCACTCTGAATGAGGGAAAGAACCCCTGGCTTAAAAGGCACATATTTTACTCTATTAAATTTCAGGCATGGTTTTGGATTAAATCAAACCCATCTGCTAAGCTCACTACACAAATAAAAATAGTCGCAGGAAGAGGGAAAAATTATTTGTTAGTTATATGAAAAGAGATAAGAAAGCTGAACTCGGCAAGGTCATATAGTGCTAATTCCAAAAAAATATTTTTACTGCCCTAAAGGCTAATAATCAAAATATCTAAAAATTAGTGTATGTGATACTAGCAAGATGGCAGAATAGGAATTTTATATCAACATCTCCCCACAGGGTACCAATTTTGACTACTACCCCTGGATGATGACAGTACCTTTGTGGAAATCTGAAAGTTCACCAGAGAAGTTTCACTGGGTCAAAAGAATAAAAGAACAGACTCATTGGGGATGGTAAAGAGAACAGTTTCACTTTGCCTGTGTCACCCTTCCTCAAGGTGGCACAGCTCAGTGCCAAGGGAGACCTCCCCAGCCCTCAATTCCTCCCGTGGGGGAATGTGAGAGCACAGTGCACGAGTGCCTGGCTTCCCTCCTTGTGTGGGACACCGCCTAAGTGCCCTCCTTCTTTATCAGTCCACCCAGGATACTGAGGGGATCCAAAGGCCTGAGTGGTTGGGAGAGGCTGGGATCAGGAGGGAGCAGCAAAGATTTAGAGCAACCAGAGCTAGAAACTCAACAAAGGGCCATGTATTCTACTGCTCTGCAGACTCCATTAAGAAGCCTACCCAGTGAGCCCCTGGAGATGCCTCTCTTGTGGACTCCTCAGCTGGCCCACCTCACCTTCCCTCCACCTGCAATGCTCCCACGGCATAATCCCTGGGCGCACTTCTGCAGACTGAGAATGTGAGCCTTGGCAGATGGCTAGTGAGCACGTGCAGAAAGCCAACTCGACTCTGCAGGACTGGAAAAATACATACAAACTGCGGCATTTTTGGGAAAAACAAAAGGAGGCTCTCAGCACTCAGCCTGGATTTCCAAGATCCAGAGAAGGCATACAATCAAGGACCCTTGGGATTATATTAGATTCACTCAGATTGGCCAAGATAATTTCCCTAGCTCGAGATTCTTTTTTTTTTTTTAATGAATATTTTTATTTATTTTTTTGTTACAGATATTTTACCTTTTTACCCCATTGGCACCCCCCACCCCACCTCCGCCCCATCCCCGGCTTAGTTGTCCATGTCCATTGGTCATGCATAGCTCAAGATTCTTAACTCTTGCCATGTAAGGTAACATATTCACAGATTCCAGGGATTTGGACATGAACATCATTTGAGTTCACTGTTTTACTTACCATAAATAACAATCATTACAAGAACTAAAATATGACATTAGAAAATAATTCAATTAATGCAAAAGAAGCCAGTAAAGAAGAAACAAAGGAACTAAAAAGATGAAACATATAGAAAGCAAAAACCAAAATGGCAGATGAAGAATTCAACCATATCAATAATAACATTAGATGAGAATGAATTAAACAATCTGACCAAAAGCAGAGAACGTTACACTGTATTTTTAAAAAGCCATATGTTGACTATAGCAAGCACACTTTAGATTAAAAAATACAAATACATTGAAAGTAAAATTATGGAAAATATATGTCATGTGACTAGCAACCATAAGAGGGCAGGAGTGGCTATACTAATATCAGACAAATTAGAGTAAATGTTAATAGAAATAAAGAATGATATTTTATAAGGATAAAATAATTAATTAATCAAGAAGACATATAATTATAAACATATGTACAACTAAAAACAGAGCCACAAGTAGTTAAAGCAAAAATTAATATAGTTGAAGGGAGGAATAAACAATTCAACAATAATAATTAAAGACTTCAATAACCCATTTTCAATAACCAATAGAACAACTATTTAGAAGATCAACAAGGATGTAGAAGACTTCAATAAGTTTTAAAGCAACTTCTAAAGACAGACATTTAAAGAACAATTCACCCCAAACAAGAGAATTCACATACTTCCTAAGTACACAAGGAGCATTCTCCAGGATTGATCAGATGCTAGGCCACAAAACAAACTTTAATAAATTTAAAAGAATTGTAATCATACAAAGAATGTGCTTCAACCAGAATAAAATAAAATTAGAAATCAGTAACAAAAAAATTGGGGGAATTAAAAATATATGGAAATTAAATGACATAAGCCTAAATATATAATTGATTAAAGAAGAAATTACAAGGAAAAGTAGACAATTAAAAAAAATATTTTTAGTTTATTGATTTTAGAGAGAGAGGAAGGGAGAGGGGGAGACAGAAACATCAATAAGAGAGAGCATTAACTAGCCACCTCCTGCATGTGCCCCACTGGGGACTAGACCCACAACTTGGGCATGTGCCCTGACCGGGAATCGAACTGGTGACCTCTTGGTGCATGGGTCAATGCTCAACTGCTGAGCCACACCAGCCTGGCTAGAAAATTTTTTGAAATGACTGAAAATAAAACACAACATACCAAACTTAGGAGATGCAACTCAAGCAATCCTCAAAGGGAAGTTATGGTTGTAAATACCTATAATACAAAAAGAAGAAAGACTTCAATCAATAACATAAACTTTTATCTTAAGAACTAGAAAAAGGAAAGCAAACTAAACCTAAGGCAATAAGAGTGAAGGAAATAACAACAGTTAGATCAGAAATAAAATAAAAATAAAATGAAATAAAATAGAAAAACAATTTAAAAATCAATGAAACAAAAAGTTGGATCTTTGAAAATATCAACAAAATTGACAAAACTTTATCTTAGTGGACCAAGAAAAAAAAAGAGAAGACTAGTATTACTAAAGTCAGAAATGAAAGAGGAATATCAGTACTGATTTTGCAGAAATAAAATGGATTAGAAAGTAATACTAGGAAGAACTGTATGCCAATTAATTTGATAGCTTAGATGAAATGAACAAATTCTTAAAAAGATACAAATGCCAAAATTAACTCAAGGTGAAATAAAAAAATTTGAATAGACATATACCAAATCAAGATATTAAACTTATAATTTAAAAATTTACCACAAATTAAAGCCCAGGTCCATAAGCATTTACTGGTGAATTTAACAAATATCCTACAGGAATTAGTACCAGTATTTCACAAATTTTTCTAAAAGAGAGAAAAGGAGAGAGCACTTTTTAGTGCATTATATGAGGACAAAATTAGAAAGAAAAAGAAAAGACTAAAAGAAAATCAGACTTATAAATCTTATGAAAATAGATACAAAAGCCTTCAACAAAATACTCTCAAATGGAATCTAGTGAAATATGTAAAGAATTATTCACCATCACCAAGTGGAATTTATTTCAGGAATGAAAGGTTGACTCAACATATAAAAATCAATCACTGTAATACAACGTATTAATAAAATAAAGGACAAAAGCCACATGATTATCTCAATAGATGCAGAAAAAAATTGACAAAATATCACACCTCTTTCTTTAAAAACACTCAAAAACTACAAATAGAAAGGAATATATGCAACCTAACAAAAGGCATCTACTAAATAACCACAATTATCATTTTCAATGGTGAAAGACTAGAAGTTTTCTTCTTAAAAACAGGAACAAGACAAGGATGTCCACTCTTGTCAAGTCAAAATAGTACTGGCATTTCTACCCAGGGCACTTCGGCAAGTATAAGACATTAAAGTAATCCAGACTGAAAAAGAAGAAGCAAAATATCTCTGTTTGCAGATGACACATTCTTGTATATAGAAAATTATAAGAAATCAACAAAAGCACTGTAATTTATAAATTAGTCCAGCAAACTGCAGGACACACAACCAGTGTGGCTCAGTGGCTGAGCGTCTACCCATGCACCAAGAGAATGCTGGTTTGATTCCCAGTCAGGGCACATGCCCAGGTAGTGGGCCTGATCCCCAGTGCAGGGCATGCAGGAGACAGCCAGTTGATGTTCTCATTAATGTTTCTCTCTCTCTCTCTCTCTCCCTCACCTTTCCTCTCTCTCTAAAATCAATAAAAAAAAAAAAAAAAGAAAAAGAAAATTTTATTTACAATAGCATCATAAAGAATAAAATATGTGGGAATAAATTTAACAAAAGAAGTATAAAAGGTACACTGAAAAGTATAAAATATAATAGAAAGAAATTTAAAAATACCTAAATATATGAAAAGACATCTAATTTTCATAGATTTAAAGACAATATTAAGTGAAAATATTCCCCAAATTGATCTGCAAATACAATGAATCTCTGTCAAAAATCTTATTTATTTTTTTTGCAAAAATTGACAAACTGATTCTAATACTCATACAGAATTTCAAGAGATCCAAGAGCAACCAAAACAACTTTGAAATTAAGAATAAAGTTGCAGAACTTACGCTTTTTGATTTGAAAACTTACAGTAAAGTTTTATCATAAAAAAGACTACCTGCCACTCGCTTGAGGACAGACATACAGATCAATGAACTAGAATTGGGAGTCCAGAAATAAATCCTTATATTTATGCTTAACTAATTTTCCAAGAGGCTGACTAGACAATTCAAAGAGGCAAGGAGAATCTTTTTAGAGTTAATGCAGACATTTTAAAATTGTGGGGATGGTTGAACATCTTTGTAACATTCCTAAAAACCATTAAACTATACACTTAAAATGTTGGTGAATATTTTGGTATATAAATTGTTTCTCAATAAAAAATTTGAAGAATCAACTGAATAACTTCAAATATAATAATTTTCCTTTTAGGTTTTAAAGACAGAGTATAAAGTAACTCATGGAGAAAAGAGGGATGATTCAACACTTCAGACTTTTGATAGCTACAATTTTATATGCAAATGTGTGTCTCATTTCAAGACTGAGAAATTGAGGATGACTCTGGTCAAGTTCCTCATGCGCCAACCAGCTCCAAAACAATTTTGGTCAGTGCCAGGGTTATGTGACAGAGAAAGCCAAGAAAAGAATCACTCAAGTCTCTGTTGGAGGCCAAAGGCAAAGATTAGAAGCTGGCATTCTTGATTTGGATGCATTTAACACTGAACATTTATTAAATGCAAGCAGCTCACTGGGCCAGGGAGAATCCTGAGCTATTTGTGGCCTCCAGCTTCCTGGTCTGAAAAATTGGAGTGAATATTAGTTCATTGTACTTGAGACTGGCTTAAGAATTTCTCTGAATTTATAAAATTGAAAACACATATTTGAATCACTTGATACCATTACTTATCCATCATATGAACATCGGTGTTTTCAGTATATTTTCCCTTGAAGTTTAGTAATGTAAATTCCTGGCCTATTCTAGAGAGATTCACCTTTTTATGAACCAAATACACTTTGTGAGTTTGTTTTGATCACCAACTCTGAGCTTTGTATAATAGTAGTAGTAGTGTGTTACTAAAAGCTGAAATCATGCTTTTCTGGGATGTTCTGATGGCAGAGCATGAAGAAACAGATTCTCCGGAACCGTTCCAGGAGAGCGTGCTGTCAGGGCAATCCGAGGATAATATGCATGGACCAGTGAAGGCTGCATAATTGCCCATGTGCTATTTTTAAGTCACTCTCACGAGTTAGGCCGTTGGCACTGATAAGTCATTACAATGTGCTCAGATACATATTAAGAGTGATTAACTGTCATGGACTTAGTGACATAATATCATATCTTAAATTTTGAAGGTTGAGTTTCTTCCAGTACTCTTGTCTACAGTGCTGTTTAATCACTCTCATATCACCCTATTATTTGGAGAGATGACAGCAGAAGCAATGCAGAGGGTAATCAAGTCACTTAGATCACTGCTAGGTGCCAAGGTCAATGCAAGGCAAGTGGCTGCCAAAGGTTCTATAGATTCACTCTGATAAAAACGAAAGTGCCTTTATTTCCACTCTAACCAGTTCAGTGATAAATGCTTCTCTGACACCTTCAATAGGCATGGTAATATTTATTTTCTTCATAGACTTTTCTGCTATGGCTATTAAAACAAAGCTTCACTTAAAAATCAATATAAAGTTAATTATCTGAGAGATAAATTGTCAATGGTATTAAATCAGCAATGAGCAAAACTGCTAATATGTCCCACTCCTGTGCTCCCACGTCTCTGATACCCTCATTCTGAGCCTCCCTGAACCTCCTCCACTACTTCATCTTCTCCCTTTAAGCTGTAGGAATTTTAGACATGAGCCAAGTAATGAGCCCTTTTATTTTAAGCATGCGTACATTCCCAGTTTCACTGAAATAACTCAGAGCTCTGGATAGTGGTGAAGGAATGAGGTAGTGAAATGCCCAAATAATGTTAGAAAGAAAAAGTCAAAAGCATCCTGGAGAGATCCGAAGATCTCTGTTATAACCTGGAGTCTACTTAACAGCTCCTTAACTAGTTAGTCTTTAAATTAGGGATTGACTTGAGTGGTCAGTTTCAGTACAACAACCTAACATTTTACCTTGATTCGTGTTTCTCTTCATGGAGCTTATACCAGGCTTTACAAGACTCTTCAAATTACCATTTTTAAACTGCTTCGAAAATTTTAAACCACTGAACGTTGTGAGAACCAGAATATATTTGACACATTGTGGTTCTGGGCTAAAATGAGCTTCCTTAAAGTATGTGGTAGTCTAGGATTCTAGGATAGGTTAATTTCAACCCTTCGGGCCATTCAAGGGCTAATTGGTTTTAAGTCCAACTCCAGCCTAACAGTATGGAGTCTGTGCATTCTAAAGACCTTGTCAGATTTGAATGTGTGAAGCTATTGAAGGGGAACCAGGACATCCCTTACTGCTGGTGTGGTGCCCACAGATCTGCATTGAGGACCTAGCATGCTTCACTTAGTCCCAAGTGGTATTAGTCAGGTAAGTTTAAACACTTTGATCTGGGAAAAAAGGAAGTAAACTTAGATATTTGTATTTCCAAGAAAGAAAACACTACAATGTTTGTAAAGGCAATAAATGAAAGGTATCAACTCTGAAATCACACTCCTGATTAAATCCCAGCTCCCTGACTGTGACCTTAAACAACTGCTTGATCTTTCAGCAGCTTAGTTCATTCTGTTATAAAATTGTGTTAATAACAATACTCTTCTTCACAGAGTGATTTTGATGATTAAATGAGACTATACATGTAAGTGCTTATTCTCAACCCAGGTACATAATTTTTCAATAAAAGCTGTCTGTATTTGTGTGAGTATGAATATTAGTTTTATTTATGTTACTTGGTGATAGTTTAAAGTATGAGATTTAAGATTCAAATGAACAGATTAACAGATCCTTAGAGGAGTCTGTCACCTGTCATTATCACTGGGAAATACATCCTATTACCATGCAGCTTGGGACTTGCTCCTCTGACCTCTGAGGTCTGTCCTGCAGGCCTCATTAGCCAGTTCCCTGTAGTCCTTCAGGGAGAAGTGTTAAGATACAATTGTTCAGCTAGAATATTCAAATTGATTGAAATAGAATAAAAGTGGTGTTTCCAAGCTAAGACATGGAAACAATCTAAGTGTCCATCCACAGATGAATGGATAAAGATGTGGGGATAATACTGGGGTGAGCAAAAGTAGTTTACAGTTGAGAGTATGTGAAACAGAGTTTATTCTTGTATTATTATTAATTATTGTATTATTTATTTGTATTATAAGTGTAAACCTACTTTTGCCCACCATTGTGTACGCGCACACACACACACACACACACACACACACAATGGACTATTAGTCACACACAAGAAGGAAGGAGATCTAATCATTTGCAACAATATAGATAATACTTAAGGGCATTTTACTAAGTAAACTAAGTCAGAGAGAGAAAGACAAATACTGTATGATCTCACTTAAATGTATAATCTAAAACTGAACTCATAGAAACAGAGTAGACTGGTGGCTGTCAAGGGAGAGGTGGGATGGGGTGGTGGAAATGATTGCCAAGTGGTCAAGGGTACAACATCACAGTCATAAGATGAATATGTTCTGGGACTATTGTGCAGCCTGATGACCATAGTTAACAATACTGTATTGTATGTTTGAAACTCTTTGAGAGCAGATTCTAAAGTCCTCACAACACACATAGCAGTTTTTTAATTTGACCTAGTCCCACTTGATTATTTTTGCTTTTACTGTTTGTACTTTGGTATCACACTAACACACACACACACACACACACACACACACACATACACACACTGCCAAGACTACTGTCAAAGAATTTAGGTCCTTTAATCATTTTGAATTAATTTTTGTGAGGGGTTTAAGATAGGTGTCCAATTTTATTCTTTTGCATGTGACTATCAAGTTTACCCAACACCATTTTAAAAATATATATATATTTTTTATTGATTTTTAGATAGAGAGGAAAGGAGAGGGAGAAAGAGATAGAAACATCTATATGAGAGAGAACCATCAATCGGTTGCCTCCTGCGTGCCCCCTACTGGGGATCAAACCTACCACGCAGGCATGTGCCCTGACTGGGAATCGAACTGAGATCTCTCAGTCCATAGGTTAATGTCAACCACTGAGCCACACCAGCCAGGCTCCCAACACCATTTATTAAAGAGACTGCATTCCCTGTTGTGTATTCTTGGCTCCCTTGTCAAAATTGCAGTTGACTATATATAATCCAGTAGTCATATGGTAGTTCTATTTTTAATTTTTTGAGAAACCTCCATAATGTTTTCCATGGTGGCTGCATCAATTTTTATCACCACCAACCATGCACAAGGGTTCCCTTTTTTTTCATATTCTCATCAACACCTGTTATCTCTTGTCATTTTTATGATAATCCTTCTAACAAGTGTGAGGAGATATCTCTTTATGGTTTTAATTTGCATTCCCCTGATTATTAGTGATGTTGAGCATCCAAAGCTTTCTTTGGAAAAGTATCTATTCAGTTCTCTGCCCATTTTTAATTGTCTGTTTTTTGTTGACATTGAGCTCTATGAGTTCTTAATATATTTTAGATATTAACACCTTATCCAAAATATGATTTGCAAATATTTTCTCTCATAGGTTGTCTTTGCATTTTTTTCTGGCCATCTACTTTGTGCCATTGGTATGTGTCTATTATTATGTCAATACTATACTCTCTTAGCAACTTTCAATATATAACACAGTATTGCTAACTATTGTCACCATACTGTACATCAGATCTCCAGAGCTTCTTCATCTTATAACTGTAAGTTTTTACCCTTTGACTTTCCCCCACCTCACCCAACCCCTTGCCCCTAGCAACCACCAAACTACTCTCTGTTTCTATGAGCTCAGTTTTCTTTATTCCACATATAAGTGAGATTATACAGTATTTGCCTTTCTCTGTCTGTATCCTGCAACTTTAAATCTGCTTATTAGTTCTAACAGTCTTTAGGGTTTTCTATATATAGGGTCATGTCATTTGCTAATAGAGACCATTTGACTTCTACTCTCTTATTTGAACGTCTTTTTTGTTTTACTTGCTTGATTGTTCCACCCAGGACTTCCAGTAATATTTTGAATGAGAGTGATAAGAGTGAGCATTCTTGTCTTGTTCCTGATCTTAGAGGGATGGCTTCAGCCTTCCACCATAGAGTATGATGCTAGCTATAGATTGACACATATGATCTTTATTATGTTGAGGTTAATTTCTTCTATACCAACTTGCTGACAGTTTTTATTATGAAAGAATGTTAAATTTTTAAAAATGCTTTTCCTGTATCTATTGAGATGATCATATCTTTCATTCTATTAATGTGATGTATCACACATATTGATTTGCATATGTTGAACCATCCTTATCTCCCAAGGATGAATCCCACATGATCATTGTGTATGATATTTTTAATGTACTGGTTAATTTTGTTTGCTAGTATTTTGTTGAGAATTTTTGTATGTATATTCTTGAGAGATATTGGCCTGTAGTTTTCTTTTCTTACAGTGTCCTGTTTGACTTTAGTATCAGAATAAAGCTGGCTTAGTAAAGTGAGTTTGGGTGTGTTCCCTCCTGTTCAATGTTTTGGAAGAGTTTGAGGATTGGCATTGATTTTTCTTTAAATGTTTGTTAAAATTTTCCAGTGAAACCATCTGATCCTGGATGAGCATCAGAATTGTAAAAGCTTCCTAGGTGATACAAATATGTAGCCAGGGTAGAGAAACACCGAGAGCCTTGATGTCTTTATCTCTTATTGACAGCACTTCCTTCCACTTCCTCCTTTATCTTACTGCTAGAATAATCTTTCTAAAACATAAATCTGTTTGTGAGATTCCCTTAATTTTAATATGTCCCTATTGCTCCCCCTCACCAACATACCAAACATGGATGTTATCCACTATCTGTCTTTTTTTTTTTTTTACCTGCCCATCATGCTCCCACACTTGGCAGCCAACTGACCCAAGTGGCACTATTAAGATAAGCCCTTCTCCCTCATGCTTCCATGCCTACCATACCCCATTTCCTCAGACAGAATACTTGCTCCACTTGGTTTATTTTATTAACTCTAATTTGTCCTTCAAGACTCAGTTTACCCTAGACGGAGAGAAAACTGAAAATGAGAGAGAAGTGGTCTGTAATTGTATCTAATATGTTATATTTCAGTTATATTTAAAAAAATTCTTAGCAAACATCCATCACCATCTCGACTCGCCTATTTGTGTGTGTGTGTGTGTGTGTGTACAATCTAAGTACAATGTAAACAATTCTGTGAATAAATGATTCATACTGCATGAAAACAGTTTGTCTGTCCCAACCTTATGAGGGCAAAATCAGTCTCTAATTCATTGTTTTATCTCTAACACATCAGAATCTAAGGTATACAGTGGCTACAGAAAAATATAACTTGGAATATCAAATAAATGAATGAAGCAAGCACAGTAATGTTAAAGTGACTCTCCAAAGGCCTCATTCCACTCGACAAGCTCTCTTACCACCCATGGTTGCTTCTGTGCCATAATACTGTACTCAGTTTTAGACCAGGTCTTTGAAAGCATTTGGGGAATAAGAATCACTGTGGGGAGAGAAATAGAGTCCTCATATCTGGAGGTCACAATCCATCTATGACAGTTAATGGTAAAATAAGCTAAAGGCCCCAGTGTCTTTACAAAGGCCTCACCTGGTATGTGAGGGTAGGATTGTGAACCCACCTTGGAATGGAATATATAGATATTTTTTAAATGCCTCATTTTCTTCTTGGAATTATACAGTTGTCACATGGTATTTCCTGCCTGCCTTTTATAATCAGTCTGAATTTGGGGAGATCCATGCACTCTAGTCAACTGGTAAAGCCAATATCTAGACAGTGTGATCACACCAGCCTTCTCAGGAGTCATGCAGACACAGTGGGAAGTTAATCAGACCAGTGGCTGTCTATGCTTTTTCTCTTCTGAGTAAATAGCTGCAGCACAGCTAAAAGCAACTCACATTAAATAGAGAGGTTTCTTTTAAAATGAGAATGTAGAAAGGCATAACCAGTTTCCTTCTTAGTGAATAAGAATGTCCAGCGAACATTTTATCGTAAACGCTAAGAGTCAAAGCTCGAAACACATCGGTCTCTTAGGAGAAAAGCCATTGATACATCAGTGGACAAGTTTTGTATCTTAAATCAATATTTCTCAATGCTTGATCCATGAGTGTTATATTTTTATCACATAAAAAAAGCTTTCTGTGAACAGCATTTGAGGAAATATTAAGTTAAACCGATTTCTTTAGTGCAGGACATCTGATATGCAAAAATGCTTATGAATCTATGAGAAGAGGGTTTAGTATTGAGTGCTTCTGAAGAGCATTTGACCAAGATGTTTCTCATGCATTGTGACAGAATCAGTGTCTTAAGGAACATACTTTGGAGAACTCTCATGTAGACTAATAGGGAAAATGAGGTAATAGCACCTAACCGCAGTAGATCTCCCATCCTTCAGCATCAAAATACTTTCCAAGAAGGAACACCGAGATAGATTCCACCTCTACCTGCTCTCTTCTTTGAGGCACTGTTTGAATGTCTCTACTCTTTTGAAACCTTCTTCCATTGACTCACTACTGAAATAACTTTCATGAAGGCAAATTGGATGAATTTAGAAGTGAGGCTGAAAATGAAAACCTTCTACCTCTCATTTTATCTAAAATGTTCTTAGGTGACCAAATCAGACTATTGTTTCATGAAATAAACAATGTTTTCTGAGTTTTATTATGTGCAATCTATGTGTTATAAATCCTGTTGATAAGGGAAGAAGAAAGAAATGTTCCTAGAAAAAAGATGAAGACTAGCACTCTAGAGAGCATGAAGTTGGGGACCTCACAGCTTTGCTTAGACCAGACGTAGGGAATATTGGCATTTCCTGGACAAGTTGGGAGATCTAGTTAGAAACCACCTAATAGGTTCCTTTGAGATTCAAGAGAGACCTTCGCAGTTATCTCTAACACAGTTTCCAGAGAGGGCCTATAAGATCAGGGCCCCTTCACATGCTTCGGAGTATGTATCTCTCTGCTCTTTCCATGGATAAATGGAGAAATGGTACCTGGGAGACTGGCAACTTGTGTAGCACAAAAGCTTCATCAAACCCAGAGGCATCAACTTTTTTGCAAATGTACCAAAGATGGTAGAAACACAAAGGTTAGTTCCTCTCAAAATGTAAGACAGTGAGCGTGGGCAGATGGGTGGATGGAGGGGTAGCCAGGCATGCATGTATTCACAACAGAGCAGGGGAAACATACTTTACATCCTTTCAACTTGGATCCCTGCTGCAAAGAGCTTGCAGCAGCTTTGTTTTTGCTTTATTCCTTAGCTGTAAAATCATGTCAAGTGGGAGATGCTAGCCAGGATCAAAATGTAGAATCGGTTCGCCTGAACAAAGTTGTAAAGTTTACCCCCAGTACTCACTAGCCCTTCCTAACAAACAAACACAGAGATACTGAGAGAGGGAGGGAGAGAGGGATAAAGGAAGGAGATGAAGAGGAGTTGGGCGAGGTTTCTTCATAGTAAGTGCTATTTAAATTCAGTCTTGTTTACCTACCAGTCATGACGGAAGAAAACATCCTTCTATTTATGCTTCTATTTAATTTCACCTCTAGTTTCTTCTCATTATACCCATATGTTGTTACTTGCGAGAACAACTTCTCATTTATATTTACGAAAATGCATTTCTGGGTACCAGTTAAACACAGAAGTCTCGACCTGAGATTTGGGAACCGAGATTATATGGATGCCCCAGCGGGTTCCTTGATGAGGTCCAGGAGGGCCATGTTTATACCCATTCATGTCATATTAATGTCTTTGTCTTCCAGGAATCTCACGAGAAGAGAAATAGCTGAGAAAGGAATACAGTCTGGTGGATGGTGACTTAATGGGCAACCAGGGAATTTGGCCCGCCATCCACCTCCACCTGCATTAGTACAATGCTGTAGCAACAGGTAGGAGAGCTCATTGTGCCTCCTTAGACTAGGTTCCACTCAGTCTGCAACAACAAATGTGACCTCGGCATCTTATATGCACATGGAACTGTACAGTTCACAAAAATTATATATATGTATAAACATATACACACATATATGTACATATTATAAATATTACATATATCCCAACCCCCCCACGGAAGCCTCATAAAAACAATAAAAATGCTGTAAAGTAGTGATCTTAATTTCTTACTGTACAGATAAGAAAGGCAGGCCTTAAAGAAGCAAAGTGATTTGTCTAATGCCAGGAAGACAGTAGGGGGTAAAGCTGGGACAAGAACTCAGATCCCATCATGTCATGGCTGGTGCACTTTGCATTTCATTACACAGGAGAAACTGAGGCTCTGAAAGAGGTTCAGAGATATATCCAAGGACACATGGCTGATTGGAAGCGGAACTCAAATTAAACAGATTACACTGAAGTGATTGAACCATTTTAGAAGGAGAGAATGGGATTGATTTGTAAGGCTTGATAGACACTCCTCACTCCATGACACAGTCATCCTTTAAAAAATAGAAAGGAATACAGGCCTTAGAAGAGCAAAAAGAAGAGAAAATGCAACTGCTCAATTTTCTCCTCCCTACAGCTTCCTCACACAGCCTTCGAGAAAGTTCTTCCCAGGATTTTAAAGATCTCACAGGTAAGGGTGAAGAAACATAGTCAGAAGGTTCAAGGTGAAACTGAGCTTCCCCCACGACAGTCTCAGACCCCGTTGTTCCTCAGAAGCATCAGAAAGGGGACCAGATGCCCCAGCCCCACAGAGGCAGAGTGTCACAGAGCTCCCTCAGCCTAACCCCAGGCCAGCAGTCTTGTAGCAGAGAAATGCGCCCATAAATGTAGTGTGTGAGTGTGTGTGTTTGTGTGTGTAGGGTGGGGGTGGGGGGTTAAGGGGGGGCGGAGGCCTTCATTTAATTTATGAGCTTTCATGGATAGACATACTCTTAACTAAGGTGCTATTTCCAGGATTTGACAAATTAATTTTGTGGTTGCCAGGTTTCCTTCGTTTTTAGGAAAAGTAATTACAACTCTATTTGGAGTTTCCAAATTTAAAGCTGAATCTAAGTTTTTACTCTATCCTTGCTAAAAATGGAATCCTAATCTTTCTGAGGGCTGAGGGGAAAATGTGCAAGCATGAAAATCATCTTTTTATATATTTTTATTTCCCCTCTATACAATGGGAGCAATGGAACCCACTGCAATTACCGGGGGTGGGGGCATCTGAATGTCACGGAATCGTGGCCTTAGGTGAGATAAGCCTACAGGAAAGAAGCCGAGATTCCTAGATTTGGAAGCTGGAAGACTCTCGTGAGACAGAACTGCCCAATGGTAAAAGCCCAGTGTGGAGCCTTCATTTCTCCAATTCTCAGTTTCTTTGCCTATGTAACTGAACTGACAGGACCTTCCTCATATATTGTTGAGAATTAATTAAAATTATTTGTGTAAGTTACAGAGACCCTTAAACATTATGTGTCCAATAAAGTTTAACTATTATTATTCATATCACTATTACATGGCTCCTTGTGAGACAATAGCAAGAATTTACATTCATAAGAAAAAATACTCTGTGAATTCTGACACACACAAAAGCAACTGCTCCCCCAGCTGGTGTGGCTCCTTGGCTTCAGCACTGTCCCATGGACTGAGAGGTCCTGGTTTGATTCCGGGTAAGGACACATGCCCAGGTTGGGGGCTTGATCCCCTGTAGGGGGCATGCAGGAGGCAGCCAATTGATGTTTCTCTCATCAATGTTTCTCTCTCTCTCTAAAAAATCAAAACATTTTTTTTTTCTTAAAAAAGCAACTGCTCAGCAAGAGGATATGTGAGGGGACCATCACAATTTGATTGTTATAAACGCAAAATACATGTTTTCTGTAATTCAGCTTTCCTCACAGCTGAGAATTTAACGTTTTCTTTAGACTGGCAAACAGATTGGGTTTACTGTGGATGCTATGTTCACAGGAAAAGGAACAAGCTCTCTGGAGAGAACTTATTGGTAATTTCTCTGAGCAAAAATAACTAGAGGGTCCCACCCAGTGTCTTCAGGAATGGAAACCGTGGCATTTGAAGATCTAGTAACTTGGTTTGAGAGTCGTTGTGAAGGTTAAACAGACTCAGAAACAGTGGCATTCTCCTTGGGCTCTGGCCGGGGGGACAGGCCAGTGAAATACAAATGGAGCAAGGGAAGGGTGGGTGTGAGGTGACGGGGCCAAAGCCACACAACTAACAGGTCATGTGTTGAGGGACCAATGGCAAGTATCCCGATTCCAGAACTCACTGAGCAACGCTGCCCCTTGCACTTTTGAGACAGACTTTATGGTTTTGTCACTTTTTAAATAGATAAACATGAGGAAAGTACAGTCCTCATGTCACCTTACAGAAAAAAAAAAAAGAAATGAGGAATTATCCTGCTGTAAATTTGGGGTGCCCTCATGAAGTAGGGGTTATTTCATAGAATGATTCTACAGGTAGTTACTGGTGGGAATCCTCAAGGGATGCCCCGCTCATCGGGCTGCAAGAATCCCAGCAGAAGAGGCTGAGAACTTGGTGTCATCCTGAAGGATTTTTTTTCAGTTCAAAGAGTTTTCAAGGATAGATAGCCCCATTAAGAGTACAAAACGATAAACCGAAGTTTGAACTAAGTGTAGAGTTAGACGACTGTGTTCGCAAATGTGATGATATCCCCACAGTGGCGGCATGGCTGGCTGACACAGAAACATGCTGTTGTTCTTGACATTAGTTGCTATAACATCATTTTGTCAACATAAAGGGAATTTTGTTTCGCAAAAAATTATGAAAAACACACTATCTTGGTTGTTTACCTATGGTGGGAAGTAATTCCAGAATTATTACACTTTTCCTGTAAGTTCCACTCTTCCTCCCGACAGAGGCAAAAAGAATAGATTTTTCAACACAAAGTAGCCATGCAAAATTTTTCAATGATTTCCTGTCTTATTTTCTGATGCATAAGAGCTAAAGAATGCATAAAGTTGTATTGATTAAGACCAAGCATGAAATATGCCACACAATTTTATCACCATTTTCAAAACTGACACATCCAAAGCCGCTTGGTAGATGGACTTCTTTGAGTTCAGAAAAACCTTGACAATTCCGCTACCCCACCCAAAGTAACTGAAACTTGCATTCTTCACCTCCCATGCCAGGGAGGGCACACATTTGACAGAGAGAACATAGACCACCTTGCACTTTCTCCCTTTAGAGAACAGCAAAGAGAAGTGCCAGGTACAGCTTGCTGTCATTCCTAGTGCCATACCCAGGGCCGGGCCGCAGTCTAGGGGGTATCTCAAAATTATGGATAATGTATCAGTCATTGCAGTTTGGGCAAACATGCTTCCTATTTACAGAGCCTATGGAGGGATGCCATGCCAACCTTGATGGGGTTGTGTAGTGAGGGCAGCATTATCTCCAGAGAGCTGCGTTCCAGGGCAGGGCCTTTCCGTGCCACAAATTGTGTGTAAGCTATGCACTGGTTGGAAAACTCTTGAGGATCTCTCAGTGCTGGTCTCTCAGCCATGACATCCCCTAAACAAAAGGTACCCTTGATTATTTTAGATTTAGTTTTTCTTTATGCCACATGTCAAGTAGTTGTAGCTGCTGCTGGTTTTTCCTGGCAGGTCTGCACCCACAGAAAGAACCTCATCTTCATCCCCTGAAATTTGATCTCCTTGAGAACAAAGCCATTTTCTTTCATAAATATTTGTGCTGCTTTTTAAAATTGTTTTATCCTCACCTGAGGACATTTTTCCATTTTTTGTTCAGATAGAGTGGGAGGGAGAGAGAGGAAGAGAGAGAGAGAGAAACATTGACATGAAAGGGACACATCGAATGGCTGCCACCCGCACATCCCAACCAGGGTCAGGGACAAACTGCAACCGAGGTACGTGCCCTCCGCGGGAACCGAACCCGAGCTCTCTGGGCAGCAGGCTGACGTTCTAACCTCTGAGCCAAGCTGGCCAGAGCTGGGCTGCTTCTTGAAATATAGATTGTTTCACCAGGAAAGGGGGTCTCAGGTCATGTTCCATAAAACCCTGGGCTCTCCTGGAATCTCAAGAGCATTTTATGAACTAACAGGCTTCATTTTGTGTTGTAGTATTTCTCTCATTCAGCACTTAACTCTGCCTCTTGCCTTTATGGCCAATTATTGCTTTACAGTCTAATTTCACATTTTCATACTTTTATAGCCCTTCTTCTGCAATCACTCAATTATTTATTTAACCCTGATGAAATTCTCAGGAGTCAGGCTAGCATTGTCCTCATTTTTGAGGCAGGATAATGGAGCAGTGAGTGTGCATGTGGTTAAAGATGTGTGTGTATGAGAGGAGAGGAGGAAGAACTGTGCTTATTCACAGAAGGAATTCAGAACGTGAAACCAGAGTACATAGCCTGTCTCAGCCATTTACTATGTCCTTCTATATATATCAACAGAAGAACACAGTATATATATGTGTGTGTGTGTGTGTGTGTGTATAATTACATAGTATATAATTACATAGTGTGTGTGTGTGTGTGTGTGTGTGTATGGTAAGGTATGTAAAATACAGGCTAAAAAGTTATTCCATCTGGCCCATACCTTAGAAAAATCACCAGAGACATACATAGTTTTCTTCAGGTAAACTCTTTCTCCTAAACTTCTTTTAGTCTTAATTTTCTTCAAAGACATTGATGGGTGAAGAGCAAATTGATAATAAATCACTGTAGGATTCTATTGTTCCATCATTAATTCCCCTGTGGTTTAAGCTTAGTGATGTGCTTCTTTCCAGTTTTTCTTTTAATTTTTTTTTTTTTTTATTTCTCGAAATTACAGAGATAAAACAATGTGGAGTGGTAGCTATATTGCATTTCAAGAAGTTACTTGGATTAATAATTCAGTCAGAAACCTTTATCTGAAACCTCCTACCCTTGAATACAGACAAATCCTATTGTATAAAATAATTAAACGAATTATGCCTTGATTCTACAATCACTGTGACTTATAAACTTGATTTGTTTTTAATTTCTTGAAAATATCTTAGGTAAAAATTATTGTATATGATGTATGATTCAGTAGAGATTTTAATGTTACTATTTCTTTGACCTTTGCACCCTGTGACAGGCAAACATTAGCAGCTAATTGTGTTGAGTGAGATGGGTCATGCACAATTTATCACAGAAGCATCAAGACTACTCCCAAGGAAGTGAACTGACAGTGGATGACAAAAGCCTTGTCAAACAATCTAAAGAATGTATTTCTTTTTAAATTTTGCATTGAAATGATTAATTAGATTAACAGAAAAAGTGTACTCAAAGAAAACTAGATACCCTCATCTCAATTCCATAAAAATGATCACCTCTATTTTCATTATCTTATATCTGTGTCACCTCTCTTTTCATTAGGAAAAGAAGAAGCATAAGGGGCACAGGTCATAGAAAGGACTATTGAAGAGGGAGAAGGAGCTTGAGAATACATAACAATCTCCCTCTGACTCTCTCATTGAAAGTATTTTTACAAACAGGTAGAGTAGACATTTTATCTGCTTCACCAAGATAGTCCTCTTGTATAGACTCTTACTACTTCCTTTTGGATATTACTTCTACTAAACTGCCTCAATGCCAACATTTTACACATGAGAAACCAAGGCATTTTTTTCCATCTGTTGCATACAAGCGTGGAGAACAACAGTTCTCAACAACTCAATCTGAATTCATCTAGCATAGTCTTTCCAGTTAGATGCCTAGCTAAAGACAAGAATCTTTAGAAACGAATGGTGGGACAGGTAAGCTTTTTGTTATTCCTTGACCAGCAAGGGGGAAATTGAAAGTTAAAAAAATAAATTAAAATCAGAGGCATTGCCCTGAAAAACAATACTGAATTAGGAAATCTAACTAAATTATTCAACTTTCAAACCAATATGAGTCTTGGGATTTGGGGAGATTAGGATATCTGGTAAGCATTTGGTTGGCCCATTGTCTTCATTTCCATTGCCGAAAAGAGATTGAAGCAAAAATATCCAAGCATGTGATACACCAACACTGAGTAACCGCAAATAAGGTGGTCAACAAACTTATTTCAAGAGAACCCTAAAACTTATCCTCAGGACAGCTGGAGATTACTGGGCTCAGGAGCAAATGGATCCAGACATTCTCAGAGGAGCATAAAGATGGTAGGAGCCTTCTCTTCTATAGCAAAGTCTTTGAAGCTGCCACACTGTGGTAGAGAACATCATGCAACTATCCAATCTCTCTTCCTGGGCTAGGTAAAACTTGGGGATGAAACCTAGGTTGGGGTGCCCAAGAGTCAGGGACAAGTATGCAAATGATTAGGACTAATTCTTAACTTAGAGGTGAAACAAGAGAGAACTAGGTTACTATCATAAACAGATAGCTTTAGTGGGGTCATCTGTATGTCAGGATCCCAGAAGAAAACAAAATCCAATTCAGCCGGTACAAGAATCTTTATTGAAAGATTTATTCATAGATATCTAGACACCACTAAAAAATACAAAGGATTTTGAGGTACCCAGAGAATACCAATAGCTAGAAGTCATTCCCAACCCAGGCATTAAGGAAAACAAAACAAAAAGAAAGAGTGCTATGGAAGCTCATTGGAACTGGGCCTTCCCTGATAGGATGAGAGCTATAGTAATGAGCTGATACAGCCACTTCTAGAAATTCGGCCCAAAGCAAGCACCCAACCCAATCTATTTTCCTCTTGCTTATTTCCATCAGGTATCTCCCTTTGACTGAACTCAACCAGTCAACAAGGGACCTATGTGATTCAGACTTAGAAAGTTAGCCTCCTGGAGCCCAGAACAGAGGGACAAAAATAGAGAATAGAGAATAGAACTTGGGTATGGGGATGAGAAGTTAAATGGGGAGTAACCAGTACATCATCTATTTTAAAATATCAAGTCATCAGCGGTAAAAAATGTTAAATCATCAGGGATGAGTGTAGAACAAGAGTTAACTCCAAAGCTGGGTCAATAACTATCAAATAGAAGAGAAATGGGGCTAGAAGACAGTCCCCAAAGAACCATGCATATTAGCAGTAAGGAAGCTGTTGGGTGGTTGGGCATTTGACCACTGATCAGAGTAGATAATATCAACCACCACCAACATGGATACAGAGTCTGAACTCCAGTATCACTGATTTAGATTCTCAAATTTCCTTCTCAAAATTCTCAAAGAGAACATGCTATGCCCTTTGCCTGAATATACCTCAACACTCTCACTTTTCTTTCAAATTCAATTATATATCTCAGGGGACTCTTGACTTTCCTGAGGAGATCATCTTCACTGGAACACATGCTCTTACTGAACTATATACTTTCCCTTCACAGTACTTTTCACATTTGAAATTTTATATTTAGCTATATTTAGTTATGTGATTTTTCAATTAATGTTTATTTTCATCTCATATAATAAATCATATGAGAATAGGATCCTGTCTATTTCTGTTCACCATTGCATCATCAGTGATTACTTATGGTAGGAACTTAATAAATATTTTTGAACAAAAATACATTTTAAAATAAGAAATAAATAGTACTAACTCATGGAATTTGGGTAGCTTAGCCAAGGCCTGGCTCATACTTTAACAAACAATATCCAAAATGAGACTTTTTATATTGTGCAAAACACAAGTGTGAAATTCCAGGTGCACCACATTAAAGAGAAATTGCATTCTATGCTTGTTAAAAATGGCCAGATTTTATTCAAGCTATTGCAGTAGGAGAGAGAGATGTAAGTATAGAACTCAACTAAACCCCAAAGTAAACATGCAAGGAAGACTTTATTCAAGAATATTACACACAACCACATCAAAATTGCAACTTAACTACAGAACAACCATCATTCAGAACTGCCAGAAGTCCTACAACTAAAGATATAAAGAAGTCACATTGAAACTGGTAGGAGGAGCAGAGATGGGAAACCAGCTAGTTCCATACACATGTAGCAGATAAAAATTGGGAGGGATATCTCAGCTGTAGAATTTCCTCCCTGAGGATCAAGCGGTCCCAACCCCACACTAGGTTCCCCAGCCCAGGGTTTCAGTGCCAGTATGAGAAGTCCCCATATGCTGTGGCTTAAAAGCCAGCGGGGAATGTAGCTGAGTGAGACAGAGGGTGGTTGGAATCCCAGGCATTCCTCTTGAAGGGCTCAAACACAGCAGTACTCAGATTCTCATGTTCTGAGCTCCAACACTGGGGCAGCAGCTGGAAAGGCACCAGGGACATGTAAGAAGAAACTGAATTGTCTAGCATGAGGGCGGGATCAAGAGCTTTCCTAGACAAAAATGCTGGCAGAAGCCATTGTTTCTTTTCTGAGCCCACAGAACCAGTAGGCAGGAGCCATATCTGACACTCCATCAACCTGGCTAAGGCTGTTAGCCCCACCCTAGTGATTCTCTCAGACCCTGCCCCACCCAGTACACAGGCACACCCAGGCTGTATCCAGTGGCTTTTTAATACAAATGGCCTCATGCTTCAGATTTTCCTAACATTTCTCAAACAAGCAGCATCTAGCGTTGGTATGCCCCATAACTCTTGCTAAGTAGCCCCAGGTCCAGCACTAGTGCAGCCAGCCTTGATTTGCAGCTTGGCCTCTCCTGGGCACCTTCAAGCCTAGCACAAGTATCAGTCATCTGAAGATTGCTTTACAGGTCATACTGGAAGGCCCCAGGTGGTAGCTGAACAAAACATAGGTGGTAGCTGACCTTGGCCTATATTTCTCAGGAGGCCCAGAGCCAGTATACAGCTTCACATCATGTTGAAGCACCATCCAATCACCTCCACAAGCAACACACTCAAGGGGCAGACTCAGTGGGCATCAGAGTTCTGCTGAAGTAAGTCCTCCTCTGTGGGGTAGGCTCCTGCACAACTGATCCTCCACAGTGGTCCTAGCCAGTCCTCACAGTGGATTGGCTTGGGGATAAATCCCTTCCATTGAGGTGCCACAACATTCAAGTTTCAACTACAACAGGAGGATGCACTTTGTTCACACGGGAGGGTGTACCTGGAGTGCCTAGCTCAGGTAAATGGAGAGACTGTGCCGCTGGACCTTACAGGGCACCTACTACATAAGGCTACTCTACCAAGCCTTGGAGACTTAGTAGCTCTACTTAATACATCAAAACAAACACAGAAAAGCAGTCAAAATGAAGCGACAAAGAAACAGGTCTCTAGTGAAAGAATAAGAAAAAGAACTAAATAAAATGGAGGCAAGCAAACTAACAGAGTTCAAAATAATGGTTATAAGGATGCTCAAGGAACTTAGTGAGAACTTCAACAGCATAAAAATGGGCACAAAAACATAAAGAATGACCAATTAGAAATGAAAGATACATTAGTAAAATGAAGAATAATTTGCAGGAAATCAATAGTACAGAAGATGAAGCAGAGAATCAAATTAGCAATTAGGAATATAAGGAAGCTAAATACACCTAATCAGAACAGAAGAGAGAGAGAGAGAGACAGAGAGACAGAGAGGAGAGAGAGAGATTTGGGGGTGGGGTGGTGAAAGGGGGACATCTGTAATACTTTTAACAATAAAGATTAATTTCAAAAGACTCTCCCCCACCAAAAAAAATGAAGATAGTGTAAGGGGCATCTGGGACAAATTAAAGCTTACCAACATTCACATCGTGGGGGCTCCAGAAGAAGAAGAGAGAGAGCAAGAAATTGAAAACCTAATTGAAAAATAATGACAGAAAACATCCTTAACCTGGTGGAGGAAAGAGACATACAAGTCCAAGAAGCACAGATAGTCCCAAACAGGATGAACCCAAAGAGGCCCACACCAAGGCACATCATAATTAAAATGCCTAAGGTTAAAGACAAAGAAAGAATCTTAAAAGCAGCAAGAGAAAAGCAGTTAGTTATCTACAAGGGAGCTCCCGTAAGACAGTTAGTTTCTCAACTGAAACTGCAGGTCAGAACGGATTGGCAAGAGATATTCAAAGTGATGAAAAGCAAGGACCTACAACCAAGATTACTCTACCCAGTAAAACTACTTAGAATTGAAGGCTAAATAAAGAGCTTCTCAGACAAGAAAAAGCCAAAGGAGAACATTACCACCAAACCAGTATTACCTGAAATGTTAAAAGATCTTCTTTAAGAAGAAGAAAAATGATTAAAATATATGAATAATAAAATTGCAATAATTACATATCTAACAAAAAAGAGAAAATGATTGCTGAAAATAAAATATTGACACATATATGAAACTGCTTAAAACATCACTGACCAGGATGCCCTGGATTTTGAACAATAAAAGGAAAAAGGGAGGGGGGGGCATTCCACTAATTTTAGAGAAATAGGTAAAATGACATTTTGTAAGAAAAACTGACAGAATTCAGAATCAGAGGCTGTGTCTGAGTTTACCATATGATTTTCTTTTTATACTCATTATATTTGTGCATTGGTATGTTTGCCTAAAGGAATAAATGGTAGCATTTTTAACTTTAAAAAATTGACAAATAAGAATATAATCATTACAAAATCAGATCTGCATACTCATAGTAAAATCAGTTATAAATGCTAAAAAAAAAAAAAGGAATATTACACTACGGGTCAGAACTAATTCAATACAGGGGAGAGACTGAATCTAACTCTGTTAAAACAAAAAAGAGAGTTTTTAAGTACTAGAGTAAGTGCTGGAGGAAAGTACTGAAGGATGCTGTGGAGAGGATGGTCAGTGCGATTGGCCATTGGTGTTTTTAATTGTCACTCTCCAAAGTAAGGGTCCTATCCTCTCACAGAGACTATGAAACAGGGGCTTTGTCTTTCTTGATTCCATTTCAACAGATGGCTCCAAGATCTTTGAGAAAGACATTCCTGCGTTGTAGAAGATTCCTATCCCGAAGGAGAAGAGAAATAATTTATCATTGCAAGCTTTTAAATTAAATGCTCTAAGAAAACAGAGGTCAGCGGCCTATAGTCAGGAAGAAACCGATTAAGTTTAACAGGCTGAGGGGAATGTTAACGCTCTCTTTGCCAACCATGTTTTATGACTTTTTCAGTTTAAGGAATTTAACATATAAGCAGAAAAATTCTTAGAACCAGTACATGTACGTATTTAGCATGAGGAGTACATGGTATGAGTGAGTGGGAACAAAAGATTATATGACGATAATAAAAAAGAAAAAAAAAAAAACCCTTAAAGAAAGAAAATAATCTGCCTCGGTGATTTCCAATGACACTTTCTCAGCTATTGCACTGAAAATAGAATCATGCTTGGTAATTATGGAAGAGATATCTTGGAAGCAGGAGGTATTTGCACTACAAACCAAGTCAGCAAGCAATGGCACAGGAAAATTATTCCACCCTCTTGCAACTATTTCCCACCCCAAAGTCTGAAATGCTGACTGCAGGCCTCCTGCTCCCCAGTGTGGGAATCCCAGGAACCAAGAATAAAGAAACAAAATATCAAGTTAGGTAACAAAATAGGGAAAGCTTTCAAGGAGCCAAATGCAACTAATGATGTAGGTCATCAACTGCTCAGACTCTTGCACAAGAATTGCTGCAGTTAGAATTTCCTCTAAAAAATAACCAATGGGAAAATCAAGTAGCATATTTGAAACTGACATGGAGAAACAAAACTGGTGGAGACGAGGTGCATGGAGTCCGTAGACCACATCTGGAGTCCGTAGACCACATCGCCGCTGCAGAGGTCTACAGTGTTCACTCTGGTATGTGGACTCCCATGGAGGTGTTTCCCTCAGATGCACCATTGCCCCTCCAGGGACAGGTGACCTCGCCCCCTCAGCTCTCGCCCTTCTACAGTTGCAGCTTTTTGCAGGATTCTTGCTTTCCATTTGGAGAGAGCAAATCTATTCCTTAGTCTTGGTGCTCTGAGCTTCTGCTTATTTAGATTCATTAGCTCCCTGCCTTTGGTGAGAAAAGGACGCGAGGACCAGGATCATTCCTCTCTTCTTCCCTCTTCCCATCTTTTTTGTTTTTTGGTCAATGGACATCCAATTTCTTATCTGTCTATTTTTTATGGAGCTCTGGAAATTGATATAGCTGACAATTCAGCAATTTTGATGTCCTGGAAAATTTAATGAGAAGGAGAGGGAGACAATACTATTCATTAAGGTGACTCAGCTTCTGTAAAATTGAGGGTCTGAGATGCAGGGTAAATTTCTTTGTGTGAGCTGGTGCTGTTGAGGGTCTCTGTTTCCCTCGCCTCTCTGTCTTTCTGTGTGGCTTTGCTTCCTACCTCCTCTTCCTAACAAAAGGCAGAGAGTTTTTCCCCAGTCTCCCTGCCTGCCTTCCATTTCCTCCAGCTCTGGATGAAGCCCATTGACTCCTTTAACTCCTAGGCCATTCAGCAAGTTAATGATTGAGCTGCAGGGAACCCTGAATGCCTCAAACCTCACCTCCACTGACAGCGGGAGTGTGGGGGGCATGCTTTAGCACACAATTAATCCTGCAATTCCAAAGGGACAGTTCATCTTATGCTTTAGAACTTCCAAAGATTTTAAAGAGATTGCATCAGCATCTCCTAAAATCCCTTCTGTTTCACTGACAGCTTTAAAAGATTGTCTTCCTTGGCTGCAAAATTATGGATGTCATTTTTAATGATCAATGTTATTTGTCATCCCAGAGGATGATCTCTGGTGAGAATTACAAAGATGCCTTTATGAGAAGGGGCCAGGAGTCCAGAATAAATCAACGAATGGTTTTATGGCAACCCAAGTGACAGAGCTGAAGTAATCGCGTGTAAAGTGACACAGACTCTAAATAACACTCCCTTCCACATTGCCCCCGACCCACTGCTCATTCGTTCCCGTTGTCTCTAACTGAATATACCTCCACTGTAGAGTATGGGAGAACACCCAATGAATCACGTCTGTTGGATAATGGCCTTCTGCCTTTGCTGTATCAGTAAGCTGCTGTGTAACTTATTCCACATCGATTAACCTCCCTGAGCCTCAGTTTCTCCAAATGTAAGGTAGTCTCTATTTTAGTGCAAAGATTCTGTGTTGCTGTGGTATGCCCTTCATTTGAAACATCTCAATGGCTCAGAAACTATATCCTCCATTACCAGAATGAAAGCTGACTGATGCTAAAAATCTTCAGTGTCAGAATTTATTCAATAATGCCCTCTAGAAAACACTACACTGTGATCAGTGTAAGCAATGATTCCCTGCCTGGTTAAGGAAGCCTGACAAACACTAATTATCCTCATTAAGTTACTCTGGTTTCCAAGACTTTTCTGATACCCAGAAATCAAAGGCTAATCCCCAAGTTAGATATTTTGGAGAAAACTCACAACTTTTCTGGGACCCAACCACACATAGCTAAGAAAAGAATGGGTTTTGACATCCCTTTATGATGAGAACGTACAATTGGGTTTGAGAAGGTATGTCAGACCATCACATTTCTGTTCAGGACTGGCCGGGGCATTTGTGGGGTCTGGGACAAAGGTTCAAATGAAGGCCCAGTTACTATATTGTCAGAGTTTGTGTTCTTTGGTGTCCTCTAAAGCTTGGGGCTCGCAGCTTGGGTCTCTCTACCTAGACCTAAAAGCTGCCCTGTGTCTGGTGAACGTGCCTAGTTCTTTGCTGGATGGATCACAGTGAGCTTATTCCTAAGGAGTTGCTCCACTCATACCTGGCATGTTAGTCTGGGTCCTCCAGGAATCAAATGTAAAATAAAATAAAACAAATAAATGAAATTGGAGCTGCCATCCCAGAAGAACTGCCTTGTACATCGTGTTCAAGAGAATTATCAAGGGAAATGCCGGGGAGAGAAAATGGGGAGAAGTCAGAAGAGACCAGGAGAACTTTCAGACATCAGTGAGGACTGACTCCAAAGAAGAAGCAAGGGAAGAAGGAAGCCTGGTTGACAGTGTCACACTACAGGGCAGTTCTAGGAGAGGCCATTGCTCAAGGCAGTCCCCCGAGGAGATCACCTGCCTGAATATCCCCGCCTCACTGGGACACTGGCTGGGAGCAGTGTGGGAAGTGTCTCATTGGTGCAAAGTTGTGATGAATTTCAGAGGGCAGCATCTGGAGCCAAAGTTCAATTTTACCTCCTGCAGTCACAGATTAGAGTGGCCTCCATAGACTGAGTTACTTGCATAAACTTTCTCTCTGCTACTAATTGCAGATGAAGCTAATTCTCAGTATTGCCAAGCAAGCTAATGGTGGCATGTGGTTACAAACTCTTTCAGCCTCCAAAAGTCATCACTGCAACCAAATAGCAAAGTGCCCTGGTTGCCAGAAGACGGTCTACTCCTATTTAGGTTACAGGGCTACCTCTTAAAGGAATAAAAATCTAAAGACAGGGTGCTATTGGCCACATTGGGCAGGGTTCTCCTAGCATACCTGCCTCTCTGAACTGCAGCATCTGGGGGGCTCTCCTTTGGTGAAGACATGGGCTCTGAGTCTTAGTAACCCCCTCGCCACCCCCCCCCCCACAACACACACACACACACACACACACACACACACACACACACACACTGTAATATGTTCTCTGTGCCCTTGTGAAAATAAGAGCCCTACTGCAAGTACTGTATGAGGCTTCTCATAATGCCAAAACAAAGCACCACAAACTTAGTGGCTTAAAACAATACACATGTCTATCTCTCAGCGTCTGTAGGTAAGAAGCACAGCACAGTCTTCTGCATTGGGTTTCATGAGACCAAAATCAAGGTGTCAGACAAACTGGGCCCTTGACTAGAGGTTATGGGGAAGAACCTACTTCCAGGCTTATTTAGATTATTGGCCAAATTTGGTCCCTTGCAGTCGTAAGGCTGACGGCTGCGGTCCCTAGCTAGCTGTCAGCTGGGTTGCTTTCAGTTCCTAGAGGCCCCTTGCATTCTTGTGCACATGGTCCCCTCTCTCTTCAAAGCTAGTGACTATACATAAAGTCTCTTTCATTCCTCAAATCTCTGACGTCTCCTGCTGCTGGTCAGCAAAAAACTCTCTGCTTTTACAGGGCTTTTATGACGAGATTAGGCCTAACCAGATAATTCAGGATGATCTCCCTAGTTTAAGGTCATTAATTAGTAATCTTAATTACATCTTCAGTCTCTTTTGACAAATAAAATATATTTATGGGTGTGATATCTTAGTCTCAGTCACAGGGATTAGGGTGGAAAATCTGGGGGGGAGGGTGTACATTTTTAGAATTCTACCTACAATGGGTACCAGGACCTCCAAAATTATGGAGACCTTACAAAAATAACTCTTAAGAAAAGAGATGATAATATTGGACCCTTTGAGGCCTACACACATGCCTGTCGAAGTGATGGATCGGGGCTGCTCCAGGAAGCAGATGCTCCGAAGAGGACCGGAATCCCCACCCTCTGAAGGCAGATCTAGAGGCATCAGTAACATCACTCCACAGGACACTGCTAAGCAGAGAACAATGCAGGAGAAAAGATACGGGGTTACACTTTCAAGATTGCAACTTTGGGGGAATTTAAAGAATCCAGTCAATTTGATAAATAAGGAAAAACCGTGACAATTCAATAACACGGAAAATAATGCAGCACTAGCATATCCACAGTGTTAATGCACAGCACACAGACAGCAAAGAAAATTCAGCATCTTCAGTAGGTGGAGCAGACGCAAACACAACCTACTTACATAAAAATAAAAGATGATCAACTATTATAAATAACTATGGATTTAAGAATGACACAGTAGGAAAAAAAAAGTATACAATAAAATCACAGATAAAGTATAAGTGATGTTTATTTCTATCAAGTTAACAAAAGGCTTTTAAGAGAAGGAAACTAGAAATGAAGTATAATATTTTTAAACACATTTTAAAATTTCTATATAGCTAACAACCATACGGAAAATTAAAATGCAATGAGAATTTAAGAAAATAGAATATGTGTATTTTTATAGTAAAATATACGACAAACAGTAGCTCCTAAATTTAAAAGCTCATACAGACTATAATGAAATTAATACAATTATAAAATGATCAGAGGACCCAGATTCGCAATATACAAAGGAAGAAATAAAAATGACAAACATGAGAAAAGAAACCTATCTTATCAGTAAGCAAAGTAAAAATAAAAATAGCATAAACACCAAAATACCATTTATTGCCTATCAAATTGATCATTAAAAATTATAGTTACCAGAATTAACAAGGGTGTGAGAAAGCATATACTCTTATGTGATGGTTGAGGAAATGTGTTGATTTAATCTCCCTATGAAACATTTTTGAAATAAAACCTTAGATGTGTACATAACACTTTCTTCCAAAAAAAAAAAAAAATTACTTCCAGATATTTATACTAAGGAAATAATCAAGGATGTGCAAATATTTATCTATAAAAGACTTCATCAAAGCATTAGTCATTATAGTGAAAAATTTAGAAAAACCTAAATGTCAAAAAATAGGGAATTGACTAATAAATTATGGTACATTCATATAATGTAGCCATGAAAATGATCATGCTCTGGGAGCATATTAAATGGTGTGGAAATACTGTGGTTCATTATGTACCATAATGTAACTGAGTAAGAAAAGTAAATAGCATGCAGGGGAAAAAATATGTACACACGATACCATTTTGTTATGAAAGAGACATTTTATATAATAATACTGTTTCATATGGAAAGCATTAAAAAGGTAACATGATCATTTTTCTTGTTGAATTTTGTGATTAGGGAATATTTTTGTGCTTTTGTGCATTTTTTCAAGTTTTCTATAATGAACATATTATCAAAATAAAAAAATAATTTTAAATTCAATTAAAAATAAAAGCCCAGAATGATATAAAATTGGGTGTCTCAGTAAGGTTGGGAATGAAGATAAATCATTGGACAGAGAGGAGAATGTAAATTCTATACCAGTAACCTGTGGCGGTTAGTTCCTGGGCATTGGCCAAGGGCAACAGGTATGTCACTGGTGTCCAAGAGGAGTGTCTGATCCGCCAGCTTTCAGAACTGCCGGCTGGACTCATTAGCCTCATAGAAATGTGTCCTGACCATTTCATGAACATCCTACTCTTGTTACCTTTTTCCTGCCCAATTTTTCCCTTTGGAAAATGTGGTTCACTCAAACCCTCTTCTCTGTCTGTGTCTTAACTATAATTAAAGACAATAATTGGAGGCACTTGGAAGGTAAAAGAGATGAACTCGGGGAATTCAAACTTGTGAATGTTGTCATAATCTGAAAATAATGTGACCAGTGAAGAGAAGTAGCGTGGGGTTGAGAATGTCTGATTTCATATCATTGCCTATAAGACAAGAAGCTCTGACGCTCACCCTGGCCACATTTTTCTTTTCTTTCAATTGACTGCCCAGAAACAATATCTCCAAACTTGTGGATAAGGTTATGACAAAGACTCTAGCTATCCTCTGAATCAGTTTGGACTATACAGGCAAAAAATGTATTACTAGTGCTAGTGCTAGTAATAGTAATAGTAATTAATAGTAATAGTAATAGTAATAGTAATAGTAATAGTAATAGTAATAGTACTAATAAGATTTAGCTTTGATATAACAACTTTAAGTCCAGGAATTATGCTCAGCTTTTCATAAGTATGATGTAATTTAAGTATACTAAAAACTCTTAAGTTAAGTAGTATTATTGTCCAAAATCAAAAATGAAGAAATTCTAAAAAGCTCAAAACTTATCATGGCCAGTCTGTTTAAATGCAAATCTTCTAGAAAAACAGTAAGTCTTTCTTATTTGAAAGTTTTCTACTACTTAGCTCAAAAGTTACTCCTGACTTGTGTTTCCTTGTCTATCTTTGACCCCATTCCAGCCTGTGGACTTAAATTAAGTCACATCAGTCATTTTTACTCAGTGAATCTGCCTTGTCACCCTCTATATACTCAATAGGGGTGGCTCTGTAGTCTCATCTGAAAACTCCTGGAGACTTGAGTGACCCAACATGAGCTCACTCTGAAGTCTTTCTATTCATCCTTTTGTCTCTCTGGGGACGCCTGCTACCCTCAAAACTACTGGAGGGCAGAGCTCATGCCTGCAGCTGCTATGCTGCCTGGGACCTCTGCAGGACGACTGCTCTACCCACTGTTTCTTCATGTTTCTCAAGTTGAAAGACCTTTCATGTAGGAAAGCATACTGCCTTTACCTCATGCCTCAAGGGGCTAAACCATACTGCGTTTTACATAAATGTGGATGAAAATGTTCTTTTGTTGAGGCTCAGACATAGATTTCAGGAGTTCCTGCACTGACTAGGCAGCAGCTCACATTCCCTTTCACTTTGCCTAGCACCACGCTCCCCCAGCCAGACTGCCTTCCACCCACCTGCCAAGCCAGTCAGCTCCTTCAGAGTCGCCTGAACACTGCTTAGATAGAGCTCCAGTTCATCAGACAAAGCCAGACTGAACCTTGGCTTAGACTTAGCTAGATACTGTCTCATCCGAAGTTAAAATGCCTCTCCCTTTAAAGCTAAAGTTACACCATTTTGTAGATACAAGTATCTGGAGAAAAGGAATACACTTCAAGAATCAAATTCTTGCTAGTCAGGAGAGCTACAGACAATATGAGAGCTAGCTGACTTCACCAATGCCACCTATCTGCATTGTGACATTTTTAATTTTCGTAGCCATCTTACTTTTAGTTCTACTTACTTTCACTGACATTCACTTTATATTCAAAGTTATTATTAAAAAGGTAAAAGAACTCTGTGAAAAGGGCATTATATAAATGTTGTAAATCCATTGATTTGACTCTCCTAAGAGTAGGTGGCATTGACAATGGTATTATAATTGAATTTTGATCACTAACATATTTCCCTCCATATTGCTTTGTATCCCTTTACAACGGAAGAACAAATCAATATAATCATGTGCATTAATTCAGCATCCACGTAACTGGAGAGTTAGGGGTTTCAAAACACATCCAAAAGCATTTAGAATTTTAAGAAAAATGGAGAAAGTCAAAACTACCCTGGAACCTACAGAATATTGATCTAGCTCAGGGTAGAAATCTATGACCCACAGGTCAAATTAGCCCCACCATCTGTTTTTGTATAGCCCCAGAGGAAGTTTCATATTTTTAAATAGTTGAAAAGAAAGAACTTCACTGCACAGCATATAATAATTTATAAAAATTCAAATTTTGGTGTCAATAAAATGTCATTGGAACACAGAAAAGCTCATATGTTTTCCTGTTATCTAGGGAAGGGTTCTCACCACAGCAGTGGAGTTGAGTCGTTGAGACAGACATATGGTCCACAAAGCATGAAATGTTTACCATCAGGCCCTTTACAGAAAAGTTTGCCAATTCCTGATCTGTCTGATTGGTTTTGATATTTGTAATCTGACATGAAGAAACAGAAAATAAAAACATGCAGATAAAATAGACTTCAAAATATTTCAACTTGAAAATAAGGTGAAAAAGAGTGTGTGTGTGTGTGTGTGTGTGTATAATTATCTGATTTGTACTTTTAAAGGGCTGCTAAGTGAACGGAGGAGGGCCAGAAAGGAGGCAAGGAGCTGTTTGGGAACAAGTGCAGGTGTCCAGGAAAGAGACGTCTCACCGTCAGCGAAGGAATTCAGAGCACAGGAGAGGAGATGGCCTGCGGCGCTGGCATGTGCGGGACACAGATGGCCTGGAGATGAGGGTGAGGGAGTGGGGACTGTCAAGAATGCCTCGGGTTTGAGACTCATCTTCTGAAACTTGGAAAACAGCTTTGAGGATGAAATGTAAGAATCCATTTAGACATGTTCCTGAAGTTCACCAACATTTAGAAGTTGGGTGGAGGAAGAGATACCACTTAGGGTGGCTGAGGGAGAAAGAAATTCAAGTAAGTGGGGAACTAAGAAGTCAAAAAAAAGGAGAGGCAAGGACTTAAAAAAGAAGATGGTATAAGTTGTATGAAAAACTGCTATCATCATTCTTATTATATATAAAAAAAATTTTATGGGGCTCAACTTCTCCTGCCGAAGTGGTCATCTCTATTAAAGTGAGTACCCTCATTGGTCTCTATCACATCACCATGCTGTATTCAAAGAATCTGTCACACTTATTAAATATCCCATTTAATTATTTACAGTCTGGCTCTTCTACTTAAATGTTAGTTCCATGAAAGCAGGAATCTCGTATGTCTTTGCCCTTACTGCATTCTCAGTGCCTAGAAGAGTTCTTGGAAGATAATAAATGCTCAATTAATACATGTTGAATGAATGAACACGTGGTTTCCTATTTTTTTGCATTATTGGTACCTCCTTTCCCCCTTTCTCTCTGCATCTCTGTTTTTCTCTTAATGGTCTTTTTCAAGTCTCTTCTCAGGTTCATTTAATACATTATATTAAATGACATTTTAAAACATTTATATAATTTGACTCTTCACTCTGCCTTATGAAGATGGTAAGAGAGATATCCCATCTCTGTTTTACTGAGAAGATAGCAGAATAGTAAAAAGGAAACTGGACTTGGACCCTGGAATCCTGATTTCACACACAGGTTCATACTCTTATTAGCTGTGTAATTCTAAGCAACTGTTCTAGACATCAATTTCCTCATCTGCAAAATGAAGATAATAATACTATACCAACCTCAGAAGTTTACCATAAGGATAAATGAAATCATATGTATACAGCACAGTGCAAAGCATGTAATAGTGTCAAAGAGCAGGGGTGTATGCAATAGTAGTAATAGCAGCAGTAATATTAGTAGTAGCAATATTTGGATATAGTACAGAGCAATTTCACATTCAAGTAAAAGAGAAATTAGAGCCTTGAAATTGGTATATTGGCCAAATCCCTCAACAACAAACACTATTCAAAATGACAATTCCCCAAAGAGGAAAATCTTCTCAAGCCTCCAGAAGCCACTTGCTTATTATCTGAACTTTACTTATCACAATGGGGCTGTCGCATTACAAGAGGCTTTGCATGTGACTCCCTGGAAGTCTATCTACTTGACCCAGTTCCATGAATTAGAGAGGAGTCACAGTATCTGGCATATTATTAGGCAATTGGGCCATATTTGGAGTTGACTTGGTATTTATATTGAGCTATCATGAGGCTCAAAATATACTACCTCACAAACGAATATAAAATATTTTATCTTGTCTCATACCAGAACTTGCTGCAGCACTTAAAATTCTTAAAGAAAGCTCAGGAAGAAAATTTCTAGATCTTGAGGTCTGACGATACTAGAGACAGCTGAGATCACTTCATGAAACCTCTGGGCTTGGAGACTTGGGCCACTGTTCTGAAATGATGCCCATGGGCACTATTTGGCTGCAAGAATATTACCAAGCACACACTAAAGGACATTTAATAATGTGAAATGCTCTACCATTTCCTTTTTTAGGGCACTTCTCTGACTCCTGTCCATGTAAGAGAAGAATAAATCTTTATTCATCCCTCACATGCTTCCTTGGTTTGGTCATGCCTGACAGTCTGGTCCTTGACCCATTGTATCAGGAAAGTACTATGTCTTTATATTATCTTCTGAGAGGTTATGGTAGGGTTTTCTTTTTCTGCAAACCAGAGTTTGGTTTTCGCACCTATAAGATTCTAAGTTTCGTGAGGCCAGGAACTCTAAATCAGTTTGCTCTCGCTGTGTAAAAACACACATCAAAATTTAGTAGCTTAAAACTACAGCACATGAATCTACAGACCACTGAACCATTCTGATAGCTGGATGGTTCTAGGGATCTAAAATAAGCAGCTCTGCTCTGGAAATTCACCGACTATTAGCTGGGGTCTCCTTTATCTTCCAATGTGCTCTCTCATGCCCCCCTGCAGAGTGCCTAGGCAGGATTTCAAGAGAACAGGGAATGAGAGCATGGTCTCTTGAAGCCTAGGCTAGGGACTAACTAACTAGTACATCATTACTTTTTTTCATTCTGTTAATCTAAGCAAGTCCCAAAGCCAAGTTAGATTAAAGGGGTGGAAAAATATTCTCCACTTATGGAAGAAGCAGCTGCAAGATCCTATTGCAAAGGGTGTAGATATAGAGAAAGTGGGAAATGGAGTCAATGTAGCAATTAATCTACTACAAACTGTAACTGTTTGTGACTGACTATACCTCCAGTGGCAAGCCCACCCAGTGTTTAGGCCATAGGAAGTGCTCAGTAAATAATTATTGGAGTGATGGCATATAGTATTTGGGCCTGAGCTTTGATCCTTCTCTTATTTCTCACTGAGATCCCTGATTGTGTCACAGATTTAAGCTGCTTGGTGTTCTCTTTCCTTCTTCCTATATTTGTTCTCTAGTCTTAACTCAGCCCTAATGTCAACTAGAAAACCATCAACATAACCAGGACAATACTGAGTTGTTATATCATTACCAAAGAAAAAAATCTAATGAAAATATTTCCATCCTGAGGAGGTCGGAAACACAAAAACGACTTCTTTACTTTGCTTTTAAAAATGAAGGAGAAAATGAAACAACTTCTACAAATTGATATTTTATAAGGATAGAGGGAAAAGATATTCTGTTACACATACATACCAAGTTTTTACATATATTATTATTTTTTATCTTTACAATACTTTAGATATTATTTCCCCCACTGTAAAGATTCGGAGGTGCAAAATAACGATAGCAGCAGAACCAATTCCAGGTCATGGCCTTTCTTCTACAGCACATGTCCTCTCCGGTCCAACAAGCCCGTCTTCAAGCCCAAAACAGGGAGGGTCATGAAACTGGCGATGAGGGTGTTAAATTGTGAATCCTTATCCTTGAGGTAAGTCAAGCCCAGTCCCCTTTGGTGAACAAAGTTCCTGACAGTTCTGCAGCAAAATTCATAGGCAGATACTTTACCTTTGCATCCTCTGTAGTCTAAATAAGAGTAGAGATGACAAACAATGAGCCCTCATGGCCCAATTTGACCAGCAATGAGTTAAGGACAAAATATTGTCCTCAAGAGATGCCTGGACCCCAGTCAGAAATTACTGAGAGAGTCCTTTGAAGATGAAAATCACTTCCCTTTGGTTACTAAATAGTGTAATTTGTTCAAGACATTGATCAAATTCTCTTTCCATTAAATTTAGCCCCAAACAGCAACAGGTTCTGAGATTTTTATTATAACAACTTCCAAAGGCTCATTCAAATTATTTGTGTGAACTAGAATGCTGTTTCATCAAATCTTCTTAAAGTAAATAAAAATTGTGTGATAAAATGGCATAAATACTGAACTGGAGGCTTGATTCTAATACCAAATCTTGTGTAGTAACTCTGAGCAAAATTATTTTTATTTCTGTCTACTATTCTCTTCACATGGCAAATCAAAACTCAAAAAACTATTATTGGACTGGACCTAAAACCCACGTGTCCATCACCTCTAGACATCTCATCAGACAAATTAGTTGATTTTCATACATAGATGTCCATGATTTTGATCCTAAGACCATAGCCCTTTGGATCAGGACCAGCCTCTGACCCAAACAACAGCCAAATCTAGGATGCATTAGTATTCATTGTTGATCTGTGGCTGTATCAATTAATTCATCAAGTGATTGCAAAATGATGAGCTTCTACTTTATCATGCCTTCTACATTCTTATTATTCTGCAATTAAGAGCTTTCCTTCACCCAATTAGGCTGAATCATAATAAAACATTAGAGTAAGCAAGTTATACCTCTATCCCATCTTAAACTACATCCCCTGACAACATCCTACAAAATTATCTTTTTATGAAGGATCTAAATGTTCCTGGTAGTATAATCAGGGGGGAAAAATTAAAATTACTCCTATCACCACTAATCCCATTTTGACAAAACTGGTTACTTCTGTTGAACAAAGTAGATCCCAACACCCCAGAACATTATCATATAACTAATTCTTTTGAAAATGAACTTAATCTATTTTTGCCTCTATAAAATGAATGAGGTTAAGCTAGAGATCTGAAACTCAATTATTCCACTCTGAGATTCTACTGCAACATTTTCACAAGCAAATACATTGTCATTCTAATAGATACTTTCTCCTGTGAGAGGAAGTTCTTTAATAGTAAATGTTGGTGCTGAAGATGGTGTATCTAGCTATTATGTATGTAGCAATAGCCTCCAGAGAACAATGAGAAAAAAGGACCATTGACCTTAAAGATGGGTTACCTGAAATTATCCAGCCTGAAAAACAGAAAGAAAAATAGAATAAAGAAAAAAGAAATCCTCTGAGATCATTAACTTTAAAATCAATCTCAGAATGAGTCCCAGAAGAAGAGGAGAGAAAAGGGGATAAAAAGAATACTTGAAGAAGTAATGGCAGTTAAAAATACCTCTTCAAACTTGATGAAAAACATTACCCTACATCTTCAGGAAGCTCAACAAACTCCACGCAGTATAAACTCATAAATTCATCATAATCAAGCTGTCAAAACCAAAGACAAAGAAGGATCTTCAAAATAGCAAGAGAGAAGCTACTCATTAATAGCTGATTTCTCATCAGAAACCCTGCAGACCAGAAGGCAGTGGAGTGACATGTTCAAAATGCAGAAAGAAAGACTGTCAACCAAGAATTCTACATCCAGCAAAAGTATTATTTTATTTTATTTATTTTTGTTTCACAAATGAAGAAGAAATTAAGACTTTCCCAGATAAACAAAAACTGAGAGAATTCATCACTGGAAGATCCAACTTACCAGAAACACTAAAGGGATTCCTTTGGGCTGAAAGGAAGAACAGTAGACTGCAATTTGAATTAACATGAAGAAATAATGAGCAACAGTAAAGGTAACTACATAGCTAAGTATAGAGGACAGAATAGTGTATTTCCTTCCTACCTTATTAAAAAAAAACTGCATAAAGCAGTAATTTCAAATCTAAGCAAACAATGTATAAAGATTCAAAAGTTAATAAATACACAGGTGGTTGGCTCAGACTGTATGCCTCCACAGTATGTGTTCAAAACAATATGTATGCATGTACATATGTAAATATCCTTATATTTATATGTAAATATGAATTTTTTTTTTCAGAAAGAGTGATGTACCATTTCTTTTATTTCTAGCCATTTGTTGAGTTTACTCTGTGCAAAGCACTGAGGATACAGGAAGAAATAAAGTGGCCCTCCCTGTAATAACTCACTGAATGACCTTAGTAGGAATTACTTCAGAATGTTAACTGTGAAGAAAACAATGAAAGAAAGTCTACTCCAGACCTTTAAGTGAGCTCAACCTTCCCACCCAAGAAGAGCCAACAGAAGTCTCATGCATCACAGGACCTCTATGTTCCTGATCTGTACATCTTTTTATT
Organism: Molossus molossus; assembly: GCF_014108415.1. NCBI lineage: Eukaryota > Metazoa > Chordata > Mammalia > Chiroptera > Molossidae > Molossus > Molossus molossus. Next base: position 40,106,074 of record NW_023425350.1, read on the forward strand.
TTATTTTATTTTATTTTATTATTTTATTTTATTTTTTATCTTTATTGTTGAATGTATTACAGATGTTCCTCATTTTTCCCCCATTGACCCCCTCCTCTTCACTCCCATCCCCCTCCCACCTTTTCCCACATTGTTGTCTGTGTCCATTGGTTATGCATATACGTTCTTTGGTTTATTCCTTTCCACCCCCCAACCCCCTTCTCTTTGAGGTTTGTCAGTCTAGCAACCAATTTGTTTTCCTAATCCCTTTACCTTTTTCATCCATTCCTCCAACCCCCCTCCCATCTGGCAACTAACAAAATGTTCTCTGTATCTATGAGAATGTTTCTGTTCTGCCTGTTCATTTTGTTTGTAAATTCCATTGCCGATAGATATGTATTCATTGCCATTTTGTTTGTTCATATATTTTATCTTTTTCTTCAAAAAGACCCTTCAACATTTCATATAATAACGATTTGGTGGTGATGAACTCCTTTAACTTTTTCTTTCTTGTCTGGGAAACTCTTTATAGGGCCATCAATTCTAAATGACAGCTTTGCAGGATAAAGTAATCTTGGTTGTAGATTCTTGCTTTTCATCACTCTGAATATTTCTTGCCTCTCTCTTCTGGCCTGCAAAGTTTCTTTTGAGAAATTAGCTGACAGTCTTATGGGAACTCCCGTGTAGGTAACTAACTGCTTTTCTCTTGCTGCTTTTAAGATTCTTTCTTTGTTTTGAACCTTTTGCATTTTGATGATGATGTATTTTGGTGTGGGCCTCTTAGGGTTGATCTTGTTTGGGACTCTCTTGCTTCCTGGACTTGTATGTCTGTTTCCTTGACCAAGTTAGGGAAGTTTTCTGCCATTATTGTTTCAAATAAGTGTTTGATTTCTTGTTCTCTCTCTTCTCCTTCTGGCACCCCCAAGATGCAAATGTTGGCATGCTTGGAGTTGTCCCAGAGGCTCCTTAAACTCTCCTCATTTTTTTGGATTCTTTCTTCTGTTTTCTGTTCTGATTGGGTGTTTTTTGCTTCCTTGTATTCCATATCGATGGTTAGCTTCTTGGCTTTACCTACTCTATTATTGAATCTGTGTAAATTATTCTTTATTTCAGTTAGTGCCTCCTTCATTTCTGACTGGTCCTTTTTAATGCTCTTGAGGCCCTCACTAAGTTCATTGAGCATCCTTATAAGCAGTATTTTGAACTCAGCATTTGTTAGGTTGCTTATCTCCATTTTGCTTAGTTCTTTTCCTGGCGTTTTGTTCGGTTCTTTCATTTGGGACCTGTTTCTTTGTCTCCCCATTTTGGCTGCCTTTCTGTGTTTGTTTCTGTGTATTACTTAAGGAGAGGTATGGGGCTATCTGAGACCAGATGCTGCTTGTTTGAAAGAATTTAGGAAAACCTGAAGCAGGATCCAAGACAGGCCAATCCTATGGTTAAGCAAGTGGGAACAGCTTGGGTGGGCCTGAAAGTTGGGTGGGGCAGGGCCTCAGGGAATCACCAGGACGGGGCAACCAGTGTGAGCAAAGTTGCTGCAATTCCAGATATGGGGGCTGTCTGCTGCCCCAGGGAAGGGCTCGCCAAAGGAACAAAGGCCTCTGATAGCACATTTGTCCTGGAGAAAGCCCCCTCTGGAAAAAATGTCTGTCTCTTCTTGATCTCCCCACGTCTCCTGGGTGTCACTATTGACTTTAGCCCAGTTTCTCTACTGCAGCACTGTTAATATTTAGGACCAGGTAATTGTGGGGACTGTACTATGCACTGTAAAATGCTTAGCTGCATCTCTGGCCTCTACTCACTAATGGCGCTAGCAACCCCCACCCCATATGACAATCAAAATGTTTCCAGACATTGTATGTGTTCCCTGGTTAAGAACCACTTCTTGGACTGGCATTTACTCTATGGCTCTTGCTGGCTTGGACTGCATAGAAAGCTGCCTTTTCTGAACTGTGCCTCCAACTCAATCCCCAGGAACAGGGCACACCCACTCTAGCACCAGGCTGCTTGTCAGGGGGTGGGTTAAATTTCTTAAAAACCTGTTTTCAGGATTCTTCTCAAAAACATCTCATTAGCTCTATCTAGCCACAATAATCTAAAGTATGTCTCTTTGTAAAGACCCGTCTCTACTCCCAGAGAAAGGCCCCTCATGCATTATTTTAGTTCCTGGATCCAAACAATGTCAGCACTGGGTTCCTGTGAAGAGGAAGTCGGACAGGTCAGGGAGGACTTCTGATCATTAGCTGTATGGCTGCTCCAGTCCCGAGTCTGTGGTCTTCCATCTTTTATACAAGCACTGGTTACAAGGCAGCACTGAACTGAGGGAGCTGCCTTGGCTGGAAACAATGACAGTGGGTAGGAAAACAACTCTCGGGCCCCGAGTTCAGCCACTCTGGGTCTATATTTGGAATGCACCTGAAGAGCTTTCAATCCTCCAGGAGCAGGATAACTGTGAGGATCAGACCACAGAAAATAACTACAAAGTAAATAGTTGTGAATGAACTATGTTTCTTAAGAACTTTCCTGTTAGGAGAGGCAGCCTATTCAAGGTGACTCTGAAGAAAAAAGTGTATTGTTACTGCCCTGTGGAGGGCCAATTCTGGTCAAATAAATTGTATTGGAACTTTCTGTGACAAATATTCTGTTCATCTAGCTTGGCCTAAAAAGAGAACTGACTGGACCACATTGTTGGGAACACCAAGGGGTGGGCCAGGGTCAGGCACAGAGGACGCTTCAGGTCTCGCCCCTCCCTCTCTCTCCTTTTTACTTCCATTTTACGGCATACTCTTTCCTTGTGATAGGTGGTCATCACCAGCATCTGGTTTTCATTGTTCATACCAATTGGAAAAGGACCCTGGCAAGCTCTCACTGAGTGACATCTGTACCTCCAGGCCCATCGCACTGTCAGCAGTCAGGAATGGGAGCAAGTTCACTAGCACTAGCTGATTTTGGATGCCAGAGGAGGGGAAGGGCTGTTGGGAAGCTGAGACACCAGAGGGCCTCTAGACATTGAAGCAGCGTCATGGCTTCCCACTGCAGTCCTCCTCTCTGCCCTCCGCTGTCCGACATGCGCTTCAGCTCTTCTGGAATCCATAAGTACCCTATTTCCGTCCACCCCATACTTTAACTGCAGCCTTCAAAGCTCACCCACTGACAAGGATAAAATGCATAAATGTGGAGCCTGTCACAAAAATGTTTGGAAACTCCTCGGGGGAAAGAGGAGGGTCCAGCCCATCAGAGCACTTTACATAGGCAGTTGTCTTACATCAGCGAGTATGTGCTTATTCAACCCATTCTAGGTAAAAAGTGTCATTTCATTTATTTGAATTCATGTAGGAGCTTCAGGAGCGTCTCTGAGGTGAGCCCTACCAAAGTATAGCCACAAGTCTTAGAAAGTTTCTAAAGAAGTCTGGCATTAGCCTTATCCATTCAGGCAAACCCAAGGTTAAAAATCCATTAGTTTCACAGCAATAGAAGCCAGAGCCTGGAAACAGAGCTCTCTCTATGGTTAGGGCTTGAAGGTTAGGTCATAGCCTTCACTCTAGGAAAAGCCCTTCCAAATCCAATCAACATCACTGGGCCTGTTCTATGCTCAGAGTTGACTAGGGGACCAACAACCAATGAAAAACCATACTGAACCCCCAAGAGACCCAAACCCATATTCCTTCACCTTCACAAAAATATCACTTTCCTTATATGACTCTCACAGCTTTGATAGATTGTTTTGTTGTGCTGTGTTTTAAAAATAGCAATGACATTAGAAAGATTGTAAAAAATCGTCTCAAAACCAGAGATCACAAAATTTTGAACAATATGTTGGACGCTACAAGTTAAAATAGACTCTCCAACACATATCTTGTTTTCTTATTTCCACAAAACAGCCTTGGCCTCTGGGGCACCACTAGGGACTAGTTAAGGACTAACACTGTCGTGATTACCAAAGGCTTCACTCTTGAGTCTTTGGGGAGGTCTGTAACAGCAGTGTTGACAGTGTCTAATTGCCAAATGTACACGAGAGGCCAAATGATCATCTCCTCTCTGATTTCCATATTCCACTAGGCAAATACCAGAGGTTTTCATCCATTGCCACACATAGAATCACCTGGGAAGCTTTCAAAATATACCTATGCCCTGACTCCATTCTCAGAGGTACTGATTTAATTAGCCTCAGCTAGAGAACAGACATTAAAATGTATTAAAACTTCCCAGGTAATTCTACTCTACAGCCAGAACTGGGAACTTCAGGCATATAGAAAACTAGTATCTAATGAGCTCTTGCTTTATGCTGATGCTGTACTTCATTGTTTACAAGCTTTATCTCTTTTAAGTATCAATACAGCTCTACTTGGCATTTAACATTATTATATCCATTTTATAGATGAGGCTGTTGAACTTAGAAGAGTTTAGTCATTTAAATAGCCAGTAAGTTTCAGAAACAGGAATCTGCATCTGGTCTTTATGGCTCAAGAGGCCACATGTTCAGCACTTATATCACGTTGTTTCCTACTATATCCTGCTGCATTCTAAACATATATGATTATGGTAACCAAGTACAGAACAAAAATAAAATATATGTTATCAAATTGAAGTAGGGAAATAAAATGTCAAACAGTTGATGGGGATTTGCTTAACCTAAAACAAATAAAGATTTTGTTGTCTTACCTTCTGCGAGGTCACTGTTTTGACCTTATAAGCACTATATACAGTTTCTTTTTCGGCGAAGAAAATGATGACAGTGACAACAATGACATGGCAATAATGAAGAAACATTAGTGTCACTCTTTCTTTTAGACACTCAGAAAAATTCATGAAAGGAAGATCTCTCTCTCTCTCTCTCACACACACACACACACACACACACAGAGGATTTAAAAGAATCTTAAAATTATCTGCACTTATCTTCTAATTTTAAATATGAGGAACCTGAGACTCATAAAACAACTTGCTCAATTTCATACTTAGTCTCACTTAGTCTCCTGACTCTTAATTTGGCCCACTTTTCCATGTCCAGTGATGGAGAGCCCCTCAGGAAGACAGATCCGAACCAGAAAATGCCCGACGTGCTGTACTAACATTTCTCCTACCTATGTCCATGACATTGCCAAGTGAGCCATACTCGTGTGCTTGTTTTGAGAGTCATAAAGCAGCTTTCAAGATTGATGGTCTTCCAGAGATAGTCTCAGAGCTATGTCCTTCATCATCTGTACCTCAAACAATATCTTTATTTCCGGAATGGCCACCTAAACCGTGAGTGATAAGGCCACTAAAACCATACGCATTTGGGTTTTGCTTCTCTAGTGTTTTATGAACTGGTTCTGGACTATCAGATCAGAATTACTCAGGGTGCTTATTCAAAATACATTTTTCTGGGCCATAAACTAGAGATACCAGAATTTCTTAATCAGGAGATTCTTCTGCACATGAACATTTAAGAACTACTGATTTTAGGCACCAGCCTTTCCTGCTATAGGTGGGTTCCAAGTTATTGGTCAGTAACTTCATGACCAATAAAGCTCTTTTTAATTTTTCAGTTCTGATTCTTAACATATGCTGAGAGCCATGTTCCTAGGATTTCACTCTAGGAAATCCCTGAGGCTCTCAAGATACATCATAAGCCAAGCTGGAAGGCCTAGACAAAGAGTTATGATTCCCTCACCTTTTGATTTTGCATGTGGGATCCAGCGGAGCATCAAAACTTGTGTAGCCTGTATCCCTTAGAGGCCTTTAGCTCACTGATGCCTTATCTGCCACCAAGAGGACCATGTGAAGAGGTAAACAGCAGACACTGTGGCTCCGCTCCAGCCTTGCTCTGCAGTGATTCCCTCAATCTGTGGCTTCCCAAAGAGTGACACTCTACACTTCTTGGTTACTTGCTGTGTTTATATTTTATTGTGTCTCTGGAAGTCAGCCTGTTGGTCTATGCTAGCAAAAGGAGTACACAATGAACCCACAGAAGAACATGGAAAGTCCTTACCACTTCTTGCAATGTTTAACCAAAAAGCCAAAAATTCAGGAAGAACACCAGGTGCTTGTTCCTTGACAAAAGGCAACCCCTTTATATAAGAGGCATCCACTTTTTATTCTAAGACTGATTTTTCACAGCATAGGTGTGCCATTTGTGCCTTTATAGCCTCATAGTACCAGGCCTTCCTGTTGAAGGATGTGAAGTGTCCCAACAATTTGATGCCATGCATCTGTGATGCAGGTAGAGGTTTGAGAACAAAGGACAGAAAAGAACTGCCTCTAACCCTCTGTATTAAAAGCCCCCATCTAGCTATTTAAACTAAATGGAACCATGTAATATTATCATAGACCATTATATATTACCTTTAATCAAAATCATTAATGAATCTCTTCAAACAGAATAAAATTCACATATAAAAGGTACATTTACTAAAACAGATGACTAAAATATCCTTATTCTCCAATCTCCTGAATAAACAAAACCTGAAGTTAAATCTGATTGATATTCCTAGTCTAAATTCAATCCAACATGTTCAAAAAATTTTTTACAACATAGTACCAAATTATATGACAATGAAAACCTACTTTGGATGAATTATTAAACTAGAATCTGATCATCAGTTATAGTTTTCAGTTCTAGAGGGAGATGTGGTAACCAAGATGGGAAATCTCAACCTGCCCTACAGAACAGGTCTAGAGGCTGCCCTGTGTTAGGAAACTCTGGATTTGACTTCTGCAGAGTTGCATGACTCAAGTGGTTAAGGCTGGGCCTACGTGAGGTAGGACTGATGCATTTCCTCCCTTGGAAACTCCTCCTGGGATTGAGCACATATGTGGGTTTGTCCATAGAGATAGCTGGGAGGATCTGGAGAAGACAAAGGTATAGACTAAGAAAGAAGGTGATGGTAACAAGAGATCCAACTTAGAGGATGCAATTCTATGTAGCATGCTGGTGGAATCAGTCAGGTGAAGAAAGTTACCCACTTCATTCCAACTGGAGAATAACTCTCTTCCTTAATCATAAGACTTGTCCTCGTACTCTAAGCCAACTATCTGCAATCAAGGTTTCTCAGAACTGAAGGTTCAGTGAAATCCTGTGGCTGGGCTGAGACACCTGCCCCTGGCACCGGCACAAGGACGTAGAGTGTCTGGTCTGAAGATGTGCCCATTAAACAGTTGACTATTGAGGCTGGAACCATCCACCTGGAAAGCTTCGTCTCCTTCCAGTTCTCTTGAACACAGAGACACTTGTGCTCCCTAATAATGCTGTCTTAAAAGAGTAATGACTATTAAACATGAAAATGATCTCATTCACTTTTATTCTAGAAATATTTTAACACTTATTAACACCTAATACTATTTAATACTTACGTGCACTTCCCACAGTATCAGAACTCAGTAACTTTTGTTTAAATCTTAATATAAGACAATGCTGTAAAAAAAAAAGCTAAATTAAACTCTATTTTTGCCCTAAACATGTATACAATCTATTATTATTAGTTTACAATACAAGCGGTTGCAATAAAGAGGAGCCCAATTTAGGGAATCTGGTCTGTAAAGGGCAGATAAAGCATAAATATATGTTTCTAAATAGTGCTCAGTTCTCAGTGTCTCTTCTTCTACTTTATGTGGGAGGACTAGAAAGCTTTGTAGGTGCAGGGGAACGTTTTCTATCTAGATCCAGTCTTTGGCTATTTCTTCTCTGCATTTTGAATATTACTGAGGATATGTAAGCAGCAGGAGAGAGATAGAAAGGGTGAATTAGTCAATGAGTCCATCAGTATATTTTTAAGTACTTGTTTTTTTTTTTCTGAAGCATGCGCTTTACCATGCATTCCAAGCATGTACTTTCCCATACATTTTTTGGATTTTTCATAATCACCCTATGAAACAGTTCTGCTTCTTATATCCATTTTATAACGTAGGCTCAGATATGCTATGTAACTTGACCAACACTACTTAGTTAGAAAGTGGTATAGTTGGTACTTAAATCCAGCTCTGACAGTCTCCAAAAGAGGTCTCCTAAATATTATCAGATATTACCTCCTGCTATAACTAGCTACCTACTAAGTACTTTGTACTGATGTGGTGTTAGGTGTGGGGTAGAAGTGGAGAGTAATTCCAATTTGAACCCAAAATTATAGAATTCAGATATTTCCCAGAAGGTGTATAAAACTGATGGGATGGGCGAACTAGACATATATTTTCATGAGGTGATAGAAAGTTATTTGCTATGATTATTGACCTCTGGGACATTTTGAAAAGCCTCTAGAGAAATTCACATACCCACAAAATGTTTGTATACATTCACAAGTCTTACATATCCACTGCAGTCCATTCAGCCCAATCAGGGCCCATGGTTTTGATTAAGAACATCATTGCTAAGGTAAAAAGGAACCAGTCACAGCAAGCTTGACACGTTGACCAAGTCTTGAGCATAGTGTGGTGTCTCCTGCTCATTTTCCTGCGGCCCCAGCTGCCATCACTCTAATCCTACGGTAGTGGAAGAATTGAGGGTGAGAATAGAGGACAGATCAAACCTTTTTGAGAAATTAGAATTAAATGCAAGAGAAAGATGCATGCATACAAAAGAGTGCCAAATCCTCCTTGTTCAGTCCTGAACCCCATGCAGCTTTGGTACTTGGGGTGACAGACCTGAGAAGTGGCAATGGGGTCTGCCACCATAGAGTAATTAATGCAACCTGCCAGGTAATTTCAAGAAAAGTTTCATATGGTGAAAGAGACAGGAGCCTTCACAATAATATGTGTTCCAAAATACACATACCCCAGATATTATTATTTTAGTTTATTAATTGATTGATTGGTGAATTCATCATGTTATTGTTTAGAAAACTTTAAAGGATAATTGAAAAGTAAAGGAGGTTTGACTTAGCAGTGAAAAAAAGGATTCATCTCAGGAGAGAAGATCAGAATGTGAAGAGATGGAGTCTCTAGTTTGATTAAAGAACAAAAGTACTACTTTAAAAATAAAGTGACTTTTCTATCTTCTATTAATTCCTTTTATTTTCTCTTTTGTAGTGGTTCCACTGAATTCTACCGAAGTTATACAAAATGTATTTCTCAACAGACTGCATCTCCAAAACCATAAATGTACTGTGTAAGAGACTCTTATTGTTTATTATAATTCAAATAACTGTCAAAATAAAATGTTAGTTGCTTCGACAGTCATAAGAGTCCCTTTAGACTGTGAAAGAAATAGTAATTAAGAGGATCCCCACTGGATGCCATTAATCTTTTGCTCAGTATTGAAATCTTTCTGCAGGAAATCAGAACTGATGTGACAAGTTAATACTTGCATATATATAGGGTCAGTATGTTGAGTATTTAATTTCAAATGCTGATTGTGAAAAAAATTAGACTAGTATTTTTTAAAACATTGGTACTTACTAATTTGTACTTACTTTGCTATAAATTGTTTAATATTAAAATGAAAACAATGTATAGCTTTATATATAGCTTATTTATAGTTATATAGTAAATTATATGTATACTACAAAATTTTATTTATTTTTTATGTTTTCTTGTGGTTTGGGGAGTGTTTCTGATGTTGTTTTTATTCATATAATAAGCTAGACACTGGCCCTGCTGGTGTGTCTCAGTGCGTTGAGCGTCGTCCCATGTTCTGACAAGTCCCGGTTTGATTCCTAGTCAGGGCACATGCCCAGGTTGTGGGCTTATCCCCAGTAGGAGGTGTGCAGGAGGTAGCTGATTGATGTTTCTCTCATATCGATGTTTCTATCTCTCATTCCCTTCTTCTCTCTCTAAAATAATCAATAAAAACATATTTTAAAGAAGCTAGAAACTGGACATGTTGCCATGAAAATAATTTTTAGTAGAAGAGTTTACAACATAAACCAACAGTTGTGATAAAATACACCATGGCTGTATGGATGTCTGGGAAAAGAGCTTTCCCAAGAGGAAGTACCAATGTAAATGACATAAGGTGGGATCATATGTCACGAGTTCAAGGAGTAGCGAGAAGGCCAGTGTGCCTGTAATGGAGTGAGCAGGGGAAAGAGTAATAGAAGAAAAGGTCAGACGACAGTAGAGGGACTTGAAAGCCTCTGCAAGGACTTTGGATTTGACTCTAAGTAGGACGGAAAGGCACTGGAAGGTTTTGAAACAAGGAGTGGTACAATAGAACTTGATTTGTAATGGGTTCGCTCCAGCTGCTCTGCTGTGACCAGACTGTGGGGAGTGGGGGCTAGAAGGAAGATCAGCTAGGAAGCTGTTGCAGTCACCCAGGGGAGAGAACCTGGAGGAATACACCAGAAAAGTAGCTGTGGAGATGAGGAGGAGAGGGGAGATAATAGATACATTTTAAAGGCAATGTCATGGGATTTACCGCTGGATTGGATGTGAGGGAGAGAGAAAAAAAAATCAAAGATGGCTCAAAGGGTTTCGGCATAAACAATCAGACGGATGGAGATGTTACCACTTGGAAAACACATAGCCAAAGAGTAGAATTACTAGAGCAAAAACTCTAATTAAAAAGTGGAATTTGTACAACTGATTTTTTTATCTGACATCTAAGAAACCTAGTGCCATAGTTTCATTCTAACAAGTAAAAATCTGAACAAACTGAAAAATCAACAACTCTTCTTATATCCATCAGAGAATAAGGTCACAGAGCAAACTGCCTCTCTTAAATTTGGGAGATAGGAAAATACACAAAATTGCAACTTACCAAAGAAGAAACCCGTGAGCAAAAAACCTTCTCAGTAACCAGTGCCAGTGTAGGAAAATCTGACCTACAATTAATGAATTGCCGGAGGCTCAGTGTGGGCAAGTTTGAGAATTTAAAACTCCAGGGGAACAAGTCATAAGGGTGCCCCCACACTTTGTGAGTTTAACCTCCAGGAGCTCTACTAGTTCCTCACAATGAATATCAGAAAAAAAATTTTTGTTCATGATTCCAGCAGGGGAAGAGAAAATGAACCACTTTAAAATACACCAGAGCATTCTGTTCTTTACAATGAGTGCCTAACAGTATGGGGTTTTATCAGAGCCCAACCTACCTGGGGAAGAAAAATATTCAACTATGGCCCGTCTAGCCATTCTATGTCACCTAAGGGAAGAACAAATTGAGAAACAGTGGAAAATGTAGAGTTCAGGGGTGCAGGCTCACTATAAGGCTTAGACCTAATTATAGGACTCATAAGTATTATACTCTAGGGCAACCACTAAAAAATTTAAAAACTATATAGTTGGTATACTAAGAAAGAAAATAAAAAGAAATTATGTAATGTTCATTTAAAACCACAAAATATAGAAAAATAATGAAAGACAAAAATGGGGACAAATGGTAAAGACAGCAAATAAAAAACAATATTAATATATATTAATCCAACTATATCAATATATAATTACTTTAGATGCCAATTGTCTAAATGCATACATTAAAAGACAGAGCTTGTTAGAATGGATCAATAAACAAGAGCCCTCTTTACAAGAAACCCACTTTAAATATAAAAACACATATAGATTAAAAGTAAAGGGGACTCAAGAATTCTGGGAAGATGGCAGAGTAGGGAGCAATTGATATATAGATCTCCCTTCATTTATATGACAATTGCTTGAGCAGAATCTGTCTGATGTAACTGTTTTGGAACTCTGAAGGCTATTAAAAGCTTGCAACTTTCATAACATGGCTTGGATAGCAAATGGTTGTTAATTGTGATTAATTTCTGCTCTTAGCCCAGGAGCACCTACCCATCCTCCACCCCTTAGTCACATAGCAGGCAGCTGTGAACATGTTCCTAGAGCAGCCTGCACACAACTTGTGAGATCTGGGGTGGAAGAGATGACAGGAATCTGCACTCTGCTGATTTCTGCTTCTGATCACAGAGATTCAGACCAGGAGGCAGGCAACCACTGTTGGTGCACTACCCACATTGTTGTAGGTCCTTTCCCCCTTACCTAAGTGACTTCCAGGAGTTTTAAAGAGCCAGAGCCCTTCCCTCCACTGTTATTTTTCTCCTTTTTGGGGGTCAGATATTAAAGACTAGAACATTTTATGAATAATGGGATGTATGGAAAAAAATTAGAAAATAACTGAGTATGGCCAGGGAAAGGCCCAGAAAAAACCTGAAAACTTCTTAAGTTTACACCTCAGGCTGATCCTCAGCACAGACAGACTACAAGAATCAAAGAAACAAACAACAACAACAAAAAACAATAAACAAAAATAATAAGAAAAACAAACCCTGAGGAAGGGAGAGAATCTGATTTCCAGAGTTACCACACTATTAGATTTAAAAGTCTAGTTTTCAAAACAAAATAAAGCAAGCAAGCACATGGCATACAAAGAAACAGGAATGTATGGCTCATTCAAAGGAACAAATAATTTAATAGAAACTGTCCCTAAAAAAAGACCTGATGACAGGTAACCCAGACTATCTCAAAGACGCTCAAAGAACTAAAGGAAGAAGTGAAGAAAGTAAAGAAAATAATGTACAAACAAAACAGAAATACCACTAAATATATCAAAAACCTAAGAAAAAACCAGAAAAAAAAATTCTTGTCTGAAAAGTGCAATAACTGAAGTGAATCATTCAGTAGAAGGATGTAAAGGCACTTTTGGACAGACAGAAAAAGAATCAGCAAACAGGAAGATAGGACAATGACAGTTATTAAGTCTGAGAAACAGAAAAAAAAAAAACACCAAAAATATTTTGTATATCTCTAGAAATCCAGGCATGCCTTATGTACATGTACAGCTTTAATAAAATCACGTGTTAAAAATTTTAAATAAGTTAAATGGGCCAGCTTTATATAGCTTGAAAATATCAATAAAATTGATAAGGCTTTAGCTAGATGAACTAAGAAAAAATGAGAGAAGACACCAAGTATTAGAATCAGAAGTGGAAGAGGGAATATCACAAAAGATCCCATGGACATTAAATAAATAATGCAGGAATGTAATGAAGAACTCTGTTTACATATTTGATAACCTAGATAAAATGGACCAATTCCTTGAAAAATACAATCTTCCAAAACACTTAAGAAGAAATAGAAAATCTGAATAGGTCTATATTCATTAAAGAAATTGAGTACATAATTAATAATCTAAAACAGAAAGCACTAAGAGAAATTAGTTCACTGGTGAATTCTACCAAACATTTCAGGAAGAAATTGTATTAATTCTCTACATTCTCTTTCAGGAGATAGAAGCAGAGGGAATGTATTTTATCTTATCCTAGAAGGTCAGCATTACACTAATACTGAAACCAGACAAAGACATTACAAGAAAGAAAACTAGACCACTTATTTCTCATAAACATAGATGTAAAAATCTTCAACAAAATATTAGCATATACAATAATGTATAAAAAGAAGTATATATTAATTGACCATATAAGTGAAGATTTATTTCTGCGTTCTCTATTCTATTTCATTAACCTATATATATGTTTTTAAGACATTACCATACTATATATTGATTATTGTAGCTTTGTAGTGTAGTTTGATATCAGGGAGCCTGATACCTCTTATTTTGTTCTTTTTCAAGATTTCTTTGGCTCTTCTATGGTTCCATATATATTTTAGGATTAGTTGTTCTGGTTCTGAGAAGTGTGCTATTGGTATTTTAATAGTATTGCATTGAATCTGTATATTGCTTTAGGTAGTAAAGAGATTTTATGTTATTATTATTATTATTTTGTATCCTCATCCGAGGACATTTTTCCATTTTTTGTTTAGATAGAGTGGGAGGGAGAGAGAGGGAGAGAAAGAGAGAGAGAGAGAGAGAGAGAGAGAGAGAGAGAGAGAGGAAGAGAGAGAAACATTGATGTGAAAGGGACACATCGAGTGGTTTCTACCTGCATGACCAACCAGGGCTGGGGACAAACTGCAACCTAGGTACATGCCCTTAGCAGAAACTGAACCCGGGTCTCTCTGGACCACAGGCTGACGCTCTGACCACTGGGCCAAACTGGCCAAGGCAAGATATTTTAACAATATGACTCCTTCTATTCCATAAACATGGTATATCCTTCCATTGATTTGTATCCTCTTCAATTTCTTATAGTTTTCCTCTTCCAACGTCATGTAGTTTTCAGAGTACAGGTTTTTCCCCATTTTGGTTAACTTTATTTGGTGATTTGGTAAAATGGAAGTTTTAGGTATGTGTTAGAGTAAGAATTTTAAAAAAGGAATTATGTACCACAACCAAATAGAACTTATCCCAGGTATTGGTTCAACATTTGAAAATCAATTAATACAATCTATCACGTTATTAGTCTGAAGAAAAAAAATCACATGATCTTGTCAATTGACCCCCAAAATAGCATTTGACAAAAATCTAATAACTATTCATGATAAACGCTCTCAGAGAACCAGGACCAGAGGGGAACTTCCTTCACTGCAACATTTAGAGTGAATATTATCCTTAATATTGAGAAACTCAAATCTTTACCATAAGATTAGGTATAAATCAAGGATTTTCCCTCTCACCACTAGAAGTCCTAGGTAATTCAATAAGACAAGAAAAGGAGCATATGCAAACTCACTGCATTTTGCACTCAATTTTGCTGTGAACCTAAAACTGCTCTGAAGAAAATTATTAATTAAAAAAATCCAAGGAAATTCTTAACTATAAAGAATAATATATTGTTCAGGAAGAGAGGAGATTGTCATATCAGATTTTTTTAAAAGTAAGCTTAGACATGCACTTTAAATAGAAGAATAAAAATAGAATGAGAGTCTAAAGATGGAAGAAGATACCATCCAGACAATAAGATATAGAAAGATGGCCTGACTATTATTAATATCAAATTCAGTATACTTTAAGGCAAAGAATATTATAAAGTATAAAGAGGAACATTTCATAATTATACATGAGCAATTCCTTAAGAAGATATAACTTTTAGATAGAATTAGTCCTAATAACAGAACTTCCTTCCAATCATTTCACAGTTGAACCCTAAAAAATTCTTCACCCCAAATTCATCCCAGCATTGGCTTCTGGTAAACCCTATCTGAGACCACAAGGTTGTTTTAACAGACACACAAAATAAATGCAACTCACCACAAAAACCCAAATAAAACTGAAAAATATGGTGATTACCACAGTAGACACAGATGAATTTTTGGCAACAATCGTTACCCATTCATGATTAAAACACTCCACAAACTACGAGCTTGGTGTTTCTGTGCTTAGTTTCAATGGTAAGTGGGCAATTACAGTAACCACAGCCTTGATAAGGGCATGACAACTATGGATGAAAGTCTAGGTCACATCATCTTATAAGCCACCAGTACTAACTGAAGTATGAGCTAAGATTGAGAGGAAATTAAATAAATCACAAAGAAAAAGGATGAAGAAAATCAATGATAGTTTTGGGATGAAGTGCAGTAACAAAAATTGTAGCTCATCCCACTAATTCTTGTAATTTTTAATTATGATTATCTTAAAGAATCTGTGACAGGGTAAACAAAGTTAGATGTAAATGATCAGAGCAATACAAGGGGTGCAATACTAATGGAAAGGATCCATTATGCCTTGATCCCTCACAGATCCCTTTATCATTTCTGTCTGCCTTGCTCCCAGTTTTCATGCAATTTTTCTTCCACTCTCCTCAGGCTACCAGAGTAGAAAGTTGGAAGTATCTAGGCTTTACATTCTCACCACCACCACAACCACAATGCTGCTTTATATCCAGTCCTTTCAGATTAACAGATGGTGTAGCAAAATGAAAGACCAGTCTATTTGCCTTGGCTCAGGACAAACTGTGAGGTGTAATTTATGCCTCAGAGCTTCCTTGCAGCATGAGGCTAAAGGTATTCTTCAAAGTGTGCCCTTGCATGGCTTCTTCCCCTTCTGTGCATGCTTTCCACATTTCCTTTCTGGTTTCTCTGGAGAGCACTTCCCTTGGGCAAGAATCCTTGTCTCAGATGCTGCTTCTGGGAAACTCAACCCAAAACATTCTGTTGTAAGTGTTTACAGCACCTTGTATTTCGACTTTATATTATTCAACTCATGAGCAATTACTCGTTCAAAATCTATCTACCTTCCTTGCTGGTATATAAACTGCATAGGTCAGTGGACTGGGTTTTCCCTATGTCTGCATCCCTATGTCTCACCCAGTTTATAGTAGATAGATTCACATACATATTGGATTATAAATGAATAAACAAACAAACCAAGAGGGTCAAGATTAATTAGTGAAGTGGAGACATGTTTGTAATTTTTTCAAAGAAAATAATGCTTTGTTGATTTTAAGTAGACTTAGTGAATTAACCTAAGATAGATAAGCAAGCCTTATGACTGGAATACAGAAGTCCTTAGGAATATGACTTGTCAATTTTCCACCCTTCTATTGTGCATTCTTTCTCTTTATTTTCTACTCTGATCACTTTGCTTAAGAGAAGACAGAATCAAGACAGGAGCTAAGTAGGTATCAATTGCACTGAGTACCAAAGTCATCTCCTAGTCATTCTTCACTTTATAGTCCATTCTTCTAGCTGTGATTGGATGATGTTCAGAATGTAATTCTTTGAATAATATCAGCAAGACATAATGCATGGTGTGAACCAACAATTACCACCGCTGCTGTTCATGTCTTTTAAGTGAGATGTTAGCAAATGGCTCATGCCATTAGAGCAGTAAATACAGGAGAGAAAACTTGTACATTAATCCACACACAGGGAGCTCTTCATTGGAAGGGAAAGGAGTTGACTGATTCTCTCAGTCACTGAGAGTGTGTGCTCTCAGTCACTCAGTGGTACCAAATTGCTGCAAGTATATTTCCTGAATAACTTTAAGACAAAGAATATAGAAGACAAGAACACATGAAAAAAAATCAGAGTCCCTTTGTTCTCGTTGCTAGCCTGCCTAGAATTTTAACTACCAACTAAACCAATTTGACTTCTTTGCTTTTTCAAAAATTTTTTTCAAACCCAATTCTTCCTCGTGAGTTGAATATACTTTATCCAATATAAATGCCAATTTCGAGTTGTAACATGAAAAAAGATGTGTTCATTAATCATAGTACCTTGGCTCCAACTTGCACCATCGTCCCTCTGGGAGCTAAAGAAACTTTGCTGAAGATGAAAGAAATGAGGGTCCCTTCTGTGAGTTGAGGAGCATCCCCTTGAGGAAAAAGTGAATGTATATTTATCTGCAAAGCTGTCTCTTTATAAAAGCCTCATGCTAATATTTTAGAAATAGTTATACCATCTGAGGAAAGAATGAGAACTATGTTTGACTTTACCCACTAAAGGAAAGGGATAATTTAGGTAAATTTTAACTTAATAACTGTTTTACTGTATTACATATGAAAATGAACTGTATTAAAAGTAGATGATTTATTCCAAACTTTAGATGAAAGGTTTAATAACACACACACATGTAAAAAGGAAATAAAACCCCTTAGTTCATGGCAGTTTGCCTTTGTGTTTTTGTTTTGTTTGGGTTTTTGCTTTTATTGTGGTTGATTTTGAATTTCCTTAATGCTGTTCCTGTGGGTTGACAGTCACTTGATAAAGGCAGCCTGAATATTGCGTTTTAAAAATTACTGAATTTATTCTACAGTTATTTCAAAACTATGTATTAAGCATACAAAAAGAGGACACTAGAGTGGAAATTAATAAATCAGGTAAGGAAAATAAGAACCGAGAAAAACAAACCAGGAATTCAAAGATACTAGCCAGGGTAATTAATTCTGTTTATGTGACTGAATTTCTAAGCCTGCCTCTGGACTTCCTGACGGCCAGACTAAAGACCATGGTAAGTTTAAACACAGGATGAGAAGTAATAGGAAACTCACTATTTAATTACATGAGACAAAGGTTTTCCAATTATAAATTCTAGACTGATTTTTTTTTTTTTAATTTGGGATTGTATAGAAGAAATCCTGTTTGATCAATGACATTTTGCTTGGTTTTACAGCAAACACTTGGTCATTTCATGAGATGGTCCTTGGTTAAATATATACTGCATCAGAGTGATGGGGATTGTATGAGACAAGCTTATATGGCAAGTTCTTGATATCTCATTGTTTTAATGACAGTTTTAAATTTCCAAAAGTAGTGAGTATATTTTATTTTTCCTAGATGGAACTTTTCTCAGCCAGGCTTTTGTTAAGATCTAGATGGTAGAAAATTATATTATACTCTCCAAACAAAGACAGAAAAGCAAATTTCTATACTGATTGCATATGGAAGAAAGCTCCACATGCGTTGGAAACCACATGAACAGGTAAATAGACTGATCTTTTCTTATAACAGTCAATGAACAATCTATTTTCCTGTGTATTAACTGATGATCCTTCTATGTCCACAGGTGAGCATTTGTTAGAAAGCCAGTAATTTTTTTTTAGAAAAAGAATTCAGACCTAGTACAACATTTAAATGAACCACAAATTTGATACCCTTATACGGCATAAAATAATTTTGGCTTAAATGGTGCCAGTGACTACAGCTTCCATTTCACATGATACTGTATGCTTTAAATATGACAACAGCGAATGATAGCATTATTTATTGTAAGCTAATTTATGTGTGAAGCACTGTTTCCAGTGCACATGTAATAACTCATGTAATCTTCACAAAAATATTTGAATTAGTTATTATTATCCTCATTATATTGATGAGATTGCTGAGGTATGACTCTCAAGATTACACAGCTAATAAGGGTTGGACACCAGGCAGTCTATGTGCTCTTAAACCACTACACTGAAAAAGAACAAGTATAAGAATAAAAATGGGAGTAACAAACCCCTCTCTAGATAATCATGTGATTGTCTACATTGGCAATTCAACAAGATACACCATCATGAAGGCTTGTGTGATAAGAGATCAACAAAAATAAATAAATAGGGTTCTCATACCTATGTAAGAAACAACTAGAAAAAAAAATGTAATGGAAACAAAGATCCCATTCAGAAAGTCAATAAAAGTTATAGAGCATCTAGGAATACATGTAACAAGAGATGTGCAAAATCTTCAAGAATAAAACTACAAAGTATTATAAAAGGATATAAACAAATCTAAATTAATGTAAAAACCAATGGATGGGAAAACTTAGTACTTAATTCTAGAAAGATAGATTCAATTCAATTCCAATCAAACTGTCAAGCAGGATATTTATTTTATTTTATTAATTTATTTTTGTTACAGATGTTTTTTCTTTATTCCCCAAGGACACCCTCCTCCCTATTCCCTCCCTTACCCCATCCTCAGCTTTGTTGTCTATGTCTATCGGTTATGCATACACGCATATAAGTTCTGTGGTTTATCCCTTCCCTCCTTCCCACACCCCCTCTTCTGAGGATTGTCAGTCTGTACTTACTTCTATGACTCTGGGTCTATTTTGCTCATCAGTTTGTTTAGTTCATTATATTCCAGAAATAAGTGAGATCACATGATATTTGTCTTTCTCCGCTTGGCTTGTTTCACTTAGGATAATACTCTCCATGTTGTTTCAAAGAATAAGAGATCGTTCTTTCTTATAGCTGCATAGTACACCATTGGGTATAGGTACCACAGCTTTTTTATCCACTCACCTACTGATGGGTACTTGGGCTGTTTCTGGATCTTAGCTATTGTAAATAGTGCTGCTATGAACCTAGGGGTACATATACTCTTTCTGATTGGTGTTTCAAGCTTCTTAGGGTTTATTCCTAGAAGTGGGATCACTGGGGTCAAATGGCAGTTCAATTTTTAATTTTTTGAGGTAACACCATATTGTTTTCCATAGTGGCTGCAATGCCCACCAGTCTGCATTCCCACCAGCAGTGTACTGGGGTCCCCTTTTCTTCACATCCTCTCCAGCACTTGTTGTTTGATGTTTTGTTGATGGCGGCCATTCTGACAGGTGTGAGGTGATACCTCATTATTGTTTCAATTTGCGTCTCTCTGATGATTAGTGATGTTGAGCATTTTTTCATATGTCTCTTGGCCATTTGTATGTTCTGTTTGGAGAAGTGTCTTTTTAGGTCCTCTGACCATTTTTTAATCAGGTTCATTGTCTTCCTTTTGTTGAGTTGTGCGAGTACTCTATATATTTTGGAAATTAACCCCTTATCTGATGTATCATTGGCAATTATGCTCTCCCATAGAGTGGGTTGCCTTTCCATTTTGATGGTCGTTTCTTTTGCTGTGCAGAAGCTTTTTAGTTTGATGTAGTCCCATGTGTTCATTTTTTCCTTTGTTTCTCTTGACTTAGGTGTTGTATCAGTGAAAATTCTGCTCTGTACGATGTCTGAAATTATGTTGCCTGCATTTTCTTCTCGGATTTTTATGGATGCAGGAGTCACATTTAAGTCTTTGTTTTAAATAGTTTTTAGTTTCCATTCTGATTTTCTCTTTGATACACTGTTTGTTTAGCAGTATGTTGTTTAGTCTCCACATACCTGTTTTTTTCTAGTTTTCTTTCTGTAGTCGATTTCTAGTTTATTATATTGTGCTTGGAAAGGATGCTTGATATGATTTTGAAATACTTGAATTTATTGAAGCTTCTTTTATGGAATAACATGTGATCTATCCTGAACAATGTTTCATGTGCACTTGAAAAAAAAAAGTGTATCCTGAAGTTTTGCATGAAATGCTTATAAATAGCTGTTAAGTTGATCTTGTCTAATGCAACATTTAAGGCCATTATTTCCTTATTAATTTTCTGTCTGGATAATCCATCCTTTAATGCTAATGGGGTACTAAAAGCCCCTACTATTATTATATTACTATGGATTTCTCCCTTTATGTCCATTAATAATTGCTTCACATATTTAGGTGCTCCTCAGTTGAGTGTGTAGATATTTATGATTGTTACATCCTCTTGTGGATTGGCCCCTTATTAACAATGTAATGCTATTCTTTGTATTTTTTATTGTTTTTGGTTTAAAGACTATTTCATCTAATATGAGTATTACTACCCCAGATTTATTTTTGGTTTCTATTTGCATGGAATATCTTTTTGTATCCCTTCACTTTCAGTGTGTGTGTCTTTAGATCTGAAATGAGTCTCTAAAAAGAGTACAAGATAGACCATGTTTTCTAATCCACTCAACAATTCTGTCTTTTTATTGAAACATTTGATCCCTTTACATTTAAAGTAATTGTTGATAAGTAAGTACTTATTACCATTTTGTTACTTTTTTAAAAAAATTTTATTTTTGGTTGTTTTTATAGTTTTCTTCCTTTATGGTTTGATAGTTTTCTTTTGTGTTTTGTTTGGGTTTCTTTACATTTATTTTTTGTATATCTTCTGTTGATTTTTGTTTTTGGTTACTGTAAGGTTTATGTACATAATTTCATATCTATAGCACTCTATTTTAAGGTGATAGGCATTTAAGTTTAAATATATTCTAAATATTACATTTTGCACTCCCCTCCATGCTTTATATTACTGATGTCATGTTTTAGATTTTGTTGCATTGTGTATCTCCTAACTACTTAATGCAGTTTGAATGGAGTTTAATACTTTTTTCTTTTGAATTTCATAATAGGTTTTTGTATCTTATTCGCTGTGTTTATATTTGCCTATATTTGTAGGATTTTTTTTTCCTTTCTCATATTTTCTTATTTCTGGTTATGGCCTTTCAATTTCTGCTTAAAGAAGACCTTTTAACATTTCTTGTAAAACTGGTTTAATGGTGATAGATACTTTCAGTTTTGCTTGTACGAGAATTTCTCTATCTTTCCTTCAATTCTGAATGATAACTTTGCTGGTTAAATTATTCTAGGTTCTTTCCTTTCAGCACTTTAAAAATGTCCCACTACTCTTTTCTGACCTATAAAATTGCTCCTTAGAAATCAGCTGACAGACTTATGAAGTTTCCTTTATATGTAATTCATTGCATTCCTCTTGCTTCCTTAAAGAGTGTCTCTTTATCTTTAACTTTTGCCATTTTAATTACAATTTGTCTTGATGTGGGTCTCTTTGGGTTCATTTTGTTTGGAACTCTCTGTGCTTCAAGAACCTTAATATCTATTTTTATTCACAGGTTAGGAAAGCTTTCAGCCATTATTTCTTAAATAAAGTTTGTGTTTCTTTCTATTTTTTTTTCCTTCTGGAATCCTCATGATATGAACATTTAAATGCTTGATGTTATCCCAGAGGTCCCTTAAACTATCTTCTCTTTAAAAAAGAAAAAAAAAAATCTTGTTTTCTTTTTGCTGTTCTGATTGGTTGATATCCACTAGTCTGTCTTCCAGGTCACTGATCCATTCTTCTTTATTAGCTAATTTGTTGTTGATTCCTTCCAATATATTTTCATTTCAGTTATTGTATTCCTCAGGTCTGCTTGGTTGACTCCAGGTCCACCTCTAGATTGAACATCTTAAGGGAGGGACCTTGTTTTAGTAATTTTGTCATGCTTCTTTAGGCCCTTTAACTAGAAAGCATTCAATAATATTTTTAATCCAATTGACAGTTCTATTCTGGAGAAGTCAGAAGGCCCAAGAAAAAGAACATGAAAAGTATCAAAATACCTATTCTTCTCTTTTCAATTAACATTCAGCAGAGGCTGAAAATTTTCACAAATGTCTACTGTCTCACCAACCCAGAAAGAAAAACTGTATTTTACAAAGAATAGAATTAATTCAAATTCCTACTGTTTTGCTGAAGTTCTTGAATAAAAATGTAAAATAATTTAATATAATTTTATTTTAATAAAAAACCTGATACTAAATATTTAGTTTGTTGCCATGCATTTGCTACTTAAACTGAAATACCCCAATATTTTCTATTTCTTCCAAATGAAATCTTTTAAGTGCTGTCAGGTCCTTCCTCTGTTGAATAGACTGACTGCTTTGCACAATTTACATTTTATCTATTAAATCCAATTTTTGCATAAAGCCTATGATCAGACTCTGTAACCTAGTGCCTACCAGAGCCCGGTTCCTTAATTTGGCTTTCAGTCAGAATTATTTTATCTCTTTTGCTTTGAGTGTCTGAATATAGGCACAGGTATCTAATCTGTCTTTCTTAGGCTGTCAATTGTCATATAAATATGAAACTTGTCTTTAGTTGTCCCTATTGTTATAAAACCTTGAATACAGAAAATCCCGAGTTACTTTCCCAACTAAATGAGCTTAATTGCAGTCCTCAGACCAATTCTTAACCTTTCCAAATATAATAGTCATGCTTCATGATAGATTAGGTTCAAGAAAAATACTGAAGCCCAAAAAAATTGCCTCAAATAAAATCTCCCCTTTATAAATAAAGTCAGACAAATTCAGTCAATATTACTTGTATTTTAATGTATGTTTCCCTGAGAGAATCTTCTGAAACATGTTCTAGTCTACATTATAAAATATTTTTTAGTTCTCCTTGAATAAGCATATTTGTGAGATTACAAAAGGATGTAAAAGTAAGTTAGCCTAATTACTATAATTCATCAGATTTCCTCATGACATATTAATTTCCAAATATTGTAAAATAAAGATCAAGAGCAATTTTAAGTAACGATTTCAATCATATGCCTCTTTTCTTTCTTAAACATCCTCTCTCCAAGTTTTTCAGAATGGCAAAAATGGTACAGATTAGGACAAGACAGTCTACATATCTTTCCAGTTGGCCTAGATTTCCAAATTGGGATAAAGAGTTATATTTTTCACATTTGTTTACTCACTGACATCACCTATAAAATCTGAGCATGCTACATTTATTAGTTTCTTCAACTGCCACACACTAGAAACAGGTACAAAAGAAGGGGATTGTCATTGCTTTCCAAGGCAGAAGGGCTTTATCCAAAGTAAGGTGCTGTATAGGGTTTTTTTTAATCCTCACTCGAGGATATTTTTTTCAAGTATCTTCAGATAGAGTAGGAGGGGGAGAGAGAGAGAGAGAGAGAGAGAGAGAGAGAGAGAGAGAGAGATAGAGAGAGAGAGAGAGACATCGATGTGAGACTGGTTCCCTCCCACACTACCCAACCAGGGGTGGGGACAAACCATAACTGAGATGTGTGCCCTTGACCGGAATTGAATCCTAGACTCTTTGGACCATGGGCCGATGCTCCAACTGCTGAGCCAAATCGGCCAGGGGTATATAGGCTTTTCAGATAGAGGACCCATCACAGAGTGTCTTGTACCAACAAAAACCTCTTAAATTAGACTGGGTGATCTCATCACCTGCTCTTGATCCTAGTTGTTGAAAGAGCTGAAAGTTACATTTTGTGAAATGTTCCGAAAGAATTACTTCCGCCCAATTTCATTGAGGTGCCCCCTTTCTCTTTTCAAATACCCTCAATCAGCTTTGTCTCTCTTGTCACTGTCTATTAAAAAATATACAAAGGTAGCCCGACCGGTGTGGCTCAGTGTTTGAGCATTGACCCATGCACCAAGAGGTTGCCAGTTCGATTCCCGTTCAGGGCACATGCCCAGGTTGTGGGCCTGATCCCTGGTGGGGGCATGCAGGAGGCGGCCAATCAATATTCTCTCTCATCAATGTTTCTATATCTCTCCTCTCCTTTCCCTTCTCTCTAAAAATCAATAAAGAAAAAACATAGCCCTGGCCGGTTTGGCTCAGCGGTTAGAGCGTCGGCCTGCGGTCCGGAGAGACCCGGGTTCGGTTCCCGCTAAGGGCACGTACCTTGGTTGCAGTTTGTCCCCGGCCCTGGTTGGGTCGTGTGGGTGTCAATCACTCGATGTGTCGCTTTCACGTCGATGTTTCTCTCTCTCTCTCTCCCTCTCACTCTATCTGAACAAAAATATATCGAAAAATGTCCTCGGGTGAGGATAAAAAAAAAAAGAAAAAACATAAAAAATATATATAAGAAGGTATTTACCAAACTGTTCCTCAAAATGCCAGACATTCCACATTAAAGCCTCTGCATTAGCTAGCTATCCATGTTGCTTGGAATGATCTGTTACACCATCTGCTATCTGCTGGTAACTTTGAAAAATTTACACTTCATTATTGCTGACTACTGATCTATAGTAACCATGCAATCTCCAATTCTAACTTAATGTTCTGAATAATCAGTGCAACTGATATATTCCTTGATTTTTTTGTTTATTTGGAGATCCTGTTATGAGAACATAAGCTGAGAGCAGAGACCTTGTCTGTCTGCCTCACTTGCTCATCACTATATCCAACATACTTAGAACAGCATCTGACATATATTGGATGCTAAATAAATAAATATAATATATACATTATTGCAGATAGAGCTCACAATGTTGTCCGTTGAAATAACATTGTATTATTGTATGATGGGACCCTATTCTGATTTCAGTCTGGTCTTGTGGTTAGCAAGGATTGGTAAACAACTGTGAAACAAACAATATATATGGTATAAGATAACTGGCATTTTGCCATTGTGAGCATCAATATTTGCTCCATCCTCAGAACAGAACCAATTACTTCGGTCTGAATGTAACTTTAAGAAAGACTGTCAACTTGATTACTGGAAAGTGTCCCCTGAAATGAAAATAGCATCACAGCACAACGTTCTGCCCCTGCAGCTGAAATGGCCGGACTGTTTCCCTACAGCAGCCGATACCAGACAGCCTTTCACTCCACCAGATAGGCAGCCAGCGGGGAGAAGCTGTGACTGCTGTCAACAACTGTGCATAGCGTAAAAGACAGAAGGATTAGGTAATCTGTGGGAAAAGAGAGAGGGGATTCAACTGTATTTCTGAACTATCTGGAAGCTTTTTGAGACTGTTGGCGACTGAATAGGGAAGTGATTAAGTTGGACATGCACAGCTCCAAAGCAGCAAAGTAGGTGGTGGAGAGCAACTGAGCACACCTTTATAAAAATCCTTTATCTATACCTCTCAAGGCTTCCCAGGTGTCCTGCCAGTGCAGGGTGATCATATCAATATTTATAGCACAGCGCACCAGGGTGTCCATGTTCCCCAGCTGGGACGATTAATACGTGATATCAACACCTATGACAAGACACATTTTATTTCTGCCAACGAACAAAGAGTTTCTACTTTCTTTGTCCGCTGACTACCTAAGCCTTTTATTTTGCACAATAAACCATCTATGGCTGGAGCTGACAGATAGCTACCAAACGGCAGTCAATTCTTTCAATAGGTTTCTTCAACTGGCAGGTGGCCTGTCTGTGGCATGTATCAAAAATAAGGAATTCTACTTTTGGTGGAAAATAAGTGAGCATGATGGGGAGGGGTCCTGGGAAGATCTGCTTGCTATGGTTTTCATAGCATGTATTTAAGCACTGAGCTATCTACAATGGGGGAAAGGCAGGATTTCAGTCTTCAAAGAACTTTCAAAAAAATCTAATACATATTACACAGTAGAAATGCAGAAAAATTTATCTTTAAACAATGCTTTCTTTTTAAGATTTTAAGATGCTATGCGAGTGTTAATTTCTAGAGATATGATGAGATGGTGAAATGGACCCTTGTGGATCTCATTTATAATAGAAAGATTTTCTGTAACTTCCCCCTCAAAAAATAGAAAAAAAAGGACTAATTCTTAGCTTAGAGAGAAGCATGGTTTTATATTTTGCATCGTGAAAATGTGTTTACTAAAGAACAAAAGGTGTGTGACCCATGCTGCAGATAATGGCCTGAGTGTTGCTGGAGGTTTTCTTTGTAAAACCGAGTTGGCTGAGCAGAAGCTGTGGCTAAAGTCCTGTTCACGCCAGCCCAGCCCACCCGAGCCCATGCCTACTACTTCCAGAAATGAATATGCTTGAGCTCTTCCTGATCCATTGGATTCTATGCAACATAGTCTCTGCTGAGCTTTTATCACTGATGTTAATAAAGAAATAGATCCACTGGAATTGTGAACATTATTAAAATATTCATGGAGTTAATGGGACAGCTGCTTGCTAACACATGTACCAGTCTTAAAGTGAGTTCTTATCCCTGGGTATCAGGCGAATGACTCTTCAGCGAAATTGCAAAATATTATCCACTATGTGATTTTGGAAATTTGATTAGAAAATGATGATGATGATGATGCTAGCTAGTATATCTATTAAAAACATATTATGTTTCTTCTATACTTTACCTATGTTATATAATTGAATTACCATAATCATTCCATTAGGTACGTTTTTTTACAACGCTTGTTTTAGAGATGAACACACACATTCTTAGATTAAGCAATTTGTCCAAGATCTCACAAATAGTGAGTGGTGTTGCAGGGAATTGGATTGGGTTTTTCTTATTCTGAAGCTTTTGATCTCTGATAGAGCAGATTATTATCCCAAAGACCAAGCTTATCCTATCCAACAATTTATTCTGAGCATCTGCTATTTTCTCAGCATGATCCTCTGTACTCTGAGAGACATAATTCCCTGGAAATGTTTGACTTTGCCCTCAGATGTTTACAGTCTTAAGAGACAAGGCAAATAAACATGAGTAAAACAATTAGAGAATAATTCAAAAGGAAGTAATTCAGTGCTGATAAAAATAAAACCAAGTATCAGCCTGGTATCACATTCAGAGCCGTAGATTTGATATCGGAAACATAGATTTAAGTATAGATCTGTTACTTATTTCTATGTGTCTTTAGGCAAATTACTTAACTTTGATCTTCTTGTAGTGTAATACTACCTGTCGTGGGAATTTGTCTCCTGTCTCTGCTGGACTCGAACCTGAGTCCTGTGAAGTTGCATATACAAACAGAAAGGCATTTCACTCCATGTCTCTTCCAAACGTACGATCACACACAGTACTGGCTGACTCCCCTCTGGGAGATGATAACAGTAGAGACTCACGTGGAGCACAGTGTGCTTCCCAAACAGCCTTCACACCAGGAGGTCTCTAGCCCTTCCTCACAGGAACAGCAGTCAAGGCCCCCTCACCAGAGAAGCAGCTGCAGAACAGCCAGGGAGGGGCGGGCCAGGGGAGCTGGGGAGAGGCAGTGGGGCCCAGCAGGGAGGGGAGTCAACAGGCCCACCCTAAATCATTGCAGGGCTGGGGGCAAGAGAATACATAGAGCCAACATAACCTGTTTCTAATATTTTAAAGTTGTAAATAGAGCTACTAGACTGCCAAACAGAATCCTACGTTATATGATCCGCAGCTTGATAGCACTGGGAGCTATTGATCACTCCTGGCTGGTGGCCTTTGTTCCTGACCTTTTACTTCCTAACCAGGCTCTATCCAGCCTCTTAGTGGCCTCACAGATGCAATGTGGACACCCCAGACCAAGTGCCTAAATTCCCCTATAATCTCCATGAGTAGCTCCACTTGGCTACCCCTGGGGCTTAGGGGTGTGATTTGTGACAGTGTACTCTACTCTCAAAATGACAGAAGTGAGTAAGTAAGAGCTGGTGGGGAATGCTGCTTCTATAGCAGGCAAAGGAAGAGAGCTAGCTCCTTGCAGAATTCTTCCAGAACTAAAAGGAAGGTAAGACATCATCAAAGGTAAATTTTAAATTACAGGTTGCTATAAATTTGGCACTTGGCATAAATATATATATATATTTAATCCTCACCTATTGATTTTTAGAGAAAGAGAGGAAGGGAGAATGGGAGGGAGGGAGTGGGGGGAGAGAGAGAAAAGCATCAATGTGAGAGAGAAACATAGATCAGTTGCCTCCTGTGCATACCCTGACCAGGGATTGAACCCACAAGCTTTTGGTGTATGGGATGACATGCCAACCAACTGAGCTACCTGGCCAGGGCAGCATAAATATTTTTGAAGAAACAACTCCTACAAAGTCCCTCCTACCCAGTCCAAAATTATAATTGCGTCCTCAGCACCTAACTTCAGACTTGAGATGTAATAACAAATATGCATTTGTTCACCAAAGCATGGGCAGCAAAGCTATGTGCTGGAGCCAGAAGTCATTTGAATCCAGAAAGAATTCTTCTAATCAAATCAGAATAAATTAGTGAAAGAAATAATACATGAATGAAGTATTTTTCAAAGGAAAATTAGGGTGCTGTCATTATCATATTACATTGTAAAAAACTAAATAAGGAAGCCCAAGCGAAGAATCAGAATACTTATGGTCTAAGGGACTGCCCAGTCTCACAGGGAAGGGGGAAAGGTGGGAAGAGAGAAAGGTGGGAAGAGATTAACAGAAGAATTTATATGCATAACAATGGACACAGACAATAGTGTGGGGAAGGCCTGGGTGTGGGTGGGGGTGGGGGTGGGAGCAGGGTGGAGGGGTCAGTGGGGAACGAAGAGGAGGATATCTGTAATACTCTCAACAATAAAGATAATTAAAAAATACTTGTGGTTGAAGACAGACATTTAAAAATCAAATACAGTAAATGGAAATTGTCCTACTTGTACATGGAATTCTGGATACGTTTTTTGAGAAATGGGGTTTTCAGGTAATCGTCCCCTGGAAGTGCAGGCAAAGCGTAAGGAACAGCATACTGTAAAAGAAGGGTGTGTCTATCATTTCACTTTTCATCCATTCCCAGAGATTTTCCCACTTTGCTTTCTCCCACCGCCCTAATCTATCACAGTGGATTTCATTGACCCACGTACACCTTCTCTTTTGATTATAATGTATAAATTAAGGTGTAAAACTGCCATTTTCCAGAGTTATCTCAATCCCTTGGGGTTTTGTTTCCTGGCATTTGTGGACAGTTTGGCTCAAAATAAACTCACAGAATTCTTTACAGGTTAGAATGTTTCTTATGTCGACTATATATATAAGGTCTTTATTAGATTTCTCCAGAACTGAGGTAACTCAAAAATAATAGCATGAACTTTATTTAAATTATGTAAATTTATAAATGTTATGGTCAGTCTTCTTTATTAACGTTCTAGTTCTTCCTATCCATAGTGCAATAAGAGCTCTATGATAGCCCTGGCCAGTTTGGCTCAGCGGTTAGAGTGTTGGCCTGCGGTCTGGAGAGATCCTGGTTCAGAGATCCGGGTTCGGTTCAGAGATCCGGGTTCAGTTCTCGCTAAGGGCACGTACCTCGGTTGCAGTTTGTCCCCAGCCCTGGTTGGGTAGTGTGGGTGGCAACCACTTGATGTGTCCCTTTCACGTCGATGTTTCTCTCTCTTCCTCTCCCTCCCTCCCACTCTATCTGAACAAAAAATAGAAAAAATGTCCTCGGGTGAGGATAAAACAAAACAAACCACAAAAACAAATAATTTTTTTTTTTAAAAAAAGCTCTATAATATTTGGAAATATTAAGCAATTCTTTCTTTTACCACATTAAAAAAAAGATAAAATGGAACCGGTTTGTATTTTTAAAAATCCTAGGTCATTTCTCTCAGGAACCTGTTCTACCTTATCCTGGAAAGAATTTATATGAGAAGGGCCTGGGAAAATGTGGGACAGAGAACTTAAATATTTTAAAAAACTTACCCTTTCCATTAAGCATTTCTCCGTGAAATCTTCCCAGCGTGGAAGTAGATATCCTTTACTCCACCATAGCAGTTTAAGATTAAATTTTATTGAGGATTTCAAATGATCCACTTAAAAAATTAAGAAATTCTTTCATATCCCAAAATGACATCTCTTAGAAACATTCATTGCCATCAAGGAGATTGACTCTGGAAAGCCATGATGAAGGAGGGGCATTAGCCGAGGATCTCAGCAAAAGGGCAAATAGGGGTAATTCCCTCACTCTCTTCTTCATGTTCAAAATAAACCACCCATCCTGTAGCCCTATGAGATTCTGCTACATGGATACTGCTTGAAACTCTGGCTGTTCCATTCGGAATAATGTCTGCCTACTCTCCTGCCCATGGGCTAGGTTCCCTTTGCCTACTGTACGTCCAGTACGCCTCTGTACTTCACATTCCTTTTCAAAACCGAACTGAATTGATCATGGATGCTGGTTGACCAAGAACTTTTCAATATATCTTCTTCCAGTACCTACAAAATCAAACAATTTGAAAACATTATTTCTGTCAGTTACCACTAGATGGAGGTACACATTTTGAAGTGCATAATAAATGTTCCCTGTCTGATTTCCGGAAGGGTAATGGTGTCAAGTAACACATACTATTGTGTTCTTACATGCCTAGACATGCTACTGCCTTGAATAATGCTGAATCCATGTACTGTTTCAACACATGTTAAGGGGTTAGTGAACACACACACACACACACACACACACACACACATACACACACAGTAAACATCAAGCATTTTCATGTAGTTTTATATTAGTTAATTAATATAAAAAAAACATCATGGGTTAAAAGGTTGTTAATAATGAGGTAAATACTTCTCTGACTTGGCCATAGTCAGACAAAATACATTGCATGTTATTTTATTTGGAAGGCCTGTAATATTTGACAAAATGTAATACTGTTAGTTGAAATTGAAACTGAAGTAAGGGCTGTATCTAGGCTGAAGTAGATGATGCTTATATTCAGAGCAAGATGTCCCCTTTTTGTTCCTCTCTGTGCTTCTTACAGGATCCTCATACTTTCTTGTCCCCAACTCCCTACTGATACCTACTTTCAAAAACATAGCTGACCGTCTTATTCACATTGAAATCTAAATGATAACTATGTGCTATGTTTTACCTCACACAGGGAACTTGTTTTTAAACAGGAGCTATAATATTAAGTTTAAGTCTTTAGCAAAGGAATGTCACATAGTAGCTAGTTGGTAGAGAGAACCTGAATAGTTTTGTCTTGATCTCTGAAATCATTCACAAAGGAGGAAAGCCAACACACACTGAAATATTCAGGAAGATTCCAATTGGTTTTCTATTTCTTCACAGTGGCATTTGGTGCAATGAAGAAAGATTGTCTTTCGACTTGTGATGACTTGGAGAAGGGTGGTTACCTGCATGATGGGGCAGCTGGCAAGAAAAACCGCACTGACTACAGTCCTTCAAGAAGAGGAAGAGATGCGTCTTTGGGGCCAGCCAGATGTTTGGTCCTCTGAAGGGAGAAACTGAAATGGGGTGAGAACAGCGAATGGACAAAATGGAGAATGGAAATGGAAGAATGACTGATATCCCTTATGAATCTGTAGGACAACTTATTCACACTTATGTCCTCCAAAGTCTTAGGCTATAGAGAAAGCGAAATCTGTATTATGAAGGAGTTAGAATGGAAAAAATATAAGAAGCATTATCAAGAGAAGTTCTCACTATCTACTCTATCTCTAAATATTTGGAGTGCTTAGAAAAAGTATTTTCTCTTCACCCAGTCCAGGTTACTCATTTAGGAAATGTTACTAAGTTTCCAGAAAGACAATTCTACCAGCAAATGAAAAATTACAGTTTTGTTAAATTTACCACCAAAAAATGTCTGGCCCTCAAATTCTCTAAGGAGAAACCTTTAACTATAGGTAGATGCCTGTTAAAGCCTCTGGTTAGCACTTCTGTGGCGAGAAGGAAAGAGGAATGTGAGAACCCAGTGGGTGTTTTTTCCCATTCGCTAGGACAATGTAAATGCCCATTCACCGAGTTCAACCCAGCACCAGTGCTATATTTACCAGGCAACTGTTCTTGCTTTGTATGATGTATGTATTATTGCCTTATCAATTATTGACAATTTGTTTGATAGGTTCCTGTCTCCTTTCTTGTAGCAAATGTTTCAAAAAAATAGACCAGCTTCTGGGAGACCAGTAGAACAATTTGCCTGAGACTTGGAGGTCCCGGTGGGCATGGGCATGATTAGTCACATGAAAGGCTGTGGGTGCATGGACACGAGGAAAATAACATTATATATGTAGTGTATATATGTTACAGGTTTTCCCAGGGAAAAAGGATAACAGTGAAATTTGCCAGGACAATTATATGTATATATATATATGTATATATGTACATATTTTATCCTTACCCAAGGACATTTTTCCATTTTTTGTTCGGATAGAGTGGGAGGGAGAGAGAGGAAGAGAGAGAGAGAGAAATATCGACGTGACAGGGACACATCAGGTGGCTGCCTACCACATGACCCAACCAGGGCCAGGGACAAACTGCAACCAAGGTACGTGCCCTTAGCAGAAACTGAACCCGGGTCTCTCTGGACCACAGACCAACGCTCTAACCGCTGAGCCAAACTGGCCAGGGCAAGAAAACTATACTTTATTCATCCATACAGTCAATAAAAATTGAACACTTGCAAAGGGCAGATGTTAAACTCAAAATAGAGCTCTTCTAGAGATCACGGTCCAGTGTTTGAGATACAGTAAGATATTATAGGATGAATTACTTGTAACATGCACTAGTACAATTAAAGAAAAGTAAAGCATGCTATGAGAAGGCATAGCAGAGGAAACTAATTTAGTTTTTGGAAGCCATTTAAGACATCTCTAGAAGTTGACATTCAAGTGGTCATTGTACAGGTGGTGGGAAGAGGGCCTTAGGCAGCGGTAACAGAATGAGCGAAAGCTCTGAGGCAAGAGCTCGTCTAGCTGATAAACTAAACCTTTGCTCACTGAGGAGAGGATGTCTCTCCTTTGGTTTTGGCTGCTGTTTCACTGGGTCCAACCAAGAGACAGATGTCATAGTTAAATTAGTAGAATCCAAAGAGTTCAGAATATATAAACATATGGGCAGGTTGCAGGGGAAAATAAAGAATTTTGCAGTCAACTTGGGGTTTGCAACTATGGAACTATTACTACCCTCAGACCCAAAGGGATAAGTCAAAAGTATGTGACAGAAGCCGGCACAAGAGTATTGTGTAGAAAACGTCACCTTGAGTAGAGCAATGATTTTCAGTTCAAAGACCCAGCTAGCCAGAGTTGGTCCACAGTGAGGGAGCCTCACTCTTCCCACTCCCTGTGATCTCCTGCTGGGGCAACCCATTGATCACACCAGCTGGAAGCCACAGGGCAAGGGAGCCTCTTGATGCAGTCCACAGAGTTCAGCCTCCCCAGAGAGAGAACAGATTAGATAGAAAGGGATAGAGAGTGGATCTGAAGGGCAAAGGAAAAATATCTGGCACACTTGGTCATTTCCAGGATGAGGAAGGGATGTCAGTAAGAGTGATGGCCTTTAGATCAATCATATTCTGATGAACCAAATATATATATATAGATATATATATATATCTATATATATAGATATAGATATATATATATATCAGCAATCCGTCCCCACTTCCATTCTTCTAGTGAGTTTCCTCATTTCTATTATTTCTCTGTCCACTTAGATGAATCTGCTTCCTATTAACACTATGGTTTCCTCATTTGCTTTCAGTCATATACCCTGGGAATACAGACCGGATGGTGGTCCACTTCTTTGCAGGAATCTCTACACCCTGCTGGTCTGCTCTTCTAAACTGATGTTCATAGTAGGAACCATGAATATTTTCCCCCATGATGTGGTATGAGTTTCTAACTCTACAGGGTGCATGAGATTCACCTTGGGAGCTTGTTGAATGGCAGAATCCTGCCCTCAAAGGTGTTAAATCAGTAGGTCTGGCCTGGACCCTGGAATCTATATTTAAAACAAGCATCCTAGGAGATTCTGATGCATGTGATCCTAAGAACACATGTTGAGAAACTCTGGTATAGCTGCTCCAACAAAGCTAACATCTTACTGAATTTGTAGACTTCTTAAAACATTGATGAATA
Source organism: Molossus molossus (assembly GCF_014108415.1). NCBI lineage: Eukaryota > Metazoa > Chordata > Mammalia > Chiroptera > Molossidae > Molossus > Molossus molossus. The sequence continues at coordinate 40,140,423 of NW_023425350.1, forward strand.
TACCAACACTTTATAAAAGAATTTTGAAACTAGAAATTTAGAGCAAAAGTAGGAACAAAACTCTTCAGTGATTTGCCTAATTTACAAGTAAAGCTAAAAATGAATGGCATCATTACAATTAATCATGAGTTGCTAGTGAAATCATTTGCAAAGGTTTTACTTTCTCTATGACTCATCTTCTGTGAATAATGGTTCATGGTGTTTTCACTTCACATTATCTGAGCACTAACCCTCAGAGTCACCTAATGATGTTTTAACCCACATTTAAATGCACTAGGGTAGCTCATACTTTCAAAAAACCTTGCAAATTGTTTTATATTGTTATAAAATTTTAAATGTGAACAAGCCTTCTCTATACTGTATGTCAGTTTTGTACATTAAGATTTTCTATCAGGCTTTACTATAGAGCAGAAGTCAACATTTTTTTTTTTTTTTGTAAATAGCTAAATAGTAAATATTTTAGGCTATGTTGCCCAAATGGTCTTTGTCACCAGTACTCAACCTTGCTGTTGTGAAAAGCAACCAGAAGCCATAAATAAATGAGTGTGACTGTGTTTCAATAAAACTTTATTTGTGGTCAATAAACATTGAATTTCATGTCACTTTCATGGACCATAAAATATATTGCTTGATTTTTTTTTTTTTCAAATATTTAAAAATGTAAAGGCCATTCTTACCTCACAGGTCAAACAAAAACTGACAGTAGGTTATAATTTGCTGACCCCTGATTCTGAGCAATCTTACAGATTATAGTAATTAGAACATAACGATTTTGTTTGTTTTTCCCTACATATAAAGCATAAAAGACTGTAGGTCTTCACGCAATCCACGATAAATTACACTTTATAACTGTGTCTTCAAAGAAAGATAAGAAAAAAGACAAATCACATAGACCTGGGGTTGAGTCCCAGCTGCTAGCTTCGCCTCCACAGACAGTGTCACCTTGAGCAAATTATTTCTCCCTCCTAAGCTCCACTTTCTTTGCCTATTAAATAGGGTCCACATCCTCACTTTAGAGTATTACTACGCAAATGAGAAAAGGTAGTATAACTACTCAGCACCATGCCTGGCACCTGGAAGAAGCTCCTTAAAAATGAGCCTGTTTTCTTTTGGTTAAAATAAAGGTAGCAGCTGCACTTTCCGTTTCCTGATTGTACTACTGATTTTCAAAATCCTGATATGCACTTATAACTGCAGTTTGCAACACTGGCTGCATGCTAGAATCTCCTGGGAAGATTTTTAAACTTTTGGTTATAGAGCCAGACAATTCAAATCAATTAAATCGGTATCCCTGAGGGGATGGGACATCCACGCCTTAATATTTTTAAATCTTCCCAATGTGCAATTATGACAGAAAACCACAACCTTTTACATTTTTTATTTTTTAAAAACTGAAACATTGGTACTTTAGTTGTGGTCATGCAAATGTTTGAGACATTGGTCAGCAACTTGGTTATTTTTATCTCTGCCCAGCCCCCTTTCCTGACATTATCCATGTAAGGCTTTCCTGCTATTCTTTGGCACGGACCACCTACAATCTTTGTTATCCTACCCTCAACCCCACAGCAGCCCCACGCAAAAACCCCGGGAAGGACCTGGCTGGAGGAGTTCGCTGCATAGGCAGATGCCTCGCCATCACTTCTTTGGAGATGGCCAGCAAAGCCATCAAATCTGCTGGAACCAGACTCTCTTGCCAGAGCAGATAACTTGCCTAGAGGCAATAGTAGTGACAGCCCCACCTGGGGGAACTCAGTGACAGGAAGATATTGGAGGCCAGTCGACGGACCACAGCTTCGAGTGATCCCATTCATGCCAGGATGGAGAGGCATGGAGTCCGAATGAACAACAGGGCCCAGTGATCTCAGGGTCTTCTAATTTATATTTAAATATGTCTGTTTAACTCTTATTTTTTATAATTTAGATTGGATACGATTTGTTGATAATTTGTTAAATAAATTATACTCATTTGTTTCATAAAATGCCAATATTGCAATATCACTCAAAAATAAAAAAGCAATTCTGGGATTTCCCCCAGCATTGTCACCGCTGCTTCCCAGGGTCTCTTGCTGCCATGTCCATTCCCACTGCGGGTGAGGCACCAGGATCCAGAGGCTCCTGGAACCCGCTCTCAGTGGGCACTAGCGCTCCACCAACCGGCCCGGGACACCGGGCCTCTCTCACTTGCCAGGCCTCCACACGCAGTCACCAGGGTTAACCGTGCCCTCTCTTCAAGGGACTGTAGACATTTAGGTGAGGTAAGGGCTCAGGTAATAAAGCGTATTTGATTGACACCAGATCAATAAAACTTGAAGTCAGTGGCTCTGAGGGTGAGGTGAAGAAATGGGCGCTGTTAGATATAAAATCAGCAGTGGCAGAGTGCTGCCATGAAATGAAAGTTAATATTATCTCAGAATCCTGACAGCCATCTGACACATGTCATGATTTTTAATATTAGATAAAATCTGGGCGCCTTTCATGGGCTGAAGGGAAGCCAAGTTCTGGTTTTTTTTTTTCCCCCTTCGGAATTTGTTCTTCTAAAATGAATGCACTGACTACAGAGAACAACCACTCATTTCTTTCTTCCTCCCACTTCTCCACATCCTGTCTTTCAGAGCTCAATACCTTCCCTCTTTTCCAAGTTGTTTTTTTCACATCTCTAAAGTAATTGGTAAAACTTTTTAAAAAATAATTCATGAATTTAAAAATTCATAGTTGAGTATGTCTCTGGTCACAGTAAGCCAATTAAGAAATTTGAAATGAAGATGCAATTTCCTTTTGATCACTTGGAAGCTGGGAATGACTGTGCAAAGGCAGCATTTGGTGGAGTAGGAACTCTCTGCCTGCAGCTGAGAGCAAGGCTTGCTATAAACTTGGAAACAGCCCTGGCCGGTTTGGCTCAGTGGTTAGAGCGTCGGCCTGTAGTCCAGAGAGACCCGGGTTCGGTTCCTGCTAAGGTCGCGTACCTCGGTTGCAGTTTGTCCCCGGCCCTGGTTGGTAGTGCGGGTGGCAACCACTCGATGTGTCTCTCTCACGTCGATGTTTCTCTCTCTCTCTCTCTTCCTCTCTCTCCCTCCCACTCTATCTGAACAAAAAAATAGAAAAATGTCCTCGGGTGAGGATTAAAAAATAAATAAATAACCTTGGAAACAACAAATGAAGATGTATTTGCTCAGACACGACCTCTATAGGGGTCCCACAATTCTGCTGTTCTTAATACATTTTCTTGAGGATAAAAAAATTACTTTAAAAGCTATAGATAAATCTTCATCTTGGAAAAACCGCTTCATTTCTGCTCTCCATTATCCACCCCCCCAAAAAAAATTAGTGCATTCCTAAGACTATGAAAACCCTTAGTATTACGTTTCTAAATATATTGCATTATTTATTTATTTTTTTTATCCTCACCCGAGGACATTTTTTTCTATTTTTTGTACAGATAGAGTGGGAGGGAGAGAGAGGAAGAGAGAGAGAGAGAAAAAAACATCGACGTGAAAGGGACACCTCAAGTGGCTGCCACCCACATGACCAACCAGGGCCGGGGACAAACTGCAACCGAGGTACATGCCCTTAGTGGGAACCGCACCTGGGTCTCTCCGGACCACAGGCCGACGCTCTAACCGCTGAGCCAAACCGGCCAGGGCAATACATTGCGTTATTAAGGGAAGTCACTTAGAAAAAGTTGACACGTATGTGGTCTCACCATTTTTGAGTGGCTAAAAAGCTTGATACATGCCTTCTGATGTGGAATCTGCCAGGATAGGCAACCCTCCACAGAACTTTAAAAACAATTACTTAAAGCAACCACAAAAATATGGCAAACTCATGAAAAAAAAATTCTGAAACCAAGAAAAAGACTAAGATCTGTTCCCTCTTTAAGTGCGGGGTGCAGATACCCATGAAAAATGGAAGAAACTACGTTGTTACTTTGCCCTTGTACCCACAACTGGAGGTCATTGAGAAACATATAAGTGCCCAAATTTTAATATGCACACTCCCACCAACTAGAGTGCCTCTGGGATTGTCTCAGAGAACATACCAGCTAATTAGTCACAGC